>NC_091692.1:76795000-79295000 GCF_041296265.1 Equus caballus | reverse complement strand
ACTTTATTCGACCAATATGACTCAGATTCCCAAACTGTCGTATAAAGATAATAACTTTCAAGAACGCTGATGGAATCTGAAAAGATAAAAGCAGTGTTTTTGGCACATTACATGCTGGGTAGACTGGTGGTTTGATACAGGGCCTCCACTAGTCCACCCTCCACATCCCTTATCTGCCCTTCTCTGACTTACCCTGTGCTCAGGGAGGCTGGCTTCTGTGAACTGCGTCATCTGGGTCCCTACACCCCCTGGCTTCTGGTTGGGCTTGGCCAGTGGAAGGCACTGGCAGGAGATTTCGAAGCGGGAAGAGGTACAAGCCATGGTATTTATTTTTTTTTCCCCAGCCCCTCCCTGCTTAGGCAGTGACTGTGTCCTTCCGTGACAACAGCTCCTGTAGGTCAGGAGCTTCTCCATGGCTGCTGATATCACGGGGGCTCTGATAACAGAATCTCTTCCCCTGCTCAGGCAGCTTCCCTTGATGCTAGTCTCCAGTTGCCTCGACATTCCTCATTGTTTCTCTGATCTTGTCCTGACTTCAGAAGAAAGCATTTCATCAAAATTCCTTATTCTTTTCTTGCTGGGACCCTGGAAATATCCTAGATATATCTTAATTCCATTCTTATTATTCTAACAGCAAGGGAAGCCTCCAGAACGTGGACACAACAGGATAGCCATGCTTTAGGGTATTTAAGACTTCTATGACATTTAGAATAAAGAGGGGAGAAGAAGAGACCAAAAATAATTTTAATATAAAAACTAAAATTTGAGCTAAGCATTTCCAAGGGTCAGAGTAAGGATGGTATGATATTGTGATTTATAAGAAATATGTTTTTAATATGTTCATTCAGATGACCCAAATATATTTCTCATATATACTTGGTCTTCACAATTCTTGGCTTACAGCTCCCAAAACCTTTAGAATTTCCTGAGCAATAAGAGCAATAGGAGCATCTTTTTTTATAATATTTGGTCTTGTCCTCAGTTCCTGAAAACACTTCAGAGCCATAAAGGTGAAATGGATATCTTGTTATTCATAACAAGCCCTTTTCTACCACAATTGGGTTTATGTTAATATAGGTGACTCCCAGAAAGCACCTAAGAATGGGGGCTAGTTGCCGGATGGAGAACCAATCATGAATAGAGGATTGGAACTGTCAGTCCCGTCCCCTGATTTCTGGGGATGAATCAATCATCAATGGCCAATGAGTTAATCAATCATGCCTATGTAATGAAGCCTCCATGAAAACCCAAAAGGAGAGGGTTCAGAAAGCTCCCATGTTGGGGACCAGAACACTTTCAAGTGCCACCATACTGGGGCCCAAGCCCCATAAAGACAGAACCTCCTTTTTTCAAGGCCTCACCCTATGTGTCTCTTCATCTGCCTGTTGATTTACATTCTTTAATATCCTTTGAAATAAATTGGTAATCTAGTGAGTAAATGCATTTCCTGAGTAATGTGAGCCATTCTAGCAAATTCTTTGAACCCAAAGAGGGGGGTCGTGAGAACCTCTGATTTATAGCCAGTCAGAAGCACAGGTGGCAACCTGGGCTTGCGATTAGCATCTAAAGTGGAGAACAGTCTTGGGGGGGCCTGAACCCTTTACCTGTGGAATCTGATGCTATCTCCGGGGTAGACAGTGTCAGCATTGAGTTGAACTGAGTTGCATTCTCAGACACCCTGCTGGTATCCGAGAATTGCTTGTTGATGTGGAGAAGCCCACAAACACACACACACACACACGTGCATGCATGAACACATGTTGAAATTGGGTCCAGGAACCCAAAACGGGTGATAAGCACAAAAATGCTGACTAAGTGGTGAATGATCTTACTTCTTCATGAGAAATAATCATTACCAAATATAGTGAGCAAAGAACCAACAATGAATTAAAAAATGACCTATAGTATATTAGCTCTTTTACCAAATGTTTGATTTTTTACCCAGATATTTATCAATTAGATCAAACCTAAACAGTTCTTAACTACTCATCAGAATTTCAATTTGTGACACAAGAATGAGAAGATCATAGTTTTCATTGACTTTTATTGCTTGAGTAGGTCCGAGGGAGACAAAAGAAAACTAAAAAACTAAGAACAGTCTGGTAACCTTGGAGAATATCCAGCTAATACAAGGCTGACTAATAATCTGAAGTATCATCACAAACCCTGGTATCCATACACCTAGTAAATTCTCCTTGTCATATTAGCGATTTTACGAAGTATGCTGTGTATTTGAATATTTATTTAACTTTCAAAATGACCCTAGGATTTATCATTTTTTCTACCATTGGTAAAGTGAAGAAACTAAGGATAATGAAAATTAAGGTAGGGGTGTGTGTGTGTGTATATTCTGTGTTCTTTCATATATATGTGTGTGTGTGTGTGTGTATATTTCTATTTTATCTTCTGCTTACAAAAGCTTTGCTCAAAGCAGAACATTTTGAAACCAAGAAAGCATAAGGAAGAAAAATCAAAACTAGTCATAATCTCACTCTGACTAGTTTGATAAATTTTTCCATATTTTTGTGTCTAGTGAAATATATAACCCCCGTAATATATATGTGATATATTTTTGTATATTTACATACATACATATATTCACATGGTTAAAATCATACTGTAGTAAAAATTTTGTAGTCTTTTTTTACCATGCCCCAAGTCATTTTTTTTAATCTATAAATTTTATTCTCTGCCAGGCATTGACTTAGGCACTGACTTGATTCTAATCACAACGCAGTGGAGAAATGGCAGATCTAAGAACTGGAAATATCCTTATGATCATAAATCCTGTATTCTTTCTCATATGCTACAACTACTTTCAGCCAGTATTTTGAACTGTGGGCTTGTTGTTGACCCAGGATGTTTCCACATTATTTATAATTTGGCAATGTTTTTACCACCCCGACACCCCGCGCACACACACTAAATATCTGATTGTCACAAATTACAATCCTTGGAAGATTTCTATCACCTTTGCCAGCAGCTTGCTACTATTTAGCCCCCACCTCGAGGCCCATGCCTATCTGTTTATGAAACAGTTCCAAGGGGGAAAAAATGGGGCATCTGTGGTCTTTCTTCTTCTAACCATTTGCTTAGAACTGACACTCCCAGAATTCATATCCAATGGCCAAGTAATGAAAGATGGCTGGGGACATTACATATGAGATCTGGGACTGCCTCAAATTCCACTAATAATTTTTTCTCTTCTTTGGCATTCAGACTCTGTTTCCTCAGATGGTGTTATTATGGGAGTATAGTCATACAGTTAGGCTTTCTTGTATAATTGCAATTACATATTTCTAATACACATAGAAGAGGATGTACCTGCCCTGCTGGCAAGGCTGGATGGGAATGGGAGAACAGAGGAAAGGAGGCTTTAAATAAAGATAAGAGAAAAGAAGATAAAACGCTGGGTAGCTGTGTCATGTCAACACCGTTTCTTGGATGAGATAAGACATTCAAAGCACAGCACCTGGAAGATACTAAGCACGCCATGAGAACCACCTATAAATTCTCTCCAACTGATAGCTATTTCTACAAACGTGAATTTTTTTTTGTTAGTAGCCACATAGTACAACATTAGATCAAATATAAAACACTGAAAAAAATATCAGTCATGTTATTTCACCATCTGAGATTTAAATATGATTGTTCATATTCCCTTTTATTTCTTTTCTAAAAAAATGTGCATTCACTTTTGTATAACTTAAAAAAATGGCGATGTGTAATGTTCCCATTCTCATACTATCTATTTTAAGCCACAAATATTGACTGTGGGGGCACAGGTGACTGGGTCGGTTAATGACATACCTTAGGGTCCAAAATATACCCCAAAGGACCACAGAATGAGATGCACTGGGCAGAGAGTTTGACAGGTCTGTTGTTTATTTGTTTAACTTCCCCATAAGAACATCAGGTTATAGGTGTGTGTCGAAGACTCAGAATACCTCCCCACATTCCAAAACCATGCCTGCCCATTTGCCCTCCTCCCCTTCTGAGAGGCAAAATGAGCGTAAAGAACCCTTTCACCCAGGTTGAATCTTGGTCTTAGGTGAAATTATAAAAACTGTCAAGGAAGGAGTAAGCCCTGAAATGCAGTGCCACAGCTTTGACTTCGAACCTTATTTTAGACAAAATCTTAAGTTAAGACAAAATCTTAACTTATTTTTCAGCAAATGTGCTTAGCAACCCTTGTAAGAATATGTAAATGAAATTTGACTATGGTCAAAAATAAGATGAATTTAGCTTTAACTAGTAAATGACTGGAGTCCCTGGCTATTTGCATATCGTTTAAGCAGAGGCATTGGCGTGTTTCTCAGTGGTATCATACAGCGCAATGACTAACTATTCTAATATATGCTCTACTTCTTCTGTGCTCTGGAACTTTGCGCAAGTTGTTTAACCTCACTGTGCCTAGGTTTGCTGGTCTGTAAAATGGGATAATAATATTACCTAGCTTGTAGGAATGGTGTGGATTAACTAAAGTAACGCATGTATTATAAATGCTTTATATATAAAGTGTATATATATATATATTAGCATATATATGTATACATTTTATTGTCATTTTTATATTGCTCCCTTCGCTTAGTAATACCCTTTCATTCTGCCTTTTATCCTATGAACTATAAAATAAATGAAACTCTTAATACAGTCCGGGGGTTCCCCAGCGATTTTCAGCATCACTAACCATTTTTACACTGGGTCATAAACAAGATTGTTTTACCCATATCAGAGTTTCAATGTGACAGTCCCATTGGTTACCAAATAGCCTTACACGCTGTTTTCTTCCTTGCTGGCAGAAAGCCAGTGCAGATCGGGTAGCTAATCTCCCTGGTACTCAGGTCGGTGAGCCTTCCCTACCCCAGGGTTGAACTGAACCCCGATCATCCTAATCCAATCACGGTTCACTCCATTGATTAGATTAGTGATTGTTTTGATGAATGCAGTGTGGCCCAATATTGGTCAATAAAAGCTAAGGGGAAGGCTTGGGGCAGGGGGAGAGGGGTGGAGGAGGAGGGCAGAGGGCGTGTGGGGAGGAGACAATTTAAAGATTTTCCTCCATAATAAAAAGGAGTTCTGGGAGGAAATGTCTCTCCTCCACACTGTCTTCTGTAGTGAGACCTAGAATTTACATAATAGGGAAGTTGTCTTTTTTGAACTTTGTCACTCCCACTCTACTATATGTTCCTTGAAATCATGAAGGCTCACTTATTCATCTTCATAACACCACCCCACATCCCCCCACCACAACCCCAAATCTAGTAGTTGATGTTCAAATGATCCAAAACAACTCTTTGAAGCTTTCACTAACCCCCAGTAGCATAAACACCTTCCTCCTCTGCCTGCCTTCTACATTCTAGCAGGAGGACATCAAAGGGGATCAAGTGTTGGCTCTAGAATCAAACTCCTGGGTTTAAATATGTACTCAGCCAACGTTCTTTCCCTGTTGTACCTCAGTTTCCTATTCTGCAAAATGGGTATATCTATCCTGACTGTCTTTTAGGACTTGTGAGGATTAAATGGGTCATTACCGTAAAACATTTAAATAGTGCTTGACATATAGTTAATACTTAATTGGAGATATAACAGTTCTATAGCATTTATATCATTTTACTGCAATGAATAGCCTACACATCTGTTTCACTCACTAGATTTCGAAGGTAACAAACTGGGATGCTGCGATTTCCGTTTCCCCATTGGCTAGCAAGGTACCTGGCACATAGTAGGTGCTCTGTGAATGTTACCTTAAGTGAAGCATAAAAACAGGATGGAGGGAAGGAGGGAAGGAAAGAAAAGAAAGTATTTGGTTTTTTTGGGATTTTTTTTCCCTTGGGGCAGGGGAGAATTTACCGATCTATAAAGTTAATCTAATTACCTGTTTCCACCAAGTATCTAGGATTCAAAATTTGTCCCGAGCATCCAGAAGCTACCTACTGTGGAGGCTTAGCTGTGAAGGCCCATCATTTCTACACTGCACAAATGATGCTTTCAGCTGGACAGTACCATCATGACACAATGAACTCTATATTAGGGGTGTGCAGAGCCCACGGGCATAGTGAGCCAACTGAGGCCTCTGACAACATCCCACTGTGTGGTCACACAGCCTGGCTGGAGCCTCAGAGGAACTGATTATATTGTAGAGACTGGTCTTCCACAGAGCATAGAACTCCCCCTGCCATGCTGAGCTGCACAAAATGATCATATTCATGGGGGCCACACAATCTTACTTGTTGTGCGTCTGAGAGCTCACCCCACACCTGGGTGCTTAAGCATTGAGTTTATGGCCTCTTAGATGTTTCATAATAGAAACTTGAAGATCAGCCAATTCCTCTCACAGGAAGTAGTTATCAGGAAAGTTCCCTAACACATCAAAACAAGGAGAATGGATGGAGCTTGGTAGATTACACTGAGTTCTCTTGCCTTTTGATATTGTTCCAAATTATTTGGGAAGAGCTGAAGTCAGATTCTGGAGCTGTGGCCTCATTGAGGGATGCAAGCAAGTCCGTGCATAGCCTATGACTTAGATAACTTAATCCTTGTGTTCTGATACTGGTGAAAATTACAGCTTCCTCATTGTGCAAAGCTTAATTTCTTTGCACAAATCAGAGAGAACAATTTTATCTCCAAAGAAGCAACTCAGATTTTTGTAGACTACCTGTAGTCATTTTATTATCCTTTGTTGCTCTGTCTGCCTTCTTTCTCCCTTCCTGGCCCTATCTGGCTGATTGCAACCTTCTCTGATGAAAATCGTTTCCCTCCTCTGATCCCCAGTGCAAGTTCAATGTCTCTTTCATATCATGCTGTTCTGTTCTGACAAGGTACTTAACACAATCTGTGATTACAATTTGTCACCTGTTTGTTTAAAGTCTCCCTCGCTCCCAGTGTTGCTCTGAGAAGCCCTCTTCACCTAAAGATCACCTGAAAGACTTATTAAAATGCAGACTCCTGGACACTATCCCAGACTTTTAGAATCATGAGTACAGGAAGTTGGCCACAGGTATTTTTTTATTGACACTAAAGTTCGAGAACCATTTTACTAAAGTTCATGCTTTCTGAGGGCAGAGGTCTTGTCAGTTGTATCGAGCGCTGGTATTTCAGCACTAGACTTTGTGCCTGGCGATAACAGGCCCGTAATACATCCTTTTAAATGAATGAAAATAAAAATTGGAGGAGCCGACCCCAAGGCTTACTGGTTTAAGCTCCGCATTCTCTACTTCAGCGGCCTGGGTTCGTGAGTTTGGATCCCAGACATGGCCTGACTCCACTCATCAGTCATGCTGTGGAAGCACACCACATGCAAAATAGACAAGGATGGCACAGATATTAGCTCAGGGCTAATCTTCGTCAAGCAAAAAAAAAAAGAGGAAGATTGGCAGTGGATGTTAGCTCAGGGCAAATCTTCCTCACCAAAAAAATAATTTAAGGGGCTGGCCCAGTGGCGCAGTGGTTAAGTTCACATGTTCCACTTCTTGATGGCCCGGGATTCACTGGTTCGGATCCCGGGTGCCGACATGGCACCACTTGGCAAAAGCCATGCTGTGGTAGGCGTCCCACGTATAAAGTAGAGGAAGATAGGCACGGATGCTAGCTCAGGGCCAGTGTTCCTCAGCAAAAAGAGGAGAATTGGCTGTAGTTAGCTCAGGGCTAATCTTCCTCAGAAAAAAATTTGAGTATCAAAAATACAATTATTAGTAAATCATATTCTTCTAATAGAGACATTGAAAGACAAAGAGTTTAAGTATGCTCCAACTCCACAATCATTTAAACTTCAAAGTAGAGAAGTTGTGTTTAATATCCTTTATCACATGTAAAAGGCCATAAAACCTAAGTGGGAACTCTTGTATTTTGGTCAAGAAGTTGATAAAGTAGGAAAGAAAGAGATTTTGCAACCCTCTACACTTGACTGGCACACGTTAGTTCTATGACTTTTGCCAATTTACTTGAACTTTCTAAGTTCCAATTTCTTCATCTATAAAGCAATAGCTCAGTTAGAATATGATTGTCAGCACACAATTAAATGAGAAGATATAAACATAGAACTCCATTATGCTTGGCGTTAAAGGATAGTCCATGGATGATAGCCCTTGTCTGCCTGATTCCTGGGTTCAAGCAAATTGTTTTAAAAACAACCAGGGAACACATTGGCAAGCAGTCAGCAACCCTGCCCTTTGTCATCATGCTTAGTAATGTTTAGGGAGCGCAGCAGTTTTTAATTGGAATTTAAAGGATAATGAATACAGCCCTGAACTTGAATTGGCAGAATATGCTTTCCTGATCATCATCGTGTTAGGGCTATGACTGGCTTAACACCAATCAATGTATAAGAGCTCTAATCTGAAAACTGAGCCTGGGCTGGGAAGATTCAATCACAGAAACAGTTTTTGAGTGAGGGTTGCGACCTCGGGCTAAATTGTGATGATATACACTTAAACACCAGGAGATAATTCATTTTTTAAAAAAAGAGTAACAGGCATATTCAGGACTGCTAGAAACTATAATTGCATCTATATTTTAATGCCACAAATATGGATAATATCCAGCCATGGCAAAAGAATAGAGAAGAAAAGTCTTTTTTTTCCTCCCTTCCTTAGTTCCTTGGAGAAGGCATTCTAATTGTTTTAGCTCTTTTACTGGGGGAAAAAAAAAAGAAGAAGAAGATGAGACTTGAAAGGCTTAAGAAAGCTTTGGCAACTCCATCCTTTCCAGCTGTGTTAACAAACTTCTGTGAAACAGATGGGTGGCTGGCTAAAACACTCAGAACTGCAAACTCTCTTAATCAATTGACACTTCCCAGTGCTATGAAATCCATAATAAAGTTAACCCTCCCATCACTGCTCCAGGAACATCTGGGCTTTGTTATGTCTTTTTCACTTTCACTTCAACTATTAGAAGGAAACTCATTTCAATAGCTCTTATCCTTTCTCTGCGAAATTTTCTCTTTGTAGATACTGATAGAAAAGTCCGTTGCAGGACTTTTCTTAAACAGCTGATCCCTGTCACATTGGAAACAGATGACTTCTGCATCAACATATACTTTGGATGGTAAATAACACCTAGTTCACTATAGATACTTGCTAAATAATAAGAAACTATAATGCTCACAGTAGACAAGTTCCTTTATTCTTCAGTGGTATCCATAACAATATAGAATGTTTATATAGGCTTAGTAGTTTTCAAGGCACTTCCACACCTAATAGTATCTTTGAATATGTAGGTATTGTGTAACAATTTTCATGAATATTCAAGTACAAATGATTGTCAGTGATAAGTCAATATATAGGCTTCTTAGATTGTTTCGTTTGGTGATATTCCTGGTCTTTCAAAGCTAGCCTCGGCACATGGTTGGGGTGAGAGATGGAATATGGACAGCAGTTCCACACATTGTTGCTAGGTCCTAATTATGGGTCTAGCTGTTATGTTACACTCTGTGGGAGAGGCTCCAGTGTGCATGACCTTAAAATGAAACATGACCAACCAAACAGGGCGTCACGGTTTGCCCAGGATTGTCTTGGTTTTAAATCTGAAAAATCCAGCATCCCAGGAACCTTCTTAGTCTCAAGCAAACTGAGACATCTAATCACCAAATTCATGGTAGGTAGCACCTTTATTTTCTAAAACACAAAATAGAAAAGGTCAGTTTAATGTGCTCGTGAGTGCTTGTCCCTAAACACAGCATTACAAAGTGAAATGTAGAATGAATGTTTACATGAGTTCCTATCAAATTCATTTCTGTTTGTGTTCATAACTAGAAGGTAAGTTCTTTCTGACTATTCTATTGGAAAATGCTGAGGAGTCTTCCTAAACATGCTTATTTTATTTCCCGGTTGAGATTTTAATATGTAAAATGAAAAACTGAGACACAAATGTTGGGACATTAAAAAGTGATGTCTCCAATATGTCCAGAGCTTCTGATCAAGTTTAAAGAAATCACTGGTGTCAATCGTTGTCAGAATGAATGCTGCTTTGCCCTCATTGAGAAAGATTCTCCCATGGAAGGGGACGTCACTGGGCGGGTTTAGGTGGCTTCCTGTACCTTACCTTCCAGGCTTTCATCTAGTAACAACGCCAGTACCTAGCACCTTTTCCTAGTACCCGGTTCTCTGTGCTTACCTAGTTTTAGTGATAATAAAAGTAGTTATCCTCTACTAAAAACAAAGCGAACTATATTCAGGATTCCTGGATAATAACAATAGAGCTTTATATTAATAGATATTCAGCAAACTTTATCTCTTAGCCTTATAGCATACCTAAAAAGTAAATATTATTAATCCTATTTTGTAGGTGAGGAGACGCAGAGATGGTATTTGAACTTTGGTCCAATTGCATTCATACTCAAAACGTAGTCGATTCTGAGGTTGTTTATGATGAACATAGATAATTTGAGTCACAAAAAAACTCCCTTTATTATAGAACCACTTTCTCTTGCCCAGCCATGCCTTTAGCTATCAGACCTGATAAGGAGGATTGCCAAGTGAAGAGAGGCCAAAGTGTCATTTTGGCTACGTAACTTCAAGTGGTTTAGAAATGGTCACACTATTTGAAGGGCAGGAGTAAATATTTTAGTGAAATTCTTCAAAAGGGACTCCAATTTTCTTATGCGTTGTTGGCAAACCCTCCATACTCATGTGTATCAGCTCCCTCACTCCCTAAATCTTGTTTTTAGGGTTGGCTCGTTTGTGAGATAATTAGCCACCCTCTGTTAGCACCTCACCCACAAGCTTCCTCATGATTCACTAGTTCTCAGTCCTAGCTCTCAACAGAATGATCTGTGGAAATTTAAAAACAAGACACAAACAAGCTCTTGGGCTGCATTTCAGACCTATTAGACTTATTGATTTTAGAGGTGGCAGTTATATTTTTCAAAAGGATCACAGATAATTCTGATGCCCAATTAAGATTCAGGACTGATTCATGCTTCATGCTACAGATGGTTTCTTGTTGGAATAAAAGTCTTGGAGTTCGCACTATATGTAGTTGAATGAGTTGAAATGCTGAACAGAGGCCATTTGGCCCAATTTGCCAGATGGTAACATCAACTGATGACCCCATTTAGTCCCTATCATCCTTTTATTTCAATTCGTCTTCCTCATCTTAAAAGACTCTGGATGTGCCGTTATAATCAAAAGGTGTTAGCTCATTCTTGAGTTAGGACTCAATGGCTTTCTGTTTAGTAGAAAGAGCGAGAGATTGTCTTCAATGAACAGAAGGACAGTGGGAGGGAAGAATATGCAGGAGGCAGCAATTCTCAGTCCTTGCTCAGCTGTGAGGGCTGGAGCTCGACCAAGAGGGAAAGTTTACTAACATTCCAGATTCCACCTAGAGGCCTTGAGTGGGCAGGCAGGGATGCCCCCATTTAAATCCTATAGGCTTTCTTTGCATGCTGCCTTAAAACACAGTACTTGGGAACACAGAGGAGAAAGCCCACTTTAGGATTTAAATTAAGAACAGGAACTTGATCTTAACTATAAAAGCAGAAATTCAGTTTAATTGTTATATGCTCTAACTACGGTCTCAAAAAATATCTTTTAATGCTATGTAGGTATCAGACATTAAGTCAATCGAAGCAGTGCACAGATCACCAACCCAAAGGCATCACTCTGATAAGATACTATTAGAGAGAAATAATGAGAACAATAATGAAACTAACACCTGGTATTCCCTCAAGTCCTTACTGTGGTAGATCTTGTTCTAAATGCACATTTTACGTGCCCTATATCAGTTTTTCTAGCATCCATGTGGAGTAAAAAGTATTATTACCCCCATCATACAGATAAGACTTCTGAGGCTCAGAGAGTTTGAGGCACTTATCTAAGCCTGCACAGCAGTGAAGAGTCAGAGACAGGATTCAAATACAAATATGACTCACTTAAAAAGTCTGTAACTTTATTTCTTTGGCTTGCTTCCAAAAGACCATGTTTTATTTATTAGGGATATCAGAGAAAGAGCTCAAAAATGTCCTGCAAATGCTAAGAAAAAAGTTTCAGTATAAAGGGGCTTCTAGAACCCATCTAAGAAACAATTATTACTGAATTATTGAAAGATCTTTCACTGGCCATTCTGAAACATGGACCCGAAGAGAATAATGTACCTAGAGTCTTGTGTGTTATTAAACTCTCAGTTATTTAGCTATTTGTTCATCTTCCAAATGGGTCCCTACAACAGACAACCACCTTCCTCCAAGCCTTTTTTCCCTCAGAGCGATAGCCTCTCAATTTGAAGGGAAGTATGTTTTTCAAGTCAGATTTTTATGTCTCTGTGAGATTACTTGAATCATCTCAGTTCTCTAATAAACAGAATTAATAGTATTGGGATGAGCTTCTAACAAATTCCAAACAATATGCTCCTCTGCACTATAACTCTTCTCTGACAGCTCCCCAAGATGGTGCATTTAACAGTTCCATAAATTTGTGGAGCGGTAAACAAATGACTAATAAATGTCTGGATGTTCAATGAAAACATTCAATGAACATATTGCAGAAATAAATAAATGGCCATTAAAAGCTTAACAGTGACTGCCATACATGATAGCCCTTAGACTGGGAAAACATGGTGGTTTGGGAAAATGTACAAATGGGCAAATTATTAATGGCTGTGCTTTTAAAAATGGATGTTTATTCAGCAACATAAATAGAACCTAAGTCTAAAGAGGAAGTCTCTCAGCTTCTGGCCATGACTATCATCATCTCATAATAATCAACTGATAGAACCACAAAGCTGCAGTGAATTTCTACAAGTGGTCTATTCTGCCCCTTTCGTTCCTCCAGATTATAGTTTTTAAAAATATTCTTTATATCACTAGGGAAGCCAATTCAAGATCTACCCTGATAATAAGTTGTACCTCCCTAGAAGTTTAGTAAAACTTATATATTGAATAATAAATTGTCCCTCGCCCACCATCGTTTAATCAGCTATCTCATCTTAGTTCTTTCTGTAGTCTCTTGTAACCACGCTGTGTCTAATGCCCCAGCTTACTGTCGCAGCCCTGCTTGCCAAAGACTTTGTGACAGTCTCCTGACCCGTACACTCGGTTCTTAAACCTTCTCTTCATTAACCCTTCCCCACGTTAGCCTTCCTACGTCGCATCTCTAATCCCATTTCTCCCTTGCTCAGAAATATTCAATGACAGAGGACAGACTAAAATGCTCAAGTCTTACCCTGAAATTAAATACCTTCAATAATCCAACTCTAAACTCTTTTTAAGTGGACGTTAGGAGTCTTCAGGTTGCAAGTGACAACCTAATTCAAAGTGGCCTAAGAAAAAAAAGAAAGAAAGCTAAAAAGAAAGAAAGAGAAGGAAAAAGAAAGAAAGAGGAAGGGGTTAATTTATTAACTTCAATATTGGCCCCAGCCACAGCCAGATCCAAGTGTTTCAGTGATGTCACTGGATTCTTTCCTGCTCCTTCCTTTGGCTCAACTTCATCTGGGCTGGCTTCATTCGCAGGAAGGCTCTCCAAAAGAGAGGGAGATAAAATGGCTGCCAGTACCTCTGGCCTCAGATCCCATCCTATAGCAACTCCAAGGGAAATGGTGCCTCTTTCAAAATAGTGCCAACAGAAGTCCAAGGCTGGTAGCCGTTTCCTGAGTTAATCACCATTGCCAGGAGGAAGAAATATCCTAGATGGTCAGGCCTACATCACTTGCCCAATTTAAGAGACTACGATTGGATCAGCTACACACTCTTCCAAAGAGCCAAATGTTGTCCCGTGCAGTATTTGGGACACGCTTATACTAAAAAGTTATCTGTTGTTTATCTGAAATTCAAACTTAACTGAATGTTCTGTATTTTTATTCCCTAAATCTTAGCACTCTACTCTCTAAGAAAATACAGAGATTTTTCCAAAGTTACTTGACTTTGGAACTTTTTTTTCCCCTACAAATCATCCTACATGGGTGTTGCACAGAATTTGCTTGAAACGAAGCCACAGTAACTCATATTTAAATAATTTAGTACAAATTCAGCACTCCACTCTATAGTCTTTCCACTCCATGTGTAGTTTTCTTAGCCACTGCCCTATGGAGTGAAATTCTTTTCACTGAAGAAAGAGCTAGAAGAAGAGAGAAGACACTTGACATGCAAAAGATATTAGCCCAAAATAGAAATTAATGATTTATGAGCAATGGAAACAAAAGTTGGGGGTTATTTCATATATTTGCCCCTAACTTGGTGAGCATGACTAAGGCTGATGAAAAGATAATATTCCTGAGACCCAGGGAAAATCATATTCTTAAAAAGTGATACCTATTGAGCGATGAAAATATTCATATCTCTTCACTTTACATAACACTGTTAGTAGAGACTCACCAGCCTCCTCTTAGCCCATGATCTGTTATGTCAAAAAGATTCACTGCAGGCTGTTTGCACATGTAATTTAAAACATCCTATAAATTAAAAGTGTGTGCGTATGAAAAAGACTGTAAGAGATGTCTTTCCAAAATTATCGCTAAAAAAGATATGTGTTTAAAAGAACACTCCTATGTGAGGCTTTCCTTTCTTTGATTTTTTTCTCTGTGTTACAGAAGCTACCTAATATCACATCTGGAAATGGAAATGTCTGAAAGAAATGTCATTCATTGCAGAGGGCAAGAAGCAGAAACCTGAGATAAATATGCCTCCATCAAACGGAAGCAGGCAAAATTACCGAAGGAAAGAAACCAGACATGCCTTGGTGCTCTCTCAGATAATAATTTATAAATGCCAAAGTTTTCATCAAATCAGTAATAAAATAGATAGTCTAGTTATGCACATAGAGTTACAGAAAGAAGAATATGAAATAATTAAATTATAGGAAATACTATGTTCTTTCGTGTCTTAATTTTCTATTTTGGTCAATAAAGTGGCCTTGGTAGATAGGTATTGGGGAGACCTCTATGATTCCTGCATACTCTAGAAGTCTTCGATTCTAAGAGAAGAATCACATAGATAGTTGGATCCACCCATGTGATGGGGGTTTAGAAAGTGGCAGTGTGTGAAAGTGCCTGTGGTAAGAATGATGAATTGTAGAAGAGTTTGTTCCTTCACCTTCCATCTTTGCCCTTCCAGGCTCTGCACTCTGCTCGGTCACCTGCTCCTGATGTTGTCCATCCATTTATCACTTTGGTTCCTCTTGACTCAGTTGTTATTCTTGGGGTTCTTTCTATGTGAAAGAAGACACCTAGTAAGCAAGCCTTGCACAGGTTGTTTTTTTCTTTGGAAAGATATATTCTAATTAATGCATATTTTAATATTCCTCTATTATTATAGAATATTTTACTAGGTAATTCATCCTTTAATTAATTACTACTTGGCAGAATAAATAAATTTATTTGAAAGAATAAAATCTTATGTAGAGGGATGATTGAAATTTTGCGAAGAGCTTTCAAAATTGGAGATATAAGGGACTACTCTTCCAAGAGTCATGGAGAAGGAGGAAGTGTTCGGCCCTCCATTAGTTTTGTGCTTTGTACAAATTTCCCTAACAGACAATAAGGTCCCAGAGGGCAGGGATTACATCTGCGTTGATCATCATTAGCACAATTCTTGGTACAAAGTAGGCACTCAATAAAAATTTTGTTACATGAGTGAGTGAATGAATGAACTACATGGAACCCAGAATGGCTTCTTACAACAAAGCAGATTCAAAGAAATTGGTCTATAAAGAAATAGTTTTAACGTATTCAAAAAATTATTATTGGATGGGTTATCCAGGTTATGAATCAGCAGTGATTTATTTTTTTTTACTTCATCTCTCTCATTGTTCCCAACACTCAGTCTATCTACTTCTAACTGGCATTTCTAAGAGAGAAAACACAAAGCCACATATTTTCTCAACATGATTTTAGTATATCTCACCAACCACGTTGCCTTGGAAATTTTTTCCTGGAATACTTAATACAAACAATTGCTAAGAGTACCATTCTGTATTTCAAATATAACTCTATAATTTACCATAATCATTATCTTTATTCTTTTATGTTGTTTAAAAAGTTTTTACTAATATGCTTATTTATGCATTGATATATGTGCATATTTTTATTTGCAGGAATATTCCAATGAATGGTACTGAGTATGAAATTAATGGATATTGTTAGCTAGTTGTTACTTTGGCTGACCCAAGTCAAGTTTTTTCGTAGTCACTACGCATCAATTTTAACATCATCACTTTTGTTTTTTTAAAAAAATTATTAAAGTAGCACTTTATTTGAGGCATTCCACTGCACAAATGTGAGCAGTAATATGGAGGTGACTGTCAGATAAAATAATGTTGTATGCTCTGTGGAAATCAGTAATCTTTATTAATGTAAGCAGACCTTAAGGCTATTTCTAAACCATTAAAAATAGCTTTTACTGTTTCAGCGTACCAACTATTTTCATTTGTGGGAAAAGAACTCTGGTAAATGTCAACATTTATTTTGGAGAATTTGAGTGAATATCAAAGTAAAACACTGAGTTGCAGAGAAAGCAGCTCTCTAGAGTATAAATTGCATTCTAGTGTATTTGGTAACAAAGTTTATGTTTCAAAAACAAATTGGCATATATTACTTAGTATATATTGACATATTTATTATCTACTGGAATATATTATTAATTAGCCATTGATATATATTATTTATCAGTGTTTTGATTTTAAGAAATGTTTGCTGTCTGGCATGGATGCCCGATTACATAAATCACGGAAGAGATGGACTGCCCAGACCATGACTTCACATTTCTTTTTAGTAAGAGAAACATTCCTTAAAAGTTCCAAATTCTGAAAACTCTAAATTTGTCTAATGGAGGCAGATAAAAATGAAGCAGCAAAAAAAAAAAAAAAAAACGAAAAAACAAAAAGCAGTATGTACTATTTTATAATAAGCAACATAATAATAGAAATATTTGAAGTCTCACAGACTTGGATTAAATTGCTGCTCTCCCGTTTATAGCTGTGGGGCAATGGGCAAATCACTTGCCTCTCTAAGATTAAGTTTCCTCCTCTGTAACATAGGAATATGGATGTCTATCTCAGAGCAACTGTGAAGGTAGAATTGTATGATAAAAATAAAGTGTCTGATTTGGGGACTCACCTCTTATCCTGACACTCCAATTACTTAATGGATTTAATTTTTAGAATGCCCATTGTACCAAAATGAAAAATACTGTTAAATATAGAATTACTATGTGACCCAGGAATTCCAGTCTAGGTATATACTCAAGATAATGGAAAACATATTTCGACATAAAAACTTGTATGTAAATGTTCATTTATTACTCATAATAAGAAAAAAGTGGAAAACAATGAAAATGTCCATAAACTAACGAATGGATAAATAAAATTCAGTATATCCTTACAACAGAATATTATACAGCAATAAAAAGGAATGAAATAGTGATATATGCCACAAGATGGATGAATCTTGAAAACATACTGAGTGAAAGAAGCCAGACACAAAAGATCACATACTGTATGATTCTACATGCATGAAATCTCCAAAATATGCAAATCTATAGAAACAGAAAGGAAATTAGCAGTTGCTATGGGCTGAGGGGAGAGGGCGGAATGGGGAATGACTGCAAATGAGACCAAGATTTCTTTTTGGGGCGATGAAAATATTCTGAAATTAGACAGTGGTGATGGCTGCATAATTATATGAATATATTAAAAACCAATGAATTACGTGCTTCAAAAGTGAATTTTATGGTATATGAATCATATCTCAACAAAGCTGTTATTAAAAAAATAGAATGTTCAATGTCACACCTCATATCCATGGAGCTACATATTGTTTCTCATAGCAAATAATAATTTTTAAATTCACATTCATAAAAGCAAGTCAGTGGATTAAAAAAACATACAGCAACAAGTATTTCTTTTAAAAAATTTTTTTAAATCTTTTATTGGTAACAAATGAGTTATTAGTCAGTTTTCTTTTCATAGATACTTTCAGCAGAGGCGTAAGTCATCTCTCAAATTACACAGATGTCTAGACACAACTATGCACAGTAAGAGTAGATAGATAGAAACAGCTTTTTTAAGGACCAAAAGGGCACTTCTTTCACCCTTGCATGAAAATGTCCCCAAATGCGGAGATGAGTAAACTTGTGTCTCCTGAAACACCTGTCTCATCCCCAAATTTCATGTGCCCTTTCCTTTGTCCGAGGACCTGCCAGGAGCAAAGAATAGGGTGGCTGTAAAAGGATGGGCGAGTATCTGCATCCACACGAGTCACCAGAGGGACTTGTTCCTGTTTCACATATGAGCTTAAAGCTCAGAGAGGGATATTACCTGCTGGAAAACACCCAGTTAGGAACTGTCAGAGGCAATGTTCAGACCCATAGCTGTCTTCTTCCCACAGTGCTGCCTTTAGGGAATTGCTTTATTTTATTTTATTCATTTTTTTGCAGGGGAAGATTTGCCCTTCCCGACATCTGTTGCCAATCTTCCTCCTTTTGTTTTCCTCTCCAAAGCCCCAGTACCTAGTTGTGTATTCTAGTTCTAAGTCCTTCTAGTTCTCTGTGAGCTGCTGCCACAGCATGGCTACTGACAGACAAATGGTGTGGTTCTGTGACCATGAACCAAACCTGGGCCACCAAAGTGAAGCGTGCCAGTCTTTAACTGCTAGGCTGTCAGGGCTGATGCGGAGTTGCTTTTAAGAGTGTGGCTGATGAGCAAGAACCAATATAAAGTAATAGCCAGATGATTGGGACTGAGAGGCAGCTGCTTGGGCTTGAAATCGTCTTTGCTGCTTTCTAATTGGGTACTTAACTTCCAGTGCCTCAGTTTCATCCTGTGTAAAATGGGCCTAATGATGTACCACTCTCATAGGGTTGTTGTGAGGATGAAATTATTAATCATTCATTCAACAAATATTTACTGATCACCTCTTATGCGCAGGCTGTATTTTAGATACAAAAAAAGGCTAAGATTTCTACTCTGATTTCTTCTGCAGTCTAAGGATAGAGACATACAATAAACGAGATAAATACAGTAAATAATATGTTTGATGTCAATAAGTGCTAACAATGGAGAAAATTTAAGCAGGAAGTGGGAAAGGCATGTTGAATATGGCAGCATATGTAAGGGGCTTAACAGGGTACCTGTCAGAGTAAGAACAGACTAGAATTAGCAAATATTACTGCAATTAAAATCAGAAATGTTTATTTCAAATTTGCCATAAAATGATTTACCTATAAACTGCTAATGCCCCTGGTTCCAGGGCAAAAACAAGCAACAAATGAAAACAAAAAACCCTGTGCAGAGAGACAATTATGAAGGATGAATTGGGTTGGCCTCTGACTTTTGACTGGATTCAAAGAAATGTCCTTTGCAGGTGTGGACACAGGTGGCCCCTGTGTGTTCTCAGATTATGAACTCTTCATCTCCACGGTTGTCCTTGGGAATTGCTAGAGTGGAAGAAAAGATGACTGAACCTTCCAGGGGAAGTGGGGGCAAAGTTCAACCCTCCTGCAAGAAGTCCCCATTGCCTCTGTCAGTTTTGGGACACTGAGTAAGGACATCTTGTTGGCCTTTCCTAACCTCGTACGCTCTTGAGAGGGTGTGGTTGCTGCTTGGTTAACTCCTGCCTCCTGATACATGATGCTGCTGCTTCAGACACTACCTGGCTAGAAAAGGATCATCACAGTATTGTTCTGCAGAGCAGCCTGTGATGCAGTTTTCTTCTTTCTTTCAGGCATCGGAGGGTAGAAAGTAGGAGGAAGGCTGAAGCTTGAAAGAGCAAACAGGACCTCTTGAGCAGCAGTACTCGAACTCAGATGCCCGTTGAAATAACCTGGAAAACTTTAATTATACAGGGATGCCTGGGTTTCCTCCCCAGAGATTCTGATTTATTGGGTCCTGGGTGTGGCCTGGACACTAGGATTTTCCAGAGCTCCCTAGATGATTCTCCTGTGTAGCCAAGATTGAAAATCACTGATCTAGAATAAAGATGAAAGCAAAGGAACACCTGTGTTAGAAGATGACTTGAATTTTGTTAAAGGGTCAAAGGTTTAGGCAACAAATAGTGCCCAGTATAGCGAGGGTTTGGGGAGGGGGAAGGAGGGTCTTGCAAAATGGTGCAAGAAAAACTAAGATTGGTAATATGAAACCTGAACTGCATGGAAATGTAGTGCTTATATTCATGTAAATCTTGCTGTATGTATTTTTAAAAACCTGAATGATTGGTTTACAGATGCATCACTGTTTTAATAAATTACTCCTTTTTCTTTAAGAAAAAGCAATATTGTGTACACTATTCCTTTGACACATTTAACCATACGTAGTAGATAGAATAACACCTCCTCCCCACAAGATGTCCACGTCCTAGTCCCCAGAACCTGTGAATATGTTACCTTCCATGGCAAAAGGGACTTTGCAGATGGGACTCAGTTAAGGATTTTAAAATAGGAAGATTATTCAGGATTATCTGAGTGGGTCAAATGTAATCACAAGGGTTGTGAGAAGGAGACAGAGGGTCAAAGTCAGAAAAGGAGATGAGATGATGGAAGCAGAGCTTGCGGTAGGTGATGTACTGTGAGGACAGAGGAAGGACCATAAGCCAAGAAATGCTGGCAGCCTCTAGAAGCTGAAAAACACAAAGAAAAGGATTCTGTGCTGGAGCCTTCAGAAGGAACGCAGCCCTATGTCACCTTGATTGGAGCCTTGTAAGACTCAATTTTTGGACTTCTGACCTCCAAAAACTGTAAGAGAATACATTTGTCTTGTTTTAAGACACCTAATTGGTATTGACTTCTTACAGCAATAATAGGAGACTAATACCTCATGTCTTTAGAAAGACTAGCTCTTTAGACCACAAAGCTATGTCTGCACCTCCAAAAAGCATCCATCTACTTTGTAGCTAATAAATGAATTGCAGGCATAATGCTCAGGAGGAAATAGACAGTGGAGTGCTAGCTTAGCCAGGCAACCCTATTACGTGCTGGCAAAAGCCCAAACAACCCTATCGTCGTAGGAGAGCCCAGAACTTGGATTCAGCGCAGGTATTTAGGATAATGGCACCTGGAAACAAATTCCATTCCAGTTAATTCACTAGCCATGCCAAATCTCCTGCAGGTATTCAGACTGTACCAGAAGAGTTTTATTAGAGGCTCACAAACTTGGCTGCACGGTGGACTCCCTGAGGAGCTTTTAAATTTCCTGAAGCCTAGGCCACACCCTAGATAAAGTGAATCTGAAACTCAGGGAGTGGGACCCAGCAATCTGTTTTAACAAATCTGCCCTAGCAGTGGTTCTCATCATTAACCAGCATTCTCTTCATCTCGGGATCCTGTTTAAGTACCCAAGGTTCTGCATCTCTAACAAGCACCAGCTGATGCCAATGACAATATCTTCGACTAGCAACGTGATGTAATGTCTTCATTTTCTCTGTGAGATCTTCCTCAGTTAACCAGCAATCGAGGAAGAATTTAAATGAGAGGCTTAGAGAATTTTGTGTGAGAATTTCTGGTGGAAAGTCACATATCACTGCCTCTACCTCTGTATTTCCTTTGTTCTGTTTTCCATATTGCCTAATCATACAAACATTAGTTTTTAGCTACCACATATCCACTGAAGGTGAGAAACTACCAAGAAATATTTTTTAATCTTATATGATGTGGAGGCATATAGCATTGAAGAATCTCCAACTTAATTCTTCTGTTGGTTGTTTCTCCATCCCCAGTATATCAGACAGAGTTTTATTAATAAAACAAAGCTCACTCAGTTGTATTCCAAGTGACAATACATAATACAGGAAATTAAAACTTATACAAGTATTGGATGGCTGAGGAAGCTGCGGCCTGACTTCCTGACATCAAGAAGTATTAGACCTATGGGAAAACATAGGTGATTGCAGGTGCCTGTGGAACCCATGTGTGTGATTCCCAGGAGTCTGCTGAAAATCCTTTGTGAATTTCAGGAACCTCAAGAGAGCTTCCCCGTCGATATCAGCTGCCTCTTGCACCAAAGCACCATCTTGCCGTTCTGTCTGCTCTCTGCCCATGCATCTCTTTGCAGTTACAGCCAGGAATATGGCTTCTCCTTCTCATCCACCTTCTAGATCTCATAAGATCACCTCTCAGTTGGCAAACTCTAACAGAAGAAAGAGATCTGGGAAATGCAACCCTGGATTTTTCCTTTGGGATGTAGAACAGACTAGAAACAAGTGTGACAAAGCCAGGCTAACAACAGCCTACCACATTCAGCTCTTCAGTTCAACTCAGCAACAGTTTACTTAGATCCTACATGGGACTCAACCATGTGGGGAAACAGAAGATGATGAAGAGATGATGCTTCTTCTCCAGGCTTTCCCAGTCTAATACAGGAGGCAGACACACACAAGCAACCATGCCAGACAGATTTATTTATTTATTTATTTTTTTAAAGATTTTATTTTTTCCTTTTTCTCCCCAAAGCCCCCCGGTACATAGTTGTGTATTCTTCGTTGTGGGTTCCTCTAGTTGTGGCATGTGGGATGCTGCCTCAGCGTGGTCTGACGAGCAGTGCCATGTCCGCGCCCAGGATTCGAACCGACGAAACACTGGGCCGCCTGCAGCAGAGCGCGCGAACTTAACCACTCGGCCACGGGGCCAGCCCCCCATGCCAGACAGATTTAAAGTTCACTCCAGTTATATTTAAGTTCAAATGCTTAAGAAGTTGGATATGCCAAAAGAATACACCTGGCCTTATTTAGGATGCCTGATCTCATTCAGATTTGGATAATTTGAGATCTCATGAGAAATCTTATATTTCCTCAGTCCTCCTACTGTCATCCTTCTGTTTCTTCAGGAGCAGAGGAAAAAGAGTTCATCAAAAATACTGAAACAGAAAAACAAAAAGCCTTCAGGTTTAGGCAAAGGCTTAGGTCCACAGCTTTTATCCGGAACTTTGTCTTCTTAGTCATCATCAAACCATACACGGTTAGTGTTCAGAACACCCACACATAGAGCTGGGATCACACAACTGAGGTCTAGCATGTATGAGTTTTTCTTTTATTCACTATGCATGTACTGAACACTTATCAAAATAATGATGGCTGTCACTATTTAGGATATTGCCTGTAACCTACATTACTTACTTCATTTTATACCTCTCAAAAACTCAAAGAATTTTCCTTAGGCCCATTTTACTATATCTTCTTAAACAGTGAGCTATGACACTTCCACTTTACGACAGGCCCTGGAGTACAGGCTACAATTTCTGGGTGCTGGGGTATACACATGATATTCCCAGCCTTGAGTTTACAAACTAATTTCTTTAAAGTATCTGAATATTTTATTAATATAATTTTTCAGACATTCCCTTCAAACATAGTAATAATAAATACTTTAATATTGGTCTATTGGGAAAGACTGTAAGAGCTCCTTTGGCTTCAGTAATATTTAAAAATGAATTTGTACGCTATTAATCATTGGTAGCAACTGTGTTTTAAAATTATGCAGGCTGCTGATAATTCTTTGAGTTAGGAACTCCTTGGAGTAACTCTGTAAGTGAGCCTATGACCTATGTTTGGAAAGTCACAGCAAGCGAATTGGTCATGAAGTTAGCATTATCATATGGAATTTGTCTGCACAACGTGGCCAGTCTTGTCAAATATCCTTGATTACTCTAGAAATGTTCATAGGGCATCTGTCACCCATTCATACATGCTTAGTGCATCCATCCTTTAAGAAGCAACCACTATGTCTTAGATAATTACTGACCCTATAACACTCTATATAATTAAATCCTTTGATTATAATTTTAATGTTTCTGGATTCATCTGGAGTCATCTGGATTTGTCACCATTTGATTTGATTAAATCTTTTTGGGAAAGATAGATGGGGCAGCTGTTAACATAGCACATATTTTCATAGCTCCCACTATGAATCTGTACTAACCTACGAGGTGGCGGCTCTTGCGCTAATATAAGAGGTGGAGGGAATGTATGTTCAAAAACAATGGTGGAAGTTAGGTTCATTGGCATTTTCCTATTGAGTTTTATTGTTCTTTTTATTTTAGTCTTTGTTTCTTTTTTGCTGTAATTTAAAAGCTGTGTCTTTGGAAAGCCAAAGCTATAAATTAAGAAGCAAAAAAATAAATCACACAAATGTGATTTGTTCTCCCAAAGCGTCTTCAAAAATTTGTGTGTCTAGAGATCTTCGAATTGTGCAAATGTTGTCAATTTGATGGGTTAGCTGAAGTGGCACTGTGCTACAGTCCTCGACTACCTGCTTGGAAGGCAAATTCACTCTTCAGCAAATAACAAACCCTGCATTTGTGTTCATAGCCACCACATATGCTATTTCATATGATCCATATATTTCATCAGGATAATTTAATCTAAGCTAAACTGTGATAACACAAAAAACTCAATCATTTTAATAAAACAGAAGCTTATTTCTGGCTCACCTTAAGTCTGATGCCAATTATTAGAAGCTTTCCACCAGCCATTGACTCTGGAATCCAGGTTTGCTCCATCCGTGACGCCACTGAGAGCCAAAACCATCTACGCACACACTCAGTCTGGACACTGAGAACTGAACTGTGCCTGGCTGTCTGCACTAACATGACTTTGGTATTTCACTCTCATCATTAGCATTTCTTTACTCTTCCACCACTGTCCTGGGAGAGCAAACGGTTTGATTGTTCCTTGCAGGAACTTTCCAAAAAACCCATCAACTATTCAATGGAAACTATCGATGGACTGTGACCTAAGATCCTTTGAATCCTTTGCCTCAAAATCCTTACCTTGCAGTTTCCACGAATCCTGGACTATTGAATTGTGATTGTGAAGTGGTCTCTCCTATGGGGGGAAAGCAATAAACTCAGCTTTATCTAATCAACAGGTGTGGCGGTGATAGGTGGGGAGTCAGCTTTTCAACAGAACCATCGTAATACATTGTCTCCGTGCTGGGAAAAGAGAAGAACAAAGAAGGTAAACTGGCCCTTTACATGCTTCAGGTTGGAAATGATATATAATTTTCACTCCTGTTGCACTTGCCAGAATTCAGTCATAAGGTGATAACTTTCCTACAAAGGAGGCTAGAAAATATTATCTTCCTAGTGTTCTGGAGGAGCAAGTGGTGTAGGGAGCACATAGACTTCCTTCTGACACAATGTGGTAACAATGTAATATTAAAAGCCAACACTTACGTGTCACTGACAATGTGCCAGGAACTGGTCTAACTCCTTTACGTATTCTAACATGTTTAATTCTCACAATAACTCAGTAAGGTAGGTATTTTGTTATCCCCCATTTTTCAGAAGAATAAACAATAATACAGAGAGATTAAGTGACTTTCTCAAGGTCACACAGCCGGTAAGTGGTGTAGCCTCACAATCCTATATAGGAAAGGACGCAGATGAGTCTGTGCTTACGACCTCTGAGCTATGCCGCCTCATATAATGTAGGGGAAACTTACAGTGCACATTTCATATGCATGGCGTTCCTCTTAACAACAACAAACAAAAAACTACTCCCAAATTATATTAGTAAGGGTATTTAATGTATCTTTCTATTCAAATTTTTACCTAACCTGTAGTGAATTTTCATCTAAGTAATTTTTCAAGACACTAAAATTAAATTAGCATACATTTCTGCACTATATAATTCAGACCACTTTTACTTCATGGAAAAACTAATGGGGCTATCATTTAGTGATTCTTGGAATACCCAGCTCTTTGCTGGCTTGGACAAATGTTAACAACAATAACTCTGAAATAATTTATCATTGTTTCGTTTATACGTGTGATAATAAAAGAGTGGTTTCCTTACAGCCAGTGCAACATGAGACGCCATATGAGTAGATAATCATACAGCTTCTCCTGAGATAAGTGTGAACATCCTGTCTTTTAGGAAGTCCTCCAAACGTATTGAAAGGCTAATCTTTTTATTTAAAAGTCTCAGGGAGGAAAAACAGCCTTGGGAATATTACTGATTTTCTCTGCAGTAGAGGATTCTGGAATTTAGTATTTCAAGGGGACTTCTGTGAAATGAACTGAGTAGCTCTTCAGGTTGAAGTTTATAACAGGGCCCCCGTGCAGTGAGAATGTTTTCATTTTCCCAACTGATTGGGAACCCAAGCTGCAAAATACAATAACAGATGTTAAGAGCCACTTGAGAGCATCTTTGGACTTACCAGAGTTCATGTGTCTCCATGATGAATCCGGCTGTTAGTAAATTCAAGACCAGTTGCCCTAGAGTTAAAGAAGCTTAAGATGCTTTTAAAAACGAGTCCACCATGGAGGATTCATTGGGAAAATATGTTGCATTTAATTAAGTATTCCTGGTTATCTAAGCCTCCCACACATACAGTAAAAGTGGTTTTGGAAGCTGCAACAGCCTAGCCAATAACTGAGCTGCAATTGAAAAAGTAAATGATGTCCAAATGCTATTTGAAAAGAAGAGAGGATTAAGCCCTTAGCTGTTGAGCAAGCTGAGGCATTTGCCATTCCAAAGAAGGTGAGTTAGGTTAGAACAACACAGAAAAAGAAGGTGAGTTAGAACAACACAGGCATGTGTGGATAAGACATGGCAAATGGTGATCAAGATGAGATGGGATAGGCTGAACAGAGCCTTTGTCCCTTAGGTCTATTTTTTTCTAATAGTTCCTAGAGGCAGATAACAGAAACCCAGACTGAATAAACAGAAGCAGTGTCTAAGGACTTGCAAAGTCTCAGAGCTTTCTAAAACATGGGCATTCTGAATCATATTTGGAGGTAAGGAGACAAGCTTTGCAATGAACTTTGTAACTGAACTCAGAAACAAGATTTAATGAGTAAGCACTTTCATCTTTAGTTTCCTGTTTTGTTCATTTTGAGAATATGTTCTGATTTTCATGGTCTATAGACAATCCACACTTTGTAAATACCATATCATTTACCATTTGGTAGTATTTTTCCCCCTTGGTTATTGGCATTATCGTCATGGCCAATCAATGTTTGTATACATTTTCTATAAGAACAGGAAGGCTTTATTTGTTTTCTTCTCAAAATCAAAACGGCAGACATTTGGTACCTATCTAAATTCAACTCAAAGCGAGTCAGAGGTTTTCACAATGTGGAAATTTCACAGTCCAATATAAGCAAGGATACAGGTGACATCTGTATCTCTCTTTGTCTTCTTCACTCACTCCTCTTAGCTATTTCCTTTGGTTAGGCTCCCACAGCATGACAGAGACTAGTATTTCGCATTTCACTGACAGTGGCATCTTGTGATGATTGGCCATCATAACCAAATTGACTAAAGCTTTAAATCATGTCTGATTTTCCAGGCTGTAAAATAATACAAATAACCAGATGGATAAATCAGTGCATTATTAACAGAAAGAAAAGTCTAACCGCAAAAATTTCATTCTGATAGCCAAACATTTTTGTTGATGCTATCTTGTTGGGTTCCTGTAATAGATGGGTCAGTGAAGGGGTTCTCAAACTTCAGTGTGCATCAGAATCATCTGGAGGGCTTGTTAAGGCAGAGATTCCTCTGTTTCACACCTAGAATTTCCAGTTCAGCAGATCTGGGATAGGGCTTGAGAATTTGCATTTCTAATAAGTTTCCAGGTAATGTGAATGTTACTTCTCTGGATGCTAAACTCTAAGAATGACCGCTCTAGTATCAACACTCTAGTGCTCTCAATCCCTTCTTCAAGGCCACTGCACCAATTCCACCACCCCCTAAATGGTAATATTGGCTATTGCCCACTCACAGTTGTGATGATTATTGGAATTTACTCTCAGCCTCTTCCAACATTTTGACCCCACCCAGGGCTTGGCATGAAGCAAATTACTGGCTGAAGGAGGGAAACAGAGGCTTTGCCAACTTGTCTCAATTGAGATCATCTACAGCATCTTCCCAGTTACAGAGCTCACTATGGGATCAGCCGAGGTCTCAGTTTCAACTGCATTGTGGGTCAGTTTTCCCCTCTGCTTATTCCAATCTTACTTCCTTGCAGGTATATCTCCCAAGACCACTCCCCAATAAACTTTTGCACAAAACTCCCTGTCTCAGGGTCTGTTTCAGTGGAATCCATTATAAGACAGTGTCAAATAATATTTTGCACCAAAATTATTTGAATTGTTTCTCTAAACGTGGTCCAAGTGTCCCAGCAGGCACATTGATGCCTATGCTTTCTACTATTATTGAAAATGATGTTTTGCACCATCTGGTCCGAGAAACACGTTATTCAACTCTGTGTTGTCTTATCAGATCCTGTCCTATATTCCAGAACTCCTCTTATGCCTTAAGAAAAGACTTAGGGCCGGCCCCGTGGCCAAGTGATTAAGTTTACGCACTCTACTTTGGCGGCCCAGGGTTCAGATCCTGGGTGCAGACATGGCACTGCTCATTAGGCCATGTTGAGGTGGCGTCCCACATGCCACAACTAGAAGGACCCACCACTACAATATACAACTATGTACTGGGGGGGATTTGGGGAGAAAAAGCAAAAAAAAAAGAAAAGACATTTCATATGAAAATCAAACATGCTGAAGAATTCATGCTATTTAAAGGCACAGTTTTGTCTGCTTAAATTAGTCTTCCTGTTTATGATACATTGATGGTTAAGAATTATTATAACCTGAAATTTCCTACCTGTTAACTCAGAGTTCAAAACTACTGGTAATGTTGACAAAAATATTGAATATACTATTCAAAGTCACAAAACCCTATTAGTTCTTTGCTGAACTTCCTGTTTCTCCTTACACTATAAAATGTATTTTATGAGTAAAGTATTTTAGCTGTGAGAATAGATATGATGATGAAAGCAAGATAAGGTTATGGGAAAAAGACAATACAATTTTATTTCAATAGAACACCATATAAAAATACAGATCACCTATTAAGCATCACAATTGTTCCTGGTTTATATCTTTTAAAGTATTTTAGGTTTTCTTTGTGTATAACTCAGAGTAACTGGAAACATTCTGTTCCTAGACGGAATGAAAAATGAAAAAATACCCAAGACTCTTTGAATCTGCTTAGAATGGGCAATAATTTACCCACTAACTTTCTTAATGAGTAAATGACAGTATGAAACTTCCTTTCTCCACAACTTGTTTAGAGTTCTGATCCAAGTTCTCTTTTGAAGTAGATGCAGAGTGGAAACTCCCTGGCTGGCCAAGAGAATGCATAAAAGTGTTAGAAAGTGCCTTCATATGCTTGTGTAGCTTCCAAAATAGACACTTTCTTATCCAAAGACATAGTAAGAAGCAGGGAGTTTATTGTGAGAAAAAAAGAAATTGACAGAAGCAATATCTGAGAAAGAAAAGTCAAAGAGAGTCGGCAAGCGGGAGCATAAGGTCAAACTATTTTGGCTTATTCAATTTCTTTTGTGAGATCTTATTTTAACTAACTACTGGGCAACTAGCATCTGTTGTGAACTGAATGTCAGCAACTCACAAGATTCTGCTGTGTTAGGATGTAGGACTCTCCCATTCATCATGTCTCTGAGTGAATGTGCTTTGTGAAATGGACGTAGCAGGAAGGAGGAAGGCGAAGAACATGGTAGAATTTCAGATGTGATTCTGGACGTCATTTCAGCCAAGTAGAGTGCTTTCTTTTATACTTTCTGGCAGCCCTACATCTCTGCACACCCTCTGCCATGACTATGTATTTCTCAATAGCTGGCACTTCATAGAAGGTTACATCAAAGCCAACAGAAGCAGGCAAGATGCACTGTATGATTCAGAGGGAGGCACATACTGGGCTCCCTGGTAGGCCATGGTGACCATCCCATTGCTGGCACTGACAGACTGTGGGGAGGCAGCCAAGGCTAAAGTGATTCAGAACAGATGACTACCATGATCAGAACTGTGAGATGTATGACTACAAGACTTGCATCCCTTTCACTGCCCATGCCAGTCCCAGAGGCAAAGCACTTGGGATCCACTAGAGAGTCAATGAAATTGAGAGCAGGCATCATGTCTCAACTAAAGAGATGATATGTGCTTAGTGTGTACACCCATTGAAGGACAAGTCATCTTAAAACTGAATACAGTATTTCCTAGACTACTTCATCATCCATCAGATATTTGTTGAGAATCAATTATCTATTAGGATCTTTAGAAAAGAAAAAGTAAGACAGTCTGATTTCAAGGAGCTTATAACTCAGTAAGGGATGCAACATGAACAAAATAATCATATTACAAGGCAGAACTGGATAAGAAAATTACAAGAGTGAAGAGGTGAAGAGTGAAGTCAAAACCTTCCCAATAAAAGAACAATTACATCTTATAGGCGATCTTGATTTCTGGTATTACTCATCAGTTATAGGCTACCCATGTATTCATGCACTTAATACACATTCACTGAGCATTTGTAATGTACAGAATGCTGTGCCAGGCCTAGGGACGAAATGATAGAGTAAAACGAAATATACTGGAATTAGCGTTTGCTCCCATCTAGGCAAAACATAATCACAACAGTTTGTTGAAGTTGTGCTATATGGCCCCTGAATAATATAGTATACCTAAGGTGGAATAAGCTATTCTCAAAACATTTCTTAAGAAGCCTTTAAAACTTCTCTAGTTGTTGGGCAGGAGTTAAACCTTAGTAGAGATCCATAATCTATACTCCTTTCCTAAATGGCTCATAATATATAAATTGAGTGATCTTCCCAGTACTGCTAGTCAGAGACCAATAACAATAACAGATGCCAATTGCCTTCACTGTTTAGGCCAGATTCCATACTAGATGATGACCTCTTTTAGTTTTCCCAGTAGCTCTTTGTGGTAAGAATCCTTGTCTGCATTCTCCATCTAAGCTGAGACTCAGAGAAGTCAAAAACAACCTATAAAAATTCTCGCAGTTAGAAAGAGAGAAGGTAGGATGCAAACCTAGAGCTGTCTGGTTCTTTGGCGAGCTGATGCTCCACTCCCCATCGTATTGCACTTTTGATCCCTGTCCTCCTTCCACACTCTTCGTCTAGGATTTGTTGATTTTTATTCCCCTGAACTCAACTCTCACACAGCTGGTACCGACTTAGCCCACTGTTTTGCCTACCAACACCACTCTTCCCTGTCTGTGAGTTTTAGGCATAAAGAGTGACAGCCTTAGTTGCAAGAATGATGTTCAGAATACTTAATATGTACCACAGCTCAACCTTTAGCTAATCAAAAGAAGAGCTCACCAATCAAAAGAGACACTAATAGAGGCCAGCCTGGTGGTACAGTGGTTAAGCTCATACATTCCACTTCAGTGGCCAGGGGTTCACCGGTTCGGATCCCAGGTGCGGATCTACACAACACTTGGCAAGCCATGCTGTGGCAGGCGTCCCACATATAAAGTAGAGGAAGATGGGCACAGATGTTAGCTCAGGGCCAGTCTTCCTCAGCAAGAAGAGGAAGATTGGTGGCAGGTGTTAGCTCAGAGCTAATCTTCCTCAAAAAAAGAAAAAAGAGAGAGAGAGAGACAATAATAATCAACCAGTTTAGCCATATGGTGTAAACACCAGCTGAATATCAACCGTGCCTGGCACATGCCTATATCAAGGTTACTCTTTTCTGTTCTGGCAAAATCTTACATAGACAACCCACTTTGCTTACTTCATAGAGCTATCATGAGCTCTCATGGACCTCCTACAGCACACCTCTTAGTATGCCTTTATCTTTTACCTTATTTTTCATGGAGGATATTTTTATTTAAGAGGATGTTTTATTTTGTGCATACCCTCTCTATTGGTATGCACAAAGTGCTCCAGAAACACAAAAATAACTGAATTACAAAAAAACAGCCTAGACAGACGTCACTAAACTGCAGGAAACAATGGTTACCTGACATTTAAAACAAAGTCTCGGGTTTGAGATTACACACTGTATAACAAAGTAGCTGGGTGACAGGTTTTTCTGCACTCTGTTCCTCATGGCAAAGGGAACTTACTCATAGTATGTATTGTTAGGAGCTGAAATCAACAAGAGGGAATTTGGATTAAAAAAAAACACCAGTGTATAAATATACTATGCGCCTGCCACTGTACTAGGAAGTTCTTTAAACGTGACGACAATCTCGTTGCATCCGTTTTTCAGGTGAAGAAACTGAGGCACTGGGAGACAATAGAACCAGGATTTAAGACCAAGCAGTTTTATTCTACAGCCCATATTTTTTACCACAATGTTTTACTACTTTACATCATAGAGAGGCTAAAAACTTGTAAAATATGTGCTTTCAAAATGGAAACTCAGGTCAAAATTTTTCACAGTTCCCCATTATAACAAGAAAAAGAAATATCTTAATGAAAGACTCCTTAACATCTCACCCTGGCCATTTGTCCAGCCTCCCCTGTGGCCATTCCTCTACTTTGCTTTTTATGCTCTACCTATTTCAAATAAGCCATGGCTTCTTGTGCCTAAATTTCTTTGCAGGTGCGTTTCCTTCTTCCCGGATTGCCTTCACCTGCCTTATTTCCCGACCTTACTCTAATGGTCGTCTCAAGCACCATCTCCTCTGCGAAGCTTCCCTGCCTGCCTCCATCAAGGCATATTTTAGGGTTCCTTCCTCGTTGTTCCCACTGTACCTTGTATACATTCCCCTGTGTTTAGCATTTACCATTCTATACATTTATTTTCCATTTGTATGTCTGCTTTTCCAAGATGTTCTGTCCTCCCAGAGACAAAGGACTACCTCTATCTTCAAGCCTTGCACAGAGCAGACAGCCAGTAAGTATTTATGGAATAAGTGATTGAACGACCAATTAATTAATTATATCACTTAAGCATTAAGAATCCCTTCTGTCATTAGTAATAGGAAACCCAACTCAAAGTGGCTTAACTAATAAAGGAAATAGTTCAGTTTATATAAAAAGAGTATAGCAGAAGAATGGTCTTTGGTTTCATCCAGGAGTTTGTTGCTGTCACCAGTTTCTTCCTATTTCCCTTTTCTTCCTGTGAGCTCATCCTAAGGCTAAGGTGCCCAAGTAGACACAGCATGGCTGTCTACAGTTTCTAGAGCTATGTACATGCTTTTCTGTATCCAAAAAAAAAAATAGTATCTTCCCTCAACTCACGGAATGCTTGCTAACTTCACCCTGATGGGAATGACCTAGATTTCCTAGGACAAGGAAAATGCCTTGTCCTGGTTACCTTAAGCCTGGTTAATTGCCCATTCCTAATCTGAGCATTGTACCAATATGGATAAGATTAGTTTATGCACTTAAACCCACTGCAGAGCTGGTGGTGAGTCCATTCTACCTCAAGCTGATGGTGACTAAATAATAAGGAAGGGATGGAATGGATGCTAGGGGACAAAGTCCGTGACATGTGTGAATGAGTGAAGGGATTTTTCCACTGTGAGCAATCACATATGCTCGTTTTTAGTGGTGTGGTAGCGTGACATTCTCTTGGGAATGTTTCATAACTGTCTGTAAGGCAACCTTCTGATAGCAAGGTCTGATTTCTGATGATAATACTGCCAGTTCCTCTGCAGCTCAGTAAGCTATGGCAAGTCTCTATCACCTCCACTACACTGACAAGTAGTCTCAAACTAGCAGTTTTAGCAACTGACTGGAGGATTCCTCCCCAAATCAGAAGAGATTCAAATTTCCCAAGGGGTGTCTGGGACAGAAAGGAAGTTGCTGTTAACCAAATGACTCACATGTTGAATCACAAAACAAGAACCATTTGGGGAAAGGTCGCCCCTCTTGGCTGTAACAGCAGAATGTGTTTTCAGTTAAGCAGACACCCCGAGGCCCCTTTGGGAAGAAGCCAACACCGGCCAACATCATCATAGTAGCATCACCGATGGCTGGGCGATAAGGGCCCACAATCCAGAGATCCCTCCACCCTTCTTAGTTTTATATCCTGAAACTCCCAGGAATACACCCTCTGGGAAATCTCAGACTGAGAAGGGAATTTCCCACGTGTCAGGAACCCAAATCATCAATGGAAATTTAAGGAAAGGCCAACAATTCTCTACAGGAATGGTATTTGGAACAACCCTCCCAGAAACTGGACAGCCAATTATTTCATTTCCTTTCTCCTTCCTAATAATTTACACATGAATTTTTACCAGCTAAAGACAGTAAAATGGGCTTTATTAGTGCTATGATTTAAATATTCTGATATTTAGAGTGATAAAAGAAATTTTAGCTCACTAAAAGATAAAACTTGGGAGATTAAGCTAAAATGAAAGGCTGAATGTTGAATATTTTTATTTTTTATGCAAATTTGGCATTCTATGATACAGTGAGTATCAATATTTTTCCGTTTTAAACATATCCACCAAAAATCCTCAAAGCACCTTACCCATTTCATTATTCCACCCATCCATCCAATCATCTAGGTTTTCATTTAGTGAGCTCAAATTTATTGAACACATGTTAGGTGCCACATATTGGCATATCTATAAAGGGTACTTCTTGGAACTGGCTGACCCAGTTCCTGAGCTCAAGGAACCAGGTCTAAAGCCCTGCTCCTCCTCCATGTGAGGAAGCTCTTCCTTCATTTAACATGAGAAGGGGGCTGGGTGGAGAGGAAGGGTCTAATTGTGAGTTAGGAATCTGTGTTATTGCCATAGCAACCCTCGTTTCCTTGGATCAGGGCCAATTCTTAGCAGGTAAAATTTCCCTTGACTGTAAGCGTCTCAAATGGAAGGTCATCTTTACTAACACTTTGTATCCAGATGAGTGCCTAATACCTAGTGGGTACATAGTAAATGATGAGCACAACTCTGGAAATCTTGGCAGAGATAATATCTACTTGCTTGCTACTTGCTACTTGCTACTAGGTAACACAGCCCCATTCTCAGCTTAATTCACGTCCCTGTCTAAGGTTCTTCCTAGTGGCTTAGAGCTCTCGCCTACAAACTGGACCGTCTTGAGACAGGCTCAGTGATGGCACAGGCATTGACATTGTTAGCTTTAATTCTGTCACAAACTCCATTTAGAGGAATGCATTTTAGTAAGCCAAATTATTTCAACTATATTATAGTCACCTCGTACATCTAGCTTTGAGCCCCAAAGAATGAATCGAACGCCTCTTTTTCAATTCCTCTTTGCCTCACATTAAACTGGCTTTCTCCATGCTTAATCAGTGTGAGTGCCTACTGGCCTGATACAGACAGGCTCAGGAATTATCCACATTTGAAGATTCAGCTGCGCTTGGAAGGGGGAGCAAGCTAGGGAAAAAGGAGAGGGGAAAAAAGAGGGGTTTTTTCCTCTCTTCTCTCTCCATAGAGCGGGGACCTCTACAATGCCCCACAGTGTGTGAACAGAGCTACGTGCTGTGATACCATTTAGCAATAATGGATGGCTTGTGCTGCCCAGACTTAACAGGCCAGTGAGCAACATCAGGCTGCAGATGGAGTGCTCTGAGACTGCCATGCATTAAAAAAGGATGAAAAATAAAATTGTCTATGGCTATTGTCGACATATTTACTCCTTGTTTAGGGATTCCCATAGCAACCAAAAGCTGTGACCGCTAGTGGAGGTGGGAAATCTACGCTGTAGAAGGGTGAGCTACTTGCCCAGGAACTGAACCCTATCTGCGTGCAATCACCCCCTCTAGTGACGACTTGGTGAATGGCAAGTCTTTTCACGGTTTCCTTTGGCATCAAGTTCTCACCACCATGTTATGGCTTTTAACTCTAAAAGCATCATATTATCATCCTAAATTAGCATGACTTATTTTTGAGGAGAATTCTAAAACTTCATTGTTTCAAGTCGTTTAATTCTTACTTTCCAAGGTTTTGTTTTGTTTCCATATTTTAAACTAAATCTTGAAAATATCCAAGTTGCTGGTGTGAGCCAAACTCTTCTTCAGGACCTTGTCTGTATACCCCATGTTTGGGAAACCAGATAAAGAAGGAAAACAATTGACATGGAAGGAGTGGTTAGGATCTCTGAGGCCACTGTTCTTGCGTTCCTGGTACAAGGACTGGCATATAGTTCTGATCTTTGGGGTGGCTCAGGCATGCTGTTGTTTCTCCGCCCTGTCCCCAGCAAACTCCCTCTCTCCAGCTGTCACCTACAAAAATGTTCAGGCTAAGAACTCATATCCAGCCCACCCAGAAGCTCACTATGCTTCAGGGACAAGGATCTCTACCCAACATGTGCACACTGAAGGGGCACAGTGGGGTTAAAAAGATCTCAATCATCACCCCAAACTCCTCAATATTCCATGGGAAGACCCTACCCTTTCAAGAGTTCGCAACTCAAATCCCACATCCTTATTTTCTCCCTCTTCGGAAATGTTGTAGCTTTTTCTCTTTATTTCTACTCTTTCTTTGAGTGCATGAGCTGCCTTGAGCTTGTTAATATGTTGTTAATATGTAAATTTGTCAAGAATTTTCAACTCTAATATGAGTTCCTTGGGAACAAAGACCTTGTTTTGAATATCTGAATTCTTTACTTAGTTTTCATTGTCCAGTTGATTGGATTTTTTTCACACACAACTTGGTAAGGTAATATTTGCAAAGAGAGACATTAGCCAATGGGGCATCCATGTTTTGGGTATGATCCAGTTTCCTGGAGGATCAGTCCAGGAAGACATAATACCTTGAGACACTCGGGAGCCTGAGGAAGAAAGAGAGATGGGAACTGTGTCCTTATTGACCTTGCAGTGTCTAGGTATATTAAGAAAGAATTCACTACATCGTAGATTCCGACTATACCCCTACGTTGTCGATAGAATTTTCCCTTTACCGATAAGAAAACTGAGCCTTGGAAAGGTTAAGTAACAAGACAGATGTTACAATGTTACCAACTCATGCTAACAGATTTCAAATGAAAGTCTTTCTGTTATATCTCATTGACTTTAAAAGAGGAGTTCTTAAACTTTCTCTCAAGAGAAGCTACTTTTTACGTCTCTGGTCTTTTGCATCCTTGGGCAAGAAATGAGGGGGTTCTCAGACAGCAAGTTACTAATGTTTGAGAATGGATAATGGGTGCCATACTTCCTTCTCTAGTGGAAATCAACCTTAAAAAGCAGCATAGGAGAGAGGCAGCAGTAGATATCTAGGCAATATTTGAAGATCAATTGGTATTTCCAGGTCCACGGATTATGAAATCTTAATCAAGAACAGTTCCCATTGTGTTTCCCAAAACATGAGTGTCATGAGCTTTCCCTCTAAAAGAAGAAATTGGGATCAAAGACATTTGAGAAGTCCTGTACATGGAGATTCAGAATGGGCTCTGAGAAGTTCTGTAACTTAAGAATCAAGGAGAAACATTAAAAACTGCTTGACTTTGCCAAGCTTCATATATTCTAAGAATGAATAATCGTAGCTCACGTGTATTTGATAATACCCTATTGAACTATATCCATGAAACTAAATTTGGTAACGCTGATCTTGAGGCAAGTACCTGGAAGTTTGAGGCAAACAAGGGACATCTTAAGAATCTGGATTTGGAAGCTGTGGACCCGACAATAAGGAAATAATATGAAGGAAATGAGATATGATAACCACAATAAAACTGGATGTATTTAAATCATTCATCTCAAGCCCCTGTTTTGCTTTATAAAGTAGATGAAGTTAAAGCATCAGTTGGTTTTGTTGACCATGTTGTTATTCAATTTTAAGTGAAAGAAACATTTTTGTTCTGTTGGTTCTCAAAGTCAAAGAGGACATTTCAAAAAATTCAGCTTTGGTAATCCCCTCAGTGCTTGGATTCAGAAAAGTTTCCCTCGTGGGACCATTCTTGTTTCTCCACTTTTCTGCTTCCTCTTCTTCACCTTCCCCCTATTCCCACCCCCAATCACACGATTTGGGTCTATTTTATGTCTAGAAGAATGGGCTTAATTTTTCTTAATGCTAATTTTTTACACTACTCCTTTCCATTTTCTACATGTTTTTCATTGTCTTTTTATTTCTTGCAAGATTTCCCATTTTGATGGTGACGGTAGCTTTGACAAAATTTTTATGAGACTAAAAAAGACTTGAATTCTATCTCCCATAATTACTCGATAGAAGACGGCTTTATATCTTTTCGTTTCAGTTCCTTTATCTATTCAATGGACTTAATAATGCTTGCCTTTTAAGTCAACTTTTGGAAATACATTATATGCATTTAAATATTCATCTTACATGTATGTAAAATAGAAAGTTCCAAGCATAGTGCTTGGCACATAGTAAGTACCTAGTAAGTTTTAATCCTCTCCTCAGAATGTAAGAGATTGTTTGACATACTACATTCTTTTGCTGTTTGTTTATAACCACTCACTCAAGGAAGTTTAAGAAAATGGAAGCTCTATTTGATGATGGAGAGGACTTCATGGAATCCAACAAGAAGTACAGCCAGACTAAATGTAAATAAAATGTTAGTCATCAGGCAACTACTCTTTCTGTCTCTACAGCTCACAGTTTCAGCTCAGATTACCAGCAGAGTATGTTGCATGAAGTACTCATGCTCAGTTGTCTTCTTTGATGGAAGTCTACTGAGATTCACCAAGACATAAGCCTAGATTGTTATTTATACAAAATTCCATTACTTTTCCCCAGTCCTCCATGATAAACCAATAAACTACAGAAGTGATTTTGGTGACTTTTATGGGAGATTTCAGTCTATAAATGGAAGGGAAATTCAGGGACTGTAGGTAAACATCTCTTTTGGTGGAGGCAAATGGTTAATTCTAAAGAAGAATCAGATATTTCATATCATCTTTTATTCTGCAAGAAAATTTAAAATTCTCTCCACTCTTTTCAAACACTTTGGGGATTTTTTTATTTACAAGGAGATTGCCAGTGTTCAGAGATCTGAAAAGGGTGTCTATGTAAAAAAATAAGTATCACAAAATCTGGGAACATGTGACTCTCGTCTGTCACTAATGAACATTATCAGATTGAAGACTATAAGCTGTAAATCAGAAGAAGAGAAGCATAGTATAAGATGAATTGATTACTATCAATCAATAATACCTTCTTTCCCCCTTAAGCTCTTCAACCCATGACCTCCACCATGCTTTCTTGTCATGGTCCACAAAGCATATTTAACAAGGACATGGAAGCAGTGAGCCAGTTAGCTTAGCAGAGACCCCCTATTCTTATGTTTTAATCCTTACTCAGGCATTCAATTTCCAGGTGACCTCTGGCATTTTTGGAAAGGGGATTATAGTGCTGATGTAGTAAAGAACTGCTAATTCCTCTTTTAAAAGAACTTTGAAACTATAGAGGAAGATAAGTACTTGGCTATAATAGGCTTGATCCTAACTTTTCTTCCACAGATTGATATTTGCCCAAAACCTGGATTAAGTCTATAATTAGAGAAATGTAAAAATATTATGCTATGTTTTGTTTCTCCTTTCATCTACTATTTCAACACTTATTGAACATCTACCATATGTGAAGGCACTGTTTCAAGCTTTGCAATAAAAATATGGATTTATAGCAATGAAGCTGTCAAATTATTCAGGATCTATAAAAGGCTTCAGGTGGCAAACAAATGATTGCAATTTAATATGATAGGGAAGCACATAGGCAAAACTGCCAAGGTACAAAACATACAGAAAGGATCTGGGGCAAGAAGGGAGGGCAGAGACCATATCAGGAAGAACAACTGAGATTTGGAGAACAAATAAGACTTTTCCAGAAAGTGGTGTTGGAACCAAAGCAGTGGATAGGAAGTGGGGGTGCCTTTCGGTCTTCCAAAGAAGAGTAAAGCACATTTGTAGAAACTGCCATGGAAGAAAGGCAGGGTGGAAATCTTTGTTGTACTTGGTAGAGTGGCAGATTGTGAATGAATAGAAAGACAGGCAGAGGATAAACACAAAAGTCTTATAAGGTATCCTTTGCAGGTGACCTCAGATCAGACACCAGCTGAGAGAAAGGAGTCAGTGAAGAAGGGATGTTAACAGTAAAGTTTCCCAAAACAGTATGAGAAGAGGAGACAGGCACAGGAGACAGAAAGACAACATCAATTTTTAAGACTGGGAGATATTAGGGGAATGGGCAGGAGTTGAAGAATGTCTTCCTTAGAGCCTCTAGTTTATTTGTGAAGAGCTACTCTACTGAGAATGACTCTCAGGTGAAACTATCTCCATACTTTTATGTCTTTCAAGTGATATTGCTTTTTAAAATTTATACTATGTAGCATGGGTACATATTAACTTCTCAACCAATTGTCTCTGGAGAATCTGTCTCGTCAATAGAAGCAGTTAGGGATTTATTGTTGGTTGTCCTGCTCTGGAATAGTGAAGTCAATGATTATTGTACTAAATAAGATTGATTGGTTAAAAAGTTTGGCAAGAAATCAAAAGATGACTTCCTCTCTCTCCCTCATTTTCCTACTCTGAAAAAAGTGAAGTTCAAATCTAAGAATAAAGGATTTTAGATTACTATAGCCAGTGACCTAATGTTGCTGATGGAAGATGTCCCAGGAAGAAAGGCTTATGCTGGTGTTTAGAGTTAGTCAGATCGTTCTTTGGAGGTTGGAAGGAGAAAAAAGAATCCCCAAGGCTCACCATTTTACCAATAAAGCTTTCTGTCTAATCCTCAGAGATGCAATCATGATAAGAGATGCTGTTTCAGGGTGGTACAGTAGTGCGTGCATTACTGGTCAAGTTCTCCTGCTCTAGAAATACCTCAGATAAGTGTCGGATTCCTCATCCCCATTTCCTGTTAAAAAAGAGGAAAGGCTGCAGGATAATTTCAAGTGATTCCATTTTTTATAGCAACTATCAGTTGATTAATTATCATCCCTTCTCAAAAAAATAGAATTTGGTATTCTGACATTGGTCCAATATGTCATACATAGAAAAAAATGGATAATTAGAGACAGCAGTTAGCGTGAGAGAGAAGGATTGTATAAAGAGAGGATGCGCATAAATAAAACCACACATTAGGACACTTAAGTTAAATAATACAATTTAGACTAAGTCTAATAGTATTGGGTTTCTATGACTGCCATAAAAAGTTACCACACACTTGTTGGCAAAACAACATAAGTTTGTTATCTTAGAATTCTGTAGATTAGAGGTCAGATAGAGGTCTCACTAGGCTAAAATCAAGGTGTGAGCAGGGCTGCATTTCCTTCTGGAACCTCTACAGGGAAATTCATTTCCTTGCCTTTTCCAGCTTCTAGAGGCCACCTACATTCTTTGGCTTGAAGCCCCTTCCTCCATCTTCAAAGCCCAAAACATTGCATCCCTCTGACCATTCTTCTGTATTTACATCTCTTCCTGCCTCTCTCCTTCTGTCTCTTTCTTTTGCCTTTAAGGACCCTTCTGATTCCACTGGGCCCATTGCAGTATGGGGGTGATCTCCCTGGCTGTTGATTAGCAGCCTTACTTCAACAAGCAACTTTAATTCCTCTTTGACATGTATGTGCACGTCCCAGGGATTAAGACACAGACATCTGTGGGAAGTCATTATTCTGTCTACTACACCCTTATTTCTTCCACAGTTCATAAAACCATACACAAGATTCTGCAATTATCTGAAAAGTATTGGTTTTTAACCTTCTGAGTGAGTATGTGATTTTTTTTTAATATGAAGGATATTTACCATGTGCTTATTCCAATATTCAAGTTCTATATGATTCTGGTGGATTTATCAGGCATCTCACACATTCTAGGATTTCAGGAAGGACCAACAAAATAGTGTGCTTCCTTAAGGCCATTACTTTCCCCAGAACAAAACATCCTCCTAATAAGTCTATTCAGATTGTGTTTGCAGCTCGATAAGCCCAATGCCAATACTGATATCCTGAGCTTCGGTTCCTCACCTTCTATTTTTTTTTAAGACATGAGACTATGATGAAAACAAAAGTAGTAATTTTGACTCTTCTGTCTTCTAAAGAATTATCCATTTGCTTTGGTCAGCCCATCGATGTGCTGATCATGGTCAGTGGCGGAGACATGTATTTGGAAAATCCAAGAGATATTAAATTGACCCACATAATATAAAGGCTATGGAGCCTCTAGAGAAGAAAAGATCAGTGAGAGAGAAGGAAAGGGAGGATTGGTGATGGGACAAACTAAAGTTTGGAGAAGAGAGAGGGAAAGAAAGAATCAGTTGTCATGAGGTAAGGATTTAGGAGGAGATAAATAAGCAAAAGATGTTTTGGGGGAAGTCTTACTGTATACCCCCAGCTTTAAAAAAAATCTGTCTTGTCCTTCAGTGCTTATGCAATTGAATCTGTTTCTATTGAATGTGATATGTTTAGACTGTTTTCCAAGTCAACCCGAATTTATTTGTGTTAAATAAATATGATCCACAAACACTGCTTAAATGTTTACCAAATAGATAAAGCTGGAACCAAAATAAGGACCAGCTCTAAGCTTAAGGGTCTTACAATCTGCTACATCTAAAGGAGTATAAACAAATTCATACAGAAGCTATAGGGAGTAAATACTAAGTTTTAAAGAGTAGAATCAACAAGTTCTACAAACCATCAGAACAGAAAGTTACAAAGAAATTGCGATGTTCATATCGATGACTTATGATAATGATCATAACAGCCATTTATTGAGCATCTACTATATGCTAATTACTCCACAAGGCACTTTATAGTATCACATTTAATCATTTAATCTTGCAATGTAGATATTAATATCTCTATTTTATAGATAAGGGAATGGCTAAATATTTGCCCAGAATAGGTGAAGAAGCCAGTATTCCAACTCATCCTATGTTCTTCTTTTTCTGTAACAAGCCATATGACAGTGCACAAGCCATATAACATTTTCAGTCATTATTTTCCTAGTCTGTAAAATGAGCAGTGTGTTAGTTTCCTATTTCTGCCTCAAATAAGCTGAAAAGATTGCCACACAGATATATTTACTTTCTAATCCCCAGAACCTATGACTATCACCTAATGTGGCAAAAGACATGATTAAGTTACGGTCTTGAGAAGAGTTTATCCTGGATTATCAGGGTGAGTCCTAAGTGAAATTGAAATTTCTGTTGTGTTAAGCCATCAAAGTTGTAGTGATTTCTTACAGTAGCCTTAGGAAACTCATACAATGTCATAAAAAATGACCACACATCGGGCAGCTTCAGACAACACACGTGTTATCCCACAGTTCTGTAGGTCAGAAATCTGAAATGAGTCCAGGTGGGCTCAGCTAGTTCCTTTGCTCTAAGACTCAGAAGTCTGAAATCGAGTGTCACCAGGTCTGGGCTTCTGCCCGGAGGCTCTGGAGGAGAATTCACTGCCAACCATGTTCAAGTTCTTGGCAGAATTCCCTTCCTTGTGATTGCAAGGCTGAGCTTCCTGTTCCAGCTGGGAGCCTGTCACAGCTCCTTCAAGTCTGCTTTCCTTGTCACATTGCTCCTTCCATCTTCAAACCAGCAATAGGGTGTTGAGTCTTCCCTACTTTGGAAATTCTTGGCTTTTAAGGGCTCCTGAGAGTAGATTGTGCATACCCAAATAATCCAAATTAATCTCCCTATTTTAAGGTTCATAATCTTAATTACATCTGCAAAGTCCCTTTTTCCATGTAACATAACACATTCACAATTTCCAAGGATTAGAGCATGGACGTCTTTGGGGTGGGGAGCATTCTGCCTACTTCACAGGGTTTAGAATTGATCATTTCCAGTTCAAAATTCTATGAAAACAGATGTATTACTTAAAGTACTGATTTAGCTACTAAAACAAAGGGACCCCAAAATACAGTGTCTTAAATAGGGTGGAAATTTATTGCTATCTCACCAAAGAGTCCAGAAGAAGGCAAGCCAGCAAAGCTGGAGGATAACCAAGTGCTAACTGTATCTTGTTTTCATGATGTCTCTTGGGGACTTGTTTTTGCATGCGTGGTTGAAATTGAGTTTCAACCATAATTGTTTCCATTCCAGATCAAGGGAGGTGGAAAACAAATTTGAAGTGGAGAGCAAATAATTTTCTTTTAAGTACATGATATGGAAGTTGCAGCCATCTCTTCCACTCACTGGCAAGGATGGAGGACATGACCATACCCACTACAAGAGAGGCTGGAAAATGTAGTCTTAAGCTAGGATGCCAAAGTACCTATTAAAATCTGTAACTATAGAAGAGAAGAATTTGTTTTGGGGACTCTTATAAATCTTCCACAACATGGAAATCAATCAAAAGCTTAGAAAAATAGGAAGGAAAAGAGGAGATATCCTTAAGGATATTGCAATGGAAATGGATGTATTCAAGAAAGAGCAAATGAAATATATAGTTGGAGCAGAGAGACTATGGGTGAAAATTAATGACAGATAAGTTTAAAGAGGAACAGAATCCTCTCTGAGGGTATGGATCGTGGGTCTTGCTCATTATGTTTTCCCCAGAATTTAGTAATATGTCTGGAACATAGTAAGTGCATTTTGAGTACACTTTTATTGAATTCACTCACTGCAGGGAAATGCAGCTTCCGCAAATGCTAGGATAATTGCACTAGCCATTAGGAATGTATAATGGAGGCAGGATAAAGAACACCTCCCTCTCTTGAACCTAGAGTCTAACCAGGGGTAAGCAGACAATAATCAAATGAAAATAAAAGTAAATTCATAATTACAAACTCTGTGAACAGTGCTGTGAAGGAAAAGTAGAGAGGGATAAGGTAAATAAGATACTTCATCTAGTCTAGAGAATAAGGAAACTTTCCCTGAGAGAGGAGACTCTGAGCTGAAATATTGAAGATGGGAAGATATTGAGTCAATGATGGCTATGTAGGTGCGAAATAAGAAAAGGGATGATCAGACTTCAAAAAAGCAGCCCAGCATTTCCTACAGTTTGTGGAATCATTATCTGGTGATTTTTAGTTTATTTATTTATGTATTTATTTTCTGCTCTTCCTACTACACTGTAAGAGCCATGATGGTATAAAGTAGGTACTTAAAAATGGTGGGTTTTTTTGCGTTAAGCAAAGATTCTAAGGACATTGCCAATTCTATCACACAGTGTCTTCTTTATGTAGATCTCTGGGAGAAATTTCTCTGAGTTTTCAACTCTCGTTATCAAGGTCAGATGTTTCTCTTTAGTAACTAAGTTGATTTGTTTTGTTTTGTTTTTAACTTACAGACCCTATAAGCAGGGCCAACTTCATGAACAGGTAATCGGTGCAGTTCTATAGGGCCCCATACTTGCTTGGGGTTTAATGCCCCTGGATAGTTGTTTTGAAAGTCTTAGTAATTTTATTTTTAAATTTGTATTTTGTACGTGAAGTATCTTAGGACAATGCAGCGTGACTTGGCCTGGAGTTCAGCTCATGTGCAGCCCCACCTCTCTCCCGCCAGTCTCCTGACTCCCTGGAGTGGGTTCCTGGCTTCCCATTTCCTTGCCTTCTTTCACCCTGCCACACCCAGCCACTCCCTGGCTCCAGCCTCACCCTGACACTGCTGATGCCCCCTGCCTCTCTGCACCCCGGGCACTGCCTGGCCTCTCCCTCCCAGGCCAATGGCCACTCTACACCAGGAGAGAGTTTGTGCACTAGGCATGGGCATGGGGAGGCTCAGGGTTGGGGCAGCACAGACTCTGTGGCATCTCAGGGTGGGGCATCACATTGGTGGTCTCTGCCTTGGGCTGGCAGCACCATGTGTTTGATGGGGCAAGCCTTTTGCTCATCCCTGACCCACATTCTGATCACGTCTTGACAAAGGATTTTTAATCGTTTAGGCGTTTGCCTATTCTTGGTGGATTGGGGTAGCAGACCATGGGAAGGGAAGCGTAGACTGGCTTCCTCGCCCACAGAGAGTGCACTGTATGTAGGTCTGGTGGCTGCAGGAAGGAGAACCCAGCAGCAGGTGGGCCACGTTAGCCAGGTTGGGGGGACACTCCCGGTGCCTGTTGAGAGTCTGCTTTACCAGCCAGCATCCCATGCCCGAGGGACTGAACCATTAAATAACAAATAAAAAATACTGTAACAGATCTAGAGTGAGAGCATGGAAGAAGGGAAAAAGTTTCATGTTTTATTACATTTAATGACATTTTTCCTGCTTTTTGAATAAGGGGCCCCACATTTTCATTTTGCATCGGGGCCAGCAAGTTATGTTGCTGGCCCTACCTATAAATCACATACTAAATCATTTTTTACTCATTACACTGGCTGCTAGGAAAATCAGGACAAAACTTACAACCAACTTTAGCACAATATCAAAGAATTTATGGCATATATTTTGAGTAATGAAATAACCTTCCACCCATCTTCTTTTCTTGATTTTATTTCCCTTTATCTCTTTATGTAGCCAAAGGAGAAAATTCTTATTTTTAATTTATCTTTGAAAACTTTCATCCTTTCTATGTACTTATCTAGGGTAGAAATAGTCACTAATTAAATAACGAGCTAATTATGTGCTGAACACTCTCTTATAGAACTCAATAAAAGCTTGTTTGATATGACTTGTGATCATTTACTTCGTGTAGGAATTTACCATCATTGTGGTTGATACTGTTTTAATACTTTCCCTCTCGTCACCCTCATCAGACTTGCGAGCTCTCTAACTTCTTCACTGACTGAAACATTCTGTGATGATGCCATGAATGGAATCTGTCACGTTCTGTGTTCAGTATCTCACAGAGTACCTGGCCTAGAGCAGTCACCTTATAAATATTGCCTTCTTAGAAGTGGATGGCCACTCAATTTATATGAGTAAAAATGGCTGGTAGAGTAATCTGTCTTTTAAAAAATGTTTGAGGACATTCACTGTTTACTATGGCGATTGGTTTCTGGCACCATAGTCCTCCAAAGGGACTACCCTCAACATTTGGAATGCTCTCTGGAATAATCCATCATGCAGTAATTTTTATTGATCAGCTACTATATGCTAGGTTTTTCTAGGCATTGAGCCAATAGTGATGCACAAGTCAGAAGCTATTCCTAGCCACAAGAGATTTCAGTCCTAACGGGAGAGAAGGACAGTAAACAAGTAAATAAATAAACAATATCATTGCAGATCATGATATGTTATAAAGGAAATAAAAAAGATTAAATATTACAAGCAAGAGTTGGGCAAGTATGGGGCCTTCATTTCATAGAGTGATTTAGGCAGGCCTCTCTGCAAAGGTAACATTAAAGCCAGAACTTTAAGGATTCTAGGAAGAGCCAGTCATCCAAAGTTCTGGGATCAGAGAATCTAGGTAGAAGAGAAAAAAAGGCAGCAAAAGAGAGGAGTGAGCATGGCTGAGGTATAGCAAGAAAAGGTGAGAATGGTCCATGATGCCCGTGTAGAGTTAGCTCTCAGAAGTAGCCCAAACCATCTTCCTGCTCTGCCCTCCCTCGGTCATTAAGGTCATTGAACGGCGCCCTCTGGTGGTTGCCACATGCAAACATACCAAAAAGACAATGTTAGGCTGATGGGTAGGGAGAAAGCCAGCCAGGAAGAAGTAGCGTCCAAATAGGTAGTGGTCTCCAATTGGCCTAAGTGGAAGCAAAAGGACAGGGTAAAACCAATTAATGCTGAAAAGGAGCCAAAAGCATGGATGCTTTATCCAGCTTCTTCTAGATTATCTGAATAATTACTGCAGTTCATATTAGCCTGATCCCTGTCTGTAACGAGACTTTAAGATTAAAAGTTGAGAGGCCAGCTCGGTGGCCCAGAGATTAATTTCACACGTTCCTCTTCCGCGGCTCCAGGTTTGGCGGCCTGGGGTTCCCTGGTTTCGATCCCCGGTGCAGACACACCACCACTTGGCAAGCCACGCTGTGGATAAAGTAGAGGAAGATAGGCATGGATGTTGGCTCAGGGCCAGTCTTCCTCAAAAAATAAATAAATAAATAAATAATAAAAATTTTAAAAGTTGAAGAAAAAGATTAAAAGTTGAATTTTCTCGTCTCTACCCTGTCGGAAATTCCCAGGAAAGAAGGGAACCAGAACAGATGAGTTGAAAGCTTAGTCAAACTTAAGAGACTCAAAAGGCTTTTTTCAATTGTCCGGCCCCCAGCTTCTCCACTAAGGGATCTCTCCGCCTGACAGCCCTAAATAGGTCCTAAACAATTGCATCTTTAACACTCCATTTAAGGGGCAGTTCTGGCTATTAAGCGTGATAATTGTTTTAAAGGGTGCTCTGAAACTCTAAAACAGTGAACAAATGTCAGGTATATGATGATAATGATGACGATGACAATGGTTATATAATTCTACTCCTTTATCCAAGTAGTGTTTTCCTAAAAAAAAAAAAGGAAATCTGTTTTGTACCGGCAGAAATGATTTGCGGGGCCATGTCCTGTGAATAAGAATGTTCATTGCAGGAAGCAAAGGCTTCCATGGATTTCACTAAGTGGTTAGCTTTGTGACTGAACTAACATCATCACATCCTTACCTTAATTTAACCCCATTAAATGGAAAAAAACCATGTGAGATCCTTCAGCTGGGGAAGGGGAGTGGACTAAGGCTCCCTGAATGCCCTTTTTAACTCAGTGGGGGCTTTCCAGGAACTCAAACCACTCCAGGTTTCAAGGGTCTCAAGAACCCAGCCCTGGCTTGACATTAAGCAAAGTTTTGAATGATTTTGAGGGGAGGAAAGGAGAAGGGAGGGGTATATGTGGGGGTCAGATAAATCAAAGCACATTTGGCCAGACACTGCCCCCCTTCATTTCCAAGCACATGTGAATTTCCAGGGAAATTGAATCCATGTGTTCCTGATTCATTTACATTTAACTCTTCAGAATGCTTTGTAAGCCCTCCAAGAAGCCTTCAGTGCATCGAGCCAGGATGTTGAGCTTTGCTAGCCATGCAGGCACCTAACGTGCTGAATGAATGGGACTAGGTTTTAAAGACAGAACTAAGGAAGGTCAAGTGGTTTGCAAATTTGACCCAACATATTCCCCTTAATTTCTGGGTCCCAACCACCTGAGTTTTGCAAAAAGTGTACACAGAAATAAACATTCCTTTCCATGACACCCATCGGGCCCAGTGCTGCTGGCTTTGGCAGCCACTTCCACACAAACCTAATCCTCTTTGATGGTCTGAGAAAGAATAGCTGCCATTTGATAGGAGCCTTGTGCTTCCCAATGTTAGTGTTCTTTTCCGTGGCCCTACTTGCTTCCTTTTCTAAAGGAGAAAGGCTGTTGCTGCCACCCCTGAAGCCTCGATAAGAATTGATGAGCCCCAGGAGAGGGTGGGGAGAGTCTCTGACTTCAGCGGCTTGGCAGAAGTTCCGCGGAGACTTTCTGATCTGCCTCCACATGCTGAAAATCCCTAGAAGTCCTTTCACAGAGAGGAGGTTCAGAGGGGCGGATTCATGTCCTCATTTCTATTAGAAAAAAAATCATAACAATAAAAGAAAAAAATGAGGATAGCCACCACATTACATCCTCACATAAAGCAAAGAGAATACAGATGTTCTTTGCTTTGAGTAGGGTAGGAAACAGAGCTCAGTCACTTCGCCCCTCCCACACATCTGAAATGCAGTCATAAGTAGACACACCCCATCTTTAAATTGCACAAATGTTTTGGCAAAAACCTATGCTTCCTTTATTATGTGATAATATCTCAGATGCCTAACTCACAAACAAGGCAAGTTTCTACAAAAGAACTTGCTAGAGCTACATGTGAATATTGCGTTCAAGGTACCTCCTTCTGTCTTTCATCTATGTTGCTTCTCCATCGGCAGTATACTTTGCCATATATGCAGTATCTGAGATTGTCTAGCCTAATTCCAACAAAGTCTTTGTTAATAGGTCAAACCCTGTTGTAAGCTCTCAGAGCAATTTCACACGTGCTTGTGTGATTAGGTCAGTAGTGTCCAAGGTCTTTGCTAGCGTTTTGTCTTATTATTGTAGCATATAGATCTGCCACCACATAGATGCTCAAAAATATTTACTGAATGGATTTAATGAGCCCTTACTATATGCCAGCCGGGTTGCATTAAATTCCATTTGAAGCTCACAGTAAACCTAGGAGGGGTTTGCTCTTGGGGTGCCCATTTTTACAAACGATTAAGTGGAAGCTCAGAAACATTAAGCAGCCTACTAAGGCCATGAAGTTGATAAGAGGTGGAACTTGGGTTCGAGGGCAGGTTTGTCTCATTCTATTAACCTCTGGTCTTGTAAGGCTCACTCAGGATAGCCTTGGTGAATATGGACTTTGCTTTCACTAAGAAACATTTCTATTTACACCATAAAACTATATGAACTACTATCTGTAAGAAGTCGCCTCACAAATTGGCAAAAAATTCTTCTTGGCCTTCTTTGTCTAGGACACATTCCCTGAACTCCTCCCTGGAGATAGCCCAAAATATTAACTTACTTCTTTGAGTGTACCAATATATGTTGTTTAATGCATATACCCATCCAGTGTATGCCCTGTGGTTTGTCTAAATTGTAATCAACGATTCTAAACTCTGAGAGTCGAAATATACAATGACTCAAAGATTTGAGATCCATACCTGGCAGATACCACTTTCTTTTCTTTGATTTTTAGCCTGCTTTCCCTTGCCTTGGGAAATAGTTCCTTGAAGACCACAGCCGCATAAATTCCCTTCAACAGGCTCATGGGCAGCTAGTTTACGTAAGGACAGTACAGTGATTCATAAGCAAACCTAGGACTTTGCAGATACCTGCGAGACTTTGTAATCCTCGGTCAATATTCCAATTTGTAACATTTCAACCTCAAGTTGATCAAATATAGATTTTTCTGTGTGTGTATATAAGATGTTATTGTAAAGTATAAAGCACTATATAAATATTAGTTACAGTTGTTCAAGGAGAGAAGGATCAAGCTGTTAGTGAAGGCTGCCATATGACTTCTGCTGTTGTTGGCTTTGAGTCTATTCATTCTGTGGGACTCTGAGCTTTGTAGAATGTATCAGGATGGTTCTTTTCCTGAAACCCATTTAGGAGTAGAGACAGGACCATCTTCAAGCAACACTAGAAAAGCTGGGTGAAGAATTATGATCCCTAAAGGGATTTAAGAACACCATGGCATGATCAACCTGGCAAGATAAGTTTGGAAGCAGAGAATTAGACTTGAAAACATCTTCAGAGCTTTACCAACAGAAATAGAGACATTTCACAATCTAGTGCAAAATTAATAGTGTTCTGAATGACGCTATAACAGTGCTTCTCAAACTTTAATGTGTTCATGAATCTCCATGAGATCTTGTTAAAATGCAGATTCCAGCGCTCTAGATCTAAGCTGAGGCCGGAAATTCTGCATTTTACCAAGCTGTCATTTGATGGTGATGAAACTGGCACTTAGGCTACACTTTGAATAGCAAAGCTCTAGAGAATCAAGTAATAGACCTTTTAGACTTAAGAATTAAGGATCAGACTCTGAATTTAGACTGTACAGCTCAGAATTCCACCTGAGTCACTTAATGTGTAAAGTTGGTCAAAGTATTTTCTCTTTGCCTATTCTACAATTAAGAATGGAGAAAATATTCTTATTTAGTTCGTAGGCTTTTGGACCAATTATGTTACCATTATTTATGAAAATACGTGATCGGCATTGTACCCTACCCATCGTAAACATGTAATAAATATTAGCTGTTATCATAACTCTCAACTGTGTCCACAGAGAATGTTGCTTCTCCATATGATCCCTTATTCCACATTCAAAAGAAAGGTACAGCTTCTCATATAAAATACAAAAACCATGACAATGTTTTTTCAAATAAAAACAGAATATATGAAAGGATTTTTTTAATTCTCTCTGGGCAAATACAGTCAACTGACTAATGTTTAGTAGACACATTTAGGATGGCTTGTGATGTCTTAGCATCCTTTGACTCTATTTTTATATCTGTAGCCACTTCTTTATGACAAATTTTCCATTTTCAATTCCATGTTAAAATTTAACTCCTTGTATTCAAAGTTTCACTGGAAATTCTCACCAAAGTAACACAGAGTTTGTAATTTTGATCACATCACAATCTGTTCATAGAAATAAATAACAGAAGGATGGTTTGACTTTATTGCATTCTATTTTCACGGAGTATTTTCTTCTATTACTCAGACAGTGGGAAAAGGTTATAATCCTCTTGTGCTGTTGTATTGGTTTACTCCCAAATGGAAACTATCCTTTTGCCTATTTATCAATATTTATTTCAAAGAGAGTTTTGCCCAGTCTCAGAAAAATCTTAATATTCTCTGACTTCCCACAAGAGTCTATATGAAGAGCTTCTGAAATATCAGAACCATTTTAATCACAATGTTTAACATACTTCCTCACTGGTGTTCATTTACATGTATTTCCCCTCTCTCCATTTGTGAGTTCCTGTAGTATCCTTATCTCTGTGTTCTCAGAGTGGGCATAGTACAAATCCTGTTTCACTGTAGGTGCTTAATAAATGCTAGAGGACTGAGGGGAAGAAAAGAGAAGAGCAGTAGAGAGGGAATTAGGATAGGGAGAGGGGGAGAAGGAGAGAGAGAAAAGAAAATGTGGGGAAGATACAGAAAAGTAGCATTTAATGTGCACCTATGTGATACCACATCCTTACCCCAATACTTTTTCTTACTGACATGGAAGAAAGAGGCTCAGACACTTAAGCTCAAGTTCACCCAATCAGCAAAAGGTAGAACTTGGAATGGGGCCCCTGTCAGTCCGAGCCCCAAGCACGTGCCCTATTGTACAGCGGCATGTGGACTTCATGGCAGTGGGTCTCAAACTGACGTCTACGATGGAATCACCTTGGAAGCTGCAAAAAAATCCTGATGCTTAGGTCTGTCCCCCAGAGAGCCTAGTTAATTTCTGGGGTGCAGCCTGGGTGTGGGGATTCTGAAAATCTTCCCAGATGTTTCTAAAGTTCAGCCAAAGTCAAGAAACACTGTTTTAAAGGTTCACATGGAGATTACAGAACACAAAATCAGAAATGAAACCCTGTCTTTCATAAAGGTACTTGGGAGTAGGAGGAACACATGTGGAAGAAGATGTTTGGCATTTAATGATACTGAGGTCTTTGGCGGATCAGTACCTGATACTGTGGTACTGTCTTGGATTGTCATCAGAACAATCATACTTCTAGTCTTCAGCACTAATATATTTTTTTTTTTGAGGAAGATTAGCCCTGAGCTAACATCCATGCCCATCTTCCTCTACTTCTTCTACTTTTTATATGTGGGACGCCTGCCACAGCATGGCTTGATAAGTGGTCTGCGCCTGGAATCCAAACTGGCAAACCGCGGGTCGCCGAAGTGGAGAGCACAAACCTAACCACTGTGCCACTGGGCCTCAGCACTAACACTTTTTAAGTACTTGCTATGTCCCAGGAACTATTTGTTCATTTATTCATTATGTTCATTTATTAACCCATTTAATCCCCATAGTCCCCTGAGGAAGTAATATTTTTACCCCCATTTTCCAGAGGGGAAAACTGAGAGTCTAATGTTAAGTAATTTGCCCAACACCCGATAGCGTGCGTAGAGAGAGTTACAACACAGAGAAATGGAATTCAATCCAGGTGGTCCGGATCTGAGCCCTCGTACTTGGTCACGACTAGGTCAGGTGACCGCATCTCCCACAGCCAGGCCTGGGCCTCAGGGAGGTGAGTGAGGCACTGCCCTCAGAAGAGAAATGTAAGGGGACACAAAAACCTCAGGAATCAAGATAAACACTATCTTAATGTGATGTTTTTTGAAACAAAAATTAATACAAAAATCATGATGAACCAATATGAAATTTTTAAATATGATAGTTCTGTGCTGAGCCATATATTAGAAACCTGACGTAAAAGGAAAAATCAAAGAGACTGATCCTCGCTTTATTTAAAATTTTGATATTTTGTTCATCATAGATTTTTTCCCCTGAAGTTTGATACTTTAAAATCTATCATTAAAATATGGCTTATCTCCATTACTGAGATGTTTTTGTGTCCCCTTATATTTTGGACCCAAGGTGAATGCCACACTCGCCTCTCCCTAGTCCTGGCTCTGCCCATCTTTTCTTGCCTATTTTCAAACCTTGTAGGTGCAAGAAAGTCTCAAAGACAAAGACGAGGTGTTGTTTAAATTTTTTTCCTGCAATATAACAGCAACTGTGCTGGGCCTCCCTTCTCTTTTTCACTTCCCTCCTCCCTGTTTTGTTTTTGCCCTCTCTTTCTTCCCCTCTCCTTTCTGCTAACTTCCCCTCTCTCATTTTTCATCTCTTCTCCTTCCCCTGCTTCTGAAGTCTCTCAGATTTTGCCTGCCTGCTTACAACCCAGATGACCCAAACCTTACTATGGTGTAAGAAGAGACCCTTCCAGAATCAAGTCAAGGCAGCTTTAGCATCACCAGTTGTCTCAAAAGCAGGACCATAGTTGTTATCTTCACTCCAAGAGGTTTGAATTTTCCTTGTTTTGAGATCTGAGACAGGAGTTCAACGTTTAAACAGTTTACACTTCTGGCTTAGTATGTATTTGATCTTTTCTCCATGTAATAAAGGAGGATTTCCTGAGCAAACAGTGATCAGCCCAGGGATACTAAAGAGATCGAGGCAGCTCTGGTTTGCACTCACCTATAATTTTGGGGACAGAATAAACCTGAGATAGAATCCAGCAATGTACACCTTTCAAATCAACGATAGCTGAGCAACTATTAATTTAACAGTAGAGTGAAAATGACTCATTTTTACAGAAACAAAATAGTTAGAAGCTGTATTTGATCATGAGATTTTTTTGTGTGTTCTTTAAAAAGAGAGAGTTCCTGACCCCTCTCACCATTCTTCCCTTTTGTCACCATGTGAACTTGTCCAGGCCAGCCTGCTGGCGGGTGAGAGAACTTGAGAAACCAAGTCAGTCATCTCAGTTGAGGCCCCACTCAGGCCAACCAGTTCCTAGATGACCAAGAGGTTGCCTTCAGGCATGTGGGGGAGCCCAGCCAAGTCTAAGGAGCATAGCCTGGATGACTGACTCAAGTCATGAACCAAATAAATGGTTGTCATCTCATGCCATGAAGTTTTGAGATGGTTTGTTACTATGCAGCATTGGCTAACTGATACAGAAACAGATTCATAGAAATATTAGCAGTGTTCCATCATGCTAGAGGGAAGTGAGATGATTTCCCAGCTGTAGGAAAACCACTGGCCTCTGGCTAATCAAGAACTGGGTCTGTTGTGCCCCTCTTGCTGGAAAGAGTGAGAGATTTTTCTAAGACACTTCGGGGATCCGTGCTAATCAGTGATGACTCCTTTCTGCAGTCGCTTCCATGGGTGTAACTTCCCTGGAACTGTTTAGTTTAATCATCAGATTTTCTTTCCCAGTCGCAAGATGCCCTGTGGGTATCAGAGGAGCTGCCGAGAGACCTTTTGGAGAGAAAATCAGCTCTGATAAGGAAAGTGAACTTTCAACTGGAAGAATATTTATGTAAAATGAAATTGCTATAAAGTGGAAGAGATTGTTACCTTAAAGCGATAGGTTAAATTTTTTTTTTAAGTTTTAAAATAAGGTCTTAAAAGGAGTTGAGGAAATTTATTTTGAATATAGAGAAGTGTAAAGTGACTTTTTTTTCTTTTCTTCTTCTTTTTCTTCTTCTATTTAATTTTTCAAATCTGAGTTGTGTGAAGTGTGTATATTTCCAACTTATACCCCATGTCCCCATCTCTCACTTGTAATAAATAGGTGGGCAACAGTCCCTGGGTTCACTTAACAGTTACGTGTGCTTTCTAAAAAGCTATTATCTTGTGACTTGCATTTTCCTTTTTCGGTCAAATCCTTTGTTACAGGAAAGGCAAAGAAAATAAATAACAAAAGAGATGAAGCCCAACAGAGACCGGGATAATCCACCAAAGAGACAATTGGTCCCTGTCTAATCAAGAGCCGGCTGTGTTGTGCCCTCCTGCTGGAAAGAGTGAAGACTTCCTCTAATACCCGTTGGAATCAGCTCTAATCACTGACATCTTCCTGTCTGCAGCTGGCTCCATGTGGGTGCCTCCCCTGAAACTGCTTCCTCTCCCACTCATTCGCATCCAGCCCACAGTTCTTTAGCATCCTTTCTGTTGTTTACGTATGTGTTTTCCGTCAGTGCTTGATCCTGTTATTTATAAGATGTGGCCAGTTTCTTGATATTGCTAAATCCTAGTTTCTCTATTAAATCATTCTCCTTAATCCCACATTGCCTTTGTTCTTATAATTGCACTTCACGTTTGTCATAGAAACATTCACCTTGAACTGGGTCCCATTTTGAAGAAAAATTAAAAGGTTGCCGTTACAGGTTTCTATCCTCTCTCACTCTCTCAACCTCCTAGCTTTCATACTTTTTCTTCTTCCTTTTGAATCAGAGTCATTAAGTGTGTTAGCATCTGAATCCCAGCAATAGCACCTTTGTGACTGTGATCAATTTACTGAATCTCACTTTACCTATTCACAAAGTGGGGATAAAATGACGAGTATGCCTACTTTCCAGAATTACTGTGGGGATCAAATACATTTAAGTTGAGTGGCCCAGTATCTGGTGCACACTAAACATACAATGAATATTGTTACTCTCACTACATTCATCCTAGGTTCATGGGCAGGTCACTGTAGTTAATAATTCACAAGCTTTTATCAGGACCCAGAAATCCTGACTATTCAGCATCTGTTTTCCGTATGCTTCTGCATTGCCTTCAAAATTTCCCTCTGCCCACATCTATGAAATGATTCATAATAAATGAGGCTTGTAATTATTGACATATTCATATAGATATCCACAACTCAAATTTGGGACTCTTTGGGGGTTTTGTTTATGCATCATAAGTTCAATTTTTCTTTCAAGTGTTTGCATCCTAAAAGGATGCTAACCCCAAGACGTAGAGAAGATGTACAATCTGGGATGTGAAAGAATGTATGTGGCAGGCCAAGTGCAATTACAGCATAGTTTGACCCAAATGGTGATTCCTAAAAGTTCCAGGCTGGCTCTGTGTGGAAGGCCAGTCTTACGGATGAGGTGGATTTAACAACAGCTGGCAATGAAAACATCAATGTTGTAGATCATGAGGTAATTAAGAGTTGGTTCTCTGTATTTTAGTCTTTATATACCTTTTGTATGAGATGGGAAGAAGGAAAGTATCGAAGTACACACAGCCATGAATAGAGCTTGGTTGAAAACAGCAAAGCAATAGTATAGACCTTATCTGGCCATATTTCAGACATGACTCGATGACCTGTTTTGCACAAGAAATGGGTAAGAGCAACTTCGACAAACTCAGACATTTCCTCCATCCTTCTCATTATTGCTGGGGCGTTAGATTGTGTAAACCAAGCAAGGCTGAAGTTTCTGGGTTGCTTGTGTGGAAACTGAGGCTTGGTGAGGTTGAATAAATGGCTAATGAACGTCCAATGAGTGTCAGAGGCAGAACTAAGTCCAGGTATGTCTGAAACCAGAATCCCAGCCTTTGCAATTACAACACAAAGGAAAATGACAGAGGGCGAGTGTCTGGTGTGAGGATAGGAAGAACTGTTTCAGAGAATGGGCCCATAAGGAGACACATTTGTCTAATCAACTGAGCATCTTGGTAGTTCACAAAGATACATCTGATTGCTGGGCCAAGAACCAGTAAGTTTTCAACAAACAAGATTATACAATAAGATATATTTTGAAAGGATCCATTCTATCCCATAGTGCAAGGCTAAGGTGGAACATTCTATTTTCTGAGCTCCTTTTTAAAAGTTGAAATACTTGAGAAGGACATTTGATTCAGAATAAATCCACTTATTTTCCTTCATTTATATTGGCTTTATTCTACTTTTTATTATGTGGTGCTTTTTATGTTTATTCTGTAGAGATGGCAGTTTTACAAATATTTCTAAGGTATCATCTGACAAAGTAATTCAGCATATAATACCTACGTCGTTGAACAATAGATCATTAGAACTCTGAGGATGATACAGCTAATGCCAAAATGGAAGAAAAAAGTAGGGACTACAAATCTTTCTTAGTCTGATTCCTTCTACAAGAGAATGCGGCTGGTAACAACAATGAAGATATGCCAATAATAAAGAGAGAAGTAAGGAGAGAGGGAGGGATGCAAAAAGAGAGAAAGAAAAGAGGGAAGAAGAAGAGAGGAATATGCAAAAGAAAAGGGAATTGTAGGGAATTATAGGTCAATGGGAGCTTAGATACAAGTAATTACAAAATTCTCATGAAAGACTCAGAAAAGTGAATACACACACACACACACACACACACACACACACACTCCCAGGATTAAATGTCTATCTGACTCCAATATCTAGTTTGCTCAGCATTTTATTATACTGTAAGAAAGAACCTATTCATCATTTGATGGATAAGCCCAAATTTAAATCAGTCTGGAACCCTTGAAGAACGACCCAAAGAGGCTGGGCTACAGTGTCATTCAAGCCTGAGTTTAGCTCTCAACTGTACCACTCAACCAGCTGTGGGATACTGGTGAAGTTATTTGTATTCTCCTGAGCAGCATCTTCATCTTAAAAGCTTTGTAGGGGCTGGCCCCATGGCCGAGTGGTTAAGTTCGCGCACTCCACTGCAGGCGGCCCAGTGTTTCGTCGGTTCGAATCCTGGGCACGCACATGGCACTGCTCATCAAACCACGCTGAAACAGCATCCCACATGCCACAACTAGAAGGACCCACAGTGAAGAATATACAACTATGTACCGGGGGGCTTTGGGGAGAAAAAGGAAAAAAATAAAATCTTAAAAAAAAAAAAAAAAACCTTTGTAGTTTTGTTGTAAGAATTAAATAAGATTTAATACACACACACACACACATATAGATGTATGAAGTTTTTAACACATCATATTATCAGTGGTCTGATCAAAATGTCCGTGCATGGCATATCTTGGGATGACCAAGTTTACCCTCTGCATTTGTCCAGCCATCTCTCCCAGCATGTGATTACCCTAGTGATCAAGCTGTATTTTTTTCTGACTATTCCTTGTATTTTCCAGCAAGAAGAGGGGAAATTCATCTAAACTAGCAAGGCATGAACAGTCCAAAAACACTTAAATGTTTAATAAATATTGCCATCTTGTACTTCTAAACATTTAAATTCTACATCCAATGAGTTATCCTTGATTCCATGACATAGAATGTTCATTGAAGTATTTTGTTAATCATTTGAAAAAATGAAAGCAATCTAAAGGATCGTCAAGAGGAAAATTATTTACTCAAGTTACGTTGTACCCATATTACAGAATAATATGCAACTTTTAAAAGCGGTGAGATAACTCAATATGTCACTGACATGGAAAAAATGTTCACAATACACTCTAAAGTTAAAAAAAATGCAAAAGGGAATTTTCATTTTTTCACAAATGAGAAACTTAAATTTATACATTGCATGTTATGTTAGTTGCCTATTTCTCCTGTACCACAAATTTTAAATATGAGGACAACTCATATTTAAATTTTCTTACAGTTCTGGAGACCAGAAGTCTGAAATAGGTCTTTAAGGCTAAAATCAAGATGTTGGTTGGGCTATATTCTTTCTAAAGCCTCTGGGGAAGAATTCATTCCTTGCCTCTTCCAACTTCCAGAGGCTGCCTGCTTTCCTGGGCTCATAGCCCCACATCACTCCAGTCTCTGCTTCTTTCATCACATGTCCATTCTCACTCTGACTCTGCTACCTTCATCTTATAAAGGTCTTTGTGATTACATTGGGCTCACGTAGATAATCCAGGATAAACTCCCAGCTCAAGATCCTTAATTTAATCATGCAAAGTCTCTTCTGCCACGTAAGGTAGCATATTTATAGGGTAGGATGTGGGTGTCTTTGGGGAACCATTATTCTGCCTACCATGCATGTCTGTTTTGGTAAAATCTGTCTTCTTAATAATCACTTAGCTAGCCACTCGTTTGTTACTTATTCTCTTCCCAAGCTCTACATGGAAAGAAACACATCTTCTTTCATTATCCTGAGACGACAGCACAATGTGGAAGGGGAAAAGGAAGAAAGGAAGGAAGAAAAGAAGGAAGGAAGGAAAGTAGAAAGGAAGGAAGGAAAGAAAAGGAAGGAAAGAAGGAAGAGCAGACTTTATATTTATGTACCTGAAATAAAGGATACTCAAAGATAGGATATATTCACTTGTTCCCTAAATAATGAGTTCTTATAATGAGTAGAACAGTCTCGAAGGCATTGCTCACATCATTTTAAAAAATGAAAAATAAAAGGCAACCTTTGTACTGCTTAAGAATTTATCATGTATTTGGGGAGACAACATAGGCGTATGAAAAGGCTTAAGCATAGCTCAATGTAACATTGCCATCAGTGTATCAAAATAGTCTAAAACGAATATTTGGAGAGAGACAAGAAGAGCTTGGTAGTAGAGTAACAGTCATGGGACTTAATTCAGTGATGATTTCATGAATGGAAGATTTGAATCAGGTTCCATATGAGGCAGATAGGCATGAAATAATAAGTTATAGAGGTCATTTAAAACAGAAGAAATCAGAGTAAAAGTACATAATCAAGGAAGAATTGATGGTAAACTTTGCAACGTGCTTGGGGAAGAGCAAGAAATGAGCTTGGAAGGATATAAAACATGTCCACTTGAGCAGGTGGTGAGTTGAATAGGCAAAGAGTGAGACCAAAGGAGGCAAAGGTGTAGTATTTGAGCAACCACTATGCATTGCCAGCAGACAATAAAATAATGTGATTTTTGGTCCTAATCATCTAAGTAAATCCTCCTTCTAATATCTGATAAAGGAATAGTAGTACTAGGTATTCTATGATTGGTTAGGTAAATTGGCCAGTTTTTTTATTCTTTTAAAGGATATTTTAGTCAAAGTTAGAGAGAGAAACAATCTTGCTTCTCTTGAAACTGATAACGGTAATCGAGAAGAAAGGAAAATGTCAGTGAAGCCAGTTGGGGTTTAACTGATGTATAGACCATTGGCACCTCCTGGTGGCTAAAATGAAAATTTGTCATCAGTAGAAACAAGTGGACCATCTCAGCAAAATGTCGTTAATAAGCAATGTGAAAAATAGATGTGTGTTTGTTAAATAACCTCAGGCTACCGTGCAGGAATATACTGTATGTGAGAAATAAATAGATACAGAAAAGACTATAGTTTTAAATAATTCATAAAAGAGTTGACAATTGCTTAACTAAGGTGGTGGTGTTAGAGTGTGAAGAACATAATGGGATTCAAGATATTTTTGAGTAAAAACCAACAGGGACATCTCAGCTTTATAAATGAGGTAATTGAAGTTTATGGAGATAAAAGAAAATGTCCAAAGTCATGCAGCTAGTAAAGTGAAGATCCAGGATTTCATCTCTAGCTTATCTGTTTCCAAGATCTTGGTCTTATCCACTACACAACTACAACTCCACATTATAGTAAAAAGGACTGAAAAGTCCACATTGACTCACATGTTCTGTCTAGGTCCTGAAATTAAGAAATAAATAAGAAGTCTGCAAGCATTCATCATTTTCCTAAAGAGTTTTACAAGGAAGAACCCAGAATAAACAAACAAAAAGAATAAGACATAATTTTTATAAAAATATAGCTTCCCAGAAGGCTTAAAAGATGCCCATTTCTTTGAGTTCTTTGTATATAAAAAATAGGTGTTTATTTTTAGTTGTTTTTGAATGCAGAAGACCCCATTTATTTTTGCCTGGTCACACACGGCCAGTTATCAATAAAGTAACACTCATTGAGAGCCCACACTGGGCTGAAAATTATATATGATGCCATTGGAATATACCTACATATTGTAGCCAAAGCCCATGTCCATGATCTGGAAGTTTAACATCAAACAGAATGCAGGACCATAGGGAAGCTGACGTAAAAACATATGTCAAAAACATACCAACACACACACATACACACAGAGGAACTACCAGCTGTAGAAATCGATCTAGAAACCTGTGCTATCCAAATGGTAGCCACTAGCTACATGTGGCTATTGAGCCCTTAAAATGTGTGGTCCAAATTGAGATGTGCCAAAAATATAAAATACCAGATTTGAAGACTTAGTGTGATAAAAAATGTAAAATATCTCATTAATGATTTTATAATAGATTACAAGCCAAAACGATAATGTTATAGTGATATTGGGTTAAATAAAATGTTATTAAAATTAGTTTTACCTGTTTATCTTTGCTGTTTTATTGTCTCTACTGGAAAAGCTCAAATTACCTATGTGAATTGCATTTGTAGGATGACATTACATTTCGATAGGAGAGCGCTGTTCTAGGCATATTTACTAGAGGCATTTTAGAAACTGTTGCACTGAGGGGAGTGACAACAGGTGGACGCCATGGGTCTGGATATGTCCAAGCTTGTTGTGTTTCCTTTCCCTACGCATGGTCTAGAAACTGTCAAATTTCTGAATTCAAACTTCACTCCCCCCAAAAATGTTATGAAGATTATCTGTCTGCAAGTCTACACTTAAAACAAAGTGATTTATTGATCAGTCTATGAAAATAGTGTCATCACAGGCTCACAGAAACCTAGCCCTGTATTTCCCCTAGGAGCAATGGTTCAGTATTTACTAATCCAGTATATATATATATCTTGACACAAGTGTGAGGAGTTTCTTTCTCTTGGGTTTACACTCTAAAGCAGAATTATTGGGTCATAAGGTATGTGAAAATTTGGCATTATACAATAATCATTTTAAAGAGGTTATATCAATTTATAAGCCCATAGTAATTTTATCTAGCTTTAATTTTTTTTTTTTTGGAAGATTGGCACCTGAGCTAACAACTGTTCCTGATCTTCTTTTTTTTTTTCTGCTTTATTCTCCCCAAATCCCCCCAGCACATAGTTGCATATTTTAGTTGCAGATCCTTCTAGTTGTGGCATGTGGGATACTGCCTCAGCATGGCTTGATGAGCGGTGCCATGTCCGCGCCCAGGATCCCAACCGGTGAAACCCTGGGCTGCCGAAGCCGAGCGCGTGAACTTAACCATTCAGACACAGGGCCGGCCTCAAATCTAGCTTTAATTTTTAAAGGCATTCTTCAAAATGCTGATTTTTTTTTACTTTCAAACAAACACACTTTCGTACTCATTCGATATTTCTGGCTATGTCACAAGGAAAGATGAAGCAGTTTATAATATTGCCTTTAGTAAATTCAGAAAGCTAATAACATTTTCCTACACAATAGGAAAAATTAAAATCATAATTAGAGAGCAAAATCAGGAACATATGGTATCCAAGCTTCCACGGGAGAATGTCAGAAGTTACTGAATAAAATGCAAAATTTGTGTTTATATTTGCATAATTCTAGGAAAACACCACTTTCTCTAAATTCTTAAACATTTCTGTAACCCAGAAAATGTTAAGAATCATGGCTAAAGGAAGAAACAAATGATTATTGTACCAGAACTCTGGAATAAAGTACCTGAAAAGCAAAAGCCCTAAACTTCCTAGAAATTGCAACACAGGAAGAAGTAGGATTTATTATACAATTTTCACAGGACAAAAGGAAATATATTTCTCTTAATAATTATGCTTTACTCAGGCTGTCATTTAGAAATCACATGAGATTCTTGTGTCTTATGTTGGAATTGAGCCTTAAGGAATAGTGTAAATGTAAAAACTTAGCCATTGATAAGGCACCAAGTAAAACTCTTGAGTCAGAAAAATGGAAAATTACCCCTAAAGAGAAGAAAGACGGCGTGAGCAAGATACAGAAATTATAAATCATTTCCAGCTAAGGAGTGTGAAACAAGAAAAGAGTCAATACACAGCACGTTTGAGAGTTTTCCCAGCCAGTGTTAGCAGTAGACCAGTGGGGAAGGACGTCTTCTTTCGGTAGGGACTGTGTGCTTCACTAGGAAAAACGGTCACAGTTGACCGCCCTGGGAGAGGCTTATAAAACTCTCCTAAGCTAGTAAAGGGAAAGACCCAGACAGCTAAAACAGGAAGTACCAGCTGGGGAAGATCTCCACTGGTGTTCCCGAGGACACGGGCCACGTCAGGAATAACAGAGAATGGATGTGGGATCCTCCCAGGAGCCCTTCTTGGATAGTATGAGCAGATGGCCCTCGTCAGAGTGTTCACTGGTCTGTGTTCACGAAACCCATCAAACCGCTAAGAGGCTATTTTTTCTTAAAATAAAAATAAAATTAAAACAAAAGACTGGTTTTATGCCTTTATTAATGAGATAGTGGGCACTTCCTCTGGGATTTAGCTGTCTTGTGACTGGTGTCTCAGATTTTTGTGATATATGGCTGCTAAAATTTTATACAGAAGCTTTTCCCCTAGTGTTCACATCCCCTTACACACGTGGTTGAGAGAAGTCTCTTAAAATATTTTCTATTATCACCTGAAATATTTTAGTAGAATTTAAATTAGGCAAAACTTTGAGAAATGTGATTGTGGAGTTTCTCAATTGCTATGAAAGTGTAAAGATAAAAATAATATTGAGAAGCCCTAGCTCAACTTAAACAGTCTCCTTTTAGAGAAAAAAATATTATGTCACCAGTCTACCTGATGAGAAAGAAAAATGTCTACAGTTATATGTCCCTTAACATTGATAACATGCTTTGTTGCTCAGATTTAATCTGTCTCTCTGGATCTTAGACTTTTAATCTTTTAATGAATGCTGTGGTCATTTTGATGAGCACTTCTGGATCTCACCGTGCTATAGGGTATGTGAACTCCCCATGATTAGAAAACACTGTTTCTGCAAAAATAAAGAGAAGGCATTAAGTATAAGCAAGGAAGTAAGGATGAGAAACCACTCACATGCTCCAGGTAATCATTATGCCAAATTCTTCAAGGAGTCATGCCTAAAGTCCAGCAATAGCAAGAGTGGCTTTCCATTGGCTGTTAAGTGATTATTTGAGATATAGTCAAGAAAGAAGTTCCAAGGGAAGAATAACTCCATATCAGAAGTCAGAAATAACTTTTAATTCTGGGCTTTTTCACAAACTAGAGGTGTAATCTTGGGCTTCAGTTGCTTCATCAGCAAAATAAGGGAGCTGGGCTTACATCAAATAGCTGGTTGACAAAATCCGGGATGGAGCCTTTCTCCAGCCTCCATCTAATTAACAGTTCCTTTAAAATAAGCACTATGAGATTTGACTTTCAGTCTACCAAGAGAGAAGAACCAATCAAATCCTTATGCTGTTGTCCTTTATTTTCTTCTCAAAAAATATTATAGAGAATTCTACACTTGTTTTATCCCTCTACAGTTATGATTTCTTACCTTACATTATTAGTATTTAATTTATTTTTTGGTGAGGAAGATTGGCCCTGAGCCAACATCTGTTGCCAATCTCCCTCTTTTTGCTTGAGGAAGATTGTCACTGAGCTAACGTTTGTGCCAATCTTCCTCTATTTTGCATGTGGGATGCCACAACAGCATGGTTTGATGAGCGGTGTGTAGGTCCATGCCCAGAATCGGAACCTGTGAACTCCAGGCTGCTGAAGCAGAGCACGTGAACTTAACCATGATGCCACCAGGCCAGCCCCTGACCTTAAATTATTTTTAAGATGTTGTCGAAAAAAGACTCATCAGCTTTTTTTTGGAGCGACAAAGAAAGGAGTTCCATCCATAGTCAAGCTTGGTGGATGAAACAGGATCATTTCTTCACTGGAGGGATGGGCTAGAGAATTTGATTGTACATTTTTCATACTCAAAATTATTGATAATAGGATATACAATTACAATTTTCCTTTCAGAGACTGGCTTCTTCTACTCTCTAAACACGGATATTTCAAAGAAACCAGCCTACCAGAATTCTCATGACACAGAGCAAATGTATGGACTGCAGTACATTGTCTGCTTTTCTGTTCCTCTTCCTCTTTTTATAATTTATATAAGCTATCTTGGGGAACAGATGTTACAAATTTTGATGTATTGTGATCTCTAGTGACAATTTTTAAAAGATTGTTATGTGACAAATGACAAAAGGCTGGGCCACCAGGTAGGATATCCCAAGGGTTCTTGGCCCACCGAAACACATTTATTAGATGATTTTTAAGGACCCATTGGTTCCATGAATCCGAAATTTAGAACTGGAAGAGAAGAGAAGAATATATAATTTTTAAAAGATTGATTTGGTATATAAATTATGGTAAGATGATTTGCCATCTGTCACCGATGAATGTGATAATAATGCTGTAACAGCCTCTAATGTGAGTCAGTATGTCAACTTACCAAATATCATTAGCCTGAACCCAAGAGTATGGTGAAAAATAGGTCCTACAATATGTGTTCGATCATGAGCTCGTGGTAGAGAAGGATTTCTAAAACTTGTAAAGGAAAATTGACAAAGTAGGATACATTAAAATTAAAAGTTTTGTTCATCAAGACACCATTGAAAGAACATCAGAAGGAATGGCAGAGTAAGGAAACCCAAAAATTTGTTCCTCTATAAAGGCAAGAAGATAGGCAAAAATCGTCAAAATCAACTTTTTCGGAACTCCAGAAATTAGCCAAAATCTTACAACAATTCAAGGAGCATTTATTCAAGAAAAATGACTGAGTCTCAGTAAGCATAGCAAGCTCTATAACATTTTAACTTGCCCTATTTCAGTACCCCTTTCCCAGTTCCATAGAAAACTTAAAATAGTAGCCTCATAGTCCCAGTGAAAATCAGCAGCTCAGTGATCACTAGAACAGGCAAACCAGATCTGAGCCTCCCCAACAGCACCACTCTCAGGGAACTGCCATTATTTCACCTATCTGGCAGTTTCCTGGAAACCCTCACTCATAGAACTTGTCTTTAAGTTTCTTCACCCAGAGTTCACTCAGGGTGAGCAGACTTTTCCCTGAAGGTGTTTGTCAAATTGTTGAACATGGCAGCTGTGTGCATGCCCTGTGCTCGTGTCCGGAATAGACCTAAGACAGCTATGGCTGGCACTTCTGATAGGCTTTACAAACACGGGAAGTGAAGGTTAAGCTACAGTTATCAACTGCCCACCTGAGCAGTGAAGCCGTGCCCCAACGTGCACAGAGACACTCTTGGCAAAGGCTAGGAGATTTATTGCTTCTAGGCATTTAGGAAACTTCTGTCCAGTCATTAGCTAACCACTAAGCTAACCAGTCAGAGACTTCATTGGCCACATACGACAAAGAATAAAGACTTTGCAATATTAGTTCAGGAAAGTCACTAAACATATGCAATAACAACAATAACAACAGCAATACAACAAGTCCCAGAGTGGAGTGAACTTATTCCCAGAATTGCCACATTATATTACTTAAAGTGTCCATGAGAAATATCCACTTAAAAAATCACGAGACGCACAAAGAACAAGGAAGTATGGCCTCTACACAGTAGAAACTGTCACCAAGGAAGCCCAGACATTGGACTTACTAGAGAAAGATTTTCCTTTTTTTTTTTTTTTCAAAGATTGGCACCTGAGCTAAGATCTGTTGCCAATCTTCCTTTTTTTTTTCTTTTTTCTTCTTCTCCTCAAAGCCCCCCACAGTGCATAGTTGTATATTCTTGTTGTGAGTGCCTTTGGTGGTTCTATGTGGGACGCCAGCTCAGCACGGCTTGATGAGCAGTCCCACGTCCGCGCCCAGGATCTGAACCAGTTTAACCCTGGGCCGCCAAAGTGGAGCATGTGAACTTAACTACTCAGCCATGGGGCCAGGCCCTAGACAGAGATTTTTAAATCAGCTGTTTTAAATATATTCAAAGAAATGAAGGAAATCATGCCTAAAGATATAAAGCAATGAATGAGAATAGTGCCTTATCAAATAGAGAATACAATAAGGAAATGAAATTATAGAAAAGAACCAAATAGAAATTATGGAGTTGAAAAATACAGTAAGTGTAATGAAAAATTCACTAGAGGGGCTCAACAGCAGATTTGAGCTGGCAGAATAAATAATCAGAGAACTGAGAGATTAGTCGATTGAGATCATCCTGTCTAAGGAACAGAAAGAAAAAAGAATGAAGAAAAGTTAGCAGTCTCAGACATATGGAACACCATCAAGCATGCCAACACAGGCATAAATGTGAGTCCTAGAAGAAGATGAGAGAGAGAAAAGAGCAGAAACAATATTTGCAGAAATAATCTTCAAAAACTTCCCAAACTTGAGGAAAAACACATCTATACATCCAACAAGCTCAAGGAACTTCAAACAGGACAAACTCAAAGAGATCCAAACTTAGACACATCATAATCAAGTGGCCAAAAGACAAAGCCAAAGAGAGATCCTTGACAGCAGCGAGAGAAAAGTGACTCATTGTATAAAACAGATCCTGAGTACGATGGCTGCCTCTGTCTTACAAGTGTAAAAAATTGGATTCTGCCAGCAAGTACATAAGCTTGGAAGGAAGCTTGAGCTCCAGAAAGGAATGCAGGTCAGATGACACCTTGATTCAGTCTTGTGAGACCCTGAGCAGAGGACACAGCTAATCCATGACCAGACTCCTGACTCATGGAAACTGTGACATAATAAATTCATATTGTTTTAAGTTGCTATGTTTGTGATAATTTACTACTGCATTAAAAAATGAATACAATGTAGATGTTTGAGATGGAAGAGGAAGAGAGTTATGTTGGAAAGGAATGCCTGGGGTGGAAAGTTTGGCTTCTGGCGTGTTGACACTATACTATTTCTTAAGTTTGGTGATTACTACATTGGTGTTCATTTTATAACTATGTGTTAAATATATTTTGTGTGCTTAGTGTAAGCATTTCATATCTCTTAATTAAAACAATAAATTTAACTACTTTTAAAATGTATTAAATCACAACTGTGATAATAGGTCAACAATTTCAGATCAATTAACCAGAAAACCTATGCTTGCTAAATTAGGAAGAAACATGTAACAGGTGAAACTGATACCTCATACAAAAGCATATAAGTATATATACTCCCCACCACCATCCACCAAAAAGAAAAGAAAAAGATAAAAATGGAGTTCCAAAAAAGGAAAGGAAAAAATATGTGACAGTTAAGGTGAATGCCCCAGTAAAGGCCAATCCCCTCTCAGCAACTGGCAGAGGTTTTCAAACATTGACCATTTTTCAGGACGGATATTTCATCGCCCAATGGCATTTATTCAGAAGAATGATACTTTTTGAAATGCATGTTGGAGCAGATAATTTTTATCTCAGCACAATAAAAGATTCTGGCTTAAGGTCTGTGTTATGATGATATGTTAAATCTGGAGTACTTGAACCACCAAAATAAAATTGAATGGCAGGTGTGTATTTCCTCCCTATTTCTGTGTCTCTGCCTATGCATGGACACATCCGCAGCTTCCCCCTGCATCTCATTAGTAGAATTAGCGGTCCCTCTCCCACTCCATTCCACCACTCTAAAACATTCAGCATGTCAGTGCAGTTGGTAGCTTGGTATCCAAGTTTGGGTCAAGTGAACAAACATTTGCCACGCACTTACTATGTACCAGGCACTGTGCCAGGAGCATATTCAAACATGAAACTGGGGGCCTGCCCAGTGGCGCAGCAGTTAAGTTCACACGTTCCCGCTTTGGTGGCCGGGGGTTCGAGGGTTCCAATCCCGGGTGCTGACATGGCCCCGCGTGGCAAGCCATGCTGTGGTAGGATGCATGAATGTTAGCTCAGGGCCAGCCTTCCTCAGCAAAAAGAAGAGGATTGGCAGTAGTTAGCTCAGAGCTAATCTTCCCCCCAAAAAAAAAAAAGTGAAACTGATATGACTCATTCCTTGAGGTGTTGCTATTCCAGAAGAGAAAAGAGGCAAAGGTAATTTCAATCCTTCTGTGAGGAAGTGGAGAGACGTACTGACTTACTAACCCACAATTTGGTCTCATTGACCTGATATTTAAACAGGGAGGATTTGAGAAATGGAATGAAATAACATTTATTGTTACTTACTCATGCACGGGAGTGTTTTTCTGATATTATATCATTCAATTCCCAGGAATCTAAAATAGGAAAAGTATAACCTTAGTGCCAGGTACTTGTCCTCTGAAGGATTTTTTATTTCCTTCGGATAGTGTCCCTGCTCATGAAGTCCCTGACCTTAACAAAGAGCCTGTTAAAGTGTTGTTGGAAATAAAGGACCCAAAGAGTTACCACTAAGCTAAGGATTTGTGGATGTTAATAGGAAATGATTAAAGCCGAAAAGATGTTTTGAGGGAATAAAACATTATTATAGCAATGGTTTGACGCAGGTAGAGTGGACGTTTTTGAACTCTGAAGTTCAACAAATTATTGCATAGAAACTCCCACTTGCCTGACACCGTTTCAGGTTCTGGATATCCCAAATAAGTAAAACTTAGTACTGACTCTTTAAGTGTTATAAATAGGTTAGGTAACTCAGTGTTAGGAATAAAAGAGAATGTAGAATTCTATGAGAGCTCAAAAGCTATAGCTCAGCTTGTGGACATAGGATAGAAAAAGGAGACACAAAGCAGGAGGTATTTGAGGTCAAAGGCAATCAAGGCAGAAATATCAGTTAGAAAATCATTATAGTAATGATCCATGCATGAATGAAGGTGCTGAAGAAGGGGCGATGGTGGGGACAGAGGTAGAGCATGGAAAAGAAGGAAGCCCCAGTGATTCCTCTAACAAAGTATAACTGGCGTCTCAAGTGGGACCAGCCTCTTCCCCTATAAAGCGTTTACACCTTTCGTGTTTACCTTGCCAGGAAGTAGAAATAGACTCGCCTCATTCATTCACACATTCATCATTTATTGAGAACAGACTTTATGCCACGTGCTTTCCTATGAGCTGCGGGTACAGAGCTTTTGAATTTCACCCCATCAAGGTATCATTCTTCAAAGTCATCAATGTCAATTTGAATTTATGTCTTTTATTAAAATTACCAGCAATCTAAAATTTACAGTTTGGGAAATTTCAAGTGTTACTTAGCTGTCGCCTGAGGTCACTCATCCTTGAAACTTCAATAAAATAGGCTTCAATCCCCTACCCTAAGCCCAGCTTCCTTCCCTGGATTTATCTGACCTTGAGTTTGTTATCCCATTGGTCTCTCTCTCTACTTGCTTCTCGCCTTCCAAGGACTTTTTCTTTTCCAATCTGTCCAGGAGCAATTCAAATGTTGACTATAGCCCTTTTGAATGATTTCTCCATAACACCTTTCAAATCAGTCTGTGTGGCAGTCTTTGTTGACTCTTGTGGGCAACAGAGCAGGGTTATACCACATAATGAAAAATGTAAAATACTACACTGTTTTGGTTATCCCTTGGAAAGGAGTAAGCTGTGCCAAATTTAGTGGCTTAAGACAACCATTTTACTTGCCTATGATATTTTTGACCAAGAGTTGAGAAAGTTCTTGACTGAGCAGCTCATCTCTGATGTAATATGGAGTGCATTGGGCAGCTGGATGGAGACCTTCTTCCAAGATGGCTTCTTCACTCAAATGTTTGGTGGTTTAAGACTCCTTGGCTTCTCTGTCTATGGAGAGTCACATCCTTCAAGGCCTCTTCTCTAGGCTTGAGCTTCCCATAGCAAAGCGGTCTCAGGGTCTACAGGTCGACATGGTGGACGTCTTCTGTGAGGAAACTGAACTTAATACAACCTTACTAAAGAATGTCCAAGGAAGTCACTAATTAAAGGTGCTGCATACACTGTCAAGGGCAGCCATAGGAGGTACTGATACAGAATTATGAAGAACACAGCGTCAAAGGAAGCCTGATAAAGAATTAAGAAAAACAGGATGTTGGACTAACTCTTGTAAGTAGTGATGCAAATTTAATATCTACTGACTGTTTACTAAGAGTAGGATGATGTATAACAACTGTAGCTTTAATTCTATATAAATAGAGCTGGAAATCCACTACAGTTTTGTCACTACTTGCTGGTTATCTGCATGCATCTGGAGTATTTGTTTTGCTCAATGATAAAATCAGCTAACTTTGTATTTATGAATCTGAACATTCCTTTCGGTCCTGGCTTTTGTGGTTTCTTCCCTCTCAACAATTCCAGAAAGGAAATAGAACTGCTAGACCACTTAAGAGCTACTCAGGAACTGGCAGAACACCACTTCAGTCACAGGATTGACATGGTCACCTTGCTGTAGAGCAAATGAGGGAAGAGACACTATTGCCGCCATTTTAGGAAAATCCAACCTGCCACATAGACATCCATTCTTACAAATTTGCCAGTCACTCTCGCCTCCGAAATTGTTCACTGATTGACATTTCCACGTAAGTCCTCAGCCTTGTTTAGTCCTCCTCTTCTTTTCATTTTTCCTTCCTTTTCTATTCTGTCTTCTCCAATCTCAAAATTCTTGTGGCTTTCTTAGGTTTGCTAGTGGTTGATGAATGGATTTATATCTTTATCTCCATCATTGAATCATCCCTGCCATTCCCAAAGGCCTTATCTTTATAAACACTTCTATTACTTTGGGTTTTTAAACAAAGACAGTTGTCTTTCTGAAAGGAATTCTGTGCTAGATATTGAAGTAAGGATTTCCACCCTCAACACATTTGGATCTCCTATAGTGCCCACAAATGCAAAATTTGCCTTTTTGTTTTTCAAAATTTGTTTGTGATTAAAATGCATATTTATTTAATATTATCTACTCTCTTCTTAAAGGATAAGGAACGCTGTATTTGATTCTTGAGAATTCAAATCCAACTCTAAATTACTTATCTTTGTTCCTTTTTCTCTCATTCACCCCCAATCTTAATTTTACTCAAAATTTCTTCATGTTTAGGTAAAAGCTAAATTCTGCAGAGAGAACAGGCAGAGTTGAAGTTTGTATGTTTGGGGCAAAGCTGTTTGTTATCAGCTTCTGCTGCTTTCAATCTATAACCAGTCAAGAATGGGGCAATTAGGCAGAGTAAGTTTTCCTTTCAAAGCTAAAAGAAGCTCTTGTCAAAAATTATTAATGTCTCAAGTAAAGTTCATCATAGCCAAAGCCATTCAAAGGAATAAATGTACCCAAAATAGGAAAGTGTGTGTGTACTTGTGTAGAAATAGTGGGGGAAGTGAGGGAGAGGAGAAAGTGAAGGGTTCATTTTCTTGCAAGGTACAGAAAACAATAGATATTTCACTGGATGAAAGAAAATATAACCCCAATAATAAATAAATCCTCTTTTAAGAAAATAAGCTTAAGCAAAAAGGGAAACTAGAGGTCAAAAATTAAAACCCAAGTTAAATTCAGAGAAGAATGCCATGGAATTCTACAGAAAGAGCACTGAACTCGGATCAGAGCTTGGAATTGAATGAGGCCGTGGCAGAAGCGTGGTCCATAGGTAGGCCATTTGACCAGAACCACTATTCGTTAAATGTGGTACAAATACAGAATTTGTGTGTTACCTGCAAATAACGTTATACAATGATAATATCTCCAAATCAATTTATATATTATTTGGTATTAAATTTTTCTTTTTGTTTAGGCATGGAAAATACATTATTTGTTAAATATAAACATTCAAAACATAGTACAGTTTTCTAACACCAATTTGTCTTTTCCTTTCTTTCACTGTTTAATGAGGTAGTGTCTAAAAGCATCTAAAGGAGGTCAGATCATTTCAGACCTCTGAGGCGTCTTGCTGCTAATTATTAACTGTGTACACTTGGGAAACATACTCAGCTCCTCTGCAGCCCAGTTTCATCAGAAGGAAAGGAGAGTAATAATGCCTGCCTTACCTAAGTCCCTGGGTTGTTGCGGGATCTTATATATAAATCACAAAGCAACCAGAGAGGTAAAGGAATCTTCTTGTTCTTCACACCTCTGTAAAACGTAACTGTTAGAGAGCTACAGTCAACTTCTAAGGGTAATTTTGCGGTGGTTCAGCTTATTGGTTCAGGAAAATTTGAAGCCGGGAGGTAGATCTGAGTTTTCTATCATTGTCAGAAAGGCTCACATTTCACAGACTCTTGGCCTCAAAGTCACCACCAGATTCAGTGCTGATCCTGGCTCTCTACGTTTCTCTTTCCAACAGGCCTTTCAAGGAAATGTTGCTGAAAATTTAATTTCTACCTAATTAATCTTGTTTCCCAAGTGAAACTGAAATAAAATTAAAGATACATTCTACTAAGGGAGAGAAATGCCCTCGGACTTAAAAACATGCATGTATATGTGCAAACACATACATACGTCAACACTTAAAATACAGAAGAATAAAACAGTAATGGAAATAAGATTTATTCACTGATAAATCATCCTAAACTTAAAAAAGGATATTTCTAGGTTGGGTTCCCCAAGAAGTAGACACTTAGGGGCTGAATAGCTTGCGAGAGTATTTTGGGGTACTCTTGGGATTAACACATGTAGAGAAGTGAAGGCGTCAGGATTGAGCAGAAGGAATTGAATTGTGATGAACTGGTGGCAAAAGCTTCAGCAGATCCTATGGGGTGCTCTGGAGCTGGCATGGCCCCTCAGTGCTGCCTCCAATTAGGGCAAGTGGGCAGGCCTTTTATACCCCCATATTGACTGAACCTGGGCTATCTCAGGGAAGGAGGGTAACCTTGAGCAAAGTGGCTTTTTTGAGCTGAGAATAAATCCCAGAGCAGGACTCAGCTCAGAGAGATCAGTCACAAATGCTTCCAGGAGTCGGGGAGTTTAGCTCTTCATCCCAGGAACGGGAACTGAGCAAACACCACTGAGTCCACTGCAGTCCATGCCTCGTGCGTTTCAGATCTACATACAGTGTATACTGAGCTCTGGAAGCAGTCCCATTTTTCCTGGAGGAAACTTACAAGAAGCTGGTTAACAAGATCAACTGCAGGCACCACCAACGAAGCTGCTGTTGAAGCCTGATATCCACTGTACCCTCTTTCAAGGTTTCCATCACCCTCAAGGGGCTGGCCCAGTGGTGCAGTGGTTGAGTTTGCATGTTCCTCTTCGGCAGCCCAGGATTTGATGGTTCAGATCCCCGTGCAGTCCTATGCACCGATTGCCAAGCCATGCTTTGGCAGGTATCCCACATATAAAGTAGAGGAAGATGGGCATGGATGTTAGCTCAGGGCTAATCTTCCTCAAAAAAAAAAAAAGATTTCCCTCACCCTCAACTGACACCTCTGTTAGCCTCAATGGCTCACCTGGTAGAGGGACCCAGACCATTATTCCTAAAGAGACCATGCTTTTCTCAAACTTTAGCCACTGAAACTGTCCATTTACTATCAAAATTGGGCAGGGGAATACGAAAAGGTACCCAGGTGGATCATCTGAGTACCCACCGTATTATTTATTGCCCATTTAAGAGCAGCACTGCCTCCTCGAGATAATCAGAATCTCTTGCCAGGTTGCTGATTCCTTTCCTTGCATGCTATCCTCAGGGCACAAGAAACTGAAAGTGACTGAACAGTTGTCATAGCTTGAGCTTTAGTGGGATTCTTGCTGTGTTCCCTGGTGGAAGCTCTCTCCCTCTGGGAACCGAGGCCCAGAGCTGTCAGAATAATAAACAAATTCTCTATGTGGGTCACTGGGAATGACAGTTAACAGGCTACTCTTACCTTCTCTTCTTAGTTCCAGGACCCAAGTATTCTATCTTTTGGGGACATAGCACCATGTATAGTTTTTGACTTAGGGTACATATGGGATTTCTCGAGGTGTCCTCTCCAAGCTGGTGGTTCAGATGTTTGTTCAGCAGGCTGTACAACTGCCAAAATGACTGACAGCTCCTGAGAAATGTGGTTTGTGATAGGCCCAATGAATCCCATGAGAAGAGGCTACTGCCAGATCTACTCTGCTCTGAGATAGGTCACTTGGTCTGATGTTACCTTATACGGACTCACATGTCAGCAGATCAAGTACACTACAAGTTCTCTAATCGTGGTGCTCGCTGAGGTATTCTGGCAGAAAAGGGAAACTCTTATTCCAAAGAGTGCGGATTCCAGTGATTAGGAACGGCCCCCTTTCCTAGGGTAGAAGGGGCCCTATGTAATCAATTTGCCACCAAAGGACTGCTTGGTCTTCTCAAAGGGTGATGCCATATTTGGGGCTCAGAGCTCGTCTCTGCTGTTAGAAGACTGGAATTTGATAGAGGCAGTAACTAGATGAGCATTGGTGAATGGGAATCCGTAGTTTGGCTGATGCACAGCCTTCATCCCTGCTACCAAGCCTACTCTGTTCACGTGCCCAGTGTACCAATATTAGAGTGGTTGATGTCAACTAGCTGGGTCGCTCAGTCCTGGGTTGTTTAGTGTCTCTTCTATGGTGAATGTTCTCTAATGGGCATTAATAAGCAGTAGAAAGTCCATCACACTTCATGCCCACTCCCAGTAGGTTATCCAAATGAATTTTCCCCAGAACTCCTTGTCTCCAATCTTCTCCTGTTTCTTCTTCCAGGCCTGTAATTAACCAGCCAAGCCATTTTCCATTTCCCATGTGTCTGTATTATTATTACCTCAGGCTACTTCTCTTTGAACACAAAGTAGACAGCTAGGTGTAATGCCCAAAGTTCTGGCCATCAAGATGGTTTTTCCCTTACAATGTCTTTCATTGCCAGTCTTGAGTGAGCTATAGTGCACCTCAGTCCAATTTCAGTTTGCATCTACATACTGAGATGGCCCATCCATGACCTAGGCTTGGTTTAGTCCCTACTCTGTCAGGTGGTCATAAGGGAGTCGCCCATATAGTCACAGGTGTGAGCTAAAGGAGAGGGCTGGTACAAGAGTGGTGTGCAACATGAGAGTCTAGTTTTGGGCCACCTGACTTCTGACCCTGTTCTTGTCTGCTCCCAGTTGTACCACTTCCTTCTTCAAATGGATTACTCCTGGCCCTGGCCAACATTAGGGTGTGGTGAGTTTGCCTGAACTCTGCTCATGATAGGCATTTCTGGTTGCATGGCCACTTGATGTTCCACGGTCAGGTGTTATCTCTTTACCAGGGTCTGGTAGCCAATGGAAAGTGTTTTTCAGAAAATTAATACAGGCATACATTGGAGATATTGTGGGTTCCGTTCCAGACCACCACAATAAAGGGAATATCACAATAAAGTGAGTCACACAAATTTTTTGGTTTCTCAATGCATATACAAGTTATGTTTACACTATACTGTAATCTATTAAGCGTCTAAAAAAAGTACATACCTTAATTAAAAAATGCTTTATTGCTAAAAAATGTTAACCATCGTCTGAGCCTTCGGGGAGTCATAATCTATTTCCTGGTGAAGTGTCTTGCCTTAATGTTGATGGCTGTTGACTGATCAGGATAGTAGTTGCTGAACGCAGAGGTGGCTGCATCAATTTCTTAAAATATGACACCAATGAATTTCGCCACATTGATTCATTCTTCCTTTCATGAATGATTTCTCTGTAGCATGCGGTGATGTTTGATAGCATTTTACCCACAGCAGGACTTCGTTTAAAATTGGAGTCAATCCTCTCAAATACTGCTGCTGCTTTATCAACTATGTTTATGGAACATTCTAAATTCTTTGTTGTCATTTCAATAATCTTCACAGCATCTTCACCAGGAGTAGATTCCATCTCAAGAAACCACTTTCCTTGCTCATGCATAAGAAGTAATTCTACCTTCATTAAAGTTTTTTGGGGAATGGGGTGGGGAGATTTGCCCTTAGCTAACAACTGTTGGCAATCTTCTTCTATTTTGTTTTTTTCTGCTGGAAGAAGATTAGCTCTGAGCTAACATCCATGCCAATCTTCTATTTTGTACATGGGATACCTCCACAGCATGGCTAGTGAGTGGAGCAGGTCTGTGCCTGAGATATGAACCCATGAACTGGAGCTGCTGAAGCGGAACGTGTGGAACTTTAACCACTCAGCCACAGGGCCAGCCCCCATTCCTTAAAGTTTTAGCGTGAGATTGCAGCAATTCAGTGCCATCTTCAGGTCCCACTTCTAATTCTAGTTCTCTTGCTATTTCCACCACATCTGCATTTACTTCATCCACTGAAGTCTTGAACCCCTCAAAGTCATCCAGGAGGGTTGGAATCAACTTCTTCCAAATTCCTGTTAATGTTGACATTTTGACCGCTTCCTATGAATCACAAAAGTTCTTAATGGCATCTAGAATGGTGTATCCTTTCCAGAAGGTTTTCAATTTACTTTGCCCAATCTGAAAGAGCAATCACTCTCTAAGGCAGCTATAGCCTTACTAAATGTATTCCTTAAATAATAAGACTTGAAAGTAGAAATTACTCCTTGATCCATGGGCTGCAGAATGGATGTTGTGTTAGCAGGCACGAAAACAACATCAATCTCATTGTACATCTCCATCAGAGCTCTTGGGTGACCAGGTGCATTGTCAGTGAGCAGTAATATTTTGAAAGGAATCTTTTTTTCTAAGCAGCAGGTCTCAACAGCAGGCTTAAAATTTTCAGTAAACCATGTTGGAAACACATGTGCTGTCATTTAGCCTTGGTTGTTCCATGTACAGAGCACAGGCAGAGTAGATGTAGCATAATTCTTAAGGGCCCAAGGATTTCTAGAATGGTAAATGAGCACTGGCTTCAACTTAAAGTCACCAGCTGCATTAGCATCTAACAGGAGAGTCAGTGTGTCCTTTGAACTTTTGAAACCAAACATTGACTTCTCCTCTGTAGCTATGAAAGTCCTAGATGCTGTCTCCTTCCAATATAAGGTTGTTTTGTCTACTTTGAAAATCTGCTATTTTGTGTAGCCACTATCATTAATTGTTTTAGCTAGATGTGGATAACTTGCTGTAGCTTCTATGTCAGCACTTGCTGCTTCACCTTGCACTTTTATGTTATGAAGACAGCTTCTTTCCTTAAACCTCATGAACCAACCTCTGCTAACCGCAAACTTTTCTTCTCCAGCTTCCTCACCTCTCTCAGCCTTCAAACAATTGAAGAGAGTTAGGGCCTTACTCTGAATTAGGCTTTGGCTTAAGGGAACGTTGTGGCTGGTTTGATCTTCTATCCAGACCACTAAAACTTTCTCCATATCAGCAATAAAGCTGTTTTGCCTTCTTATCACCCATATGTTCACAAGAGTAACACTTTAAATTTCCTTCAAGGACTTTTCCTTTGCATTTACAACTTGGCTAACTGTTTGGCACAAGAGGCCTAGCTTTTGGCCTATCTCAGCTTTTGACATGTCTTCCTCCCTAAGCTTAATCACTTCTAGCTTTTGATTTAAAGTGAGGGATGTGCAACTCTTCCTTTCACTTGCATGCTTAAAAGTCATTTTGCCATTATTAAGTGGTATAATTTCAATATTTTTGTGTCTCAGGGAACACGGAGGCCCAAGGAGAGGGAAAGAGACAGGGAACGGCTGGTTCATGAAGCAGTCAGAACACACTCAACACGTATCGAGTTCGCCATCTTATGTGGGTGTCCCAAAACAATTACAATAGTAACATCAAAGATCACTGATCACAGATCACCATAACAAATATAATAATAGTGAAAAAGTTTGGAATATTGTGAGAATTACCAAAAGGTGACACAGAGACACAAAGTGAGCAAATGCTGTTGGAAAAATGGTACCTATAGACTTGCTCAACACAGGGTTGCCACAAACCTTCAATTTGTAAAAAAAAAAAAAAAATACTATCTGTGAAGTACAATAAAGCAAAGCGCAATAAAACAAAATATGCCTGTAAAAATTCTTTGATATAGACAGCATGGTCTTACTACACAACACTAGCACTTTATGGTAGGATAAAGGGTTATCTGGCACCTAGGGTGTATTTCTTAGCATTTAGGGCTTCTATAAACACTTCTAAACAAAATGAAAAGACAGATTTGACATTTTGTTAACATACTTGTTACACGTCTGTTCTTGACCTTGTTAAAGTGGGGGGATAGGTCTTAGGGACACTCATCAGTATAGCTGACACTCGTCAGGGCTCACAGGAGTATGGGCTAAAAGGAACAGAGGAATCTTTCATAGGTTTCAATAGCCCTTTTTTTCTAATCATTCTGATAATCTAAAAGAAAATGTTTACAGAGTATTTGCACTACCCTCTAAGACTCTTTCATATGTTAAAATTAAAGGCAATGTCCACTTCAGCCGAGTCTGTAGACTTGGAGGAGGGACAAGCACACAAATCAATCAAGTGATTCTATTCCACAGGAGAAAAGGTGATAGACAATGAAAATCAGCTCAAAATCAGAACCGGGACAGATATTGTCCGTGACTTTTCTTTCTTCTTTCCAAGGGTATAAAGCATACAATTTCTTCACTGTCTGTGTTAAAGAACTGCTCAGTTTGCATTTAATACAGAATAGGGAGTCTTTTTATTCTGTTTACTTTAGAACGAAGCATTCCTAACCCATCTGAGTAATGGTACTGTCTTCTAATAGAAAAGGTATTTTGTGTTTACCAAAGGTACAGCTTATTTTAAAAAACATCAAATAGCAGAAGGCTAAAATGAACGCTTGGAGGAAAAGCAGGACTTTATTTAAAGAGGAATTACATATGATACTGTATTATAGAACCCAAGACAGAGGAGCAAAACTCTTAAGGGGAAAGGATTTTCCTGTTCTTAAAGAAACATGTATGTTATTAGAGAAATCTGAGGCCTGCAGACTTCAGTTCACTGTAGCAAAAGGCTCTGCAAGGGATGAAATCATCTGTATTATATTAAGAGCAGTCAGGCCAGTTGAAAAGGGACATTGAGTTTGCAATGTGGTAGATATTAGCAAACACTTAAGAGAAACCACAAAAAACCTTGTGTATTGGCCTGGAGTAAGCCTTCAACATCTGCTCAGGCCCTTCAGAGTCTACACTGCTGAGAACATAAGTCAGTTTGTTGGTCATTCCTCTGAACTTGAAGCCAGATGAGCAAATCCAAGCCATTTTATGGTACAATCGTTCAAATCATTCCAGTATGTTACAAGATTTTTTGCCTTTGCCTTGAGCTTCAAAAAGAATTAGGCGGCATTTGTAACACTTCACACATTCCAAGGAAACGATTGGATCCAATTGCGAAAGTTTTCAAGCTCTGATGAATATTTAATATAGAATTTAAGCTGAACATCCAACTTAAAATGATCCTTTGCTATAGAGTCTTGGTGCTAAAGTACAGCAAGACAGATACTGCTATTTTTATTATTTGATCGCATTTATGCTACTTACTTATATTTATTATAATTATTTAACAAATATTTATTCTGAAGTGGTGTTAATCCTTTGGCAGTCTCATCATAGGCTTCATCCAAAAGGAGCAGATTCACCAGTCACATTTAAGATTGACAGAAGGGCATGTAGACCGCACTATAAGAGGAATTCCAATGCATCAAAATTTTCAACAAATTCTTTAAAATATGTATCTTTTAAATTTGTGAGGCTAAAAACAATGGGGCAGATATCTGGGTTATTTCACGGCAGCCACATACATTTTCTTGCTACCCAAATTCATCACCTTTATCTGAGAATCTTTTTGAGCACATTGATACAGACAGGGCCAGAAGTAAATAGCATCCTTTCATTGCAGAATTAATCTCATCCTCAGAAGCAAATTATTTTTTTTTAAATGTGTGTAATGGCCTCAGCGTTTCTCAGTTAGGTTAGAGTTTCCCCAGAGTGTCAACTATTAGATGGTTGCTGCCTAGGAGGAAGTAGGAGTGGAGGAGAGAGGATGGGGAGAAGGAGTTTGCAGAAATTTTAAGTTGATTCACAAAATGCTGTTTTATGTTTTTCCTGAAATTCCAAGACGATAGTCTAATTTTTCTCCTTTCAGAGTCAGGATAAAAACACCAACAATGTACGGACCCGTTCCTATATGCCAGGAAGTATGCTTAATCCCTTATTTGCATTATCTTTTGTTATACCCACAACAACCCCATGGAATCTGTGCTGCTATTATTGTCTCTATTTCCTTGTGGAGGACACTGAGAATTATAGAAATCAAATAACAATCTTGAGCTTGTACTCCAATGTATCTGGATGGTCTAAAGCTTAAAGTCTAGTCAACTCCAAATATTCCTGAATAAACAGTTAAAAAGAATCAAGTCTATATTATGATTTTGTGCATATTGAAATCTACGTTCTAAGAGTCAGGACACTGGACCCCAACAATACATCCCCTGAGTAGTCAACTGGGTTAAGTCTCAGATATTGCTTTTCTTTTTCTGGAGACTTTTTTCAAAGAAAAGACAAGGGAAAAGTAGGCCTTGCTCATTTGGAGTGGACTAAACCGAAGGTCCTTGCATCCTGTTCAAGCAGCTGTAACCACTGCATGATTAGTTGGAGCCGTAGAAATCACAAGGGAATTGGTGTTTCCTGCTCCCGAAGAAGCAGCAGAGGAGTTACTGCTCTTTTCTCAGCTCACGCTTGAGCGTTTCAGGATGCCTGCATTCTCTTCTGGGCTTTGCTGAGAAAGTGGCTGACTCACATTAGCAAACCCGAGAATATCTTGTGATCATACGATGATATCTGCAATCCAAGCACTCGATCTGCTTCTGCCACACCCAGGAGACTGAGGAACCTAGGAACAGCGCTCCATCCCTTTTGATCCTGCACGTTATTTTCAAGTCAGTTCTTAGGATCAAATAATGTCATAGCTCTGAGGCACCTCAGAAGGCATCCAGCCCAGTGTCTCCTCACTGGAGCCACTTTGAGAATTCAAAGCCTTCCCAGGGAAGACTACAGAAAGGCTAGTTTTATGGAATCACTTTCATATTTGTCTGTCACTCTATACTATTTGCTAACGTTTATCTGCCTTGCCCAAGGAGGCACCGAAGGGCTGGGAGCTCACCTTTGCAGTTCTCTTTCACAATCAGCCTTTGCCCAGCTTACAAAATAAAGGCCTACCTCACCTCCATTTGAAATCTTTCTTGGACGCACTTCTGAGGAACGCAAAATCCTCTGGGATGCGAAACGAAAGGACAATTCGAGAATGCAGCGCTCCTGAGAGCAGAGTTCCAGGAAAGCAAAGGATAAGAGAATTTTCTGAAGTGCCTCTTATGCTGATATAAGGATGAAAAAAGTGAATGTCGGAGGAGTTAATGACCCTCTAATGATCATGCAGCTGTCAAGTGCAGGATTTGAGGTTTGAAGTAGCATAGGTCTGCTGGCTGCAAAGCCTGCCCCCTTCCCTGCTTACCATATTGTCTTAAAACAGCTTAATCCTGGTAAGCGTCTGGCACTCAAGCATCTAAGTTCAGTATTTTTTTTCCTTATCTTACCTTGACTATTCTAGTCTCAAATGGAAAAGGTCACAAAGAAGTCAGAAACTCCGATGGAATTAAAGCTATAGCCACACTCCTTTAGTATTGCCAATGTACGGCATTATCCTCTAGACTAATACTTCTTTTTTCCTTAGAAGTATAAAAGATAGAATTACAAAGGGTCATATTACACATGCTCTAAGCATTAACTGCAAGTGGGAGTTTAATAGCTGGTTTTTGAGCCAATTTTTGCAATGGCAATTTTCCTCCCTTTCTATGCTCTCTGACCATTTCTCCAACCTCATTTGGTTTTCAAGCAAATTGTGCCTCCAATCGCCTTCAGTTGTTAACCTGAGCAGGTAGGTAGATGAGAGTCATTTTAAATTTATTTCCTATGGTTTGCCTTTCGAGAGGATTTCCCAGAGTTGTGTCATGGGCCCTCCATCTCCCAAAATTGCATTCCTTCAGGAAAGCCCTGCCAAAATTGGTAGTGAGAGATTTCCTTTAAAATCCTGGGCACCAAGCTCAAAAAGCTTTCTGACCCAAGAGAAACCTATCAACCAACTCGTCCTTCAGACACTTATCCCATATGTGGTATCATGTAAAAATGGAAGAAAAGAAAGAAGGAAGGAAGAGAAGAAGGAGGGAAGGTAGGAAAGAAGGAAGAGAGAGAGGGAGGGAGGGAGGAACTAGGAATCAGGGGTCTGAGTTCTGAGTTCAGCTCTTCCACCACCTCCCTGTGTGAGCTTGGGCATTTCTCTTCACTTCTCTTCTTTTCTGCTTATATAATCTATAAAATTGGGTTAATAACTCCATCTTCATAAATGTGTTGAGAAGGTAATATGAGATAAATAGCATAAAATAACTGCAGAGTTCAGTTCAGTTTCTAGCACAGAATGAACCCTCAATAAATTATACACAGCAATATTGGGGATGAGATGTGACTCTACGATGAAATTCTCATTTACTCAGCAAAGCTTACTTGGAGAACACATTTGGCTCCTATCTGAATCGACCAGGTGATAGGGTAGTTCTTCATCCAAGAAACAAACTAACCTTCCCTTCTCTCCAACTCATACGTTATTTTTCCTGGAAGAATTATTACTTAGTCAAACAAGCTCAAGTTTCCATTTCCCAATGGAGAGACAGTGAGAGAATGGTGAGAAAAGGAGAACCAAGGAGGAGACACATGTCTAAGTTATCATCGATTTTGTGAATGAATATTCCAATAAATGACTACTGAGTAAAATCAACCGAGTCAGATGCAAAGTATATATTTTCAGATATGGTTGAGTTGAGTTTCAAGGAATTTAGCAGGCCACCAAGCTTTTATTTCAAATAAATGACAGTAGGTGATACATTAAAAAAATTGTTATTTTCTGCATTTATTAGGTACTTTATTTATGCTAATTCATTTAATCTGTACAACAAAACTTTGAGATTGGTGATAATATCGTTACCCACTTACGGAAGAGAGTTTATGGCCAAGGAAGGTCATGTGATTGGCCTATGTCATACATCTCATAAGCGGTGGAGCCAAAATTTGGATTGGGCATTTTGACTCCGAGCAGCTACCTTAACCAGTAAGATATACTCCCTATAATTTTCAAGATAATTAGAGATAAGGGAACAAAAGAGAAAGAATGGTATATCTCTGAGTGAGCTTATCTATGCAGCAATTTTCACTGAGGTCATTTCTAAGTGACTATCATAGCGATTATAAACTATTTCATGAAAATAAGAATTTACTGCTGTAGGAAACTTTATGATCATTCCATTGAAACAGATCATCTTAAAGACAAGGAAGAGTTAGCCTTCAAACTTAGTCCTCCAACTAGTCTGATACTCCTTCAAAGGAATTAACATACCTCAAAAGCAAATGCAGGATTCATTTGTGTGCAAATAACAATAAGAATGACAATGATAATAATTGACTCCGGCTGCACAGAAAAGTCACAGTGTTCTTATTCCATTCACAAAGTCTCCAATTTATTACCAAGAATCAAGGATTTGAGAAAGAGACTACTTTGGTTAGGTCACTTTGGACTTGGCCAAGGTGAATTGCTCTCCATAGAATATTCTTGGAAAGTATAGAAGAAAAGTTATCATAGCAGAATCATCTGCTAAGGAAATGTACCTAGAGCCAGAGATTGGATCAGGGCCACTGTTATACAGACTGAGGCTTAATCTATTAAAATGGCAATGTCCTAGTCATGGAAGGACACAAATTACAGTGTCAGCCATGTCCATACCTTGAGGAATAAACGGAACATGCACTGCAGCTGTTTTCATGGAATGAGCGTAGAGTGTTATATAGAATTGTACTTTCACTGAAAAATAGAAAACAGGCAACTGATTCAATAGTAAATCAATGAAGCCCTTACAGATCCTTTCTTCAGATTGTTTGAATATATTTGCCCATCATTTTGTTTCTTTTTAAGAGTTTTCCAACAATGTTCCCTCAGTTTGGGATATAGTAAATTGTTGAATTGAATTGAATGGAGAGAGAAATTCCTGTGGTTTGGAATCATTGCCTCCTTATTTCAGCATTTCCTAATATTTTCAGACCAAATTTGGTGGTAAATTTCTAAAATGAAGCAGTTTTCCAGACCATTCCATCCAACAAGATTTAAGCATATCCTACCATGGATAGAACATGAATCCCTGGGTTCAGCATAACCCTTTATCAGCTGAGTTACCTGGAGAAAGACACTTAACTTCTCTAAGCCTCAGTTTTCTCAGCTGTAAAAGAGGCTAAATTAACAGCCAACCCCAGGGTTCTTGAAGATTAGGTGGAATAATGATGTGAGCACTCAGTCCAATGCCTAGCACAGAGTAAGCACTCAACATATATTAATATTGAATCAACTGAGCAGCCGTTCCAATTAATAATGCTTTTCTTCTAGGCCTACAAAGTATGGCACTCTGTGTGCAAAAGAATCCTAACTCCTTTGTACTGGGATTTTGTGACATCTTTTGATTTTTAAGAGGTGATGTGCTGGTGTGAAAATGGATCTGGACTAAAGTGAAATATCTGAGCTCTAGTCAGAGGACATGGAATTTGAATGAGTCATTTTGCTTCCCTGTATCTCTGTTTTCCTTATATCTAGAATGAAAATGATGCTCTTGCAAATTTCTTTTGGAAAAAGACTGTTTAAATGAGAAAATCAACTCAGTGGTAAAATCTCTAACCTGTCCAATGACCTACAAAGACTAACGATCCTGACCCACTAATGAGAGAAAATTCAGTAATTTAGCCACACTTTCTAAACCGCTCTCTCCAGTGATGAAGTACTCAAGGTTAGGTGGGGTTAAGCATGTAGTAAGTGGACATGGAACTTAGTAACGCTAACTGGCCTACATGAGAACTCCATTATGACCCCTGAAAACTTCCCTAGATGTTTTCTAAACCAAAAGAAACATGATAAGATACACAGAAATGGGCATTGTAGGCAATCTTTTGGCTCTTCCATCACTCTGAAAAGGAAGGAGCATATATACTACCCCAGCTTAATTGTTGATAAAGCTATTTCAGCATCTCTGGGGGCTGCACAATGTAATGGAATGCACATGAAATCTGGAATTCCAGGTTCTGGACTCAAGTGCCAGTTCTGCCACTTTCCAGCAGATTGAGTGCTCAATTTCCGCATGCAAAAATGAGGGAAATTAAATAATTCTGCACCAGAGTGTTGCTCTGAAGACTTATTGGCAAAGCACAGGTAAAAAGCCTAATTTAATTACGGCTCTTAAAAACCAGGTAAGAGCTAGCCCTGATGGCCTAGTGGTTAAAGTTCAGTGCTCTCTGCTTCAGTGGCCTGGGTTTGCTTCCTGGTCACGAAATTACACCACCTGTTTGCCAGTTGCCATGCTGTGGCGGCAGCTCACATAGAACTACAATGACTTACCACTAGGATATACAACCATGCACTGGGTCTTGGGGGAGGGGGAAAAAAAAAGAGGATGATTGGCAACAGATCTTTCCCTATAAAAAGACAAAGACAGTTAATGTTAGTCTCTCTCCTTATCTGAGCAAGGCTGTCCTTTGAGAGCAACTGGCCCTCACCATCCAAGTTTATGGAAAAGGGAAAGAAATAAACTCTGGGATCAAAAATAATTTTCCAAATCAACTTAATTTTGTTTGCATCAAATTCTTACACCTGAGAAATAGACGTCTTTGACCTCTGCCTGGTGGTGGTTTATAAAGAGAGAGAAGTTGCTGGTTAGTTATAACAACAATTACATTTCTAAGGGACGTTATATACAAGATCCAAATGTCGGATAATTTGGCTAGATGATTTATATATCCAGAGACTCTATTATCTCATTTTTCCATCCTTAACCCCCACTAATAACTACTTTCACAATCCTGTTGCATGCTCTAGAAACTCAAGATAGGTCAAGATTTCACAAGGACGTCTCACCTCACACACACACACACACTCACCCCACATGCACCGCCACCGGCTACTGCCCGTACTGTGCCTGAGGGAGAAGAGGTAGGATTCCCTTTCACCTCCATCCCAGTCATTTATTAATTAATGCCACCCTCAGTTGTGTCTGTTCAGGCTTTTCCAAAATCACCCAGATATTTCTCTTTTTAATGGCTAATTTTGTGCATATCAGTCTTCCCCAATTGATCAAAGCAGTAGTAACATGATTGACTTGTCCAAGACCTTTTGTTCATCTTTGAATCCCATCAAAACGCTTAGTGTGATACCTGGCATATGCTGGATTCGGAACAGCTATTTGTTGAATTGATTTAATCATAGACTCGTTAGGATTGGAAGGGAATTTAGGGGTCATTTAGTCCAATCTCCCACTCATTGACAATTGCGTTTTAGAGCTGTGTCATCCAATATGAAAGCCAGTGGCTAGATGTAGCTACCGAACACTTGAAATGTGGCTAATGGGATTGGAGAAATGAATTTTTAATTTTATTGAATTTTAATTAATTTTAATTTAAATATAAAAGCTAATGTTTCCATTATTGCAAAAGTTTTAAGCATATTTGGAATAACATGGGTATGAGAATCTATTTTTTCAACTGTAAATGCTCTAACACATAAATACAGATCATGTGTTTATAATGAAAATTTAACTTCCTAATTGACTTCTGTGAATGTTAAATACACCTTAGATTTTGAATATTAGGTACAAGAAAGGCAAAATATATCATTAAAATATTTATATTGATATGTTGAAATAATAATATATTTTTAAAATTAATTTCACCTGTTTCTTTTTACTTTTTTTAAATATGACTACTGAAAAATTTAAGATTTTATGTGGGCTCACATGATGTGTCTACTGGACAGTTCAATTTAGGAGTTTCCCAAGTAAAAATTCATTCATCCTTGGCTTCCTCAATGATTATATGGACAGCCTATTCCATAAAATGGCTCCATTTGTTGAAAGGATTTTTATATTTATGGAGTTGCAATGTTTTTGCATTCTTCTGCTTATAGATTCTATTTTAGTTTCTGAAAAAACAAATCTAGAATAAAAATTTTTCTTTTTCATGTAGCAACCCTTCACAAATTGAAGAGAATTATAACAGTGATAATAAAAGTAATATTAACTGAGCATTTATTGTATTCCAGGCATTGGACTATATGCTTAACATGTTGCTTCATTCATCCTTTGAGATAAGCAATGATATTCTCATTTTACGGAGGAGGAAACGAGGCTGAGAGGATACAACCAATTGCATATGAGAAGTACTTAGCATAGTACCTGGCACACAGTAGACATTTAAATATGACTTGACATTACCGTCATCACTATTACTTCTGCTGCTTTTTTTATGATTCCAGCTATTGCAGATGACAAGGAGGCCCTTTCTTCTCTGTTACCAATCAGGGATTGAATTCTCCTGCATTGTCAGCTTGCCCATATGAGCACAAGCGGGCCTAATACTATCTCATACTGTGGTGCCATGGGGAAGGCAATTCAGGTGCACGTTATGGACAGGAGTCAAGTGCTGTTGACTTTTGGTTGCAAGAGTTTAGTCCAAGTCCACACCAGGTTAGTTGTCCCAGGAGGAGCTGAGGTTAGAACACGTGGCCAAAGGTACTGCAGACAGGTGAAGTTGGAAGGATCTGGTGATATGGAATAGGCACCTGAATCAAACAAACAACTCATTTTGCATAGCATTAAGAACAAAGTGGACTAATCTAGAAACATACTTACGATGCTGTTCCTGGCAATACTATATTGAGACTATGACGTGATTCTTAATATTTCTGTTAAGCTACCATGTGACCTTATTCTCTATCAACTATGATATATTTTCTATTTTCTGAATCAGAAACTACATTTTTAACACAGGCTGATTGAATACGTGGTTTTTGGTCATATTACCTTCAAACTTGAAAGGCTCTCTCCTTGAAGAGATGGCCATTTCTGAACCAATTGGATATCACAATGAGAAAAGAGAGAATAAAAGAGCTCAGCACAAAGTAACTCGACATATAGAGAGAGAGGAATTAAATTGTTGCTTTAGTGAAGGTGCCACAAGTGTCATTCAGCATATAAGTATATGAACTTTGTCTCAGTAAATGAACTAGCCAAAATGAGAACGTTAATTTATCAGAACAGATGTGGTTCAATGACATGAATAAAGAAAAAAATTAACATGACTTATTAGCAGGCATTACTAGAAAAAACATTGAATCTAGGAAGTTATTGACAAAATAGGGACCTGAGTAAGCAACATAACTTTGTGGAAAGGTGGATAACCGATTAAGTGGAGAGATATATGGGGATGTGTGTGCGGTGTTTGTGTGTGTGAGTATAATATATAAATATGTAGTTACCACGTATTGATCCCTTACTACGTGCCAGACATTGTGCTAAAGCGCTTGATTTTCTTTAAAAAAAATCTTATTTAGTTTAATGACAACATATTATGTTTGTCTCATTATTGTTCCCCATTTACAGACAAGAAAATTGAGTTATAGGAAAGTAAGTAATTTGTATAAGACTAGTGGCTAATAAGTGGTAGAACCAAAATTTGAAACAAGTATTTTAGTCCCCAGAGTCCCTGCTCTTAAATAGTTATATACAGTATGTACTAACTTTTTGAAATTCAAAATGATATTAGCTACTATTGACTGAGCACATATTACCATGCAGAGAACTGGGCTGGAAATGTCACGTGTACTAGTTCTAAATCTTAGAGATAGATTTTAACATCTCCATTTTACAGATAGAGGAACTAAGGCTCAGAGACGTTAAATAACTAAGAAACTAAAATAATGGTGGAAAGAAATCCTCCATCTGAAGAACAACACAGACAGTATAAATAATGCAAAAATGTACAGAGGGCATGCAAAACTGGAGGGTACTTATAGACATCTGCTGTTGTTGGCATGGTATGGCCAAGAACCACATATAACTCATTGCGGTGGACCTACATTGGGGGACATAATTCTACTTATAAAATATTTATATCTACATGTGTAATTACAGATGACGACCAAACTACTAAGAAAATTTAATCCTTCTGATGTGAAAAAAAATAAAATCCCTAAAATATTTCCATGATTTTAGGGTCATGAAGTGCTTGTGCCATCACAAAAGAAAGCAACAGGAGGGTTTGTATATTCAGAGGTCAGTTCTTTTTATTTTTGCGTGAGGAAGATTGTCCCTGAGCTAACATCTATGCCAATCTTCCTCTATTTTGTGTATAGGTCGGCGACCGGGATCCAAACCTGTGAACCCCAGGCCACTGAAGCGGAGCACGCAAACCTAACCACTATCCCACCGGGCTGGCCCCTCAGAGTTGATTTCTATGCAACTCTAGTAAGATAAGTAGCACATCAACAATAGTCTTGGGCTGGTACATTTTTAAGTTTTTTTGAAAAAGCAAAGTGAATTTCTACTTCTTCAGACGTTTAGTGAGCACTTATGCTATAGGAATTAAAATTATAATAAAAACAGAACATCTTTCTGATTCAGTGCTCTGGTATATTGTACTCTATTTGATTTAAACATGAGGGGGAGCATCACCAAAAAAAAGAACAACACAACAAAACCATATTGTAGAGCTTCTCACTGTTCCATGGATTTGTCCGTAAAATAAAAATCGTGCCTTGCATACGTGCTATAACATTGCTGTAGTCACTATTCCCCAGCATTGGCAGGGTTCTAGTATTGGACAGTATTGACTATGCATCACTTTTCAGAAATCCCAGTCACTTCCAGCCTGGTTCCCAGACTGATGGACAAAATACATGTGTAGATGCTAAGTCAACTGATAGTGCCAAATGTATTAGTTTAGATAGACTAACCAAATAGACTCAAATTATATAGTGATTCAAAAGCAATAAATGTTTCTTTCTCACTCATGAAACAGTACTAGGCTGCTGAACACATCAGAGGGATTTCCCTTCTCTACACAGTAATTCAGAACACGGGCGAGGGAGATTTGCCATCTTCAGCAAATGGCTTCCAAGGTCACCTTGGAGATTTTACTCATTCTAGCCTGCCAGAGGGAGGGAGAGTATGAGAAGTATACCTCAGAGGTGCAGGCTCAGAAGAGACATTTTTCACTTCTACTCACATTCCATTGGCTGGAATTTAGTCACTGGGTCACATGGAGCTACAAGGATGGTGAAAAATGATGTCTGATTGAGTGTGGGGAGAAAATGGAAGCATGGATTTCTGTTAAAAGCTTGAAGTCACCTCCACATGGTGCACCTCCAGTTATCTGTCGATGAGCATCCTGCTTCACGCAAACAGAATGTATTCACCCCTCCCCAGGACACAATCCAAATTATTCTCATCAATTTAGTATATCCAGCTCAAAGTCTGGAATGTCTGAGCTGTGTGAAGTTCTTACTTTCAAGGATGGATGTGGTTTCTCGTGGTCCAGTAAATTACAAAGTAAAAAGGCAATGGTATCTGTGCTACCACAAACACACACATCCAGTAGACAATGTGGAATAAAGACAGGATAACTATAACCAAAATTCCTATTTGGAAAATAGACATATGAGAGATACTCAGATATCTTTGGTCAATCAGTGATGGAGTCCTGCTGGGCAGGCCTTATGAAGCACCCCTATTCCGGGAGTAGGGAAAGGTGTTCGATTAGACCCAGATTCTCCTCCTTGGAAGGAGCTCCCAGGACCACTGTTCTCCATGGCCTTGACTCCACTCACTGGGAGACTCTTCCACAAGGCCAAGTTTGAAGGGATTGTTGAGTGTAAGCAAGCCTGGGGGGATGCACAGTTTTCATAGCATCCTTCCTACTTCTGCAGCTTAGAAGTTGTAGATTTATATATACATATACTCAGATGCTTTCTGAGGTGAGATCTATGTTTTGGTCAGTTCCAAGTGCCAGTAATCAAACCCAAGTTTTCCTCCTGGATATGTCCCAGGACTCCTTTCTTTACTTCCTCACTCATATGCCACCTTTTTCAAATTGACGGTGGCTTCCTTGAAACCTGTGAAACAATAGGCTTGGGACGAGTGGTGGGCTGGGAGGGTAGCACCATCAATCTGGACTTTGCTACAAGGGACAGATATTTTTTCTAACTCTGAAGTTTTGAAGAGTGTTTGGTACTCGAAGCCTTTTTTAGTCTAACTTTCTACACAGCTAGGAATTTTTCGCAATTGCATTTTCCAACCTTAGAGGACCCACATGTCTGGACTCTGTCCTTCCATTTCATTTCTGTATATGAAGTGGGAAATCTAAGCTCAATTCTCATAGCTCCTTATTTTTAAAAACAAGAGGGGCCGGCCGCATGGCCGAGTGGTTAAGTCCGTGGGTTCCGCTTCAGTGGCCCAGGGTTTCGCCGGTTCAGATCCTGAGTGCAGACACGGCACCACTCATCAGGCCATGTTGAGGTGGCGTCCCACATGCCATAACCAGAAGGACTCACAACTAAAAGTATACAACTATCTACTGGGGGGATTTGGGGAGAAAACCAAAAAAGAAAAAAAAAAGATTGGCAAATTGTTAGCTCAGGTGCCAATCTTAAAAAAAAGAAAAAAAAGAAATTGTAGGGACCAACCTGGTGGCGCAGCTATTAAGTTTGTGTGTTCCGCTTCCGAGTCCTGAGATTTGCAGGTTCGGATCCCGGGTGTGGACCTACGCACCACTTATCAAGCCATGCTGTGGCAGGCATCCCACATATAAAGTAGAGAAAGATGGGCACGGATGTTGGCTCAGGGCCACTCTGCCTCAGCGAAAAATGAGGAGGATTGGCAGCAGATGTTAGTTCAGGGTTAATCTTCCTCCAAAAAAGAAAACAAAGAAATTGTAAACATTAAAATTCTGGTTCATTTCGAGGGCTGGCCCCATGGCTGAGTGGTTAAGTTCACGGACTCTGCTTCTGTGGTCCAGGGTTTCACCAGTTCAGATCCTGGGCATGGACATGGCATGGCTCTTCAGGCCATGCTGAGGCGGTGTCCCACGTAGCACAACCAGAAGGACCTACAACTTGAATATGCAACTATGTATTGGGGAGCTTTGGGGAGAAGAAGAAGGGGGAAAAAAAGATCAGCAACAGATGTTAGCACTGGTGCCAATCTTTAAAAAAAGAAAATTCTGATTCATTTCAAGAATCTCCCTTAGAAAGCTCAGTAGGTACTAGGTCTGCTTTCCAAGTGATTTCTGATGACAGATTTTACCAAATATTTTTCCCAGTGTAACAGACGACACTACTATTCAAATATTCACTCTCTATCCTCCAACTCCATGGAAGCAGTATACTTTCCCACCCATTGATGTCTACTATGGACATATGACTTGGTTAGCTAGTAGGGTGTTAGCAGATGTGACATAAACAGATATTTGAAATGTGCTTGGTTACTGAGTTTGCCCTCTTACAAACATCACTACTATTACCACGTAAACATCTTCCTCTGAGCAGCTGCTGCCTTTTTAAGTCTGGGCCCCAGAATGAATGCACATGGAGTATAACCGAGCACAATCTGCAGCTAGAATTCAAAGCCAGCCAGGCCTGCAGATTGAAGTAGGGTTGCCTAGCCAAAACCAGTCTTGAACAGCTCTCTCAGCTAACCCACAGACGTGTTAGTGGGAAAAAATTATTGCTGTTGAAATTGCTGAGTTTTGGAGTGGTTTGTTATATAGCAACGGCTAACTGATACACTTTGCATAAAATGGATCTTCGTCTTTATAGGCTCAAATATCTTTTTCCTTGCTGACAGTTGCTTACTGTCCTACCATGGGACACAGATTTTTTACTACTAAGATGAATGTCACCGTTGCTGTTGCTCCTACACCTGCCCCTACTCCAGCTCTTATCTCATTCTACCTTTAGCTGAGCTCTTACTGTCTTCTAGGCACTTCATATGCTTATTTTAGCTAATCCTCATATGACCAATGAGAAAAATGAGACTCAGAAATAAACAGAGAAGTCAGGAAAAAAACTGTTATGTCAAATTCCGACATGTTAGATTACATGTCTGTGTATAATCACGTTCATCTCGGATGATCTCAAGGGTCGAAGTGAATGAACTATAGTTTTGCACACACACACACAGACACACACTCCTTTAAATCCCTGACAGTGGCGACTACAAGCTTGCTTAAGGTAAGGAGACAAGAGAGGTATTTTTCATATATTTTTCCAAGACAAATGTACTATATTTCTCAAAATTCCTTGGAAATTGGAGGCCATGCTACTTGTTTCCAAAAGATCAAATTTACATAATTTAATCAAAGTTATTCAATGCAATGAGATTAAGAACTCAGTCAAAAATGTCCGTTGATCCTTTAAAAGGAAACAATCAATTAATGACTAATATTTGCATTCAAATTATGCATATAATTATAATCTGAGATACATATTTAGTGAGTAAGGCAAAATCACCCACTAGTTGATCTCATCCAGGGTTATATAGTGTTTTGTTTATTTCTGTATGATTGGGGAAAACTTCTATTCTAATATATAGTTAAAAACATCCCTCTATGATAGGTCGTAAAATAGAAAGATAACAATAATCTGATGCAGGTACACAATTATAAAGCTAAAGGAGACCTGAAATCTTATCTGCTTTATTCATGCTCAAACTTTAATTTTGTTCTGCTTGGAAGGGTTGAGTCCAGACCCCAATGTCCTTTGTACCTGTGTCCCTACCATCTCCCAATGTTGTCCATAAGGAGTACAATAAAACCTCTAGAACTCATTCAAGTACAATTTGAAATCCACTGATTTCACTTTATATGTAAGAAAAATAGAAAATGAGAGAAAATAAAAGAATGATTGAAGGTCGTACAGGCAATCATCCAAGTGACATTTTGTTCGTTTTGCCCTCATCTTAAATATTTCATCTAGATCTATCAGTTGCTGAGAAAGATCAAACCTTCAATTACAATTTCTTCCATTAATTCCTGTGTCACATTTCCTCCTGTAAATGTTCCAGAAAAATCTAATAAACAAATAATAATCCATATAAAGCCTCCCCTCTCTAACAGGATTGCCAATTTAATAAGAGTGTTCAAGCCTTTATCTTAAAGAAATATGTAAGTGGAAACATGAAAGTCAGAGACTTTGGAGAATGCAAGATGCTCAGCCATCCTCAGTTCACACCATGCACACTGATATGACGTAGCAGACACCATTCTGGATTTGCATATATTTACAGGTAGCTTCAAGTCTTCACTCTACTACACAGTACTTCTGTGACTTGGGGCCACCACCTAACCTCTTTGAGTTTGAGCTCTCATGTTTTAGAAATGGAGAAAAAATAATATGGAAAGCATTTTGCAAACTCTAGAATGCTATAAAATAGTATTATTACCGTACACTGCATTCATAAAGACTGACCACATAATTAAATCACATTCTATCCATTTACCAAAGTAATTTTTTATTTAATGATCATTTCCCTTTTGCCTAACTCACACCTATGTGCAGCAAAAGAAGAATGGGAAAGTGGTACCTACCCTAGACCCATAAATATGGACACGATGTCAACTTATACCAGGAAGCGATTCCAATTTGATCAACTAAGCATGGGTAATAATTTTTGGAAATGCATTTTTGGCAGTGTAGGGGGTAGGTACAGTATTGGAGATGGGGAGGAGTTAAGGTTGTAGATGGAAGAGCAACTTGTCTGATTATTCTGAATCTTTGCAATAGCAGGAAAAGAAAAGAAAATACATCAGAACTCTAATCAGTACATTTTCACTTTAAAGGGTAGCTGTTAACTCCCTTGTCTTTGTCTGTTCACAAAATACCATAGAATGAGTAGCTTATAAATAACAAACATTTATTTCTTACAGTTCTGGAGGCTGGGAATTCCAAGATCAAGTTGCCAGCAGATCCTGTGTCTGGTAAGAGCCTACATTCTGGTTCATAGACAGCTGACTTCTCGCTGTGTCTTCACATGGGGGAAGGGATGTCTGGGGTCTCTTTTATAAAGGCATTAATTCCAATCATGAGGGCTCCACCCTTATGAACGACTCACCTCCCAAAGGCCCCACTTCCAAATACCATCCCGTTGGGGATTAGAGTTCAACATATGAGTTTTAGGGGTACACTAACAGTCAGTCTGCAGTGTCCCCTCAAGCCCTCTGTATTCAGTTGTAGTAGAACCACTTTAAAAGATTATTTACTTGAGCCAGCCCTGGTTGCCTAATGGGTAAGCTTAATGCACTCAGCTTCAGTGACCTGGGGCCCACTTCCCAGATGCCGGGAGACCTAAACCCCCATCTGTTCAATGGCCATGCTGTGGTGGCAGCTTACACACCAAAAAAAGAGGGAGATTGGCAGTGGATGTTAGCTCAGGATGAATCTTCCTCAGCAAAAAAAATGCATATATTTAATTAATTTACCCCTCTAAACCCACACCTCATTTTCTCCTCCCCACTTTGTGCCCTTGTATGATTTATATCAATGGGTGATTTATATCAATGGGTGTCTGTGCCAGATGGAAACGCTGGCAAAGAATGGAGGAAGAGAGGTGAGGTTAGAATACTTCCTCCCTAATGGAACTATTCCCTTGAATGGTCGCTGAGGGGTTGACTATATCCCTGAACTGAAAGACACAGCTCTGGTCAGGTTAGCCCTCTCCACCTGACTCATCCCGGGTTCCTGTAACCACCGGTTTAGGGTGATAACAGCACTTGGATGTTACTGTCCTGGGGACATTATCCTGTCATTTGTAGTTTCCCTGCTCCCTGTTAAACCCTCTTCAAATAACCCATTGTGAAAACATCATTTGTTTCCTACCGGCCCGAAGAATTCAAGCACCTACTCTGTGTCAGGCAGTCCTAACTCCACTTGTTTAGATATATATGTTCTGTTTGTTTTTTTAATGTGTAAGAATCACTTTTTTTATTTATGTATAGTAACACTTGATATTGATCATTATTTCATTGAAAGAGAGTACCCTTCTTGACTCTGCCTTCCTTATTCATGATAAGAAATAAATTAGACTTACAAGATCCAGGCACTCTACAGAACAGACTCTTGACTGGCCTCTCTGGACAGTGGTTTTAATGAAGGCTACTGGAAAGCTCGAAACCAGAGTCTCCTGCCCTGTGCTTTTCTGTAAGCTAAGTGAAGCTGATTGCTGCATAGCTTCCAAAGTACTGTTTAAAAGGCCTGGCTTCTCTCTCCTCTTAGACCATTTCCAACTCACACATGTGAACAATCTGAGCCTCGCCAGTGTATTTCCTGACAGACGCAGCATGTGTCAGTTTTATTGCTCATTCAGACTTGGGAATTGAATTGAGCGCAACAAATGCTTATTGAGCCAGAATTTTGTGCAAAAGCACAGATTAAGTGCTGTTGAGAATACAGAATTAAATTATTGTTATCAAGAACGAAAAACTTGAAATTTAAGAAATATTTAAAAAAAATTTTTTTGCAGGGGACAAGTCATGCTAAGCTAACATTTGTTGACAGCCTTCCTGCTTTTTTTCTTCCTTTTTTCCCCCTAAAGACCCAGTACACAGTTGTGTATAGTTGGAAGTTCTGGTTCTTCTATGTGAGCCACCATCAAAGCACGGCTACTGACAGACAAGTAGTGTGGTTCCACGCCTGGGAACCGAACCTGGGCTGCCAAAGTGGAATGCACTGAACTTTAACCACTAGGCCATCAGGGCTGGCTCAGGAAATATTTTTTAATTGAAACAATAACTATTGTTACACAACTATTATTTTACAAAATTTTACTAGCTATTTGTTCATTGTTTCATTCCATTTAAATTTCAGAAAAATGTTGCAAGGGAGTGATTATTTCTATTTTTTTATTTTTTATTTCTTTTAATTGCAGTAACATAGGATTATAACATTATATAGCTTTCGGATGTACATCGTAATATACTTCGAATTCTGTGTACATTACATCATGTTCACCACCCAAAAACTAATTATAGTCCGTCCCCTCACATGTGAGCCTAATCCCCCTTTTTGCCCTCCCCCAACTTCCGCTATGGTAACCACCAATCCAATCTCCGCTGCTATGTGTTTTGTTTGTCGTTGTTTTTATCTTCTACTTATAAACAAAAAACATAGAGGCTTAGACATGTGAAGTATGTTACCTAGGATCACACAGCTAATAAGTGGGAAAATAGGATTTGGATCCACTGATTCAGGTGTGCTGGGTGCCAAAGCCCACGTTCATCACTGTAACCCTTGAAAATGGCACTAATATTATTCTGGATTCAACATAGTTGAAGGAAATGATCTTCCAAAATGTCTGCTGCTCATCTAACCATAATGCCTTCTCCCTTTGAGCAGCTGTCAGAATACAGGCAAAATTATACCATGAAATGTGTATTGACTCCTGCAAGTGGAGTCAGGATGAAGAGGTGGAGGGGCAGGGAAGCAAGTCTCCTCCTTGGCTGAGTCTGCCCAACAGTCAGATGGTTTTTACAGACTGGCTTTCAGACCTGGAAAAGTGAAGAGTCCTGGAGAAAATACAGTATGCTTTCATCCCTTTGGAAAAGCATAGAAATCTCGCTATTGTTCAGTCTTATTGGATGCACACTTGTCTGTAAACAGAGAATATTAGAGTCTCTTAATGCAATCGGGGTGCTTATGAATTAAGGAGAAATGCCTTGATTTCTTCACTTAGACAAAGAATCCTTTTTTTAACATGACTAACCATCTGCTTCATGAACCTTATTTCAAGTTGTTACAAAGAAACATTTCTTTTTTATTATCACACAGTACCAGTGTGTCTTTTCCTGGTTACATACTATATTGGAGTGCAGCTATGCCCTAGAAATTTCCTGTTTAAGAAAAAGGAGCTTAAAATAGAAGAATTAAATAATTGACACTCTGATAAAGCTAGCACTCTCTCTCCGCTCCAGGACAAAAGACTGATCTTGGGAAAAACCTATTACTAGTCTCTTTCTGTCACAGGAGTCTGGTTGTGTCTACATCATAATTCAAGAGGTAAGTGATCTAAATTCTTTATAGCAGAAAAAAATCTCAAAGGAACCTCTTTTCTGTTCCACTTTCTTAAACAGGAAACATATTTTGCTTTTTAGCCTAAATGACCACATCATTTGCATCTTGGGAAGCAAATGAAGTTTCTTCCCAAAGCTATGATTTCTTAAAGGAGCTCTCCATAATTAGTGAGTAAAGCCAGATGTCTTTTCTACAAGCCATCTTTTTTCAAGATGAAATTTGGCTTGAGGGGTGGCAGGTGGATGGTGGAGATGGTCAATGTGCACGTGATTCGGGAACAGAAGAGAAGTAAACCTTTAACTTATACTGTATACTCTTGCTTTCGTTCACTTATTTTGGAGGTAGGAAGTTACCCACTGTTTAAAGAGATCAAGTATGAACCAGACACAATAGTTGTATATGTACTATGGAGCGCAGAAGCCAGTGAAAAGGGAAAGGCTGGTGATGATGTTCCATGCAAATCTTACCACAATACACACTCCAATCCTCTTTCCTAGTTTCTGGGAGCACTTTTCTTGCCTGACATGGTGTGGAATGGAAGGTGGATTCAGGACATGAGCCAGCTATGTGAATCACTCCCCTGAGTCTCCGTTTCATTTGTAAATTGGATGAACTGAGATAAGACAAACCTCCTCTGTCTCAAGCTCTAATATTCCATACACTAAAAAGCAATAGTTTTCATAGAATTCTTCCTCATGGCAAAGTCATGTCTTCAGCAGAAGTTTTTGAGCTGCCAATGTAAACATCAGAATTTCTTAGTACGGAATATAATCGTTATCAATATGATGATATCTGGATCACCATTGTTCTGGTCCCTGATCTCATATCTTGTTCCATGTGTAGCAACGGCCAAAGTTCATACTTTGGGAAGAACTGAGATATTGACAACCACCTATGGTGAAGGTTGGCCATTGTGTCTGAAACAAAATAAGATTGACCATTGTACTTGGAACACAAGGGTTTAATAAGAGTTCATTTTGCAAAAAGGCAGATAACATTGTTTGGAAGAGACTGTAAGAGAGTTTGGCTAGAGTAAACAGTCTCTGATATTAGAACTGGCCTGGGCAGATACATTCTCCAGACTTCGAATACTACAGTTGTGACGTATCATCGTTTGACAAGATAGTTAAGTCGCAGCTTCATATTTCCCAAATATCATTCATATGCCACTTGCAGGAATTTTGTGAATTCACATTTTTGTTTAAATAGATTCATCAATTTAATGTCATTGATTTATTTAAAAGAACTTTTTCACTATTTTAAAAACCATAGGTAGAAGTAAACCAGACAATAAAGAATAAACAAAACACTTCTGCCAAATTTTAAAAGTTAAAAGTAAGCAAAAATTAATGTTAAAAATGAGCACTAAAATCTCTTTAACACAGTCTTTAAAACATATGCGGGCATGCTCTGCCCACCTACCTCTCCAGCCTCCCCAACACTCTCTCTGGATTCCTTCGCTCCAGCCACAGTGAACAGCTTTTAGTTTCCCCTATCCTGCCTCTTCCTCGTCAGGGCTTTTACGGGCTATTTTCCTGACAAGCAATCCTCTTCCAGAGCCCCTTCCCACACTTCTGTTTGATCCTCCGGTTTCAGACTTCGGTTCAAGGTCACTTCCTCAGGAAAACTTTCCCTGTCTCTGTGACTAAGACAAATTTTCCTATATCTGAAATCACTGTGCACCGTTCCTTTATATACCTTACTCTGTGGCAATTCACATTTCTTTGTTTAATGCATGTCTTCCTCAAAAGACTGGAAGTCCCACGAAGCCATGCCAGGTTTTGCTCACCCTGGCATCTAGCCTGATACTTGATAAATAGTGAAAACTGGAATCCTTATGGCAGGTCAAGCAAAAATGAGGGGTGGGACATGAGGGAAAGTCTTGTATTTTTCTAGAAAGAGAGAAGCAGTTTTCCCCCTGCAAGAAAGCAACTATTTCTCAGGTAAGGGGACACAAATGGAAGTGATTCTGGGATGGAGAGGTTGAATTTCAGGGTTCTCCTCATCCCCAAACCTCTATAATCTAGCCATTCCAATCGTTGGGATTCCATTCTTTCTCAATTCTTATTTTTACATATAAATACCCTGGTAACTCTGTGATTTAACAGATTAAAATAGACATGGATCCATTAAGTAAATGTTTATTCATGAACAATCTGAGGTCATCTTGTATACCATTAATGATACTTATACCACACTTTAGGAAACCTTGTTAGAGTTAGTACGGTGTTAACATTCTCAGAGGCCAGCTTCTATCATATCCTTTTTTTGAACAGAGTAACTTAAGGGCTCATCCATGCCTACAAAATCAAAAAACTTGACTAAACTTTAGGATCTCAACCCATCTTTTCAATCTTATTGCCCAATAGTATTCATCACTTACCCTATGTTCCCAACAAGCTGAAAATTCCATAAATATTCCCTCCTCTGGCCTCAGGCTTATGCTCCTTCTTCTGTTGGGAATGTGGTTACCCCTGACCTTCTCATAATGTCTAAATCCTACTTATACTTCAAACCTATCTTAAATATTTCTTCTTACTTAAAGCTCTCCCTAATTCTCCTAAGTAGATTTAATCTTTGCCTCCATTGAAAGGCATAGCCCCAAAATTTCTTCTAGTTTCCGTTATAAAATGTATCACTTCTTACTTTGCATTGTACTACTTTATTCCCATATCATAACACCACCAATAAACAACCAAATAATTAAACTGTATGCTTCTCGTGAGGCAGGGTTTCTGTCTTATTCACTAATTTCTCACAGTGCCTGGCATAATAAATACACTCAATGAAATATATAATTATATAAATGAATTTGATATGTTCAATGTTAAAGAAATGCATACATTTTCTGGGTCTGACATTATTTATTTACTTATTTTAAATATATTTTATTCACATATTTTATTTATTTATTTTTGTTGGTGAGGAAGATTGGCCCTGAGCTAACATCTGTGCCAATCTCCCTCTATTTTGTGTATGTGGGATGCCATCACAGATGGCTTGATGAGCAGTGTGTAGGTCCATGCCCAGGATTCAAACCTGTAAACCCTGGGGCTGCCAAAGTGGAGTGTACAAACTTAACCACTAGGCTACCTGCCCAGCCCTGGGTCTGACTTTAACATCTCATCCCATCGCCTATGTGTGGGATACTTTGGTGTGGGCAATCTTTTTCTTCCTGCTTATAACTCAGTTTTTCACAAAGAGTTCCAAGTAGAGAGACTGGGCCTCTCCTGTAGCAAATTTCAGTCTGGCTGGGGTAACAATGCCAACTTATGGCTTAAGAGCAGGGTCTAATTGTGAAAATACATCAGGCCAAGGGAAGATGAGGAGGCAGGGAATGCATCATAGGACCTTGGAGATCAAGGACATCCACGTTCTTTGATAAGCCATATTTTTATTAAGTTTAGGAAGGATCTCTTAAAGTGGGATGCCCCTGTTTTTAGATAAGTTTTTATTTTTTTTGCTAACGTAGTCTGAAAAGTAGAACTAAATAGTTCATAATAGTGATAGACAGCTGTTATTTGTACAAATCACAGTTATTTATGTTTCAATTCCATTCAGCTACTCTAATGAGTGCATCTGCAGCCAACTTGGCCATCTTGCCTGAGCTTTCTCTCATCCACAAACCATTTGTGGACTACTCCCAAATTAATCATTCTCCACATTCACCACAGCACCCTCCATACCACTCTTCAGCTGAAAAGCTTTCAACTGCTGTTGCTCTTTGCCTAACAATTTAAAAACTGTCTTTAGCTGGGCACTCGGTGTCTTCTACGGTATGGACCTAACTAGCTTTTTAGTTTTTCATACTCAAGTTCAGAAAAGTAAACTGACAGTCTCTAAACTGGGATGTTTCTAAAATATTTTGATTTAGTTAGAACTATTAAAAATATTGTGTGAGTTATCAACATTTAAAAATCAGAAGAGAACACACGAAAACCTAGCTTTCTGTCCTTTAAAAATTCAGACTCTGTGGCAACTCTGAATCTTCATTCTTGTGTGACAATACTCACAAGTAGCAGCAAGTAGCAGTTGTCCCCTTTAGATAGTCAGACTCTCTCCAGGTCTTTGCAGGCCCCATCGTTCCCTATGACTCTTGCATGTATCAGCCTTATTCATTTTCATTCCCTGTCAAACCTCTGCAGATACCTGTATTTGAGGCCCCTACGCTAGCCATACTGGATAATTCGCTGTAGTCTAATTGTCTTGCCTCTACTTGATTCTTTGTATTGTCCCTTCTATATAGGTGACCCTGCCCCATTCTGTCTCCCATCACAGCCAGCGTCCTCATAAATACTTTTCTAACGTGTCCTACCAGATATGCCCTATCCATTTTTTCATCTTCATAATATCTTATAATTTATTTATGAAATTCTTTTTGTCTATCTTAAAATATGATTAATTGTGTTTTTGATCCTTCTTGAGTTGGACAACGTTTGACAGATGACTAAGAGCATAGACTTTGGTATCAAACCAACTTGGATTCAATTCTCCACTCAGCCACCCACTGGCTCTGTACTACCAAGTAAGTCCTTTTATGTTTTAAAATGTCAGTTTCTTTATCTGCAATGTGAAGCTAAGACTCTTACTCGTTTCATAAGGTTTTGTGAGGATTAGAGGAGATAATATATGAAGAGGGATTAGTATAGCTCCCGGTACCTAATAAGCGCTCTCTAAATGTTAACTGTGCTAACTCTTATTATTAACATGACAGCATTCCTGGCAGTTGTTTTCTCTGTACTTTTTTAAAGCAAAGAAACTTTGCAGCTGAATAATCAAAAGGACAATGGTCCAGTCTTATTTGCAGTCTATGAAAGACACAGCAACAAAAATCTTATTTCATCTCTTTTACTAGATAGTAAAACATTAATATCTGACATTTACATAGCACCTGCAGAACATAAAACAGCTGGGGTTGGCGTTTCATAAAGGAACCCTCAAAGGGTTCTACCTTCGGGACAGATCTCATTAAAATTAAAGCAACATGACATTATCACCCTCCTTAAAGGAATGGCAGCATTATACATTTTAACAGAGAAACTGACTGTAATAGAGCTCAAGAAATTATCTACTCCTTGTATAAAATTCTGTCACTCTATTATTCCTTCCTGGAATACCACGCGTAGGTCAGATCAACTTCCTTAAGAAAGAAATAATCAGAAATTAAATGATAAAAACATAAAGAGACTATTGTATGGGGTCAAAACAAATAATGAGGTCCTTACCATTTGGGAGAATGATTGCAGATGAAGGAGGAGAAGACGGAGGAGGAGATGCACTTATTACCCCCAAATACTGTGCTTAGTACATGATCTCGCATGATCCTAACTACACCAAGAAGTAGGCACTAGTACACTCTCCAATTGATAGACACAAAAACTAAAACTTAGAAAGGCTACGTAAATGGTTTATTGTTATACAGCCAGTGAGTGCTAGAGGTAGGATGCCAACTCAGTTCTCTTTGTTCCAAGAGCTCTATTCTTTTTCATTATGTTCTAATACTGAAGGGGCTCTGTGGAAGTGTCTAAACAAATGAAATTAATTCATTCAATAACCATTTATGATCTCCAGGAGTTTTGCTAAATTCCACATAACTAGAATTAAAGAAGACTTTGGGACACTGAGAGAAGTAAAATTAAAGTATGCAAATGGAATTTCTACTAAATACTCCAGTTAACAATCATTACCTACAATATGGGATATTTCTTCTAAACTTTGCTAAAGTCAAAGAATAGCAACCCATCCATAAAGAGTTTTACAGAGTATGAGCATACTCTTGAATACTCTTCATATTTTAATCTTGAAATCCTGTATCACATATTCGGAAGTCTTATTTGGCTGAATCTTGGGTCTGATCTCTGAAGTATTTCTCTTTTTAATATGTTCTTAACAGAATGGACAATCATCACGTCAGTTGGGAACGAACTGTAATTTAAATTTGAGACACATCCAAGTATGATTCCATTGCCATGTAGATTTTATGGGCAGAAAATAAGACCAATTCTCTCTTTCTGGGAGAAAGGAAGACTAACATGAGCATTTACTGCATGACAGTTTCTTACACATATTATATTGTCTAATTATAAAAACAAACCAGTGAAGTCAGAATTATTATCCCCAGAAGTAGAAACCGATGCAGCACAAAAGGAAAAGATTTGCCCCAAAATGAATGACTCATAAATAACTGAGCCAGTTATTCAAATACTGGCCTCTCAAGCCCCAAAACTCACAATAATCTCTCACGGCAGGAAAAAACAAATAGTTTTCTATCCAAGTTCTGAAGGGATGTTTTTATACAATAAAAAAACTTCATTTTTTCTTTCTTTTATTTTTAATTTCTAAGGAGATAAGAGATCAAAGAGAGATATTTTTAAAGCTGTATTCTTTCTATGATCAAGAGTAGTGACAGCATTCACTGCAAGTAAAAAACTCCTGTTTGGTTTGGGAAAATCTGTCAATGGGCCATTAGGTTATGGAAATCTGATATGGATTTGAAGGTGCAGAAGCTAAACTTCTCTATCTAATGAAGCAAACAGATGTGTTACTTACACGGACATGTTCTAATGTTAATTGATTTTTTTGTTTCCTCTGCAATGAAAGCAGAGAGAGACAAAAGGAGAGAAAACTTGGGATCACTGATCTGATAGGGAGAGAGAAGAGTCTAAAGTTTGGGATGAGTAGCTCTGGGACAATGATGGTCAGCAGTGACTCTTTATGAAGGAATGAGACTCAGGGATTTTGGAAGAAATGATATATGTTACCGAGGTTAAAGTTTTTCTTTTCTGTTTTATTAACTTCTTATGCTATCTTCAAAGTCACAAGAAAATCTAATACACACAGGAAATGTGTATCAGATATGCCTCGGAAGCCCTGTCCTCACATGGAGCAGGTCAGTAAGCATTAACACCCAATGCTTACTCAGTGTTTACATTGTGCAGAGCACTGACCTCATCTATTTACGTATGTTACGTCATCACAACAAATACAGGCAGTAAGTGCTAAGTGCTTTTATTATGTCCATTTTTTTCTGTGGAAGCTGACGGCCAAAGCGATTACATGCCTTGGCCATGATTACATAGCTAGTAAATTTGGAGCTGGAATTTGAATCGCTTTCAATGACGGTGGTAATGCAGCCATCCCCACATTTGCCTTTGTCAGAGGCCCATTGCATTGGTAAATAGCATTTCAAAGAAAAAGTTATTTGGGAGGAGTTTCCACAGGGCATGTCAATGCCTGAGATTGAGGGATTAGTGAAGAAACTGGCTATAGGGCGGATCTGACACAAAAACTCTTCCCCAAATAGTCTATCGGAGTAGTGGAGTGTTAGTCTATTGGAGTGAATCAAGCAACCTATGCACGGTTACAGACGGAGGGTTAAAGGAAAGCATTCTAGCATTTCTCTCATTTATTTTTCAAGGTTTCTTGGCTGACCTTGCACACAGAATCTTAGATCATTGCTACCTGGTTGGGGCACATGGCAATACTTTCTGCTTACAGATATCATCTCTACATATTCCAGCAGAAACCAAATGAATCACGGATATGAGAAGTAGAATCTTATTACTAGAGAGAACTCTGGAAAAATTAGAATGCCTCCCAAGTTTGGCTTGAACATTTTCCAACTTCTTATTCAACTAATCTCTTTCAATTCTTTCTGCTTCAGTCTTTTTATCCCATTCTTATCCTGTCTGTGTAGATAGTACCCTGAATCCCACCCCTAGTCCAGGAGTTCTGCAATCCAGTTATTGTAAAATGTTACAAAAACACAAGGCATACTTACCTTGCTATTAATATTGTCTTGTGATTAAAACATATATTTTTTAGAATGGCTGCAAAGTCATACCTATAATAGTGCTCTTTCCACTTATTACTTCGGCAGTTTTAAAACATGGCTGCAAATCTTTGACACTGGTCCTATCCAGATATGAAGTCTCTGTCCTCTCTTCTTGCATCTGGATGGGCTTGTGACTACATACACCAATGGAATATGGCAGAAATGTCGTTACATGACTCCCGAAGCTAGGACTTAAAAGGTCATGCAACTTCCTCCTTGCTCATAGGAACACTTTCTCTGGGAGCCCTGAACTGTCACATAAGAGAGCTGACTACTCTGAAACCACCATGATGTTGAAACCATGCATATGCATTCCGGTCAATAGTCCCAGCCAAGTTCATTCTTTCTGCCATATCTGCCAAGGCATGAATGCAGAAGCTGCCAAATGATTCCAAGCTCTAACCATTCAATTCACCCTCAGCCATTTGAGTCCTTACAGCCAAGGCTCCGGACATTATGGAGCAGAAACAAGCCATCCAGGTGTGCCCTAACAAACTGTTGTTTTATGCTACTTGGTTTCAGGGTGGTTTGTGTGTAACATCAGATAACCAAAACACCAGCATTTTAATATGCTTTCAAGAATGGGAGAGAAAGAGATGGAATGACAGCTACTATTAACCTGGAACCTGCGTGTAGGAATATGGTTCTCCACAGGGCATCTTCTGCCAGTTCTATCTCAAAAGGAAAAAGATTGAAAATTCCTGCCCTAGATTATTTGAGTCTACTGAAGGAGAGCCGTACCATTCTCCACTCCTACCAATACACCTCTTAAAATCATCTCATCTCATCTCTTGCTGGGTTAGATATTCAATTTCAACTGCAAGAGACTCAAATCAAACAAGTTTAAATTTAACAGGAGGGTTTTTTGGCATGTATGCCCAGGAAGAATACTAGAGTAGCACAGAGAATCAAAGAGCTACAAGGAACAGGGCATGATTTCAAGAGACTTGGCTCATCAGGACTGTCTCTCACTCACTCCATTTATGTTTAATTTCTAATTTCTTTTTTTGGCTTTGTTCAAATATTATTGAAAATAGTAACCAGCACCCAACTTCATAAACTCCACCCTCACAATATCAGCAGAAGGAAAGTTTTTCCCAGAAGTCACTTAATAATCCTACAAAAGAACCCTGAGTTGACTTGCTTGGGTTACAAGCCTGTCCCTTGGACCAATTGTTGTGTCAATATGGGGTGTTATGATTGGTCCAGCCTGGGGAGCATGACATCCTTGTGCTGAGGCACAGAGGAAATGATTGACTGCACCCCTGGGTCACATGCAACCTGGGAAAGATTCTCCAAAAGAGCACTTGGACTGGAAGAAGGAAGATAAAAAATTGCAATGGGAAGACAAAAAGCTAATAGTAACCCCAGCCTACTATGATTTTTCTTCCGTAAGTAAATAAAAGATTTATTGGTTCAGGCAGTATACCGTGTCAAGATTCTATAAAATGTAACATTTGGCAAAACTATACCATTGTCCCATATATGCCTTAAACTCTGTACTATATTTCAGTAATAATACTACTATATATTTCAGTAATGATACTTAAAAAACCCAGTAAGGTCAAAGTATTTATTTGGAAAAAGAAGTTTCTATGGAATTATTGGAAGAAATTACAGACCAAATTAATTTAAATTGCTTATTTTTAATTTTCCCTCTTAAATTGTACCCCGAATAAATTGAATTCTTATGCAACTTTACTAAAATAGAAAAAATAAACCTCCAAATAAAATTAATAAGCATTCTCACATGCATTATTCATAAAGGAATTGCTTAATAAGTGTGAGTATATTTTTGTGTAGACATATTTGCCCACATACATTGGAAGTGGAGTGTACAAAGTCCTTTCCTAGCTTGTAAATGTCAATTTTATATCATAGAAGGTGCCTGTATAGTAGGAAAGAAATCACGATATAACTGAAAAAGTTCTGGGTCCGGAATTGGAGAAGATCTGGATTCATTACTTACTACTGTGACCTTGGCCCAGGCACTTTACCTCTCTGAGCTAGTTTCATCTTTTGTTCAGTGAGGTTCATAATGAAGTCATGACACATTTAAGTAAATGATTTAATTGATTAAGTCAACTTAGTTGATTGCTTATGTCAAAATTTTGCTTTAAACAAGACAAGTTAGAAACCAGATTTTCTCAGATCCTCCCATGGGCCAAATCCAAGCCCATCATCTGTTTTTGTAAATAAAGTTTTATTGGAATAAAGCCACCCTCATGCATTTGCATGTTGACCAAGGATACTTCAGTGCTCCAAGAGCAAAGTTGAGTATCAGGACCAAACTATGTGACCCACAGAGCCCAAAATATTTAGTACCTGGCCTCTTCACAGAAAAAGTTGGCAATTTTTGCTTTAGTTCAATCCCTTCTAGGGAGGGAATTCTCATGAATTTCATGTCATTCCAACCTTCTTTCAGAAACCCTAGCTAGTTAGAGCAGAATTTTGATCACTTATTTTCCCAAAACAAACTCTTGGCAAATAAGTTCAGTGGCCCATACAACTACATTGAAGCTGCTGCTTCACCAAGGACTGGGTAGGAGTTCCGTGTTTTTACCTCTGTCCCACCCAACCCCACTGTATCAACTGGATGATATTCATAAGCTCTTTCTTCATCTTTGTTTCTTCTTCAAATTCTGTTCTAGAATAAATGGAAGAGGACCGCTATAGTCGGAATGTTTGCCCGCCAACCATCTCGAAATTCGTATGTTGAATGAACTAATCCCCAACGTGATGGTATTAGGAGGTGAGGTCTTTAGACGGCAAGAAGATCATGGGATGCAACCCTCAAAAATGGCACTAGTACTCTTACAAAAGAAACCCCAGAGAGATCCCTTGCCCCTTCTACCACGTGAGGACACAGAGAAAAGACATAGAGGAAACAGGCTCTCACCAGACACTGAATCTGCCAGCGCCCTGATCTTGAACTTCTCAGCCTCTAGAACTGTAAGAAATAAACTTCTGTTGTTTATAAGCCACCCAGTTTATGGTATTTTATTATAGTAGTCCAAATGGACTATGACTGGTACATAAGTTTGAGTCACAGGATCATTCATTCAGGAAAAAAGCTGTTATGATGGTGATCTGAGAAAATGGAGCACTGAATTTAGAAAGTTATGGAATAATTCTTAGAGGATGCAAGGAATCTGTTTCTGAAATAATTGGATTGTCTGAAAGAAATGGAGGTGTGGGCTAGTAGGGCAGCTGCTCAAGGGAGTGTCCTTTCACTTACTCTGCAGCTGGAAGCAAAGAGATTTACTGAATATTCAAATCAATAATCATTAAAGGTGTCATTACTAATTTCTTTCTGTAAAATAATGCATGAGGTATGCAGAGAGCTGAAGCCAACAGAGGGCACTATGAAGGTCACCTAAAATGCCCATAAAGTGACCCTGGCCAATAGACCAAGTGACCGATGGACAGGGAAATGTCACACAGAGAGAGGTAAATGAAGCAGTCTGACCCATGGAGATCTTGACTGGCAGGACCATTGCAAAGGAGTTTTTATAGATGGCTCTGCAGTTTTGGGCTTAAGTAAGTGTGGCAGGCTCCTGTGTCATCCAAGCCTTCTATGGCTTGAAAGCGACATTGGTAGAGAAAATGTTGACTCATTTATGATGCCAAAGCTAACCTGGGAGGAATAGGACCATGGGAGCCTCAGTTCAGAGCATGAGTCCTAGGGGCAGGCACAGGCTAAACGAAGTACTTCCTCAGAGTGGCCTGGAATAAAATAAACAGTGTGAGTTGGAGGGAGATAAGGCACAGGTGAAAGAGAAATTCCAAAGATTAAGTCCCAGGAGTGGAGTGAGGCTTTAAACAAGAAACGCGTCATTGAGAAGGTTAGAAACCTATTAGGAATCAGCGTAAATTGGAATAAATGGAAGGGGACAAACCATTAGGATAGAAAAAATGGGGAAAAGGGCATGTGTCCAGGGCCCCATTCTTAAACCAGATGTGGGCTTTAAGGAATGGGGACAGGTCAACTGAGTTAAAGGCATAGGACTTAATGCATACTTAGAGCGTTTCAGACCATTGAATTCACCTATTTTTTCAATTCCTGATAATGTGAGTTTCACTTTGTTTTAATGAAGTTATTTTTACATGTTGCAGCCAGTAGAGTTGCAGAAGAGAGATTGTTCCAGGTATCCAAGAGGGGGCTCAAGATTGCGGACATGTCTATAAGGTAAATAAGAGCCCCTTTATGGCATGAGCCTCTCAGACTAAGATTTACACCTGACTCCCTATTCTGGTTAACCTATTCTTAGAGCAGGATTCTTCTCACATAGGTCTGCTTAATCTACTATGTTAACAGCATCTAATTAGTTACAACTGTTCCCAATACTTATCCATGTCATACCCCATAAGACTGACCCTGTTATGCTTGGAACAGGTAGCAACTTTGGAAACACTGCCTTACAAAACCAGAATTGCCTACTTAGGAACATTCTGGGTAGGCTGAATAACACATCCTTCTCCAAGTGTCTAACACCATCTGGAAGCATTTTGTTTTTCATGAAAAATGCGGGTCACCTGATTATTCTATGGTTCATTGCTTTAAAAAATGTTTCCTAAATAAAAATAACTAACAAAAAAAATTCAAAAGTACAAGAACAGAACACTTTTATACAGTCTTTTATTAGCATGATTTCAGTGGCCAAGAATTTAGAGGGGTCAGCTCCCAAATAAATCAACATGGAAATGACGTATTTGGGCCAGAGGATATTAAATACTAATAAGACAATATGGCAAAGATTAAGAAGAGTACACTTATAAAAAAATCATTGAAATGTATTTAATTTCCGAGAGCTACTACCATACTCAAATCTGATCATGCAAAATTCATGTTTAAAAATATTTTAAAGAGAAATACAATAGTCATTGTTTGTCTCCTTCTTTACCTCCAAACTTTCAAAAATTAAGATCAAAGGATTTTTACTTATGGATTTTGATTTATTCTACTGAAGAGAGTAGAAACTAGTCCTTGGGTTTTCACTGCTTGAAAATGATAAACATAGAGCTAGAAGGAATTTTAAAAATTGATAACCAAAGGCGCTAAAATATGGAATTAGTTACCTGAGAAAGAGAAGACTAAGTATGGAATTACATTCTAGAGCAGATCTTCAAAACAGAAAAAGCTTTGGGGGCTAGGCTTAAATGTGTGAAGTAGGAAGCTGTAAGCAATGTGGAGAGGTAGAGACTGTGGAAAACTAGAGAGGGTATTTTCCATCTAACGAAATTCAAAATCTCACCATCTAAAATGCCATGCTGGAATAAGGCCAATGTCTACTGTATCTTGAATATCAGCAATTTTTGATGCACACCAAGTACTTGCCATGTTTCATTGTGCTGCACTAGATAATCATTATCAGGCACTGTGCAAAATCTTCAAATACTTTTTTTCATTTAGTCTTTAACTCTCTGAGGTAGGCATGATTATCCCCATTTTATGGAAGAGGAAACTGAGGTTGTAGTCAGGGCCTAGGATAATTCATGGCACAGAGAAGGTGCTCAAAAAACATTTGTTGAAAGTTTAAGTGAGTGACAAAACCTCTGCCTTCTATAGTTTATGCTGTGATGTGGGGCTGAGACTCTGAAAACTTTATTTTCATCTGTTTGTTGGGTTCTGATTAGGTTTTGTCAGTAGGAGCCATGAGAAGGAACTGGAAGGCAGGAATTGGAGAGAGGACTTCCCCTTTGAGCTTGCCATTCCATTCAGCATCACCCCAGCAACTACCCTCCTCCCAAAAGTGGGAGTGGGTTCTGGTCTTCAGTTTCTTTGACACTTCCAGAACCAGCCTTACTACGTCCCTTCAGAGCTACCAACAGCAGCTGGTCCGTGCCCCTGCTCAGAGGTCTGAGTGCTAGCTCTGCGAGGCCTCTCCTCCAAGCCCTTGAGGTATCAGCATCAGCCAGGTGGCGCTTCCTCCTCAGAAGCCTGAGTCCTTAGCTCCACAGGGACACCTGCCAGTTCCTGAGTACCAGCAGTACCAATCGGTTAGCTGCTTCTCCTCAGATGTCTGGAGCCTGTCTCTGCAAGGCCCTTATTTGAGTTTCCAGATTCTGAGAACCCCAACCCCTTCCCTCTATTCCTCTAGCCTAAGGATAGAAACTGCTTCTTGTGTTACCCCAGTGTTTTATTATTTTGCTATTTCAGACTTCCAATCCCAAATTAACCAGTTATAAATATTCTTTGATAATATTAAAAAAAAACAGAATAACACTAGGTATTTTGACTGGGGTATAACTGATACAGGATAGCTACCTTTTAGAGATTTGGGGATTAATCTATTTCTGGTTCATAGTAGATTCTCATTACTTACTATTTGATTGCTCATTTAGAGAAAACCAGAGCATTACGTCTCTCTCCCAGGTTAATATCTTCTATATATTTGATAAGCATACCTTCCATGCCTGCGTCCAAGATAATGCCAATAACGTCAAACAGCACAAGGCTAAGAATGCAAACTTATTGCTTGTCATTAGGACCCATTGGCTTCATTCTTTTTAGTCAACGTTCTTTATGTATGTTATTATCTCTCTACAATGGGCATAGATTATTTTCATCATCAGATAATGATATTTTAATTTTGAGAAAAAAAGAAAACAGTTTTGGCTGTAACACAATGAGCACTGGCTTGGGAAAGTTAATCCTAGCTCTTGTGCTGACTCATTAATGTGTGACTGTGGGCAGGTCGCTGAGCCACTCTGCTTTCCAGTTCCCTTAAAAGTAAAATGAGGAACTCGAATGGGGCAATACCCAAGATTTCTTTAAGCTTTCTTACTCTAAATATTTCTGACAATGAAGTGATTTTAAACCAACTATATTTCCAATAGCAAGAAGCTGAAATTGGGGAATGAATGGTTCTTTCTTTAAGCAGATGTGAGGCTAATTATATCAAACCCGGAAAAAATCCAAGTGAAATGAATTTCGCAAAAATGTCAGGACTTCTATGGTCAATTCACTTTGAGCCTATGAGGAAAGGAAGCTAGTCTAGCCAAAATTATAATTGTGATGAAGCTGCCCATGCCTTCTTACCATGAAAAAGCCCCTCTATAATAATGGCAGGGCTGGTGGTATGATGTGATCATAATGCTATCCAATTATGTGGGAGTAGAGTATGTGTTAAACTTGCCAACTAGAACATCAAGTTCAGTTAACAATTCTTTGTGACCCCCAAACTGCCACTGTGGCATCTAGCTGTCTCCTCACCAGGGACTTCAAACAGTGCAGCTGACACCACAGGCAGCAGCTATCTGAAATTCCTCTCCTATGTTTTTAGAAAGAGATAACCACAACCACTGAAGTCAAAGAATTTTTGCAGCTTCCCTACTGCCCAGAAAATATCCTCATTCCAAAGCAGTAAAGTGATAAGAGCCTAAAATATCTTCAGAAATAAAAGACCAGCTCAGAAAAGACAGAGATTTCATTCCCGTGATTACCTCTATAACAAAACATTTTTCCTGATCCTTTCTTTTCTCTTTTCTCCCTCCCTTCCTTCTTTCCTTCTTTTATTCTTCCCTGCCTTCCTGCTTTTCACCACTTAAAAAATATATACAGCCTCTATATTTATTAGGCTATTGCAGTTCTAAGCACTGCTTGTCCAGTGAGGAAAATCATAGCTCCTAAGTGCAGGTAGCTCTCAGTCCAGAAGAGTAAAAAAATCACATACAATAGGCAAATTGAGTCTTATTTACTACAGTAAAGCTACATGTAAAATTCAATAAAAGTACAAACCAAGTCAGGGTGGGAAGTTAGTGCCACCAAAGTAGGGATGCTTGACATGAGTCATGAAAAATGAGTAATAGTGATGTGACAGAGGAGAGGAGGAAGAAAGGGTCATCTAGACAGAACGAGTAGAATGTGAATAGTCAACTGAATGAGAAGAAGCCCAGCAGCTCCACAGATCTGTGAAGCAGAGCACTGTGGCTGAAGTAGGAGGTGTGTAACGGAGCAATGGTAGGGAAGATGAAGGAAACAGCAGAGGCAAGATCATGGAGCAAATTGATGCGACACCACTGTTTAGATCTGCATTGTATATCACAAGAAATCTTTGAAGGGAGCTTGACATGATCAGATTTGCATTTTAGAAAAATTATTTTGGGGTCAGTGTAGACAATATATTAGAGCAGATGACACTGGAAAAAGATATTAGAGACTATTGCAGTGTTTCAGAGAAGATCTAGGAACATTTGGGTTAAGATGGCAGCAACTGGAGTAGCCAGGAGAGGACAGATAGGAGATGCAAAAGAAATGGAGTTGAATGACTGCATACTGGAGGGTGTGAATGAAAGAGAAAGAGAGGTCTAGGGTTACTCCTAAGACTTTATTTTATTGCTATTTGTTTTTATCTTTGCCAGGTCTCAATTTACATGCTCAGAGAAGGAATCAAGTCCTATGCTTTGTGGAAAAAACTCTGCTAAAGTTGTCTCTCCTATCTGTAATTGTGGTACCTGAAATCCTTTCATTGTGGATATTTATTTCTGTTGTTTCAAAGGTGTGTTTTTCCATGGGAATTCCAAATTACCTTGCATATTACTCCATGTAGGACTAATAGCATAAGCCAATTATTCTTAATTCTTCAGAGAAGTGCTCCTAAGAAAAATAAAATAAATATAAATACATATTTTTCTCAGAGAATTGTTGGGCATAATATTTTTCTCCTATGTTAGCTTTAATACCGAAATAATACTTTAATGACAATGTTTTTCACTAGCACCCAAGAATAATTTATGCTGTATGAATATGTATGAAAGTTAAGCTATGGATTTTTGTAGCCTCCATACTACCAGGTACCTACAAGGACAAGGCTTTCCCATTTTATATGCACAGCCTCAAGTGCTTCTCAGGAGAGACTGTCCACATTAAGGAGGACGATCTTAGCTGGATAAGCCAGATACAAATCAACTGGAGGGAGGAATATTGGATATTAGTGGTCCAGCACCAGAAAATAGAGATGAAAGGAAGGGATAAATAGAAGGCTATTTAATGCAAACCTCTCCTTAAAGATCTGTCTGTATGTATAGCACTTAAATTAAAACACAGTAAAGAAGCTAAGGTCAGAGATGCATATCTGGGAATCATTAAAATTGCATGAAGAGAGAAAAAAGAAATAGGGCAAGAATGAAATCCTAGGAGATTCCAACTCTTAAGCAGAAAAAATAAGAAGCCTATAAAATAAGCCAAAAATGTCAAGAAAGTAGAGAATCTTTTTAAAAGTACGGTCAGATCAGGCCACACTGGGGAGATGACCTTTGAACAAAGGTTTGAAGAAGTTAGAGAGTTCGCCATGTGAGTGTCTGAAAGAAGATTATTTCAGGTCTAATAAAGAGCCACTGCAAAGTCCCTGGAATATTCGAGCGACAAAAAGGTCAGAGTAGCTGGAGTGTAGTGGGCAAGTAGGGGGACTGAAAGAGATGCGGTCAAAGATGTTGTGGTGAAGGGTCATGTAGATACTTAAAGGCCGTTGTCTTGTCTCCTGCTTTTACTGAGTGAACTCGGACAGCATTGCAGGATTTAAGCAAAAGAATGAAACACTCTGACCGCTGTGTTTGGAATAGGTGATAGGACAGGCAAAAGCAGATACAGAATTACCAGTGAGAACACTATAAGGCAAGAGATAATGATGGCTCAGATGAAGATAGTAAGAGTGGAGGAAGTAAGAATTGCGTGAACTGTGAATATATTTTAAAGGTAGGACCAATAGGATCTCCTCGTAAAGTATATGTAGGTGTAACAGGAAGAGAACAGTCAAGGATTATTCTGAGTATTTTTGCCAGAGAAACTTCGAGAATGGAATAACCATCATCTGAGATAGGAAAGGCTGTGAATGGAACAGGTTTTAGATAGAAGTACAGAATTCAGTTTTGGACATGTAATTATTGAGATAAACTTAGATATTCAAAAGGAAATTTCAAGAAGGTGGTTGTTATATGAGTCTGGTATTTGTGAGACAGCCAGTCTAGAATTATAAACTTGGGAGTCATTGGCCTACAGAGGGAACTTAAGCTATACGACTAGCCGAGATCGACAAGATGGCAAGAGTAAATCAGAGGAAGATCATTGACTAAGCCTTGGAACCAGAATGAAGACAGAAAAAGAAGGAAGAAAACCCAGAAAATGCGGAAGCCTATAGGCTGAGTATACAAAGTATACGTACAAGGAGGAAAGCGATGGTCCAGTATGTCAGATGCCACTGATACATGAGGATGTGGCGTGAAAATTGGCAACTGGATATAACAACACAGAAGTAATTAGTGGACCCGACAAAAGAAGTTTCAGTGGAATGGTCATCATGAGAACCTGATTGGAAACAATTCTTCAAGGAATGTTTATATAAATGGGTATAAAGAAATTGGGTAAGCTTGTAGGGGAAGTATGGTAAAGAGAAGTTTGTTTATATTTTAAGATGGGATACAAATAGCTTATTTATATGCTGATGGGAATATGTAGAGGAATGAATGGGAAGTGAAATAGATATAGTGATGTTAGAAGACATTCATAAGAACCTTAATCTAGAGGAAATAGAGAGTACCAGGAGGGTTTGTACAGAGGGTCTCAGAGTCAAGGGAAGGTTTATGAACACTTTTTTAGGATAATATAAATTAGGTTATGGGAGAAAAAAGAGCCAGTAGAATTAAAATGGCATAATATACAGAAGAAAAAGAAATCATAATCAGAGCTGGTCCCAAGGGAGATGAGTGGAGATAGTATAGGAATACAGATGGAGACTTGATTGGTGCACACAGAGATAATTCCTCCACTGATCCTGTAAGGAAGGAGGATACAGATGAGATGAAAGCTTAAGTAGGGAAATAAAAGTGAGGATGTGTGCATTTTTGTGATAATATAGAAGGTGAAAACATCTGAGGAAGAGAGTGTGAGTGCTAAGTTTTGGAAAGAAGTGAACTTTGGAACATTTGCTGAGGGAAAGAACAGGATCATGACTAAGGATAAGTGAAAAGATGGATTAACTGGCTGAGATTAACGTCTGGATAAAGTTGAAAAATCGTACATTTATAGTAGCATGAATTTATGTAATATAGGGATTCTTTTCCTGCAGTATTCTTTATAGCCCAATTGTAAGAGGTGAGAAGGCAAGATGGCAAGTTGATCCAGGGTCCTAGTTTGTGAGGCAGGTGCTTTGGAAATAAAAGAGAGCAAGACTTGGTATTCAAGTTGTGACAATGATTAACCATGAAGTCTAGGGTAAGTATGAAGTAAATGAAGCGAAGAGGGGACATGCAGAGAAATAACTGGCAAAACAAGGAATAGATGGTGCCTTGAGGTGGAAGAGCAAGTTACTGTGAAAGCTGGAAGAGATTGGTCTGGACTCATTCCAGATGATAAATTAAGGGTGTGGATGCATGAAGTGAAATGTTGGGATAGTCAAGATGACTTAGAGCAGAGTTAGATGGGTCATTTGCATTGATTTTTGAGTCACTGAGGATATTGGTAGGGTACACAGTAGAGAGGAAAATTGTGACCCAGGTATTAAAGTCTTGTTTATTCCTTGATAGAGCCTAAGTTAGTCACCTATCCATTGTAGCATTCATGGAGTTTGCTAAATCCTAATTGAAGATCTACTGATATGTGTGTGCTGATCCCTGATATAAATGTTCCCTTGGTATGTTGTAATAATTTAATGACTTCCCTGAACACCCAACCTGTTACTAATGCAAGAGTTAGGAACAGGAGAGAAGAGAATTTGATAACTGTTCCCATTAGTATAGCTCCATAACCAACTCTGGTAGTCCACCCTTATCCAGTTTTGCTTTTCACGATTGCAGTTATCCATGGTCAACCATGATTGGAAAATATTAAATGGAAAATTCCAGAAATAAACAATTAATAAATCTTAAATTGCACAGCGTTCTGAGTAGCATGATGATATCTCTCACCATCCTACCCAGGATGTGAATCGTCCTTTTGTCCAGATTACCCACACTGTATACAGTACCCATCCATTAGTCACTTAGTAACCATCTTGGTTATCAGACTTACTGTAGCTGTAGCACAATGCTTGTGTTCAAGTAACCCTTATTTTACTTAGTAAGGCCCCAAAGTGCAAGAGTAGCGATGCTGGCAATTCGGATCTTCCAAAGAGAGGCTTTCTTTAAGGAAAAGGTAAAAGTTCTTGACAATAAGGAAAGAAAATCATAAGGAAAGAAAAGAACTTGTATGTTGAGGTTGCTAAGACCTACAGTAACTTTTATTAATGAATATTGTTATAATTGTTCTATCTTATCATTAGTTACTGTTGTTAATCTCTTACTGTGTCTGATGTATAAGCTAAACTTTATCATAGTTATGTATATATAGGAAAAAACAAAGTATATATAGGGCTCAGTACTATTTGCAGTTTCAGGCATCCACTGGGGGTCATAGAACATATCCCCCATGGATAAGGGGAGACTATTGTGCCCGAAAACTTTTTGACATAAAACAACTATTTTATTAAGTTCAAGATTCGGAAGGTGAGGAATTCAGAGAGGACTCCACAGCATCTGGGGCCTCAGCTGAAGTAACTCAATGGCCAGTGGTGACCGGACAGTTGACGCTGGAATTATCAGAAGGTATCTTCAGTCGCATACCAGGTGGTTGATGCTGACTGTCAGCTGGGACCTCAGCTGGAGCTGTCAGTTGGAACACCCGCAAACAGCCTCTCTTGCTTGAACTTCCTCGCATCATGGTAGCCTCAGGGCAGTAGACATTTTACATACTGTTTTGGGGCTCCAAAGGTGAGGGTTCCAAGAGAACCATATGAAAACTGTATAGCCTTTTCTGACCTAGCTCTGGGAGTTACATAATGTCATTTCTACTACGTTCCATTAGTGACAAGTGAGTCCCTTAGGTCAACTTAAATTGAAAAGAAAGGGGCACAGTACTCACTTCTCCATTGGAGAAGTGTCAAAAAATTTGAAACATGTTTTAGAACTGCTAAGTGGAATTCATGGGGATTACTTAACTCTACTCCCAAGTCTAGTACTAAATGTTTGCTGAGCCCTGTTACAAATGTTTCTTAATTCCAACTATATGATGCTCTGGAAAAGGAAAACTATGGAGAAGGTAAAACGATCAGGCCTTGGGGAGGGAGGGATGAACAGGTGGAGCACGGAGGACTTTTAGGACACTGAAAATACACAGTGTGATGCTGTAATAGTGGACACGTCATTACACATTTGTTCAAACCTGTATAATATATAGTACCAAGAGTGAGCTCTAATGTAAACTATGGACTTTGATTGATTATGATGTCAACTAGGTCCATCAATTGTAACAAATGTACCATTGTGGAAGGAGATGTTGATAATGAGGAAGGCTATACATGTGTGGGAGCAGGAGGTATATGGGAAATCTCTGTACCTTCCTCTCAATTTTGTTGTGAACCTAAATCTGCTCTAAAAATATAAAGTCTTAAGAAAAATTAAACTGGAGCCTACCCGGTGGCACAGCGGTTAAGTTCACACATTCTACTTCAGCAGCCTGGGGTTTGCCAGTTCGGATCCCGGGTGCGGACATGGCACCGCTTGGCAAGCCATGTTGTGGCAGGCGACCCACATATAAAGTAGAGGAAGATGGGCACAGATGTTAGCTCAGGGCCAGTGTTCCTCAGCAAAAAAAAGAGGAGGATTGGTGGCAGATGTTAGCTCAGGGCTAATCTTCTTCCAAAAAAAGAAGAAGAAGAAAAAAATTAAACATAATAGAAGCTGTACATAAATTAAATTTTAAAAAGACAAATTCTTCCTCCATTTAGTGTCTTTATTATAACTGAGATTTCCCAATTTTCTAGTCAGTGTTTGAATGTTCTCACCCTCATAAAGTGTGTTTGAGTACATATTAGTAATTCTCTTCATAACTGAAAAGCCATCAATTACATGCTGTAGAGATTCATAAAAACCACCAGCAAAACCACAATTCTTCGTAGGAAAAATTACACATCCAGAGGTTCTTTCAATAAAATTGGCAGTAAACAATACAGACTCATTTTTCCCATTCTTTTTCAACGCATGTGACCTCTTGGCATGTTGCGAGCTCATGTTATTTCAGTTGTCCTAGTAATTCCTTGTGTTTGTTTAAGAACTGACTAATGTTTATCACTAAGTATAGGTTACTGTGTTGAGGGAACATGCTTTATTTTTATGCTGATGTAATTTAAAAATAGACCAAGTAAGTAAAAGGTAACGGTTTGAAGCAAACGTCCTTTAAACATAGGATACTACTCTGCAGTGATATTTTATGCATTTTATGTGAACATTGAATCAACTACTAACTCATTTATTTCATAAAAAATCCAATTAGAACATAAAATTTCCATTGTATTTTGAGGTTTGCAAGGGACCAGTGAGTTCAATGAAAAGAGTGGGTTAAGAGTGTACTTCCTAGAATTAGAGAGTTCTGCGTTGTAATGTTAGCTTCCTTGCTTGCTAGCTGCCTCACCTTGGGTAATTACTCTGAGCCTCAGTTCCCTTTTATGTAAAATGGAGTTGTTTATAACAAGCTCATCTTTCTACCAGAAAATAACTACAAAATATGGATAAAATACAAAGAAAAAAGAATAGCCATGCATGTCACCGAAAAACTAAGACAGTCAGGACTTGAAGGGTAAAGATCCTGATGCAAAGGGAAATACATTGAAGTGAGCCGCACATTCATTATTGCTTCTTTCTTGAGATATTTGCTCACTTGTCGGCATTGTAGGGCCTGGAGTCTAAGCAGACAATGGCAACTAAGCATCTCTACTCTCAGTGATTGATGCAAGGATTGTAAAGACAATGCATGTGAGCACTTAGTGCAGAGTCTAGAATGTGGTAAGTACTCAATACGTATGTAAAAGGACTAAAACAAACGCGACAAATGGTCTCCTGTTCTCCCATTGCCTTCTCTCTTTGTCCCCCCACTTTCTTTCGTGTTTGCTATCTAACTCCCTCACCCCATGAACTTTGACTTCCTGATAAACCACAAGGCTTCCAAAAAGACCAGTTCTTAGAAAATGCTATTCTGGTGGGTATTGTGATTATACCAAGGACCACAAGGACATATGACTCAGAGCATCTTTTCATATGCTTATTTTACATCTGCATATCTTTTCTGGTGAGATGTAAGGGTTTAGTTTTAATAATGACTATCTGTTAAGGGGATCATACACCTGACACTATCTCCTTTAATACCTTTAGCAATCTTCTAGTTAGATAGTGTTAAAACCTAATATTAAGACAGGTATAATTCGTAGATAGGGGTTTGATGCCACTTACAGGCTTATGACTAAGGCCATGTTACTTAACCTCTCTAACACTTCAGCTTCCTCATCATTATGATGACAATAATGATAACACCTGCTTCAAAGGATTTCTTTTCAGATTAAATACGATGTGTGTAATGTGTGCACAGGTATTGATACATAACATTCAATAAGCATTCTTATGATTATTATATATGAGGTACTGAGGCTTTAAAAGTCAATAAAAACACAATTACATACAGCTTGTATGTGTCAGAATTGCAAATCAAACACTCACTCTCTGATTCCAGGATTTGTGAACTGAATTGCTATACTGTATCTTTCTCCAAGTCTGTGGGCTGTATCTCCCCAATGAACAAATCCGGAGTTATAGGACAGAGCCAACAAGCACGCCAAATATTGTATAGCGGGCTAAATGATAGTCCCCCAAAATCTGTTCATTTTGTAATTCCCAGAATCTATGAATGTTACCTTATTTAGAAAAGGGGTCTTTGCTGATATAATTAAATTAAGGATCTTGAGATGAGGAGATAGTCCTGAATTATCCCAAAATCCAATGACAAATGTCGTTATAAGAGTGAGGCAGAGGGAGATTTGACACACACACACAAAGGAGAAAGCCATGTGATGACAGAGGTTGGAGTGATGGGGCCACAAGCGAAGGAATGCTGACAGCCACCAGACTCTGGAAGGCAGAAGAAACAGAATACTTCCTAGAGCCTCTGGAGGGAGCGTGACCTTAACAACATCTTGATTTCAGACTTCTGGACTACAGAACTGAGAGAGAATAAATTTCTGGTAACTTGTTATGACAGCCCTAGGAAACTAATTCACCTCTTTTCAAGATTTATTTAAATTTTAAATTTTAAAATAATTTATTAATTACCTCAAGTCCCACTTCCATAATCTTGTCTAATAAAACTAATATCAGCCTTGTTTTCCTGCAACTCTCTTTTCAGTGTAACTAGTATCTTAATATACATATTCCTTGATTTTTAGCTATATGTATCACATAATTTGGCATTCCATATTATTTTCTCATTTCTTCACGGTTAATTTTGTCTCTCCAACTAGGATGCAGGTTCCCCTGAGCTGGAACTATCTAGTAATTTGTTTATAACACATTCACATCATACCATGAAGCTGGGTCTTGTCGGCCCTCAAAAACACCAATCATTGATTGATTAATTGTGATTGATCAACTAAATGAGAAACTAAGAACTTCCATAAATATAAAAGCAACGGGATATGCAGGAAGGACTAGAGACTTCAAAGTCAAATAAACCTGAGTTTCAGCCATTTACCAACTTTGTGATCTAGAGTGAAAGTTACTTACAGGCTGAATTGAAATTTCCTCATCTGTAAGCAATGACAATACTTAGTCTCCAACCTGTTTAAGGTAAATACAACAACGTCGTATGCAGATATTGGTTGTTTTGTTCTTCCCAGAATACATTCACACCTTCTTGTGGTTATTGTACCTTATTTTGCCGCACTAGCTGAGGTCTCTTTAATAGTAGTCAAGGTGCCATCTGCTCCTCGTCGTGTGACCCAAGGTAGGCTGTCAGACTTTCTTCTTGGAATTTGAATCTCAAAACCAGTGATAATTAATCCTGAAAATAAGGTGCAAGATGACTTTCTAATGCATCAGCCCTGAGATAACTCATAATTTCCTGTAACCTAGAAGACAAGAACTTCCTAAAGGATAGGAGCTTCATTGGTGCCTGTCCTTTCTAAAACCTGGTTCTTTAGCTTTTTCTTCAATCCTAGGATTCATTTCGTAGGACTGAATTTCCTATAAGTTTTTTGGTTGCCTATGTTTGCCACAGCATTCAGGTTGTTTTTGCTTTTAACCAAAGATTCCTGAATGATACATGCTTGTCCAGTGACTGGGACATTGTGGAAACCCAATCAATTGGAGCAGTTATTATCAGTGATGTACTCCATGTAGAACACAGAGCCACACACACAATAGACTGGCTGGTATAATTTGCGGGTGGTATTTTCTTCCTTTCTATCTCTACTGGGGGTGATTTTGTGTTCCCAGGGACATTTAGCAATGTCTGGAAACATTTTTGGTTATCACAGCCAGGGAGCTGCTACATACACACAGTGGGTAGAGGCCAGTGATGCTGCTAAACATCCTACAATGCAGAGAATATGCTCCCACAACAAGGAATTATCTGGTTTAAAATATCAGTAGGACTAAGACTGAGAAACCCTGCTCCAGAGGAAGCAGGACAGCACACTATAATTTCCAAGGAGTAAGTGGCATTATTTAGAGTAATTAATACCTGTGTTTAGAATCAATTAATTTACTCCTGGAGAAAAAAAAAAAATGAATCAAGACAGTGATTGCTACAAAAGTTATAAAGATTTTAAATTCTTTCTCAGCAATGTGCCAACTATATCTGATCAATGTGCCCAAGCCATTTGTTATCCTGGGTTTTTGATGACTTCTTTGAAACGTTGTGTTAATTAGCAGTGTCCTTCCTGTCCCTTAGCTCTCACTCTGTCCTCAATTTCTTTGATTGAAGAAAGCTCTCATCCTTGAATGTGCTACATCTCTAACGAGTGTCTGGCATCAATTGTCTCCCTTTGGGAAATGACCTAATCAACAAAATCAGTGCATATACATATTTACAAAGCCCCCCAAAGGGGGAGGGGTTTAGGAAAAGCCAGTTAGAGTCTTAGCCAACCAAATATTCTTTTACAATCCAAATAATCTGTTCCCTATTTTCCTCTCTTTGTAACTGTATTGCCCATCGGCAATACAGGGCTTTGATAATGATGAGGATAATGAGATGAACTTCAAGACAGGTTACAAAGTAAAGGAATAATCAGAGAGAAAAATAAGGCCTTCACTTTGGGAGGGATTGTCTTGGCTTGTATGATAAAGGAGCTTAATTCATTCAGCTGGTGATTGGTGACTAAAGGACCTTTATTAAAGATGAGCCCCAGGCACAAATTCCAGTTCTTACAGTGGAGAGAAAAAGGTTTATATTTTGGGTCCTTTTACCTGAGGATTTTTTTTTAATTACTATGTTATTTGGCAAACTATAGTGATCTACAATTTACGTGATTAAGAGGTCCTTTAAGGGCTGTCCCTACTGGGTTTCACAAAACTCTGACAGTTTTAAATGATGCACTCAACAGAAACATCAAATGAAATGGCAGGATGAAAATACCTTTAAATAACTTCCCAGTGCCAGGGGACATCTCCTACTGAATGTTTTCAATACTAGGATATTTACTACCTTGACTCTCTTTAAAGCACAACTATAAACTCATTTTAATTCTCGCAAAGTTCAGACTTGCAAAATGTTTGGTTATTTTCTGAGCTAACTGTATCAAAATTAAAATTAATTTTAACCAAAATGATCTTTCCCCTCATAATCCTCCGTCACAATTTCAAGAATGTAAGAAAGCAGTCCTACATTTTCTGTCACTGTTAATGACAAGAGACAATGAGAAAAGAATATTTTCTGGAAATAAGAGTTCATTAGAGCTACTTAAACTGCAGTAATGTGGAGCTTATCAATCTCATTCTCCCTCCCTGTGAAGAAGAAACAGCTAGAGCATTTGTAAGCATGAGGTCTTCTCAAAAAGGCATTCTGGAAAGAGGAGGGTGGGGCTAACTCATTACCTCCTCTAACTGCCACTCACTTGTGTGACCTTGGGAAATTACTAAGGCTCTCTGAACCTCAGTGTCCTCATCTATAAAATGGGAACAACAATATATTAAATAATAATGCCTATCCTATTTTCAGTCTGTGGTTATTGCTAAGATCAAAAAGAAATATAATGTTTGTCAAACCACTTTTAAAAGTTGTACCAAGGTAAATTGTTGTGAATATTAATAGCCATGGGTAAAAAGAGGACATATCTAGATGAACAGTTAATTCATCTGTTTTCACTGACTCGTATTTCAGTTACAATAGTCCAGTTATTTTCTAATGAGAACTCTATCAATTTAGCCATTGTTTTGTGCATGTAAAGACTGAACAACCAAATCACCACCGGCTTGCTATCGTTTTCACGGTTTGCTTTCCACTATGTTATGAGTTTGGGAGCCAAAAATTCTAGAGTTAAATTCCAAATCTGTCACCTACCAGATACAGAACATGGCATAAATCAATTAAGCCTTCATTTCCTTGCATCTACAGGGTATTTAAATGTATAGAGTTTTGCCAGGAGGATCAAATGATGCAAAGAATGTAAAGTTCTAGCATAACAGCGAACACTGAATTCACGTTAGGGTTTTGCAGAGATGTTGCCAATATACTCAGGCATCTCTAATTCTCTTTTCCTCAACTTTCCAGTGCAGAGATGGTCCAAATGCCATAATGCCATGAATGGGAAAAAAGCAAACAATGAATAATATTGATCAGTCTCGTGGCTACTGAAAAGAAAAAATCAACACATAAACTTGCTTGCCAAACTCTACTATTTGCCCTGATTTATTGCTTTCCATTTAAAATTCCTGCCCTACTAACATCCTGATTCTACTACCAGAACCCACATTTAATTGAGCTTGTAATTATAGTAAGCAAGTACCAAAAAAATTATTTCTTTAGCTAGAAAAAAAAATGCCACAAATGCCTACCCCAGTTGAGCATATCAAAGCATTGTTCTTTGATACTTTACAAAATCAGACTGAACATAACAGCTGAGGCTCAAAAAAATCCACTTTCTCCATGGGAAGATCTATTTTGGTGGGGTTTGGGTTTCTATTGCACAATATTTGGCTTTGTTTTACTAACCACATGCTATCTATTGCCATCCTCCCTCTTGGAGTCCAACCACAAACACTTGAATGCTTCCATTAATGGTAAACCACCAGCATCAGTGCAAGCACAGCAATAATTCCACAGCCAACCCTGGATGTTAGGATCATAAAGAGTAGAAATCAATGGGTCTTCAAGATATAACTTTTTCTCACCTGGGGTTTTAACCAACAATGCTAAGTTTGCATAAGCCATTAAAGCAAGCAGACTGAGCAAAACTTTTTTTGTACCCCTACATGATTCTGACCAAATTAATGCTAAAGGCAAAAAAAAAAAAAAAGTTTGTGATTCTTTTTGGGGGTGGGGTTTACAGGATAGACAGCAAGATGACATTGGCAACGTTTGGGATGTTCACATTTTTCAGATGATTGCAGAACAATCAATCTCCATAAGGTAGAAACGTGGTCTTGTTTACTACACCTGACACTCGGATAAACTTGCCAAGTATCTAGGTCAAGGTAAAAACTGATATTGTTATCTTTATGTGCTCCTAGTGAAAACATCTTATGCTTTTAAGGGATTTTTAGGAAAAATTTAAAAGTCAGAGAATGTTTTATTTAGTGCCTTGTATCTTTTTTCATTCTTCTCCCAAGTGGGCTTAGTTATATAATCACCATAACGTTTCTCCCATGTGTTGCCAACATAAGCAAGCACCCCTCACACACATACACACACGCACAAACACACACTCCTCTTTCCTCTCAAAACTCAGCACAAGCCTGCATTTACTTAAACTCAACATGTCTAACATTTAGGTATACTTTACATAAAGTGAAAAAAACAGGTCTTAAGTGTACAGTTCCATAAGTTTTGGTAAATGCGGACAGCCATATATTCCAAACTTCTATCAAGATACAGAATGTTTCCATCATCTCAGAAGGTCTCCTCATGTCCTTTTCCAATCAATTCCACACTTCCAACTTGCATACAAAAGCAGCCACTGCTCTGGTTTCTATCACCATGGATTAGTTTCACCTCTTCTAGGATTTCATTTAAATGTAATCACACAGTAAGTATATAAGTAAGAACTCTTTTTGCATCTTGCTTCTTTCACTCAGCCTAATGTTTTTGCGATTTGTGTTGTTAGATATGTCAGAAGTTCTTCTTTTTTATTGCTATGTAGTTTTCCATCATGTGAATATTCTACAGTTTGTTTATCTACTTTCCTGATGATAGACTGATTGGGTAGTATGAATAAAGCTGCTATGAATAGTCTTGTACTATACTCAGTGAACATATGGTTTTATTTCTCTTGGATAAATACTTAGAAGTCAATTTGCTACCTCATAGAGTTGATGTAGTTTTAACTGCCAAAATCAACTGCTTTTTAAAAGAAACTGTTAAACAGTTTTCCACAGGGGTTGTATCATTTTTTCTCTCCCACAACAATATATGAGAGTTCCTGGTGTTCCACATCCATAACAGCATTGGTGTAGTTGGTTTTTTATCCTTTCTGGTGTGTATGTATCTCATCATAGTTTTAATTTGTCTTTCCCTGGTAGATAATGATGTTGAGTACCTTTTCATGTGTTTATTAGCTATTTGTATGTATATTTTTTGCGACATGCCTATTCAAATCTTTGCAAAGCTCTCTATATATATGATATATATAAATATAAGAAGTATATAAATATATACAATGAGTCATTTGTCTTTATCTTATTGAATTTTAGGGATTCTTTACATACAATAGAAAAACTCCTTTGTTGGATCTATGTTTTGTAAATATTGTCTCACAGTCTCTGGCTTACCTGTTTATTTTCTTATTGGTCTCTTTTGATGAGGAGAAGAGTCTAATTTTGATGAAGTGTAATCCACTAATTTTATCACTTTAATGATTAGTGAAAGCTTTGCCTAGCCCATGTTTGGGAAAATATCCACCTATCTTTTCTCTAGAAGCTTTATAGTTTGAACTTTCATACCTAGGCCTATGATCCATCTTTAATTTTTTATGTATTGTGTCTGCATCAAATTTGACTTACCATCCCCTAAGGTAAACCCCATTTTTAAGGGGGTTCACTATCTGATTGTCTGAAAACATGGGGAGAGCACTTTTCCCCCTGACTCAGGGAAGTCTCCATAACATACCAGTGCTCCTTGAACTACAATAGTTAAGATAACTTTTTGGAAGATAAGTTCCAGAAGAAACAAGTTATATGGGAAAGGAATAGTTGACTTGTGAGGAGGTAGCAAGACTTACCAGGATCTAAGGATATGTGAAATTAAATAATAATATGTGAAAATAAATAATAATAAATAGCCCATGGCTGATTAAACCCTGGAGCATAATACTGTTTAAGGTTCACAGATCTTGAAGTTTAGAGTTTAAGAAGGGCGGAGTTGTGGTGCTGTTCTATTCCCCTTAGGAAAAGCACACCTAGAATGGTGTTTTAGTGTATTCTAGCCCACCATTTCTCAAACTTTAGAGTGTCTGAGAGTCACAGGAGGATGTGTATTTGTGTGGTGGTGGTGGTGGTGGTGGCTGCTGGTCATCAGTGAGATTCCAATGCTTCACATCCAGGGGTTCGGATTTGTAGGTCTGGAAAGAGGTTCAAGAATCTTCATTTCAACAAGTGCAGCTGATGTGTGCTCCTACTTTTAGAAACAGTACTCTGGTCACAAGGGGAAGCTCAAAGCATCAGAGGTGCCTCTCCCTTCAGGGATTTATCCTCATCCAAAACCCCTTTCACTCCATCTTAAAGCAAAAGCCTCTCTGATCTGTGTCAAATACAAGTTAGAGTCCATGTGGACATATAATAGGACCACCATAGAGTAGGAGGAGATTTCAGAAAGCGAATGGATGCTAACTATGAATATCATTAGCTGAACATTTTCTACTTGTTGGCACTATGCCAATCACTTCTCATGTGTAATTATTGCTGTTATATTCAAGACTTAGAACAACCCAACCAAGGGACTATCATTACCCACTTTTAAACATGGAGAAACCAAGTTCCTGGAGATTAGATGTGACTTATCTAAGTCAATTTTAGAATAAAGTTTTGAATCTAGATTAGTTTGATTGCAGAGAGCATGCTCTTAGCTTTTGAGATAAATTGTTTCTCAAAGACTTAAAGGTTATATAAGGCATAATCAGGTCCAATTTATATATATATCTTAATATTTCTGAATTTTTATATTTCTGAATATTTCTATCTGCCAAATTGGTGGTTTTGGTAAGATTTGGAGTCAGATGCTGCTCCAAAAAGGAAGGCATCCCACACCAATTGGAGCCCACTGCAAACAGAATGATATCCATGGCTAAGGAGTGAATGTCACTGGAAATATTCAAGAAGGACAACTTTACAGGGCTCTCATAAGAAAGGATCCCTACCTTACTTTCAGAATAGAAACAAATAACCCCTTTCACCTCTAAACTTTCAGTGATACTACGAACACATTTTTTAAACCATCCAAGTAGTTTTTGGTGTTCTGGCTTAAAGCTGAGCTAGTTCTTTTTTTTAAATTTTCTATTGGGAAACATTTCCTTTTAAGTGGCTCCCAAACTCTTGGATAACCTTTATTCTGATTGCTATGGTGAAATAAAATGCCTGCATACCAGCAGTGAACATGGTGCAGCGTGGTATACCCTGAATGTGTTTTTTCAGCCACTGAGGACCACTGGTCTACACTCGGCTGTCACTGGCCTTCAGTAGTTCATCAGATAAGTCAAAACTGGTTCCAGAAGAAGAGAGAGAGTGACTAATTGAGAAACCCACCTTTTATGAAAAAAAGAATTGCTGCATAGCCACCTAATGATGATCGCTCATTGTTAAACACTTATTCACCTATCTATAACATAAAATGTAGAGGAAAGCAAGTGGACTTGAGAATCACGTGCAGATGTTAATTCAAGGCTCTACTACTTACCTGCAAATAGAATCTCAATCAAATAATTTCCACTTGCTGTATTTCAGTTTCCTTTTCTGAAGAATGAGGATAATGATGCTATTATATGATTTAAGTGAAGTAACCTGTAAAGCATCTAGCAAACTTCTTCACTTTAAAGTGTGCATTCAGCAAATATTCATTTTCTTCCTGTTTCTTTCCTACTTTCTGAAAAGGAATTGCAATGTTCAAATGATTCCACCTTTCATTTCTGTATTAATTATCTAAGACTGTGTGACAAATTCCCCTATAACATAGTTGTCTGAAACAACACACGTTTATTATCTGACAATTTCTGTGGGTAAGGAAGCTGGGTGCAGATTTCATGGGTCCTTTGCCTCAAGCCTCAGGGCTATCCCAAGACTGCAATCACGTTGCTGGCTGGGGCTATAGACCTCTCAAGGCTGAACTGGAGAAAGATTAAATTTCAAGTTCCCTCATGTGGTTGTTGGCAGGATTTAAAATCTCATGGGTTTTTTGAGGGCCTCAGTACCTTGCTGGCTGTTGGCTAGAGGAAGCCCTTCAGTCCTTGCCACATGGACCTTTTCTTAGGGTAGCAAACCACATGGCAGCTTGTTTCATCAGAGTGAGTAAGCGAGAAGAGCAGAGAAAGAGAGAGAGGTATGCAGAAGTTACGGTCTTTTGTAACCTAATCTGAACATGATATTCTATCACTTTTGTCATATTCTGTTTATTAGAAGTAAGTCACTAGGTCCAGCCCGCACAGAAGAGAAGATGATTAGATATGGGCATGAATACCAAGAGGTAAGATCATTGGGAGCCATTTCAGAAGCTGCCTACCACAATTTCTATGGTAATTTACATTTTACAAAGGGTCATCAATAACAATACTTTTTTTGACATTTATAATACTGTCATAAGTGATGTTAAATCCAAAGCCAGAAAGAAGATTCAGCAGTGTACCCAAGGTCACACTTGATGGCTGTGAGGGACAAAAGACTTAACCCTGGAAGGTATACTAATTCAGTCTCAAAATGCTTTCTATAATATGATGCTGTCCTTATATTGGTGCTTCTCACTGCTGGCTGCACACCAGGATCGCCTAAAGAGCCTTCAGAAAGCCGGTGCCCAGGCCGCAACTTAGTTCAATTGAATCAGAATCTCTGAGCGTAGGGTCCTGACAATTACCTTTATTTTTCAGTTTTCTAGTGATGCTGATGCCCAGAGACAGTTGAGAACCACTTCCAGAAGACCAATAAGGACCCCCTCTAGAACTATCCCCATCAAGTCCTTCCTTTCAAACTCGTCTCCCACCATCTCCCCTTGGAGAGCCCGTTCTACTTTTCTCAACATAATTCTAAACCCTGCCATTTCCCTCCCTCCCTGTATTTCTTCATGTTTATCCCTCCATCTAAAACTTAACAAATTTAATAAAGTGTAGGTAATTATCCTTTCATAAGAGTCATGATAAATAATCTGAGCCAGAAGAATTAAGAAGGGACATGATATACTTCTGGTCTATTATATAATTTTCAAAAGGCCAGGACAAAGTTGGGAGCTGGCAGAAAGCCAAAGTAAAAAAATGAAGAAAAGAATCTGTAAGGTGACTTTGATAGAACAGCAGATGATCTCCCGTAACTGGATCCGTGCATGTTTCGACTTCGTCCTGGAAAAGTCAAAAGCATGGCGTCTCAGGACAAGACCAGCTGAAACCATCAGGCTCTGCGAGACTCTGAGACACCACCAAAGACAATGAAATTCCATGAATCCAGTGAAATTTGCCAGTTAATCACTTGTTTAGTTGAAATGATCATTCGTCTGGAATGGTTTCAAGTCCTCTGGTGCACGGTTAGTAGAATTCCCTTTGATTCAGGCTACCCTGCCTTCAAGGCTCAGCTCAACAACTGGTGGTTGTACAGCCTGAGGCAAATCATTCAACCTTCTGGGACTCTATCTCCCCTTTTATACCATTGAGATAGCAACAGTACTTGCTTCAAAAGGCTATTGTGAAAATCAAATGGGAAAATTCACGTCAAGTGATTAACACAGTGTTTATTGTACTTACTACATCAATAAATATTAGAAATTACTACTACTTCATCTCTCTGTGCCTCCCATTCCATTTAGGTAGAATGGGAATCATAGTAGGACCTCCCTCAGAAGGCCTACAGGATTATATGGGGCATAACGTGTCTTGGCACACAAGAATGGCCATGAGAGTCTGCTACTGTTGTTAATATTGCTGATTTAAATACACTGAGCACTCCATTTTATGCAGACTTAGGAGGTCTAGGGCCCTTTCCAGACTGGGTACATATCAAGGCCCCAAAGCTGCAGTTTGATAGATATGATGCATGAGCCCATCTTTGAGGAATTCTCTAGATAGGGAATAATGTGAAGCCATTCCAGACATATAATCTTGAACTAGACCAACATCCAATCTATTTTCATCTCAGTATTGACCTTTACTTCCAAGAAGACTATGTGCTCCCTGAGGGCAGGGCCATGTCAGTATTCATCTGTAGGGTGGCTAAGATTGGGGGAAAGCTGGAACTACTTTTGTCTAAGATGAGACTCACTTTTGTAAGAAAAATATGTTAATTATAATTGCTTACACATTAATTCTCATTTATTCTCAAAACAACTCTGAAAGATAGATTTGCAAGAAATATTTCTCCTTGAATTTACAAGCAAGGAAACTGAGACTTGAAGGGCTAAAATATCACTCAAACATTCATAGGCTAATAAGTGGTCAGCATGAGACTGGAATCGAGTTTTTCTAACTTTAAGACCTGCTGTCTTTCAACTATACTGTCAGAGATCCTAAGTTTGAACCTGAGCTTCTCCATCCAACTTAACCTCTCAGAATTGTTCTCAGGATGAATACACAACTTATCTGAGAGCATCTAGCTCTGGACCTGATATTAGAAATGCTCTTAAATTATGAGCTAAATCTGAATCTAGGTGGCTGAAGGACAATAGGCCAGAGTAATGTTTAGTTAAACAAATGCTCTCAAACGGAAACTTTCAGTTATCTATATTTCCTGATTAAAGATTAACCAGAAAATCTTTTTTCAATTTGTTTTAAGCACTTATTTTTATTTATTTGTTTTAATAATAAGTCATCTACCTTCCTGCCTTAAGCAGTCAACTCTAGTGCTTTCTTTTTTTCTTTAAAACTTGAAGCTTTAGTTTGATGTTTCTGAGTGTTAGTAATTCTGAATTCCGTTACCCAAAATTATATATGAAGAAGATGTAAGACTTTGACCTTAGTGTGAATAGGCCCCAAGGCCCATCTTTTTTTTTTTTTCTTTTTTAAATAAATCTCTGAAATTAGTTCGTTCAGATTGACTTTCTTCAGATGCTATGAAAAAAAATCCAGGCAATTAGCGGTTCAGTTTGGTTGGTTTCATAGGATTAATCGAGGCCTTACTATAGATACAGATAGAGGCCGAAGGGTAACATTTCAAGAAATGGTTCATTGACATTACATGTCTTTTAACTTGAAGGATCCTGTTTTGAATTTTAGCATGTTCAGATTCCCAGCTTTGAATCAAGTTGTTTCAAAAGCTCAGGGTCAATATTCTCAGTAGCAAAAACCCTCCTAAAGGCTACACAGCTACTTTGACTTTGAAAAGCAAACTAACTGATTTGGAATCTAAAACCTCAAAAGTTTTACTTGGATCCATTGTTTATCTGAGTTCTAGGAATCTTCTGTTGCTGGATCCAAAGGCCAGAAATGAATGGATACTGGTTCTTCCGTACCCAAGCCATACATTAGCTGGACAGCAGGAAAATGTTCTGCGGGGATTTAGTGGAAGGAAGTACAGAGGAAGGAGAAAAGAAAAAAGTCATGAAGAAAATGTAGAAACAAAAGAAACAATATGTTTAAAAGTTTTCCAAGTACCTCTAGTACTTGAGATAACAACAATTTATAATATTTTTCAAAGGGACTTCATAAACTACAGCAATTATTCTTAAAGTATAATTCTAATGCCAGCAGCATCAACATCACCTGGGAACTTGTTAGAGATGCAAATTTTCCTTCCCATTCCAGGTGTACTGAATTAGAAACTCAAGGGGTGGAGCCCAAGAATACATGTTTGTATAAGCCCTCCAGGTGATTGTGATGCACCCTGAACTAGAGAACCTCTAGACAAGAAATTTCAAATATAAGATCATAGTAGCGTTACATCTAACTAACATTAGGTGTTAATTAGGACTGCTGCCAAATCCTGGTTCTTGTGCTGGAATAACATTTTCCAGCAGAATTTCTCCACTTATTAAGATACATGCAAAATAAAATGCAGGTACTTAGGCAGCTATAGAAGATGCCAAATCTGAATGGGGTTAACATTAAAAGCACAGTGTCAGTGAGCACACTCTAACTAAAATAAAACAAAACTAGGAATCAAACAATCACCCCAAAACAAAACAAATACCTAACAAAAAGAGAAGTTCGGAAACTAAGATTCGTCCAGGGTCGTGACAGATGAGTTCACCTGGGCACAGACTTGTTTCCGACAGACTTTCTGTAAAGGTCTAAGTCCCTATTCCATGTCCTCTTCCTCGCAAAGGTAGATAAGCCCCGGCCTGTCTTGAAATATACAGCCCTGCAGTCCAAGATTTGATATTGTCATAGACCTTCCTAGAAGTAGCAGTTCCAGATGGAAAATCAGAGGCCCCCCTCATAGGATTTTATCAGCCATGTGCTGTGTTTGGTGCCCTGGCAGTGAAGTCGTCTAAGAGCACTCAATTTACATACCTGTGAAAATGACAATCTGACCTGATTTACCTAAGCTTCACCAAACTGCAGGTCCATATGAGATCACATTGTAAACAATATCCTAAATTTCTTGCCCCAATCTGCATAACACATACTCCCAGCCACCTGAAAATTCCCTGCTATCTCTACCCACCTCTCACTGGGTATGTCTAGAAAGTCACATGTACATCTGAAACGTATGCGTCTTCCTCCGTTCTGCCACTCCCCTACCACAACCGAAATTTACTGCCACTGTGGCAGATTGTGTCTATGAAAATTCTGTTTCCCAAAGTCCCCAGACTTGTGCCCCCTCTAGGTTCCTTTGGGGCAAATTTGCATTTAGGGAACCTAAATCCAAAGGTGATCATTGAAGCTCTGGAAGCACTGGAAACAAACCAGTGGGAGGGGAGGGGAGAGGAGAAAGGAGAAGCAATCAAGGATGGCATGATCGGAAATAAAGCTTGGGAATGGAACAAATCAAATGAAGTGCAATAGAAACCTTAGGAGGAATTATAAAGTACACGGAGTTCAAAGAACCAGGAGAAAGTTGCATCATACAAGCCAGGGGAGACATAATTTTAAGAAAGTTGAAATGATTGGTCAAGAAAAACATTAAACTGCAGAAAATTCAAGTGGTATTACTTTTGGGAAATAAAAAAAGACTGTCAGATTTACTGATAGCAGGTACTTGATTAATCTTGCAAAAGTAATTTTTGAAGAATGGCAAGTTGGCATGGGGGTAGCAGACATCAGGATTGAGTATACAAAGGAGTGAAAGAGAAGTGAGAAAGTGACTAAGGTCTATTATTTCAAGAATTATGGCAGCGAGGGGAAGGAACAGAAGGAAGGGTCGGGGAGACTTTTAATGTAAGAGATATTTAGAAATATTTCTAGGCAGAGAAGGAAAAAACTTTAAAGAGGGGTTGATTGAGGAAGCAAGAAAGAGACGAATATCTCTGTCTCTGAAATAACAGAGAGGAAAGAAAGGATGGGTGTGGACCTATCCAAAAGTCCAGAGGAGTTGGGAGGGAAGTTGAGAGAGTTTGTGCCTGAAAGCCAGGATTAATTTTCTCAGCAGAGTAAACATTCTGGACTTCTTGGCACTAACGCACACTGCAAGCTAGGGAGTTGGCGGAAATTATTTTCTAAGACATTAGACAAAAAAAAAAAAAAGCCTAATTGCCTGGCTTCATAAGGCCATGAGGACCTGACAAATATCAAAATGATTAAGAAAGGCTGGGGAGAAAGAAGGGAGGGAGATAAAGAGAGATGGTTGGGGCAGGGGGGAGGGGGAGAGGAAGAAGAGAGAAAAAGAAAGGGATGAGGAAAGAGAGAGAGAGGAAAGGACAGGAGGAGAGAGAGGTGGGCTAGAGGAAGAAAATGTAAATGGAGTAGAGAAGAGAGAAGCTGCAGAAAGAAACAGACACCAACCCAGAAAATTGAAATGTCTAATTTTTTGCTTAAATTCCTAGAAAGGGGAAAACTAAACAAAGACTTAAACTCTTAAACGTTCTTGTTGACCAGCTGGCTTTCAACCAATGATAAATTCTAGGTCAGAGGTTTGGTAAAAGCTAATGCAAACCAGGGAGAGAATTTAGATCACAGAAGGAAATAAATTCCCAGGCGGAAAAGTGGTGGAGTATTTCACAGGAGAAATGATGAAAAATTTTGCTTGTAGTTGCAGTGCACATTATTTATAAAGGTCAGAGGGGGAACAAACCACGATAAGGTATAATTTTCCTGTCTTCTTACTACAAATAAACCCATACACAGTGAATACGTCATTCTGAGCAGATAGGAGACAATAGCTGTGCTGAAAAGATTTGGGGGATTTTGTGTGTGTGCATTCCAGTCTACAGCACATCCCAAGGTGGTCTAGACCATTTGACAACTGCCTTCAATTTCACACTCTGTCCAAAGTGAAGATTGTTTTCGCAGTGGTCCCTCAGTGCCCCTGTGGGGAACCACTTTCTCTCTCCTCCTCTCTCCCAGATCCCTAGTAGGACCTCTCCTGGACAGTGATCTCAAACCTAGAGAATCCTGGGATGGGGTCTCTCCTATCTTCCTGCCATTAGGGCTGTTGTTCAGTGACTCGTAAAAGTGCTGTGAGCAGTTACAAGTGTTGGTTGTATTTGCAAGGTGGCCCAGTTCCACGGTTTTAAACACAGGCTTCCTAAGATAAGTACTTTCCTAACCATCAAACATATTCTGAACGTATTATTGTGGTGACAATTGGAGTCAACATGGTATAGTTAAAGGATCAAACTAGATGAGTTGTGGAGTCAGGAATATTTAGGTTTGAATCCACTTTCTGGCTCTATGGCCTTAGGCAGCTTACTGAGGTTCTCTGAGCCTCAGTTTCTGTGTCTGTGAAATGTTGCCAATAACAGTATCTATCTCAGAGAGTTGTGAGGATATAAAGCAAATAAAGGGTTTGAGTATTACAGTGACTTGAATAGTGTCCCCCCAAATTTCACGTCCACCTGGAACCTCAGGATGTGACCTTGTTTGGAAACAGGGTCTTTGCAGATGTAACTGAATTAAGATGAGGTTATACTGGATTAGAGTGGGCCCTAAATCCAATGACTGATATCTTTATAAGGAGAGAAGAAGACACACAGAGATGAAAAGAAGAAGGCCATATGAAGACAGAGGTAAAAATTGGAATTATGCTGCTATAGGTCAAGCACTGCCTGGGGCCACCAGAAGCTGGAAAAGACAAGAAAGAATTCTTCCCTGGAGCCCTCAGAGGGAGCACGGCCCTGCCAACACCTGGATTTCAGATTTATAGCCTCCAGAACTCGGAGAGAATAAATTTTTGTTGTTTTAAGCCACCATTCTGTGGTACTTTGTTACAGCTGCCCTAGGAAACTGATACAAGTGTATAGCAAGTGCTCCGTGAAAGTCAGCTCTGCTTCGGGGGGGCGGGGGGGGGTGTTACTCTATATTCTGGTGCAGTCCTTGGATTGGTAACTTAATTTGGTCCTATTTTACCAGTTTTCACCCTTCCAGGTCTCAATTTCAGCCACTTATCCACCTTTCTTATTCTCCAGACCTGGGCCGTACATTCTCCTGTAAGCTCTGAGTCCCCGCTTACCTGATCTAGCTAATTCAACTCATTCATCCATTCCATACATACTATGAACCAGCCAATACATAAAGAACAGGCTGTAACACAGTGAAGGAAACAAAGTTCCTCTTCTCATAAAATATACTTTCTGGTGAAAGGAGAAAAAAAGATCAACAGGTGTGCAGGTGAATACATAATATGTCAGATGGTGTTAGGTGCTATGAAAAAAAAGCCACATTGGGGGTATGTAGAGCTGAGACAAGGTATATATCAGTGTATCAGAGAAGATCTCTCTCTTATAAAGTGGTATTTTAATATTGACCTAAATAAAGCAAGACAGGAATGAAGTCATTCTGACAGCTGGGAGGTAAGGTGAAAGAAGAAATGAGGGCTTGGTCACCTAGAGCCTTGTAAGCCATGAGTTGGAATTGGGCTTTTGCACTGAATAATACAAGAAACCACTGGAGGATTCAGAATAGAGCAGAGCATGATTTGCCTTGTATATTGAAAGGATCACGCTAGCTACTGCTTGAAGAATAGCTTTTAAGGGGGTAAGTTGGAAGCAAGACCTGTTAGGATGTGAACACAATAAGTCCAGGCTAAATTTGACTTCTCACTTCTTTCTCGCTCTTTCTCCAGAGCTGTGATAAAAGGCAGGTGGGAGTGAAAGCATTGATCAGAAGTTACTCCAGTTCGTTTGTATTTTGCAGATAAAGCCAACCAGATTTTTTAAAGAATTGCTATGGTTTCTAAGAGAAATAGAAATCAAGGACCACTCCAGGTGTTTTACTGAGCTGGGAAAGACTGGAGGAGAAGTTGATTGGGAGTGGAGGAAGGAGGCAGACTAAGTGTGTGGAATCCAGCAAGCTGTGAATACAGCACCGATGAATTCCCTTTCTTTCCCCTGCAATCATGACTTAGCTCCCAGCTGGTGGAATCCAAAGGTGTCAAGCAATGTTAAGGGAACTCACCTAGTTTATTAAACCCAGGAAGCTGAGCTGTGCCTTCCTATAGCACATTGTCTGAAACGTAGTTTTAATTTGTTAAAATCGTATTATTGTGCAGCCCTTTAAAACATCAAATACATAATGGCCCCCCAAACAAAAGCACAAGAGGAATTGGAGCACCTGTTTTTTCATTACTGTTTGATTCCCACCTTCATACAAGAGCTGTGTCAAGTAACCCCAGCAGACCGTCGTAAATGAAAGTGGATCTCCCAAAACCCACCAGTCAGACTCAGAACTATAACGACAGCACTTGTGGAAGTGACAGGGTCAAGGTGTTGAAGATGAATCAGAGCATCTTGGATTGCCACTGAATTCTTTCATCTGCTCCTTCCAAACAATGAGGCTAAGAAGTTCACTCTTGCCGAGTTGCCAATTCCTTTTCCCCCGACAAAGCAGTCAATATGAGAAGCATAAACAATTCAAAAGTAAAACATTACCAACTCTTTCGTGGGCGAGCTGAGGAGGGAGAGAGAGGGAGGGAGGGAGATTACAGAGTGTGACTTTTCACACCAACTCTGTCTTTAGTGGATGATTCCTTCAACCATGAGAAATTCTTCAGGGAAGCACGGCTACCAATGCAAGGTCCTAGGTGGTAACCTTTTATGACTCCCTCTGCAAAAAAATGGATAGGGAACTAGGGGCCTGCTTAGAAACATATGTTCTTCAGGGAGTCTCGCAAGTCTTGCTCTAAACTCTGAGCCAACACAGCTGTGACGGAGCAGAGGTCAAGACTTCACAGAAAGCCAGATGCTGCAGGGAGCACATCTTGTTTTACAGACATATGTGTGTATGGAAATGTGTGGTGTATAAATATATACATCGACATGTGTGTGTATACACTGGCAAACCCCCCTCCCCACTTCCCATCCTTTTAGGTAAACTGAAGGAGGAAGGGAGGATTTCCTGTGAAAACAATGTGTAACCCTGCTCATCTGATTAATGTGTTTGGCTGGATTCAACGTAACCAAGTGCAAAAGAGGAGTAGGAAGAAAATTTACTGATAAGACAACTTCACAAAGGGCATTCAGTCTAAGGCAATTCAATTCCCAAGTACTATTTTTGGCACTATTTAATCTAACTCAATTCAATTCCTAAATACTATCTTTTTTGCACTGTTAGGTGCTATGTGGGATGTAGAAATAATTACAAGAACAGTCACCCTTATCCATTTATAAGCAGTGTGACCTTAGGAAAGGTACTTAACCTCGCTGGTGAGATAATTTTGAGTGGGAGCATCTCCCTATTCCACCCTCCAATACATTAGATTCTTAACAGAGATACCCACAGTACTGTACCGTAGAAAAAGCAATGGGCTGGGATTCCAGTCCCAACTCTGCCACTAGTTTGCTGTGTTTCTGTGGCCAGTTCTTCTCACCCCATTTTTCCTCCCCCAAAACTATCTCCAGAAAGAGACGGTTTCTTCATTGTGAAATGAGATGATTGGATTAGAAAGAGAGTCCCTAAATAACTGCCTATAATAGAACTGAGTGGGTTCCAAGTATTCCTGCAAGGAGTGAGGCACCTGTGTAAAGAAGCAGCTATTCTCCTCTGTTGTCCCACTGCTGCCCTGTGACAATGTGGCCTGATCTAATTTTTCAAGAAAGATTGAATATCTGTATTCTTATATGAGATTGAACAATTCTTAAAAGACTGTACAAGATAAACAAAACACATCAGGATGCCCAATCCTTGCCCACATGCTGCCAGAATATATTTGTTAGGATTGGATGACTTATAACATTTCTTATAATTCAAAAATGGGTGAGTGTATGGCACAGCTGCCCTAAAAGTACCCACCATATCTTCTGCTGCTGGCAGAAATTTTGCCTCTGAGTCCTCAGTCCCTGGAGTCATTCACTTCTTGGTCTAAAGCTCTTCTGAAACCAAGTTGTCTAATTCCGAGTCTAGAGGAATCTCTAAGCTGTCCCATGGCATTCACAGCTCCACAGAAGGCAGCAACACTGCCTAGAACTTATAAGAGGACGTCTCCTGATCTGGCCAGTGAGTCGTCTCTCAATGTCTCTGACTCTATGCCCGCTTACAAGAATTGAAGTCTTTGCCTCTCCAGGCTACGCTGAAAAACTAGAAATGACTCAGCAGCACTCAGGTCCCAGAAGATCTAGACTTTTTGTGTACCAGTACCGAAAAATGAAGAAATAGGATCTATTATTATAGAGCATCCACCATACACTCGACTTGATTTGAGAAGCTTTCATATAACCCAACCAATGGAAACCACACCTAAGTAAAAGTAGGAGTAGCCATTTATAAGTAAAATTAAGCAGAATAATGTCACACAAGAGAATGGTTGGATAGGGGTATAATTAGATATATGAGAGTGGTCCATATCTCCAAGAGATGGTGCTCAAATTTTTTTTGTTGCTTTTAATCAATGCATATTTCATTTAGTTCATATCTACTACATGCCATGCATACCTGCCTTTACACACTTAAAGCCTAGAGAGACAAATTGACATTGAAAAATGAGTTATATAAAAAAATAAGTAATAGAATACTGGATTGCTGAGGAAAAGTATAGTTTCATGAGACCATGTAATCTAGCTTGGCCATAGGGGTTTAGTTTAGAACATTCTTTCTCCTTCTTTTTGTTGGCTAACTCATACTCATTACTAGACAGAGAAACCAGTCATCCAGAGAGAGGAGAAAACAAAGCAGATTCCAGTTACTGAGAAATGGAGAGACAGCCTATTAAGGAAGAGAGAAAGTGTATGAGCTAAGAATAGAGAGTCAAGTATGGGCGAGATGGAGTGTGGTCTCCAGGCCTGTTAAGACTTTATTTGAAAGTCAGTAGGAAGCCATTCAAGGTTTTAAGCTGTTTTCAGTTTGTTGGATTTGTTCCTTTCTTCTTAGTCCCAGTGGGAGAAGAGAGTGGTTTGGTTTAGGATGATTACACTGAAAATGGAAAGAAGTGAGTGAATTTGAGAAATATTTAAATTTGCAATTTTTATATTAGCATAGACCAAGCTAAACCATAGCATGTGTTTCACAATTTGGGGTGCTTGAGTTCATGTACTATCATATTCCACACTCTTGCACATTTCAATATACAATTTTCCCCCCTACCGAATACTAGACAACTTAGTGGATTCTATGGTTATACATATTAACATCTAACGGTGTGTGTGTTCGTCTATTCTTCATTAATGACATTGTCTTCCTTTCGTTTTTTACCTCCCCAGTTACCAATTCACTGGAACCCTTGATGTGAAAAATTCAAGTGGGGGAGAACGTCTTTTTCCTTCTGTGTTATCCTTGATTCAACATCAACAACTTGAGTCCGATATCTTACAGTTTGTAATGATTTCTTTATTTTAATTTACTCACAACACTGCCATCAGGACCACAAGTGAATCTAATTTTGGAAAAAATCAGGAGACAAATTGGAGAAACAGACATTTTTTTCCATAATCAGAATCCCCCCTCCACTTCAATGGCTACCTCTGTTACAGAGACATCCTTAGCTTACTCTTTCCTTAGGAGAGTTAATTGTCACAAGAGACCTTAGTTGTTTATGAATATAAGATTTTTGATAAGACTGCCTGCTCCCTGTTTTTATCTCTGATCTTTTGTAGGGCTCACAGGCAGCTTGAGCTAAGTGCCTGCTTCCCAGGGGTGTGACAATCAGAAGCCTTATCTACTTTTATATGCCTGTAGAAAGACAGCACATTTATACTGTATAGCCAAGCTGAGTGTTGCATTTTATATTCAGTTTTATATTATAGGGGAAAAACTGAAAAACTTTGAAATGAAAAAGATTACTGAGTATACTGTCTAACTCAGCTTTCAGATGGTCTCCATCTCTCATCATCTTTGAGCTATTTTACAATCCCGTCAGTTATAAAGAACTGATAATGAGGCAAAGGATTCTCGTCCGTTGAAATGGAAATTGTATGTGATGAATGCAATTGATTATTGTCCTATGAACATTTAAAAATTTCAGCAGTTTTGCATCTATTTGTAAAATTTTGCGACATTCTCGATATTTATGTATTGTCTGTTCTTTGGGTTCATCTTTGAACTGGCTGTAACATCTTATTAATTAATGAGTTAATTTAAAATCTGTGACCCATGCTCATTTTATATATGTATTAGAGTCATTATTTTACCATTAAAAAAATTATCCTTTAACAGTGGTTATCCATTTGCATTTCTCACTACTACTATATAAGGCAGACTTTGATTTGACTTCCAAATATTTTATATCTGGCTAAAATCTAACAAAACTAAAGGGAGGGGTAGTATCATATGTGGCAAAGACGAGCTCAGGGTCACTCGGTTCCAATATATTATTGAGTTTAGTTTGTTATGAAACTATTTGCTATCCCATCCCCCCAAAACTCAAGAAAAGGAGTTGGAAAAACTTTTTCTGTAAAGGACAGGTAGTAAATGTTTTCAGTTTTGTTGTTCATGCACTTTCTCTTACAACTACTCAATTCTGCCCCTTAGCACAAAAGAAGCCATGAACAATATGTAAACAAATGAGCAGGCCCTGGCTCAATAAAACTTTATTTACAAAAACAAGCAGTGAGCCTGGTTTGGCTACACTTGTTCTAGGATATCTGTTTCTGGAAGCTCATACTTGAAAAACAAGTTATTACCACCCTTGCAGTTGGGAAGCCTTAAATGCACTTTGGAGCTAGAGAGTGAAACATGCCCAATTTTGCAAATTCTTCTAAAGAGTGTGGTGTTGTAGGGAAGGAAAGATGACTCTGAGGTTTTCTTCTTTTTATTTTTTGGTGAGGAAGATTGGCCCTGAGCTAACATCTGTGGAATCTTCCTCTATTTTATATGTGGGATGCCCGCACAGCATGGCTTGATGAGTGGTGTGTATGTCCACACCCGAGATCCAAACCCACAAACCCCAGGCCAACATAGCAAAGCGTGCAAATTTAACCATTAAGCCACGGGGCCAGCCCCTCTTCTTTTTTTTTTTTTTAACATGATACTCATTAGTATAACATGACACTCTTTCCTTTCGGTCTAAAATGCTCTTTTTCTTTATGACCATGGATTAATGAGATAAAATGTAATGAGTATTTTTCTCTCGTTTATCATAAACACATTGTTGACCGCACCTGGCCATCTGTATAACTCATACTAAAGAGGGAATATTCACTAGAGAAAGAAGGAGCAAAGTGAAAGGGGGAAGAGGAAACACATCATGCAATTATAAATTTCTGAATAAAGGCACCTCGGTTTTTATGCCTCAGAAATAATAAATTGAATATTTTGTTAGATATTTTTGCAGTTTTTTTTTTCTGAATATGTTTTTCTTTACTATGGGTATGATAATCATATACATATATAATTTTGTATACTTTTTTTACTAGCAAGTATTTCCCATTTTATAAGCTTTTCATTGTCTAATTTTAAATGGTATTAAAATGTTAGTGGGTATATAGTTGTTTATTTACTATTCTCCTATTCCTGGACATTAATGTTTTTATTAATTTGCCGTTATCATAACGTTGAAATGAATACATTAATATGCATTTTCATATTGCCTTTAATAGCTAAGAGTAGAGTCCCAGCTGTAGAATTATTGAAACAAAGAATATGAATGTTTTAAGATCGTATGAATCAGTAAAGATAAGGATATGGTGAAGAGTTTTGCAATAGGACAGTTTAACTTCTTTTTTACATTAGAAGTAATATAAGGACATAAAATAAAGTACAGAAAAATTTAAAATGCAAAGTAAAGTATTCCTTACTCCTGACCACCTGTCATAACCCGAAGATAATGTCTTAAGTTGTGGAACAGCTTCACAGTAATTTTAATGTTCATAGAAATATACACACAACATCCTTTTAAAAACACAAATAAGATTTGGTATACATGTTGTTTTTTACATCTTTATTAAAACCGTAAGGAACTATCTAAGTAATCGGTTATTAGCAGAAATTAAGGTGATCTCCAACTTTTTTGCTAATACAACAATGTTGCAATGAAAACCTTTGTTCACATTCCTTAGAAGACTCAACAGAACACAGCTGGACCATAAATTCCTAGAAGTTGATTGCTTGGTCCAATTTTAAGAGCAATTTCCAAATCATCCTCCAGAGAGGTTACACCAATCTATACCCTAGGGGAGAGATCTTAAATTATTTAACAAAATAAAGGTTACTGAGTCCCCAGTATGTGCAAGTTACCTTTTGCTAGGCTCAAGGAACACAAGGACGAATATGATGTAGACTGCAGCCTTATCAGAGCAGGGATTACCAAGCTACGGTCCCCAGGCCAAATGCAGCTGCTTCCTGTTTTCCAAAATGCTTTAGTAAGTAGCAATGAGACCCATTTAGGACTTCTGATCTTCAGAATATAAGATGCGTGTGTTTTAAGCCACTAAGTTGGTGTCAATAAGTTATAATGTCCATAGGAAACTAATATGGGGAATGAAGGGAAATAATGACGTTGGTTACTGTTACTCTATTATACCTAAGTTACACGTGAGTTAAGGAACCATGAGGTATATGCACGTTATGTGAGAGAGAAAATCCTCCTGGCAAGGGATATCGTGTATTGTATTTTATCATTCAGTGGACTTGTTTTATCTTCCAAGGGAACCTCTCCACTATTCTTATAAAATGGATCAGGCTGTTTGCTTTAAAATTCAAACTGCGTCTCTTCTGACACAGTTGACCTTGTTCTCTTGAAGATTCCAAAACAGTTTCCCAAGCCAAAGGTATGACCAAGGAGAAATGAGAATGCCCACTATTAAATCGTTTTTGGAATGGCATCATCCCTCTTTATGAGGCTAGTTGACTTCTTTTTCAGGAAGCACAATGCTGAGCCATCTGGGTCCTGGGAACTAAGCATAACCAAACTTCTGCGTCTGGTTTTAGTGGAGGAACACTTCATTAATTTACAAATTGTCTGGTTTTCTTCTGGAAAGAAAGAGCATAAAGGCTATGGTTAACAGCAAAACACCTGAAACAGCTGTTAATTTGGTTGAAAACAGAAGACAACCCCCAGCCCTGCCTCTGGCAATCTCAGCTTGAAGTTGCTTCCAACAGATTAAATGGGAGATAGTTCTTACATCATGTTCTTGGAAAAATATTTATATAAAGTAACTCACTGAGTACTCTCCTGCTCAAGTCCAAACTCTCATTCTGAGAGACCCTCCCTGACCCTGCCCACTGTACGTGTTCTATACATATGCATACATCTTTTGCACATTTGTAAGGTCTGTCCACTTCACTTAGTGCTTGTCTTTTGACTTTAAGTGTCTATTTTGGCTAATAAAAATAACAGAAGATTACTTTTTTTCTTTTTGCCTTCCTGATATAAAAATGCTAATTCTCCTTGAAGCATACTTTTGGACAAGTCAGGAAGTGTGGAAACTTTCTAAAAAGCATAAAAATAACACTTTAAGAACTTTTCTTCCTATACATGTAGTTTTAGCACAACTCCTTCCCAGAATATCTGGCTATCAGCACTACAACCATTGCCACCACTTACACAAATTTTTTGCATAATCACTCCTCTTTTGAAAATATCTGCTCCGGTCCTAACACAGTCCTCAACAGGCCCATAACCCACAACCTTCCCTCCATAATATGGTCATCCCCACCCATTGTCTAGGGTTAAGGTATCCCAAATAATAGTGTGTTCCCCAAGACAATTTCTCAGGGTTCCAGGGGCCCCATCCTCTAACTACTGAACTGTCATAATATGTGTTTACATTTACCCCTGAGACAATCGGATATCTCTTTTAAATTCATTCACACATCCTATTGTAAAGAGTCCTAAATTTACTCTATTCCTGACTTGTATAACATGGCTCTGCAGTCTCCGTGTACGTCTCACCATGCCGAAGTAGAGGGTGTTTACCATTCTTTACTCATCTGCCACTTGCACAGCTCATGTAGCAAATGACGGAAGAATCAGATTCTCTTTCCGCTCCAGTCCCTAACTCATTAAACTGTATCACAGCTCTGAAACATTTAACTATGCAATATATTAGCTGTGAGCCTTTCACATGGTGGGTGTACAGTAAATGTTCTCTTTGTTTATTTTATCCTTCTCTATAAATTCTTTACAGTGAGAAGAGCTTCTCTACATGACTTTTTCAGTTGTTTTAAGAAAATCTTACCCTGATTTAGAGGCATAACACAAACACAATGGAGGCTCATTTCTTAATCACGTAACAGTCCATAAGAGTTCATGGTGGGCAGGTGGTCTTCCACAAGGCTCAGAGACCTATAGTTGTTCTATCTTGAGACTAAGTTGTCAGATAGGGGCTCAGAATCTTCTGCCTTCACTGGGCAAGCGGGGAAGAGCAGGTGGAGAAGGGATTTGCACTTCTCAATTAACCTATCCTGAGCCACAGCACACCTCTTCCATTCCCTTCCATTGACAAGAACTAGTCATTTGGCGTCTCCCAGATGCAAGGAAGGCTGGAAAATCTCGTTTTTGGATGTGCAGCCACTTCCTACCAACAATTCTAAACACTAAAGTGGAAGCATGGATCTTGGGTGATCAGTTAGTTTCTGTGATAGAATTCAACTTACATTTGATATAAGCAGGTTTGTGAATATGCACATAAGCACACATCTCGCATAGAATCTTTTGTATATTTTTCAACCACATATCTCTCTGGTAAAAAGCAATGTGTTTTATTTTACAGGCAACATATAAAACCTTGAAGCTCATCCAAATCTATAATTATCTAATAAACTCTTTTCCTCAATTCAGGATACAAAATATGTTCACATCTGTTGTAGATTCAATTATTGGCCTTGATTCTTCATGCCTTTGCCATTTAACTTTTTGTTCCTCTACTAGAGGAATATGCTTTCCTGTCCCTTCACTTTGAGCTCAGCCATGTAACTTCTTTGGCTAATAGGATGTTAGAAAACATGATACAAGCAAGGGCTTGAAATGTACTTGTACATTTGAATATTCCCTCTGGCACCTCTACCACCACCATTCAAAGAACATGACACAGTGAGCCTGGTGGTCCAAGATTGATGAGAGACATGTAGAACAGAGCTGCTGCAGCTGACCCAGAAATCTGCAATGAGAAGCAAAGTGGCCCAGCTGAGCTCAGCTGAGAGAAGCTGCATTCTGGTGATCTCACAAATCTGTGAGAATCCTTATTGCTAAATGCTAGTGAAATACCGTGGTTATTTGTTACATAACATTATTGTGGCAATAGCTAACTGATACAAAATATTTCAGTTTTGAAATTTTTGCTCAAGAGCCAACATTTCCATATTATCACAAAATCATCTTTTCCCCTTCTGGAGGCCTTCTCCACTCTGAATTTTCCAAGAACATCTGAACTTACATGGTTTAAATTCTGATTGGTTAGCTGTCCTTCGAAATGAAAGGTAATGAAAGAATTGGAGAGTGAGATCAGTCCACCACTGCTCTTGCTGCTTGCTGCCATTACGTGTTGCTATTGAAGACTGTTCAGCAAAATCCTATAAGTATCTGTGATAGCACTGTTGGTGTAGATTCTGTACTGATCATTTGTTTCTTGAGGTTTGGGTTTTAAGAGTGTTAGTCTTTATTCACACTTACCCTCTTAGTCTCTGTCCCCCAAGCTTACCTCCAGTCAATGTGGCTACAACCACAGCACATTGTATTATAACTGGCATCCTCCCAAAACCTTTGTCTGAGACCAGGTCTACAATGAAGACCCCTTATGCTCTTTTGGGGCCTTTTCTGCCAGGCAATTCCACTCCAAACCATCAGAGAACTTCTAATAATGGGGAAGATGCTGATAGTCATCCTCCTTGAAGTCGTTGTCCTCTCCGCACATTTCATCCAAACTTCTCCAAATTACAGCTCTGATAAGCTAACAGTATTTTAAGAATTTGTATTTGTTTCAGACCACAAAAGTTTCTGGAATGCATTTATATATCTGTTCCCATTCAAGTGATTACTACCTACTAATAAATCAGCTCCATGCTAATGTTATCTCCACGTATGAGCAAAGGGCTGGCTAGTGTGATTGATAAAATATATCCCATCTTCCATCACATTACATGCAATATTCTGTTTTAAACATTATTTAAAGGGAAATTATTCAAAAGAAAGAGCTGTAAACCAGAGGGCCTTAGGGCTTACAGAATGTCAGGGCTTAAGGTATCATACAACTCACAAACTGTCAGCCAAAGTCAGTCTGCAGCCAAGGAGCGTGCAGATAGATTTAGCTGAGCCAGCAAATGTCTTTAGGTAGGGCATGCCTTCTTAGTTTTAAATGCCTGGCATGCCCAGTTACCTTATGGCAGACAGCTCCTCTGTTTAGTAGTTACTCCTTTCCTTGATCTGTAGGTATCTAATGACATTTGAATTCAAGATCTCTGTTACAGATCAGTACTCTAATTTCACAGATGGAGGAAGTGAGGTCCAACTTGATGATGTGGTTTGTTTGATGACTGATGGAGTCAAAGGTGGAACCTCAGGCTCTGGACTCTGAGCCTCGGATTATATACTGGGATTCAGAACTCATTCACATTGAAAAATGCATTGACAAGAGTTGAGCTCAGAAGCTATTATTCTCATTCCAAAGGAAAAATCGCTGCATCCAGGTGTCAGGCAGGCTAGAGTGCAAGGATGATGAAATAGCCATGGCCAGAATAAGGGAGAACAGGCCAATGGGAAGAGGAACAAGACTCTCTGCTTCCTCCTCCAGGACTGAACAGCTGCTGAGGGATGGTAAATGTTTCCTTTCTGGAGCTAGCTCTGAATTAACTAAAGGTGCCAAAAATAAAGATGAAAGGAAAAACATGTAGATGTTAAAACTGACTCTCTTTGCCCAAGTAAAACAGATGGCTGGAAAAAAGTCAAAGAAGCTAGGTTGAAGACTAAATGGGTGGTCCCAGGGGAGGCTGAGATGTCTTACTGACTAGTCCAAACTTTGGGAAATAATTCAAAATTAAGCCAAGTTAATTTAGATTGCCCTTCCTGGGGGCTGCTATCAGACTGACTGAATGAGGACCTAGGGAAAGAGGTTGTCATTGGAGCCAGTGACTTGAAAGAAAGCAAGAAGAATAAAGAATGTGTCAAGAGAAGGAAATGGGAACAAAAAACTTAGAGTCCCTTGCATCAGTGATTCTTGTCTGATAAGAGAAAGAGGAAAAAAATTCCTACTGATGGACACATACCAAGTGAGAAAGGGAGAGAAAACAAGAAATAAAACTTACCCAAATTTTACAGTGTGCATGTTAATACCATGCATTTTGGGATCTCAGTAGGAGGTACATTGGGAAAGAGGAATGATCTGGGAATAGAGAGGAATATGGGTTAACTGGGCTTTCCCATCCTACAGGAAAGGAGTGGTGATAGCCAGTTATATAAATCTCTATGATTAAGCGTTAACAAGCTTTGGTCATGGACCCAAGAAGTCAGAACTGGTAGATGAGGAAAGGATATAGAGAGTTCCAAGGAGCAGTAATTCTGGAGGCTGGAGGGTGGTGTGACCAGATGGAAGGAGAGCTATAGTTTGTAGTTGGGAAGAGAAGGAGGGCGAGGAGAATAGGATCTAGCCTCCAGAAGGTTCTGCAGAGGGATGGCTGGGTAGTCAAGATATCAGGAATCCAGACTAGTCATCTGGGGTAAAGATCAGGGCTCCAACTGCAAATGAAAACTGGATTCATCAGAAGGGATTGGGACAAAAGCCTAGATACATAGACTGACCTCAAACCACAGGGTTTAGAGCATAATTGCAAACTTAGTGGCTTCTGGTGAAAATTGGCCTATAAATACATTTCATTTAAAACCTAAGATTTTTTGAAAATACATGAATTCTTTGCCAACATTTCAGAATCAGGAGTTTTTCATATAAAAAATCTGAATCTTGGTTTCTCTTTAAAAATTAGAAAATCAAACAACATTGGTCATATGCTTTGTGGGGGCCCAATAAATTGCACCCCTGCTTTCTCACTTGAGTTTATGAATAAATTGAAAAATGAGGAAAGAAAGATTAAGGCACGAAAAGATCAAAATATCTCATTTACTGCTGACAAAGTCTTCGAAGAAGGATGTGGCACAGGTGAGCAGAAACAATCGGCATCTTAATATCAAATCCGAGAAAAATTCGGGCTTATTCAACTAGTCAGGGGCAGTACTGGACTGCTGCAGACCTTCCTACGTGGGGCCCAACTCTATAACACACATGGAGGAGCAGACGAAAACATGCACCTTTTCACTCAGGCAAATGCCAGAGAGAAAAAGCGAGAAAGAAGCAGGGCTGCGAAGTCTGGTTCTCCTCCAAACTTAACTAACCTGATCAGTCGCTTATCTCTGGGTAGGAGTAGGTGACAGGATGGAGAGAGGCCAGGAGGTCCCTCCACTTACAGAAAGGGAAAACTGTGCTCCTCTCCACTCCTGGACCTACCTCCCTCGTGTGGCACCAACAGCTCCTGGGTCTGTGTTCACTGAATCTAGGTTCTCCACTTCACCGCAGACCCTACTACCTCTTATTCATATCACAGCCAGCTTGCTTCACTCATTTACATTCCCTGCCTCACCCCTCTAGTGTTTGTTTGCAATCGTAAGTATTGTCAAGTGTTGTCAATGTGGTCATCACACCACACAACTGGCTAGTGAAGCCATATGGTTCTAGTTCCAACTTCTTGTTGTTAGTGGGAACTGAGAACAAGAGAATACAGCCTACGTATTTCTGGTCTTCAGTACAGGCAGTTGAAATGGACTGAGCCCATCAGGGATGTATGGAGTAATTATATTTAAAACTCATGGGGGCCGGCCCCGGTGGCATTCCGGTTAAGTGAGCACGTTCCACTTTGGCGGCCCAGGGTTCACTGGTTCGGATCCCAGGTGCAGACATGGCACTGCTCAGCAAGCCATGGTGTGGTAGGCATCCCACGTATAAAGTAGAGGAAGATGGGCACAGATGTTATCTCAGGGCCAGTCTTCCTCAGCAAAAAAGAGGCGGATTGGCAGCAGATGTTAGCTCAGGGCTAATCTTCTTCAAGAAAAAAAACCCTCAAAATCTACCCACTTAAGAATAATTGACTTTGCTGGAAATGGGGGGTACAAATATATTGGAGAAACACAAAACTTTAAGAAGAAAGCACAATGAAGAGGAGGAGGGCAACAATAAAATAGAAGACTCAAAGACCCATAGCCCTCTTCACTTGCCTTCTCGTGGCCCTAATATTACCGAATTCTAATGGCCTCTATATTTATCTCATCTATGATTGTATTCTTTATGTCCTACATCCACAGGGCACTCAATAAACTTTTATTAAATACATGAACAAAAAATCAAGAAAGGGGTCTTAAGGAAGAGGCTGTTTAGGATAAGCGGTGAGGAAATGTTTTATCAAATAGATTGTTGTCCATCTTGTATAGAGGGGGTAGAGATAGAAGTCAGATGATAGCATCTTGAACCAGATTTAATTCCTTTGCAAACCTTCCCTGATCTTCCCACCGTCTGAATCCAAAGCAAACTGATCAAATCCTCATCTGTGACACAACTGTTACTTACACCATATAAACATTTATTCTATTATATAATTTACTATACAGAATAAATGGTGATTTGCATATTAAAAACAGACACTCCTCTTAAAAATTTACATTCAAGAGACAGACGATACACAAATAAACAAATGGACATATGAAACATAGCAGGTTGCTATAAACGCTTTGAGGCAGACTAAAGGAAAATTTTGAACAGAGAAATAATATCCTATGACTACTTTGGAGGCTCTACTGAGAACAGATGCTAAAGAGGATAAGATTGGAAGCTGGTAAACCAGTTAGGACACTACAAAAGTTGATAGTGGCTTGGAACTTGTTGACAATAGTGGACATAGATGAGAAGTGGTTGAATCTTTTTAAAACTATATTTTGATGGAAGAAAAATGGGATTCACTGATGGTTTGGATGTGGGTTATCAGACAAAGAGACTGGTCAAGGATCCTAAGATATTTAATCTGGGCAGATGATTGAATGGAGTGCCTGATGGGTGAGCTGGAGAAGAATGCGGTTGCAGCAGATTTGAGTGACAGGAAACATTCTTTGATAATTAGTTGTTTTCTTGTCTGCTTCCTTCACTATATAACAGACTCACCTCTGTCAAGAGTTTTGTCTTCTTTCTCTTCATATCTATAATACCTAGCACAGTGTTTGACACATAGGAGGTGCTTATTCGTTTTCTTAATGTTTGGTGAATGAATTAATTACCTGGAAACAGAAAATAACATTTTTATTTCTTGAATTCCACAATACCGTAAGTTCCATTGGAGGCATAGTTTTATTTTATCACCACTGAATCCCCAGCATCAAAAACAAAGCCAGCACAAAATGTTGTTGAATAAACAGATTCTTGTTCTCCTCTCCCCAATGATATTTCTTGTCTCTGTAACTGGTTTTGGTTAGTCTGAAGGAAATAAAAAAGCAAACTAATATGTGTTTTTGGCATATTTTTTTCATCACTTAATTGATGAAAAGTTGCTTTGGAAATCAAAATTTATATTTCTTATTACCAACTAATATCATTCATACCAGCAAATCTCACAGTTTCAAATATCAAAATCTGTCCCTGAACTTTTTGTTGTTACATGTCCTTTTCCCATTTTGCTAGAATTTCATTTCAAAAGTCACTAGAATGCCAAGGAATAGTTCCAAGCACTCAAACGTGTTCTTGTGGTTTAAAATAACAGATATCTGGCTCTGTATTTAAATCTTATTAAGATGCTAAACAAATTATTTGTTGAAGTGATTCTAATTTTCTATAGTTTCAAAATCACTTTTAAACATCCATCTTTGTCCAGGACAGTTGCCAAAGCCAGCAAATGCGTCTCAGCTGGGGAACAAGCTGACACTTCCTCCTTCAGATACTCTTTCAACACTGGAGATTGGCTCACACATGGTGAGGAGTTAAAAGTCAGACCTGTCCTTGAATCTTCCTTTTGTTGTAGGGCAGAATTTCCTAAACTGCTTTTTCCAGAACACCATAATCTGTTGAAATAAGTTTTGGAAATTGTAGTGTACTCCCTCTGAGAGATTAATAATGCATTTAAATGCCATGCGGTTAAAAGGAATCAACTTTCTATCCAGTGCCTCTCAAACCCACACGACTACAGAATGCTTTTATAACGAAGCATGGTTAAGTCGTGAGAAATAGTGGGTTATGCAGTTCAGTTTTGTGAATGTTTTTCTGGAAACTTAGGCTGAGAAATATAGAAGACTCTTCCTTCCTCATCAGCTCAAGTGTTCTAGACCCTTCCATTTAAGTAACTCTCCTCTGGGGAAAGTGCAAACTCTAGCTTAGGTGCTGGGATCTCCACCACCCACAGAATGGGGTAGAAGGAAAAAAGTCTTGGTTTGAAAGACAGATGTTTCAAAATTTTGTCTTAGCTCTGTCACTTGATGCGTTTGAGATTTTTTGTGTGGGTCTTTTATAATATCTGAGCCTCAGTTTTCACATTTTAAAAACTAGGAATGATAAGTTATACCCTACTCATCACACGTGACTGCTATGAGAATTAAGTGTAAATTAGAGAAATCTATAAAGGGCTGCAAGTTATACAAATGTAAAGTGTAATTGTAAAATTTCCAGAAGGGTTTTCTCTTTACCAACACTGTTCACTAGAGATATAATGTGAGCTACATATGTAATTTTAAATTTTTAAATAGCTACACTTAAAAAGTAAAATGAGGTGAAATTAATTCTAACAATGTATTTTATTTAGCCCAGCATTTCCAAAATATTAATATAAACCAAGCAATATAATCAACTTAAAAACGTGATACTTTGTATTCTTATTTTTTGTACTGTATTTGAAATGCACTGTGTATTTTGCTCTTACAGCCCGTCTCAATTCAGAGTGGCCTCATTTCAGGTGCTCAATAGCACATTTTGCTGGTGCAGCTGTTAGCATGGCTCTAAACAAAATTTTTGTCTGCCGAAAGCCAGTGCATTTGTTCTAGTAAACTCCAGAGTAACAGTTTTTACATTACTGTATTCCTTTCTGGAGGCTTCATAGGAGAATCTATTTTCTTACCCTTTACAACTTCTAGAAGGCGCCCGTATTCCTTGGCCCATGCACCCTTCGATTTTCAAAGCCAGCAATGGCCTGCTGAGTCTCACATGGCACCACTCGACACTGACCCTTCTGTCTCTCTCTTCCACATTTAAGGAGTCTCATGATTACATTGGACCCATCTGGAAAATCCAGGATGCTTCCTCTTTTCTAAGGTCAGTTGGTTAGCAATATTAATTCTATCTGCTACCTTAATTCCCCTTTGCCACGTAAGGTAACATATTCATAGGTTCCAGGGATTACAATATGGACATCTTTGGGAGGCCACTGTTCTGTCTACCAGACTCATCTTGTCAATGATACTGTGGAGAATGCCTTTCTCTGGCCATGGTTGAATTCTCAGGCAGGTCACAGAGATGTATCCAGTTCCTCAGTAATTTAAGTAATTTTTTAAAATATCCCAGTGAAGATTTTCAATATTCCTAACTAATATTCGATTTTAATTTCTCCCATCTTCCCAACTAGTACTGCCACAGGCCTGGAAATCTGGAGTGGGTGTATGGTTAACCTCAACTTGCTTCTTTACCAACTCTTCCTCACATCAGTAGTCACTGCTTCCCATCTAGCCAGGCTCGTGGGGGATGGGGACTGTTTTTATGGGCTTGAACCTCTGGCACTAGTGCCTTTTAATGCCATATGCAATTGCTGGCTCCTTGTTTCATTGGGTGCTCGTGTGGGCTCCTTGAAGATCCTCCACTGGGAACCTTCATCTGCATTCCTCATGATAGTCAGTGCTTCTGCTCAGTCAGCTGTTAGAACTCCCCTCACAGTGCTGGGTTTCCAGCATTCCTTTCCTCTGTTGGAGTCACAAGGATCCTCCATGCCATCAAACCAGACAATTTACCCTAGGCTATCTCCCTTCTATGGCGGAAATGCAGCCTGCTCCCCATGCTGCCTTATAGCAGTCCAGTCTTAGCTTATGACTTTTAGGCTTTCCAAGTCTGACTCATAATACTTAAGTTCACCTAACTCCAAGAAGTTGTGTGAGTCACTCCAAGCAGTCTCATTAAAATTCTTTCATTTGCTTAAAGTAAGATAGGAAAACACTTTCCCCTTGGGGAAGATGGAGCAACAAGAAATAAAGCATAAAGACACTTTTCAAAATAGTCCCTTTTGCTTTCTTCTTCATATGTAGGCTAGAATTGGATAGTGGGATAAGACTGAACAGAACTTGTTTTGCAATCTCTTGTTACGGCATGAACAGGCAGTCAAGCACTCACTTTTCAGGGTGTCTCTTGGCACCTTTTGAATTGTTTCTGGCCTTTGGTGTCTCAGTGGAAAATGAGATATACTTATGTTATATCTATATCTATCTATTATAGTAAATCTTTATATTCATGCAAGTATAACAGGGCATTTAAACAAATTGCTGGGATATAGACACTTCTAGTGTGGTGAACCCCACCCTAAGGATCTTTTTGGGTCCATTTAAATACATAACATTTTATTTTATAACCAAGGAAAGAGGAAGAATTTGAGTACGAGACCATGTAACATTGGAAGAAGAATAAGGGCGATAAGGGTAATAAAGAGGAGGAGAACGGAAGAGTTTCTGGCCCACTCCTAACCCCTTGTCCTACTATCTTTCTTCTCTAGGATTTAGAAGAATGATGGCCAACAAATGGAGGAGATATTTTGTTCAGAGAGTGTTTTTATAGACTCTGGTCACCAACAATGTTCATCTGGGTCCAAATTGACAAATCTTGATACAGTGTGGGGGGAAAAAAGCCACTTTTCTCACCTCTGCTTAAAACCTAGGACCACTTGTCATTCCATATACTGGTGGCCTTATAATTGGGAAATAGCACCCCAGACATGGGCATTGTTACTCCCACGCTGGCACCAAAAGCAATGGCAATGGGACAAGCAGCCCACATCCAATCTGAATAAAAGTGGAATATTAAGTCAATCCTGCCTGCTGACTGCATGCTAAGGAGTAAGTAAATCCAACTGCTAAGGTACAAAGCTTAGTGGTGCAGATGTAAAGCATTCCTGGACCCAGTTCCAATGTGTGTGTATAGAGGAGGCTTCTCCACACCAACAAATCATTTTCAGATGCCAGCAGGGTGTCTGAAAATTCAACTCAATTCCGACATTATCTACCCAGAGCTAGAACCAGATTCCCCAGGTAAAGGGCTCAGTCCCACAAGACCATCCCCCACTTCAGACGCCAGCCACAAGCCCAAGTTCTTATCCGTACTTCGGATGGACTAGCTATAAATCAGAGGTTCCCACAACCCCATCCTTGAGTTTGATTAATTTACTATAAAAGCTTACAGAACTCAGGGAAACACTTACTTACATTTACCAGTTTATTAAAGGACATGATAATGGATACCGATGAACATCAAATGGAAGAGATGCACGGGCCAAGGTATGAGGGAAGGGGTACAGAGCTTCCATGCCCTCTCAGGGCACACCACTCTCCCAACACCTCCAGGTGTTCATCAATACAGAAGCTTCCAGAAAAAGGACCAATGAGCTGTCCTTTTGGTTTTTACGGAAGCTTCATTATGTAGACACAATTGACTAAGTCATTGGCCATTGGCAACTGATTCAACCTCCCCTCCCCGGAAATCGGGGGCAGGACTGAAAGTTCCAATCTGCTGATCACAAGGGTGGTTCTCCCGGCAACCAGCCCCAACCTTTGGGTGGCATCCGAAACTAACCTTCATTAATGTAAAGAAGAAATTGAAAGGGTTTTGGGAGCTGGGAGCCAGGAGCTTTGGAAGAAGACCACATACTTATAAGAAATATACACTTGGTCATTCAGATGACCAAGAATATATTTCTTATAAATCACAATATTGCATCAGACTATATTAAGAAACTGAGTTATTGAGATCAACGTGACTTCATTTGTGTCCAAAAACTGGAATGGGTAGAGACATTTGGGGTACATAGGATTTTACAGTTTACAATGGATTATTTATATTATTTCAAGTAACTAAAGAACATTTAGGGGCCGGCCCGGTGGCACAGCGGTTAAGTGTGCACATTCTGCCTTGGCGGCCCGGGGTTCACTGGTTCAGATCCCGGGTGTGGATGTGGCACCACTTGGCAAGCCATGCTGTGGTAGGCATCCCACATATAAAGAAGAGGAAGATGGGCACGGATGTTAGCTCAGGGCCAGTGTTCCTCAGCAAAAAGAGGAGGATTGGCAGCAGATGTTAGCTCAGGGCTAATCTTCCTCAAAAGAAAAAAAAGAACAGTTAGATTGTTAAGCAAGCTGGATAAAAAACAAATTACGAAACTATTACCCCTAGGCGTAAAATTGTACCAAGCCTTTAATACACTGAGTTGACCATGCAAGATTCGTTTCCTTTGCCCATTCGGGAGCTCTTCCCAGGGATCATATTTATATGACCCCAACATTCAAATAGAAAAAAAATTCATTGAGTGATTCAAGTATTTTAAAAATAAGAATCACTTATAAAGCAGAAAAACATTTCTAGACACAGGAATGAATTTTTCTACTTTCGTCCAGATATGCAACACAACACGGGAGAGATCTGTTTTAAATCATTGAGAGCTTGCTAGACATTGAGAGGAGTTGCTAGACTCAGATACGCATGCATCCCCCACATCTTATTTTAGCCTTTGATAACATTTAGATCATCTGCCTACCATCCGGGAACTGAAGGGCTTGGAAGAGAACTGAGGGAGCAAAGTGAGTTTGTAAAGTCTACGTGTTGTTTGAGGAATAGGGAGAAAGAACATGAAAAATAAAATGAAATTGGAAAGATTGGCACATTTTCAGCATTAACTAAACATTTTGAATAGACTATCTTTTTCTTAATGATAATTAAATAATCCTAAAACTGCCACTGTTCACCTCTTGTTTGTTTTGGAATGGGTATCTACCTGGATTTCCAGGCTGCTAATTTCTCCTCCCTACTTTCTACTCGCTGACTGTTTTCTCAGTGCTATTCCTTGACATCTCTTATTTTCTGACCTCTTATTAAATGTAGACACACTTCAAAGTTTCATGCTCTATCCTTTCTCTTCCTTCCTAAGCAATATCTCTAGGCAGTACCTTACACCAATGATTTCAACCATTGGATGATCCATAAAGATAAACTCAATATGTCCCGTTGTGTGCTCGCCTTCTCCACCTTGGTTTCATCATCTAACCATTTCCACAAGTTAGACACCTCCAAACAGCTTTAGCTATTTCCTTTCCTTTAACCCTCACAAGCCAATTAGACAACAAATCTTATTGATTTTACCCCCGCATTGTTTTCTGTAGCTGTTTCCTCTTTTCCATCACTGCTGTCTTGCTTTTACAATACCGTACCTTCTGCACTAACTTCCTAAATTTCTCCCTGCTTCTCATCACCCTCCTTTTATTAATCATCTAAACCCCCTCTAATCATCTTTCAAAAACACAGACATGGTCATATGACCTGCTAATTTAAGCCTTTGCTGGCTTTCCAGCTTCTCTAATAAAAAAGCCCAAGTACTTGACTTAGTCTTCAAGATCCTTCACAGTTGAAACCTAACTTGTTAATTAGTACTTCTCATCAGTACTCTTATTAGTACTCTTTAGTAGTATGCACTATTGTGCAGCTCCCACCTCAGCTTTAATCCCCTATTTACCCACCACTCCCTGAACAAAAACTGTGCATAAATACCTTAAGTCCTTCTGAGCTCCTGTTGTTCTCTTTATCTGGAATATCCTACTAGCAAACAGACAATCAACAACGAGAGTAACAACTACATTTATTGAGTACTTACTATTAGCAGGTACTATTCTAAGAGTTTATCTCTTACTGAGTCATTTAATCCTCATACAACCCTCTGAAGTAAGTAGCATGCTATCCATTTTAAGATGAGAAAATTGAGTCTTAGAGCAGTTAAGTAACTTATCCAAAGTCACAGGGCTGACAAACTTTTATTGAAATTTTAATGTAAGTAAGGCATTGCATTTCATTTCATTATTAAAGCAATGTTATGAGGTAGGAATTATTACATAAATTTCACAGGAAATTGGGGTTTGCAGAGGTTTGCCTCCAAAGTCTCTCTTATTTCCATAATAAAATGCTTCCTCTCATCTAAGGGAAAAACACAAGCTTTATTGTCAGACTTAAATTTGGGGATTTACCACTTAATGTAGTATTATTTTCTCCATGATGCCTTTAGTGGGCTGGCCAAATGATGATGCTAAGCAGGCTTGGGTTACACATTTTGTGATGTGCCAGCTGGAGCAAAATCAGCCAGGGGAAATGGGTTTGTGAGAACAACTAAATTATGAATCTGCCTGTGACATCCAGCTAGCATACTTCCAATAGCATCATTGCCTAAGATAAATGTTATATAATATCCAATCTATGGACTACACAGACAGTTCCTAATCTTTAGGTAGTGTTTCCAGATATGCTATGGAAATCAATACCTGAGACATTGTTTAGAGCAATTGATTTTGGATTTTAGGTTTTCTTGTTTTTGAAATTTTCTTCTGAGTAAGACAATATGTTTGCTTATGAACAAGATCGTTTTGGCCATCATGCTAATGAGGGGCATTTTCTCCCCCAGTCATCCAGGAGGTTGTTCTTGCCTCTTCTAATGCATCAGAAGAGGAAATCAAACCACTTAGACATTGCAGGACCAAACATTTTTTTCTAAAGCTGGCTGCTTTTTCTGGGTAACTAAAGATGACAGTTTGCAGCTCAATGTCAAAGATCGAAACAAAAAAGTGAAATCACTGCTAAGGGGTTGCTTTATTTAAAATGGAAAAGTTACAAATTCACCAACAATATCCTGCCTTTTGGTCAGTGGCCAAAAAAAAAGAAAAGTTAATTGTGAAAGTAGTCTGGGAGATTATAGATCGCTTGAAAGTTTTAGAAAGTGCGTCTTTCCAACACTATTGTTTGAGAGCGATGTTTTGAGAGCCAGTGGGCTATGTGCACTTTAGAAACACCCATGGTAATTGCTGGCAGATGTATCCTAGTCAAAATTTCAAAGCAGAGACATTTAGTTTACTCCTATGGATAACGATGAACTTGTACGGTGACCGTACCTCTGGATTGTACTTGTTTGAACAGTGAAAGGCGAGGAGTCCCATCAAACTACAACATAGGCTGCAACTACCGCTAAAGCAAGCCTTTGTCTTGAAGAAGTCCCGTTTCTGGTGAACAGCACCTCTATTCTCATCACCTTCAAATCCTTCTTCTGCCTCTTCATACACATTTACCATATAACCCTTCTTCAGTTCCCTTTTGTCAGTCTTGTTCCCTCTCCCTGCTCCAGAATTAGGACTTCATTATATTTTTCAATGGAATTTTTGGGGGCAGTTATTTAAAAGTAGCTTGGATTGGAGATCCCAATGTTCGCTATTGAACACATATTTCTATTTAATTTCTTACTATTTTTCCAGCGTTGTGAGAGCATTATAACAAATATAAAGAAAATGTTTAAAGAAAGTGTACCTCAATCTTACTATCCAAACAACTCAGCACTGATATTTTTTCAAGTCCTCTACCAATTCTAGTCTATCCAGATTAATTGTGTTTCCATATAAACAGTTGCCACACATAAATCTGTTTATTTTTTAACTGAATATCTTTACATAAAATGATATGTAATATAAAAATTATATTAAACATTGCCATACATAGTTTTATGGTGTTTACAATTTTCATTTTTAATGGTTGCATGATATTTAGGAGGTTAATATACCCTTTTTTATTTAACTACTTTCTTTTGTTTTTAGACTGGCCCTGACCTAACATCTATTGCTGACCATCCTCTTTTTTTTTTCTCCCCAAAGCCCCACTACATAATTGTATATCCTGGTTATAAGTCCTTCTAGTTGTCCTAGGTGGGACACCGCCACAGCATGGCTTGATAAGCAGTGCATAGGTCTCACCCAGGATCCGAACCAGGAAACCCTAGGCCTTCAAAGCAGAGTATGCAAACTTAACCACTATGCCACCAGGCCAGCCCCTTAACTACTTTCTTATTATTGGATAATTACATTGATTTCACTTTTTGTTGCTAAAAATGATAGACCATTACTCTTCATGTCTCTTTTTAATACTAGGTTAAAGAACAGGATTCATGACATAAATTGCCACATCCCGTGTCAGACTTGTTGCATAAATGTATGTATTTCAAGTAATGTGTGAGTACATGAGCTATATTTAAAAAATCAACAGGATGAAATATTTTCAATGCAATTTTTAAATTGCATGTACTTTTTGTAAATTGCTCATAAATGTTTTTTATTTAACCATTGAGGTCTTGTTTTCTATTTTAATAAATGTATGAATGCTTTATATAATGAAAAAACAAAACCTTTTTTTTTATACGAAGTCTATATGGTATTGTTATAGTCTTTTCCAGTCTTTGCAAGTTTAAAAGTTTTGTGACTGAATCAATTGACCATTTTTAAAAATATTACTGCATCACTTACAATGTTGCCCCACAAGGGATCTAATAACTACTCAAATTTATTTTCTGCCAGTTATCCCATGATTTCATTTTACTTTATACTTAAAGCTTTAATTCATTTGAAGTTTTCTTGGGGTATGTTACATGGTCCTATTTCACAAATACAGAGTATCCACATGTGGAATTGTTTTTTCCTGAACAAAAATGGACAGAACCAACCCCCAAAAGTCTACATTTAGTAGCTCTGAGATTGAAAAAAAACTATATGTATATGTGTATATATATGTACATACACACAATAAATGAACATAATTAAATATAATTATATAAATATAACTAAAGTATTATTTATGGTTATAATATATTGGATATAATTATATAAATATAAATAATAATAATTACTTTTATTATAATACGTTATCCAATTTAGAAAAGTTGCAAGTTGAGGAACAGTAAATAGAGAATAAAACAAGATTGGGCTCATTTTTCCCCCCAAATTGATGGTTTGTAATTTCTTACTTAATCAATATATTACATAACCCTTCTATTCCCCGCTGTTTTTGGTTATTGCTCTTTCAGATAGAAATATGTCCTATGTAAAAGGGAGTCATAATTCTCCCTGCCTCTATCTGGAATACATTGATTTAGTCCTGTTCATCTCTGCCCTATGCAAAGCCCCTCATGGTACTTGAATGCGTAGACCTTGGTTGTCAAGGGTCACCTATGTGTTGCTGAGGTGTGTCATGTTGCAACAACTAACTAAGGAATTCTAGCAAGCAGAGGTCTCCAAACGTAGAAAGACCAAGGGTGAAATTATACAAAGAGGCTAATCTGAGAAAGCTGAGTGTTGAAACACAGTGCTGGCTTGTTTCATTATCCCTTAACCTGTTCTAGACACTAGCACAGTGCCTGTTCACAGTTGTCCTTTCCTTAATCCACTGGCCCTGGCTCTCTTAGACAGCATTTAATCTGGAGTAGGTGTCAAGAGAAGCCTGTCGCTTGAAAAATCCAGAGCCCTGACCACCATCCCTACACTGGCAGAGAACGAGATTCTAAAGGCACATGTCTCCCAGCCAGAGATCCTATTTCCCAGCTTTTCTTACAGTTTTGTGCAGCCATATGACTAAGTCCTCACCAATGGCATGTGAGTACAAGTGACATCAGCAACTTGTGCATCACTCCCTAAAAAGGAAATCTTCTTGTTTCCTCTCCTTCCTGTCTCACTTGGGCTAGACCATGCACACGATGGTGAGCCAGTTTCAACCACACAGATGAGGATGATATCGCAGAAGATGGTAGAGCAGCATGAGCGAAGAAACCTCGGCTCCTCGATGACCTCATGAGGCAGAGATGCTTACCTGACCCAGACACCTACTGACATCCAGACAGTCATATTTTGTTTTCTCCTTTTGGAGAGTCTTATATAGGCTCAAACTAAATGCCTATGTTCTCTACCCCCACCTTCCCTTAACCATCCCCCATCTTTCTGGAATCTGGCCACTTTTATTTTTTTCTTTTAAAGATTGGCTAACCTGGGCTAACTACTGTTGCCAATCTTTTTTTTTTTTTCCCGCTTTACCTCCCCAAACACCCCCTGTACACAGTTGTATATCTTAGTTGCAGGTCCTTCTAGTTGTGGGATGTGGGATGCCGCTTCAGTGTGGCCTAACGAGCGGTGCCATGCCTGCGCCCAGGCTCCGAACCCTGGGCTGCCGCAGCGGAGCATGTGAACTTAACCACTCGGCCACGGAGCCGTCCCCTGGCCACTTTTTCTTTTAGATACTCATATGTACACACACATGAGAGAAGTATAACCTAACACATGCCAGTGAGTGATGTTACACTCAGTGACCCTAGTTATGCCGCATCTACCTTTCTGATGATGCCATTCTCATCAGCTTCAAGGTGATTTACATTTCTCAGGGCTGATGCCCCAAAGAATTATAAGATTCCCACTTAGTCACCTAGCATGACTACTTTCAATCCTTTTCAAGGTACTTCTCTTTACTTTCTGTCTCAACAAACTTTAACATTTGTCAGTATTTTCCTATATATATAATTAAATATTTCTAGAAAATCCTTTTTGTTTGATTAATCTATATTTTAAGTAGATGAAGAAATTGAAGCTCAGAGAGGCTAGTAGGTATGAAACTTGGGTTTTCAACTAAGCCAACCTCATAAGGTAAAAATGTTCACTTGCCTGTCCTTCCCTATACATTTCCTCTCACCCTTCCCCCGCAACACACACATTCTATTCTATTCTCTGTTAGCTGCACTTAATCTTCGTTGGCATTTACTCTTTATCTTGCAACTACAACCCAGTTTTACATTTTATCCAGAAACCTGCTCTAAATATTAAAACATGAATAATGAACATCTATATTAAAATGAGTCTGTGAACACTATTCATGGCTAAAGGGCATTATGAGCTAGGATTTTGTTTCCTTCCTTGCATACTTAATGTTATGATTCCTGGGCCACTCAAAAGACGATTTGTTTTATCATCCATAGCCAAAGGACTTTTTTTCTTGTACTCAAAATTTGCTTAAAATTCATGTTTACCTTCTATTTGGATTGTGACTTTTTTCAGTAGCTCTTTGTTCGTTCTGGAGCTTCCCGTTGTCTTTTAAAAGCATTATTTGCCTTTACCATAACTTCAAGTTTTGTGAAATTTGAATGTGCTTTCTAATTTGTTGAATCCCACTTTTGTTCTTGAAATATTTCTCTCCTTTTCACAGAAAACCATTTTCCTATTCCAAACTAAACTATTTGATCTGACGAGAACCGTCTTGAAACCTACATTCTTTCGACGCTCCCCTAAACCAGACCTGCTGTCACTTGGATCTGATAACTTCTAACTTTTGTTCATAGCCTTGATTTTTTTACTTCATGCTCAAGTAAATTCCTAGGACAAAGATGCATAGGAAGTAAACTACATGAATCACGAATGCCTTTGTTACATCCTCACACTTGATTGATAGTTTGTGGACATAGACTTCCAAGATTGAAAATAAATTTATGCATAAGCCTGAATAAATTGCTCCATTGCCTTCCACATCCAATATTATTGATGAGGACCATAACATTAGTGTGATTGATGTTCTTCTGGAAGTGAAGATATTTTAGTCTGGAAAATTTTAGTAGCGTCTCAATTTTAGGTCTTCTGATAAATAATGAGAATATACTTAGGCATGTGTGTCTTTTTACAATTTATTTTGTCAGGCACTGTTGCAGTCTTTTAGGAGGCTCACTTTTTCTTATTATTGAGATATAATTGGCATACAACATTATATTAGTTTCAGCTGTATAACATAATGATTCAATTGCAAAATGAGCACCACAATAAGTCTAGTTAGCACCTATTGCCGCACATAGATACAAAATTTTGTTCTTGTGATGACAGTTTTCAAGATCTACTCTTTTAGTGACTTTCAAACATACAATACAGTATCATTAACTGTAATCACCATGCCATACATTAGCTATGTCCCCATGACTTACTTATTTTATAACTGGAAGTTTATGCCTTTTGACCATAAGAAGGCCCATTAATAGCAAATATTCTTACGCAGATTCTCAGTAAACAGAAATTTTTTTAAAGTCCAGGTAGAGGCCTCAGAATTAGGCTTCACTGGAGAATGTACTTTAATATTAGAATCAAACAGCTTCCTAACACTGTAGCCGAAATTAGGAGGACCTAGTCATGGCAGTAGTGCACTGGGATAGCCTATCCCATCCCCATGGTGTTAGAGTCTCCCCCTAGAAGCGCCAAGAGGAATGCCTATTCCTTCTGGGGAATTTACTTCTAAGTAAAAGAACAGAGCTGAGCAATAGCAGTTTTATCACTACAAAGTTGCCAATGATATGAATCGCTTCGTGTCCTCTGGGACAGAGGAAGAGGTGGAAAGAGGCCTGGAGTAACACTAAGGTTTTTTTTTTTTTTTGCCTAGAAAGAAATATCACAAGTGAGGAGGAAGTGTTCCCTCCTAATAGACCTGAGGTGCGTGCTTGAAATCTGAGGAAGGATGCCCTAGTATCCTGTATTAACTCTGGGAAATTCTTCCGTAATTTCCGTAAGGGTTCTCTCACTTCTATTTTTTCCATTCTTTCTTTCTGTACCTCCTGTTAATAAAATATTGACTTATAGGATTATTTTTATTCATTCTAATATTTTCTCATATATTCCTTGTCTATTTTTTTGCTCTATATTCTTGGAAATTTCATTGATTTTATATTACACTCCCCTCACTGAATTTTTTTTCAACCATCATAGCCTAAATCATTAAGATCTTTTCTCATTCTACTGGTTTCTTCTTCGTAGCATCAAGTCCTTTTCTATGATGTCTTTGTATTTTTAAATACACCTGAGTGTCAATTTCCACCCCCATTAGCATAGCTCAGAACCCGCCTTACTTGTCTAAAACGCGTCAAACATGATCGTTCTACACAAGTTGGTCTTCCTCTGGTGTTTGCTATCTCAATGAATGGCTATCAGATTGGTCTCAATCTAGTTATCTCAGACTCATCTCTTGGATTGTTGCTCTTTTAGGGGCATTTTTCCTAACTTTTATATCAGCACCTACTTCTTTATCATTGCACTTCTTAAAACATCAATTTCTCATTCATCTGCATGATGATTTGATTGCTTGTCTCTCCTACTAGACTTAAGGACAGAAACAACCTCTATTTTTGCTCAGGATGTGTAGCGCCTGCGGCATGATGGTGTTCATTAGGTATCCGTGGAATGAATGAAAGAATGTATGCATGAATAAGATACCTCATACCTGTAAAATCTAAGGGGCCAGGAGTATTAGCATGCCAAGGAAAGCTGTGTTTCAATCAAGAGTACTTATGATTTCTTTAGAATTTTAGTTCAAATTGTCTTCTCTAGGAATCTATATTTGAGTGCTAAATGCCTTAGGTGTGGTTAGTTATACCTTTTTTTATCTGTAACAAGATTTCACATTGGAAACGAGCTGTCTTTAACTTTTATTGTTACCCCAAATGTTATACCTATATAATTATTTCCTACCTGTCTTTAAGAGGCAGAATATATGCTATTGAAAGAAAGAAACAGGCCCACCTGGCGGCACAGCGGTTAAGTGCGCACATTCCACTTTGGCAGCCCGGGGTTCACTGGTTCAAATCCTGGGTGCAGACATGGTACCACAGGGCAAGCCATGCTGTGGTAGGCATCCCACATATAAAATAGAGGAAGATGGGCACGGATGTTAGCTCAGGGCCAGTCTTCTTCAGCAAAAAGAGGAGGATTGGTAGATGTTAACTCAGGGCTAGTCTTCCTCAAAAAAAAATAAAAGAAAGAAAGAAAGAAACAACTGTAACTAACAGGTCAATATATAGTCTGTGTCATGAGGAAAAGTGCTATGGAGAAAGATGAAACAGCACAAGAGGAAGAAGTGCTAGAGGGCAGGTTTGTTGTTGATGTTGTGTTAGTTTTTATATTATGTGGTCAGGGAAAGCCTCACTGCAAGAATATCATTTGTGCAGAAATCAGAAAGAAGGAGCAAGCAGTGTAGACATGTGGTTTAAAAGTATTTCAGGCAAATAAAAATAACAGTGCAAAGACCATGAAATAGAAGCAAGCTTGGCGTGGTTAGGAATACCAAGGAGTCCAGTATGGCTGAGGCAAAGTGAGTAAGGGAGAAAATAACAGATGAGTTTAGAGCTGTGGCCAGAATTTGTATCATGTGGGCCTTTGGTAAGAGTTTGGAATTTTACTCTGAATGAAATGGGAAACCATTGGACATCATACCACATGTCAAGCACTCTTCAGCCATGAAGATGTAACATCACAATCTTAAGGAGCTGACAATCCAATGCTGGAGACAGGCACGTAGTTAAAATGTTACTGCATATGATGAAGTACCATGCTAAGGCTATTTCCAGGGAGCAATTCAGAAGGCCATGTACCCCATCAAAGGAAGTGATATCTAAACTGAGGAAGAAGCAGAGATGTAGAATGAATCTCATCTTCCTTTTTTCCTCTTGGTTTAGGACCCTTCTAATTCCTGGGTCATTCTTGGAAGGATATCCAAAGCCTATTTCACAGAGACCTAGAGAACTTAGAATATATTGCTACTACAGTGCTGGTAACCTGGTTCTCCAGGCATTCTCAGAGTTACATCATTCCTATTTCCTGACTTCTGCCATCTAGGAAAAATCTGTTTGATTGAGCTTTCTACAGTTTCTCTGATTAGCACTTCACTTCCCTTCTAACTCTTGTCTCTCCCATTATTCAGGAGCAGTCTTTCATTGGAACTATCTATCAGTCAACATTAAATCAGAGATATAGAAACATCTATGAGTATTTTGGGAAGAGAGAGATTAATATAGGGGATCATTTCACAATATTAGAAGGGCTAAGAAACGGAAGAGGAAAGTTCATGTTACCCAGACATCTGTAAGTACAGGGAGCCTCTGCTTTCACTTCGGATTGCAGGAGTTGGCATTCCCAACCACCCTTTAAGAGTTCACCCTCCTGCCACTACTGAGTCCACACACGCATCACTGCTGCTACCAGTAGCAGAAGTGACATCTCCCTTCCTCAGGTCTGCTAATCCCATGTTGAGTGCTTACTACTAATGTAACAGAAGCTTAGTTGTCAATTAAAGTGACCAACTCATTCCTTTTCACCAAGAACTTTTCGGGTTTTAGCAGTGGAAGTCCCATGTCCCTGGAAACCTTCAGTCCCAGGCAAACTGGGCCTGTTGACACCCAATTGGCAAGGATACCTAAGAAGTATAGTTTTCAGGCTTCTAGCCCCACCAGTGCAAAAAGGAGTAAAGAAAAGTTGCCCTGGGGCTGAGTACCAGCAGACAGTTGTTTGACATAGTCCCTTTAAAGAAAATACAGATGACTCAGAACCAATATGTCACCCCTACTTAACTGTGAGTATAACCTATTATTTGGAATTCCTGTTGCTATGCTACTATTGGCCATGCTGATAGAAGAGATTTATTGACTCGAACTGAGCTGCTGTGATGATGGAACTCTGACCAAGAATAAGCCAGACTCTGAGTATCAGATTTTTGTGAGATGATTATTACGTGTGGTTCACAGCACATTGCCTCCTCAGAATAACTATCCAACAAAGGAAATTATGACTACAACTTCTACTAACAACAATAGTAACTGAGACCAGTTGTTTTTACTCTGATGAGCAAAAACAGGCTGTAAAAAATAATGAAATTGAGGCCAAGTAAAAAGAAAGTAATAAAAACAAATTCTCTAGTTGACTTCTCCGGTTTCAAAGGGTAGGGAATATATTTTGTGATTATTCCCGTTCAACCTCTCAGAATGTAGTTCTAGGCATTTCTAGCCCCAATCAGAGGAGACAGTAAACACTTCTTCCTGGTGTAATCATAGCTATTGGCTTGGCTTATTCTAAGAGCACAGAACTGCCTCACTCTTATTCCTGCCCTAATGCCCTTGATGTGTAAAAAAACGCAAGGAACACTCTACAGTCAAAACACTCAATAAAGCAAAGGGTAAGTTTCATTTTAAACATTAAAGGATTTCATGCTAGTCCTTGGTACCAATAGGAATTTACTGCATGTCCACTGGGAGCATAACCCTTGTTTGGCTATGATTCTGCTTGCATGGCTTTTAAAATATTACATAAAATGTACTTAACTTCCACGCTTTCATTTGGTGTTATCAGGTAAACATAGGACAATTAGACTGACTGGTAATAAAGCATTCTTTATAAAGCAGGATGGTGGAAACTAGAAATGGCTGCCCCTCACTGGAGAACAGATCACAATCCCAGGCCTCTTTGGTCCTCCACACAAAGCTGTGGAAAGAAGGGTTTTCAGAGCCCAACACCACTGACTCTTAGCATAGCACCCAGGGCTCATCTCTTAACCAGAGCTTTCTTCATGAGTTCTGAGTTTACAGTCCCCTATTCTGGCTGCCAGACAGGGCATTCACAGCTTTCTAACCTGAAGAGAGAGAGACCACGTGTTTATCCATCCTGGGGCTCTGAAATCTGATGCCCAGCTGTGATTACACCAGAAGATTGGACTCCAGAGGCATCGCTCCAGTGACTCCTCCCAGGAACAATACCCAGGGAGGGACACAAATCCCTCACAGATCACAGGGGAGGGAGGCTCCGGGGAAAGGCACCCGAGGCTTCAAGGGAGCGCAGTAGGGAAATTTTTGCTGGCTGTGCACATATGATTTGGGGATGTAGAAAGAATAAAGTGCTGCTAATGGACCATTTACTTCTCAGAGAAGACAGTAACAGGGTTGTATGTTTTCTTTTTAAGACCTGTTACACCTGCTCTCCATACACCTGTGCAGAATGCATATCTACATGTGTCCCTTCAGCTCTTTCACATTAATGCTCTGTCTAACTCTCCTCATTCATTAATTCATCCATTCATTCATTCCCTCAACCGTATTAAATGCCTGGGCTGTGCCAGGCACTATACTATGGACTGGGAACACAAGAAGGGCTGGAAAATATTTCTTCATGGGGTTCTCTGTTCTCTCTCCAATGAGGGAAGACAAGAGCTAGCATATAATTAGAATGCATTTTGAAAAGCTAATACAGAGGTTCAATATATAAAAAATAATTACGGGGAAAATTTCCACTCTTTCTGACACCCAATCCAAGGGTAAATGTGCTGGATCTTAGACCATCAGAGATTAGTAGATTTGTCTTTTGAAAAACTGGTGGAAGAGAGGGTAGGAAAAGGCACAATTGAGAAGGTTGTCAGACAGGAGAAAGAGTTACTTCCCAAGGGCCAGACATTGTGTTTCTATCCATAAAGTCAAAGACTCAGCTCTATAGTACTCTGTTGGTACAAACTTAACTTGTAGTCAGCTGAATCATGACCACATCTACCACCAAAAGTTTTAGGGAATTTTTCACAAATGGTATCAAAACCGTTTGCCTCTCCCTTGCACTTTCTCAATTGATTTAAAAAAAAAAAAATACAAATGCTGAACTTTATTTTTTCCTGAGAGAATTTCATCCTGTTGGTTGGATTCAATCTCCAAATCTGGTGAAATCATTATGAATTTTGCCTCTGTCATCTATTATTGTAACTACTCCACCCAGGTTTATGTCATCTGAAAATTTCACAAACATTCCCTCTTTTCTCTTTGCCTCTATCCAATCCATCTACCACATGGCAACCAGAGTGATCTTTCTATAATAAAAATCTGATCTTTTTAATCCCCACCCACATGCAATTGAAATATGACTCCCCATTGTGGAACTCAAGCACTTTCACAATTTGCTCCTTGTTTATTTTTTCTTCGACTCCTGACACACACCCTCCCTTACCTCCAAACATATTGAACTATTCAGAAGTTCTCAGAACTTGATGTCTACCTGCTGCTTATCTGCCCAGCTCTGTTCTTCCTTCTAGGATGTAATTTTCTCTCCAAGTCCCCCTTGATAGTTACCATTCATTCTTCGAGCCTCAACCACATTGTACCTCCTCTGAGAAGCCTTCTCTAGACAAACCCGTACTCACTCCTCACATCTGAAGCTGAAGTTCCAATCTGTGCTTTCATGATAATTCGTATATACACTAATATGCCACTTATAACATCAGTTAAAAGTCAGAGCCTGTCAAACTCTAATGTTCATATAAATTACCTAGGAATCTTGGTAAAACGCAGATTCTGCTTTACTCCATCTGAGACGGCAGGATCTGAAAATCTGCATTTCCTACAAGTTCCCAAGTCACTCTGAAGCTGCTGGTCACAGACCACGTTTGAGCAGGAAAAAAGTAATTTCTTGTATACTTCCTTTCTCAACCACAAACTCCTTAACATTAGGGCCCGGACTTACCCATCTTTGAATCTCTAGAACCTAATACACATGTGAATATGCAAAACATTTTAGATGAATTGACCTTGTGTCATTACCTAATATCAATTCTTTTTGAATATTGAACAGAGCTACTGGAAACTACCTTCTGTGTTGGCATCATTACAATTGCAACACATCATTCAAAGCAAACCTTGGCTCTTTCATTTTTATTCAGAAACTGAAAAAGAATAGCTGAAAGAGGAGCTCTAGATAGCAACTTTTCTCTGATTGTAACTAAGCTACGGCAAAGGAGGTAAAAACAAATTGGCTACAAATAATAATATTTATTTTATGATACTTGCAAACCACTTTCACATACATATTTCTTTTTATGTTCATTCCTGACCACCCTATAAGACAAGGAGTGTATATGTTAAGGGCACACACAAACTCCAAAACCCAACTCCCTGGTTTTGATTCCTGCACCTGCCAGTGATATTGGGAAAGGTACACAACATCTTTGAGCTTCCGTTTTCCATCTGTAAAATGAGGATAATAATAGCTTCTGCCTCATAGGAGTGTTTTGAGAATAAATGTGTTTAATGTACATGATATGCTTAGACCAGTGCCCACCATGTTAAACATGAAATAAGTAAGATATAAGTAAGAGCCACTGTTATTTACTTATACACTCAGAATATTTCAGTGCCTGCTCTATGCCACGCACTGTGGTCTGAGCTGGGTTTACAGTGACACACAAGATGAAATACACATCTATTCTCAAGGAGCATATAGCCTTGGAAAAACAGACAACAAGCAAGGAGAAAACAAATAAATAAATAGTTGCAAATTGAAATATGTGCTGCAAAGCAGCCGAACAGGGCTATCAGAGTTGGAACGGGAGTGAGAAGCTGGTTTAAACAAGGTGGTCAGAATCAGAAAAGGATGGGACCTTGAAATTGATACCTGAAGGGTGAGAAGCCAGCCAGGGATGTGCAAACATAAGAGCATTCCAGTCAACAAGAACGGCTTCTGCAAAGACTTGAGGTAGGAAATGTTTGATTATAGCCCTCTTACAGGGGATGAAATTGCAGCTAAGTGAGGTTAAGTGATTTGGCCATTCTAGAATTTGAAGCCCATCAAAGTCAAGATCACAGCTCAAATTCCCGATTAATATGGCTTTCGTTATTATACCACAGCATGCTGTGGACCCCACATAGAAGAGAAATTGAGACAAGTGGCCAGCCATTCACTCATGAGATTAGCTTAGCAGCTGCCCAGTCTCAAAGGGCCGTAACTCTAATCCGGTCTTGTTATCTATGCATCAGGCTGGATAGCAGATGATGTAAAAGCCCAGACCTTCTTTAAAAAGCTGTCCAAGAAAAGTTGAGATATTCCTAATTTTTATGTCAATACATGTTTTTATAGGATACTAGCGAGTATTCATCAGGTCATGCTGAAATAACAAATTACTCCAATATTACAGTGTTGATCAAAACAAAATTTTATTTCTGGCTTTCTTACATTTTGATGATGATTTGTTTCCAGCTCTAGGCTGAGCGAGGGCAGAACTATGCAATAGTTCTTAGGTTTCTGCAAAGAAGAGTCTCACATCACTTCCACTCATACAAGAAAATGTAGCTTGGCCAAAATGAGTTTCATGGCTAAGACCAACAACAAAGAGGTAGAAATTGGAGAGAAAAATAGTCTTCTCCTAGAGAGGTGCAGTCAATATACAGAACAATACTAAAATTACCACATATACTAAACAGAAACATTCAAAATCATTCTCATTTGAATTTAGAATAATTCAATGGCTATTAAAATATCAAGATATGTGAAATGTTTGTTATCAGGTCTTTGAGAGGAGTTTCTTTAAATTTAACCCACATATTTATTTAACAAACAATTATTGGGTGTTGCTATGGCCAGAACTCTATTTCCTCTTTGCCCTTAAACCTATACTTCTCTACACTTAACCTCAAAAACCCCTATGTGAAAGTCTTATTTGTGTGCTTTTTCCAACACTCCTAAGCAGTTAATTCAATTCTGACACTATACCTGGAGGTGGTATCAGATCCCACAGGTTAAGGGCTCAGTCCCACAAGACTGCCCTTCAGACACCAATTACAAGTCCAGGTTGTCACCCGCGCTTCCGACCAACTGGCCAGAAATTGCAGCTTCCCAAGGCCCCCTCTTCAGATTTGATTAATTTGCTAGAGCATCTCACAGAACTCAGAGAAACATTTATTTATGTTTACGAGTTGGCTATGAAGAGTATTATAAAGGATACAGGGGAATGGCCAGAAGAAGAGGGCAAGAAAGAGAGCAAGTAAGTGGGAAGGGGTTCAGAGCTTCCATGCTCTCTCTGGACGTGCCACTCCCCACCACCTCCGTGTGTTCACCCACCTGGAAGTTCTCCAAACACCATCTTTTTGTGTTTTTATGGAGTCTTCATAACACACACATAATTGATCAAATCATTGACCTTGGCGATTGATTCAACCTCTAGTTCCTCTCTCCTCCCTGGAGGTCAGGTGAGTGGGACCGAAAGTTTCAATCCACTAATGACAGGGTTGGTTCCCCTGGCAACCAACCCCAATCCTTAGATGCTTTCCCAAAGTCACCTCATTAACATAAATTCAGTTGTGGTTGAAAGAGGTTTGTTATGAACAACAAGACACCTTTTTTGCATTAAGATGTAGAGAATGACTAAGTAACTACTTGTAGGCTGGTACCTTAGAGCCCCACGGTATAAGAGTATTGGGTATTAATCTTATACTCTGGGGTAATCTTGATGAAAAAAAAGAGAATCTTCTGGTTTTGTTTTATTTTCTACCTCCTAATAATGCACTGGAACTAAAGGTTACTTTATTGAGGTTAACGCTTTGCAGAGATTTTGACAATGCAACTAATCCAAAATTCCTACGGTTCTTCATCATATGAAATGGTACAAGTAGAACTGATGTTTAGATGGCCACATGATATTTTAAACACTGTATCCCAGTAGTTAAAGTTGTGAAATGCTTCCATATCTGGTAGTGAAAAGCCATGTCCTGAACCTCTTCCCTGTTGATAAACATTTCAAAATTCAGCCCTGGGTTGAAGCCTTGGTATTCATGGTCAAGTTGGAACAGCGGTGTAGTGAGATGATCAGAAGTTCAAAGACAGTAGTGTGAGCCTCAGCTCTGCCACCAATGTGAGATGAAATACATGGCAATACCCTTAACTTCTCCATTTTTCTTTTTCTTCATTTAAAAAGATTAAAAATGGCAATAACAACTCCTCTGCCTACCTTGTAGGACTGAAATAACAATCAAATAAGGTTGTTTGAAAGCCCTGTATGTTAACTACAAAATAGATAACATGTAGGAGGTTTATTACACACCAGAAATTCTACTAAGGTTTTACATCCTTACCTGACTTCCCCCCCCCCCACAATGCTACATAGGAGAAACTATTAACATTCCCATTGTATAGATGAAGAAACTGAGAGTGTGAAAGAGATTCTTACCCAAGGTCATATAAATGGGGTTTGGCAGAGGTAGGGCTCAATCCAAGATCACTCTGACTCTAGGATTCAGCTAGTTAGTAAACAATTAGAAGAGATATTAAGAATAGCAAGATTTCCCTACAACTTTACTTTCAGGAACCAATATAAGCATTTGGACAAAGGTAATCATGGGTATGACCTTGATTGCCAGGTTACAATATCTCTTTAAAATCTGATCCTGGTGAAAAAAGAGTGTCAAAATTTAAAAATTCCAGTTTCTTTGTCCATAGACTATATGCCTTGTGTCAGCCTCCTAAAACAAGCTCTTTTAACAAGACCAGGACACGCAAATGTTTTTGATCAAATTTTCCAATTTCTGTATTCCTCTGATGACAAAACACGTTCCAGTCATTTTCCAGGACTTGGTAGGATCCTCTCTGGTCAAGGTGTGCTGGAAGAAAAGGGCTCATCTGGCAACATCTGTGAACTTAATGGGAAGCAAAGCAGCCTTAAGTATTGAGCCCATGTGTTTACTCCACCAGTTGGCTTGTCTCTCCATCTGGAAAAAGATTGAGGGCGTGGAAAAGCTCTGACCTTGAAATAGGGCAGTAGGCAATGGACCCATGCTGACCACAGATTTCAAACAACCATGTTGAAACAAACCAGGAACAATGGCAGAGAATTCTAGACAAAGGCTAGCTCAGTCTATAATCTGTCTTCGAGAATAAGTTTCACCATTATGATCACTTCAAGGATGTAATGGAAACTGCTCTTAGGTTTTGTACTTTTTCCCACATTCCATGATAGATGCTACCCCAGTCTTCTTCCCCTGTGGATGGACACCCAGAATTATACTTTCCCCTACTTCTATCTAAATCTAATTCTTAAGAAATGATTTGATAAACTCATTTCCTAGGGGGAAAATTACTTAAATAAGTTTCATAGTGCTCTTCCTCTCAGAGAGATTTACATTTTAATAGACAAGGCAGCTGCTAGTGTAGAATCATCAGCCAAAGAAGTAAGTGATATGGATAGTAGGATTATGGATTTCTGACTAGTGGAACTGAAATCACATGTATGTTGTATGGCCCCATCCAAACTATTTCACTCTGGGCTACCTCATAGAAGGTTTCTCAAGGTAAATACCAAGCTTACAAAATAAAGAAATGTATAATGGCAGCCCGGGATACATAATACACTTCAAAATATCTGTATTGAACTCAGTGCTTTAAATTTCCTTTTCTTTATCCCTCTTGCTTCCCCGGAAGATGAACCTCAAACATTGACTTAGACATGAACCCTCCCCTGATTTGCACCAAAGCCTGCTCTTCTTCTGTGTTCCTGTAGTGCCGCATTTGATTATCACCTTGTAAATATAGTCATGCAGGGCTTAACAGCGGGACTGTGCTCTCAGAAATGCATCGTTAGGCAATTTCATTGTTGTGTGAACATCATAGAGTGTACTTACACACACCTAGACGGCATCCTATCACACACTAGGCTATATGGTGCTATTCTTATTGGAGCACTGTCGTATATGCAGTTCGTCATTTACCGAAAAGTCATTATGTGGGGCATGACTGTATTTATTTAAATCTCTATGTATTCATTTGGGAGGTCCTGAAGGACAGGAATCACACTTTTTCATGACTAAATGCCTGGTTACTATCTCATACCTTACATGTAGAAAGCACTTAACGAATATTAAGAGAACGATAAAGGATACTCACTGGAAATAAGCACAAAGATTTAGTGGTTCCACAAAGCAATAAGAAAAACATCAACCACTGGACCCCTCCCAAATGGCCTGCCCTTTTTAGATGAGGCATGTGCTTTCTTTCTTAAATTCAGCTTGCTTCCTTTATTAATTTTAATAACTTGAGCCTTATAGGCATTTGATTTTTCCACTTTTGCTATAAGTCTATTGTGGGAGTTTTGTATTTTGTCAATTTAGCTAAGCTGGGACCATGATTCCCAGAATTCCCCTTCCTGCATGTTTTAGAGTTACGTTTTGGCAATAGAGAAATTTGCATGAGATTTGGAAGGCTGAAGCACTAAGCATCTGTGTTTCCATTTGAAAGCTGGGTGTTGGGTCAAGCACTGTTGCAGCTCACTAACAAGTCTGCTGGTTCACCTTGTTGCACAGGCCAGCAGCCAGAACTGCACCTCCTTACCACCTATTACATCTCACCCCGCAGCTTCTTCAGATCCTGTATTAGGTTCATTTGCAGCTCTGTAGTGATTACCATCTCTTGAAATTGGAGGCTGGTTGTTGATGAGTAACCAATGTAGGTTCCAGTCTATCCTCAAGGGTTCCAGCCTATCTTCTCAGGTTTCAGTTACCTCTCCCACAGCTCAAATCCATATTTTCTTCTGGTCGCCAACCCCAATGACTTCAGGCTGCAGCCCCTGAACCTGGGACAATTATACATAAAATATTTAACCAGGTATCATGATTGCATAAGCCAGCCCTGGTGGTTTAGTGGTTAAGATTCAGCACTCTTACCACCATGCCCAGGTTTCTTTCCCATTCAAGGAACCATTCCACCCATCTGTTGTCTGTTGGTTGTCATCCTGTGGTGGCTGTGTGTTGCTGAAAATTATGACACTGGTATTTCAAATACTAGCCAGATCACCCATGGTGTAAGGCAGATCTTCCGGTCTAAGACAGACTATGAAGAAGGAACCGGCCACCCACTTTGGAAAAGATTGGCCATGAAAACCTATGAGTAGCAGTGGAGCATTGTCTGATACAGTGCCACAAGGTGAGAGGATGGCACAAAAAGACCAGGCAGGGTTCTGCTCTGCTGTATACAGGGTCGTAGGAGTCAGAATCCACTTGAGGGCACTAACAGTGATTGCATAAGGTCAGACCCCTATAACAAATCACAATGGTTCCCCTTCTCTAATAGAGCCCCGATTGATGCATCTCATGATTCTAAATCAGCTTTATTGATCATGATAGTCAGAGGCCTTCTCTGACTAATGATTTATCAAAAAGAGTCCTCCATTCCTAATTAACATAGAACAATCATGATAATAGTGGGAAAAACTAACGTTTATAACCACGTTATTATTTACAAAGCAATTTCACATTTACTATCTCATTTAATACTCAAAAATATCCTCCATGCTGTTTTAAACTATCTTTCTTTGACAGACGAGGAAACTGAGACTTCGAAAGTCAAAGTGACTTGCCCAAAGTTACACAGCTAGTGAGCCAGCACCAAGGCCAAACGCCAAAGGCAGGTGACCAAGTTTTACAGTCTCACATGCAGGCAGAGAATTTCCCATCACCCCTCTCCAAGCTGTGTAACCACAGGTGTATGTATCTCATGGGATTGTTGTAAGAAGTCAATGAAATAACACATGTAAAGTATTTAGAAAGGCACCTTGAATATCATCATGACTCAACAAATATTAACTGTTATCAGTTGTAGTAATCTTAATAGCAAAAGAAGGAATTCATCATACAAATTAATCAGTAAATATATATTTTAAAAAGATAAAGATTAGAAGAAAGCAGAGAGGAGTCTACATACTTGCTACGACATCATGGACAAGTTTTTAAATTTCCAGAATCCTCATTTTCATGATCCATCAAGGGAAATGATGGCATAAATCTATTGACCTACCATCCTGGTTCTTGGTCATCCATGCCCACACTTTCCTTACTTATCCTTCTTTCTAATCTTGCTTTAATCCCCTTTCTCTTAAGTAATTACTGGTGTTCTTTTCTTTTCCTTCTAGGACCCCAAGCCATTGTAGTCAGAATCATCTTCTAGTATTTTCCCTAAGACCCTCAGTTTATCCTTCTTCCCTCTCTCAAGATTGCCAGAGACCTTTTTTCTTTGCTTTTTCGTAAGCATATATTTAACATATCCTCCTCCAATCACCTCAGTAAGCTAACATTTCCAGGCACCTCCACCCTGTGTTGTAGTCACCAAGATGGCAATAACTCTTACTGATCCATCACACAAGACCACAGAGATAAAGCTCAGCCTACAGAAAAAGGATGAGCATTTGGCAGTGGTTTTGACAAGTGCCTGTGTTCTGCCCTTGGTACCATTTGCTCTTAACCTTCACATTGACGTTTCCGTACTTTTGCCTCCTGCTAAATTACCTCCACATACAATTGCTATGACTGTTAATTCCCATAACAATGCTGATAACAGGTCACATGACAAAAAGAACACTTCATCTACCCCATAGTAGTTTAGCCTAGCCCATTTTCTCCCAGTTCAGCCCATCTTCCAGAACACCATCAAACCCTGCTGGAGCCCATCAGAGCCCCATCCAGCCCCATATCCCACTGCTTCCAAATGCCACACCTGTTGCATTGGGCCATCTTTTATGTTGACATTTAGGAGGTTTTTTTCTTTTTAAATGAATTCCATTTTTGCTTTGTGTAGTGTAAGGCCTTCTGTTTTCAATAGATTTCCTTTTGTCAATCATCTCCTTCAAAATATTCTCTTCAGTTTTCACTTAATTTCCTTTCATCTTCTCATTCATAAATCTCAAAGCTGTTTTACATTAGTTATTTTTAAAGTATAATCCAGTCTGCTTCCTTTGTCAATGCATTTGCAGTGTAGCCAGTGCTGGCTCCACCCTTGCTTGTGATGAAGGCTTTTCTCCTAATGCAAATATATAATGCAGATTTTTAAGACTCTGTGAGGACTAAGGCTCTATATAACTGAAATCTAATTAATATATTTGGGGAAATTTGGAGTAGTGTGTGAGTTGATTTAAAAATAGCAGAAACAGGTAATATGCTCAAATTAGGTTAAGTTATAGTTATTTTTATCCCTCTGACTCCTATTAGATTCATTTCATCAACAAACATTTATTGAAAATCTGCTCTGTGTTACGCACCATGCTGGGCACAGGTTGTTGCATGTGGAGCAAAACATGCGTAATCCTTCCCCTGATAGTACTTACAGCTCAGTGTCAGAAACTGATGATAACTAATGAAGCGAATAAATAAATGAATTATATTAGTCCCTTGTAGGAAGGGATAGATTCTGTTGCAGGAAGAAAAAACAACAAGAAGATATTAGCAGTTAAAGCAACAAAGACTTATTTGTCACACTCATTATGGGTCCCTAGTGGGTTGGCTGGGGATCTGCTCTTCATCATTCTCTCGTTGGGACTCAGGCCAACAGAGCAGCCATCACCATGTATATTTCTTGTCTCTGAAGCAAAGGGAAAGAGAAAAAAGTGAATCATACTCTGGTTCTAAAATCTTTCTCCTAAAACTAACTCACCTCTCTTCTGCTCGCCTTTTCTTGGTCAAAATGAGTCATGTGGCCATGCCAAATTACAATGGGGGGGAAGGTTGGGAGGAATGGGTAATAAGAGAAATGCAATCCTATCACATGCCAGAGGGAGGAGAAATGGAAAACTTGTGAAGAGCTCTAACGAATACCACAAGGAGGGACTGTATCTTAGAAACTGTCTGTTAGAATGCTTTGACTGCAAGTAACAGAAAACCAAACTCAAGCTGTCTGAAATAATAAGGAAATGTATTTTCCCACATAAGAAGCAGTCTAATAACAGGGCAGACTCCAGCATGGATTGACTTAATGGCTCAACAATGTCATCCAGAACCCAGGTTATTTTCATCTCTCTGATCTACCATCTTCAGTAAGTTGGCTTTGCCCTCAAACTGGCTCCTCTCTTAGTCTCAAAATAAATTCAGCTCTTCCCAGACAACACATTGAAGCAAGAAAATGTGTAAATGAAGAAAATAAGAGGATGATCTCTTCCTATGTTTCCTTAAGAGTGAGTAAACCTGTGAAACCTCTAATTTTCCTCCAATTCCCATTGGATCTTATGCTTGTTCCCAATCTAATCCTTGTCAAGGAGAATGAGATTGTTGTGATTGGCTTAGACCCATCATTTGGAGATGAATGGATGTTGGGGAATATATCACCCTTTGAATTCCCTCTGCCTGCCATACCCTTTGGAACATAAATGCTTGTTAAAATCATACATAAATAAATAAGTGAATGACAATCAAAGACATTTCGTTTTGGACTGCCATCCATGATCTCCTCTATAACTTTTGACTTTGAGGCTATATTCTTAGTGTATAACTAAGGGGGTGCTATATTAGTTTCCTAGGGCTATCATAACAAAGTACTACAAACCAGGTAGCTTAAACAACAAAAATTGTCTGAAATCAAGGTGTCAGTAGGCTTGGTTCCTTCCGAGGGCTGTGAGTGAATGACTTGTTCTAGGCCTTTCTCATGGACTTATAAATGGCTGTCTTCATGTTCAAATGGCATTCTCCTGTATGTGTGCCTATGTCCAATTTTTCTTCTTTTATAAGGACACCAATCATATTGGATTAGAGGCCCACCTCTACGACCTCAACTTAATTTAACTAATTAACATCTGCCGCTACGCTATTTCTATATAAGGTTATATTCTGAAGTGCTTAGGAAGATATGACTTTTGAAGGGGACATAATTCAACGCAAAACACAGGCTACAACAAGCAGCCACAGGAAACTGGCACTTATTATTGGGTGCATTTTTTTTTAAAGATTTTTATTTTTTTCCCTTTTTCTCCCCGAAGCCCCCCGGTACATAGTTGTATATTCTTCATTGTGGGTCCTTCCACTTGTGGCATGTGGGACGCTGCCTCAGCGTGGCTTGATGAGCAGTGCCATGTCCGCGCCCGGGATTCGGAACCAACGAAACACTGGGCCGCCTGCAGCGGAGCGCGTGAACTTAACCACTCGGCCACGGGGCCAGCCCCTGGGTGCATATTTTTAATATTTTCCCTTACTATTTCTCTTAAGAAAAACTTATTTTTTAATGCCAGTGTAAACTTACATGCTTCCCCAGCAACTTATATCTATATGTTTATTTTTTTGACATTGTGAACCTTATAACTGATTCCATGTCTCTTTTGCCACAAAATCTTTTCTTATATATTTCTGTATATAATAACCTCTCCTTGCTTCATTTTACTTCAACTTTTTTGTCTTTATCTTGATGTCTTTATCTATTTTTACCCTACTAGCATTTTTTAAATAACTCAAATAATTTCCACATGAGTAGGCAAAAAAGGAAGGAAGGAAGGAGATAAAATCAGAAGAGTGAGGGAGAAAAGGAAGGAGGAAGGAAAAAACATTAATGATCAGAATTTAGAATTTCTAGAATTATATGAAAGCATTTTAGAAAACATCAGCTTTAATTTTTTCAGGTTTGGCAATTTCTAAATGTCCATTTATCTGAAGTAGATAGATTGGCTTAAGATATAAAAATTTAAGAAAGATTCAGTAAAAATACAATAAACTATTGATTCCTATTAATAGATAAAAGTGAAATGAAATGGGGACATTCTAATTATGGGGTATTCACAAAAGAAGATAGCTTTTTTCCTTTCAAGTCCCTGTAGTATCTTGAAATAGGACAGCAAAGTTTTAGCAAATAAAGATTGATTGAAGACTGTTTCAATGAATTCACAGGAATAATTTTAGCTAGAATATTAAACTAATTTATTAGTGAACATTAAAGTGTTTGAGAAGTATATTCTTTTAAATTGCAATAAAAAGAACTGCAAATATTTATTGAACACTTTCTGCGTGCCAGCAAATATATACTAAACATTCTATTTACCACACTTTATAAGACTCACAACAAACCTATTAAATACATGTTACAATTATTGCTATTTTACAGATAAGGATATAAGGCTCAACTAGTTAAGTTTCTTCCCAAAGTCACTGAACTAGAAAACATCAAAGTTGGGAATAGACCAGAGTCCGTCTGACCCCAAAGCTTACGCTCTTAAAATCTACTACTCTCCCAAATGAAAGGTCATCTTCCTTTAAGGTTTTTAGTATTCTTCAGTCTCCTTTCTAAATTACTATACATTTTTATTAAGTATATCTTTTATACTTATATTTTTACTTATACTTTTACTTATACTTTTATAATATCCTTGGAAGCTCATAACTAAGCAAACTGGAGATGATTAAGGAACAGCAAGCTTGGTGAAAAAAATCATTATATTTTCTGCATATTTTATTATTGTAAGAAAAATATACAAAATATTAAGGAAAATATTAAAGTTATACAAAACTTTCAAATAAAATATTTTTAAATTATTAAATAAGAGCTGAGTTTACTTTGTTAATAGATTTTTTTGTTAGGTTTATGCTTGATATGGTATTTGTTTATCTATTGCTGTGTAACAAATTACTCCAAAACTTAACTACTTAAAACAACAAACATTTCTTATCTCACAATTTCTGAGGTCAGAAATCCAGGCTTTGCAAAGTTGCTTATTCCTGGCTCAAGGTCTCTCAAAAGGTTGCAATCAAGCTGTCAACCAGGGCTGCAGTCTCATCTGAAGTATTGACTGGGGGAAGATCACATATGTGGTTGTTGGTGGGAAGTAGTTCCTCTCAAGTTGTTGGACGAAGAACCTCAGATCTTCAGTGGCTGTTGGTGAGAATCCTCCCTCAGTTATTTTCCAGATAGAGTTCTCTGTGGGCAGCTCACAATAAGGCAGCCAACTTCCCTCAAAGGAAGCCAACAAGAAAGAGAGGACGGCCAAGATGTGAATTAGTCATTTTGCAACTTCATCTCAAAACTGACATCTCATCCTGTTTGCTGCATTCTGTTCCTTAGTGGTGAATCAATAAGTGCAGCCCACACTCTAGGGAACGGGAGTAGATAAAGACTTGAATACTAGCAAATGAGGATCACTGGGGGCCATCTTAAAGGCTGCCTATTGCAATGGCTCTACACCATTCATGATCAAAGACTCACTAATTATAATTTTCATAATAGTCATCACTGATGAAAAACTTTATTCACTCAAATAGGTAAGAAAAATTTTAACATCAATTTTATAACTATTCGAAGGTTTACAGCAGTTGAAATTACATTTCAAAATTCTAATGGTCATTTTATTTTATTGACAAATGCAACATCAAAAATTTTTCAAGTAAACTTTGGCTCCAAATTTTTTCCTCATATTTTTTTAAACATTGATACATCTTGAACTTGCCAAATGGTCTTGAATTGTGCAAATGAGAATGGATGCTACTAAATGGGAACATTAGCAGAAAACACATAACAGGAGCCAGTGAATGAGAAGGTAAATATTTGTGGCTGACTCACGGAGCCTCACCATCAGAAGTTCTTGCCTGAATTCACAGCCCACTTCAACCAGCCATTCCATGGTCTGTGCACCATATTCCCAGGGCACATAGGATATAAATTCTCCAGCAGCTCCAGGATCTCTCATTCTTGGTGGTCAGCAGCCACTCTGCAGCTTGCTGCTGGAAGGTATCCAGGAAACAGAGCACTTACTTGAGCATGTTCCACACTAGTGTTTCTCTAACTTTATTGTGCATACAAATCATCCAGGCATCTTGTTGAAATCCAGATTCTGATTAAGTAAATGCAGCATGGGACCTGAGGTTCTGTATTTTGGTGCAACCTCCCAGGTGATGCTGATACTGGTGAGTAGCAAGTCTCTATACAACAAAGTTGAATACTAAAGACCACACATTGCTCATCATCTTTTTGGCCGCCACTGGGAACAATGGGGGAAGTACTGCCAGACCCCACTCCTCAAGACTACACTCTGAGGGTATAGTAGAGACTATGGTTGCTCTGCCTCGAAACACTTACATCTCTTTCACTGGTTCTGTTCTCATTCTCCTACTTCCACTGTCTTTGCTCCTTGGGGTTCACACCCTGCAGCTTTATTCAGAGTGTTATCCCTGAGCTATTGGTGCTGCTTCCCCCACACTGCCCTCACAGACAGAGCCAGCAGTACTTGGTAATTTGTGTCCCTCTGGGGCAGTCTGTGGCCAATGACTGACTATTGCAGGAGTAGGAAAGCTCAGCTTCCATACTTCAAGGTAGGACAAAATCTGAGGTGTCCTTTATGCTCCAGAGCTCTCTGCAGAATCAGAGACTAGAGACTTCACTAGAAATTTCTGCCTTCTCAGCTTCTTCCCTTCCCTATCCTGCTTCCCTGTCCTCTCTTGCAGGTTTCTCCTGGGAGTACTTCCTTGTTAAATCACTTATACACAACACCTTGTCTCAGATATACCGTGACAGAGGATGCTTGCTGCTTCAAGAAACTGACTAGTCCTGGGCTCCACCTTCGTCCTCAAGGTCCAAGAACATGCATATCTATGGCACACATGTGACTGGCACACTCTTTGGGAAGCTCTGGGCTAGAGAACCAATTTTGTGTAAATACACTGTCTGGCAAGAATCACAGGACGCTTCATATTTTGTAGCCTCGGTCCTGTTCACTAATCAACAAGGCAAGACATCTACCTGCTCCTGAATTTGTAGTCCCATGTTATTGACACAGACATCACAGAACCACCACATCCTCATTTGTAATTTTAGAAAAGAAAAAACCATAGGACAGATGTAAAATAATTTGTAGATTCTTCCAAGTCACCTTTGCCAATGATTCCTAATTATTTTAGGAAATGATTTTAGTCGGCCTGTGTCCTCCAGCCTTTGCAGTTTGGCCTACAATTTGTGAACAAGGACAGTGAAGACATTAGCAACTTTATTTAAAGCAGTTGCATTTTCCTTTAAAGACAAAACAGGAAGTCCTTGATTTTGCTGACAGACTTTTGGGGTTTGAATTCTATCTAAAGTGAATTATGAAAAAAAGCCTATGTTGGGGAAAAAGCTACAAATAGCTCCATGAGCCTTGTGCAATGGACCAACATCTCATTATTCCAATATAAGTTTGTTCCGACTAGAGGATAATTCAAAGCAACTGCTACTTCTCTTAAATACCTTGTTATTCTTTAATAAAAAGAGCTGAACCTTAGTTCATTGAGATCCACTTATTTTTAGCTTCTCTGATTCATTAGGTTTCACCACGAAGTTCAAATAGAGCTAAGAATTATGATAACTAAAAATCAGTAATAGACTGAGAGCTATAGCTTAAACAACTATATTTTCCCCACTTTGAGTAAGCAGCTTTGGACCCACTCCATTCCCTGCTGTAAGTTTTAATAATAGTAGTTAACTTGGGTGTTTCTTTCTGCAGTTAATCAAAGTGCTTCACAACGAGACTGAACTTTGCTTTTCCACATTTAACTGCAGCTGTTTTTCATATGGTGGTGTTCCAGAAGGGATCAGCAGTCTCCCAGCCCTGGGAGAAGGTGGGCAGAGTATGAGAATGTTCTGTCTCCCACCATTTCCTCCCTTTTCTGTTCCTGGAACACTCAAAATGAAATGATAAGTAGCTTTGTCCTTAAGAAAATTCTTTCTTCCATCTTTTCCCTCTGTCTAAGCAGTTTAAACACTCAGCAATCCACTTTTTTTGGCTACTCATCTCTCCTCAGGGGAATGAGTGCTAAGGAATATTTTCTGTTATAGTCTGGCTTTTACTATGACAGTGTGACAGAGGGAGTGACAAGAGATGATCATTTCTTTCATTCACTCAATAGATATTTGTCCGATGCCTATCCTGGTCTTTGGGCTAGCACAGAGGGAACAGAGACGCACAGGTCTAATTCTTCCACTTGACAAGCACAGGACTTTGCTGGGGTAATCGAAAACGTAGCCAGTATTTTTAAAACAATGAGATAAATTACTTAAAAGAAATCTATGTGATTTGAACATAGAGGTTAAATAACCTGCCCAAGTAACATATTTTAAAAAGTGACAAACCAAGATCTTGAACCCAGTAACAATAACGTCCATGCTTTTTCCAGTACTATTTCACACTGCTTTTCAATTAGGTAATTAATCTCATTGTTTTGAAATTACTGGCTTGATTTTCAAATGAAAGAATTTTAGCCTTGTATCTGTATCTGAGAAATAAGGATAAGACTATAACACCTCGATTTTAAAGTAACATTGATTTAAAAACACCTTGTTTAATAATAGGTTGTAAGGAGGAGAAAAAACACTATATTAAATGTACACATGGCTGTAAAACACCATAATTGCTGAAATATTAAAATGTGAAAAAAATATGAATATAAATATAAGATAAATATAAGCAATGCCTCAGGAGATTATTGTAAGGATTATTGAGAGCTTTCATAAAGTACCTTACGCATTGCCTAGTACATAATAGGCATCCTACAAATGGTAGCTCTTCTTGCCATTATTGTTAGTGAATTAAGCATAGGATAGCACTTCATGTGAGGAAGGAGCTTAACTATCTGACCCATAAGATAAGCTTTACAGTAGAGCTAATATCGAAGCTGACTCTTCAAGATTTACTAATCACTCTGGCTGAGAAGATGGCAGTGTAAGCAGACTCTGACCTTACCACCTCGCATGGATACAACAAAGTTACAGCTACCCATGGAACAATTACCCCTGAGAGAGAACTGGAGACTGGATAAAAGAACACCCAGAACAAGGGACAGTGCAGACTAAGGTGGAAAAGGTAGAAATACCTTTCTGCAGAGGAAAAAAGCCACATTCTAGCCATGGCGCTTCACAGCTGGGAGCAATCTTAAGGTATGAAGCTCCCCCTGGAGGAGCGGGGGATCTGAGCAGGAATGCTCTGCCACAATAGGAAGCTTTTGAACTCAGCACAACCAAGACAAGTGTCATAACATCTGGCCTTGCTGGCTATTAACAACAACAGGGAATACCCCCAGAAAAGCTATTGAACATAGGAGAAAGAAAAGCCTTTTCTTAAAGGTACCACACACAAATTCACTCATTTCAGAAAGCAAAGTAAAATCACCAGAAAGAAAAGCGCACCATCCTTTGGTGAAAATAGATTCACTTGGTAGGCTCTGGGCTCATCTCAGGGAGGTAAAAGGTGGCTGGGACCACCTCTCCAGGGACTGAGACATGGCAGAAGCCATTATTGTGACCTAATACAGGGATGCTAACACAGTAGCTGGCAGACACCATTGGAGTTCCTCCCTGTTAGTTCTTGGCCTGTTAGTGCAGAGGTTTGCCCCACCCACTAGAGAATCAATTTACCAGCTCAGCCAGGGCAGGCAGCCCACCCTGGGGATGGTCTCCATCCACCCCCAAGCCCTCAGGCAACTTGTGGGCCTGCATCAGCAGGGTATGTGTTACCTCTGCAGTAGGATGAGTAGGTCCAACTTTGCAGGGCAGGGCATGTGGGAGGGGCAGGCCTGCATTGGTGGAGTATTAGGGCCTCTGCAGCAGGGCAAGTGGATCCACGTTAGTGGGGCAGGTTGTGTGCATGGGGCAGGAATGTGGGGATGGGGTGTGTGGGCCTGTGAGTGGTGGGGCCTGTCAGCAGCAGTAGACTCGTGTTTCTCAAACAGTCACATAGGGGATCTGCCCCACCTTCCAAGACCTGAAACAATTATGTGCTGCCACACCTGGGGCTAGCCCCACCCAGTTGCACTACTGAGAGAGCTGACAACAGCCTTGCAAGTTGGAGGCCTACAGGAATTTTGAGGACCTTAGCCTAAAAACCAGCCATGCTGGGGGCCTACTCATTTAACAGAAAAACTGAAGCAGGAATGTGCTATTAGACCTTGTAGTCAACTGTGCTAGGGCTCCCCCTGCCCAATAATGTGACAGAAGGGACTGTAGCAGCTGCATGCAGCTGAGCCTTACAAGCAGTCAGCCAGGGGGACAGACTAACCTCCCTGGGCACCTGTAGCAGGAGCAACCCTGCCACAACAGAAGGACACATGTAGCCCACACAGGGGACTCTCCTGGAACATTTGGAACTGGTGATGAGACGGGAGCACATTGCTGGGCCTCATAAGGCATCTCTTACATAAGGTCACTTCTCCAGGAGTGGAAGATGTAGCTGATCTACCTAATACATAGATATAAGCACAAAGACAGAGGCAAAACGAGGAGACAAAGGAGTATGGTCCAAATAAGGGAAGAGGACAAATCTTCAGAAAAAGAACTAAATGAAACAGAAATAAACAATCTACTGGATAAAGAGTATAAACTAATAGTCATAAGAATGCTCACTGATCTTGGGAGAAGAACGGATAAATTGAGTGAGAACTTCAACAAAGAATTTGAAAAAATAAAATAGAACTAATCAGGACTGAAGAATACAATAATGGAAATGAAAAATTCACTAGAGGGAATCAATAGCAGAGTAGATGATACAGAAGAATGGATCAGCAAGCTGGATGAAAGAATAAAGGAAATAACCCAAGCTGAACAGAAAAAAGAATAAAGAATTTAAAACAACAAGGACAGTCTATAGGAGCTCTGGGACAACATCAAGCACACTAACATCCATATTATAGGTGTCCCAGAAGGAGAAGAGAGACAAATGGACAGAAAATCTTTTCAAAGAAATAATAGCTGAAGACTTTCCTAACATAAGGAAGGAAACAGGCATCCAGGTACAGGAAGCACAGAGAGCTCCAAACAAGATGAACCCAAAGAGGCCCACACCAAGACACATTACAATTAAAAATGTCAAGAACTAAAGACAAAGAGAGAATCCTAAAACCTGCAAGAGAAAGGCAACAAATTACATTCAAAGGAAACCCCATAAGGCTATCAGTTAACTTCTCAGCAGAACCTTACAGGCTAAAAGGGAGTAGCATGATATGTTTAAAGTGCTGAAAGGAAAAACCTAAGCCAAAAATACTCTACCTGGCAACATTATCATTTAGAATGGAAGGAGAGATAAGGATTTTTCCAGACTAGCAAAAATTAAAGGAGTTTATCACCAATAAACTAGCCCTACAAGAAACACTTAAGTGATTGTTTAAGTGAAAAAGAAAAGACTGCAAATAGGAATAAGAAAATTATCAAAACATAAAATAATAAATTCACTGGTAAAGGCAAATACATAGTAAAGGTAGCACATCAAACACCTATGAAGCTAATATGAAGGTCAAAAAAGAAAAGTACTAAAGTTATTTGTTTCCAAGATAAGAGGTTAATGAATACACATACACAAAAAAACAGGTTAAATATGATATCAAAAACATAAAATTTTGGAGTAGGGGAGTAAAAGAGTAGAGCTTTTAGGAAGAGGTCAAGCTTAAGAGACCACCAAGTTAATACAGATTGCTATTTACATAGGTTAATATACATGAACCTAAGGGTAACCACAAACCAGGAACCTATAATAAATAAACCAAAAACTAAGAGAAAGGAGCCCAAACATAATTCTAAAGAAAGCCATTAAACCACAAGGGAAGAGAGCAAGAGAAGAAAGGAACAGAGAAGAACTACTAAAACACCCAGAAAAAAAGTAAAAAAAAAAAAAAAAAGGCAATGAGTACATACTTATCAATAGCTACCTTAAATGTCATTGGACTAAATGCTCCAATCAAAAGGCATAGGGTGGTCGACTGGATAAAAAAACAAGAACCATACAGATGTTGAGTACAAGAGACACACTTCAGATCTAAAGACAGTCACAAACTGAAAGAGAAGGGATGGGAAAAGATACTCAATGCAAATGGCAATGAAAAGAAAGCTGGAGTAGCAATACTTACATAGGGAAAAATAGACTTAAAAACTGTAACAAGAGACACAAAGGGCACTACCTAATCATAAAAGGAACAACCCAACAAGAGGATATAACACTCATAAATATCTATGCGTCCAACATAGGAGCACTTAATTATATACAGCAATTATTAACAGACACAAAAGGAGAAATAGACAGCAACACAATAACAGTAGGGGACTTTAACACTCCACTTACATCAATAGACAGATCATCCAAACAAAAGATGAATGAGGAACCATTGGCCTTAAAGGACACATCAGACTAGATGTACTCAGAGGATATATACAGAACATTCCATCCAAAAACTGCATAATATGCATCCTTTTCAAATGCACATGGAACATTCTTCACGATAGACTAGATATTAGGCCACAAAACAAGTCTCAATAAATTTAAGAAGATTGAAATAACACCAAGCATCTTTTCTGACCGCAATGGTATGAAACTAGAAATAAACTACAGAAAGAAAATCAGAAAAGCCACAAATATATGGAGATTAAACAAAATGCTACTGAACAACTATTGAGTCAACAAAGAAATCAAAGGAGAAATCAAAAAATACCTGGAGACAAATGAAAATGAAAATACAACATGCCAAAATTTATGGGATACAACAAAAGCAGTTCTGAGGGAAGTTTATAGCAATACAGGCCTACTTCAACAAATGAGAAAAGTCTCAAATGAACAATCTAACAGTGCACCTAGATGAACTAGAAAAAGAAGAACAAACAAAGATTAAAATCAATAGAAGAAAGGAAATTATAAAAATCAGAGCAGAAAAAATTGAAATAGAGACTAAACAAATAGAAAAAAATCAATGAAATGAAGAGCTGGTTCTTTGAAGACATGAACAAAATTGACAAACCTTTAGCCAGACTCATCAAGAAAAAAAGAAAAAAGGTGCAAATAAAATCAGAAACAAGAGGAGAAATTACAATGGACACCTCAGAAATACAAAAGATTATAAGAGAGTACCACAAAAAGCTATACACCAACAAGTTGGATAATCTAGAAGAAATGGATAAATTCTTAAAATCATGCAACCTTCCAAAACTGAATCAAGAAGAAATAGAGAATTTGAATAGACCAATCACCAGTAAGGAGATCGAAACAGTAATTAAAAACCTCCTAAAACATGAAAGTCCAGGGCCCGACAGCTTCCCTGGTGAATTCTACCAAACATTGAAAGAAGACTTAATACCTATCTTTCTCAAACTCTTCCAAAAGACTGAAGAGGAGGGGAAGCTTTCTAAGTCATTCTATGAGGTCAACATTACCTTGATACCAAAACTAGACAAGGACAACACACAAAAAAAGAAAATTATAGGCCAATATCACTGACGAACATCAATGCAAAAATCCTCCACAAAATACCAGCAAATTGAATACAACAGTACATTAAAAAGATCATACACCATAAACAAGTAGAATTTATTCCAGGGATGCAGGGATGGTTCAACAATCACATCTCAATCAACATGATACACCACATTAACACAATGATCAATAAAAAAAAATCACATGATCATCTCAGTAGATGCAGAGAAGGCATTTGACAAGAGACACCATCCATCTATGATAAAAACTCTGAATAAAATGGGTATAGAAGGAAAATACCTCAGCATAATAAAGGCCATATATGATAAACCCACAGTTATTATCATACTCAATGGAGAAAACCTGAAAGCTAGCCCTTCAAGAATAGGAACCAGACAAGTATGCCCACTGTCACCACTCTTATTTAAGATAGTATTGGAAGTCCTAGCCAGAGCAATAAGGCAAGAAAAAGAAATAAAATGGATCCAAATTGGAAAGGAAGAAGTGAAATTGTCACTATTTGCAGATGACATGATTTTATATATAGAAAACCCTAAAGAATCCACCAAAAAACTTTTAGAAATAATAAATGAATATGGTAGTTGCAGGATACAAATCAACATACAAAAATCAGTTGTATTTGTAGACACTAACAGTGAAGTAGCAGAAAGAGAGTTTAAGATTACAATCCCATTTACAATTGCAACAAAAAGAATAAAACACCTAGGAAAAATTTAACCAAAGAGGTGAAAGACCTGTACACTGAAAACTATGAAAGATTGTTGAAAGAAATTGAAGAAGACACAAAGAAATGGGAAGCTATTCCATGCTCTTGGATTGGAAGAATTAACACAGTCAAAATGTCCATACTTCTAAACCAATCTACAGATTCAATGCAATCCCTATCAAAGTTCCAATGAAATTTTCACAGAAACAGAACAAAGAATCCTAAAATTTACGTGGATCAACAAAAGACCCTGAATAGCCAAAAGAATCCTGAGAAAAAACAACAAAGCTGGAGGTATCCCACTCCCTGATTTCAAAACATACTACAAAGCTATAGTACTCAAAACAGCATGGTACTGGCACAAAAACAGACACACGGATCAATAGAACAGAATCAAGAGCCCAGAAATAAATCCACACATCTATAGACAGTTAATTTTTGTCAAGGGAGCCAAGAACATACAATGGAGAAAGGAAAGGCTTTCCAATAAATGGTGTTGGGAAAACTGGACAGCCACATGCAAAAGATTGAAAGTAGACATTAGCTTACACCATACACAAAAATTAAATCAAAATTGATTAAATATTTGAATATAGAACTTGAAACCATAAAACTTCTAGAAAAGAACATAGGCAGTACACTCTTCAACATTGATCTTAGCAGCAAATTTTCAAATGCCATGGCTGACCAGGCAAGGGAAAGAAAAGAAAAAATAAATAAATGAGACTACATCAAACTAAAAAGCTTCTGCAGAGCAAAGGAAACTACCAACAAAATGAAAAGACAACCTGACAACTGGGAGAAAATATTTGCAAAACATATATTTGATAAGGGGTTAATATCCAAAATATTTAAAGAACTCATACATCTCAACAACAACAGCAAAACAACTCAATTAAAATATGGGAAAAGACCTGAATGTACATTTTTCCAGAGAAGATATACAAATGTCCAACAGGCACATAAAAAATGTTCAATATCACTACTTATTAGGGAAATCAAAATCAAAACTATAATGAGATATCACCTCACACATGTCAGAATGGCTATAATTAACAAGACAAGAAATAACAAGTGTTGGAGAGGGTGTGGAGAAAAGGGAACTGTCATACACTGCTGGTAGAAATGTAAACTGGTGCAGCCACTATGGAAAACAGTATGGAGATTCCTCAAAAAATTAAGAATACAACTACCATATGATCCAGCTATTCCACTGCTGGGTGTTTATCCAAAGAACATGAAAACACCCATGCATAAAATACATGCACCCCTATGTTCATCGCAGCATTATTCACAATAGCCAAGACTTGGAAGCAACCTAAGTGCCTATCAACAGATGAATGGATAAAGAAGATATAGTATATATACACAATGGAATACTACTCAGCTAGAAGAAAAGATGAATCTTGCCATTTGCAACAACATGGATGGACCTTGAGGGTATTATCCTAAGTGAAACAAGTCAGATGGAGAAAGTCGAATACCATGTCATCTCACTCATAAATAGAAGACAAAAACAACAATAAACAAACATATAGATAGAGAAATGAGATTGGTGATTAGCAGAGGGGAAGGAGGGAGGGAGGAGGGCGAAAGGAGTAACTGGGCACATGTGTATTGTGACACATGGTAATTAGTCTTTGGTTGGTGAATATGATGTAGTCTACACAGAAATCGAAATATAATGATGTACATCTGATATTTATATAATGTCGTAAATCAACGTTACCTCAATAAAAACATGGAAAAAAAGATTTACTAGTCAGGTAAATAAGGAATGGAATTGAATTTGAAGCAAAGGAAATAAGAGATAAAAAGACACTGGTATGTTGTTTTCTAAGAATCTGAAATAGTCTGCCATGGCTAGACTGCAAGGTATGCATGCAAAAGTGATGTCAGACACAGCTGGAGCTGTAAGCAAGGCAAGGTCAGAAAGAGCCTTGAATGGGCCTTGGATGGCATGACATAGAATTTGGGGACCCAAATGAAAAATGAACATAGGACAAAGAATACTTGAAATTAAACACCTGTCTACAAATTTCATTTGTTGCCACTGAGAAAGAAAATTAATTTATTCATTTCATTTCCCAGATGGAAACATCTTAAGAGTTCTATAGTTTCAACATGTTTAGCAATATGGTAATTCCACAGCAAACTGATATCTTCCACTTCTAGTGCGTTTAAGTAGTCGTGAAGCCCTTTTTTGGTCAGAAGCTCATTTGATTATGTGGGATGGGTAGAACAGAACATATTATAACTTATTTCTGAAAACCCTGATGCTGATCAGAAGACTAAATTACTCACCCAAGATCTCATAGCTAGCAAGTCGCGTACTGAGACTCACACCCATGTCTTTGAATTTTAGATCAGAAGCCAAGCAGACCTCTTTGGAAAGAACTCTCCTGGGTCATTGTCATATTAGAATCAGGCTGGTCTATTCCCTCTTATTTAGCAAGACCAAATTCCTATAATATTGATCTTTGAGTTTTCTTTTCCTGTGTTTTTTCCCCAATACTTTCCCCCAGTAATTCAGAGTCATTAAGCTTACCTTGAGTGAAAGTAGGAATCTAGAGCAAGAATGTAAAAAGATCTAAGAAAGACTTAATGTTTGTTTGTATTTTTACCCTTCAAAATAGGCTTTTGAAGGTACCAAATAAAATATAGGCTATAACAATAAAGTTGGAAATGAAATGAAAAAAGACCGAGCTAATCCATTCCCAATTCCTGCATTTGTCTCAAGGGAAACTATTCGTGGAGTATGTGGCCACGTCAGCAGGGCCAGCATTTTAGGATTGCCAACCAGCATGAGTGGCCAGCACCAAGCTGACACATGGACGTTTTTGCTCATTCAAGGAGGTCCCTATGTCACCCAAAAGAAGAAGCCATATTAGAGTGGCTTCATTGTAGTAGGGTGGGGATCATCTGTCAACTACTCTCTTCAGTTGCCCATGAATCATCCTGGAGAAGGAAATCCACTAGGCCCTGGGGCTTTCCTGAACTCCGTTAGAACTGACCATACCCTTCTGTCAATGGTCCAGGACAATGTGAAAGTCATACCCTGGAGTTGCATGATGCTGTGGAACTGGCCCAGAAGAAATGATTCCCTACCTTCATCCAGCTAAATTTAAAAAGGGGTTTTAAATGTTAACTCCCAGGAGATGACGTGGAGGGGATGTGCAATGTAAAGTTTGGTTCTGGAAATTGGGTGGGACTGGAGAATGGTGAAACCCAGTCCCATTACAGTTTTTAAATTCCCTTTGGTTATTAAATTTTTCATATATTTATGTCTTCACTCTACAATAAGATTATGAAATACTTTCTGGCTAAGACTAATCTTGTATTTTGTGCGTCTCTAATAGCACTTCTAGAAACTAGATGTGTAAAAATACTGATTAATTGATAAGAGGATAAGTTTTTCAAAGTGATTTATATAGTAAAAGATTATAGTGTCAAATTTTTTATTTAGAACTTCTGACCTTTTTAAAATAGTTTCTCCTAAAGCTCATACTAATTCACAGAGGGAGCTAAGTATTGGAGATATTACCCACTATTTTTACATCACTGGAATTACTATAACTTTTAATAACATGCACATACATTTTTGTCCTTAGCATTTTCCCCAAGGTCAGGGTTATAGGTAAATGGGAAAAGCACAGGGCTAGGAATCCTTGAGGTAACACCATTACGGAGTCTTTCTTGACACGCTACACTCACAGGGAGAAAATGTCCTTCTTAATGCTCCCATTTTACCCTGTTAGTATTTCTATCACAGTTACTATAATATAACTCTTCCCTATTTATACACTTCGCTCTCTCTCTAGAGTAGTGATTCTCAACCAGGAGACATTTAGCAGTGAGTGGGGTGAAAGGAGGCAGGGGGATGGGGAGGATATTGGCATCTAGTAGGTAGAGGCCAGGGATTCTGCTAAACATCATACAATGCATGGGACAGGCAACAATACAACAAAAAACTATCTGGCTCAAAATGTCAGTAATTCTGGGTTGAGACCTCCCTGTAGAGTGTAAATCTCTTGAAGGCAGGGATCATGGCTTATTTACCTTTCACCCTCAATGCATGAAATATAGTAATTTATCAATAGTGTACTATTAAACTAACACAATAAATACTGTTATAAAGAAAACCTCCAGCAGGTTGTCACACAAGCTGTTTCTTCATCTTGGGCCAGGTACCCGTCACTTTTGTTTCTCTTTTGCAGACCCCAGACTTTTATTTATCTTCCAAAGAAAAGCAACTATATATATGTATGAAGTGCTTACTTGTGTGCAGGCACTGTCTCAGGCCAGGGATACAGCACGAATGGAAAAAAAATCCCTGCTCAACTCCTCTGCACTGTTATCTCCAAATAAGGCCATGACACTATCAATGATTTTTAAAAGCTTTCTAAAAGTTATTAATTTAAGGTGTTTTTTTCTTCCAACGATTACAGAGAAGAACAGGCACAGTCCATTGGAGACTGAGGAAAACTTAAGATGAAAGATACCAATATACCTTTTGTGGAGGGAACTGAAAACTTACCTGGCAAAGGGTAAGCTTTGAGAAGAGGTTAAGAGTAAGGGCCAACAATCAAATCTACCTCAAGATCCTAGATTATGGTATCCAACTAGCCACATATGGCTATCAAGCGCTTGAAATGGTTTATTGCTGGGGAACTGAACTTTTAATTTTATTTCATTTTAATTAATTTAAATTTAAACACACTTATGACTAATGTCTATGGTACTATACAACACAAGCCTAGAAAAATCTATGCTCTAGATTAGCATTATCTAATAGAAATATAATGAGTGCCACATATGTAATTTTGCTTTCTAGCAGCCATATTAAAAAAGAAAAAATTAAAATTAGTTTTTAATAATGTATTTTATTTAACCCAATTTATGCAAAATAGTATCATCTTAATATTTAATACACATAAACAGTTATTAATGAGATAATTTACATTATTTTACTGAACTAAATCTTCAAAATCTGGTATATATTTTACACTTAGCATATCTCAATTTGGATGCTCAGTTTCCTTCAGTTAACAAGAAACAGTTCTACAAAAACAATAAAGTTCTGTTTAATAGAGAACTATTTTATACTGCTTCTATTTTTAAATTTAAAAATACATTAACTAAAACAAAATAACATTAAAAATTTCCTTCCCGGTCAAACTGACCCCATTTCAAGCACTCAACAGCTACACGTGGCTTGTGGCTAGGGTAGCAGACAATACAGCTCCAGACGAATAAAACACTAACAAAATATAGATGAAATACAAAATGAGTTGATCTTGCAGTGAGACCAAGATGATAAGTGTGATGAAAAGTTGACACTATTCAGATTTAGATGCTGGGATTTCCTACCAGAACAAAAGTGGAAAAGGAAACAACTTGCAGAAATGGAATTTCCCCATTTCCTGTGCGCTTTTCATTCTCTAACGTTCTTTCAGAGGCTGCAGTATTTCCAATGTGTGAGGTTGTCCTGTATTGCTCCCCATGTTCTCCCTACCCCAGCTCAGCAAACCTCCCTATCAATGCAGAGCTTCAAGGATTCAGCCCAGCGTGTGTTAAATCCTCACACTTCATTTTGCTTCGCCACTCTATCCTCAGGACAGCTCCCCCTGCCTCCATGGAACCATAACTTTTTTGGCTCACATTACTAGTATCTCCTTCCCTCTGGGTTCAGCTGGATAAGCAGCTGTTAAGAAGTACAAAAGAGTACTATACACTCTGGATCCATCCTTCTCCTCTCTCCATTCCCTGGCTAAGAAAGATCCTACATGAGAAACTCTGTTTGTTCAAAGGGAAAGAGGTCTGAAAGTGATTTCCAGGTCCCCATATCCAATTTTCTTCCCATCTTACTCTCTGGAGTATTAATGAAGAACTGTTTGAAACGTCAGAGGGGAAGACAGGATGTTACCTTTAAAAGGGCACACCATCCCTCAGAGTCTGGAGAAAGTAAAGAGTCTCTAATACACGCAGTCCACATCTTGTGAAGGTCATCCACATCCGGATGCAAAGAAGGCCCCAAAAGGATGTGGAAACTTCCTTTAGGGAACCATTGCCAATTGTTCCTTGGAATATCTTTCCTTGGAAATAAGAGACTGGCCCCCAGACACTTGTTGTTAGTTGGCCAACTGGCACATTCTAAATTTTCTATTCCATTTATGGACAGGCTAATCTTGTCATATGTTGCAAGGGCTTTCAGTAGGGCATTCTTCTTCTTAATGGAACTCAGGTGCAAGAAGGTGGAGTTCATCATTTGCCTCAGTTCATAATATCTTATTATCTTTAGTTCAGGCAAGTCTCACTCGTTTATTTATTCATATGTTCATTCATTCATTCATTTTACTGTGTATGTCCTTTTATCCCGTTTTCTCACTCCTAAATCTCTCCCCTATATAAGCAACCATTGTATGCTGTTTAATATCTTCTCTTTTTTAAATATATTATACAAGATTTGTATGTTTTGTGTGCATGTATTTTTAAACTATGTAATTTGTGTTGCTTATTTTACTTTATATTATTCATTCTATTTCTTAGTTTTTCACTGTTTTTCTTCTATATGTTGAAGATCCCTTCATGTTGAAGTGTATACAATGTATCTATTTTCTCTAATTTTCGAATAATATACGTAATGTGCATCCACCATACTTTGTCAACCCACTGTCCAAGTAAGGGATAATCAGACTGTATCTTTATACCCTCACTCACATAGGAAGGCCATGATGGTATTCTGGGTCCCTTGGTGGCAGTGTCAGCTGTAATAAATAGCCCTTAAGTGGTCTGGGTATCGCCTTACCCCACGGTAGAGTGACTCTGATAAATGGTTCAGGTATTTTTGAGGAAGGATTGGTGGAATCTTTATTTTATATGCTTGCAGTGACATTCCAGGTTGTTTACTGGAACTAATGGGCTCTAAATTTGAGAAGTGGTTCCAAATTAGAAATTAAGTGAGAAATCACAATTTTCCATTTTAGTGGCTAACATCAGGCTTCTGCTTGCTCGATTTTGATTTTTCCAGTTACATAAGTCAATCACTCCCCCTACTCATTATTTGTCCCTAGGAACAACACAACTTACTTACATTTTGCGTCACCACCTTTCCTCTGATATTAAGTACTGGCACTTAGCCTCTGCTCTTTCAGATCCTATCATCTCCATTTCCATAACAGAGTCAAGTTCTAAGGCAGCATGTGCTTGGCTAACTCTGACTGAGACAGAAAGAAAGAAAGGAAGAGAGAAGGAGAATATTCTTGATTCATAGGGGAGCATAGTCAGGTGGTAGGTTGTCTCACCTCACAAAGTAAATATACTCAAACATTCCCAACTTTCTGAGCCTTTTGTCCCACAGAGTACTGCCAAGGCAGTTTCAACATCTCCAGCTAATTTGCTGTTGGTCTAGATTACTGCTATGTCCAAGCTTTAAAGAGACAATCCAGCAAAGTATTAGGACTAGCTCTGGTCGTCCTTGCCAAGATGCTAAAGCCACAGTCATGGGAAAGTCTCCCTAAGCCAACAAACTCTTACCTTCCTGGCCTTATATTCTATCCCTTCTGTAGTAGTTTCCTAGGGCTGCTGTAACAAAGTACCACAAACTGGGTGGCTGAAAATAATAGAAATTTATTCCCTCACAGTTCTGGAGTCTAGAAGTCTGAATCAAGACACTGCATGGCATGCTGTCTTTGAAGCCTCTAGGGAAAGATCCTTCCTTGGTTCTTCCTAGCTTCTGGTGATTGCCAGCAATCCTGAGGCTTGTAGACACATCACTCCAATCTCTGTCTCATTGTCACATGGCATTCTCTCTGTATGTCCCCATGTTCCTATGTCTTCACATTGCTGTCTTATAAGAATACAAATGATTGTATCTAGGGTAATCCAATATGATCTCTTCATAACTTGTTATATCTGCAAAGTCCCTATTTACAAATAAGGTCAGATTCACAGGTACCAGGGATTAGAACTTCAACGTATCTTTTTAGTAGACAGAATTCAACCCACAGCATGCTCTATTACAACTGTAAGTGGAACAGCTTCAATATCTGCTCTCTTATGTGTTCTTCTGTTTAATGTTGATACATAATTGCCAGGTCCTGCAACACTTGTAGTAAGAAAACCATTTCCTTCCAGTACAGGAACTGTACGTTCCTACTCATGCTAGATTGAGATCATCCCTAGTTATTTGTCTGGAGGCAAAGAGGGGAGGTAGGGGTAGATATTAAGGACAAGCAGCATCTTGCAAAGCATTTATCCAAGGTGAGATTTTGCATAAATGAAAGCCTATCTTAACAAGGAAGAGAGGGTCACTTCTGCCATCCCAAAAGACTCAGGAGAGTCTGGGAGTTCAAATATGCTCAAATACCTAAAGAAAACCACAAACGAAGAGCTAACACAAACCAGGAGAAACAGAGACTATCAATTAATATAAATTATTAAAAGGAACCATACAGAAATTCTAGAGCTGAAAAGTAAAGTAACAGAAATGAAAAACTCATTAGAGGGGTTTAACACCAGACTTGAGCAGGTAGAAAAAAGAATCAGCAAACTTAAAGGAAGATATTATCTAGTCTAAGGAGAAGAAAGAAAAAATAATAAGGAAAACAGAGTCTAAGAGACATTGGGAAATCATCAAGCATACCAACACAAACATAGCGGGAATACCAAAAGGAGAAGAAAGAGAGAAAGGGGTAGAAAGAATATTTGAAGAAATCATGGCTTAAAACCTCCAAATTTGATAAAAGACACTACTCTACATATTCAAGAAGATCAATGAACCCCAAGAAGAAAAACTGCAAATAGATCCACACTGAGACACATTATAATCCAATTACCAGAAGCCAAGGACAAAGAGAGAATCTTGAAAACATTCTAGAATAGAACCTCTGTGCAATGAATAAGATCTGGGTGGAGGAAAGGGATGCCCAACCTCTTGGCTGTACTAACCAGGAATTTAGTCTCTTCAGCTTGGAGGTGGAGGGGATGAAAAATGCTGGCAGCTTGCCTCTTCCATTGAGATGCTGTAAGCTTGATTGGCAGCTGAGAGTGGGAGCCCCTATTGGTGGCTTCATTCACCCGGAGTAGAGCTTCTCTCAAGCTGAACTAGAGAGGGCCATGGGGAAGGAGCAGGTTGTGGCTCCAAAGCCACAGACTCTCACGGTTCTTACTGAGAGTTAGTAGATTTTCTTGAATAAATGTTTCTACCTTAAGACAAATTAGAGAAACTTTAAATGGTTGGGGTTTTTTAAATAGTTTCTGCCAATTTTGCTTGCTTCTCTAGGGAGTGAGTCCACGGAGCTCCTCGTGCCATTTTCTGGAAGCGGAGCTCACCAATGTGCCACTTTTCAACCATTCTGAGACATCTTAACGAAATCTCAGTGACCATTCCATATGGTCACTTATGTAGTAGCTTGGCACTAAAAATAGATTCCCTGTTGAGTTTGTAGAATACAATGGTACTTTCAGGACTTTTAAAAATGTTACTTATCCCATAGCTAGTTGAGGATGAAGCCACACTTTGTCACTACTGCTGGTGGCCTCTGTAAAAACACAGATATTTGCGTCAAAGCGACTGCCTCTCACTGCCCCCAAAGTTGTATTTTCTACATCCTCACTGTTTCTGGCTACCCAGTGTTTATGAAAAAGTGAGGAAAATATCCCTCCTTCCTCACTTTAGGCCACACTTTGTCACTGAAGTGGACACTGAGGGAAAAATACTTGTATTCCCTGTGTAACACAAAGCCCTTCGACAATATCCCTCTATAATCTGTCTGATGCCCCATTTTCCACCTCCATAGACCTGACTCCATGGAGCCGGACCTGGAAACCAATCTCTTAGACAGGTGTCACTGGATCCTCGAAGTATTAATTCCTCCCTCTTTGCCTTTGCACACACAAAATCCTAATAAAAATCTTTACAGAAATCTGCTCATGTTGTCTTCCTGCATTGGTTTATTAAATATGCATATTTTTGCCTGTCTCCCAGTAGAAACTCAAGCTTTCCCTAAAGCAAGAGTTGGCAAATTATGGCTTATGGGCCAAATCTGGCCTACCACCTGTTTTGATACAGTCCATGAGTTAAGAATGATTTTTACAGGGGCCAGCCTGGTGGTATAGTAGTTAAGTTCACACACTTCAGCAGCCCAGGGTTCAGGGGTTCAGATCCCAGGTGCAGACCTACACACGACTCACCAGGCCATGCTGTGGTAGCATCCCACATATAAAATAGGGGAAAACTGGCATAGATGTTAGCTCAGCAACAATCTTCCTCAAGCAAAAAGAGGAACATTAGCAACACATGCTAGCTCAGAGCCAGTCTTCTTCACCAAAAAAAAATGGTTTTTTACAGATGAACATTAGTAATCAACTTGATATTAGGAAATGCCAACTTTGAAAGCTTATTAAGTGAAATTTTATCCCTCCAAATATAATTCTATTCTTTTCACTGATAGACTTACTTTATAAAAGATTATACTTACTTATTACTATTATATATTGAATTTTACCATTAAAAATTTTGTAGAAATGTGCTTTCTTTTTTGTTATACAATATCATATATATTATTCTCAATTTGTCCTGTTGGTTCACAAAGTCTAACACATTTACTGTCTCTTTAAAGAAAAAGTTTGCCAACTGCTACCCTAATGGACACTGGAGAGAATCTAAGTTTGAAGAATGCTAGAGAAGGGTACAAAAAGTGTGAAAATTGACACACTTCTCTGCAGGATATATTATCCTGGGGAAAACACTGTGAGAGCTAGTGACAAAACCACAAGGCCCAATAGCACAGCCACAGATTTGCAGCAGATGTGGTCAATTTACTCCTTTCCTGACCAGATGGGGACTATAAAGTCGGAAGCAAGGAAACCTTCTTTGTACCAGTTCTTTACACTGTCAACACATAAACTCCAAAAATGGCAGGCACCTTGCTTTCTTCAGGGCAAAACACTTTCAATGAATTTTTATTAGCCTAATTCTCACCCATATGCCTGGCTAACCCACCCTGCAATGTTTTTTCTGCTCCAACCACCTGCACAGTAGTATGATATATTTAGGTCAGAGGCAAGAGGACGTGGTAGAAGCTTTGTAAGACAAGAAATAGAAATTTAAGGATTTATCCTGGCATTTAACAACTAAGTGCCTTAATCTATTAAGTGATTTCATCTACCAAGCCCTGGATTTTCTTCTCCATGAAATGGAAATTACAATATCAGCTACTTCCAAAGCCGATATTCAAAACCTTTAATGACCAATAGAGTGCAGGCACTGATCAACCAGAAAGTGTGCTGGCCATGAAAAGGGGTAAGCCATCTAAGCCAGACTTATTTATAAATTGTGTGGGGACTAAATGACAGATTGTGTGTCACGTGCTCAGCACAGAGCCCAAAACATAGTAAGTTGGTAAGTGCTTCACAATTTTTGCTCTCGTTCCAGTGACACAATTCCTTCTCTTCTTCCTTAAAAATGATTTCTTAACTTATATGTTAAAATGCACTGTATTTCCCCTAAAGTGATGCATTCGTAGTGTCAGATCTTGTATTTATTTTTGTATGATTTCATCCCCAGTGAAGAAATGGGCTCTCTTGAAATGAATATCTAGAAGGTGATCCTCGAGGTTGGCATAATTGGAAAACATTATCCTTTTGCCCACAACCCTAAGAACCATAACGGGCAATGAGATTCTTACTAGAAGCAAATTAAGTTAAAGATTCATAGGTCTTAAAAAGTAGCTAATTTACAAGAGAGGGTGGAGGCAAATTTAACAGGCTTTACCCAAGCTCAGACCATGTGGAGAAAATCCCCAGGCAGGAAAGCTTCCATTATTTCTCCCTGGTTTTGATCTGTATACTTCAAGTGTTTTCTTGGTTGAAATCAAGAAATAGAATATTTCTCAGCATCAGTGATTACCAGAAAGATCAAATAAGATCAGCAAACTTCTACATTTTGATTAGTCCATCATGATGTAGAACATAAATGATGATTTATTGACTATGTGTGCAACATGCTGGGCAGTATTCTAACTGCTTTACACATGTTAACTCGTGTAATCCTTACAACTCTTTCAGACTGGACACCTTTTAATCACTAGTTCACTTTCTCTTGGTCTCCCCTGTCCAGTATTCCACTACAACTGTAGCACTCTGCCCTACTTGGATTTCTATTAGCTTAATGTTGTACAACTCATAGCATCTAGCTTCGGTCACCTGTCTTAGTCAGTTCAGGCTATCATAACAAAGGACCACAGACTGGGTGGCTTATAAACAACAGAAATTTATTTCTCACAGTTCTAGAGACTGGGAAGCATGATCGAGTGAGGACCTTGTTCTGGGTTCACAAGCAGTCATCTTCTTGTTGTGTCCTCATATAATGGAAGAAGCTTTGGGGCTCTCTGGGGTCACTTTTATAAGGGCACTAATCTCATTCATGAGGGTTCTATCCTCATGAGTTAATCATCTCCCAAAGACCCTACCTCCTAATACGATTATGTTGGGGGGTTAGGATTTCAACATGCGAATTTTGGGGGTACACAAACATTCAGTCTATTGTACTACTCATTCCATTTGTTTTTTATCTCCAACCCCAAGACCACTTTTGATGCCCCAGGGTAGGACACCATGGTAACTAGCTCAGTGTCTACATATGCAAACCCAGAAATAAAAAGGAGTTAATCCCTAAGCAAGTCTTTATTCAATGTGGATAAGGAGCTGATGGATTAATTTTTTTCCCCAAGATGGACAGTCTTAAAATATTTTTCATATGGATTCTTACATGGTACTACAGAATTGAGTAACCAGTAGCATGTAGCAATGGCCAATTCAGTAATATATCTTTGTATTGATTTTGTATTGTATCTTCTTCTCTGCTTTACTACTCTGTCCCTTATTCCTCCTCCCTGGGACCATACTCCCCAAAACTATACTCACCCATCTCACTAATAAGACTTTGTCTCAGAATCAGCTTTATGGGGAACTTGTAATAATCCAGTTAGTACCAAGATTGGGTTGCAATTTTTATCCATATAAATTATTTTTTCTATGTAGTATTTTTCACCTTGAATTCTGTTTTGTCACATACATCACCATTGCTTTTGGTAACATTTCACAAAGTATTCACCACTTTATTTCTCACTTTGTATTGTTTTATTTTTCTTTTGGATCTGTGCCTTTAAATAGAATATGACTGAATTTGATGGGTTTGTTCACCTAACACGAGAATCTTGAACCCACTAATTTAATCCTCTCCTTTGTCCTTTATGCTACTCAACTAATCTATTAAGTTTTTATTTCATCAGTTATGTTTTTAATTATGAAGACTGATGACTCCTTTTACAAGAAGCCATTTTTGTTTGTTTTCAAGAACAGGTTTCTCTCTCAAGTATTTATAAGACTATTATTTATACTTTCTTCCACTTTCTATGCTAAGTCTTTTTCACAAGGAGATAGCGCTTCTGTTAAATTTACTCCTTCATTTTTATATCTTGGTGCTCTGCAAAGGTTGGTGATTTTTATTCATCAGAAATTGTTTACTTTACACAATATCATAACCAGAGTGTATTTCCATGGCCTAAGTCAGAATCCCTCTTTCCTAGGCGGATGGTCTGGAGTCTGACGGCAGGAGTCCTACCTCTGAGGATTGTGCAGAGAATGAGAAAATGGCATGCGACAACTTGGCACATAAAATTTAGTTTCTAGTCCCCTGTGTGAGCCTTAGGTTTCCTGGTGATACTACCCTCATTTCTGAGGCCAATGAGCCTACTCTGGCAATGTCATCCATTGGAACGACTGCCTTTGTCTCTGTCCCATCCTGGGCAACTATTTCACTGTTTCCACCAACCAACTTTTTCTGCCACATAACAGAACACGGGCAAGAATTCCTGAATTTTCATTTCCTCTAGAGAGCAGTTAGACTAAACTAGAACCTCTCATTTCCAACCCGATAAAGGGTCAGGTAAGATAGCTACCCATGCACCCGCAATTTGTAGCCAGGGAGTCAGGTTGTACTGCCATGATGGCTCCCAGAGTAACCATAAGGATGGAAGAGTATAGGGAGAGTAGGAGAGGGGATAGTTACAAGAGGAATTCCTTAGAAACAGGGCAAGTGATAACGGAAAGAAAAACATATCAAGTACTTTGTGCAGGATAGACATTTAGCGATTGAATGAAAGAGGAAAGCAGGTTAAAATTAGCGAAATAACAAAATGGTTACATAAACTAGAAGGAACAATGCCAAGCGGGCTTTTGTATGGTTCAACAGCTGCATAAATATGAACCATAGAATGCATTACAATCTAACATGTACATAATTTTTATAGCTCCAAAAGCAACAATTGATGCCTGCTTTCCATCTGGACTATGTAGTATTTATGCATATATTTATATATAGCTTATTCTCAACCTACTTCAAAAAGTTTTTTTTTTATTGGCTTACCATGAAAGACAAACACATAATCGGATTATTTAACAGTAAAAACAGAAAACTCCATAGACTCTAAGGGAAAATAAACTGATCAGAAACATAAGTTATAGCTATCATGACTGAGCATTAGATCTGGCTCTGGGTTTCTTGACACTCAAACAAAAAAGTACTCAGAGTCTGAATAACGAGAGATGCTAGTTCATCATGAGAGACTAAAATTTTCCTGGGAATAAATTTATCATATCTTTATTCAAAAGATGATAAAAAAAATATAAAGGGCAAGCATGAAACAGATGCAGAAGCATTCTTTATATAAACATTTTTCTGTAAACCTTAAGCTAACAAATCAGAGTTTATCATTGAGGCCTTATTCAGATAAGGCATCTCTTTATAATGCTGAGAAATGTGGTCTTGGTATATATATCCTCTTGGACTTCAATTTTACACCTACCTCTTGCACATAGCTAATTTCCATTCATCTGTTTGTATTTATGGTGGACGTTGCCTTCTTCTCCAAGCTTGCCTTAATTACCTGTCTCTCAGGCTGAGTTGGGTGTGTGTCCATACATTACATAACACCACTGTTTACCTCCATCACAAGTACATGCCTTTATCATGGTATTGGGTATCATAATTTTCCTGCTGCTAGAGTCAATGCTTCTTGAGAGCATTATACACATCTTTATATCCTTACTGCCTGATACAGTGCCTGTGTTATGGTAAACATTTTCAGTATTTGCTAAATAAGTGAAGTAGGAAAAGAATTAATGTATATCTCACTTAACACAATTTTATTGTTTATATTCCCTTTAGCTGTAGGTAGGGATCCTGTCTCTAGGTCTATCTTTCTCTAACGCCAATGCCCTCAATCATGATTCTGATAGTACCTTAAGAACTGACTAAATTTTTTGACTTGCCTACTTTGAGAAAAGCTACTTGACTTGTATGTTAAATGTTTGTATTTTATGAGGACAGTGGGACGTGTCATTTCTGGGGAATCTTCAGGCAAGGTCAACATTTTCCTCAAGAAGTAAATTTGGATTTGTCCATAATAGCTATCATTTACTGAGTTACTGATATTACTATCTTCATTTATTCCCTAGTTGGTGTCACTGAGTCCAGTGGTTTTAAAGGTCAGCTGTATACTTATGACTCCCAGATTTTATCTCCGGGCCCAACCCACTCCTCATAAGCATCTTTTATTCATTCAGTTGCTCACATCAACCATCATGGAGTCATTCTTGACCACTCTCTTTCCCTTATACACTGAGTATACTCTGTTACCAAATACCAAGGAGTGTGATGGCTGGATGGTATGATAAGAGTATGTTTATTTTTGTAAGAAACTGCCAAACTGTCTTCCAATGTGGCTGTACCATTTTGCACTCCCATCTGCAGTGAATCAAAGTTCCTGTTCCTCCACATCCTCACCAGCATTTGGTATCGTCAGTGTTTTGGAATTCAACTATTCCAATAGGTGCTTAGTGGTATTTCATTGTTGTTTTAATTTGCATTTCGCTGATGACATACGATATGGAGTATCTTTTCATATGTTAATTGACATCTGTCTATCTTCTCTGGTGAGGGATGTGCTCAGGTCTTAGGCCTATTCTTTAAATTGGGTTGTTTGTTTTGTTACAAAGAGTCTAAGAATTTCTTTGCATATTTTGGATAACAGTCCTTTATCAGATACATCTCTTGCAAATGTTTTCTCATTAATAACTATCTCTCCATTAAAAAAAAATGAGAGTACTAACTTTACTAGTTAGGCCATTAGTTTAGCTCTTTAATCAAGATTAAATAAAAACAAATGTTTAATTTTTCTCACATAAAAATTCATTCTGGTAGCCAGTCCAGAAGAGTAAGTAGTCTTCCTCACAAGATCATCCCAGAACCCAAGGCCTTTCTTTCTTGTTCTCTGATTCTCTAGGGTATTATCTTTGTATGGTCAAAGATAGTTCAACCCCCCCGCTGTGCCCCTATTCCAACTTTTAGGAAACAGGAAGGAAAAGCAGAATACATTTTCCTTTTAAGCTGATAATGTGAGAGTTATGTATATCACCTCTGCTCACAACTCACTGGCCATAACTTAGTTACATGGCCACTTCTCTACTATAGAGAAGAGGAAATTAACTCTCAGAGTTCAAACGCCTTGTTTAGGATCATACATCTACAACAAGGCAACACTTGAGATGTATAGACAGATTTATAGACACTCAATGTATGTTTATTTGAAAAATGAATGAATGAATATATAAATAAGTTGAATATTGAGAAAACTGAGAAATTTCAGCTCCTAAAATGAAGATCTATTTTACTCCATCATTTTGTTGTTCCATTTTCATGGAGTCACAATTTCATAAAGTAGTAAAAAGGAACAAAAATGGTAGCTTATATTGTAAGGTCATTGGCTGATGGCCTAGGTTCTAGTTACAGCAAATTTATAGTTTCAAAATTATTTTCTAATTTCCATTTTCTGCCAGAGAATGACTACTTACACCACTACAAGTTGCTCTCCAGGAGAACACTGCCTACTTTACTTCCAAAATTCCCATAGCATTTAACCCACAGACCCCTTATAGGAACAAAAACAGGATGTTCAAATTAAGCAACATGTATGATGTAAAGGCTGTTTTATGGATTACTTGAGAGTATTTATGACTATAAAGGTTTCTACCCTTTGATCTGTGCCTTTTTATTCATAGGTACCCACTCTTAAGATCTCCACAGCTTCTTCCAACAAGGAGGTCCAAGTCTGTGGTGACGAATAATGTGGGAGAGCTCTGTTTTTAATTCAGGCTCCTCCCTGCCTGGAGCTTTCGTATCATGAACACAGAAGTCAGCAGCCAATGAGACTTACTTTTCTGAGAAAAGAGGTGACATGGGGAAATGGTTCAGTGCCAGCTCTGTTTTCTCTATCACAACTCACCTATGGTCATACAATTTCAGAGATGGTTGGTATGACCACCTGGCAGAATGGAAATTATCAGAACGATGTGGAAGATTATGTGGAGATGGCAGTGAATTTATCCTAACTTTGAGTGACTTTTGGTGTTATTCAAATTTTATTTCTGGATCTTATATGTGTAGATCCGATTAGATTTCTATTGTGCCCTACTCTATTGACTCTCAAAGTAGTCAGAAGATTTCAATGCAAATATTCCTATTACTTACTCAATGATGCCTAGAATTTGGTCTCTGCTCACCTCTAGATGCCATGGAGATGGAGATGTACTCCAAAAACTTTCTAGAAGCTTCTGATTTTGGAGTTGATTGAATGGTCAAATTGCTTTTCATATTAGGCAGCCCTATCAATGATCAATTCCACTACCACCTTTTCATTAAGACCATACCTGACAAAGAATTTGACCTTCTATCCGAATGTCAGGTAACTAGAGAAATCCCGCCTTGATAAAAAAAAAAAAAATCTATTGTTAAAAGAATGTCAAAAGAGCAAAGCACCAGGAGAAAGACATAAAATTAAGTCACGTGGCCAGGAAGTTGTTGCCTCATGTCCTGCTACCTGTAGAAGGAGTGCTATTCAATCTATTACCGATCAAGAGTGGCTTTGAGGGTGGATTGTGTTTTCTGAACACAGCTGGATAAAAAAGATGATCCTGGGCAATGGCACAAAGACAGTAGCCCTCAGTGCACTGAGAGAGCACGTACTGTGCCTTTTTCTTAAGTTGCAGACACAAGATGTTACCAAGCCAATACTCATCCCATTCCATTTGCATCACCTAGAAAGTCTGAGATGCTTCAGCAATTTTGTCCTAACAAGCCCAAGTGGCAAGTCAGCAACAGGTTGTTTGCAAATTACCACATACTTTCTTGGGAAAGAACAGTGAATAGCAGTTCAAAACAGCACTCTTGACCTCACTGCTGAGATGTGCTTCCTGTTTCACCTAGTTGTGTGTGACTAAAACTCTCAGTTGACTTGTTTGAACTGGGGATAGTGAAAGTTCCCATCTCAGATGCATGTTGTGAGGATTCAATGAAGTGAGTAATATAAAGGATGTGGTATGCAGACGACACTCACTAAATGCTGGCTTTTAGTTGGAGATCTTGGAAAGATTGGAGGCTTTGCTTGAAATTGTGTCTTGCTTCCATAAAGTAGGAAAACACTGTAGTTGTCGACAGCTGCTAAAATCATGTCTCCTGGTCAAGCCTTCTTTGCTCAACCTCATCGTTCAAAAATGCACAAGTCTTTCTCACGTTTCTGTTCCACTGACTGCATTTATTTCCATATTGCTCCTCATCAAGCATTCTCAAAATAGTGTCTTTAAATAAAATCAATCTCTGACAGTTCCAGCATTTTCCTACATCCTACAAATGACCGGATGGAAGACTTGTGTCACTGTGGACGACTTCCCAACCTTTTCTAAACATGTTGTGCTCATCTCAACCCCTTGCAGGTGATATTACCGCATCCTCACATGTTGCTCTTAACTTGTTCAATACCCTGCTTACGGGGTCAACCTTGCACAAACATTCTAAGTTTGTATTTTTTTCTAGGAGCTGATCTTCATTTTTACACTGACAGGAAACGGCATGCCGTAGGCACCACAGGGGATAGTCCGAACCAACACAACTCCTGGAAGTTAAACAGAGTTCACGGCCCCTGCTGTGATCAGTCCCATTCCTCCTGCCCCTGATAGACAGAAAAATCTGCTCGCTTGCCATGGTTCTTCCATAAGTACAAACATCGTCACACAGCCTTAAATCAAATTAATCAAATGTTAATTTGTTGCAAGTTATGTCTCATTTAATGCAACAAATTGCTACTCCCCAGAAGACCAGATCCACTCATTCTCTTTTTATTCAGCTCCTTAATATTCTGGTGCCTGGTATTTGAAGTTAATAAAGTTTTATTGTATGCGAGCCATCTACATAAAGGGCGGTCAATTTATCTCAAGGCTCATTCTATGTGATGTGGTTTCCGATGAGGCTGTTTTCAATAAGATGACTTTCATATTCCCAACCATATGTGTCTAGATGATCCTGAGAATAGAACATGCGAGGAGAGCTGGAAATAGGTTTGACTTGGGAGGCCAAACTTCTAACACATCATGGTGGTCTACTTTCATAGGGTCTACTCTGTGAAATGCATGTATGAAAGAAATCAAATCTGGACCACATTTCTTTTTTAAATCTTTTAAATGCAAAACAGAATTTGCCAAATATTAAGAATAACAGGCAAATTACACCACTAAACAGGAAACAATTAAACATTGATATCAGACTTCACTATTCCTAAAGTCCACTGAGCATTTCCCACCCAGGCATCTGTCACAGCTCATGTCCCATGTGCCTGAATCCTCTGCCACGTGCCGAAGTCACGGTGCACTCCATCTCCAGAAACCTCTTCTTCCTTCCTGAGTCCTCCAAACTCCCTTAGCCCAGGGCTTCCAGGGGAGAATATTAATATTCATGTTCCCTTATTATTTGAGGTAATTTAGCTCAGCATTTTCTCAAATTCCACCTCCAAAATTAGGCATGAGAGTTTCTGAGCATACTTCAAGGGTAAATTATTACATGCATGACCAAGCTTGCTTTTTTTTCTTGCTCCAATTAGGAATAAAAAGATCACTAGCTCAAAAGGAAAGTTCAGCAGCAATAGTCAAAAATTGTCCATATCAAGCGTTAAGCATGGTGTTTTAATTTTCTATTGCTGTACAACCAATTAATACAAATAACAGCTAAAACATCATGCACTTACTATCTTGCAGTTTCTGTAGGTCAGAAAGCTGGGCCTAACATAACTGGATTCTCTGCTCAGTCTCGCGAGGCTGACGTCAATGTGCTGGTCAGATTGAGTTTTCTTCTAGGGCTTGAGTTTTCGTCCAAGCTAATTCAAGTTGTTGGCAGAATCCAGTTCCTTGTGTCTGTAGGTTTGAGATCCCCATTTTCTTGCTGGCTGTCAGCCAGGGGTTGCTCTCTGCTCCTAGAAGCCACCTTCAGTTGCTAGCCATATGACCTGAGCACCATGGGGAGCTCACTTCTACAAAGCTAGCAAGACAATCTCTTTCACTTGGAATCTTTCTGACTTATTTTATGATATCACCTGAGCAGGTCAAGCCCATCCAGGATAATCCCTCTCTTAATATTCAAAGTCAACTGATTAGGGACCTTAATCACATCTGCAAATTCCTTTACCTTTGCCATATAGTGTAGCCTAATCACGGGAGTGATATCTTATCTTATTCACAGGTCCTGCCAACTATCCAGGGGAAAGGATTGTACACCAGAGAGCAGAATATCTTTGAGGCTATCTTAAAATTCTTTCTACCATGTGTAGCATTCATGCCAACAGATCAATCCTTCAGAAAGACATAGTTCACTTTAGCTATACCTGTAAACGTACTCTAAGGTGCAAACACAATGTACTCCTTGTAACTGCAAAAATTCACTGTGCTGCCTTTTTCATTCTTTCTTCAGACATGCTATTTCAGCTTTCTAAAACAGCCTTTGTCCCAACTCCTGCTCCCAATATAGTTGACTATTTCATATTCCTCAAGATCCAAGTCATTTGGCTTAAAAATCATTAATTAAAACCTACTATGGGTCAAGCTCTGGAGACACCAACTCCCTCATGGAATTGCATTCTAGTAGGAGACAGAGAGACAGAGAATTATAGGACATCTGGTTTTAAGGTGGCAGAATAAAGACATTTCTGAACATCATATCCTTCCACCCATCAATGTAAAACAAAGAGAACAAGAAAGAAAAACGCAAGTTTCTTTGATGACCTATTGATGGCTGAGGTGATGGGAACGTGCTGAAGGAGTTAAAAGGGCAGAGGAAGGCCAAACCCACAGACGGAGACGCAAATGAGAAGTCAGTTGTTTGCCTACACAATCCTGGAGAGATTCTGGGATGTGATGCACCAGATACCCATAAAACAGAAAAAAAAATAGTTTGAAAATCTGCGTGAAGGGAAACTATACACCAAAATCCCCCAGCTCCACTCCAAAGAGTTGAGTCCAATGGGAAGGATATAGGAGTTATAATATGTGGAATAATTGAACCAGAGAGGCCCTAAACTTGGGAACAGAAGGCAGAAAGGAGAGTCAGAGTGAGGAATTTAAAAGGAGGAATAATAAAAGACTACATATTGAACAATGAGACAGCCAGCCCCCACCTAGGTACAGAACATAGGCAATCAAACTTACTATCATTGAGCCTCTCCAGCCTACTGGCAGAAGATTGGAGGAAGTGTCTCTAGAAAAGCTGAACTATTCCAGAGGGAAGGCCTAGTTTGCTGGAGTAGATGGGGCCAGTTCCAAAGAGAAACAGCCAAATTCACCACTGATACCCATACCATTCAACCAGCCGCATTGACATTCACATTTTAATGCCTCACTCTTATGTAAGCATAAACAGCTACAGCGTGGTATTACCAACACTTGGAATAGTTCCTGGTATACAGAGAGCATGCAATAGCTATTTGTTGAATGAATGAATGAGTGAATGGACAAATTAATGGATTTCATAACACTAAAATTATGTCATACTAATTTCTAAATCATGAAATAACATTTATTTAAAAAAGAGAACAGACAGCCAGGGATTAACCAAATTGTTGAGAAAAGTCTTCAACATAAGAAAGGTTAAAAAGATATTAAAAGGAAGTTGAAGGAAACAAAGACAATGCCAGGGCAGAACACTTAAGATGAGATACAAGAAAACAGTGGATCTACAAGTAAGAACATGACGTCATAAAAATATGAGTAATTGGAGGATAAGAATTAGCCCTGCCAATTAAAAAAAAATTATCAAAACTTAAATTCAAAAAAAAAGGATAGAAGACAATGGCAAGAAAATATTTCGGAGAGCAGAACAAAATGATGAAAATATCAAAAATAAGAAACAAAGGATAATTCAAGGATTAATCCAGAAAATCCAACATCCAACTAACAAGAGTCCAGGAAATGAAGTATGAAATAAACATATCCCAAAAGATCAAAAGAGTCCACCAAAGTTTTAGGAAAAAGGACTCTATACTAAGGTACATTACCTTCAAATTTCAGAATATCAGAACTTCAGGAAAAATTGTAGGGGCTGGCCCCTTGGAGGAGTGGTTAAGTTCATGCACTCCACTTCAGAGGCCCCAGGTTTGCCAGTTCAGATCCTGGGCGCAGACCTACACACCGCTTATCAAGCCATGCATCCCACATAGAGGAACTAGAAGGAACTACATCTAAGATATACAACTATGTGCCAGAACTTTGGGGGGGAAAAAAAGGGAAGAACTGGCAACAGATGTTAGCTCAGGGCCAATCTTCCTCACCAAAAAAAAGAAAGCACACAAAAATAATTGTAAACAAAAAGGTCACATATGAAGAATCAAGTATTTGAATGGCTTAAGACTTCTCAAAGAAATATTAGCTAGAAGATAATTTTAAAATGTTTAATAATCTAAAGCCAATGTGATTTTTAACTTGAGAATCCTAAAACCAGCCAAAGTATCATTCGAGGGTGAAATCAGAATAAAGACATTTTTAGATATGCTCCAAAAATCTGCCTCCTGCAGAACTTTTCTCAGGAATTTACTAAAGAAGTTGTTTAATAATATGGGGCAATAAAAGCAAGAATGAGAAGAACATGGGATGCCTGGTTTCCAACATGGAATCCCACAAGTCTCCTCAAAACCAAGGGTTAATTTTCCAGCCAAAGTGGTGTGACAGAAGTCGTATGAATACTGGATCTTCCTTACGCCTCCTTACTCAAAAGTAGTTGCCTAATAGAACAATGGAATGGCCTTCTCAATTCTCAACCAAGGCATGGGCTCAGGTGCAACACCATCCAGGATGCAGGATGTACACTAAAGCAAAGGTCACATAGCCTGCTGTATCTTACTCACTAAAACACATGGATCTGGGACGCAAACTGTGGAAGTAGGATTGACCTCTCTCACCAGCAGCCCCAGCCACCCACTTGCAGAATTTGTGCTTCCCAGCCCCAAAAACTTGGACTCCACTGGATTAGAGGTCCTATCCCTAGATCAGGGATGCAGGTTTGGGGAAGCTTCTCACAGATAAGACTACCACCTGGTCACTTAGGGGTAGGAAAAAGGGAGCTTGTTCCACTAATCTTGTCTATTAAGTCTTTTGCGGAGGTGTCAGCCAACTACTACGTTAAAGTCCATGAGAGATTGAACTTAATGAATGTACAAGGGGTGGCCTACATTGTCTGCCTCTCGTGCCCAGCCTTTGATTCCAGCCATTGCTGAAGCAACTAGTTTGGAACAATGTAATATGTACATAAGTGTCCCTTGACCTCGCCTTACCTCAGCTGTACCACATAGCTCAATTTCCTCCCTAGACCTTGTCTGATACTCTAGTGTGAGGAATCTAGCCAGCTCTCATGTATGTATATTGAGGAAGTACGAGGAGGTTAATGACCATGAGGCAAACCCTGACCATTGAGGATCACTGAGGAACCAGTGGATACATTTTTCCTTCTTCATCCCTTTTGCAGATAATTCCAGGGCACCGTGTACACGGCTACTGTGAATGGGACAGGACTGAGCACCAACCCTCACGCTGTGCAGCAGTCACAGATAGCAAACAGTGCAGACTGGGGCAGGAGGACTGAGGACTGCACGAAGGATGAATGCAGAGGAAAATGGAGGAATTAGATGACAGATAGACAGACAGGAAAGAAGGAAGGAAGGAAAGGAGAGAGGGAGGGAGGAAGGAAGGAAGGAGGGAGGAAGGGAGATAGGGAGGGAGGAAGGTAAGAAAACAGGCAATCCCAGAAAAACAAAATTGCCCAGGAATCTAAATATAGTTACTTACAGTACATGATTTAGTATTGTATGATTTTTACTTGATCACAATAATGAAAACTAAGTATGGATTTAAGAAAAATTATAAAATAAGTATTACGACAGAATGGAGAGGGGCAACGGGGTATAAGAGCTAAAATCTTTATATAGCATTATTGGAAGTCTATTGATTGTGTCTAAATTAATGAATCAAGTGTGAAGAAAATGGCTATTTAGACACATGGAGGTGCACAGGGGTTTTAAGCTTTTCAGATTGTTGGGTTTTTTTAAACTTATGGTTAAAAAAAACATATAGCACAAAACTTACTATGTTAAACATTTCTAAGTGTACAGTTCAATAGCGTCAAGCATATTCACATTGTCTGCCACCAATCTCCAGAACTTTTTCATCTTGCAAAACCAAAACTAAAACTAAAACTCTATACCTATTGAACAACAACTCCCCATTTCCTCCTCTTTCCAGCCCCTGGCAACCATCATTCTACTTTCTGTTTCTATGAATTTGACTACTGCAGGTACCACATGTAAGTGGAATTACACAGTGATTGTCTTTTTATGACAGGCTTGTTTCATAAGCATAATATCCTCAGGTTCATTCATGTTTTAATGTATTTCAAAATCTCCTTCCTTTTTAAGGCTAAATAATATGTCATTCTATGTATATACCACATTTTGTTTGTCCATTTGTCCATCATTGGGCAGTTGAATTGCCTCCATATTTTTCTGTGAATAATGCCGCTATGAATGTGCATATGTTTCCTTCAGATCCTGCCTCCAAATCTTTTGGATATATACCCAGAAGTAAAATTGCTGGATCTTACAGTAATTCCATTTTTAATTTTTTTGAGAAACTGTCATGCTGTTTTCCATAGTGGCTTCACTGTTTTACATTCCCACCAATAGTAAACAAAGATTCCAATTTCTCCACATCCTTGCGAATACTTATTTTCTGTTTTGCTTTGTTCTATTTATTTATTTACTTATTTATTTTGTTCAGGAAGGTTCACCCTGAGCTAAGATCTATCAGCAATCTTCCTCTTTTTATATGTGAGCCACCACCACAGCAATGGCCACTGACAGACCAATGGTGTAGGTCCACGCCCAGGAAGTGAACACAGGCCACTGAAGCAGAGCACATCAAACTTAACCATTAGGCCACTGGGGCTGGCTTTGTTTTATTTTTTGATAATTGTCACCTTAATGGGTGTGAAGTGTTTTCTCATTGGGATATTGATTCTGTTTGCATATCCCTAATGATTAGTGATGTTGAGCATCTTTTCATTTGTTTGTTGGCCAATTGTGTATCACGTTTAGATAAATGTCGATTCAAGTCCTTTGCTCATTTTTCAATTGAGTTAGTTGTTTTTTTGTTATTGAGTTATAGGTGTTCTTTATATATTCTGTTTATTAACGCATCAGATATATGATTTGCAAATATTTTCTCCCATTTGATAGGCTGCCTTTTTACTCTGTTGATTGGGTGCTTTGATACACAGAAGTTTTTGACTTTGATGTAGTCCAATTTGACTATTTTTACTTTTGCTGCCTATGCTTCAACTTATTTCTTCTTAAAACCCCTTAAATCCAATACTTTCCTCCAATTAAAAATAGTTTGGAAAATTTTGTCAGCAGCACACTGTGAAAACTTTATAAAGGAACATCAAAAGAGAGGAAAGGGGGCTGGCCGGTGGCATATGGTTAAGTTCACACTTTCTGCTAGGGCAGCCTGGGGTTCGTAGGTTCAGATCCCTGGCACAGACTTACACACCACTCATCAAGCCAAGGTGTGGCGGTGTCCCATGTGCAAAAGTGGAGGAAGATTGGCACCGATGTTAGCTCAGGGACAATCTTCCTCAAGCAAAAAGAGGAGGATTGGCAACAGATGTTAGCTCATGGCCAGACTTCCTCACCAAAAAAGAAAAGAAAAAAAGAGGAAAGGAATATTTAAATCACACTGTAAGGAACAGGGGGTGCTCAGGGATGATTATCGCAAGGGGAGAAAAGTAGATCCTGATTTTTAAAGGATGAATATAAACCCATAACAACAGTACAAGCTAACACTTATTTGGTATTATATCGTAGGCATTATGCTAAGGACTATATATATATGGTTTTTTCTCCTTTAATCTTTCCAATGACCCCATGAGGTAAGTAGTATTGTACTCAGATGAGAAACTAAAGCTCAGAGCAGTTGAGTCACTTGCCCAAATTCTCCCAGATGGTAACTAGCAGAGCTGAGAAGTGAAACAGTCTAATCTGAGGACAAACATGACAAAACACATGCTCTTAGCTCTGCTGTCTTCTTTAATAAAAGAATTTGTATAAAGGATTCCAGGCAGAGGGAACAAGATGAGACAAGCACAGCGGTATGATACAAGACGTTCCGTCGGAGAAGCTGTAGGAAGTTTAAAGAGCTGGACAGAATGCCAATGAGAGGAAACGAGGCTGAGATCCTAACAAAGCCTTCTGTGTAGGGAAAGTCTTTAAACGTGTGAGTGCAAATTACAGGTGCCATTGGGGGATTTAAGGAAAGAAAAACGGTCTAGTAAATTTGTCTTTAGGAAGAATCACTCTGAAAACCATGTGGAAAGTGGACTAGAAGGCGGACAGACTGGAACACGAAGACCACTTAGGAGGTAGTGGCAATGACGGTGCAGAGAAATACCGATTTACGGCAGAGACCGTGGAATGGAAATAAGAAGCTTAGTTCTGAGAGTCTGAGATATTAATGAGGTAGAATCAGCAGGACTTTGTGCCCAAATGGATATGGTAAATGAGTCAGAGAGAAGGGATGAGGGCAGTGGTGTGCTGGTAAGTATTTATCAACTTGCTCTCCAGGAAAAAAGAAAAGTAGCAATAATACCCTGGTTTGGAGCATTTGCCAGTGTTCGTGGTATAAATACCGAACGTGGAGTAATTCCATCATACAGATACAATAGAAGGAAACAACCGCAAGAGCATAGATAATAGCAAATTGTAGTAGAATAATTAGGAAATGATGTTTTTTTGAGTATTTAATTCCTTTGTTTTTAATATTGTTTATCCGGTTGTAATTTTATATGATTGGATTTTTTTATAATGGCTGTGTTTAGCAGTTAGCTCACAAAGTTTCTGAAAATTTAACCATTGGCTCTCACGAGGGAGTGTGAGCTGATTCTAACACACAGCTGGGAGACAAGATTCCAGCTGAGGTGTCATCTCCTCCAGGAAGCCTCCTGTAATCCTACCAGAGTAGGTAGAGAAGTCCTTCTCCGTGCTCCCACCGCACCGTGTGAAGAGTTTTACCATCGCCTATTTCACACCAAATTTTAATGGCTGATTTAAGTCTTATCTTCTCAGTGTTGACGTTCTAGTGATTAGGAAATCAGAGTCAACTTTTTCCAAAACATTTCTGTGCCAGACACAGTTTAGTCCTGAAGTACAAAGAGAAATAAGAGATAGTCCTTATCTTCAAGAAGCTCATCATCCAGGAAGAGAGACAGACAGTAAACATTACCGCAATCCCCTCGTGGTAAGAACCATGATAGAGGTAAACATGAGGTGCAAAGAAAGCACAGATGGGTGCCAGCTGACCCAAACCAACAGTCAGACAATCAGAGACAGGGTTCTGGGAGTGTTGACATCCCACGTTCATGATCCTCTCTACATATCAGTTTTAAACTTTAACGAAAAAAACAAAACTCTGGCATTAACAGCAGCCAAAAGCATTAGAGCTAAAGCACTTGAGCCAATTTTAGAGTCAATGGAGAGAAGCCCTCCAAATATATTTTCACTCTTGAGATTCTGTATATTTAAAACAGTCCAGATCTCCAGGTACAATTTCTCTGTCCCTTCAGTTTTCCAAAGGGAACTGTTTGCTTGATTCAGGAAAAGCCTTCTGAATTCTCTAAGTACAGGAGCGAGCAGAGAGAGAAGGTGTTAATCCTCTCCCCATTCTCAGTACACATCATGAGGCCTTAATGGAAACAAATTTGTAGGAAACTCGCTTCTAAGTCTAAGAAGGTTTCTTGCTCCTTCCATACAGAGGGGCATGAAGCAGCTGGACTCCCCTCGCATGCAGGGATGTTTTGGGGTAATTCTTTCACTACTCTCACGGCTCCAGGTAGCCTCAGCCAACATACAGCTGCTAAGGGCCTTTGCAGGAAGGATTCTCATGCCACTGGCTGGTCTGCAAATTCTCAGCACTGAAGTGAAATGTCATTTGCCCTTGAGAGTAAGACCTCCTTACAGATTACAGACAAGGAGCCATTGTCCTTCCAAAATATCCAATCTGGGAATTTTGAAGTGTCCAAAAAATATTTACTGCTTCTGATTTTTTGCATGTATGTGTTTTATCAGTATGAACAGGAACCATCTTTCCAGAAAGATTGTGAAGTCCAAAGGTAGGTGGAACATCATTGTTACCAAATAAATCAATTTCTGGCTTGTGAACTCATGAGGTCTATTTTAAATTTCTCAACTAGTTTAAGCTCCAGGGTTGTCATTTAAAACTAGTTACCTTAACTTAAAAAAAATATTTTAAATTCTTTAAATCTGTTGCCCTATCTATTAAATAGGAATCATATTCTCTGCCTCACAAGACTTGTAAAGATTAAATGAGATAATTTTGAGTGAATGAATGAATGACTATTGCAAAGAGTCTGAGACTAGTATTGACTAAACTAGAAAACACAATGTAAATATAATGTATTATTTCCTTTAATATTATTATTAATGCCAACAAGTGGTAATTATTTATATATAGGTTCATAAAAAAGCTTCACACAATTATAAATTAAATTAGGATGTTGATATAAAACCCAGAAAACATAAAAAAATTGACAGCCTTTATGTCATAAAACTTTAAAGTAAAAATTTTTTAAAATCATGAATGGAGCCAAGAGATGATAAGCAGTATATATATAATACCAGTATACATATTACGTGGTATATATAGAAAAATTATATTTCTCTATATACAATAATATAAATAGACGCATAGTTCAATATATAATAATATACAGAAATAAAAATTGTTAATAAACAAAAATATTCAAGTTCTTTTGTAATCATAGAAATGCTGAGATAGAGAAATATGGCAAGGTTTTTTAGTCATTTTGGCAAAAGTTTAAAAACTAATAATATAGTAGGCATCAGGTGTGGAGAGGAAAGATACTCTCAAACCCTGTTCACAGGAAGAAATTAGTCCTGCTTTTCTCAAGGGAAATTTGGTAAAATATATAGCAAAATTTAAACGTGCACATCCTGGGACCGATCAAGTCAATTTCTAGAAATTATCTTAAGGAAACAATTAGACAAGTTAAACAAAATGTACCTAAAAAGTTCATTTTAGAATTGTTTAAAATATAGAAAAATTGGAGTCAGTAAATACTAGTGTGCATAAATAGAGCACAAGTTACTTAAATTATAGCATAGTTTATAGTTCATTTAATGACATATGCAGCTGTTACAAACATCCATATTTACTGACATTAATGATACATTGAGATGTTCCTGCTATATTATGGTGTATTTGTGACATATTAACAAAAATAGTTTGAAACTATATGGAGAATTTAATTAAATTTTTGTCATATAGCATGATAGACAAGATGGTAACCATGGTAAGAATAACAGGTGATATAATTAAATTATCTTTCAACAAGCCTGCATTATTTTTGTTATAATAAAGAAAAAGCTGTTCATTATGAAGGAGTAATTTTTTTCCTGTTTCTGCTGTTTACCTAACTGAAATAAACATTTGATCTTTATGGTAAGTTGCCTTTTCCTCTCCTGCTCCAATCCTTTCCCTGGCCGCCTGCTGCATTCATTGCTCAGTGATACCGTGATCCAGCGTCATCACAATTAGTCTTCACCATAGCACTTGTGACTTCACAAAGTCAGGACTATCTGGAGTTGAGATCACAGTGACCCTAAAAGAGAAATCCCTATAGATAAAATATTTTCTCCTTAATCAGTTTATGGAAGAAAAAGAAGGTGGAGGGAAAGAAGAAAAATTAAAGGAAAAAAATATAAAGCTGTTTGTATGAAATCTGATGATACATTATCTTATTTTATTAATCAAAACGGCCCAGTAGTGTGGGTGAATGGAGTCAGCACACACGTGTTCCCATGTAACATGTATTTGTATCTTAAAGAAAAGCACACTTGGAAAGCAAGACTTAATTTTCCAGGAATAGGAGCATCCTATCACTTACCAGTTTGGGACTCACCTGTAGAAAGTCTTTGCTTTAGGAACACAGAAAAGATTAATACGTAACAATTAACTCAAGTGGTCCATTGAGATAGAAGAAAGCTGAATATTTGTTCACACACTAAGCAGAGAAAGAACCTGTAGTAAACGGGGAGGATGTGGGCTAATTCTAAATATTTGCATTGATGTGTTCTAGAAATCCATTTCTTCTTTTCTCCATCTACACTCCTTTGAGTATTTCACAGTCATTGCTTCAATTCTTCACTAAGAAACGGGTTACACACAATTATTGATAACAAAATGAACCCACTTCAATACATGGAGTAAGAACAAAGGAGTTTAAAAGAGAAAAAGCTTGTGTTCAACGGTGGAATCCAAGAAGGGGAATTATTTCTGAGCACTTAGAAAGAGGAAGGATTTCCTAACCTGGTCAGAAATGGAGATGATATTACAAAAGTATAATGGGTAGAGCATATGGAAAGATAAGGAGAAGAAAAAAGTGAAAAAGTTGAAAGAAACCCAATAAATTAGTTTAAAGTAAAAACTATGTGTTATGAAATAGGAGATGACGCCAGAAAGATAAACTAGGGCTGGATTTATGGGAGTTCTGGATGCCAAGTTAAGAATGTGAGACAATAAAAACAGAAACCATTATAATCATAACATTATATTGGTATTTTTCTCTGCTTGATTTTCTCCTTGATTTAATCATATAATTGTTTCTGATATTGTTCTTGCAAAAGATGGTGGTTATTATATCTTTTGAAAAGTGATAAAATAAAAACCCATCATTGATTCAACAAGAAAAATGCTGTCACTTTTAATCTCCTTAATTACATAGGTTGAAAAGCATTTCTAGAAGATTTGGCAACATTTGGAAGAACGACCAATCAGAGTTAGAGAAATAAGTCCAAAGGATACACGATTTTCAGGGAAATTTCCCAAATCTTTCCAACAAGAATGGACATGGCCCATTCTTCATCCAGGCATGTTGACAATTAACGTCACAATCTATTTGCAATGGGAGTAAACTTTCAGGGCTAGAACAGATTGCTAGTGAAGGCTTAATGACCAGAGGTCTCCAAAAACTTGGCAACAAAATGCCGAGTACTCTTGCTGGGTCTGGAGAAGAAAAGCTTTAACTAGTGGTCATCAAAGCACAAAGTAAAGGGTCAGTACACCTACTTATCCAATGTCTCTTTGAAGTAAAATGACTATTGGGCTGCTGATTCCCCACACATCCCTGCAAATAGGTGACCACACTTCCCATGGCGATTTGCACTGGCTTTTTCCCCTCTGTGTGTGATGAATAGTCTGCCAAGTGGAAGGAGACCTGCCAACATACTGAACTTGAACATGGACACACGCTCCTCAAAACGTACGTGACTTAAAATTCCCACTACCACAGTATGCTGATCCTAAACCAATCTGACTCTGCGTTGAAATGGGCCAAAATTGTTCCTATGTTTTCCTTTTAAATTGTTGCCATTCTTTCAAAGCTCAAAAAATTTTCTTTTCCTTAAAGAGATTTCACTATTCTCCCTCCAGATATGTTATTCCTTGCTAGATAGACAACTCTGTAGGATCATTGGGATGGGAGCAGGAGCAAAAGCATTCCTAGAAGGAATGAATTGGGTATACAGCATGCGAGTAGGGTTGGCTGATTCTCCTTGTTCCAAATCTTCTTCTCCACCAGCTTGAAATTTCATCATTAGAAATTAACTTACCTGAGGGGCCGGCCGGGTGTCACAGCAGTGAAGTTCACATGTTCCGCTTCTCGGCAGCCCAGGGTTCGCCAGTTCAGATCCCCGTTGCAGACCTGCACACCGCTCATCAAGCCATGCCGTGGCAGGTGTCCCACATATAAAGTAGAGGAAGATGGGCACAGATGTTAGCTCAGCGCCAGGCTTCCTCAGCAAAAAGAGGAGGACTGGCAGTAGTTAGCTCAGGGCTAACCTTCCTCAAAAAAAAAAAAAAAAAAAAGAAATTAATTTACTTGAGTTTTAAATTTTCCATTCTTTAGGAGACCCCCACTAAAATGCAAATAACCCTGAAAGCATCTCAGGCTTTGTCAGCTGGCCCCTTTGGGCGAATGGGACACAGGATGAATAACTGGTTTGGAGCAGGGAGATCTATATTATTATATTTGAAGTGAGTTTCTTTTTTTTTTGTTTTGTTTTTAAAGATTGGCACCTGGGTTAACAACTGTTGCCAATCTTTTTTTTTTTTTTTTCTGCTTTATCTCCCCAAACCCCACCCTGTACACAGTTGTATATCTTAGTTGCAGGTCCTTCTAGTTGTGGGATGTGGGACGCCGCTTCAACGTAGCCTGACGAGCGGTGCCATGTCCGTGCCCAGGATCCGAACCCTGGGCTGCCGCAGTGGAGCGTGCGAACTTAACCACTCGGCCACGGAGCCGGCCCCTGAAGTGAGTTTCTTATAGACAGGGTATAATTGGGCCTTTTTTTATCCACATTACCAATTTCTTTCTTTTAACTTGTGTATTTAGACCATTTACATTTAATGTATTGGTATGTTATGACTTAAGTCTGCCATTTTATTTTTTGGGGTTTTTTTCTTATGTCTGTTCTTTCTTTACTCATTTTTCCTACTTTCCTGTAGGTTACTTGAACGTGTTTTAGAGTACCATTTTAATTTCTCTACCTTGTTGTGTGTATCTCTTTGCACAGCTGTTTTTTTGGGGGGGGAGGGGGTTGCTCTAGGTATTACCTTCATAACTTATCAAAGTCTACTGGTGTTAACATTTTTCCAGGCTCCCCACTAGGTCTCTGCTGATACCTCCTGAGTGGCAGGGGGAGGAACGCCTCAGTACTACTCCGTAAGTAACCTCCACTTTCATTGGCAGGCAGATGGGGAGAGGATGGTCTTGTTACTGCTGGGCGGTCATGAAAGTCCTGACTTTCCATGAAAATTCTAACACCACCCTTGTGGGAGCGGGAAGGGTATCTTGTTATTTCATGTGGGGGTGGAAATCTAGGCTCCCTGTGTGGTCTGCATTGATGGGGCGCCCTCATTAGAGGTGAACAGTAGTGAAAGTCAGGACTTGCTCCACACTCAGCCTTCTTTGATACCATCTCGGTGAGGGTGGTGGTGGGTAATAGAGAGTGAGTGGGAGGATTGGGGCACATCCTTACCTCCTGGCAAAAACAGAAGTCTAGGCTCTTCACTTGACCTTTCCTAGCAGGGCTAGGTTGGAGACACTTTTTCTGTGGTGTTTGGCTGGAATAAAATGGTTATTGTCTACTGACTATTGTCAATGTTTTATCTTGCTGGGATATCACTTTTCTGGTCCTTTGGCTAAGGAAAAAAGGTTTCTCTTAAGGTTTTGTTTTGTATTTTTGTCTGCGTCCATTGGCATTCCTGAGTTGCTGGCTTCTCCAGTATCTAATCTACAGTCTGGGATATATGAGGCAAAAAGAAAACCCGGGAAACTCATAATGTCATTCCTTAGGTCCTTAGCTGCTCAGTCTTCTTGTTTTCGACTTTCAGTCCTCTTGTGTCTGTTTTACACGTAACAGCCAGAGTTTTTAGTTGTACTTAGTGGGAGGAATGGGGGAAAGTCTGTCTACTCCATCTTTACAGAAGTAGAGGCCTAACTGTTATTTTTAAATGTATGAAAAAATATTTTAAAAATTCTGTTTTAATTTCTAATATGGCAAACATCAATAGATACATATCCTACATAAATAAAATGTTTTGAGATCCTTGACAATTTTTTTAAATGTAAAGGGATCTTGATTCCAGGAAATTAGGGAGCCACTATTTAAAAATATTACTACTGAAAAGTGCCCAATGTTTTAACCACAGGTAACTCATTGGGGTGCATGAAGGGAGTGTTCTCCATGGAAATGTGGAAGAAAAAGCCAAATCTAGTATTTCTTTTCCCAACACTCTGAGAACAATCTGTGATACATAGGGTGACCATATGTCCAGCTTTTCTGGGAAAGTCTAAGTTTACACCTGTTTTCCAGGTGTAATTATCGATAACAATCTTTTTCCTTCTCAGAAGTATCCTGCTTTGTGTGATAAATTATATTGTCACCTGGTTTATACAAAACCGTCAAGGCTATGCCACCATTCCTCTTTACTCTCTGTCTCAGAAAAATTTCATAAGCCTCAACTTCCAAATACTTTAGGATACAAAGTAAAATTTGATATTTAATTTTTAAACCACATGTTGAAGCTAACTAACTTCTGCCAGGCAAGCTGCGTCTTAAAATGTCCATTTGCCTCGTTATAGCTGCCAAGACAGGACAAGTAATCCCCCTTGCTGAGTTTCTCTAATCCTTGCTTAAAGGTGAAGAGTTTTCTACAAGTTTTTCATCTTGCCTTAAACTTTGAGCTGTGTCCCCTAAGATTTATTATCTAGGACCAACCCCAGGAGCCATAAAATCTGGGAGAACTTTTCAGATCCATGGCCGTGTTTCAGCCATCTTTTCTCACTGCTGCTGCTAGCACCTCTTGACCATCATGAGAATCAAGAAGGAAAAAACAAATCTCAGCTATCACAGAAATACTAGACAAAAGTCCAACATTTGGATGGCTAATCCTAGTGACAAAGCCAATTCATTCTTCATCCATTGATTTAAAAAACATTTATTGGGAATCTCCTATATGCTCTTTTCTTAAATTATATAATTACAGAGACTGGCATTTAAAAGAGGCTAAAAATACTCATTTCCTTTGAAATATTATTTTCAAATATAGTTTTTAGAAGAAGAAACCAAACATGTAATTTTCCATCTCACCATACCCTGGAATATCTTCTATATGCTAATTTCACCATGAACAAACTGTATTTTAAAAGAGCAAAACAAACAAAAATCCCGTATATAATGTTAAGAATCCATGTAGCAATCACTTTAAAAAGTTATTTGAGAGGGAATTATTTTCCTATGGAAAATATGAATTTGAAAATGGTCTCATAACTGCGTAAACTCCTATCAAACACCCAGAACTTGAGTTATCAAATCAATTCCTACAGTCTCATAGACATAGGATTTCCTTCTCAGTCAGAAAATTTGAACTGTAAAAAGAATATAGGAGTCTAATTTTTAGAATTTAACAAAGGAACAATGTCATCAAGTTTATGTCCATCTGTTGTGAAAGAGAAATCTCTCATTTCAGAGATCTTAAACTAGGGCAAGCCCTGAGAAACCACTTAAAATGAATGTGAAATGGCCCAGGTCTCCCACCCCATATCACATGCAGAACATTCCCCTGCTAGACAGCGCCCTGACACAAGACAGGCCTGAGAGATGGAGCACAGGAGGCTAATGTGCTCTTACTAACAGAGAATATCAGCCATAAGAGAAGAACAGGGTCTGAGGGGCAATACTGATTGTACTATCAACAAATACCACCAATATTAGGAATACATATTTGGCAATTTAGGCAAAATAATAACATAGGAAAAATTTTTCTCTGTGGTGTGGTTAACTTAGCTCTCCTCTTTTATGAACCATCTTTTTCTTCCTTTGGATGCCCATAATTTGCTTTATTTCTAGAGAACTTCCTTACAGCTGTCAATTGATTCCTAGAAATTATTGAGGGTAATATATGACAAATAAGCAAACACTCGTCCCTCTAGGGCCCAAGGCTGACATCACAACATTCTTTTCTATAGAGCTCTGACTTAGTTTCAGAATCCTCTACAACACAGTACTCAAGATACTCTCTATCAGTTGCTTTTGGTTGACATAAGAACCCCATTTTCCATCTCTTCCCTAAGGTATGAGTTTAACCACGTAAAAATACTTATACTTCTAGCCTAGGCCTCCTTAACTACTCACAATCACATGCTCACCTCTCTCACTGCCTATCTCTATTTCTCTCCCTCTCTCTCTGCCTTATGTCTAGATAGTTATTTTTCATTAAAGTCTATCAGTTTCTTCTGACTAACGTCAAAGCCCACCACCTCCACAGAGCCTTCCCACATATTCCAATCAAGGAAATCCAGTATCCTGGATTTATTATAACCGAAGCCCAAGTTTGCAGAAATTTGCCTTTCAGTATTATACTCAAATATATACACCCTCATCAGTCAAATAGAGATGAGAGCATGTGACTTGGTGCATGAGTGCACCTAAATGTATGAAAAATATGAGTATATAACACATGCTATTAAAAACAAACGAAGCAATCTTTACAAGTAAACTGTGATCTTTAAATTATTTGACTGCTTACCTGTACAGTTCCAGAGCAGGAGAAATGGTAAACTATTGAAGTAATATATGTAAAAATAGTAAAGATGACAGAACCTAAAAAAGAATGGAGCAAACATAGCACTTATAATATGAATCAAAACATAAAATACCTAGAAAAATATTAAGAAAATACGCAGAGCCTCTAACAGAGACATCTCTAAAATTTTACTGAGGCCATAAAAGAACAAAGTAATTAGAAACATTCCTTATTATTTCAAGACATTCCACGTTCTTTAATAAGAAAACTGCTATAAGGATGTCACCTCTTCTAAAATTGGTTTGTGGTCTTAACACAGTTCTGAACAAATTACCAGTGGAGTTTTTTGAGAAAAGGTAAGTAATTTGATGAAATAATTTTAAAGTTAAGCTAGGAGAACAAATTGCAGTGTTTAAGAAAAATTTGAAAAAGAAGAGTAATTAATATAATGTTTAATATTAAAGATAGACTACTTCTCTATTACTGAAAACATTGAGGGAATAATAATAATGCATAACAATAGTAACAATAGTTATTGAAACTATCGTTTGACTGGCTTTGGAATAACCACTTGGCGACATTATTTAATTTCCACACAGTCCTCTGTTGAAGGCAATATTATGCCAGTTTTACAAATGGCTAGGCTAAGTCATTGGCCAGAGTCCACATGTAGCGGTAGAACAGCCTGTTGGATAGGTGCATAGGCTCTGGAGCCAAGGAGGTCTGTATTCCCATCTCAAATGTATCTCTTGCTAGCCATGGGACTTGAGTTTGTGATTTAACTTCCTAAAGCTTCCATTTGAGGATAATAATGGCTATCTTATAAGGGATATGGATGAAGCAATATAAATAAGCTTCACAGATTCCTCATCACACAGTTAATGCTCAATAAATGCAAGCTTTAAAATGCTTAAATAAACACACGATGGGACAGGTATGGAAACGCGATAATAGCTAACATATAGTGAGCATCTATAACTTTCTGGGCACTCTTTTTAGTGTTTTCCATCTATAAATTCATGTTGATGACCCTAACAACATTAGACGTAGAAGCTATTATTGCCTCCATTTTAGAGATTATGAAACAGAGAGATTATATAATTTGCCAAAGGCGTACAATTCAGCTGAGGCAGAGCTGTGATTAAGCACAAATGGTGCTCTTAGCCAGCACAACCTACACTACTTTCTCACACACGGTAACACTGCCGTGAGACACAGAAGGAGCTAGATGGAGCAGGAAAGACTGAATATAGGCTGTGGTTCGGATACCATTAGACAGCCTAAGCTCGAGTCGATGAGGACTTAGACAAGAACAGAAACAACAGAGTTAAAAGGGAGGGAACTGGTAGGGCACCTTTCTTTAGGGGAAGAAAAAAACATCACAAGACTGAAAAAGTAGCTAGTGTAGATGAGAGAAGAGTCCAATCTCCAAGTTTGAAAAATGGAAGCAAGACATTGTTCTTGATCAAGATAGTTGGAAGACAGAAGGAAAAACAGCCTTCAAAGAACCTCCGCCCAAATTGGCCAAACTGTATATTCTATCAAAAGTGAATAGCAATGTTTATTTAACATTTACTGTGGGTCATGGGCAATTTCACAGCAATAAAATCCCCTCAATTAACACTTGATAAATAAAGGGAAATTTCACACGAAGACAACACAATAAATATGGATAATAAAGCAATCAATTATGGGGATTTCTTGTTTTAATTTATCCAAGCCATAGTCCTATTTTTCCGTAACTTTCATGTAGACAAGTTATGCAAGTCTTTGGCGAAATTAGGGGGAAACCAAATATAATTGGTAAAAATTTTAAAGAGCCCTTTCTTAAGAAATAACACTCAGAGTTTTGTCAACTTTAGGCTATTTAGGAGACTTTAAAATTCTCAAAATCTAGGGTTATTTTATTGATTAATACACCCTATAAAATTTCTGGAAATATTGTAAAATGACAGCATTCATCAGGCATATTATATTAACTGGAAAGTTTCCTATATAGGTGTCATTATCAAAGTCATGCTTAAAAGTCAAAACCACCTTTTTCCCAATCCTCCTGTCTTCTCCTACTCCTTTGTGAATATATTCGTACATACTGGCTTATTCTCCAGAAGACTGAGGAAGAAGTTATTTGAAATGTGTCTGTGGCATGTACTAATTTATTCTGATGATGACAAAGATGTTCCCTCCTTCTCACAGAATCTCATGCCCAAAGTAGAATAGTGCCACCTGCTTGTCAGCCTGAAAGTCCCAACTCTACTTCTTCAAGGAGAAGAGATAGTGATTTATAAAGGCATTCTGGTCTTCCAAGCAGAGGAAGAGGCAGTGTTGGCTACCAACTGCCAACTGGTGCTTTAAAAAACAAAATATGGGACCAGCCCTCATGGCCAAGTTCAGTGCTCTCCACTTCAGTGGCCTGGGTTTGATTCCCAGGTGTGACGTACACCACTCTTCTATCAGCAGCCATGCTGTGATGGCCACTCACATACAAAATAGAGGAAGATTAGCAACAGATGTTAGTTCAGGGCGAATCTTCCTCAGCAAAAAAGAGAAAGATCAGTAATAAATGTTAGCTTACGGCGAATCTTGCTCAGGAAAAAAAAAATCACGTCATGACAGAACACAAAATTGACTCTCATCAGCTTTATTCCCCATCAATACCACCATCATCAACAAGCCAGTGTTCCACAAAGCCCTCAGGCTACCTTGAGAGTTCTCAAATTCTTTTCCCTTGGAAAGCTGTCTTTAGAAGATGACAGAGACAAGACTATGGAAAAATCTCAGGGTATGGGAACAAATGCCCTAACTTTTGAGCCCTGGTTTATCGGACTGAGTCACTTAAACTCTCTGAGCTTCCATTACCTCATCCATAAAATAGAGGATTAGGTGAAGAGGCTCTAAAATCTAAGCACTATGGGAATATTGTTATTTGACTGCTATTGCATCCAATTAAAACACTTTAGATGAGAGAAGGAGAAGCCAGAAGGAAAGCTCTGACTGGACTCTCCAAAGCTGATGCTGGACCACATGACCTTCTCTCTTGGAATGACCCTACATTCAGCCAAACTATAATACAGAACAGCTCACCACTACTGTTGCTGCTGCTACTTTTCTGGAATACTTCAACATTCTGAACTCTGCTTTTCTTTTCTTTCTTTAAATACTTCTTGAGTATCCTATATGAGCAAACACAAATGTTAGCCACTAGCGACAGAGGGGAACATAAACTGGACACAGAAACAGCCACAGGGAACCTAAGAACCAAGACTAGTTGATTCCTCTAAGCACAGCACAAGGTCATCATACTGTAACAGAGCTAATGTTCAAGGATGCAAATTTGAGGGGAATTCTTACCACAATTCACAGACTCACAGATGCACAGAGACTGGAAGGGAATTTTAGACTTCAACTATTCTAATCTGGTATAAAAGCATTAGAATCCCTGACAGATGGTTATGCAGCCTCTCGGTGATCTCTTCAGTGATATGGTGGTACTCCTTCCCCCACAGAACAATCCATTCTACATCTTCACTACTATAAATACATGGCACATGACATCCTTTTTCACTGAGGGATACAGGAAAATCCTTTTTAAAAGGGCATGCCACTGGCAGGACTTTTGTAATGTCCTCCCAAAGTGATTATTTTGGAAGGTCATTTAATAATCCTGATAATTAAAAACAGGTAGTTTGAGGGGCCGGCCTTGTGGCATAGTGGTTAAGTTCGCGCACTTTGCTTCAAAGCCTATGGTTCATGGGTTCAGATCCTGGACATAGACCCACACACTGCCCGTCAAGCCATGCTGTGGCAGATCCCACATATAAAACAGAGAAAAAGTGGCACCGATGTTAGCTCAGGGCCAATCTTCCTCAAGCAAAAAGAGGAAGATTGGCAACAGATGTTAGCTCAGGGCCAATCTTCCTTACCAAAAAAAAAAAAAGCCCACAGTTTGAAATGATTACTATCTTGTATTGACACAATAAATATTTCAAGTACAACAAGTATCTTAAAGGATTTCCTTTGTGATTATACAGCAGTTCAGGTTTGAACTTTCTTGTTTGAAGAGAGAGAAGGCAGATGGATTTTAAATGTTTTGTTTTAATGGTATTGATTGAAAAAGAGTGTATTTAAAATACATAAATATGATGGGTCTCTAAGAAAAGATGGAAAATGGAATATACTTATCTACTTTGCTCTCTTCCATAACCCCATTAAAATGATGGTAAAGTATTTCATTTTTTTTAAAGATTGGCACCTGAGCTAACAACAGTTGCCAATCTTTTTTAATTTTTTTCTGCTTTTTTCTCCCCAAATCCTCCCAGTACATAGTGGGATATTTTCATTGTGGGTCCTTCTAGTTGTGGCATGTGGGACACAGCCTCACTGTGGCCTGATGAGAGGTGCCATGTCCAGGACCAGGATCCGAATCAGTGAAACCCTGGGCCGCTGAAGTGGAGCACACGAACTTAACCACTCGGCCACAGGGCCAGCTCCTGGTAAAGGACTTTTTTAACACATAAATCCTCAAGGATGAGGAGAAATAACAGAGAAGAAAATGATAATAAAATATTAGAAGATGGAAAGCAGATAGATTAGTAGTAAACACCTTAGTGAATCCAAGACAGCTAAATCTTAATACAGAACTGGGAAAAGCCATGAGCTAATTTAATTTGCCCAGAATTCCATAAAAGCTACGAATTGCTAATAGTTCTGAAAGTGGAAATAAAGGGGGTGGCATAATGAGAGTTGATAGAAAGTCAATTTGAGGAACAGATATCAAAATCTTGCCCCTAATTGTACAAAGCTGGGGATTGGCCACATGTTGGAGATTTATTCTCAAGAAGGGATAAAGAGCCTTTACATGAGGCACATTAGTCCATTTGTGAGCAGAAGTATCATTCTCAAAAGAGGAGGATTAAGTGAACTATATGTTAACCCCATCAAACCAGTCTTGGGGGGATCCAGAGATCCACCCACTAAACAAATAGGCTTTTCCCATCTTGGAGTCAACCCTGCAAGCCTGAGAATTGGGTCAGAGACATATCTGGGAGAGATCAACTTAGGGATAAAGAATCAGTTAGGGTGAGCACTACAGGTAAAAGTAAATCCAACACAGGAAGGAAGTGAGGAAACCACAGAGGGACGATGCAAAGTGAAGGAAGCTGTGAATTAGGCTGAGGGACAACCAGTCCAGACTGGGGTAGAAAGAACGCTCTGGGAGAAATTCCATCAGGAGTAGAAATTGGCAGAACACCCAGTGTTTGGGGTTGCACTGAGCTGAGAGGATACAAAACTAAATAAATAAATGCATAAACAAAAAAACACTTTAGGAAAAACAAAAAGGTGTTCAGAGGGGAAAAAAAGAGTTACTATAGAATATAACGCAAAAAATTATGCCCTGATCTCTCACTCCAGATGGTTCCTAAAATTATGTACATATTGTACAACACAGGAGGATCTCCAACCCGAGTTCAGTGTGAGTATGATTTTCATGTGGTAAAATGTAAATATTAACTATTGAATTGACTAACATAAAACACAATTCTATAAAGAGGCAGGTGGATAGGAAGGCAGAGAAAGTATCTGTATAAAGAATACAGGCGGAGGGAATAAAGCTAAACCCTCATCTTCTGTGGTAGGAAAACCAGCTGATAATTCCTAAAACCAAAACATGAAGAAGTAATAAAAGCAACTTATTTAGAGATACAAAGGTAAATACCAAAGAATCAGTAAAAAGACGTAAAAGATGTTGCCTCTGGAGAGGACAAAATGGGGAAAGAGGCAGAAAGAGGACATTGATTTTCATGTCAATGGATACCCTTTCTCAGGACCAGTTTGACTTTTTAAACTCTAAGTATAAATGAGATATTAAAAGAAGAAAAACTAATAGGTTCCCCAGAAAGCTCCAGGGCACCTGCTATCAGCCTAAAGAACCAAAAAGAAAAGTGCTTCCCCAGACCAAAACTCAGAATCAGTTCAACAAAGCCTTTCATTCTAGTCCAGCTGGTAAAGCCCACACTCCCCAAGCCTGAAACTGACAATCTAACATCTGGGTCCCAAACACTGAACCCACGTCTCACCTCCTTCTACCTGCTATGTCAATATCCAGAGGCTGTAAATGCACTGTGTTGTGGGTTGAATTTGATGGGCCGTTTTTATTTCTAGCACATGTAGGCAGAAACCAGAATTTAACACAAAGAAGAAACGTGTCTCAATATTTTGCTCTGGAAATCCCTGAAATACTGTAGAATCTATGGTTCTGTCAGATTCAAGTTAAATGGCTGACAGAGTGAATTAAATTAAGGCTACCTATGTCCGACCAAATAATCTAAGTAGCTCCAGGGACCAGCTGTCAATCTATGTCTTCAAAATGTCATGGAATTCTCTCTGTCTCTCAAACACACACGTGCACACACACACACACACACACACAAAGGTAAGCTGAGATTGAATACAGATTTTTTTTCTTAATATAATTTAGTTGACTTCTGTCTGATCCCACTGATTCTATGGCAGCTAATCAAAGGAACCTCCACTTTATGAAAAACCATAAGGAGATTCCTCAAAATGTTAGAAATAGAACTACCATACAATCCAGCAATCCTACTTCTGGACACTTATTCAAAGGAAACAAAATCAATGTCTTGAAGAGATACCTGCACTTCCACATTCATTGCAGCATTATTCACAATAACCAAGCAACGGAAATAACCTGAGTCCATTGATGGATGAATGGATCTTTAAAAATGTAAACATGATAGATGGATAGATAGATAATGTCTATACATACACACATAATGGAATGTCATTCAGACTTAAAAAAAGAAGGAAATTCTGCTATTTGCAGCAACGTGGATGAGACTGGAGGGTATTATGATAACTGAAATAAGCCAGGAAAGACGAATACTGTATGGTATCACCTACATGTACAATCTGAAAAAAAAAAGTCCAACTTATAGAAACAGAGAGTAGAATGGTGGTTGCCAATGGCCAGGGTGGGGTTGGGGGGTGGGAGGAAATGGGGAGATGTTGGTCACAGGGTACAAACTTTCAGTCATAAGGTGAATAAGTTCTGAGAATCTAATGCATAACATGATGACTATATTGATAGTACTGTATTGTTTACTTAAACTTTGCTAAGAGAGTAGATCTTAAGCATTCCCACCAAAAAAAAAAATAATAATAATAACTATGTGAGGTGATGGATGTGCTAATTAACTTGATTGTGGGAATCATTTCACACCATATACATATATCAAATCATCACCTTGTACACTTTAAATATATTACAATTTTGTTTGTCAATTATATCTTGATAAAGCTGGGGGTGGGGGGGGTGGGGAGGAATCCCCATCAATTCATTCTCTCCCAGGCTTAGAAAGAGGTCTGGGTTGATTTGCCTAGATTGACAGGGAAATGATAAACCAGAACTGGGCTTATAAGGAAATGTCGACTGACTTCACCAAAGAAACTAAGAAGAAATAAAGAGGGTCAACAAAGCTTGTTCATAAGGCCTTTTTAATGTTTCCTGTCTCTTGAGTTCTCCTATTTTGGATCTCAGGATCAGGTAATTTACAGGAAGGTAATCCTCTCCTAGAGACATTTCTACCTGGTTGAGAACAGATGTTAGAGTCCCCAGGATTCCATTTTCTATTAAATCACTATAAGCCTGAGTGTTATAGATGCAAATGATTGTGCAATAGCATCTGTATGCAAAATAATTCACTCATCTTCTGCCAACATTCGCTCACTAAGGTCCAATTTGAACACAGCAGGAGTCCCAGGCTCCAGAACACTGCCAAATCTTCCATGGGTACATCTCCAGAGCAGCATTAAGTGTGACCATGAGTGTAGCTATGGTTCTGAGACCATTATATTTTCATCCTGTAGTGCCTCCCTGGAGTAGGCAGAATTTTCATATTCAGTCCTTTGTATGAATGATAATTTTTAAGTAAAGTCTGAAGACATTTTAATGTTTGCCTCTCTCTTTTTAGTTCCTAGCTTACCCAGAGTATAGGAATTTCAGCTATAAGCCTGGGTTCAAAAGTCTCCCACCAGGGGCTGGCCCCATGGCTGAGTGGTTAAGTTCACGTGCTCTGCTGCAGGCGGCCCAGTGTTTCGTTGGTTTGAATCCTGGGTGCGGACATGGCACTGCTCATCAAGCCACGCTGAGGCGGTGTCCCACATGCCACAACTAGAAGGACCCACAACGAACAATATACAACTATGTACCAGGGGCTTTGGGGAGAAAAAGGAAGAAGTAAAAAAAAAAGTCTCCCACCAGATGAAATACACCCTAGTCAAGCAGAATCTGGCATTGATCACTCTATTTAATATCATTTTTAAATTTAGATTTGAAATGTATTGTAAAATAAGGATATATATACGTGCATACATATATGTATACATATATACATATATACACCTTGTATGTCCAAACTTAATGACTAGGAACTAGTCTCTTAAGTCAGATAGAACTGACTTCATATCCTTGTTCTTTACCTCCTAGCTGCATGATAGGTGGCGTTCTGGCACCAATCATTTTGAAAAGATATCCAGGTAATGGCAATGAGCAGCCAGAGTGAGAGCCACTGACTTACAGGAATGGAACTCTGATAGTAGGGCAATAAAATGTGCATATGCTACCTCCTGCCTCAAAGGGTTGTGGGTGGTGAGCGCTCAATCCTAACCTCTCTCGGTCTGACAGCCCAAAGAGCTTCAGGGCCTGGATTTATTTAACATTTCATGGTAGAGGCCAAAATGTCACTTCAAAGAGTGTCCTCTTCACAATGGGTAGGATGTGAAACACTCATGGAATGTAAACTTGCAGTAGGTGCTGGGCATCATGAAGATTCGTAACATATTATAAAGTTATGATATTAAAGGTCTGTTAAAAAATAAAGTTGAGATGAAATTAAAGACAGCATCTGGACCAGTAAACATTCAAGAGATATTAGCTATTCTAATTACATTACTTTTATCATTAATTCTTCTATATTGTTCCACAGGGAGATAATTCATTTTTCAAATGACACCATATTTCTCAACGTTTGACATTACTTCTTGATCAGTCCCTTCTGAATAATTTTCTAAGGCTTGTGAGAATCAGATTAATGTGTTTTTTTGTTATATTCGCATTGGTCTTGCACATAGGCACTCTTCAGAGACATCCTGATACATCTTTGCTTACATAAATTAACTCTACTATCTCAACTGATTTTTTAGCATGAAAAAATTAACATGCCCAAGGAAATAGAGAAATGAAAAGTCAGTATTAGAAAGTTGAAAAATGTGGTAGGTTATATTTTTTTCATTTATTCACTGCCCTCTCTATAAAGGGATTATATGCTTCTGCCTCAAGAGCACCAGACTTGGTCATTTTACTCACTTTGGCAAAAAAATGTGAAAGTAACATAAGCTACACCTAAGCAGAAACTTTAAGAATTATCAGCTGATCTCATCATTGCTTTTTTCCACCTCATCAAGATTAGTATGGAATTTCCCCTTCACTTCTGGAACTCTGAAGGAAAGAGTTGAAAAGCATAACTGTAATCAATTCACAATTGACAATAGCAGAGATACAAGCCACCCAAAGTACTTTTGATACATGTGGGAAATTAATCTTTGTGGTGTCAAGCCACTGATATTTGGGTATTGTTTGTCGGAACAGCATAACCTAGAAAAAGCTGACTGATACAAAAATAGTCTACAGTAAGGTACTGCCAAGATAGGAAAGCTAAAATAGAGGGCACTGTTTTAAGGGATAAATGAAAAAGAAACTTACTAAATCATGGCCCATATTATGCAGTGATAAACTGTCATCTGCAATAATTTGGAAGATAATATATCAAATGAACTCTGGCTTTAAGAAAAGAGACAGATGGGGCAGACCCAGTGGTGTAGTGGTAAAGTTTGTGTGCTCTGCTTCAGAAGCCCAGGGTTTGCAGGTTCAGATGCCTGGCACAGACCTATACAAGGCTCATCAAGCCATGCTGTGGTGGTGTCCCACATACAAAATAGAGGAAGACTGGCATAGATGTTAGCTCAGCAACAATCTCAAGCTAAAAAGCAAAAAGAGGAAGATTGGCAACAGATGTTAGCTCAGGGCCAATCTTCCTTACCAAAACAAAGAAAGAGAGACTAGAAAAAGAATGCTGCTAGATTTACTTAATTGCTACAAGTTGCATTTGACAAGGTACCACCAAAAAATTTTTTTCAATCAGAAACAACTGGCTGGTCAGCAAGAAGAGTTGTAATATGAAACTGTTTTTCATCTACTAGCATAAGATCAATTTGAGAAATACTTTGAAATAAAGGCCAACGAAGACTCAACCTCAAGGCAATGATCAATCCAAGGGTGAGAGAAACATGCTCACATTTGTACCCTCTCAGGTCATTAAAGGAGTGCCTATTGAGAATTTTCAGATAGATAAGATGGTTCACAGAAAAGAGAGAAAAGCTATGGCTCTCCCATGGAAACAGAAGAAGCTTGAGTTACCTATAAGTAAATCAACAGTGGTATAGAGATATGTTTCAGAAAGAATTTTGTATGTGGAAAAATAAATTTTTCTGCCTGGGGTGGTTTCAGAATTGCTCTGGAACAGAGACTCCTGCATACCTCCTGTTTGTTTCCTTCCCAAATGGAAGTGTCATGTCTGTCTTTATATGTAGCCCACAAAGGTGGGGCCGGATAAATATTTTCTGTTCACGGGTGTCAAAGAGATTTGCATCAAAATCTAAGATACAGATTATTACAATATCCTAGATTAGGCCAGCTGCTATGATTGAATGCAAATTCGATGAGTATTCCTCATAGACAGGGTCAGTGTTTTTTCAGTAAGCCTGGGAAACAACTATTTGAGATGATGAAGAAGGATCGAAATAGTTATTACTGCTGCCAATTATTCATTGTCCTTTCTATACGAACATTTTATTTTCCTACCCAGATGATATGAGATTTAACAATTTCATGGGGTTTTTTTGAACAATGAAATTAGCAGTGATGTATGCCATATCCAAGCAGAAGCTTTTAGTGATTATGTGGTTCTGTTTTTCTTTGGTTTTGTTTTTCTCTTTTCCCTCTTCCATGGAAACAGCATGTCCAAGATACTGCAGCTCCTTAGCCGGGATCAAACAATGGAGAAGGCAGAATTACAGCCATCTCAGAGTAAACAGCAATAGAATTACAGATAACCTTTAGAATTAACCTTTAGAACAGTGACAGAATTACAGATAATTACAAAAGATTACGTAATGTGAGAAGAAAAAAGAAACTCTAGGGGCCGGCCCCATGGCCTCAGTGTTATAAGATACTGAGATTTGGGGATCATTTTTATCTCAGCCTAACCTAATAAAAATTGATTACTAATATATAGGAGAGGTATTGCATTTAACAAGATAGGCATAGAGGTATTGCATTTAACAAGATAGGCATAGAAATGCCACTCTAATTTTTCCAGGAGTGGAAAAGAGTATTGCCTAACAATGATCAATTCTGGTATGTGTAGTAGAGATATTTTGCTTGTGAACTACTAATATGTAATAATGTTTCATTTGAGGATTACTAATACAAAATAGGATTATATATTTTGAACAGAATCCCTATGTTTTTATCACTTCCCACATTATGCATCCTGTTCTTCTGGAGTAGAATTCAAAAAATATTCTTTCAATGTAAATGCAAATAACTTACGCCCTTCCAATCTGATGCAACCATATGAGACTTATATTTGGAATGAAGCAGTGATCTACGGAAGCTTCATTCAGAGAAACAGATCTTCAGCAAACTTGGAACAGAAACGTTTAGTTCCTCAGAAATGGCATTTGATGAAATTTCCTGCATTCTGCCCTCAGTGAAAGGAGCTGGACAGCCCTGACCCTGAGAAGACCCCGACATACTGCTCTACATTGTGCCTGGTTTCATAGCTTCAGAATCTCTGTACCTTCTAAATTGTCATTAACAAATTATTTTTAAAATTAAGTTAGCCAGAGAGAACTCTGTTGTTTGCAAATAGGTATCCAAACCAATACATATGTGAACAGAAAAATACAGTATTTTGCTATAATCAGTACATGAGAAGAGAATGATTCATATTCCCAGTTTAAACCAAATCTACTGGAACATGACACCCTCCACCACTTTCATAGGTGGAGATTGAAGGAGAGGAAGTTCATCACAGAATTGGGTAGTCTAAATTTCTTGACTATTCCTGGAAGACACTGCTTTCTAACAAATACTCCATTGGCTCATACATTCCTCTTCTTGCTTTCATTCATTCTCCCGTAATTAAAAGCCCTTAGCACTTCTTCCAAGGACAAACGTCATGGTTTTCCTGCCACTAATTCCTCATTGATCTAATCCAACTCTCAGGTTGCTGCCAGAGATAGATACTTTTTCTTCACCACTCAAGAACTGTTGACTGACTATAGGAAAAATCCATCACAATGTGGTCCCAGTCTATCTTTCTAGCCTCATCCCCAACTAAATCCTCTCATGCTTCCTGCATTTCAGCCACATGAGACTCCTGAAAAGCATCCTCAGTGGCATCTGACACCTGAACACCTCTGTTCGGCCCACCACCACAAATATCTTCCATCTGGTCAATGCCTCCCACACCTGCATGTACAGAAAATTGGAGAGAATAGAAAAGAAACTCTATCAACTTTCATAAGAACTCAAATACTACCTGTGTAGGAAGCTTTCCTGATCCCTCTGGGGGTATTCATCACTCTCAAAGGACTGTGTACCTCTCTTAGAGTGTCTATTTCTATTTGCTTGTATTTTTTTATTTCTTTGCAGGTCTCCACGCACACATTACATTGTAAGCTCTTACAGAGCAGGGATCACAATTAAGTCATCTCCATACATCCAGAGCAGCAGTGATATCTTTGTCTCTAATAAATACTCTAAGAATGTATACAGATAGAAGAAAAGAAAATAGCTCTGTATAGAGTAGAACAGATGATACCCAACAGGATACGCATTTCCTCACAGTTTAAATTTCTCTGCCTAAGCCACAATAGCAGAAACAAATTTTGTTCCAACGCAGCAGGGGAGTCTATAGAAAGTGATGAATGAAAGATGTTTTCAGGAAAGATCAGATTACTGTGATGCCTTTAGAGGAGAAGAGACTCAATTATGATGTGCATGTTTAGATTATAGACCATTAAATGGCCTTGAATGTTTGGAAACAGGAAAGGAATGAAGTCCAGCTTCTCCCTTAAATGTGGTTCCATCAATGTTTGATTATGGATTTAACTATTGGCATCATCCTAAAATAATAGACTTTCCTGCACAATGTCACCTCACATTCGCTATCCAGCACAAATATTCTCAGGCCAGCATTTCTTTCGGAAAAGTTGACATAACGAATTCTAGGTGCTCACTGAGTATGGATCATGTGAGGACAGCCATATGAGTCCAAATGGAGTATAAGGGGTCATAGTTTGAGTCCATACTTGACATCTTTGTCCCAGGCAACAGAATTCTCCTGCCCTCTTCAAACAAATCAATTTGTTTGAAACTAAAAATTCAGTTATAAATTGTTTATTTGATTTAAACATTACTCAATTCTGGTGATTAGCAAAGGGGGCAGAACACAACAGATGTTCAATAAAAATTTGTTGAATTATATTGAATTGCAAATGAATTAATGCCTCGTCTCCTTCCTCCCATCCTACCATGAAAGAAAAAAATTAACATGCAGCATTGGTTATTCTATAAATATAAAGATCTTGAACTCTCTCCTTATATCCCAAGTTAAACTTTATGTTTTTATGATGCCAAAAATATCTATTTATTTAGTCAATAGTCTGTCATCTGGCTTGACTCAAGTATTAACTAAATTGACTAAATTTTATTGACATATAGACATGGTCCCTGTGTCCTTTTGTTAACCTTCTCTTTTTTTTTTTTTGCTGAGGAAGATTTTCCCTGAGCTAACATCTGCAGCCAATCTTCCTCTTTTTGTATGTGAGCCACCACCACAGCGTGGCCACTGACAGGTGAGTGGTGTAGGTCCACAGCAGGGTAAAGAACCCGGGCCACCGAAGTGGAGCACACCGAAGTTAACCACTGGGCAAACAGGGCTGGCCCTCTCTCTTTCTTTTAATTTCTTCAAATTTGGGCTTCCTAGTCTGGTGAGGATATATGACCTTAATATATTTTGAACTCTATCCTTTCCAAACCAATCAGCTTACAAGTTTCTGATTTCTGTAGTGCTGAATATATGAGAATTTAACTACCCTTAAATTAAGCTTTAAAACTGTCTAGAACCAAGAACAAGTTGGAGAAGACTTCAGGGTCTTATAACGCCAGCTGTTATTCTTTATACTAAAATTAAATGCAATGGAGAAGAAGCAATGAGTTTCCAGACACCCACAAGGAGGGGAAAAGGGAAATTAATTGGTTTGCCTCAATCTGAAATAAAGTAATATTCTTTGAGCCCAATAAAATTCTTTTGTGAACTTCATTTGTAATTCATCAGCTTAGCCAAATAAAAATGTAACATAAGGGAACAGTCAAATAAGGAGGTTATATGCTTTTGGAAAATAAAAGGGGATATTGAAAGAGCCATGATTGATACAGTAAATGATTGAGAAGGAAGTAACTCAAGGGAAGAGTTTTTCCATCTTTTTTTCATATTCTGGATATAAATATGAAAATGAACACTCCTACAAAACAGAATAATTCTTGCTTTCCCTAGAGTAAAACAGCATCTTTCTATGTTTGTAGTTATACAAAAATAAGAAGTAGCAATTCACGTGCTATTGTTCATTTTTAGATTGTGAAAGAGATTAATTGTGATGAACACATTCATCCCTTAGTAGTACTATAAAAAATAGACCCAACATAACAGAAATAGAAAAATCTCCAACTACTCTTCATAAATATTTATGAATATTAATTTTTCCAGTCTGCATAAAATAGAATTCTACTTTGGCTGACCATTAACTGAGCAGTGACAAAAAAAAAATTGTAATTCAGTAGAAACAACAATGAACAAATCGAAAAAAAACTAGGTTTATTGTGCTCAAATCCTCATGTCTTTGCTTCATTGCATTTTGTTGATAACTACTAAGCAACAATGCGTTTAGAAAAGCATCCATCACTATGCATGACATCCTATGGTTACATACTGAATATTTTTTCAAAGACGAATCTGGAGGCTGGCCTGTAGTGTAGTGGTTGAGTTCAGTGCACTCTGCTTTGGGGGCCCAGGTCTTCAGGTTTGGATCCCAAGCATAGACCTACACCACTCATGAGCCATGCTATGGTGGCAACCCACATATAAAGTAGGGGAAGATTGGCACAGACATTAGCTCAGAGCCAATCTTTCTCAAGCAAAACAGGAGGGAGATTGGCAACAGATGTTAGCTCACGGCTAATCTTCCTCAGCAATAAAAAAGAAGAAGAAAAAGATGAATCTGAATCATGAGTAAAAGACCAATTCTGGCTATTTCTGTAAATAACTTTGACCCCAAATCTCTCTGGTCTCACAAAATACAATGCTTTTCTATTTAAATTGGGGAGGGCAGAGGAATGGGAAGAAGGAAATTAACTTTTGTTAATTCTTCCTGTATGCCAGATATTGTGCTTGGGGTTTCACATATATGATTTATCTATTCCTCACAAGGAAGCTATTACTATCTCAAAATTATAGATGAGGAAACTGAGAAGAAGAGATTACTCACATATCAAATGCTTTGTAGGTCACGTCTTAGACTATCACTGAAGTTTCATTAGAGGAGCCAAGATAAACAAATACAGAATTTCAAAGTGCCAGATCCCAAAAGGGAAAGTGTCAATGTAAGTATTTTGGACTGGATTCTCAAACCTCAGCCCCTGGATCAATGATACTTTTCCCAAATTGAGTATACAAGCAGTCGGAAGAGTAGAGAGAGGATTTAAACAGAGTTGCCACCCGTTCTGAATCATTTGGAGGCCCAGCAAGAGAACCCTCACTGGACCTCCTGGCAGAGCTTCAGATGAGTTTGGTAGATGTGATAGGCTAAGATCTGGCTCCTGCCTGGGAGGCTGGAGGGCTGGATAGGTGGGTGGGCAAGCCACACTGCCAGCTAAGCTTTGGTCAAGCGCATCTACAAAGAAACTGCACTTTCGTTGAAGAGGCGGTATAAAAGTGTTGCACACATCCCATGGACCGGTTCTGTGGTCTTGAGGTAGAGAAAACTAGCTTGGAGGCTTTTTTTTAAGTTCTGTCCAAGAGGGTCTTCTAGAAAGAATATTGGGTTTCCAAATGTAAAAGAACCTGTGGAGAGGTCCCCTGAAGACCCACGGACTATAAGGAAGCAACCAACGAATGGGCATTACCCTCAGAATGGAGAAGCTGTGGCCAGAAACCTTCGGGAGGCATGACATGTATGAGCCCACAAAAGCAAAGAGAGAGAGAGAGCGTCACACATCTGCAAGGCCAGGGAGGCAAAGTCATCTTCGGACAGCACCAATTCAAGAATTGATTCTGCTTCCTTTTTCCTCCTGTCCTTCCCTGTAGCCCTTATTTCCATGGGCAGGATTAGTGGGTACTGGAGTGAAGGTGGAAAATGAGTGACCACACCTTCACTGCCAACACAAGCTTCCAGACATAAGTGGACTCCAGCCGGGAGGATGGAAAAAATAGACATTAAATGAAGCTCCATATTTCAATCATCTTCTGGATTTAAAAATTTATGTTTAAAAATTAAACTGAGTTTACAAATTGAGGTGGTATTAGGACATTCAGGTGACTTGCAAGATGCGTATTTTCTTTTTCCCCTCTGAATTCAGGAGCAGAGTCATGCCTCCTTTCTTCTCTGTTTCTCACAATGCTGGTGCCGTGTGGATTGATCGATGCCACAGCCGCAAACACCAGGATGTTCCAGAAACTTTCCCCAGGGACCACCTAAACAAAGCTTAATATAACCTGGCTCCCATCGACTGCCAATTATTTGATATAACCTGGAAAAATGTGGAAAGGCTAAAAGCAAAGCCAGTGCCTAAAGGAAGAAGACAGGTGACGCAAGCTACGGTGGTACGATAAGGAGGGAACTGCTCCCTGAGAATAAAGGAGAGGAAAGAAAATTGCTTGTCATCGGCAGTCAAGAAGTGCCCAGCACAAAGATGCCTCCTGCTGGTGTCAGGCCTGGGATGCCTCTCAGCTGAGAGGAGAAAAAGCTGTGAGGTGTCCACATGCATGGAAAATGTTGTGGTAGAAAATTGCTTAGGTATTGACATATTTCAAAAAGAAATACTATGGCCTTATTCTACGACCTTGGTGATGTCTGTTACTTTGGTATTTCTCCAAATCAGCAGGCTAGACGTATACCAAGCGGTAACTAGAGAGCCCTCATGTGTCTTCGATGTGTCTGATACAGGGTAAATATTCATTTCTTGTTGAAAGAATGAATGAATGAATATGAGCCTAAATCTGTCCATGATCACAATCATATTACTTTTCATCACAAGATAAATACACCCTCTGGGTTTTTGTTTGAGTGTTTGTTGATTTCGTTGTTGCTGTATTGATCCTATTCTTGTTTTTCATAGCTTAAAGGACAAAAGAACACTCTTAAAAGGGCCTTAAAATCCTCCGGCTTGAGGCAAAAGAGCAAATGTAAGGTCAACCATGCCTGGGAAATAAGGAAACAGTTGGACAGGGGAAAATTAAACTACCAGGATCCTATCAAACTTTCTTTACAAACAACAAGCAGTGGGGAGACTGGAGTCAACGAAGGCATGGGGGCTATGAGAATACCCCTCTCAGATCCCTGACAGAGGCAGGTGAGTGAGCTAAAACCACGCCAGCAGCAAGCTCTGCCATCAATCAGAGGCCTCCTGTGGACTGCTCCCAGCTTTGTCTGAGCCGCAAGGATACCAGAGAAGTCCCTTTACCGGGCGTAATGGACTTCAGGGCAGGTGAATTTCTGAGACCTCCCATGGGCCTTGCTGAACTTTCCTAGAACTGCATTGCTATCTTACTCTCTTCCTCCCAAACAAACTCTTCCCTCCTTCTTTCCTTCCAAGGGTCAGATCAGTGTTGTCACCTGCCACTCTCTCAGCTTCCTGCAGCTCCCTCTCCTTTTCCCCTCACCCCCTCACTGGCTCTTGCCAGTCTGATCTGAATTAGCAATGGCAGCTCTGAAGAGGCGGAGTCACACGAGAGAATGTGTGCCCAGTCTCCTGCCCGGCTGTCCAGCAGATCTCATGGTATCCCTGTAAGAACAAGACCCAGTGTTGCAAAATATTTCTGGAGAAACTGAAAATCCACATTTTTTTTATATCCAATTCAGGCTTTTTAAATATTGGTTCAAATTTTTCTCAAAAATCACATGCAAGCCAAACAATACATCTAGATTCACCCACAGCCAGCCAGTTTGTAGCTTCGACTCCATAGCATAATTCTCTATCAATGGAATTTTTTAACCACCGCTGCTAGGGTTTGCTTTACTTTCCTTCTCACTGTTCTAATTTCCCCACCGAGGACAGAGGATTCCAAGAGTTCAAACAAAGGCAGGAGTTCTTACCAAACCTCGAGCTGAGGATGGGAGAGGAGACCTCTCAGTTCTTAGACAGCACTTGAGACATGGAGATGCTTAGAGGGACCAGTTGCCTTTAAAGCAACAAAACAGAGTGAACACCCATTTCTTTCCCTGAGTTCAAAGACAACACTTAGACTGCCCTGCCCCCATCTGGGGCCCCTCAGCCCTAGCATTTAAGTGTGATTTCAAACAGCCTTTGAAATTCGAGAAGGCCAGATAGTACCCTTGCTGTACAGTCTTTGGTTAGCCTGGAAAGCATGTCTTTAATGATAGGCTAATATCCTTGGGACAGCTACTGTAAGCCTTCTCTGTAAATCGCTATTGCTTATGGGTCTAAATTCTATGATGGTCCAGTTAGTCTTCATCAGTATGAGAAAGTCTGATTTACTTGGTTTTCAAATTCTGTCTTGTTAGAAGACAAAATCAATATTTTATTTGCCCTCTGCACAATTTTAGTAATTGGAGGGTCCCAAATACACTCTCATTTTAGTTGTGCAGAGGGAGTTACAAAATATAACTAAAATGGATTTCTAGACCACATTTGTGGTGAGATTGTAATGACAGCCCTGAGTTAATGAAATTCTCTCTCACTCTCCAAGCTCTGAAACATCCTCTGGCTTCCCTTGTGTATTATTCAGAGGGAATTTAGCCTTAGGGAATCTGAACACAGGGATGTCATTTTAATCAGTAACAAATGAGTCTCACATTATCCAGTTCTGTCCTGCTTTATTCAACAATACTGTTGAAAGTCATTTGAATTTCCGTCTCTAAATTTCAGAGTGCCACGGCCAAGATTTCTGGGGCTTTCTGGCTGGTAAGAATTTGCGGAACCCTAACATGGTTCACTCATCATTTCTAGCCCCTTTGACAAATGCTTTTTTCTTGAAGAAATTTGGGCAAAATGTCTTATATTTTTCTGCACAATCTCTCTATCTATAGCAGACTTTGAGTCTTAGAATTCAGCTCTACAATACCGTTTTCTCAGCTAAAATGCTAGGTGTAGAGTCATAGAGAGAGAAAATTTATTCTATCCATAGATTAATGGTGAGAGATTTGATTCACTGCCCAAGGGCCTGGATTTTTGTTACAATCTGTCCTTAATGGGTGATTCCAAGAAGTAAGAAATTATCTCTAGGCCTGTTTTTTCATCTACATAATAAGAATGTTGTACCAAATAATATCTAAAGCTAGGGACAAATCCAGGTTTTATGAGGCACGAAGTGAATAAAATTTGGAGTCCCTTTATAAGAAAAACGAATTCAAAATTATGAACACAATGTGAGATATAAAAGAAAACATGTATTTATAGTAAGAAATAACAAATTACTAATTTTAAAAGAATGACAAATATCACAGACATCATAAAATAAATAAAAATTAAATAATATTTTTATTAATTTAATAACTTTTATTAATTATCTGCCTGGCACATCTCTATAATACTTATTTCCCAACATATTTTGGCTGCACAGTCTAGGTTGGCTCTTCCTTTGACAATAATTTTGTAACATTATTGTCTACAGAGAGAAGAGAAAGACAATTCAGTCTTTCCTCTAGTAGGGTTGGTCAAAATTTGTATTGTTTAGGGGCTGGCCCCGTGGCTGAGTGGTTAAGTTCGTGCGCTCCACTGCAGGCGGCCCAGTGTTTCATCGGTTCGAATCCTGGGCACGGACATGGCACTGGTCATCAAACCATGCTGAGTCAGCGTCCCACATGCCACAACTAGAGGAACCCACAACGAAAAACACACAACTATGTACCGGGGGGGCTTTGGGGAGAAAAAGGAAAAAATAAAAGAAAAATCTAAAAAAAAAAAAAATTTGTATTGTTTACAGTTTATTGTTTAGAAAAGTTTCTTTTGGTTTCACAATCCATTATTAGTAATCTCATGTAAACATTTAATATGCTGTCAAAAATAGGGAACTGTCTATCCGATGTCTTTGTATACAAGCTATAAGATTCAGAAGAATCTTCCACAGGCCACCTTCTGGCTCTATGTATTTGAAAGTTTGTATCTTCTCCACTATCCACATACTCCCAAGCCAGATGCTATACACACATTTGTAATGCAACATTATTTCTGGCATCTTTGAGACATGACCCTGAATGAGTCATAAAATGGTTGGTGGAAATAATCCTGAAAGCCATTCCTATAATGAGATGGCTAGCAATAATTTAATAATACGAGGAAGAAACCGCAAATCACATAAATATAGCCCATTAAACTCAAACTGCAGTTAAATATATCTTACTTTTTCAAATTTTATAAGAAATATATAACCATGTGAGGACATTGCCAGGGATGTTCCCAGGATCTTGGAAAGATCCCATGTAAGTGAGGAACCCTAACGTTTAAGCTTTGGTATCTTCACGGTAAATCCATTTCTAAGAGTTTCCTAATTCCAAAAATGGTTCTGAGAAACTAAAATAGCTAAAACTCAATCAAATATGGCTAAAAAGAAAAAGAGGAAAAAGAAAAAGAAGTGAAGGAGAAAGATTGGTAAATGCACAGGCATATGGTTTAAATTATTCTGAGATTATGCATTAATTTCAATCACTTCTAGCTCATTCCCACTTACTACAAACAAACAAGAGTTGCTTGTAAAGTCCTCTTGTCGATTGAACTAGATAATGGTATAATCTGTCTTGTATTATTTAAGGACCGAGTTGACTCTGTTCTGAATATCGTACGAACATAGCTTAAATTTAGTAATTTAGTATTATTCAGTAAAGTTACTACCTTTAATTCTAACACAAGATTGGGTTTAAAAATAGGTATCAGCCTGGCAAAAAGCTGTTAGGGATATTTTCTTTACTGTAATTTGTTTGGGGTCTTTTTTTTTTTTTTATCATCATTGCAACTTACACTACAACAAATTTTGTAGTAAAGCTCTTGACTATTTAGCCATTCATTCAACAAAGTTTTACTAATACTTAGTCATATATGGCAGGCACTGTGCCAGGCTGAAGCATGCACATAATTTGTGACTCTGACAGTTTTTGCCCAGTTCTCTGGGCATCTTGATTCCATTCTTGCCCGCCCTCAAGTCTTGAGTTGATTGGTGAAAAAAATAAAATAAAATCACTAAAACAAAGATGCTTCCTACTACCATGTGACCTTCCTGTCATTGAGTTATAACAAATACCAAATGCTGCAACCTGGAGCCAAAAATCTAGTTTTAAATGCCTTTTTTGCTTCCTACCACCTGTGTGAATTAGGGTGCTTGTTTTCTAAATGTTTTACTTATGTTCTCCTTAAAATATATGATATTTAGGTTGATGTCTCCATTTTCTGAAATCAAAATTGTGACTTGGTACAATGTGTGTGATTTTTGGTATATCGTAAATATTATTATTATTTTGAAATAGTATGGTTATATCATTCTTTTAAGTGTGTCCTGTAAATCTAAATATCATGATGATAGATACTTACCATCACACATTGAAAAACATGTATGAACAAGATCTTCCTTAACAGTTAGGAATTTTATCTCATTTCTTTTCTTCTTGAATGTATTTCCCATTCCACTTCACACACACACACACAAAGTAGCACAATGTACTTTTATATTTAAAAGGTCACCTTACATACTTATCATACTTATCAAACTCTACAACAAAAATATTTATCTAAATTTTAAACAAAGATTTTAGGCTTTAAGTATTAAGAAATTTTGTCTGAATTCTGTCATAATAATAATCATTAGCCCACAATTAAACAAAAGAATATACTAAAATTTTGAAACCCATGAAACAAAAATTAATTTTTGAGAGCTTATCTCTTAAAGGATTATTTGTTGGGCCTGGCCCACTGGTGTAGTGGTTAAGTTCACACACTCTGCTTCGGTGGCCCAGAGTTCACTGGTTGGGTCTCAGGCACAGACCTACACACCACTCATCAAGCCATGCTGTGGCAGTGTCCCACATACAAAATAGAGGAAGACTGGCACAGTTGTTCACTCAGGGTTAATCTTCCTCATTAAAAAAAAAGAGAGAGAGAGAGAGCTTAGTTGCTTTTGGCAATTAGCTCACATATCCATGGACAAGTATTACTTGTCACTAGAATGAGACAGTTTTCAGTATTGTGTCTATTTCTATTTTCATTTTTACAGATGTAAATTTTGAGGAAATTTGTTCTTACAATCAGTTGAATGAGATGCAAGAATTTTTCTACAGCAATATCGTCTATTTCTTTAACTTTCCTCCAAGTTCTATGCCAGAATTCATATAGTGATCTATCATCTAAAATTAATTTTAATAGTCTTTCAATTGACAACTTAGTTATTTCCTCCCTCAATTTTATTGAAAGCCAAGAATTGGAAAGTACCTGACCTGTGAAATGATTTGTTATCCTGTCACGAAAGACATTCACTTTCTCAGTTTCTTGGAAATATACCAAAAAGGTTTTACCAAGTCTTATTAGATGACTCTTGGTCTTTCACACAGCAGCACCTTGTTTAACCCAATATCCTCAGAAAGATTTGAGAAAATCAAAATAGTGCTATTTTCAATACACTTTTGGCAACACTAGTATTTAATAAAACAATTTTGTCTTATCGTGTGGCTTAAATATATTTTCCTCAAAATCTTGGCCCCACAATTGAACCCATTCAGTTTATGGAAACTATTCACCACAAAACCTAACTGGCAAAGTCAGTCCACATTGTCTAACCAATTTATTGACCTCAGACTTACTTTCTGTAAGAAAATTTTTTGTTTTAGTTACCAATTCAAATAGACTGATTAATCTGAGTCCTTATGACCATCAGCTAATTTCTAAATTATATTTTTAAGATAAATACATAGACAAACCATGGCTCTTTGCCACGTTCTTCCTTTTTAATGACTTTCTTTTTGCTTTCAACTCATGAAATTCTCCTTAAAAGACAATGAATTTTTGACAATAGCCAGATACATAGTAGACTAACAAAAATTAGAAAGCTGGCTAATGCCAAGGGATGGTGGGACACAGGAGTCCTTGAGCCCTGTGCGTGTAAGTGAAAGACTGGTGCAGCCATTCTGGGTGAAACCTGAAACAGATTAGTTGAATTACATAGATACTTCCCCTATGACTCAGAATTTCCACTCTCAGATCTACCTCCCAAAGATATCATCACCTAAATGGGACTGTGGATGAGGATGATCATTGCGGAATTGTGGTCGTGGCAGGAAGCTGAAGGCTGTCAGGTTGTCTGTCACTGGGAGAATACATAGATATAATGTGGGAAAGTCACCATCCAATGGATGGATCTTCATATCCCTGGGCTGGGGTCGGGGGAGAGGAGGAGGAAGAGGAGGAGGAGGAGGAAGAGGTAGGAGGGGGAAGGAGGAGAAGAAGAAGAAGAAGAAACATACAAAAGGTGATAGACATTAAATGCACTACAATTGTTGTTGCTTTGCAATTTATTGAATGCTGACAGACTGATACTTTACATATTCTAAAAATATATAAGATATGGTCGTCAATCACACCCAGCCTTCAGATACTGCTCCACCTGAAATACGACCAGCATCTACATAAGGATACCCTTTCGTTCCTCCTTGAGTCTTTCCAGGTGGGATGATTGGGGAAGAAGTTCCAAAGTAAAATAAATTATCCAAGGGGAAGAAAGAATCAGCCCTTAAAGGAATGGATTTGGTCTTAGAAGAAAAAAGAGAGTTGAATAGAGGAAATCCACCTCTTAATGGATGGAAGTGATCAAGTTCTAGGAGAAAGACTAAGAACCGGGCCAGAGAATCTCCACCCTTCCTGCTCTTTCATCCCCTGATCCCCCATCACATCCTCCTTCTATTTCCTTGCATATATTCCCACACCACGATGACTTCGTCAGGGTCCCCTGAGGTAAATACACATGACTAATAAACCAAAGAAAAGATGTTAAACCTTATTATAGACTGAACGTTTGTGCCCCCCAATCCAATTCTTATGTTGAAGCTCTAGCCCTCAGGACGGCTGTATTTGAAGATGGGAGCCTCTAAGGAAGTAATTAAGGTTAAATGACATCATAAGAATGGGGCCTCCATCCTATAGGATTGGTGTCAGTAAAGAGGAGACACCAGAGAGCTAGCTAGCTCTCCTCTCCCTACATGCACACACCAAGCAAAGTTCATGTGAGGACACAGCCAGCAGGCCAGAAGAGAGATCTCACTAGAAACTGAATCAGCCAAACCTACATCTTGGACTTCTTGCCTCCAGAACTGTGAGAATATAAATCTCTGTTGTTTAAGCCATTGAATTGATGGTATTTTGCTATGGGAGCCTAAGCAGACCAACACAAACCTCAAGGGTATTTATGGAAATGGTAATTAGAACATTAATAATATACCTTGAAAAGATTTAAACAGGAGAGGGGTGTGAGTCAGAGTGATTTTGAAAGAAGTGTAGATAGATAGATAGACAATTCAAAATTTTAATTCAATATACAACTCTCTAGTTGCATCTCAAGATACACATGATTCAGCATATACATTTTATGTATAAAAATAATAGTGTGATGACACCAAAAATTCCAGTATTTAGTTATTCTAAAATAGCCTGTTATAACAGTAGTCTGAAATAACATTGTGACCATATTGTAATATCATCAGCCCTAGTGATTTAAAAATAGGATATATAACTTCCAAACCATGGAGAATAGAAACTGAGGAAGAAAAAAACTCAAATCTCAATCACCTCTTTAGTGTCCAAGAGAGCCAACTCCTCTATTAAAAGAAGATGCGCAAATGGGCACAAGGTTTGAACAGTTCCTTCACAGAGGGAGATTATGAATGGACAATAAGCTCAGGAAAAAACTGTTCAACATGATTAGTTATCAGGGAAGTAAAAATTTAAGGGAAAATAGATCTCACAATATATCCACCAGAATGGCCCAAATTAAAAAGACCCGCCACACTAATGTTAGCAAGGATGTGGAACAACCTGAACTCTCCAACATTGTTGGCAGCAGGATCAAATGGTACAGTCGCTGTCGAAAAGTATCTGGCAGTTTCTTTGAAAACTTAACGTACGCTTCCCCTGTGACTCTGTGTATCATTTTCTAGATCTTTACCCAAGTGAAAAGAAAATATATGTCTACCAAAATCTTAATATTTATTTAAAATGCCCAAGAACTGGAAATAGCCCATGTGTCCATTAACAAGAAAATGGATAAATAAATTGTAGGACATTCAAACAATGGAATGCTACTCAGCAACAACAAGAAAAGAAAAGAACTGGGGCTGGCCCAATGGTGCAGCAGTTAAGTTCGCACGTTCCACTCCTCAGCGGCCCAGGGTTCACCAGTTCGGATCCCGGGTGAGGAGATGGCACCGCTTGGCAAAAGCCATGCTGTGGTAGGCGTCCCACATATAAAGTAGAGGAAGATGGGCGTGGATGTTAGCTCAGGGCCAGTCTTCCTCAGCAAAAAAAAGAGGAGGATTGGCAGTAGTTAGCTCAGGGCTAATCTTCCTCAAAAAAAAAAAAAGGAAAAAGGAAAAAAAAGAAAGGAAAAGAACTACAGTACAAGCAACAACATAGCTGAACCTCAGAAACATTATGCTGAGTAAAGGAAGTTTGAAACAAGAGTCAATACTGTATGATCCCATTTTAACGAAGTTCTAAAACAGACAAAAATTTATGAAAAAACAATTCAGAACAGCTGTTGTCTCTAGGGTGGATGAGGTGAAGATCGGCTGTGAAAGGGTGTAAATGCACTTTCTGGAGTAATGGTTATATTTTGAGAGAGTTTTGGGTACAGTGTTTTATATGTTGGTCAAAATTCACTGGTTAGTACACTTATAATGTGTGTATTTTGCTGTATTTAAATCCTACATCAGAAAAATAATCATAAATATCTAAGTCTAGTAATAATTTATATGCTGAAGTGTTTAGCATTGCATATACTAATGTCTTAAACTTATTTTGAAATGCATTTTTAAAAACATGGGCTTGGTGGATGTATAGAGGGATGGACAGGTGAATTGATACACCACAAAGCAAATATAGCAACAGGTTAAGATATGAAGGAAGATTTAGAGCAAATATGACACAGTGTTAAGCCTGGATGGTAGGCACCAGATGGTGTCTTGTGTTATTTTTATATGCATGTATTTTTCTGTGTGCTTGAATTATTTTATAATTACTAATATATTTGTGTGAAACACGTCACTTATGTGGTATACAGAAAATATTTGTGCAAACATGTGGTCAGAGATCCTTTGCATTGACTCTGCAGACCCCATCCCTGAAAGTCCCAAGGTGATTTTGGAAATTACAATAATTCTCGGAGGATTACATCCCCACCCATTATCATGTAACTTGTTCTGACCAACGACATGAACACATGTGACATACACCATGTCTAAGGGGAAACTATAAGAATGTTGTGGGCTGAACTGTGTCCTCTAAAGATTCATATGTTGAAGCCATAACACCCAGTACCTGCAAATGTGACTGTATTTGGAGATAGAGCCTTTAAAGAGATAATTAAGTTAAAATGAGGTCATAGAGGTGGGCTCTAATCTAATCTGATTGGTATCCTTATAGGAAGGGGACATTTGGACATACAAAGAGACACTATTTGTGGATGTGCACTCACAGAGAAGATGCCATGTGAGGACATGGTGAGGAGGTGGCCATCTAATCAACAAGCCAAGAAGAGAAGCCTCAGAAGAAACTAAGCCTGCCAATGCCTTGACGTTGAACTTCAGAACTATGTAGCCTTCAGAACTATGAGGACAAGAACCTGCATGTCCCCCATCAGAGCTACTGCTTAAACTGTGTCCCAGAACTGAAAGCTAGGTGTGCCACAGCAGTTAACTTGTAGTTGCCAACATATACCAAGAGAAAAAATGCTAGTTATTGCAAGACACACACGCAAAGTAGAGATGTGCGCAATAAACTTTTTGTCTGAGTGCCAAAGAGCCAAGAGTAAAAATCAGTATCGGACCATAGCCTAACTAGAACTGAATCACCGTCACGGAAGGAACCTCTGGAATACAGAAATGAATCTAAAATTTTATTGAAATTTATTATTGTCATTATTATTATTTGATTATTAAAATTGTAGTGGTGGTCAACTTTTACAGGTTTGACATTATACTACAGGAACAATGATTTCTCAGCCCTGTCAGACTGCCTGACTGAGCCCACGGTTGCTGAACTGCACTTCAACAATACAACATAGAAGCTTACTCTCATTGCCTTGGTTAGGGGAGCAATTTGGCTGGCTCTGCAGTACAGAGCGCTACGAACACTAAGATATCACAAAGTTATTAAGTCTTTCTTCCTCTCCATCATAACCAAAACAAAGCCTCCATAGACTCAAGACAATGAAGAATTTCCTTCTAAAGGCATTCTTGTAAAGCCTGTCGTTTTGAAGTTTGAGTTGAGTGAACAAAATAAGCTTTGGTATGTGTTTTCTTCCAACCTTTTTCCTCTAACACTTGCAGGTTTTACTTTTATATAATGAATATTCATTTATATTTCAATGGACTGTTAGAATTTCAGGAAATAAGGAACTTTTTTCTTCCTTCCTTTGAAAATTTATGATGTCTGGATCAAAGATGGATGTCCCGGATGTCTTCAGAATGAGTTTGAGGTCTTTCCAACTCTTAAAATTTTGAGATAGCTAAGTTGATATTCTATTTTTATTGCTGAATAATTCCCAGATATTCTTTTTCATGAAAAAAACCCATACACAAAATTAATTAACTAAAAATCAAATGAAGTTCTCAGCAATTAATTGTTTAAGATTAAAAGCACTAATACACCTCATAATTTTACAAAAGTTGGATTAAGATATAGTATTATTTAAATTTTACATACATTTTTGACTCAAAAATAATACGTTTTTCCAAGTTATTTAGCAAAAATATTCTCAATATTCATATTAAATGCTAATATTTTTTAATTATCTTGAAGTTCTTAATAATTTTTAACATAAGATTACCATACTTCAAAATCATCACAATTTATTTGTAGCATTTTAATTTTGCAATAATGAATATATATTTATATTTCAGTGGACTTTTAAAACTCCAACAAGCAGCACACTCAAGGAGATTTTTCACTACAAGTTATATTTAGCTTGATAATTTATTATTTGACAGTGAAACACAATATATTTAGACACCAATATTCAGAATATTCAGATATTGACGGTAAATTCAAATGTCAGTGTTGGTACCCCACCCAAATGCCATAAAGATTCATACTCCCAGGAAGGTCAACTGGAACCTTTCCAGTAGGAGCCCTGGGACGCTTCCCCTGAAGGCTTTTTCTAATCACAGGAGCCCACCCAGCCTGCACACAAGGGAAACCGGAAGTACTGAGGTGTTAAGACACCCTTTTCACCCCCAGAAGCCCTCAGTCAATAATTGATGGGAGTTGGTGCTAAACACCTCAGCTACCCACCTCTCAGCTGCAATAACTCTGAGCTTCTACTCTATCCACCAGAGTTCTGCAGCAGAACTGAGACCTGGCTGTCCAGTAATAACAAGTTCCATAATATACGTTTATTAGTTTCCTTCCCTTCCCTGTATCATTTCCCACTCACCTACTAGTGCTTTATGGACTCACCTCCTAAATAAACAACTCACACTCACATCTTTTTTCTCAGGGTCGTATTCTGGGGGAACCCAACCTAAGACATACCCAATCACGAGATGGCACACACATCAGGAATGCCGGAAATGACACTGAGGTGGGATCCTTTATAAGCCACTAGCTTCAGGTGTACAAAGGTGGACTCCTCTCTTTCAATCTGAATATTTTGAAACTTGTTTTAGGTTGAAAATCTAAAACCTGTCAGGTGTTTGTTGCTGCATAACAAATGACCCCAAACTCAGTGACTTAAAATGACAATAATTTCTTATTTATCACAATTCTATTCATTGGCTGCGCAGTTCTTCTGCTCATTTCACCTGGCTCACTCATGCAGTTACCTCCAGGAGAAGAGTCAGGTAGGCTTGAAGGTCCAAATTTCTCTCACTCATATATGACAACTGATGCTTGCTGTTGTCTAGAGTAATGCGATTTTCTTGCATGTGGCCTTTCATCATCTGAGAGACCAGAGCTAGCTTCCTTACTTGGAAGTTCCAAGACAGCATTCCAAGAGGACAAAGACAGAAGCTACAAGGCCTCTAAAAAGCTAGGCTCTAGAACCAGCAAACACCACTTCAACCACATTCCATTGGTAAAAGCAAGACACCAGCCTAGCCTGGGTTGAAGGAGTGGGCTACAACCCTCATCTCTTAACGGAAAGAGCTGGAAAATATTATTGCTATGTTTTCAATCCACCATCAGCCCAACTGTCCTTATGGCAAAAATCAGCTAGATGCTCACCAACCCTACTTCCACTCTCTGGATATGAAACGGGACTACATTTCCCAGCCTCCCTGTAGGTAGGTTGAGTCTAAGTGCTTGGATTCATGGCACTTGCAGGAGCAGCATATACTCTATGATCTGTCTTCCCCTCACCCTACAATAACATGTGCTGGACATGGCAACATCCCAAAATGGAAGGAGCATGGACTTCAGGTTTTTGTGAAGGAAAGCCACCTGATCGTTGAATTTTGACGTGAATGAGAAATAAACTTGTATTGTACTAAGTCACTGAGATTTAAACACACTACAATCTAACACACTCTTAAGTGACAAAACCTTTGAGAACTAAAAAAATGAATCTCAAATAATGGAGTGTAGGACATGGAAGAAGTCTGATAGACATTTTTTTGTTGCTGTTTTCCTTGGGGACTGAGGAGAAAATTCCCCCTCGTTTTATACCATGCTAGCAGTCTTCCCTCTACTTACAACAACATCTTCTCTGATATCTATCAGTCCCTTGGCTTCTGTTAGTTTCAAGGAAAATACAGATGAATGGACTTCCTACTGTGGCAGAGATTCACTTGCACACCATATATTTCTTACAATTCAATCTCACAACTAAACTACTGTCATTCATAGGGAAAGAGATGGCTGCTGGGAGCACATGCAAACATCTGGAAGGTGAGCTCATGACTAGCTTAGAAAGACACTACCTTGGATGACAGTGTTTAAAAAAAAAAAACCTCTTTATTTCCTCTCTTGCACTCTCCTTAGCTCTCATCTCACTCCTTGGATATATTCCTCTCTATTGGAATAACATTTGTAGATTTCACTCTGAAAGACTTCATCAGCTCTTTAGGATGTTGGTTTTTCCTTTGGTTCATAGCTGAGGTGACTCAGTCATGTGATAAAGGATCAAGTGGGTCACTGGGAAATTTTTACCCACTTTCTGGAGCAAAAACTCCTCCAAGAGTTTTGAACATGTAAACCTGTGCCTTTTCATGTCTGGCAATGATACTGATGATGAGAAAAACCTTCCCAGACCAGGATGATCTATCCAAGATCTATTTATTTTTCCATAATCCCTCTGTTTATGTGTTCTCAAATGACTAATGAGGCCAATCTGGAACTGGCAGATTTTGCCACAATTTAGACAGATGGTTTCAGTATATGTGCATAAAGAAAGTAATGCTGGAATTGTGAAAATAAAGAAATGTTTTGTACCATTCTGAGTTTTTCTAAGAGAACAAAGATAAAATGACAAGGGGGCATGGAAAGGTTTCGGAGTTACTAAACCATACAATGTGATCCTCTTACCTTAGAAGCCTCTGGAACAACTACTGAGAATCACTGTACTAACATATAGATGGTTTCTTTAGCCCAAACACTTGGAAAAGTCTAAACATATGCTCTAGTCATTGCTTTAGAAAGCTTGTATAAGCAATATTAAGTGAACTGTTGCTGATAAAAATGTGACCTCACTCCAAACCTGAGCCCTCTCCAGAACTGAAGCAAAACCAAATATTTCTGGGCAATTTGAAATATAAACAGGGCTGACCATTTTTCAGATCTTTGCAAGGATGACACATTTCTGAACCTTCTACTCTAATCCAGTTATCCAAATTTTAAGGTAGTCTCTCTTAGCTGGGAAACCCTAGAAGTCTTGGCACATTTCCAATTTATTGCATAGAGCCTAGCAATACGAAGACACATTCATTCATGCATGCATTCATTCATTCACTAGTGTATTCTCAACTATTACTCACTGAACACTTATTTTGTGGAAGACAGGATAATTGATGCTGCACAATTCAGACATGAATACACCCATCAGCCCTGTCTTCAAGAAACTCTCAGATTTTAGAGATGTGTAAACAAGTTTTTATGATACAGTATGATAAATGTATAGCTCTTTGGAGAACAAATGCATTTTTTTGCTGCTGATGGCTGAAGTGGTAACAAGGAAGACGTAGAATAAAGGAGAGGAAGAACGCAAGTATAATAGGTTGCCCTGAGATGTATTACCCACAAATTTGTGCCACACCAGTACCATTAATGGTAACTTGCTGATCACTTAAGCTACTTGTGGTGGTAGAAGAGACAAAAGTTGACTGGATCTTCGATGTGGGCATAAGGGGTAGAACATCTACACGTGCTTACAAGGTCCTTTGATGCAGGTTAGCAATAAGGCTAGAAAGAAGATGGGGACATCCTGTGGCCACAGGTTGGCTATCCAGGCACTACTGCAGTGTAACTCCAAATGAGTTTCAAGATGCTAAATTCTAAACTTGGATGTCCAGGTCATTATGAAGATATATTTTTCAAAGTAGGAGGATAGAAAAAAATATTATTTAATATTTTGTTAGCTAGATTTATAATTTTTAAAAGACATGCATTATAAGCTCTTCTGTTTCTACACCAGCCCCAATCCCACACACAAACTGTGTATATTTAGGAGCCTAGTGATCAGAGAGTCACAGGCTTTTACAGGCCAGGCTTGGGGTTTCTTTGTAGTAATATTCCCTCATAATCCTCGTAGGCATTTGACCTATTTGTTTCCAGTTACTTCCTATATAAATAACCACAGCCAAAAGTTTCCTTCTCATCCTTCTTTCTCTCAATTTAAATGTATCCACCTTAAGATAATTTGAAACAATGGGTTTAGGGGGGTAGACAACACTTTTTATCTGATCTTTAGCAGTGAGTTGTCTCCCAATTTCTGAATAACAGGTAATGGGAGGGAGGCATTAAAGATTTGATGCCCACCCTTGTAAAAATGGTTTCATCAGCACTACCCTTAATAACTAGCTTGACTTCAACTCTCTGGTAGAATTTTGTTAAATGTAGCGAAAAGAAGCCAGCACATGTCAACAGTGTAACTTTTTTTCAACCAGTTTGGCTAGATACAGATTCTGTTGGCATATGGTCTGCTTTCCAAGGTATTGCAGAAGAGAGTTTCATCAATCGTTTTACTAAAGCGTAACACAGATCAACACATCTCCATTCTACAATAATGTATGCTTTATCCCTTAAGAACAAATGCTAACCTAATGGCATGTTTTACATATCTGTTAGGACAATGGCCCAATACTAAGTATCAATTTCTATATTAGCTATAGAAAACAAACTCAATGATGTGAGACACTAAAATGCCATTCTTAAGCGAGAGTCAAGTTCATTTCTCTCTTATGTAGCAGTCCAAGGTCTAAAAGGTAGCTTTGACATTTTCAATGTACAACTTTCGACTCTAGATCTAGAAGTGGCTACTGTACCTCTCATCCTCTCCCAAATGACAGAAAGAAGGAAAAGGGCAAGAGAGCCACAACTCATTCATTTTAATGATAAAACATGAAAACAGCACACACTTTTTGTTTCCATCCAATTGGACAAGACTTATTCACATGGCCACATCAGGCTGCAAGGATAGCTGGAAACGGTAGTCCCTAGCTGTGCAGCCATGTGTATAGCTAAAACTAAAGAAGAAGAGGGAATGTAAAGTGATGGATAATCGACAGTCTCTGCTACAATTACCCATCAGGTCAGAATAGGAGCTGGGGGAAAAAGAGAGAGTGAAGAACTCAAAGAGAAAAGCAGTGTAAATGATTAGGTAGGGACCTTATCCTGAGCTGATTTTAAGTGTGACACACTGAAGCTGTCAGTTCCTTAGGAAGAGTTACCTCTAAACTAAGTCTTCCCTTTTGTCTTCTAGGAGGATACTTCTCCAAATTATAGAGAAGCACCTCTGCCACTTGAAGGTTTCAAAGATTAGTCTTGTTCTCCATTGTTTTGTTAGACATATTCACGGCAAATAAGGAGGCTTTTCTGAGTGTGTGCAATAGTAGCTCAGAAGAGCTCAGAGAAGGGAGAAATAACTAACACAATCTGCAATAGTTTTACAAAAGAGGTAGGACTTCAGGTGACTGCAAAAGGAACAGAGAAGAAGAGCAGACAAATGGAGTCAGGCTTCTGTGAGGATTCTTCAGAGGAGTTGTTGCTGCTACTCTGACATCGCAGGCCTGCACAACCTCAGAGAGAATGGCTCAGAGCTAGGTGGATTAGAAGGACTGGTATCCACAATACAAATCCCAGGTTGAACTTAAACTAGTTACTTACCCTCTCTGCTCCTCAGTTTCCTAATCTATAAGATGTGGACAACATTAACCTTACAGGGTTATTTTGAAGATTTCAATGAAAGGATGCACATAAATTGCTAATGCACTGTGCCTTGCACATGGCAAATGTTTAATAATGTTACCTAAAAACAAATATCGTGGTGTTCTTATTTAAATTGTAATCAATAAATGACAGAAAATATATTTTTATTCATAGTATTATTTTTTACTGCCTCTAACATTGTGCACGAAACACGGAAGTCATTCAATAAATAAATGAATAAGTGAGTAAATGAAAACATTTTGAAACCTATTAAAGTAACCAACATACACAAGGGTTCCCTGGCTTCTCAAGTTTCTTAGTGGTTCTTAAGCAGTGGCTCAAATATGAGGAATTTATGTTAGAATTGTGAGCCAACATACATAATTCTATCTGAACAAAGAAAATCAAAACTGCTTATTAATTTACAGTGAAGCCATAATGTCAGTCTGGGAAAACCAAACATACAGCAGCACTGAAATTTTCTAAAACACATACACACAAAGAATCCTTATGCTTCTCTAGGAAAATGGAGCCATCTATAGGCCAAATCAATTTACCATCAAACAAGACTTATTCCTTGAATTCATCATCATAGAACAAGAAATCTTTTCTTTCTTGTTATTTATGTTTGTATCTTGTTATTCTCATTCTTCTTCCAAATATACAGCTCCAGTTCCAAAGCATATCCAGAATATGACCAGTTTTATTACCTCCACCATCAGCTTGTGCCACAGTCACTTCTCCCTGGATCAATGCCATAATCTAAGTAGTCCCGTGCTTCTGCCTTGGACTCATTACAGTCCATGCACAACAGAGTCAGAGGAATCCTTGCAAAGTAAGCCACTTAAATATACATCCATTAAATTAAAAAATTAATGGTGTTCACTAGAAGTCATACGTGATTCCAAATATTGATGATAAAGTGATAACAAAGACATTGTACCAGTTTGGTGAAGAAAACAGAAAAGCTTATTTAAAAATCTTTATGTTCACTCTACTGAAGGTAAGAGCAGAATGGATGATGAGGAATGATACAACCAACTCCCTTAAAAATGAGAGCACATCTAAGCCGGTTCTTGAAAGACAAGTAGATTGGCATCTTCTTTCGTCCTTCCAATTGAATAAGAGGAATACTAGGAACAATGAAATAGCTGCCATTTACTGAGGATTGACTATCTTCCAGACACAGTGCTAAGTGCTTAAATGCATGAACTCACTTAATCCTTACAACCAGCCAAATAGGTAGATACGTTATCCCATTTTGCAGGGGCAGAAACTGAGAGTTACAGAGGTTAGGTAATTTGCTAAGGGAGACACATTTAGTCAGCAATGGGTCTGAGAGCTGAAGCCAGCTTGTCATGAAAGACTGCAATTTTAAAAACTAGGCAATACTCTCTCTATGAAAGGCAAAGACAGAGATCCTGGTGACAAAGCTACTCCAATAGCAAAGGGATTCTCAGTATCTATTCTGCAGGTCTTTCACTGGCTGGCATCCTAGAACTTTAAGGTAGCTGTGATTATTTAAGTGAGTGTCCTGCAAATCCCTGCCTCAACACAAATTTTTTTTTTTTTTTTTTGGTGAGGAAGATTGGCTCTAAGTTAACGTCTGTTGCCAATCTTCCTCTTTTTGCTTGAGGAAGATTGGTCCTGAGCTAACATCTGTGCCAATCTCCCTCTATTTTGTATGTGGTTCACTGTCACAGCAAGGCTTGATGAGTAGGGTAGGTCCACGCCTGGGATCTGAACCCATGAACCCAGGCCACCAAAGCAGAGTACACAACTTAACCACTACACTATGGTACCAGCCCCATACACATAAATTTTTGACATTGCAAAGACATATACACACACAGATACAGATGCTGCATGAGACTAAGGAATTAAGAGACAATAAACAGAACATGAGCCCCATATGGGCAGGCACTATGTCTTGTCACCATTGTGTCCCCAGTGCAGCACACTTGGCAAATTGTGGAAGCTGAGTAAATAAACAGATGAACTGAGACTCTGACTGTATTTTAAATATCCCATTAAAAATTGAAAGGTGGAAAGTACCATTGGAGGACAGATTGCACAACACATAGAGCATGATGCCCAACAGTTGATTGACTGGCCCAGCTTGTATCACTTGACCATCCTGAAACAATCACTGTGACCAAGATCCTACAGCCAGCTCTTTGAGTGAGAGGACTGAGACACAATACCTAGGGCTGGAGTCCAAGGATGGGGTAACCTCTGCCCAGATGACATCAACTGAGAGTGGAAGAGAACTGATTCATCAAAATAAAATTTGAGATTTCTTTTACCAAAACATGGGATACTGGGTAAAAAGAAAATAAAAAAACAATAATAGAAAAAACATGAACAGCAGAAGCTGAAAATACAGAAAAGCATGTTGAATATGGCCTGACCAGGACTGATTCCTGATCAAATTGATTTGGGGATGCGGAATTAGAAAGGAAAAAGGGACACTGAATCTGTTACACCGCAAAGCAGTCACTAAGCATTCTGTTAAGGCAGAAGTTTGACCAAGTTGTAACTGGATGACAATACTGTGAAAGGGCATCATTCCTTCATTCATTTGTTGTAGGTGATTGAATGAATGCACACGTGCATAAAAGAACGAATGAAAGAATAAACAAATGCAGAACAACTTTTTAAGGTAGGTATTATTTATTCCATTTAATAATTAAAGAAAACGAGTTTCCGAGGTTGAATAGCTTAGTCAAATTCCCATAAGTCAGCAAGCGAGAGAATTTAAGCTGAAGTCTCAACCTCTGGGTCACCATTCCTACAAGCTTTAAAAATGGGGTGCCTTAAAATAGAGGTTTATTGCTGTGATCAATTCTTAATCTGAAAATTCAAAAGTGTGACAGATTTTCCTAATAAAAATAGAGCTTCAATCTGAACTCTATCTTCCACTAGCCAAGGGTCCTTGAGCAAATTATTTCATCTCTCTTACTCTCTGTTTTCCCATCTGTACAATAGTAATAATAACACACTATTGGGGAGATTAAATGAGATAACCTACATAAAAGCACCTAGGTAACATATGCAAAATTAAATCAGTAAATTATGTAACACTAATTAAATGAACATGCAATTCGTTCTTAAAATAAAATAAAAACCATGGTCCACACTTTAAAATAAAAGAACACCAAAATAAAAAAAACCTTATTTTGGCTTTCACCCCATCACAATTCTAAATCATCCCCATGCTGTTACTCGAGTTAATATAATTACGTACAAGGAGGAAGAGGCATTTACTAAGCATATAATGCATAAAAACATGGCCTCAGCTAACTCATTGAATCCTGAAAGCAATTTAGGTTTGGTTTTACACCATCTGCAACCTCTCAGGCTTCAGAAGCTTTGAATCAGCTCTGCACCACCTTGCCATAGATTGGGCACAAGTATAAAAATAAAAAGAAAAATCAAACCATAACTCTGGACTCCATCCAGGGTCTTGTCTTGAAGTTAAAATGTCTTTCTACTGCAGAATAAAGGAGTAATCATATCCTTGCCCGTGTCAGACCTCTACAGTTCTTCCAGTGTTTTCCTGTTCTAATATAAACTCCATGACCCCAAATCGTGACTCCTCTAGCGTCTATGTTCCACGGTCACAAAAGGATGTCCTCACCCACTTCAGTTTAATCAAACACTTTCATTGCTTCCCTTTACTCCTATCGCCCATCAACGGCCACAGCTGTCTCAGAAGTACCTACTATCCAGCATAAAAAAAAAGGACAAATGAACACTATTATAAAGGCAAATATTGATAAACTGAATTTCAGTAAAATTAAGAACTTTGGTTCATTAAAAGATATCACTAAGAGAGTGAAAAAGCTGTGAGACGCTATTTGCAATACATGAATCTGACAAAGAACTTGTATTCAAAATGTCTTTAAGTCTACTTTGCATTAATCAGAAAAGACAACCCAACTTTTCAAGACAGGTGAAAGACTTCGATAGATAGTTCACAGAAGAGGAAATTTAAACGGCAAGAAGCACATGAACAGGTGCTCAACATCAACCTCGGAAGGCATCAGAGAACTCCTGACTCCAACCACAGTGAAAACATTCTACACATCCACTAAAGTGGCTAAAATTTAACAATAACAACTGAATGGATCAGTGTTAAAGAGTGTGCAGCACTGGAACTCTCAGATCTTGCTCGTGAGACTGAAAATTGGTGTGACTACTTTAGAAACTATTTGATGATAACTACTAAACCTGAATAGATACATGTCCTTTCACCCAGCAGTTCCTCTCCTGAGTGCATTCCCAGCAGAAAGGCAGATGTGTCCATATAAGACCAAAGGGTATATTTAAGAATCTTCAAAGCAGCATTATTGTAGTAGCCAAAAGTAAGAAACAACACGAAAGTTCACAAACAGTGGAAAATAAAATTGTGGTGGTAGATTCACATAATAGAATATCAAATACTATTAAAAAAGAATACAGTACTGCTATACACAATGAAATGAATGAATTTCAAAACCATAATATTGAGCAAAATAAACGTTGCATTATTCCTTTTATACAAAGTCAAACCAGAGGAAAAACTAATCCAGGGAGGGTAATGGAAGCCAGTATAGCGGTTACCTCTGGTGAGAGAAGGGGTTGACTAGGAGAGGCATGGGGGGATCATGTGGTGCTGGTGATGTTCTTTATTTTTATCTGCAGCATCACTTGGGTGTTATGCCAGTGTGCTCACTTTGTAAAAGTTCACCAAGTTGTAACTTAAGATTTGTTCAGTTTACCAAATACAGTTTATACATCTATAAAGAGTACACAAAAGACCACATCCTTCTTCATACCTCTAATTAAGACTCTTTGAATACCATCCAACCAATTTTGTGACTTTAGAATAAACTTATAAATATGATTGGAATTCATCCATCCACACAGAACATTCTCACACTCCATACCCACAAGACCACCCTTTTCCAAAAATATATATATATATTTTATTGGCTGGAGTTCAGCTTGCTCTGGGCAATGGTTTGTGGGAATCATGTACAGAAATGGGAATCAAAAGGTCAAGAGTTCCTAAAACAGCCATCAAAATGGTAGTAAATGTGTACAGATTACTTACTGCATGTGGAGGAAGGTGCTAAGGACTTTAGGTGTACTGTTTCAATTAATCCTCACAATAAAAGTTTGAAATAAGTGCCATTAGTATTCCTATTTTAGAGGTTAAGGAAACTGAGATCCAGACGTGTTAAATATCATGTCTAGGTCCACACAGCTGTCAAGTGGCTGGAATCAGGATTTAAACCCAAATACGGCAATTTACCATCAATTCCACGGATGCTAGCCTACTCTGCTCTCCTCCTTGGGAGGCAATTAGACAGAGGAAGTGGGAGATATATTCTCTCCTCCCTCTCTGCCTGGGGAAGAACTTCACAGCTAGGAGGCAGGTACAAAATAGTATAGACATATCCAGAGCTCCATTCTGGCAGGGAGCATGTAGTCAGTGACGGGCTGTCCTCCATGTGAGAGGCATTTCCACATGATGGAATGGAAAGCGAACACACAAGCTTTGGGGTCCGAGAGATCTCACAGCTCTCCCTTTTGTATGCCCTTGAACAAGTCTGTTTCTTTACAAAATCAAGATGATGATGATCAATCTTTTTCATAAAGCTATTGAGTAAATGAAAACATCAGTTGTCTTAAACCACTACAATTTGGGGAGTTTTGTTTGGTTGCGTGTTGTTGTCATTGTTTTATCACAGTAGAGCGTAGCCTCTGTTGTCTAATATACTTTCCTTTTGGTGTCTCTTCTCTCTAATCCTCACAAGAGTCCTGGAGTGTGTTCCACAGAGGTGATTAACTTCAAGACCAGTTTTAAGTTAAGATTTTTCCGTTTTTAAGTTACGTTAAAAGGAGTATTTAAGTTAAAGTCTTTCCTACCCTAAGCCACTGCACAAACTGCCCTAAACTCTTTTTCTCATTCCTTCTTAGGTGACCTAACTGGACAATTTGGAAGAACCCTCAAGTATCTTTATTTCTCTCCTTTTAAACTTAGAACCAATACTAAGATGCTAAATTTCTACTTCCTCCCTTCTAGATCTTATCCTGATGCCTTTCAGCAATTGAGAATCAAATACTTATAGCTACTATTCAGCAGCACCTTCTTTGTGACACGTCTAAATCTTTGATCATTTTTGTCCAAAATTTTGTTGGTCTTTCCATTCCCTGTTTTCACAATTTGCTGCTGTTATCTACCCAGTTCCCCAAAATTAGTATCCTCAGAGTCACCTCCCATTCTCTTCAATGCATAAAACCATCGTTACAAGGTAGATTCTGAGTTTAGCCCACTGCCTCGAATCTTTCCTAGCACGAGGAGTTTCAGACAGCTGGATCTTTTCAACCTTTAACTGTATGTAACACCTTCCCCACTGGATTACATATAACGCCTCCCCATCTGGTCCCCCTGCTTCTGCCTCCCCTCTCTCCTTGTTTAGAGACTTCTCATCCAAACTCCCTGTAGAATAAGCTCCAAACTCCCTAAATGGCAAGTAAGCCTTGGCACACTAGCCCTCCCCTTCCAAGGGCATCTAGCTCCCTTCTCTGATTACCCTCTACACTTCTGCCATCCTAACATCATCGCCATTGCTTCAAGACCCTTTGTGCACGATGTTCTTTTCTCCTCCTCCCAACTCTGTCCCATCTGGCAATCTCTTACACATCCTTCAAAATGCTGCTAAACGTACCTTCCTCTGCAAAGGCTTTTTCCCCACTCCCAGCAGCCCAACTGGTTGATTTCTACTGTGAGTTCCCACAGCACTTAGTATATTGAATTGTGATATCTATTTTCTGATTCCTGCCCTTCCTCAGGAATAAAAATTGTGTCATCTTTCTCTTTGTACCCCCAGTGCTTAGCACTATACCAGCATATACAGCTGTCATGAGGATTAGAAAAGATATCTGAAGCAAATTATATACAGCATGAATGAATGAAGTTTTTGCAAATCAAAGCCAAAGTATCCAACTTGAGGAGATAAATCATAATATACTAATATAAAAGCTGCAAAGGAGAATGAGAATCTGATTTGGAGACAGAGCACTGGACTAAGTATCCATACATCTGGGACATTCCAGCTATTCTACTCACTAGCCATGTGGCCATAATGGTGTCATTTTACCCCTCAGGACTCTTAGACTCAGTCATCTCTGACATCCCTTCCTACTCTAAGATGCCATAAAGCTTGAAAGAGAAGAAGCAGCTAACCAATGACCTAAGTCTTTCTCTGACTGCTGTTAAGAGTTAACTCACATGCTAACGAAGTTCTATCATGCACAAACTAAGGCCTAACTTTCCTAACCAAGGCCAGGAGGAAAGAGCCACAGTATTTCTAAGCAACAGTTTTAAAGACACAAGAAAAAGGAATATTGACTCAGAAGCAAAATACAAAGGACACTGTCTGGATGTGGGACAAACCACATGAAGTCATGCGAAATAATTTTTTATGAGAAGATTCAAGCCAGCTCCTCAAAAACAAAATAAAACAAAACAATCTGAAGAAATTAAAAGTCTATCCCAACACAAAGCAGTTTCATTTAGAGGAAGTCAATGGTGCAAAGCTCTTGCTGAGATGGGCCCAGAAGTTCCACACTCAAAACAGACAGGAATTTTAACTCTGCATGCATGGTTTTGCTATCGCCAATTACTGATATTTGCAATTTGCCTTGGTTGTGTTTTCTGGCCTGTGTTAGAATATTTTTTGGTTTCAAGAACAAGCATTCACCAGTTGATATTTTGGAAAAAGGGAGAGATGGGATTGAAAGGAAGCATGAAAAAGCTGATGAGGATCTTGTCTGCGCCATCAGCATTAGGGAGAACAAGGAACTGTGAAAGTCACGTTTCATGGGAACCAAGGAACGATCGCTGTGATGGCCTTACCAAGACCAGAGTGTAATTTGGGAACACAAATTTCAATATCTCTAGTAGCCAAATAAACATCTCTAGTAGACAAGTAAACTGTTTGCATCTTTGGCTGCCCAAATTCGTTAACCTATACTCTATTATCCACTGTTAGCATGACTCAGTTATATCCATTGTCCCTTTTTCTGGGTGACTTCCAATTCTGCACACTCAAATTTTGTCTCCTTCTATCCCTAGATTAGATATTTTCCAGAAAGAGGATTTGAACACTCCGGTGTTAACATCCTCTCTGATTGTCAGAGCATTTCCACATGCCACTAAGTAGGTTGCTGGCCAGCCTGCAGATTACTCACACTTGGGTCTCCAGCCTGGTTCTATCAGCTTCAGCGAGAGCAGAATGGTCAAATGAGTCAACATTGATATTTACAAAAAAAAAGCCCTTGGAAGGAGATTTTGGGTGAGGGAAGCACTCTGAGATTTAGCCCCTCCCGGACGTAATCACAGGGCCCACTAGGACATCAGACAATAGCTTTCCTTGTTTTAAACTGGAAGGAGCTGCCAGCAACTCCAGGTACCTCTGAATATACCTTCAGTGTTCAGCAGTCACTTGAATGACCCAGTAACTTATGCCAACATAACGCCACTTTTTCAATGAGTTTTCTGCATCAGCTGTATTAGTTAAACTTCTGTATCTGTTGACTAAATTCTACTGTAATAATGATGGACCCCCAAATCTTAATGGCTTACGAAGGATGACTTCTCTCTCATGTGTGTCCATTATGGGTTGGCTCTGGTTCTGCTCCATTTCCTCTTCTCCCCAGGACCCAAGCTAACAAAGAAACCTCTATCTGGACCATATATTTCAGTTTATCCAACACAGTCATAGCTTATGCCTATTGTCCCAGAGTAACTATTAATAATATATCTTTTCACTCTCAATAGCATACTCTCTCACTTTCTAAAATGCCTGGTTTGACAATAAATTATATGGCACCTGTCCTATCTGGGTCATTGATGACTTCCTGGCAAAGAAAAAAGAAATGTGGCAAAAACACAAGCTGGGTCTTAAAAGTTTCTGCTCAGAAATGACTCAAGTCACTTCTGCCCACATTTCATCAGCTAAATAAAGTCACATATCCACTCCTAAGTTCAACAGGATGAGAAAGTATAATTGCCCCCAAGGAAGGGCAGCAAATATTTTGAACAAAATACAATCTACCACAATGAACAATGACAAACATTGAGACAAATAAAATGATACAAATGGTTTGCCCAAGTCGTATGTGTGGAAGGGCAAAAAAGTGGAGTTAGAGTCATTGCAATTTGGGGCTTCCCCAATTTTATCAATGTCCTAGTCTTGTCCAAAGCTCGCTTTATGAGATGAAAAAACGGAAGCCCCAGGAGGGAATACAACTTGCCCAAGGTCCTAGAAGTCTGTGAACCAGTCCATGACCTGCTAGTGTGGGAGTTTAGGAGAATGCTGGAAGGAAAAGAAGTTAGATGACAATATAAACCATATGTCTAAATAAAAAGCAATCCCAAGCCACTCAATTTACATAGGATTAAGACAGATGTAAGATCAATATGGCACAAAACATAGCAAATGAGAGCACCCAATAACATGAGAAACTTTGTAAGGACTTGAACACAAAGCTTCTCTTTTATGAGGGATAATTTTGGAGAAAGTTCTCACCTTATATTTAGACATTTATGGGCCCTGAGTCTCAGCACCTTCTTGTCACTAGGTGAACTGACTACCTCCTTCTGCTTTGGGGCCCAGCTGCGTGGAGATCAGTGGTTCTCAACCTTGGCTGCAACCCTCATATCTGGTCCTTATCCCTCCCCAAAGATTCTGATTCTGTGGCTGGGAGAAGAGGTGCTGAGAATTAGTGCTATGTAAAAGCTCCCAGGTTACTCTAATTTACATCCAGGCTGTAAATTGAGAACCACTAATGCAGAATTCTTTACGATATCCCATGGACCAGGGTAATAGACTTGATTACTGGTCCAATAAGGAGATTCACATAGTATTTGTTATGGACTGAATGTTTGTGTCCCCTCAAAATTCATATGTTGAAGCCCTAACTCCCAACATGATGGTACTTGCAGTTGGAGCCTTTGGCGGTAATTAGGCTTAGATGAGCTCGTGAGGGTGGGGCCTGCAAGATGGGATTACTACTCCTATAAAGAGTCATCAGAGTGTTTGCTTTCTCTCTCTCTCTACTAACACAAAGAAGAAGTTACGTGAGCACAGACCAAGACGGTGACCAAGAGCCAAGAGAAGAGGCCTCAGAACAAAACTGCCTTGATCCTGGACTTCCCAGCCTCCAGAACTGTGAGAAATAACTGTCTATTGTTTAAGCCCCCCAATCAATGGTATTTTGTTACACAGCCCGAGCTGACTAATATATACCATTTCTCTTCAAAACTCCACAGTCCTATTTATCACTGCTAGCCCTTCCTAAACACATACACAAGCATCTGGTTTGTTTCATTCGTCTGTCTGTAATGCATTTTTAAATGCAAGGTAACATATTATTTACCATCCAAGCTAGATGCTTGGATGATATATATTTCTATACTATTTCTCCCAAAGAGTCTTTGGTGTTCTTAGTTCGAAGACTCAGCGTCTCTCTAATGAGTACAAGGCTAGAGGTTAAGAGACCTTTTGTCTAGAACTGATTCTGCTATGTAACTGGCCATTGGACATTGGTTGGGTCACTTTACCTCCCTGAATATTACCTTCCCGTAGTACAGGAAAGGATCAAAACCAATGCTTTTGTAAGGCCCTCCCTTCCAGGGCAGGAGTCACACAACCACCCAAACGCAGAAGTTTAACCGACTTTTTAAAATGGATTAAGCTTCCCCAAAACACCAGGACCCAGAACTCTCTTCTTCCCCCGACCCCAAGTTGGTGAAGTGGTCCGGGGCAGGTGAGGCCATTGTATTGGCATTTTTTTTTAAACCTCTCCAAGAGATTCCAATGAGCAGTCAGGATTGAAAACTAGGATCCATTTTACAAATGTTTGCCAATGAGGATACAGACTCAGGTGAAGTCATTTAGTCAAGATCACATAGCTTTCAAGTGGCAAAACTACGACATACACTCTGGTTGTCTAGCTGCAAAACTCCTTCCACTGTATGTGGTACAAGAGCTCCTGGTACATTATCAGCTGTCTGATGCTATTTCCAGAGCTTTTGCTGCTCATCTTTAAAAGCTTGTTGGCTGACTAATCAGCCACACTCACCTACCAGCTGCTGCAGGTGTCAGGGACTGAAACTTTGATTTCACTGTGCAGCTGTGGTAGGGACATTCTTCCAGCTGTGCCCAGAAGGGTAGACTGGTCTTCCATAGCTGGGGTTAAAAGGAGAATATGATGCACAGAGGCTAATAGTGAATTATAAATAGGAATGTTTATAGGTTGTTCTGGCCTGCATTTCCACATAGAACTATTTTCTAGTACACTACGTTGGCATTTTGATTAATGTTACATTTTTGGCTAGTCCTGCAGTTGCAGCAACACACAGATTTCTGTCTACATGTACTATTAACTGTCATCTGAGCTTCCCACTCAAAGCAGCTGATAATTACACATTCTGGAAGCCGAGTGTCAGAACCAATTAACTTGACAGGCTCCGCCGATGGGGTAGAAATGGAGGCTGTACAAATCTGTTTTGTGGTATCTCAGTAGAAATAGAGAAGTGAGTAAGTGCAAGGACTATAAGAAAATAATACTGGCTTATACCTAGGCACATGAGGAGTGGACAGAAAGATTTGGAGCTTTGGAGACAAAGAGACCAAAGTTCAAATCCCAATTCTGCCACTTACCAGTTGAATGACCTCGCTCAAGTTACTTAGCTTTACTGTTATTTTTAACTGTATATATATATATATATACACACACACACACACATATATATATATATACACCAAGAGAATGAACTTAAAAATGTATTTGCTTCTGGAGAGGTTGTGGAGAAAAAGGAACCCTCATATACTGTTGTTGGGAATGCAAACTGGTACAGCCACTATGGAAAACAGTATGGAGATTTCTCAAAAAATTAAAAATAGAAATACCATATGACCCAGCCATCCCACTACTGGGTATCAATCCAAAGAACTTGAAACCAGCAATTCCAAAAGTCCCATGCACTCCTATGTTCATTGCAGCATTATTCACAATAGCCAAGATGTGGAAGCAACATAATTGCCCACCAATTGATGATTGGATAAAGAAGATATGGTATATATATATATACAATGGAATACTACTCAGCCATAAAAAATGATAAAATCATCCCATTCACAACAACATGGATTGACCTTGAGGGTATTATGTTAAGTGAAATAAGCCAGAGAGAGAAAGACAATCTCTGCATGACTCCGCTCATATGTGGAAGTTAAACATGTAGACAAAGAGAACAGATTAGTGGTTACCAGGGTAAAGGGGTGGGGTGGGGGTGGGCACAAAGGGTAAAGTGGTGCACCTACAACATGACTGAGAAACAATAATGTACAACTGAAATTTCACAGGGTTGTAAACTATCATAATCTCAATAAAAAGTAAAAAAAAAACCACACCAAAAAAGAAAGTGTGTGCTTCCTAAAAAAAATAATAAAGTGAACATCTTTGTGTTCAACCCACCAGCTTAAGAAAATAGAATTGACCAGTACTCTCCAAGCTCCCAGAGCTTTACCCAATCTTACACCTCCCACCTTTTTCCCCAGAGGTAATTCCAAGCCTCTCTCAATCATTCCCTTCTTTTCCTCTATAGTTTCCCCATCTGTATATGGATCCCTACACAGACTTATATTCTGCTTACCTGTTCTGAACTTTAGAATCATGTTACATGTGTGTCTTTTGTGACTTACTTCATTTGTGCCACGTGTCTAGTATAAGTTCACATTGATGTACGTGGCTAAAGATCATTTATTTTCACTACAATATAGCATTCCACTGATTGAACATAAAACCACGTGTGCAATCATTCTACCGGTGATGGCCATTTAGATGCTTGGTATTATGAACAATATTATGAACAAAAGAAGCATTTCTGGAAAATTTCTCCCCATGTACAATTGTCCATTTCTCTAGAGCAGGAATCGGAAAACTACAGCCCAAGGGCTAAATCTGGCCAGCCATCAGTTTCTGTAAATAAAGTTTTGTTGGAAAATAGCCACATCCGTTCACTTACATACTGGCTACAGCTGCATTCCCACTACTGCAACACAAGATTCCACCTGCTGTCCTGAATGGCTCTTCTTTTCCTCAGTCGTCAACATAAAAATCCTCTATCCCCCCCTTCCTCTCTTTTGCTTCGAAAAAACATCATAATCTTTCTAGTCCTTTAAAGAAACGTCCTAAATTATTAGCAACTGCTTTTTAAAAATAATTTCCTTTTCTCGAAGGTGGAAACATTACATTTCAAACACTCTGGAAGGTAAAGGAGAATCATTGTATTCATCCTGGGGATAGCAGTTTGGGTGTGACTGACAGGAAAGAGAGTAAAGAATGCTGTTTGGAAGGGCCCGCCCCCGGCCCTTTGTTTCAGTGGCCCGGGGTTTCGATCCTTCAGATCCTGGGCGCAGACATGGCACTGCTCGTGAAGCCATGCTGAGGCTGCGTCCCACATGGCACAACCAGAAGGATCTACAACTAGAATATACAACCATGTACTAGGGGGTTTGGGCAGAAGAAGAAGAAGAAGATTGCAACAAATGTTGGCTCAGGTGCCAATCTTTAAAAAAAAAAGTTAAAACCAGTTTGTGTTGCAGGTATGTAACACATTAATGGAGAGGGGCATATATTAAATTAAAAAAAAAAAGGATGCTGTTTGGAAATAAAAGAGTTGTTCTTTTCACAGCTTTCTGCCTCCTGCTTCCTATGCTTCATTCTTGTTCTCACTTAGAGGTAATCCTTCCCAGGAAGAATCTTGTTCCCTCTCCCGGGAGCAACTTGGTAAGAAACAACCAAAGATGACTCCTTAAGAAACCAAACGGTTGGGGCCAGCCCCATGGTCTAGTGGTTAAGTCCAGCACACTCTGCTTCAGTGGCCCGGGTTCAGTTCCCAGGAGCAGACTTACATCTCATATCGGTGGCCATGCTATGGTGGCAACCCACTTACAAAATAGAGGAAGATTGCCACAGATGTTAGCTCAGGGAGACTCTTCCTCAGCAAAAATGAAAGAAACCAAATATGTGGGCCAGTGAGGCCAAATGTGTGGCCACCACAAGATGAATGCCAAGAATCTCACATCGTGTGAGCTTTTGGAAGGGAATTTGTTGCCTCCCATCTTTACAAGAGGTTCCAATCCCACGTGTCAGGTTTTACTGGCATTCCCTGAGGTAGCTTCGTCTTGAAGCCTGTTATTTGCTTCTGGTAACAATATGGTGCTCCCCAATAAGTAGTAAGTGTGGTTTACAGGAAATCCTTGGAACTTAATGCCACAGAGACTACACCATGGGAAATCTTATATCCCTTGATATCCAGACTTCTCAGATAGGTTCCAAGACTGTTTTCTGCTCTGACATGTTTTAACTAAGCAAGTCACTTGGCTACTCATTTGCAGTGTTTTTCAACAAGCATTTTAAAACAGGCAGCAACTAGACGAAAGTCATAGAGCTGGTATAGGGAAAGATGAATCTGAATTGGCCCCTACCCATAAGTGCAGAACCACCTACAATATTTGCAAGACTCCGTGCAAAATGAAAATGCAGGGCCACTTGTTTGAAAATTCTTAAGATTTTCAAGATAGCAGCAGATGACAGAACAGCATTAAACCAAGAGTGAGGTCCTTCCAAACGTGGGGTACTCTGTCACACGTGCCAGTGAAGCCAGTCCTCATAATCTAGTACATGAGATAGACAAGAAAGTAGCTACTGTATAAAGCAAGAAAGAATGACAGTTACGTTAAATATCTGTATAAGCAACATGTTATAGGCATGTAATTCTAAAGGATAATCAAGGTAGGCAGCCTACAGTAGGAAGTATTTAAACTGGACTTTAAATGAGTGAAGACACTTTTTTTTTCTTTTTTTGATGAGGAAGATTGGCCCTGAGCTAATGCCTCTTGCCAATCTTCCTCTATTTTTCCCCCCTCCCAAAGCCCCAGTACATAGTTGTATATCCTAGTTGAACATCCTTCTAGGTCTTCTACGTGGGACACTGCCTCAGCATGGCTTGATGAGCAGCGTGTAGGTCCTCACCCAGGATCCAAACTGGTGAACCCCGGGCCACCCAAGCGGAGGGCATGAACTTAACCTCTACACCAACAGGCTGGCCCTGTGAAGACACTTTTACAGGTAGAGAGTGTGACTGAATGCTTTCTTGGCTGGGAAACAGCACAAGCAAAATTCTGTGGTGTGAGAATGTTGGCTTTGATAGAGAAGACGCAGGAAGGCCACAGGGGCTGGAAGGCAGAGCGCAGTAGGTGATGCAGTAGTCATGAACCTAGAACGGTCGCTTGAGGCTAATTACCGGGTGTTCCTGGGGCCTTGAGGTCCTTACATTTAAACTTGGAATTTGGAATTTGAATTGGATATACTCAGCCTTCCAAGGTTTTAAAGTTGGAGAATGACATAATCACTTCTAGAATTCTAGAAAAACAAATAACTCCAGTTGTAATGGATCAGAGAAGAAAGGGACTAGAGACAGGGAAAACTATCAGGAAATAGTTGGTAGCACCAAGGGCGAGATGAGACCCCACGCTACACATAGAAAGGAGACAGATAGAAGACACACTGCGCTGGCCCCTCCTCCTCTGAAGAAGACAAAGGAAATTGCCAGAAATTTATGTATTTCTTTGTTTTAAATGTTTTTTAAACGACTTTGAGTTATGATTGACATGTAAAGGGCTGACATAGTTATACAACTTGATGAGTTTGGGAATAAGTATACAGCCATGAAACCATCACCACCAGCAAGGCCATAAACATTCATCATCTCCCAAAGTTCCCTCTCACCCCTCTTTAGTATTATTATTAGTGTGTGTGTGTGCGTGTGTGTGTGTATGTGTGTGTTAAGAACACTTAACATAAGATTTACCCTCTTAGGAAATTTTAAGTATACAATATAGTATTGTTAGCTATAGGTACTATATGTGTATAGTAGGTCTCCAGGATTTATTTATCTTTCATAAATGAAACTTTGTACCCTTTGACCATCACCTCCCCCACTTTCCCTCCCCACAGCCCTTGGCAATCACCATTCTACCCTCTGCTTCCACAAGTCTGACTATCTTAGATTCCACCTATGGGTGAGGGGTTATAAATATTCATGCAGAGCTCCTAGAGAACTCAATGCCAAGCTTAGGAAGATTGTTCTTGTGCCTTGCCACGCAACGAACAAGCACAGACCCCCACTAACACATCCTAGGTGGGGGAGCTGTCAGCAAGGTAAACTCATGGATGTCATGGCGGAGGACGGAAAGACCTACCCTGAGCTGCCCACATCACTGTGACGTTTGCTCCTGTCAAACCGTGTGGCTGTTGAAGTGTAGATGGGTCTGAAACATCCAATCTTTGCCAAAAAGCTTGTGTTCAGGAGAGCTGGGCAAGCTCAGGTAAGCTTACCCAGAAAATGTTTGTACATATGTTCCATAAAAGACTCAGGAAAGCATCAATGTTTAAATGGATAGATTGGTAGGAACCCGAAAAATAATTTTTTTAAATTGCAGGATCTGTTTAAATACCCAAAGCAACACTTTGTCTAGGAGGAATTTTTAACAAAATGTAACATTTTTGAAACAAAAATAGATGGCAAACATTAAATATTGGTTTCTGGCCATAGCTCAAATCAAAAATAACTGCAGCGTATTCGAGTTGGAATGGTTATACAGAAAGAACTTCGTTCAAATCATGTTCTGCAACTCACTGTTGATCTGATATGGGACAAGTAATTTAGCTTCTCTGAGACTTTGTTTCCTCGTTTGAAAAATAAACATATTATTATTTGCTTTGCAAACTTCCCAAGGTTATTATATAGGGCAAAAGATGAACAGGTACACAAAACTTGAGGGGCTTCAAAGTGTTCTAGAAATCTAAGATCTTATTAGTGGTCTGTAATTTTTTACTGTACTGTTTTAATCTACTTCTTTGTAGCAAACATACTCCCAAGAAAAAGTGGAATAGTTGTTGCTTTGTGTATGTGTTTTGTTGTTGTCGTTTGGACAAACGTATAACAATATTAGCAGACATCATGACAAGAGACAACAGAAGATGAGGAGTAAATAGCAAGCCCGGCCAGACCCTTCAGTGTGTAACCAAGAAAATCTATTCCATGTATGTTGTCTTCTGAGCATATGGGAAACGTTAAAATAAGTGAACCCAACAAATACTTGTAAATCACATTTCTCTCGCTTCCCTGCCCCCCAACAAAAAACACTCATAAATCATCCATTTTATGTATAAGCACAGTTGTTACCTCCTACTTGGCTGCTTCTGACTGTGCAAACTGGCCGTGTTAAGTCCAACTGTTCCTGGCATAAAGAATTCAGCCAGCTCTTGCCCTGATATGTCTTAGGTTCGCTAAGTTTATATGTCTCCTCATCCCACTGGAAAGAAAAGGCCTTCAGACCAGGGACTGACTTCTTTGCTGTATCCTCAGCTCCTAGTTCAGTGCCTGCAACACAGTAAGGGTCTGTCAACAGCAAAGGAATGAATGCAGACTAAAGACTTCTCTTAACAGCGTGCAGGGCCAGATTCTCTTCCCCACATGATTATCAAATTTTCATGGGCATATTTTTCCCCTGCTATGGGTATTTTTAATAAGAGAACAAAGACTAAGGCATCCTTTTGTGTTTTTTTTTAATAACACAATTCCATCTAATGTACAATCTCAATTTTTATCCAGTTGTAGCAAGTGCTAAATGGGTTTATACATGTAAACAGTTCAGCATTTACGTGACACGTCCTCAGTAAGCTGAAGATTACATTATTCATTTGTTTATGAGAAGCAGAATAGTGTCTCTGAAGCCAGATTACCTGGAGCCGTATGCCAATTCTGCCACTATTTTTATGCGACCCCAGGCACGTATATCAACTTTAGCTCTATAATGGGGAAATAATACTGCTCACTTCATAGCATGCTGAGGGGCTCACATGAGACATTCTATTTGAAGATAATGCAAGAAAATGGAACACATACATGGTGATGGGAACACAGTAAGTAATCGATAAATACAAGAACATAAAGAAAACCCAAGAAATATTTGTTAATCACCTGCTAGATACAAGAAACTCAGCTAGTTGCTATGAGGGAAAGAGAGACAAGACTCAGAGCTAACGCTAGGGTTTAGATTCTAGGCAGAAACCATCTCAATCCAGGGAATAATTGACAACAGGGATGGTTGGACTTTCCCTCTAATCTCCCAGAGGTCTGGACCAGCACGTAATTGAGAGAGAAAGGATTTTTATAGCAGCCATGTAAATGAACTGTTAAATGCCTCACTTCAGGTCTTGAATGTAAGCTGGATATAAATAATAATAGCAGCAGTAATAAGAAGAAGAAGAACCTGACTGTGCTGAAAATTTTATATTTCATCTCATTTAATCCTTACAGCAAAATTGCAAAATAAGTATAGTTACCCTCATTTTATAGATTAGAGAAGATAAATAATTGCCCGAGGTTACATATCAAGTGTATCCCATAGCCACACTAACCATGTCTGGATGCTTTTGCTGGCCTTTTGCTGGCATTTCGCAGCGATGTTAGTGAGCTCGCTGGGAATATATTCTCTCACCATGAACAGTTCCCAAATTGGGGACTGCCCTACCGGCTGGGATGGTTGCGGTGCTTTTGCTTTTCGCTGTACTAGGGGTCAGATGGCACAGGGCCATCACCACCACATCCTCTCTTTGCTCTCCTCACATCCCCAGGGATTCCACATCTTAATGTCCCAATCAGGCTTTGTCGCAAGTGCTCAGACCTTAATCCAAGGCATTCTGCGCCCTCCTAGCTTTGCACAATGGCACGCTGGGGTCTCCAGCTGTTTATCTCGCTCTCCAACCTGTCTGCCAGCCCCCAAGCTAGCGGAGTAGTGGACGCCGCACATCCTTCTCTAACCTCAGCTCTTCTGCCAACCCCCTAACTGAGCTTCAGCCTCTACTTGGGGATCGGTGGCCAGGGAAACTGCCCACAGTAAGCCCGGCCCACTGCACCAACCATGCATTTCCCTTCTCTGCCACAGTGCCCTCTGCAGTCCCTGAAACAAACACAGCAAACCAGCCAGTGTTGGGGGGCATCCTCATACTCACATGGCAGTCCTCAAGCGCCTAACATACAGGCCACTCCTTCCCACATAGAGGTCGATGGCCCACCCAGGATTCCCTTCACAGATGCCTCTTTCCCAAGGCCCAATTCTTGGGTCTCCTGGCTAGTTTGTCACTTGTTGGTCCCCAGTCTCCACAATTTCCCGGGTGAAATCTGAAACTACTCTCCCTACATGGAGGACAGGGAGAGACTGCAGAAAGAGGCAGGCCACTCCAGATTAGTAGGTGGTAAGTTTTAACAACCAGGGGAACTTACATGCAAGGCTTGTCTTGGTGTCTGCAGGACAAGTAGACCTGCACGCCCACTGCCAGAACCTGAAAAGTGTATATAGAGGCCTTAAACTGGATTCAGTCACATATTCAGCCCAGATGGTCTCAACAACACTTTACTCTCTCAAGACTACGTCCTTGAAATGGCGCCAGCTATGGGAGTGGTGGGCGGAGCATACAATCCAAGAACAGGGGAGGAGTGCGGACCCTCTGATTGCGTGGGTCCCACTTGAGGGTTAACCAGTGGTCACGTCCTCTCGATGACCTCCTCCAACATCAAGTGTAACCAAGTCACATATCAAGTGCAAGTGCTCTAACAAATAAACCCAAAAATGTGTAATGGCACAAACATAATAGAAGTTTATTTCTTGCCTAAGTAGCAATAGGGTTGGCATACAGGAAGGCAGAGATCCAGGCTACCAGAAGATCTGGCAATGTGTATATTCTAATAAAATAGGGAGGAGAAAGAGGATGGAGAGAGGACATGGAGGTATAGAGGGCAGGCCTGGAAGTGGTGCACATCACTTTTGCTAAGTTTCTGTAGTCTAGGATTCGGTCACATGGCCACTCAACTCCAGGGAGAAATGGGAATGGATACCTTGGCTGGAGGGGTAACTGGCCATAACTCTATACTCTATAGAGTATATGGCCATAACTGTATGGAATGGGTAGCATAACTATTTGTGTATCTTCAGCCTTCTCTAGATAAAAAAGTAAGTACAAAGTTATGATTCCAACCCAGGTCTGTGTGTCTGTCTCCAAAGTCCAGGCTTCTAAACACTAGTAATTATAAGAGCCACCCACGGGCCCATCATTACCTCTAAGTGCTGAACGTGTTTCAAATAATTTCATCCTCATACAACTCTATGAAGTGAGTTCTTATTTGATAGACAAAGAAAGCATGACCCAGAAGGACTAAACAGCTTGCACAATTCGTTCATGACAGTTGGGTGATAGAGTACGTGTTTGGGCCCACACCACCCCGATCCCTGATCTTGACAGCTTCCCGGTACTCTTGAGCTCTGTGTGCAACCCTAAAGCCAGGTTCTGAGATAAGCCTCAAAGAATGTCTTCTCCCAGTTATCCCAGGAGTAGAATTGAGCTGTCTCCCCCAGGATGCCACCAAAGGCCCCAAGACATCCTATGGGCTATTATTTTGGCCTGTAGGGTACCATCACTACATTATCTCACTTTCTAGATAATCCTTGCTGTGGGTTATCCAGGAATTCCACAATAAAACACCCCACTGAGATTTGGCTTTTGACACAAAGATTTAATGTACTGGCAGCTTTTGGAACAGAACATTCATCTCAAAAAGTTTACCATAAAATGGTGACATTTGTCAAGACTAGAAAGCTATAATTGTATTCATATACTACTTTGAAGTTGAAAACTAAAACTGCATTTACTAGATATAGATTTTAAGACCTCTGTTTTCAAAGTAACCACAGACCAAGTTTTTACAGTGGAGTCTTGTATCAGAGCAAATTTCATAGCGGTTGCTCCTTCTAAAAGGATTTCATGACGTTGTGCTTGTGAGCCAGGCTTTGGAGCCAGGTTGTGTATGTTTCAGTCCTAGCTCTGTCACTTCTCCTAGCTGTGTGACCAGGGAAAAGATGCTTAATTTCTGTAAGCCAGTGTTTCCCTGTCTGCAAAATGGGGACAAATCCAGTGCCTATTTTAGAGTGTTGTGAAGATTAAAAGACTTAAGGTGTCTGACATAATCGTGCAGCATAAAGCTTGGTCCATGGTAAGCGTTCACCAGATTGGGTAAGGGAATAAGGTTTTAATTTTCTCATTTATTTTCTTAAATTTAGAACCCCTTAGAAGGGATCAGACAGAAATTTCCTCTTTCTAATACCATGAGCCCATCAGTCATAAAGTCCTGATGCCCAACCTGTGGGTGGAGCCTGCCTCTTGTCCTATATCAGAAGAGTGGCCCATGGCTCTAGGATGTATATTTCCTCAACCACATTTACACTGCTTACCCAGCACGTGATCAGTGTAATGCTAACTTGCACATTCAGAACTAGAAGGGGAAAAAGGGCTTTATAGCACATCTATTGAAAGCTCAGTTTTGGAGCCAGATAAACATATTAAGAGTCCCACATTCTGTGCAACCTTGGGCAAGTCACTGGATGTCTCCACTCCTCAGCTTTCTTATCTTTATTTATTTATTTATTTTGAGGATAATTAGCCCTGAGCTAACATCCACTGCCAGTCCTCCTCTTTTTGCTGAGGAAGACTGGCCCTGAGCTAACATCTGTGCCCATCTTCCTCTATTCTATATGTGGGACGCCTGCCGCAACATGGCTTGACAAGCGGTGCATAGGTCCATGTCTGGGATCTGAACCTGCGAACCCTGGGCCAAAGCAGAGCGCGCAAACTTAACTGCTGTGCAACAGCGGCGGGCTCTTTCTTATCTTTAAATGGGTGTTATAAATAATACCGTCTTCACAGGCTTACTATGAGGATTAAGTCTGATGTGACAGACACTATGCTAAACACTTTAAAAACATTGTAAGTCTTCAAAGAGGACAGAAATCCTTTCAACCCTGCAATGGATTCTCATTTTTTCTTTAAATAAAGACGTGGAAAATGAAAATGTAAAATGGTGCAGTGGCAGTGGAGAACAGTTTGGCGGTTCCTCAAAAAAGTTAAATATAGGATTACTATGTGATCCAGCAATTCTTCTCCTAGGTATAGACTCAAAAAATGAAAACATATGTCCACACAAAGACATACACACAAATGTTTATAGTAGCTTGAGTCATAATATCCAAAATGTGAAAACAACCCAAACATCCATCAATGGATGAATGGATAAACACTATCAAATACTATTCAGCAACACAAAGAACCGAAGTACTAATACATTCTACTACATGCATGGACCTCAAAAACTTTATGCCAAGTGAAACAAGCCAGACGCAAAGACCACACGTTGTGTGATTCCATTTGTATGGAACTCCCAGAATAGGCAAATCTACAGAGACTGAAAGAGATCAGTCGTTGCCAAGAGCTGGGAGGAGGGAGATGAGGAGCTAATTGGTGTGGGGCTTCTTTTGGGGGTGATGAAAATATTCTAAAATTCAATTGTGATCATGGCTGCGTAACTCTGTAAACATACTAAAAACCATTGAATTATACACTTAAAACAGGTGAATTTTATGGTATGCAAATTATGTCTCAATAAAGCTGTTTAAAAAGGACATGTGTAATGCTAACTACGTCTACTATGGGTTCTCACCTGGAATGTCCAACATATTGCTTAGTATGTTACACAGATTCAAAATGTAGCTACTGAATGAAAAGCAAAATAGAGAAACCCAACTTTTCCTCTGAAATTCTGGCCATTACCAGAGAGTCTTTACTCTCTTCCTAGCCAGAAATCAAGTTGAATTAAGTCTGGGAGCAAACCTAAAGAAGTTGAAATTTTTCTCTTGGTCGGTATTGGTGTAGGGAAGGGCGATAATTTCTCACCTACAAATACATTCTCTTTCATACACAATCAAACAGTTTTAAGATCAGAATTTTGTTTTAATAAGGCCACCAGAGTAAAAGATTTTACTTACCTACTCAGTCAGTCCATTGTTTGAATGAATTTTTCCTCTGCATTTAAGGATTGTTTAAGGAAAGTAAACTCATTTATTCATTCATTTCATTACGATTTATAGATCACCTACTCTGTGCAAAGAACTAGTCCAGGTGTGAGATATGTTTAAATCATTGATCTATTTTGGGCATCACCAAACGGAAGGAGTAAATTTCCTCAAGATGACTCAGGTGTGTTCATTGAGATCAAATGGGAATGTAAATTTAATTAAATTAAGGTCTAGTCAGCCATCCAGACAAAGTAGAAAGGATACTTTAGCTGCTTAAGATTTTTAAGCAAAGAATAGTGACACTTTACTGTCCATTGGGAAACCATTTCTTATCATTCTAGTCGTATGTCTTCTATACCCACTAAAGGATTATTGATCCCTAGAGAATGTTGATAGGAATGTATTTTCCAATGAATAACCTGATTCTCCAAACAGGAATTTCAACTACAGTTTCCAACACAATAAAAACGGAGAAATGGAACAGAAGAAGACAGCATGATGCACCGAGGCACCAAACTGGAGTCCTTTAGCCTCCTCTGTGAGCTAAGCTTTACCTTGGCTATTCCCTTCAGCTTTCAACTGGCTTCAATTACCTCTAGCTTTAGCTTCAGCAAACAACAAAGTATTGAAAACTCAATTTTCCATTCTTCAAAGTGCATTACTAGAAAAAGTGAAATGCAAGGCAACAAAGAGCATTTAATCATCAGGATCTTGCCCCTTGCTGTGGTGAAACCACACGGCTTGGCCCCCTTCCAAGTCTAGAATTAATGAATGAGAAAGATTCTCAGGGAAAGCCTTTAACTACAGCCTGCTTAGCCCACAGAGCCTGCCCCTTTATTGCTCTTGGCATGTTTGCCTCTGTTTCTAATGGATCACCTTCCCCCGGGAATATGCACAGAGAGAAAGGTGCAGCCTTATGAATTCATGTTTCCATTTCTTTCTTCTCTTTAGAAAGGGACTTAAGGAGATTTAATTATGCTGAGGCAGAAAAGTCTTGAGTCTTAAGACTAAGAGAGCAATCAGTTGTAACCCTCCTCTGCCATTTCTCAGCTGTGGGGAATTTGGCGCCTGCTTGTAGCCATGGTCCTGGGCTACAGCATCTCAACTCTGTCTTCCTTAAGCTCTTGGGCACTCACAGCATCAGCATCAGCAGCATGGATCCCCCCACCCATTCCCATCCATCTTGAAGAGGTAGATTGTTGTTGAGTCAGGGTCAATGCTGGCTACATCCTATGGAGCTTTGTTAGACAAGCAACGTTAAGAGCTTTTTGGCTTTTATCCTAGGAGTCCTCTTCTGATTACTTCTCTCTGTTGGGGTCCCCTGATGCTGGAGCAGGAAAATAGGCCTGACACTGCTGTGTGACATTTGTTGTATGTAGGCCACCCAATAATCATATCTCTCTTTTTAAATGAATGTCACCCCAATTTCCTTTTTGGGAGTTCCTCTACCTTCTCTAGACACAGGCTGGCAACTGGCAGTGAATCATACTGTCCAACTGTAACCAACAAGTGAGCACAGGGCATACGATGGGGCCACATGTGTTCTCTCCTCAAAATTGCAATCTTCAGCAGAATGATAAAAAAACAAACAAATTGAATACAGTTAGATTTTTTTCTTGGGGAACAGGAGTGTTTAGGAGAAGATGTTTCATCAGCGCCTGATATAAAGAATCCACTCCTCCACCTCACATTGGCCCCAACACACACAGACAGCTGTTGAAGGTCCCTTGTTATTCCCCCTCCCTTCTGTTCCATGAGCAACTCCATATCCTTCCAATAAATTCCCTCTTTGCATAATTTAACCAGAGTCAGTTTCTGTTACTTGAAACCAAGCAGCTGCATAATAGGTTCAATTTTTCTCATTTTAATAAAGCCAACTTAAGGATATAACTAAGAACGTGGTCTCTAAAGACGGTCTATGCTTCCAATCCTTCAAGGAAATCTTAATAAATGTACTTCATACTTGTGTAGCATGTTACAAACTTGAAAGCATTTTCTCTCCACACACACATATAAGTCCACATTCAGTTATATATATAGAGAGAGAGAGAGAGAAACAGAAAGAGAGAAATGAGAGATTCATTCTCAATTGAGACTAAAAAAATCAAACAACTGCATGACATAAGTAGCTATTGTCTATAGAAATTATTAACTGAAACACAGAAAAAAGTAAAATGAGCTACTCAGAAAACCAGAAAGATTTTAAAGGTTCTCAGATTTTCTAACTCCAGCCCAGAATGCTCTCAAGTGAGCAATACACAAAAGGATAAAACGAAATGTTGTAACACTTACTAATGAGGTATCACTATGCCTTATCTCATTTAATTCTCTTCATAATCCTCTAAGATACCCTTAGGCTAATTTAACACTATGAAGTCACTGAGCATTTTAAGTAAACCCTCCTAGTGCTCAGCTAGCAAATTAGAAAGATGAGGCGATGCCAGCTGTGAAGTTTGTCCTTCCCCCTGCATCATATCCACTCTACAACAGGGGAAAAATAAACCCTTAATGGATTTGAATCCGAATATATTTTCAATAAATGTTACTTGATAATTGGTTTAGCTGTGGGGGGAGCAGATCCCTACCACAGAGCATAAATCAATGTTAATTCAGGGTAGATTCGAGGGTTCGATGCTTAAAAATGAAACAATAAACCAGGTAGGATAAAATATAGGCAAGATTTTTCTGATCTCAAGGTGAGGGAAAGCCTTCCTAAGCAAAAAAATGAAGAAAGTATCCTAAAAGAAATTATAGATATAGTTGACTGCATACCAATTAAAAACATCTGTAGCTCCAAAAAGTACTAGGAATTGAATTCAAACACAAACAGGAAAAAATATTTATAAAATACATTAAGCAAGATGAATAGTCTCAGCATATAAATATTTCTTCTAAAACAAAATAAATGAATAAACACTTCAATTTTTAAAAATACGCCACAGGCATAAACAGTCAAATCACAGAAGTAGTATACATGGGCAGAACACTTCTAATAAGAAATGTATGTTCTCTAATAGCAAAAGAAATAAAATTTAAAAAATTATAAGCTTCTGTTTTTCACTTACCACATTGAAAAGAGTTTTTATAAGGCTATCAATACCATTATCACACTCAACGCAGTCAAGGCAACAGGCATTGTCAATGGATACGACCTCAGAGAAGACGGATAATATGCGCCAAATGCCTTCAATGATGTCACTACTGTGTGTCTCAATGGGGAAGGGTTTTAAAATGTTGCATTTATATGATAAAATGCCACACAGTTATTGGAGGACAGGATGATTTTCATCTTCTTTTCTACAGGTCTATATTTTTTAAGTTTTTATGATGAAAAGCTACAGAAAAATGTGTGCATGCACGAGTATATAGATACACATTGCTATATATACATGAATGCATATATACATATACACAAATAAATAAAATTTTAAGAATTTATGCACATTTTTTACATTATTTAAGTCAATGTGTGTGTGTTTCTTGAGAAGTTTAAACTCAAGGGGGTATAAACAAGAAGTCCTTTCATTCTCATCCTGTTCTGTGAAATCTCCCTTTTCCCTTCCATGTTGACACCCTGGACACACTCCACAATTTCTGGACACTTTCAGTTATTTGAAAACTCAGTCTTTTTCGTTTTAAAACAGAATTACCTCTCTGATTCAGTGTTCTGTCTTGCTCCAACATCAGGTCGTGTCCTGGCTGGGGGCTCTAAGGTGGAGAGGGGGCCATGGTCTGCACTTTCTCTAGTTGGGGTGGGGATGGAGCATGGTCAGCTTCCCAGAAAGCGCCTGCTCTCCTCCTTTTGGACCTGGCTCTTCTCTGGAGGGCAAGAGACGATAGCCCAGGAAGCTGCCTGGGGACCCTTCACGCGGCTCCACGATTTGCAAGATTTGGCTGTGTCCCCACTTCTTCCACTCGCCTACTTCTCTCCCACCAGGCTGATGTTCCCACAAAACCTTTTGCTGCTGGGCTTCCAACCGAGCAACTAAGTCACTCTGGAAAAAAGCTTCTGGGCCTTGCCTGTTATGGGGAGCTGAAAGAGGTAAAATAAAGAGAAAGCAATGAAACACCTCTTGGCACATTGGCTTCTCTTCATTCCTGTCACCATGAGCTCTGGCCACCATTCTCTCCTCCCCCTAGCTCCCTGCCTCCCACTCTCCTCCAATTCATTCTCTACCCTGAAGCCAGAGGACTTCTTCTAAAACTCACATCCAATTGCTTAAAAACGTTCAATGATTCCCCACACCTTTAGGACAAGCTACGAACCTATTAACAGGGGATACAAGGTTGGCATCTGGCATCTCACCTTCTGCCTTCACCTCCTTCACTTCCTCTCCCATCCTAGCTGTACTGAATGCTCACCCGTCTCCAATGAGTCACACTCCTTCCAAACCACAGACCTTCACACACACGCTTCCTCTTTCCAGCACTGTCTCCACCAGCCCCAGGGCCATCGCATCTGCCTCCACCCTTCACCTAATCAGTGCCTACTCATTCCTCAGATTTCAGTTTAAACTATACTCCCCCAAGGAGCCTCCCGACACCTGAGAAAAGGCAATGTCCCCATGTACCCTTTCGTCACCTGTCCTACACTCATTACACTATTTCGCAACCATTGATTTCATTTCTGTGCTCTCTAATAAGCAATGATTTTACTGAGAGTTGGAATCACATCTGCCATATTTCTAGGGGTTTATAGCCCCGGGACCTAGCACCTAGTCACTTCACCCATGAAAAGCCCTTAAATATAAGTGAATTCAGGGGCTGACCCCGTGGCCGAGTGGTTAAGTTCGCGCGCTCCGCTGCAGGCGGCCCAGTGTTTCGTTGGTTTGAATCCTGGGCGCGGACATGGCACTGCTCATCAAGCCACGCTGAGGCAGCATCCCACATGCCACAACTAAAAGGACCCACAACAAAGAATATACAACTATGTACCAGGAGGCTTTGGGGAGAAAAAGGAAAAAAATGACATCTTTAAAAATAAAAAAAATATATATATATATAAGTGAATTCATAAACTCAGATTGAAGGCTATCAGATTAAGGGTGTCTGTTGGAGTTCTCTGCAGCATACAAGCTGAATAATCGAAAAGAATTTAATAAAAGGAGTATTTTTGAAACAGTGGGCACAGCTTAAAGAGAAAAGCAAGGGTAGTGCAGCCTCCTGGGGACATGAAGATCAGGGGGCCACTTAGCACACCAAGGCACAAAGGAGAAAGGAGGGAGCCTTGATCAGGATTGACTCAGAGACAGAGCTGTAGGGAGAAGGATGTCTGAGCAGAATCAAAGCTGACAAGAGCCCGCAGTTCAGGAAGGAGTCAGGAAATAGTACCCCCACCTCCCTCTCCTGCCAACTCCCATCTCCTCAACAGGAGATTGCTTGAACCAATCCAAAGCCAGAGGGCAAGGGAGCACCACGATGTGGTCCATCTAAATGAGGCTTAGCGCTCAGGGCAGGGTGGAGAAGAATGGAGAGCCCATTTGGAGGGGGACCAGCACCAGCAGAGGCAGGTCTCAGCTCTACATTTCTTTGCATCTCCCTTGTGCCCAGCACATAGACAGCAGGACACAAGTATCTATGAAAATGGATCAACTAAATGGAATTAAATGGAATGAGACAGAGTTGAACAGAATTGCTTTGAACTGGATGGAACCCACCAGATTGCCAAGTAGTTTCCAAGTCAGGAGTTGCCTCATCTTCAAGTTATGATCATGGCTATTGCACCCCTGAATTCCAGTATGCTCACCCTAAGCCTCCTGACTTAGCAGAATTTGTAATTCGCAATATCCCCTGTTCCAAGAAATTTCAATGAAACCTGTAGTCCACTGCTACCTGACATTTTATATGACTTGATGTTTTCTCTCTAATTACAAACTGGGTCTCCCTCCCCACTAAGTGTGTAAGGCATAATAATTTGGGCAAAGAAATGTAGTTTCTATTTGCAGTTTCAAGCACTAAGAGGTAGTAAATTGTTAAAAGTTTATATACATGTATTTAAAAAAAAAAAAGTGCAACTTCTACATGGGATTTCCAACATTTTGTAGCAGCATCTGTCCGGGCCTCCAGGTGCCGGTATTGGCTTGCACACAGCAGCCTCTTGTGAACACGCAGCTGGTAATTTACCCAGCGCAGCCTCCCAGAGCACAGAGCCGTTGGAACGGCAGCTAACGCTGGGGCAGGAGGCGTGCCAAAGGCCAGTTACTGGCGTCCCATTAGGAGGGCAGTTAACAGAGGCCTGGAGTTAGAAGAGTCACTCAGACCGAGTCAGGCTGACTCTAAAATAACTTGTCCAAAAATCAGTCATTTCAGTGGAAAAAATTGCCAAACGTTTCATTTCAAGTAACAACCAGGTGATTGGATCGTCCGCTGCTTCCCCAGTCATGTTATTTTAGCACAGGCCCAATCTTAAGAAAAATACCATTTAAACCCAGTAGTTAAATTGAACACAATGCAAACGGTTGGAATCGAGGGTCTTTTATGACTCCAGTATTGGGAATAGAACCCAAACTATCTGCTTCGGAGAACTACCCTCGACAGACTTTTAGTGTAATAATGAAAATCATAATAATGATTTCACCCACAGTTAAAATATTCAGTGTAATTAAATCATGCTATAATGGGATTACGTTGGTTATATATTGGCTGAAAAAGCACCTATCTGATGTCAAGGTTTTCTAAGGCTGTACTGATAGGACAAAAACCCCACAAAACCCCCCAAGAATTGGTGTTTTATACAGTCAACTGTAAAACAGCACGATGGTGTGATCAGTTGTATAATATAAAAATTCAAAAACATATTACATCATTCGCTAAAACCCACCTAGTCTAGTCATTCCAACAGAGAAGTGATTTTAAATAGGCTCAAATAGCGTAAAATGAGGTGGATATTTGAAAATGGCAGGAAGAAGCTTTAAGCCAAAAGTATAGAGTTTACGTTAATCAAAGCTATTCAAAAAGTATTGACTCTCTGGGAAGTCCTGAGACAGATATTGGAACCAAAAGAACAAAGGCAAGAAGAAAAAACAATTATTAATCTGCTGAAAAGTCCGGAGACAGGTGTTGGAATCAAAAGAACAAAGGCAAGATGGAAGAACCAACTTGAGAGAGGATCAGCTCGTACATTGCTCATGTCCCGGAAGTGAAGACCTACGGGATGTCTCTGATAAACTCACTGAGGACGGTCAGATTAAAATAGCACCAAACATGAGAGACCCTCCTTCTCTTCCCCATCCTCTTCTCCTTGACCCAACAACTGGGGAAGAAAGAAGGGAGACCCATAGGCAGCATAGCAGAGCAGAGGCACCTAGCTCTTCACCATTACGTGACCGTGAACTACCGAGCAACCTTGAGCTGGATGGAGGGAAACTGATTAGGATATGAAATTGAAGTTTTGACTTGGACCAGGCTATACTTTTCAATACCTGAAAAAAGACTGCTTCTTTCTGTTAAAACGACTTGGCAGCCATGAGATTTTTCCAAGTTATCATCAAGGGACAGGGAAGAGCGAGCCAACAGATAAGAAAAGGCAGCAGTAAGCAAAAAGTAACATTATCCTCTCCTCTTTATGTCTAGTTAATCCAATCAGGAAAATGGTTGCACATGGTACTAACACGTGGTATTAACACATGGCATGTAACACATGGGTTTACAATGCCAACATCCAACATCAATGTCAATGTACTCCCCCCACCTACAAAGCAACTTTAAGAGGCTCCCTATGGCTACCAGCCCTGCCTGGGCCAATCCCTTTGCCCAGGGAGAAAAGTTCCTCTAGTTGGTCAGTCTGAGTCACATGCACACTCAGGAACTGAAGAAAATCCACCTCAAGATTGACGGTCCTGCTGGTCCTACTATAAGCAAGTAGAGGTGGGAAAGAACATTTGCCAAAAGGAAGGGATGCTGGAAAAGAAAAACAGTAGATGGACATCACAGTACCCATGTGGGATGTATCACATTTGCTGACTCATGTTTTCTGGTTTTGTCTCGCTTGTCAGTCATCATCTCCTTCTGTCTTTTTAATAATCTACTTTTTAAAGTCTTCCTTGGGGCTGACCTAGTGGTATAGTGGTTAAGTTCCTGTGCTCCACTTCGGCACCCAGGGTTCCCAGGTTTGGATCCCGGACCAGACCTAGCATCGCTCCTCAAGCCACGCTGCGGCAGTATCCCACATAAAACAGGAAAACTGGCACAGATGTTAGCTCAGAGACAATCTTCCTGAAGCAAAAAGAGGAAGATAGGCAACAGGTGTTAGCTCAGGGCCAACCTTCCTGACAAAAAAATAAATAAAAAATAAAGTCTTCCTTGAATATTAAGATTGATTAAAGGAATCAAGGTGCAAGACATCTTTGAAGCAGAGTGAAAGTGAGGAAGACGTAAGGCCAGCTGGCCAAAATCCAATTCCTGGTTCCTTCCTGAATCGCTAAGACTTGGGGCAAATCACTTCATATCTCTGAGCCTCCAAACTCCTAAAAACTATCACAACATTAACCCAATAAGGGGAAAAAAAAAACAGTTAGCCATCAGCCACATGAGAGACCTCAAAAACAATTTAACAACTCTAACCCTCACAACTCTTAAAAATCTTACAAAACTAATCTAACAAGGGAAAAAACCAAATGGCCACATGAGTGACTTCAATAGCAACTTAACCAGGCATTTGGTTTTCCTTAGAGGACTAAACAAATAATCTATATTATTGTGCATCCATTGGATTTTAGAGATTAAATCAAGGAACACAAATTCATCTTACTTTGTTAGACAATAAAGACGTTCTAGTTAATAAACTGCTCCGGTAAAGCTATAAATAGAAAACAAAGAAAGGGAGCTAGAAAGAGAAATGGAAGCAGAAAACAAAAATCCCAAGAAAAAGGCAGAGGCAGAGACAAGCACAATCAAATTAAAAAGACAATCCAAGAAAAACACGACAGCGTCACAGCAACAGGCTGGTGAGGCGCAAAAAGCTAACTTTTATAGGATAGGAGCGCCATCTTGTGGAATACAAGGATAGTGCAACTGAGGGCTTCTGACGCCTTATTCCTTTTTCTCAACTACAGTAATTGCAAACAGTAACATCACTTTCTTGGTTTATTTGCAGTGAGCCAAGTGGGATGAAACAGAGAGAAGGCCCAATGTATGGACTTAAATTCTCCTTAGGAGAAACAATGGCTCATAGAACATTCCAAACATTAAATATGAAAAAGATGAGATACACATGAAGACATTCAAAAGAAATCTAAAAAGAAGGAAATCTGTAAGTAAAATATTCTTAAGTTTCCCATGGCTTGCTTCTGCTTCTTTTTTCTCGGTTAATTCATTTATTCATTCAACCATGAATATTTATTGAGTATACATTATGTCCCCAGATACCACTCTTGAGTGCTAGGGGTACAGCAGTGAACAGTACCGAGGGGGATAAATAATCAAGAAATAAGCAAGTAGATCAAAGTGCCAGATGATATTAGGTGCTATGATGCTAACTAAAGCGGGGGTGGTAGACAGGAGGTTCGGGGGTGAGAGGGGGGCTATTTTACATGAGGTGGATAAAGTGAAAACTGACAGAGACATGAAATAGTGAGAGAGAACATCGTGTGACTACTGGGGGAAAACAGAGCCACAGGGAACTAATAAACAGAGATGCTTGAGCTCCGGAGTCAGTCACACCCCAGCTAGAAGCCCAGCTTACCGTTTGCCAACTCTGTTACTTGAGCTCTCTAAGCTTCAATTTCTTCATCTACAAAATGGAAATAATACTGCTTTCTTAGTTGCCCTGTTGGAAACCAAATGGGGATTAAATATTGACAAGGTGAAATGCATATAAAGTGCTTTGCCCAATGCCAGATGCATGGCAAGTATACAATAAACGTCAGCGAACGCCTGGGTCAGTTTTGACCTCGTGGATTCATAGACACAGACATTTGAAAATACCTTCTTGATTCTGACATTTTTCATGGGACTTTTCCATAATAGTTAATATTTACTTGAGTGCTTACTCTGTGAGCCTTACAGTAAATCCTCACAATATGTCAAAAAGGGATAATATTATTTCCATTTTACAGATAAGAAAACTGAGGCCAAAAGAAGTTTAGCAGCTCACCCATGTTCATTCACACAGCCAGTGTGAGCCCGAATTCAGACCCAGGCCGTCTGACAACAGAATCTGCGCTCTTAGCCACGACAGGAAACTAGCCCTCAGCAAGCTGTGCACGTAAGGCAAGTGTCTGAAGCCAAAATCCGAACCCAGATTCCTCATTTCTTCCTTTTCTGTGTAATTCTCAGTCAGAATTACATGACGTAATTATACTGTGATTCAAATTTGACAGTTACACCCAAACTGCACATATATGATGCCAAAACAGTCAGTGAAAAATAAAATTTCAGGTCACCTAGTCCGGTCGTTTTTCCAACTAGGGAAAATAGATAGCAACCCATTAGAGAGTTGTGAAATAAATTTAGTCGATTATAGCCAGCTTTATTTTAAAAAAATGGAATTGATAAAATGTAAACTCCACACGTAGTCACGCTCAGTAAGGATAAGTATTTTTACATAAACGTTTGCTTCAGCTGCGTGTGTGTATGTGTGTGAGCATACGTAAGTACTCAGTACTCTCCGTGTCATGATGTTAAATGCATTTCTTACAGTGGATTTCCATCGAAATATCTTGTAAAACACTAATCTAGGTGATGCTCTTCGATTCTCTCAAAAGAAAAAATGATGATAGGTTGTCCAATGATGCTTTTTTGCTTTCCAATCTACTTTGTTGAAATCAGGTATGCCCGTTGCAAGATAAATCACCAAAATGACATTTCCCTTCTTTGTTCAGACACACTGTCACAGACAGCCCAAGCCCTTCCCTATATGTTGTCAGCAGATCAGAAACAAGAGTAAAACTTTTACTCTTTTAGTGGTTCTCGTTCTCCCCAAAAACTTGTTGACTTTCTTTTCTTTCGTTGAGGAGACAAGTCATTTTAGCATCAAACGCACACCGCCTCATTTTGCTAATTATGAAATTTGTGTTACACACCAAAAAAAACCCCAAATTACAAGCCTTAAAGAGACAGGCTGGGTTTTCAACCTGGAGGTGAGTTTATAGACCATATGTTCGGCCGTCCTCAGGCATTTTTCAAAGTTGGAAATGTCAGGCATTTATATGGTTTATTTGTAAAGCACTAACAATAATTGGAACATTATGGTCTGATTATTTGCTAAAGTAATTTATTTAAGCAATTCAAGTGGTTGAAATTTAAGGGTGCAAAAATATCACGTGACATCAAATAAAATTTTATTACTGTTTTTGCACTTACATAATTTAGAAACACCTATTAAATTTTTTTTAAAAAAATAGCTTCCTCTCTTAAAACAAAAGTTTAATCTTAGCTCACACTTTCAGAGACATGACATAGAGCAAAAGACATTTTGATAACTTTAGAGTTTTCTGTACAAAATATGATTTGGAGCCAAAAATATCAATACTCAAAAATAGTCAATAATCAAAAATATTAATCAGACAAAAAAACAAACAAAAAACCAGAACAGCTTAAATGTGCTTGATATTTTAGTCCCATGGTTGGCCTTCGTTGGTGTCCTTCAATCAGTGTTAGAGGAATTTACAGAAAAGAACAAAGATGATGAGAGCCCCTCCACCCACTCCTTCCATCCCACCACCATCTTTAATTGTACCACGTCTACCATTTCCATTCCTCCAGTGTAAAGACTTTCTGTGGGTAAAGCAATGAGGTCTCTGAGTCTTGCCATCGGCCATCATTTCTGTATCACTTGCTTCCCTTCTTCCCTTTGAGTCTCCACAATTCTGTTCACAAACCGCAAAAAATCTTAGTCAGGGGCTGGCCCCGTGGCCGAGTGGTTAAGTTCGCGCGCTCCGCTGCAGGCGGCCCAGTGTTTCGTCGGTTCGAATCCTGGGCGCGGACATGGCACTGCTCGTCAGACCACGCTGAGGCGGCGTCCCACATGCCGCAACTAGAGGAACCCACAACGAAGAATACACAACTATGTACCGGGGGGCTTTGGGGAGAAAAAGGAAAAAATAAAATCTTTAAAAAAAAAAAATCTTAGTCAAATGCATTTAGCCTGTCCGAGTTTTAGCGTCTTCATATAAAAACGGAACAAAAGTTGTTTCGAGGATTAAAGATGATGTACATAAGTCCAAGAAAAGACTGACTTTCTTTATGGCCCTGATTTTCCTGACCATTTGTAATTTCCAATACTTTCCCTTCGAATCTTCAGAAACAGGGTTAAAATTGTGCTACACCTCCACTGTGCAGCTCTGTGACAGGTGTCACTGATCAATCTTTCCTGCTGTCCCAGACACAGCTTCAGAATCCTCCTCAACACTGCAGGCTGGGTAACCACCACCAGCTGAATAGAGCTGACTTGAGATTCGATGTATCTGCCCTTCGTATCATGAACCATCATCAGGTCTAAAACCAATAACTTGGGGTTCAAACTCTATATCTCAGACTGTCTCTGGCATCTGAAAGGGGAACAAAAATCAATGTCAGACAGTGTGTTTGATTTTAAGGTTTGGACGAGAGGGTCACAACACACTGCGTAACAAGGGAACCAGTAGCTTCCCTGGCACAAAATGGTCATGATTAATATGATCAAACAACGGGAAATCCAGTTAGTCCCCATTAAGAGTGTTTAGTCCCATTCATCAACCCAAAATCCAACCTTTTGTCAAATCAATTGATCCTAATTTGTAGATCTAAACAAGATTGACACTACAGCTATGTCCCTGTATTCCCCTCTCAAGGACATTTATAGCCTAAGCCATGTCTCAAAGGGGAACCAAAGGATCTGACTCTAAAGAATTTCAGCTAAGAGAAAACAAATTTTTGGTTAAGGCAAGATAATGTATGTACTATATTAATTTATGTTCTATATTAGGCTAAACTAAGGTGTTTGTTTATTTCACTCTATACTCAAAAAGGAGCCAAGCTTTCTTGTTTTATCCCATGGAAAGTGGGGAAGAGCCCCACAAAAGACAAAGAACCATCTGAAAAAAATATCTGCTCTATGCCACATCAGCATTACACCAAGAGAGAACACTATTTGAGTTTTTTCAGAAGTTTTTTTCAGATAAGTTTAATTTAAAGAATGTATGTTGAGTTAGTTGACGGGAAATAATTAGATCCCCCTCCACCAATTAATGACACTAAATTCAGGAAACTGACATGACCCTCTAGTCGAGTAAAGGTACCTGAGTTAAATAACAGCTCTGCAACTTACATGCTGTGTGTTCTTAGTCAATGCATTTAACCTATCTGAGTTTTAGTGTCTTCATGTTAAAATGGAACAAAAGTTGTTTTGAGGATTAGAGATGATATACACAAAGCTCTTAGCACACAGTAGGTGCTCATGAAATGGCAGCTTAGTAAAACAGTCATAGTTTTTTGTTGTTGCAAGCCAAAAAGTGTTTCATTAAGTCTGCGGCACTGAACAGCTCCAGGGGGCTCTATTCACATCCTGATCCAGGTGGGTGGCCTGGAGTCACACAGTTTCACCTGCGTTGCTGTATGTGATATTCTGCTGTCTGGCACACAGAGCTATTATTTTCTCAGAATACACAGCCCCAGAGTCAGACATTCAGAATTGGGGAGGTGCAGGTGGTTTTCCCTGAGATAAAAGATGGAGAAAGCAGTTTGAGCATTGATTCTATGAATGGCAGAACCCCTCCCTCCCGACACTCTCAGCCCCGAAATGGCATGCCCTCTGCTTGGGCAGCTCAAGGATGATAGAGCACAGACTTCAAAGAGCCATGTCCAGGGGTTGAGTGGAAAGAGTGGAAGTACCCACCCTCAAGAGATGTCATGAGCTTAGACAGGAAGAAATACAAGGGAGAACTTTCCAAGTCTTCTGCACTTATTAGAGCCTCTAGAGTATTTTCCCACCCTTAGAGAGGGAAAGACTCCCAAAAGTCCCAGCTAAGATTTGGTTTCCTGCTGGCCAGGCTGGGGCACAGAGGTGGGATTGCATGAACTGATTGTATTTGACTTAGAGAAATAAATACAAGTGTCATTTCTTACCCTTGAGTGTTGAGGAATAAAATCTATACCATTATGTGAGGTCTAGAGACCAAATCTGAGTTCCTGAATTCTCACCATATAGCCTAGTTTTCCTCTGTACACTAGTGCTGCCCACATATGCATTCATTCAACACACTTCCAAAGAGCAATGAGCTGTATCCAGTGTAGACCCCACACTCCAGGAGATGGCAGCCCTACTGCTTGCAACTGCCAACCCTATACCCAGAGAAAACCCCCTGGCAATAGTGTTTGGTTGCCTGATCTTGCCCTAATGGCCATAGACGATTGGGCAGGTGAGATGGTCACCTTGGGTCACCACATGACTCAAGCTGGACCAATCAGATTCTCTCTCTCGAGAAATTTAAGTAAGAGACACAAAACTGAGGTGTGGGAGCTCGGTTGTGTTAATGGAAGAAACTTCTTTCATGCATGCTTCCTTTCAGTTTATTGAAAACATCATGCTCATTCCCACATCAAACCCTTTCTTTCCCTCCCACTTATGATTGAATGGATATCTACTCATACTTCAGGTTTCTTCTTAATTGACACTTCCCCATCACCCCACCTACCAGCTGTGCTATCCAATTAGATGCCTCATCCCACCCATAGTTCTCTCTTACCAGACTTTGATTATTTCCTTCATGGCCCTTATACCAGTTTGAACTGATAAATTAATGCTTTCTTATTTTTCTAGAGCCAGAAATATAAGGATTATGTCTGTATTACTCACCATTGCATACCTAGATTCTAGCGGAGTGGCTGGCATATTGAAGGTCCCAATAAATATTTGGTGAGTGAATAAAGGAATGAATCAGCAATCTCAATCTGGCAGAAATGTATTTTACTATTTCTGCCTCCCAAAGAATTCAAATATAACCACAAGTTATTCTGAACCTTTCTGTTTACAATTGCTTAAATTTGAGATGTCAGAGACATCAAAGTCTACGGTTCTATAACTTTTGATAAGTTTTCTGTATGCTCCAACAAAATGGCCTGCTGAAATTCTCTGCCAATACCCTAGAATTGCTCTCTGTCTCCCTTTGCAGGATGTATGGGGGTTTGTAGACCCTGCACAATGGTCAAAAGAGAACAACTTCCAGGTGCACTCTGAGAGTGTCTTTCCCTTTAATGCCAACCAAATAATGCTCTTTTATTAGTTCCTTTGTTGCAATATGAAATACTTCCTTCCCACCCCCACCCTTCCCAGCCCACCTCCCCTCCACCTAAGAAGTCTAGAATTCATGACTCTGCTATTAGAGTACTTTACATTGCTTTTCAGCTGGACAGCCAAGATGATTTTTATTTCTAAGTCCATGGCCTATATTTTCATCACTTCACGTTATTTAATGACCTGTTCCAAGCACAACTCTAATCTTTGCATCTTTCTGTTCTTAATTTTCCCTTGACATTTTCTTCTTTAATCTTCTGTTCTCCCATAACCATCTCTTGATGCCAAGAACCATAATTTAATGCAAAGTATTCATGGCCCATTCACTTCCCCCAACATTATTCTATGGAAAAGAGGCCCCAGTAATTCTCTCTAGGTCAAAATAGGACTGTTATATCCTAGCAATAATTTTTTTATTGCCATTTAATATAAGAGGTAAAACCACACTCCATGGGGATATGATAAAGGAATTCCTGTGATGAGGCTCAAGCTATTCACGTGGGATTGTAAAGCTAGTTCCAATTATTTGAAGCCAGGCTCAATATATATGCAAGAGTTAAGCCGAGATTATCAGAAAATGCCAAGAAAATGCCTTTGTGCTTGTTATTGGCCAGATTTTAGTCACCGTTCATGGTAATTCCTACTGACTCTAGTCAGAATTGTGCAGGCAGCTTGTCTCGTTGCCTTTACGGATATCGAGTATTAATGACATACCTGGCCCAAGTTTATTCTGGGAAGAAACCAACATGGCCTCAGCAACCAGGGGCTATGTTTCAGAAATAAACCATTTAGACCTATCATAGATCATTGGTAATTGTGGTTCAACCCACAACATGTGAGAATTCTCCATTGGTTCAGGAGATTTGTTCAACAGATGATCCTGAAGAGCTTCTCAGGAGAAGAGTGTTAGAAGATGAAAGTGAACAGGAAAAAGAAAAGCCATAGCGCTAAGCAAAAATAAAAGACACAGAGAGATGTGAGAGAAGGTAAAGTGGGGGCCAGCTGGGTACCCGGACAGGGTCAAGGTTCAAATCACTCCTACTTCTTCTCCTGTTACTAAGAAGAGCATTACTTGAGCACTGAATATGTGCTATGCACTGTTCCACAGACTCTGCCTGTATTTAATCCTCACACCAATCCTATAAGAAATGTGATTATTCCCCTTTTATAGATGAAGAAAAGGAGACAAAGAGAGGCTGAGTAAGTTGCCTAAGGTTACCGAGATTGTTCTGAAAGAGTCAGCGTCCAACACACCATCACACATACATCCCACTTCAGTTTATTTCTCGGTCAATTGCAAGATCGAAAGTTGACTCTCTCTTAGCTCTAGTTAAGGGCAGAGATTCAGCCAATTCTAAAGCTTCTTCTATAGGGAGAAGGAATCCCACTGCCTATAAAGGAGACTTGATTTAGAGTCAGACAGCTGGAATACTAGTGCTGTCTCTGGTTCGTTAGTTCTGTGACTTGAGCATCACTTACTATCTTTAAGACTAAGTTCTCTTGTTTGTAAAATGGGGGTAATCACTTCTCGTTTCCTGTTCCACATGGAAGTTATCTTAGAAGTCACCACTCAGTCCTAACAACAGGTAAAAAGCTAAACAGACTGAAAAATCAACAACTCTTCTTGGATGTATAAGAGAGGGAAGGACACAAGACAAACGACTGCCTCCAAGACTGGAGAGACAGACAGTCGAACACAGGGACTCAAAGCTTACAGCAGAAATTCACCAACGGAATCGCAGTGAAACTAGAGCGAGGGGAGGAGACCTGAACTCCAATAGAGGAATTGCTGGAGGCTCAGTGTGGACAACCCTGAGAGCTGCAAGCTCCAGGGGGACCCAATCATAGGGAGACCCCAACAATTTTGTGAGAATTATCTCCAGGAGGTTCTCACAGTAAATATCAGAGAAAAATCTCCGTGAGCTTCTGGCGGGGGAGTGGAAAAGGAACTATTTTGAAATACGCCAGACTACTCTGTTCTTCTTCACAAGACCTGCCCTCAGGGGAAAGTAGCTAACCAGAGCCTAATGTGCTGGTATATCATGAGAGTCTAACTGACCTGAGAAAGGGACATGGCCAGCACCAGCACACTCCAGCTATCCTCTCTCACCTGAATTGGGGGCAGAGAAAAAACTGAGAAACGCTTGTGAAGTTCACAGTCCGGAGCATAGGCTCACTAAAATGGAGGCAATAAAGCCTGCCCACGGTAAGCTCAAAAATAAAAGTTTGATGAATACAGAGTTGGCCTGCTTCTTTCTTTATTATTCTGAGCATCAAATAAGATAGGACACACAATGTGTACTTAGCTAATCTGAACATACAATTCAAAATGTCGATTATTGTTGCCATAGCAATAAATATCCTTTTAGCCTTTCAATTTGCTCAATTTGTACTCTTTTCTTTTTTTTTTGCCAAATTCTTGCCCATTCCCAAAAAAGCTTGAAAGAAGGTTCTACTAAATGCATGTGTGTATGACATTCACCATAATGGGTGTAATTGAACTCTAGCAAACATCTAGGTAAAAACTGAAAATTGTAATCTATTATTCACACATCCCCAGATAGTAGAAGCTGGTACCATCATGCCTACTTGGTAGAATCTAAAATTCAAAATGAATTTCTGAATTTTATCTTCATGATATATCTCTCAAGAGATTTTTAAAAATCTTTATGTTTGTAAAATACAATATTTGAGTAGAAAAAAAGTTCTACTAGTAAAAGATAAAGAAATAATAAATTCAATTTTACTTCTACCAGTAAAAGACAAACAATAAATTCAAAGTTGAACTGAGCCCACACATAACAACTTGTGCCTACACATATATATATTGTATATAATGTAATAAATATAATGCATATATATTTTACACTCACACCCATAAATATGTAATTTACACATATACACATAACCACACATCTGGCACTTGCTGTTAAAAATACAGTAATTAATAAAGTAAAACTTCAACTTTTTCTACACTGACTTGGAATTCGTAAATCTCCAAGGCTTGGAGTAGACAATTAGCTTTGTGTCATAAGCAAGAAAATGTCTACTATGCAAATTCTCTTAGCAAGATTTAGAAGAGGGAAAAATGGAAGAATGCTTTAATTACTCTATTTGACAGCAAACTTTTTCAGATTTATTAGAATTTGTTTGAACACAGGATATTTTCATTTGCACATATGGAATAAAAGTACTGATTAAGGTGTTCAGCAAAATAACATCAAAAAAATGGTTAATGGTTCTAAAGCATTCATAAATACTTGGCACATGCCATATATAAACAATGAAATACCTGGGGGAAAGTGACCGTAAGATACAAGAGATTGGCTATTATTTATGTTTGAATATACATCCCAGCATTTTAACCTTGGGTTTTTTTTTTTTTTTTTTTTTTTTGCTAACCAGCACATCTGGGCTGCTTACTTCTTTTTTTCTCCTAGGAAAGCCAAGGGAATGAAAAATCATTTTTAAAAAAACCAAAGAAAATAATTAGGAAATGGAAAATTTCCTCTATCCAAATCATATAATAGATTCCAAAAGCAATTATCAAAGATCTGGATATTGTCCTCTATTTTCAATTAAATGCCCCATTACTTCCTTCCACTGTCATGAATTACCGAGAGTAGGTGGTTTCACAGTAATTTAGAACTGTTCACAATATATAATGCCAGAGACGGCCATTCTCACTTGTGCTCTGAAGAGTGTAATTCATTGACGTTTTTACAGATGGGAACAACTTGCATGATTAATGGTCCTGCTATTTGTAATCTTGCTCACGATCCCCACAAAAAGTACAGAACACCTTCTGAAGAAAATATCTGCTCTGCTCCAACATCAGCATTATGCTGAAAGAGAATATTATTTGAGTTTCTTTCAGAAGAAGGGATAGTTTTAATTTAAAGAATACATGTTGTGGTTAGGGTTTTTTGGGGGGTGGGGGAAGGAGGTAATTGAATTTTCCCCAATTAATGACACTAAATGCAGGAAACTGACATGACCCCCTAGTAGAATAAACATACTTGAGTTAAATAACAGCTCTACAACTTACACACTGTGTTGTGTGTTCTTGGCTAATGTATTTAACCTGAGTTTTAGTGTCTTTGTATTAAAATGAGACAAAAGTTGTTCTGAGGATTAGAGCTGATTACACAAAGTCGCTAGCACATAGCAGGTGCACATGAAACGGCAGCTTAGTAAACCATCGTTGACTACTCCATACGGGCTCTTCTATTCGTGGGTGAACACACATGGGACAAGAGAAAAGAAAACTTTCCTCCTCCCACTGCACTTCTTGGAACTTCTCAGAATGTCTTCGATGCTCAGAGAGGAATATTGGGGAATTGATACAGACCATACTGAAAGATCTTTTTCCAAACCTTATCACAGTCATAGGTACACAATCCCAGAATAATGGACTTCACTCTTCTAAATTCTGAGGATGGCACATCTACCTTACCCTTTCCCCTAGTAAAGGACCTTGTCACCAAGGTCCTGGCTCTCAGCATTAAACGTAGTGAGGAAATATCTCAAGAGAAGAGTTAAGGAGCATGAATACTTTCTTCTTCAAACCCCTGATCATCACCTGCTATTTTAGCTGTCTCTTGCCAACCAAGACTGCAACATCAGTAACGTCCCACCAAAAGCTGCTTAATCACCTCCTCCTTACTAATGTTTTTAGGGAAATGACTACAGAACTTTCCCTGACCAATGAGTAAAAAAAGGCAACGTTCATTTCAGATGGCAATTCCTAATTCTACAACTGAGCTTTCAAAGAAATGCATCATCCATATGTCCCCCAACCAGCCCAGCACCCACCACTGACTACTTTGTCATTGGCCAGAGTTCAGATGCCAGCTTTGTATCAACTGTGCCATGGCATCAGAGGAGTACCTGCCCAGAGAGCCTTTGAGACTATTATCAGCTACTGTTGTCTTACCCGTTGCAGGTAGCAATCCTGCTCTCACAAGTATCCTTTAAGGTAAAAGTAATAACTCTCCCCATGATACTACTGTTGTCAGCAAGTGCACATGGCTTGGCATGGAGAGAATGACTCAAATACTAAATCCAGGATCTAATTACTTAGTAGCTGGGTAAGAGTTAAGGCGATAGATACCATGCTTTTGATAGAAACCATTCTCTGGATTCACAAAGGAACACACAATGTCAGCTAACAATTTCTTAGAGTAACCACAACTGTATACCTTTTTATATTTAAAAGATCTCTAAAGTTCCTAGAATATTACCTAGAAACATACTGTTCATTTAATAAGTATTTACTATAGATATTAAAATAGCGGGTAGAACAAATTTATTAAGTGCTATTATTAAGGTGGCTTCCAAATAGGAAAACTAAATCATGTGGTCTAATTAAGTTTGTGGAATAATTCAGTCATTTCAACATCATGCTAAAATAGTCTCAAATAAAAAATGCTATGTAGCGATTTAACAATAATCCATAAGGAAAGAATGCAAAATTTATCATTTCTTTCTGGAGCACAGAATTGGTTATTCATTGTAACTAACCATGGTAATAAGTAGTCTTTAATCTAATTCCTGTTGCTCTGCTTATTTGCAGCTTAGGATTCTCAAAGTCTCTCACTCCTACCGGGAAATCCTCATTTCTATCTAATGGTCAAATTGATGAAATGATGCATATTAAAGAGCTCTGAGAATAAAAGCAATACTCAGAAGAATGTTATCTATATACAGCATCACTAGCAGCTCTAAATGACAAATCGTTGCCATTTACATATTTTACTCTCGATTCATTTAAATGTGCAGATGGAGTGAGGAATGGAATTTTGAAAGTTCGGATTTCAAAGAATAATATAACACCCACTGCTCACCACCGAGAAATGTACTTTGTCAATATGTTTATGTGGTTTTGCCTTTGATGTCCTGCTAACATCCCCCATTATCCAAAGGAAACCAGAAGGCAGAGGGTGAGTCCATTGATGAAGTCCATTCAGGTCCCATCAAGGTCCACACACACAGAACAAGGTGGATTAGGATAGAGAATGGGTTGAACTCAAGGTGAGAGTAGGGTGGGTCCTTTTTATCAGTTTAAAGAAGTTCCCTCCTCTTCTTAGTTGGCTGGGAATTCTTTTTCTTGGTGAATGAAGGTTAAATTGTATCATGTGCTTTTTTTCTGTATCTTTTCACATTATCATGCAGCTTTTTTTCCCTTTAATCTGTCAATTGGTAAATTATAACGGTAGATTTATATATGCTAAGCCATCTTTGAATTCCTAAAATAAATCCTACCTTGTCACAAAACATTTTTAAATACCATTAGATTTAATGATTAATATTTTACTTAGGTATTTTGCATCTCTATGTATAAATGAATTTGAATTTAACCTTCCTTTTTCAACTGCCCTTGTCCTATGTTTGCAACGAATTTGTAACAAATTTATAAAAGATGTTGAGTAAAATTTATGTAAGATAAGAGTTCTCTGTCCTTGAAAATATATTAGAAGTCACCTGCAGTACTACTGGAACCAGTGGCTTTGAGATTTTTGACTGCAAATTCTACTTCTTAACTGGATATTTCAGATTTTTCATTACTTTTTGGCAATATATGGTTATTTATACTTTTTGAGAAAGTTATCCACTTTATCTGTTTACATAGTCATTTTTACAACATTGTGGTATTCTCAGAATTTTTTAAGGTCTACTGTAACGGCACTTAGATCCTCTTTTTCACTTCTCTTTTAGCTTGCATTCCACAGAATTTGGTGTGTAATGATGTAATGATAATTAAGTTCTAATGTTCCCAGTAATTTGCATTTTAATTTCAAATTTTTAATCAATTCTTTAGAAATACATATTCTTAACATCCAAATATATAAGGCATAGGGACTATCTTTTGATTTTTTGTTCTAATTTTCTTGTATTATGGTCAGAGAGTGTAATCTGTATGATATCAGTCCTTTGGGATTTATGGAATGTCTTATAACTCACATGATCAATTTTTGTAAACTTTTCATATGTGCTTGAAAAGTATTAAGTCAAGGGTGTTAATTTTTGTTCAAATCTCTCACCGTCTTTTTAATTATTACTCTGCTTTATCTGTAAGTTTTTGAGAAAAATGTGTAAAAATCACCCACTATGACTGTAGATTTATCATTTTGTCCTTGATATTATATCAGATTTTTGCTTTCATTATTTCAAGGCTACTTGTTAAATGCATAAATATTCTTGAATATTGTATCATCTTGATAAGTTAGTTTTTATCAATATGAAATATCTGTTTGTCTAGTTCATTATTTGAACTATATTTTGTCTGATATTAATAGTGCTAAATCTTTTTTATTTTAGTTGTCAATTTCCCTGGTACATCTTTACTCAAAACTTTTTTTTACTAAACTTAGTGTGGCTTTGTAATTTGGGTATATCTTTTCTAAAATGCACCTTCCTGGATGTTTTTTCTCTAATCTGAGACTATTTTTTAACAAATCAGCTTAATTTTACTTTATAATTTGGAGGATTACAGCTGTTTTAGTGGTTATCTGTAATCTTTTAACACATGTACAAGCTTTTATATTTTAGTTAGAATGTGTAGATCTCATCAGTATCTCTATCCTTATCCAGAAATTGACCAGGAACTAAATACTTAATGTTTCCTTGAAGTCTCCCCCTCCATTATCCTTGTTACTGTCTAGAATTTGTAGTTCCACTTTGTAATTAAACATAAAAACTTAGTAACTACTATTTTTTTGCAGTAAACAATGAATTTCTTTGTTTATAATTACTTCACAAATTCCAATTCTTTCTTCTACATTATTTTATTTTTATTGCTAATACTTTTTTTATGGAGAATTTCTCCCATTTTAACTAGATGCTCTTGCTTTATTTAGACATCTTTTATTTGTCCACTTATTTATTCCAGAAACAGTATTTGAGTGAAAATAAGGACCCAAGTTTGGGGCTGGATGCCAGATATATGAAGATGAGGGAATTAATTCATTGCTGGCAGGATAGTCAGAAAAAGACAAATATAGTACATTCTCACTTATATGTGGAATCTAAAAAAGCCAAACTCATAGAAACAGAGAGTAGAATGGTGGTTACCAGGGGCTGGGGGATGAGGGAAGTGAGGAGATGCTGGTCAAAGGGTGCAAACCTTCAACTGTAAGATAAATAAATTCTGGGGAGCTAATGTATAGCATGGTGACTATAATTATTAATACTGTATTACATACTTGAAAGTTATTAGGAGAGTTGATCTTAAATGTTATCACCATAAAACAATATATAATTATGTGAAGTGATGGAGGTGTTAAGTAACCTTATTGCAGTCATCATTTTGCAACAAATACATGTATCAAATCATCACTTTGTGCACCTTAAATTTACATGTTATATGTCAAGTATCTCAATAACTCTGGAAAACAAAAAGATGATGGGTCCACTCCCTGACAAAATGAGTTTATGCATGCATTCACATCCACCACACTTATCTCAAAGTAATACTAGTCATACTCACAGTAACAATTCTGGAAAACAGAGTTATAAATGCATCAACCAGACGTGACTTTTTCCCTTTACACCTGTCCCTCACATCCCCTCTCCCCCCTGTAATTGTGTCCAGAGGTTTTCTCCCTATAGAGCCTCCTGCAAGGAATAAGATAATAATGGTCATGTCACTTTTAATCTCCTGTAATTCAAGTTGCCCCAACAAGTACCTCCAAGAACAGAAAGACCAAGAGAAGCACAAGAGAAGTCTTGAGTTCTGGAGGCTTTATTGTTACTTGCCATAACAATCATCATAGTTAAGTGCTCACCTGTGATTTTCAAGAATGGGAGTGTACTTTGTTGCTCTACTGGATAAATTCTGATGATGGTGGAGAGGGGACAGAGAAGAAACAGAAGAAGAACAGGGTAGGAGCTGATAACTGGGAAAGCAATGGATCCCAGATTATCTATGCACAGGGCTCTTGGGAATTGGGGCAGAGTTGTCAGTCAGAATGGAAGAACAAAATTTGGTCACTATCTGCTGGAAGAGCAGTGTGTGAGCATCATCAAGGAGTAACTTTCCTCCCAGCTCTGACTGTTTCCACAAGACGTATTTCTCTAATTCCCTTCTTTTATTGGTTCTATTTCTTTTTTTACTCTCCACCTCCTTTATTTGGGAAATATACAGCTATTCCCCTTTCTTACTAATCCAAGGCTATGTGTCAAGAACTGAGATCTGAAACTAGTCTTGACAATATCAGGAACGGTACCAGGCACTAACTTCCTGGGTGACACACACACATGATCCATGGTCTCCAGCTGACCTTTTGGCCTAAAGTTTATCTATCAAAGTTCAAGGGAGTGTCAACCAGTTTGAAAATGTGGCCGTATTGTCTCAACAACCAAACCAGTCAGCTCTGGAAGCATTTCAGGTAAAATGCATTCTATTTACACCAATTGGTTCAGTCACAGGTTCAGTCCAGTGTCTATGGTCATTAGTAAGTAATAAACACATGCACACACAGACACACAGAAACCATCCCCTAACTTGCTATATTGTATCTCTCTAGTGAGTAAATTGTGCAAATACTGCCTGACCAAGCATTCCTAAGGACGGCTGTAGGTAATAAAAGAGGAAATTAAATGTTTGCAGTAAACAAGTAAAGAGAAAGGAAAAATATTTGGTGACGTGCAGGACTGTTGAGGTTGTCTCCTCAGGAAGTGGTGTGTATTGATTCTGCCCTAGCGCCCGCCATTAAAGAAACATACTCTCTTCAGCCCATATGAGCACCTAGTGGTTACATTGGAATCGCATTGACCTGGGGTTATCCCTCTCAAAGATAACAAGCTCACCATGAAGAGCTAAGAAATGAAAGCCATGGCTGATCTTTCAGGCACCAATCAGTGGGTACAAATGGTACCTAAAGGAAGGTCCAGCTTTCCTATCACTCTTGAAATCATATCATATAACTAGTCACCTCTTCCTCTTAAAGTAATTCTAGTCTACCTGTATTACAAAAAACAGCAAACCTCCCAAGGTCTTCATTTTGTCCTGTTACCACCTGACACCACTAGATGGCAGCAGTGACAAATAACGGTGTAGTCCAAGCTGGGGTTTTGCTTTTTTTTTTTTTTTTTTTTTAGGGGAGCAGAGCCACACGTGGGAAAGCAAAGCAGTTTGTGTGGTGAGAGGTAAGTAAGTATCTTGCAATAGTCTTTCAATAAGCTTAAATTTTCATTTTCCTTCATTGTTCCCTGCTTGGAAAAAAAACACCTCTGGCTTTTCAGTGTGTGAGGATTCCAAGAATTTGGAAGTGTACCCCGGAGAAGAGAATGCTGTAGAAGTGTTTTTCCATTGATATATGGCAGACTTTTGACTATTCAAATAATGTTGGGTGTATGAAAAAATACTATAGCAAATATGATCTTGCAGTTGGATCATGCAGATGCGATTTAAGATTAAGTTCTTAAATGTAAGCGAACTGATTAAGATGAAGATCTTCCACACGCAGACCTGATTAAGATGAGGCAAGCAAGGATTTTAGGTCAATCATCGATTCTTGTGTTGAAAGCATTTCACCTAAGTAAAACAGTGACATTAGACTTGAACTAAACAAAATATTTCTGTAGTAAAACTTTGACCAGACAGGACTCAAGTTTGCTCTCCGTGCATGGAGTCAAGGACAATGTCATAATAAAGGGAGGGAGGCATTTTCAAGGGTAAAACTTGAACTAAATAAAATATTTTAAGGTATCCTAGGTGAAGGAAAATGAGCAATGTATAAAAAAAGTGATTTATCTGAATGAGCGCAATTGATAAGAAGCATAATGCACTTCTGCTGAGCTGGACTGAGTTCTCTTAGCCAACATTCTGCTCTGATTGACTCATCGCAGTTGTCCCTCAGAGAGAGAAAGGAGCAGGTAAATAAAACCTCCGTAGAAGCAACTACACAGCCCCTGGCCCCTATTTTCTCTCTGAATGAAGGAAGACATCCACGAGTTGTTTCTGGCCTTTGGGGAAAAGTTCTCCAGTTGATGCGCAAAGTTTTTGAATTACATCATCTCGCCTGGTACTCCCAAGGACCCTAGGTTATCATCCTCATTCCATAGAGGGGAAACTGAGGCTCAGAGAGATTAAATAGCATGCTCAGCGCCCCACAGCTACTAAGGGGTGAAGGACTACAGCCTCCCAAGCAAAGATTCTTTTCTCCTCTGTGGCTGCAAATATGGCAAAGTGGAAAGAAACTCAGGGCTGCAGGCTGAAGGCTCTGAATTCGGTCCAGGCCCCTGCCCCTGCCCTCCTGTGGGTGGTTCCCCACCCTGTTCAGCTGATGGAAAGAGTAAGAAGAGTGGGAGGTGGAGAAATGTGGGTTCTACCCACTGCCAAACTCAGACCACAAGCCTGCAACTACTCCCTACCTCCAAGCACAGCGACTGCGCAGGCTCGTGTCTGTGTCCTCAGTGAGGAAATCCATTCTGGTCTTTCTACCTTGTCTCTTGTAGGATTTAAACTGCCTGCTGTTTGTGTTGTTTTGAGCATCACATGGCTACTTCCATCGTAAAGTTTCTCATCAGTCTTCACATAATGGTTTTGGCAGACATCAGTGACAGTTGCCTAGATCCGTTATTTCATTAGAATTAGCAGAATGGAAGATTTTCTTTTCCAGCTTTATTGAGATATCATTGACATATAACATTGTGTGAGTTTAAGGTGTACAACGTGTTGATTTGATATATTTATTTTATTTTTTAAACAATTCTGTCACCAGAACTGTAATTTACAGTGTGTATATATATATGTATTATTTTTATGCTATTTTTGGTGAGGAAGATTGGCCCTGAGCTAACATCTGTTGCCAATCTTCCTTCCCCCTCCCCACAAAGCCCCAGTACATAGTTGTATATCCTAGTTGTAAGCCATTCTAGTTCTTCCATGTGGAACACCTCCACAGCATGGCTTGATGAGTAGTGCATAGGTCCAAGCCCAGGATCTGAACCAGCAAACCCCAGGCCACCGAAGCAGAGTGCATGAACTTAACCACTCAGCCATGGGGCTGGCCCCTGATTTGATATATTTATATATTGTAAAATGATTTACCACCAAGAATGGAGATTTTTTAATCCTATTATTCCTCCTGCATTTATTAGCTAGAACAGTCCAATAAAGAAGAATTTCTCCTCATCAATTGTTTGATTACCTGAAACAAACAAAAATGGCAGAATGCAGTCTTGACTTTTTCCTTTTATTTATCTATTTCCAGAACAGAGAGCTGGTGCCCCAGCAACCTCCAAATGAACTTGCGGATGTTATACATCTGATGGGTTTCAATATGGTGCAGTCATTATTTGTTTTTATATTCTCCCCACATTTGGTCAATGGGAGCTCCTTCAAGTGAGCTCGTATATTCTGGCCTTTGGGCATAACAATGTGTCTCAGGCTTATGTCAAACACTTCCTGCCCGAGATCTAGAATTGGCCATTTCTCCAAGGAGCCCTGGTTCCTTTAAGATGGAAATGGTACTTAGATATTACATTCTGGGTACCTGGAGTGATCATTAAAACTGAGTTCCTCATGCTTCTAGTGGACAGACCCAGGAAATTTGTAGTTTTTGGAAAGAGAAAAATAAATCATAAATTCATACTGATATTTCTAACTCAAATCAAAGATTACAGAATTTTTACTTTAATTCTTTTGTTTTAAATTTATCTTTTTCTTACTCTGAAAACGTTATCTCCTAAGACTATTAACTCAACTACTTATTTGCTTTATCCTACTCTCTATATATTATTATTCAAAATAATAATGTACATATCAAAATAATGATGCAAATAACAGTTAGTCAATAGAATTCAGTCCAAGATGTCTTAGCACTTCTTTTTGTCCTTAGGATATATCCTCGTAGGGATGTACAATCCAAACATGTATTTTAAAATCATTTGAAATAATTCTTGAGATGGTTATGCCACAGAATTGATATAAATTAAGATTTAAATTTTTTCCAGTTTATTTTAAACTTTTTAGGACCTGTTATGTTTTGGCATGTTTTTCTCTTTGATTTAACTTTGTTTTTAATTGGGTAAGACATTTCCATGATTCCAAAGTCAAAAAATAAAATAAGGTTTGTAGGAAAGTCTATCTCCCCTTCTTCTGGTTCCCTCCATCCAATTTTTAATGGATTTTTGGTTTATCCTGCTATTGAAATTATAAACAAATATGTATTTCCTGTTTTCCCCCTTTCTTAACTGTAGCATACTATAAGCACTTTTGCTTTTGTTACTCAACAAGTCTGTCCCGGCCATCGCTCTATATCAGTACATAGAGTTCTTCCTCATTCCTTCTCACAGCTACATAATACGGCATTGTGTGAATGCTCCAAGTTTATCTAACTAGACTCCTTTGATGGACATTTGAGTTGTTTCTTAATTGGTGCTCTTTGTTGTTAGCGCCATGGAGTCAATTCTGACCCCTAGTGACCCTGTGTAGAGCAGAGTGAAACCCTGCGTGTCTGTTTTGTGCCATCCTATCACCTTCCAACACTATATCACACAATGCTCCACCACTATTCACAGGGTTTTCATGGTCAATTTTTTCAGAACTGGGCGGCCAGGTCCTTGCTCCTAGTCTGTCTAGTCCAGAAGCTCTGCTGAAACCTGTCCACCATGGGCGACTCTGCCGGTATTTGAAATACCGGTGGCATAGCTTTCAGCATCACAGCAGACGCAGCTGCTGCAGGGTGACGACCAACAGATGAGCATGTGGTTCCCTGATGGGAAATGAACCCTGGCTGTGGTGGTGAGAGCGCCGAATTTTAATCACTAGATCACCAGGGCTGGTTAATTAGTCCATATTTGTCTTATATAGCCTCCTAAGTGTCCAGTCCATTTGGCTTATTCTTATTTTATAGAAGAGGAAACTGCAGCACAAGCAGTTAAGGACTTGACCAAAGCTGCAGGGTCAAGTAGGGAGGATTCTCCCACTTGCATAATTTCTCTTCTTTGCACAAGTCTCTCTAATTCATACTGCAGTGTAAATATCTGCTAACACCTTCATTTTAGAGTTGGGGAGGGAGAGGGAAGCACGTGCTTTGGGGTAGATTGTGGAGGAAAATTTAGCCTTAAGTTCAAGGCTGGAATGTCAGGTCTCAGCCAGCCTGTGGGAAGAGTATCTGAGGGAACAGCTGGCCTTTCTGGCATTGTCCCCAGTCAAAGGAATGCCAGACATCCACAAGCAGGTGGGTCTATTTTTGGCAGAAGGACCTTCTTAGGGCCTGCTAAAATCACATCACGTCCCCTACCAGCACAGTGCACTTTGCTCTTGTGGTAAATCCACTCAAGACTCGCGTTGAGGGATATAGAACAATCCGTTCTCCACCCTTCCCTCATCAGTGACAACCTCCTTCTTCCTTTGGACTTTGCAGCCCAGTGGAAAGTTACATAGACTAAACCACACAGATCAAGTACGGTTCTGATTAAGTAAAATTATTTTAGTCTTTTTAGAGGAGAAATTAATCAGAGATTTGAAGGAAGCTTTAAGATTTTGACCAGAATCTTTCATTAATTTCCCCTTTTTCCATCACTCCATTTTTTAAAGGAAAAAGGTTAATTCTGAGGGAAAATAAGTCCAGATCATTATGTCATTTTAAAATGAGCATCTCGAGGTAGTGCCTCATTTCCGAATACTTTTAGCCCCATCTCCTCCCACGTTCTCCCCTCCAAAATAATCGTGTTTAGAATAAAGACGAGAAATAACTGTAAGATATAAGGATCATCAGCTTTTCAATTTCAAGACAAAAAGCATATTCATTCACAGTCCTTACCAAAGCAGAGCAGATGGCTACTACATTTTACAGAGATTTTCCAAAAGGACTTAAACAAAGGATCTTTCTTTTCTGCCTCAGTAGTCGGAATATACCATTCCCTGAGTAGTCGCACTAATATAAAAGTTTTATTGTGCTATTGCTAAGCTTCTGAAACTAGACAGCACAAGCAAATTTGGCACAATATCATCATCCTATGGACTGGGCAGAAGTGGTGGACCACGTGGGGATCTGACCTCACCATGGAGCCAACCAGGTTCCCAAGCTAGCCTGGCTCAGGACGCTCCAAGTTCAGCCATATCGACCCACTCAAATAAAGCCAGTACACCATCACTCCAACACAAACTTTGTCATGTGAGTCAACACCTGAAGATTCGCTCACCCAGCGTGTATGAATTTGGTTTCTGCAATGTGCCAGAGGTGAGGGAGAGAACTGTGAGCAAGACACACCACTGCCCGCTGTCTGAGAGCAACAGGGAGAAAAACGGATCTGGAAAAACATGTTGGGTGTTGCAGTATGACCTGGGATATACCTCTAAATTCTTTGTGCCTCTATTTATTCACTTGTAAAGGAAGATAACAAAAGTAACCAAGTCACAAGCTTGTTATGAAGAGTGAAACCCCTAGAATGTATCCGGCACATGGTAGGCACTCCATAAATATTAGATATAATTAATTTTTAACTGCGACTCCTCTGAATTTAAAGCTAGACCTTCTCTCCAGCCTCCCTAAATTGTATCTTCCTCCTCCAGTGTTTCATTTAATGAACCCAATGAACCTGTAATGTAGATGCTACCTGCATTTGAAGAAGTTGAGGCCACAGAGTTCAATGGATTTGTCCATGCATACATTCCACATGAAGTAGAAAAGGGACCCAGATCAATTCACATCAGTTTGGTCCCCAAATTCCTCACGCTTTTACCCTTTACCTTATGCTACCTTCTCTGTAAGAGTCAAAACCATCAGGCCATAAATACACAGAGGAGGGAGAGATGAATTCCAACAAGAGGTATCTAGAGAGACTTCTTGGAGGAGGAAATTGGAGGGTATAGTCTCCTGCTAAACCTTCTATGGCTTCCCATTGCTTTACAATAAAAATGCAAACCCCTTACCAAAGCCAGAAATCCTCCTTTCCCTTCAGCCTCCACATCTAAGTCACTAGCAGATCTTATAAGCTATAACTACAATTTTTTCCCCAATATGCACATTTCTCTATATACCTACTGCCACCATCCTAAGCCAAGGCACCGTCATCTCGTGCTTGGTTCTTCCTACTGATCTCCCTGCACCTCTTCCTGCCAACCTGTGCTCCATTCTCTGCACAGCAGCAAGAGTAAGCTTAACATGCCCATCAGAACATGGCACCACCCTACTTTAAAGACTTTCCAAATTTAGAATCAAACCAAATCTAAATTCCTTACTGTAGCTCTGAGGATGCTTCATCTGGTGCCTGCTTATCTTTCGGACTTCATCTATCAACTTCACCCCACTCATTATGCTGCAGCCATAAACACCTCCTTTATTTCATCCAACAGAAGACACTTTTATCCCTCCTCACGGCTTTGGACTTGCTGTTTTCTCTGCCCAGGATGCCATTATTTTTCTTATTGTTCAGATTAGATCTCAAATGTCACCTCCTTAGAGAGATCTTCCCTAAATACTCCATCTAAAATAGGGCCCCCTTCCTGCCCGCTCCCTCCCACCCCCAACTCTATTCTCTATTACTATACACTGTTTAATTCCTTTAAGGCGCTAATCACACTCTGTAATTGTTTAAATTATGTATTTGTTTATTGACTGGATCCCCCATTGGAATGTAAAGCTCCAAGAGGATGGGGATTTTGTCTACATCGCTCTACATGATATCCTGAGCTTGCAGCAGATGCTCATGACGTATTCATTAAAAGGAAGGAAAGAAAAAAGAAAGGGAGAGAGAAAAGGAAGGAGAATTCATCTGGATCTTTTCAGAAGCGTAAGACTGGAGCAGGCAAATGTACACAGAAAGTAAGGAGGTAATACACCCCACAAGGGGCAGTTTGAATACAAGTCTCGAAACCGATAAACTCAAGGTTTGTTTAAAGAAGAACAAGTGTATCAATGTGCTCTGAAAGAAGCTCTATGGGGAAGTCAGGATTATCAGCCAGTTTACAAATACTTGTCAAATGCCTGTGATATTACAGACACAGGGCTAGATGTTCCAGTTATGTATTGCTACATAACAGATTAACCCAAAATCTTGCGGCTTAAAACAAGCACAACCATTCATATTCCTCACAAATCTGTAATTTGAGAAGGGCTCAGGAGGAACAGCTCATTTGTGATCCTCATTGCGTTGATTTGGGAGGCTCAACTAAGGGCTGGCAGATCCATTTCCAGGATGGTTCACTCACACGGTTTGTTAGCCTTAGCTTTTGCCTAGGAGCTCAGCTCTGGCTGGGACCTGGGGCCCTTGCTTTCTCTCCAGATGCTTCCTCTCCATGTGGGCATGTCTACAGACTGCTTGGGTTTCCTCACAACATAGTGGCTGAATTCCAAGAGTAAGAGTCTAAAGAGAGAGAAGCAGAAACGCATGGCATTTATATGACTTACCTTTGGAAGTAACATGGCATCACTTTAGCTCTACTCTATTGTTTGAGACAGTCACAAAGTTCCATCCAGTTTCCAGGGGAGGACACATAGAATCCACCTCTTGATGGGGAAGTGGCAAGGTTCTAGAAGAGCTCTTAGGATGGGAGCTATCATTGCAGCCATCTTTGTGAAATACAGTCTGCTACAGAGGGACATAGCAGTGTACTGGGGAGTTACTATACCTGCTTCAGGAATCTCAGACTATAATGGAGAAGACAGACTTATATGTTTTTGAAAAGTGGTAAGTTCAATGATGGAGAAAAAAATGGTAGGCTGAAACCAGATTATCTATTGCTGCACCCAGAATTTAGCAGTGTAAAACAATAATCAGTTGCTATCTCATAATTTTAATGAGTTAAGAATTCAGTAGTCACTTAGGTGGTTCTGGTTCAGAACTTCTCATGAGGTTGCAGTCAAGACATCAGCCTGGACTATAGTCATTTAAAGTTTTCACTGGGGCTGCAGAATCTGCTTCCAAAATGGTTGTTGGCAGGAGGCCGCAGGTTTTTGCTCTGTGGACCCCTCCATGGTGATGCTTGAGTGCTCCCACAAAATGACAACTGGCTTCCCCTAGAGTGAATGAACCAAGAGAGAGAACAGGAGGAAGCTGTAATACCTTTTATGAACTAGTCATGGAAGTTACACATCATCATTTTCATTATATTCTATTCATTGAGCCCATACTCAAGGAGAGAGAACTAAGTTCTACCTCTTAAAGGGAGGGATATTGAAGAATTTGTGAAAATATTTTGAAACCACCACAGACCTTATCCATTACTCAATGGAAGGTGATTTAGGAAGAAGTAATGACCTGGTCAGATGTGCTTTAGATGGCTCACTCTGGTGGTGATGTGCCGATGGATCTGAGAAACATGACTGAAGCAGGCAGACGAATTAGGAGAATCCTGAAATAGCCCAGGGAGAGATCAAACAAGCTTAAATCTGCATACTGGGCAGTGACAATAAAGGAAGAGATGGAAAAATAGTAAAGAGGCTTAATTGTGTCATGAGAGAAAGAAAAGCATCCAAAAATTAAATATCGCATTTTAGACTTAAGTGTGTGATTGGAGTGATGGCTACCAATTAAGACAGAAAATCCATGAGACCAGGCAGGTTGAAGAACAAGAGAGCTCAACGTTGGATATTTTGGTTTTGAGTTTCCAGGTTTAATGAATAGCTTTTTGCCAACTGCAGCATTTATTCTTGCCTTATTTTGATAACAACCTCCTTTTTTGAGGGTGATCCTACCCTCTCCTACTCTGCTTGGACAGGACTATACCCAGTTGAGTGCTGGTAAACCAGCTCTCCAAAATAAACAAATAAAGCCCTAATTTGTGGTGTGAATACTCCCACCTTTCCAGTTTAATGCTACCAAGAGTTTAGCAACTAGCTCAGAAAATTACTGAAATGTTACAATCAATTGGCTCCAGCACACTGGGGCTGTATTCTTGCCTTAGCAATGAATCACATGACACAGACCTAACTCAGCCAGCACCCTGAATTCCTTCTGGTCACGGTGATTGGTTCAGAGATGGATATTTCAGCCAATCAGAGCCAAAGAGATGCTACGAGACTTTTGCTATGCATCCTGGGAAAAGGCTTACTTCTCCTTGATAAATGTAATTAAGAGATGAAGCAACAGCACGACTGCACCATGTGAAGTCCTAGACTGGGGCCAACCATGTGCAATTTAATCCATCATGAAAATTTAATCCATCAGAAGGAACAAGCTCACCAAGGGTCTCATCCTACTAATCACCATTTTCTTAAAATGTTATAGAATCAGAGATATGGGAGCAACATTAGAGATTATCCAACCCAACTCCTTCACTTAACAATTGTGAAAACTGTGTCCCTAAAAGGTTCAACAATTTGTCCAAGTTTCTTCATGACAGAGCGTGGACTAAAATTCTGATTTCCTGACTCCTATGTATCCCTCTTCCGAATCATTGCAAATTCTGAGTTAGTAGGATCCAATTTAATTCAAGAAATATATATGTTGTGCTTATATTCTGAATAACACGATGTATAATATAACATTTTGCAGTTTGATGGGTAGTAACATATATAATGTAATCTTCTTGCCAAGTCTGTAAAGTAAGTGGGACAGATATTTTTGAGATAAGAAAATCGAGGCTTGGAGTGCCTGAATGACTTTTCCAACGTCAGACAGCCAGCGAGGAGTAACGCCAGTACCAGAATCTAGGACATGTCATTCCTCCCTCCCATGCTCTTCCTACTGCCTCTTTCAACTTAATGATGTTTTTGCCAGCACTTAAGGTGTAAATTAGATAGACAGCTTTCCAGGATTTAAGACGATTTCTCGTAAACTTCAGAGAAACTTATTCCAAGATGTTTGATCTCTGTACTATTTCCATAATTCTTCAAGCTGCTAAGACTCGAACTGCTTTGTAGTCAAGGTGAGAACACAGATGGTTTCATAGGAGGTGTATTAGTTTCCAGGACTGCTATAAGAAATTACCACAAACTTGTTGACTTGCAACAATGGAAATTTATTCTCTCACAGTTCTGGAGGCCAGAAGTCAACAACCAGGGTCATACTCCATACACAGGCTCTAAGGGAGAATCCATTCCGTGCCTCTTCCAGGTTCTGGTGGCATTGGCTTCCTTGGCTTGTGGCCACATCAATCTCTGTCTCCATCTTCATATAGACTTCTCCTCATTGTGTCTGTTCTCTGTATGTCTCTTATAAGGACTCTTGGTATTGGATTTAGGACCCACCCAAATAATCCAGGACTATCTCTTCATCTTGATATCCTTAACTTAATTATATCTACAAAGGGTTTTTTTCCAAATAAGGTAACATTCACAGGTTCTGGGGATTAGGACATGGATATATGTTTTGGGGGGCCACCACTCAGCCCACTATGGCAGCAAAGGAGTTTTTCATTTTGTTTTGTTTTGTTTTGTTTTAGGAGAATAGTTATGTATCCAAAGGTCAGGGGCTTTACAAATGTTGTCAATCAAAGATCTGTACCACCAGTGATGACAAAGCATTCTTTCCCAAAGGTTCTTCAACTCATTTACGAATTTTGAAAAGCTCCAAGTGGTCCATAGCATGTTCTCTGAAAGGATACCCTACCATCAGCTATGTCATCTAGCTGTGGGTTGTGGGCTAGAGGGTGAGAATGTATCTAAGTTGTGACTGGCTTACATGCTTGGGCTTGTGCCCTGTTTATATGACACCCTCTGCCAGAGTCAGTTTCGTGCCAAGAGGCAAACTTGAAAAGCCACTGTTGAAACAAGAGCTCCTGTTTATCTCTGACCCGCATAGCAAGTTCTCTGTATCATCATTCTCATGGGGAGTCAGGCATTAGACCAGCTGTGCTTCTCCTGCTGTCCTTTAAATAAAGATTGGTGTGTGTTCATTTCCAGCTCTAGAGCCATGTCTGTGTTGTGTCACAATCTATAGAACTCACATGTACAGCACAGGCCTTCAGAGACTAGTAACAGCTCTACAATGTGCTTATTCTTCCATGGGTAAGATACCCTCTTGTCCATGCTATAGGGAAAGAAAAAAGGAGAAGGAAAATAACACTTACTGAGCTTGATGGATGTGTTCAATCTGCCCTCAGCCCCACTTTCCATCCTTCTCCACCCTGCTCCATGGCTCACCTCCTGTGACCTTAGTGGACTTTCTTACCAAATGGCTTCAAGCTGGGTTTGGCCAATAGAGGACCCTGGAGGAATTGGAAGGAGACAAGGAGAAAAGGATGGAAGCTGCCCTATTCATTTCCCGATACCTCAGAGGTTGCCAAGGGCTGACCACATCTCTCCACAGAAGGTCTCAGCAGCTCTCTGGTAGGTTTCTCTACACAGGCTTCTCCATCTCCTGGGTCCACTCTTTCTACTCAGTCCTTCAGGCGTGAAGCTGGTAGCCCCAGAGTATTGCACTGTCCTTTGCAATTTCCTATACCCTTCCTATACTTCATTTTTTAAAAATAGTCCTGCTAGTACACTTCCTTCAAATTTTCCTAATTTGAATGGGCCATCTGTTTCCTAAAGGGACTCAGACTGGTGAAGCCCAGTCCTTTCAAGACATTTTGCTAACTGTCCCTTTGTTTCCGTGATAACAACAGTGTTACAGAGTAGTACTCTTAACCCCATATTATAGATGAGGAAGCCGAAGCTTGTTGAGGTGACATGACTTGTCCTAGGAGACACAGCTAGCAAGTGAGGAGTTAGGATTCCAACTCTGATTTATCTAACTTGAAAGCCCTTGGATTTTCTGCTATTTCTTCCCAACACTGAAGAAATGTCTTAAAGGATACCTGGAAAAACAGGGAGTTTTAAAGAACAAAAATGAATGGATTCAATGCTTTATTCAAAGTTAAATTTCATAAAGCCATTCTGAGCCCCCAACTCTCCTTACAATTGCATGCCCAAAAGAAAAAAGATCTACCCAGAAGCCAGAATAATTGGAATGTAATTTACATCTTTACTTTATTCTGCTAAAAGAAGGCCAGGAGTAAATTACATTTATAATGGAGAGCCAAACTTTGTAAAATCCTCTTTCTTTCCTTTATCATTCTCTCCGTGTATCGCATACATGGCAGCTGCCCACAAAATCTTTTTCCTACCCACCTCCAAGCTCTCAAGGTCCCTCCCAATAGAATCTTTGCCTCCTAGTTATCCTTTCTGGATTTTTTTTTTCCCTCCTGCCAATAACTCTGCCTTTTTCAATGAAAATCCTTCTTGTCTCTTCCAAGCTTCTTGAGATTTCCTTTTGGCATCTTGTCCTATAAGCACAACTAAAGAACTAGATTGATAGCTGCCAGAGCAAAACAAGCATCTTCTGGGGAGAGTGGGAGTTTTGTCAATATTTTAAAACATTTCTTAATATTTTTTTCTGCTGGATAATATAGATTTACTAAGTTTTCAAGGAGAAAAGATTTGGGTACCACACAAGAAATCTATACTAAGAATGAAATATAAATTAGAAGTACCTGGAGCAAGGGAAGGGTAATAGGAGAGGATGAAGGGAACGTTCCATTCATATTTTATTCATGCCCTCAACTTCCCAATGGGCTGTATGTAGGACAAAAATTTTTTCAATTCAATTGTTTGGAACTCCAAACATATTTTATTTGAGAAACAGCATTGTGGACTACATTTTTTATCCTTCATAAACTGTGTTTACACTTAAAATTATAATTATTGATTAATAATGATATTTATTTCTCTGTCAATAGATTCACCATCTGTTCTTCCATGTCCCAATCTCTAACAAGGCAACCACACAGTCGTCCTAACAGCACCCCAAAACAAGCTCCACCTCCTGGAGGGTGATTACAAGGACCACTACCCTTCACAGCTTTTCTTAAACACCTTAATTGGTGGAAATTCAGGAAAAGGTAGAATAAGTCCACAGTCAAGACAAGCTATGTGCAGTAGGATTTTAAAAAATAACATTAACGGGTTGAAAGTAGTTCATCTGGAAGTATTTTCTTTGGTAAGGCAAGATGGAGATTGATTAGTTCTGGGCCCTAAAAGAAAGACCTTCACGGCAACCTTAGACAATAAGCCAATTCATCCACGATCTACCTACACTTCCGAGGGATAACAAGGATCTTCATTTTTCTGGCCCCAAGCAGGGCATCAACCAAAACTGAGACGCAGCCAGTTTGGTCTTTTTCTAGGGCCCTATAGGGTAGGAAGTAAAGTTAAGAAAACTATCACTCGCTGAGCCCTGCTATGCATGAGGCACCATTGGGTAAGTTAATAAGTTACTGTAGGTCACAAAAATAGAAAATACAGAGGCCAGGACTTGAAGAATATTTAAATATTGATTGTCTAGTCCCTCCACCTCCACCGTCCTACTAAGTTGTAATGTCTATGGGGGAAATAGCTTGTCAGTCTGTTGCTGAATTCCCAGAGCCTACCATGGTACTTGGCAATAAACAAAGAGTTCCATGAAAGCACGCTGAGTAAATGAACAAATGAATGAGTTCTTTCTGACTTCAAAGCTGAGGGATATTCCACTCCACCTTACTTGTGGCTAGAAAAACAAAATTCAAAGGGCAGTTGCTCTTAGATTTTGAGATGTCTCCTCTGAAGAGTATTGATTTCAGGATAGAGTTTCTCCCTTTTTACAAACCAAACCTCCGCCATCCATAGAAGTTATCATTAAAAACCACACAGTGCCATCAAATTGGAAAACCACAATTCCTGTTAGCAGACAAACCCATTCCCCTTAATGATGATGTAACCACTTCACTTCGGCCTCCACAGTTAACTTGGGAGCAAATTGGAAACCAAAAAGAAAGCTTAGCAGAAACAATTATATTATAAATGAAAATTCCCATGAATACCTCATGCTGTTTTAGGTTTGCTTTGGCTGTGTTTGCAGCCAAAAACCCAGTCAATCAACCAATTGTTCACCCTACGCTACACCAAAAGAGGGATTTGTCTGATTTTTCCTTCCTTTTTTTTTTTGTCATTGAATTGATGAATTGCTCTGGCATCAGGTAGCCAGCTTTTATCTTGGGAAATAATCATCTTCCACTGGGAGAGCAATTCAGCTGTGTGGTAGTGCTTTATCACCAGCTGTGCATAAATGGTGCTGTTTGCAATTTGATAAACGTGCACAGAGGCTCAGAGGTCCCCAAACACAAGTCTGATATGTAAACACAATCAAATCATGCTATTAACCAGGGGCCCGAATCGTGATTGCTCATCCTTCTCTGTCTTTTTCAACTCCTAGGTAAAATATCCTCATACCTCATTCTGCACAAGCAAAGTGAGGGGTATTTTTCAGTCTTGGGTGGCACTAGAGTAAGTGTCAAATATTTTCTACCTCTTATAAACTGAAATTTTGATTGGGGAAAACCACATCAAAACAAAGAATTTCATAACAAACTGGAGCACTTTCAAAGACTTTTAAGCCCATTTCAAAATACTGGGGAGTACCTATGCAATGCAGAAGAATAGCTCATTCTTACAACTTTTCTCTGCCAAAGACTTTGGAATCAGAGAACTTCAGGTTAGGAAGGCCAGAAATGCCACACACACACACACACACATATACACACATGCACCTACACACACGTTCCCTCTCTAGACAACTAAAGACTAAAGTTAATTATGTCATTTAACCCTTGCCAACAATTATGCAGTAGACATTATTATATCCATTTTAAAGATTATGAAACTAAAGCAAAAAAATGAAGCAATTTGCTATATGTCCTATATTTGGTAAGTGCCAAAAGTGGAACTCAATTCCATCTCTGAGCCTTGACTACTACACTGCACCTCCTTGTCTCTGTAATATTCTTGATAACCTATGCTTGAATTCCTTGTTTGACCATGAACTCAGCCCATTCTATCCTCAGACATCTCTATTTGAGTTGCCTGCTGTATGTAGTAAATTAAAAGTTATCTTTCTATAACTCGTACCTACTGATCCTAGATCTAGCCTGGGGCCTTACTGAATAAGTGTAATCCTTCTTTCGAGTGACAGGCTTTTGAATATTTAAAGCTGGCAGTAGTGTCACCTGGAGCCTTCTTTCTGGTAGGTAAATATTCCCAAATACTTCAGCCATCTTTCATATAACGTGGTTTCACTTTCTTGATTGCTTTCTATTTTCTATCTGTTCCTCTTAAAATGTGAACCAAAAGATTTCAGCTGTCATCCGGCCTCACCAAGAAGACCGGAAATCTCACCATCCTCAATCTATTAATGCAGCAAAGATCAAATTAAAATTTTTCCACTCTGCACCAATCCTGTGTTTTTAAATCTACATCTTGTAGGCACCCCCAAAGTCCCCCAACCCTCATATACAGTGCCAAATCTCTAATAATGCTCTCCTAAAAATGCTCAGCAAATCCTATATGAAATTAATCAGATCACCCAATGGGACTCTATATTATGAAATTTAATCCACTTAAATGTCCTTCCTCTCTCCCCAAAGCCTCATGGACCAAGGATACCCCATCTCTAAAGAGTTCATAAATCCTTAAGTGCCTGCCACAGACCAAGTCACTCTTCCAGGAAAGTGGTCCCAAGTGGCTTTCCTTGCCAGAATTGTCATTACTGTTAATAAGGTACAGTCACCTGTCACCCTTGCCATTGCTGATGAGACCATCCCAGGAGGGGTGCTGGAGCTCAAGTAGCTGGATATGGTCTGGTTACCTCTGGAGCAGCTATTGAGAACTATAGCAAAAAAGATGTGTTCCTTATCAAATGGTACTGAAACAACTTCGTTATATATTCTTTTTAGAAAATATGTAAGAATGTTAGTCTCCAAGCTCAAATGTGAGAGAAATATGTCTGTTGTAATTTCTGAACTTTATTTCGAGTGCAAGTTCCCATATTAGTGGAGGTTTAATCTTAAGCAACCAAGGTTACTTCTAATTTGTGGGGCATCTACAGAGTGCTAATGCATTGTTAGGATGAGGGCATTTTATGGGGGCTGCTATTTACCCTCACAGGCATGGATTAGGTTGTCTCTCTCCTTAGGTCCTCCTCCTGGTCGTCAATCATTCATCCACTCAGGTTTGGGATATGTCATCTCAATTCTTGACTGTAAGCTTTCTCCTGGCTAAGTTCCTAAGCTCTTGAGATCATTCTTTGTTCCCATGCCACACAGAACTACAGGAACTCAGTAGGACTGTTTATCTTTCTTTTCTCATTTGCATTCTCCCAAATCTCTAGGATAGTCTGTTCACACACATCCTCTCAGATTCCCTCTGAATGCCTAGACTTTTAAAAAACAAAAATCAAGGAAATATTCTTTACTTCTCCTTCTGATATGCCATCATTTTCTTGAGACAATGAGCTCAGAACTTCTTCTTGTTACCTAAATACCAGAAAGAAACACTAGGAATAAAAACATCTAAGTTGATGTTCTGAAAAGCATCAGTCTTCTGCAAGTATAGATTGAGGGCACACAAAAAGATGGGAAGATCACTCAAACTCAATGGCTGCCCCAAGAGAGAATGGAGGAAGCCTTCTGGTTGATATTACTATCCTCATTTAATAGGTGACCAAACTAAGACTGAGAGAGGTAGTAACATGTCCAACATCACCTACCTACTAAATAGTAAAACCAGGATTTGGGCCCAAGAAATCTGACCCCCAGGTAATGCTCTTAACCACTTCTGTGATGATGAAGGATGCAGGAAGAAAAGCCATAATAAAGGGCCATATTAAACTAACGTTATGAAGACCCAGAAAGCGTATAGTGCCAGAAGAGTGCATAATGAGGAGGGAGGGAGAATGAAGCTCTGATACAATCTGAAGCATAAGAATAGATCTCCCTGAAGAGGTGACATTTGGACTGAGATCTGAAAGTCTGTATATAAGCTAACTAGTCACCAGGAAACAAGAATTGCACATGCAAAGGCCCTGAGGCAGTACAGATCACAGCCTTTTGTGGACCTGAAAGAAGGCCTGAATGCCTGAAGTGGAGACAGTGTCAGGGAGATTGGTGAGTGATGAGGCTAGAAAAGGAAGCAGAATCCCCATCTTGTAAACTATGTTAATGAATTTCACCGGAAATGTCCAGCCCACAAGAAGAGTCTCAGGTGCAGAATCTGATTGGTTCCACTTTGTCAAGGTATGCCCGCTTATCCAATCAGCAGGAGGGGCAGGATCACGTGGACTCCAGATCCCATCAGTGTGAGGAGGAAGGGATGCTCTACCATGAACAAATGTGTATATCAGAGCACAGATTCCTGCATTGCCCAGCATCTCTGAAATTACAGGATTCCCAGGTATATTCAGGTTTACGTAGGTTAATGGGTTACATTGTAGAGATAAAACAGGACATGAAGAAAAATCTGAGAGGCCAGCCTGGTGGTGCAGCAGTTAAGTTTGCATGTTCTGCTTCAAGGGCTGGGGTTTGCCAGTTCAGATCCCGGGGGCGGACCTACACACTGCTTGTCAAGCCATGCTGTGGCAGGCATCCCACACATAAAGTAGAGGAAAATGGGCACGGATGTTAGCTCAGGGCCAGTCTTCCTCAGCAAAAAGAGGAGGATTGGTAGCGGATGTTAGCTCAGGGCTAATCTTCCTCAAAAATAAAAGGAAAAAGAAAAACCTGACGTTCATTCAGAAAACAGCATTAGCTCCAGCAACCCACTGTATGCCACAACAGCTCTAGCCATTCCATCACGTGATCAGCCTCTTAGCAGCAGGCATCCAAGGTCAAGGCTTTGCCATTAAGGTTCCTTGGTGAGTCTTGGGCTCTACTTCTACTCCTGTTGTTATGACTTAACTCTCTGTCTTCTGTTCCTATTCCCCAGGAGGGAGGACCTGATTGAGGTGAACGTTCACCGTCCAAAATACAGCTTTCCCACTGAAGAGGATGCTTCCCACAGGTCTTTTCCAGGAAGAACCCAAAGAGGGCTGCCATTGCTCTGGGCCATTTCCTCTCCAATCAGCTGACGGCGGCACAGAGGTGCTGAGGGTGAAGTGCTAATCCTAAACCTCTGTGCACAGTGATGACTGCAACCAAGAGGCTGGAAGCCGCCACAGACATGTTTGTTTTGATTAGCACAATATCGGCTCATACATTATTATTATTTTTATAATGCTCAATCAACAGTTTTACATAGGGAGATTTCATGTAAAAATCCAGATTTCCAGCTTCTCTTGAAAAACCAGAATATTAGAAAACACCAGCTACAGTCAACAGGGACTGAGTAGTGGCTGACCCCTTTAAAAGGCGCCTGAGCTCTCCAGTTCACCATAGTCCCTGAATCTCCCTAATGTCAACTAGCTTCACTCATTTATTTACGTGCCTGACTTTTGCAGGCACATGAGTTGGCAAACACTAAAATAAGTAATGTGCACTTTTCTCAAAAGGGAGTTTATGATGTGGCAGGCACTTAAAAAGTCACTGACTATAGGATGTCACAATTTTGAGTTCAGAAACTGTGCCTACTATAATTCCACTGCTGCTGGCAGCCCCTGGAACAACCTTAAGATAGCCTCGGAACACAGCTAGCCAGCGTCCCTGCTAGCTGCTGCCTAAAAGGCAAGAGATCGTTTACTCTATCATGATGGCCTGACTGGGCTTGACGTGATCATTTAAAAAAGGATAAAGAGGGCGGGCCGAGGGCCAAGTGATTAAGCTCACACACTCTGCTTCGGTGGTCCAGGGTTTCGCCAGTTCAGATCCCAGGTGCAGACATGGCACCACTCATTGAGCCATGCTGAGGTTGTGTCCCACATGCCACAACTAGAAGGACTCACAACTAAAAATGTACAACTATGTACCGATGGGCTTTGGGGGAGAAAAAGGAAAAGTAAAATCTTTAAAAAAAAAAAAAGGATAAGGAGAGAACAATGGCTTCTAGACGTTGGACCAATCCCATCCCACATCTTAGGTCATCCTTCTCTGCCCTAATAATGCCTATTACAAAACACAGTCATAATAGGATCTCCTTGGCAAGCTACCTGCTCCTTCTGGTTATCGGCTGGCCCAGAGGAGTGGATATCTCATGCTGGTAAAATTGGGCACTCTCACTCTTTAAACTAGTATGTTTGTGCTTTGGTGCTACAGCACCCAAACACATTTTACAGGCCAAACTGGCGTCCACCTACCTGCCAATCATACGACCTTGGGCAAGTCACTTAATCTGTTTCAGCTTCAATTGCTTCATCCACAAAATGTAGATAATAATATGCACTTTGGTGAATATTCTAAGGACTCATGCAATGATAGATGTACACTTCCTTCTTCACCCTTTTAGGGTATAAAATAGCTTCAAACCCAGCTATTGGAATATTTAAATTAAATTAATCACTCCAGCCCCAGCCCTCATCTTTTCTTCATAAGAAGTTCTTGGTCCTCCAGGTTTCCACTCCTGTGTGGCCCTTCCTCAATCCAGATATTTAGCCCTGGATTTGCAGAGAGAAGAGCTGCTCAGTCCCACTGGTGGCTGCATACTTTCAATGTGGCTGCAGCTGTCACTGTCTCAGGGTGAAAGCCATCTGGCCTCCTTGTCAGATTCACTACCCAAGCATCCCACTGTGCTGCCACATGTCTTCAACCACCAAACCATGAGGCCAAGGAGGGGCTCAGCTTAATGCAGCTGCTGTGGTCAGCAGGCACGTGCCAGGGGTGCAGAAAGAACCTCTGTGAATACAGAAGTCTCTCTCCCCTGGAGGACTAGTATATGATACAAGTTTCATCTGCTTATCCCACCTCTTGGGTCAGTTCCCACAGTACAGACTTTTAGGTTACCCAGCTGCTTTCGCTGACACGCACTGTCAGCCACTTTCCCAAAGCACACCCCCAATCTAGCATGGCTGAGTTGGAGAGTGTTTCCAAACTGAATAGCACACCATGACAGAGCATTCTCTCTCACGACTTTTTAAGTCCCCTGGGTCCCTGAACATAGAGAAAGACCATCCTTCTCACTCTTGCAAGCCCATCACTGTCTCCTACACCTGGATGAGTTGCTTCATCCATGGGAAACCCGCACAAACATAGAAAGGCCCTGGACCAGTACCTGGCACAGAATGGATGCTCTTCTTCACCTCTTCTCCTCATGATCACAGGCACCCCTGTACCTTTCTTAAGTGCCACATATATCTTAAGCCAAGTGACTTAGAGATAGGTTAAAACAGAGGCCGTTTGGCTGCTCAAGTTTCTGTTTCATGGCAATTATTTAGGAGAAGCATTGCTACGGTGTCCTACCTTAAAGAAGATGGTGAAGAAGGTAAAATGGGAACAGCAGAGAAGGGACAGAAAGTATAGTTGTTAACAGCGTGGATGTCGATGGTACAGCAGCTAAGGTTGTGCCAGTCCCAGAACCCCATGACCTCAGGTGAGTCACAATCTCCCTATGTCACAGTTCTCTCATCTATGAAATGGAACTGTCATGAGGATTGCATGAGTTAGTATATGTAAAGCGAACAGTCCCTCACATGTGAAAAGTCTAAATAAGCTTTTTGGGTTATTTTGAAGGCTATTGCCATCCCATTTCTCCAAGCATTTGCTCCCATATGAATATAAAATTGTCCATGAAGAAAAGAGAAGTACTAACATAGTACCTTTGAAATATAGAAGGAGGGAACTTCAGACCTTGCCACCAGCTGAGAAGCCATGGCTTCTCAAATTATATTTATGCAGTCATCATTTTTACTTTCCACCAAAGACAAATAAGTTGTTTTCCATTTTGATATCTGTCTATGTTTGAAAGATGTTCCTTGTTGCTTGTTGATAGGAGGGAACTTTTTACGACTGTTGAAGTTGAAGGGACCCCAAATAGTATCACCCTTCTGTCTCATGCAAAGTGAGAATCCACTGAGAAAGAGTCAGAGAAGAGTCAGGTAAATGAAGGACCATTGTCAGATTTAATACTGATAAAGCTAATAGAGAAATGCAGCTTAGGTGTGCAGCTACTTTGGGTTCCTTATACTAAACCTCGGAATTGGGCAGACCCAGTCACAGGCAGCTCTGGTCTACCGCAGACCTCCTCCCTCCAGGACAGGGCCTTTCCTGCTAAAATTACATCACAGCCCAAAGGAGATAGGAAATTGTGATTTTTTTTTCAGGCAGGCAGATCCCAAAGACAAGAGAGCTATCCAATGTCCAGTTTCTCTTCCATAACCAACAATAAAATGTCACCCCTCTGTCCCTGAGTGGAGTGCCTAAGAGACAGAAAGAAAGACACTAATGCTGTCCTCCGTTGGGAACATGAATGGGGAATAATGTTTTTCCTAATAATGATATTTACATATGACTCTTCCACTCTCCAGTCACGGAAGTTCAGTCACGTTATTTAACCTTGCTGAATTTCATGATGCTTTCAATGATACAAACAGCTTCCAGTTTGCTTCTTGTTTCTGAGGCTATTTCTTCCTCTGAATTGGTCAGAGGCCCCTCAATTTCCACAAATCCTAGGGAAAGCCAGTGTTTCCCAGGCCCCTGTTCTCAGCCCTCATCTAACTCTAGGTAGACTCTGTAAGTAGCCTTAAAAGCATGAGTGATTTCACCGAGCAATTTTATTTCTTGCTCCAAATTTCCTTTCTGCTGGGTGGCAGGCTCATATAGCCTATTTCTTAGTAACTATCTTTCCTTGGGTCTCCTCTCTGCTTCTCACCAGGGGCTATATCCCCTGCTCACCTCTGCATCTCCAAGTCCCAAGACAGGGCCTGACACACGGTAGACACTCAAGAAAGAAAGAATGGAAGAAGGTCATTGAGAGAAAGGACACAAGAAAGGTGAAAGGAAGGAAGAATGCCGAGAGGGAAGAAGGAATGAGAGACTGGAAGAGGAGCAAAGAAACTTGAAGAGCATTGTCTTCACTGGTAATAAAAAGCAGAAACCATATTTATGATATTTAGACATGGTTCTGTGGGGAACTGGTCTTGGCCACGCCAAGATGTCTCTTTGGCATGAGAATTATTGGGCTGGTTGCTTTTGATAAACTGGGACAGGGAAGGAGGCTCTGAGGGGTGGAACTTGCTTGCCCTTTCTTAAGAGACATTTACAATGTAAAAGAAATCTCTATCTGTAAAGGTACCTCCATCTCTGTACCAGGAAGAAGAAAGGGGATGACCTTCTCTCTAGAAACTCTTAATCAATACCAAAGGCAAGGACTTAAATCTGCATAATAATCTTATTCCTGTTTCTGGTAACCTCCTGTAACTGACTCCCCCCACCCGCAACATCCTCCTTTGTCTTTAGCTGGATATGATATTTAAGTGGGGGCTTCAGCCATTTTGGTGAGTTGCTCAGCTTGCCCAAGCCTCTCCCATGTATACATGTTATAAAGCTTTGTTTAATTTTCTCCTGCTATTCTGTCTCATGTGAATTTAATTCGTTCTCCGGCCAGACGAACCCAAAGAGGGTAGAGGAAATGTCTTCCTCCCCTACAGGTCCAATATGTAATAGCTTTCTGAACTTGAGCCAGTTCCTTAAGCTTTCTGAACTGCTAGTTTCTCATTTATAAACATGGTGGAGTTGGTCCCATGACGTGTTGGTTGGGTTTGGTGTGCTCCATTTTGACGGCCCAGGCTCACAGGTTCAGATCCCGGGGCTGGATCTACACAACTCGTCAGCCATGCTGTGGCAGCGAACCACGTATAAAGTGGAGGAGGATTGGCACAGATATTAGCTCAGGGCTAATCTTTTTCAGCCAAAAAGAAAAATTATTTCAACGCGTTGGTTTGTGAAGTGGTTTGAGAAGTAACTGAGCTAACGGCTATGAAAGCATCTAGTACATGTAATAAGCAATCAATAAATTTAGTTTAATGTAAGTGTAAGGTATGCATTTTAAATGATCAATGTTCTGCCAACTGCTGAATTTTTTAAAGGCTCCATTGGGCTTCACCTCAGTCCTGAAAACCCTGAAATTAACTAAGCTGCATGGGTTAGGTCCATTTCAGTCAGAGGTATTTTACTTGGGCTTTTCCTAAAAAAATCATATCAAATATATGAGTGTAGGCTGGCTCCAATCTCTCTTCAAGTCAGTGAGGTCATTTGTGTGGATGGGGGTCACAACCACAAGGTCATTTTTGTCATAGAGCAGCTCAGTGCTTATCTGAAATCTTGATAATTATGATAGGAGACATATAGGCTTAAACAGCTTCTGAAAATACTGCAGCACAACAGAGGATGACAGTTTGCCTCAAAATAGCTACCAAAACAGTTTCCCTTTCATGACTGAAAAAAATTAATTAACTTCCGGCCCTGAATTCCTCATTAAAATTCTCTGTAATTGAATGAGTTCCTGAATCTCTCCCATTACCCTGAGTCTTGGATTCCAAGGCCTGGAATTTGGCTTGGAAAGAGGGAAGAATACAGGTAGGGATCAGACACCGAGGTTCCTGCATTGGCTTCCCTTGGTCTGGAAACCAGCTGGGTGGGGAGGAAGAGGCCCTCAGAATTGTAAGTCACCTTCAAAACAGCCCAGGGGTGGAACTCCTAGCAATCCTCTTAAAGAGGATATTGTGCATTACTCCTGCAGGACCAGATCATCTTAATATCTTTGAATTCTCACTCAGTACCAAGCATAGTTCTTGATACATCACAGGTATAGGTGGTCATTGTCTGATAAAAGCATGAAAGGAAAATCAAATGAAGGAACACTTGAGGAACTAACTGGATGACTAGCTGACTGTACAAATGAATGATGAATATACAGAGAGTTTGAAAAACTGCTCGATAGGGCTTTTCAAAGTGCGTAAAGACTTAGAGAAGTGTCTAGGCCTTGGGTTTACAAATTTAGGAACTAGATTTTATCTAGAGTGATAAGATGATGAGATTCTCAGGGTTTTAACGCATTTAACTTGGGTTAAATCAGTAACTTATTAATCAGGGTGTCAAATCGTTAATTTACTATGAGAAATCTTAACTTTTAGCATACAAAAGTGCTTAGCCCAATTTCTGACTCACAGTAGGCACACAACATTATTTATTAACTATGTATAATATTTAGTCAATTCAACAAATATTTAATGAGTACACACTGGGAGAGCCAGACACTGAACGTAGCATGGGGGGTACAGTGGTAAGCAAATCTATCATATGGCGTCATTGGGCAAGCCTCTCCAATGGGAAAGTCTAAATGAGAAACTTCAAAAGGTTGTTGCATACAGAATCAGAGAAAAGAGAAACTGAAGATCTCAATGGATAATTTCACCTAACTCTAATGGATTGATATTTACGTCTTCTTACTCTTCTTCATCTAGTATGTTGCCTTAAGAAGAGGCATCAGGTACTTTAGATCATGAATATAGTATTTCATCCTGGGTGTGTTCTTTTCCTGGGGTCTCTTTAACTTCAATTAGAGCTGCACATTATCTCCTTATTTTACTTATTTCTGCATCCTCCAAAATATTGTATAGTACTTGGCATCTTCTGGACATCCAGCATTTTATGAAAAATAGTGGCCGTATATTCAGAGCCAGAGATTCATATGCTCATACGTAGGAAAGAAGTTAGAATAACAGTATTGAAATCTCAACTGTCATTACACAAGAAAAAAATCAGACATAGAGTTCTTGAAACCAGACAGATGAAAAGAGGGACCAGAATGAGTTGTGATTCACAAGGAAATGAAATCACAAGTAAGTCAATATTATGTATATACCCATATCTATATCGATATTAATTTCTATAGTTGTATAGTTTGCTAGGGCTGCTCGAATAACATACTACAAACTGGGTGACTTACATAACAGAAATTTATTGTCTCATAGTTCCGGAAGCTAGAAACACAAAATCAAAGTTTTTACGGGATTGGTTCATCCTGAGGGCTGTGAGGGAAAAACTGCTCCATGCCTCTCTCCTAGTTTCTGGTGGTTTGCTGGCAACCTTTGATGTTCCTTGGCTTGTAGAAGCATCACCCCAATCTCTGCCTTACATTGTCACATGGTATTCTCCCTGAGTGTGTCTGTCTCTGGGTTCAAATTTCCCCTTTTTATAAGGACATCCGTCATATTGGATTAGGGCCCACCCTATTGACTTCATTTTAACTTGATTATCTCTGCAAAGACCCTATTTTCAAATAAGGTCACATTCTAAGGCTTTGGGGTACTTCAAGGTATCTTTTTCGGTGGGTACAATCCAGCCCACAGTAATATGTCATTTATAGAAGATTTCTGCAAAAATACTCAAGAAAATGTTAACAACAATAACCTCTAAGGGGTTGGACCCTGAGACTAGGGGATTTTTACTTTTTGTTTTCCACCTTTCAACACTATTTGAAAATTTTAACCATGAGCATATACTCTTTTCCTGATTAAAATTTACTATCATTAATGCCTAATTGCGGTTTTCTTCATTATGTTATTGGAAGAGCATTTAAAAGGAAATATATGGCTCTCCCAAGCATCTTGTGTTGAAACAAACACTTCAGGATTTGTCTAAGTAGGAGGAAATCTAGATTCTGTTTCCAATAACCACACTGCTTCACTAAGCCACATAATCGAGGTTGTAAGCCGCCTGGAGCTGGACTCGTTTAATCCCATTTTGGACACAATGCCCAGTATGTTTTTGGCCTTCAACCTGGGCAAAAGACAATATCTGTGACCCACTTTTGAGTCACCACAGCTTATTGGCTAATATCAAACAACATCTCTTCTGTTCTTAAAAAGTGGATTAATGTGGAATTTGCTGTCTCTGCGATGATCCCTTAAAAGGGCTACGATTATAGAGCCAGGCAAGGCCATCTGAGGTGGAAGCACATTCTTGCTGCAGCGCAGTTGGCAGTTTTCTCTCAGTGGTTCCCCTGTGCCATGCCTCTAAGGCCACAAGTGTGCATCCCGTGGGGCCCAGCCGGGGAACTTCAGTACGTGCCTTTCATCAGTCCCTTCAAGGCCAACGCTGCACAAAATTTATTTCAGCTGTCTCGCAGCTCAGTTCTCACTTCTACAGAGAGAAGAATCAGCTAATGGAAACCTTTGATTTCAGTGTCAGCATGAGATTGTGTCGAAAGACGAGACCTTTTAATGCAAAAATAGAGAGAACCTATTTAATTCATCAGTCCATCAACAACTTTTATTTTCCTTAAGATTTTGCTGGGTACCTGGCATGGGGCAGCGTATGAGTCAGTGATTAGTAACATGGACATCAGAATCAGGAAGACTTGGGTCTGAGTACTAACTGTCAAGTAGTTAAAGTATTTCCAGGATTCAATCATTCTAAAATGTAACTCAAGGCAGTGAGCAAGGACATTTCTCTCAGCAAAGCCAATCAGATTATTAGTTTATAAGAAATGGGTTCAATGTTATGCTAATAGGAGGAAAACTAATTTCTCATCAAGGAGGACAAAAGTTTTTCTGAATGAAAGTTTTTGCCTGCCTAGTACTTTTGAACATCTATTCTATTATGTTGTCAGGGACCAAGCTCTTTCTGTCCTCTTGCCCCACAATCCTCATGGTAGCTGGTTATCTGCTGTACCTCCAGCCATCGTGCCTACTTTGAAGCAAGAAGAAATAGGAGAGCTAAAGGCCTTCTACCTAATGGAAACTCTTCCCATCAGACATAAACTCATATACCATTGCTCAGAACTGTGTCACATCACCACTGGTGGCCAGATTGCAGCTAGAAAAATTGAAAATTTAGCTCTCTAGCCTCTATGTTAGGGGAAAGCAAAGGAGAAGGTATTTGAGAATCAGTTTTGAGTGAGTCAATTCTTGACCAAGGCAGGGATGGGGGAAGAAGACGTCAGTTATTTAGTGAGCTAATTATTTAGGTTATTTTTATTTCCACGTTAGGATGAGGAACTAGGGTTCAGGGAGGTTACAATAATTGCCGAAAATGTAGAGGTAGGATTCAAGCCCAAGTCATTCTTTCTCCAAATTTTTGCTCTTAAGAAGAAGTTTATTTGCTTTGGACAAGAATCTAGTTTCCCTTTAAGCAGCTTGGGCCAGAGTAATGTTCTCTATCACGACGTAGAAGTAACAATCATGTCTGCAGTTGGCAAGAGACCTCCTTTACTGATGTTAGGACACAGTGGGGTTCATAATTTAGTTGATTATTCAAGGTAGAGGCTTGCAAACATTACCAGGCCATTGCAGCTACTGCTCTCTCAATACAGCAGGCAAAAAATATGTCTATGTTGTAGCCAACGATAAGGTGTCCAACTTGACTTAAATACCAGTAATTGCCTCCATCTGGTGTAATGGTTTAAGTTGACAAGCTAATATACCTTTTATGGTCATTTTCTTTTAAGCTGTAAGGAGAAGGATGTTTAAATCACTTCCTCAAAAAAGTAAAAAGCAAAAAGATAAGGTTCTCAGAACTTCTACAAAAAGGTAATCAACAAGGCATTTACCAACTGCGGTTTCTAAAGAGATTAGTGATTGGGTGGGGCTAGAGGATTTGAGCTGGTTTCCTGATACTGTAAACTGTGAGTAAATGGGGGCACAAAGAGTGGGAGGAGCAGAACGTGAGATCAAAAATAAACCACAAGCGCAAGAGTTTGCATGTCATTCAGAAGACACGGGCTTCTGCTCACTCCAATTCCTGGTTCTTTAGATGAAAGGCTTATCTTCACAGTGTGCTGCCTAATGGTTAGGACTGGACTTCATGGAATATAGAGATGCATCACTTGAAGATAATACCCACCTTCAGAAGTCTCCGCATCACAACACAGGGTGAGCCGTGGATAAAAGCATAACATTTGTGTCCTTGAAAACAGAAACTAAAATGCATGGCATATAGAATAAGCTGTGCAGCCTAGAGGGCTGGGAAGGTGAGGGATAGATTGAGAATCAGCTTTGGAAATTGGCCCTCAGTAAATGATTCATTCACTCATTCCACAAACCTTTATTGATTACCTTCTGAGCTAATCACTGTGACCCTACTAGGAATAACTTGATCACAGACTAAGAGAGACAGTGGCCTGCTTTAGAGTGAGAGCCCAGTTGAATGAGACAGCATCTCCCTGATTGAGACCTACCTTGAAAACACACCTATCTTCTCACCCTTCCCAGAACAAGAGGAAAATGAGCCCACTATGACAGAGATCACGAAAAGCCAATTCTTACTATGACTTTAAAAGGTTTTGAAGTCTTCACGGGCAAGGAATAATCAGACGATTGAGAGATTTTCTGAGAATCACATAGGGCTTATCCCAAAGTAAGCAGAAAGCTATTAGTCATCTGCTGGGTTATCCAACTGTTTATTCAACATGGTCTTTAAAGTACGAATTGAACTTTTGGAGATATTAATGGTCATGGGGCATGAACTGGTGACCAATTTCCCTTAGCACTTTTCTGAATAAACCACTTGAACCAGGCACCAAATTCATGACTTCCTGTGCCCCTGAACTCATCTCCTTTAGTAGCAAATTTTGTATTGCATTTAAATAGTCTCCCACACTACATTATATGTTTCTAGGGTCTGAGAATGTTTCTTATTCATCTGTGTATGCTCAGCAGTTAAGACAAAGCCTGGTGTATAATAGATTCTCAATTCACTTTTTTATATATGAATATATAAGCTCATTTTCCTCTCAATATAAAACTCATAATTAGTTGGGAAAATCACTTACGTCAGAAATATATAAAGAACTATTCTTAATTTACTTTAATAAAAAGACAAAACAGGTGGGTGAATAATTTTATTTGAAACCATCTTTGATATTTTTCTTGGAAAAAAAGAGCAAAATTCCTCCATGTATTTACATGAAGAGAAACAGTGTCTTATAGTCGGTTCTTAACGCCATAACAGAATACATAGACGGGGGGGCTTAAACAACAAACATTTATCTCTCACAGTTCTGGAGGCTGGAAAGTCCAAGATCAAGATAACGGGACCAACAGATCCAGTGTCTGGCGAAGGCACTCTTTAGGGTTTGAAGACAGACATCTTCTCATTGTCCTCACAGGGCAGAAAGCAGAGAGAGAGAGGATGCAAACTCTCTCATGTCTCTTCTTATAAGGGCACTAATCCAATTCATGAGGCCTCCAATCTCATGACCTAATTACTTCCCAAAGTCCCCACCTCCTAATATCATCATATTGGGGGCTAGGTTTTTAGCATATCGATTTAGGGTGGACACAGACATTCAGTCCACAGCAAACAGTGTTCTAAGATCAAGTCTTGAGTGGTGTCTTTCTTCCTAAGTACCCTAGGCATGATTGATAACTCACACAATGTACGGGACCAAGTCTACCATACCTCGTTCCATCATTTTACTGCTTACTTCTTGATTCTTATGAAGGTTTCCACCAAGACGTGCAGGCACTCTCAGTAGCTAATAATCTGGTGTTGTTTCAAACAAATGTTCAATACTTATTTAGTCAGGCAAGGAGAAACAAGTTTTTCTCTAAATAAAATTTACACTGAAATAGATTCACTTAGTAATTTAAATTCACTTACCAAGGCAGTGAAATAATTTGGCAAAAACATTTCCTTTTCTCTGCAGTTCTTGTTTCTGTCTCATTTTCTTGTGATACTTAATAAACAAGATACCTTATTGGGAGGCATATTAATGTGTGCAAAATATATAATAAAACAAATTCTGAGACACAGCACTATATCATGCATTATTCATTTTTAGAATTTCAACAGACTTTCAGCTATGCCTGGACACGTGAATCACAACACTCAACAGAGACTGTGGGTGATAACAATGAGAGGCTTTTCTCTTTTCCACTTGAGGAAGCTCTCTATTTTGGCAGGAGCAGGACTAATTAAGCCTCACAAGTTATGTGTGGCAGAAGCCTGAGATACCATAATTCTGATTTATTCTAAGGATGCTTTAACCTCCCTGAATTCCAACCTCTGACTGGTCTCTAAGATGCTGATTTTGGGCATGCTCCTTTAAATTGACTAAAACCTCAGAGAGATCTAAGGTGACTCCATTTTGTGAAACAATAGGACTTGAAAGGAATTTGAGTGTTGTCCCACAGCAGTCTCAGTAGAAGCCTAAAGGAAATGCAGGGGAGGAAGACATTTCCTCTACCCACTCTGGGCCCTTCTGGCCAGACAACAAATTAAATTCACATGAGACAGAATAACAGGAGAAAATTAAACAAATCTTTATAACATGTATACATGGGAGAGGCTCAGGCAAACTGAGCAACTCACCAAAATGGCGGAGGTTCTCATCTTAAATACCATCCTCAGCTAAAGGCAAAGGAGGATGTTGGGGGTGGGGGAGTCAGTTATGGGATTACCAGAAAAGCACAGTAAACAAGGATAGGGTTGTTATGCAGATTTAAGTCCTTGTCTTCTGCATTGATTAAGAGTTTCTAGAGATAAAGTCATCCCCCCTTCTTCCAGAAAAACAGAGGGAGACACTTTTACAGATGGAGATTTCCTTTACAAATGTAAGTGTCTCTTACAAAGGGTAATTTCTGCTTTTCAGAGTTTATCTCATGTCTGCAGTTTATAAAAGTAACCAGCCCAAAATAATCCTTATGCCAAAGAGAGGTACCTTGGGGTGGCCAATTCCAGTCCCCCACAGAAAGAAGATCTTATTGTAGAGATATTTGCAGAGGTAGCTTTGGTCTAGTAATGTGAACTCCAATAAGATTCCCAAGAGATTCACAAAGTTTTTACGAAAAATGAATTGGCAGAAATAGCACCAGCTTAGATTGAAAGGAACAGATACAGACAAAATGAAAGACATCTTTAGAATCCCCGAGAAAGCTACAAACCTGAAAACATGGCTACACTTCATGAAAGAAAGGACAACTCAGAGGATGGAAGCAAGAGCCCAGAAAGTGGAGCCAAGAATCACAAGGAATCATTTCCAAGTCTTTAGTCCAACTCAAGGAACTACCAACCTGTGTCCTGCTGAATTTCAGAATTTCTATGAACTTATGACTCCTATATGCCTCCCATTTGTCCCTTCTTTGAACAGGCACATCTATAGCAACTATCCAATGAGAGTGCCACCATTGAATGTTGGGTGTATATGGAGAAGGTGACTTGTTTTTTTTACTTCACAGATCTTCAGCTTGAGAGGAACAGTACTCAAGCAAATGTCCTGAAGGAACATCTTAGAAGGCCCTTTCACACCTGCACCATCTACATGATAAGAAGGTTCTGGAATTTGAGCTGATGCTGTAATAGGATGAGATTTTTGGGGGGCCTCAGAAGCAAGTGAGTGCATTTTGCACATGTGAGGGTTGTGAATCACTGGGAAGCAGAGAGAAGACCATAGTGTCAGGCTTCAACAAATGATTCTCACCTTCTGGTAGTCATGCATTTATGTAATCCTTTCCAAAATGAATAAGGCTGGCTTGTGTATTGTGAATATTCCAAAAATGATGGAACTTAACTTCTGAGGATAAGTCACAAAAGTCATTGAGACTTTTAACTTGCTCTTTCTTAATCCACTCATTCTTCTCAAGTGCATGTGAACCACACACATAGTGCACAGGATAAACCACATGTTAAGTAACAAAACAAGTCTCAGTGAGCTTTAAAGATTGAAATAATATGAATTATCTTCTCAAGGACAATATATAATAAAGTTGGAAATTAATAACTGAAGGAAATCTGGAAAATTCACAAATATGTAGAAATTGCATGACACATTATTGAGTAGCCAAAGAGTCAAAGAAGAAATGAAAGGTAGATTAGAAAATTCTTTGAGATATAAGAAAATGAAAACACAATATACCACAGTGAAAGCAGCGCTCAAAGAAAAATTTATAACTATAAATGACTGCATTAAAAAAGAAGGGAGACCTCAAATCGACCACCTAGACTTCTAACTTAAGGAACTAGAAAAAGAAGAGCAAAGCAAAGCCAAAGCAAGCAGGATGAAGTAAATAATAAAGATTAGAGGAGAGATACACAAAATCGGGGGATAAACAAAACCAAAATTTGATTCTTTCAAAAATCAGCAAAATTGACAAAACTTAACCTAGATTAACCAAGAAAAAAGAGATAATACTCAAATTCCTAATATCAGAAATAAAAATGGGACATTGCAACTGATTTAACAGAAATAAAAACACAGTAGCAAATTGGATAACCTAAATGATACATACAAATCCCAGAAATATACAAACTGCCAAAGCAGACATAGAAAGAAATAGAAAATCTGAATAGGTCTACAACAAATAAAGAGATTGAATCAGTAATCAAAAATCTTTCAACTAAGAAAATCCCAGGACCAGATGGTTCCAATGGTGAGTTTTACCAAACATTTAAAGAAGAAATAATATTTATCCTTCTCAAAGCCTTCCAAAAAATAGAATTGGAAGAAACACTTCCTTACTCTTTATATGAAGTTACTATTAACCTGATACCAAAGCCAGATAAAAATATTAAAAGAAAAGAAAGATACAGATTAATATCCCCTATGAATATAGATGTAAAAGTCCTCAACAAAATACTAGCAAACCAAATCCAGCAGCAAATTAAAAGGATTGTATACCACAACCAAGTGGGAATGTAAGTTTGATTTAACATCCAAAATCAATTAATTTAATATATCATGTCAATATAATAAAAACAAAAACCACACGATCATCTCAAAAGGTGAAGAAAGAGCATTTGACAAAACCCAACATCATTTCATGATAAAAACATTCAACTAACTAGGAATAGGAGAGAATTTCATCAACCTAATCCATGGCATCTATGAAAAATCCACAGCTATCATACTGAATGTTAAAACCTTTACACCTAAAATCAGGAACAAGATAAGAATGTCCACTCTCTCCATTTCTAGTCAACATTTTACTGGAAGTTCAAGCCAGGACAATTAGTGGGAAAGAAGGAGGAAGGTAGGAAGGACGGAAGAAGAGAAGGAGTGGGGAGGGACTGAGGTAAGGGAGCAAGGTAGGAAGAAAATGAAGTGTCCAAATTGAAAAAGAATTAAAACTATCTTTAGTTTAAGATCACTACATGATCTTATATATAGAAAACCTAAAGAATACACAAAGAAGCTATTATTGCTCATAAACCAGTTCAGAAAAGTTGAGAAATATCAACATACAAAATCAGTTGTATATCTATACACTAGAAAAAGAACAACCTGAAAATAAAATTAAGAAAAGAGTTCTATTTACAATAGCATCAAAATCAATAGGATACTTAGGAATAAATTTAATCAAGGAAGTGCAAGACTTATACATTAGAAACTACAAAGCATTGTTGAAAGAAATTAAAGAATGACTAAATGAATGCAAAGACACCCTGTGTTTACGGAGGACTTAATGTTGTTAAGACGTCAATACAATCAAAAGTGATGTACAGAGTCAACGAAATTCCTACCAAAACTCCAACTGCCTTCTTGCAGAAATTGACAAGCTGAACCTAAAATTCCCATGGAATTGCAAGGGACCCTGAATAGCAAAAACAATCTTGAAAAAAGAGCAAAGTTGAAGGACTCACACTTCTCAATTTCAAACCTTACTTCAAAGCTATAGTAGTCAAAACAGTGTGTTACTGGCATAAGAATAGACACACACATCTATAGTCACTTGACTTTTGACAGAGGCACCAATACCTTCAGTGGAAAGAATAGTCTTTTCAACAAATGGTCCTGAGACAACTGGATAGCCATATGCAAAAAAATGAAGTTGGACCTCTACCACACACCATATACAAAAATTAACTCAAAATGTGTGAAAGACCTAAATCTAAGAGCTAAAACTCTTAGAAGAAAACATAAAGTTAAATATTTGTGACCTTAGATTAAACAACGTTTCTTAAATAGGACATCAAAGCACAAGCAACAAAAGAAAAAACCGATCAATTTAACTTCATCAAAATTAAAAACTTATGTACATTAAAGGGCACTATCAAAAAAGTACAAGATATCCAGATAATGGGAGACAATATTTGCAAGTCATATATCATATGTCATGTATAATCTATAATAGTCATGCATCTGATTGAGAATATATAAAGCAGTAAATGTAAGTAAGTGAGTAAGGCTGTGCCTACTTTTTTTTTTTTTTTTTGAGGAAGATTAGCCCTGAGCTAACATTTGCTGCCAATCCTCCTCTTTTTGCTCTATTTTATCTGTGGGACACCTACCACTGCATGGCTTGCCAAGCGGTGCCATGTCCGCACCCGGGATCCGAACCAGCGAACCCTGGGCCACGAAAGCGGAATGTGCGAACTTAACTGCTGTGCCACCAGGCCAGCCCCTGAGCCTACTTATTAATGTGAATAATTATTCATCTCACTCCCCCTTCCATTCTCAAAAAGATTCCAGAATGCACATGAAATTACATGGTCACCCTCCTCATCGGAAGATCTTTACCCTAACGAAAGAGGATGGAGGCCCATTAGACTTGAAAATGATTATGGGTCATCAGAACAGGGAAATGGTAATTTTGGGCACAAGAGGAGGTAGATTTCTCAAATTGTCTTTTGGTCCTATACCTCACTCTATCCCCCAAACTGCTGAGGATGTTACACAAACAAATTAAATCAAAAATTGAAGATTAAAATTTGTCTCTAATAAATTTGTCTCTAACAAATAAAAAAATTGTCTCTAAATAAATTTCACAAGAAAAGATATGTTTTAGGTGTAACAGAGCATAGTACAAGAGCATGGAAGCGATATTTTTCCCATTTCAGTGATGAATATTGGGGCACAAAATAGAGATACTGACGGCCACCTCACCCAGAGTGGAAAATAATGAGAAAGAACATCAGTTACGAAGTTATGATAGAGCTGGGGGAGTCAGGACAAAAAAAATTGATACCTAGAAATGCACAAGTTTGCACTTGTGTTTTTGTTTTAATGAATACCTGTAGCAAAGGACCAGAAGGTGACACAAAGGTGAAAAGCTATTGTTTTAAGGCGAGGGGATTATAAGTGTCTTTTTCCCTTTATCTAAAAATTTTTATGTAGTTATTAATTTATGACTTTCTCATAACAATACTTTTGTCTATAATGTTACCACTTGTATCAGGACACAATCAGAGAAGCAGAACCACCAGGGTATACACAAGTGTATGGGTGTGTGTACACATACATATACACATAGATATGTACATACACATTTGTTACAGGAATTTAACTTACCTGATTGTGGGAGCTGGTTAAGCAGCTGCTGCAAGGCTGCCATCTTTGTGTCTCATGCTGAAGCTTGAAGCCCACAGGACAGACGTCAGGAAGAGAAGATGAATGTAAAGTCGGGGTGAGCAAGATCAAGCTGGAACCCATAAGCACGAACTGGAGTCCGGGAGGACAGACTGGATGGAATCCGTGTTCATTCTTGTCAGCGTGGGTGTTGTGTAGGAGCCAGGGCCTTTCCTCACAGTTAAACATGTACAGCTGACCCAAGAGTTGGAGAAATTGAAGAAAGATCCAAAAGGTGAAGTAGTTGCAGGTTTGCTCCTGCCTCACGCCAAACAGCTGAGCCAACAGACCAGTGACAACACCACGTGTGAGCTACACAATGGTGGCTGTGTCACATTGCCCTCTGTATCTCACCCAAGAATATCTCTCTTGTTCAAGCCTAACCTCAAACATACAAGAAATGGGAATTTGGGGAAATGTAGGTCACTCTGGCCACATTGAAATATGACAAAGTCATATTGTGTTTTTGTCAAGAACACCAGTAGTTTTCATGAGAAAAGATTATGAAAATCTGAGCTAAAATGAATGTCTCTTTTTCCGGGCTATCTTTGGCATTTTTTTCAGTAGCATTTTATTGAGCCTCATTCAAGCTCTTCCTCCATTAAAAAACGAGGTTAATAATATCACCTGTGATAGACAAATTTCTTAGTTATGTTGCAGAAACTAACTCGAATCCAGGATTTCTCAAGCTTAGCACTATTGACATTTTGGATCAGATAATTCTTTGTGATGTGGGACTATCCTGAGCACTGTAGAATATTTAGCATCAAGCCCAGGCTCCACCCACCATATGTCAGGCACTTCCCCAAAATGTGGAAACCAACAATATCTTCAGACCTTACTAAACATCCCCTAGTGGTGGTGGGCAGCAGAGGGGGGCAAAATCACCTCCAGTTGAGAATCACTGCTCTAGTGGATTTAGGCAGAAAGTGAATGACAAAGATTCTTTGCTTAACTAAATTTTAGTCAAGCTCCTGAACCTTGTCCTAGGCCCATAGGTACACCTCCTTATAAAATCTAGTTTTAGTAAGAACTCTGCTAAGTCAGTTTAGCCCAAATTCCCGATCCTGTATATCTGATCACCCTCCACATCTAGTTGGGTTCCTCACCCTCCACCATCCCCGAGGTGATGTCTGATCACTCTGGCCTGTCTTTAGTAAGAGGCCTGTTGGGTCAGTTTAACTAGAATCTCCTTTACCCTTGATGTTTCCTCTTAGTAATTTTCCATACACTGACCCCAACCCTGGTCCTTGGTTATAAGTTCCCACTTGCCCACGCTGTATTGAGAGGTAAGCCCACTCTCACCCACTGCAAAATTCCATCACAGTGGTGCTTAAACCTACCGTGGTAGCCCCACCTCCTTGAGTAAAACCTTCCTTACCGTGATTTAACAAGTACCATTGAAGATTTTTTTAACAGAAATTCATTATAAAAAGAGGTTGAATATCTCCCAGACTTGCTGGAACAATAGATAACCCCGTTTGAGTCTAGAAAGCAAGAATCAATGCCCAAAACTGTGCTACAGAACCAGTCTAGAGAGAAAATTACTGTTCTGCTTCTAAGCTCTGCCACGGTAGTCTGCACTGCCAACATCACTGAGCCTTGACGTTGGAACCACCCCCTCTGCCAGTAGTTTCACTACCTCTGCTGTTCAGGAGTAATCTGCTTCCACCACTGCTGCTGAAAAAATGACTTTCTTATAGTTCCCATTTTTTTAGGTCACTAATTCCCATTGCAAGTCTGCAAAAAATGCATATGATCAGAGAAGACTGAGTTTATGCCCACTCACCTCTTAGCTGCTGAAGAGGCTGGGGAAATAATTATCTAGAATCCTTCTGAGTCTCATGAGTGGGAATTCACACATAAGATGGATTTCTAAAGCTGGGTAAACCAAAAGAATGACAATATCCACTAAACAAGCCAAATGATGAATGTTAAAGGCCTAGCAAGTACCTGGCTATAACTACGGAGCATCCACTGCTTCCCTAGCAGGTTGCTAAGCCCTGTGTTGAGTCTAAAGAAGTCAGAGTTCCTGAGCTCCAAGAAATTACAATCAACCCCTGAAATGGTCAATATTTGACCTTCCCATGAAGTCAATCCCTTTAGCACTGTCCAGTGTCCAGGAAATCAAACTCTGCCTTTTGGTTTCAGAGGACCTCATTACTGTTATTGAAAGGAACATTTTGGTCAGAGATGAAAAATGGAATGTTTCCACTTTCTTGTTTGGAAAGCTATTTAGAGAAGAGGGAAGTGAGTGAGCAAGGGTTTATGGTGTTGTGATGGATGACAAAAGGCTTCTCTCCATACTGCAATGGCCCAGAAAAGGCAAGAGTCACACACGTAATGCTCCTAATGCTCGTTACTGCTAATGGAAGCTGGGTCTGGCATCCAGAGAAGAACACGCCCTTGGAGCCGTGCTTCCCTCTGTGGACAAATTGACATTGAGGGAACCTTTGTCATAAATAATCCCTGCCATTCAAGAGAACATTTAGCCCAGTGTTGCAGAGGGAAAACAAAGAGTCACTGAAGTTTCACAGACTCTGGGAGCTCTCTTCAGGAAGATTCACAAAGTCACAACAGGCTTCAGAACTGCAATGATGGATGCAATACATTAAAAAAGAGTTCTTAGTTGCCGGGACTTGTGATGGCTGCAGAATACACATAATGCCAAATAGCCAGGTACAAAATGAAAAATTCAGTTACTGTTCCCCAAAACTGTAGTCTACTGCTTTGTGTAGCTTTTTAAAAAAAAATAGTTAAAAAATAAAATTAAAATAAATAATAATAAATAATAAAATATAAATAATTTATAGAATATAAATAAAATAAATAATAAAAATAAAGCAGTCACAATCCATTCTACAAAGATCCTGTGCCTGAAAGAGTATTTAAAGGTATTTTGGTGAAGGGCAATGTTGGCCCATGTTATGTAAATGAATAAACAAAAGAAGGAAGGAAGGAAAATAAATAAATATAAGACTCAACAGCCAGCTTCACTGACCTTCTTTGCCTGCCACCCGTCTCCAGGAATCTTCCAGGGAATTCATTTTAAATTCTTCTAAAAGAGCGGAAGACCAATGATCAATGGAGTACAGTTTATCAGAACCTTCGGTATTACGATCTATACCAATCCTTTTGATGAGGATCAAGGCTTCCCCAGGGCGAGAAGCCCAAGGCGTCCTGCCCTACATACCAATCTCTATCATCCTCCAGGAAGCATAGGACGGCCTGACCTGATCTGATCTGATTCTTATCCAAAGTTATAACCAGACCCCACCTGCACTGATCCCATTTTAACGACTTTTTTATATGATCTTTCCTTTGTCTTGTAAAGAAATAACTCTCATACCTATGCCTTATAAATTTAGCCCTACCATCAACTCATTGCAACTCTTCACTGCTCATTGGTCCTGTCCCTATTCGGTAGCTCTTCACTGCCCATGGGTCCTGTCCCCATGCTACTTGATGCTATTCTCTGAATAAAAGAGCACTTCTATCAGACCTTGAGAGTCCAAGAAATCTTCCTTTCGACTCCTTGGCTCACCGAGCCTGCATCACTTTCACCATCTTCTTGTTCCATGCTCCCCCATGTTCATTATGCTCTGACCACATTGGAGCTTTTCTCTCTTCCTGAAATAGATCCAGCTCTTGTCTGCCTTAGGCACTTGGAACATCCTGCTTCCTCTCGCTGTGCCCCAATCTACCACTTCTCAGCCTCTCAGTCCCTCACCAACGAGAAGACCAACTCTGGTCTCATCATAAGTATTACCACCACTGACAAGACCCCCTCTGATCAGTGTGGGTATGGGAGAGCTTCCCCTTTAGCTAGATCTTTGTTTGTCTTCTTCATAGCTCTTTTGATCATTCGTATGGAAGGGGTTCAGAATATGCCACCCCAAAGTATGCCACTTTGGCATATGGGTTATTTTGAGCTGAAGGTAATCAGAATCAGCAGATACAAGAAAAGTCCTTTACCTCCCCCTTAACTGCCTAAAATAAAGTGGAAATTTACATTCGTGAAGGAAATTTCCATTAGGAAAGGTATCTGTATTAGGAAGCAGGCTACTCCCAAAGACACATTTTTTCACCTGAGAGACGCTTGTCTGCGTAACAAGGCAACCATTATTTACCATATATTTCCTCCCTCCACATCCCCTAATTTTCTCCCCCCAACCCCCTGCTGAGTATGAAACTCTATTCTTTTTTTTTTAAAGATTTTATTTTTCCTTTTTCTCCCCAAAGCCCCGCAGTACATAGTTGTATATTCTTAGTTGCGGGTCCTTCTAGTTGTGGCATGTAGGACACCACCTCAGCGTGGCTTGATGAGCAGTGCCATGTCCACACCCAGGATCCAAACAGGTGAAACCCCGGGCTGCCAAAGCAGAGCACATAAACTTAACCACTTGGCCAGGGGGCCGGCCCCATAAACCCCTATTCCTTTACGTAGCTCAGAATGGTATACAAGCTTCAATCATCTGCCTACCTCCTTGAGTTTCACATTTTTGTGAAACTCCCATGTGTAGGTATATGATTAAATTTTTTTATCTCCTATTAATCTATCTTATGTCAATTTAATTCTTAACCCAACTACGAGAAATGAGTGTGGGGGACTGGTCTTGGCCACACCAAGATATGTCTTTTTGGCATGAGGATTATTTGAGGCCGATTGCTTTTGATAAACTGGGACAGAGAAGGAGGCTCTGAGGGGTGGAACTTGCTTGCCCTTTGTTAGGAGACATTTACATTGTAAAGGAAATCTCTATCTGTAAAGGTACCTCCCTCTCTGTACCAGGAAGAAGAAAGGGGATGACCTTCTCTCTAGAAACTCTTAATCAATGCCAAAGGCAAGGACTTAAATCTACGTAATAATCTCATTCCTGTTTCTGGTAACCTCCTGTAACTGACTCCCCCCAACCCCAACATCCTCCTTTGTCGTTAGCTGAGATGATACTTAAGGTGGGGGCTTCAGCCATTTTGGCAAGTTGCTCAGCTTGCCTGAGCCTCTCCCATGTATACATGTTATAAAGCTTTGTTTAATTTTCTCCTGCTATTCTGTCTCATGTAAATATAATTTGTTCTCCGGCCAGATGAACCCAGAGAGGGTAGAGGAAATGTCTTCCTCCCCTACAATAGCCTACTTATCAATTGCCCCATATAAGATGAATAACAGCTATTCTAATAAACAGCCACAGAACCTACAAGGATAAAAGGATGCCTTTTTCTTCCCTTACAGTATCTTTATTTATTTGTGTATGCTCTTGCTATTTCTTTCTCTCTCTCTCTCTTTTTTTTTTTTTTTTGCTGAGGAAGATTCTCCCTGAGCTAATCTTCCTCCACTTTATATGTGGATCACTGCCAAAGCATGGCTGATGGCTGGTGTAGGTCCACACCCAGGATCCAAACCCAGCTAGCCAAAGTGGAGGACGCCAAACTTAACCACTACGCCACAGGGTCAGCCCCTTGTTTCTTCTTTTCTTCTCACTACAATTCAAGCCCCATGAAAGCTGATGCATGGTCTACCTGACTCTTTATTTTATCCTCAGGGCTAGCAGAGTATCTATCACATGACATGAGATAAACAAATAAATGTTGAATAAATAAACAAACGTATTCCCACTCCTCCTATTACAAATGTAAGTAAATGAGGAAAACAAAAGGGAACAAGTTTATATTAACAGAGACATTCAAAACAAAAATTTCTAGGATTTATCCTGTGGGCAATAAATATTCAGTGTATTACATCTTTTACATTTATAACCAAACACTAAACAAGAATAGCTCATTCAACAAGAAAATCTTGAAAGACAGCAAGGGAACTAACATTTATTTTATCTTTCAGATCTTACAGGATTTATGTCATTTCTTGTAATTCCTCCAATAACTCTGGGATAGATATAATTAGAAAAACAAATCATAGTACTTCATTGTCTTTCCTCATTTGCAGACGTAAGACATTTAAATAACAATAAGAAATAGCTTGTGCAGGTTTCATCCTTCAGGAAAAACTGGGATCAGCATAGATTAGAACAGTCAGAAGTGACTTCATAGGAGATTCGAAGCTTAAACTGAGTCTTGAGGAACGGGGGACATTCTGAAGGTAGAGAGGAGAAGGATGGTCAGTCCGTGCAGATAGTAGAGCACAAAGTACTAAGGCAAAGCAGTCAGCACAGAGCATCGGGAAAAACAGTGGAGAGACCAAAATGGTGGGTGGGGCATGTAAAGAAGAAGTGAGAAACATTGATTCTGTCTGCATCCTGGAATTCGTTAAATTCTAGGCTAAGGAGACTTTATTGTATACTTCACACAAGAACAAACCACGAAAAGTTTGGTTACGATGAAAATTACATTTGAGGGGCCAGCCCTGTGGCCGAGTGATTAAGCTCGTGCGCTCTGCTTCGGCAGCCCACGGTTTCGCCAGTTCGGATCCTGGGCGCGGACATGGCACCATTCTCAGGCCACTCTGAAGCAGCGTCCCACATCCCCCACAGCTAGAAGGACCCACAACTAAAATATACAACTATGTACTGGGGGGATTTGGGGAGAAAAAGCAGAAAAAAAAAAGATTGGCAACAGTTGTTAGCTCAGATGCCAATCTGAAAAAAGAAAGTTACTAAAAAAAAGAAAAGAAAATTACATTTGAGGAAAATTAATTTGTTTGTGAATAGGTGAACTGTCATAAGAGGTGCCGGAAAAGGGTGGATTTTTGCAGAGCTCATGTACTTACCCAGGTGCTTGGCAGTGGAAGTGAAAAATTGTCTCAATTGTCTCAATCAACGTCCATTCAGGAAAATCAGAAACCACTCCAAGTATTTTAAACAGATGGAATTTAATGTGGAGAATTAGCTACACAGATGATAGGAGAGCTGAGAAATAAAATAGGGGACGGTGAGGCAAACCAGGAATTAACAACATTGGGAAGTTGTTATCATTCTTAGAGTTGGTGCAACAATGGGAAGAAGGGTGTAACTGAAGTCTAGGATCTGGGGCTGCCTCCTAGAAACTGGAAACAAAGAAAGCCTGCCAGGATGTAAAGGCTGTTTGTCAGACCTGGAGCCATGGGGCAGCTCTATCTGCTGCTGGAGATGTTGTCCAAGGAAATAAAGCAACAGGAGGAAAATACCACGGCCTCGCCCTTCCTCATCTCCTTCTAGTGGTTCCTTTGGCTGAACATAGACAGAAGGCAGCTGGCAAGGTATCTTGAAAAACATAGTTCCCTGCAAGTAAAAGCAGAAAAGGAGGTTGGGAAATGGATCTGAGAGGTAACAGGTGAAAAACCAGCACATCGGTTAAAGAGAAGAGAAGAGAAGCTGGGACTTTATGACTAGTAGGCTATAAAGGGTAAAGAAAAAAAATTGTCCAGGTATATGCTTCAATCACATCATTGGGAAAAAAATAAAGAAATCAGGAGAAGGCCAGCCCTGATGGCCTAGCCATTACAGTTCAGCATGCTCCACTTTGGCAGCCTGGGTTTGGTTCCCAGGCATGGAACCACATCACTTGTCTGTCAGTAGTCATGCTGTGGTGGCAGCTCACATGGAAAAACTAGAGCTTACAACTATAGTATACAATTATGTACTGGGGGTTTGATGAAGAAAAAAGAGAGAAGAAGATTGGCAACAGATGTTAGCTCAGGGTGAATCTTTCCCAGCAGAAAAAAAAAAAAAATCAGGAAGAAAGATGTACAAGGAAAAACATCTGCATTGGTCAGAGTTCTCCAGAGAAACAGAACCAATAGAATATATGTGAGGGGTGTGTGTGTGTGTGTGTTTGTATACAGAGAGCAAGAGAGAGAGAGATCATAAGGAATTAGTTCATGTGTTAACAGAGGATGACAAATCCCAAGATCTGCAGTGTGAGCTGGCAAGCTAGAGACTCAGGAAAACCGATATTGTAGCTCTAGTCCAAAGGCCAGCAGGCTCAAGAACCAGGAAGAGCCAATATTTCAGCTTCAGTCTGATGGCAGAAAAAAGCTGGTGTCTAGTTCAAAGACAGTCAGACAGGAGGAATTCAGAAACATAATTACTCAGGGGAAGGTCAGCCCTTTTGTTCTCTTCAGGCCTTCAACTGATTGGATGAGGCTCACCCAAGTTAGGGAGGGCAATTTGCTTTACTCACTCTATTGATTAAAATGTTAATCTCATCCAAAAACATCCCTACATAAACATTCAGAACAATGTCTGACAAAATTTGGGGGCACCCCATGGCCCAGTCAAGTTGACACATAAAGTTAGCTATCACAGCTTCTAAGCTGAGTCTGAATTAACAGCAGTCTCTGTGGAAACTGCATGAAAAAGGGTAGAGCTCAGAGAGATGATCAGGTTTGGAAAACTATATTTAGGAATTGTCCAATATATAGGGAACAAGTTAAGCCATGGACAGGAGCCAGGGAAAATGATGGAATCATAACCTGGGGGCACTGTAAGTGTCTACATCTAGAAACGTTAAATAATATTGAGTTTATTATTATTACTAAGGCAGGTGAGTCTAAGATACTCAAGCTGAAAGAGTTTTCTTGTTGGTCTTAACTAGAACATTCTTATCAGAACACCTAAATCCGAAGGACAATGAAATCTTGCTATATCTCATTTTAATCTAAACTAAGCCATCTAGATCAATTTCCAAGTTTGCATCCTTAGTTCCAAGATTTAGTGAGCATATCTGTATCCATCATGTTCACATTCTGGTAATTTTATATTGATCTCTATTGTTTAGAATAGCCTAACTATTGTAATATTAACCTCACAATCTCAGTGGCTTAAGATATTAGAAGTTTCTTTCTTTCCATGTCATTCTCCAACACGACTGGTGGTGATGGCTCTACTCCATGCAGCCACTCAGGGACCCAGGCTCTTTCAATCTATCCTGATGGCCTTTGGAGTCCTCTGCTGGATCCTCTGCATCCCACCAGTAAATGAAGGAAGAGGATGAATGTCATGGACTGAGTGTGAAGTTTATGGGCCAGGCCCACAGATGATATACATAATATGTTCTCACATCTTATTGGCAAGAACTCACTCATCCGGCCACACCTCACTTCTGGGAAAGCCAGGAATATTATCTAGATATGTGCCCAGAAGCAAAAGGGAATATTTTGGTGAGCAGCTAAGTATGTTCCACTATGTTGATCTGGTTCTTCTCACACTATTTTCCAATTTGAAGAATGCTTTACTTTTGGGCTTTTATTCTCCTGATTGCATGACCACTCTTCCTGATAAATTCTCTAGCTTAATTATGCTAGTCCTGACATAAAACATCAGAACTACACATTTGACTAGCAGAGATGAGAGCGGAGGAGATGAAAGGAGAGCAGAGAGCTTCTAAACTGAAAAGACCTGAGGAGGAATGCATCTCAAACACTTCATTTCTCAGAAAAGGACACTGAATCCCAGACAGAAGTGACTTGCCCAAGGTCACATGTCTTTAAATATAAAATGGGAACTTCAACCCTTCTCTCTTAATTTTCTGTCCAAGGGGCTGGCCTAGTGACACAGCAGTTAAGTTCACACACTCCACTTCGGCAGCCTGGTGTTTGTGAGTTCAGATCTCAGGCACAGACCTATGAACCACTTATCAAGCCATGCTGTGGCAGGCATCCCACATATAAAGTAGAGGAAGATGGGCATGGATGTTAGTTCAGGGCCAGTCTTCCTCAGCAAAAAGAGGAGGACTGGTGGTGGATGTTAGTTCAGGGCTAATCTTCCTCCAAAAAAAAAGGTTAAAAAAAAGAATTTCTGTCCAAGATTCTTATCAATACACTATTATTTCAAATACATGTATGCCAAAATTTGGTACAAAGATGTGATAATATTTCCATGCAGTTTTTGGTCGTCTGAGGCTATATAATAATGCCTAATATTTTGTTGGTAGTTTTGACTCAGAACGTACGTATTTGATGAGCATTCCTGAAGTCCAAACTAAGAACCCAGAGTCCTTCATCTGAACTACTACTGTTTAAAATATTTTTCACTGAATATTTACTACGATGCATGTATGCCTTAAAAAGTCTTCCAAAAAAGGAGTATTTGGAGACAGTTTTGTGTTGTTTTAATTTCCCTTCTACTTGCTATATTAGAATTCTTTCAATTACTAACAATGGAAATCAACTCAAACTAGCCTAATTTTTAAAAAAGGAATCTATTGAATCATGCAGATCCTGTAGGATTCAGGGATACAACCAATATCATCAGAGCTCTGTTAGTCAATCACTCATGTCTACTCATTTTTAATTCCTGATTCCCTCTTCTTGGAGGCTGTGTGCACATTGGGAATGATGGACACTGGCAACACCAGCCCTACAAGTTGGAACTTGAGCTCCAGACAGAAGGGAGAGTCTTCCCCTACAGCACCAACAGAAAAGTCCCAGAGTAGACTGTCTCTGACCTCCCTTCAGTCCCCTGCCTGTCAACGAGTGGATTGGGGTGGCAGTTCAGGGAGAGGGAGCAGATACTATAATTGACATCCTTACCAGAAGCACAAGGAGTAAGGAAGCCTTTCCCCCAGAAATCAGAAAAGAGGCTACAAAATATGCTGAGCAGAGAAAAAGGAGTATCTCTCGTAGTCCATTCTGCTTGGGGGTTAGGAAAAGGATATTAAACATAGAAAAAACAGAATGCATTTCTCATCTACAACTAGACATGGGATATCCTAAGTATATTCCTCTAACCTGACAAAGAGCCAACATGCAAATTCAGGACATTCTTCTTCCTCTCTATCAAGTTAAAAATTCAAACCAGTCAACAGATAGCACTAGCTACAGTCTCTCTATCAAATATCTCTTGTTATTTACAGGTATTCAATGAAAATATCAGCTTTCTGGTTAATTTTGTTACTTATGCAAAAAGTAATCATTAAGATTGCCTCCCACCTGAAAAAACATTAGAGCTAAATGTTGGGTGTGTAAAAGGGCTTTAAGCAATCTTTCTCAGTTTGTAGATTACAGAATTGAAAACCAGAGAAGTGAGGTTACCAGGCAAAGGTTATGCAGCTTTTTATTGGATGAATCCTGGGTTAAAACTCGTTTCCTTCCAGGGGGCATAGTACTTTTTCTATTGTACACTGTAGGGGAGGAAGACATTTCCTCTACCCTCTCTGGGTTCATCTGGCCAGAGAACGAATTAAATTCACATGAGACAGAATAACAGGAGAAAATTAAACAAAGCTTTATAACATGTATACATGGGAGAGGTCAGGCAAGCTGAGCAACTCACCAAAATGGCTGATGCCCCCACCTTAAATATCATATGCAGCTAAAGACAAAGGAGGATGTTGGGGGTGGGGGGAGTCAGTTACAGGAGGTTACCAGAAACAGGAATAAGATTATTATGCAGATTTAAGTCCTTGCCTTTGGCGTTGATTAAGAGTTTCTAGAGATGAAGTCATCCCCCTCTTCTTCCTGGTACGGAGAGAGAGGGACCTTTACAGATAGAGATTTCCTTTACAAATGTAAATGTTTCTTAACAAAGGGTAAGCAAGTTCCACTCCTCAGAGCCTCCTTCCCTGTCCCAAATAATCCTCATGCCAAAAAGACATATCTTGGTGTGGCCAAGACCAGTCCCCCACAACACCATTGCTCAAATTTTGTGCATGCTTCTCACATTATAATATTTTTTAAAATAAAGATCAAGAAGCAAATAGACAATTGCCAACTGAAAAGAGAATTTATTGAATCTGTCAATCATTCAATTTTTTAAAGAATTTTTATGCAACAAGTCTTAATAGCAATTCTCCTCTATCCATATTTTCAAACAAACAATTCTATCATATCTGGAAAAAAAGGTGGCTTCTATGAACACCAAGATTCAAACTGTGTACTAAATGCTTGCAAAAATAATCACCACATGAAATCAGAGTGACATGCATCGTGAGGGACACCCTTCCAACTTGGCTTCAGAATTTACTTCAAAAGAGTCTATCTCCTGCTGTGTCTTTATGCAATTATACACAGCGTGATTAGATGGAAAACAGATTCCCTAAATACCATGAAGAGCTAAAATAAAGTTCTAATCAATTCACTTGATTTTAAATTGTTTCAAAATATATCCTGAGTACTACTAACACGATCATCCTTAACTTTTCTTATTTTAGTAGAAATTAAGTTCTGTTTTTCTTAACCAATAAACTCTGCTCAAGATAAAATATTAAGATCCCTAAAACCCTAATCAGAAAATTCAAATTAAAATGAAATATTATCTGTTGCCTATCAGGTTGGTAATGATTAAAAATGAAAGTATGGCCAGCCCTGATGGCCTAGTGGTTAGAGTATGGCGCTCTCACCACTTCAGTGGCTTGGGTTCGGTTCCCAGTCATGGAACCACATCACCGTCTGTCAGCTGCCATACTGTGGTGGCAGCTCACATAGAAGAAATAGAAGGACTTACAACTTGAATGTACAACTATGTACTGGGGCTTTGGAGAGGAACAAAGAAAAAACAAAAGAGGAAGATTGGCAACAGATGTTAGCTCAGGGTTAATCTTCCCCAGAAAAAAACAAAGAGAGTGAAAGTATGTAGTTCAGCAACGACATGGGGAAAGAGACAATCTCATATACTTCTAGGACCACTATAATCAATACACGTTAGGGCAAGTGTAGGCACCATAACCCTTCTGCAGGCCAACTTGGAAATGTGAATTTAGAACCATTAAGAAATACTCATGCCCTTTAATTCAGTAATTCAACTTTCAGTAACTTGTCCTAATGAAATTATCAAACGTATACAAAAACATTCATCACAATATTATGTATCGTGGAAAAAAAGGATACCACTAAATATCAAAAAATAAGGTGTGGTTAAATAAATCAGTGACGGCACACGTGATGGAATATTTTCCTACCTAAATGACCAAGAATAAAAGATTGGCAAATAAACTTTGGTCTATCATTACGGTAAAATACTAGGTTGCCATTTTTTAAAAGGAGGACACGTTACAATAGTACAATCTGATTCTTGTAAACTTCGTATAACATATGCATATGTAGCTGTTCACCCCTCCAGCCACAATAGAGAACTATGACTACTTTGGAAGTATACACACCAAAAATATCTGTAGAGGTTAGCTCTGGCTGGAGATAATATCTATTTCAAAATGTTTCTGTCAAGATTCAATTATACATGTATAATTGATATGTATAATAAAATATATTTTTAACATATATATTTTATTTATAACATATAATGAAACCTTCCATATATAATATATGGAAATAATATATATCTCTCTCTAAAATATCCCTGTAGAGGCCTGGGAAATAGCAGACCCTCAAAGAATGCTAGTCAGCTCTTGCCTTTACGATAGTTTCCTTACGTGACACCCACTCACACTATTCTACATCTAACAGGATTCGGCTCCAAGGACACAATCAGAGATAGAGATGTGTCTTAGAAAGGGGAATAAACCAGGCAGAAAACTAAGAAGACTTTGGAAGTCTCTGCAGTGTCTTCACATATCCTGTCAGGCCAAGGCTTTAAGCCAATGTCAGTTTTCAAATGATGGCAGGATGACGGGGCTTCATCTCCCAACGCGTGATCTTACAGTCTGCCTCACTGATGAACACAGACTAAGGATAACCTCTTTTCCAGAAAGGGTTCTCTTATTACTGCCTAAAAGCATGAGTCAGACGCTGGAAAGGCTTAGGTTCATTACTTTAAAATAACCACGTGAAGGAACCTGTAGCCACATCTCCAAACCTAATGGATTCTGCCCCTGAAAGAGGTATAATTTTGGACTCTCCTTTCAGGTGCCTGTTGGGTTTCCATGGGAACAAATGTCTGAGGGTCAGCTCTACCGTCTCGGGGTTAGGGAGCCATGTGAATGGGTAAGAGAGACAAAATGTCTCCTTTGGGAGCTGATTGGGTATAACTGTGGGCATATATTTGGCCATAACAGAGGAATGGCGGAGCCTGATATGATATGGCATTTTAAGGCCAGAGCAGTGAAAGTGTCACAGAAGTGTGACACAATTTTTGGCCCCTCCGAATTGCTACCTGGCAAACTGTTCCCTGACCGCCTTTAGTCTGCTTTTCCTTTTGTTCAAAGAAAGGGTGGATGGTATCTTTTCAGGCTATTGAACACAAAAGGAGAAAGGACTTTCAGACATCATCCTATAAATCTGATGTAATGGAAATAAAAGCCAAACTGAATGGGACATCAAGGTGTTCCTTCACTGTGAAATAAACAAAATCTCAAAACACACAATAACCTGAACTAGTAGTTAACTCGTTGTTGTAAATACGTCTTCCAGCGGGAAACTCCATTCTCCCTCCAGGCAACCGCCTTAGAGCGCTAGGGGCGGCTTGAACCATAATGAGTAGGGAATGTAGACTCCGAAGTAATTCTTTTGGTCAATGGAGCAGACCTTGCGCTCACCCACTAATTCCAGGGAAATTTCTAAAATATGATTGGAGATGCTCGACTAGACACGGGTGAGACAGGGGGCACTTCAAGACAGGCCGAGTTCCACCTAGAACTTTCTGGTGAACACGCCTGTGACAGGTTTGTCTGAGTCAAGTCCTGATCACACTAACTACTCATTATTACCTTACACCTGCTCTTTTTATCTTAACCCAATATTTATCAACTCTTCTTATCACCATGATACACAACCTCTCAGGAAGGAGGTGTTTGGACCAAGAACGGCTTTTCTCCTGCAATTTAATCTATGGAAAGATCTTTGGGGGTCTATCATCAAGGTTCCAGCTATCAACTTCCAAATAAAATACCTTTTGTTAGCCCCCATATAAATCCATCAATAGTGATGAATATATCAAGGTTAAGAAGTCTCTGAAAAGGATGGAGGCATCCTTCGTGGCCAGTTTGCACTTAAGGGAAAGAAAGAAAGAGAGGAAAGGTTTGATATGTCAAGCTGTACCTTTAAAGACTTGAAAAAGTGATTTGGGGAGTTTTTTTATAGTCACTGTGGCCAAATCTTTCATCTTCCAAATTCCAGTAGCATTTACATTTTCTATTCCTCATTTTCATTCATTCAACAAGAATTCATTATGCAATTGTGATGGCTCAAAGCTAAACGCTGGTACTTGTTTACTGACTGGTGACATCTTCTGCCCTCTCATATAATTGGACATCTAGTATGTCTTCTCTCTCTCAGCAAAGGTCTGTGTTTCTTGAGTGTTGGAATCCCAGCACATCTTTGCCTAAAGAATAAAGGCCTAACTTATCCCTCCGTGAAGTGGCAACAACCTGTCTTCCTAGCATTATCCACCTTCCCCTTTCATGTACCCTGTATGCTAAACAATCCAGGTTATGTCCTGTTAAGTGAATTCTGTACACCCCTGTTGGAATGTACTGGCTCAGGCTGATCCTTCCACATGGATGCCCTTCTGCAAACTCTTTCCTTTAATGTTACATCCATCCTTTGGTGTCTTTCTCAGATGATATCTTGTCTATGAAACCTCTAGAGCACCTCCAGAACCAGAATCACTCTTTTCTTCCCCTATGCTCCTATACCCCTGTTGTCTCAATTTTCCATTTTGGAATTTATCGCATTCTCCCTTTATTCAGAGCCAATGGTGTCATCTCTTCTATTAAATTAGAAGCTCAATATGTAATAATGTCTTAGTTATCACTGAATACTCTATGCTGTATAGAAGACAATGTTAATAAGCATTTTTTAATACATTTAGCAATACCAGCCATGACAATTGCTAATAACGTCTGAGCAAACTCAACCTAATTATCCAACAACAAAGTATTGCTCAAATAATTATCTTGTATCCACAAAGTGGAATACTATGCAGTCATTGAAAATGATGAATTAGAAGAGATTTCCAGGCTATCATTCTTTTCTTTTCTCCTTAGTAGCTTTTTCAAAATTACTTACCTCACCTCAAGCTCCCAAACTCATCACCTTTCTCTTCACTTTCAGCAAGATGACTTTTTACCTACTGACTCACACAGAAGACAATCAGATTAGGTTTTTTCAAGTTTTTGTCACCAAACATACAAACTAACCTGCATGTGTATCCATCCTGTCCCCCTTCCATGCGGTTACACTGAAAGAGATTTCATTCTTTCTTTAAGACTAAATTCCCCACATGTGCTCGGTGTCATCCCCCACTGTCTTCTTTCATCCTTCACCGTTTTGAGTATCCCTTCAAATTTCTTTGTCTTCAACCTCTCTCCCTGTCTCTCTGTCTCTCAGTGTCTCCCTCAATCTCTCTCTCTCCCTCCAGCTCTCTCTCTCAGCTTCTTCCCAATGGCATTTTAAAATGCTCATATATTTGTACTTAAGAAAATAATTGCCTCATGTTACCCTGCATCCTGTTTATAGAAAAACTTCTTGATGGAGTCAGTTCCCTCCTTGTTTCCTGAATCTCATCTACTGTGCACTTCTTCTCACACTGAAATCTAGCTCTCTTCTCCTCCACTAAAAAGAAAAACAAAAAACAAAAAAAAACACCTCATCAAAATCCTCACTTACTTCCTCATCACTAGAAATTCTTGTTACTCCAAACTAAGAGTTACATGATGATTTGGACAGCTCCTCCCTGTAGTATACTTTTCTCTGGTTGTTGTCTAACTACACTTTATATGGTTTTGCTTCTGCCTTTCTTGATTCCCCTTTGTGGAGTCCCCTTCCTCTGACATCCCTTAAATCTACATATCTCTCAGAGTCTTAATCTAGATCTCTTCTCTTCCTACTCTATACATTACCTGTAGGCATTTCCATCTTTGTGCTGATGACTTACAGAGGTAGAGTTTATAGTTTTTGCCCAGATTCCTCTCCTCAACTCCAGTCTCACACATCCAACTATCTCATAGACATCTCTGCTAGACTGTCCTATGAGTACCATCTCTCAACATTTTCCAAACTGAAGCCATAATGCCCCACTCCACCACACTCAACAGCATACTCCCCCTTTGCTTTCTTTCTCAATGGGTAGCCTCACCACCATCCAAGTAAGAAACCCAGACAATTCTTAGTTCTTCCCTCTCCTTACTTTCAACATCCACTGACTCACCATGACATACAGAATCCACCTTCTCAATATTTCTCAAATCCATCAACCTCTCCCCAGCCCCACTGACACTACCAAATTCTGGGTTACTATCATCTCTTGCCAGGATTCCTGCCTCTCAGCTAATTTTCCTGTCTTTGACATGCCACACTCCAGTCTGTTCCCTATATTACAGCAACCAGGGCATTTCTTTTCTTTTTTTTTTTTTTTTTGAGGAAGATTAGCCCTGAGCTAACATCTACCACCAATCCACCTCTTTTTGCTGAGGAAGACTGGCCCTGAGCTAGCATCCGTGCCCATCTTCCTCTACTTTGTATGTGGTACACCTGCCACAGCATGGCTTGCCAAGTGGTGCCATGTCTGCACCCGGGGCCTGAACCAGCAAACCCTGGGCGGCCGAAGTGGAACATGCAAACTTAACTGCTGCACCACCAGGCTGGCCCAGGGCATTTCTAAAATGTATATTATGTCCTATTGAACACCCTTTGAGTGCCATCCCATTGCCCTCAGAATAAGCTATAAAACCCTTATTATGTTCTCTGGACTCCATATTAATATGATACCTGCTTACCTTTATGATTTTTGTCTGTCAAATGCTACCTTTCTTCTCTCTCTATGCTCCTGACATCCTGAAAGTCTTTGAGTTCATCAGGTGATCCGTTCTATCTCACACAGAGGGACCTTTGCTCATTCTGTTCACTTTGCCTGTAACATTCTCCTTTCCTCCAAGACCACTCTCCCATACCTGCCAACCGCACCTGGCTAACTCACACTCACACTTCAGATCTCAAACTAGACGCTGCTTCTTTCAAGGATCCTTCCCATGCCTAGAAGTCTGGGTGCCTCTTCTTTGCTCCCACAGCATCTAGAAACCCTATCAAAACACCTAACCCAAGACGATAATTTATGTTACCTGTCTACACACTTTATTATAAAATTTCTGAAGACAGATGTCATATCTGTGTTCACCATTCATTGATTCAACAAATAGTACTGTAGTCCTAGTTTTAGTATTACAATGGTAAGGAAAACCAGAGATAAGAGTTCCTTCATGTCTCTTACAGCCTGTTGGGGGAAACAGATCAATATCAAATGGTCACATACAAAACTGAACTCTGGCAAATGTTGCAAAGGAAAGTTAGGTTTTAAGAAGCCTATAATGGGGAGATTGAACTAGTCAAGAATGCCAGGGCAAGGAAGGCCTGCTTGCTTCTGGAGGATGTGATGACTAAGGGAAGATCTGAAACTGAAAAGTAATTAATGGACAGAGAGGAAATGTTCTAATTTAGGGAACAGCATGTGACCCTAGGGTCAGATTCAAGGAACTGAAAGAGGTTCAGTGCAATTGGAGCACTAAGGGGAAAAGTTCAGGAGATTAGTTGAAGACTGGAAAGTAGTCAAAGGTCCAAATATTCAGATTTGCACACTTATCCTGCAGTCATTGAAGGATTTCACACAGAGATGTGATACCATCAGATTTTTGGTTTGAAAAAATCAGTCTGACTGTAGAGGAGAGAATGAATGGGATGGAGTCAGGAACGGATGTTGGTATCCCTATTAGGATTCTGGCCGTTCCCATAATCTAGATGGCATATGATGGTGGCGTGGATTACATTAGTGGCATTGTACAAGGAAAGAAAGGGAAGATTTGAGAGATATTTGGAGGTCAAATTAACGGTACCTGGTGATGGATTAGATACACGTTAAGGAGAAGAAATTTGCTAGAGCAGTATCTGACATAAAGTAGCATTAGAACAAATATATATGCAATAAATATGTACAACATATTTTTAAATGAAAAATAAAGCTCAAGTATTATCTACTGTAGGATATTCTTTATTTTTGAAAATATATACATATGAACAAAGTACAAATTCCAGTTCTTTAACTTACTGAGTAACTTTGATCAAATTATTTAACTTCTATGTAACTAAATTTCTTCATCCATAAAGTGAGGGAAAAAAATACAGTAAAACCCTAATAGACATTTTCATGAGAATGAAATGTGAAAATTCACATAAAGCACTTAGCACAATATTTAATATTTTAGTAAATGTTCATATATGTGAACTTTAAAAATACGAATATTACTGTTATATATTATTATTACATAAACATGGACAAAGTGCATTAAGGGTATAGATCAAGTTTAAAAAGGGAGCTATTTTGGTGAGTAAATGAAGAAGAGGGGGAAAAAGACAAAAACAAGACAAAACTACACCAGGAAAACAGACACAAGAGGACCACATTATGAATTGTAAAATTGTGTGTCTATGTATACATTTTAAGACAAATTTTGCATATTTTCAATAAAAAGAAATGTCTTACTTATAAGTTTATCTCCTTTATGTATGCATATTTTTAATCTTTTCTGCAATGAATAAATATGTTGCTTATAATAAAAAAATCAATTTTAAAATTACATTTCTGTTACACCCTCTGCAAGTATAAAAAGCCCTGAAGTGTCTATTTTTGTCTTCAGTGATTCTGAAATTTTATTCTCTTAAAGCCTAATTCAGTTATTGGTGTCATCTTGTAACTCATACGTAATTTCCCTAGATTTGAGGGCATTAAATTTTCCCTGTATTTTGGCTTGTAATTCTGCTTTAAACATTCAAGAGTGGAAACGCAAAAGAACCTCAGATACGTACATGTGTCCAACCATAATGAAAGGAGCAAATACTACTTAAGCTGATGGCTGAGGAAATTAGCAAAACAGGAAAGACCTTTGTATCTAAGCAACGTGAACTCAGAGTCAATGGCAAATAATAGCCCCCAAAGCTGATTTATGCAATTACATTAAAATAAAATAGCCTGCAATAATTACCGCTCTTTTTTAATCAAAAGAACCCAAACAAAACTTCCCAAAATACAGTGGAGGCTTGCTTTAATACCGCATTACGCAATTAAATGGACAAGCAGAGGGAGGAGAAAATTAGGAAACATACAATATTGAACACCTTCTGTCACTTCCCGAAGCAGAGAAGTCTTAGGTTCATGAAGGCATATCTAAAGATTCTGAGTGCGAGCAAACAATCGGAGTACAGAAACTATTTGGAAGAAATAAAACTGAGGCTATAACCTAAACTAAGTGAAGGTCAAGATAGAATAGAATAAAATCATCAGGGTTTTGAGCTAAAAGATTGTTTAAATAACAACAGAATTCTAAATACTGTACTAAGTGTATTAAAATGGCATCTCAGGGGCCGGCCCAGTGGTGCAGCAGTTAAGTGTGCACGTTTGGCTTTGGCGGCCCGGGGTTTGTGGATTCGGATCCAGGGTGCAGACATGGCACTGCTTGGAAAGCCATGCTGTGGTAGGCATCCCACATGTAAAGCAGAAGAAGATGGGCATGGATGTTAGCTCAGGGCCAGTCTTCTCCAGCAAAAAGAGGAGGATTGGCAGCAGTTAGCTCAGGGCTAATCTACCTCAATAAATAAATAAATAAATAAAATGGCATCTCACTCAGTCCTCACAAACAACCCTTTCCATTTCACTATAGAAGAATTCAGAGACAACGAAAGGCTAAATGGCATGTGAATTAGTCCAACTCCTTGAACTTTCTCTTTGCTCCCATGGCGTAGGGGTTGGGGCAGAGGAACCAAATTTCAGATTTCATTTTAGAAAACCTATGCTTGAGTGTAAAGGCAGAATTATAAAATGACATTTAGAAGTATCCATTTATCTCTAAAGCCCAGATGACTTTTGTATGACTTTTTTTTTAAGTAAAAAATTTAGATAATAATTCTAGCTTGATAAAGCTTGAACCCTCACTGATATTTGAACACGTTGGTTGTATCAGTCAAAGGACGGACAGGCTCAAAGAGTTTAACTGATGAGAATTTAATGAAGAAGCTATTTCCAGAAGTGAGGGCAAGGTGAAAGGAAACCAACAAGTTAAGGTAAGGACCCCAGAACTAGCAGCACCTCAGCCTTGAGTGGCATCCCAAAAAACAGCCTGTCAAGAGCAGGTAATGGGTGTGAGGTAATGGAACATAATCAACACATTAGCCATACCTTCACTGCAAATGTTTGGAGGCCTAGAGACATCTTCCGAAAGGGAATGAATTGGGACCTACTCCAAAAAGAACACCAGATTTAAAGCAGAAATTTCAAGGATGTCCTCCTGGATTTTGGTGGGAACTGGTATGATAGTGATTTGATCAAGGAAAGATGGTATCTACCGTTAACTCCAAATGGGTATTGGGAAAGTGGGATGCAGGTACAATCTACTTGTGTTTGGGAATAATTGTGAAGCAGAAATGTGCCAGAGACTGGATCATCCAAAGATGTTAAGGGAACAGGAACAAAACCCAAGAGATACTGAACTGGAACTTTTTCTGAACTGAAATATCCTTCTATAATCCGTTATTTTATGAATGAGTAAATAATTAAGGCCTGGAGAAGCAATTCTAAAGCAAAGCTAAATACACATTCATCAATAGTGAATAACTAGGACCAAAACATAGCTATAAGAGGGCTGGGTACCACCAGTCCACTAGCCTTCCCATTAAACCATGCTGTCATTACTTCTTAGTGTCATTTTTCCATTGCTTAGGTAATATCACACCACTATTCAGGATTGTTTTAATTGTCTCCAAACACAGATATTATAATGAATAAGAAGTTGATCCATAAACCTGCAGCCTTTACATGTTGCCTTCACCTGCGTTCAAAACTACCAGAAACATAAACTACTAATAAAAATACAAAACAAAGAGATATACCCAATAAACCAATGGTAGAAATATGATAAAATCATGGACAAAATGATTTTAGGCAAGAAAAGAGGTAAAAAACAATAGAGAATAGATGAGACAAAGAGCAAACAAATAGTAACTTGGTAGATTTAAAAGATTTTATTTTTTTCCTTTTTCTCCCCAAAGACCCCCGGTACATAGTTGTATATTCTTCATTGTGGGTCCTTCTAGTTGTGGCATGTGGGATGCTGCCTCAGCGTGGTTTGATGAGCAGTGCCATGTTCGTGCCCAGGATCTGAACTGATGAAGCATGGGGCCACCCGCAGCGGAGTGCGCAAACCTAACCACTCGGCCATGCGGCCAGCCCCAGTAACTTGGTAGATTTAAATCCAGCCATCTCAATAATCAAATGAAATGTAAACACTCTCAAAAAAAGGAAGAGACTGCCAGACTGTGTAACAAATAAACAAACAAAAACTCTGTGTTGTCTATAAGAAAACTTCCTTAAACATAAAGACACAGATAGGTATGGGCCGGCCTGGTGGTGCAGCGGTTAAGTTCGCACCTTCCGCTTCTCAGCGGCCCAGGGTTGGCCGGTTCAGATCCTGGGTGAGGACATGGCACTGCTTGGCACGCCATGCTGTGGTAGGCATCCCACATATAAAGTAGAGGAAGATGGGCACGATGTTAGCTCAGGGCCAGGCTTCCTCAGCAAAAAGAGGAGGACTGGCAGTAGTTAGCTCAGGGTTAATCTTCATCAAAAAAAGAAAAAAAAAGACACAGATAGGTAAAGAGAATAAAAGGACAGAAAAAAATATGTCATATAAACACTAAACAAGAAAGCTGGAATAGCTATATTAATATTTCATAACAAGGAATATTACTAGGAATATAAAAGGGCATTATCTAATGATAAATGAACAAATTCATCAAGAGGGCATAACAATTCCAAATGTATATGAACGTCATATCAGAGATTCAATATACATAAAAGAAAAACTGTCAGACTGAAAGGGTAAATAGTGAAATCCATAATCATAGTTGGAGATTTTAACATCTCTTTCAATGTTTGATAGAAGAAATACACAGACAATCAAAGGGATATAGAAAATCTAAAAGTATATTGATCATAAATGGAATTTATTTCACTTCACCCAACAAAAGCATAGTACAGATTCTTTGCAAGCATACATGGAACATTGGTCAATATCAACCATATGCTGGACCAGAAAGAAGGTTTGATGGATTTATAAGTGTTGAAATCATATAAATTATATTCTCTGACCACAACAAATTAAACTGAAAATCAATAATAGAAAGATATCTGGAAAACTCCCAAGTATTTGGAAATCAAACAACACACTTCTAAACAACCCATGAGGCAAAGAAGAATTCAAAAGGAAAATTAGAAAATATTTTGAACTGAGTAAAAATAAAAATATAACATATCAAAATATGTGGATGTGGGTAAGGTAGTGAATAGAGGGAAATTTGTAGCTTTAAATGCTCATATTAGAAAAGATGAAAGGTCACTAATCAATGATCTAAGCTTCCACCTTAATAAAATAGAAAAAAAAAACCCAAATTCATCCTAAATTTAGCAGAAAAGGAAATAATAATGGATATTTTTAAATCAATGAAACAGGAAAGATAAAAACAATAGAAACCGTCAATGAACCAAAAACTGGTTCTTGGTAGGATCAATGAAATCAATAAACCTCTAGCTATATTGATCAAGAAAAAAGAGAGAAGACATAATTTGCCAATATCAGTAATAAAGATAAGAATGTCATTTAAGACCCTACAAGTATTAAATAATAATAAGTAAACATTATGAACATCTTTATGTTAAAAAATTGAACAACTTAGGTGAAATAAACAAATTACTTAAAATACACTCACTACTCCAAAAGAAGCAGATAAACTGAATACCTTATATTCAAAAAATTGGATTTTTCATTAAAAAACTTCACATACAGAAATATTCAGTTCCCAATGGCTTACTGAAAATTCTACCACGTGCTTAAAGAAGAAATAATGCTAATTCTATGCAATCTCTTCCAAGAAGGGAAGGAAACAGCTCCCAGCCTGTTCTATGAGGCAGGCATTACCCTGATAGTAAAATCAGACACAAATTTATAAGAAAACTTTAGACCAATATCCCTTAAGAATATTGATGCAAATATTCTTAAAAACTTTTTAGCAAATTGAATTAATCAATAAGTGAAAAAGATAGTACATCCTCATCAATTATTTATTCCAGGAATGCAAAGTTGATTTAACATTTGAAAATCAATGTCATTCACCCTATCAATAGACTAAAAAAGAAAAACATATCATCATCTCAACACATGGGGAAAAAAGCATTTGACAAAATTCAACACCCACTGATGATTTAAAAAATTAAAATTATGGGGCTGGCCCCGTGGCCGAGTGGTTAAGTTCTCGCGCTCCGCTGCAGGCGGCCCAGTGTTTCGTTGGTTCGAATCCTGGGCACGGACATGGCACTGCTCATCAAACCACGCTGAGGCAGCGTCCCACGTGTCACAACTAGAAGGACCCACAACGAGGAATATACAACTATGTACCGGGGGGCTTTGGGGAGAAAAAGGAAAAAAATAAAATCTTAAAAAAAAAATTAAAATTAGCTCTCAGCAAACTAAGAATAGAGGGAAACTTCCTCAAACTGATAAAAAGTATCTACAAAAAACCTACAATAAACACCATTTTTCACACTTTCCCCTTAAGATAGGAACAAGTCAAAAATACCCTCTCTCACCACATCTATTCAACATTGTACTGCAGATGCTAACTCATACAATAAAGCAAGAAACAAAAACCAAATACTTACAGACTGGGAAAGAAGAAGTAAGACTGTCCTTATTTGCAGAACACACATCTGTCTATGCAGAATACACCAAAAGAAAATATTAAAACTAATAAGTGAGTTTAGCAAGGTTGTAGATAACAAGGTCAATATAGAAAAATCAATTGTATATCCCATATCCTATTGAAATGGAAAATTTTAGAATTGGTCATTTACAAAAGCAAAAAAATATGAAATAATTAGAAATAAATTTAAGAAAAAAAATGCAAGACTTGTAAGCTAAAAATAACAAAATATTACTGAGAGAAATTAAAGAAGACGTAAATAAATGGTGATACACAACATAGATAGAAGACTAGTTATCATGAAGATGTCAATTCTCCCCTAGCTGATCTATAAATCCCATGCAAGCTCATCCAAAATTCCAGTAGACACTTCTGTAGAAAGAGGCGAGCTTATTCTAAATTCTGTGTAAAATGACAAAGGAAATAGTATAACACACAATATTGACAAAGAACAAAATCAGAGGACATACGCTGCCCAATCTTAAAGCTTACATCCAAGGTGAAATTAAAGCAGTACGGTACTGGTGTAAAGATAGACATATAGATCAATAAAATTGAATAGAGATCCCAGAAATAGACGCAGACATATGAATGGTAAATTGATTTTTAACAAAGATGCCAAGGCAATTCAATAGAGAAAGATAGGTTTTCAAGAAGTAATGTTTGAACAATTGAATATCCAAATGCAAAAGACAAAAAAAAGAACCTTGACCCTTGCATCTTACCATATGTAAAAATTAACTCCAAATGAATCATAGACCTAAATGTCAGAGCTAAAACTCTGAAGCTTCAAGAAGAAAAGCATAAAGATATCAGCAATTCTGAATTCAGCAAAGATTAAATAGATTAAATAAATAGGACCCCAAAAGCATGGATTATAAAATAAAAAAATTGACAAATTTGATTTCATTGAAATTTAAATTTTTCTCTTCACAAGACACTGTCAACAAAATGAAAAGGCAATCACAGACTGGAAGAAAATATTCACAATGTGTGTATTGGACAAAGTATTTGCATCCAGAATGCATAAAGAATCCTTACAGCACAACAAGGAGAAGACAAATAACCTGATTAATACATATATATAGGCAAAAGATCATACTTTGCCAAATAGGGTTTACAGATGGCAAATAAGGCCCTGAAAATATGTTATTATTCATCATTACAGAAATGCGAACTAAAATCACAATGAGATACTATTACATACCCTTTAGAATGACCAGAATTAAAAAGATTGACAATACCAATTATTGACAACTGTATGGAACAGCTGGAGCTCTCCTACATTGTTTGCGAGAATGCACACTGGAAAACAATGGCGATTTCTTAAAAAGTTATACATACTCTTACTATAGACAGTAGTCCCATTTATCTGCAGTTTCACTTTCCGTGGTTTCAGTTACCTGCGGTCAACCTCAGCTTGAAAATATTAAATGAGAAATTCTAGCAATAAACACTTCTTAGGTTTTAAATTCTATACCACCGTGAACAGCGGGATGAAATCTCGCGCCTATCTGCTCTCCCACCCAGGACGTGATTCATCCCTTTGCCCAGTGTATCCACACTGTATATGCTAGTCACTCAGTAGCTGACTTGGTTATCAGATCAACTCTCTCTGTATCTCAATGCTTCTTTTCAAGTCACCCTTGTTTTACTTAATAATGGCCTCAAAGTGCCAGACTAGTGATGCTGGCAATTTGGATATGCCAAAGAGAAGCCATAACGTCCTTCCTTTAAGTGAAAAGTTGAAAGTTCTTGACTTAGCAGGAAAAAGAATCATATGCTGAGGTTACTAAAATCTACAGTAAGAATCACCTATCCATGAAATTGTTAAGAAGGAAAAAGTAATTCATGCTAGGTTTGCTGTCACACCTCAAATTGCAAAAGTTAGGGCCACAGTGTATGTTAAGTGCTTTGTTGAGATGGAAAAGGCATTAAATTTGTGAGTGGAAGACATGAACAGAAAACATGGTCCTATTGATGGTGTCAGAAAGCATTAGCCTGTATGAAACTTCAGCAGGGGATCCCCTTAAACAAGTGACACAGCCATTTGCTGCAAGTGAGGTATAGGTACACAGACTCAGAAATAGGTTTGGACTGAAAGAGACCACATTCGCATAGATTTTATTACAGTATATTGTTATACCTGTTCTAGTTTATTATTAGTTATTGTTGCGAATCTCTTACTGTGCCTAATTTATAAATTAAACTTTACCATAGGTATGTATGTATAGGAAAACACATAATATATATAAGGGCTCAGTACTGTCTACGGTTTCAGGCATCCCCTGGGGGTCTTGGAATGATCCCCTATAGATAACAGGGGACTACTGTACCCAGAAATTCCATTCCCAGGTACTTATCCAAGAGATATGGAAATACTAGTTCACACTATACTCAAAAATCAGATTTATTCATAATAGCCCCAAATTGGAAAGAATCCAAATTTCCAACAACATCTGAAGGATTAATAAATTGTGGTGCATACATACAATGAAATACAACTCAACAATAAAAGGAAGGGATTACTGATAAAAGCAGCAACATGAATAAATCTCAAGGACATTTTTCCAAGTAAAAGAATCCAGACACAAAAGACTACATACGGTTGATTTCATTCATGTAAAATTCTAGAAAGGCCAAAACTATAGCAAAAGAAAGCAGATCAAGAGTTGCCAAGAACCAGGAGTCTGGAAGAAGGGATTGACTTTAAATTGACATAAACAAAATTTCTAGGGTGTGAAAATATCATGATTACTATAAATGTTTCACAACTTTATACAGTTACTGAAACTCAAATTTCATGCTTAAAATTAGTGAATTTTACTGTGTGTGAATTACGCTTCAGTAATGCCAATTTTTAAAAATAGAGTGTAGAAAAAAATGCCCATGACCTTGGTCATTTAATTGCCAATGAAAATTTTTTGTTTTTTAATTATTAATGGAATCGTCTTAACTATGTGAATGTAATCTTTTGCTAATTAATAAGTTACATGTAATCTGACACACGGTATGATAATGAAACAGAGGGTTCAAAATACAGATTATTCTAAAGAGCCAAAGTAACAGTATCAACTATTGTTAACGATATGGAGCAACTAGAACTCTCATACAATGTTGTGGGAATGGGAGTTGGTACAACTGCTTTTGAAAACTCTTTTTGCATTATCTATTATCCCTAAACATATGCATAGTCTATGACCTAGCAATTCCATGTATGGACATGTATCTGATAAAAATAAGTTTTATGACCATCAAATAAAATATGCGAGAATTCATAGATGCTTTATTCATCTACGCAACTGGAAATTGCATGGAAAACTCATGAAATGTCCAAAAATAAAAGGAGAAATAAATTGTAGTATATTCACAAAATGCAATACTGCTATTCAGCAATAAAAAATGAACTACTGCTACCCAAAACAGTACAGATGAATCTCATAGACAATGTTGGACAAAAAAATGCCAGACCCCAACTTGCATTCCAATTAAGTTAAGAATAGGCAAAATAAATCTAAGCTGGTAGAAGTCAAAATGGTGCTATTTTTGGTAGAGGGGTCATCTGGGAGGGGATATGTGGGAGCCTTCTGGAGTGCTGAAAATATTCTCTCTTGATCTGGGTGGTGGTAACATGGGCGGTATACACATGTAAAAATCCATTGAATTGCACACTTAAAATCAGTGCACTTTATTGTACATAAATTATACCATAATTTAAGAGTTTTTCAAAGTTTAAAGCATGCTTTAAAATTTTGCAAAAAACTCAAAAAAATTATTGTGATAACCATAGACTTAGAATCCTATACACTATTCTCGTTATGTGGATAAGGTGCTGAGGGAGGATGCTTTTAGAACATTCTCTTTGTAAAAACTCTCCCTGGAGGATATTAAGGCATTCTCAGGATCAGATAAGAAGAGCCTTCAATCCACAGAAGAAAAAAAACAAGCTCTCAGTTTATTTAACTAAGGTGTCAGCACATTTCTTACTCCCCACTGGTTATTTATTTTAGTTTCCCATAAAGGTTGACCTGGCCTGAGCGGGGATCGGCAGGTTACCTACTTTGAGCTCCTCTGCTTCTGCACTTGGAGGAGTCAGTTACCCTCCCTGTGATTTCAGATTCTCAATCGATACCAATATTATTACCAGCCATAATGAGAATAGCTCTTGTCTACTGAATATTTGTTATGAGCTGGACACTGTGCTGGCCACTTGCACACAGTATCTCCAACTTTATATGATAGGTCTTATCATCAAGAGGCAATATAGGAGATTCCCTGAGTTAAAAATCTGATTCTGCTTCTTCTCAAATGTGTAAACTTAGGCCTTGGTCTCTTCATCTGTAAAATGGGAATAAGAAAATTGCCCTTCTCTCAGGATTTAGTGCTAGGATTAAATAGATTAATATTAAAGCATTGAGAATATGCCTGGCACATTCCAAGGGCTATAAATGTATTTACTAAATAAAATGATGAAAATCATTTTGAAGATGAGAAGACGCAACCTCACGGGGACAATAGCATACCAAGGGTGGGGCCATGAAAGTTAGGGTGCTGCGCCCCAGGTGCAGACAACGAGGGCATGTAAATAGTGGTACCTCCCATGGCCGGGGTTATGTTATAGGCAGTGGGCATAGAGACAAGACAATGTCGTTCCTCTCTCAGAGTTTACATCCTAGTAGGGTGAGATGGAAAAAAAATAAGAAACACAAACATATTATTTTCAGATGACAATAAGTGACTGCAGAAATAAATTAGACTGCTGAGTCAGAGCTGTGTTGCCCGATACAGTAGCCACATGTAGCTACTGAGTGTGTAAAATGTGCTTGTTCAGATTGTTAGTCCAATTACAGATTGAAATGTGGTATGAACGTAAAACACATACGGATTTTAAAGACTTAGGACTAAAAAAAGTGTGTAAAATATCTCATTAATAGTTTTTATATATTTATTACATGTTGGTAAGGAAAAAAGTTTTTTACGTATAAAACAAAATATTTACCATTTCCAGTGTTCTTCATGTTTTTCAAGTTTCAAGTTTTTGTTTGTTATCATTTTCCTTCCACGTCAAAAAAAATTCTTTTAATATTTTTTTTATAGTATAGGGCTGCTGGTGATGAATTCTGTCAGATTTTGTTCATCTGAAAAAGTCTTTCTTTTCTTTTTAAAGGTATTTTCACTGAATAGAGAATTCTAGATCAATAGCTTTTGTCCTTTCAGCACTGTAAAGATGTCATTCTATTGTCTTCTGATCTACATGGTTTCTGATTAGAAGTCCGCAGATTCTTATCTTTTACTCTGTACGTCTCGTATATTTCCTTTCTCTGGCTGCTTTTAAGATTTCCTCTTTATCGTCGTTTTTCAAAAATGTTATTACAATATGCAAAGTTTTCTTTGCTTATCTTTCTTGGGGTTCTGTTGAGTAACTTGAATATGTGGATTCAAGAGTTTTCATCAAATTTGCAGTAATTTTTGCCAGTGTTTCTTCAAATAATTTTCTCTAGTTTTTTCTCTTTCCTTTTTCAAAACTCTAATTACACATATGTTGACACTTGTATTGTCCCCTGGCCACTAAGCCTCTGTTCATTTTGTCTTTTTTTCCCTCCATGCTTCGGTTTGCATAGTTTCCATTGCTGTGCTTTCAAATTCAGTGATTTTTTTTCTTTCTTAGTCTCTGATTGGTTGTTAATCCTTTCCTATGAAATTTTCCATTTCAGATATTGTTTCATGTCTAGAAATTCCGTTCTTTTAAAGCCTTCACTCTTCTCCTCATTAAGCTTATGCTTCCCTTCAAATCCTTGAAGGTATTTATGTTAGCTGTTTTAAGATCCTTCTTCTAATTCCATTACCTTTGTCAGTTTTTATTTTGTTTATAATGATTAATGCTTCTCTGTAGTAGGTTGTATTTCTTCTACTTCTTCACATGACTGGTATATTTTTTTTTTTACCAGATCCTGGACATCGTGCATTTTACAATGTTGAGTTCTGGATTTTTCTAAGAAGTAGACATTCCTTTAAAAGGTATTGGACTTTATTCCAGCAGCCACTTAAATTAATTGTTATTCAGCTTGAGCTTTTCAAAGTTTTCTTCTAAGATTTTTAGGGCAGGTTTTGAGTGTTCTTGACTCTAGAGCTAGTTTATTCTGTCTCGTAAGTCATGACCCTAGAGCGTCCCCACTGAATACCTCAGGGCTTCCACGAGGACTCTTTTCTGTAGTTGAACAAAACTCTAACATCTCTCAGCCCCATGTGTATCCTAGGAGCTCTTCAGTTTACAGTTTCTAGGTTGTTTTTGCCCAGCCTCATGGAGTCTTACCCTTCACATCGGTGGTTTAGCAGTCAATGCAATACTCAAGGGGATCTTCATGCAGATTTTGGAGCTCTTTCTCCAGGCAGGTCCCTCCTCTCCAATACTCTGACCTTCAAATTCCAGACACTTCACTATTCCAAAATTCCAGCCTCTATCTCCTCCCATGCTCTGCATGAGATTCCCCTGCCTTTACTGCGATCTGAGAGGTGCCTCCAGACAGAAAGCCAGATGAACACAATGTTTACACTGTTTACTTCCCTTCTTTTGTGGATTGCAGTCCTGCACTGCCTATTGTCTAACGTCCAGAAACAGTTGCCTCATATATTTCACTCAGTTTTCTCATTGTTTATTGTGAGAGAGTATGTCCCATCACAGTTACCCCATCGTAGCTAGAAGCAGAAGTAAGCTTATATGAAATTTGACAATTTACATAAATAAAAATGTTTTATTTTTAAAAAGTAAATGGATTCCAAGGGCATCTCATCATAAGAAACATCTAATATAGTACACTGATTTTCAAACTTGGTTGCACATGGAATTACCTGGAATTTCACTCCCAGAGTTTCTGATTTAAATGGTCTGGGATGTCACTTAGGCATCAGAAATTTTTTTTTTTTTAAGATTTTATTTTTCCTTTTTCTCCCCAAAGCCCCCTGGTACATAGTTGTATATTTTTAGTTGTGAGTCCTTCTAGTTGTGTCATGTGGGATGCCGACTCAGCATGGCTTGATGAGCGGTGCCATGTCTGCACCCAGGTTTCGAACAGGCAAAATCCTGGGACACCAAAGCAGGGCATGCGAACTTAGCCACTCGGCCACGGGATGGGCTCCTAGGCATCAGAAATTTTTAAAGCCCCCTTGGTGATTCTACTATGCAGCCAAGTTTGAGAACCACTTATTTGGTATACTGAAGTATTTAGTGACTGACATTGTACTACAAAGGAGTGGATGTAGTGTGTTTGTGTGTGTATGGGTGTTTGTGTGCACACACAACCGAGTATACGTATATACACAGAGTACACCCTCCACCTAGCTCTCTAGATCAGCAGTTCTTTTTTCAATTTTTTTTTTGGCAGGAAGATTATAACTGAGCAAATGTCTATGCCAGTCTTCCTCTATTTTGTATGTGGGATGCCACCACAGCATGGCCTGATGAGCAATGTGTAGGTCTGTGCCCAAGATCCGAAACTGTGAACCCTAGCCTGCCAAAGCAGAATGCATGAACTTAACCACTATGTCAGTGGGCCGGCCCCCTAGATCAGTAGTTCTTAAACATTATTGTTAATGAAACACTGCTCAAGATAAATTCCAGCAAAGGCTATTTTTCCAGCTCTGGAAGTGCCTAGCCAGCCCTAAGAGTAGAAAATGCTGTTCAAGTGATGGAAGGCTTTAGGAGCAGCTGTTTGTAAATGGGTAGGGGCCTATCATTCATGAATTAACCACTTGGTCATCTGCTCATTAGTATGAGTCACCGTGGCCACAATTGAATCCTACCAGACAAGGTATACGTCTGGCATGCCAGGGCTTAGAGGAGAGCCCATGTCTTTCTCCTCCACTCTCCAGTTGCTGCTGTTTTTCAGACCAAAGCCACACTTGGGGAATTATTGGTGGTAATCCACCTCTACTGAACCAGGGATTGAATTAAAAGACTTCACAGCCTACACTGGATTTTCTTCTCTGGATATACTCAAAAAGAATGAAAGTGTGAAGGAAATATACATTTACTGAGAGCCAGATATTTTATACATGCAATGTCAACAATAGCACCAATGATCTTATGGGATAGGATAGCCTCATTTTACAGAAGAAACGAAGGAAATCTTTAGAAACTTCTCTCTCATGATCTTATTCAGTAACCACAGAGGGGAAAAGAAACCAATAAAACTGATTAAGGTGTATCTGCTCTCAGTGAAGCAGATGAGGAGGTCTAAGGGCAGCCCAATAACCCTTTGCTCCTCATGGAATTCCAGACGCTTCTATGTAGAAGTGCTAGGGCTCCAGTGGGCACAGCGTGAAACTCTCTACAGATAAGGAGCATTCCAATTGTATTGACCTATGACCCTATAGTTACAGCATCTTGCCCAGGTTAGGCAGTCAATTAACATTTATAGAATATAACTTTTTTTCCCTTTATCTCATGGTGGGATCCCTCCCAGCTAAAGATACTAGTCCCCTAATTTCCCCCATGAATATTCGTCCAGGCTGGCATTATGTGAAGGACATAGACACTGGACAGACCTGGCTTCAAATCCCAGAAGCAACTATTTTTAACTGTGCGAGTGTGGGCATATTACACAAGAATCTTTAAAATTAATCTCCAAAATTCACTTATCCCATTCTACTAAAGGAGAAGAAAAACACAGGGCTTGGGTCAGTCAAGATAACAGCAGGATACTGATGATATCATAAATTTGGTAATTCATAAGAATTTAATACAAGGACTACTCCCAAAGGTATGGGCAGGGTTTAGGGGAATCGGCATCATGGAGCAATTATGACACTAGGCCTGAAGGGGCAGGGGAGTTCCTGGGACCTCACAGTGCAGAGAAGACTGCCTGACAGAAGCTGAATGTTTCAGGAGTGGGATGCAGCCAACTCACAGTGACCCAGGGAAAGAAATACCCTGACTTCACTCTCTCCTCAACTTCCAGTAGCATGTCAGTGCTTCCCATTGACCAAACACAAAAGGAAGCTAGAGGACAAAGGAGAAGAGGAGAGAAGAGCAGAGAGCAGGACTTGGCACTGGGAGCAGGGAGGCATGTAAACAGCACAGCGCCTATAAGGCGTGCTCTGAGGATTAAATGGAATAGCCAGGCTGTAGTGGATGTACAATATGCGGCAGCTCATGTCCCTTTCCCTTCCGGCACTTACTCCCCTTCCTCTCAGACCTTGTCTCTTGGCATTCTTCTCCTCTTCCAAATCTCCCCCGAGTCTAATTCTCCCCAGAGGCCTGGCTCCAGCCCTGACCATCCAGCCTTTACTAACTCCATCCATTCTTGACGTACTTGCCTTTCTTGAAGAAGTGTAGAATCACATTCATTACCAGGAGGTCAATCTGTCTCTGGCTAAATCCCCCTCCTGCCCTCCCCTAAAAACACCCATAATTGAAGTAAATGAGAAAGGGGTGAATTCAGGCAAAATAGAGTAAATAGCACCCTTATTAATAATTGTACTTTACTCTATGGACACAAGACCTTGGCCACAGTTTTAACTTTTTCAGTCATCTGATTTTTAGGCCAGAGAGACTAGCACCAGCAAGCAGAGAAGAAGAAACCAAGAAAGAAATAGAGAAAGAAGAGATCCATAAATATGGCAGAAGTGAAGATTGAGATTCAGACTAAGAGACGAGAGCGAGACAGACGAACCAAATAGAAGTCCCAAGGGCATTCATGGGCAAAATAATGACATAAAAATCCTTGAACAAAGGTATAGTCATGTTCAAAGTTGTCTGATTAAGAATGCAGAAAATAGGATAATGTCCCAGCATATGGTTTCTCTCAAAAAAATCATGAAAATCAAAATTGCATTGAAACTTGAAGAAGCATTACCTCATTTATCTCGAAAATTCTCTCCTGTGGCAGGCCTCCTTCTAGTAAGGGGAGATAACTAAGGAATTAATACACTGTCTTATATTGGTCACTACATTTGTTATATTTGGCCTTGTCTTCTCTGCTCTTTGAGTATAGAGATCAAAGATTTACGTTTATTGGGTCCATTTTGAGGCTTCCATAGGTCTTCATAGCAGAAGAAGAAACAGATATGGAATTGGGCAAACTTGAATTCAAAGCCCAGAAGTAAATAATATCATTTAAGTCTGAAGATGATTATCTGCAGGTTGGTCCAAACTGAAAGGCAGGATGAGGAAGAAAAGAAGAAAAGAAGAAAAACTGTTTCAAAACATGCCTTTACAACACATAAAAGTCATCCCCACCATCCACGGATTCATTTGAAAAACAATTGTTAGAAGTCTTCTATTTTTCACTAGGGCATCCCTGGCATTTAGTGGGATAATTGAGGTTCAAAGACAAATACGATGAGTCACTGCTATCTGAAGGTGTTTCTAGTCCAGATGCCAAACAAGGCGACCAGGACAGTTGTGGCCAGGGCAGAGCTTACAAGAGTATTTGCAACCCATCAAATCCCAAGGGCAGAAGCTTGATGTAATGGAAAGAATACTGTCTGAGGAGTTCAGACATCTGGGTCTTAGAGCCAACTGTATCAATTAACGTTAAGTGGTAGTACAACTACTACTTACTCTATTGGTTGGGAAGCTCACATTAGATAATGTAGAACAAATCACAGTAACCATATAATTAATGCTTTTATTTAAAAAAAGAAAGAAGTAAATGTAGGAGTTTAAAGAAGGTGCTCTTTAGCCTTTTAGGGAATGGTTTAACGGAAGAAGAATTTTAGATCATTGATTACAGTGCGTTTTCATTTCCCTTTGGTTTTCATTTACCCTGGCCTTTTTTTCCCCTGGCACTCATTAATATGACTCATTCAGGTCCAGTTCAAAGTTTTGCACAAACTTGTATATTCGGTATGATCACAACTATGTTAAAAAATAAATGATTCATTTACAAAAAGAAACTGGAAGGAAATACATTCAAATGCTAACATTGATTTTCACTGAGTAATGAGAATATAGCTTATTTTTTTCTTTTCATAGGAGTGTTCTTTTCATAATGACTACATACTATTTTCTGAGTGAAAAAATAATACCTGCTCATTTTAAGTCCTGTTAGTACTCACCCAAATGTATACCTTGAAACAAATAGCAATGAAGTAATTGAACAAGTAAAGAGTGTCTCAAAAAGTTCTTATTTATAAACGTGTTATCTACTTAGAGATAAATCAAAACTAAAAGGGAAAAGATTATTCTGCAAAATGTAGCCATAATTTTTATAACCATGGCCATATTTCTGAAAACAATATAATCTGGGGGTGGTATCGATCCTTGAATGTAAAGGCAGAGACCTCTCCACAGGATGCTTCAACACTGTAAAATGTCTCAAACTATTACCCACACAGAATTGTGGCCATGGTACAGAATAACCCATAATCAGTACAAGCTATGAGCTACTCAGTGGAAACATCTGAATATCTACTGTAGCCTGGGTTTTCTTATGGGCGTTCATGGAGCTGGGCAATATCAAGTTGGAAGAACACATGTCTGAAAGCTCCATGTATATACTCCATTTTCTTGGAATACAGGAAAGTATCTACAATCCAATAACGTGGATCAAGTTCAAAGTGTACCTCCCCCCACAACACACACACCATTGCTTTAAATACTCAACATCAATTGATGCCCCATCTTGTCAAAGGCTAGCTCAGGTTCTTCATCTACTCACCACGCCTTCATCAACTTCAACTGTTCGTTCAGCTACTACCTTCCAGCTTAAGCCATTTTTCCAGAAAAAAAAAGACAGACGTACCTGGATTTAAACCTAATCGTCAAATGTTATGGACACTGCAGTAGCCCTAAATAAAATAAACCTAAAAGACGGATAGTCACAGGTGACTGGGAACATGCATCAGTGACACCGCCATATTTGTAGACAATTCACCTTTCAACTGGGAATTCAGTGTCATCTCATCATTACTTTATGAGACATAAAGAGGTTTTATATTCACTTGTCTTTTTTTCTATTTGGCAACTGGTTTATTACTTTCCCTCTGACTCTGTTGTGTTCTTCCTGACGGAATATCTTTTCTCAGCCACTGTTTTGAACAAACCCCTTCATCTGTTGTGGTAAAGAGAATTAAGGCTAATCCATTGGCACTTTTATTTTTGCTTCAGCCTCCTAAGGGAATGCGAAGCATGTGTGATTCCTCTTTTAGAAGGTTTGTTTTGCTTGGTATTGCTACAGTTCACTCCCATCATTCTTTAAGAGCGACAGTGATATAAAAAGATTTTATACCTTTCCCATTATTTTCTCATGTAATATCCATAGGATTATTACTGGGTGTGTTTTATGACGTAGAGATATTACAGATGCCCAAACCAGGCCTGTATTTTTCATTCATTCTACAAACATGTGAAATCCTGGGGAGTTAAAGCCCTAGAGGGTGAGCTTTCATCAATAAAAGACAGGCGACAAGAAGGAACCCTGTCTAAATTCATTCCACAAACATATGGTGAGCACGTAATATTCCAGGCGTTCTACCTGCTTCGTGATATTACATGGACATTTGACATAAGCCATATAGTCTTGCCTCTTTTTACGGTGAAAAGAAAGATTTTTTCTTCCTTTATCCTGGAAGCCACTTAAAAACTAGAGGTAACAGGAATAAAATAAAAGGGCTTGCATGTACCATGTCTTTCAAAAACAGCCATTTCTCTTAACAATGACAAGTCTTGGAAGTCTTGCTGGAAGCTACGTGACTCTTTTAAAGTAAGCAAGATCTCATCTTCCCATAATGACAATATCAAGAGAAGAAGAAATCTTGGAGATCAAGCGGATTACAAGGACCAGGGACATTTCTAAAAACTGAGAACCAACACAGAGATGCCTAATTTCCAATTTTTTTCCCCACGAAAGCATTCAAAAGTAAACTCAAACTACTATTAGTATAATTTCATATTATAAAGAATATTTTAACCCCAGTAGAAAAGAAATTATCTCAGAATTCTTAAATTCTATTAACTTAACTTTATGGAAAACATTAGATATTATTTTTCTCCTTTCACTCCCACTCGAGCTGCCCTGACACTAGACCTTTCAGTAAGGCCTTAATATGTGAGCTTTGTCATAGATGCTGTTTTCTAAGAAACCCATGCTTAGAGTGCTATTCTTTTATCTGCATTTTAGAGATTAAGACAAATGAGACTTAAACAAGTCTGCCCAGGGATACATAGCCAGTAAACTGCATAATTAAGATTCAACTCCAATTTGCCTATTATGTCTGATCATTATGCTATTTCTCAATGCCCCAACTTATTTGTTCTTATAATATAGAGTCATTTAACTTAAAACAATGGCTTACAAATATTTATTTCTTTGTCTAGTAATTGTGAATTTTGAGACATACCCCAGACATACGTGGTATAGCTCTGTGCTCAAATAAAATCAAATAAGTTAAAATGAAAAGAAGGAAAATATGGCAGACACCACTAGATACCCAAATGATATTTAGTTTCCCCCTTTTTCCTTAGTAAAAGTGCCATGATTTGGTTTAGGGTAGCTGGGTATTTTTAAGCTTCCTGTGCAGCTAACGGTAGCTATGCAATACAGCAGTGACTGAGGAGATGTATTTGGAAGTCACGAGGAAAGGATTCTGGGAAAGCTCTTTAAAAGAAAACTCACTCAACTAAAATGTGCTCTTTGCCCTCCACCTTTCTCATTGGTTCTACCTAGATCGTGAACTTGGTGCTGGAAAAGGAGCATTCATCTCGAAACCACAAAACAACGTTTTTCAAAATGAAAACCACGTGCCAAGGAAGTATCCATGGAAACACAGAAGAAACCTGTGCTGCTGGCAGTGCCATTTGGCTACCAAATTAGGTGTGGACTGCCCACACCAGGACTTATTGTTAGGTGAAAAAAATGGGTCCTCTCATTGTTAAAGAACCATTTTTTTTTGGATTCTTATTACATGTAGCAGAACTCAATCTCTAACTGATCGATGATACAGACATGCCTTTTTTAAAACATAATAAAGGGATTGAAAATGTGGCTTTACATTAAGGAATTATTAGGGTATCAAGCAAAGAATTTGGATGCTCAAAGGTAGGCACTGGGAATTGCCAAGAGATCTAAGTAGGATGCCTTCCAAGGTGGAAACATGGAGCAAGGGAGAGAGAAAAGGAAACGGCGAATTCGAGTGGAGAAAAGGTCAAAAGATGGACCAGATGGTAGATTTTAAAAGCTGAAAACACAGACCCTCGGCCATCAATGTCTAGACTGAATTAACATGGACTTCTGAATCCAAGGGCAGATGGAGGCTTCCCATCCAAGCTAAACCGAATGGTTTGAGCTTGAGCTCAACTGCTAGTACTCAACTGTGGGTAATACTCCCAACTTCCTCTTGCACTGATGCAAAGTTTAAGTGTTTGGCAGCTTGTGAGAAATGCAAAGATTGGGCCTGAAGTTACCAATAAAGATATTAGACAGTGGATGGGATCAAAAGCTGGCAGAGCTCCTTCAGTCTCCCTTTGTAGTTCATCCTTTAGTTTATTCTTCATTCATTTATTCAACAAACCTATGCTGAGTGCTAGTATGTTCTAGGCATTGCTAGAAAGAGATGGAGATCTCTAAATACGGTCTAAGTATGATTTTCAAAAAGTTAAAAACATAATCCACATGATCAATTTATTTAACTAATTTAAAGAGAATGATCAATTTATTTAACTAATATAGAATGATCCATTTATCTAACTAATTTAAGAGGAAATCAGCAGAATCATTTAAAACATTAAATCATATACAACGAAGATCATTGGGGAACTGAGAATTTATAGGGTTAAAGAAACAATATTTGAGTAAAATTGCTAGGTTAGATATAAAACAAATAAACTGTTCTTTGCAGTTATATTTTCTACTAGATAGAAATTTGCATTTGTATTGGACAAAAACCTACAAGTTAAAATGTAATATCACAGAGTCAGGGCTCTGATCCATAAAAAAATAGCATATCAAACAGGCATTTTCTCCTCGATTATTAAGTAGTCCTTGGATAGGCCTATTAGATAATGCTACAGAATGACACTGAAAGGACATGCAGTCCTCTTTACCTTGTTTCTAAGTATTGGATAATTTTGAGAACAACAAGCAGATTCTGTGGGCTGGTCTGTTACAACTATACTTCCCCAACTTCAGGAAGGGAAAAACAAGGATTAAGGAGAATTAAGTCTCAGTGTAAATATATACACCGAACTTACATATGACAGTTTCATTTAATTTTCTCCCAACTGAGTAAGGTGGTTGTTATTAAATTTTAAAGATGAAAAATTGAGGCTGAAAGCATTGAGATCACACCATAAGAGGAGCCGCTGGTCTCAAATCTACACGTCTGTTCAAATCTTCAAGGTCTTTCCACTAGCCCACATAGCCACTCATGAAATTCACAGATTTGTTGAGCCATTCACTCATCGGTTAATTTGACAATATTTACTGATCGCCTCCTACACACTCAGCATCCTTTCACGCCCTGGTCCTGCAGCAGGAAACTAAACAGGTTCTGTCTTCGTTTAGTCTCGGCCTCACTCAGCTCACATTCTAAGGGGCCCCAGACCTTCAGTTTAGCCAGTTGTCACCACAAGCATTTCCTTCTGACATATTTAAAAAAAAAAAAAAAGGCCCACTAATTTAAAGTGGTTCCTTTTTCTTTTTAGAAGCGTGTTCTTCTTTCCCCCATCTCAGCCCACACACGCCTGCCCCTTCTGGCCAGCAGCTTCTGCCATTTCTTGCTCCCTTTCATCTTTCCTTTCCAAAGCCATTCCATTCCCTGAGTTCAGAGCTGTAGAGCTTTCCTTGTAAATCAGACAGACATCTCACAGGCTCTGTTCAAAGGTTGCAGATGCCGAAGTGATGAGCAGCTGCTGTCAGGAAACCTGAGCCAGGAGCCCTTTCAAGCAGTGATCCCATGAGTGCCCCTCCCCTCGGGTGAGCGGGCATGCTGTGCCTGAGATGGACAGAAAGTCAGCCCAGGCTAGAGCTCAACTTTCACTCAGGACACATGTCTGAGGAAGATGTTCCTTATTACAAAATGTCATAGCTATGTGTCCAGCATGAGCATAATTCAGACGCCTTCTGGGTGGTCATTCACCATGGATTGTGTCACTGGTAAAACAGAATCCAAAGGCCCCCCAGTGGTCCAGGTGTGGAATGGCTGCCTTTGGCATTAAGCAAGAACGCAAAACAAGAGTTAAATACCTTTACAACTCCTGCAGACTATTTCCTCGGAAATTGTGATGAAACTCCTTTCCTGCCTGTGAGCTGCAGTGATGTGATTGTGCGATGATTAAGCAGCAGGCCATGGAATTCTAACCTTTTAGACCTGTAAAGACTATACAAAAAAAGAAAAGAAAAGAAAATGCTAACTATTGAGGTGATGGCTATGTTAATTAGCTTGATTGTATTGATTATTTCATGACGTACACATATATCAAAACATCAAGTTCTACACCTTAAATATTTACAATTATTACTTGTCAATTATACCTCAATAGAGCTGGGAAAAAATTCATATACCCCATTCCTCTACTTTCAGAGAGGACTATACCAGAACCCTAACATTCCCATCAGAGAAATCCAGTCATAGCCCAAGGGAAGAGCCAGTGGAGATGCCCAGCTTTTCACTCAATCGACTAGTCCAAGGCTTAAGGATACTCCACTGCGTGGAGCATTTCCCTGGAGCATGAGTGAAATCCCTGAAACCACAGCTTAATAGTTTCTCCTTCCTCTTGCTCTGTATTTGTGGAGATGGCATGAGACTGATCAGTAGCCACTGAAGTATAACCTATTGCAAACACTTCAACACAATCTTCTCTTCTCTAAATATCCTCAACCCCTAAATGTCCGGAATTATGTGGCTGTTATAGGTGAGCCATAAAGTTGAACTAGAATCCAGTGCACTTGTCTCAGTGAGTTCCCTCGGGGTCTGAAACAGAGGCTCTAACTCACCTGTGGGAAAACACGTTTTTACTTCCTCCAGAAGGACTGACAGGGCCAGGTCCGCTCATTATTCCTAGACCAAAGGCCAGGAGACAAATGGAGGCCTACATACCATACATGAATATATTTTAAAGATATAAATGAAGCTAACAAACTGTTCATTAAAATATGTCCTATCCTCCTTTCTTGAAAGATATACCTTCATAATGACAGAATTGGAAAATATTTCTAACTCTGTTGATTTTAAATGATTGAAAGTCAGGATAATATCAAAGATAACTGAATTTAATTCAAGTTAGGGTGTTCTATTGGTAAGCTGCCAATGTTAGAATGAGTTTAAAGACATACAATTCATAAATTATTGCATTTTTTCATAAAAATATTTTCTTTCCTTTATTTCCACACATCGCTAATTACATTGTTAGAGATTTTTCACATAATTGGGCTTCTACTGACAGCAAAGCCAAATTAGACAAACTTTCTTGAGTCACTGTAGTTCTTAGCTTTTTAAGTTAATTTCAATTTAGAGAAATTTTCCTCTTCTGAGGCAATAGCAGTTGGAATTGTCAACAAGTTCTGTAAGCAATACTTAGATTCAGAAATTAACCATAATTTTACATACCATGTTAAAACATTTTAATGTAGTCACATATAATCAGTTATCACAAAAATGTCATAAAATTTCTTAATTTTATCACATAAGGCATAATCCCATTGTAATTTTATCATCTCTTTATGAAATATCTAAATTCATAAGATCTGTGTTTCATTTCTCTCTTCTAGGGAATCTCAGGTTATCTAAATTTAATATAGTTGCTTTAACAGATTTAATCATCATTCTCAGCATGTGTCTGAGAGCAGTTATGAAGTCAGACTTGGTATATGTTTTATCAGGACGCCTCTCCTAGTGCTGGCTCCGTGACGGAATGGTTAAGTTCGTACCCTTTGCAGGTTTGGATCCTGGGCGTGGATGTGGCACTGCTCATTAGGCCATGTTGAGGCAGCATCCCACATGCCACAACTAGAAAGACCCACGACTAAAAAACATACAACTATGTACTGGGGGGATTTGGGGTGAAAAAGCAGGGGAAAAAAAAAGAAGATTGGCAACAATTGTTAGCTCAGGTGCCAATCTTTAAAAAAAAAAAAAAAGACGTCCCCCCTTTGACTAGATCCAGAAAACATTGTATATAATCTCTGAATTCTTCCCAATGTTATTGCTATGAGACCATCATTAAGACCATTCTCCTAGTAACAAATTCAAATCATGTAACTTACATGGCACACAAAATGTTTCTGTATTTCAGCCAACATTCTACTTTGCACACTTTTTCCTTACCCACCAAGTTTGCATCATTACCCTAGGCCATTCCTCAGTGATTTTTTTTTTTTTTTGAGGAAGATTAGCCCTGAGCTAACATCTGCCTCCAATCCTCCTCTTTTTGCTGAGGAAGACTTGCCCTGAGCTAACATCCATGCCCATCTTCCTCTACTTTAAATGTGGGACACCTACCACAGCATGGCTTGCCAAGCGGTGCCATGTTCGCACCCAGGATCTGAACTGGCGAACCCCAGGCCGCCAAAGTGGAACGTGCAAACTTAACCACTGAGCCACTAGGCCAGCACCCCTCAGTGATCTTTTAATTATTTAAATAAGCTGAATTCTTTTTGAGAACTTGTTAAATTGTACTAAACATTTTTATAAAAATAAAACCATTTGCAATGCTAGCTTCAGTATCAATCTAATTGCCAATGTAAAGAATCAGTATCATGCTCCACATTTGTTATATGTAAAACAGTGCTGTCCAATAGAATATGCTGCAGTGGTAGAAATGTTCTACATCCAAACTGTCCAAAATGGTAGCCATGCTCCATGTGAGAGTATTGAGCACTTGAAATATGGTGATTGCAACTGAGGACCTGGATTTTTAGTTTTGTTTAATTTCAGGTTATTTAAATTTAAACAGTCACATGAGACTGGCGACCATATTGGACAGCACAGACTGATGTACATATAAATAAATGTAATGTATTATTGGTACAATGAATTTTTCATATTGCAAAATATTTCTCAGTTGCCAATATTGTACTAATTAATGAACACCTCCTTTTTCCTGCTGGGAAATTCTATTTCATTATGTAAACATCTATTGACTTCACACTCTCTGAGAGGATTTATTAATTAATTTATCTTTGCCTTACTTAAAATTTTTACCACTCAAATTATTTCCGTGCTCTGATATGGTGTCTGTCTCCACTATATTGTCCCTCCCAGGACAAAGATGTGAATAAGTGTTTCGCTGGGGCCTAAACTGGTTTTGTGCTACGTGAGATCTTCGAAAATGGAGTCAGAGGTGAAGGGCTCCTGGTGCTCAAATCTAGGGTGAGGCATGCAGATGAAAAGGAAGATCCTGAGTTGAAAAAGGAGGTGGGAGAAGAGGAAAGACAGTAGGACACAGAGATTGGCTTATCCTGTCATCTCCCTTGCTTTCTCTGCTTAGGATGCCCAAATGTGGAGAGCAATGGTAGTTGGCAGCTTCTGACCACAACTTCATTTCCATGAAAATGTTCACTATTCTGAGGGAGGAGGCCAGGACCTTGTATAATCAATGTTCAATACGTAAAACTTGATTAAGTGAATGAACAAAGCCCACATCCATATGCAGCGTTCCCACTAACACCAGGAGGGGCTTTGCAATCAGCCGCTTTTGAGGGTCTAATAATTGACACATTTAGCTATCGTCCTGAGAGGATCTTGGCAAATTTTACCACCTTCCTGGGATTCAGTTTTATCTGTAAATTAAGACGTTTTCATATTGGAGAAAAGAACCCTTCTTCTTGATCTACACTAAGGTCTTGTTATGGTCACTGTCTGGGCTTCTAATGGAATTGTTCAATCTCTCGTGAGACGACAAGAAAAATGGTCCATCCGGGCATTCTTCATTACAGGAACACCATTTCAGGGACTCTATGTTTGTTTGCTAGTGCCGCCATAACGAAGTACCACAAACTGAGTGGTTTAGGCAACAGGAATTTATTGTCTCCCAGATCTAGAAGCTGGAAGTCCAAAATCAAGCTGCTGTTGTTTTTTTATTTATTCTTTTTAATTTTAATTTTTGTTTTTATAGCAGTAACATTGGATTATAACTTCATATAACTTTCAGATGTACATCATAATATATTTCGAATTCTGTGTAGATTACATCATGTTCACCACCCAAAAACTAATTATAGTCCATCACCACACACATGTGCCCAGTCACTCCTTTCGCCCTCCTCCCTCCCTCCTTCCCCTCTGGTAACCATCAATCCAACCTCTGCTGCTGTGTCTTTGTTTGTCATTGTTTTTATCTTCTACTTATGAGTGAGATCATATGATATTTGACTTTCTCCCTCTGACTTGTTTCACTTAGCATAATTCCCTCAAGGTTTATCCATGTTGTCACAAATGGCTGGATTTCATCATTTCTCATGGCTGAGTAGTATTCCATTGTGTATATATACCACACCTTCTTTATCCATTCATCCTTGATGGGCACCTAGGTTGCTTCCAAGTCTTAGTTATTCTGAATAATGCTGCAGTGAACACGGGGATGCATGTATCTTTATGCATTTGTGTTTTCAAGTTCTTTGGATAAACACCCAGCAGTGGAATAGCTGGATCATCTGGTAGATCTAGCCTTAATTTTCTGAGGGAACTCCATACTGTTTTTCATAGTGAGTGTACCAGTTTACACTCCCCGTAGCAGTGTATGAGGGTTCCCTTCTCCGCACATCCTTTACAACACTTGTTGCTTCCTGTCTTGTTAATTATAGCCATTCTAACTGGAGTGAGGTGACATCTCATTGTGGTTTTGAGTTGCATTTCCCTGATAGTTAATGATTTTAAACATATTTTCATGTACCTGTTGGCCATCTGTATATCTTCTTTGGAGAAATCTCTGTTCAGATCTTTTGCCCGTTTTTTAATTAAGTTGTTGGTTTCTTTGTTGTTGAGATGTATGAGTTCTTCGCATATTTTTTATATTAACCCCTTATCTGATATATGGTTACAAATATCTTCTCCCAATTGTTAGGTTGTCTTTTCGTTTTGTTGATGGTTTCCTTTGCTGTACAGAAACTTTTTAGTTTGATGTAGTTCCATTTGTTTATTTTTTCTTCTGTTTCCTTTCCCTGGTCAGACATGGTACTTGAAAATATGCTGCTAAGAGCGTGATGCCTATATTTTCTTCCAGAAGTTTCATGGTTTCAGGTCTTACATTCAAGTCTTTAATCCATTTTGAGCTGATTTTTGTGCATGGTCTAAGATGATGGTCTACCTTCATTCTTTTACTCGTGGCTTTGAAATTTGTTGTCTCCCAGCTCTAGAAGCTGGAAGTCCAAAATCAAGCTGTGGATAGGCCCATGCTCCTGCTGAAAGCACTGGGGAAGACTCTGCTGCAGGCCTCTCTTCTAGCTTCTGGTAGACCCTTGGCTTGTTGCAGCATAACTCCAGTCTTCATGTGGCGTTCTCCATGTGTGTGTGTTTGTGTCCAAATTTCCCCTTTTTGTGAAGACATCAGTCATATTGGATTACAGGGCCCACTCTACTCCATTACAACTTCATCATAACTAATTACAACTGCAACAACTCCATTTCCAAATAAAGTCATATTCTGAAGTTCTGAGGATTAGGACTTCAAAATATGGGTTTGGGAGGGACACAATTCAACCCACAACACACACATACCAGATTCATCTATTTTTAAACATATTGCTATGGTGCATTCACATAGTACCTTTTTCCTTTTCTAAAAACTTCATGTATTTTCCAGGTAGATCATGTATCATTTCCATTTTATAGATATGAGGCAGGAGGCGCATGAAGAAGGTAAGTGACATTCCTAAATTCACACGATTGTTTCCAACACTTAGTTTCCGAGTATCCTGAGTTCTAGGCCAGTGATTTCACTTCAAGATTAGATTATAGTGCCTCTTCTCCATACATGATTTATTTTTCTAAAGCTGCCTTTATTATTATTGTTCTAATTCTCATCCAAACTAAATTTTTAAAAGTCACCTAGTCTTGCCTGCTTTCTGTGCCCGTAAAAATTCTAACTTGATCCTTTGTTATGTGTTTGGTCTGAAGAACAAGATAAACTTTTCACAGAGATTGACACTGGGTTATGAGTCTTCCAGGAGGCAAATCAGATGGTTCATGACCCTGAACTCAAGGCAAGCCTTGGTTCTTCAGTATTATGGGAGTGTCCCTGGGCATCTGGCTGATGGAATGTCTGCAATTCCCCAGGGGCAAACCATAGAGATGGTGGAAAAAGCCAACAATTGAAAGTCGGGCAGGACCTGGCTGAAGTTCCACTAGGGCCACATCCTAGCTATAATATGTCAGACTTAATACAATCTCAGTAATATAATCAGACTCATTAAAATGCAAATAAAGCATTTTAAAAATCATAAAGCACTATGCAAATGTGAGTTCTTCGTGTAATAGTAGGTACATTTCAGTATTGTCCCAGGGAGCATCTGAGCTAGTTGTTCTGGCCCTACCAGCATCTCCAACCATCTTGGTGTTTAGAACACACCTCTCTGTTCCTGAGCATCCTGACCATGGAAAGTGTGTTGTCCACATTGGGTAGCTCAGAGCAGGATTAAGTAAGTCCCAGACACAGCTGGGTACCTCTCCTGCTGATGACCAGCATGTGATGAGGAAGCTGTGGGTGGGAGGACCTGTCCCAAGTAGGTGGTCTGAGAACAATGAGTGGGCCCCATGCTGCTTTCTGGCACTGGCTCTAGATGTTCTTTGCTCAGGCCTGGCATTAAACTCTATCTTATCCACGCAGTCTTCTCTCTCTCCTTCACATAATAGAATCTCCATCTAATCTAAAGTAGAGAAAGTTTCAATATGGCCTGGGGAAGCTATACTGGATCAAATAATCTTCCAGTTCTTCCTGAAATTTTCAAAGCTAAAGAGTCAAGAGTTTGACTGCTCTCTTCTCTGATCCTCTCTGTTGACTTGCCCCAAGTTAACAGACAATGCATGTTTAGCTGTGTGGTAATAGCAAGGGCTTCGGGCCTCAGAAGGAGAGTGGACTGGGTGAAACATATATATCAACTTCTTAAAAATACGATTATTATTCAAAGATCTGGTCAACACATAATCCATAGTTGAGACTCCTCTGCCTCATTAAGGGAAAATCACAGCGTCAAATTCACTCTAGGAAGGTCATTTAATGTAAAAGTGTCACTGACTAATTGCCCTGAGGAACTCAAGGGTTGGTTCAGAAGCATTTAACTGTTTAAGAGATGCAATCACCAACCACCCTGATCCAGACCAAGCCCCACCACAAGAGCAAGGCCTATGACCTTTGCCTCATTTTTAATGGTAAGATCTCCACTCTGGGAGGAGCTTAGGCCATATTACCGTGACCTGCAGTGTATGTGGAAGCATGTTTTCCAACTGAACGCGTGCAAGCAAATACTCGCCTCTCCCTTTTGAATACTCATTCCCCATCCGAAATAAATGTCCCTGCTTCCCTTTGTTTGGGGATGCCAAAACTTTGGAAATGATTCCTCATGGGTTCCTATTTGCTGCAAATATACCCTACCTTGTGCGACAACTACTTCTGGTGGAGAGTCTGATTTCACTCGCCAGGAGGGGAACCCACTTTTGTTTTGGTAACGCAAGTAGTTGAAAAGCCTTCCAGTGGGGAGCAAGAACCCAGGGACTATCTTGCTCTGCTAGTATTAGCTGTGTATCTGGGGCTGGTAACTGAACACCTGTCTGAATAATGTTTCCCAAAGATACAAGGTCCTAATCTCATGAACCTGTGAATGTTACCTTATATGGAAAAAGAATCGCTGCAAATGTAATTAAACTAAAGATCTTGAGAGAAAGAGATTCTCCTGGGTTATCTGAGTGAGTTCCCAATGCAATCACAAGGGGGTTTGTTTTTGTTTTTGTTTTTACTTCCTATGATTTTTTTCCCAGTTTTATTGAGAAATAATTGACATACATCACTGTGTAAGTTTGCAAGTATCTTTGTAAGAAATAGGCAGAGGGAGATTTCAGATACGCAGAAAGGAGAAGGTAATGTGAAGATGGAGCAGAGAGAGATTTGAAGATGCTACACTGCAGGCCTTGAAGGTGGAGGAAGAGGTGATCATGAGCCAATGATGGAAGGAATGTTCACAGCTACCAGAAACTGAGAAAGGCAAGGAAAAGAATTCTCTTTTATATAGAATATATTTTATAGAATATAAATAGATATTTTATATGAAATACATATTCATACAGAATTTATATTTCTATATAACTACATATATAATTTTATAACTTTTATATAGAATATAAATAAAATATATTTCTATGGTTTTAAGCCATAAAGTTGGTGGTAATTTGTTACAGCAGCCGTAGGAAACTAATACAATACATCAGAGTCCATGTTTCTCGTCTGTTGAATTGGGAAAGGGAGGCAGAATAAATTAGTAGTTAACTAGTTATTCTGATGTGGGTCTGGCTTCAGAGATTCTGATTTAATAATCTGAGGTAAAGTCTGAGTATCAACGTTTATCAAAGCTCTCCAAATGGTTGTAAGGTGCCCAAAGGCTTAGGAGCCACCAGACTAGATGGCTCTTCCCACATTTAACATGCTTTGGTCTATGTCTTTGTACTTTAATACAATTAACTGTGTGAATGTGAGATAAGGGATCCTGGGGAGGACAGGAGGAAAGAACGCATCCAGGAACCACTAAGACAAGACTGAGTTGGTTGAAGGAGAGCCAGAGGGACCTCACAGCAAATTTTAGCAGCTCCCTTTGGTGTCAACAGACTCCTTTCCTGGGGAGGATGAAGTCACCCCTAGCAGTGAGGAAACACTGTAGACGTCAATGACTTTCAGAACGTCTCCATCAAATGGCAGACCAATTTACTTTTGTGCCCTCCCAGAATAAAAACCAAAGGACCAGAAGGAATTCAAAGTATTCTCTTTCTTAATGAGTCATTTACATATATATGAAATATTTATTATAGTGCTTTCTTGTATGCTATTCAACATTCAGTAATTCAACAAATATGTACAAGATACACACTGTGTATAAGGCACTATTCTAGGTAGTTGAGATTCAGACAAAATCCAGAAAGATCCTATCCTTGATGAGGTGCTGAAAAAAATGTGCTGTAGTGAAAAATAAATCTGGGGTGGGGAACAGGGAATGGGGCGGAAGGTAGTACACATGTTTGCACAGGAAAAGGTCACTGAAGACATATTTGAGCAAATCCCCAAAGTGGGTGATGACAAGAGTCTTGGACATCTACTTAAAGAGCCTCCTTGACAAAGGGAACAGCAAGAACCAACGGTGACTTTTCTCAATAATGTAGAGAATCATGTCTTCTCAGAACTCTATTACTTGATTAAAGAATCAATATGTTGCACTGGCCCCATGGTGTAGTGGTTAATTCAGTGTGCTCTGCTTCAGTGGCCTGGGTTCATGGGTTCAGGTCCTGGGCCTGGACTTGCACCACTCATCAGCCATACTGTGGCGGCAACCCACATATAAGTGGAGAAAGATTGGCACAGATGTTAGCTCAGGGCTAATCTTCCTCAGCAAAAAGAAAAGAAAAGAATCAATGTATTCTCTTCTTTGCCCTATTTCAAAATTATTTGAAAATAGAAAATATGAGAATCTGTTTAACTCCAAGTAAAGCTTGAATGTAGGGGATACTGCATTGGTGAAGAATTGATTCTATCAATAAGATCCTTCTTTACGCTTTTTAGCAATAAAGAGAACAAAAGGAGCCTTTTCAGGCAAATACCCCCAAAGCAAAAGTTGCACCATTTTGAGGCTTCCATCTCCAAAGGGCAAATTCCTTGACAAGAGCTCAAGGGGAGAACAGCGACCAGGGTGGCGGAAGCTGCTAAGTTCCATGCTGATTTTCAGCACTGTGATGTGATTGCCTTTTATCATTTTTGGACCAGTCCCCTTTCCAATTAGGGATCACAGCTGCTAAGAATAAAGTCGTGTCTGTTTAACTGGCAGAAGGCACAATGGCCCACTCACGCCATCAATAGGAGTTATTGTTCGGGAAATATTGCCACTGAGTTTTTTTTAAATGCTAATGAATTAATTTCTCTTTCAATGCTGATTGTCACCCAGCTGTTTTGTTTTTTTTTTTTAAACACGGAGGGGGTTTTTTTTAAACATAGTGGATCAAAAACATTTCTCAAAAAATACAGATTCAGAATTTTAAAACATCTAGGAACTTTTGATATTATTTATTTAACCAACTAGTTCATCGAGGAGAATGCAGCCCAGAGAGGCTGAGTAACTTGGTGAAAGCAGAATCCTTATTTAACCATGGACTTGGAACTAGGAACTTGGAACAATCTCTCCATTCTCCACCCAGCATTCTTCTTACTATCACAGGCTGTGCCATCAGAAATACTTTTGTTAAAGAGTTCTCTAATTCACCATTAAATTTTCTTTGCCATGAATAAGTGCCAAGCAAGAATCTTCTCCCAGCCATGTTTTTCTTAGTACTCAAATATGAAGTCTACTTAGATTTCTTCTGGCCTTCTTGTTGAATCAATGCTACCTTTTCCACAAGGAAAGGAAGTCCTTGTACATTGCACAGCCTGGGGCAATCAAAGAAAAGAATGTTGTGTTCTTTCAGATACAGGCGTGTTTCCCAAAGCAGCACATTCTGTGGTTTGTGTGGACTTTAGAGATCAACAGCTTGTCCCTTTCAGGTGACCTGATTGGCTGTTTGTTGTTGGTAAATCAATCTTTTCAAATCGCTAGAGTGCTTCTGCCATCTCAATGCAGTGCCCTCAAGTCTGCATACTCAATGAGCTTCGTTTGAAAAGGGGATCCCTCTAACATTCTGGAAAATGTTAGTGTGACTCAGTTCACACTTAACATTAAGCTCTACTCTATCTGCATATCCCTAATTCTGCTGTCATTAGTAGAAAATACAACTCTGGTTTAGATATGAAGTTTTAGCACAATAAAAATAGCAGTGAACTTGGAGTTCAGAGAATCTTTGTTTCAGGTACTTCATTCAATCATTTATTCAACAAAAATGGTATTAATACCTACTGAAAGCCAAGCCCTATATTAGATGTCAAGGAAAAAATTATTCATGACACTTGTTAAAGACAGAAGGTAGACTTCATTCAAAGGGGGAATATTGAGGTACAGGGACCACTGTAATAGGGTCTTGGAGCTGGGGAGAGAGATTGGGCTGCACTCTGGGCACAGCATGGGCAAGTGGGAATTTATTGCTAAAGGATGGGGGCAGTCAGTAGATAGAAAATTACTAAGAGGAAACAAAAGGGCTGGCATGGATTCTTGCTAAACCAACCCAACAGGATTCTTGCTGAAGGCAGGTCACAGTGATCAGACATCAGTTGGGGGCTGGTGGAGGATGAGGAACCCATTTAGATATCAAGAGTGATCAGATATTAAGGACGGCGAATTCTGCCTAAATTGGTGCAGCAGGATTCTTGCTAAAATTGAACAAAGCAAAAACAAACATGTAAATTCAAAACTTGACGCCCAGTTGAAAAAGAGTTCAGGAGAGCTTGACTAGAGTTTGGTCAAGAAGACAATCTTTGGGGGCTGGCCCCGTGGCCGAGTGGTTAAGTTCGCGCGCTCTGCTGCAGGCAGCCCAGTGTTTCATTAGTTCGAATCCTGGGTGCGGACATGGCACTGCTCATCAAACCACGCTGAGGCAGCGTCCCACATGCCACAACTAGAAGAACTCACAACGAAGAATACACAACTATGTACTGGGGGGCTTTGGGGAGAAAAAGGAAAAAATAAAATCTTTAAAAAAAAAAAAAAGAAGACAATCTTTGTTACAGGTAGTAAGGGATAATGTTGAGCTAAGACAGGTTTGCTGCTCTGCCATGATTTACAGTGTAACCTTTGAAAAATACATTTTATATCTTTCAGCCTCAGTTTTCTCATCTTTAAAAGCAAAAGTTTTGTGTTTCGCTTTTTGGTTTTTTTGCTAAGGAAGATTAGCCCTGAGCTAACATTTGCTGCCAGTCTTCGTATTCACCTCCAGAGCGTGGCTGATGAGTGGTATAGGTCCACGCCCAGGGTCCGAACCTGCGAACCCAGGCAGCCCAAGCAGAGTGCGCCAAACTTAACCACTATACCACAGGGCTAGACCCTAAAAGGGGAAGTTTTAATACTTGCCTTGAGATCTTCACACACAAAATATCAATATTTTATAAACTGAATCACGTTTCAAGTGCAAAGATTTTAAATACAGTCCTCTTGGGGAACGCTAGTTATTAACAATAACGTTCCGAGCATTGTACTAGAAACATTTAATCGTGTCCACATCCTGTCAAGTAGGCAGCATTATTTCCTTACAACCAGCAGTAACTGAGGCACAGCGAGGTGAAGTGTGTGCCCAAGTTCCCAAGGCCAGGAGGTGGAGGGTGTGAGATTCAAACATGTCTGCCACTCAGAAGGTTTGGAAGTGAAGGCCATGCATATGTGATTTCTACAAAGCAAACTGAACTTCAGCTTGGCAAGAAAAAACATAAATGTCTGTAAAACACTCGGAGTCAACTAACCGAACTGGTTTGTAAAATTTCATGCACTTCACAATGACATACATCCCCCGCCCCCAGCAATAGAAATTGTCTCGTAGAACCAAGAGTCTTATTTCCTGATACAAATTCCAGAACCATCAAAAGCAATAATTGAAATCATATCTCCAGGTCAATCAGTCTACAAATTTGATGTGTGGTCACCATTGTCAAAAAAATTTTTTTATATCTGGGCCCAGGCAATTTCAGCATGATAAATTCAGATAAATCAAGTTTACCTGGAGCTCATACAAAGAATTTCAGGAACTGACATTTGCAGGCCTAGACACTTATATTTTTTTAACCACAAGCAAAAAATCAAAAACAAAACAAACAATTCTGAAAAACTAACAAGAATTTTTAATTGAATAATTCTTCTTTAGAACATTAGACATTCAGAAAGAATTATTAGGAACCAAGACTTTCTGTGAGTTTGCTCTCATCTTTCCTTTATGATCACCAGTGGTCATCTGCAAAAGCAGACTGAAATCAACCTCGTGGGCAGCCTTGACTTAACTCAGGGAGACGATTCGTTCCATCCCTGCCTGGCAAATTTGCAGCCACACTCCTGCTCCCAAGGCAGAATCCAAGTCCTAACCCATGGCAACCTTGAAATGTTAGTTCCAGTGTGTCTCAGGCAGAAGTATGTTAGGGGAGAGAAATCAACTCAGCAAATGTGATTATCTAGCAATTGGCTTCCTCTGAGAGGCTGAAACTTGTCAGTCAAGTTAGGAACACACCAAAAGAAAAGAAAAACAGCAAAGACCGAAGCTCTGGGCCAAAGCCACAGAGCAATAGTTAAACTCGGTTCCAAACAGCAGTCCAGACCAGTATTAACGTCACTCCTTCTCAACTCTGAAAGCAGCTTTTATTTAATTCATTAAAATAATTCAATTGTACTATTTTTAAGATTTTTTTCTTTGCTTTGTGTAGTCGATCTGCCAAACTGCAGAGAGAGTGCACACTTAGGCACAAGTTCACACCTGGCCTGTACACATGCCACGTGTGTGTCATATTTCTCACGCCACATAGTCCAAAGTTGGACATAAATGTGTTCATTGCTGTGTTGTGAAATGTGTAAAGATGTATATCCCTTTTCACTCATAGCAAATCCCTTACATATCCTGTCTCTTTCTGTTTAGGCTTAAAACAATCCTGCAAAGTAACTGAAAAAGGTGTCATCACCCCCATTCTACAGATGAAAAAAACAAAGATTCCAAGAGGTCAAATGATTTGCGTGATAAAGGCTATTGGATTCAATGTCATGTTGTAGGAAGAACATGGACTCGGGAGCTGAGCAGACCCACCACTTGTTCTTACCACCTGCTTTTCCTTTTGCTCTCCCTCCAACCCTCCTTTCTCTCCTTTCTCCTAGTAGTCAGTAACTGTCAAATTCCTTCAATGCGGCCAGGCAGACATTTAGTTCAGCCACTGATGGGCAAATTTGTGGCCATACGCCCATTCCAACAATCCAAAAGCAATAATCCCAAACCTCATCTGTGCCAAACTTCAAATTTTAGCCTCATCACATCTTCCAAAACCTGACCTTACATTACATCTTTTCTATTATAGGTATTTTTGTTGGCTAATATAGATAAACATGGATACTGTTTAATGGTGCCCAACATTTGCACCACAACTGTGTTGTGATCATATAAGTATTCTTTTGTCTCCAAGTATCCTTGAGAACAATGATTTAAGGCAACAAAATTTGGGGTAATAAAAAACTGAGCGTACTTGCATATTTGAGAACAACTCACTGGAGTCTTGAGGATGGAGGAGATAGAGCTTTCACCCCCTTGTGTCCAGTAAGCCCACCATTCTTTTAAACACCCTCACAATGCAGCTACTATTTTTTGTTTTCAGCAATAACGCAGTCATTACTATTGTCCTTAACCGCTTGACCTCAGGCAACCTTCTGAGTCTCCATCCTTCATTCACGAAGCGAAGATACATATCAATTGCTTCATTGTAAAGCCTGAATGAGAATGTCTAAAGGCAATCAGCACTTTTATGATTACTATCATTAGCAGGGGTCAGCAGGCTGTGGAAATGGGAGATGGGGAGGAAAAAGAGAAAGAGAAAGGGGAAGCAGTAGCATGGGAAACTACGAGAATCTTCCTGTAAGTCAATTACCGATTTCCACATTTATTTCTACCTTGAAGTAAGAAAAATTAGTTTTTCCCAGAGTATGTGTAAAAGATACGATGTTAACAGGCTTTACCACACAAACACACACACACAAAGGAATGGGGAGAAGATATGTGGTCTTATATTCAACACCGGGCTAAGTAAAATTTGAAGTTTTCTATATTTATAAACTTTAATATGTGAATGGGAATTGTAAGACAAGATGAGTACAGAGTATGTTGGATTTCCCAAATTTATGTGATTGTGGAAACATTCTCTCACAGTCTATGTCACAGAATTTTCTGTGGAATACAATTTGCTCAGTTACATTTGTAAAAACTGAAAGAGACAAGAAGTCTAGATAAAATATGCTTGCATTTCTCACATTCACACAGTAACTTACAGTTTATATAATACTTAACTGACATAATCTCTATATATGATGTTGTGGGCTCACTGCCCCCCTGAATTTTACCTAGTTCCAGATGGCCCTCAATTAAAGCAGCCCATGCCCCATGGAAACAACAGCAGAATTCTGTCCCAGTCTCTCTCTAATTTCTCCCATTTTTTTCATTCTTATGTTTTCTCCTTTTTCTCCAAAGACTGGATACAGGGCCAAGGGAAAGTCACCTCCTTCCTCCTGGACCCCAGGTCCAGCATTTTCTTCGTCTCCCATGGGATGCTAAAGAGAAGCAGGGTGTCTAGGAGCACAGCTAGTTATTAGTTCAACTCATGTTGAGTAGGCACCATGTTATTAGCTATTAGTTGGTGTTGAGAATGCACCCGGCTCCCAACACTCTGAAATGCTGGCGAAGAAAAACAACAAATCAGGATGATATATGTATAAAGGTAAATTTGCTGCTGCCATTGGACAAGAGAAGGAGACAAAAGAGTAATTGTCTTCTGCCACTTTATGTTGTAGACAGTGCCGGCCCCTCGTTTCCCCGATTAAGGATAAAACACATCAAAATAATTATCTGGTAACCTCTGTGTCATTTTCACTAGTGTGGCATCTGTAGAAGACAGTTGGTACTCTTTTTTTTTTGGCCTCTCACAGCATCTCTTTCTTTTGGAGAATCATGCCTTCTCCTAAATCTTGGTCCATATGGTGTGGAAAGGAGGAATTCCATTCCCCTGATTCAGAGGAAGACACATGGCTGGAAAATTCCCTTCTTTGGTCAAAAGGATCAATTGAGGGATAGCACATGAAGTCAGCAGGTCAATCAGTGTTAACCCTCAGGACTTCTGCTGAAACTCCCAGGAAAGAGAAGTTCTTTGTTCTCTGTGATCACTAGCTATGAGAATGATGTAAGCCTAGAACTTCTGGTGACCATGTTAACCACCATATTAGAGTAGTTGCATGAGAATGAATCCCAAACTAGGAAGTCAGGGTCAAGACAGAGCGGGAACAAGCCAATTGACTGACGGCGTTATTTGAGCTCCAGGATCCAGCCCTCCTAAAAGTAGAAAAAACTTCTGAAATTCTAGTTTTATGAGCCAATAAATCCCCTTTCACCAGGAGAAGTTCAATATGAAATTTCAACTAAATGGATTTTGATTAATGCACTTTAGAATTCCAAACCTCTATGAAGAAACTGAAGTGTATACCCTTTTACCATTTTGCCAAAGTTGATTGGAAGGAGAAACTAAATGTTTGCTTACTTTAAAAACTTAATGTAGAGAGATATTTTAAATTTTTAATGAAATTGTTAACTTGGAAAAATAATTTGACTGTTATTTTAGAAATTGTCCATCTTCTCCAGTTTTTAAAATGTATTGGCATAAAAATATTCATTATAATTTCTTTTCAGAAAATCTCTGTTATGGGGCTGGCCCGGTGGTACAGCGGTTAAGTTCGCACATTCTGCTTTGTCAGCCCAGGGTTCACTGGTTCGGATCCTGGGTTTGGACATGGCACCGCTTGGCAAGCCATGCTGTGGTAGGCGTCCCACATATAAAGTAGAGGAAGATGGGTACAGATGCTAGCTCAGGGCCAGTCTTCCTCAGCAAAAAGAGGAGGACTAGCAGCAGATGTTAGCTCAGGGCTAATCTTCCTCAAAAACAAAACAAAACAAAAATCCCTGTTTTGTGTATTTATGTAACCCAATCATGTGTATTCTCTCTTTTTTTACCAGTTGGTTCATAAGTTTGTCTATGTTACTGCTCTTTGCATTGAATCAATTTAGGGGTTATTCATCCTCTCTATTTTTTTGTTTTCGACTCCATTTATTTCTGCTTTTAAATTTGTGATTTATTTCCTTTTACTTGTTTTGTGCTTAAACTGCTGGGGTTTTTTTCCTAAGGCTACAAATTACCCTGTAGTACTATTTTAGATTTTTGATATGTGAAAGTTCATGTATTCCAGTTTTACATATTTTCTGAACTTCATAATGACTGCTATTTAATCAGTAGGTAATAACAAAGTTTAATTTTTTGATTTGTTTGTTTTGCTTTCCAATCACATCTGATAATTTTTCAGTTTTCTTTTTGTTATTGTTTTCTATCTGCATTGTGGATATAAAGGGAGTCACTTATATATATATTATATATATTACAACTGAAACTGTGGTTTTCACTAAGACGTCCTTTAGAGGTAGATTCATAATTGGTTTTAGCAAATGTCTAGTATATTTTCATGAAGAATAATGTACATTTTGTGATTGTTAAATGCATAATTCTATATAAGTCCATTAGATCAAGATTGCTAGTTGTTTTCTTTATTTTTCCTTTATTTCTCCTCATTTTTATTTCGGCTTCATTTTTTCATGCACTCATTTATTTACTCAACAAAGTTTATTGAGTGACTGCTATATCTCAGGCTTTATTTTAGAACCTTGAGATACAGTGACAACAACAATAAAAACAAAAGTTGCTGTCATCGTGAAGCTTACTTTCCTCTGGGGGAGAAGTAAGATAGTTAATACCTTGACAATTTAAGAGGGAGGGAAGGAAGAAAAGAATGAAGAGGTATGTAGCATTTCAGATGGTGATAAGTACATTAGAAAAAATAAAGAAGAAAAAAGATAAGGAGTGTAAGGGTGGGAAAGGGAAGAGTGTTGGATTTTAGGTAGAACTGACAAGAAAGGACTCACTGAGAAAACCACACTTGGTTAAAGACTCAAGAAAGTGAGGGTGTGAGCCTTGCGCACATCTGAAGTCAGAGAAATGAGCCAGGCATAGGTCATAAAGGGGAGCAGGCTTGGTATGATCAATGAGCATGAGGGAGCCAGTGAAGCTACACTGGAATAAGTGAGGGAGAAGGTAGGGGATAATAGTTCAGCAAGAAAAGGCCCTGGTTTGGGGTGGGGAGGGAGATCATGTGGGGCCTTTTAGCTGTTTTCAGGACTTTGGTCTTTATTCTAAATGAGGTGGAAAGTCATTAGGGGGATGCAGCGTGATAAATGTGAATATTATCATAACCAGGTCACATGGATATCATTTTTTGGAAAGGGTGGGGAACCAGCTCTGGTAAGCAAAAGGCAGAGCCGGGGAGAACAATTAGATGGTAATTGAGGAGCTGGCCCCGTGGCGAAGTGGTTAAGTTCATGTGTTCTGCTCCCGTGGCCCAGGGTTCGCTGGTTCCAATCCTGGGTGCAGACCTACACATTGCTCATCAAGCCATGCTGAGGCAGCGTCCCACATAGAAGAACTAGAATGACTTACAGCTAGGATATACAGCTATGTACTGCGGCTTTGAGGGGAAAAGAAAAAGAGGAAGATTGGCAACAGATGTGAGCTCAGGGCCAATCTTCTTCACAAATAAAAAGAAATAATTTTTAAAAAGAAGGTAATTGAAATGTATATGCAAAAAAACATTGTGACCTGAGCCAGGATGGTATCAGTGGAGATAGTCTGATGAATGTATTCTGAATACAGCTTGAAGATGTACCTGGAAAAATTTGCTAACAGATCAGACTTAGAGTAGAAGAAAAACAAAGGAGTAAAAAATGACTCCAAGGGAAGTAAATCTCTTCCCTCCTTCCACAAGACTAAAGAGATTTTGAAAACTTTTGCTCTTATCATGTCTCTTCTTTTTGTGTGTTAGTTTCTAGTAATTTACTTCCATCTTGCTTTACACTCTCCAAAATGAATCATTATTATCTTTATTGTTTTGTATACAGACATAGCCATTTAGATTTGCCCTCATTATCTGTTTTTTTTTAACTTGCCAGCTTCTTGTATCACACTGCTTCCTTCTGTATTCAACATTATTTTATCTAAAGTTTATTATGTAAGCTATCAATTTATTGCTTTTCAGATCCAAATTCACCCTTCAATATTTGCTCAGTGACAATGAAATAAATTCTTTTAAGCATTTCTTCTTCACAGTGGGTGTGATGTTCAGCTTTCTTGGTAGAGGGCGTGGAGGGGCATTGCAGTAGGCAGGAGTTCTGCTGCTGTTTCTGGATGCGATGTCAGTCATAGGTGTGGGTGTGAGGACATTCCATGGTGCTTTGCTCCAGCCACACACCCAGATCATATGATAGTTTGGCAATCTCATAGCTGCAGCCCAGCCTGGTGATCACCTTTCAAGTTCCTCTGATTAGGGACACTGTGAGTTCCTCCCACACTGGCACCCTAACTCCCTCAGCACACCCACCCCTCCCTGGAGATTTGTCTCCCATGACACAGGCCTTTGCTCCAGGCTTGCCATGCACTGTGGCATCCTCACTTCCACTGCTTGCCCCTGCTGTGAGAGGTTTGTCTCTTACAGCCCTCTTGATGCTACAGCCGTCCCAACAGAAGCAACACAAAGTGTGCAGCACACAGTGACCTCTAACCCATTAAGTAGCCCCACCTGCCCAGCACACCTGTGTGCCTGGCACCACCTGCAGTCTACCTGCAGCTTGCCTCTGCACCCTGGAGTGTTTAGAAAGTGCTTTGTCATTTTCACTCTAGCTGCTTTGAAGATCTGTTTGTCTATGCTATCCTGCAGTTTGACAGTGATGTTTCTAGCCCCTCTCCATTCCTGTTAGGTTCTTCTTGCACTTACAAATATGAGAATCCATGCCTTTCATCAATTCTGGAATATTCTCACCATTTTCTCTTCAAACATTCCCTCTTTCTTATTCTCCCTATCTTTTCCTCCTGTACTCCTATTAGACATATGCTAAGCCTCTTCACTCTAACCTGCATCTCTATAATCTTTCTCTCATGTTATCTATTTACCCCTTTGTGCTGATAATTTCCTCAGCTCTACCTTCTACTCTCCCCATTCTCTCTTCCAATGTATCTAATCTGCAATTTCATTCATCCATTGAGTTCCTAATACAAATGACTCCAGTTTACATTTCCATAACTTCTATTTGATTCATTTCCAAATTTTCCTCTTCTTTTTTTGTAGAGTCTTGTTCTTTTATCTTTTACTAAAGTCCTTTTCTAGTTCTTTAATCATTTTAAATGTACTTAATCTGTATTTTCTATACAGCAAGTCTATCCTTTGAAGTTCCTGCTATTTATCATGTCTAATGATTCCCATGGTGAATTTTTTCCTCAATTGTTTTGTAACTTTCCACTGTGAGTTTTTCCTCAGTTAGGATTTATCTGTAAATACCCTATGTGTCATAGTTGAGAATGCATCCTTCAGGAGAAAATTTGGGCCTTTTGAAAAATTCCAGTACCATTTTTTTGTGAATTTTTCACCATGGAATTCTCAAACCACACAGATAGTAGAAAGCACAATCTCTTATCCAAGTGAGAACATGCCAATGGTTAAATTTATCAGAAGAAATTTTATTCCCACTCAGAGGCCAGGCTGACAGATAAGGTCCTTGTTATCTCACTGTGCCAATATGTCGTTTGTGTCAAATATACCCTTTCACTAAAATGGTACCCTTGGAGGATCAGCCTTAACACAATGGTCTCAATTACAATCCTGTGTCTCATGTGGGCCCGTTCTCTCTTGTCCCAGTGTGCACACCTAACACTCACTCCCAGACTTCCACAGTTCCACAATATTAACTCACTTTTAATAGTTCTCTTGGCATTCCACATCTTCCCTTATTATTGATAACCTAAGCTATGCATTCAAAAGGATATTGTCTTTATTTTAACTGGCATTTTGAGGTGTTTTTGTCAGGAGAGTTTAGGTTATCTATTCCACCATGTTTCCAGATATAAAAGTGTGACTATTATCTTAAAATATATCTTCCATAGTAAAATGTAGGTTGCCCTCATTCTGACACAAGCAGTTATTAAAAAAAAAAAACAACTGTATTGCAACTGGCATTACAAGTGGCAAAGAAGAAATGTAATTTTCCTATTGATCATTCTTTGTTTCTCAGAGTGTTTATATTGAACTAAAAGTCTAAGGGGCAGAGAATATATTTTTGAGTCTTCTGAGTCACATTAATTAGTCAATGTTTGCAAAGTGCTTTGTGAGATGAAACCATTATTCATCAGAAAACCCAAGTTTTCTGTTATCATAATGATAGCTCCTCTTAAAGATGCTAATTGGCCCACCTGCCATGAAAGAACAATTTTTACCTTTGCATTAATGACTAGAAACAACATATCTAGGCATTCTATTTATGAATTCATAAGCAAAGGCTTCATAGGCGAGAAATATATACTTTTACTGTAGCAATGAAAATTCCCTGCAACAAAAGTGAACATTCTGGCAATGCTGTGCACCTCTGAAAATAGAAAGTTGGTTGTGTGGGAGCCACAAGAGAAAACCCATTATTCTCATTGTTTCCATATCATTGTTTCTGTATATATGAGAAATATTTCTCAGCAGACTGGATCTTATTGAAGTAGTCCATCCTCAACACCTGTCTTATGAATATTGTTTTATGCTATTTCTATCCTGTTTCTGTAGAGGGGGAAGAATTATTAAAAGATATTTTCAGCATTTAAATGAAAATAACGGTAACGAGTAACCAGGCAGTAACAAGAAGATTTCTCTCAGGTTCTTTTCCAACGTGCAAAGAGAGAACATAATGCGCTCTATAATGTTACCCAAATGTTCTTTGGCATTTTTTTTCAAAGTTATATTTTTATCCGCACTGTATTTTATTGTATATCAAATGTTTGATATGACATTTGGACTGACTTAATTTTTTCCCAATGGCTAAAATGATTTTTTAGAAATCTTCCCTACAGAATCAAAACTATTTGGAAGGCAACATTAATAGCCCTCTCATCTGAGAAAAGTGAGAGGGCTATAAAAATCTAGCATAGAGAGCCAAGTACACTACAGCTCTTATAAACCTTAAATCTAAAAATAAACCTTTTCGTGACACTTGTTGGAAAAAAAAGAGTTGTTCTAAGAGAATATTCTAGAAATAAATTTAATCCAAATGTCTCTTTTTCAAAAATTTAGTTTTTAAGCTTTTGTTCCATAATAAGACAGCGTAGTACATGAGCAATTCACTAGTCTTAAAGTAGGTATTTGGGGATGTTGGGTTAACTCTTTTGTGGATCCAGGTGCCCTTGATTGTGCTTAGTACCCATTTATTAAAAGGGCATCCCAAGGTCAGAAGAGCTAATGAAACAACGAAAAGCACCTAAATTATTGTCAGCAACCAGATTTTATCCCAGGATAATCTATCTAGTTCATATATAAAATGAATCCAACTGAAATTTTTGAAAATCTGATGATATATAAAGTTGAAAATCTGATTTCTAAACAAAGTTTTATTTCTCAATTTCAAAAATTGACCAGGTTGGTTTATGAGTTTTTGTACCACATCGGCTGCACTGTGTCTAAATAAGGAATTTAAATAGCTGGACAAAGAAACTCTCTACCATCAAGGAAGTTAATTAGATGCATTTAGAGTGCTGCAGGTGTGTCTGTAATTTAAAATTTGGATGTTTACATATTGTACTAGGTGTTGGGTATGTAAGAGGTGAATGTAACACAGCCTCTGCTGTCAATAGTCCCAAATCCAGAGGGGAGGCAGAGACACAAATCTGCAGTTATAAAACAATGATGGCAGAAAGGAACGAGTGATCAATTCCACTTGGGAAGTTCACAGAAGACTTCTAAAGGAGGTATTTGGACTAAGATTGAAATCTGAGTAGGAGTACTCTAGGTAGAAAGGGGAAACAAGGAGCATCCCAGTAGAGGTATGAAATATAATGGCAGATTTGGAAAATTGTATCAGTTCAGTATGATTGGAGAACTAAGTATATTCAGAGGAACAGTGGGAATTGAAGCTTCCAAAGATATATGCACGCACATATTTATACTTTAATATTTCAGCCATTTTAAAAAGGTGCCCAAGGATCAGATTATGTTAAGGAGGTTGTTTTATGTAACTACTACAACCTTAGTGGCTTAAAACAACACACATGTGTTGTCTTACAGTTTGCATGGGTCAAGAGTCTGACCATGGCTTAGCTGAGTCCTCTGCTCAAAGTCTCACAAGGATATGGTCAAGATGTCTGTTGGCTGTATTCTCACCTGGAGGTTTAACTGGGGAAGAATTCCCTTCCAAGCTCATTTAGGTTGTTGGTAGAACTAATTTCCTAGTGGTTATATGAGTAAAGGTCCCCACTCTGCCGGCTGGTAGCTAGAGGTCACCCTCACATCCCGGAGGCTCACACTTCCCCATCACGTGGCTCTCTCCTTAGGCAGTTCACAGGATGGCAGTTTGCTTTTCCAAGGTCAGCAAGGGAGTCTCTCTGTCCAGTCTGCTAAGACAGAGTCTTATATAATATGGCCTAATCAAAGGAGTAATATTCCACCACCATTATCATATTCTACTGGTTATAAGAAAACCACTAGTTCTTCCTACACTCAAGGGGAGGTAATTACATAAGAGTGTGACTCAATGAGGGGTTACTGTAGGGCGTGTCCACCTTGGAGAGCCTGAAGGACTCTTTCAGTGGACTCAAATAGAAAGGAGTATCCAAACTGTTTTGATTATCAATTTCAATTCCTAATTTTCCAATGACTCATATTATAAAATTGGAAGTAAATTCCTTTGGAAAATTATTGGCCTTGAGATTACACAGAAACACAGCAAACATTCCCAAATGAAAATAATATAGAGAAAATAAAGACTTGAACTAATAGTGCTTAAAATAAGCCACAAAAATTCCCACACTAGAAATAGTATTAATTCTGAGTCTTATGTAACAAATGAAATATCCAAAGGAAAGCAAAAATGACAGTACCGCATTAGATTCCATCATCACAACCCCTCCTCCCATGGTCCACAGCGGAGTAACAGATGCTGAGAACGATCCAGCACTTTGTGGAAACTATTTCGTTCCTGGGAATGATCACAAGCGAGTGAGGTATGAAATAAAACAAGAGACGTGGCAATTCCAAATGCAACAAGTGATTAAATGCAATGACATTTACAAAACTAGAGAGAAGAGAAATTTGAAAATTCTGTTCACTCACTCAACAAATATTGACACCTCTCACATGCCAGGCACTGTAAAAGGCACTGGGAACATGATGGCAATCAAGACAGACTCAGTCCATGTTCTCAAAGAGTTCTTGACCTTGTAATGTGCAGGTATAAAGTGAGCTCCTCTAGACTTGCCCTGTCTGGTATGGTAGTCACTGACCACATGTGAATACTTAAATGTGAAATGTGGCTAATCAGAATTGAGATGTACTATAAGTGTAAGATATGCACTAGATTTCACAAATTTACTATAAAAATATATGAACTATATCATTAGTAATTTTATATCAATAACAAGTTAAAATATGACGCATTGAGTTAAATATATGTATATATACAATATATTATTATTAAAATTAATTTCACCTGTTTCTTTCTGTGGCTCACATTTGTGGCTTGCATCATATTTTTATTGGGCAGTGCTCTAGCCTACGGGCTTCTCATTTCTGTATCTTTTGTGCCTAAAATGGTGCCTGTCACATAGTTAACACCACACCCATCGGGAAACAGCAAAAGGAGACAGAAGGGCCGCCTAGGACAGTGTAACACAGTAAAGGACAGTTTTTGCCAAAATTTCTCTCTAATCATTAATGTTCTTGGAACTATTTGGTGGTGATTCATCACTAAAATATAATAATGGTCTCTTCTCAGTTTTCAGAGGGGGAAAGTCAAGTGAAAACAATTTCTTACGCTAGTATTTTTGGTTTATGAATTTTTCTTAAACCTTTGTTAGCAGCTGTTGTTTTTGTGCCATAAAATAAATAAATAAGACGTTAGTGTGATCAATGGAAAAATTGGAAAATAGCCCCCATTCACCATACAGTGAGAGCTTCCCCAGAAAATAGTTTTCCAGATTCCTCTGCAACTTATTTCCAATTCTTCCGTCTCAGTCCATTTACTCTTGGCTTCTGATCTTTAGTTTCATGTCTTGTTTTGAGTTCTCTTCTGCCCTTTGGTCAGAAGTCAATATTTGACTTTGCCAGCTTTGATCTTTGATGCCACTATAGATGTTGGTTCTATCTTCCTCCTCTGGCCTTGCGTAGGCGGAATCCTATCACAGTTTTGGCCTCTTAGCCTTCCAGCTAATTCTAAATTGTACCCACAAAAACAAGGTATTAGACTGAGGAGAGAATATTGCTTTGAGCTCCTTGCCTGTGGTGGTATGAATCATTCCTAACAAAAGAGCATCAGCTCTCATAGTCCACTTGATACCACAGATGGTATTGTCACATTGCCTAGAAGAGGGAAACAAGGGGCTGGCCTGGTGGCACAGTGGTTAAGTTCGTGCACTCCGCTCCGGCAGCCCGGGGTTCACAGGCCCAGATCTCGGGCACAGACCTACACACCGCTCATCAAGCCATTCTGTGGCAGTGTCCCACATACAAAACAGAGAAAGATTGGCACAGATGTTAGCTCAGGGTCAATCTTCCTCGTTACCTGTTCTTCATATTACTTGTCAGGAGAGTGGGATGCTGAGAAAGAAGATTTACATGATGCAGAGTGCATAAACTTAGAACTACAACAAATATCACTCCCCCTGTTTCTTTAATTCAACTTAATTCTGATTCTCTACCCCATCCTACCAGGCTGGCAGACAATTCAGTCTCAGGCATTATCAGGGTGCCTTCTCTGTCCCAGGTTTGCACCGGAGTATGGGATAGGTAAGTAAAATGTAAATAATGCGGGGAGGGTCCTCTAGTCTCCAGTCCACACGAGGACCACTGACAACTCAGATTTCAAGCCCACAGCAGCACCCAGGCCTCTAATGGCCACTCATGGGGTCTGGGAACTCCTTCTAAAGCTGAGAACCTTCACAATATAGATCGCACCTCCTGAGCCATTCATCACAGTCTTAACTTCTAAGTTCTTGTCTCCTCTTCAGGGGCGGCCACAGAGTAGCATATATACACACAAATTTCTTCCCTTTTCCCCATTCAAGGATATCTTTCTTATTTCCTCACCCTCAAAAGCCTTCACCCTTTCACCTCTTCCTCTGGGACACGATCTTTTCAAATACCCAAAGGATTTTATAAGGGACAGAAAGAGTTAGTGACTTCAGGTTGCTTTAACTAAGACTCTGGCTCTTACCTGGTATAGGAAGTGAGATGTGGTACAACAGGGAAGAGTGGGAAATACAAGCAGAAAAAACCATAAATGAATATTTTAACCAATTAACCTGGGACAAACATTGCAAAAATCGCAGATTTAGATAATGGCTTCTTTATTTTTAATTTGTCTCTAGTAACTATGAATGAATGAGTGAATAAATGAAGAGTGTTCAATAAGGTTTACCTTGACCCCACTTTTCCTAAAGTCTGCCAAATTTAAGCTATCTCCATCACCTTCTCAGGCTGCCCACATGAATTGGTACATCAATATGGCGACTATCTCAATAGCAAAGAAACAGTTTGTAGTGATGGTCTGAACCTTCAATGGTGTAGGCAACAGACAAGCAGAATGAAACCCGGAACATTTCAAACATCTTTTAATCAAGTAACAATTTCATGGACTTATTTCCTTCTGGATGAGAAACTTTGATGGCAAGATTGCGAAGTCCCCTACCAATTCTGGTGTGGAAAGAGTCTGCAAATTACTGCTAGGCCAACAAGCCCTGCAAAATCAGCTTCCATTTAAAGAAAAATAAATGCAAAGATAAGACAGAGTGTGGATGAGACTCTGGTGCCCTCAACGTGTCCCCAGGTTGATAGAACTCAATTTTGCTTCATCCACTAAAAAATGGTCTGTATCCATTACCACCCTTCCCTCCTTTGATCCTCTTCAGTATAAGAAATGATTTTTTCCCTTCTTTTTAAAAACAAGTCCCTCTGACTATACTTGGGATGGATATTAGTCAGCTTTGCTGTAATAACAAACTCCAAAATCTCAGCGACTTACAACATCAAAGGCGTACTTCTCAGTTCCATTATTTGTTATCAGTTGACCAACTACGGCTCACCTGAGATTACAGCTCTTACTCCACAAGTCTTCTCACTCCAGGAAGCAGACTGAGAGAGCAGACCCCATAGAACACATTGCTTTTTGAGGTAAAGGGAAGAACAAGAGAGCTGATGATGTATGTCAAGTTCACTCACATTCTACCGATCAAAGCATGTCAGGTGCCCAAGACCAGAGTTAGTGGGATGGGGATATATAATTGTCTTACAGAGAAGAGGAGTGAACAATTTTGAATAATAATACAATTTAGCATTGGATCCCTCTTGCTTCCTCGTGAAGCTTCTTCCATCAATGATCCCCTCTCTTTCTCTCATATCTTCAACCTCTCTCCTCACTCTGTTTCCTCTGTGTGTAAGCAAGCTTATGTCCTTTCCATTAAAATAAACAAGAGATCATCTTGCAAATCTGAGTTCCCTCTGTCTACTATCCAATCACTCCTCTTTTCCCCAAGATTCTTATAAGAGGAATTAAAGTCTGCTGCCTCTATTCCCTCTTTAACCCACTGCATTATGGTGTTTTCCACCCAATGCACCAAACCTTGAAGTGGTTGTTTCCAAGGTTGCCAGTACTCTCCTACTTGCTAATTCCAATGGGCACTTTCTCAGTCTTCATCTTACTTGAACTCTTGGCCAAGAGTAGAGCGGTGTTGACCGCTATTGAGGCTCTCATCCCATTTAGAAAACCTCATACAACTTCTCCTGCTTTTCTTCCTATCCTTCTGGCCATTCACTCTAAGTATCTTCTGAGAACTCCACCTCCTCTTGTAGTATGTTTGTGAAAGCTCAAAAAATAATACCCCCTTTTCCTATACCCTTTTGGAACCAACTGGGAGACAGGCAGGGAAGTCAGGCAGATGGAGATAAAAATGCAAGCTTCACTTATTGATAAAAGCTACATTGGAAATGCAGTTTATATGTGCAGCAATAATGAACTTTCTAAAACTGAAACTCAGGGGTATATCTGATATCGAACCTGAAGTGAGTTCACTCACCCGTTGCACAGCAAGCCAATCTCTGACACTGGGTGTAGTGGAAGAAAGTAGGAATTTTTTTATTGCACAGCGCTGAACAAGGAGAGAGGGCAGCTAACGCTGAAATCCCAAACTCCCCGAAAAGCTAAAAGGAAGGGTTTTTATTTGGGATTTTAGGTAGGGGAGGGGGAGCATATGGCCTTGCTGGTCGGAGCTTTCCCACCAGCCTCTTTGGCCTTGAGACTACTTGCAGAGAGGAGGGAGCCCTGACCTTGCTGGTCAGCAGCTTTCCCACCAGTCTGCATCTCTTTGCAGGGAGGAGATGATCCAGGTGCTTCTCCTTGGCCGTGTCTGTCTCCATGGAGGATAGTGGATTCTGGAGTCAGCAAGCCAGAGAGTAAGCAGGGAAAGAGTGTTTTGGTTTTAACCCCATATATGCTGGGTTTAATGTAGGGAAACTGATATCAGAGTAGGTATCATATAGATTCACTCACTCAGTGACAGGCAGTGGTGAAAACTTACAGGCCTACACCCTGTGGCAGACATTTTTTATCGATTTTCAGAATGCTCTCTGTAAGGAGGCAGATGTGAAAGCAGAAGAGGAAAGAATGACTGAACCTCCCTTGCTCAGTTCTTCCTTCTAAATGCACCAATCAGCTAAGTCACTCCTCTACCCTCTAATTGACAAAGCAGCGAGAGGTCAGGCCTGTAACTCTAATTGAAGTCCCTCAATGTAGAACTAGGAGCCAGGAGGACGGAGGCTCCCTCCGCAGCCCACCCTCTTTCCCTAACAGCCCCCATCTCTTTAACATCAGTATTCCCCAAGGGTTCATCCTCCACCCTCGCCTCAGTCAGCTCTACACATTCTTTGCAGGATTTAATGTGCTCACCTGGTTTCAACTGTCACCTGGACACTGGTAATTCTAACCATGTGAATTGATTCTCTTTGGGGGTCAAGCATGTTTAAGGAGGAAGAGTGTGAGAAGGTGCTTATGGGAAAAAAGGCAACGGAAGGGACAGGGAACTGTCTCAAATCCAACCCAACACCATGCACTTGGCCTGAGCCCCGAGAAAAGGGGCTCTAGGTAAAAGGTAAAGGAGAGGTTTCATAGGATCTTTGTTAAACCTCAGGAACAAGCAGTTTGGCTATAAGACCATAAGAGAAAGTATGGTCTTGGATCAGGGAACTAGGCGGTCTTCCCATTTCTTCAAGGGACTTAGAGTGGCCTGCGGAAAATGAGGAGCACTTTATCAATGGGTACCTCATGGCTTTGCAGCCTTGCGAGTGCCACAAGACGGTCAGTGAATAAGGAAGTAGCATTCTCCTGAGTGTGCGTAAGACATAGCGTGAAAGACGGAGAGACAGAACATGACAGCAGGTCCATCTCTCGTGAGACCTTCTGAGAAAATTTGAAGGAGTTTGGCTTACAGACCTGAGGTCCTGCAGAAATGAAAGAGGGTGTCATGAGTAGAGAATTTCAGTTTTAATTTTAATTGAACTGTTTTACCCCTGTCCTGAATGAGACCTGGAGAAACACGGGTTGAATGGAAATGGCATACAGACCCCTGCCTACCTCTCCTGCTTCCTCTAGCTCCACCACCCTTAGAGTTTACTGCCATCCCAGCGTGAGTGAATTGAAATGCCCTGGCTGTTTCTTCTTTCTTGTCGCTGACAATCTGTTTCTTTAAAGGAATGTCCTTCCCCACATTGCCCCATGTTATCACTCCTAATTCTTCCTTCAAAACTCCTTTCAGATATCACTTGGTATGTGAAATCTTTTCTAAATTTAGCCATTCCTTCTAATATAACACTTCTATTCCTTTCCTTGCTTCTCTTATTGCCCTACAATAACTCCCTCTGTAGATAGGAGCCATACTCAGAAAAGGCACATTCTGCTCTTAATTCTACTTGCCCTGGTCAGAGCCCAGCACTTAAAGAGCAGTAGGGTTTTCAATACGAATTTGTTGAATCAAACTAAAGAGAACTAAACACAAGAATCCAGAGGGTTCCCTGTATTTGTTTTTTGAAAGATATCATGAAAGCAAAAAATTTTAATGTAAAAAGTAAAAGAAAACTAGGGGGGTCGGCCCGGTGGTGCAGCGGTTAAGTGCGCATGTTCTGCTTCCGTGGCCCGGGGTTTGCTGGTTTGGATCCCGGGTGTGGACATGGCACTGCTTGGCAAGCCATGCTGTGGTAGGCATCCCACATATAAAGTGGGGAAGATGGGCATCGATGTTAGCTCAGGGCCAGTCTGCTTCAGCAAAAAGAGGAGGATTGGCAGATGTTAGCTCAGGGCTAATCTTCCTTAAAAAAAAAAAAAAAAGAAAGAAAATTAGGTATATATATATATATATATATATATATATATGTACACACGGTGTGGATCAAAGTTTTTTTACTTATATGTGTGTGTGTATGTTCACACACATATGCATATATTCATTTGTTAGGTAAAGCTCTGGCATTTGAGCCGACAAATGTTGTGAAAATATTAGAGGACAAGAAGCCCTTCTCAATATTTTCTATACAACTGTATAGCTTAGGTGACTGCCTAAATGGCGTTATTGGTTTTCACATGGCAAGTGTGACAAGTGTCAAAAGCACCATCACGTGGGAGTCATTCATTTGGCTTTCGTATAAGCAGCAGCCACTTGCTACAAGGGAAAATTGTACACTTCCACTTTATGTTTCCAGAGAGGTAGCCCCCTAGAGATACACTCCGGGCCTCCTTCCCCACCCTCTTACTCACTCTTCCCCATGAGAGAGGGGATTTGTCTATCTAAGGAGTCTGGGAGAAGGCATGGACAACCGCATTCCACAAGAGCTATTGAGCCAGCTCTGCTTCTGTGGGAGGGGGCCTGTCTTGGCCCAACTGACCCGTGATCGAGTGGGTAGGTTTGTCTAATCCTGGAGTTCAGTATTAGGAAGTAACATCGGCCAACCTAGCTGCCCCTAAAACTCCAACAGTACTATGTTCACTGTGATGGCCATTGAGAACACAAAGACCAATAAGTGAAGAAACTCATGGCTCATAGGAGGGGCCAGACATATAAACATCATTACAGTAAAATGTGATAAGTAGTGACTGAGACAAGCACTGGGTATTATGAGAACACAGAATAAAGACACCTAATCTACCTTGAGGGGCTCAAGGAAAGCTCAAGAAGCAAGCTGAGTCTTAAATGAGAATTAAAATCTAGCCATTAAAACAATAAATAATAAAAACAACTACCATTATTGACAATGTGCCATGTTCCAGGTAAGTACTTTACATGAATTATCTCATTTAATCCTCATGGCAATCTGTGAAGTGGGTTATTATTACTCCCATCTGAACAAGAAGAAATTGAGACTTAAAAGTAAGTTTTTTTGAGCTCATGCATGTTGTAAGTGATGAGCATGGAGGCATGCATTTTTTGGTACTTTAAATCAGGATTCAGCAATTTTTTCTGGAAAGGGCCAAATAAGAAATATTTTGCAGGGCCAGGCCCGTGGCACAGCGGTTAGGTTCACACGTTCCGCTTTGGTGGCCTGGGGTTTGCTGGTTCGGATCCCAGGTGCGGACATGGCACCACTTGGCAAGCCATTCTGTGGCAGGCGTCCCACGTATAAAGTAGAGGCAGATGGGCACAGATGTTAGCTCAGGGCCAGTCTTCCTCAGCAAAAAGAGGAGGATTGGCAGCAGATGTTAGCTCAGGGCTAATCTTCCTCAAAAAAAAAAAAAAGGATAAAGAAATATTTTGGACTTTGCAACTACTCTCTGCTCAGCTGTTACAGCACAAAAACAGCCATAGAGCGTGCATAAATCAATGGGCATGGCTGTGTTCCAATTAAATTTTATTTACAGACACTGAAATTTGAATTTCATATAATTTTCCTGTGTCACTAAACATTCTTCTTCTTATTTTTTTCAACCATTTAAAAATGTAAAAGCAATTCTTAGCTATGTAAAAACAGGCCATATTCAAACAGGTGGTGGGCCAGATTTGGCCTGCAGGCCATTGATTGCCAATTCCTGCTTTGAATCCTTTTATGCCTAAATTCCTCTCTGATTCTTGCTTGCAGTTTTTTCCTCCTTTGTGATGGCTGGGAGCTTTGTTGGTTTTATTTTGCTTTTACTAAAGCGTGAGTTACTGGATTTTCTTTCATGTTTTCTAAGGTAGAAAGTAATTTCTCACCTTTCCAGAGTGCCACTTAGCGGAAAGTAAGAATGTTATGGCTTATGCAGGTGCCAATTAGAACCCATTACAGTCTGTCTGCCCTGCTGTGACTCCAAAATATTTGGCAGAACTCTACTCCTTGTTCTTTCAGCCCATTTCATTTCTTCCTTGCTATTCCTCCGCACATCCTTCTGAGTTAAGAGATTCATTTCTTTCTAAGTCCAGGTGGGGAGACTGATAAGTAAAGAAAATGCCCCTTGAGTTCTTACTACACAGAGATGTTGCATGAGACCTAGGACATTCCTTCTGTTTTCCAAAGATGAGAAGTTAAAGATTCTCTCATAGACAGCGTGGTGTGAAAGCCTTCTTACAGGAAAGGCCCAAATAAAGAAAATTGATCCAAGTTCAAGTCTGACTTTTGTAATAATTGTGAAAGGGTAGAACTTATTTTCCGAGCCCTTCCATGCCTTCTTAGAGTCCTTTATGCCTGCTTAGTATCCACTTACCTACTTGCATCCTTAGGTGCCCAGTGTCCCCAAAATGCCCCTTGTTCAGTTACTCAGATCAAAGTTATTGGCAGAACGGCCTTTGGTATTTTGAAACTATAAGATGAGAACTCTGCCTTTCCAGACACCCAGAAATGGACCATTTGGGGCAGAACTGCTGCTTGCCTACCCTAATATCCTTTCTCCCTTTTTTCCTTAGTAATAGAACCCAAAATTGTTATACAGGCAAACGACTGTCTAGAATAAAGACTAATTTTCCCAGCTTTCTTACAGCCAGGTGTGAATAAATGACTATGTTCTGAACAATGATATACGAGGAGAATTGCCGTTTAGCATCTTTCAAGAAGCATACTTAGGTATGCACCCCTGTTGTCTGTTCTTATTGTTTCTTTCTCCTTGAAATAAAGATGCTATGGCTGAAGCTCCAACAGCCGTCTTGACTGTGACTATGAAGGCCACACACAAGGGATGGTGGTTGGAGAGCTGGAAGGATCTTTGGTCCCTAATTTCATACAGCCACCAAATTAGCCCTGGACTATTTCTGAAATTCTTGTACAAAGGCAAAAAATAAATCTTTATCTTATTAAAGCAATCACTTTGTTGGGTTCCTATTATACACAGCTCCCCCTAACTCTAATTGATACAACAATCAAGTTAGCCAAACTTGCATGAGCAGAAATATTGTCTCTCTGGCTTTTTGAAGCTGTTCAACTTGTATACCACCAGGTACCCAGTGGCCGGTAAAGGAGATCGGGGGCACATCCAAGACTGTTACAACAATTTCCTGCCTCCTACTTGTCAGTTTCAGATCAGTCCTCAGCTCAGTTCTGAACTCAAGGGTCTCCCATCTTAGCTAGGTACACAGGGTAAGACAGAGGTCAAGGGTAAAAACTCAAGACTTCCCTCACCCATACCTGCTCAACCACCTACCAGCTGTGTGTCCTAGAGTAAGTTGACCTCCTTATGCCTCGGTTCCTCATCACTGAAATTGTGGTACGAATAGTATAGTAGTGCCCCCTTATCCACAAGGGTATGTTCCAAGACCCCCAGTGGATGCCTGAAACCATGGATAATGTGGAACCCAATATATACTATGATTTTTCCTATATGTTATACCTATGATAAAGTTTAATTTATAAATTAGGCACAGGAAGAAATTAACAATAACTACAATAAAATAGAGCAATTTTAACAATACACTGGAATAAAAGTTCTTAGGGATCCCAGCATAAGATTTTTCTCTTTCCCTATTAAGTGGAGAAATTTCACCTTTTCACTTAAGGGAAAGCACTTTACAGCTTCTTTTTGGCATATCCAAATTGCCAACATAGCAATTCTTGTGCTTCAGGGGCATTATTAAATAAAATAAGGGTTACATGAACATGAGCACTGTGATACCATGACAGTCTGTTTGACAACCAAGATGGCTACTATGCGACTAATGATCCGTTAACGTATACAGGGTGGATACGCTTGACAAAGGCGTAAACAACGACCCGGCAGATGGAGCAGGACAGAGTGAGATTTCATGAACCTACTCAGAAGGGCGCAAAATTTAAAACTTAAGAATTGTTTGTTTCTGGAATTTTCCATTTAATATTTTCAGACCATAGTTGACCACGGATAACTGAAACCTCGCAAAGTAAAACCGTGGATAAGGGGGGACCACTGTAGTTACTTCATAGGATCATTATAAGGCTTAAATGAGTTAATGTATGCAACGTGCATAAACAGTGGCGAGCACAAAGAAGTGCTAAGTATGTGTTATTATTATTATTATCATTAGTATCTTTGATGCTTTGAACTTGATGTCGATAGCACTTGATCTTCCTAGTAAAGAATTACTGCTTTTCTCATTTATAAGTTCATTTAAAATATTGTTTTAATTATAAGAGAAATAAATTGTTCACTACTGAAAACATTCAAGTTGTACATAAGTCAACAAAGTAAAACAAAAAGCCCCCTTATCTCATTGGTCTTCTCACTCACATTCCCAGTGGCAATCATTATTAGCTGTTGCGCGCATCCTTTCAGACATGTCCATGCCTGGAGAAGTATACATAGATACATGCAGAGAGAAAGAGAGACGTATATGGATACATACATCATTTTGCTTTTTGTTGTTTCATACAAAAAAGCTCATACTGTACCTACTAATCTATTATTTGCTTCTTTTGACTTAGTTTTTTTTAACTGAGATATAATTCCCATATAACATCGCATTAGTTTTAGGTATGCAACATAATGATTTGATATACGTATATATTGTGAAATGATTGGCACAATAAGTTTAGTTAACGTCCATCATCACACATGGTCACAATTTGTGTGTTTGCATGTGATGAGGACTTTCAAGATCTCCTCTTTTACCAATTTTCAAATACACAACATAGCATTGTTAACTATGGTCACGAGGCTGTACATTACATCCCCAGGACTTATTTGTCTTATAACTGGAAGTTTGTCCCTTTTGAGTTAATATTATTTTGACATCTTTAAAAATGTCTGCATGATGTTCCCTATTCATGGACATCTAAATGGTTTCCGGTTTTTCACTATTATAAAAAATGCTGCAATGGAGTTCCTTGCCTGGTACCTTTCTGCACCTGTGTGAGTATATCTGTCAGAAAATTTCCCAAAAATAGAAGAGCTGGGCCAAAGTGTATATGCATCATAGATAGTGCTGAAAAGTTCTCCAAGAGGTTTGTTTTAATGTGCAGTCCATTTATAGGGAATTCGAGTTCTATCTCCCCACACTATCTTTGAGATTGGATATTATCAAACTTCTTAGATCTTTGCCAACCTGAGAGACGAAAAACGGTGCTTTATTATTTTAATTTTTACTGTGAATGAGGCTGAGAAGCTTTTTGGAAATTTATCATGTTTTATTTGTTTTTTTATGGGATGTTTTTTGTTTATGTCCTCCCAGTATTTGAATCTTGCCATTTCCTTGAGGACTCCGGCTTTCTGTGCCTTGGGCTACCTCACATAAGGACCCTTGTTGTAATTCAGTCCTGATTTCTGATGTCAGCCATTCAGTTGGCATCTTGGCCTGAGTGTCTTGGCTCCTAACGCCCTGTGCTAAGTAGACTGGAGAGGGGATCCGGCAGGCAGATTTGGACACACCCATCCAGGAGAGCGAGGTGACAGAATGCAAAACTCTAGCTCTTCTTAGGTCACGTATCTTCCATGAGACAGAGGGAAGGTTATCTAACCCTAGGCCTCTCTAAGTTGGCGTGAGTCCTCACCCAGAGGTCCAAGGTCTCCAACAGTATCACCTTTCCTCGTGAGAAACCGTTACTCTTTAGTGAGGAGTATGCAGAAAGCCCAACAATTCTACCATCCTACTGTCATCCTATATCAGAATTGAATCCCTTTGGGAATGGCTGAGAGGGGCAGAGTCCTCTAGGAAATAAAGCCTCCCCAGTCTGGATTCATCTATAACTCAAAAGGTTGGCTCTGGCTAGTACATTTTCTGCTGCTCCTGGCATCACATCCCAGCACCAATGGAAGCTTTGGAAGACAGAGGAAATAATAGAGAAAGCAGAGTCCAGAAAATCACATTCCAGCTAACCAAAATATGCAGATCAAGTAAAACACATCTGTAGGCCACGGTTTTGATAGGTACAAAATTTGAATCACTCTTTCAAGAACTTGTGCAAAAAGCCCTCTGTTGTGAAACAAGTGTGCATAACACCCTCCACCGGCCTTTCAAACTCTCCTTTATGATGCCCTAAGAAAAGGTGAATTCAACCCACTCTTTCTTATTCAGGAGAGCCCCTTCCTTCTTCTCCTACAGATGTTGCAAAATCTTGCTTTTCATTCACTCCAGAGAGTACCTGAACCCAGGAAGCTAGGGCAATTGGTGAAAGCAACAAATTCCCCTTCAGAACAAAGAAGCACAGTTATAAATCCAGCTCCAAGAACACGCCGTGCTAACCTACAGCTCTCCAGCCAGGTAAGCCATCTGATCTCTGAGATTGACTTTGCATCACACAGTTCTAACCAATCACCCATCTATTACTCGTGCTTTTCCAACCCACCTGTGTCCTCCTCACCACCACTGGCTCTGCACCAGTCCACGCTCACCATTTTTTTCAAGTCCCAACTCACACACCCTTCCCTGGCCCTCCCTTTCTCTGGGGATGCCCACCGTCCACATTTTCCTGGGCGTTGAAGTGTTCAGCCCCTACCACAATGGGCTCCTGTGTATGTTTAGGGAGTCAGAATGGCATAGTGAAACTCTCCAGGACTTGGGCGTCTGGCAGAAGTGCAGTTGAATCCTAGCTCTGGCGTTAGCCAGCTATGACCTTGGGCAGGTTACTTAATAGTTTCCTCTACTGTCAGATGGATAATCACAATTGCCTTGGAGAGTTGCTCCAAGGATTAAATCAGATAATATATGCAAAGTACTTAGCTCTGTTCTTGACTCATGCTATGAGACCTATTATTCTTAATTTTACCTCTATTTTTGGGTATAGTTTCATGTAATTCTTTTCTTTAAAATCCAAATTGTCCATCCCTTCAGATCAGAAACCAAATCCTGTGTTTTTTAATCCCATAAAAGCATCTAGCACAGTCTGTTTACGGATTAGTCAAGAATTGTTTCTGAAATTATTGGAATATTTACATAACATTGAGATCAAAGGTGAGAGGGACACATGCGTCAGGTGTAAAAGCTGATGGCCTCAACAGAATTGGCACGGTATTGTATAGAGTGATGATTCTCTGGATACTGAAGAAAAAATGCTTAAGCTTGACTCAGAAACCCTGAATTATAGTAACCTTGGTAAAGTCATATAACCTTGCTAAGCTTTTGTGCCCTCCTCAGAAAATGATGCTTAACAATATCTGACCTGCCTACCTTTCTAGGACGTTTTGAGACTCAATTGCCATCATCCATATGAAAACATTTTCAGACGGTAATATAATATAAAAATGAAAGACCCCTGAGAATGGTTGGGTAAATTAGACTTCTTGTGATTACTTAGGAAAGGAAGAAAGAGGCGAACGGTTTCTCCTGGAAACTACCCAGTCTCTGAGCATTGTTAGTTTGTAGCCTTGAAATGTCTTCATAATCTGATCCGTCCCTGGATGACAGAGGGTCAGACTGTACTTCCCAAGGCTGCTCAGGACTAGATCTGCTTGCTCCATAAACTCTGTACCTGAGTTAAGCCTGTAGTGGCTAAAGCTAATTTCTAAAATGTTAGGGGCATTTACAGGGAGCAGAGTCCGGGTACTTACCCAGAAATGTTCTCTGGGTTGACCACGTTCACAGAGAATATAAAGTGCAGAAAATTCCAGAACTCCTATAGGTTCAAATAAACCCAAATTTCCTCTCTCTATACAAGTCCCATTTTCAGTGCTTTTTGGATCATGTTGGTTGGGTTTCTTTTCGTTTGTTTTTGCACCAAGTTTGTGGAAGTGTTTTTCTCTTGACAACTGGAAGTTTGGAAAGAGATGGAAAATTACTCTCTGATAGCTGTTCTGTGTCTTTTTTGCAAGAACCTAATATAAAGGCATCTAGTCTCTTGTTGAACCATATAGTAGAAAGCAAAATATCTACCATCTTATTTCTGTCACCAGTTTGGGAACGGGTATAGGTTGAAGGAGCATACATGAAGCCAAAGGAAGGCCAGTTGGCTGGCTGCCAAAAAACCTCCCCTGTAGCATTACATTTATTGAGCAGGGCTGGGTAGTCCTTGGAGATCAGAGGTTTCATTCTATGAGAACACGAGATTGTATCAGAGCGCTAAGAACAGACTTACCATATACAAACTTCCCAGAGACTGAGAGAGAAATCCAGACCTTCAGTTCAGTTACTTACAGTGGGAAGTATGACGTCATGACCCAAAGTCCAAATTCAGCCTAAATGAGTCTTTGGTTTGCTTGCCTTTTATTTTATTTGTGGGGCCAAATGATATTTTACACAAATTAGAGCCAAAGTTTCTTTCCAGCCTTATTGTGACATAATTGACATATAACATTGTATAAGTTTGTGTTCAACACGATCATTTGATATGTGTATATATTGCGAAATGATTACCACAATATGATTAGTTAACACATCCATTACTTTATGTACTTATCTTTTTTTTATGGTGAGAACTTTTAAGATCTACTCTCTTAGCAACTTTCAAGTACACAATACAATATTGTTAACTATAGTCACCATGCTGTGCATTAGATCCCCAGAATTTATTCATCTTATATCTGAAAGTTTGTCCATCTTTGACCACCTTCACCTATTCCCCTCACCCCAGGACCACCAATCTACTCTCTGTTTCTATGAGTTCAGTGTTTTTAGATTCCACATATGAGTGAGATAATAGTGTTTGTCTTTCTCTGTCTGACTTATTTCACTTAGCACAATGCTCTTGAGGTCCATCTATGTTGTCACAAATGGCAAGATTTCCTCCTTTTTTATGGCTGAATAATACTCTGGTATATATATACAACATCTCTTTATCCATTCACCCATCTACACTTCAGTTGTTTCCATGTCTTAGCTATTGTGAATAATACTACAATGAACGTGGGAGTGCTGATATCTTTTCAGGATAGTGATTTCATTTCCTTTAGACATATACTCAGAAGTAGGATTTCTGGATCATACGATTGTTCTATTTTAAGGTTTAGAGGAACCTCCATTCTGTGTTCCAGAGTGGCTATACCAATTTACATTCCCATCAACAGTGCACAAGAGTTGCCTTTTCTCCACATCCGCGCCAGCTCTTGTTAGCTCTTGTCTTTTTGATAGTAGCGGTTCTAACAGGTTGAGCCAAATTTAAAAAATAATTGAAAAGTAGATTTCTCAATTGTCTTGGAAAATCAGAAGATCTGGTCCCTATGCTTTCCGAGAAGGCAACAATCACTGGCCATTGAGGGACACTGCTGGCCTCTTACAGGAAGTTAGTGTTCTTCAGGTTTTCATATTTCTCACCACTGATTATTACCCAACACTGGAGCCATTTATCATAGTACGTGTATTGTTCTTCTCATAATAGAGAAATCTTTCTTCTATACTTATGTCTCTATCGAAATTTGGAAAACAGAAAACTAGAGGGCAGAATATTTCAAGAAAATGGATAATCATCATCACCATCATCATTCTCCTACTGTCGCAAGCTTCTCTCTTCCACAAAAATTTTAGCCTTGAGAGAATTTCAGGACTCATTGATTATAATGGGCTTTTTGCGAAAGAATCTAAGTTCACTCTAAGTAGATTCTATCGGGCAAAACAAAATTCTCTCTTAACAAAAAAAAAAAAAAGAAAGAAATCCCCAACAATCCCAAAACAAATTTTTCAGTTGCTTGACTTTCTGGAAAGAAAATAAATGCTAATAAATTGGTTTTGCATTCGTGCAAAAATTGGGCTTCTTCGCTCTGACTGTAATCTAAAGCTGTTTTTTATGTGGGGGTATTGGTGTTGGTGGCATTGAGAGGAGCAGTCACAGTGTTTTAATCTTTCAGATAGCCTGTGGGACAGAGTTTAAAACATAGCAATGTTAGGGCTGCCAAAGACTCACTCATTGGAAGAGAGGTTGATCCTCTTGGGGGCTTCTCTTTAAAAATGATTTTAAAGGCCCTCACTCAGAGGACCACAGATGTAAAATCTGACTTTCAATCAAATGGGGCCTAAAATGTGGCGAAGGTGGCAGGGTGACCCAGAGGAAAGGGGACATGATGTGGAGTTTGTCAAATTTAAGTCTGAATTCCAATCCTTCCACTCCAAATTGATGTGATCCTGAGTGGGTTTCTTTATTTCTCTGTGTTCCAAGTCTCCATTTATAAAACTGGGATGAATTCTGCTTCACAGAGTTGATGTGAATATTGCATGAGAAAATATAAACTGGCCCTTTGTGAGCACTTTCAAATGTTGGTTCGATTTCTCTTTCTTGTTTCCTTTATATATAATAATGATAGCTACCGTGAACTGAAATGCTTACTATTAGCCAGACTAGTGCCTCGTAACTTGACTTCTAGTTTTCCCCTGGTTTTATAGTTGCTCCAGTCCTTTTCCCAGCATTTCAATACACTAGACCAGGAATCATTCTTTTTCTGTAAAGAGCCAGGTTAGAAATATTTTTATATTTTTGACCATCTCTACAGGCAAAGGGCTCAAGGATCAGAGGGTTCTACAGTCTCTGTTAGATTGCCCGCTTTGCCTGCCATTGCAGTATGAGAGCAGCCATAGACAAGATGTAGACAAATGTATGTTGCTGTGTTCCAATAAAACTTATTTAGAAAAACAAAGAGCTAGACCAGGGGCCAGAGTTTTCCAACCCTTCCACTTGACGATGAATCTTCAGTATCCTATACATAGTTCTTGCTGTCCTAAGGCATAGTTAAAATTTCAGTTGGTTTTAGGAGGGAGGGTGGAAGGCAAAGAGGAAGAGAGGAAAGAAATAGCAAGAGAACTTAAAATGAATTTATAAGCTGTATACCATTATATTCAACTACATATAGAGAAGATTCTTTTTCTGCTCATCTTAAATCTATATACCTCAACTAAAATGTTTACCGCTTACCACTTCTGTCATCTCAAACCTAGTAAGACTAGTTAACATTTCTTGATCACTTTTTTTCACTCAGTGTGGGCTTTGTGTCAAGTGCCTAACACGGACTATTCTATTTAATCCATACAATAATCCTATGAAACGAAAGTAATTGTTAAACACATATTTTAGTGAGCAAATTGAAGCTTAAAAGAGTTGAATGATTTCCCTGGTGTCACAGAGCTCGTAAGTTAGGGAGCTGGGATGTAAGTCTAAGCAGCTGGACTTCACAGTTGCTCAACTTCTCAGCCTCAGTTTCTTCACACATAAAAAATGGATTATCCATCTAAACCTTAGTTTCTCGGAACGATTACAACAGTGAAGGTATCTGAAAGTGCCTGGGTCAGAATCAGGGAGCACTTAATCAGTTCCCTTTTCTTTCTCTACCATAGCATTTGGGATTATCCAGCAATTATTAAATATTTATTGATTACCCACTATCTTGTCGGGTTTAACCGATCTAGAGCCACTGTTTCTTAGGAGAAAGACATTTTAGTCCTGACTTTGCCTCCAAGGATGTGTGACCTTAGGGAGCCTTTGGTGTTGGGTTTCCACTCTGGAAAATGACAGGTTTCTGCTCAGCCTTTCTGACAATGCTGTCTTATTTACACCAGAACCCACTTGATAAAATGTACACTTCCAGACCCTACCCAAGACCAGACTCATCAGGATCTTTTGGAGTGGGGCTTAGGTTTCAGCATTATTATCCCCAACTATAGTTTCAAAATAAGTATTAAACCTACAAAAAAGTTGAAAAAAATCATACAATGAACCCTATCTACCTTTCACTAGATGCACTTATTGTTAATTTGCTTCATAGATCTTTTTTTCTCTTGCTTGAGAAAAAATATTTGAAAAGTCAGACTCCATTTGAAAGTCAGTTCATAGGTTGCCACGTTTGCTTGATAATTCCTCTCTCTCTCCATTTGAAAGTCAGTTATGGGCATCATTTCACCCCTGAACATATCAACGCATATCTTTTAGGAACAAAGATGTCTACAACCATAACACCATTATTGCACCCAAGGAATTTAATTAATATTGATGCTATTATGTTATCAAATACACAGTCTATATTTAAATGTCTTTAATTACTACCAAAAAAAGTCCTTGTAGTTTTTCTTTGACGATCTAATCCAAAATCTTGCATTTTATTTGATTTTCATGTCTCTTTCACTTCCTTTTGTTTAGAAAATTGTTTTTTGTCTCTCATGACTTGATATTTTCAGGGAGTTCAGGCCACATGTTTTCTAGAATGCCCCTCCATCTGGATCTGCCTGCTTTCCCATACCTAGATTTCTAGGTGGTAGATTAGATCGAGCATTTATATTATACTCTGTGTACCTTTATTGGAACACATTCTAAGGACAAAACGAACTGCAAAAAATTTTGAACTTACTAAGTAGGTTTGCTGTTGGTATTGCTACTGGAATAGTAATAGTAATTCTGAAACAATCTCTTTCTATATTGTAGGACATGGCAAAATAAATAAATACCTTGACATTTTTGAAAACCAGATTTCTCATACATTGGGTGATAAAATATGGAATAAGGAGGAGCCAGCCTGGTGGCATAGCAGTTAAGTTCACACGCTCCATTTGGACAGCCTGGGGTTCGCCAGTTCAGATTCCGGGCACAGACCTCTGTACCGCTTATTGAGCCATGCTGTGGCAGGCGTCCCACATATAAAATAGAGAAAGACTGGCACAGATGTTAGCTCAGGGCCAATCTTCCTCAAAAAACAAACAAACAAATATGGAATAAGGAAAAATAAGAAAGAATCTATGATGTCAGATTTGAATTGGGGGTATGAGTATGAACTCTATCTACTACCATAGTAGAAATAAGCACATCTAGTCGTCAGATCTTGGTTTTTAAATAACATTTCACACTAAAAGGAACCAGCGCTCCTTAAGGAATGACTGATTATGGGGTTAGGTAGATAAAATATAAGTTGATCCTGGAATAACTTGTTATGTCAGAAAGAAAAAAATGCTTAATGATAATGGAGACTTGTCAAAAGAACACAGGAGTCAGCTTGAAGAGGCTCACATTTGGCATATCTGAGCAGAAAAGAGAATAATAATAGTAATGGGTCATAGCACAGTAAATAGGAATTTATATCATAGTGAAATTAAAATCAACAGCAACAGAAGGAAGTATATATGGAAGAAACTACATTTCAGAAGTCTGCGAATAAATGTTGAAGGGATTATTGAATTCGATGCTTTTTTAACATGCTCCCCAGGTGGTTCTAATTCCCTCCTAAGTTTGAGAACAACTGCTAGGCATTACCTTGAAGCACTTTAAGGCTATAATAGCTATGAAATCTGAAACATAGCCCCTGCCCTGAGAAAACTGATACTGAACAGAAATATATGAAAAATGAAATTCTAGCCAGCCTGCGACGATTTGTTTTCTCCTGGAAGTACTTCTGCTAGTATTTTCCCTGCTATTTTCTCCACCGGTCATTCTGGCTGCTCCTGAAGCTGGCTGTTCCATTCCAGCGTGGTCCTGGGAGAACTCCTGCCCTCTTACTTCCACCACAGTCCTCTGCCCCCGAAGTGCAAAATATTGACACCCACGGAAAAGCGAAAAGGAGGCAGCTGCCTGGGATTGTCTCCAGGCTCTGCCTTTTGCTTATTCTTGTTTTCTTCACCTCTTCACCAGGCAAACCACAGCTTGCAGGCATCAATGCCAGGCCAGTGGACACTGCATGTAAATACAGTGTCTTGCGATGCCTCAGAGGGCTTAAATTTTTATTCTAGAAGTAGGGCAGGAACCATTTGCCTGTAAATGTGTCTTCTGCCTCTGGGCTTCCAAGTTTTGCAATTAATTGGGGTTATTTTTGTATAGTTCTAGTTTAACCATGCATAGAAGCCATTCAAAAGTGAGCAAATAGTTACGAATTTCTCTCCCTGTAATCAATCTTTTCCTTTGCTTCCCACATCCAAATCGAGTGCCAGACCCCGTCGATTCTGCTTTCAACATTTTTCAAGTATCATCCTTGACTTTTCATTTTCTTTCGGCCATATTTTGAAGATGCGTATGGAAGAAATTGATTTCCTATTCTTCTTCACCATCACACCAGGACATCTATGCCTACGTAAGCCAACTTGCTGAAGTTACTAGTGTGGAGTGGGATATCTTGCCTACTAGGATTTCAAAGAGCCATTTTGTTCAACATGTCTTTAATATGGGCTCTAAACTGCCATTGCAAAAAAGGATCAAATGTAAAATCCCTTAAGAAAAGTGACTTAAATTTATATTATAGATCCCAAATGACTGGTATAAGCCTTGTTTCAGCAACAGCAGTTATGAAAGGGAAGTAAAAGAAGAGGAACTCCATAAGAGAAGGTGGAAGATAACCATCTAAGCACTTTAAATTCTGCCCTGGGCTACTCCTGCTCCTGGGAAAAGTCCCCACTACAACATTCTAAACTCAGTGAGCAATCAAATAACTCTCACCTGAATCACTGGCTGGCTGACAGTCTGGATGGTGGTCTATCTAGTTTATCAAGGATCCACCCAGGCAAATGCCAGGTGGTGTCTGCAAACACATTTAAAATTGATAATGCACCTGTTAGCCAACTGGGGCACACCAGAGAAGACAGAACTTGCTCAGCCTCTCTTCCTGTGCCATCCCTCTGTCTTAGGGCTTCATCTTTCCAATAAGAATCACTAACCCAGTATTATGATTTGGAATCAGAGGCTGGCTGCTTCCACCCATTCACACTCAGCACTGCAGCCATGGCATTCCCCCCATGTACTCTTTGTGTACAATCTGTCTTCCTGTCTTAATTATCTTTGCATCTTTGGGTCAGCCTACCTCCAGTACCTTCCTCAGTTCCTTAGAAGAGAAGGTACTTAGTAAGTGTTTAGTCAATAGATATTTACGTGGGTATTCCTTATCTTAGGGGTTGTGAATTTCAAGCACCTCTCCTGCTCCTCTCTCCTTCTGTTCTCCCATTTTCCCCCAGATATCAAAGAGCTCTCCACTTTTCTCTTCTTCACTATTCCCCTTGTATCTGCTCTCCATCCTGTATATTGAATAATCCCCCTAAAGATGTTCAACCTACTCTTTAGGAAACAGTACCAAAAGTACAATCATCACATTTTCCAAATCTGAATATTGGAGCATGGGTTCAAACCAGTAGAAGTTTAATCAGTAGGTAATAGGAAGTAATATTTGAAACAAGACTGTCCCTGACAATCCAAAATGTGTGGTTGTTGAAGCCCAAAGGGGACAAGGAGAATGGCCTGTGTTGTAATCCTCCACGGCCCTATCTTGCGTTTTGGTCCAGCCTATCTCTCTGATCTCCCCTCCCAACTCTCTCTTCCTGCCATGGGCCATGCTGACCTCCTTTTGGTCCCTTGAACCAGACAGGTTAGTTCTGTCTCAGGTGCTTTGCAAGGGCTCTCCCTTCTCCCTGGAACCCTCTTCCCTAGATCTTTGCAAGACTCTCATCTTCTTATCATCCATGTCCCAGCCCAAATGTCACCTTCTCCCAAAGACTTTCCTTAACAGCCACTGCCTCCAGATGTCCCTTGCCCTAAGTCACTCTTGACCCTATAACTCTGCTTTATTTTCTTCCTAGAATTTACTTCTCCACGCAAGTATCTTATGTTTGCAGTCTTTCTCCACCCTACCATCCACTACAATGGAAGCCTCACAGAGCACATCTTTGCCAGTCTGTCTGCTCCCGTATCCTAGCACCTAGAACAGTGCCCTGGGACATGGTAGGGGCACAACAAAACTGCGGAATGAATGGATGGACACTGCCCCTTCTGCCACAGGCTGCTGCTCACTCACATATGCTCAGCTCTGTGGAGCGGAGAATTGTGTGATCAGCTCTTGCAATTCTAAGTCCACCCAAACCTCTGTAGGAAATGCACCTCCCACAGGAAAGGGGAACACACGGAGGATTCCAGCTTTGGCTGGATAGGAAACGGAAGTCAAAAGTTTAGGACAGAAAGAGGAAGCACAACAGGAGACACAGCTAAGCAAAAGAAATCTGCTTAAAAAATAAAAATTAAAAAAAGACGGGACCTTCGAGTGCAGTGGTTAGAATACTGAAATTGGACTGGTAGTCATAATGACCCAGTTGAGGCTTTGTCCCAAACTTACTGTGTGCCATTGGGTCCATCACTGCTCTATGCTGAGCTTTAGGTGCCACACTAATAAAATGAGGAAGCTGGAAGTCTCTTTGGTCCTTTCCAGTGACAGTTCTTTAAAAGGGGAGACCTAGGAGCCTATGATCTGTCCTAATTGTAAGGGTTCTGCGGCTACACTGCAGTAGTCTCAGTCCCACTGAGAACTAAGAAATGAGGTAGGTAAGGTTTACCTTTGAGAGTCAGTATTACTCATCGGAGGCCAGATATGCAGAGCTGTCAGAGGGATAAGGTAGGACTTCCAGGCCAGCAAGACCGCACAGTCAGCAGTTTTAACATATTAACGTGTCTAAAGAAAAAAAATGTCCATTAGGGGAGGGGGAGTTCTCTAACCTTGGAAAGGAGAGGCCAGAGACCAGGGCTGGCTCTGCTTTTCCATATGCAGCCTGGAGGAAGGGTCTTAACCGCCAGAGCTTCCCTCCCAATGGAAAGACTGGCCTCAGTGCAAGATGAACGTGATAGCTTACAGGCTCCGAGCATTCTCAGGAGAGTGCAGGACGATCGTTAAGAGTCCAAACTCATCAAAACTGGCTTCAAATCCTGACTCTGCCATTTACTAGCTACATGACCTGTGCAAGTTATTAAACCTGTATCTCTATTATTTCACCTGTGAAATGGGACTGATGATAAAAGTAAGTATCCCCAAGAATTGCTGGAAGAATTAAGTCAATATATATAAAACACTTGGAATAGGGGCTTTACTATAATTCCATTGGCAAAGCCATCTCTGGCCAGTGTGCATGCCTGAGGCCTAATGATCTTAAATATTTGTCTCCCCCCCTTCCAATGTCATTTTCAACAAGCAACCTACTCCTTCTTATGTGGGTTTGCTTACACAGAAAAAATGTGCTTATCATAGAGATTCTGAGAAATTCCCATCCCAGAGCCTGCAATGTTTTATGGCAAATCGATAAACTACTTCTAGTTATGCCTGGGCCTCCCACTTTGCTGGACCACAGAAGCAAGATACAGGCATAGTGCAAATGGAGGATTTCGGTCCAGGGGCAGAACTGTTTTGATTTTCAAATCATCTCACTGGCATTCTGGTGCCTCTCTCCGCCTTACTGTCCTTGGGTTAGAATGCAGACACGCAGGCTCTGATTCTCCTGAAGAGCAACGCGCCTGAGTCCTCAGTCTCTAAAGCAGAGGGCAGAGGGTTTACCCACCCAACAGTGTATCAGCTCCTGGTCTGATCTTGCCCACAGTGGCTGCTGTCCCTGCCACGGGTGCCAGCTTTACATGAAAGAATAAAGAGCTTTTGTAAGACTGGTGGTCTAAAAATATAGGAAAGGAGGCACTCCAAGCTTTAATCCAAGGGTTCCCACTGGCCTGGCTGCATTGACTTCCCCTCCTCAAAAAAAATATGTCCAAGTGTTTTCATTTTATTCTGTGACCTCCTGGGAACAGCAGCCACCCTTTAGGGATTTGTCTGAGTTTTAAACATTCTCAATTAAAAGTGTGAGTCATTCTGGAAGGGTTAGAGAAACTTCAGTGAAGACACACATCAGTGGGAATATGTTCAAGGAGATTTCTTTCCTCCTGACACCTTGCTGGACTGAGTTTGCCTTTAGCAGTTGCGAGAGTTGTGAGTCTCGTTTTGTTTCGTTGTTGGAGAGAGCTGGAAAGGGGAGGTGAAGGAGAAGGGCGAAACACTTCAAGAGATCCATGAGACCTGCTCAGCGCTGGAAGAGAACTTGAGAGGTTCAAGGACCAGGAGGACCCTGGGAGGTTCAGCTATGACATAGGTTATGTGGGCATTTCCAGATTGGCCTGGGAAGGTAACCAATAATTATAATATCTTTCCTCTGGAAAAATGCAGCTTGAGCTCCCAATAAGTAACCTGTAAAGGGACTTCGGAGGTACAATGCATTGCAAGTGAGCTCTTAAATGGTGGACTTCCTACACTGGATCTTGGGAAGAAAGAGAAAGTCCCAAGAAGCATTTGGGGCGGCACAAGGAGCATACAAAGTGTTAGAGCTGGAAGCAGATTTACCCCTGGGCTCTGGGGCAGGCAGTGACCTGCTGAAAAGCCCAACCGGCAGAGACACCTCTCCAGAGACCCCACAGAAAGATGTCCTGCATTTAAAGAAAGGAAGTGTCGGGGGCTGGGATTAGCCTGACGTTTCATTTCGGGTTCTTGGGACAGCCTTGCCTCTTGACTCTCAGAGAACCCAGAGCCTCCGTTTGAGTTTACCTGAGTCCTTGCGGAAAGGAGAGACAAGTAAGAACTCAGCAGGAGAAGCCAAGCCTTGGTGAGGAAGCCAGAGTAAGGAGATCTGGATCCAGATACAACGGGGGGTTAAGACTGAGGGACAATTCAATGGATGGTATGAAAGGGATGGGGGCTTAGGAGCATCCAGCGAGGGGGCCAAGGCAGCACACATAGACCAGGCAAAGGTGCGGTGTGAGCGTCCGCGGGAAAGGGAGAGTCGAGAAGAGAAGGCTGGGGCGGAGTGGCGAGAAGGCTCTGGGAAGCTGTCCCTAAGGCGCCGCGCGCTCCGAGGAGGGAGGCGGCGTGAGCGTGCGACCGCCGAGGCTGCGGCGGCTGGAACAGGTGAGCGGCCGCCGGGTGGTGGGTCCCCGCCCTTCCCCGCGAGCGTGCCTCCTCCTACCGACTCTCTCCGGCGGTTAGCTGTTCCGCGGCTCCCCTTGGTTTGGGGTTTTGCAACGGGCAGCTGGCTTTTTTTTTCTTCCCTCCCCTGTTTCTGTCTCTCCTTCTTCTTTTAGGTTGCTCCACCCCGCCCAGGATCAGGCGAGGGGGAACCAGCTTGGCTGCGGCTGCCAACTCGCGCCGAGTGCGTCTGCAACTCCCGGAGTGGAGTCTCGCGTCCTGCCTCGTCCCCGCGGGGCGCGCGCTCCTCGCTCCCCCAGGCCCCGCGTCCTCCCCCCGCAACCCTTCCCCACTTTTCCCCGCTTTTGCAATCACATGGCATTTTAAGAATGCCGGAAAGATGGCGGTAGCGGCGGCGGCGGCGGCGGCGGGGCCGGCCGGCGCGGGAGGCGGCCGAGCGCAGCGGAGCGGGCTGCTGGAAGTTTTGGTGCGGGATCGCTGGCACAAAGTTCTGGTGAACTTGAGCGAGGGCGCCCTGGTTCTGAGCTGCGAGGAGGGCTCTGCGGCGTACAACGGCATCGGGACCGCCACCAATGGCTCGTTCTGCAGGGGCGCCGGCAGCGGGCACCCGGGCGCGGGCGGCGCGCAGCCCCCGGACTCGCCCGCCGGGGTCCGCACCGCCTTTACCGACCTGCCCGAGCAGGTGCCCGAGGCCATCTCGAACCAGAAGCGTGGCGTGAAGGTGCTGAAGCAGGAGCTGGGCGGGCTGGGCATCAGCATCAAGGGGGGCAAGGAGAACAAGATGCCCATCCTCATCAGCAAGATCTTCAAGGGGCTGGCGGCGGATCAGACCCAAGCCCTGTACGTGGGGGACGCCATCCTGTCGGTGAACGGGGCCGACCTGCGGGACGCCACCCACGACGAGGCGGTGCAGGCGTTAAAGCGCGCGGGCAAGGAAGTGCTGCTGGAAGGTAAGGGGTTAACGCCGCGCGGGCTGCGCTGGGCGCGCACACACCCACTCGCCCTCCCGCCGCACCCTCACCCTCACCCAAGTGTCCTCACACCCCAGGGGGCTGGGGGTGGGAGGTGGCATGGAGTTTTGACAACTTTTACCCACCTGGGGGCAACTTGACCCCACCTACAGTCGTTACAGGCTTTGATCCAGCAGGGTGTATGAAAAGGCTAGGCGAGCAGGGTGTCTCGAGCTCCTCTGTGCCGAGCGCCGGTCTCTTGCTAAGTGCACGTTCCCTCATTTTGATCTGCGGATAATCCAAGTGCAGTGTAGGGGCTGGGAAGTGGAACTGGAAATTAAGGTAGATGTCCACGTTACCAAGTGAGCTCACTGAGTAATCGCAACTCTGATAGTTTTCTGCTTTGGCACCATTTTCTCCTCTGAAGCCTGGGCAACTCAGCTAAAAGGGTTGAATCCTAAAGGGACCAGAGAGGGGTGACAATGTTTGAATGCTGAAACTCCGACCACTCTTCTAGACTTCCCTCCTTTCCGACAGGAAACTGGGGTGATGACTGGGGAGCTGTGCCACGGGCTGGGAAGTTGATGCAGAAGTTCAGTTGTGCTGCCAGGGGTTTGGCCGGTCGGTCTGGATTCCAGGTTGCTCTGGGTGGAGGGTTGCTGAAGTGGTTTTTCTGCCTCCATTTCTGGGAGTTTTTCTGGAGTGGTGTGGAAACAACTTGGCATTTATAAACAGTTTCCCTTGCGTGTGCGGCATCTTAAAGACTTCTCTCTTGGGATCTGATGTCCACAATCCCCTAATTATTGAATGTGAATAGCATAGGTAGCATCATTTTGTACGTTTTTGTGGTTCTTTGGTGTTACATGGGGGAGAAAGAGAGTAGGGAAGTTGGGGATAATGCGTTCTCCTTTCCACCACAGCTGTATTTCTCACTTGATATCTGCCTCCCTGCCCCTTAGCTGGCTTTGTACATATCTCTGTCAGCACTGATATTGTGTAATTATTTCGTCTATCTACTCAGCTTCCCCTCAACTGTAGACTGAGTCGTCCCGGGTCTTTTATTTAGTTATGGGTCGTCTCCCTTGAGCTTAGATGCTCAGTGACAAGCATGCTGAGTGAGTGAGTAAATGACCCCATAGCCATTGAAACAGAATGTTTCAACTGAGGCCTTGTAAACTGGTGGATGGTTTAAATCCTAAATTAAGGGCTCAAGTCCATTTCCTGCTCACCAGTTGTGGTGCTGGCCTGTGAAACTGAGAAAATTCAAAGTTGGGAAACCAACTTTGTTGTGGGTGACAGCTGATGCAACTCTCTGGTACGTGATGGCCCACCTCCTGGCCTAGAATACAGAGAATTTCCCTCCCCCTTATTTGTCTAGAGGATTTGTGATGTCTTCATATTTAATTGCTATCCTGGATCCAGAAAGTGGAAAGTTGTTTGCTTTGGCTTATGATTAACATAAGTAAACAGAAAAAAGTTTTCTTGATTCGAGTGTGTGTTGGATTGTGTGACAAGGGGCAGGTGGGATCTGGAGCAAGTAGAGTTTGGACTATAAACTGCTGGGCAGCTGCTCAGTTTCAATATTTACTGTAAAATATCGGGGGGACAAAAGGCAGGTCATTTTTATTTCAGGCACTGCCCTGCATTATGCTCTTTTTTTCCTGTTCTTCCCCTTGGTTTCAATTTAATGAATAATGACTTAGCAAAGAAGTAAAAAATATCTCTCACCCAAAAAAGAGGAAGAAAAGATGACTCTCTGCAGTTGAAAAGAAACTTAAACAAAGAAAAAAAAAATCAAGCAGTTATGTGGCTTTATTGACGCCGCAACTGAAAAGCGAGTTTTGTAAAAACCTCTCATAGGACAGTCTTACAACACGTTGTCATGTGCTGCAGGTAGGACATCTGGGAAAGACCTGTGGGCCTCCTGGATATGAACCATCGGGCCTTATCTTATCCCCAACCTGAGTTGTCAGAAATCCGCTGCTACTACGAGAAGCAAGTACCGGAAGCACCCAGCAGTGTCTCATATTCTGAGGCGAAGTGTTGGTCCTAAACGTGGCGGGAGTAATCATATACCATCCAGTCAAATATCGCACATTGTCTCTTTTGTAGCTTGGCCTAGTGCATGGATTCCCAGCTGAAAGGACTTGTCAGAACCACCCAAAGGGCTTTTTAAAATCACATACCCACTTGCCCATATTCTGAAATGCAGTCTTGATTCCAGAATTTCTACATAGGACAGGCTTTGCAGACGTAATTTAGCTGGACCAGAGGGCTCAGGGAGTTTTTTTTTTTTTAAAGATTGGCACCTGAACTAACAACTGTTGCCAATCTTTTATTTGTTTTCTGCTTTGTGTCCCCAAACTCCCCCCCCCCCCCCCATAGTTGTATATCTTAGTTGTGGGTCCTTCTAGTTGTGGCATGTGGGACGCTGCCTCAACGTGACCTGACTAGCAGTGCCATGTCCACGCCCAGGACCTGAACCCTGGGCCGCTGCAGTGGAGCGCGCGAACTTGCCCACTCGGCCACGTGGCCGGCCCCAAAGGGAGATATTTTAAAAATAAATTTATGCGGAAAATGCACTGTTTCTTACTTAGATTGCTTTTTTTTTGGTTGGTTTGTCTTTTGAGGGAGCCAAATGGTGGTTAGTTTAGTCCTCAACCGCGGCCAATACGCACCCAGTTACGTGACAAGCGCCCCCTAGTGGAGAGTCACCACCTCTCCTGGTGGAACGTCCTGTGAAATGAAACCTTGAGGAGCAAGTTTCTGCCTGCATTCTAGGCATGGATTCTGCCATAGATTCTGTCACAGAACGATCTTAACCTCCCAGCCTCAATGTCTTCTTCTGAAAATTGCGAATAAAGAAACTGGCTTGGGGCTGGCCCGTTGGCGCAGCGGTTAAGTGCGCACCTTCCGCTTTGGCAGCCCGGGGTTCAGCGGTTCGGATCCCGGGTGCGGACACGGCACCGCTTGGCAAAGCCATGCTGTGGTAGGCGTCCCACATATAAAAGTAGAGGAAGATGGGCACGGGATGTTAGCTCAGGGCCAGTCTTCCTCAGCCAAAAGAGGAGGATTGGCAGCAGTTAGCTCAGGGCTCATCTTCCTCAGGAAAAAAAAAAAGTAAAAACAAAAAGAAAGAAACTGGCTGGACATACTTACTCACAGGGCTGCTGTCTGGAAGAGCACTCTGAGAATAATAATAATTCATCAGTTACTGGACTCAAGATGTTCTTCCCCACTCCTCACCTGAGCAAGAAACAGCAATTGTGTGGGCTACTCAAAAGGAGGTCCAGGAAAGAGGACAGAGGCTTAAAACCTTAATGCACCCAGGGTCTGGCTATCACGAGGGGGCTGCTGCGATATGGCCCAAGTTTGCAATGTAACAGGGCCTCCATGGTTGAACACATGGCCAGCAAGGAACCTAAATTGCAATTCAAACCTAAAATAAATGTGTATAAACTATGCCGGTTAAGTCAGTGTTTAACCAAATATACTTCAAGGTTAAGATCAGAGATCTTCACACTATGAACCCATTTCCCATTACAGCAAGTGGGAGTAGGGACCCTGCATTCAGCCATGCAGATATTGAACCCGTAACTCCAGGAGGCACCATTCACACAGACTACAATGTGAAGGGCACCCTCTGGAGTTGGGCAGGACACACCTACATAGACATCCCTGGCAGCTCGGGGTGGGGGGAGGGATGAGATTTTTGCTCTCCTATTAATAGTAAAATAGTAATTTGAAATATATCAACCTTTTTGTGACTCAAACTACAATAAAATTAGTTTCTCCATGACTTCGTCGAGATCAAGGAGTGCAGAATGTTCTGGAAGACTCACACTGGGGCAGGGAGGTGGGGTGTGGACAGAATCATCTTTGAATCCAAAAGGTCCCCTATAGAACTAGACCAGGAAAGGTGGAAACTTGAAGGAGAAAATCAGAGACTGTTGTTGAAATAGCCTTGTCTATCAAAGCTTTCCCCCCAGTACTGCTCCCGGAAATGCACGGCTGTTGAGATCATCAAAAATGTCACTTTCACAATCAATTTCTCCAGTGGTGGCAGTGGAGATGGGGGCAGGGCGATGGGATGCCCAGGGAGGGGCAGTGATTTTGCTGGCGTAAAATCTCAGGATTGGAGGAGAATTTGAACTTTAAGGAATCTTACTTTGTTTAGGCTGTACAGATTCTTAAAGAATACCCAAGAACCCTGGAATGAGGGTCTTAAAACTTGAGTTCTTACCATTTAACTAATCGTTACACTTTTTACAAGATACTTTATTTCTTTTGGCCTTGGTTTTCTTCATTGGAAAGCTAGGGAGCTGGATTAAGCCATCTCTAAACCTTATTTCACCTTAAATCCTATAAATTCAGACCCGGAATATTTTGAATAGCAAATTTTCCTGACACTCCTTTTGTTTTTATGAAATGAATTTCGTAGATAATATAACCTAACTGTAATTTAAACTTAAAAATCAATATAATGCCCTATTATTATTATATTATTAACATTAATAAAATGGAGACATGATGTAAATTAGAAAAAATGTTCAATAGATAAATGCCTGGTATAGCTACACCAGAGGTCATAATGAAGGAGGTAGATGCTAGTATCTGTATGTAAACTTAACATCAATGCATAGCTACAGATAAAGATGGGTAGGGGGGTGCCATGTCATTTGGGATCTAGAAAAGTCTTGCACGGTGAAGGACTCCCTCAAATCTTGCAAGATGTCTCGGATCCCTGGCTCCTATCACTAAATGCTGGTAGTATGCTACCAGGACCCTCCCTTGACCTCTAAAATGCCTCCATAAATTTATGAACTGCTATTGGAGAGGGGCGTATTGACCGTCCACCTTTTCAAGAACCAATGTTCTATAAGAATGCTGATTCTACTTACTACCCTACCATGCCTAACCTTTTGCAAACTCATTTTACATATGTAATAATAGCTAATACTTACGTGGTACCTAAATTGTGCCGGATGCTGTTCTAAGCACTTTACATAGACTACATCATTGGATTTTTCTTAATAACCCCATGCTATTAGTATGTCTGTTTTACCGATGAGAAAACTGAGACACAGAGCATTTAAGTCGGTTGCCAGAGAAACACAGTGAATAAATGCTGAGGCTGACATTCAAGCACAGGCCTTATGGCTTTTGATCCTCATAAACAGCCTCATGAGATAAGCAGGGTAGGGATGCTCAGCCTCAGTTTGTTGATTAGGCAAGTGAGGCTCCAAAGGTGGAAAGATTTGTCCTAGTTAGGTCTTCTGCTTTCTTGTCCAGTATATTAGTTTCTACTGCTACTGTAACAGATTACCAGAAACCTTAGTAAATTGGAACACACATTTACTATCTTATAGTTTTTTAAATTCAGAAGTGTGATGCAGATATCACTGAGCTAAAATTAAAGTGTCTGCAGAGCTGCTTTCCTTTCTGGAGGCTGTAAGAGAGCCTTTTCCAGAAGCTTCTAGAGGCTGCTCGTATGCCTTTCCTCATGGCTCCTTTCGATTTTTCAGCCTGCGATGGTAGCTTGAATCATTTTTACGTTGAATCACTCAACCTCTATTCTGCCTCCCTCTTGCATTTTTAAGGACCCTTGGGATTACATTGGTCGCACCCAGATAATCCCGAATAATCTCCCTATTTTAAACTGATTAGCAACCTTAATTCACTTTGCAACCACAGTCCCTCTTTGCCGTGTCAGGTAACCTAATCACAGGATCTGGAGACTAGGATGTGGGAATCTTTGGGGGCCCATTATTCTGCCTAGCACATCTGGTTTGCTGAAGTTGTAATGGTACAGAGTTCCCAGGTAGCACTTCAAGGATACACTGAACCTCAGTAAATAATCACTTCCTGTCTCATTGCAAAGGAGTTCCTCATTCATTCATTTACCTATCTAATAAATTATTTATTTGGTATCTTACGTGTGCCACACACCACGAGGGCATTGCCCTCAGGAAGGAACATTCTAGTGACAGACACAGATAAGCACTGTGCAGCAAATACAGGACAGAGTAAAAAGTGCTACCTCAAGGGCAATATGTCATGTTGGGGGTAGCCCATGGGAAGGACTTCTGGTCCATTCTTGGACAGGGCTATGGAAGGCAAGTGCCTCAAGGCAGCCCAAAAAAGAGCTTGGGCATCAGTTGTGGCTTTGTGTGGCTAAGAGGGCAGAATGTGACCTTCAGACCTGGCTGAGGGAGGAGAGTGAAAAAAGACCAGAGAACTGAGCAGGGACCAAGGCTTGCAGACCTTGTTACAGAGTTGAATTTCATTCTCAGGGTGAGGTGTTTGAAGCAGGGAAATGTCATGCTCAGTTTCACATTTCAAAAAGATAACTGTCTAGGGCTGTGCTCCCATCATGAGGTTGGCAAGGTTCTAGTGAAATGATCCGGCTCCCTGTGCCCACCCGGCAGCGCTGGTATTCAGCCGCTTGACCCTGAATTATACTTAGGAGCACCTTCCCGAGCAAGCCTTAGGTTTGTGAAGTGGCTTCACTCACACTGTGATTTTGTCACCAGGTCAACCTTCCGTGGATGGTTGGACTGGTGCAATGATCCCCCTTTTGTGCAGGAGGAAGCAGAAGTACCAGAGATCAGGTGACTGGTCTGAGGTTACCTTGTAAATGAGGGAGCTGACTTCAGATTATCTAACACCCCATTGAGGGCTTCCTGCTGCATACCACACTAACTCGAGACGTGGTGCAGTGGACAAAGAGTCTGAGAGGAATCAGGCGTGGCCTCCGATTTCAGGGAGTTTACGGTAATTAAAGAGGTGGGGCATTTGAGGCTGATTGTGAAGTACTTGAGATGAGTAATAGAAATTAGTGTGATTTTGACCCCAGGATATGTAGCATAGTACCTGGCACACGTTAGGCTGTTAAAATGTGTTAGAAACGGGAAAAAATGGAAGGACAGAGGGAAGGAAGGAAGAAGGTAAGAAGGAAAAGAAGGAAAGAAGGAAGGAAGGAAAGCAGGAAGGAAGGAAGGAGGGAGGGAGGAAGGGAAAGAATTTGGGAATTTAGTGACTCCTTGTTTATGACTCCCGTCCGCCACCACCACTCATGCTGTTGCCCTGTGATGATAAACATTTGGCATCTGGTAATAAAAATTATGCCTTGCTCAGTAGAGAAGAGGAATAAAGACGTGACTTTATAGATCTCGGAAGCACGCACTTACCATAGACTCATCTTGAAAGACAGTTAACCGAAGAGGGGCCAGACATGATTTTAAAAATTATCGAAAAATGTAATTATCCTTTTAATGTTATATTTATAACCACCTTTCCTTTGCCCCCTCGTGACTCAGGGACCTACAAGTCTGAATACGTAAGAACGCTTTCTACCTAAGGAAATGAAAACTGTCTGCTTAGATATTTTAATTGTTTCTTTTTTAAGCCTCTGTTTCAGCCTGAGAATCCGGACCATACTTCCTTCAGTGAAGCTGACCGGACCGGTCCTTCACTTGCTTATTTCTGCTGTGGTGGGGAATGCTCTTCGTGTTCAGCGGTGCGTTTTAGCAGTCACCCCACGGAGGATGTAATAAAAATAACTCATTGCACCCGGCTCCACATTTGTGAGAGGCATCTAGCCGAAGCTACCAGTGGTCTGTTTGGCGAAGGGAAATTATTCTCTGGCAGCTAGTGGCCTACTAAGAATTCTATTTCAGATGATGCATTTCAAAGCAGTTAATGTTAAAGAAAAGCCAGAATTTCCCCTGCATTTATACCAAGTGTTTTATATACCCAACCTCATTACCCACTTCACTGGCTTTGATCTATAATAAGCCTTGCCTTCAGCTCTGGCCTGCAGAGTGAGACTTAAGAGAAAATATGTAATACACACCACGAAGCAAATGTCCTAACGGACACATGCAAATGAGTCCCCCTCCTGAAGTGGTTTAGACAAGATGGAAAAGTTCATGATTAATGGTGATTATAATGGAAATTAACTTGATGACCTGTACTTTAGTTAGTACTTTTTAAAACTACTTCTCCTCCCTGTGGTTTGAAGCATCATACTTAGCATGTTGATAAATGTGGGAAGCTCTATCTAAAAGTTGGCTGGTTGCTGAGTATTGCGGCAATTGGCATATCCAATTTATTTGCATTGCTGTGAAAACCCCCATTGTTTCTTCCCATGGCAATTTTTTTTCTCAAAGCACTGTAGTGCAGTAGTTTAGAGGGTGGGCCTTGGGTTTACTCTGGGCTTAAGTTCTTATTCTACCGCTTTCTAGCTGTGTGATCTTGTGCAAGTTACTTAACTACAAGCCTCAATTTCTTAATCAGTAGGTTCATTGTGAGGAGTAAAGGTGATTATGTATGTAAAGTGGTTAGCTCATGGCCTGGAACCTAGGAGGCACTAAATAATTACTAACTATATAATATGTCATATCTCAAGCTTGGCTAAGCGTTATTTTCAGATAGAAGGTTCAATCATATATGTGAAATGAAAGGTTCAGTCATATATAAAATCATTTAGGGGCAAAGGGACAGTGTGGGATTTGCCATGTTAGGGAACCAAACAATGTAACCGATGGTCTAGGAAAGTTCATTTGCCTTGTAGGGGTGAATTACGATCCTACGAGGGTGTATTTCATTGATGATTTTTAGTAGCATCAGATATTTTCCATCAACCGAACCGCAGTGTAGGCTGCTGTGGTTTTGGGTGGGCAAATGTGAACTGTTTTAAAATGCTGATTATGCAGGAACAAACAGAAAAGTGTTTTGTAAAGGGAAAGCAGGCAAGTAAGGATTTAACCTACACAGCAAAATTCAAAATTCTTTCAAAAATTTTCTAGTGTTTATAGGAATGTGGAGATCTTATTAGTCAAAAGAAGCCCAAATATTTCTTGTATTAAAAATGTAAAATATTTACATAACTATTACTAAACTGACATTATACTTTAGTTTTTTATTCTATTGTTTAGTACTGTATTTCCTGGAATCTAAGAGGCCACGCAGAGGAAGATCTGTCTTGTTTATGTACCTTAAGAGAGAAAAACATGTCTAAGATGGGGAGGCGAATAGGATATCTGCTTCAAGTCGGGACACCAAAGGGCTCTCCCTTCCACGCAGGGATAAATGAGAAACCCATCACACAGCAAAGGACAGTAAAGGACTTCACACGTCTCAGATTTGTACCGGTAGAAGGAAGAAAAGATACATCCCCTGAAATTTTGAATTGCAAGTCGGTTCTAAAAACTATTCAGGTCTGAATTTACAATGTCAGTCTGAGTTTAAAAAAAAAGTTAGGCAGATAATTTAATGTAAAGTGTTCTCAGATTGGGAGGGCCCCCATGAATGACAGAAGCAGTTATAAATATTCTCTGCAAGACCTCAGCTTCCATTCAGGCCTCCAGCCCAAATCAGAGATGCTGCAATATGAAAAAAATGGGCAGTTTGAATTGATAAGGTATGGTGTATAATAGTTATACAATTGGATATTAAAATAATTTTCTTTAATGCTTGTAAGGTGGGAACTTTCTGGTAGATTGAAGCAAAAAGCTATAGAAGAATGAGATGAAATTCCTGTTCTTCTAAAATAGAACAGTCCAGGGGCTGGCCCCATGGCCGAGTGGTTAAGTTCGCACGCTCCACTGCAGGCGGCCCAGTGTTTCGTTGGTTCGAATCCTGGGTGCGGACATGGCACTGCTCATCAGACCACGCTGAGGCAGCGTCCCACATGCCACAACTAGAAGGACCCACAACAAAGAATATGCAACTATGTACCGGGGGGCTTTGGGGAGAAAAAGGGAAAAAATAAAATCTTTAAAAAATAAATAAATAAATAAAATAGAACAGTCCAGAGGGGATACAGGTGTAAGTAATCAGTTGCACCTATAGAAATTACAAAGTCTGTAATAATAATAATAATAAATTTAAAGGAGTAAATGCTGTAACAGAACTTATGGACTGGCTGAGGGCACTAAGGATATCAGAAGTGGGAAGGAATGTTTCACAGACGAGATGACTTCTACAGTAGGGTTACATAAGCAAAGTGAAATTTAAAATATAGGTAATTACTTGACTATTTGGGGCCCTGCATATTTCAAATACTTTCATCTGAAGCGTCCTTTCATCTGCAAAGAAAATCAAGGTTAATGATTTTTCTTTTTTGTTTGCAATATCCATATATTGTCCTCTGCTCTCTCCTTCATTCTTAGAATTTGTCTCAATCAAAATAATATATGCTTATAGCATTCCTGTGCCTACCCGTCCCCATGTCTTCTCTCCTGTTCCCCAGAATATTAGAATATGTATTTTATTATATTTAATATTTATTGATATTAATATAATATATTCATATTAAAATATCAATTCTCATAGAAGTGTAATATATATTTAGATATATATTTTCTATTTATTACATATTTAGATATACATTCTATAGGTATATCGAATATATATGTTCTAATGTTCTAAATCATATGCCTTTATTGCTGTTTCTTGATCTATCAGTTTTAGCCGTTATTGACTCAATCAGTCTGTGTTTATAAAATTATGGCCATGTCCAATGTTGTTCCACTTTCCAGCCAAGTCATATTCTATGATCAGGTTTCTTGCAGTTACTAACAGCTTCTCTTTTTTTTCTCATTTGCTTAGTTTTCTTATACCTGTCTCAATTTTTTTTCCAAATGCAGCTTTAGATTTATCAAATTTCTAGCAATAGTTTTTTTTCAAATGCTCATAGGTATCAGATAATCCACCCATTCTGTTTATTTTTCTCCTGGAGCCCTGCCACTCTGGACTGGTTCTGTCTTGGCCTGGTGCATGGCCATCTTCCTCAGGCTGTCCTTGGCTTTCTCCTGTTTCTGTTTTCCTAGATCTGGTGTCACCTTCACTTTTGGTTTACTCTCTCATTTTGCTGGAGCACGTTCTTCAGTAACTTCCTGAGAAAGAACATTTGAGAGGTAAATGTGTGAAAACATCTTTAATCTATTCTCTTACTGGATTGATACTTTGAGTATGACAGTCTAAGTTAGCTGTCATTTTCCCTCAGCAGTTTTCAGAGGTGCTGGTGAGAAGTCTTATGCCATTCTCATTCTCTTTCTCTTCTGTGTGATTGTTTCCTCTTTCTGGAAACTTTTAATAACTTCTTTTTATCACAGATATTCTCAGTTGTATATAGTGATTGGCCTTGGTGTGGGGCTTTTGTTAGTTAATTTTCTAGGCACTTGCTGGGCACTAATAGGCTAAAGGCATAGTTCCCAAACTGTGTGCCAAGGTGCTCTAGAGTACCCCAGTGAACTCACAAAGGGGCCATGGAATATTTTAAAATTTCTCAGAAAACGTAGCAATATCTGTTGGACACCAGGGAAACCATTAACTTGAGTTTCAATATTAGATTGCTATGTTCCTTCAATGATGTCAACATCTTTGCAAAGCTGGGTTTTCTGCAGTGGCTGTGGTTAAAAAAAAGGCACCACATGAAAAGTATCACGGAACAAGGAATGAAGGTGCAATATCCAATATGATTCCAAGGTTTGAGAAGTTGTATGGTGCCCAACAGGTGCTAAGTTTTTGGGACATAAAGATGTGCTACATTGTTTGGACTTCACTTAATAAACTGAATTGATAGGTATTTCTTTGGGCCTAAGAGTGTCGTAAAAAAAATAATTGAGACATTAATGGTGCCATTTACTGAATAGGTTGGGACCTGTGGTCGAAGACACTTACACTGCGGTTCTGGAACGTTTTCTTGTGTTATTTCTTTGACAATTCCTCTCCTCTGTTTCCTTTGCTCTCAGTGTATAGAAATCCTTTTAGTTGAATGTTGGAGTCTCTTTATTGACATGCTCATAAACTGATTTTTGTGGCTGCCTTGTTTTTTCTCCAATTGTCCTTCTCTTTTTAGTTTTGTTCTTTTTCCTAAAGAATTGCTAGATTTTTCTCTTCAACTCTTGTATTTGTTTTTATTCCACCTGTCATATCTTTAAGTTCCAAGAACATTTTCTTGTTCTCATTCTTCCTTTTTTTATAGCACCCTCTTGTTTTGTGGATGCAATGTCTTTGCTGATCTCTCCGAACTTATTAATAATAGTTTTTTGAAGATATTTTTTGCACCAGTATTGACTTTGATGTCTCCAAGTTCCTTTCTCTCTACTTCATTTTTCAGTGTATTATGCATATCTGATAGCTTATATATTTTGAGATTTGTTCCATTTTTGTGTTCCCACAGAGGCAAAACCTGAAAGGAGGATCTCAGTGTAAGAAGGTTATGGGGATGGAATCCCAGGAAACACTGGTAGTTGAGTGGGAATATGAGGTGGTGAAGGGAATGAACCCATACGGGCCCCACTATGAGCCACTCAGTCAACTCTGAAGTCCGGCATATCCCAGCTGAGGGGTGAGAAAGCAAGTGAACCTTATTCACCAGCTTTGCATCCATCTTTTCTTTAAAGGCTACTGCTAGGGCATTACTTCTCAGGTACTTCAGGCTGGCATCTCTGTGAGGGTCATGCGTACTCCTCTGCCGAAAAGATGCCCTTAGGTAGAGAACTGCAGGTGTTCACTGTAAGCAGCCTTCTGCGTGTAGAGTTGACTGCAGAGGAGACATAAGGCACTGACTTAGGCTTCATCAGAATCACGTTTCTTAATTTAAAGTGTTTAGAAGAAATCACGGTGGAAAATATACTGTGCACAGGCCCAAACACGTTTCCATGCCAAATCTTTTGTAAAGGCTGGTTGAGACATGATCAAGTTGGGGTATATTATCCTCAGGAAGCCTTTCAAGGCAAGATTTTGGCCACCTATACCTGATTTTTAATTTTTTTGGATTTGTGGTTTGCAGAGAGCCTTGTAGATCCAGTTAGTTGATTGCACAGTTCCTGTGACTAGGTTATGCACAAGTTCGATTAATTGAACCGGAGGAGAGTATTGTGTTTCTCAACCTCAGTGCTATTGATATTGTGGACTAGATAATTCTTTGTTGGGGGAGGGGGAGCTGTCTTTTGTAATGTAGGATGTTTAGCAGCATCTCTGGTCTCTACCCACTAGATTCAAGCAGCATCCTCTCCCCCTAGTTATAATAACTAAAAATATCTCCAGGCATTGCCAAATGGTCCCTGGAGGGCAACATAGCCCCCAGTGGAGAGGCGCTCATGTACAGCCCGTAGCACTGGTTCTCAAAGTTGGCCATCCATTAGAGACTTCTGGGAAGCTTTAACCCTCCTCACTGGATCCCTCCCCAAGAGATCCTGATTTTAATTAGTCAGGGATTTGCTCTGCATGTTAGTCGGCTTACAAGCTCTGCAGGTGATTCCAATATGCAATGAGGGCTGAGAACCACTGGGCGAAAATATCTGGTCATTAACTGTAAAGGAGTGAAGCAGACAGGGTCTAAGACAATCAGGCGTGGTGGGGCCCATGGTGAACTGTAGTGATTAGATCTCATCTAAGGTGGGCAATGTAAGCTCCTGTTGCCTCGTAGAAGAGATCTCTTTTCTGTTTTGCCTCGAGTCTTTGGCTCTTGTAGATTGATTTCCCTTTATTTGCGCTTTGGAGCACACAAAAGACGTTAACAGCACACCTCTCTTTTGATAATTCTCTTCCTATTCTGGCAACAAAGAAACTACTGAGTCACAGAGTGACAGTCAAAAGCTTGGACTCGGCATGAGCAAAGTGGACAAACTAGCTTTGTGACCTTGGGCAATAGCCGTACCTGTCTAGAACCTGGGGATTACAATAGTTCTTTATAGGGCTGATGTGAGAATTAAAAAGTGTTAATATAGAACTTAGTACAGTATCCAGCACGAAGAGTTCAGAGTGCGTTGGTTATTATGATGATATGTCTGTCTTTCTCCATTAGACTGTATGATCCTAAGAGAAGGGGTCAGGTCTTATCTATCTTAAAAACTTCGCAGTTGTCTGTTGATCATTAGCCATGGCCCTAACACAGCAGGATTTGGGCAAAAGTAAGAAGCAAGCATCTTTGGTTGGTGAGATTTACTAACTATAAAATAAGGTACATGGCGTTGGGTCAATAACTACTCAAGAACATCTCCAGGCCATAGGCCTTCATTATATCAATCTCTGGTTGAAAGAGGGCCTAAATTAACAAAGCCAGATGTGCTATCCCAATCCTTACTTCTAACACTTGGAAAATGGATTTGAAGTGGATTTACTGGTTTTCAAATATTTTAAACACTTTAAGATTTTTATGTGGGTGCATAAATTATAGCTCGTGTCCCAGAATCATTATTTCTCATTTTGCTGGAAAATGTACTCTCCACAAATTTACCTTTTGCTGCAATAATCTTGGAATGACAGGAGACCGTGTTCCCGGGATGATACATTCATCAATCTGTGTTTATCAGGGGAAAACGTGAACAAACTTTATGAGTGTTCCAGGTACGGAATTAAGTTGTATATCCTTTGAAAATGCCCACAAGACCTGGAAGAATTCTCTGAAAGAAGAAACTTTTTAAAGAGTGAATCTCAGGCACTGATTTCTAAAATTCCATTCTCAGCTACTTACTTTTTTTAGATGTGTTCGTATTCATATATGTGTGTACAAAATATCCTTTGGGAAAATTGAAAGTTCCCCAGATATAGTTGTAGAGACAGATCACACGTAGAAAATGCACATAACACTATGTGACAGCTTTACTAAATGAGGGTTACAGATAGTAAATGCTACACATATAATTAAGGAGGAATCCTGAAAGTTGAGGACAGTAAGGAAAGCTTTTGCAGAGCTCGGGCCTGCACTAGACATGGCATAATTCATTCCTGTCTGCCGCTGCCTACTTCCACGCTGTGTAAAAACGGCATGCTTGAAATGCAGAGCAGCTTTAATTCAAGTCTGCTCGCCAGCCCTTTCCCACCAGGGTGGAATACTTAGACTACTGGGGGCAGGTCCCAGGCCCCGGGAAACTTCCACTTCACACGTTCCTCCTGTCAATTTTCATATCCAGATCTGTTTTATTGATTTTCGGCTCTTTTCTCTGGCCTTTCTAACACTTCTACAGATTTTGTCTCCTGTTACAGGTTGAATGTGTCGCCTCCAAATTCGTGTGTTGAAGTTCTAACCCCTGGTGTCTCAGAATGGGACGTTTGGAAATAGGGTCATTGCAAACGTAGTTAGTTAAGATGAGGTCATACTAGAGTGAGCTCCTAATCTGCTATGATTTATATCCTTATAAAAAGGGGAAATTTGGATGCAGACACACATACACACAGAATCCCAAGTGAACATGAAGGCAGAGACTGAGGTGATGCATCTATAATCCGAGAGACTCCAAAGATTACCAGAAAAGCATCAGATGTTGGAGAAGGCCTGGAGCTGGTTCTCCCCCAGAGCTCCCTCCCAGAAGGAGCCACCCTGCCGACATCTTGATTTCAGACTTCCGGCCTCCAGAACTGTGAGGGAGTAAGTTTCTGTGGTTTCAGCCACCCCGTGTGTGGTACTTCGTTCTGGCAGCCCTGGCAAAAAAAAATCACACCTCCTATGGGAGACTTTAGAATAAATTTCATAAAAATTTGGCAAGGAGTTTAAGGAGTCAGTGAATAGTAATTGAATTCAAGCATATTTTTTTCCTCTTTGTCAAATGTCTAATGGGGCCATCTGTCATTACTAAGTTTTCAAATAAATTTCTCATCACCTCTAGGCATGTGAGTCAGCACCGAGAGGGGTGGGCAGTGGGGAAGCTTGTTACAGGTTGATCTGTGTTCGTAGACTGGGTGGGGACCACCTCTCTGTTATGGTGCACACAGCACTGCTAAATTTTGCTCTCATGCATGTTACCCTTACCATGAATACTGTTACTTGGGAGAAATACTTCTGGATGAGTCAAAATCTGATCTCCATGCAGTTACAATCATTAATAGTGTTCCCAGAATCTTTCCATCTAGGGTTGCTAGATAGAATACAGTTACTTGACACAAATAATTTTTCTAAGTACTGTTACCCTCACATTGTAAAATACTTATGTCAAGTATAAGTATACTTTTCTAAGTATAGGTATTTCTAGGTATAAGTATGCAAATATTGCATGGGGCATACTTATGTTAAAAAATGTTTGTTGTTTGTTTGAAAGTAAAATTTAACTGGGAATCACGTGTTTTGATTTACTAATGCTGACAACCCTATTTACATGGCTTTCAAAACTGCAGTCTTGCAGGCAGGCAATGACAAAACCATGAGTCACTGGAGATAGACTAATCAGAGGGTGGGTCATCCGAAAATGGTTTTGTAGAGAGAAGAGGAAACCCAGAAGCTGCTCAGAGGTGTGGCTTGTCAGGAGAAGACAAGAGGCACAGATGGAGGGTGGGATTCCTTCTCTGAAGTCTTTGCTCCTCATCCCAATTTTAGAGGGACCAGAATTGGGAGCAGCAGCTAAGAAATGGGGGAAAGGGGCCAGGAATAAGATGGCGGTAAATCTAGAATGAGCACTGAGTGAATTACTGGTGAAGACTGATGTTACTGACGTGACCTGAAGTAGTTATCATCTGAAAATTGAAGAATTAGCATCTTGATGATGTAGCTGCAAAACTAATTAACAAGATTGTTATTAATAACAGCCCGCCTTTGTATCTTTACCCTGCTTTCTTTCTAGCACGTCCCAGTACATATTTTTATATACTCTAGTGTGTGTGTGTATATATATATATATATATATATACACATATATAGTCCATGTACTACATTTTATTTATTGGTTTCTTGTCTGTCTCCTGCTGTTCACAGCTATATTCCCAATGCCTAGAGGGTTACCTGGAACTTAGTGGTCACTCGATAAATACTAGTTGAATGAATGAGTAAATGGATAGCTTTCTGTAAGTAACCTAAGGCTTTATAGACCACTGTCTAGTTAGTCATTTTGAAAGAAAGCTTTCCATATGAAAGTCTGAGAAATTTCTACCATTGTGAATTAACTTGGGCTAGGACGGGCCGACAGTGGTGGTGGGAGGAGTTTAGAAAGGGAAAGATCCATTTTTCAAACATTTCTAGCATTCCGTTCTAAGTTATTGAGTGAGTCACGCTTTAGGACATTGTACAGTCTAAAGAACTTCTCAAAGTCTCTCCAGTTTCTTGTTAACTGGTAGTGAAGTTAACCTTCTTAATAGTGAATTCACCAGCTGTTTGCACGTTCCTCCAGTTTGATTGATGACGGGGAACAGAGACACATGGGAATTAAGCTTCATTTCCTGGATCTTACCCTATTATTTTCTTATCTAAACCAGTTGCAATTTTTTTTTTTCCTTTCCACGGCATAAAAAAAATTTATCACGCCTGACCTAAAATAAAAATAAGTTGAAGCACATATTTATCATTGAGAAAGACACTGTGAGCTAGTCACACATAAAAGGTCTTTCATGTGCTTCAAATAACAAATATATGAAGATAAACTCTAATAATTTTTTGTTCTTTGGCAGCAGCATTAAAATTCAGATTAAACCTCTGATTGTTAATGTGTTCTAGAATCTTGTAAATAGGATTTTTTTTAATCACCTTAGAAAAATCTGCATTTGAGTAGGTAAAACAATGTAGGTTTGGAAACTAAATAGGCTGATTTGCAGTTGCACAACTCCTTGGACCCTAACCACCCAAATCTTCATGATTCCAGTTCTTAGAAGCCCAGGACTCTGGGAGAAGAAAAAGTTTTTGAACAGGAGTTGGTCCTTTCAGTGGGACACTTGAGAGATTGTATGCTGACCGATTACATTTGGGAACAGCATTTCTTCATGGGCAGCCTGTGTCCCCTCTCTTCGATGTCCACTTGTCTTATCTTTTTAGCAGCATGATTAGAAGTGGTTGCTGCAATTCTGTGGAAAAATCCACCAGGAGGTTATCATATTTAATGTTTCCGGAAACTTCCTTTTGAAGGTGATAACAGTATTTCTTAATCACTGTGCCGCTGGGCAAGCACAGGTGTGTTGCATACCGTTAAATCACTCTATCCTTAGGACATAATGTTGTTCTTTGGAAGTATTTGGCTCTCCTCCCCCCTCCTTCCCCCCCCCCCCCGTTTTTATGCCAAAGAAGGCATATTTCCCAACTTACTCTCCACACCCAGCCAAGTATTCTTTCAGAAATCCTGAGTGATTTTTTTTTTTTTTAACTCATTCCATCCCGGTTGCATCTCCAGACTCACAATGCGTGTTTCTTATTCTGTTCAGGTTGCGCGTATTGACTGAGAATCTCCTCTGTAGTGAGCATCATAGCAGGTTTCAGAGGTAGAAGCGTATTAACGAAGCAGCAGTCCTCAAGGTGTTTACAAGCCACTGGGGGAAAAGACCTATAGAGAGGCCACATTCTGCTCTTTCCTTCCGTTAGAGTTTGCCTTGCATCAAGTCAGAGAGAACCATGGTGTAACAGTTCAGTCCTAGCAATAAAAAGAGTGGGTTGGCATTGTATTTCAGTCAATTTTGGTTACATTCAAAGTATGAGCCTTGAGAGGCAAGCGATGGAGAAACGAAGGACTTCTTGATGGGAATCAGTTAAGAAACATTTCATAATAGCAGCTTCCTTTTTATTTTCTGCAGGATAAACCCCAAATCTTTGGTCTGCCATCAGAACCTGCTACAACTTTAGCCCCAACTCACTTTTCTAACTTCCCACGTGAGCGCTACACTTTAGCTAAATTATTCCACTTCTTATGTCCTGAAAACACTGTACAATGTAGGACCTGCCACAATACTTAGCTAGCAGCAGCAATTCGTAGATATTTTGAGAACGAATAATGAGTGAATGAATGAAGAATGAATGTATGTATTTCCTCTTCCATGTTATTTTTTAACACGATTTTTCACAGCATTCTGCACCAAGAATATTCCAATTGCAAGTTCCTGAGAGAGAGGGAATCTGATTGGTGTTACCTGAGTCAGCTGTCTCTCCTTTGTCTAGACATCTGTGTCCAAGAAATCAGGCTGTGTGGCCAGTTGCTCACTCAGCAGGGATTCTGAGCACACTCTCTGGGAAGTGTGTCATGAGTGTGACCTGCCACACCTCTGAATAGCCTAAGGAGCAGAGTTCATGAGATTGTCAAGGATCACGGATCTGGAAGGGGCAGGGGGGAACAAGGAGTTTGCTGATTTTTCTTTACCCTTAAAGTTGGACAGATGTTGAAAGAGTGGCTAGAATTAGAGAAGGTTACAAAGGAAGTGGTATTTTCAGGGGAAAGCCAGGTTTCCATTAGGGCAAGTAGGAGCAGTAGGGAGTGTTTGAGCAAGATTAAAGATAAGGAGAAAGAGGGGCCGGCCCTGTGGCCGAGTGGGTAAATTCCTGCGCTCTACTTTGGCGGCCCAGGGTTTCGCCTGTTCGGATCCTGGGCGCGGACAAGATGGCACTGCTCATCAAGCCACGCTGAGGCCATGTCCCACATGCCACAACTGAAAGGACCCATAACTAAAACATACAACTTTATACTGGGGGGATTTGGGGAGAAAAAGCAGGAAAATAAAAAAGATTGGCAGCAGTTGTTAGCTCAGGTGCCAATCTTTAAAAAAAAGATAAGGAGAAAGAATTTCTATTCATAAGAAAACATAATCATTTTATTTTATGCTTTAGTGACGAGTATTGATATCCTTAATTTTCTCGTTGTCTCATTATGATTAGATATGCATTTACTATTGAATACACATGACCAAGTCTACATGTGTAACACTGCTCTTATTTTAAACAATGCATCCAATTCCAAACAGTAATATTAAATGTAAGGAAAGCAACCCACTTTTAGGGTGGGATTTACCCATGATTGTTGAATGATTCAGTGAAAAGTGAGTGAGTGAATGACTGAGTTAGTGAAAACGGGTAAGTGGGAAGTCAGTGTATTGGCAAAACTGTCAGCTTTATATAATTTACTCCAGTGAGAAATATTTGCTACTCTCTATCAGTTTGCTACCAGAACTTGTTTTCAAAATTAACCCAGAATAGTTGTCCCAAGTTAGATCGAGACATTTGCAAAAGCTTTTTAGGCTAATGTATGATTGTGTATTATAGGAGAACCATTGATTAGCCAGACCTAATAAGAATGTGGAAACTTCTCCCCTTTTAAACTTCCTGTGACGTACCCTTGCTGTCAAGACCTGTATAAGGGGATTTGATTAGAAATCAAAGGGAAACCTGTTATCCTTGTTTTTCTTTCTGAATGAAAAGCAAAAGGTAAATATCACGGTTGAATGGAAAAGTAAATTGGATTTTAAATTTTTGTGTGTGTTTTCCCAGTTTGAGGTGGTCAGACTTCATTCAGCTGTACAGCTGTAATTGACAAGACCCCTGAAAATGTGGCATATCCACTTGAGAATTGACCCTTTTAATGTAGCTCTTAGCTGAATGCTTTTTACATTATTGGGTGATGACTTTGTTGTATAACATTCAGTCTCTTTATAACCTAACATTATATATATATGTATATAAATGTATTCGTATTTATTTATAATTTAAATGATTACTTTCTTTGGTCCTAAAGCATCCTAGAGTGTATATTCATTTAGAAGACATAATGTTATGGTTAACATTTTATTTAGTAGAGGATTTTAAAATAGGTAAATGTGAAGTGAATTTCTAACCAACCAATCTTGTTTTCCAATTGACTTGAACTTTTAGTGGGATGTATTCCCAGAAAAAGAAAATCTCCGGTAAACTCGGTACCTGGGAGAAGTCTTCAAGGATTTGGTTATCTCCTCATGTTATGGGTCAGATTGCTCCCTGCCCCCAAATTCGTATGTTGAAGTCCTAACTCTCAGGACCTCAAAGGTGACCTCATTTGGAAACTAGAGTTGTTACAGATGTAATTAGTTAAGATGAGATCATACTGGAGTAGGGTGAGCCTGTAACCCAGTATGACTGGTATCCTTACAGAAAGGGGAAATCTGGGGAAACAGCCATGCATAGAAGGAAGACCATGAAAGAGACACAAGGAGAAGACGGCTTTCTACATGTCAGACAGACAGGCCCAGAACAGACCCTTCCCTCATAGCCCTCAAAGGGCACCAACCCTGCCGACATCTTGACTTTGGACTTCTGGTCTCCAGAACTGGGAGACAATAAATTTCTGTTGCTTAAGCCACCAGTTTCTGATACTTTGTTGTGGCCGCCCTAGCAAACTAATACAGCTGGCTATGTAATCACACAGCAGTGGTGGCCATACAGGGTGCCATGCTTTCGCCATCCCTAGAAGCTGACTTTCATTTTGGGAATTCCAATTCCATACCTCAGTTCCTGGTACTTTCCTTCTTCTCTTGAACATCAGACATTCCTAACGTCTAATGCGACTGAGCTGTGATGTAATAATTTTACAGGAGGCCTAGAGTATAGTCTGAAAATTCCTGCATAGAAATGAATCCATTCTCTGTTTCGTGAAATTCCTAAAAAAGACACAGCTTGGGAGTACGTGGATGAAGTACGTGGATCCAGCCCGTAGAGAGGCTGGATTCTTGCTTGGGCTGTTTGCTCACTTAACTTATCTGGGTCTCAGTCTTGTTATTTAAAAAACAGAGGATCATCTCTATCTTTTTGTGCTTTTTGTGAATGTAAATCCAAAAATCTGTATTACATGAGACAAGTAAGTGTACATGAAGTAATAACACTTAATTGCTTTTTTCTACTTTCAGAGTATCCAAATAAAAACGTTGTTGGTTAAAAAAATTGTGAAGTACAGAGCATCTTATAATGAAAAGCACAGTCTCCTGCCTCAGCCATCTCCACCCTCCTTAACTCCCAGCTCACTTCTCAGAGGAAACCACTTTTGACAGTTTCCATATTTAGCTCTTTTAGTGGTTACCACCCTAACTTTAATAATATGCTTATGCTACGTTTCCTTGATGATCAACTCTAGACGTTATCTCTTCACTCCCCATCACTTACTAGTTTTCAAGCGAAGAGTCGCTGAATCAGCAGAGGTTCCCGATAGCCTGTAGGTCAACGGCCTCTTTAGGAGTCTCACTCTCTGTGGATCTAATTTGAGAAAAGAGCTTTAGCTTCAGTCAAAGGGAAACCAAGGATTAGCTGATTTCCACGGGGCATAACACAAGATGAGAGGGAGTTTGGTTTAATTACTCAAGCTCAAATTGGGCCTGAGTTGTTATGTTTTTACTCTTTTATACTTTTCTGTCTGTGTGTATTTATTTTAAATGAAATAAAATCAAACAAAAACTGAACCTAAAGTGGAGTATGTTACTTTTATAAGAAGGAAAAATATCTGCCCTGCTAGCTAATAACTTAAAAAACAAATTAAGAGATGCTGAATAGGTAAGATGCTTTGTTCTTTGATCTTAAGTACTAACCAAACTGCTATGAGAGGAGTGGCAGTTGATGTTTATTTGTGGCAGTAGCTTGATTTGGTTTTGCAGCTTGCCCCTTCCAGAACATTGCAATTGGCTATTCAAAGAATAAGACACAAAAAGGAAAAGAGTTGAAGAAACCATTGCTGTTTCTTAGAAACACAGCATTTCTGCAATTCAGATTTTTCTGGGAATGCTGTTAAGTAAATGACTTTGACTTAAAATTTAGAACCTCTTTGTCATCCATAATGGCAATGGAATGTATTTTACAAAGGTTTTCATGTTAACCACTTCTCAAATAACCGGACACATATCCACTGCTCATTTCTAGCTCTTGATCATATTGGAGGTCTCACCGAAGTGGAGACAGGAAACACTGATGTTAATGGAATTTCAGATTTAACTGTTATATGTACCATAGCTGTAGATAAATATTAAAGGCATAACTTAAAAGGAGATATTATAAGATGTGTCTGAAAATGGGACAAATTTGGGGTGCAAAGAAATGTAAAAGAGGTTGTGTTTTCAGCGCTTTTTGCTGCTTACCAGCCCTCTTTCTAGAAATTCCCTCTTGCCTTGTTGACTTCTTAACAGCACTCTTCCCTAGTTCTCCTGTTCTGCACGGATCTTTTTTCACTGGATCGTCGTCCCCATCATCCACCGTATGTCTCTAATAGGCTTCGGTAAGCTTTCATCTGTAATCTACTTCCTTCCTACTTTCACAGTTTCAACTGTCACTTATCTGCAGACAACTCTCAGATCCCTTTATCTAGCTTTATGTCTGTCCTGAACTTCAGGCTTGCCCACTGGACACTCCTGTATGAATGGCCCAGAAATTTCTCAAATTTGACATGCCTCAAACCCAAACTCTCCTGCTCAAACTTCCCTCCTCTCATCGCCCCTAAATTGAGTAACTTACCCAAGCTAGGAAACCAAGGCTCGTCCCTGCCCATCTCTCAGACTTCTGGTCATGCTGCCCACACAGCTTGCAAATCCTCGTGCTTCTCTCACTGCCCACTGCTCTTGTCCTTGTCAGGTCTTATCATCCTGTTTCTAGACTGCAGCAATGTCTTCATAGTTGGGCTGTCAGTCATCATATTCCCTACTCCTCCATTTTTCAATTTTATTTTTGGCCAGAGCTATTTTACTTAGTAGAAGTTGTGATCATATCATTTGCCTGCTCAGAACTTCTTGGTTAGATCCCTAGTGACTATCAGAATACAACCAAAACTTCATTGCCTGACATTTGCCACTTTTTCATCCAGTTGTCCCACCAGACTTTACTCAATTTAATATCTCCAGGGCCCCACGTGGGGCCTGGCACATGGTAGAGGCCTGATGAATAAGTAAATAATGAGTAAAGAAATGATTGAGTGAATAAATGAATGAATGGCTCAACAGGTATTGAACCTGCCAAAATCTGCATGTCTTACACTGCCAGGAAAGCTATTTCCCTCCTTCTAGCATGGGTGAAATCCTATTCAAAATATCATTTTTCTGAAGTTTTTCATGACTATCCCAGTCTCAATCAATTTCCTCCCAATTTGTGATTCTGGGACATTTTATTCATGCCGTAGTCATGGCAGTTAACATATGTCATGGTTATTTATATGTGCGTTGGGTGTTCTTAGAGAATGGGGCCCTTTATAGCAATGAAGCTTAGTGTCTAACGCAAAGCCTGGCATCCATAGGAAATCAGTCCAGGTTTGAATTCCCACAACCACTAATTTCCTTCCAAGTCTCATTATATTTCTCCTGAAGTTCTACAATAGCTTCCTAAGTGTTTTCCCCACCTCCATTCTCTCATCCTAAAGCCTACTCTTCACAGCCCTGCTAGATTAATCCTTATGTCCTACAAATGAAACGTTTGCAAAAATGCTAAACACAGATGAAATTAGGGGTCAGGACTCCTGACTGAGAGGTCATTGCCTTCTTCAAAGCATCTGAAGTTTTCCCTTTATTGTGACTGATCGTTTTAGAGTTTTAGGCAGCCTAGGTTGAAAAAGAAATAGAATGTCATTTTGTGGGGTAGGGGAGATCTTTTGATCAATTTTAGCAACCTAACCATTTCACAGTATTGACACTTTGAGAATAAATACAGAGCCAGGGAAAGAAATGTTCCAGGAACAGAAAGGAGACATATCTAAGCCCAAAGTGAAGTTAGTAACTCTGTAATTTCCCTGCTAACAGGAGTCTTGGAAACCACCTGAGTTGTATGAGATAACAACAGTTATTGCAGTTTGACTAAGTTGTGTTTATGTATACATAACATCTGGATGTGGCTGAAGCAAATGACCGGACGTGGTTAACAGAGCTGTAGTTTGCAAAACATCTCTATAAGTTTTAGACTGGAGAAAAGGAGAAAGTTCAGAGAAATATCAGTGTAACTAAATTGCTGCTGCTGCTGCAGACACCACTGTTAATTGGAATTGCTTATGACTTCACTTACTTTCTATAGTGCTTTGGGGAATACTGTTGCCTTTGTATTGTCTAAATCTGTCCCGGCCACCAGTGACTGGACAACCTAGGGCATTTTCATAGGTGGCCTGTTACCTAAGAATAGCGTCTAGTTTTCTGTATGAGAAGCAGACTTTTCTCCTGCGATTTAACCTTTTGTTCAAAGCGTGCACCACTTGGGTAGAAAAATGTGGTCCTCATAATGTTTGCCTGTCACCTGTGGCTTGCAAAGTACTTAATGCATATTAACTCATTAATCCTCTTCATGAACCCTATGAGGAAGGTAGATGTCAAGTCATGTTTCCTTCCTTCCAAGGGCTGTAAATTTGAACCACAGATTGGCACAGGCTGTTTGGGCAATCTGTGGCAAATCCTGGGAAGTGACCCTCCATTTTGAAGTGTCTGAAACCAACATCTAGCAGCTGATTCTATTTTTTGTTTTCTGTAACTGCAAGATGACACTCACCTCTATGGCCACTAATCAGAAGTCCTCATTGGGTCAGTCTAGCAGGGGACAGTGGCTGAAAAATAAAACTTTGAGAGCAATAGCAACTGCTTAGTTGGGTGGAGAATGGATACTTGCAACCTAAGACCATGAAGCGTGATCTTGGGGTTTTTCCAAATTCGACGTTTGTCATTTTTTTGAGTCTCCTGTTTATCCATTGGGTAAAGCTTTGCTTAACCAACTGCTTTCTCCTAATCCCCTCAAAAACATTTATGAATAAAACCAGGGAAGGTGCTCTTTCAAGGGACCCAGTCTCTGGCTTCTAGAAATTTCTGTCCTTCCTCAATGTAAATCTGAATGGTAGAAATGTATCCTGCTTGAAGATCAGTACTGGATGCTTATAGGTGAAACTGGGATATTATTCCTACTTTTAGGTAAGAGTCTCATTCCTGCTCCTTAGATCTATAGATAAGGGTGATTCCTGAGGATTTGTCCCCTTATGGGGCCTGACTTTAATTGACATGCTTCTCAAATAACCATATTGCCATCGTATTATTTTCCTAATGAAGTATGCAGAACCCAAGGGCATACAGACTGCTTATTCATCCATGTGTGCATTTATTCATTGAGCAAGTACTTATTTGTTTTTTAAATAACTTTATTATTGTTATTTTTTTAAAGATTGGCCCCTGAGCTAACAACTGTTGCCAATCTTCTTTTTTTTTTCTGCTTTTTCTCCCCAAATCCCACCAGTACACAGTTGCATATTATTTTTAGTTGTGTGTCCTTCTAGTTGTGGCATGTGGGATGCCACCTCAGCATGGCCCTATGAGCAGTGTGATGACCGCACCCAGGATCTGAACTGGCGAAACAGCGCAAACTTAACCGCTTGGCCACGCCGGCCCCAAGCAAGTATTTTATTATCCACCATGTGACAATGATGTGCTAAGCTCCTGGGGGTACTGAAATGACCAGGCTTATGAGGGAAGAGCGAGTGGGCCATTTCATCCTAGGTCTCATATTCATAAAAGCCCTCAAATTGAGAACTCTTGACATTGTCCCCAAAGGAAGTTTTATGTTGATTGTAAATAAGGGTCATTTGTGACATATAAGCGTTTTAGAATATGCAAGAATTTTAGTAATGCTGCTTTGGCATTTCTTAATTCGTTAGCATATTGGAAGTTTCAAAAGTGGCAGTGACCCAGGCCCCTTACCACCTCTGAGAATTTTTAGAAATGGCTCAGACGTTTGCTTGCCCTGTGTTTCACTACCTCACGGGAGATCAGGCATCCTCCTTTCAGGAAAGAAAGAAGGTGGAATGCTGGGTTAAAAGAGCATCTCCTGGGAGCAGCCACGGAATACAAATGTTAGAGAGGGGCCAGACGCAGCCTCGAGGGGATAGACCTGAAAAGGGTTGGGACATCCTAACGCTCTACCGTTTATGGCACAGTGAGGCTAGAGTGACAGTTTTCTAACCCAGTATGCTCTGCTCTTTCCTCTGTAGAAGGGGACTTTCAACAAAAGATATTGTGCCTTACCTTGTTGCATGGCCCCCTGCATCCGGCCTTGGGACATAAGCTGACTTCAGTTTATTTCCCTTCCTTCCTTCTTTCCTTCCTCTCTCATTCTCTCTCTATCTCTCTCTCTTTCTTTTTTAATTGACTACATCCTGGTTTATACTTAATTGTTAGTGGCTTCTTGTCAAACTACTCCATTTGTTCCTACCAACAATAGAGGTTGACCCACATCAAAAGCACAAAGTTTGGTTTTAATCAGAACAATATTTGTGTTGTGAGCTTTGATCGTGACTCTCCTGCCGGGGGCCAGAGCAGGACCTCACCACAACAGTGAACTTAAGGCCTCGTGTTCTCCTCTCTGGATCTGGGATGGTCAGGATGCGGTTAGCCTGCTGCAGAACGAGTATTACTTGGATTAAAACCCTGCAACCGGGTTTTCTCAGTAAATCCCAGCTCTATGAGGAAGAGATGGAGGAAAAAAACCCATACAAATAAGCAACTCCTTTCTCCCCTCTAAACACACAGAAGACAAACTAGGCCAGAGTGACATTTACCGGCTTCATCCTGTTCTTATTGTTCTATATCTTTGGGTTTTAGGCAAGTGCAATGTGACAAAAGTTTAACTCTGTATTTTCCCTGGAGTTCCAGAATTATCTTTGAGCTGCCTTATGAATAGCACCACTCAATGTGCCAAAGGCTTCTCAAACTCAACGTGCCAATACTAAATGTACCATCTTTTCCTAGAAACCTACTCTTCCTCTGCAGTTTTCATCATCTGCCATGAGGTTCACAAGCTAGAAACCTTCGAATCATCCTACACTTCCTTCTCATTCACTGCATTCTGTCAATTCTACCACCTACACGTCTGTGAATCCAATTACTGCCTCCCCTCCACCCCATACTCCACTCAACTGCCAGAGAGATCTAAAATGCAGATCTGATTGTGCCATTCTCCTTCTTAAAAAGCTCTGAAGACCCCCGGACTCAGAGGATCACACCCACACCCCTAAGCATGCTGTAGCCACAGGGTCCAGCGCTCCCTGGCTCAGCTTACCAGTGCAGCTCTCTTACAGCCCCCTCTGCAGCCACAGAGAGTATCTGACCATGCCTTCATGGAGCGTGCTCGTAGCTCTTTCCATCTTTGTTCCAGTTAGTCACACTGCCTAGAATACTCTTTTACAACTGATCACATCCTGCCCTTTCTTTCAGATTCAGCTCGACTCTCTCCACTTTTATCAAGTCTTCCGAGGCCTCCCATTTAGTTGGTGGCTTCATCCTTTTACCGGGAGTATGGCTCACTAGGAAGAAGGTGGCCTTCAGAGTTAGATCAAACTGACCTCGAGAACCTGTTCCACTCTGAATCTCAGTTGCCTCGTCTGTAACATAGACACGGTGCCAACTTCATAGAATCATTGGGACAATTGAACAAAATAGCACTAAGTTTCCAATAAATATTCGTTTCCTTCCCACGGCAGATTGTGCAGAGATAGCAAAATCGTGAGAGAATATGGCCTTGAATCTAGAACACGTGGCTTTAAACCTGAGCCCCACCGCTCACCGATATCAGTAACCTTGAGCAATTATATATTCTTGAGCAAATTACTCTCCTTTCAGTGTCCTCATTTGGATGATCATAGTCCCCACTTTGTAGGGTGCTTGGAACTATTAAATGAAATAGATGTAAAGTTATCGTGTTTGGCACACAGTAATCACACAGTGGATGTTGGCTGGAATCATTTTTTCCCCACACGCCATACTGTATCATAATTATTTGTGTACGTGGTTCTTGCCCTGTCAATTGAGGAGTCTGGACTGTACTTTGGTTATGCTTGTATCTTCAGCTACTACCGTGAAACACAGCATAAGCATTCAGGAGTTGTTTCTTCAAATGGATAATGCCAGAAGCATGTCCTCTGGTTTTCCTTCTGTGGTTAACAACACAGTCTGGGCTTCCTCCGGGATACTGCCCCCTTCTCATATCCACGCAATCACCCTTTAAGAGCCATTCAAAATAGGCTTCCCTGAGAGGCTTTCTTCCATCTTACCCCAAGCGCATTCAGATCTCTCCTTTAGATCTCACTTCCTGTTACAAGAAATTATTATTTTGCATGTGTATCCTCTGTGGAAGTGTAGACGCATAAATGACGGGGATGCCTTCTTCCCTGGTCTGAGTGGTGGTGTTACCAACCGGCAGTGGCATATTTGTGGGCGCTTTTAATGAAAGCTGTTACCTGTCAGGCTGCCTCTTGTGGCAGCATCTTCCTTTCTAGTCCTCTTTCCCTTTCTTCTCTTCCCATTTCCTCCAAGGGCCCCGCCAGCCTTGAATGAATGTTTTTGATCCCTGCTTTAGACTAGAGAACTTCCATTCCTGCTCTGGACCCCAGAGTCTCTCAGTATAAGGCCTGATTTCTCCTCTGTCCTGTCTGAGGCAGGCACACACAGTTTGGGGTATGCCCCACCTGCCTCATTTCAGTTTAGTTGACTCCACTGGTATTAGATGCCAGGATCCATTTATCTATCTCCTTTGTTATACTTTACTGTCCCTAAGCTCATGTCCGTGAGGTAATCCAGAGGGTTCTTGACAGGATAGATATAGGAGAGAGATAAAACATGTATAACATTATTACCCAACAGAACTCCTGAAAGTAGCATATTTTGGAAGATTTCGGTTAGTGGGGTTAAATTCGGTTATAGAGATGCTTAGAGAGGTTGATTAAAGCTCTGTTTGGGGTTAAGTTTCAAAGAAAAGAAGGCATGGTTTTGTTCTGGTTTTTTTTTTTGTTTTTTTGTTTTTTTTTTTTGGTGAGGAAGATTGGCCCTGAGCTAACATCTTTTGCCAATCCTCCTCTTTTGGCTGGAGGAAGATTGTTACTGAGCTAACATCTGTGCCAATCTTCCTCTATTTTGTATGTGAGACCCCACCACAGCAGGGCTTGATGAGCAGTGTGTAGGTCTGCGCCTGGGATCCGAACCTGCAAACCTCAGGCTGCTGAAGTAGAGCGCATGAACTTAACCACTACACCACTGGGCTGGGCCTTGGTTTTCTTCTGTTTTAGGCATGTTTTTCCATTGCTTTCAAGTCAGAACCTTGAGCTGAAAATGATTCTTGACTGGGAAGAAGACAGAAACCAATTAAGGGCTTCTCCAGTCCAAACTGATTGACTACTAGAAAGAAATATAAGCATACTCCACTTGCATTTATCTAATCTTAATTGTATTCACTTTCTTAGCAAAGAAATTTAAACACTGGTGATCTAATGGAACAGAAACTACTTATACATTTTCCCCAACTCTGTCCTTTTCTTTATTTTTGTACAGAAACAATTTTTTTAGGTGCATTTTCCTGAAGAATAATTGTTTCTTCACTCTTCAGATAACAGAAATACTAGAGACTAAAAGAGAACAGCACCCAGGCTTTCCTTCAGTTCCATAAATTCTGCTCTTCTTTTATCTCATTCTCTGGATTCTGAGAGTCTAATTTTTGACTGGGTTCCTGGACCTTTCTCCTTTCTCAAAACCTGTTCACCTCCCTCTGGGACACAGCAGTTTCCTTTATTGGGGATTTTGGGCTGCTGGCTCCATTCTAGTCCTGCCACAAATCCAGTGTCACTGCGGCTGTCAAATCTGCCTGACCTCCCCACACAATGACTTCTCTCCCCCTTCCGTTGAGTGAACAATCTGGAAATAGCTGATCCGCAGTGACTCTTCCTGTTAGAATTCCAAGATCGCTCCTCCATACCTCTGCCTGTCTTTCCCATTCCCCAGCTAAATTTAAATATAGGCAAAGATTGGTACCAGGAATAAACTGCTTAAGAAAATAAGCATGTCCATTTAAATGATAGGATACCTACCATCATTAAAAGTCTGTATTTTAAGAGGTACATCTTACACACGGGATTTATACTCTCCCTTTTAATACTGAAGGCTAAATTGTTTTAAGGTCCAAATTTTCAGTAAGCACTTGAAATCAGGCAAAGAAATGCCCTATTACTAGCCATGGCTCATATCTTGAAGGCAGGGATGGATCCAGGAAGCGAGAAGAGGGAAGTTGAGGAAAGGATCCACACTGACCTGACTTTCTGCAAAGTGAAGGGTGGCTGTTTTCTTGTCTCTTTGTGTCAGTCCCTCCACCAGGATCAACGTTTATTGGGAGGAAAAGCCACCAAGGATTCATAGGAGAAGACATCACAAGAGTGATTACTGTAGTGTCAGATATTGAAAGAGTTATAGACATGAACTGGTAGGAAGAGATGCATTTCATGGTAGAAAAGACAGAGAGGGTACATAGAAATGTTTCCCACAAAATACAGTGGCTGATTATAACCAACTGACCACTGATCGGTGAGAACAACTTTGTGTAGTAGAGAGAGCACTGGGCTACGAGTGCAGACCTGCCTATGTTCTAGGCTCTGCCCAATAGCAAATTTGCTATGTGAGTTTGGATAAATTACATAATAATAATAACATGATATATTAGGAATATGGTGAGCCTTCTGTTAGGCATTTTATATGTGCTGGTTATCTGTTGCCATGTTAACAAACCATCCAAAGCTTAGTAACTTAAAAAATATGTATTACTCTTTCTTACAATCCTGGGGGTTGATGTGCTTAGCTGAGCAGTTCTTTCTTTGTGTCACTCCATACAGTTGCAGTCCAACTGTAAAGCATCTGAAGGCTTTAATCACATGTCTGCAATCTGGGCTGAGATGGCTAGGCCAGCTGAGGATTCTTCGAGCAGCTCTCTCTATGCAGCCTCTCCATGTGGCTAGCTTGGGCTTCCTCACTACGTGGTAGGCTGAGATAGTCAGACTTCTTTCGTGGCTGCTGGCATCCCCTAGAGGGAGCACTCCAAGATACAGGAAGTAGAAGCTGCCAGTCTCTTAGGTCTTGTCAACTTTAAAATAAAATAGCCAGTTATTTTACCAACAAAATGAGTTTATTTGAGAATAGCAAAAAAAAAAAAACCCACTAAATGCAATTCAGGACATGCAAACTATGGCAAACCACAGGCAAGTCCAAAGTCCAAAAAAGAGCAAAGAAGCAGTGCTTGCTTTTATAAAGTGAAAGGGAAGGGCTGTTCCAAATGAAAGTTCATTGGAGGAGAGTAAGAGTTCAGGGTGGCGACAGCTCCTTATTGGCTGAGCTGTGCCATTTTCCATTGGCTGGGCTTGTTGCTGGGCAAGAAGAAAATCTTCCTTCCTCCTCTGGAGTAGCAAAGTAGTAGGCAACTTCCTGTTGGAGATGCAAGGTGTGTCTCTTCCTGTTTGGGATAATTGATGACAAGTAACAGGGCATGAAAGCTCCCTCGACAGGTCTTCCCAACTCCAATTTTAGTTAAGGTTTCCTCTATTAATTTTCACAGTGTAGGCCCAGAAACTGGCACGTGGTTTATAGGTCAAAGCAGTTCCAGAGCTCCCCTCCCCCTTCTTCTGGGCAAGAGAAATTGACCCCAACTCTCAATGGGAGGAATGTCAAAGAATGTGGGGCCATCTTTACTTCACTGCATTATTTAATGCTCCTGTTAAAGGTCCGACTGATGTCCTCTTCTCCTGAAATCTGTTGAAAAAAGAGCTATAAGGAGCTATTGTTAAATGATGATCAAAATATCAGCTGCAGTATTGTTGTGAAAACTATGTCAAAAGCCACAACTTGTTCCAGCTGAAATGAGGGCTTTCCACCTCTTTTTCCCTGAATTGAAAGCAGGGGGGCCTAGGGGTCTAAACTGGCAGACCCACCAAGTCATATGTTTTGTACAGATCTAAGAAAGTAGAGGCTCAGAATAGATTCACCAACTTCCCAGGGTCACAAGCTGATGAGGAGTAGAGCCGTGCTCTCTGGGCATCATCCTCTCTCCTTCAGCATCTCTGAAATGGAGCAAATATATGTGTGGCAAACCTTACCACCCTCCCCAACACACACTACTCCCTAAACCTCTCCCCTACTTGTTTTTCTCCATCTTTTTTAGTACCATTGTACGTAGTCTCTGTGTGTTTGTTTATGTATGTGTTGTCAGCCCCCTCTCGCTATAATGTGATCAAATATAAACATGTTGTAGGAGTATAGAAGAGGTACAAATATAGCTAATGTTATTTGCACACAAGCTATACCACCGTGTACGGGATAGTACTCAGTGAGTACCTCTGCCTTTGGAATAGCCCCGTGGTAAAGTTGAGGATGTGAGCGGCCGTGCTCCTGGCTTTAGGGTACCAGCACATGGCCAAGGGGCTCATGATTGGTGCTGTTTTGCTGGAACTTGAGCAGCTTGAGGACACTGTGTTCCATGGGAAACTGTGGTGGGATCATGTATAGGTGGGGTCGTGTTGGTCTCAGGTTAATTGTTCCTGGCTTTGCTGCTGTTGTCTGTGGCGAGTTGTCACAGGCAGGAACAACTGCCTTTCTTTCCAGCACAGCGCTTAGAACCTCGAAACGATTGTGTGGCTCTTGGGCAGATCACAAACCAATTGAATGCAGTTGCAGTTAAATAATCCAGGCCCCAGAAAGGTGTCACTGCCTGGCTGGGTTGCGACCGTCTTCCTGAGTGACCCCTGCACGACTTTTGAGGGGAGTAGAGAAGTAGCATCTCTCTTCTCATCAGAGTCATTGTTTATAATTTATCCAGATTGAGAGAGGTTAGTGTCGGAAAGTGCAGAAAGATATAAATTGCAATTACTACTATATTAATTATAACGCCCCTGTGCTCGTGAAACCACAAAGCCTGATAAAAGCCTAGTAACAGAAGAGACTTTTTATTTTTATTGCTTTTTCTCCCCAAATCCCCCCAGTACGTAGTTGTGTATTCTAGTTGTGGATCGTTCTGGCTGTTCTATGTGGGATGCTGCCTCAGCGTGGCCTGATGAGCCGTGCCATGTCTGCGGCCAGCATCCCAACCAGCGAAACCCTGGGCCGCCGAAGCAGAGTGCACGAACTTAACCACTCGGCCATGGGGCCAGCCCCAGAAGAGACTTTTTATTGAGGCATCTTGTAAGGGTTTTATGTGTTTCATCACACTGAAGGCTCAGAGTAACCCTCTGAGTATCTGTTATCCCTCTTTCACAGATGAGAAGGCTGAGGCACAGAGATGCTAAGTGATTTGCCCAAGATCACACAGTAATAAATGTCAGAGCCCAGATTTGAACCAAGATAGTCTAGCTGTAGAGCCTATGTTCTAAACAACTGTAGCACTAGGTCCTTCTCCTGCCTTTTTAGTTTTTACTGTGGTCAGCGTTTTCAAGGTCTAAAGAGTGTGTAAGCAAGCCAGTTAATACATTCAATATGCAAGCTGTTTGTATTGGTGAAATATGTAAGCATGGTGTGTACGAACAACTTATAGACATCATGTACAGTTATAAAGTACATTGGAGTGGGAAGGGATTTTAGAAGCAGTTTATTCCAGCTTCCCATCCAGTGCAGGGGTCCCCAGAGAATCATCATCCGCCTTTGCTTGAACTTTAAGGTCAGGTGAACAAAAATACTAATGGCCAGCAAAAGAACTGATGCTAATAATTGCCGTAACTATGGAAACAAACTGGCATACAAAGGACAAAACAGGTTCTTGAAAGAGAATTAAAAACGCATACACAAGGAAATGACTACGGTTGGGAACTCAGGTAAATTAATAAAGGCTGGATAATGGACAGTGGGGGATGAGAGATAAGCACTAAATTTCTGATCGTCTATGAAATGTCATCAAACAATTTTTTTGTTTGCATATTTGTTTTGATTAGATAAATAAGATTTTTTTTGCGTTGGTGAAAAAACTCTTGATAACCATTCATATACTTAAAAATAGCATGCCTGTCTTCTCAGTGGATGTAGGATATAAAACATAGTCTACATAGGAAAAAAAATAGTGGAAAAGAAAAAGCAAGGTAGCAGAAGAACACCAAGAGTAAACCCCAAGGTGTATACATTATGGCAAATGCATAGGCTTAAGTTCTTCTATTAAAACGTAAAATATTTCAAAGTGGATTAAAAAGCAATATTCAGTAATTTACATTCATTACCCAATGAATAAAAATCATCTAGTCAATTATCACATTGTACAGTATTTTATTAGTTAATATCTTCTCTAACGACCTTGAAGGCAGACTTTGTGTCTTATTCACTTTGGTATTCCCAGTATACAGTTGGTATGTGGTTGGTGCTCAAATATGTGTTAAATGATTTAATAGTAAAAAGATAAGTGGATAACAAGATGAGGAAAATAGTATTTAATCAAAAAGTATTATACATGAGAGAGTGGCTGGTTTCGCATTGATGAATGGTATAATCAATGGTGAAGACAGAATAGATTAGAAACTTTATGTGCCAAAAAGCATCGCTATAAAATATGTGGAGCAAAAACTGTTAGAAATACAAAGATAAATTGGTGGTAAGATTATGGGTTTTTTAATCAGTCATACCTGGATTTGAATCGTGACTCTGCTGTTTGTTAGCTTGGGTCAATTATTTATGCTTTCTGAGCCTCTTTTTCATCATCTGCAAAAATGGGAATAACCTCCTTGTTGTGAGGATGAAGTGAGGGAATGTAGGTAAAATACTGGCCCACAGTTCTCAGTACTCAGCCTTCCTTCCTCACCAGGTCCTTTAACTTTGGAAAAAGGAAAGAAAGAAGGAGGGAAGGAAGAAGGGAGGGAGGGAGGGGAGAGGGAGCCCTCTTTTCAGTGGTCAATAAATATCCTGGGGCGAGCACCATGTCCTTATTTTCACAGTCTGCCTGCTTAGAGAGATCTCTATACAGAGATCTGACTATAGTCGCTTTAAAAATTAGGGTTTTATTTTCTTACATAAAGTCCAGACATAGGTGGTCCAGGGGTGGCTCCACGAAGTTATCAAGGACTCAAGCTTTAGTTTATCAACATTAACGCTTTCCTTCCGTGCTCAAGGTCCCAGAATGGCTACTGACGTTCTAGCCGTTATATCCACGATCCAAGTCAGAGGAGGAAGAACAACATTAAAAGACACTTCTCCCACCCAAGTTGTCTCTCTTTAAAAGCTCTCCTGGAATCCTCCCCCACAAATTCTGCTTATAGCTCATCCCATCCACCACTCCCTCTAAGGAAGGCAGGGAAATGTGTTTTTTTTAAGGGGGGTACTTGGTGACCCCGAATAAAACAGAAGTTCTGATGTTAGCGAAGAAAGGGAGAACTGATGCTGGGGAGGCAACAAACTGTCTGTCAAAGGATTGATGGTTTTCTTGGATGGGAACTTCATGCTTCACATATGAAACTCTACACGTATGTATTTATTGGGCTGCCTCCAGGTGGGTTTATTCCAACTGGGCAGGGCCTGGGGTGAAGTTCAGAGGTGACCATGGTGCTTGCTTTTGTGGGTTCTACCTGATATATATTCTCTGAGAGATTGACTTTAGAGGTCACAGGGCAATTAAGGGGGCTGGGGGTTATTGAAGGGTATTTGTTAATTTATTTGACTGTGTGAAACATATGTAAACAAGTCAACAGGTACAAAAGAAGTACAAGTGAGGAGTAAGTTTTCCTCCCACCCTTGGCTCCCAGGCATTGAGCCGCTTTCCAGGAAGCAACCATGATTGCTAACCACTATTAGGATTTTGTATAGATTTCTGGATATTGTCTCTCCATTTACATACACATAAGAGTATGCATTCTGGGTTATTTATTTATTTTTTTTTAAATGAGAGCATACCAAACACACTGTCCTTCACATTGATTCTTTCACCTAATATTTCTTGGATGTCTTTCCAGATTATACTTATGTAGCTTTTTGACAGCTGCCTAGTATGTCACTGCCTGGATGTATCATTATTTATTCTCTCAATGAGTCTGTGTATACCATGATTTGTTTAACCACACCTTAAATAGGACCTGAGGTAATTTCAAACATTTTGTTGTCGCAATCAAGACTGTAAGGAATAGTCTTAGAAATATGCTACTTTACTTATGTGTAAAAGTATTCCAAGAGTTAGAATTTATCCTGAGTAAAAGATATGTGTACTTACGGTTTTGAGATTACTTCCAAATTACTCTCTGTAAGTGTTGTGCTCGTCTGTACACCACTAGAGAAGTACTGAGAATGTATGCGTCTTCGTACATTCCTTGCCCCTTACCTTGTGTTGCCAACTTTTGTGATCTTTGCTCATCTAATTGCTGAAAATAAAAAAACCCCAGCATTGTAGCTTTGATTTACAGTTCACTTATTTTGAGTGAGATTGAGTGTCATATTGTAGATTTAAGAGCCTTATATTATCTTTTCCTGTTTGTATTCTTTGTCCATTTTTTTGTAGGGGGGGATTGGTGAACTCCTGTAGCTGTTCTTTATTGCTTAAGGAAATTAGCCTCTTAATAGTTGCAAATATGTTTCCCATTTGTCTTTTGACTTTGTCTAATGCCATTTTTTTAATGCAGGAATTTTAAAAAATGTTTGTATAGCCAAATTGGTTAATATTTTTTAAAATGGCAGTCAGGTTTTATGTTGTATGTAGAAAGGCCTACCTCACTTTAAGATTATTTTAAAAGGTCACTTGTCTTCTAATATTTTATGGTTCTGTTATCCATATCTCGATCCATCTGTAATCTGTTTTATTTTGTTGAAGGTGCATAGTTTAAAAATGGCCTGTAAATTTTATGTACTAAAAACATGTTGGACTATTAATACCATGCTTTTTGGTGTCTAAAGCAAATACAGGGAGACCAGGCAACTAGTTCCAGGTATCAGCCAGGAGGTTGTCAAAAAGGAGTGTGTCAGCTCTATTTCTCCAGAGGGTAGGGCAAAGAGAAGCATAACTACGAGAAACAAGAGAGCCCATTTCAGCTCCTCTAGGAAGAAAGAAAATTTTAACAATTAGAGAGCCCAGGAGCGGAATTGGCTCCTTATTGCAGTTTTTTTTATGGCTTAGTAAGCGAACCATTTTTCTGAGTATTCCAGGAAGCCTCCATTCCTTCGTTCTGCAGTTCTGTGTCTGTTTTTTAAGAAGAGCTTCACATTTCACTATGGGCGTCATTACCAAGCAGCTCTTGGAAAATAAGCACATATGGTAACGGGATATGTCGGACTCATAATGTCTAAATATCAAAAGAAATTTCGTGGGAATCATGTCCTTTGCGTTAGAGTTAGACATTTCTGAGATAATTCGGTGTAGTGGTAAGAGACTGGGCTTCCGAGTCCGAGGGGCTGGTTCACTCTCTGAAGTGGGCCTCTGAGCCTCAGTTTCCCCATCTATGCAATGGGGATATTAACACTATCTACTAGCAGGGATCGTTATCAGGCACTCTTGAAAGTTTAAGTGCTCATAAATATTAGCTAGTTTTATTATTATCCTCTTTAGGTAAATTTCCATTGCCTAGTATTTTTTTCTTCTAGCAAGCATTTATGGAGCACTGACTGTATGCTAAATACTGTTACTGAATTCTGGGGCATAAACAAGATTAACAGGGAACTTGTTCCCAAAGACCACAGCCTTAGGTTGTACAGAGATATGGGGACAAAATACTAATAAAATCCACTCTTAGATCAATAAGGCCAAAAGCACTATACAAACTCTGGATTCTGATCTAAACGAGAGAATGAATGGCACATATGGCAAAGTAATTTATGTTGGCAACGAGCCTATGAATGCGTAGTAGCTGGATTGGAAAATCAAGGGGAAGCTTTCCTCTCACCCCCCCAAACCCAAACAATCCCCTTCTTTCATGCAGGTAACGAGAGATGACAGCACAGGATCAGGTCCTCATGCACAGCCTTTCATGAACCCAGTCCCTCTTTTCATCCTGATTAGGGGATAAAGGAAATGGGTTTCCTGGCTGGTCTCATCCTCGTAAACATTCTGCCTGCTTTGCAGAACCGCCACCCTAGTTAAGTTCAATTTGCTGGACCTGCAGTTGGTTGAAAACAGCAGGTCCTTTGTCCGTGAATAGAGCTGTAGTCGGGGGGGCGGACATTTATAAAAATGCTGGTGGGCCTCATGCCCCGTGCCAGCTGGTGCTGTTAGTGCTCTTTTATGTGACTCTTGAAATTCACTATAATCAATCCTTAAAGTAAAGCCTGGGCATAAAGAGTAATCAAATTCAGTTCTTTGGAATGCTTAGTAGTCGTGGCTCTTAAACGTGGGTGTTTGCCCCCCTGAAAGTAGAAAACTTCTGAGAAGCTGAGAAAAACAGGTTGTTCTTGAAAATGTATTAGAGATACTTTTGCAAAGAATCATTTGGGTTCTTTTCCAGTAGTTTTATTTTTATGAAGAACAACTATCTGTGAGCTGAAGGACAGGTGTCTGAGTCTATTCCAGCTGCTGTAACAAAATAGCACAGACTGGGTGACTTATAAACCACAGAAATTTATTTCTCACAGTTCTGGAGGCTGGAAGTCTAAGTTCAGGGTGCCAGCCTGTCTGGGTGAGGCCCCTTTCGGGTTGCAGACCTCTCACTGTATCCTCACATAGTGGACGAGGGGCGAGGATCTCTCGGGGGTCTCTTTTATAAGGGCACTGATCCAATTCATGAGGGCTCCACCCTCGTGAGCTAAGCACCTCCCAAAGGCCTCACCTCCTAATATCATCACCTTGGGCATTAGGATTTCAACATATGAATTTGGGGGGACACAGTCAGACCATTGCCACATGGATAGCTGGAACCCAGCCTTTATGTGAATCCTGCATCATGATCTGAGTTATGATTTTGATAAAAAGAAACACTTCTACTAAAAGTCCCTGGTTGATCCATGGAAATTCTACACCTACTCAAAATTTTAATTATAAAGATTGTACAGCAGCGTGGAAAAATATCTGGGAATTCGTGATTAGAAAAGGCCAACTCCAGCTGCTTCTGCCTTATAATCACCACCGTATGTATATGGACAAGATGTGGAAGGGATCTCTTCAACTAAAAATATTTGCTAAGTTTGGGTAATGAATGGTGTTCAGTTTTCTCTTTTTCTTTTTAAATTTTGTGTGCTGTAAAAAATAATAAAATGTTTAAAAATAAAAGAACTGTGGTTGGGTATGTCTACTGGCCACCCATCATTCTTGTTGTCAGGGTCTAGGCCAGTTTTCCCAGGTGGGCCTGAGCTTCCCATTTGCTACCATAGAGAGTGGTGTGGAATGCTGCAAGCTGCTAAGAGCTGGTACAGTGACGGTAAAGGTGCTGAAACCAACTTAGAGTTTGGCATAGGGGTGGGTTAACCATGGCCTGTGATTCAAGTCTGGTCCACCACCTCTTTGTTTGTTTATCTGCCTAGGAGTTAGGCTGTGTTCATTGTTTGCTATAGCTGCCGGTGTCAGAGGCTAAATTTCCTCTGATGATCTTGTTTTTGTCTTCCCTGTTGTCTTGGATTTCCCTAGAGACTCCTTTATAAGTAGCATCTGAGCCTTGCAGGTCTTTTGAGCTGTAATCCCCTGTTATTGTGCAGGAGCCCTATTGATGTGGTGGCAAGATGTCGGGGGAGGCTAAGCACCCTTTTGTCCTATGGTTAGGTCTGAGTCCTTGGTGAGTCCCTATCATTGTAGATTTAAGAGCCTTTTAATTTCTTTTTCTGGGGCTGGCCCGGTGGTACAGCGGTTAAGTTTGCACATTCCACTCCAGCGGCCCAGGGTTCGCCTCTTCCGATCCTGGGTGCGGACCTATGCACTGCTTGGCAAGCCATGCTGTGGTAGGTGTCCCACATATAAAGTAGAGGAAGATGGGCACAGATGTTAGCTTGGGGCGAATCTTCCTTAAAAAAAAAGAGGAGGATTGGCAGCAGATGTTAGCTCAGGGCTAATCTTCCTCAAAATAAATAAATAAATAAATAATAATTTCTTTTTCCGTTTACATTCTTTGCTCATTTTTCTGTCGGGTTGATTAACTTTTGCAGTTGTTCTTTATAAATTTAGGGAAATTAGCTTCCCATTAGTTACAAATATGTTTCCCATTTGTCTTCTGACTTTGTTTATGGTCTTTTTTTCCATGCAGAAAATGAAAAAAAAAGAATAAATTTGGCTATATAAAACTCTTCACAAGTGCTTTTCATAAGTTTTTTCACCCCTTAGGTAAGACAGGAAGCTAGAATGGGCTAGAGTTGAGTATTTCCCTTCCCCCAGGTCAGTCAGGCTCTGATAAAACCCCAGGAGTTAGGCTCTGGTAAAACAGTTTCCTTTGAGGGCAGGTCTTGGTAGGAAGAACAGAACAGTCTGGGTGTATTTCAAAAAGGTTACTTTTCCTTCCCCCTGCTAGAGAGATGACTGGATTTTCCTCCAGTCTTCACAGTGAGAACCTGATGGGGCTCCTGGAGATAAACTCAGGAAGGTGTGAGGGCCCCTCAAGGCCAGGCCCCCAGGAGTTTTTAAATACTCAAGCTAGGCTGAGCTCAGTCTCTACTAATTAGAAATTAAAGGATAATTAGCCAATTTCCCTTTAAGTATTTCTACCCCATGTTGGCTCCTGCAGTGTTTCTGCTCCCAGTAAGATGTGCTTCTCTGTCTCTGACCATTTCTCCGGTTTTGGTGGTTTTAGTTTGCTCTGTGACCTCAATTCTCTAATGGACTTAAAAAGAGTTGTTGATTTTCATTTGTTCAGCTTTTTTCTTTTTGTGAGGATGGGAGTGACAACTTCCAAGCTTTTGACATGTCAAACCAGAAACCAAAGTTCACCATAGTTTTTTGTACAGCCTATGAGCTAAGAATGGTTTTTATGTTATTAAATGGTTGAAAAAAAATCAAAAAAGAATACTATTTTGTGACGTGTCGAAATTATATCAAAATCAAATTTCAGCATCTAGAAATAAAATTCTTTTGGAACAGAGCCATTCTCATTCATTTAGGTATTGTCTCTGACAGAATTGAGTGATTGTGACAGAGACTGTATGGCCAGCCAAGCCTAAAATGTTCACCATTTGGCCCTTTACAGGAAAAGTTTGCTGACCCCTGGATTAGCACCCTCTGGACACAGGTCCTGGTGAAGTTCAGATCTTTGTTGACACTGTACTTGAGTTGAACATCAAAATTGAGCACCTGTCAAGTGCTGATGAGGATCGTCACATTCAGAGATGAGTGAAGACATAGTTCTTCCCCCAAGGGGCTTAGAGGCTTGTGAGGAATCCTTGGAGGGTCAACCAAATAAGCATTTACTGGACTGGTTCAGAATGAAAGATGTTGGAGTTAGTCTTGGGCAAGAGAAAGTCTTTGGAGCTCAGGCTGTTTGGTACAACAGGACATATTTGATGATGGGCCAAGGGCTGGATCTTCTTAGGAGTGTCAAGGTCAGGAGGACATTAGTGTGCCGTGCTTTCTGACTCAGCAACAATCCTTAACTGTTATGGACACTGAGCGACTGCTGTGGCCACCTCAGTACTCTAATGCCACTTTCAAATATGCATAACTGTGTTCAATGTGATTTTCAGTTCTTAAGTTACTAAAAAGTACACTGCTTTGGGGAAGGGAGTGGGCTCATTTTTCAAAAGGTATTCAAAGCAGACCACCCACCTAATCTCAGGAAGTAATGGCCAATGATTGGGGAGAATTTCCTAAACATACATAAACAGGTAGAAATGCCTGAACATTTCTGGGTTGGTCTTAACTCTGTTGATAGTGTTTGCCACTCTCTCTGTCCTTTGAAGTCGGCTTTGGATTTCATGTAGAAAAGAAGCTAAACCACAAACTGTAGAGCTCATGCATATCCTATCATAAAGAGTGGAGCTATTATGATCTCCATGGAGAAGAGGAACTTTAGAACTCTTGGCCATGACCTGTTGTATACTCAGTCCTTATTCTTACGTGCAACAGCTGTAAGATCTCAGAAAGGCTTCCTTATCTTAGGTGAGTTGATGCTGAGGAGGGTCTGTGCTGGGCTTATATATGATGGATGCAGGCAATAAGGAGTTATACAATCTGGATTTCCTTGTTCATTAGAGTCAACTTCCCTGAGGCCCAGAGTCTTTAGGAAAGTGAGGTGACCACACTAGCCTCTTGGGGCCCCTTTGGAGATCATAATATTAAGGTTGGCTTAGGTCGTGATTGATTAGTGACTTTGGGTCTTTCTGGCTGTGTCCTCAAACTGCAACCCTGATTGCACACTGTGCTGTGGTTTGGCATGGAAACAAGAGTATATTCCCTTGCCGCTTTCTTATATTCTTTCTCGAGGTGATTGTGAAATCACCCTGGAGGTCTTGTAAGCGGGCCATCAACAGATTGCATTGCATGTTAATGGAGTTGGAGAAATAATGAAACAAATGACCCATGCAGAAGTGACACAAAGAAAGAACCTGTTCTTGACTGTCTTGCAGCTTTCATGGACTTTAGACTTGATGAGGCCCTCCAACTCAATGCAAAGATCATTTTAATGAAAGCTGTGTCTTATTATCTTCATCCAGGCCCTTCTTGAGTATGTCCAGCTGTGGGGAACTCGTGCCCTAACTCAGCCCATGTGCATTAGGGTTCACTGATGATTGTATTAGTCAGGGATCGGCCAGGAAGGAAGGACACTCCCACTAGAATGTTATGGTTGCAATAGTGGAAAGCTTTTTACAGGAGAAGAGAAGAGTGTTAGGCTGATGAAACTAGAGATGGACTCTAGAGACATCTTGGGTGATTAGGAATGCTTTCATAAATTAAAACTGAATGCTTGGACTTCCTAGTTTTGCCTTCCCTGGAACCACAAAATGAATCAGTTCTTTCTTCTTTGTGAGCTTTCAAATATTTAAATACAGCTTCCATGTCTGGCCACTTGGCCTACTCGGGGCAGCCTCCTGGCCTAGGAGTCCTGGCTCTGAGTTACCTTCCCCCTCCAACAGAACCCTCCTGGATCTCTCCCTGCTGACTCTTTTTCTTTAGCCTCCTTGATTACGTAGCCGTTCCACCTCACCCTGCTTCAGTCTCCAAAGATCCCCTTAATAGGTCCCCATGCTGACCTTGGCAGCTGTGGACCTGTTACCTAGGATCATGTAGGAATGCAGTCCTGTCAGTAGAAAACAGGTTTGGGAACCTGATAGATCTGTTTTGCTACCATCTCTCCCACTGAGTAAAAGTGTGACCTGGAGAAAGTGCCTTAGCCTTTTGAAATGTTAGTGTAAGGATTATGGACTAATACCTGGCACCTATGCCCTAGCCCAATGCCTGGCATGTGAGTAGGCACTCAATAACTGATAGCTGTGGCGTTGTCATCATTAGTGTTATCTCAATTCTGACATCCCGCAGGAAAGGGACATGTGCTTAGAGACCTTTACTCCATCCTATTGCCCATGAAGAAAAAGGTAAAATTTCTCTTGTCCTGGAAAAGACAACTTGAAGGTGTGGCCTGACTGCATAGGCAGGCAAAAAGTAGACCTTAGAACTTCAATTTCTTTTTCCCGCAGGCATTAGATTTCAATCTCAGTGCTTGGCCACTGGGAATGTAGCTGTTGATTTTCTCTTATTTTTTACCTAAAGTCTTAGGCTGATTGTCTTGAGGGAAATAAAAGCCCCATTATTCCAAGCTAGGGAATTGGACAGAATGTGAATTCCATCCAGGTCAGCTATTAGAGAACCCTAAAGGTAGAGGTGATTCTTCTCTGGGGCTTTACTCAGAGTGCTAGTTCAACTTGCTCAACTGCATTGGGCAAAGATGGTTTTCATAGTGTTACTCTGGCTAAATGCCTTGGTATTTCAGGCTCTCCAAATTTTGTCTTTAGCCTACTTTTCCAGCTTTAACTTCCTTTGCTCTCTTATACTCACCTTCTACCCATTCAGATAAGGTTCACTTACTGTCCCCAAAGTCTGCCCTGTGAATAAGCACCTCTGAAATTTTCCTCCATCATTAAAGTGGGTGTCCCATACCAACTAAATCCATGTTTATCACCTTATCCATCCATCTATCCACATCCATCCATCCATCCATTGAACAAATTAATATTTGTCTGTTCTGTCTTTGTTCTACTCCAGGCACTAGGGATAGACATGTGAACAAGACCAAATTCCTGGCCTCATGGAGTTTATGTTCTAGTGAAAGAAACAGAAGACAAACACATAAATAGATACTTTAATGCCAGAAGTGTTAAGTATTGTGTTGAAAACTAAAGCAAAGCAAGGATATAGAAGATGTTGGGGGTGAGAGGGTAGAGAATGATTATGTTAGATAAGTTTGTTATGGATCTCAGAGTCTTAATGATTTGGAAGATCATGTAATTCAGAATACCACCCAATTTAGGGATGTCTTTGCTAGCACCTCTGAAAGAGGACTAGCCATAGAGAGAATACATCATTGCTCTTAAGAGCATGGGCCATGGAGTTGGATTAACCTGGATTTGAATTCCAGCTCAACCACTTGTTACCACTTGCTACCATCTCAGAGATGTGATTTTTAAGTGACATATATTTAATATTTATTTAAAATTATATATAATGTATGTATACATATGTACGTGTGTGCATATATAGATATGTCTATATAGAGATAGATTTTTTTTTTTTTGCTAACCCCAGTGTTTCTGGAAACTCTAACTTAGCCAAGTTGCCAGATCTGAAATCAAATTGAATCTTTCATTACCTTTTTGTCTAATGAACCAAGTAAACCTGCTCTTCTATTGGGCTTAGGTTTTGTTAATTATCTCTTTCAATTTGATGTTCTTCTCTCCCTCTGTATGTCACTTTTAATGAGACAGTGTTTTGGGGAGGTTTATAGGCAAGAAAAAAACAAGACCATCACCAACAATAGCTCACAGGTTATGATGTCAAGATTCCCTAAAACATTTTTTTTTTTTGGTGAGGAAGATTGGCCCTGCGCTAACGTCTGTTGTCAATCTTCCTCTTTTTGTTTGAGGAAGATTGTCACTGAGCTAATATCTGTGCCAATCTTCCTCTATTTTTTGTATGTGGGATGTCACCTCAGCATGACTTGATGAGCAGTGTGTAGGTCTGTGCCCAGGATCCGAACCCACAAACCCCAGGTTGCCAAAGTGGAGTGTGCAAACAACCACGACACCATGGGACCAGCCCCCCTAAAACATTTTAAATGACATGGTTAGCTGTGTGCTGAGTTGCAACATTTGTGGTTAACTCCTTTAAGCTAGAGCAAGGTGAACAAATGAGAATAGGTTGGAAAAGCTACCTGATCATAATGGCTGACATTTATCAGGCACCCATTGTATACAGACACTGTACTCAACCCTTACATGATTTTTCTCTTCCTATTGGTTATGATTATTATTATTATGACTATAATTATTCTCTGACTATGATTTTCCTCCCACTATTGTTATCCCCATGTTACAGAAAAAGAAATAGAAGCTCATGCAGGTTAAGTGGGTAGCTCAAGATGATATAACTAATAAGTGATGGATCTGGGGGGTTGAGAACTTTTTTTTAATAAAATATTTCATTGCCCCACAAGGGAAGAAAGCTTTAACTATGAGCCAAATGCATAAGGGAAAAGAAAAACTTGGGCCAGCTACAAGACCAGACGTTGTCTTCCAGTGCCAACAACAATATTGTCACCACTGCGGTAGAGACACGATTGTGGGGTCAGACTTCTTGGGCATAAAATCTAGCTTTTCAGATTTAGTTTGTATGGATATCTGAAGGGGCTGTAAAAAAAGAATTGGAAATAGATACGTATAAGAAGTGACTTGAGGGGCTTCATAAAACCTTCCTGTCCCAAATTATCTCCTTTACCCAGAGGTCACATCTGAAATTCTTTCCTTCGTGACTAATAGCCTTGCACAGTTTTTCTAGGTGTCATCATAATGTGGGCAATACATTCATAGCGTATCAGACTTCATCGAAATTCAGAGTGTGTCTTTTCACATCCCTTCCCTCTATTTCCTACCCTGAGATAACCTAGTGTCCTCACTTGACCTTTGCGTATATGCTGAGACTCACTGCATTGTCCCCTCCATCAGAACTTCTCCGTTCTGTAACTCTGTCCCTCACTCTCATTCTCTAAAGCTGACAGTGAGTGATAATGGGTCAGGTATTAGATGGAATCCCTTAGCCATAAATAATACGATTCCTCTCCTCTTGGGAAACAGTGCTGTAATATTTAAGCAGCAGACTGATTTTGTGAGTGTTCAACATCTGAATTTTAGGATATTAGATTGGGGGGAATGGCTGAAGGAAGAGAGCAGACTTCTTTTAAATTTGCCAGGAGCCTTTCCACATTCTTAAATCACAATTCCCTTTGCTTATGCGTAAAGCTGGTTCTGCTTGTAAAATGGAAGCCAGCCCTTCATTTTCCACCCGACCCCCCATGACAGATGGAAATGTCCCTTCCGCTTCTCGTTCTTATCTCTCAGCGTCCTTCTTCTCTGAACAAATGAGCATTCGTGACCCTTAGTGAGTCAATTCCATTTAAACAGAAGGCCAGATACACCCTAGTGTATTCAATTATTTTATAATCAATTCCCTTTTCTGCAGCATCTTCCTTCCAAGGGTCAGAGAGCACTTTACAAACTGTATTGGCAACATTATCACAAGTTGGAGCACAGTGACGGGCATCCGAGGACAGTGATTTAGGAGAGAGTGAATATGAAATGACAAATTTGATTTTAATCAATGAACGATAAGTGCTTTGTGTGTTACCTACATAAGGCGACACCTAGAGAAACCAGCTCAACAAATATATCACTAATGAAGAAATTTCAGGCAAGACAGTTGGTGTTGGGGCCTAGCAAGTCATTTCACGTTGCAGACACTTAGTAAATCTCTATTGAATGATTAACTGTATAAATGTATTAATTCAAAATGTTTGTTGAACTCCAGCTATGTGCCAGACACTGGGCTCAGCCCTGGGGATGCAGAGGTTTGGGGATGCTGTTGTAGGATGCAGTGGTGAGTGAATATACCATGGTGCATGCCTTCAGGAAGCTTGTGTGAACGCATGTGAGCCAAATGATCGTAATAAAGATGAGTAGGAGACACAAGAGAATAAGCACAGTGAAAATGAAATCTATAGATAGGAGAGGTTACCAACTGGCATGTTTATAATAATCCGCTCAGAGTTTGAAAAGTAAATTTTCTGTCGTGTCAATATTGAAAATTTGGGAGATGTCACACGCCTGCACATGCATGCACACACATGCTCATACACACCCCTCAGATTCTAACCTTCTTTTGAGTAGCTCAAATCTGGTAACAGTAGCCCCTAATTCCCATTGTAACGACTAGTTGAAGCTGAGTAGCCTTTTAGATAGGGCAGTGTGTCTCCAATTAGCCACAGCTTTGCACCCCCACCCCGTGCGCAATACAGACACATTCACTTATACACAAGTGACCCTCTTTGGCATATATGCTTCCTTGCCACTCCGAGCATTTAAGTTTGAAAATGGTGCTGTAGAGTGCAGTGGGGAATGAAGAAGGGAGGTGTCAATCCTATTTTGAGAGGTGTCAGAGGAAGTGGCTCTTGAGAGTTGTTAAAAGCTGAAATGGTAGTTAGATGGAAATTGGTGGATGGGCAGTCCATGCAGAGGGGATAGCAAAGGAAAGGCGTGCAAACGCGTGAACGATTAGGGGAACTGTGAGGTTTTGCTTGAAACATAGTGTTGCAGAAGGGATTGGAGAGACAGGGGAAGGCCGGATCATAGGGGACCTTGCTTGGAAAACTAAAGGATTTGTATACATACACAGCCTCTTTCTCTTTGCAACACCCTCTACCCAAAGACACTTAGTACAATGAATTGAAATTCTAAACATCAGTTAAAGACAAAGCCACTTAGTTACTTAGACCAGAACCCTGAGCGCATCCTTGATTCTGTCTCTACCCCTTCGTGAATTTATTCTTACTCCCTGCCAATTCCGCCTTCTAAATATTCCTCCATTTCCACTCCTTTCCATCGTCATCTCACACCACTCTCTCTTGTTCACTGCATTCCTTCCAAGCCCTTCCACAGTTCCTAGATGTGTTTCTTTTCATCTCAGGGCTTCCCAAATGCTATGTCTCTGCCTAGATCTTAATTTCCTTATGGCAAGCTCTTGCCCACACTTCAGGTCCCAGCTTGCTTGTCACTACTCAGCTACCTTTCCCTGAGCTGGCCCTACTCCCTATTTCTTCTTGCACAAGATTAAATCTCCCTATATATGTTCTCAAAATGTTCTTATGCTTCTCCATCATAGAACATAGAACAGTTTAATTGCATATATAATTATCTGCTCAATGGCTCTCACCATCATTCAATTTGTAAGCTCCAACAGACCGGGAGTAGGTTGTGTCTGTCTTGCCCATTGCACCACCTGCCCCAACCCCAAGCAGGTAGCACAGTGACTGCCATACTGTAGCCGTCACATTATCACTGTAGAGTAATACTTATAAAAATAACTATGAAAAAATGTTTTACATAGTAATAATACTGTGGAGTAATAATTACTGCCATGTTATTACTGAGGAGTAATAACAGAATGACTGGCTGTGTGAACAAAGGGACCTTATTTATTCATTCATTCAAGCAGTACATGTTGGAGGCTCATTTTGTGCACAGTATTGTTGTAGGAGCTAGGACTAGAGCGGTCTCTGCCTTCGTGGAGTGTGCAATGATGAACTCGCAAGTGAAGGAGGCAGGAAAGGCTGAAAAGGAAGCAAGGAAGGAAAGATGGAAAGAAAGAGGAAAGAATTATTAACTTTAATTTGTCTCCAGTAGAGAATGCTGGCCTTGAAAGATCAAATGAGCTTTCTTAATGCTTCTTAAATGTTATAAACCAATGTTACCACAATTTAAAAAAAATTAATTAATTAAAATCCTTCTTAATAATGAAAATAATCATGTATATGATTGATTTAATTGAAAAATGGAAAGTGGAAATTTCTGTGTACATCCCATGATTGCTAGAGATTTATAAAGTGAAAACTCTCAAACTTAGAAAGATCCATGTAATGGCTTTGATACAAAGACTTGGACAGTCCATTCACCCAAAGAAGAAACAGAATCTACACTCATGAGGAGTTAGGTAAGTTGACAAACAGGCACTTGAGCAGACAGGGATTCCAACACCAGCACAGACCTTTTCATACTAATGCGTCAGGCCAACCCAAGTGTTGCAGCTGCTGAGCCATACCTCACTGCCTTTCAGCAGGAAAGTAAAGATGAGAAAGATGTTTGGCTCCCAACTTCCCCTAAGTCTGTTTCAGTTTTGTTCTTTGTAAACCTTTATCAACATTTTTTCACAAGACTTTCATAATAACCAAAAAACTCAACAGTCAACCACAAGAGAAGGCTTCTTCACAGCGTACAGACAACCACAAGATGCTACCAGAGAAGCAGAATTAAATGTGCCAGGGGACGCATAGAGGGGCTGGTGTGGTTTATGTAGGGTATGATGATCCAACTCCTAGACCTGAAAAAATCAATAAATGTCAGTAGTCGTAAAAAAAAGATTTGGCTTCTCAGTAAACAGTCTGGTCAACTGCAAGCATGCAATGAAAGGAATAATTTAAGACTTAGCCTCGGTTACAACTAGATTCTGCAAACATGCACAGAAGAAGAAGAATGCTTCTCCTTTCTCTTTTACTTCCTCCTGCAACCAGTGGACTGTTGAAGGTTTGCCCTAGCAATTAATTTAAAAAGTTGGGGAAAACAGATCATTGGAAGAACTTGCTAGAAATAGGCTCTCACCCAGACCTCCTCAGTAATCCCTGGAAGGCTGTCCTCTAAATTTTTTTCGGACTCTCCTCTGATTCAGAGTTTGAAAAATCAGGCAAACTAGAAGATTATTATTATAATCAGTGTTTGAAATAAAATTTTGTATTACTTATGTTGATATCATTAGTAAAATAGCTAGCCTTTATTATTTCCTTGCGGGGTGCCAGGCACTGTACTACCCATTACGTATATAATTACTAACAATAACAAAATCACTACAAGGTCGGTAGTAATATTTCTATTCTTTTTAGAAAAGGAAATTGAGGCCTGGAGAGATGCAAATGTCTTAAAGTCCCACAGCTATGAAGTTGCATGGCTGGAGACTTAAATGCTTGAGTCTGTGTGGCTCTCAAGACAGCTGTTTCTACCACACTGGGCTTAAGAAAACCAGAGCACTGCCCTGTGTGATGAAACAAGGATATGTCCTTAGCACCATTCTAGTCTTTTGCTGGGCACTGAAGTATTAATGACATTACCACTGGAAGAAATTTTCATATTTTATTTTCCTTTCAATTCAAAAACTAACATGTTTCTTCTTCCCTGGGTGGCTCTGAAGTGGTCCTGTGGCCCCCGAGGCAGGAATTTTACTTGTCCAGACAGCAAATGACTTCACCATCCCCCTTCCTCTCTGGTCTTTACAATTCCTGCATGGGCCAGATGCTTCAGAAAACAGATCCTTTGTATTGAATTTCCAGCCCACGGAAGGATGAGGACTGAATTTTTTGTGTTCCGTCATCTCTATTTGTGTGGATAGATATATTTTTAGAGCAAGTTAAAAGAGAGAGGGAAAAAAACCCAGTCCCAAACAAACAACTCCATGATCTAATACAGAGAATGCAGGAGTCTTCCCGTTCAGTAGCATGCACAGGATGTCAGCTGTTGCCACAACAGAGCTTGTTAGCATAGTCAGAGTGTAATTTATCTGAGGGAACGGCTGATTGCAGAGGAGAAAGGGGAGTGAAAGGTTTCTGTTAATTAGAGAAACCAGCGGTTATTCTCTGGCAGGCCTCAAACAGTTAAACTCTGGCAAACAAGTCCATTCAAACAGAAAGTGCCTAGTAAAGTGTGAAATGTGTTTCTTGTGGGGAAAACATAGAGGGAGGAAAAAGGAAAAATAATCACTTTTTATCTCTCCACCCAGAGACAGCCATGTGTAAAAATTGGTATACTGTTCTGGATCATTCTGTTTGTATGTATACATATGTGGGCATGGGTATGCCTATATATATTTTTAAACAAAAATAGGGCCATACTTCATATTTTGTATTTTCACCTGCCTTTTTTACTTGAAAAAACACAATGAACATCTTTCTCTGGTTAAAAAAAAAGGAAAAATATTTTGCATGATTAGTTTTCATTGCTTCAGAGTATTCCTTGAATGAATATACAACAGTTGTTGGCTATATATAATGCTTTCTACTTACCTATTATAATTTGGGTTGGCATCCTTGTAGCTGGGTCTTTATTCAATACTTACTAATTTCCTTAGGATAAATTAGCAAAAGTGACATTAATGGGCTAAAAGCTGTGCACATATTCAAGATTACATTGCCCTCAGAAAAGTCTATGGTCTGAATCTAGGAAATGCCATTTCTCTAATCTTCACTAACACTGAGCATCCATGACACTGAGTAATAAAAAGAAAATCATCCTTTTAAAAGCTAGCTATTTATTCATTTTGCTTGATATCCTGACAAATGGCAAAATTTATCTTAAGCCTGCAACATTTATTTAGGAAAATACCTGCTCGACTTTTCTAGTTGTGAAAGGCTGGACTAGGGGTTGGCAAACTTTTCTGTAAGGGATCAGATAGTAAAAATTTTAGGCTTTGTGGGCCATAAGGTCTCTGTTGCAACTACTTAACTCCATGGTAGCCCAAAAGAAGCCATAGATGATGGGTGTGACTGTGTTCCAACAAAACGTTATTTACAGACCCACGTGGATTTCATCCATGGGCCTGTGGTTTGCCAACCCTTGAGCTAGACTCTTGGGCATGGTCTTCAAGGGTAAGACTGAGACAAAGACAGAGCAATAGTTTCCTGCATGATGGAGTAACTTGGGAAACTCTTGGTAGGAGGAAGCAAAGGTTTCGGGGAGGTGGGAGAGGATTCTGGGGCAAGAGAAGTCCAGTGTCATGGCAGCTAGCAAACATTAAGGAGAAGCTTCCCAGAGAATAATTATCTATGTTGTGTGTGACTGAATAAAATTGGCTGAGGAATTTCATCATGTCTAAGATAATTTTAACTTGTTTCCTGTTTTGCTCCAAATAAGAGTCCTCCTCCGTCTTTCTGGAGGCTTCAGTAAGATTTTGCTACATTTGCTTCACTATGGTAGTGTGCTTTGGAGGAATGAGAGAGAGAGAGGTGGTTCCATGGGTAGAGTAGGTGGAAAGAAGTGAGCATGGGCAAGGGGCACCATGGTAAATGAGGTGTTTGAGAATTAAGTTGGGAGAAGGAATAAGACAATTGTGACAGGAGAACATAATTCCACTTCTCCTCTAGAATCTTCAGAAGTCCTGGAGGAATGCTGGACTTCTTGCAGTCTGTGGGATGGAGCTGTATCCGGCTGGGTGCTGGAAGGAAATAGATGGAATGCTGGAGCAGAGGCGTGGGCAGAGTTAAGGGAACCAACCAAGATGGGGATGGGCTTAGGGACTAGCAACTGCGGGGGGCCATCAGCACCCCAGGCTTGGGGAGGTAGAGGAGAGAGTCCTGTGACTAGGGCTGATGACAGCTGGAGCCGTGGAAGAAGGCCCCGCCGCTAGCACTTGTAGCTGTGTACAGCGAAGATCAGAGTGGACATCTAGGTGGATGGGCTGTTAAAATAATCACTCAGACCTCTTTCTTCCCATCTTTGTTTTCCTGCCTGTGTCCCCAGTGGCCGGACCAAATCTAAGTCAGAGGACAACGAGACTGGGCAAAGGAAACCACAGATGCAGTCTCCCAGGACACCAAGAAGGGCAGAGTGGGTCTGAAGACAAGCAGTTATAATGGAGAATAACCAGCCATTTTATTTGGATAATAAAAGAAAGGATATCATCGGAAAGATGGAAGGCTGGGGATATTGGGTTTAAAAAAATCTGCCAAATTATTTAATGAAAAATGATACCATATTGCTTTAATTCTATGTTTGTTTGTTTTCTAACATGGCAACAATGCTCGGTGCTTTGGATGTAGGAAGAGGGGATAGCAGATACTTACGTGATTTGCATTGACTGCTTGCTCTTGCTTTGGCTTTAGAAGGCTAAAATATGCCCCAAATTAATCTATGTGAGGCAACTTTTCAAAGTTTCCTTTGTCCAGGAAAAACTCTATCAACACTGAAAAATAATAATAAAATATTAAAATAAAAGGAATAAATTATGCCCATGGAGTTCCTCTGCCATTATAGCAATATGTTATATTTACCGGTAAAAAATTGACTTCATGCCACATCAAATATATTAAGAGTAACTGAAAAGTTTAGCTTTGTATTCTGAGGGACTGGGAATGACCCATCCTCCCTAGAAGAGTCAGCCTCCAGGGCTGGTTGAGGGGCCAAGACAAATGACATTTCATAGTCATCTTCTTGAGGAGCTCAAGGAATCCGCGCATCTTTCTATTGCCGGGAATTGCCTTGCGTGATGCGCCTTCTTCCAAGGGTTGATGTAGTCAGCTTCTTTTCCTAATGAAACTGGAAATAAAGGAGATGAAGACATGAATTTCCCCAGCACATTAGCTTCTTCCAAGAGGGATACCCTGACCAAAAAAAAAAAAAAAAAAAAAAAAAGCATGACATTTTCTTGTATTGGGTCCCGTGGTGTAACAGTTGTGTGTTTTGTGCCTTAGTCTGACGCACACAAGTTTAGGGACAGAGTTAGGTTATTCCAGCACCACCTGCCAACATAATTATGATAACACCCACAAAAACCCCTCCCCTCCAAAAGCACCTCAGTCACTAGACTTCTTGCTCTTTAATGTTTTATTCGCACATTACAACGGGGTCTTACCTAATCAGGAGATAGGGAATTACTACTTGTACCTTTGCTGCAAATCAAACTCCATTCGATTTTCAACTTCCTTCGCTGATGCACAGCCCCTTAAACACAGACCTTTGCATGAGCCTTCACTCAGCTTTCTGTTAATATGTCCTGATTACACCTGCTTGCATTACAGATGTCAGTAACAAGAGTGATGCTGGCCAGGTATCAGGAACATCGATCAAGAAGCCAAGGAAAGGATGTTGAGTGTGTTTTTGTAATTACCTCTGTGTTACGTGCAATTTCCAGGCTCCAAGTGATAATGAAACACAGTCAGACACTTGGTGTCATTTTAAGATCCGTGTCCTTTGAAGATTAAGCTTCATTGAGATTGCCCTCACATACTTCGTCCCTACTGATCAGAGGTTTCCTTGCAGTACAATTGAGCAGAAAGACCCATAAAGAACAATTTCTGCTTCTATCGTATAGTTACTGACTTAGAACCCAAAAGAGCAAATTGCCAACTCCTTATCTTCTTTAATACTTACAAGAGAAAATCAAATCTATTAATTTATGTTAGGGTTATATTAATGGAATGACCAGAAAGCCAGCAGGCAAGTAAGAACATTTTAGACTTTACCTATCTTCCAAGAACAGCTGCAATTTTGATAGCTATCCTTAAGGAAGAATAGCTCTATTGTCCAGACATCTGCTTGTAGAATTTTCTAACCTTCTGTTTAGGAGTTCTGTTGTCCTAAGGACTTGAATGTGCCTAAGAATTACTTTAGTGGTTTTCATACATAATACAATGTAGGATGCTTTGAGAAATTTCTCAGCAGCAATTTTGACCTTTCAGGATTTTTGCCTTGTATTTTAGAACAAAATGCCAGCCTCCACCGTTTGTATAAGATGAGCTTTCATCCTTGTTCAGCAGAGTAATTCTGTCACCTGGTTGTGCGTACACTTCAGGGTCTCTAGTACCCTGCTAAGTGACTATTGATTGTTCTCGTATTCTGTTTGGGCTGCTATAACAAAATACTGTAAACTGAGTGGCTTATAAACAGCAAACATTTATTTCTCACACTTCTAGAGGCTGGGAAGTCCAAGATCAAGGCGCTGGCACGTTCTGTGTCTATCAACATCTTGGTTCGTAGAAGGTTGTGTTTTCACTGTGTCCTCACATGGCAGAAGGGACATGGGGGCTTTCTCGGGGCCTCTTTGATAACAGCACTAATCCCATTCATGAGGACAGAGTACCCCCCAAAGCCCCCACGTCCTGATACCATCACCCTGGGGGTTAAAATTTCAACACATGAATTTTGAGGGGACACAAACATTCAGTCTGTAACAACTGTAAAAAACAAACAAAAGACTTTCTAATCATTTCACTTTAAACCACTTTATTTATAGCATCTTCTGATCATAAACACGTAATAGGTATAATGTCAGGGACGAGGGACTAAAAGAACAAGACAGATTATTTGCTCTGCTGAACTTTGTGCCTACTTTGGGGGGTGTCTTTGGCATACAGCCTCCCTGCTTCCTCTGTGCCTTCCTGTGACTGTGAAGGATGGTTCAGCATCCTCTCTCAGCAGTCATCGTCTTTTCCCTAAATGCATTGCTTGCACACAGCCCCTTTGCTGATCCTCTCCAGGGCCTCTGTGGGGCCTCTAGCGCTCCTGTAGTTTATCCCCACTTCCCTTTACATTTCTTTTGAATGTCTTATTTTTACACGCTTTGGAAATCTCTATACATTCTCTCTTCCCAATCATGTTAAAAACTCTGAATCGAGACTTGGCGTAGAGCTGATCCCTGGGCATTGCTAGTGGCTTTACTTGTCCCCCACCCCCACCCCCAAGGGGTGAGTTGATCTGTCCTCCTCTTTCCGTTTTGCGAGAGCTCCACGAGAACCCTGGCTTGGTTTTCAGAAATTCATGCTGTGTTTGGGGCCTCCTCTGACTTTTGTGTAGGATTTCCCATCTAAAAATATCTATCAGTCTGATAATTTCCAAAAAGAGGAAGGAAATTTCTTACTCGGAGAGGCAAATTCATTATTCCAGTCTATGAGGGGATCATTTGAAGCTGCTGAAAGGAATAGCTTAATGTAATGCCACCCTTGTGGCTTGAAATGGTTAACAAATATCCTAAAGGTGGCGAACTTTTACCCCCAACTGTAGGAGGAATCTTGGTCTAGGAGTCAGACATCTAGGGCAGGGATGCTTACGGAATGTTCCATCCTGTCAATCAATTCCTCTGCCTTCTCTTGGAAAATAAATGCCCTGGGCTGAATCTGATACTTTCAGTTGGAAGCATCCTCCAGAACGGGTGAACCAGTCACCTCCCCCAATAACTTATCCCTTACTCAATAACCCTGGTTTGGTACATTTTTCCTTATATCTCATGAAGATCCTTTTTATTGCTTTTCAAACCAATCCAATACAATGCCCGTGAGAAGTAGGAAAATGTCTTTTAAAGGCACAGTTTTCTACCTCAAAATGCTTTCCTGTAAGCCAGGGGCCATAAATTGGCAGGCATTGTTTGGCTTGGCTTGCAGAGGGCTTGTTTTTTGTTTTTCATTTTTTTTAATTTAAATAGCTTCGATTCTGTTCTCTTGTTTTGACAGGCCCTATCATTTCCTATTCACCTGCCTGTTCTACCTGCGCAGCCCCTGTGGACATTTGGGTTGTGACTCTTGACTTAAACTCTTACTTTCTCAACTCTTTTCATAAAAGACATGATTTAAATGGTCACCTCTGCATCTCCTATACATACCCTACTTCAGGCCTGACCCTAGGATATTTTTGGAGAATGAGGAGTTAATATGATGCATTTTTCTCCCATATAGTTCAGTAAAATGCGATAATGTTTGCCAATTTCCATGGTGTAAATACTCCCACCGTGGCTGATTCCAGGCTACCAAGGCAAAATCATCAATACTGATTTGGGAAGATGTGCAGATAATTGGTTGGGGAAGCCAGCTCCCAGGACACCACTAATTGTTGCCGTCATCACACGTATGATCTCTTTCTGGTTTATTTCCTCAGATATGAGCTAATCAGATGAAGACGACATCTGATATGTCAATAGACAGAATAAAATGCCCAGAGAAGGACCTGGCCCCGTGACCGAGTGGTTGGGTTCGTGCGCTCTGCTTCAGGCGGCCCAGTGTTTCGTTGGTTCGAATCCTGGGCGTGGACATGGCACTGCTCGTCGAGCCACGCTGAGGTAGCGTCCCACATGCCACAACTAGAAGGACCCACAACAAAGAATATACAACTATGTACTGGGGGGCTTTGGGGAGAAAAAGGAAAAAATAAAATCTTTAAAAAAAAATGCCCATAGAAAATATGAAATACATTTCTCTGCTAAACTTTAGAAATTATATAAAAGAGAAGATCGGCATTTTTTAAAGGGCCAAATAGTAAATATTATAGGCTTGTAGGTCACATACAGTCTTTATCACATACTCCTCCTTCTTAGTATCCAGGCCGTACAAATCCAGGCCAAGAGCCACACTGGCTCAGGGGCGATAGTTTGTAGACCCCTGATATAGAAGAATAAAAGTGGAGAAGATGCACAGATTCATATTTTTAAAAATTCAGAGGGGGTAAAATACCATACTTCTAACCATATTTATCTGAGTACCAAGGCATAGAACGTGAATCAAAGGTACCTAGAGATTTTTAATACAAGGAAATAAAATCAATGAGTAGTTGCCACCAAGACTTCGTAGACTTGGACATAAGCCTGGACTATGGTCATGCAAGGATAATGCCTTATCCAAAAGGAGAAGAGCTAAGAGAAGTGGAGGTGGATACACTGAACACCAAGAAGAGGCGTCCTTGTGTGCTTGATGTTAGAGTGTGGACAGAAGGCTGATGTGATGTTCTTGTGCCTGGTGATTAAGAGCATGAGCTGTGGGTTCAAATCCTTGCTCCCCCACTATCTAGAAGACTGTGGTATAACCAGTCTTCAACTCTCTGGACCTCAGTTTCCACGTCTGTAAAATAGCGGTAATAATTGCAACCACTTCATAGCGCTGCTGTGAAGATTAAGTGAGTACCTAGATTTAAAGTGCTTAAAATGTGTCTGGCACATGGTAAATGCTCCATACTGTTAGTTATTGTCGTTGTGACTATTATTATGGTTTGACTGCAAATCCAATAAAGGGAGGGGTTGATGCCTTCCTGAGAGATCACTCTGTAGAAGAAAGATGTGGAGGTGATGGGAGGACCTGGACTCGGGTGCTTTACTCTATATAAAATGTGAAATATGGCATGTGCCAAGTTCTTGACCATGACAGCTTTATGACTTAGAAGGTAGAGAAAGCGATCAGAGCAGCAGCCGCCATGAACTCCATCTTGTCTTCCGCCATACTGATAAGTGTTATAGCACTTCCCTTCCCTTTCCACTCTCCTCATGTCACTAAAGTGAAAGAATCCATTATCTTCCCTGTGGCAAACACAGATCATAGAGATTTTTTTGTAGAAAGGAAGCAGACAACTGCTTTGCTGTTAAATTTCTTTCAAGACCATTGACTGATTTCCCCTGGGTCTGGCTTGGTTACTCCGGGAATATGGGTTCATGCCTGAGTGTATCATTTTCACTCATGCAGCCCCAGCTCTTCCTTAACTTTGCAATTTTGAATAAGTCACCCGGCATTTAGGATCCTCCACTTCCTCACCAATGAAATAGGAGTAATAGCAACACTTCCCCATCTGGGCAGACGGCAAAAATTTGAAGAAGAATTGGAAAATACTCTACAAGCCAAGTGCTTTGTAAATATTTAATATCTAGTAGTTGAGGTACATGTCAGGAGAGTGGGGAACCCAACATTAATCTTTTTGTTATGACAGCTCTTTAAATGTGTTTAATTTTCCAATCCAAACACGGGGACCCTGAAGTTTTCCGACCCTTTCGCCTTTTCTTATATTTCTTCTTTCCCCATGCCCAAATATTTCCCACCCAACATCAAATAACAGTTCATTCTAATTCCTCTATAAAAGGTGATTTCAGCTTATTAGGAGTCCAATGTGCTGCTCCCCATCTTGACTTCCTAAATGTTTGTGCAGAAAAACTTAGGCTTCATTGAGAAATTCCCTTTCTTGACAGCAGTACTCTTTTGTATTAGAACTGGACTGAATGCCTTTGTCCCAGAACAGCCCCCACTGTTGGAAGTCCTCTCTTCTTTTAGGCTAGCTTATTTCCACCGATAGGCTACTGTAATGTCCCTTCCACCTCATAACCCTCCTGGGTTCTTGTAACTAATGAAGTCCTGTCCCCACTGCTGGAGCAAGCTTCACTCACTGAGGATAGCAGGGGTATTGGTGAACTGGGAGGCAGAGAGATGATTTTTAAAATACATTTAATAATGCATACAGATCTTTCCAGATTAACTCTGGTCTTTCTTTTGAATCTCCAAGAGCTTTTCAGTAAACCCTTGTCCGGGCACAGTTTCCCAAGGGCTCTCTGCCACACTCTGAAGATAGCTTTTGCTTCTATTGTTCCTTGCTATGCCCATGTCACACCCACCTCAGCTGCCAGACAGAAGAACAATTCTTAGGAACAGTCATTTGTTTTGCAGTTTTAGTTTATTCCTAAATTGCAGAAATGGTTGATGAGTGAGGTCTTCTGGTGACTTTTTAGTGGAACAGAATGGGGCATAGATTCAGGAATTCTTGAGGCTGCCACGTGTTTGGCAAAAAAAAAAAGAAAAAACAATAAAACCTTATACTTTTTCTCTTAAACTTAATGGTGATGCACGCAGTTATCTGAGCTAGATAGCTTATATTTGTATTGACTTTGCAATTTGCGTAGGGCTTTGGTGTACCTGTTCTTCTCAGCTTTCGAGTTCTATTTTTGAGGGTTTTGGTTGACGATGTGCAGTGATGGCTTTAGAGGACAGAGGTGGGATGAATGATTGGGAGTTGTCTGGGGAAACATTTCTGTTACATTTAAGAAGGAAGGAAGGAAAGAGTGTATGGAGGGAGGGGATGAGAGAAGTCCGTCATTTAGCCTCTCTAAGACTTGCTTACCTTATCTGAAACATGAAGATAATAACAACCTTTATCCTGTTTGTCTCATAAGGCCTTAGATTACCTGCAGTAGACTCTACATGAAAGTCCTACTTCATCCGAAAAGGGCTTTAGAAGTTCTCGTGGGTGGTGTTGTTTAGATTGTTATGATTCATGAAAAGTTGGTCCACCTAAAATCGTTTCCTTCACTGGCCTCCTGCCCTGTGAAGTTCCCACTTTCAGGGGTAACAGAGTAACTCCATAGCACTCATGAGCACATCAGCTGTTGATGGATTGGCCTAGCCACTTACACGCTATCTTCTAGGGAGACCTGGTAGGGACGAAAAATGGAATTACACATTATGATAAGTGAGAAGGGGTTGATAAAAGTTCTGAACTGGAGAATAACAGGGAGGAAATGAGAAGTGCATTGCAAGGCTAGGTGGAGAGCATGCTAAAGCAGACTTCAGGAAGACAGGCCTTGACAGAGCTGGCCCTGGATCTGCCCTCAGCCATAAAAGTCAGCTGCTGCTCTGTTCCCCTAAGCGACTTCAGAACTCTAGTGTGCCCGAAACTTCTGGATATTGCTTGTGGTTAGGTCTTTCTGAGCTTGTTTTGGTTTTCATTTCTTCTATCAAAAATTGCTGGTTTAAGGACCGGCCCAGTGGCGCAACGGTTAAGTTTGCGTGTTCCGCTTCAGCGGCCCGGGGTTCGCCGGTTTGGATCCCAGGTATGGACAGACCTCTGTACGGCTTATCAAGCCATGCTGTGGCAGGCATCCCACATATAAACTAGAGGAAGATGGGCACGGATGTTAGCTCAGGGCCAGTCTTCCTCAGCAAAAAGAGAAGGATTGGAGGCAGATGTTAGCTCAGGGCTAATCTTCCTCAAAAAAAAAATTGCTAGTTTATAGGATTTAATGTCAGGTTTGGACACAAATTATCTTTCCTTCCCCTTTTAGAAAGCATCAGAGGAGTGTATACACTATACAAGTCATGAGATTTGTTTAAACTGAGAACAAATTTATAGCTAACTAACATTTCTTTGGTGCTTCATAGTTAACAAAGTATTTCGGGAAGTAGGTACTCTGTGGAGTAAGTATCCAAGTATTTTTGTGAAAATGAAGGTAATGATATATACCTTCAAAGATTGAAGGTATATATATATATATATATATATCTTACAAGATTGATAGGATTAAATGAGACATTTATAAAGAACTTTGCATAGCCTCCTGACATACAGAAAACACTTATTTCTAATGCCCCTAGTGTGTGGATGAAGAAACAAATTCAGAGAGGTTACGTGATATGTTCAAGGTCACAGGACAAGTCGAAGGTGGATCCATCATTCCAACTGCCACCCTACCGTGGTAACACGTCAACGATAGTCAAACCATTTGACGTTTAAGTTTGAATTCCTTGTTACAAACTGTTGCGAAAGAGAGAGACAGAGAGAAGAAAAGAGAGAAGGGAGAGAAAAGGGGAGGGAAGGGGAGGGTTGAGGAGGGGAGGGATAGAAAGAGGAGAAGAGGGGAGGGAAGGGCAGGGGAGGGGAGGGAAGGGGAGGGGAGGGGAAAGGACAGGGTGCTGTGGTCTGAATGTTTGTGTCCCCCCCGCCAAAATTCACATGAAACCTTAATGCCCAATGTGATTGTATTAGGAGGTGGGGCCTCCGGGAGATGCTCAGGTAATGAGGGTGGGGCCCTCATGAGTGAGATTAACACTCTTATAAAAGAGACCCCCAAAGCCCCCTAGTCCCTTCTATCGTGTGAGGATACAAGATGTCTGTGACCCTGGAAGAGGGCCCTCACCTACCCGTGCTCTCACCCTCATCTCAGACTTTCAGCCTCCAGAACCGTGAGAAATAAATTTCTGTTGTTATAAACTGCCCGGTCTGTGGTATTTTGTTATAGCAGTCTGAAGGAAGACAGAGACATTTAAACACGTTGACTTGTTAAGACACAGGTGAGAGATAATGAGTACCTCACCCAGGTGTGGTTAGGATATCATGTAAAAAATATGTGTGTATGTGGCTTAGGTATGGTAATGTAATCAGAAGGGCTTATGGGAATGAAGTGCATTTAATTTTCCTCCAGCTTCTGTCTTCTAGAGCCTCCATGTTTTAGCCCTGCCACATCAGCTCTTGCATATTAATCGGCGGTTGGCATGGCAATCCCTGGGGGGCCCAGGGTGAGGGAGAGGGCTTGGAATGAAATCCAAGCTGGTTCAGCTGAAGGTGTTTGTGAAGCCTTTTTATATCTGCTTCACTCCCTGACCTCCCAAAATACATCATGGAAATGTTATTTCCAGTCACAGAAGTTTCTGTCTCGAGCAAAACCAGCCCTTGATAGAACTCTGAGGGAAGCAGATTCGTGGTCATTGGCTCCCAGCTTTTCTTGATGGGCCCTCTACCAGACTTTCAGCATCTTCTCTGCCATCTGCCTGCTGCAGCGCCTTATACTTATCTAAGTTCTCTTCAGAATATCAACTTTTGTCCTGGGCCTCAGCTGTCATATTTCCAATTCCCCGTGATCCACCGGTCTAAGGGCTGCCTTCGTAAGAACATAGTTAATAATAAAAATCCTTGGGGAATCTCATGAACCACCTTTAGAACTGCCTGAACCAGTCTCTTCCTGCCTCCTCCCGGTTCTTTGTCCATCCTAGGAGAATCCCAGGAAGACTCATTTGTTCCCTTGAGTATTAGTTTGCTAGGAGCTTCCGTAACAAAATACCACAGACTGGACGGCTTAAACAACAGAAATTTGTTTTCTCTTGGTTCTAGGTTAGAATTCTAAGATCAAGATGTCAGCAGGTTTGGTTTCTACTGAGGCCTCTTTCCTTGGCTTCAGACATGGCAGATGGCCACTTTCTCGCTGTGTCCTCCTATAGTCTTTCTGCTGTGTGCATGCAACCTGGTGTCTCTTTTTGTGTGTCCTAATCTCCTCTTCTTTTTTTATTTTTTTCCTTTTGAGGAAGATTTGCCCTAAGCTAACACCTGTTGCCAATCCTCCTCTTTTTTTGCTTCAGGAAGATTGTCCCTGAGCTAACATCTGTGCCAATCTTCCTCTATTTCTTTGTGGGTCACTGTCACAGCGTGGCTGACAAGTAGTGTAGGTCTGCACCTGGGATCCGAACCCATGAACCAAGGCCACCGAAGTGGAGCATGCTGAAATTAACCACTACACCACAAGGCCGGCCTCCTGCTATCCTCTTCTTATAGGGACACTAGTAGGATTGAATTAGGGCCCACCCTAACAGCCTCATTTTAATGTCATCATCTCTTGAATGGCCCTGTCTCCAAATACAGTTTCATTCTGAGGTATTATGGGTTAGGGCTTCAACATATAAATTTTGAGGGGGACACAATTCAGCCCATAACACCTCAGCCATTAAATCTTCAAGCTTTGCTGCCTCAGTTTTCTGTTCTGTTGGTGTCTTGTGGCCTCACCTCACCCTAGGGGTTGTGTGGTGGAGATCTCCTGTCTTGTCCTCCAGCCCCTCTCCTATGCTCTGGCTCCTGCAAAGCTTTGCTGACTTCCAGGCTGACTCTGGAGTCTGTGGAACCTTTGCTCCATTGACCTCATGTGGTCAACATGGCTCCCGCCACTGCTGGATTGGGCTGTGGTCCCCTTCCACCAGAGTAACAATTCTTTCTTAAGACATGAAATGGGCAGACTTGCATTTTCTTTCTTAGATATTCTCAAGTATTTTGACTGCTTTTCCTGACTCACTCTTTCTATTTTCTATATTCTCCCTCTTAGAACTTCACAAGTTCTCTATGAGCAGGGTTGAAAAATAATTGGGATGTGTTTAGTTCCAGAGCTTCCTTGTCAACTTACAGCCAGTCAGCCTAAAATCATCTGGAAAGTCTCCGAATCACTATGCTAGGGGGCTCTTTTCTCCTCCAAGATTTCCTAGACAGTTGAAAGGTAGCCATTCAGTCTAGGGCTGGCCACAATGCCCAAATGCTCCAGTCATGCTCTCTCTTTGGACGTTCCACCAACTTGTATTAGAGCCTGCAGCATAGGGTTTCATCCCTCTGGCTCTGGGGTAAATCCTCGTTTGAACCCCAGAATTTCCATCTGCTCATTTGATAACCTAAGGAGTATTGTTTCCCAAAGGTCTCAGCTTCTTCATCTATAAAGTGGTGATAATGGGAGTACCTATTTCTTAGCTTTGCTGTCAGGCATTAAATAAGACATAAAGCCTAGCACATGGTAAGCACTCAATAAATAATAGCTTTCATGACTATTATGCAAATAAAACAGCGACAGTCTTTGAACTTCTTAAGTTATAAGCTTCCTTCCTCTTCTTTGTGCTCTTGTCTTATTTTTATTCAACAAAATATTTATTGAATATCTGGTATGCTCGAAGCACTGTGCTAAGGTCTTTACATTCATCGATCTTGTTTCGTTCCTCATGCTAAGCCTTGAGGTGGGTATTATTACTAACAAAACTTTACATCCTGGGGATATTGCCTTGAACAAGGCAGATATCATACACTCCTGCCAGAGCTTCCAATAGAGTGGCAAAGTCAGATGTTAAACTAGTCATTACAATAAAGTAATCACACCAGCCTACTCCTCCTTGAGGCGATGCCTACTTCTACATAGTGATTACTGCATCCTGGAGTTTGAATAGAGTTTGCCTTACTGTTGCTAAGTGCTGCATGTTGTGAAATTATATCACCAACCTCTTGCATCCCTTAGGGATCTTATCAATGAAAACCCTGAAAACTTAGATATGGAAGAGAATGGAAAGGGTATGCTTATTTGTATTTGTTAGGTTAGAGCTGATTATTTGATGTTACCTAGTCAACAAGAGACACAGACCCATGTTCCATTCCTTCTTTCAGAAGGGACCAAGAGCTTGGAATTCCCAGCCAGCATCCTTCCAGAAGGCAGTTGATGAAAGAGAAAAGTTACTTGGTTGGCCAGATGGGAGTTTAGAAGAGATCTATTGCTTGGGGGTCCAGAGTCACTGGGCCCCACAACTTCATGGAGTTGTATGCTGAACACGGAACTAATGTTTTAGGGAGAAAAATGATACAGATGCCTGTGCACGTACCACCAATTGCCAGCCACAGATAACTTTCCTAGTCCTCAATTAAAAACCACAGCCAGATTTTTAACATGGATAGGAACTCTTATGCATACAAAATGATCCCTCAGGTATGATGACTCAGTCCAGGAAGAGAAAGGAACAGGCCACTCCAGGATTCTGAAATAAATTATTGTGTTTTCCTTTACCACTTTGTGAGTACTTCTCAGAGATGATACCTGTCTACTTCATACTTTGCATATATATAGTTTTACTCCTAGTCAGGGCCTGTTGGATAAAATTAGTTTTCTCTTTACTTCTGTCATGTTTGTCGCATAGACTCACATTATCGATATTGCCTAATAGCTATGGTTCTAACTGCCCCTTGCAGTGGAAGTGTTTTACCCCAAAATATAAACTCCTGAAAGCAGAAGCAGACTTATTGGTTGGCTTATGCCTATGTTAGCTGCCGTGCCCTTTCTATTTGTCAGCCTGCAAGTGTCTCTAAGAAATGTTGTGTGTGCTCCCTATTTGTAGAATATTCCTTTTATCAAAATAGAAACGATCATCTCTGAACTGAAGTAAAAGGCGTAATGATCTGAAAGCAGAAGAAAAAATTTTCATGCTCAAGAACCCAGAACCCACATCCTGAGAGGGAGGCTTCTGCTTTTCTGGTTAAATGTGAGGAGTAACCAGAAAAGTCGACTTTAAAGCATGAGTTTATTTTGTTTTTTCAGTCATAGACGGTAATACTGTCTTCCTCTCGGTAGTTCAAGGTTGCAGAAATGAGTAGAGTTAACATACAAGTTGTAGGAAGCTGTTTGATAGCCAAAGGTGACTGGAAAAAAAGTAGCTGATTTACCAACAAGTCATAGCGCTTTAAAGAAAAGAGCTCAACCGCCGTGACCTATTAAAGTGTCAGTAATAAAATCTTTACAAAGGTTTTGAGCGTTTCAACTTTTAATTTTCATACCCCACGGAAAGATAAGCGTCTTGATAAGAGCCAAATTGCTTCATTCGGCTGTCAGAGGAAGCTCCAGTTTTGAAACACTGCTCGCTGTTTATGCAGTCCCCCTGTTTGCATGAAATAAGATCGCCATACTAGTTGCCTTTGCAGAAATTATACAGCATTTGGGAGTGCTGTTTTCTGTTGAAGTTCATTTTAAGGGGAGTTAAAAATTCAGCAAGTCATAATCGTTACCCAGAATTAAACCCATGGTATCTAGTCACAGCTGGGGTGCTGAATGATCGAGAGGAAAGCTCTGCCATGGGCATCTGCAGGTTTGGCTTCTGGTTGTGGGTTTGGTACTTCTCGCCGAGTGATTCAGGGCAAGTCTCCTCTCAGTGGGCCCCAGTTTCCTCCCTCGTGACATGGGCCTGATGTCTGCATGCTCACCGAGGTCTTTTCCTGCACTGACATTCTGTGACTCCTGGCAGGACAAGGGAGCTAACGTTTTCTAATGAAATATTAAGCAATCAGGATTATAAGTCTCAGAACGCATCTCTTCCAAACCTGGTCCATCCAGGTTTCATAAGCTGGCCAGAGAGATGATAGTGATCCTATTGGTCCATTTCTAATGCCCTGCCATTAACCACCTTTCACTTTCTGAGTCTGAAAATAAGGAGCTGCGATCTCATTTTATGGAACAAGTTTGGTTCCGTAATATTGTGATTGTATAATTTCTTTAATAACTGGTGAAAGTTAAAAAAAGAGAGAACTAAGCATCCTTTTTTTTTTTTTTTTTTTTTTTTTAACCTTGAGCAAACTAAAACAGGGTATTACTTGACCTGGATTTATAAAACTGCAATTTATTCATTTAACTGAAAACACCTGTGCTTTTTCTTCTTACCTATTATTTGTTAAGCCACCCCATGGCAGGCACTGTGCTGAGCTCTCTCTCTAGATATGTACTATTTAAAATCTTTAAATCACCATGAAAGATAGGTGTCATTCTACCCTTGACAGAAGATGAAATTGAAGTGCAAAGATATTAAGTAACTTGCCTCGAGTCACTCAACTTGTGATGGAACTCAGATTCCAATTCATCCCAGCGATCCTACCCACAGTGTGCTATTGATATCAAATATGTGTGTATGTACGAAACATATCGAAGAGATGTAGGTAGGGTAATGTTTCCATTTGTAAAACAGTTTGTTGCAAAATGGAACTCATTCTGAGGTCCCTTTTAAGCTCACCACTTGAATATTTGGAATGCATTACAACAGTCCGTAGGGTAGGATCTCAGTTTGGTTGAACAGATACTTGCATTTATAAAAATGGGACTTACATATGGAACATCACTATGGGGCTGGTGATAGAATTGGCAGTGCATTTACTGTGTGTTGAGTTGAGATGATTGCTTTTGTGCTTTGACCTGACGCCACGGTTGTTGGCACTGTGGCTACGGGGGCAGCAGCCATAGGATGCAGAGTTCAGGGATGTTAATCCACACTCTTTGCTTAAAAATATGTCAGTGGAAAGACTGGCTCTAACAAGCCGAATTTCCCTTCCGATATGTTTTTCAGTAGCACTGCTGTTTTGTGAGGTTGATGATGTTAGGCATGGCCCCTGCCCTGTTCCTTCAGCCTTCTCTGAAAGTGACAGGACTTTCACTTCTGGGATCTTTGATAAGCATAAAGCATGTAGGCAGAGCATGGAGCTATAATTATAATCATTATTGGTTATATACATAGGGAAATAATATTTTTCGAAATAACTTTGAATAATTAATGAATGCACAGGGCACATAATTGAACAAGTACCCAAAGTCCCACCGCCAGCCCTCACTCTCATTTACCCAATTCCTCTCCGAGAAGTAACCAGTCTCTTCCAGAATATTCCAGAGATATTCTAGACATATACCAGCACTTAGATACTTACGTATTTTTTCCCACAAAAAGTGGCACATTTTATACAATTCTGTGCCTTGCTTGGAGAATGGAATTTTCTAAAAAAAAAAAATGTGTCCAGCACATAAGGGTCAATTGAAAACTATTTTTTTCAACAAATTAATTCAGAAAGGCAACAGGCAAAAGAGATGGGTGAGAGAAGGAATATTTGCATGGTAATACCATCCCACAGTAAGGCTCATGATTTGCTCAGGAACCTGGCCTCTAATCTCCGATTGGTTCCTCCGTGCTACGGTGGGAAGCTATGAGGTGTAGCTAAAGGACCACAGGGCATGGAATCAAATTCACACAGAATTTGTTAGCCATTTATTTACCCAGTGATCAGCAAACTGAGAACTCTCCTAGGAAACCACCCAGCCCAGTGCCAGGCACATGGTGGATTTACACGGGAATGGTAGAAACTTCTGCTGTCATGATTCTCCACTGCAGTATTTTGGTTCTACTTCAACCTGGGTTTTGTTGCAATATTCTACATATTGTGAAAAAATCTGTCAGTAGTTTTCCTTGTCTCTGAAAGCACTGGCCAGCATTTATTGAGTATCACTAAGTGCCAGGTGCTGTCTGAAGCACTTTGCATACGCAGTAATATTTCAGGCTCACAGCAGCTCTGTGAGGTTATTACCATTATTTTTCAGACCAGAATCTGAGCAGAAAAGTAAAATAATTTTCTCACAGTCACCCCTCAGGTAAATGGCAGCTACCGGACTTGAACTCTGGTCTGCCTGACACCTGTGCGCATGCTCCTAACACACTCGCCCGCTTCATGTCTGCGTCAGATGGTTCCACCTTCTGTAGACACAGTCCTTGGACATCACAGGAAAGAAATGAACTCGTTACCACCTCAGCCCAGTTCTCAGCACACATCCCTGAAATTCTATGCAGCTTTTTAATTTGCTGCAAATACAAATAACAAGATGAGACACACTTTGACCCCACATGTCAGAGATCCCATATTATTCTTTCCTGGGTTGGGCAGCAGGTAAGGGCTTGTATTGGGGTGCGTTTTCTGATCTCTCTTAATCCTGTCTTCCAGCGCTCTATCCAGGAGAACCTTTGTGCCTTTTCATCTCTTGATCACAGCAGGCTCCGTACGGTTCCTGCAGTGTAATGCAAAAAGAAAGGGAGAAAAGTGTTGACTGAGAATTCTGGCAAACATTATTTAAGCTGAAAAGGAGCGCTGCAGATTGACTATTAGACGATTAGGGCTGGTAATGCCGGGACGCTTTCTTGTCAGCATTCCAGTTTCAGATTTTTATGACTGTTTAATTACCACCTCTATTCCACACTGCCAGGATGTGCCTCTTCCCGACACTACTGGAAGTTCATTGTCAATTACAACCAGCTACATGTGCTCTCCACATTGTGGATCCTTAAAAGCTTTCTTCATTCCAGAGCACTGTCGCAAATAGTCCAGATAACAGCTCTAATCTTCCCTCATAGGGCTCATATGTTTTTCCTTATGTACTGTGGGAAGAAAATCTGTTGGAACTGTTTCTTTCTGCTGAAAAGTGATTTTCCTTGTAACGATTACTTAAACAGGCATCTATATCAAAATGTCCACTCTCATCTTAGATGGGATCTGAAATTCATTTGTAAGTTTACTTAGCCATTTGAATAATTCTGGGAGTTATATATTTGATATTGCTGTTGAAAGAGGAGTTTCATCCTTAGAGGGTAACTTTATCAAGAAAACAGCTTTGCTGTGGAAATAGGTGGCTCTTTTATTTTACAAAGCAGCAAATCAAATCGTTATCCAATAAAATTTATACTCGCTGGTCAGCAATGTCTCTGAGAATATCTAAGAAACTAGAGAAGAGATAATCTGAGGACTAAAATGATACTCAGATCTTTAAGTGATAGCTTATGATTTTTTAAGAAATGTTAAGTGTTAAAAAATAGATTTTCAAAACTGAGTGAACATAGAGTCCTTAAGCAAGGGTGAGCAAAATAGTTTTGCTTTGCTTGTACTGCACCAGTGAGCAAGGAAAACTTTGGTTCTGGCTGAGTACCTGGAGAAAACAGAAGCTCTCAGTGAGGTGGGAAGGGAGAGAGGCAGTGTTTTAGCGTAATGAGCATGGAACTCACACGCTGACTTCCCACATGATCTTCCATCAGACTGATCAGATTGGTTTATAACAAGTCAACAGTAACATCCTTTTTTAGCCTTTTGGTACTAGTAGTCTAATTCATTATCACTGTTAATGATAATTATTAACTTCATAGATTTTGTTAATGATGTTGAGGAATTTTCACATAGCAACTTTTAAGAAAGTCTCTCCTGTCTGGGAGGATGAAGTGGCTGCCTAAGGTAAGAAGATAGATTAGATAGTGTCTTAAGATTCCTTTTGTACTTTGTAACTGTGATTAATATTGTGTGTTGTGGGACCTTTTCATGGGTGGACATCTGTTCTTTCTTTGCTGTGGCTGCTGCTGCCACCAGCCTCTGCTTCTTTCCTTTAATTTTCTTTTAGTTTAGAGTCCCCTGAAAGCAGAATCTGTGACAAGAACTTAGATGCAGGTAGTTGATTTAGGAGGCGATCTGAAAAAGCTGGAATGAGGGCAGAGAGATTGATACGGGGAAGAATAGAAAGCCTGTAGAGTGTAATATGGAAATACTGAGCTAACCAGCTTACCACTTTGGGCAATTGGGGCTGAATCTCATTGGTGACCCTGTGAGGAGTTGTTCAGATTGCACCTAGAATAGTTGTCCTGCCCGGCGTAGGTCTGAGGGCTGGAGCGTTATTCAGCAATTCCTCACCCTGCCCGTGCTCCCTCTTCCGACCTGTCCCTTCCGTGCCTCACATTAACTCCTCCACACTTGGCTGAATGGGTTCTGCTGCTCTGGAGAAAATTCTGAGGCAGGGGGAACTAAGAAGCCTTTAGATAGGAGGCTCTCAGTGTCTAAAGGAACTGTCCATCACAGCTGGAGCTGAAGTCAGGTGTAATTCAAGTCAGAAGTGGCCAAAAGGATGTGCCATGGAATCCCATTAGCAGCTGCTGCAATATTTTCGCTCCTTTTCCTCAGCTGCCCTTTATCTCTGCTGCCTAGCCTGCTACACTAGTGTTCACCCTCTGCCTTGCCCTTTCTATCCCTCTGGCTTCAGTGGTCCCCAGGGCTCCTTGCATTTCTCCCCATCCCCATCTCTGTCTTCCTGCCGTATTCCTAATTCAACTGCAAATTTAATACTCCGGCTTTTCTCCCTCTCTAGCAGATGCATCCTTGTTTGGGGGCCTTATCTTCTTTATCTCTTTTCCATTTCATCCAGACAACAAAAGAAAAAGAGTGGTTTCCAAAGCTCAAATCTTACATTGGGTTAGAGATGGTACAAGATATTGTGAGCTAATTTGCAACTGCATCTTTAAAATCTAGTGCTTCCTTCCCATCAAATTAGTCAAACCTCTTCCCCACTCCATTTTTCCTAGAAGGGAAGCACTGCTGAAAATAGCTTTCAGAGTTTGAAAGCCGAAATGTGGTGTGGGTTGAGGAGTTCAGCTTGTTGGAGAGAGAACTTTATTCTGAGAGTTATAGGGGACACACATCCCTGCTTAGCAGGTGACACAAGATGATGGGACTCCATGTTCTACAGCAGCAGTGAAGGAATGCATGCCAACTAGAACTAATCAAAGTGGGCAGGCCTGGGCCCATGGCCATCATTCTAAGCCCTAAGCTGTCAGGGTGTCCAAGAGCTCTGACTGGCCATATTACCCACACACATGTTGTTCAGCGTTCCCTGAAACAGGGTGTCTTTGCAAGGCACCCGAGCCAAACCTGCAACAAAAAGGCTGACAATGGGGCTGGCCTGGTGGCATAGTGGTTAAGTTAGCGTGCACCGCTTCAGCAGCCCAGTGTTCCCAGGTTTGTATCCCAGGTGCAGACCTCTGCACTACTCATCAAGCCATGCTGTGGCAGCATCCCACATACAAAATAGAAGAAGATTGGCACAGATGTTAACTCAGGGCCAATCTTCCTCAAGGAAAAAGAGGAAGCTGGCAACAGATGTTAGCTCAGGGCCAATCTGCCTCACCACAAAAAAAAAAAAAAAAGGCTGACAAATCTCCTAAGCCTTCAACTCTCCTGTCTTCCATGGGTTTCCTTTCCAGCTTCAGGGACCTAAAAGATCTTGGCAGAGCCTGAAGTAATCTCTTTCCTTCATGGTGCGTGAGCAAGAGTTTCAGACTTCCTGGCTCTAACTTCATCAAGCACGCCACCTTTGAGTTCCCAAAACGCATTGTTTCTGCTTCTGTAGCAGTGATGGTGAGGTTGTAGTGTAATTTGTCTGTTCACGTGTCTGCTGCCTGCCCCACTGGACTGGAAGCACCTTGTGGCAGGAAACATGTCCCAGTAATAATAACAGCTGCCATTCCTTGGACATTTAGTGCGAGCCAGGCCTGGCACTAGGGCTCTAAGCATATTTCACCTTCTTTACAGTAGTCCTGCTGGGTAGGTAGTATTATGTTCATTTTGTAAATGAGAAAATTTGAGGTTGAGAGAGGTCAAGTGTGCCCAAGGATATTAAACTTTTGAGGGACAGAATGGAACTTGGACCCAGCTGCCTGTATGTCCAAGCCAGTGCACGTGACCCGTGAGCTGTATGGCCTCACTGCTTATGTACGTGTGCCTCTTTGCCAAGCAACCAACTAGGAGTGAATGAAGGAGACACAGAGTGGACTTAGCAAATGCCAGGCTCATCTCACACATTTATTTACTTTCTGTATTTGGAAGTAATGTCAATCACGCCCATCCTTCTTCACTGAGGAAATGTCACGTTTCTTTGCTTTGCTGTCTAAAAATCATTCTGATTGGCTTTTTGTATAGTTTGTAACATTGGCATATACACTTTCAGTCTTTTCTCAGCATATATAATGTGTAGTATATATAAAATATCATACTGTATATAGCTCATTTGAACCTACTTTGTTCATTTAACAACAACAGAACACCATGAATATTCTCCCATATTAAAATTTCATTTCTCCGACATTGAAACAAGTGGCAAGATAAAATAATCAGATTGCAGAGGACTCTTTGAAGTCACCACTCACCTTTCTCCAAACCAGTGTTCTGAAACTTATTTAATTTTTTTTGGAGGAAGATTAGCCCTGAGCTAACTACTGCCAATCCTCCTCTTTTGCTGAGGAAGACTGGCCCTGAGCTAGCATCTGTGCCCATCTTCCTCTACTTTATATGTGGGACGCCTACCACAGCATGGCATGCCAAACGGTGCCATGTCCGCACCCGGGATCCGAACCGGCGAACCCCGGGCCGCCGAGAAGCAGAATGTGTGCACTTAACCACTGCGCCACCGGGCAGGCCCCTCAAACTTATTTTTAACCATGACTTTTTTTTTCCCAAACAAATCTATATAGAATATCAATAAATGGCATTAGGGTTATATGTGTATAAATTTATTTCGTAAGTGCAGCTTTACACACTAACTTAAGAAGCCGGCTGATTCGAGTAATAAGGCTGCTTCAGGTAGACAACACTTTTTAATTGGAAGTTAAAGATGCTGAGGTGTCTTGTTTGATTGTGTGGCAAAGGGAGGCCCATGGCCCGCACAGGTAAGTATTTGCGAGTGGTCATCATTATTTAGCAGATAGCTGCAATTCTCTGAGTGCGTGCTCCAGGAGAAGCTTGATTTTGAGGCTGTACAAAAATGAATTCACCTTGTAGCAGCCGTCCAAAACTTGGTGTGCTCCAACACGTCCAAGTTTCCTGTAAGCCACATTTAAATACACAAACACCACTTTTTATTGCCATTTTTTAAATAGTCGAAAGTAAATTTTCATTCAAAATGAAATCTTAACCAAATATTTGTGTAACCCCTTAAAGCACACTTTATAGAAATCTGGGATTCCATGACACTCCAGGGTGTTCTGGAATTCAGCTAGGAAACCGCTGATTTAGCATCTCCCAAAAGTCTAACAAATTTGTAAAAGCTGGAAAACAGGAGGCTTCCCAAGACTCCCTTAGGAATACACCCAAGTATTTAAATCCCCTAATTATGGTCGGAAAATTCTTCCTCATGCCTGACTCAAGTCTCTTAAGCGGCTGCCTAAGCTTAGCACAGTATCTGAAAAGCTCCTGGAAAATACTTGATGACTGATAGGTCGAGGCTTCTATGGAGGGGTAAGGTAATTGATCATCTTCCTTCTCACCAAATAAATATGACACGTTGTCTCTCCCACCCGTGACCTGGCATTGTGATTATGTGTGATTAGGCAGCATCATTTTCTGATCAGCCCGATGTCCTGGCAAAGCAATAATGGCTTCTTTCAGTCACCTCTACACAGAAGACATTTGAATCGCTGTATTTTCAGAGTTTGGGTTTGTAAAAGATCCTGGTCAATGCCCTTCCTGGCACTTGTGTGTGTCTCTAATACATCTTGTCTTAACTCAGTCTGGGATTAGAGGTGATTGCAGTGGGTCAGGCGGAAAGGGAAAGCCAATAATAGCAGCTGTCCACCTGAGCCAGCTAGTTGTTTGGGAAGCTGGATTCACTTGCAGCACAAAGGAACAGAAGACAGTAGGCAGAGCTGAGGCATAAAGAGAAGATGCAGTTGTCAGAATGGGGTCACAAGGTCAGAGAGTCAAGGGGACTTGATAGTCACTGGCTCTGAGTTGTGCCGAGAGTGCTTAAATCTCTCCCTGCTGGCTCGTGCCAGGCTTGTGTGAGAACCAGGATGCTGGACCCTCAGATGGGGACCAAGTGGGGACCTGGAGGAGAGGAGAGCTGCAGAGTTTAGGTACCAGGCAAGGTCTAATATGCTTAGCTTAGAGCTAGGGGCTACCCCAAAGAGCACGTGGGGCTTTGTCCCCACAGTCTCGTGGTATAGCTGCGGCTGTCCTGGACGTGGCACACCAGGAGATGATTTAAAGTTTTTAGTGACCTCTTCCTTATTTTGCTGCCTACCCCTTTGCCCTCACTCATATATTTATTGCATCATCTGTAGCCAGATGGCGTAGTGGTAGCCCAGACTTCTAAGAGAATTTGCAGTTACGTTCTCATCCTGGTAGTGAGTATGAAATTTTTATTGAAATATGTGGGTCGTTTGGAATTGTTTTACAAAGAGGAAGACAAGAGCTTTTGGCTTTCTGAGTCTTGGCCACTACTCGTGTAATTGGATTCCTGCATGAGAGAGAGAAAAAGGTCAGGCACATCCCATGGGAGGAGGAGTGATGTGAGCAAAGGTGAAAGCTGGGTGGATAAGTACTTTTAGACCGCAGCACACCATATTGGCTTTTCTCGATTCCCTGTCTCTCTCTCCCCATGTGTTCATATGAGCTTCTTGGAAATCACCTCTCAAATAAGCCGCCTGCACTCAAGTCCTTGTCTCAGGCTCTGCTTTTGGGGGCAAGCCAACTAAGACAGTGAGTTCAACAATGAGACCATCTTCTTCCACCGGATGTACCAAAGCTTCGGGAGAGCATTGCATGGGGTGAGGACAGAAGGCAGGATCGTCAGCCAGATCAGCCATCCCAACCTGAGCAAACCAGAGGGATTTGGCCCAGCCAATCACCAGTGCATCCAAGAACGGAGGAGTGGTGCCCGGAGCAGAGCACTTGTGCTGGGTGTAGTGAGGAGTGTTGGGGATGGTCGCTTGGAACCCAACTGCGGAAAACTTGGATGACCGGGTTAATGAGTTGGTTCTCTAATCCACCCCTCCACTGTTGGACAAGTCTTTCGTTTACCCCGCTGTTTGCTTCTGAGATAGTGAGACAATTGGGGTTTGAAGCTGATGCTGATCGATGCCCTTCACTGCACTTTCCTATTCGTGGTATCAAAGGAGTTTTGGAATCACAAATGCCAAGGCAGAAGAGAGTATTCTTTCTTCTTTCTTGTACGGAATCAACACTCTTGCCTGCTTCTAGGGAACCACAGAGGGGAAAGTGCTATATTTGGATTTCTTCCTTGTGGTTTTAATTTCCCTTAACTTCTTCATTGGTTCTAGTGGCTCCAGAGTGCCTCCACCCCGGCTCCCCAATACTGTCACTTCGCACCTCCCAAATAACGCTTAGTCTTTCTTTCCCTTTCTCTCCCAGGATGCAGTTAGTGGGCAGGGGGTGTGTCAGAAGCAGGCCCACTCCTACTAATTTCAGAGTCACGGGCATGAGTACCAATGGAGGGCCACATACTATACGTCTAAATAGCTTAACGTTATCATATCAAACTTGTAAACATTAAATAGAATCTATTTGGCCAGCTCCTTTGCTGGGTCATATTTAAAATTCTCAGATACCTTCGAGTTCCACTCCAGAAACTAGAGGAGGGGAAGCTTGTGGGAGACCAAAGGGAGAAGTGGCTCTGGCCCGCATCCTCTTCTCTTCCCACCCCTGGCTCCATAGGCACCACGACACGCTTTGTACTGACATGAGTGGACACGGCAGCCCCACGTGCTCTGGCTATGCCCTGCCCCTGCAAATATGTGTCTCTTTTGCTCCTCTTGAGCCTGGAGGTTGGCATACTGTGGCTCAATGATCCTCAGGAGGACGGACAGGGAGGAGAAATGCCCACATGGCTTGGAGCCAGCGTGGGGCCATTTAAACAGGAAATTCCAGGGACCTGAAGGGGGACATAGGTTCCAGTTGGGCACATCCCCTTGGCTTGGAAGACTCCTCATCCCATAGGGAGGGGTGTGGCTGGAGAAGGACCAGAGCAGAACCCTCTAAGAGTGGATCTCAAGGCAATGGCCTCTCTTGCCTGGTTCAAAGGGCAGGACTGCTCTGGGCTAATGGATGGACACATCTAGTACCTCTTTTCTTCCACCTTAAGCCTGTCCTCAGGCACAGTGAAGTGCTCTCTTCTTTGAGCCACTTGAGGAAAAAGGGTTCTGTTTTCTATTTCATTTTTTTCCTCTAAAAATACCCTGAAGATCCTCTCTCTAAAAGTGTGGGGATTGAATGAGCAGCTTCTAACCCTGGCCCTCTTTCTGTGTCCAGAGCATACAACAGAAAGTTCCTCTTGACCCTCTGTGGCTCCCTTCCACCCTGTACATCATTCCTGGCCATTTACCATCTGCACCGGTGGAAGGACCCACTGGCAATGCCAGCCAAGTGTGTAGACCTTCCTGGCCTCTGCAGCAAGGCCGGAAACTTCTCCCTGTTGGAAAAAGGTGAACCTTAGAGCTCTGGAGGCTTAGAATTATTTTCTAGCTGAGAATCTCCATCAGCAAAGCTGAAATCAGAGAGAGAGTATGTTATGGCAAAGTTGGAACAAAAGAGCAGGAGTTTTAGTCACATTCCCTGGGCCATTGGAGCTACCCAAGCATTCCTTTGGCTTGGGCCGCCTTTCTGCGAGGGCTCGGTGTCTTAGCTCTCAACTTGTGCAGAGGGAGAACAGTCTTAATATAGAGCAGGCCCTTTTCAGTGGGGTTCAGTGGTCTGCAGCCCAGGCTCTGTGATAGCAGGTGATATTTCATATCGTCTCGGAAGAACTGAAAGGAACATTAAACTGCTTTTCCATTATCAGTGAGGTTCTTAGTGGCCTGAGGATCAAATTGGAGACTTCTAATCAGTCTGCCTAATGTTTTCCTGGGCAGCCTCCTACAGACCTGTGATTAGTTTGCACAGGAAGGCTGAATCACCTTTTATATGGGAAAAAGGGATCTACTGGCACGCCTGGAGAGTGTTGACAAGTTAAAGGGCTTGCACTAAGAACAGAAAGGCCACTTCTCAGAAACCTGAGGATTTCTGCAGAGAGGATCGGCTCCCTTGGCTGGGATATCAAAACCCATGAAAACTACTAGGAGGGGAACAGGACGGAAACTGCTCTTCAGAGAAGCCCAGCCTCTGGTCCTCTTGTCCCTTTCCCTTCTGTGAATTATTTAGCAGTCCCCAAACTACTTCATAGTACTAGCAAAAACCTCTATTTCCAGTGCTAAATTGTGAAATTTTAGAATTTCAGATGGAAGAGAAGGTCAAAGGCGTCTGAACTGAAATGTGATGCTCAGTTCCTCTCCAAGGTGCTGCCCAGCGGACTTCCAGCCTCCGTGAGAAACCACCGATGAGAAGGTGCTCGCTGCTTGTAGCTGTGGGCATTTCTGACAGTTAAAAGTTCTTCTTATTACCTATCAAAACCCTGAGCATCAACTGTCCAAAAACAGAGACTTGGGTCTCAACCTCTAGCATCTTCCCCAAAGGAGGGAGGACATATATTTGCAAAGTCAGCCGCTGGAATAGATGCTTAACTCTTGACCTTCACAAAATAGAATACTTTGTCTAGAATGTTGGCTAACGAATTAGTTTTGTTCTGTGTGAATGCGTGAAGAACATAGCTTTATATTATGTGAACAGCTTAAATAGGAATAAAAACTTAAGGTTACTAATATGTGAAAACGTTTTTGAGGCATATTTCAGGTAAAAATTGTCAATAATAATAGTAGAATTCTGCACAGAGTATGTTCTTTATCCTGTCTGTGGCAGACATGCTTGAGGTAGGAAAATGTATCCCTTTATTCATTCATTCAATTATTTATACAGTCATCAAACATTTACTGGACACCAACTATGAGCTCAGCTCTAAAACAACAGGGATGAAAGACCTGAGATTTTTCCATACAAAGAAGCCCAGAGTCTAGTGGGAAAGGTGATGATTTAAACTATTCATTATGACTCACCAAGAAGACGATTCACAAGGTTCTACCAGGACTGAGGACTTGCACCTGGATTAAATCAGAAGGACTTTCCCAAGGTAAATGGGACAGCACAGATTGATATCAGCTGGTTCTCCTCATTGCTTTCTCCAGAAACCCTAGTTCCTTGATGAATTAGAGACTTGGCTTGGTTTCTCAAAATATGTGCCCCGCTGCTCTGCAAGCAGGACCGTATCATGAATACAGGGAATGCTTACTAAATATGAAACGAGGAGGAGGAGAAGAAAGAAAGAGAAAAATGCATCTCTCGTACCTGTCCTTTCAGCCTCTGGTGATGGGACCCTCTGGTCTGTGCCAAGTAACTCTGTCTCAGTGTTTGACATCACGTGAAATCTTGCATAGAAATTTAATCAAGTCGTATTCCACCTTCTTTGATCATCATACTTTCTAGGCATCTTCTTTTGTTGTCACTCCTTTAAAGGGGACATCTTTAAATCATAAAACTCAAGTCTGTCTTTTTCTCTTTTTTAACCGTTTTTATCCCTCAGATGCACAACTCGTGTGATGCAGTCTAATCTTCTGTTGTTTCCTGGGCTCTGTGGAGTAACTGCCAGCCTCACATTTTGATGAGAATCAAGAAACTTGAGCATTGGATAAAAATAAAATGTCAACCCCTCTTCAATATAAGCAGTTTGTCCTTCATTAGCCAGATAATGAACCAAATTCCCTGTTTTTCTTATAAGGATATTGTGAGCTTAATGAGACCAAACACATGCCTTGGCTTTTGTGCATTTAATTGAGCCTTGTTTAGAGAATTGAATGGGTTAAGTTGAGACTGAATGACCTTGAATGTACCTTATTAAAGGAAAGGGAGCTAGGTATATAGAGGAAAATGAAAAGAAGAGAAAGTTATAAGATAAAGGTTGGATATACTTTTTACAACTTTCACACTTGTGTATTGAAAGAGAATTGGATTGTGATGGGGACTTATGTCTTTTGGGTACATGAAATTTCTCCAATTTGTGCTATTATGTAGCTCATCTTTTCACAGAAATCCAAGACCGCCGACAGATCAAGAGGTTTAACATTTCAGATCCTTTCAGCATTCAGCAAATGCAGTGAATATCAGAGATGGCTGGTGTTGAATATAAGAACAGATGTTATTTCTGCAGGAAGCGGGGTAGCAACTGACACCCACAGGCTTGCAGTAACTTTGGCGAGATTTTCATCTCCACCTTGCTCTAATTGTGACTTGATATTTTAATAAACTTTGTTTTGTTGATATTTCCTTGTTGGGCATCATTCTTGCTCAAGTTACCACCTGAACAAGGGGTCATTTCCAAAGCTCGTCTGTTAGTTCAGTGAACAGCAGCTTCTGAACTTTTTGCTTGAGAGTTTGCAATTTGTATTTACGCCTCATCCTCTGAGATTGATTCTTGAGAAAACTCTTTGGGAATGGTAACTGCTTCCTATTTAGAGTTGGAGACCGTGCTTTTAAGTGAAGAATGCCTCTGCCAGAAAGAAAGGACTTAAGATATGCATCTCAATGATTCTGTTTCCTTCTAGAGTGCAGATTTATTTATTGCAGCCAAATCACCTTCTGTGAAATGCAGTCCTGGTATTGTACTTGAGGGCCAGGCTCCTGTTCCCTTGGAAAAATTGAATTACACAGCTGGGCAGAATTGGCAGCGTAAGGTTTGGCTCCTGCTGAAGCCTGGCATTCTGGATGGCTTTTCCCAGGCTAGACTCTCAAATGTAATCTTCTGATGTAGGTGGGCCTCCATCTCTGTGGTGGGCAAAAGGGAATGTTTCAGAAATACACCAGAAAGGCACTCTATCCAAATTGTCTCTGCACAGCAAAAAATTAATTTCTTGTCTGGTAGGCTAAATTCAATCCAATTCCACCCAAAATGCCAAATATATGTGTTCCTGGCTTCGATGCCCTTAAACATGTAAAGAATGTGATACGAGAGCCACTAGTTAGGAACCCCTTTCTCCAAATATGCTGCAGCCTGTGATAGATTTAGATATTCCTCCTCTTGGCCCTTCTACTTTCCTGTTCCTGAGTTTCCTCTTTTGAATAATAATAACTATCTTTTGGTAGAGCTTTTAACAGGTAATAATGCACGTTATCTCTTTTAATGCTTATGTCAAATTGTTATTATTGGGGATGAACTATTATTACACACTAAGACATAGGTGAATCTCAAAAATATTACACTGACTGAAAGAAGCCAGAGACACACAGACTAAAACGACATACTACATGATTCCATTATGGAAAGTTCGAGAATAAGCAAATCAGATTCCTTTTCTGTGGGATGGGGGTGGGGAGAGTTGGGTGAAAAAGAGCATGAGAGAAATTTCTGGGCCAATAGAAATGTTCTGTGCCTTCATATGCATTCATCTAAACTGACTAAATGATACGCTTAAGATCTGAGCACTTCATTCTATGTAAATTATGCCTAAATTTTAAAAATTATGATTTCTTGGTATACATAGATACATAGAGGAGGCTGAATGAATTGTCTGTTGTCGTGTAGCTGAAGGAGAGAGCTATGCCTCAACCCAACCCTTAAGTCCAGGTTTTTCTACTTTAAAATAATTTCCAAGAATAATATTTATATTACTTCACTATGATGTCAGTGAATTTTTTACATTTTCAGAGGATTTTCTTCCTGGGAATAGAGATGGATTTCTGAAAGCACATGAGTGGGTACTGGAAAGAGCAAAGAGAAGGGGGCCAGCGTCACAGATCTGCAGCATGTATAGTGGTTAACGGCTAGTGCTGGAATCACAATGTGGGTTCAAATTCCCACTCTGCAACTTGTTATGCACGTGATGTTGGGCAAGTAAACCTATCTGAGCTTTGGCTTCTTCGTATGTAAAATGGGTTGTTACGAGGCATAAATGTGATCATTCATAGAAAGTTTATAAGTGGCTATGAATTATCAATGAATGTTTGGTATCATTAGTCAGAATTTTGGTTAAAGGAGGAATAAATGGCCCTGTGGTATTAACAGGTTTACTGTGTCGTTATATGTCTTACAATGTGAATTCTTTGTACATTTCCAAGTGGCTATATAATTAATTTATCAGCATATTAGAGAAATGCATATAAAGCTAAGATTCAGTACTTCCAGTGCTTCTTTCCCTAACTCTGTTTTGGCAACAGGAGTTGTTGAACAATTTAGAATTGTATGTACTTCATTCACTGTATGAATAATGTCACGTATTTCTAAGTTCTGGTAGAAAATTCATCTCAAGTGTAATTCACTTAGAAATCTACAATTCCGTGAACTCTGGGTATGATTCACTGAAATATGTCTTAATGTTTGTAAATGATTGTAGAGCTGGCAGGAACTATTTCTCGGAAGTAATTAGTGTAGTATATAGTTTACTGTGGGTGGACTTTCTTAAAGCAGAATTCATTTTAAAAGTGTTGGGCATTACCGAAGGACTAAGAAGGAAGAAGAAAGAAAGAGTCTTTTTTATTTTTCAATTTTCTGGATACCTGACAAACAGAATAAATTGCTTTGATGATAAAAGTTTGTTTTTCTGGTTCTGCTTCTGTTGTTGTAGACAGCATATTAGACTATAAATATTTGATTCTTATATATCAGAGCCCTCTTGAGCCTGCTTAGGTCACAAATCCTGCATGACTAGTAGGCTTATCCTAAATGGTAATATATTTTAGAGAAGCATTATCTGTTGAACAAAAAAGAAAAAGGAGTGAGAAGTTTGGAGCCTCATAGAAAGTTAGGCACTCATATTTTTCCATGCAGAAATACTTTGAACTCTGGTTCAAGATACCTGATTACATCTGCAGCTACTGTTCCCATCGCTTTCACGTGGAGGGAAGGCTGGAGGCGCAGGACGATGACAATGCCAGTATTCAGGCTGTAATTCACAGCCAGGATTCCCCATTTTGCAATACCAATCTTATGGGCTTGTTGTGTGTATTAAACCAGATAATATATGTATAGTGTCTGATTTTTTTTAAAAAGTGTACCATAAATGATAGCTTCCTTTGTCCTTTCCGACCAAGGCAAACGTCCCAGAAAGAGACAAAGAGAATAAGGACAGAGGGAGTTGGCAGGTGTGTAACACCCTAGAACGATTTTAGAAGTTCCAACCTTAGTGATATTTTCTTATGTTCCAAGTTATCCATATCTCCACCGTCTTCCCACCTTCTTTGCAGACAGCCCAGGGCCAAACCAAGGGCAAAAGGTAAAGATCAAAGCTCACGAGGGAAGTAGCTGTGGAGCTGGAGAATGACTTAAATCCTCTCTCCTCTTCTAAAGCATTATCTACGTTCCTTGATCTAATCTGGGAGCAGGAAAGAAGAGGGAGGAAGTTGAGGGTGTTGTGAAGGGAAAGCTCAAACTAAACAGGAAGCTTATTGGGTTATTCACAAACCAGTATGGCTTAGCTAAAGGATTACAGAGTTCGAGTCAGACCAATCTGGCTTATGTTCCTGATTTCTCCACAAATAGCTACATGGAACATGTCCTGACCTCCCTAAGCCTCAGTATCTGCAACTGTTCAATGGGGCTAATAACACATAACTCGTATATTCGCTATGAATGTTCAATTGGATGATATTTAGCACATATTCAGAAATGTTCTAAAAGGCATCTTTGCTGAGGTACCAGTTTGAATCTCAAAACAATCACCAGAGCGCATTTTAAGGCTTATCTGCCTGCTCTTAGAGAAGAATCGAAATAAAAAATGTTCTTGACTTGTGCAAGAGGCAAGTCGTTATTTGGGGTAGAACACTGGAACCCAGGGATTCATCGGCAGAGACTAAAATGAGAGTTTTAACAAGCCTGAGGCAAGCAGCCTGAGAAAGATCTCAAATTAATTTTATGATTCATGATGTTGCTTATAGACAAGTGTTAATGTGATAATATGATATCGTTTACTGACTCTAGATATGAAATTCAACTGTTTTCTACAGGCTGAAAGAGTACTTGAACTATGTCAGTGTAAATAACACCTTTAATATTGCATAATTTAAAAATCATTTAAAAAATGTTTATATACTTTAAATTTTGTTGCTCTAAGGCGGTCTACTGAAAACCCTCTGAGGCAAGGTCCCGTGACTTCCCCAGAGCAAAGCTGTACTGTCCTCTGTATGTATTGTTGGGCTTCCTTTGCTAATATTTTGTTTAGAATTTTTGCACTTATATTTTTGAATAAAATGGGTTGGCAGTTTTCCTTTCTGAAATTTTCTTTGTCCGGTTTTGTTATGAATGTGTATTAGCTGCACAGAATAAATTCAGGAGGCTCTTTCTTTATCGATTTTCTGAAATAGGTTAATTAAGATTTGAATGGCTTACTCTTTGAAAATTTGGAAAAATTTACTAATAAACTCTGGTTCTGGTGTTTTCTTTGTGGGAAGAATATTAACCAGTGTTTCCATTCCTTTAAGAGTTATAAGACTGCCATGCTTCCTATTTCTTGGGTCAGTTTTAGTAAGTTAATTTTTTTCTAGAAATTTGTGCATTTCATCTAAATCTTCAAGTTTATTATCATAAATCTGTCAAAAGTGTTATTTTACTATCTTTTTAATCTCTTTTGTATCTGTAGTTATTTCCTCTTCTCTTTATAATACTGATTTTCCATTACCTCTCTTTATTTCACCAAACATGCCAAGGGGCTGTCTATTGTTTTAGTCTATCCTCTCCTACCTTTATATTTTTCCCTTATGAGTCATGTGGAATATTTTGATAATTCGAATTCTGATATAACTTTACAGGGTATGTTTATTAATTTAATTTCCCTCCCAATATCCATAGATTTTTCCCAGCATCAATAGCAACTCATTACTGATTAGCCACAATAATTAGCCCATGTCTTCTTGTCACTTGAACCAGATGTATTGTTACAGCTGTGGTTATTAGATTTATTAGATTAGATATTAGATTTAGAACATGAGAGATCAAATTCCAGGTCTGCTTCTCACTTGAGGTAAGATATTTAAACTCTCTGAACCCCAATTTGCCTTTTTATGTTGTTAAATTTTAGTTGTTCAATTTTCCTATGGGTCTGTTTATTATAAAGAAGTTGTAACTCTTCGCTGACGCTCATCATCATCCCCTTCTTACCTCCTTAAAAACAAAACAAACAACAAAAATAAGCTCTTCTATCTTGATTACTCAGAGTCAAGTGAAGCTTCTGGAAGTTTAGAGGAAGAACTTGTAATGTTTTGTTCTCCCGGCTTTGACTGTCAGAACCAAGAAGCTTGCTTAGGGCTCTCCTCTGTCATCCTCATGTAGTTCTTGTAGTTCTTGGCAATTCCTCTCCCAAAAGAATTGTGAGCCAGACCAAGCTAAGTTTGGCCTTGAGGAGAAAATCTGGTGTCAGGTGAGCCCTCTAGGCATTAGTTCTGTTGAGTAAGATGTGTTTGTGTTTGTGTGTGCCCGTGTGCTTGGGAGGGGGTAGAAATTCATGGGGAAACTTGTTAGGTTCTTAACCTCCGGAGCCGTGGACGTCTCAAGCAAATAAATGCACGGTCAGTTTCTTACAGCACTTTTAGTTAGTGCATAGTTGAGATGGGGACGACAGTAAGCGTGAAATGAGATTGTGCAGAGAGAAGTGTCTTAGACTGTAAAGCATTTTTCAAAATAGTGGGCATTCATAACATTGTCTAGTTATGATGGACCCTGATGTTTTGAAGCCCCCCCTCACCACTTCCCTTACCTTCAGTTGCCTCTACAATTGCTTTGGGTCTGCAGCATATCCGGGCCAGAGTGGAAAAAAACTCTCCAACCTGGCCTGAGTCTGCCCTCACTAATGATATTCTGTTTACTTAATGTGGTTTCCTTTGGAAAAGCTTTATGACTCTGGGCTTCTGCTACTGAAAAGTAACTGCATATTTACTGATCCCCATGTTTGATTTGCCGGATGTTATTACCAAGCTACACCTGGAATAATAGAGATTTATTTTCCAGAGATACCTGTAAGGAGGAAGTGAGAGCCATACTTCCTGCCTCTTGACGTAAAGTCCCATTCACGTACGCTCTTCTGCCCAGGGAAGAGTAAAAACGATGTTAGGAGTTGAGATCTCAGACATCCTTTCTACCCATTACTCACTTCCTCTCTTCACATGTTAGGGGAGAGCTGTTAAAACAGTTATTGTATTTTCCTAAGGAAGAGAAATTACGATTATTTGCAATAGTGAGGAGTCTGCTAGCAAATTGTTGAGGACTCGAGTCTCTGGACGTCATTAATCTGTGTCCTCTCAGCACTTGCTAATATCTGGTGAAGACACGTTAGACTATTTGTGTGTGTGTATATTGGATTATATTCTATAGCAGTTCCCAGGTTTTAGGTTTGTATGCCTTTTCCCCCGGCAAGATTATAAAATTCTTAGAAGCAGGAACTTGTGTGTCCAACTGATCATCCACCTTGCAGTGTCTGGTCCCCTTCAGTGCAGAGTCAGGGCTTAACTTATGTGCAACAAATGAATGAAATGCTACTTTCAAGCCTTTATGCTTTTGATAGTTGCTAGAGTTAGAAAAGAAATGGGTATCATTGTGATGCATTGTCTCATTTAAATCTAACGATAACAGCAACAACAATAGTGATAGTCAAATTTGAGTGCCAAGTATGTGTCAGGCACTGTTCTAAGGGCTTTGTATACGTTTTTAAAACTTATTTAATCCTCACAACAATTCTATGAGACAGGTCCTGTTATTACCAGGTGAGGAAACAGATACAGAGAGGTTACATACCTTGCTCAAAGAAGCCCAGCTTGTACGTGGAAGATCTGGGATTCGAACCCAGATCCTCTGACAGGGGAGTTCATTTATGAAACTACTACATTGTGTTGCCTCTCCAAGGAAAGCATTGTTTTCCTCATTTTACAGATGAGGATTCTAAGAGTCAGCGCGCTTAACAAACTGTCCCCTTGTCACATAACTAATAATGTGTAGCTAATAAGCGTATAATAATAAAGCAGTGCACAGCATGATTCTACATACAGTCGTGATCTGCCCTCACGTATTGGGGTCTTTGGATTCGGCGTCGCACTCAATCACATTCCAGAAGGAGCCTAGAACGTGACAGATGGAAGGGATTTTAGAAACAATCTGTTCTTCCACAGAGTCTTCTGCTAAATGGCTGGGAGATACCTCATCCACTTTCTGCTTGAATGTCACTAGCGACAGGGAACTCACTACCTCACAGTGTTTTCTTATATTGAACTCATATATTACCCCTATAATTCATATTCACTGATCATTAGAGTTACACAAAGTAAGTTTAGCCCAACCCTCTGTTATTTAGGTCCCATAAATCTTCCCTTTTCTAGGTTAACTCCTAATAACAGTTATGATCCTTATGGTGTTTATTATGCTATTCTTTATGAATGTTTTACTTATATTAACTCGTTGAATCCTCACAACAATCCTATGAGATAGGTGAAAGAAATAGCATGCAGAAACTAAGCAATTTGCTCCAGGCCTCAGAGCCAGACGATAGAAGAGCTAGGAATTGGACCCCAGCAGTCAGACCCCAGAGTTTACACTCTTCACTTCTGTGCTCTAATCTCTTTCACTTAATTTGTTTTCATTATTTCTTAAATCTTTCAACAACCTGGTCACTTTGCTTACCCTCATTTAAACATTGTCTAACCTATCAAGGCTTCAGGTATGGCCTGATCAAGGTGGGAAAGAGAGGAACTGGCCTCCTTTTTTATGAACACCATACTTCTGTCACTGGAGCCTAACATCCTATTACTTTCTTCTGGCAATTATAGCCATGGAAACCCCTTGAACCTTTCTTCACATGGACGGCTTATAATACTGTTCTCCACCCTCTTACATGTTACAGTCATTTTTATTTTGAATACACAGAGATAGAACTTTTCATCTTAGCCTTATTATATTTCATCCTTTTAGTTTGGGCCTGTGTGAAACTCTTAAAACCTTAATTTTGTCATCTACGTCATTGAGTGTCTCTCCTAGCAGCTGTCTAGGGACCTAAAGTAGTAAAAGCAACATCTTTCATTGCCTATCCAAACATTAGACTCATCCATTACCACCTCTAGGTTCTGAGAGAAGTGGACCAGGAGCCCTATAACCTCCGGATACAAAATGAGCAAGGCACCAGTAGTTCCAGCCTCCTTTTAATCTGGCTTGTCTTTTTCTTCATGTAAAGCCAAGCATATATATTTGATCAATTGTGTAAGATGCTCAAGATGCTTTGTGCATCTCTCCACAGCAGGACCACTGTCAGTGAATACAAATTATAGGGGTAAGATTTCAGTTCTGTTTAAGAAAAGGACTATAAGAAAAACATTTCATACAGAAAAAGTCTTCTTAAAAGCATGATTTCTAAAATTTGGGGGGTTGGACAAACAGGATGCAGGCATGAGTATTTGGCCACGTGTAGAGGCAGCATCCAGGGTACAAGGAAAGAGCACAGGCAAGTGATTAGCACTGGGGGCTTGGAGCCGTACTGCCTCAGTTCAAATCCCAGCTCTGCCAATGCTGCTGTGTGACCTTGGGCAAGTCACTTCAACCCTCCATGCCACATTCCCCTTGACTGTAAAGTAGGCATAATACTATTCCAACTTCATAGAATTACTTTTAAATGAGCTAGTGTACTTCATACAATTAGAGCAGGGCCCAATGCATGGTAAGTAGTCAGTAATTGCTAGTTATTATTCTAAAGCCAGGGGTCAAATCAGGTCCACTGCCTGTTTTTGTAAATAAAATGGTGTTGGAATGCAGCCACGCTCATTTGTTTTCATATCATGTGTGGCTCTTTCATGCTACCATGGCAGAATGGAGTAGTTGTGACAGACACTCTAAGGGCTACAAAGCCTCCCAAGTTTTCTATCTGGCCCTTGACAGAAAAAGCTTGCCAACCTCCATTCTACAGGATAGAGGAAGTGAATTTCTGACCCTCATCTGCGGCTTCATTTTCTTGAAACCTTGGACAAGTGACAGACACTCTCTGCCGTCTGCTGTTTCAGTTGTAAGCCTCCTCCTCCTCCTAAAGAACAGATCTGTGAAAAATTTTATCCCGGAGGTCCTATTAACATTGCCATTTTGCTCAAAAATTCTATATTTTACAGCCAGACATTTGTTACTTGCTTGGATATAGATGTGAATATCAATTTTTTATTTTTTCTAACACTAATGAGCAGTGACCATGTGCTAGACACGGTTCTAAGCCCTTCGTGTATGTTAACTCATTTAATCCTCATAGCAATTCTCTGAGGTAGGCATGACTCTTTATCCCCATTTTACAGATGGAGAAAGGGAAGCATCGAAAGGTTAGGGAAATTTAACCTCGCAGTTAACTGCCACAGTTGGCAGGTGGCAGAGACAAGATTCGAAACTATGTGCTGTGTCTCTAGAGTCTAGAGTTTTACTTTCACTGTAGTTACTCAACTTTATCATTCCACCAGAGACTTAAATGATGGTGCACAAACATACGTGCAAATAAATAACTACATGTGATGTGTAAGTGTTTAAATGTTTGTGAGATGATCAGCACAGTGCCTTCATGGCATAAGCCATCATCGTATTGTGTATGTCCTGATGCTGTAGGTATCAGTGGAGGTTGCCATAGAACCTGGTTGGATGCTTAAGGGAGGCATGTCTGGAGGGCTTCAAGAAGGAGATCTTACCTGAATTGAGGCTATATGATGTAGAAAGGACTTTTCCAGAAAGGTTTGCATGCACAAGAAACCACGTGTGCAAAGAACAGAGGCAGGAGAGAACACAGCATGTTTGGAGAAGTAAACAGTATTTCTCCATGGCTGGCATGTGAACTATGGGGACCAAGATGTAGTCAGCTGAGATGAGGACAGACAGGAGGTCGACAGGGGCCAGATGGTGAATGGCTCTGTGTGAATTGGGACAGACCCAAGTCCTCTAGTGTGTGTCTCTTTCAGAGCAGTGCCCTATATTTGTCTGTTGGTTTAATGTCTCCACCCCACCCCCAACAGGCACATGTAGACTGGAATGTAAGCACCTCGAGGGTAGGCACCCCGTCTGTCTTGTTCACTGGGACAATGCCAACTCTCAGGGTTCTGCCCATAGCAGGAGCTCATTGTCAACTTAATGGATACTTAAACCAATCGGTGTGCTTCTGGGTGGTTGTCGAACTCATAGGATAGGATACTCTCCCTGGGTCTCCAAGACCCCTCTGGGGACAATGATCTTGCTTTGTTCAAGAATCAAGGAAGATCATATCAAATGACTCTACTATCTAAAATAGAATTTTGAGAGAGTTTTTTAATTGAGGCCGAAGACTATTCAACAAACTCATGCCCAGTTTATTTTACTCCTGACTGCACATATTAAAACCGAGCACCCCCCCTCAGAATGTCCTTATGACCTCATGAGAGCCTTTGGGTTTTCATTCAAATGTCTCTTAAAATCCTACCTTCAAGGACCCACCTGGCAGAAGGGAAGAGAAATAGATATTAGTAAGTGAATGAAAACAATAATTCTTCTAGACAACTCTGCCAAACCAAAGAAAAAGTAACGTGAGTACATCATCTTCATGTCGACTTATTTTCATGTCTGTCAGGTGCCCGTAGGGTTTGGTAAAAATCAAAAGACACATCTGCCTAAGGTCTAAGAATTTGGCACACATTTTAACATGTTGGTGATGACAGAAATAGCAAGATGAGGTAAGAAATATTCCTTTTTGGTTTTTTTTAATGTTGTCAGAAGAGGCAGCTTCCCAAAGAATCATAGAATGTTTGAAGGGTAGGGACTTTATTTCCCTCCCTTGGCAGGTGACGAAAATGATGTCTGGGAGGTGAAGTGACTTGCCCAGGGATGGAGAGCTAGTTAGCGACAGAGCTGGGACTGTAATCCAGGTCCCCAGGTCCCAGGGCCAATTCTCTTTCCACCTCACCACTCAGCCTCCTGAGAGATTAGCTATAGTTTCTGAGAAGCTTATATTACCTCTTTCATCATTTCTTGGTCTTTTTGGAAATATTGATGATCTCCCTGTGTATCTTTCCTCTCTAAGATGACCTAGGAAAATGCCATTCAGGGAAAGTCTTATATTGCGTTTTGTCAGCAATCCCACTGTGACCAACCTGGCCCCAACTTGAAAGTTTCACCGAGGGTCTGAATACCCAGGTTTCTTGCCTTCAACTGATCCCCTTTCCCCTTAATCACATTAGAAAGTGCTCATTTTGTGTTCACATCCCCTAGTGTAATGAAATATTTCCTTCCCTTCCTGTAATCTGGAAATCCCTTTTTTGTTGTTTTTGTTGTTATTTTTAAGAAGCAAACTTGCACATATCAGAGGGACTTGCTGGCTCCTCACAAACCAGCCTGGTAGGAAGGCTGATTGGATTTGCCTAAAGCATTTCCTCATTAGTAGCCTGTGCGTGGTTTCCTTTCAAATGTCATCTGGCCACCTCAACAAAGATTTAATTGTGGCAACTTGGGGCCTCTGCAAACTTAGGGTTTACTGAATGTTCTTTTGAAATCTTCACAACTGCCCATCCTTCAAATGAAAAACTAGAAGCATATTGGAAGTGACTTGGTGGATTACTGAAGACCACTTCTTTCTGCTCTCTTCCCTTTTTTTTTTGTGAGTGAAGATTGGAATTTTAATTGCTCAACCATGGTTTTCAATTCATCATGCCCAGAAAGGGCATGGTTTATTAATTAGTTCTGATTATGAGGCGCCCTCAACCTGAGACTGGCTGCTTCGTGATCAGTTTCAACAGCTCTTTGCCCGAACTGACTGTCTGTGAGCACACGAAGGTGTAATTATGCAGACACTAGCTGTTCAGTTCCGCCGGGTTAAACCCTCTATTATGAACACATATTATAGTGTCTTAAAAGGCATTTATTGAAATGCCATAGTTTAATAGTTCAGGCTTACAAAATCAAGCTCTCTTATGTTACAGGCAATCGCCTCTTAATTGGATGTTTTCTCCCAGGACGTAAAAACGTTGGCTTAAATACACACGCGCACACACACACATATCCAATTAATTTTCTTTTAAAGTGTGAGAAACTGTATTGCCTCATGGTTAAAAGTAATGACATTGGAGTCGGGCTGCCTGGCTTTGACGCACACATCTGCCGCTTTCTGGCGCTGTAACTTGGGCATAGGGTTTGACCCTTCTCTGTGGTGGTGCCTTTGGTAAAATGGAGATGATTGCAATGTCTGTATCATGGGGTTGATGTGGGGTTCCAACGAGTTAGTACACAAAAATCACTTGGCAAAGTCATTGCGTTTTTTACTGATTGCTCCAACATATTTACTCGCATTTGTGTTATCTGACAGAGTTAGGGATGTCTCCCTATGGCAAAAGCTGAGAGTTGTCTCCTAATAGCTATTCTCTTCTTCTTTCACAATAATAGCTTCCTCTCCCCACTGATTTTTAGCTGGGTTGACACAGGGTTGTCCAGAGTTAAGAGTAAATTTCTTTTCTAGATGACCAGGTGACTAAATTCTGGCCATTGCATTGTAAGTAGATAAAATGTGTCAGCTTCTGAAAAGTGGCCCTAAAGGAAGAAGGATGGTGTGTCCTTCACTTCTTCTGCCTTCTCGCTGATGGGAATTTGGTCATGATGACTGGAACTCAAGCAGCCACCTTGGGTCATTAGATGGCAGACTAGGGATGCAGAGCAGGAACGGAGTAGAAGCCTGAAGCCCTCTGACAACTTCAGGGAGTAGCACTGCCCCAGCAGTCCTTTTCTTTTACTCTAGACTTTTGGTAAAAGAAAAGCAAAGCTCTATATTATTTAGTACACTGTAATTTGAGGTGCCTATGCAGCCAGATCTAATATTAAGTAACACCTTACCCTCCTTAAACTAGACCACGCTCTCATTAGTTTGATTGCCACATGTAGAAATTTCAGGACACAAATTCACAAAGAACCATGAACAGGTTTCACACACTCTTTATTTCCTATCAGAGGCACTGCTTTCCCACCCCCACACATGGCTGCGCTACTCCTCCGCTCTGCCTGAGGGGACCTAGCCGGGGGCCTAAATTGGTGACTGGGGAGGGGACTGCTCATAACTGATGGCCAAGCCTTGTAGAAATTGTTTGGCATCTCTTCCAGCAAGAAGGGATATTCTGATAATTTTATTACTTACCCTGGACCAGAAACTGTGGTGCCTTAGAGAAATCCAATGGCTTTTTCCAATGGAAATCCAATTTTGCTTTCTTTGTTATACACAAGAACAAGTTGCTCCATTTTCTCTGTTTATCAAAAAGAAGCAGAACTCCTGAACCCTGAACAAAGGGGCGTGAGGCACGGACGCGTTGATGTTATTCGTTCTTCCTCAGGACAGATATGGAAACAGTTCAGGGGCCTCAGCGCATCTGTCTTAGGAACAATGATGATGAGCTCTTCGTCTCCTTTTCTTCCTTGAAATTGAAAACTTCCTTTTGGTGGTACCAGAGACCTCTGGACTCATTTAGAGATTTTGCTGAGCTTTCCTCCCAAAACTAGTAAAAGGGAGGTGACATCTAAAGCTCTCAGAAGAAGCATAGGTTTTGAGGAAAAGCTAAGGCATTTAGCCTACCTCGGGATGACACCTCATTTCTATTGGTCTTGATGGAGAAGACCAAATGTGTTGTTCGGTAAAATCAAGTCAGGTTTCTTAAACTTGTGGGTTGGTGTGTTTCCATCAGGAAAATTCTTAGCCTCTGCCACATTCTTTCCATCCTATCCCTCTGGGGCTCCAGTTTGACACATATTAGGACCTTCTCACTTCATCCTTCACATCTCTTAATCTCTGTTTCATATTTTCCATTTTTTTGTATCTTGGTGCTGCATTCTGTCTAATTTCCTCTGATCTACAATTCACTCACTAATTTCTTCTTCTGACATGTCTACCGATTAAAGTTTTAATTCTGGTATTATTATTTTTATTATTATTAGATGTTCTGTTTGTTATTTTACTAACTTGCTAGGTCACGTTTTATCCAGGGAAGATTCTTTCAAGCTTTCATTTGTTTCTTTACACGTAGTAAACATACTAGTCACTTTGTAGTCTGTGTGGGACTGTTACCGCCATCAGTTATTTTTACCAGTTCTTGCTCGCAGTACCTTGTTTCCCTGTGTACATTTTCTTCGACTTTATGCTGCTCATTGCCCTTGAAAGTGGTTTACAGGGACTCTTTGCAGTTTGGGATGAAATTGCCTTCCTCCAGAAAGGATTCACATTTGATTCTAGAGATCCGTCCAGCTTGGGACCCCCTTGAACCAGGTTTAAGATTTACCACAAGAACTCACGTTATCTCCTCATTTCCCTTCTTCCTTTTCTAGGCTTAAACTTTCCAGCAGGGACCATTTCTTATCATCTCTCGTGGACAGCACAATCCTCAGCACATGAAAATTGACTGATGGATTTTGGCTGACTGAGTGCATCTTTAAATTATCATGCCTACCTTGTTAACTGATTTTCTCTGTTTTATTTACGGTTGGTCAGTTAAAAGGATAACTCTATTAAATATCTTTTCCAGTGGAGTGTCCTTTCCTCAAGGCACTGCTGGGGCTTCTCTCCTTTGTAAATTCCCCAAGTTATGCCACGCAGGAAGTGGTTACATGGTAAATATTTGCTTCCAGGCTAAGATTTGCTGTACTTCCCATGCTCCTCTCCATGAGTGGATCAAACCACACAATTCTGGGATTCCTCATACCTTGTATAGATTTTTTTTTTTTTTTGAGGAAGATTAGCCCTGAGCTAACTGCTGCCAATCCTCCTCTTTTTGCTGAGGAAGACTGGCCCCGAGCTAACATCCATGCACATCTTCCTCTACTTTATATGTGGGACACCTACCACAGCATGACGTGCCAAGCAGTGCCATGCCTGCACCTGGGATCCTAACTGGTGAACCCCGGGCCGCCGAAGCGGAACGTGGCCACTTAACCGCTGCACCACCGGGCCGGCCCCCCTAGTATAGATATTTTGAGTGTTGCTCAGGTTATCTCTGGCAGCAACCCCCATGGCCCTGTAACTGGTGGATTTACTGCTAATATCTTTCCCCTCTGGTGCACCCAATCTTACTTTCCAGGAGTTCTCTCTAAACCTAACCTCTGATTCTGCCATTCTCTTACTCATAGACCGCCATGGCTGTCACCACTGCCTATAGAATAAAAGTACAAACTTATGAGCTTGTCATCTTGCATCCTTCATCTAGGTGGGGTAGCCAGACTTCATGAAGACTTCATGAAAGAATATGATCTCTGGGAAATCAAACCCAGCTCCATCACTTACTAGCCATGTCACTCCATATAAGCCAAACTTCTGAGCACTGGTGTGCTGATGTGTAGAATAAGACTAGTCTTGCAAGGGATAATCTATGGAAAGCTCTCAGTGTCCACCAGAATTAAAGCAGTGCTACGAGACATTTCCTTCTGGTGGGGTCTGAAAGGAGTAGCAATTTATTCTTTTATTGCTTGTGGGTACATGGATACTTGAAAAATCCCTTCCCCATTTATTTCCTATATATAAAGTGGTACCTTCAGTGGTCATTTTGAAGCTTAAATATGGGAAGCCATGTAAAGCACCTGGTTCCATGCTTGGAAAATCATTAAGTGTATAATAAATGTTCCTTCTTTATCCCCCTTCAAAGGGAGGTCCAACTTTCCCATGGAATTGCGATGAAAATTATAAGTCAAAGTACATTATATCAAAGAAGGATTGTTATTCTTATGTATACTTCTTAAAGTCCTGTCTACCCCTGAAGGCCAAGTTCACATGCCACCTCCGCCATGAAGCATCCCTGGGTTCTCACTTCCACAGCACTCATCCCCCACTCCAGCCAGGAGGGTAATAACGCCATCAAAGGGGAATCTCCAAACCATCTCAGTAGATGCTTGAATTTCCTGTATATCAATAAGTATAACTCTACTATATAAAAGCTAAGCAGTATTCTAGTTTCTACTAAAACATTTTTAGAGATGAAAAATTCAGCATCTTCAGAAGAGATCTATTTATTCTAGCTTTGGACAGCTTAAATCTGTTCCCCTAAATCTTCTGCATTTCTTCTTAGGTATATCTGTGTTCCTCTTTAAATATATTGTCCAGAAATAAGCAATATTCCTTAAAATACACAGTCCATGAACGCCCTTTCTTCTTCTGTAACTGCAACCTGTGCTAACAGGTTTGCAGCAGCTATGGAGCTGTTTTCTCCTAATTTCATTTATATTCGGTTAAAACCCTGAAATCCGGTTTTCAGTGTGTGTTGGTGCTAAATGACATCTCCTCGGTCTTCAATTAAAACGGCAGTTTTTGATATCTATGACTGAGTTGCCCAGTATCTATATCCATATTGCATGCATCTGAATATGTTTGGTCTGCTTATAAAACTGTGAACCTAATCTGTCACTCATACTCCTAGATCCATTTTTCTCCTTCCAAGGTACTTTAATTTATTCCTGTTATAAAACTTAGCTCGTTCTGCTTTGTGCCATAGTTTACGTACTTGTCTTATGTCGCTATGGTAGATGGGCTTCCCCAGAAGCAGAGCATCTGTCTGGGGCCTCAGGCAGCAACTCTAGAGCCTCCCTGGCTTGGTGGCTTGTTGGGCTAAGAGCAGTTTTCCACAGCAGGGGTCAGCTAAGAGTTGTTCTCAGCCAACACACAGCAGCTAGGATATAGGTGTTCTGGCTGGTAAAAAGGGACACCAACTGCATCCACTATAGGCACCCATGATTTTGTAACTCTTGAGTGTGGAGACTATGTATTGTTTATTTCTGCAGCTTCCATAAACCAGACTCCACGTCTTGCACAATGAAGGCACTGGCCGGTGGAATTCACTCATGAAAGATCTGGAGAAAATGCCCCCTAGTCTGCACCCATTCCAATCCACTGCCATTTGCAATAACAGATACCTGTAGGGGACTTAGCCAAATTCCACTAACCCCCGCCCCCCCTGCCCCAAGCAGCAGAGAACCAGACTGTGTGAGTGATACAGAGAAGGATCTGGAAGTTTATGTTGCATGTTCCAAGAATCCAGTTGCCTTGTCAACTCAAAAGCCATCTAAGGACCAAATGCTTAAATTCAGGATAGGCAAATAACTTCTTAAGACTAAGCAAGACTAAGAATTTCAGTCTGCTCCACTCAGCTCTTAAACGAAAAACTTTTTGTTTTTTTAAAAATTTATGAAAGTAGTATACACATATGGCTAAACATAAAAATGGTATAAAAGGGTAATAAATGAATAGTAAAGGTCTATTTCTCCATCATCTTGACTTAGATTTCCACTCTCGAGAGCTAACTACTGTTAACAGTTTTTGTGTTTCTATCCAGAAATAGTTGTAGATATACAAGTATGTATATTTATGATTTTATATGTAAAAAGATTACAGTATAGTTCTTGTCTCTACTGGTTTTTTTTTTAAACTAGTAGTAGATCTTACAGGTCTTTCTACATCAATACATCTATATCTGTCTCATTTTTTTAAGTGATTATGTAGATGTTTTACAATATATTTAACCTGTCTCTTTTTTAGTGGACATTTAGGTTATTCCTACTTTTCAGCCCTAACATACATTATTTTTGCTCTTACAGATTTCTGCCATTACAAAATAAGTATTCTATGTATTTCTTTGCATATATGTTCTTAGCACTATTCAATTGAAAAGCCTGCCTTCGTTTCTCAACAGAAAAATGGTTACATGGGTAGTGAATGTGGACTAGAATGGAGCTACTTCTAGATTGAATAATTATGTGTCTTTTAGCCAAAGTTACCCTTTCTTTTAGCCAAAGTTATACTTCCTCATTCTCTGCCCGTTTGTTTTTCAGCCTTTTTCCGAGAATCCGACTTATAATCAGAAAAGGTAAAAGTTGTCAGTTGAAAAGAGCTGAAAGTGATACTCAAGTTCAGGTCATCATAATAGCAACTTTGAGAAACCACTTTGGTATACAATTTAAATAACAAAACATCTCTTTTGAGAGGAACAGAAATTCTGACTCTTGTTCAGAATTTAAGACGTTGCGTATCAAGAGCTTGTCTAATGCAAGTTTCAAAAACGCAATCAGACTTTCCGGAACTGCAGCCCCGATGTACTTAAAAGGTCTTCTTGTCTTTCTGCTTGCAGTGAAGTACATGCGAGAAGCCACGCCCTACGTGAAGAAAGGCTCCCCAGTGTCCGAGATTGGGTGGGAAACGCCTCCGCCCGAGTCCCCGCGGTTAGGGGGCGGCTCCTCAGACCCTCTGTCCTCGCAGTCCTTCTCGTTCCACAGAGACCGGAAAAGCATCCCCCTCAAGATGTGCTACGTCACTCGGAGTATGGCCTTGGCTGACCCTGAGAACAGGTAAAGAGGGTTCAAGATCTCCTTCCGTATCTCAGCAGCTCTTTGGCCTTTGAGGTTAAAAAGGGCTTTTGCTTCTGTTCTGAAAACACTCAGTGGTTTCCAAAGGAGAGCTGCAAGGGCCCTGCTGAGAGAATGTGTTCAAGCCACGCCCCCTTCCCTTTCTTCTTCCATCCTCCCACTTCCTTCCTTTATCCTCATGAAGAATCTGTATAGGGAGCTCTGGTTCTGCAAAGAACTAAAGAATTGGAGTCAGCATCCTAAGTGTCTTCCCTGGGTCTATCATTGCTCATTTATGTGACTTTGGGCAAGTTTCTCATCCGGGTAAACCTTAGTCTTGTCCTCTATAAAATGGGAATAAGTGAGAAAGATACCTCATTGGGTTGCGAAGATTAGGGGAGGAAATCTATGTGAAGTGCTTAGCATAGAAAAACCTCCCATGATTATAAGCTATAATAATATTTATTATTAATGTTAGGTAGTAATAAGCAAATCAGCCTCTCTGAGCCTCAGTGCCCTCAACTGTGTATTTGAAGGGTTCAATGACAGGATCCTTAGCACTGTTTTCTGCTCTAAACCTCTGTTTATGCTCAAGAGAGAAAAAGGAGTGGCTTTGCTCCAAGCCTGGAGTGCTGTTTCCAGAGTCTCTCCATGACTTCTCATGCCACGGGAGAGATATATCACTCCTGGCAATTATAAGGAGTCCAGCCAAGATGAGCAGATATTTAGGGCCCCCCTTCCCCCAAATGTCTTACTTTAGCTCTCTGGAACAGAAAACATACCTTTTGGAGGAAAATAAGAGCTATGTCAAGAAGAGAGGGAGGAAGTGAGCCAGCAAATGGAGAATCTTGGTGACCTTTGCATCCACATTCAAAGGCTAAAAATAGGAACAGCTCTTCTGGCCCACATTTATAACATGTGTGGGACAGCTGCTACCCACCCGAGTAGGAAGTATTTGGCTGGGTTCAGAGTTGCTGATAGGGAAAAGCCAAAGGGAATAGGGGCAGGGAGAAAGTTCCCTCCTTGGCTCTCTGCTCAAGACCTTTTTTTCTCTTCCCCGTAAGCTCCCTCTAAGGAAGCTGCTAGCCCCTCTGACTCCAGCCAGCTGCAGGATCTACTCCACTCCCTGCCTGCCCCCTATGTCAGTTGTATCTGCACAGGGATCAGAGACCGGCTGTTGTATGAGAGAGCCAGGGAGTATCAGCGAAAGATGAGTCAGGGCAGGCAGACTGGGAAGGTGGCAGAATTCCTCCATGAGCCACTCCCACCTGTTCTCTGTTTTGTCCCCCTTGATTTCTCCCAATTTCCTGGGCCTGCAGTTGATGTCCTGGTTACCCTGAGTTTCCTCTTCTCTGGCCTCTTACTCACTGATCAGAAAAGTCCTTTCTCTCAAGAGTCTGATGTCTGAGGTTTCAGATCTGATGTGTTCATAATTTATCAAGTGCCTATCTTGTGCTGGGCATTAAGCTAATTACTTCAGACCAGAGACTGCAAAGTGGCAGCCTACAGATATGTGTACTCAGCCCACAGATATGTTTTTTTAATGGTCTATCTGGTGTTTTAAAGAAATTTGAATTAGTTGCCACATTGAATAGTTGGGAAATTTTACATTAAAAAGCCAATTTTTCTAGAAAAATTGCAAGATCTGGGGATATGATTAGGCACATGTTGCTGCAGGCAAGGCTCCAATCTATAGGAGCCCAGGAAAGGCTTCTCCTTTGACAAGTGAGTTAAACTCTCCTGGTCTCTTCTATTGCCTTACACTTAGGGGATTCAATTAATTACCTGCCTGGTAATTCACATTTCCTGTCTAGTCCTTGAATTTGTAACTCTGTAACCTCCTTAGTCCTTCTAACAGCCCTGAGTTTCCATCATTGTCCCCATTCTATAGATAAAAACTGAGGCTCAGTGCTTGTGTAAGTTCCAAACATCATATAGCTAATATATGATTAGCTGGGCTTCAAACTTATGCCTGTAGAGTGCGTGACCATATCATTTACCATGACCAGAAGAATGCAAACAGGGACTAAAAATCTTGGGATATTGTAGAAGTGATTAATGCATTGGAGAGAGAGTTCGAGTAGATGATGTCGAGGGTTCCTTCCAGCTCAGGACTTACGTGCTATAACATTTCTTTCAAGGCATTTAATTATATTTTAAAGAATATTTTGGGAGACATCAGACTTTAGTGCGTATATTGGAAACTTCATTCTGTCAAGCCAGTAGAGGGAATGCACTTTTAAACTTCTCTATCAGTGCTCTTCGAGTCCACCATTGATGAGTATATAGGGCCTCCCGGGGGGGAGGGAGAGCCTGTCCCGCAGGGTGTGAGAACCAGCAGAGCAGGACTGAAAATGTGAATCCAGCAATGCCAGAGGGCCCGGGAGGGGACGTCAGTCCAGCAGATCCAAACTGCTGTTAGTAAGGTGAACCTTTCACATTGTATACATATATCAAATCACCATGATGGACGCTTTGAATATCTTACAGTTTTGTCAGTTATACCTCAATAAAGCTGAAAAGAAAAAAAAAAAGGCTAGGGGCTTAGGTGAGTCTTGACCTTGGTTGAAGAAGAGACGAAAAGAAAAAGGAAACAAATATTTTATGGAACTCCAGTGACGTGCTGGGCAGAGTATAACGTACCAATGAGAAATGTGGACTCTGCGAAACCCACTTCTGTGTTGAATACGAGACACAACACACACAAAGTGACTTCAGAAGGCGAAAAATACAGGGATGCGCAGAGCACGCAAGGCGAATACAAACTGAGAGCAACAACAAAAAGCATCAGTTTTGATCTTGATCTATCATGGGGTAAAATGCAGGCGGAAAAGCACGAAACAAGACAAAGAAAGACTGGTTTATGCTAAAGGCCAGAGTTCACAAGGAACACTCAGCACAAGGAAGATTTTGAATGCACACCAAATAACACAGCAGTGCCCGGTAGAGGAGAAATGGCAGAGGATGCAAGAAATAGAAACATACTGAGATTACGTAATTTAACATACTACTCTCAGTCCAAGACAGGGCAAGTGGACCTTAAAGTTATAAAAGACTGAAACATGGGGCTGGTCCAGTGGCATAGTGGTTAAGTTCACGTGCTCTGCTTTGGCGGCCTGGGGTTCGCAGGTTCAGATCTTGGGTGAGGACCTATACACTACTCATCAAGCCATGCTGTAGCAGCATCCCACATAAAATAGAGGAAGATTGGCACAGATGTTAGCTCAGTGGCAATCTTCCTCAAGCAAAAAGAAGTAGATTGGCAATGGTTGTTAGCTTGGGACCAATCTTCCTCGCCATGAAAAAAAAACCAAGAAACAAAAGACTGAAAGGTAATTGATAAGGGAGATCTGGATACATTGCAAACTTTGTGCCCTGATAATAAAGAATACACTTTCTTTGCAAATCCGCATAGAATATTCACAAAATTAACCATAGATTAGGTCATAAAAAATGCAATAAGGAGAAGGTGGAAAATGCAATATGGATAAGGTGGAAATAATATAAACAACATCCTCTGATGATAGTGGAATAAAACTAGAAAATCAATAATAAAACCAAACCACAGAAAGCCTTTCTTCATGGATTTTTAAAAACTCTCTGTGAAATAGCTCTTGGGTCAAAGGAGAAATAGAAACTGAAATTGTGGCATTTCTAAAAAAATAATAATGAGAGCCAGCCCTGATGGCCTAGTGGTTAAAGTCCGTCACTCACCACTTCAGCAGCCCAAGTTCTCTTCCTGGTCACAGAACCACGCCACCCATCTGTCAGCTGCCATGCTGTGGTGGCTGCTCGCAAAGAAGAACTGGAAGGATGTGCAACTAGGATATCCAATGATGTACTGGGGCTTTGGGGAGAAAACAAAAGGAGGAAGGTTGGCAACAGATGTTAGCTCAGGTGAATCTTTCTCTGCAGAATAATAATAATGATAATTAAAATACTGCATATATTACATATAAAAGAGAAAGGAAGAGTGTCAACTCTAGAGTCAGCTAGATCCACGATGGAATCTTGGTTCCACCACTTATGCATGAAATTAAGCAAATATCTCATTTAATCCAAATAAAAACCCTAGGTAATAGGTACCCCAATCTTTGTTTTATAGACAATGAAACTTAGTCCAGAAATGAGAGTTGAAGCAAACCGTAGATCTAGGACTCAAACCCAGGCCTGGCTGACACCAAACCCAGTTTCTTAATCATGACACCCCATTGCCTCCCGCTTTAGCACCCGACAGAACAGCTCACCTGAACTGTAAGCACCCTGGCCAGCAGTTAATGCTCTCTGGGATGCTAAAACCTGAGAACGGTTGACAAATGCCACAGCATCTTGGGGCTCCTCCTCTCAACTGGTGACACACAGCTACTTAGAGTTTGCATTAAAAACTCTAATGTTCAGTTTCTCGGAGAGAAACAGCCGTGGAACAGCAGGCAGGATTGCTGCTCTTTCTGTGAAAAAGGTCACCCAGCAGGCACTGAATCCACAAGAATATGTCACTGCTAGTGGTTGTCAGTGATTACAACGTTTTTTTTAATTCTCCTAAATAACCCTTGTTTTCTGTTAGTCAGCTCTTTGCCTTCACAGCCACTGCCCTAGTCCAGGCTCACATCCTCAGTCCTCCAGACTATTTGGATGTATTTACTACCAGGAGCTTTGTTTCTAGTTTGCTCCTTCCCCTGCCATCTACCCTGCACCCAGCAAGGGAGTCTGAAACACTCAAAATTTACCTATTTGGTCAAAATGCCTCCCCGTCACTTTCACTAATGTCGAAACTCCTCAGTACTGCATGAAAACCCCATGAACTTTTGGATCTTCCCTGACTGTCCAGCTCCTTCCCGTTTCATCCTTTTTGCTCCAGCAGCCCTTAAACAATTTGTGCATGTCCTATTCTTGCCTTCCTGGTCACCCTTGGTGCCTCAGCACAGGTGTAGCACAGGTCCTGCTCTCCGTCCATTATAGCACCCTTCATCAAATGACTTGTGATTGTTTTCTTACATGTGTACCCCAGCTTTCTAGAACTTTATACTTAGTACAAAGCAGGCATTCAGAAATATATGGTACATTATAAATGATATGTGGCATATTTATCTCTCCACGTTTGGTATTTTTACCTTTTCAGAAATTTCTTTAAAAAAAAATCTCCCACTAAATAGCCTTGAGAATAAGAGAATAAACATAAGTACAGTTCTATCCTGCCAGGCTCAGCAAACTTCAAGAAACCAGGACTATTTGTTAACTAAGGCTGTCAGTGGGTTGAAAGCAGAGGGACCATGGGAGGTGTATGAAGCTTTCGTCATGACTGTGTACTAGTAACAGACCCCACTGTAGACATTCACGGTTAAATCATGGAGCGATACTCACAACCTTTCTTGATATTTCAACAGTGCACATCTCTATTTATGGTATACAAGTGAAAAATTCACAGAAGGCGCTGTTGTGGTTTCAGATGGAAAAGTGTCACTCAGCACACTGATTCAGAGGGATGTCATCTGGTAAGTCCTGTAGGACACGAGGATATGTTCCCACAAAGTGCCCTCAGTGAAATCACCACAATCTAGTACCCGAGCTTCAGCCACAGAGGATCGGAAACCTGATTAGTATCATGGTGACACTGGATCCATCTCTCAGGGATGGACTGGCATTAACCAAACAAGCCGGGATTCACTTGTAATGGTCAGTGCAATTGTCAACCTGATGGAAATGCTGCATAGGAAGATCTGTGTGTCCTCCTGTTATGGGCAGGCTGTATTGGAAGATAACTGTGAATATAAGCAGAATACCAGAGTATTAAGTACACCAGAGCGCCAAGCAACAAAAGCAGTGTGGACTTTCAAGGCAGCCTAAGCAAGGCATTCTCTCCATGTGAGTCAGCTATGTGAGAAATTAAATTGTCATCAAGCTTATGAGTACAGGAGATGTGCTAATAGACCTTAAGAAGTATATTTTAGTCAAGGAAGCTGGAAGCCTTCGCTTCCCAGGTTAGGAGGGCCTTGCCAAGGTGGCCGTTAGGCTAATTTCTGCTTTACTGAGACTCCCATCTCCTTTGGTCTATACATAAGTGGGCCAGGGTCTTCCCCGCCCACCCCTGCCAAGTGGCTCTCTCCTGTCCCCTTTGGTTCACATGGTCTTGTTCCTGATGGGGATCAGAAGAGTGGACTTAGTTTTCCTGGCTTCCTGAAGTTGCTCCCCGTATCACCTTGTTCGAAGTTTTAGATGACCTCTAATACTTTGCTTACACATTTATAAACAGATGGTCTTTTGGTGACCACGAGCAACAGAGTAATCATTTTACTAGCTTAGCTTTGTTTCCTCCTTTTCCCAGTGTTTGGGGAACATTATTGTCTCCCCTCCGCCAACCCGCGATCCCTTACATAGAGTTCTCAACTCTGCTCTTGAAACTTGGAAGGTTGTTGAAAACTCCCCTCCTTTAGTGCATCTGGAAGGAAGATTCGTGAGGCACTCCTGTCCGTCTTCATTCTGCAGGAAGTCCTTGCTTGTGAAAAGTGCTTCTCCTGCTAAGAGGCTCACAAAATTTGTATTTTCTTGCTTCTGTTTTCTTCGTTCTTGGTTGGATACATCATGGTGGCCTCATAACTGAAACCATTGCCAGCAGGTCCTGATGGATATGACGTTTTGGCAACAAAGGGGAAATCCGTTTATAATGGTGCTGCAGTATGTGGACATAGTTTAAATAGCTAAAATGGAGACTCAGATTGACTGTGCGCTGATCTCAGTGAATAAAACTCCCGAGTCGAAGTTAGAAAGTCTGCGTTTGAATCCCAATTCTGTCACTTATTCCCTTTAACTTTAGATGAAATGTTAAGTAAACTTTAACTTTAGATAAATTATCTAATCCCCTCTGATTCCCAGATTTCTTTTCTATAAAATGTGCTTAATAATACTGACCGTGTATAATTGATGTGGTGATTAGATGATTTAATGTAGACATCTTCTCATTCCTGACAGCATAACCATGCATAAAGGCAGCTTTCAATCAAAATATCCTCATTCCTGGGTGCAAGAGGAGGAGGGAAGTTTTTTCTCAGCAGAGAAAGGTTTCCGGGTCATCTCCCCAAGCTGTTGAGCAGAGATTAGTTTGTAAGACATTCTTTCACAGAAGTTTTTGGCCTTTTGAGATTTCTGGCTCTCTGCAGGAGCTTCAGTTTCAGTTTCCCAACTCATGGGCTCACAAAGCCTTAACTATTATCGATGTATCAAACTCCAAGTCCTCAAGCCCACTCGCCACTACCCAATCCACTACCTGCCATCACTCCATCCCTACTCCGCTTTCCCAGGGGTGCCTTATGTCCACTTGAATACTCCCAACCCTGGTTTTCAACGCCCTCTCACCCTTTTTTTGACACCTGGGAGTTTCCTCTTCTTTCTTGCAAGCTCAGGACTATATTAAAAGAGAAACAAGCAAGCATTTTAAATTATATCTTATCTAGCATATCCAGGTGTTGATAGCAGAAGGGTTTCTGAATTTGTGTAGACCACCATTTTGCTGGAACCAGAAGCCTTCTCACATGGCTATGGAATTTCTTGTAATTGGCTGTGTATATCATGAACAAAAGTCAGTGTTCTAGTTTCTCAATTATAATTTAAAAAAAGTTAAAATTTACCATCATGTTTAAAACTAAAAACAAATAAACAAACAAAAAACCACGAGTATTATTGATGAGTATTATCCCTCTACCACCAAGAGGACCATTTTGGTCATGCTTATTCATCTGTCTGTATCTGTCTATCCATCACCTCCATCTATCATATTATCTATCTATCTACCATCCATCTGTCACCTCCATCTATCATATTATCTATCTATCACCTCCATCTATCATATTATCTCTCTATCTCTATCATCTATCACCTCCATCTATCGTATTATCTATCTATCTATCATCGACCTATCTATCTATCTATCTATCTCTTGTTTCTTACCTAGACAACCCCTATTGAAATATTTTGTTACTGTAGAAAGGGTATACATAAAAAGGCGTGTTTGATTCAACACTGCTCACGTTCTGCATTTGACAAATATAGGAAGTAAAATATATAGTAACATTTCAACTGTTTGTTTAAAGGTGGTTGGAAAGAAGATGTTCAGGGAGGTTGGGCTGAATTAGTCATAAATCTGAAATAGGAAATGAAATCCTAGACAGCTGTATTATTTTTAAGTGTACATAGGGACACAAAGTAATGAGGCATGCCTTGTAGCATTCATAACAGACCTAAGAAAATAGGTAAGGCACTCCCTTTTTAAAGTTATTTTAAATGAAAGTTTAAATGTTATCAAAAGAATAAAGGCAGATAGTTTAAAAATCAAATAGATCTAAAAGATTTATTTTTTAAAGAAAGCAATGAGTGTTTATCATACATTTTGCAGCCCATTTGTAGACCAATCTAGAGACCCATGTCTGAGATCTGTGTAATTTTCCCACATTGTTTATTTGATAATGTCCTCTTCTGTTTTCTTTGTTTTCTCTCTCTGCATCCCCCATTGGAAGGATGTTGGATCTGCTGTGTTGATTATCTAAGTCTGTTTCTTTCTCTATTACTTGCATCACATTTTTTTGCTTTATTTTTTTTGCACCTTCTCATGAATATATTCTTTTTTTCTAAGTTTGGCACCTGAGCTAACAACTGTTGCCAATCTTTTTTTTTTTTTCTCTCTGCCTTTTCTCCCCAAATCCCCCCAGTACATAGTTGTATATTTTAGTTGTGGGTTCTTCTAGTTGTGGCACATGAGATGCCGCCTCAGCATGGCCTGAGGGGTGGGACCATCTCCGCTCCCAGGATCCACACCGAGGAAACCCTGGGCGGCCGCAGCCGAGAGCACGAACTTAACCGCTTGGTCTCGGGGCCGGCCCCATCATGAATATATTCTGTTTAAGTTTCAACTATTATATTTTAGCCTGTTTTGTTCTCTGAATGTTCCTTTTTAATAGAATTTTGTTCTTGTTTTGTGAATGCCATGTTTTCTCATAATTCTTGGGGACTATTCATTAGTTTTGTTGGATTTATCAATTGGTGAGAATTCATTTACAGTTATTGCTTGGTGTGTCAGCCTTACTAAGGGACCCCTTCTGATTCTGAAAATGTCAGTGTTTAGAAGTTTTCTCTGGGTCCATTGAGTTACTTAGGTGAGAACCATCCAGTCTCTCTCCTTGGGTATGGGTGGTGGGGAGAGAGTGGGAGAACACTGCCTGCCATCTTTCAGAGAGTCCCACCACTCAACTTGCAGAACTTACGTAGGAACTTTGTTTTAAGCCCTTCATCACCCGTAACCCTCTCTCTGGAGGTCCCAAGCCCCTGCAGGTGTGCAGAGCCAAGGGGCTCACATTTTGCTGGAATCCTCTCTGTAGCCCTCTGCGTTGTAACTTCCTGAGCTCTTCCTCCACTCTGCAGTCAGTTACCTGGCTCCATTGCTGTCTGTCCTTCATACAAGTATTGAACTCTTGCCTCTTTTATTCTCTTGTGGGTTACTACTTATCTTACTGTTTTTTTGCGGGATCTTTTAAGGGAGAGGAGATGAACATAAATGGCCAAGCCAGTATGTTTCTCCCAATTAGAACCCTTGCATAATTTACATCTTTGTATACAACAGAGTGCATGAAAGGTTCGTTTTAATGAGCTTAAAAAATATTTCCATAGCCTTGTTATTTTTCAGGAAATCTGTTTTCTCCATAGGTAAACTTAGGTATTCATCCTAATTATCATACATTTTTAATCAGTGGGATATGAATTAGTAAGGTTTCCCTGGCAAAGGTAAGCTAGTTTAAAAAAAGAATTTAAGTATCTTTGGTTAGCCTTGAGGAAAAGAGTTGAGGAGAAGGCTCGCCAAGCGTGGTTCCATGATGCATCAGTACACAATAAAATGAGTTTATTTTAGTCCATTCCTGTGCCTCTAAGCACCATTCCAGGAAAATCTCAGTTTCCCCTCTTCTAAGAGCACTTTGAGAGGTTGAACTTGACCATCTGGGTGCTGAGAGACTTTTGATAATGTTGACTCTCAATATTTAGGTCTTGATCCTTTGCTCTTGCTGCATTAATTGAACTCCATTTGGTTTGCAAAAAGCTGCCCCAGGATTTTCCAGCTGAGATAATGAAGCCTGCGAAAATAACCCCAGTGCTATCCTGCAGGCACTCTCTATTCAAGCAGGCGTCACTTACCATGGGGATGGAGAGAAGGGAGGGGGATTCAGAGAGAAGTCCCTGCCCTCCCTTCCTTTGATGCATGCATGGAATTTCACTTTCCTTAGTGGAAGATGAGTTTAGGGGGCACAGAGAGCTGTGGATTTATAACAACACCTACCTGGACATACAGGGCTTATGTCTGTTGACAGATACTCCCTTTATTCCACAATAATACTAGAACAGGAATTTTGACATTTCCCATCCGTTAAACCTGGTTGAGATTTCTTTCCTTTTCTTAAAATTCAGCTTTGAAATAGATAGTTTTGATCGTTCACGTTCAGGTGACAGAGTTCTTGCCCTGACAGAGCTCACCGTCAGGTAGGGAATATGTACAAGTAAGCCGGCAGTTACAGAATAGTGCTATAGAAAGGTAATGAGGGAAGGAAAGATACTATGGAAGCTCCCTGGCAGGAAAACTACCTAATCCAAAGTTCTGTTTTTTGGAGAAGGGTGGGTGGTGGCAAAAGGGAATGATTGTCAGAAAAAGTGATGTCTGTGCTGAGACTTGAATAATACAGAAGAAGTTAGCCAGGTCCAAGGTTGGGGTAGGAAGACAGAGGGGGTGTTCTTGGCAAAGGAAATAGTATGAGTCTAGGCACTGAGGCAAGAAAAAACATAGTTCTTCTTAAAAAAAAACTGGAAGAAGTTTAGTCTCTTTGAAGTGTGTCTCTTCATCTATAAGAAGAAGGTGTTGAGAGTCTGGAGAGGTTGTCATGATCAGAGCTAAGCCATTTTATGGTTTGGACTTTATCTTAGGAGGGGCGGAAGCCATGGAATGACACAACGAAGATCCCTCTGGCTTCACAGCAAAGCCAGGACTGGGAGGAGGTGAGACTGAAGGCTGAGGGAGCAGTTAGGGGATAACTGCAGAAATTGAGGTGAGAGATAATTCTGACTTCTACTACAGTAGGACAGCAGCACTAAAGAGAAGTTTGATGAATTTGAGAGATTGTAAGAGATGGAATCAACAGGAATTGGCATTTTATTGGAGGAATGAGGCAAAAGAAGGAGTCCAAAACTAACTGCTCTGTCATCCATGGACATAGAGCCGTGGCAGCCACACCCTGGCCACTATTTCCGGATATTACACTGGCCCGAGTGAATGGGACTGAGGACAGGCATGTTTTGGTGGAGGCTGGGGGTAGGTAGAGTCATAGGACAAGTTTAGGCCTTTAGAGATACTGCCTCCATTGAGACTCAGGGTATGACTGCCTTTTGACAGTTGTGTGTTGCCAGCTGGATTTTCGTGCGTGGTGAGGGAAGCAGCATTTCTTGTTTCTCTTTTGCATTTGCCGTAGTTCTTAGAACAGCACAGAGAAATCACTCACTAACTACAGAACAGCCATTGCGGTGATGTCGGTCAAGGTCCTGGCAGGACGCAGGTGTCACCTTGAAGGGTTACCTGGAGAGCGGTGAATAAAGAGACTATTTACAGAAGAGCAGGCTGTGTTGAAGGAACCAATAAGGGCTTAGCAACAGCAGGAAGCTGCTCCCACCCCTGGGACTGAGGGGCAAAGGCAGCAAGTCACTGAAGCCTGGTGAGGACTAGAGCCCTGGGAGATGAACAGGGCCCAGGGAGGGTTGGCCGTAGGTCAATACCCCCACCTTTCTCCTCTTCTGCACTAGAACCTCCTGTTGACACTTTTGATTGGCTTGGCTGCACACAACTGAGAGCCAAGCGATAGGGAGCCTGAGTGATGCTGGTTTTTTTGTTTGTTTCCTTTATTTTTTTTGAGGAAGGTTAGCCCTGAGCTAACATCTGCTGCCAATCCTCCTCGTTTGTTTTTGCTGAGGAAGACTGGCCCTGAGCTAACATCCATGCCCATTTTCCTCTACTTTACATGTGGGATGCCTACCACAGCATGGCTTGCCAAGCGGTGCCATGTCCACACCCTGGATCTGAATCGGTGAACCCCGGGCTGCCAAAGCGGAACATGCGAACTTAAGCACTGTGCCACTGGGCTGGCCCCAGTGATGCTGTTTAGTACATAGAGTTTGACTTCTTGGAGCACAGAGCAAGGCAGAGAAGGGCAGAGAATAAATCTGGAGGCAAAAATAGAAAAAAAAAATCACAAAAGTCTATTTATATTCTGCTTCCTTGAAAATAGGTCCGACATGTACATGACAAGTGATAACTAGGTATAAGAAAAAATATGGTTAACCCGAACACTTCATTTCCTGACCTATTGGATAAAAACATCTTGGACAGTCCCAAATCAGTATTTCTAAGTTCCTGCCTAAGAAAAGGTGTCATGCCTCATCTAGAGTTTTGATCAAGATTTCTTTTGGCCACGGTGATGTGAGCTGGATATAGAAGTGACAATCAAGAGGCTCAGAGAAAACGACAGTCTGTTTCACTCAAGTTGGAAGTGGCAGGAGGGCAGTGCAACAGAGAGTGGACCGGGCAGCTCACCTAAGAAACGGCCTTGATGATGGATTGTTGTCCTCTCCTTGGAAGGTGACAGAAATCTAGAGGGAGTGTCCTCTTCCATGATGACAAAGCTGGGGGCTGGAGAAGGTGCAGGTAAGAATGTTGCCGTCAACGTACCACGCTGGTTTTGACGGTGAAATATCCATAAAAAGGCAAAGATAGATGGAGATGTGAAAAGAGGAAGAGCTACTTCTGAGCAGTAAGCTTTGATCAGTGGCAATCAAAACAGCAAAATCTTTTTAACGTTAATTTGCTCTCATCTAAAATGCCGAATCATCTACCCTTTATAGACACACTTTCGCTTGTAATGTAGTGCTTTTTTTTTCCCCTAGAATAAAACCCTCTCCTCTGCCTCTGTTATGAAACTCACAGGAAAGGCCACGTCGTGCAATTTGTTTTCGTTTCCTGAATTATTAAAGATTCAGGCAATCAGAAAATGTTTCCTCATGTTACCTGGAAACAAAACACTAGACCCAGAAGTTGGAATTCTTGGAGCTATTTTCTTTCTCAAGCTCCCTGGCAAGATTTTTTGCTGGATGCATTGTGCAGTCTTGAAAAGATGACTAACTTTCAGACCAGGCCAACCTGGGTTCATTATCAGCTTTTTCCTTATTATCTGGGCGACTTTGGTCAATTTACTTAAGGTCTTTGTTTTTTTTTTTTTTTATTATATAAAATGAGGGTGATAGTCTCTCTATGTATGTACTCTTTTAAGAATTAAATAAGTTGATATGTGTCTAATGCCTGGTACTTAAAAGGCACTTAGCAAATGTAGTCTCTTCCCATTTACCTTTTTTTCCAGAAAAATGATTCTTTCAGTGTTGTGAAAATTTTTGTTTATTGAGATAAGTTTATATAACATTATATAAATTATAAATTTCAGGTGTGTATCATAATAATTTGACTTCTGTATAGACTACATCGTGTTCACCACCGAAAGTCTGTTTGCCACCCATCACTGTACATGTGTCCCCTTTTACCCCTTTTGTCCTTGCCCCGAGATGTGTTAAGAATTTCTTAGATAGTTTTTTTAAGTGCTGGGAAAGCCCTGGGTAAAATATTGCATTGAAAAGTATAAAACAGCTGTTTGGGTAGATGAAAACCACATCGTGATTTTATACGTTTCTGTCGGATACTGCATCTGAAGTAGCTGACAGTTTGAAGAACTGGGTCAATTTGCAAATAGTATCTTTAGATTGATTTCTCCAGGGAAAACAGAGACAGGACTTGAATCACTAAGAAGCGGTTGACGCCTACCAAGGCCACATCCAGTTTTATAGAAATATTCTAATAAGTCTTGAAGGCAGAATTCTCCAGCCTGCTGTCAGCTACTTGGAGAAGGAGAGTGACAGATAGAACAGCGTGCGTGAGCCAGAGTAGGAATTCAAACCGAAGTATTTCTGCCGATACCGTAGTAATCCCAGGGTCCTGTTGACATCACTTGGCATCAGGTTTCCAGGCTTCACAAATCTATGATCATTATGGCTGTGTACGAAGTTATAACAATGTTGCTCATGCACGACCAGCAATACAGAATGCATATTTTAGTCATTTTTTTTTCTAGTTCTGCGGATTTTTCTATTGTATTCCATCCATCTTTTCTTTCTGAATCCTTCATAAGGTGAGAAGTAGACCATTTCAAGGCAGATGCTGATAGCTTTTGATGTCTGTGAAGGAGAGAAGAACTAACTAGCACATATCAGCATTGAGCTAAATGAACTAGCCAAACCTTTATAAACCAACGTTCAGGGCGGCTGAGAACTAGTGAATATCACCCTCTTAGAAGTCTGTGTGTTGTAGTGGAAAGAGCTTATAGCTTTGAAAACAGAAGGACATAGGTTTAAATCCTAGCTCTTTGTGATCTTAGTCATCTTATTTTACCTCTCTAAGTCCCAGTTAATCCCTCCATAAAATGGGCATGACAAGACCTACTTTTCAGAATTGTTACACAGAATTGTTAACAGAATTGCTACAATGTTACACATTGAGTGCCGCTCAATGAGGTCTGCATAACCTCTTGGAAAAGGGGGGTTTTATCATGGAATATATAAAGCCTCTGAATGAAAAGTGTACCTTCCAGGAACATGAGTTTTGCTCTGAATTTGGGGAGAATAGAATTTATTATAGAGTTCATTCCCATGAATTTTAAAGGTAAAACATGAGACTTCAAACAAATTTATGCTTGTAGTTATCTTAGCTCAAACCTAGGCTCCCTAAAGATACAAGTTCCCCCACTTCATCAGTTAAGAGCTCCCAGATAGAAAGTTGTTAGAGGAACTTATGTATATAACAGTATTTGGCAAATGTTACCAGTCACGTTTCAGTGAAAGAAACAGAAACTAGTCTAGGTAACTTAAGCAGAGAGGTATTCAATATGAGGAATTAGTTGCTTACCAAAAAGTGAGAAGACTATAGATTGGGTCTCCATAAATGACCCTCAGAACTCTACAGTACTGAAATAATCAGGAAAGTGGGGAACCAGGAGGTGTCCATTGGAACTCTTGAAATTATACAGCATAAGAGCAGTGATCTAGAAATCAAGAAACTGGGGTGAGGGTCCTGACACCTTACAACTGCCTCATGACACCTAGAAAACTAGTCATTGGACACTCGAGCTCCAAGCTAGCTGCCATTGCCTCTTCCTTTTGACACTGAAAACCTTGCTTGCCAGTAGTAGTAGTCAAAACACCAGGAGTGTGTCCTTCTCTTCACTTCCACCTTCCAATTCTCAGAGGAATATATAAACTATATATCTGGCAGAACCTAATATGTCTCCAGAACCCTAGCTGCAAGAGAATCTGGAAAGATGGATTTTCTTTTTTTTTTTTTTCATTTTTAGCATTCTACATTGTAAAGAGAGTGCAATGAGGCTGAGTAAGCCAATTCACTGTATCCATCACACAAAGTATTAGCTACATGGTAGAAGCTCAAGAAATGCTAATTCTCCTCCCTTCCCCTGTAATGACTCATAATATAAAAGCTGAAAGGAAACTCTGTGCCTTGATCTAGTTTGGAGAATTGTGGCAAAGATAGTACCTCCCCTACTGGATCAGTGTTGTAGAGTTCTGGAAATAGGTTATAGTGGCAGAGACAGTAGTGCTGACCAAATAGGCCATTTGTTCTCCTGAATTTCCGGGCCTTCTTGCAGGTATGTTGGGTTTTGTGACTAATTCTGGCTAATGAAATAGGAGCAGAAATGATGCGTCCACTTCTGGGCTAAGGCAGTGATGGGCACCCATGTTCTTGGAGGTGCAACTACAAAATGGCAGAGCTTCCTTAAGCCTGGCCTCCCTTGGGACCTGTTGGAACAGATCCCCACTCCACCTACCTCAGACCCTTTTTGGACATATCGCATGTTATTTTCATAAAGTTTAGTTATCATAGATGACTGAGACTTCAGGATGATTTGATAGCACAGCATAAACCTAGCCTATCGTGACTAATACGAGCATCATGTAAATGAACTCATCATTTAGTCAAGATGATTAATATTTACCGGGAGACACGAGTAATTATGAAGCTGGGAGTAAATGAAATTTTTTCTCTCTTGTTTCCCACTTTATATTGTTTTTAATATACAGCCTAAAAACAACCATTTTGCTTCCTTTGTAGTTGAAGTCATCCAAGTGAATAAAGCATGACCTAAAGGTATCAGATGAAGGACCAGTGGGCCTTTTCACAGTGAGAACATGTGAAAAGCATTCTTTATCATTGCAATTATAGCTGTTGCTTTTGGAGACTGTTATTATTTGTGGCGAAGGCTCTTTCCCTCTGGGACTAAAGGACACCTTTGTTCGAAGGAAGCTTTGCATCTGTTTGCCTCAGCAAAACTAGATGTAACTATAATATAACCAAACTCTGCCACAGCTAATGCTAGAATTTATGTGTACATTCATGGCGTTTTTTCTCCCTTTCTAGGTTATAATTACTTGCATTTGAAGATAAGACTACCAATTTTTGATAAAGAAAAGAGACTTGAAAACACTTCACTCTTTGATTTACCCTCGCCCCTCGATCTGTTCTCTCATATTTCCATCCAAATTAGCTTCCACTACTGTAATCTGAAGCTTCTTTTAAAAATCTTGTTATTGCAGCATTGGTGTGAAAATTAAATGAGGTAATATATGTTAAACTATTTCATAAGCTGGGAATCCTTAAGAATATAAGAAAAACAACATGCCTCATTGAAGATGTCAACACATCATTATCACTTCATTGGAGCCCACAAGAAACCCAAAGCTTCCCCAACTTGAGTCCCCCTGTATCACCCTTTGTAGCTGTTACCACGTGGTGGTTTTACACTTATTTGTGTCTTTATTTGACTAACACCTGACTTTCACACTAGCTCCCTGAGTACAGTGGCCTTGTTTACTTTAGCTCAGCATTTTATCCCACGTGCCCAGCCCAGTCACTGATTGGCTCAGGACCGGCATTGAATAAATGCTCACTGGATGAATATATATATGGGCAAATGGACTGATAAGTGGATAAGGGAAAGAGAACACAAGAAGACCCAGGAGATAGAGAAGGGCTTCCCAATTCTTCTTCACAATGATTGCCTCAGTCTGTATATTGGGTTGCAAAAATCATGAGGCACCATTTAAAGAGGAAAAAATGCCCTCCAACTATGACCACAGTGCAGCGTATTCTTTTTTTTTTCAGGGGAACCAGAACTGTGACCTCTGTAGACCTATTTGTAAGAGTTGGAGAGTATTAATATTGGGATGAGCTCTAAGTAGTTTCCTTACTTCTGTGTGGCCAGAGTTCTGATTGTAGTTGCAGCCCTTTGGCTTAGAATTGTTTGTCCTGCAGAGCTGTGAACTCGAGCCTAGAGGAGCTGGGGAGGAGGGGTGACCTTGGCAAGGTCAGCGTCTTTCCCCTTCTAGGCGGCCCTGGAGCTGACCAGACAGAACGGAGCCAGAGGGCCCCAGCTACAGGCACTTCTGCGAATCTGACAGACCATGTACTCCTTCAGGTTGTCCAGCTGTCCCTGCACTACGTAGCCCAAGCAGACAGGATGGCTTACAACCACAGGAAATCAAAATCCACCCTGCAGATGCATTCCAGTCAGTGTCCGACCAGGAAAGCAGACTACTCTAGGCCTTTTAAACGAGGGGATTGAACGCAGGGAATTGGTTATAATGGTAAAGGAAGAGCTGAGAAGTCAACAGGGGTTTTTCCTTTCTTCTGCGCTCCAGTCTCCCCTGGTGCCTCGTGTGGGCAGAAGCCATGTGACACAGAAGCCTCAAGTAATTATCCCCAATATGATACTGAGCAAAGTCAGAGAAAGAGCAAGGAATGGAACTGAGGCTCAGGGCAAACAGTCTCAGGACAGGCCCAGGAAGGCACCTGATTCACCTCTCTATTTCTAGTATTTAGCACACAGTGGATGCCCCCAAAATATTACATTGAATGCAAAGAATGATCAGTACCTGGCTCTGACACTTAACTCTGTGTTTTGTACAGCAAGTCATTCCATCTCTCTGAGTGTATTCCTGGACATAAAATAGAAATAATATAGGTTCCCCATTCTTATCCTACAGAGCAGAGGATTCTGATCTTTAGTGTCTTGCAGGAGCTCTGTGTCATCTTCCAAAAAAAAAAAGCTTCTATTTTCATTGTATAAGACTCTGATCAGTAGCATACATCACCCTGACCCCCAAGACTGACCCTGGATGTCACTCTTTTGAATGAGAACTTCATGTTAAATGACTTTAATATGAGTTGTTATTTCTTTGGTGGAGTGCGAGAAACCAATACTTTTTTTTTTTTGAGGAAGATTAGCCCTGAGCTAACATTTACTGCCAATCCTCCTCTTTTTGCTGAGGAAGACTGGCCCTGAGCTCCCGTCTGTGCCCATCTTCCTCTACTTTGTATGTGGGATGCCTGCCACAGCATGCCTTGCCAAGTGGTGCCATGTCCACACCTAGGATCTGTACTGGCGAACCCCAGGCTGCCAAAGCGGAACGTGCACACTTAACTGCTGTGCCACCAGGCTGGCCTCCAATACATTTCTGATTGATGGCTCTGGTCCCAAATAACCTACATATTGCTCTACAATATCACTTAAAAATATTTAATGATTTATTGAATCATTTGTTCAGTTACTTTTTCAATAGATAATACATGTACATGGCGTAACATGAACAGGAAGACATGCAGAGAAAAATAAGTCTCCCTTTAAGTCTGATGTCCAAGCTGGTTCTCCTCCCCAGAAGCGGCTGCTGTTGCCAACTTTCCATGTTAAAATGTCAATTTAAGGCGATAATTATTTCCCTGAAATTTCCAGAAGACAAGTGTGTAGGGCTTCAGTAACCAATTACCACAAACTGAGTGGCTTTAAACAGCAGAAATTTATTCTCTCCCAGTTCTGGAGGGCCGTGCTCCCTCCAAAGGATCTAGGGAGAATCCTTGCTTGCTTTTTACAGTTTCTGGTGGCTCCCAGCAATCCTTGGTGTCCTTGGCTTGTAGCTAGTTGCATCTCTCCAATCTCTGTCTCCATCCTCACTGGCCTTCTTCTCTATGCGTATATCTTTGTGAATCCTCTCTTTTTCTTTTATAAAGACAGTAGTCATAGGATTTAGGGCCACTCTGATCCAGAATGACCTTATTTTAACCAGTTACATCTGCAAAGATCCTATTTCCAAAGTAAGGTCACCAAGGTCCTGGATAGACACGAATTTTCAGGGGACACCATTCAACCCACTACAGTAGGTAGTGGTACCTCTCAAATTTCCCCAAAGATCATACTTACGTGGGGCAGGGAGGTTAAAATTAAATGATTAAAAATGCAGATTCCTGGCCCCATCTCAGACCCACAAAATTAGAACCTCTGGAGAAGGAGCCTGGAAATCTGTAGTTTTTTTGTTTTTGTTTTTTCCAGTCAATGAAAGGGAAACTTCATTGAGGCCCCAGGGCCATGAGGCTCAGGCGGGAGGTGACCCTTTGGGCAAAGGAGGAGCCAGAGGAGGGGCCTTATTTGACCTTCCTCTTGGGGCACGTGTTATTGGCGTGGCCGCACTGCTTCTTGCGGCAGTTGACAGCACGAGGGTGCGGGCGAGCGTAACACTTGCAGCAAATCATCTCGTCGCAGTTGTATTTCTGGGCGAGCTGGCAGAGGGAAGGCTCAAGGATGCTGCCCTGCAGGGCGGAGCACCAAGTGCAGGGTGGAGTCTCTCTGGATATTGTAGTCTGAGAGAGTGCGGCCATCTTCCAGCTGTTTGCCGGCAAAAATCAGACATTGCTGGTCAGGTGGGATGCCCTCTTTGTCTTGGATTTTAGCTTTAACATTCTCAATGGTGTCACTGGACTCAACCTCAAGGGTGATGGTCTTGCCCGTCAGGGTCTTCACAAAGATCTGCATGTCTGCGTCCGCTCAGCCGCCTCATTGAAGAGAAAGAGGGCCTGGAAATCTGTAGTTTTAATAAATTCTCTCAACGTGTCTAATGATTGGGTAAATATGGAAAATCCTCTTGTGAAATAAACAAAAGCAAAAATACCAAAGTATAAAACTTGATCCAGTAGACTTGAGATCAAACACTGGGTGTGCCAGTATCGGGCATTTTATCTAATTCGTGTGAGCCTCAGTCTTCCTAACTATAGAATGGTAGCAATGATAATGGTAGCTCCGTTGTAGAGTTGCTAGGAGTGGAAAGAATGCATGTACGTGAACTCCAGATGTTGCAGAGCTGCTAGGAGGCAGATATGAGACTTGAACTCAGAACTTCTGAGTCCATGTCCATCATGCACTTGCCATTGAAACCTATCTTCCTTTTGATGTGACAGAGAAATTGTACATAGGAGTCCTTTAAAGAGCTCCGTTCTCTCAAAGAGTTTTAAATTGGATTCTATGCACTACGCTATAATACATGCACACTTACCAGAAAGTACTTAGTGAAAAGAGCAGTGTGTTTTTTGACCCCTTGGTGACATCTTCCACCTAGAACCATCCACTTACCTCCCTCCCTGCTAACCCTAACAGACCTACTTCACAAGCCCCTAGTCATCCTGCAGTCATCACACAGATAGCATTCTGGGCAGTCTTTTCCGTCTTCCTCCCTCAAAACAGAATCATTGTCATCGTTATTCTGAGAAACCCCAGCTATATTTTTCTAGCACTTGCTGTACTAAGACCAAGGCGGTAAGTGACAAAACTGCGTGGGAGCCCAGCCCTTTCTCCCTCCAAAGCTCATGGGGCACAGAACCATCACTTTACACTGTCTCTTTAAGCCCCTTCCAAAGTTATCCTAACCATCCTGTATGAGGTGAAGGAGGGACAGCTTATTTCCTCCACTGAACTTTAACTCCTTCTAGTCATCTATTCCAAAGCAAAACTCCATGTTTCATTCATTTTTGGGTTCTGAAGTCTAGCACAATCCCTGATTTGAAGTGTGGTCTCAGACCAGCAACATCAACATGTCCTGGAAATTTGTAGAAATACAACTTCTTGGAGGTCTGGGGGTGGCATCCAGCAATCTGTGTTTTAACAAGCCCTAACAGTGGCTCTGATGTACACTCAAGTCTGAGAACCACTATAGGATGACATCCCCCTACCTGGTATCCAAAACACAGATTCTCAGACCTGTGTGTACTCTGGATGACCATTGCTCACACGGCTTTATAGCCCACCTGGCATCATGTTGTCATTGCCTGATGCTCTCTCTGAACTGATTTCTTAGTGCAGGGGATTGCTCTAGTTCATACTTAATTAGCCAGTACCTTATTCAGTGCCTGACACATAGTAGGTGCTCAGTACATGTCTGCCAACAGCGTGGGGGAATTCATGAGTACAGGGAAACTAGACCTACACTTTGGAGAACATGATGCATTTTTAAGAACTAGAAGGAACCTTAGACAACAATTTATTCTAGAGTAAACTAAAGCCCAGTTGAGAAGGATTTCCAGGTTACAACAGCGACTTAATGGCAAAATGAGATGTGAATGATGTCTTGATGTCTTCTATCTCCTTGCTACTCAAAGTATGCTCTGGGGACACCAGCAGCAGCGCATCACCTGGGAGTCTGTGGGAAATGCTGAATCTCAGGCCCAACTCAGGCCTGTTGAACCAGAATCCGCTTTTTCATATGATTCATCTCATTACAGTTTGAGAGGCATTTTCATTTTGACTAGATCACTGGGCTTTCAGTAAACTCATCTCTCATCCTTTAGTTGAATGTCCTTTTTTGTTTTCTGGAGGTGAAATTCAATTTCCTAGTGAATCCACATGTGTGAGGAATTTATTAAGGAGGGGATGGTGCTGGTGAACTTAATTAAATTCACTCAGTGCCTTGGAAATAAAGCTTTAAACAAATGATTAGAAAAAGTTCTTTCGGTACAGATGGGATAACTGATTTCTCATTTAGAATAGCACCCACCCTGGCTCAGATCCAGGCAAAATGTCAGCTGCTCCAACTCACAAAAGGTCAACATATTGCTTCTAACAACGTTTATGAAATACTCATCTCAGAAGTGGGAGCACCATGGAGATGGCTTATATGTAATCCAGCTCCTTGATGTCATCAACCTTAGATGCTTACCTTAGCCTGCTTCATTCCCTCAGGTTCTAAGGTGGAGCCATTAGAGGCTTCATTTTCTCCTCTCTGAAGTAGAGCCAACTTCCTGTTATGGTTATGGGAGTAGAGTAATAGCTTGGAACAGAGACGTCAACAGTTCATCAGCATAAAGTATTTCCCTCTAGAGTTTCAACTTCTGTCACTAAGTCTAAGCCTCAGGGCTGCTTACAATTAGTAAAATCATGTGACTTGAGTTTCTGATTTCCTCCAGCTGTCCTTGATGCGAAATTTGTGATACTGTTGGCAGGCACCAGAAAAAAGGGAGGGAATATTAAAATCATGGATAATGGATAATATCCAAGTCCTATCATTGATTCCTTCCAAAGTTGTTTGCTGTATCTGTAAACTGATGCCAGGAAGGCAGAGGGGTTGGTTCATCTTCATAAATACAGTGCCTGGCACATATTTATTGGGCAGTACCTGCCCAGTAAATACCTTTGAACTGACCTGAAGCGAATACAATCTAATCTGTCACTTAATACATCAATGATAGTAAATGCTGGGATGCCTTCATAATAAAGACCATCATGCTGAAAAGACTGTATCTTAAAGACTTATCTTAAGAGGCCAGGGACAAGACTTCCACTCTGACCAAGATGCAGTAACAGAAGCTAGATTCATCCTCCCACCTGAACCAACCAAAAACAGGCAAAATACGTGCTCAAGATCTTGGATATCAGGCGATGATTCCTGAGAGATGGGAAACAAGCAAGGCAGTCCCTAAGATTGCCCTAGCTTTCTGCCTTGAGAGAGTTTTCAGGCCATGGCACAGGGAGAGGGAACACTAGTGGAGCCCAAAGGGCACCCTGAGCTGGGAAGACAGAGCTGAGAGTCCAGGAAGACCAAGACAGCTTATGTTCACAAGGCACACAGCAGAGAGGAGAGAACTGCACAGAGAGAATTCTGGAGATCTGAAGAGGATTTCCTTGAGGTCAGCTGAGTATTGATCACACATGTGTGAGAAAACTACAAAAGGCCAAGGAAAAAACTACCCTAAAGGATTAGAGGTAACTTTGCTCAGCACTCACATCAGGCCAGGAATAATGCCTATCCTACTAGTGGGACTGAAAAATATCATGAGTCACAGGACATTGGGTAGAGTATACAGAGGACCTCCTCTCAGCAGAGGGACAGAATTTGCCCCAGATGGAACACCACCCCTGTCCTGCCTGACAAATAAATGCAACACCTGGAAAGATCAAATGATTTCCAAGGAAACTTGTCCCAGAAAAAAAATGCTGAAGAATATTTTTAGGAATATAAAAATATCTAGCACTGAACAAGGGAAAACTCACAATGTCTGTCATCTACTGAAAAATTACCAGACATGCAAAGAAATAGGAAAACATGATCCATGATAAAGAAGAAAACTAATCAATGGAAATTGACCCAGAACTGACGTAGATTTTAGAATTAGCCAATAAAGACATTAAAACAGTTAATATAACTGTATTCCATATGTTCGAAAAGTTAAAGACAAGGAAGATATAAAAAAGATCCAAATCAAACTCCAGGAGATAAAAACTACAGTGTATGAAATGAAAAACACACTGGATGGAATTAGTAGCAGAGAAGACCAGTAGTAGAAACTATCCACAATGAAACACAGAGAAAAAGGATAATTTTAGAAAATGAAATGGACAGAGAATCAGTGAGCTATGGTAGAAATTTGAGCAGCCTAATATACCAAAGTTGGGTCCTCAAAGTGGGCAAAGGACAGAAAAACATTTGAAGAAATAATAGCTGAAATTATCCAAATTTGATAAAAACGGTAAACCTATGGATCCGCACAAGCTCAATAAACCCTGTACACAGAAACATGAAGAAAGTGATGCGAAGGCACATTATCATTGAGTTGCTCAACACCAATGATGAAAAGAAAATCTTAAAAGCTGCCAAAGAAAAAAGATACATCACATACAGAGGAACAAAGAGAAGGCAGCTGCTATAAACTAAATGTTTTTGTCCCGTACTACCCAATTTATACGTTGAAACCTAATCCCCAATGTGATCATCAAAGATGAATCACCGGGGCCAGCTCCGTGGCGCAGCGGTTAAGTGCGCATGTTCCGCTTCGGGTGCCGACATAGCACCGCTTGGCAAGCCATGCTGTGGCAGGCATCCCACATGTAAAGTAGAGGAAGATGGGCATGGATGTCAGCTCAGAGCCAGTCTTCCTCAACAAAAAAAGGAGGATTGGCAGATGTTAGCTCAGGGCTAATCTTCCTTGAAAAAAGAAAAAATGATGAATCCCCTCTGGGAGGTAATTAGGATATGAGGGTGGAGCTCTCATGAATGGGATTAGTGCCCTTATAAAAGAGAGCCTGAAAAGCTTCTCACCTCTTCCACCATGTGGGGACACAGCAAGAAGATGGCCATTTATGAACCAGGAAGCAGTTCCTCACAGACACTGAATCTGCTAGTGCCTTGATCTTGGACTTCCCGGGCTCTACAACCATAAGCAACAAATTTCTGTTGTTTATAAGCCACCCAGCCTATGGTATTCTGTTACAGCAGCCTGAACAGACTAAGACAGCAGCTTATTTCTCGTTAGAATCAAAGCCAATGAGAAGATTGTCAAGCAATAACTTCCAATTACTGAAAGAAAAAAAAAAATGTCAAATTAAAATTCTACGTCTAGTGAAAATACCTTTCAAAAAGTCAGGTAAAATAAAGACTCATTCAGACGTACAAAGGCTGAAAGAACTCATCACCTTGTGGTACAGCCCGTACTACAAGAAATGCTAAGGAAAGTTTTTCAGGCAGAAAGAAAATGATACCAAATACAAACATGGATATACAGATGGATATAGAAAGGAGTGGCTCTATATTGTTAAGATGGCAACTCTTCGCTCAATGATCTGTAGATGCAGTGCCATACTAATCAAAATGTCAGCAGGTTTTTCTATAGAAATTGGCAAACTGACTAAAAATTTCATATGGAAATGCAAAGGACCCAGAATAGCCAAAGAGCTTCAAAGAAAACGAAGTTGGAGGACTAATACCACCTCATTCAACACTTTTTATAAAGTTACAGTAATCCAAACAGTAGGGTACTGACATCAAGATAGATGAATTGGTCAATGGAACATGATAGGGAATCCAGAAACAGACTCATACATAGATGAACAACTGATTTTCAAGAGATGCAAAGACAATTCAATGGAGAGAAGGCAGTATTTTCAGTGAGCGGTGCTGTAAAAGTGGGATATCCAAAGCAAAAAACAAGTGAACTTCAATCCATGCCTTACACCATTTACAAAAATTAGTTCAAATGTATCATCAATGTAAATGTAAAACCTAAAACTTCTATAAGAAAACATAAGAGAAAACTTTTGTGAATTTGGGTTAAGCAAACGTTCTATATATGTCATGAAAAGCACAATCCATAAAGAAAAGAAAAAGTTGATAAATTGGATTTCCTTAAAATTAAAACTTATTCTTAAGAGAATGAAAACACAGGCCACAGACTGGGAAAAAAACATTTGCAAATCATATATCTGGTAAAGAATTTGTATTCAGAATATATATGAAAAATTCTCTAAATTCAATAATAAAAAAGCAATAATGCAGGTTTTTAAAAGGGCAAACATTTATACCGACACTTCACCATAGAAGATAGATGGATAGGAAATAAGCACATGGAAAGATGTTCTGCATCATTAGTCATTACAGACATGCAAATAAAAACCACAATGAGATACCACTATGCGCATTAATCTGGCTAAAATTAAAAAGACTGATCATATCAAATGTTGACAAGGATGTGGAAGAATTAGACCCTCCATACACTGCTGACTGGGAATGAAAAATGGTACAACCACTTTGATACAGTTTGGCAATTCCTTAAAATGTTATATATACACCCACCGTGTGATCCAGCAATTCCCCTCCTAGCTATTTACCCAAGAGAAATGAAGGCATGTGTCCATAAAAAAACACAAATGTTCATAGCAGCATTATTTGTAATAACCAAGAACTGGAAACAACCCACATGTCCATCAAAAAATGAGTGGATAGGGGCCAGCCCGGTGGCACAGTGGTTAAGTGCACAAATTCCACTTTGGTGGCCTGGATCCCAGGTGCGAACACGGCACCGCTTGGCAAGCCATGCTGTGGTAGGCGTCCCACATATAAAGTAGAGGAAGATGGGCATGGATGTTAGCTCAGGGCCAGTCTTCCTCAGCGAAAAGGAGGATTGGCAGCAGATGTTAGCTGAGGGCTAATCTTCCTCAAAAAAAAAAAAAAAAAAGAAATGAGTGGATAAACAGTGGTATATCCATATAATGGGTTATTACTTGGCAATAAAAGGGTATGAACTATTGACACATGCTACAACATGTATGAATCTCGAACTAATTATACCATGTAGAAGAAGCCAGAAAAAAAGGAAAATATACTGTATGATTCCATTTATTAAAATTCTAGATCATGTAAACTAAGCTAGAATAAGAGAAATGGAGGGAAGCAGAGCCATGTGGGTATACGTATGTCAACATATTGTACACTTAAAATAGGTACAGCTTATTGTATGTCAATAATACTGTTATAAATAAGCGCATTTATAGATATGTTTTCCAGATAAACTGGGCTATTGCTCTTCCTAAACACCCTCAACTTTCTTGCCTGTCCATCCCTGGTCATGGTGTCCCCGCAGACTGGAATGCCCTCCCTCCATTCTCCACCTGTCAAAATCCTCTTATCCCATAATCCCATCTCAAATGCCTTAATCTTCCTGAAGTATTTCCTGCTCCTTACACTCCAGCATACCTTCCTTAGATACGTTACACTGCTTTAATGGCATAGCTGTTCTGCCATGTTTTATGATTATTTTGGTGCCCGAGGCTGTAAATGGCTTGGACTACACCCACCTTATCTTTGTATCCAACCCTCCCCACTCTGCCTAGCGAACTGCTGTATCCATGTGTGGATATTTTTTTAATTCCATGTTTAGTGGACACAATTTCCCAAAGATACAAGTATTAATTCAGAAATCAAATGGTCATAAGAGAATGGTCTTCTTACCCTGCTGTAGTCCAGTCTTTAGTGTCTAAAGTGTTCTCTCCTTTGCATTTCTGCTGCCGCCACCCTCATCACTGCAGAGATGGACATCGTAGCAGGTCTCTTTCCCTCCAGCCTCTCTCCCCTCCACTGCCATCTTCCCACCATGATCTCACTAACATACAAGTTTGACTGTGTCACCTGCTTACATGGAATTCTGCCAGTGGGTCTCCTTCAGGCTCTCTCCCCTGTTTGCGCTCTCGCTCACTTGCCCATCTTTCCCCCACACTGCATCCAAGCCATTAAAGAACCACAGGCAGTTTTCATCCCCCGCAGCGTGGTTTTCCTTCCACTTCTGTGCTTTTCCCGGGCTACCCCCCTCCTTGGGACTCTCTGCCCAGGACTTCTACTACTCCTTTTTCGTCTAGCCAACTTACCTTCTTCCTTCAAAAGTAAGCTCTAGGACCATCACTGTTCTTTACATTGGATTGTTATAACTCAGCCCATTCCTGTTTGTAGATGAGGAAACTGAGATGCAGAGAGCTTGAGTTCTTCGCTCAAGGCTGCTCAGCTCATAGCCAGCAAGTACGTGGACCAAGTTGATTGACTCCATTAGTGTTATTCTAACCGCTGTGTTACGTGGCCTCTCCTGGATGGCAGCCATTGGTTTCTTTGTCTGCCACCCCCTCAACCTCACGTCCCCTCAGTCCCTGTGGACATCCAGCTCTTTGAAGTCCATGGCCCTGTTGTCAGACTCAGTGTTACTAGCACCTAACAGACTGCCTGGTAGAGAGCAGACATTCAATAAATATTTTTGAATGAATGATTCAAAAGTGATTTAAGGTTATCTGTACTTTGCCCCACCCCAACATCCGGCTTGTTTCAGTTTCTCTTTTGGGAGGGGGCATATTGAAGTCCTGGTATAAGCAGTCCAGTCTAATTGATAAGCAGCCCTTGTGCAGATTGCCCAAGGGTGCGAAGCTGGATATAAAGTTTAACCAACTGACTTGCACATCTGGAGGGAACAAATGTTTGGACTACTATGAGGCAGAGGCAGGCAGATGAGCAGCCCAGGAGCTCAGGTCTCCCTGGCAGCCATCACAGAAAGCACGACGTTCTCCTCTCCCCTCCACAGCCCGCCCTTCTCCCCCCCATCCTCCTCTCCCATGCCCCTCCATGGCAAGAAGTCGAAAGCTTTGAGTTAATTTCCTTCATTTGTAACAGTTTTCCTGTTCTGCTATTTTAACACGTATTTTCTTTAAAGAAAACAAAACTAGTGAAGTCAAAATAAAATTAAACAAATCTAACGCACAGCTTTGCTGCTTTGCAGAGAGACTGACTCTTTTCCCAACTTGTTTGGCACCTTAGCATTTCCTGTGAGAATGAGGAAGATTGAATTTCATGTAGTGTGACCTTCTGAAACTCAGCGATCATTTGCATGATTCTGATTTTCGTCCTCTCTTGCAACCAGTACAGAGTTGCATGACAATTTAAAACTTGTCTAGATAGTTCAGATACGGATTTTTTTTTTTAAAAAAAAACAGCAGTTTTGTGCATAGCTGATTTATTTGTTTGTGCTTGTTTAAATCTTCCTAGTAATGAAAATGATTACTGCTATCTACAAAAGAGGTGAAAGTGTCTTTGTGCAGAGACTTCGTAGAGAGAATAATTATGAAGCTGTCATTTCCATAAATACCTTGACAGTGAAATATCTACGCAGTACTGCAGTGAGTATTTCAAATACAGAAAGAGCTACTGGCCCCAAATTCAGGACCAGCTCTCTAGAAAATTGTAAAGAAAGTTAACTCGGCCTCCAGTACACCATGATTTCTCCACTCTGTTCCCATTCCCTGAACTTCGATAGACATGGTTGTTAAGAAGTGTGGATTCTAGACTCAGAAAGACTACTACCTGCAAGTGTGACCTTGGCTAAGTCACTTCTCCTCTCTAGAAGTTGGGTTTTTCACCTTTGAAATGAGTGGTTGAATTAATTGACCTCTAAGTTCCTTCTTGATTGCTAATTCTGTCTTTGACCATTCATTTGTTCATGCATTTAACCAGGATGATTTTCGTTTCTTTTTTTCCTCAATGTCTAGTTTTCTCATGCAAACTAAAATTGCCTATGGTCTTTTCTACTTCCTGAACCCAAATTCCCTGGCTATTCTAGTCCTTTCATGTCGTAGAGTCTCTTCAAATCCTTCTTGCCCCATCCACCGCATGTCTTCTCTTTGCCATCTCTCGGGACCTCTTTACTGGGTAGTGGCTGTAATAATCCTTGTTGAAGGACTCATGGATGTTAATGGCTTAATGTGCTGCCTTCCACAGGTAACACGTCTTTAATTATGTAGGGGTAACACGTCTTTAATTATACAAGGCTTTTGATCTTATCTTCTCCCTTTTCTTTTCCTCCCTCCTTGGAAAGAAAGACAGTAGAAATTAAAACTGAATGGATGAGCAATATTTTGGTGCTGGTGAAATACTGTTACTATGTGTAAGCAGCTGCCAACTTCACGTGGTAAATTATTGCTTAAGTAATTTACTGAGAATTTGATAAAAGATTCTCTGCTCCTAAGACAGATACAAATTATTCTCTCACGTTTGGAATTTCTCATGTTATTTGAAAACTTAAGAAAGTATGGGCTTGTCAGTGACTACAGGACCCATATCTGTGTTCAGCTCTCCTTTCCCTCATTTGCCTAATGCCGTGTCTATAGGTACTAGGCACTCGAAAAATAATTGTAAGTTAACAAATGAAAAGCCATCTTACAATTTTGTAAATGAGTCAGACAAATAAATCTCACTATTATACACGAATCTGTGACATGAATGAGTTCGATGGCATCGACTGCTGTTCTTACCTCTCAGGTATCAGCACTTCAAATTAATATCCCTAATTCCTTTAAATCTGTGTCATCTTTTTACCTTGCTTTGCACTTTTGCAAGGCTGCCTGCTTTGACATATAATCTGGGTGAGGTTCACAAGATCACATGTTGATTGTTTTAGCCCAAGAAAATCATGTATGGCAAATTGTGTGATAAACATTATAGTATGAAATAAAATAAAATAAATATTTCTGAGTTGACCACTATTGCACGATGCCTGTGGAAACTAGCCTTCTCGTGGGACGTTAAAACATGTGTGACTTTATTTAATACACCATGCTTATCACTTAGAACTGAAGCACCTTGTACCATAGAATTAAATTCCATTATTTAAGACTGAAAGGGTTAACTTCTAGTAAGGGAAAAACAAAAATGTAAAGGGAGGCAATTATAGAACTTTGACAAGAAAGGGAGCCACAATAGAAATGGGACAAGCTTTTAATAGCAGACAGAGCCATCCATTCACGAAGCCCAGCAAATACTTGTGGAGTACCCTCCTCCATGTGTCAGGCAGTGGGGGTGATAAGATAATTCTGATGTATATCATGCCCTAAGGAATTTACAGTCTAGTGGGGGAGATAAACCATAAAAGGATAAGTCTTGTAGGAGAAATTAGCAGATAACCAAAAGCCAGGACTCTCCAAGGGTAGAGCAATCAGGTGAAGTAGAGGTGGCCTATTTCTGGAGAGCTAGAAGTCAAAATACTTTCTAGAAATGTCAAATAGACATCATGATGCTGCCCATCCCTCTCTCCTGCCCATGGCAGACATCAATAAATGATTATGACACTTTCCCTAGTCGAACCTAGAATGAGACCTCAGGTTTCTTTTCAAGTCATCATTTCAGGCACCCACTACCATTTGATCAAAGTTGGCCTACAAAATAAAACTTATATCCCATCCTACATAAGAGATTGCTCCGGCTTGACTGAGAAAACGTAGTAACTTGCAGTCTGGCTAGCTCTTCTGAAAGGGAGATGCTACCAAGACAATATTGATAAAACTTGGAGACTGAATGGGTACCAGGAGAACAGGCCAGGAGGCATCGAGGAAATTGGGTCATCCAACCTGGGTTGTTGGGAGGATGTTTCTGCCATTAAGACAAAATAACCATAAAATAAGCAGACTTTTGGGGAGTAGCCGGTATATGTATACGCTACAAGTCTGAGGTTGTAACAAGAGACCTAAAGGAAGATGGAGATATTTACCCAAACTTGTAATGTTCCTTGCCAAATATGAGCCATTTTCAATTTATCTTAGTAATTGGTTCTGACGTTCATTTAGTTGTCTATGCCAGAAACCTAGGCAACATCCTTAACACTTCCTTCTTCCCAGCCTCATAGCTAATCCATCATGAAGTTCTATCAGTTTTATTTTCTATGCATTTTTCTAACCCATGTACTTTATACCATTTCCACCACTAGATATTACACAAGGCGTACTTACACTAAAAAATTATTCGTGGTTCATCTGAAAGTCAAATTTAATTGGGCATCATATTTTTATTTGCTAATTCCGGCACCCCTAGCCCAAAATAATCTAGTTCAAAAGAAGCAAAAATAAATCTTCAGACTCTAAATGCTACGTTCTGGATTGGACTTTGGGGTGGATTGTTTATTTTGTCAGCATATGGTCCTAAGATTCTAGAGACAAACGTATATTTATTTGACCCGCGTAGCACCATGTATATTTAGATGACTTAAAAAGAAATCGGGTGAGCAAGGTCAAACCACAGAATATTTTGTGAGGTACAGGTGAAGTGTGTAGTGAAAACACAAAATGTTTTCTCTAGTTCAACATTAGCTGACTCTTCTTCTAAAACTTTGATAACAATATCGTTCCCCTAGGAAAGGCCAAAGTGCTGAAATTCTTCACATATTTTGTAAATTTGTGCGTTACTGAAAAACGGAAACCTAGCCAACGGGAGAGATATTGTCAGCTTCCTTCTCCGCTTAGCAGAATACTATATCATGCATGACCTGTTTTTGAAATAGGATTTTGAGAAAACAGCAGAACACCTTTTCTGGCTTCTTTCCCATAAATAGCTCACTCTTGACAGATTCCTTAGATGATCTCGTTAGCTCCCATCATGGCAACCAGATCCCCAAATATGCATTCTTAGCTGGGGATTGTAGCTTCGGGGAATAGAATCAACTCTGGCTAAGGATATGAGGGTGCTCACGTATTTTCCAGGGGGTTCAGAGAGCCAGACTGAGAGGCCCAACACCCAACCACATTGTGAGGGCTCTTCTAGGAAAAATACCGCTGTTGTCACTGCTTAATTACTATCCCACAGCCCACACAACTGCCTCAGCTTGCACCAATAACAACTTGGGACTGGCCAAGCTCTGCCACTGCTGCCATTAGGAGCCAGATGCCTCCACCACTATACCTGCCAGAAGATGGATTCTATACTCATCTACTTCCTCACATTGCCTCCTTCAGAAATGCCATTTTGAGTCAGTGGCTCTGTACCCTTTCAGCAAGGAAGGCTGGGAACTTGAATTCTGGCTTCTACCTTGGGAAAGCTCAGTTCATAATTTGGAAGACTTTCCAGTAGACCGGAAGGGGAGGGGTGTTCAAAAGGCACTGAGGAGCAACCAACATGAAAAATGTTCTCTACTCTTTTAAGCAACAAACCACACTATACAAACATCCTACTAAATGGAACATAATGATTAAGACACAGGCTTTGTAGTCAAATGAACTTGGGTTCCCGTTTGAGCTTTGCCTCTTACTGAGTGGAAGACTGGACAAGCTCACCCTCTGAGATGCCATCTTCTCATCTGTGAAGGATACATTAATACTATTCACCTCATAAGATGATGGTGAAGATAACACGAGAAAGATGAACACGTTTGGAGGTGAAGTTTACATCCTCGCAGGACAGTTATTCATCCTCATTATGAATATTGTTACCACCAGTCTTTTTTATCTCTTTCGTTTGAAGTCTTTTAGATACAACCAATTTGAGGATTTTAAAAAGAATCTATTTTTTTCTTTAGTGTTGTCTTTTTCACATGAGAATGTTATCTCCTAGTGACTTGTTTTACTAATGACATTATTGCAAAAGGTGTGCAAACATTCATTTTCCTAAAGAAACTTTTTCTTCTAAAATTTTTTGGATTGCATTGCAAAAAAAATTTCGTAATTATAGAACAGCAGAAAGGTAGAAATAAAAATACCTCAAAATTCCACTATCTAGAGATAGCCACCATTAATGGTGTGCCACCTATTCGTCTGTGGGAAAGTATTTTTTTATCAACCATGGGAATCACAGATTTGTGGAAGTGGAAGCAAGCATAATGACCATGTGGTTTGAATTCCCCCTGATTCCCAGCGGTGGCTGCAAACCCACAGGCCCCATCCTCCTGACTTCTGCCTCCATCTGGGTTTCTCCAGCCTCCCCTCACAGGGGAAAGGTCATTGGAAACCTTTGTTGCCAGGTTGCAAGTTTTGTTTTATTTATTAATTTTGTGGTAGGGGGCTTCAAGTTTTATGTGTCAGCCTCGTGTTTCTAAACAGGGGAAGTAGAGAATGCTGGGAAATATTATTTGGCTCAGTGGGAGCCTTTGAGAGAGTGAGAGGGAAAGAAAATTACTCTTTTATTGTGAGGTTTGCCAAATGATCTCTGAGAAGCTGTGATATCATTCATATGCTGCGCCAAGCTGGATCGAAACTGCTCATCTTGGCAGCCATCTAGAGTGAGCATGTAATTCCTGGGGGTTGCTATGGGCCTTTATCAGAAATAGTTCCATAGGCAGTATTTACATAACTGTGTGGAGTGTGAGAATAAACACAGCTGTGGCACTGCCCTAAATATTTCTATTCAGCAGGGAATTAAAAGAGAACTTTATTGCTGAACTACAGATAAACACAATTCATCAAGCAGTGGTCAGTTCAACTGGGGAACAAAATAGGAGTTATAAAAGACTGGCCTGCTGAAAATAGCTCCAATCAGCCATCCTGACTTTATTGCTCCTTAACTCCCTCCCTCCCTCCTCTTTCCCAGTTCCAGAAATGTAGGACTCATCAGCTAGCAGGGAAGTTGTCTAGATTTTTTTTATGCCAAGAAGGAAGTGAAAGGCACTCTGATTGACTGAGCATAGGCCTACTGTGGGCCGGTCTGCTTCCAGGTTCTTAATATATGTCCCTCACCTCAGAAGGCTTCCCTTTTTCTTTTCTGGGTTATAGAATTGTGTGTTGGTGGAAGTAAGATTTTTTTATCCAAGGAGAAGCCTTTTAAACTCCAACATGTGTTGAAAGGGATGCGTGATTGCCACAGGTCTAAGTGATCTGTATCTTACAAGTTACTTTAAGCATCCATATATTTTAAACATTAGTGCAGTCCTTATTCAGCTATACGCAGGAAGATAGTTACATGCCATATTAGTTTTCTAGAGCTCCCATAACAAAGTGTGCACAAACTGGAAAGCTGAAAACAACAGAAATTTATTCTCTCTGTTTTGAAGGCCAGCAGTGTGAAATCAAGGAGTTGGTAGGGTTGATTCCTTCCTGAAGCTTTGGGGGAGAAACCATCCCAGGTCTCTCTCCTAGCATCTGGTGGTTGCCAGATGCTTGACATTCCTTGGCCTGTGGATGCCTCCCTCCAATCTCCACCTCCATCTTCACATTGCCTTCTGCTCTTTGTCTCTGTGTGTTTCTTTTGTCTTATAATGTCACTCTCATTGGATTTAGGACTCACCCTAATCCATGGTAGATTAATGAGATAAGGATTTCATCACCATCCTTAATCTAATTACTTCTTCAAAGGTTCTATTTCAAAATCAGTCACATTCTGGGACTCTGAGTAGACATGAATTTGTGGGGATACTGGTGCACTTCTGGCACATGGGGACCATGCACTCTGCTTGCCTCTACCGCACCCAACGCATGCTAAACACCTGTGAGTGTTCTGGAATACTCAGAAATACTCACAGTGTATCTTTGTGTGCATGTGTAAAGAAATCACTGCATTTTGCCAACTCCATTTGTAACCCAAGAGATTTACTAGGATTTTCTGCTTCAATATGCATACCTTGTCTCTTACTAATAGTGTAGCCAGGAGAGAGCTAACTTGCTTACATGTGACCATATGTGCAGATAGTATGAAAGCATTGCATTCACTATTATAGTTCCTTTTCCCAGTTACTGAGCCAACAGAAGGGTCTTAAAATGCCAAAAGCATAAGTGACAACTACTAACGTCAGTCACAAAGCACTGTCACTATTATTATCTCATTTGATGCTCTAGTAACCAGGTTGAAGTTACTATTATCACCGTCATTAGAATGATCATTATCACTTTCATCATCGTCGTCCCTATTTTATAGAAGATAAAGAAACTCAAGGCTCATGGAAATTGTGACCTATTTGTGGTCAGTGTATGAGTCAGGACTTTTAGTTGTATTTGAGAATAAGCCAAATCAAACTGGTTTAAGTAAAAAGGGGAACACAGAAGAAAAATCCAAGGATCTATGAGTGTCAGGTACAGCTGGATCCAGGTCTCATCTCTCAGCTCTGGTTTCCTCTGTGTTGGCTTTATTTGCAGGTGGGCCTTCCCTCTTGAAGGCTAGATGGTCATCAGCAGGTCCATGATTATATCTGTTCCCTCAGTATATATGATGAGAAAAAAATGCCTCCTTAACAGTTACTCCTGCAAAAATCCTAAGGCTTGACCTTCTTGGCCCAGATTGCATCACACCTACAACTCTCAAACCATCAAGCCCCTAAACCACATACACTGAGAATGGGGGTAAAGCCTGTTACTGGCAAAGGGAGCAATGGAAACTGCAAGATAACAAACCTTTGGAGTTTTAAATCGCTTAATTCTGGGGGGATTTCTTACACAGCAGTGGATAACTAATACACTCTCCAAGAGCCCTCTGTGACATCTCCTATAGCATAGCTCTTTATAAACTATATTCCCTTATGGACATCTGTGGTTCTGTCTACACAGTTTCCATTGCTCCCTTTGCCAGCCCAGGAATGGAATTTCTTTCTCTCTGTTTCTTTGTACTCTAAAATATGCTTTGCACTGGATCACATTTTGGTAAAATGAGATTAAATGATAAATTAGGCCAAAGAGTGTGTATTTGAGGTTTGTGCTAGGTAAGATATAGATATAGATATAGATATAGATAGGTAGATAGATATAAATCACCCCTTGAACTTTTCCAGAGGTTCTGGGGATGTTAGCACTACCAGGTCCTTAATTGTTTGGCTTTAGATAGTAGAGCTCATTGATATTAAAGGAAAAAGTTTGTACCCCTCTTCCGTCTTCCCCTTTGGGGAAGGAAGAGAATTAGGCTTCACTTCTTGAAAGGAAGAAAATCAAAGAATTTGGGACATTTCTTAAAACCACCACAGAGAGTCTGTGGATAAAGCAAGCTTCTGGAAAGAGCTTGTTTCCAAAGTAGAGGGGGAGTTTTGAGGGCTGTGAACCAGCAGCCTATAAAGAATTTATAGATGTGGGTAAGGAGGGAGAAGACCATTCTTTCTGTCTAGGCTGTAGCTCCAAAATTGGCTGATCTGGTACAGACAAGATGTTAATCATTCGTGTTGGGGTGAGGGGACAGTGAATGTAGAGGCCTGCCATGATCCTTAATCGATATAATTTTTGGGACATTTAAAGCATATACCCAGGCCTCAACCTCTGGAAATTCTTATTCAGTAGGTCTGGGGTGGGGTCCAAACATCTGTATTTAATTAAATGATTTAAAAATAAAAAAAACTATTCAAGGGTTTCTGAAGAAGACTTCTGATTGAGAACTTCTGCTGCTTTTTTTGCCCACGAAAAGCCACAGGCCTCTCTATCCTGGGTCCTCCGTCTTCTTTCTCTGAGACTAATTGAGGGGGAGGTCAGTTCACCTTCCAGCATGTCGACCGCCGCCGTTGGGACCCCTGGCAACCAACCACACTCAGGGCTTTTTCTTTTGAACCCATAAAGCAGCCTTTCTCAAACTTGGATGGCATCAGATTTACCTGGAGAGTGACTGTGGGGCCCCACCCCCAGAATTCCTCATTCAGGGGGTCCAGGGTGGGAACTGAGAGTTTGCATTTCTAATAGGTTCCCAGGTGTTGCTGGGGCTGCTGCTCCTGCTGGTCTGTGGCCGCACTTTGAGAGGTGCCACTAAAAAGCATAGGACCTGGTGTTCAAACTTGCCTCACAAATAATCCAAGGTCTTCCCAATACTGCAGGCAACAGCGACAACCAATGAGAACAAACAAAACTGTGTCCGTTTTGCCTGAGACAAAAGTAATCCATGGTGATAGAGATCCTAATAGTGGTTATTTTGGGGGGTAGGAACTGGAAAGGGAGCATGAAATGTTTCCAATATTCTGTTTCTTGATCTGAGTGGTGGTTACATGAATGGGTTCTCTTTGCGAAAATGCCTTTGAGCGCTACACTACAATTTGGGCACTTTTCTGTCTATATGTTATACTTAAAAAGCTTACTTAAAAATTAATAATCATGATAAGTGGTGTCAAAACCTGGAGGAAACGAGCCTCCTCTTCACTAGCCTGTATCTGTGTTTACAAGTTGGCTTTCCTTTGGGGGTATGCTGGCAACCCAACAAAGAAAATAGTCTTTCTTCTTTGCTGGCATCATGTGTGTGTGTGTGTGTGTGTGTGAGATTCCTGGGGAGTGACTGCCTCCCAAGCTGTCATTTCTTTGAAAACAAATCCAGATCTTCAAAAGAAAATATTGTAAAAGAAATATTTGCATGTTTTAAATTCCTAGAGTAATAGAAATTAATAGAATAATTTGAAAAGCAAGATAAGCCATTATTAATGCTTTTGGAGACTCCTAGTTTGTGTTCCCATATGCACCTTTATTGAAGTGAGAACTTTGGGAGGGAAGAAAAACTCTCCTTAGATTTACTGCCCATTTCTTTGAAAGGGGCCTAAAAGGCATATGATTTTTTTTCTTTTGGCTGAGGACAAGTGTCATTTAAAGAATTCTCTGTTTCATCACAGAAAACCTTTGGTGGCTTAGTGAGCAGCCTTGTTTTGCAAATTTCTTGCAAAAAATGCTAATTATTACAAAACTCTCCTAGAGACCTTCCACTTTCTAAATCATTCCTTTTCTACCATTTAAGTCTGTCGCTAAAAAGGTTTCTTCACTCTAAAAGGTTGTTTTCAAATATAAATGAGGCCAGGTTGCATTGGGACTTCCGATTTTCAGGTGATCTGCGAAATTGTTATTTTGAACCTCAGGAGCTAAGTGGGACACTATTAGGCATCTTTGCTGGTGATGACGATGGAACTTCAGACAGCTGGAGGAGACAATGGCTGCTCCCCTGTTGGATGTCGCCAGTCTATGAGAGAGCCATTGTAATACTTATCTAAATTCATGGGCTTCTGAACCAAACCAACATGGGATTGAATCCCAGTATCAGCAACTGTGTGGCCTTGGGTAAATTACTTCTTTCTCTCTCCCTCCAAACTTCAGTGTTTTTCTTCTGTTAAATGGGATTAATAATATCAGTCATAGGGACGTTAGGAAAAATACATATATAAGTAGGAAATATTCAATGAATGGTAGCATAATTATTAAGGGATGAAAGGAAATTAATAAACGGATCATCTTATTCAGTTTCAAATTTCCCAATCCCTATATCTTTCTGATGCAAACATGAATGAATAAATGGTATTTATTTGCATGTAGATATGAGTGAATAAAGAAAATATGTTTTTTTCTCTCTGCAATAAAAACTGTCTGTCTAGAAATGACAGACGTGGCGAAGGGGTGAATGGTGGCCAGGAATTTGGGGTGTAGTGGGCACAGAGCACTGTGACTCTAATGGGAGCTGGAGGGAGAGCTTTGTGGTGATGGAATAGTTCTGTTCTTTCATTGCAGTGGTCGTTACACAAACCTACATGTGCTAAAATGGCATAGAACTATACACTTACATTGTACCAAAGTTGGTGTCCTGGTTTTGATAGTGTACTAAAATTACGTAAGATAGAAGCACAGGGGAAACTGGGGGTGGGTATACCAGACCTCTCTGTACTATTTTTACAATGCCGTGTTAATCTACAAGTAGTTCAAAATAACTTAAAAAGAAAAAGTATCTATCCAGAATTTCCTCCCTTTACCACAATTACTGTATGCAGATCTCAAACTCTGTATCTTAAGTGATCCACTTGGAGTTCTGGTGTAAGCTTTGGTGTTTGACTTTAACTATAACACGCTTGGTACATCTCTCTCCCCACTGTTACCTCTTCCTTGGCCAATTCACTCCCTCATTACACGTGTCTAAGGATTAAGTGGTAGGTAAATGTGCCACAGACAAGATTCCTAAAGAGTGCAAAGTTTGGCCACCTTTGATTCTAAAATATTCACAATTAACGCTGAGCAGTAGGATGAAACATGTGGCGAGATATTTCAACCTCCCACCCGCCAGTAGCAGCAAGGACGTGAGTATATTATTAAAATCCTCTGTGGATTGAGACGTAAAGAATTTATTCACCTTAGTGGCCAAGGACTTGACAAATCCTGTCTGCCAGGGAACATTCTAACCCTTCTCTCTTTGCTTCTCTAGGCAGCTTGAAATCCACTCCCCAGATGCTAAGCACACGGTGATCCTCAGGAGCAAGGACTCAGCCACCGCCCAGGCCTGGTTTAGTGCCATCCATTCCAACGTTAGTGACCTGCTGCCCCGAGTGATTGCTGAGGTCAGAGAGCAGCTTGGGAAAACAGGCATTGCTGGGAGCCAAGAGGTCAGGCATCTTGGCTGGCTTGCAGAAAAGGTAAGGAGGAGGTCCCCCCAGTAATAGTCGCTTCCCCAGGGTTTCCCCAGTGCTACTTGCAACCACAGAAGCCAGTTCTCCCATTCCATAGGCTGATTCTCTCTTGTCTGAGTTGGATCTCATTGGATCTTGAGCTAGTTGGATCTCTTGTCCATTTCCAACAGCTTGGCCTTTGCATTATACACAGGCTGTGTCTTAATCAGCCTTGATTCCCTCACATATAGTCAAAGATGTGGCAAAATGCAGGTGCTCACAAATGTTTGTTGAATGCATGAATGAGTGGCTGACTCGGTGAATAGTTTGATTGTCACGTCTACATTTGCAGGGCAGGGAAAATGAACTCACCACAGAGCTGTTGCTTTGGGAGGTAAGGAAGTTAAAACTGTTGCTGAAGAAAGAGTTTGTATGACTTTTTGGTGAATCTGTTTGTTAATAACACAGATACATTTACAAGTGATAGCAGTAATAATAACAGCAAGGATTTCTTCAGCAACTGCTATGTGCTGACACTTTTCATATATTCTATCTTATCTGTATTCTTAACCCAGGAGGCCCTGAAGGTCATCATTTCAGAGCTCCTATTTTGTGCTAGGCTGAGGCAGGAGAAGGAGGGCTATATAAAGATGAGTAAAACTTCCTCTCTTTCCCCAGGGAAGACAGCTGCTGTGGAAAGGACCTGGGGTCCTGTTAACACTGTCACTCTGATTTCTTTTCCGAGTTACGTGATATGTTGACGACAGTAAAACTCACTTTGCAGTGCTCTCCTGGGAGTTAACTCTTCCCTTCATTTCAAAGGATTGTGCCTTAGCCATTGTCCTTACACCTGCCCGCTGTCCCTTGAACTTGACCTTGAGTGCTCAGGAACACTGGACTTTTGGGACAGTCTGACCTCCCAGTGACTCACATTGTAATAGGCGGTAAATGGGAATAGTGATTGTCACATAACAGCTTTCCTGCCAGTGAACCATGTCACCTGAGAAGGCCCATTCAAATGGCACTTGAAAATAACACTTGAACACAGCATTCGGCTCTTTTCCACCATTGTTCTTTGTCTGTGCCAGTTCATGCGTGGGTCTCAGCCACCAAGTTCAACACGAAATGGGTTGTTTGGTTTGGTGTTGTCCCATCTGTCACAGATTTCAAAGGACTAAAGGGACAATGCAGGTGGTTACCAAGATCATAATCAACAGAAACCACAGGTAGCCTCTCGTGACCTTATGTGTTAGGGTTCTAGATGAAAACAATATTGCAAATATGGATGATATCATTTTAGAAGTCACAGTCTCTAACACTCTCTAGGTTTTAACTCTCCAAATATATGTATTTTTATTAGGAGAAGGCCTATTAGTCAGGGATCTGTCTGTTGTAAGTGACAGAAAGCTCAACTCAGCTTGAGCACAAAGGGGTGTCTACTTCTGATAACTACAATGTCTAAGGGTAAGCTTCAGGCATGGTGTGATCCGGGGATTCAAATAATGATATTAGGCTTGCATCTCTATCTCTTTGTGCCCTACCTACTTTGTTGGTTTACACTCAGGCAAGTCCTCTCTTTCTTGGCCTGATGGTTCCAGGCTTGTGGTTTTCCTTGCAACTTCTGTCTCAGTGAATAGAGGACTCTTTGCTTAGCCTAGTTGGACTGACTTAGATCATATATTCAGCCCTGGGTTTGGGCTGAAATCAGCCTTATCTAAGCCATGTGCCCTGAGAGATAAAGAGAAGTGGTTCTCTAATGGGAAATTGAATGGAAGGCTTCTAATGGAAGACTGAATGGATTCTAGGAAGCAAAAGTAACAGACACTTGCTGTAGAAGGAAAAAGGGAAGAATTCATTGGAATGAAAGATATCCTCACTTGGTTAGGGTTCAGAGTGGACTTAGAGATGTAGTGTGTATTTCAAAGTCCTGGCAGGAGACAGATGGCAAACTCAGAAGGGATGATTGGAAAGGATTTAATGTAGCAATAATTTATAAGCTGTGGCCAAGGTCAGGGAAACCAGTTAGAGATGGAGAAGCACTCCAGAGCTGACAACATTGCATGGCTACTACCATCCCTTAAACTGAAATGGCAAGGGACAGGAGCAGTTACCTGGAACTAGCAAGACTTGTAGCTGTAGAAAAGGGCCACGCAGTAAGAGCTGTGGTCTTCGGGAGAGAAACACAACCCCTGCCGGCCTGTCTCCTGCTATTATCTCTCATTGGCTGAGGCTGACTGGAAGCTAGAGGCAGGGGAGTCCCATTGATGCACTCTGTTAAGGTCAGCCTCCCAGGGCACAGAGGGGGGTGGAAAAGGGTAGAGCCTGGATCTGGAGGGGCAGAGGGAGGCCATCCAGCACACACATCTCTCCACCTTCCAAGTAACTGAGATGGTCTCACCTCTCGAAGGTTCTCTTCTCTCATCTCTTTTAACACAAACTACATTTTAAACCATTATCATTTGGATAGCTGAAAAATGGTATTGTGTCATTATTAGAGATATTGAAATTTTTCCCAAAACTTCCATTTTCTCACTTATAAATTGTCTGCTTATGGCTTTTGCTTATCTCAAATTATCATAGACACATTATTAGGCATTCCCAGGGAGCAGTAATAAAGGCACCTAAAAAGCTCTTCCTGTTTTTAGAATATTATTGTTCTTTTCATGTCATTTCAGATCATCTTTATAGATGCTTCTTTAAATTGTATTATGCATTGTATCCATAAGAGCAATAATGACTTATCACGGACAATTATCAGAAGCAAGAATGTCTTCTATGACTTTCATCTTCAGAACTTCTCAAAAGATTACCACAGATCAAGTCCAAGGAAACAAATCCAAACTGGAATTTTTTTGAATAAATATTTAATATCAAATCCTAGTGTGAAGATATATGAATGGTTTTTAGCAAAATGTTACAATGAATAGCAAATCCTTAATACTGTGGCTTTCTTATATCATCACAAATATCAGCAAATTCGCTTGGTATTTGTAAAGATATAAAGTGTGATCCTATATATATTCAGCTGTAATTTACCTTAAATTGATAGCCTTTGTCTTTTCCCATACTGTTAATCTTTGATTTTGTGGATTAATAACAGTAGCTCTGGGACAAGGTTTATACATATTATCTTTAATTTCAAATTTTTAGAACTGACATTTACATGAACTAAAACAATATGAAACAACAATAACGACTTCCTTTTTAAAATCCTGCTCAGTGAAAATCCCAAAACCTCCTCTACGCCACACAGGAGGAAAACTTTACATTAATATTATTCTTTCCTGTGAGATGGTCTAGATGGAACTAGAAGAATGGCTCCCACAAAATGGCTAATTCTTGAGTGAATGGAGAGAGTTCAGTGCACTCCAAGAAAGGAGAATGAACATGAGAAAAAAAGTGGAAGTAATGGATTAATATAGCTTGTAGAGAGGCATCACCAGAGACTAGTCTAAAGGGAGGTGAAGGTTCATCCTGGAGGAAGGTGACGAGCAAATCTGGTACCTTGGATGGCACCAGATCTTCTACAGAAGATCTTGAAAGCTAGACAGATGGTTTGAATTTGATTTGGTGGGCAGTAAGGAAGCTCCAGATACAAAATCAGAGAGAAGGGAACATAGAGGTCATTGCTATGGACTGAATGTTTGTGTCCCCCAAAATCCATGTGTTGAAGCCCTAAACTCTAATGTAATGGTATTTGGAGGTGAGGCCTTTTGGGGGTCATTAGGTTTAGATGAGTTCATGAGGGTGGATCGCCCATCATGGGATTGGTGCCCTTATAGGGGCTGAAGAGACCAGAGCTCTCTCTGTCTCCACCACGTGAGGAGACAGCAAGAAGGCAGCCATCAACTAGCCAGGAAGAGAGCCCTCACCAGAACCCCATGTCGACATCGTGATCCTGGTCTTCCAGCCTCCAGAATAGTGAGAAATAAATGTTTGTTTTTTAAGGCACCCAGTCTATGGTATTCTGTTATAGAGCCTGAACTAAGACAGTGATCTAGATTCAACTTTTTCCTTCAACAGGTCAGGAAGCTGGGACTCAGAGAATGGAGGTATTTTATCTAATGTCACACTCTAAATCAAGATGCAAGAATAATTAGAGGGTGGGACAATGCTATGATATCCCTAGTTCTTTTATTTAATTTTTAAAAGAATCCACTGCATCTCTTCCACTGCAATCAATTTTATTCTGTCCTTGAACTCTAGTAGCCATTCTCTGGACTCTACAGTGTGAAGGTCAGTGCTGGGCCAATAGCCTTTGGCCTTGGGCCATTTTCATCATCTCCTTGACTTCTTGGTCCTGTGAACTACACCACGGTGACAGGTCCTGTGCTGCTTTCCCCAGTGAGCACCCTCACCTGTGGATGGCCAGGCACCCAATGTAAAGTCTTTCCCATGATCATACTAGTCTCAAAAGCTTTAACTCCTTGCAAGCCCCAGTCTGTCTCAAAAGGGCCCATAAATGCTAATCCTTACCCTGAATTCTAAAATACATCATGCCCCAAACCCATTTTTTCCATCATTGTTCTTTAGTTAATCTTTTTACAGTTATCACTGAGGTGTTTTCGATGGTCCAATTTCAGACCAGAGAAAAACAAACTAAATTCTCTCTTGCTACTTAGAAAAACAATACTAAACAGGAACAGGGCAGAAGTGTTGAATTCTGTTTTCTGTTCAGTTCATCGGGTGTTACCTTTCCTTTACCTTGTTATCTCAGCTTGCAAACTGTTTCTTATCATGTTAAAAACACTAAAACAACACAACACAACACAAAAAACCAGTTGGGAGCTCTGTGATGCAAGTTCAGTTCTCAGCTTTCCTTGTTTCCACTTCAGATTCTTTCAAATGGGAGCGTTGGTGTAGCTGTGCCTCCCCAGCGTGTTATTGGTGAAAAGGAAGTTGGTAATTAGTATTTATCGTGTGTCTAGTGTGTCTCAGGCAATGTGCTTTAAGTAAGCCCCATCCTGTGAGGCAAGCTTGGAGAAGGTAACAGATTTTCTAAGATCACTCCTCCAGTAAGTGGCAGAGCCAGAGTTTGAGCACCTCTTTCTAACTCCAAAGCCCAGAACTTTCCGCTAAACTGAGCTAATAAAGGGACCCAGGGAACATGTGTCCATATGAGTGGGACCCCCCAGAATCCAGTGTTAGAGCAGTATCATATGCCAAGAGCACTGTTTCTGAGCTAAAAAGACATATCAAAATAACTCAAATGCTTTATTTGCATTTCTGAAAATAGGGGGTGTCTTGGTCGGTTCAGGTGGCTATAACAAAATACCATAGACTGGGTGGCTTATAAACAACAGAAATTTATTTCTTATAGCTCTGGAGGCTGGAAGTCTGAGATCAGGGTGCCAGTGTGGTCGAGTTCTGGTGAGCCGTCTTCTCAGTGTATCCTCATATGGCAGAGAGAGAGAAAGGCCTAGCTCTCTTCTTCTTATGAGGACACTAATCTCATTATGGGGGCTCCACCCTCATGACCTAATTACTTCCCAAAGGCCCTACCTCCAAATACCATCACATTAGGGCTTCAACACATGAACTGGGGTGAGTAGGGGGACAAACATTCAGTCCACAGCAGAGGGAATTCACATACCAGGACAGAGCAACACTTACTCAAATCTTTCTTTTTCTGTCCACATCCATCCTAATCTTCAGCTACTTTCATTCCTCCTATGGCATTAAAAGAAGAAAACCGAGGAGAAGAGATCCTCTCCTCTCTGTTCTTCCTGTCCATTCTTGACTATGTTAGTCAATTCAACCTCTCCGGCTAGATCCCTCCCTTTATATTCCACACAATAGTCCTCCTCCCCTCTCTTCCTTCCTGTTTTATACTACAGAAGCCCGAAGAACAGGTTCTACAAAGACTGGAACTGCCTTTGATAGGATAGGTTAAAGGAAGACTGGAATACACACACACACACACACACACACACACACGCACACACAGTTGGCCTTGCTTTGCATTTTTCCAGTATCTCTGAATTTCACTTATCATGGTTTAATCAAATAACCCCAGTCTCTCAACAACACGGTTCAAATTTCAGTTACCATGGTATGTTAACTGTGAGTAGTTGTATCAAGTACAAACTTTGCTCCTAGCTTTTCATTCCACAAATCACTGTGTAAGTAGCTGACATGCATCATGACGGTGACCAGTCACATCACTTCTTTAACAGTCTGTTTCGATGGTTGGTCACTGCGTGTGTGTTAGTTCACACGCAGACACCAAAGTGAGTAGCTGTGTTTCTCCTTGTCTCCTCGTGATAAATCCATATGACATTTTACAAGAATGGATAATAGACAGAGGGAATTGTCCAAAAAAGATGAAAATGCAGTACAACAAAAAATAATAATTCTGGAAGTGAAATTCAAATCAAACACACGTGGAATTATAGAAGACGTAGGCTGACCATGGGAGCATTGATGCTGATGCTGTTAAAGCGACTCGTGATATGCAGGCCGGAGAACTCAGTGAAGGTAAATTTATAAACGTAAAATAAGAGAGTAGTTGTGAAGAAAGGATGAAGATGCCCCAGAAGTGATGCCAGGGAAAAAGCTTCATATTAAAGGAACTCAGAGATATTTCACATCATTGAAAGTTCAAAGTATAAAATGTTGCTAGCTGATCCAGACTTGGAAAGGAGTGTGACAACTTTCCAAATTACTAAGTAATATTAGTTTTACTATTGTTTTCATTTCCCTATGCATTTATAACTGACAATAAGACAACTTTTAATGTTTTAATAAAAATTTTGAAAGTTCGTAGAACAGTGCTAATTTTTCCAACTGATTATTGAGATCACTTAGTATGGTTTCACAATCATTTTTATTGTCCAGCACTACTGTGCAAACGCAGAGCTGTCTCTCTCTCTCTCCATCTCTATCTATCCATCCTTATCCATCTCTATCTATCCATCCTTATCCATCTCTATCTATCCATCCTTATCCATCTCTATCTATCCATCCTTATCCATCTCTATCTATCCATCCTTATCCATCTCTATCCATCCTTATCCATCTCTATCTATCCATCCTTATCCATCTCTATCTATCCATTCTTATCCATCTCTGTCTATCCACCCTTATACATCTTTATGTATTCGTCCTTATCCATCTTTCTGTCTAGTATCTCTCTAGGTATCTCTCCAGCTACTCATCCATCCAGCTGTCTCTATCTCTCTGACTGTGTCTGTCTCTGTCTCTTTGTCTCTGTCTGTCTGTCTCTATCTGTCTCTCTATCTGTCTGTCCCTGTCCCTGTCTATCTCTGTCCCCATCTGGCTCACTCTCTATCTGGCTCGCTCTCTGTCTAGCTCGCTCTCTGTCTGTCCCTCTCTGTCTGTCTCTCTCTGTCTGCTTGTCTGTCTCTCTCTGTGTCTCTCTGTCTCCATCTGTCTCTCTGTCTCTATCTGTCTCTGTGTCTCTCTGTTTCTGTCACCTATCTCTGTCTCTGTGTCTGTCTCGATCTATCTCTGTCTGTTTCTTATCTATCTCTTTGTCTCTATCTCTCTGTCTCTATCCATCACCATTTATCTATCAACATATCTTTTTCTTATATTCTCACATGATTCACTAGACCATCATTAATTTTCAGTTCGAACAATAGCAATGTATTCATTTCCACAAATTCCAGGTGAATGTAACCAACACAGTAATTTTATCCTCTAGCTACTTTGCCCAGCCATATGAGAAGAATCTCAAATGTAAATGTAAAATAGCCCTGGCCTGAGTAAAACAGGCTGCTGGTAATCAAGATCTTGACAGTGTAATTAGTGGGGTGATATTTCTGGAGCCTCTAAATATATCAGCTCTGCCATCTGCCTAAAAATCACCTAAGTAGGAATTTCCCACCACTTCTTCCAAGGAGAAAATAGTCTCTGACCTGAGGGAACTCCCATCTGATAAATGGAAATAGAGCTACTGTCCAGGCTACCCCTGACTTGCATCATCCCTGAATCAAGACTGTTTGTTATGCTAGGAAACACAGACTGTTAATGCAATTAAGTGCTAATAGGCCTGTTGTGTTGCTTTAAAAGGCAGTCATCAAGTTCCTAAGTGAGTCACCTTCGAGATGGAGCAGGACTGAGGAGAACCTGGCAACAGCTTGATTCTCTTCCTTTTGGTCTTTTACTACAAATGTTTAGAGTAAATGTGCCAGTGTGAAGGTAATTCAGATTGCCCTCATCTTCTATTCTCTCAAATAAACATCAGAGATCTAAAGATCGCATGGGTGGGTGTGTGTGTGGCAGAGGCAGCCAGAATGAAAATGCAAAAATATGCCCACTTTTCTGCCTGATTTCACTGTGCAGTTTAGGAATGTGAATCATTTTCACCAAGGTGGAGCCGTCGGAGCTGCCCCAGTCAGAGAGATGGTGGCAGGTACATTTTGTTCTTATAGCCTGATTCCCATAAATTCATATGGACCTGATCCGATCTCTTTGGAGAGAACCATAGGACTTGAGATAGAAAGCTCCCTGTGCCTGGTTGTATGGCTAGCAGACTCTGCTAAACTTTGTTTTATCTTCTTATTACAGATCTCCCTCCTTTATGAAATAGGTCTCTTCCAGAAAACTCTCTTGCCTTAGTAAAGAAAAAATGATTTTCCTATTGATTTCCATTATTTGATTATTCTGATCACTACCTATTCACTCTATTGGTGGGGGAGGGATCCCTACCCTAAATATGCGGGGTTGCTGAACCCGTGACACCCAACATTGGACCGATGAGATTGGCAGCAGTTCATTAGTCACGTATATTCAGCACCTGGGAAGGACACCACACACCATGCAGGACCACCTAAGGGTTGCACTAGGGAGCACAGTGAAACAGGAGGGGCTGTGGGAGGCAAGTTTTGTAGTAACAAGAGGGTGAGGTGCTTCCTGGTTCCCATGAGAGGATGTGATTGGCTTGTTGGAATAATTTTGCAGGCTGTCAGGGAAGTAAGACTCTTAGGTTGAGGACTAGGTGGAGTACAGGGAGCTAGCTGAGTGGGAAACCTTTCCCACTGGGTGGTGGGCATATCAGATGAGAGCAGGAGCCCGTGTGGCTCAAAGATGTCAAGGCAGCACATGATCAGCGTCTTAGAGTTCTTTAGATGCTGCGTCTGAGATGGAGATTCTTGGGGAGTGATTTACTGAGTGAGAACTCTTGGGAGAAACCTGTAAGCAAGTGAGTGAAGCTGCATAGGCAGGGGAGGAAGCTAAGCGAAGATGTGGTATCAGCTAAAATCTAGTCTCAGCATAATCCCACAGGGAGTTCTGGAGCACGAGTGGCTGCACAGAGCTCTCCAACCTTAACCTGAGGGAGTTGGGATTTTCTACCTTCATAGAAGTCAGCCGCTGGCTGTGGGCTACTTTAGAGGTATAGAGAGGCCACTCCTGTCAGCCAAGGGCAATTCTCTAGAGAAGGAGAAGGGTTAAACCGCGAGCAGTCATTATTCACATCACGTGAGGGTTGAGTGGGCAGTCCAACCTAGTAAAGGGAATTTTGGCAGAGGACCAACAATATCTGCCATAACCACTGGTGTGTTCACATGGGAGAAAAGAATCCAGCAGATGTCCACAGGACCTTTAAGTGGCAGAGAGAGAAGAGAGTAGCCAGTTCTGTGAAATGCAGAAGGTTCTAGCCACCACCTAGAGGTTTACTTTTATTTACAACTCTATTCAAATTCCAGTAACTCACCCTGGCATTTACTCACTCCTTCCTCCCTCACACCATGGAATAATTATTTTTTAATACTTTGAAATTCCCAAATGTCATTTTCAGAGTCTCTTTGCATCCTTAGATTTTTGGCTTGGGCTTTTTATTATTTCTAATAAGACTATGCTGCAATATTCCAAATGCGATGCAAATTAACACACTTCATTTTCCATCCGGAACCTCCTTCACATTGGTATTTTCAAGTTTTCTAAGTTGAATCAAAGTGAGTAAGTTTGAAGTTCTTTATATGGATTTTATTTAGAATTAGGGGTGGAAATAGAGATGTATCTAGAGTTCTAGAATCTGATTTAATAACATCCATATCGCCATATGGCCTGTGTCAAGATGAAAGTGAGGGTCTTTATGGGGCCTTAGAGGTCAAGCAGGACTCTCAGAGTTGCCCCCACTCAATTCCCTTTCATAATGATTCAGGGAGAGGCCCTAAAATATTCCTTGATCTGTTTTTGCCCCACAGGTTGTAACCTCATAGAGGAAAGAGGTGATTTCTATTTAGGTCTGTTACTCTAGTGCCTAGACAGTGTCTGCGAAGTAATGGGTGGTCAATCTCTGTTTGTCAAATGAATGAGTCAGTGAACCAGGGGTACTAGCTGGAACACCCATTCCCTGTTGCCAGTAGACACTGTAACCTATCTTCTCTGGGAATAAAGTACATTCTAACATTATATGTTCAAAATGGCTTCGTTGGGGGAGGAAAGGGGTAACGCAGGAACCTGACCCTCTTTTCTGTGTTCTAAACCATCATCCTTGCACAGGAGAACTCTCAGACCATAAACTCAGTATAACTTAGGGATTTCCTTACTTGAAAATGTCAAGCTTCTTGATTTTGAATGAGATGCGGGTGTGATGGTCTTCAAGCAGCTGGTCTTTATTTTCTCTGAATTTATCATTCTTCTTAATGAAAAGAGCACTAGATTAGAAGTGAGGACTCTAGACTCAAGTTGCTGGATGCCCTGTTGCCCCCAGTAAGTATCACCACTCAGATACACGCCTTAGTTTTTCCATGGGCTCTGAAAACATTGGTTCTTACATATCTTTAGAGATAGGAGGGGCAGAATAAATAATAGAGTATGAATGAGCAGTTTTACGTTACTTGACGATAATCATGTGGCTGGTTTGCCTTAGGTGTGAGACTAAAATTCACATCTCTCTGACTTTCAGTCCAGGGCATAATTCACTCTCCCTGATGAACCTCAGCATCCATGTAAAACATTGTAGGAACAATTCAGAATTATACTAATATAGGATCCTTTCACTGCTGTTTTGCAACTGGGGAGAGTGGGGAACTCCTGGTCCGGAACTTGGGTGAGATCCGAGGTTGGGATAGAGATTGGGAGTACCTTCTAGACAGGAAGAGTCAAAGAGTGGAAGAGATCTCTGGGAAAATGAGAAAGAGAATGAAAGAGTGGAACTTTGGGAAGCATAGGAGGAGGAAGAAGATGAGATGAGAGCTGGTTTCTGGCCACAGTGACCCGTTGGCCAAGGCCTCTCTTGCCCTAAGTAGAATCGCCACTTCCTCCTGTCCTGAAAGACTTCTAAAATAGCATTAGCGATGCTTATTATTGCACTTGCTTATCAAACAACTTTATTGTGGCTCACAAAACACGTGGCTGTAGAGTTCATCTACCTCTCCACCTCCCTCTCCTGCATCCCCACCTCCCCATTCCTCACTCTTTGTTCTGTGGTTCTCTGCTCTGCATACAGATGGACTAAATCTCGTGTGACCTCTAATCTGTCTGATTCTTCTCAGTTGCTGGTTTCCTAGACTCTACTACACCTCCTTTTCCCTAGTCAGCTGTCAACCTGCAGGGCTGCTTTCTGCTCATTAGCACCTCCACTAACTTGTGTGAAAGAGGGAGAAATGCAAATCAACCCAATTGGATTCTTGTCAGAGGCATTGGAAAAAAATGTTGGCGGATCACTGAAGATGGAGCGTGTGGGCATGTCTGTGTTTCACAAAAACTTCAGCGGAATTAAGAAAACCTGAAATCAATAGTGTTAACACTCAAACACAAAAATATCCCGTGTGTGTGTGTGTATGTGTGTGCGTGAACACACTGCACAATTTAATTGCATGTATCTTAGCTGTTGAATTCAAGCATGAAACATTTTCGCTAAGAAGAATTTGGGAAACCTAGAAATAAGGGTGGAGTCAAATAAATCCAATACGAACCAACCGAATGAATTATGTAGGAGGCAGGGACGGGTGGTGGGGGTTGCGTTACAGAAGAATCTAGAACAAGGAGTCGACTTTGGCCTCCCTGGGTTTTAATCTCCAGTTTGTTACTGGTTGGGTGACCATAGGCACGTTTTTTAAAGTCTTTGAGTCTCAGTTTTTCTGTCTGTAAAAAAAAGAGATGTTAACACCTACCTCAAAAGAGAATTTGTATGGTTTAAAAGAAAAATTTTATGTCTAATGCCTGGCACATAGCATCTAATAAATTAATACAGCATATGAAAACAATCAGCTCTCTAGCTTGCACATCTAATTGGAGAAGTATCAATCCCATGTAAGGAATATTTTTGAAGTGGAATTTGTGTAGAGATCTTTTGAAATCCTCAAATTTGTGAATGCTACTAAAATATATGTATATATTTTCTTCTAATAAATGGAGTAAAAAGGATTTGCACTGGTCCTTTCACCAAAATATTGACATACTGTGTGGCTCAGAGCTACCAAATCAATATTCTATTCTTTAATTTATCCCTAACTTTTATTTTCTGGCAAAGAACTATCACTCTCATAGAGCTTCGGTCATCAATACTGTCATTTGGCTTTTGAGGTCATTTTCCAAGAAGAAACTGAGTGGAGTGTGCATGTGTGGTGTGTGTGTCTGTAATGGCTTCAAGCGAGAGTTGAACAGCAGAGGCAGGCTGACGTGTCTGTGGAGGGAGCCAGCTAGCTTCCTCTGGGACTGTGTCAGCCCACACACACAACTGCCCCTTAGCAAAATTACAAATGACTACAAGTCATTGGCATTCAGGGTCACACACAGTAACAACAACAATAGATCCATGAAGGCCAAAGATATACTGTATGGGGTAGAGTAAAAACTGAATCAAAATGTATACCCAACAATAGTGCTGCCAGATTAGGGAGGGAGAAAGAACAGTGTGAATTGGGATTTCCAGGGAAAGACGAAAGGGGAAAAATCAGACTTGAGCTGGTCTTCAAAAATCAGAAAGATTTGAATGGGTCATATTTGGCCCATTGCTTAATTTCACAGAGAAAGTCCTTAAATAAAGGAGTATATTATGTGATGGCTGGAAAAGCTGTTATGTAAATCAGTTTCACTTTCTCTGTAAACAGAATGTGAAGTTCATATTCATGGGTACAATTTTAACTAAGACTCTATTATCAAGCTTGTAGAAGTGCTTCCATATTTAATCAACTATAAATTATAAAATACCTTTCTAAAGTTTACATAAACTTGATTAAAGCAATTTTAACTACAGGGATTAAGATTAATTTCAAGCAAAGGTATAAAATAATGTACTCATATTCTTGTTTTTCTTTTCATTGGAAGAGATCAGAAGTTGAAGGAACACGTATTTATAGGAAGTTTAGGGTTCTTGATGACTTTTGTAGAAACTAGTCCATCAATTTGTATTTTGTTGTTTTCTCCATTTTGTACTTAAACTTCCTTGGAGCAAACAAGGACCTTAAAAATTATTGCTAGTCATTCAGGTTTCTGGAAGCTTCACCCTGGGGCCGGCCCGGTGGCATAGTGGTTAAGTTTGCACACTCTGCTTTGGCAGCCCTGAGTCCACAGCTTTGGATCCTGGGCATGGACCTAGACACCACTCGTCAAGCCGTGCTGTGGTGGCATTCCACATACAAAGTAGAGGAAGATTGCCACAGATGTTAGCTCAGGGACAATCTTCCTCAAGCAAAAAGAGGAAGAATGGCAACAGATGTTAGCTCAGGGCTAATCTTCCTCACCGAAAAAAAAAAAAAAGTAGCTTCACCCTGCACCTGTAGATTATTCTGAGAAAGTAGACATTAGAACTGTAGGAGCCAAATTCTCTTGGCACTTGGTTTTCTACCATTTGACTCTTGGCCACATTGTTTTTCCTCCATTTCAATCTTTAAGGCTTTAGCTTGAATAATAACTGGGTTGAAAGGCAATTTGATCCAGAATCCAACAGCCTTAAGTCCAGAATAGAACGGTCACATGAATCTGATTTTTATTTCTCCATCATCTTTTAGGGGTTGAACATCTGTTTGACTATAAATAATCAAGTGATTTTTAAAAACAAATTTATGATTAGTTATTTGCTCATCCATTTGATAAATGTTATTCAGCACCTATAAGTCATTCACTCAATAAATAACTATTGATACGTACAATATGCCGGTTTAAGAACTGGAACTATAATGCTGAACAAGGCAGACAAGTTCCTTGCTACATTGGAGCTTACATTTCAGCAGAGGAGATGGGTAATACATAAGAAAACAAACAATTCAGATAGTGATAGTGCTATGAAGGGAATGAATAGTGTGAATGTCCAGGACTAAGGGAATTGATTTAGATAATTGTTTATAATGGGTGAGGCAGTGGGTTGGAGATACAAAGATATTCTCAAGGAACTCACTAACAACTGGGAAAGACAGACATGAAAACTAAAAATTTCAAATACAGAACCATGCATACAATAATTTCTGTATTAAATCTCTTGGGGGCTCATAGGAAGGAATCAGCTAACTTGACCTAGGAGGGTAAGAAAGGTACGAAGCTGAATCTTAAAGATCAGGTAGAGAAAGACTTCCAGGTAGCAGGAATAACACGTGTAAAGAGTTAAAGGTGAAAAATGCATGGCCTCGTTTAAGCGTAGCCATTAATCTTGGGTGACCGGAGCACTGAATATACATATTCAGGTGGTACTGCCTTTCTTAGCAATACCCTCAGGCAGTTGTGTCTTCACTCATATACTACTATATTGCATTTTTAGAATTCTTCTTTGGAATTGCCTTCAAAGACAATTTTCTAGCAATGGATGAAAATCCACTTTAGAGTCACGTGGGCATCCCCCTTGGTCCAAATGTGTTCTCTCTCTCTCTAGTTTTCATTCTCATCCTGCTTGGCTCACCTCAGCACCCTCCACCCCTTTAGACAAACGCTCCAGCCTCCTCACAGAGCTAGGACCTGGAGGTGAGTTTTGGCCAGGGAATGTGGTTGGGCATGCTGTTGTACCAACCAGGGCTGACCACCAGGGGCGCCACATCCGAAATGCGTGAGGAAGTTGAGTGCTGTAAATTCTTAAGGACAATATTTCAACAGCATTTTTTGAGTGCCCACCGCTGGGCCAGGTGCTCTGTTCTCCTTTGCTAGCAGTTCTAGTGAGTCTTACATATTAATGCCATCTTCACCTAGTACATAGAAATCTGTAAGCTCGGAACTATCTTTCTTTTAAAAAGTCAGAGAACCATAAAATATTGCTTTTTATGAAATATCGTCCAGGACTTTACATATTGTACCAAAATAGATTTAGAAGTGAACATTCCAGTGTCTCTCCCACAAAACTCTTCTTCCTTGGTGCCCCAATTCTAGGAACTACACAAGTTATAATAAACAATTGTCTTGATCTATTTGGGCTGCTATAACAAAATGCCATTGATTGGGTAGCTTATAAACAACAGATGTATTTTTCACGGTTCTAGAGGCTGGAAGTCCAAGATCAGGGTGCTGGCATGGTCAGGTGTGGGCTTTCTTCTGGATTGCAGCCTTCTCCTTGTGTCCTAACATGGTGGAAGGGGCGAGGGATCCCTGTGTGATCTCTTTTATAAGAGCACTAATGCCATTCAGGTAGGTTCTGTCCTCAGGACCTAATCACCTCCCAAAGGCCCCACCTCCTACTACCATCACCTTGGGTGTTAGGTTTTCAACTATGAATTTTCGGGGAATGCAAATATTCAGAGCATAACAACAATTAAATATTGACTTAGTGCTTTATAGCGTGCTTTCGTATTCATTTCCTCTAACACTCCTGAGAACTGATTCTGTGCCATTCAATGACCAGAGCAAAGTGGAGTCTGTCCTTTGGATGAGTGTGTACCTGCCTGTGCCCAAGGCTCTGTGCCCAGTTTAGACGGGTGGGCCCCCAGCTCTGCAGGAGTCACATTCCCTTTCAGAAAGAACGCAAGCACTGTCCGCCATGTTGTGCATGCCTCATGGTTGTCATGGTGCAAAGTGCTTATTGGGATTCTGCCAAAAAAGGTGTGATCATTGAGAATAAAAGCTACTCTTTGAATTGTGCTGACAAGAAAGCTGATTCTAGTGTTGGAGTGATTAGTTTGACCTTTCATTTTTAAGTGGTTTTATGAAAATGTGAGCACTGCATGCTCTGTAATTTTAAACATAGAGTTTTTTTTTCTTTTTCAAACCAGGCCTACAAAAATCAAGCTAATTTTAAACACCAGTGTTGGGTCAGGTAGTCATCTGTAAAGTCACCAACTGCTGGTAGTCTCTACCTCATTGTTCCACCTTTAAAGAAATGGCACACTGTTGGTAATAGCATGACAGTCCTACCTCAAATGTCCTATTAAATAATTACTTTGAAACACAACAGACCTGAGATCTGAGGAAGCCTTTCTTTCCTAATATAATTTTTCCACTCCTCCTAGGGTTTGTTGTCCTTCAAGAAAAGGTGACAGGCGGTGTGTGAGCGGTAGTTGTGTGCCAAATGATGCATTCCAGGGGATGATTTGAGAGGCCCCCCTCTGGGAAGAACAGTCAATTTTTAAAGAGTATTTCTTACTACATCCAGCTAAGGAGGAAATTGGTGGAAAGGAAGGAAGAAAACCAAAAGGAGAGAAGGAAGGAAGGAAATAAGGAGAAACATAGGCTGTAATCATTTTATCTGCATTAGATTTAAATCAGCTTAGTTATTTGGATGATAAAAATAACATTTGGGTTTAAAGAGACATGCTTTCAAACTTTCAGTCTTGGCCTTGGGGCGGCTCCTTTGGATCCCAGATGTGTGGTATTTGATTCCTGGAAATATGATAATGCCGCTTCAATGTTCAGTTTTCTCTTATTTTGGTGATAAGCCCAATAAATTCTTCATGTGAGCAGAAAGGCAAATCGATAACCATGCAGCCCCGTGGGTCCTGCAAAGGGATGTTTCCTCCCCTGCATTTTTAATGAGGCCCCATATTTGTCGTCTTCCCCAGTGGCTACTTGGAGCACGATGTGCTCAGTGTGTGCTGTAGAGCTGACGCCAAGCTGCTGACCTCTGCATTTGACGGGTCCTCAGCTGAGGCCCTGACCCAAGCTCCAGCATATTGTTGGATCCATCACGTTGATTCTTGGCTCTGATACTAATGTGCAGCTAGTGAGTTGCACGGTGTACATATTTACCCGGGCTCTCACAGTGCTAATGCCAGACACACGATGAGGTGGAGTTGGGAGGAGGGCAGCAAGATGCCCAGTTCTTTGGCATCTTAACAGACATGAGCAATTAGAAAAGCTGTGTCTCAGAATTACCGTTTCGTAGCTTGCGGGAAGTAATAAGCAATCAAGAGGTGGAAAGACCATGCTGTCTTATAGCTCCTCTTAAATAAAAAAAAAATCCCGCCACATCAGAGAGGTGCTTTATGAACTGTGAAATAAGGAGGCAAGTTGAAATATTTAAAGAGTCAGGTAATAGCTTTTATTGCCAAAGGGAAGCCGACTTCCAGCCCTGCTGTTGAGTAACAGTAGATTTAAGACCTTCAGGCATGGCCGTGTGGCACTGACCACAAGGACATTGGTGACATTTCAAAGCAGTGCTGTGTTGTCTGGGGTTTTTTGGTTTGTTTTTTTCAGGAGATGGCAGAGGCCAGAGCCAGGGTACAGAAGGGTATGCTGATCTGGGCTTGGAAGCAATTTTTCGAAAGGCTGTTGCGTGCAAAATTTCTACCAGCCCATTCTGGGAGATGTAATTTGCCGGAGAAGGAATTTGCCTAATTATTTATTGCACTTAGAGTGCCTAGCACTGTTCCTGGCTCCTAGATCAAGGCAGACTGGTTGAACTCCTTAAGGAGTTCAGAAAATTGGTTGTAAACTCAGTCTTGCGACTAAAGATAGTTATTTGACTCTGGATGAGGTGCTTCTGTTAAATTTGTTCCATCTGCCTCATTTTACAGATGGGGAAACTGAGGCAAAGACAGGATACATGGCTTTGCACTCTATTGCATTGCTTCCCCTAAGCACTAAGGTTGTATGGGCAAGAAGACTATGTGCTGTGATACCATGGATAAACAGTGGACACCGAGCCCAAAAGACCCAGTTCTCATCTTTACTCTGCTCTTACGTGAGAGCTCTTTCTTCTGGGGCAAACACTGATAGTCTCTCTGAGCTCCTGCACCTACCCCTGGAAATGGTAATAATAATGCATGTGAAAGCCCTTTGTAAACTGGAGAGCCCTATACAAATGTAAGTGATGGTTATTAATTTATTTTCCGAGACACTGCTTTCCAAACTCTGTCACTACAGTTTAAATGGGGTTATATAAGAGAAAAAGAAGAAGGAATGGAATCCATGATCAAATGACTTTGAAAAAAATACTATATTAAAGATTCTGAGAAGTCATGACATGAAGAAACCCATTTGCGTTTGTTTAACAGAGTGGTTCCTAAATCAATGTCACCATGGTCTTTTTCCACCTTTACCCTTGTCAAGACAGACACGAAGAATGTCATGTACTTATTTTGTATAAATGTCAATAAACATTATATTCGTTCGTTCACCATCACTGATGGAACAGCCGGTGAGCAAGCAGCGGTAGTGTAGTGTTTTCTCAAGAGTGTTATATGGAATGCCATCAGAATTGCCTGGAAAGAGGATGGTGCTAGGTAAAAATGTAGAGAATCGGAAGATGCGAACTTAACCACTGTGCCACCGGGCTGGCCCCAGGGGTAATTATTCTTTCTCTGATTTACGTTTCTTTAGACTGTCACAGGGAGCATAAGAAAGAAAACAACTCTGCAAATATTCAAAAATAATTTTAAATAATAGTTCCAGTTACTTACTTGGCCTTTTTTTTCCTCTACAGCTTCTGATCGCTATTTGATAACTTTTGATTTTGCTGCCTCTGTCTTTTCCCCACTCTTTGATACCTGGCCAACAGGTGGCTAAAAGTGACCACGAACAAAGGTCTAATTAAGTCCAAGCTTAGTGATGGAGAAGACTAATAACAACCAGCATTAATTTCATAAGTGCTCTGTTTAGCATCATCAAGAAAACTCAGCAAATTTAGGTTAATTGCCTGCTGTAGGGTCAGCCCTGCTCAAGGGCATTAGTGGGCTACAAATGTAGAACATAGTCCCTGTCCTTATGTAGTTTATAAGCTGATTAATGAAGGAAACAACAAAGTGAGAAGTTTCAAAATCAAATAATGATCAACCGAGAAAACGTGCAAAGCAAAACACAATCCTATTAGATGAAATTACTCTGTCAGTCTTCCTGTGATTAACTAGATACGTCTGAGATTCAGTGGGCTCAGAACATTGGCCAGCCTCATGGAGGATCCAGAAAGGAAAGATTTGTGTGGAAAATATCAATCTAGTAAGTCTGACCTCTGGGACCCTTAGGGATTGCACATTTTCACATGGGGCAGCAGGTCTGTGTTATGATTCCAGACCGTATCGGGCGAATTTTTCAAGTATTTCCTAAACATCAGGCAGAACAATGGCCCAGGGTTGCTGGAATATGTATGCATAGATGTGTAATATCAGATAAAGTGGGACACATCTCTCTTCCTATCAAGCAGAAAAGGAGGAAGAATAAAAGAGAGGATTGGCATGGTTTGTTTTTTACTCGTTTTGGTGATTTTTAAAAAATTATTTTTCTTTTTTAAAATTGATATGTGCTCATTGTAAAAACTATCTTCCATTCGCTTTTGAATGGGATTATGGGTTTTGCAAGGGCGGCTCTGCAGCGCTGGTGGTTCTCCCAGAGATGTTCCCGTGATAATGGGAGGCAGCTTGGGTTGAAACTTTTCACCTTAACAGCAGTCTCTTCTGATGGCATAAGATGTCCTGCTCCAGCCTCTGATGCCTGGAGGCAAGTCTCTTACTGGTAGGTAGACCATTTGATCACCCACATAGGTCACTCGTGAGAGAAATGCTCCATTGTGGAGCTGTACGTGTGACCTGCCCCACGATTTCCCTCAGTGTCAGGAACACGAAACATGAGCTACATGAGAGGGAAGCAGGTAATTCTACACAGATCTCTCCTATGTTAGGATCTTTGCTTTCTCTGTTTCTTTTTTATTTTTTCTTCCTTGCCTGCTACTGGATTTATTATTTATTTATTTTTTGTGAGGAAGATTGGCTCTGAGCTAACATCGGTGCCAGTCTTCCTCTATTTTGTGTGAGATGCTGCCACAGTGTGGCTCGATGAGCAGTGCTAGATCCGCCCCCGGGATCCGAACCTGTGAACTCTGGGCTGCCGGAGCAGTGTGCGTGAACTTCACCACTGCACCACTGGGCCAGCCCCTGGATTTATTATTTTTATTGTGTTCTTTTCTTTTTAAAAATTTTCCTTTATACTTATTTTGGAAATTATATAGTCTTTTCTGTTCTTTTAGTAGTTAACCACTAATTTTTAATATATATTTATGAGAACAAAATTAATATTTCTAACCCATCTCCCCCAAATAGGAAGCTTTAGCTTCCTAAATGAAGACATATTATCACATGCACATTATCCTATAGACTTGCTCTCTTGCATGTTATTTTGTTCAATGTCTTATTTACCATCTCATTTTACACTCTCAAAATTAGTCAGCTTTTTATCCAACAATAGATACTTGCTTAGATTTGCACGAGTGAACTGATGTCTTTGTTCACCATTGCTTTCTATATCCCACTCCTCCCTTCAGAACTGTTTCCTTCTTCACAAAGTACTTCTCCAGTATTTTTTTTTTTTTTACCAAAAGTCCTTTTCTATTTTTCAGTGTCCTATTCTGTGTTTATGGTTTCTGGTATTTTAAACAGACTTCTGTTACAGTGTCTGTCCTTTTATTGTATTATAGCCAGTCGTATTGGTTTAGGGGTACCATAACAAAGTTCCACAGACTCAGTGGCTTAGAGAACAGAAATTTATTTTCTCACAGTTGTGGAGGCTGAAAGTTCACGTTCAAGGTGCTGGTAGTGTCAGATTCTTCCGCGGCCTCTCTGCCTGGCTTGTGGACGGCTGTCTTCTCCCGATGTCTCCCCATGTTCTTCCCTCCGTTTCTGTCTGTCTCCTACTCTCCTGTTCTTAGAAGAATAACAGTCATATTGGATAAAAACCCACCCTTGTGACCTCATTTGACTTTAAAGACCTTGTCTCCAAATATAGTCACATTCTTAGATACTGGGGGTTAGGACTTCAACATATAGATTTGGGGGTGAAGGGAGACACAACTCAGCCCATAATATAAGTTCTTAGTGTTCTAATAACCCTATACGATGTGTCTGTTAATTTGTTCTCATGGTACATTTTTATCACATGTGTTTTGAAGTTTCGGACTGTGACCTCATCTCCACTGGGTGTTTAATTGTGGGAATACTGTGTGCCTGGGTCAAAGGTGTGTCCCTACAAAGCAGCTTTATCCTGAAGGATCTGCTGGGTGCTGCCAGAGTTTCAATGGCTCAGGCCAACATTTATGATAATGACCCAACTTGAGGTTTCCTGGATCACGTAGGCAGTATAAATGCTATTGCCAGACCCTCGCGGGGCATAAGCCTGAAGATAGAAGCTATCAGAGGAGACCCTTTTTCCTGTCCCGATCACAAGGTGTTGTCAAGAAAATGTTTTCTATCTACTCTTTCATTAAGTCTGAAGCCCTTCAAGGGTTCAGATTTATGCATGGACGTCAAGTCCAGCTTCCCACCTTGCGGGCGTGGCCCCTTGGAGTTGCACAGCACCCAGCTATTCCCATGTGATGCTCAAAGTCTGGTTTTGGTTACGGAGACCAGTGACCATTCCTTCAACTCACTGCTTCACATGAGTTCCCTCCTTTTTTCCTGGACTGAGACTTCCAGGGATTCATTTAAAAGCATGTGTATTAGATTCTGTCCAGCATTTTTAGGTGTTTGTAGCACAGCATTTTCAAGGTAGCTAGTCTTCCATTGCCAGAATTAAAAGTTAAACGGTGGGTTCATTGAGATCACTTTAGACTTATAGATTAACTTAGGGAGGAATGACATCTTTATAGTGATGAATATTCCCTCCCAAGAACTGGATATTTACATTCTTTTTGTATCCCTCCATTAAATTTTTTTTATGTGAATTTGTACTTTTTTTTTCAATTTACTTTTAGCTATCATACATAGGATCTTTTCAATTTTAACTTTTACTGACTGCGTATATGAAGGCTATATTTCTATATATATTAATTTTGTGCCTAGTCAACTTGTTGAATTCTTCCATTGTTTATAACAGTTTGCCAGTTACCTCTCTTGGGTTTTCCAGGTTTATAATCATCTCAACCCCCAAATAGGATAATTTGACCTCTGTCTTCCAATTTTTTGTGCCACTATTTTATTTCTTTTGCTGGATTGATAGTACTGTCTTAACAATGTTATATAATAGTAAGGATAGATATTATTCTTATATTTTACCTAACTTAAACAGAGATGCTATCATGGTTTCTTGTTAAGCTTGACACTGGCTAATTTGCAGATTAAAGTGACTGACACTTATGTACGTCCTCCGAATTTAAAAGCACTTTCCTGTACGTTGTCATGTGGAATTCTTGCCACCACCTGGTTTTGTGAGACACAGACAATGCCCAATTTGTTCAATTTTCTTTTAAAGACAACTTATTGAAAATTTTACCAGAGTGGCCAGTGACCTTCAATTGTTCCTGCAGGTGGAAGTTTCATCCACCTCTGGTTACCAGATGTAGTGAAAAGACCTGCTTATTCACAGACTTCTTATGGAAAACCCAAATCTGGTCTTCCTGTCTTTAACTAAAAAGCAAGTAAGAAAAATCAAAAAGCAGTGTAATGATTTGGGCTGATATAGCTGTATGTCTCGGTATACACTTTTAGGGTAATAGCTGTTGCTTTAGGGCACTTATATAAAGCACGGCGGATCTCGGTCTGATCTGTGTTTACACCGTGGATGGTATTTGCTAAGAGCTACTCTGTAAGGTTGTTCACTTGGTGCACTCCACGAAGATGCCCAGCGGTCAGGACTAGTAGGGGCAAAATCCGACTGACATTCTACTTGCCAACCCGTGTGCTTTGGGCTGTGACAGAGGCCTGACCCCATGAGACGAAGGGGTCCCTTTTTCTTCGGCACAAAGGCAGTCTGTAGCTAGATGGTGTGCCTGCAGCGCTGCATCTTCCCAGAAGAGGGCGCCTTTTCCCAGTTCGCTTAAAGAGTCCATTAGGCCGAAACCCTAAACCAAGGATTAAACTCAGTCCCCTAAAGCGTAATTCCACACACAGCTCACAGGAATTGCAGTGCAGCCTCACACTAGTGTTGTACAGGTTTTGCCTCATCTGGACTTTGTTTTAACAAATGTGAGATAATCTTTGCCAGAAGTTCCTTTTTATAACTCTCCTTTCTGAAACACTGTGCATCTTCATCAGTGTCAACAACAAACGTGCACTGGGCACCTACTAAGCAGGGATCACTAACAAGCACTAGCTGGAAAAAGAGTTGAACACATAACTTAGCATGGCTACTCAGCAGGCACTAGTCATGGTTATGTGTCATGGATTGTCTTGTGAATGAACGTTACTTTTATCTGAAAGTGCAATTTCTGAAGAAGCACAATCCGACATGGGAGGGTGACTGGAAACCACACATTCCCATCTGTTAGCCTTGTAGCTATTTCTTGGGAGTTTGGCAGTCTTTGTGGGAGGGAGTAAGTGAAAACTCGCTCCAGGGCAAGTTGTGAAGAGTGGGAGGAACATACTGACTCCTGAAAGCAGGATAGAGGTCCTGTGCGTCTGTCCACCGCAGAGGACTCAGGCCATCTCTTGTGGCTCCTCCAAGCCCCAGAGAAAGGCAACTGCTGAGTCAGCATCGACGAATCAAATGAACATAGAGGTGAAGGAATTTTATACATCGCCCACTCTACACTCCTCACACGTGAAGGAATATTCTGTACCAATCCCAGATCACACACTTGCTAATGGGAGAGTGAAGACTAAAATGCACTGTGGACCTTGGGATTCAAGATGCCACTCCTTGTGAAATTGCAAACACTTCATTCCTTCAATAGCAATTTATGCTATACATATTATATGTCTTCACAGTCTCTGGAACAGCGATGGCTCGAATAAAGAAACACGTCTTACTGGAGACAATTGCCTGGCTTTGAATCCTGATTTCTATCTTCCTTACCCAGAAATGGTTACTATAGTTCAGTCTTTAGATCCAATTCTTCTATTGGAATAGTTGGTTGTATGAATATAAGACACAAAAGTCATAGGCTCCGCATCGTTGGGCTAATCAGTGGCCTATGATAGGAATGCATGGGAAAAGAAGAATTGATTTTTGGGGAGACTGTGAGAGTGCGCCACTGAACTGTGGAAGCCTGACTGACAGTTGACAGAGACTCAGGTACTAAGAGCTCCATGTGAGCCATGAGAAAGCAGAGGACACCCATATGCAAAGACGAGTGAATGCGCAGATGGAGAAGCAGATGTGTTACTGGAAGAGGAAGATACTAGCTGCTTCCGCTTCTGATGGCTTTCTGGTTCTCGACTACTCTCCTGGTGTTAGGGTTCCATAAGACCTTTGCATCCTCATCCTCCACGCTTATCTTTATTTGGGCCCATACGAAGTCATTTTTCCTTTTTGTTGTCAGAATGTGTGAACCAAAGCAATCTGCCACTCGAGGACACTTAGACATGGGACCTCCATGGGAGCAGGATTCCTTTCACTCAGAGCCCTAGCCTGACAGCTGTCTTAGTCTCCACTGAGGAGGGCTCCAGCAGCCTCTGCTTCATCATCCATGGTCAAAAATCCACCACTGAGGAGAAGGGACCCTCATCAACCACTTTTGAATTCTGTTAGAAATTCTGTTCCCCCAAGTGATTAGTGAGTTGATCACTGAAGTGAATTTTAGGTCTGAACATTTTGAGCTGATTTCTGAATGAAACTTGAATTCTGCAGGACCTCTGGGCAACATTGGATTCAGCAGATGCCCCTTCTCATCCTGAGAGCACAAAGAAAACTGGAGCACGTGGGCACAGAGCCCACCTGCCTTCACGTCATATCCTAAAGGACAATGGTTCTCAAACTTTTACAGGCATCAGAATCACCTGGAAGGTCTGCTGAAACGCAGATGGTTGGGCCCCACCCCAAGAGTTTCTGATTCAGTAGGTCTGGGTTGGGGGCCAAGAATTTCCATTTTCAACAAATTCAGTGACGATGCTGATGATGCTAGTTCCAAATTGCACTTTGAGAAACACTGCTTTATAACAGTGCTTTTCCAAAAACAAGTGGTAACTGGAGAATGACTGCTAAAGGGTCCCTTGCTTCTTTTAAGGATGCTGAAAACATTCTAAAATTAGATTATGGTGCTAGCCACACAACTCTCCAAACATAATAAGAATCATCGAATTGTACACTTTAAATGGGAGAACGTTATGGTATGTAAATCATATGATAATAAAACTGTTTTTAGAGGCCAGCCCGTGGCCAAGTAGTTAAGATCCCACAATCTGCTTTGGCGGCCCTGGGTCTCACTGGTTCGGATCTTGGGCGCGGACATGGCACTGCTCATCAGGCCACGCTGGGCAGCGTCCCACATAGCGCAACCAGAGGCGCTCACAACTGGAATATACAACTATATATTGGGGAACTTTGGGGAGAAGAAGAAGAAGAAAAGAAGATTGGTAACAGATGGTAGCTCAGGTGCCAATCTTTAAAAAGAAAAAAAGTCTGTAACTTTAAAAATAAATAAATAAATAAAACTCTTTCTAACAAGTCATAACTTATTAGAGTGGGCTGCAAACAACATTTTTCTTTTAATTAATTAGAGAGAAAGAGAAAATATCAGTATGTGTTTTACATAGTGTATTAGTTAGGGTTCTCCAGAGAAACAGAACCAGTAGGATAGAGAGGGAGAGAAAGAGGGAGATTGATTGATTTTATTTTAAGGAATTGTCTCACATGACTGTGGGGGTTGATAAGTCCAAAATCTGCGGGGCAGCTGTCAGGCTGGAAATCCTGGCAATAGTTGAGGTTTCAGTCTTGAGTCCAAAGGCAAGCTGGAGACAGAATTCCTTCCACTTTGGGGGACCTCAGTCTTTTCTCTTAAGGCCTTTAATTGATAGGATGAAGCCAGCCCACCTTATGGAGGGGAATCTGCTTTACTCAAAGTCTACTATTTAAATATGGTGTTGTTGTTCGTGCTGTCCAGTCAATTCTGATTCCTATGACCCTGTGGACAGCAGAGGGGAACCCTGCCCGGTCTTTTTGCGTCATCCTTTCACCATCCACCTGGCACTATAGCAGGCTATGCTCCCTGCTGTTCACAGGGTTTTCATGGCCAATTTTTTCAGAAGTGGGTGGCCAGGTCCTTCTTCCCAGTCTGTCTGGTCTGGAAACTCCGCTGAAACTTGTCCGCCATGTGTGATGCCGCTGGTGTTTGAAATACTGGTGGCATAGCTTTCAGCATCACAGCAACACCAGCTGCCGCAGTGTGACAACTGCAGGCGGTGGTGTGATTCCCTGATGTGGAAACGAACCCAGACCTTGGCAGTGAGAGCACCAAATCTTAACCACTAGACCACCAATTTAAATGTCAATCGCATCTAAAAAATACTTTCATGGCAACACCTAGACTGTTTTTGATCAAACAGTTGCACCCCATAGCCTAGCCAGATTGACACACGAAATTTACCATCACACACAGTAAAAATAACACTTTGTGAAACCATTTCCTTTTGACACACATACATGCATTGGGTGAACTGGATTGTCACTTAAAATGTCTTCATTACTCTGAGTTGCAGATTAAAAAGAACAAAAGCCTCTGCTTTAGAAAACTTCATACAATAAACAAAACCAACAAATAAACACAAAACCTGCTTTAATACTTTTGGTGAAAGCACGCTAAGTGGAATTCAATGAAGTCTCTTTTGCCTCCTGCTTTAAGACCCGGCGGAAAGAAAGCAGTCTCCAGACTCCGGGGAGCCTTATCTGGCTGTCACCTTTATTACTCTAGACAGCCATATGTTTGTGACTGTCTGAGGGCTTGTAATGCCAAGCCGGGGATGATTGAACCAAGTGGAAAACACGTGTAGGCTGGCAGGCGCATCTTGTAGACGGATCAGGATGATCAAGCAGGGCCTCCCAGTTTCATTAACATGCGACCAAAGCAGTTCGTTTTGAGGAGGCTGTTTTGACGTGGCAGCTTCAAAACATAAAAACACTGTGATTTCTTAACTAGTTACGTGCAGAGCTGATGGTCCTGACCTCCCACTGCATTCCCAGGCAGGGCTCACTGTATGAGTCATGGATGGAGTGAGATACAGGAAGTGCACCTACTTGTCCGAGACACACATTACTCTGTATTTTTTGTTTTGTAAAGGGCTTTAAAATCAAGGGTCTCGGTTTTTTAGCACGAAGGATATGGTGAGGCTCTCGGTGGTATTAGAGATGGGGTCAGGCTCAGTATGAGGCAAGGATGTCTATGAGGTATTTTTGGTAACCCACTTACAGTTAAAGGTAATTTCAAATTGTCTCATGCAAGTAAGCTGTCTCAGAATATCAGATGTTTCCATCCTCATGAGACTAGTGAACTCTAAATTCTAACATCTAAATTCACCATCCTCGGGCATGTAATGAGCCCCACCCCCAAGCCTGGCCACCCCCTCCCCACTTGAGACCAGTCTAATGATGACAACAGGAGCTAGCCCCATTCTTTGCTGAGATTTGGGATCTCCCCAGCATGCCTGGTGCCTGACACATCTGTATTCCCAGCAGTACTATGAGATACCTCTTGGTCTAACCCCGTGAGGAGTCAGCCTGGCTGCCATGCCTGCCCCCTTTGTCTGGGTCTCTGGAGCACCCAGCTCTTCTACCACTTGAGTGTGGGGAAGTGGTGGCATGTTCTGACCTCTGTCTGAACTGTTTGCTTTTCCTTCCAGCTTCAGTCTAACGAATCCCCTTTTCTCAGGCTGGGCCAGACTGGGCATGGCTGTGTTGAGCTCTCATCCTATCCTCTCTCCAGTCAGATTTCCCAGGATGGCCCTGCTCTGTGGCTTGTATGTCTACCTCCTTCACTCCACAATCATGCAGCACTGACCCATCCCCCTTCCTGATGACGAAGCCATTATCCCTCATCTCATGGCCGGGCTAAAACTGAACTATAAGACCATGTGGTCTGGCTGTGGAGACACTACACCATACTGAGCAAGACAGTTTATAGGTAAACTAGGTGCCAAATTAATAGAATAACAGACAAGCAGAGAATTTCAGCTATCTATTGCTCAGTTTAATGTTTTTTTAATTGGGATGTTACTGAAACCAAAGTGCGTTCCCTCCTGGCGAGTTAAATCAGACTCTCCACCAGAAGTAGTTGTCCCCAAAGTAAAGTATATCTGTGGCAAATAGGAGACCATGAGGAATCATTTCCAGAGTTGTGGCATCTCCAAACAAAGGGAAGCAGGGAATTTTTATTTCCCATGGGGAATGAATATTCAAAAGGGAGAGGTGAGTATTCGCTTGCACAGGCTCAGTTGGAAACACGCTTCCACTACACTGCAGGTTATGGTAATAAGGCCTAAGCTCCTCCTGGAGAGGTTTTAGCATTAAAAATGAGGCAAAGGTCCTAGGCTTAGCTCTCGTGGTAAGGGTTGGTCTGGTTCAGGGAGGTTAGTGATTGCATCTCCTTAACAATTTGGAAAAAGAACAATTTGGAAAAACAGTTAAAACATCCAAACCCATCCTTGGGTTCCTTGGGATAACTAGTCAGTGACAGGGGTAGTGGGTTAAAAACAACCATTTTATTATCTCTCTTGAATCTGTGGGTTGGCTGGATTTAGCTGGGAAGTACTTCTGCTCTGTGTGCTGTCAGCTGGGGCTGCAGTCATCAGGGGGCCTAAGTGAGCTGCCCCATCCAAGATGGCGCACACTTATGGCTGGTGATTTGTACTCGTTGTCAGCTGGGAGCTCAGCTCGTATTGTCGACTGGAACACCTTGGTTCTCTGTGTCTTCTCTTCTCTGTATGGCTTGGACTTCTCAAAGCCTGGTGGCTGGATCTCAGACCTCTGGGATTCCAAGTGTTCCAGGCATAAACAAGTAAAAGTTGCAGACCTCTTAAAACCCAATCTCAGAAGCTACACAGCATCACTCCTGCTTTATCCTATTAGTCAAAACTAGTCATAGGGCCAGACTAGAAAAGGGAAACACACTCCACCTCCTGATGGAATTGTGGCCATCTGTAATCTACGGCATCCAGACAGATAAACAGATGGATAAATAATAGGTGAATTGAAACATTCCAGCTAAAATTTTAAGGAGATACTTAATGGTGCTTTTTATGTACTTCTTGTTGGTTTGCTGCATTTTCTGATTTTTCTGGCAATAAGTAAATTGCTATTTTTTAACTTTAATCAGTATAATACATGCATAAATGTGCGTATGTTGTTAGCACAGCTTGATGAATTTTAATAAACTGAGATGCCCATGTAACTTGCATCCAGATCAAGGAAGAGAACATTAGCAGCACCGCAGAGATCTTTTTCAATAGCTATTACTTTTGCTAAGACAAAAAGCATTTATTATTTAAAGAGAAGGATCTATTATAAACAACAACAGTTTTCACCAATCTTCTGTTCTTTACAAGTAAAACACATCTTTGACATTTGCAAAATAACCACAAACCCTTAACTCTTCTTCAGATTATAGATTTCAGGCTTCAACTGGCTAATATCCAACAATTGGCAACAAATGAATAGAAGTAGGTTTTCCTGACAGTTGAATGGCCGGTCTGAATGTTTAGTGAATTGACCGATGACCTATATTCTTCTCTAGGCTTTTATCATTGTCAAAACAGTATTTAATTTTTCAAACCTATTTTGAAATGAGGCATAAATAAGTATAAAATCAGAGTTTTTAGCAAAAGCATCAACCAGCAATTAGCTTTAGAAACATACAAAAAAATCTGCATGTGTACATAGTGTCATTTTGTCCACCTTACTATTTCAAGAGATAATAGCTAGATTCCAATGAGACAGAAATCACGCAATTATACAGCTCACTATTATTACAAATTATTTACATAGAATTTGGTTAATTTTTAACGTGCATTTATATTTCAGAATGGGCATTGATGAAGAGTCAAGGACCAAGGCTTGTTCTCCTTCTTTAAGTCTTGACTTAAAGTTCCCTCCTGGCAGTCACCTTCCCTGGCCACCTTCTTTAGAGGCAGCATCCTTTCTTCCCACCTTGTTTGTTATCTACAGAGACCCTGTGACAGCCTCAATAGTGGCCTCCAAAGATATCCAGGTCCTAAGCCCGGGAACCTGTGAATGTTATCTTATATGGAAAAAGGGTCTTTGACTATATGATTAAGTTAAGGATCACGTGATGATGAGGTGATTCTGGATTAGCCAGGTCAGCCCTACCTGTAATCACAAGTATCTTTTTAAGAGGGAGGCAGAGGGAAGCTTCACAAAGAAGAGAAAAAACCACGCAGTGGAAGCAGAGGGAAACAGTCTGAGAAAGAAGATGGATGGAGGCGCCCCTGAGCCAAGGAATGCAAAGAATGCAGCTCTAGATGCTAGAAAGTCAAAGTTAAAATGATTCTCCTCTAGAGCCTGTGGAGTGAGCGGGGATCTGTGGATGCCTTCACTTCAGCCTCCGGTCACTAGTTTCAGACTTCCAACCTCCAGAAGCGTAGGAGAATGAGCTTCTGTTGTTTGAAGCCACCAAGTTTGTGGTAATTTGTTACAGCAGACATAGGAAACTAATACAGTACCTGTCACAGTTTGAATTATTTATTTGCTTACTGTTTTTTATACTCATCTCGCTCACTGGATGCTCAGCTCCTGGGGGTGGGCCTTGCTTGCCTACCCTGCTGTATCCACTGTACCTAGTTGGGTACTACCCAGGAGGAGAGGCTGATAGGAGTAGAAAGGTATGCAGTGAAAGCTGGATGGCTTCGGACAGGTGAGCACATGGTTTACCCGGTGGGCAGTTATAAGCACCAGCAAAGTAGCACCCCTCCAGAGAAGACAAAGGTTTAGCTCTGAAGAATTCGTGAGGAATTTTGCTGCTGGAAAATCTACCAGGAAACTCTCTTACCTTCTGTACAACATATAGACCTGTTTCATAGTTAAGCCTTGCTTTTAGTTTGAATTATATGTAAATAAGTAGAACCACAACCTTTTCAGGACTTTAGGCTTCTGCAGCTTTTAAGCCTTTGGGGCTGCAGGATGGGCCAGGAGCATGCATTCCTCCCTAACAGGGGGCTGTGTCCTGCTGTTGCCTGCATGGCTCAGCAAAAGTGGACCATTTCCAGACTGCAGAGATCAGCAAATTAGCAGGTGCTGCCTCTTCTGATGGTGGTGCCCCCAAACTCTTGCCTTGTATTCTTAGCTGATAACTTATGTCCTCATTAAGAGCTTACCAGTCAAAGTGATGATCAGTTGGCAAACTCATTAATTAGGATCCTTCTTTGTGGTTCTGTTGAGAAGGATACTCATTTTTTCACTGGTACTCCCGAAAACTGCCAGTCTGTAGAAATGTCAATTGAGCAAGAACCCTGGCTGTGAAACAGGTGTGTGAAAATCACACAGGCCTATAAAAATCCATCACAGGACCTGTGGGAATCAGATTAATGCCCCACCCCAGATGTTGTACTACTTTCTTATAGCTGTTGTAACAAATTACCACAAGCCTCAAATTCAAAGTTTGCAATAATTCAGAAGTATCGAAATCGTTTGAGATGTATACATTAAGATGCGAGCTTTTTAGTAGAGAAACCCCCACACACACTTCGTAAGGGACAGAAGTAGTAAAGCCTCATTAAAAACTCAAATAATACAGAATTGGGGAAAATAAACAGTGAATGTCCTTCCTCACTCCCTGCCTGATCCTGTCTTAAGAAGGAACCCCTTGAAGAGTTCTGTATTTGCCCTCTTCCAAACAAGGACTTTTTTGTGTTTGTGAATCTGGGCCAGCTTTAAAAATAGCCTCCCCAGATGGCTTCCTAGATGAGGTGATTTATGAGATTAGGAAAAACCTCTGTCCAATGTGCCATCTCCCCAAATAATTTTCTTATTGTGCCATTTTATGGCTGAAATCTCATCATTAACAATTCATTTCTTTGGCTTAATGGTTTGTCCCTTCTTAGGAGGCAAATACCTCTTACAAGACTAACCCTTTAAGCCCTAACAAGCCTTATAAGAATGAGTTTATTTAAAGTAAGTCATTCCTCCTCCCCGCTCCCTTACCTCAGCACCTTTATTATCACAATTTGTAATCATTTGTGTATTTCCTTGTTTTTTTGTCTGTTACCACTGTAAACTCTAAGCTCCATGACAACAAGGACTACTTGTACCTTCTTCACTTTCCACTTCCTGGGGTTCAGTGACACAGGATGTGCTCAATAAATATTTGATTAGATGGAAGACCTTGAAATAATGGAGTCAGCCATGAGACCTAAGGGTGCTGGAACATAATGGAAGTTAAAAGAAATGTGGTGTGAGAGGGTAAGGCTAGCTCCCAGGCCTGCTCTTCAGCTGGGGCACACTGCTTAAGATCAAGGGCTTGCTTCCTGATGCCTCCCGCTTCAGCGGTGGCTGTGCTGGTTGTTAAATATTTTGAATATCACCCCTGGCTCCACAATTAAACTTTACTGACCTCACATTTCTCTTATTTGTCCACCCTGTGAATCAAAACTCTCTGGAGTAGATTTTTTAAAAGTCTGGGAAGATGGAAAATCAAAGCAAGAGAGGAGTATCTGTTTGGGGTGGTTTTGTTTTGTTTTTTTTTTTTTTTTGAGTCTCAAATGTTGTTTTTCCTCCCCCCCTTTTTTTTTTAACAGCTGTATAAACATTTGCCCAAAAAAAGCCATGGGAACAGGGTGTGGGTGAAGGATCCTCTGCAAAGGAATCTGCTGTTTGCAGAAATATTTACAGAAAACCAGCAACATCCATGCACCTGTTATTCCAGGTGTGTGCATCAAATTCACTGACCATGTTAACACTTGCCTTGAATAGCATTTAATGCGAAGGGAATTTCAGAATTAAGAATAGCAAAGCCTCCAGAGTAGGAGGAGGTGGGCTTGACTCAGAAGATCCCAAGTCTCATATAAAAGCCTTAAGATGAGCGGCAGCAATTACCACAGTTTATAATTGTATATTTATTGTTTGTTTGATGATTTATATAACATCTGTCCCCTCTTCCAGCCTGTAAGTTCCTTCTGGGGAATGCTGTCTGGTTCTGCTTCTCACGACATGCCCAGCTCCTAGCAGAGTGCTTGCCACGTAGCATGTGCCCAAAACATACTTGTCACATGAATGAAGACATACTACCTCATTTAGTTGGGATGGCCTGTTCTAATGGTGTGAATGGATTTTTTAAAAATTACTCAGCTTCTTAGTTTGACATAGGCCTGTTAACTTGTGTTTTTTGTCTGAGTAGCTTTCCTTCAAGGCTTTCAGCCTCTTTATTTCACATTTTTAAAAAACTCTATGTTCATAGATAACTTAGGTTTTCTTGTGAATGGGGTCAACTGTAGATAATTAGTGACTATCATAAGAGAAGCAGTAGGAAGAGACTGCCTCCTACTATTCTCTTTATGAGAAAGTAGTAAAATTAAACCTAAGTGGTCTATGGTTTTTTTTTACTTGTTTCATAATCATCATCATCTTCAACAACTGAATGATCTCTTTTAAAATGTAATTTAATGAGGCCGGACCTTTGCAGCCACTGTGATCAAGATGCTTGCATATTAAGGAAATCACTTCTTTTAACCTAAGTCACAGCCCTTGGCCCAAATGAGGACAGACAGAAGAAGAACTGAGTTCTTATGGGGGTGGGAGAGAAAAGGGTGCCAAGAGGACTGTGTAGGACACTCAGGGGATGAGGCTGGAAAGGACCTCCAAATTTGTTGGAGGCAAGGTTCATATGAGGCAAAAGAAAAGGCCAGAATAAATGCATTTACAGACTCATAAAACAAGGCAGCTGTTGATACCAGCTGCAGTACAACTCATCATGTTGTCATGGTTAATGTGTTTTCTATCCAAAACCTTATACTCCCCACGCTATGGGATAAGGCCAGAGTTATTCTTAGACATTCCTTCCTGGCAGAGAGTGAGGAGGTCCCGGAGTTGTTATGCAGCTCTGGCAAATCTATCTAGAATAGTATGTACGCCTTTGATCCTCAGGTCTTAAGATGGACGGAGGGAAAAAAGTGACTATAATGAAAAAGGTCACCAATTCTCTCAGGGTCAAGTGGCAGAGATGAAGTAGACTGAATCAAACAGAGTTTGGTAAATGAAAAGCACATAAAAAGATGCTGTAGGAAGAAGTAAGTTTTTGGGAGCAAAAGATGAAAAAACAGAAAGTACCTTCTTGACAGGTTTGGAATGGCTCATTTGCAGAACTTACTGATGGTCCAAGGACCAGGGGAAACCCAGGAGAGAAGTGTCTGAGAATCCATGGTGCTGAGTTTCAAACTGGTTCTGGTGGATGCTTTGTGTATTACTCACTTCTGCAGATGCTTTTATGGGGGGAGTATAATGCTTCACGGACGACCCATTCCAGAGAATCAAAGGTCGTGTCACTGTATTAGGCTGAAACTTCTCATTAACACAGGGGTAGCAAGGATCGGACATGGTTAAGGATGTGCTGATATGACAGTGGGTGTCATTTCATATTTGATGAGCTCTGGAAGGTGAGCAAAGAGAGTAGGGATTCCAGGAAAAATTACTAATACAGTGTACACTTTACAACACGTATTCTTATTAGTACTGCATCTAATGCTTTTACTATGCTTCTCACTTTTCACGTGTTACCTCATTTGATTCTCAGTTATCCTGTGAAGATACAGTTATCTACTTAAATTAGGCCAGGAGGGGGCGCTGGTAGGAGATTGGAGGACAGGAACAGGGAAAGACCAAGGTATTTCTTCCCCGTTTCTGCTTGGAAGGACCATCTTCTGGAGTGGATGTGCCTCATCTGGTTCCAGCTCCTACTTCACAGTCCCTTCTTCTGTTCGCCAAGCTCCCACTTGTGGCTCCCACCACTGTTCTGGTTCCTGTTAGGTGGCCCCACTGCTGAGCTGTGCTAACATCACCTCCTCCCTTGGCCCTTTCAGCTGTTCAGTGGGAAGAGCTTGAAGCCATTGCTACCCTCAGGGTTGAATCCTCATTCCCACTTTGGCTTTTCAGCTGTTCCCAAGGCTTTGTAACTAGCTCCATATATTCATTCCTCTCTGAACCCCGGGGAAGGCTCTGTTTTCTTGATTGGACCCTTAGTGATGTGTAGTAAATGGATTTGTGTTATTTTCAAGGTAGATACTGCTTTCCAGATGACTTTGGATGGAGCGTCAAGGAGAACAGGAGTTTACCTATATTCCTGAAACCAGAGAGAGAGAGATTGAGTTCAAGGAAGTGGCTTATGTGATTGTGGGGGCTAGCAAATCTGAAATCCATAGAGTAAACCATCGAGAAATACAGGCTGGAAACTTAGGCAGGAGCTGAAGCTGCATTCCACTAGTGAATTTCTTTTTCCTCAGGGAAACCTCAGTTTTGCTGATAAGCCCTTTCAACTGATCAGATGAGGCCCACCCAGATTATCAGGGATAATCTTTTTTTTTAACATCATAGGGAACGCCTGTGGACTGGGGCCTGCTCCAGGTGGGTGAAGTATGGGGTTTCCCAGAAAGGGAAGCAGGGCACAGCTGGAGCCCTCAGGGTACACTTTGTGGCTTTGGGTGTGTGGGGGAGTAAGTGCAGGTCCAGATGGAGGGGAAGAAAGAGGATGGGGTGAGATGCACTGATCATCAAGGGTGACTCAGAGCACAATGGAATATAATATAGTCAACTCATTATAGATGTTAACAACATGTACAGAGACTTTCACAGCAACACCTTGATTAGTGTTTAATTGAGTAAATGGGCACCATAGCCTAGCCGTGTTGACACATAAAACTACCCATCACACTGGAGATGGGCAAGAAATGGAACAGAGGGCGAACAGACAAATGAGTGGGTCACTGTCTGGTGAGGACACTCACGCTGGGATAAATAAGCAGTGTGAGCACACACGTGCACATAGTGGTGATGGCAGTTTCAACCACTAGCTAGAATCCTAATCTTGTCTGCAAAGTCAGCAGGTATCTACAACTTAGGTCACTCCCTTTGGGGACCAATTCCCTGCTGTCTAGTGGTCTTGATAATAGCCACGGGCTCCTGTCTGGTGTCCTGAGCACACTAGACTCTCCAGCCTTCAATCCACTTTGATAATCCCACCAAGAATTTGGAGTCTCTTGAATAACTCGTTGGTTTCTACTTCAGTCTAGTCTTTCATCCAATCACACACACACACACACGTATACACAAACACACCCAAAGCACCAGCTCTGCACCACTGTCCTATGTGCTGAGGATGAGCAGTGAACAAAATAGATAGTGTCTGTCTTCATGGAGCTTACATTCTGGCCAGGACTGGCCATGTAATTTGTGGGACCTAATACAAAATAAAAACGTGGGACCCCTAGTTCAAAAATTGTTCAGAATTCCAAGACGGCCATGGAAAGTATTAAATGAAGTGTGAGGCCCTTCTGAGCATGGGCTGCTTGCCTAGGAAGCCAGCCCTGATTCTAGTGGTTTGGCCTTGTCCAATTATCCAACAGAAATATGAGCAGTCTGGTCCTCTGCTTCTGATGGAGAGAAAACACAGAGGGAGACCATTCTGTAACTGTGGCGCTCTTCCCAGGGAGAGATTTTCCTGTTGCAGTATATTAATACTTGGTCTTTCATACACCAAACATGTCTTGAGCATCTACGGTATGCTAGGCGCTGCGTTAGGTGTTGGGGATCCAGCCCACTTTGTGTATCCATCAGTAATAAGCAATCAAGGATAGTGGTGTAATAAACAAGAGCGTGTAGCTTTATAAACTGGGCACGAGGCTTAAGATCTCTGAGCAATAGCTTGCTTAACTGGACGATGAAGATAATAATCACATACCTCATAAGATTGTTTTAAAGATTAGATAAGGTAATGAATATAAAGTAATGCCTGGCACTTGGTAAATACTCAAAAAATGTGGGTATTATTATTGCAGCAACGTAAATACACAGAAGTTATAAGAAACCATAGACTCAGTTGCATAAATACATATTCAGATACTGCTCTGGAGATGGTTTACCATGTGTTTAAATTAAAACCCAAGATAAGTTCTTAAAAAGAAGAAAGCTCTCTGTATTGCAATGCTGAAATGCTCTTTCATTAAAATTTGGGTGTTACATAGAATGAAGTGGAACTAAAAGGGAGTAGTTAAACATGTGCAGCTCATTCCAGTAGGAATGACGTTGATTGGGCATGAGAGTTTGTTTTGAGGGTGAGTGGTAGGGTCAGTCTATGAAAATAATCTTTATTTATGATGCCACGAAAAGCAAAAGCGAATGAGCTGCAAGTTCAAAATGTGCACATAAGTCCAAGGTGTTGCCTCAGTGGGAAACACTGGTTAAGCATGGGAAGGGTGACTTGAAAAGGAAGCGAGTGGCTGATGGGGTGGCTAACAGCACCATGAGCCCTGCCTTGGAAAGAGGTGGTAAGAGATTCTAGTTGCAAATTGAGAAAGGCAAAGCAGAGAGAGAGTAGGGTGTGAGAGATGGGAGGAGAAAGAAGTGAACACCCTGTGGATCTGATTCTTGCCACATGGCCAGCGTCTCTTCCAGTATCAAAGGCAGTTATGTGGACAGCCTGATGCCTTCTCCGCCTTTCCTCTGCCAGTTGTCTTCTTCACTCATCCCAAATGGCCAGAAAAATCAAGGGCTCAGATGATGTCATGGGATCCAGCTCTGTAATATGCATGAATTCACGGCCTTGTTATGAAAAAGTTTAGGGTGGTTCCCAGACACATGTGCAGTACAACAAGGCAACAGAGTTTAAAGTATCTGAGATAATAAAGATGCAAAAACAGTTCTAATGAGCCACAGGTCTGCTGTGCAGGGTTGAAGGGGATACATATGTTCTTGTGTCTAGCTGTTGGTCTCATCTTTGTGCTCTGGGCATAGAGGAGACAATTCTCATCAGAACTCTTCTGAGGACCAACCTACAGCACGACTGCCTGGCGTAAAGGGAGAGAGAGCCTGGATCAAGGTAGTATGTAGGTTTCAGGAAGATAAGTCACTTTTCTTAAAAAACCCTTTAGTGTTTCCATGTACCTCAGTGTGGTGATTAAAGAATGTTCCCGAGATGGCTGCTATGTATCCTGTTTATTTCTCTTGCTGTCCTTTCCTTCTTCAACCAGTATACGGGTCCCACAGAACTGATGGCCATTTCCTGGATGAATTATTTTTCTTCTCAAGCTTTGCCCTGTGCTGCTGCTTTACTTGTATCGTCCTCCTCTTCCGTGACTGGGAGAGTCCCAGTTGTCACTCAAGGACAAATGAGATCTCTTCTCTTTACCAAGAAGTTATCAAGGTCTTCCTCTTTGGAACTCACGGGACAGTCCCTGTCCTAGCACTTGCTGTCTTCTACTGCTTATGTTGTTGAGATTATTAACCCCTCAGATATAAGGTAAAATCTTGCTCATTTTTTAGTCCCTGAAGCCTGACACAATTCTTGGCCTGTGGTAGGAGTTTGGTAAGAATTTCCTATGCGATTGAATGACTGAACGGATGACCATTCATCCATTAAGATAATTAACATATTATTTTGTACACTCCAAGTTTTTAAATATTCTGTAGACTCCAGACTCTCTGAATAAATATTCCCGAAGACTGTAGATTAGCAAATCAAAGTAAACATAGTCCTTTGACAAATTTTTGTCACTATTTTCGAAACATTAAGGAAATGCTTAGTACTTTTGCAAGCGACACTAATGGGAAAATTAATACTGTAGAAGCCAAAATTTAGATTTAGAAAATTCTCCACACACACAAAAATCCTCCACAGAGTTAGAACATTGAACTGTCATTGGGCAGCAATTGAACTATTCCTAAATGACAATTTTTATTGTATTTTGTAGCATATTTAAACCATATTAACCTATTGTGTCCCTTTATACAACTTACCAAGTTTACTTTTTTATATTTGATGCTTGTTTTCTCTCTCTTTCCTGACTTGTCTGCCTTCTACCACCATTAAGTGGCAGTGAGCATATGGCCTGGAACACAATTTGTACTAAATAAATATTTATTGAATAAATGAATGAGTTCTGAAAGCAGAACAGAAAAAAATCACAGAATTTTTTTTTCAGAAAGCAGTGTTCTTTTTACATTCTTAATAGTGTACTATACTATCGGTTTTATAAATCTGACATTCTAGATCTCATATTTACCTAGTATGAGGGTAATTTTATATGAAACCTGTTATTAAAAGCCCTCATAGGTCCAAGATCATCCAAGAAATGTCCATATTCAGAAAGATTTCTATTCAGACATGTACTACATTTGAAACAATGTCTTCCTATGTCTCGTTTAATTCCACTGAGCATTCATGGAATATTCAAATGCCCTTGGAAGTTTCCTCGTGATTCTTTTACTCCAGAAAGGAGCATGTTGGCCACAAATATATTGTTCATTGCATAAGGCAAATCTGAGGGAGAAAACATAAGGTTAAAGAAAGGAGGAAAAACACAGGTCACCCTATATTTTCACACTTTTCTATTTAGAAAGAACCTTTTTATTATTTCTTGTTTAATGACCACATAGAGCCCAGCAGACGTGAACGAGACCTCTTTTCAGTGTAGGAGGTGCCTGTACATATGACCCAACTAAGTGCATATGAACTTGGGTATTTAAAGGAGCTTAATGGTGTGGAAGCAGAAGACCATCTGTGTTGGAATTGTTGGAGCAGGGTGCAATGAAAGGTAAGTTGGATCTAGAAAATAGAATTTATTTATTTATTTTTTGCTTGAGGAAGATTGGCCCTGAGCTAACATCTGTGCCAGTCCTCCTCTTTTTGTTTGAGGAAGATTGGCCCTGAGCTAACATCTGTGCCAGTCTTCCTCTATTTTGTATGCGGGTTGCTGCCACAGCATGGCCACCAACAAGTACTGTAGGTCCACACCTGGAAACTCAACCTGGGCTGCTGAAGCAGAGCATATGGAACATACCACTAGGCCATAGGGCCGGCCCCAAGAAGTAGAATTTTTTAACTGGGCATGTTGTCACTCCTAATAATTTTGGAGCTCTTTCAGTAAAAAGAAGGAGAGAATAGATATTGGGTTGGCCGTCATTCCTATAATAGTACAACTGGATACAAGAAAAATCATGAAAATGGTACATCAATGACTAGAATTTGGAAAAACTACTGTTCAGGAATCAAATGTTCGGGGATCTAACATCAGGAAGAGATGATGAGGAGGAAATCCCTCAGCAGAGCCTATCAGAGCTTAGAGGTTTACTTGGGCAGACACACCTTTATTGAGGTCAGTTCATTTCAACAAACATTTATCATAGTGTCTGACTAAAGACATCGACACTGACTAAAGGTTTAAAAAATCAAGGGCTATGATCCAGTGTCAGAATGAGTCATGTGGGCTGGGGAATCCCAAAGCAGGCTGTGCGTCAGAGTCTCTGGAAGAAGTTGCCAAAGTAGAAATGTGTAGTCTCAATCCTAGATATCAGGATTCAGTGGATTTGGGCTTCAGGAATCTGTATTTTTCATGAGTACCCCAGTGATCCTGAGGCAGAGAATCCGAGGGGACCGGTCTGTGGAGATGGCTGGTGGAAAGGAGTGCTGTGTGGATTCTAATCATGGTGATGGTAATTGACACTTACTGCAGATATTCTCAAACAATAGCACGCACAAGACTTACCCAGGGCCCTCGCTATAAGTGCAGATTCCTGGTGCCATCCCCAGCACTTTTGAATAATTGGATCCTAGAGGGGGTAGACATCTGAATTCGCAACTAGCTGCCCAGCTGATTCTGAAGCAGGTGATCTGCAGACCAAATATGGAGAAATACTGATTTTTGAAACTTACCCTTTGCCACGCACTGTGCTATAAGCCATTTGTACACAGTATCCAATTCCATTCTGCTAATAGTTATATGGGAGAGGGACTTTTATTATCCATTTTACAGATGAGGAAACCAAAGTGTGGAGAAGATAAGTAGTTCGTTCAAGATCACACTGTAAGTAGCTGAGCTGACCTGCAGATTAGAACAGTCCGACAGCAAGATTTATGTTCTTAATACTAGATTGCCTCCTTGCTACTAGGAGGTCAGAGGAAAAAGAAAAAAAAAGGAATCTTCCAAGTTGGGGTAGGTTGAATGAAGGCATGTAAACAAAAGTAGGATAAGTAGACTTTGGAATTTGGTCCTTGGATGCACAAATTCTGAGATATCTCTAAAATGAATTCTTTTTTGCTTTTGTTTAGTTATAAAACTTTTATAACTCCAAGTGAAAGCAAATATGTTGATATTTCTTTCATATAGTAAATAGTGTTATGGTGTCTGACATTATTGAATAGCTGTTAGACCAGGACATGACTCTAGAAAATGCTGATGTATTGAGGCCAACACTCCCTGTATTTTCAAAGTCTCTTCCTTCAAAGAACAGTTGACTTTCTCCTTTGAAGGATGAAGAAAATGAGGAAATCGACAAGGAAACCCACAGACATACGCCGTGAAAACAAAACAGAGGATACTGATGCAGAGACTTTTTTATTTTTTAAGAACTTGCTCCCTTCGGATTTAGTGATAATGTCAACTGCCTTTCAAAAGATAACTTTTTTACAAAATTAGAATTTCTGCTGCCTATGAGCATCCCTTTAAAGGGCATGTTTGCTGGATGTTAGAGAAGTGAAGGCTGTAAGTCAGAGATAGCTTGTTTACCAAACAGGGACTGTAATTGAAATGGCCCTTTGGAGTTAATGAAAGTATAAAATAGCTTTCCCCACCAGACTGAGAGGAGTCTAATTTAATTATCTGTGAGTGTCACAGATTAGAAGCAGCCTTTCATCCATTTCTAGAAGCTGAGAATGGACAGCTCACACCTAGTGAAGGGAACGGGGAATGGGAGCCATGAGTGGGTGAAGAATGTCCATGGGAGAGGATGTAGATCGCAGGCCTCTGAGCTCTTTAAACAGCGTTGGTTAGATGCAGTTCACCGTGCTTACTGGGGGCCGACAACACCTACGTATGACTACATTTGTTCACATTTCAGCCAGAATCTATTGAACACCCCCTACATCCCAGGTATTATGTAGGTACCATGCATTCCTAGATAAAATGTGGAATCGCGAGTACATGAAGGACAAGCATCCCACACAAGATGAGAATTTCCAGAGGCTTATTTTTGAAAAGTTAGAAGGAATAATTAAGGGGGTAAGAATGGGTAGCATGTTAGGGGCAGAGGATCAGTATGGAGACCTTTGTCATTGGTGAGAGTATGCTTCAAGCGCTTTGAAAGTCTCTAAATCTTGAAGCCACTGTATAAAAATTTTCTCCAATAAACTTCAGTTTTCCAAGAAAGATCACTAACTAACATCTTTCTCCGTCCCTTTACTTGTATCACCTGCACTAGAAGTCCACATTTTTGGTATCCACTTTTCACATAGAGACAAAAGTGGGGTTCCTTTAGGAGAGCCACCAGCTAGGCCACTGCGAGTGAAACACACACGTATACACACACATATACACACACACACACACGAGTTTTGAGGCTGGAGGCTGCTTATAGCCTGTCCCTAAATAGTTAATACCCACTGTCATACCTCAGCCTTCAGTTAATTCAGGTCACACTTGCATTTCAGCACAATTTTGAGGAACGTGAGGGACACGTTGAAACCCTGTATGTTAGATCTGTGAATGCGTTTGCAGTGATTGTGTTTATGTGTGTTGTGTATTTCTCAACAGGTAAATGCTCACTATTTAATTGCAAACTGGCAGTCTGTGGGCCATGTCTTACTTGCGGGTGCATTTTCCTTGGAAGATTTGGCAATGCTGTGCCCACAATCCTTCCTGGTAATGGCAGACTAGTCCTTAAAAGAAGCTACCCAATTCATGGAATGTGGGTTGCTTTTTCTTATATCTGGTCTTCTGTAATCTCTGAATTTGTGACTCCTTGTCAAGAAGATTCTGTGGTTAGTATAGCAATTATAAAGTTGCTGAAAGCATGTGTTTTGTATCCAGTGTTTTCTAAGCCACAAGCTGGAGGGTCCAACTTCTTATTGTTTCAAATGTCTAGAAAAGTTTGTACAAAAGTTTGTAGAAAAGTAGTTACAAGTAGAAAAGTTTGTACAAAAGTTTGTAGAAAAGTAGTTACAAAAATCCAAATGCTATTTCATAATCTCCTGTATTCATTTGCTATACATTGCTAAGCATTTGATATATGATTGATTTAAAACTGCACAGCACGTTAAGCTGGATTTCACTATCTTAGAATTTGCAAACATATTTACTGGGATGAACACCACCAGCAAAGAACAGGGTTTGCTAAAATAAAAACATGCAAATTAAATTTATAGTATAATGGAATGCTTCACCTCCTTTAGAGAACAAACTGTGTTTCATTTACTCACCCTTCAACTGTGCAATGAAGAGTAAACATAAGTGACTAATTTTGTCCCAGCTATTCGTTATAAATAGAAATATCCCTTAGCGGAACAACACGCTAAGGGTTATGAGTCATTTACACCTTAGTCTTGAATTACTTTAATCAGATGTGAGACTTGGGGAATAAAGAGCTTTGGTTATTTGGAGGGGGAATTTGAACTAAAATCTGGACTAAACAGATGTCTGGCCTGAGTGAAACTCCATAGGCTAGGTGGTGGGAAAAAGGGGCAAAAAGGAAGGACCACAGGGAAGACATAGCCTGCTGCACAGTTGCACAGAGCTGGGCCCATGCACTTGAGCTGGCGGGAGACATTGCAGCTGAGTTCCCAGCTGTCTCCCCTTCGGCCTTTCCCTTAAACAATAGAAATGTATTGCCTCACAGTTCTGGAGGCCAGAAGCCCAAGGTTCGGGCATTGGCATGGTTGGTGCCTTCTGAAGGCTGTGAGGGAGAATCTGCTCCAAGCTTCTCTCCTAGCTTCTGGCGGCTTGCTGACAATCTTAGGCGTTCCATGGCTTGTAGATGCATTGCCCGGATCTCTGCCTTCATGTGCACATGGCCTTCTCCTTGTGCGTATGTCTGTGTCCAACTTTCCCCTTTTATGAGCATACCTGTCATATTGGATTCGAGTCCACCATATTCCAGTATGGCCTCATCTTAACTAATTACATCTGCAATGACCATAATTCCAATATGGTCACAACATTCTGAGGTACTAGAAGTTGAGACTTCCACATATGAATTTGGGGGAGGAAGAGATACAATATAACCCCTAACAATTATCCCAGGGAAGGCTCTCATTACAGGTTTACACCCCCAGCCTTATCCTCCCTTGATAAAGCGAATTCTTTTCTGTCATGTATATTTTTAAGCTATCAGATTTAAGTGACTCAGAATCTAATATATCATGTTCTTTCTAAACTCTTCTCTCCTAACTGCCCCTTCTAACCTACTACTATTTTTAAGAGCTCCAAACATATAGTAAATCCCAAACAATCCTGACCTTACTCAATTCTGATATTGTATAATTTAGGCAAGGCATGGAGTTGAAATTTTCCTTTGGATTTTTCTCCGAGAAGGTTGAGCTGAGCAAACAAGTAAACAAGATGAAAGGGAATGTTTACAGGTTTAAAAGAATAAACACTCTCTGTGAAGCCCGCTAAGAATTCATTTTCATACAAACAGCAGGTCTCCATTTCAAACAGCTGGTGTTTTGAAGTGGTCCAAAGGAAGTGGCCATGTCCTGGGGGGAAACCCAGGATGTTCCTAGTTGAGCCAAGGCACCAAGGGAGGCGACAAATAAATCTTTTGACTCTAAACAGAATGGTTGGTGAAAGAGCCTTCTAGGAGTCGAGACTCACTAATGATAAGGGACCGATAGCGTGGGCAGGTGTAGATCCTGAAAGTTGGGTGAGGGAGGTCAAAACAGTTAATGGTCATGGAGCCAGGGCTTCTCTGGAAGGAAGGAGAGACTAAGTTGTCCAGTAGTAAAAACTAGTGTAGGCAGAGAAGAAAGAAGGCAGAATTATTCAAAGTGGGCATGGCAAGAGGGACACACAGCAGAATCCAGTTTGAGGTCTAAGTTCATGGCCAGGATTTGTCCCAGAATGCTGAGTGGTGGGGGGTTCATGGTAGCATTTGGGTAATGTTACTACTCACCCCTTCTCCTTTCTGGGGTCCCCAACAGAGAGCTAGAGGGAATGATATACTAATGGGAAACAAGAAAAAAGGCACGTTTATTAATAGCTGAGCAAGTGCCCAATAAACCCTCATGCCAAACTCTGATAAATGTCGAATTATATAGAACATGGCCGAAGTGGTGCATCTTGCCTCCTGTGGCCTCTCTTGAAGCTAGGATGCTTGGGTATGGAAACGAGCCCATGATGTGGACCAAAATGGCCAGTCTAACCTGGGATCAGTCTAACGTGTGATCTCACCATGTAGGTGTAGGAATTCGGAGTGACTGGGTAGGGACACAATGCCTGCTACTAAAAGATGCCCAGTGACAGTTCCTAGGTCTCAACAAGTCGAGTAATAGCATCTCTTTCCCTGGAGAGGGAGTTAACTAGATTGAGGTGGGCAAAAGGGCAGAAAGGAGGGTGGGATGGCCCTGCTCCCTCCTGTCGTAGGGCATAGAGGGGGCTCCAACAAGGCTGTCATTCTGCTTTTCAAAAGGCAGAGAAGGACGTAAAGTGGAAAACCATTCCAAACTTAACAAGGCAGGCTCAGGTGGATGGATCTGGTTCTTCCAATTTCTTAGTCCAACTTGATTATGTTTAGCCTGAACTCACAGCAAAACAGAGATGCGGAGTGATCCAAGCAGAATCCAACAATCTTTTTAAAGCAAGAAGAGACCTTGGAATCACTCCCTGGAATGTGTGTTAGAATGTTGTCATTTTGAAGAAGTGTCTCATTAGCAGTAAGCAAATGAGGCAAAACAATCGAAAGGCCAGTTTCATGAGGTCAGAATGCTCTGTGTGGCAGCGTGGACTAGGCCTTCACGTGCCTTCTGCCTCCTCTTTCCACGAGGCCATATGAGGAGAGGAGATTTAAAACCCTGGCTGTACACTTATCTCCTTGGGTATGTGTGATCGGCCCTGAGGTTGGCTTCATTATGCAATTCAGGGACCAAGGACTTACTTTTAATAGAGCCATCAAAGCCCTCTGTTAGAGTATATTAGCACTTGGCCTTCTGCATACTCAGTAAATAAGATATCTTTCAAAAAATCTCCTCCATGTCTGCAAGGGTTCAAAAGGAAAAAAGAAAACTGGAAAATGGACTGAAAATGTAGTGGTTTCTGGCCATTTTCTTACAATTAATTTCTTGTCTCCATCCTATCCCCCAAAATTCAAAATTTGGGACCTCAGAATATGACCTGATTTGGCAATAGGGTTTTTGCAGATGTAATTAGTTGAGTTCATATTAGAATAGAAGGGGCTCTAAATCCAATGACGGGTGCGCTTACAAGGCCGTATGAAGACACACAGAAAGAAGTCCGTGTGACAACTGAAGCAGAGACTGGAGTGATGCAGGTTTAAGCCGTGGAACCAAGGAAGGCTGGTAGCTACCAGAAGCTAGAAAGAGGCAAGGAAGGATGCTCCCCTAGAGCCTTTACTGGGAGCCTGGTCCTGCCGACACCTGAGGGGCTTTATCTACAACCCAAGCCCCAAAGTCTCACCCTCCTAACTCGTGTGCTGACTCTGATGAGCGTTCCCATTATAAACCCGGAACTGGGGCTTTATTACATATGGCTTACAGAGGTCGAGAGCCAGGTTCAGAATTTGGCAGGAGGGAGTGGCCTTGAAATTGGGGACTGCTGCTGCTGGTTACTGGGAGAGTCGGCATATAAAAATGGTACCCTCTTGAAGTGTCCCACAGTCAGACCGTATTTTTCATTCCATGTTTTTCACTCTTTCTCGAACATTTTACATCCTCTTGACATCCGTCCAACAGCATGGATCACTCAATCTGCTCCCCGCTTTACGCCACTCTTCAATTCAACCTGTGATCCAGATGCCAAACAATGTGGGAATTGTGTGAGAGGAGAGAAATTAGTCCTGTGGAGCTGAGGCTCCCACACAACCCTGTTCTGCACCTGCATTTTCCAGCCTTCTTTCCCTCTCTCCTTGGCCTTCTCTTTCTTTCTATTCTCCTTTGCATCCAGGTGTAGATGTCCTGTCTGGCTCCCCATCGCTGCCTCTTGAGTGTTTCGGGGCCAGCTAGAAGAGAGTTGCGGGTTGAGCGGGACTCGCTTAGCACATCCCGGTGTTCCCTGTGACCTCATTTAAACTCCTGCTTCTTCTTCTCTCAGTAAAGTGGGGGTGATCTTTATCTGCCTCTCCGAGAGCTGGTGGAGGGATTAATTATATGTTTGTAAAGCATGTGGAATTTGATAACTGCCAATTAGTATTACCCTGGTATCTTGTTCTTTTTTCTAAATACCTAGCAACCTGAAGTGAAAAGACTTAAATTAAAAAGTTACTGAGATAACCACAATCTCCAAAACAAAAGTTGTGATTGACCTTCATCCTTGGGAACTTTTCCCTCTGCACTCAGTCGCTCCCCTTACAGCTAGACCGTCCTTCTTCAGCTGCATAGCTGGCAGAGTGTACTTGAGGCGGGGGATGGGGGTAGTTTAACATTTCCAGCATCTGCCATATGGGAAGTGCTTTTTATACAGTGTCTCGTTTAATTCTCATAAAATATGCATGGGAGGCCATTATCAGCATGTCACACATCAGTGAACAAGTGCTAGTAGCAGTTAAGTAATCTGTTCACATCCCTCAAGTGGCAAGATTTTGAAGAAGCAGCCAGATTTTGAAGACATTGCTGTTTGGCTCTGAAGACTATGAGCTCTTCCAGCTGCCCTCTGCTCAGGTTTTTTTCTATCAGTGCCGTCTAGTCAATTCTGATGCCTAGCAGCCCTGTGGACAGCAGAGTGGAACCCTGCCTAGGTCTTTTTGCGCCAAGCTCTCCCCTTCTGGCAGGATGTCAGACCGTGTCCCACTGCTATTCATAGGGTTTTCATGGTCAATTTTTTCAGAAGTGGGTGGCCAGGTCCTTCTTCCTGGTCTGTCTTGGTTTGGAAGCTCCACTGAAACCTGTCCACCATGGGTGACCCTGCTGGTATTTGACATACCAGTGGCATAGCTTGCAGCAACACGCAGCCACCACACAGTATGACAGCTGATAGATGGATGGTGTCGCTCCCTGAGAGAGAAACAAACCCAGGCGAGTTGGTGAGGAGCCCCAAATCTTAACCACTAGACCACCAGGGCTGGCTTTTGTGCTCAAGTACAAGGAGAAAAATAAGTATGTTGCGAAGAGTGAGTTGGCATGAGGGGAGAAAAAGAGACCCACAGGTTGTTTTATGCTCTATGAACAGAGTCCACTGAACAAACAGGGAGATTTAAAGCAAGAGTCCTAGTCACTGAAGCAGCTCCAGCCTAGTAGCAGTGAGTTTTAAAATGAAAAGATGATCCGATTTTGAAGTTGGAAAGGCTGTTAGCAATAATTTAGTTTCACCCCATCCTTTGACAGATGAGGACATTAGACCCATAAAGGCATGTGATTCATGCCCAAGTTCACTCAGATCTTTAATTTGATATTCACTTACTCTTACCTTAATACAGTAGTAAGAATAGCTAGTATTTTTAAGGTTTGCTTGCTTCCCGTATGCAAGACACATTCCTAAGCTCTCTATGTGTATTAATTCCTTTAATCCTTGCAACTCTGCCTAAGAGGCAACAGTATCATTATCTTCTTTGGAAAATACTTTAAAAAAAAGGCACCGAAAAGTTTTGGTAAAACTGTCTCTTTGAAAGGAATCTGCAGATTCTGGGTCTCTTAGAGGCACTGAGGTCAGCAGTTTTCAAACTGTAATGCAATGGTTTCTAGGAACCCCACTCAGGTGTGGGTGGTGGTAGGAAAAGACAGAAAGTCTGGGATCCCAACCAGCCTGTAACCTCATGCAAACCCTCTTTCAATTGTTTTACATTGTGTGCTATGATTTGTGATTTAATCTGATCAGAGGGTCCTATGAATTTTAAAAGTGTGAAAGCCACGAAACTATATGACTTACAAAACCTGTCTCAAATCAAGGATTCAATGACTCCATTTACCTCAATCCTTTTTTCTAAATTGAGATATAATTGACGTATGGCGCCGCATAAGTTGAAAGTGTACAGCGTATTGATTTCATACATTTTATAGCTACCTCCCTCAATTGTTACCAGTGACTTCTTTCCACTCTCTCTGAAATTCTTCTTGCCATTTTGTAAGCCTTTTCTCTCATGCTCTGCGGAAGCGACTATGGGGACAGGCTTCAGCTCGCCACAGTTGTGCTTTAGAATAATTTTAGAATTGAAGGTCTGTTTTCCCGTTTTCCTCCCTTCGCCTTCCTCGTTAGAAACAGGATCAGTTCTTGAGAAACTGCCTGCTCCAGTGCCCCATGGCAGGAAGCCGGGATCGAGACCGAATCCTGAGTCATCTGTTTCAGGCGTCACGTTCTAATAAAATGTGGATACGACCTCAGAGCTGTTGCATTAACATTGGAGAATCTTTGGGGGCTGGGAGATTTGGATTTGTAATGGAAGCTGTCACTCGAACAGCAGCACCAGTACGTGAGCCTGAAGAAAGGTGTTCTTGAAAGCCTTTGTGACGTGAAGCTACAGAACACAAAGTATGGTTTGAAAAATCTGCTCTTGCGCCAGCCCCAGTGGCCTAGTGGTTAAGTTCGGTGTGTTCCACTTCGGCAGCCTGGGTTCAGTTCCTGAGTGCAGACCTACACCACTCGTCTGTCAGTGGCCATGCTCTGGTGGCGGCTCACATACAAAAAAGAGGAAGATTGGCAATGGATGCTACGGGCAAATCTTACTCAGCAAAAAAAAAAACCCACTGTTTTTCAACATGAAATTTTTCTCCTTGGAAAGTTGGTTGTCTTCCTAAGCAGACTTCTACCTTCAAGCATTCATATAGTGTTAAAAGCAAGCTCTGCACACAGGAATGGTGGAAGTGCCCACTCTGAGTATTCTCACAGCAGAGTTAGCATATCCACACAGGAGTCTTTAATAAACCACAAAATGTGTCGGGGCTTTGGAATTCTTCATACTTATCTGTACCACTTGACATGTTGGGGGTGGAGTATGATTCCACCAGAGAAAGGTTTCATTTTACTGTTGGTATTTACTGTTGAGGTTTCTTTTGCACACTTAATATTGTTTTTGAAGAATGATGCTTAGTTGTGTTCACATTTAAATGACTGGTTCCAGTCAAAGTTAATGGAGCAGATCCGACTAGGTAAGTAAGATAGGCACTTTGGGAGGATCATTTTGTAGCTTCTCCAGGCCTAGTTAATGAGCTGGAAAAGTAATTTACTAGGTTTAATGTACAGACCGAAAACAATTTATTCCAACCCCCCCCCCCCAACACTTTATGCCTTGAGACCATAGCTTATTCACCTTCTAGGGTCTGGTACATTGCCTTCTCTAACAATCCATTTTGATCTCTTGAAGATACTCTTATTCTGTTGGAAAAAGTGATAGGCTAAAGCTAGATTTTTTTATGTACATAAAATGCATAGAGGAAGAAATATGCAATCATTTGCAGGAAGTCATTCACATTCTAGTATAAATGGCTTCACAGGGACTTTCTTCCTTCTAGAAAGGGAGTTTTTATTTGTAATTATTGGAAGTGGGGCATTAAAAAATAGAGCTGATCATTATACAATGAATTCTTCCTGTTAAAACTTTGGAGAGGATGGAAGGAGAATGTATTGAAATTGTCAGCATCAAATATATTCTTGGCTTGCATTATAATTTTTCCCAGGGAAAATCATCCCCTAGTCGTATTGTTGCCATTTCCAAAGAATACCTTTTTTGACAAGTTTAAAAATTGGTGAGTCTGCCGCAATTTTCCCACCTTAAGTTTCACTGAGGGCCTTACCATCTGCCGGGTACCATGTTAAGCATATTATATGCCCTGTCTCGTTTAATCTCCACTGTAGCATTATGAGGTACGTGCTACTTAACAAGCTCTAAATGATGCTTATGGTGCCCCATGCTAAGAATTTTAACTCAATTAATCTTTACAAAAATTATCTGATATAGGTATTGTTATTTCCCTATTTTACAGATACAAAAACTGAGATATAAAGAGGTTAACTGACTTGCCCAGGATCCCACAGCTAGTAAATTGTGGAACTGGGATTGAGCTCAGGCATTCTGTCTCCAGAGTCAGCACTCTTAACTGCTGTTGGATACGATGTTGTCCTTATCAGGGAGGACGTGGAAGCACAGAGAATAATAAGTTGCCCAAATTCACACAGGTAATAAATAATGGAGGAGAGACTCCGACTCAGGCAGTCTCTAAAACTATGTAACCTACAAAACACCACCCTTATACCATCCTGTACATCTTCTCTACTCTGATCACTTATTCCTAACGCCACACATACTTGCTTCTAACTTCAATACAGATTTCACTGTGGCACTTCAGAAAAGGTAATGATAAGAATAGAAAGAAAAGAAATTAGCTGTATCGTTTATTTAGCTACTGTCTAGTTTACTTTAATTCTGAATAGATTTTGGAGAGTCGCTCATTATGAGAGGGTTGAATCTTCATTGAATTAATTACCAATGTCAAAGGCAATCTTAACTTCGTCTAGAACAGTGCTTCTTAATCTTTAATGAGCATATGTATCACCTGAAGATCTCGTTAAAATGCAGATTCTGATTCAATAGGTCCAGGATGGTCCTGAGACTTTGCATCTCTAGCAAGCTCCCAGGTAGTGTGACGCTACTGGAACACGATCCGTGCTTTGAAGAACAAGGCTAGAGCATTGAGTTTTATGCTCCAAACTGAGCATAAAGACTCATCCTAGGGCCCAGAGTCTGGATTGGAAAGAGGGCATCTTCATAGATGGAAGACCATTTAGAGCATTTGGGAGGATCAGTCCTGGGTAGAGGGGGGTGGCTCATGAGATAAGATCTGAGCTACAGGGGCTGGCCCCGTGGCCGAGTGGTTAAGTTCGCGCGCTCCGCTGCAGGCGGCCCAGTGTTTCGTTAGTTCGAATCCTGGGCGCGGACATGGCACTGCTCATCAAACCACGCTGAGGCAGCGTCCCACATGCCACAACTAGAAGGACCCACAACGAAGAATACACAACTATGTACCGGAGGGCTTTGGGGAGAAAAAGGAAAAAATAAAATCTTTAAAAAAAAAAAAAAAAGATCTGAGCTACATAGATGCTCAGGATTGCAAGAGACCTTAAAGGTCACCTGGTCCAATCATCCAACTCATGTTTAAATCCTCTTGTATCCCTGCCAGGTCATCTCAGCCCTTGAGTTAAAGAATTATCTGCCATGAATGTTGGAACTAGACATTCAATAAAACAAGAGAATTCCAGGATGGTACCTGAATCACAGAAATAATCGAAGAGAGAAAGACTGGCGGAAGAGGCTGTGATGTGTCTCGTATCTGTCCGGACAGACATTTGCCTCCATAATACGTTCTCAGAGCCTTTGGGTATTTATTCAAAAGCTTTAAAACCTTACCATTTCATAATAGAAACAAAGACGCTCCACGAGGGAACCAGCCGGGAGTGCTTATTCCCCCAAGCGTCTGCATCCCACTGTGAAATAAAGATCTCAGTGCTGACTGGCAGATGAGAAACAGTGACAGATGTTTGGCAGCTGGGCTGCTTCTTGGCTATGCTCACTGTACATACCAGAGCCCTTGAGAAAACGTATTTTCAAGGATCAGGAATCATGTGACTATGATTGGTTTGTTTCCATTTTGACTTTGCAACCTGAACCAAGAGACCCTCCTGTTGTTGGGTCTGCCGATTGCAGGGGAAGCAGCTTCTCCTTTCCAGTCACGGTCTTCTCAGGCTGTTGTTTGACAGTCCTCTGCTTTCTGTTTCAGGTGCCCGGGGAGAGCGAGAAACAGTGGAAGCCAGCTCTGGTTGTCCTGACTGAGAAGGACCTTTTAATCTATGACAGCATGCCGCGGAGGAAGGAAGCCTGGTTCAGCCCAGTTCACTCCTACCCACTTCTTGCCACCAGGTAGCCATGGCCTTGTATTTGGGTAGGATGTGTTTGCAGTTTGAAATTATTGTAATCAATTACAATTATTTTAACACATTCTGTTACTACTTTCTGTTACAACAGTGGTTGAGAGCTCCTCAAGAGTATAGCCACACGTTTTTAGCCAGAGAGATTAATTATCATTTATGGCCAAACATGGGGCAACACAGAGACAAAGAATAAACTGCTTATTTCTCATGAAGGAAAGTGACATCCATGAGACAGTCCCAGCCTGGTCTTCTTCCCCGGTCTCCATCCCCTTCCTTTGAGATGAACTATACACATGTGTTTACAATCTTGAAGTTCAGGTAGAATCCTCAAGCAAGGGTCTTCACTTGGTGGCACAAAGAATGTCATGTGGGAATGTCTCACTGTGCTTTTTAAAACTCGCTCAGCACAAAAGACCCCATAACCAGGTCTTCCTCGGTTGTGTGATGCTTCCTGTGGACGTGGGGCTACCAGGGTCTGTCTGTTTCTTAGGACCTTTGGTGCACCTTTATTGTTCATGTGAAATATTATCTTACTGTGTCATATGCTTACCCCCTTCTTTGTAAAGCTGTATCCTGAGCACAAAAGGGAATCAAACCTGAAATTTGCCTTCAAGGAGCTGACAACTCCCAGACCTGGCTTCTGTTGCCAGTTCTTTCTGTGTGTGCTTTATGATAGTGGGCACAGTTTTCATTATTTCTGTGTCTCTGTTTCTTTACCCAGAAGCTAGGCATGCTAGTGTCATATTTGTGGCCTCCCTGGCATAGTGCCTGGCAATATTGGGTCCTTAAAGGTCCGTTGAATGAGTTAGTGAACAATGTGGGACAAACTCTGGAAGGAGTTTGGTTCAACAGACAGAGCATAGTGGACCGAGGTTTGGGGCTTCTGTTCTGAGTAAAAGATAGACAGAAGCAAGATGGGTTCTCCATTCTGGAGGGACTGAGGTGCCAACCAGCTTATAGTCAAGGCTCAGGTGCAGGGAAAGGAATGAGACCTAGGGGCCACCCGGTAGCGTAGTGGTTAAGTTTGCACACCCCACTTCAGTGGCCCAGGGTTTGCCGGTTTGAATCCTGGGCACAGACCTAAACACCACTCATTAAGCCATGCTGTGGCAGCATTTTACATTCAAAATTCAGGAAGATTGGTACAGATGTTAGCTCAGCAAAAATCTTACTCAAGCAAAAAGAGAAAGAGTGGCAACAGATGTTAGCTCAGGGCCAATCTTCCTCACCAAAAAAAAAGAGAGAGAATAAGACCTAGTAGCAGTGCAAGAGGCAATACAAAATTAAAATGGTAACAGTGAGTAGAATGGAAACTCACTAAAATCCCTCCTCCACTTATCAAGGCCGGCCAGGTGGCACAGTGGTTAAGTTCACACTCTCTGCTTCAGTGGCCCAGGGTTTGCCAGTTTGGATCCTGGGTGCAGATATACACACCGCTTATTAAGCCATGCTGTGGCAGGCATCCCGCATACAAAGTAAAGGAAGATGGGCACAGATGTTAGCTTTGGGCCAATCTTCCTCAGCAAAAAAAGAGGAGGATTGGTGGCAGATGTTAGCTCAGGGCTAATCTTCCTCAAAAAAGAAAATCCCTCCTCCACTTATGGTGGATTATGGAGAACAGCAATGGTGACCTGAAGATGGCAATTATTGGCCCCTGAAGTGAATAGAAGAAGCCTTCAGGCTTAAGAGGCTAGAAACCAGGCCTAGGTTACTTTAAAAAATAAATAAAATAAAATTTAATTTGGAGTCTCTACGTCTCAAACCTTTGGCAGGATAGCTATTAAAGTACTATTGATGTTTACAATAAAACTTCAATAATCAGAACCCAAACATCCTAAAATGTTCCTCTGAAGATTCAGGCTATGCCTTCGGATCCATTCAAATTCAGCCCCATCTCCATCACTTCCTGCAGAGTCCTCATCCATGGGCACTGATGTTCAGATTCTGAGACATTCCTACAACTGAAACCAAAGAAAGATTAGACCACATCACATTTCAGTTACTAAGAAGAGAAATTGGATTTATGCCTCTTGGAATGATTTCCAGGAACAAAAGTTTAAATAAGGTAGAGTTTCTAGGTAACTCTCAGGCAACGTAAAAATAAAACCCTAGAACAGTGCTTTCCCCTCACAGTTTCTGAGCATTCTGACTCATGGAGCCTGCTTTTTCATGCATGCGTATGTGCATTCATTCATTCAGGATTTTAAAAATTCATTTCCTCACTTGCACTAGCCACATTTCAGGTACTCAGCAGTTGTAGCCAGTGGCTACCATTTTGGACCGCACAGATCTAGAACACTTGCATCCTCAGAGAAAGTTCTGTTGGACAGCACCGCCCTAGAGCATAAATGACTACCTTAGAATTTGTCCCGATTTGGGCAAGTGACTGGATGTGCACACTCCCACAGCAGTCCGTCAAAAGCTCATGCTGGGGAGATCTCGTTAAGACGGTGGCGTAGGCAGACTCTGAACTCATCTCCTCCCACAAACACAACCAGGTTACAACTATTTTTGGAAAAATTACCCTGGATAGAAAACTGAAAACTAGATAAAAAGAACCCCCACAGCAATGGACAGTCCTGACTAAGGCAGAAGAGGCAGAAATTCCTTCCGGAGAGAAAAAAAGCCCCCTTCAGGAGCAGCAGGGAAGAACTACTAAAACACCCAGAGAAAAACAGTAACAAAATGGCAATAAACACATTTTTATCAATAGCTACATTAAATGTCAATGGACTAAATGCTCTAATCAAAAGGCATAGGGTGGCCAATTGGATAAAAAAACAAGACCTATATATATGCTGCATCCAAGAGACACACTTCAGACCTAAAGACACTCACAAACTGAAAGTGAAAGGATGGAAAGAGATATTCCATGCAAATGACAAAGAAAAGAGAGCAAGGATAGCAATACTTACATCAGACAAAATAGACTTTAAAACAAAAACTGTAAGAAGAGACAAAGAAGGGCACTACATAATGATAAAGAGAACAATTCAGCAAGAAGATAAAACACTTGTAAATATCTATGCACCCAATATAGGAGAACCTAAATATATAAAGCAATTATTAACAGACATAAAAGGAGAAATAGACAGTAACACAATAATAGTAGGGGGCTTTAACACTCCACTTACACCAATGGATAGATCATCCAAACAGAAGATCAATAAGGAAACACTGGCCTTAAATGACATATTTGACCAGATGGACCTAGTAGATATATACAGAACATTCCATCCCAAAACCACAGAATACAGCAAATATCATTCTCAACAGAGAAAAACTGAAAGCTATCCCTCTAACAACAGGGACCAGGCAAGGATACCCACTTTCACCACTCTTATTTAACATAGTATTGGAAGTCCTAGCCAGAGCAATCAGGCAAGAAAAAGAAATAAAAGGGATCCAAATTGGAAAAGAAGAAGTGAAACTGTCACTCTGTGCAGATGACATGATTTTATATCTAGAAAACCCTAAAGAATCTACTAAAAAAACTTTTAGAAATAATAAATGAATACAGTCAAGTCACAGGATACAAAATCAACATGCAAAAATCAGTTGCATTTCTATACACTAACAATGAAGTAACAGAAAGAGAAATTAAGAATACAATCACATTTACAATTGCAAAAAAAGAATAAAATACCTAGGAATAAACTTAACCAAAGAGGTGAAAGATCTGTACACCAAAAACTATAAAACATTGTTGAAAGAAATTGAGGAAGACACAAAGAAATGGAAAGATATTTGATGCTCTTGGATTGGAATAATTAACCTAGTTAAAATGTCCATACTTCCTAAAGCAATTTACAGATTCAATGCAATCCCTATCAAAGTTCCAACAACATTTTTCACAGAAATAGAACAAAGAATCCTAAAATTTATATGGAACAAGAAAAGACCCCAAATAGCCAAAGGATTCCCTGAGAAAAAAGAACAAAGCTGGAGGTATCACACTCCCTGATTTCAAAATATACTACAAAGCTATAGTAATCAAAACAGCATGGTACTGGCACAAAAACAGACACACAGATCAATGGAACAGAATCGAGAGCCAAGAAATAAATCCACACATTTATGGACAGCTGATATTCAACAAGGGAGCCAAGAGCATGCAATGGAGAAAGGAGAGTCTCTTTAATAAATGGTATTGGGAAAACTGGACAGCCACATGTAAAAGAATGAAAGTAGACCATTATCTTACACCATGCACAAAAACAACTCAAAATGGATTAAAGACTTGAATGTAAGACCCGAAACCATGAAACTTCTAGAAGAAAACATAGGCAATACGTTCTTTGACATTGGTCTTAGCAGTATATTTTGAAGTACCAAGTCTGACCTGGCAAGGGAAACAAAAGAAAACATGAACAAATAGGACTACATCAAACTAAAAAGCTTCTGCACAGCAAGGAAACCATCAACAAAATGAAAAGACAATGTAACAATTGGGAGAATATATTTGCAAACCATGTATTAGATAAGGGGTTAATATCCAAAATATACAAAGAATTCATACACCTCAACAACCCAATTAAAAAATGGGCAAAATATCTGAACAGAGATTTCTCCAAAGAAGATATACGGATGGCCAACAGGCATATGAAAAGATGCTCAACATCATTAGCTATCAGGGAAATTCAAATCAAAAATACAATGAGATACCACCTCACTCCCATCAGAATGGCTATAATTAACAAGACAGGAAACAACAAGTGTTGGAGAGGATGTGGAGAGAAGGGAACCCTCATACACTGCTGGTGGGAGTGCAAACTGGTGCAGCCACTATGGAAAGCAGTATGGAGTATCCTCAGAAAATTAAGACTAGATCTACCATGTGATCCAGCTATCCCACTGCTGGGTATTTATCCAAAGAGCTTGAAAATACAAATGCACAAAGATACATGCACCCCTATGTTCATTGCAGCATCATTCACAATAGCCAAGACTTGGAAGCAACCTAGGTGCCCATTAAGGGACAAATGGGTAAAGAAGATGTGGTATACATACACAATGGAATACGACTCAGCCATAAGAAATGATGAAATCTGGCCATTTGGGATAACATTTTGGGATAACCTTGAGAGTGTTATGCTAAGTGAAATAAGTCAGAGGGAGAAAGTCAAATACTATATGATCTCACTCATAAGGAGAAGAGAAAAACATAGCCACAGAGATTGGGTTTGTGGGTACCATAGGGGATGGGGGGGAGGGCAAAATGGGGAATTAGGCTCACATGTGTTGTGATGGACTATAATTAGTTTTTGGGTGGTGAACATGATGTAATCTACACAGAATTTGAAATATATTATGATGTACATCTGAAAGCTATATAACGTTATAATCCAATGTTACTGCAATAAAAAATTTAAAAAAGCTCACACTGCCTGGCCAGGTGTCATCCTGCAGGCCCTTCAGGGTGTCGGCATAAGCAGGGCACCACCAGCTCAGGGCATTCACCAGAGAAAGCCATGGATGTGAACCCTTAAAAGCAAAGTCCCCAGTAAGGGGCATGAGTGCGCAGACTCAGGAAATGGCATCTGAATAGGTTTGGGGGGGGGCACCGAAAGGATCTGTTACAGGCTCACAAGCCCCAGGGATGCCAGGTCTGGATTGTGAGCAAAGCTCACCAATAACCTAAAACCATAAGCCTGCATCTGATATGGACATAGAAAATGGAAACCGCTTCACTGCAAACTGTGCTCTTTTAGAACAGAAGATAGAGCGTGGAAAAATCAGTGTCTACAATCTAAACATAAAGGAGATGCAGCGGTGATAATTGACCTCCCAAATCACTGCCCCTTTCCCAAACGACCCAGCCTGACCACTGAACTGCAAAATAAAAATGTGTTATTGTATGTGTATGTTAGTTCTGTGAGCAAGAATAAAATTAGGCCCATAATCATGACCCTTATCTCCAGCCAGCAGCCTGTGAGGCAGAGTATGTCCGAGATGTTAAGATGCCACTGGCTTCTTGTTCTCACTTCATGCCCTTGAGCTAGTAGGTAACTTGCCACCTGCTCCGGAGCAGCAGCCTGGAAATGTAAGAGCTGGAGTCTCCATCTTGGATTTTCTCCCACTGAGACGGTGCTTAACCCCAGGCTGATCGCTCTACCTCCCTCTTTCAGAGGGCTCATCTGCTAAACGCGCTTGGTGGGATGCCCGAGTGTCCAAAGCCCAGGGGGAGCCATACTTTGGTGAAGTCGACTTGTAACTGACCCTTTGGCTTATGCATCAGCCAGTGTGGTTTGCATGCAGTGGTCATGGTCAGCTTCTCTCCATGACTCTGTGACTCTGTGGATGTGCCTAGAAAAAGACTTTTGGGATGCAAACAAACAACAACAAAAAATGACCCCTCCCTTCTCTGTGTGATGATGCTGGGGAGATGTAGCCCTCTGTGGCTGCAGGCTGGGCTTGTGAATGAGTTGCTGTGAAGGCAATTCATCCCAGCTGAAGACTGAAGTAATTCTATCCTCGCGGGTCAAGCCAGCTCTCTGAAGGGGGAGGCTGGGCTGAGGCTGTTTCTACCAGAAGTGGTAGAAATCAAAGGAAGACTCTGGATCCTTCCATTATAGAGGTTAGCCCACTACTTCCGTTGGCTGCTTCCCTAGCCACATATTTAAGTTTGAGTAACTCTTTCCTTTACTTCTCACATGTTCTATACAGTTGCTTGTGGCACTGTGTCCTTTGTACATGAGCATTTGGGCCCATAGCCTGTCTTGTAGTATTATTTGTCTTTGAGTGCATTTTTCTAAAGAAAAGTGGTCATATCTTTTTTAAATATCTTTTTTAAACCTTTTATAATTTATAAACAATATAATATATGAGGTATAATTTATAAACAATAGTGCACACAGATCTTAAATTTACAGCTTAATTTTTATGTATGGATATACAGCCATGTCTTCTAAAATTTTATTACAAAGTGTCTACTAAGTAATCATCCTGGGTGAGATTATCAAGAAGGCCATAGTAGTTCTATTTGCAAAGAGACCCAGGTGGTAATAAAGCAGTGGCTGACCTTTGTGGAGGGAGCATAGATCAAGGCCAAGTGTTTTAAATGAGTTCTATCCGAGTTTGCACAGCTTGCCCAATTTAAGGATCACCTGGTCACTTATTAAAGATTCTGGCCCTGAGAACTCTGTTCTGGAGATTCAGGCTCAGTAGGCCAGGGTTGGGAGTCAGGAGTATTTGCTTTTAACAAGCATCAGGCAAATGTAGTCCTCAGGGTTACCACATCCAACCCTTACAACCCTGTGAAGTTTATGTTTTATTCCTATTTCACAGATAAGTAAACTGAGGAACTAAGAGGTTAAGTAACTTATCCACAGTCGGACACCTAGTAAGAGAGAGACCTGAGATTCTGATTCTGCGTCCACCTTCTTACCCACTGTTCTCTGCAGCCTCCCTGGGTGTGTTCTTATTCCCTGGAGTTTTAGTGGCTCTCTGAATTTGCTCAGTGTATCACATAAATCTTTCCTTAGCTCTTCTGAAGACTTAATCATGCAATAAGTGGCCACCCAGATCACACAGCAGAGTGAGGACAGAGCTGTGGCTGCTATCAGAGACTTAAGAGTTTCGCCCCACAGCTTAGACCAAGGGTTCTGAAAGTGGGGTCCCCAGACCAGCAGCATGAGCACCACCTGGGAACTTGTTAGACATGCAAATTCTCTGCCCCCCTCCAGGCCAATTGAATCAGGAGCTCTGGAGGTGGGGCCAGCCCTTCTATGAGTGAACGATCTCTCCAGGGGTTTCTGATGCAGGCTACAGTTCGAGAACCACCAGTTTGGAAGACTATCATCTGCTGCCTCCCACACTCCCATGGTTCGTGATAGGAGAGAAACTCCACAGCAAGGACTTGGTTCTTTCTTCTCTGTGGTTCTACGGAACACTTTTGCCTCAAGCTATGGTGAACACCAATGAATTAGTTCAAAGGCTGTCCTGGATCCAGATGCTCACAGAGTCATCAACGGCTACTAAAATGTGCTGTATGGCTACCTTGCTTCTTCACTTCATGTGTCATGTCAATGTGAAGTCATTTTAATGACTGCATAGCGTTCCGTAGCATGGATGCTCCAGTGCACAGGTTCTGGAAACTTATAACATGGCTCCAAATCCCAGCTACTCACCAGCTTTGGAATCTTAGGCAAACTTTGTAATCTCTTTTTGCTTCATGTCTCTCATCTGTAACAGTGGATAATACCTGTACTTCCCAGAGAGGTTTGTCATAAGGATTACATTAGACAATGTACAGTGCATAGGATAGTGCTAGAGGCATGGTAAGTGCTAAATACATTTAGTTATTATTCCTCTTAGTTTTTAACCCTTTCTTTATTTTTGAATTTGTAACTGCATTGGCCATATTTTTAAAACAACTCTCTCACACTGGAACTGTGACCAACCAAACTCCATAGGTAATCGTCATAGCACCTTCTAAGAAATCTTTTAAAATCCAACTTGTTAGTAAAAAAGAAAAATAGAAAAATAAGCAGACAGAAAGTCTCAAAAAGCATCTCCTTAAAAAAAAATACAACTTTATTTACTGGTAGAGAGGAAAGATCACAGTGTTGGATTTCACAGACTGGGGTTCACACTCCAGTTTGCCCAGTCAAGCCCCAGTTTACAGGCTGTGTGACTTTGAACAGATCACTGCTGTCTGATCTTCAGTTTCGTCATCTGAAAACTAGGATCATGCCATCTACTACCGACAGATCATGAAAATTCAAATATGAGGACAATGTTAGGCAGCTTGGGCTGCCATAACAAAATACCGTAAACTAGGTGGCTTAAGCAATAGAGAATTATTCTCTCACAGTTCTGGAGGCTGGAAGTCCAAGACCAGGGTGCCAGCACGGCCAGTTTCTGGTAAGGGCTCTCTTCTTGGTATGTAGGTGGCCACCATCTTGCTTTGTGCTCACATGCCTTCTTTGTGCGCATGCAAGGAGAGAGTGAGAAGGAGAGCTCCATGTCTCTTTTTATAGAGACTAATCCCATCAGAGCAGGGTCACACCCTCATGACCTCATTTAACCTTAATGACTTTCTTATTGGCCCTGTCTCTAAATATAGTCAAATTGTGGGTTAAGATTTCCACATAGGAATTGACCGAGTGGGAGCGGGGCAGCGTTGAATCCATAGCAATGATATAAATACAGCGTTATTTAGCATAATGTCACATAGCAGGACTGGGCAGTTGTCAGTCTCCTTCCTTTCGCCTTACCAGTGCTGGGAAGCATTGTTCAGAATGTCACACAGTCTTTTTTTTTTCCCCCTTGCACAAGAAGAACTGGCTGAGACCATAGCCAGTAGGAAACTGGGTTCTTCTAAAATCAAGTTGCTCCCTCAGAGACTTCATAATTGATTTGTTTATTTATTTAGGTTTTTTTTTTTAGGCCCAGGCACATCTAATTTATATTTTTCTGGAAGTTGTAAATATGATTGTGTTTCATAGCAGTGGCACCAGAAATGCTCACAACATGTTCTTGGTGTCAACTGCCATGCAGAGAAGTTTATGAGCAGTCACCTCTCCCACTGACGAACTTCAACGGCGCCTCTGTGCGTCGATGGTGCAATTTATAGTGGTGCGCTCAGGAAGTCTGCAAACATGTTGTAACTTCAGCTATTCTCATTCCTCAGCTTTTTATGAGTCCTTGGGAAAACATTTTTTGCTTAGCCAAAGCTTATTTGATGTGGCTGAACATTAAAAAAGAAAAAAGGTACTCTTGCCCATATGGAGTAAGTGTGTTGGTTTTTTGTCAGTGTCGTCATAATTGGCGAATGAGATAGGCCTACATAGAGCCAAGATTAAGGTCGCAATATTTCTGGAATTCTAGAGGAGGTTTAACCCAGAAATTCTGCACACCCAGCCCCAGTGGTTGGCGAAAGTTCGGAAGCACAGAGCTTGTAAAAAGAGTGACGCTGCTCTGAGCCCAGTTCTCTGACCTGTGGGCCTGAGAAGGGTTAGGAGTAGCTGAAAAAGAGGAACTGACGAACATGCACTTCTCTCCTTTGATACCACTTGGGAGGCAAAGATACTGAATGTTTCCACTAAACATGTTGGGTCAACTTTGGTGCTTAAAGGACTAACCTGTTTCTAAGTGTTAAAAGTAGTGGCTGCCTCAGGCCAGCCTCAGGAATTTTAGGAATGCTTTCCACGGGGAAAGTTTGGCCAATTGCATGTGTCAAACATTACATTACAATCAGCCTGTGGTTTTCACACTGAGCCTGGGAGGCCTCCTCACTCTTAGGGAATGTGGGCATCTTCCAAGGGCGTTCCCTAGGGTAGTGTAAAAGGATCTACACACCCAAGGATCTACACACTGTCAAACTGAAAAGTGTGGGGTTTGCCTACACACTCCTCCATCTCATTTGTTCCCATATACATAGTGCTCACACTAGTGGCCTGCCTCTACCCTCCCTCTTATCAATCCGGGAGCTCCTTCAAATTGGTGGGTGGGAGATTAGCAGAGTAAGGAAATCCATGGACTTTAGAATCACACAAACTAGAATTTAAATCCTGAGACCTCTACTTGCAATGTGATCTTGGGCAAAATATCAATCTCTCTGAATCCAGGTCTCCTCACCTCTGTGAAGGGACCAATTGTATCTTCTGCTTCATACAGTGTTGATAGGACCAATTGCAACAGTATGTGTGAATGTTTAGCCTATGACTGAGACACAGTAAGTAGTTGATAAATGTTGGCAATTGTTAAGGTTGGAGAAAATAATTGAAATTAATGTATGAATAACTGATAAGTTATCAGACATATTTGATCCTACCTGTAATACTGCATTTATCAGGGACTTGTAGTGTCTTAAATCAAAGTCATTGAGATATAAGGAGTGTGCTAATGAAGAGTCGTTGGTTGGTTTGTGGGGAGAGGGAAGCGTGAGATGGAAATGGGGAGACTGGAACCCCTCAACTCACACCACGAAGCTGGTTCTGAATGCTACATGTAACAACCCCTCAGGTAGGTGGCCTACTGATGGCTTCCTCCTTAGGGGAGGAGTGTTCAGTTTAATTTAAGAAACTTTTAATAGGCTTCTGTTAGGGGCCAACACCGTACTAGGGGCTAATGGTAGGGGGAAAAAAAGTGCACAATGTGAGAGATAAAAGCCAAGGGTTATCAGAGCTAATTGTTCAGGTTATTGACTCATGGTTTCATTTCCCCAGGAAAATAGGAGTAATTTTAATTGTCATTACAGTACATGGAGAAGTTCTTGACTAATTTTAATTGTCAATACCTTACATGGAGAAGTTTTTATAATACATATTTTATACACGTTGTGATACACATTGAACTAATTAAAACATAGATGGGATGAGGGAATATGTAAGAGACAAGCAGAAAACTCAAAGAATATATTTAAAAACTAGAGTTCTGGGGGTGGCCCAGTGGCGCAGTGGTTAAGTGCGCACATTCCGCTTCGGCGACCCAGGGCTCACTGGTCCAGATCCCGGGTGTGGACATGGTACCACTTGGCAAGCCATGCTGTGGTAGGCGTCCCACATATAAAGTAGAGGAAGATGGGCATGGATATTAGCTCAGGGCCAGTCTTCCTCAGCACAAAGATGAGTATTGGCAGCAGTTAGCTCAGGGCTAATCTTCTTCAAAAAAAACCATAAAATAAAAATTAGAGTTCTAAGATTGCTAAACAAGAAAAAGACAGTTAATTCACCAGGAAAAATTTCCCCATACATGGAGCTATCATGAGGTGAGACTACGGATGTAGGTTGTGAGTCTTTTTCATCTCTGAAGAAGGAAAGTGCACAGATGCGTCACACCCATGGGTGACCTGAATCATTCATTATACTTTCTCACTTTAATTTCCTTCCTACCTGTAGTTGATGAGCTGGAGTTTGCCCCTTCTCCTGGTAGGATGGAAAGAGTATAGACTCTGTATCCATATGGACCTGGATTCAAATTCTGGATGCTCACTGTGTGATCCCGGGCAGCTACTTTACCACACAGCACCATGAATTCCTTGTTTGTAAAGTGGAGCTCGTAACACCACTTTCAAAGAGTCTTTGTGGAGACTAAATTAGATAGTGTATCAGTGTAACCTTTCACATAGTAGGCATCTACTTTCTTCCCTCCATATTACTGCTGCCGGCTGCTGTGAAAGGTCATGAGGGCATGGAGAAGGTATGGAGGACAATCGCTAGTCTCTGGAAATCCACCCAGATAATACCACAGAATTGTCAAGAATTGGCTCCTATCTGTTTTGCTGCTCATTCTCTTATATTAAATTGTTCTTTGCTTATAGTCAGTATCCCTCAATAATGTCAGCTTTCCAAGAGGTGGGACCTTGCCTAACTCTTTCACCACCACATCCAGATGAAAAGAAGTTTAGAAGATAGAAATGAGGCAATTGTTCAGCTTTCTTGGCTGAGAGAGAGCATGCTGGTTCCTAGGCAGCCCCTCCTATCAGAGTGTGTTGACTGGTCTTCATTAGGGGTGGCCAATGGATGGTAGTATTCAAGAGCACCAGAACCATTTAAGAGATCTGACCAGTTGCTTTTTCCTTCTTTTTTGTGGCTTGCATTGTGGCATATGCTGGGAGATGCTAATTACAGCAATTAAGTAAAATAAGGATGTAATATTTCTTAGCAACCCAGTCACCTAATGTGTAATTTTACTAATTTGGCTGAATCTGTGTGCTGCAACTGTTTTTTGTTTTAATTAAGGACATTAATATAATGTTTTTGTATGGAACATTTTATATAACATTTTCTAACATCTATCCAGAATTAAATTAGTGTATAAGCATCCCTTGTGAGACAGGTTTTTTGTTTTTGTTTTTCTCCTAACCAATCAAGCAAAGGGGCATATCTGAGGATCTAGGAACAATACTCAGCCTAGCACCTCAGTTATGGGTAGAGAAACATTTGGCCTGGCCTCCTGCAGGAATGAGTATTTCTACTGCCAATTCCCCCAAGTCTTGGACAAAGAATTTGACCTGAAATTGGGCTTATCACACCGTTACACTGAGCCTCATGGAATCCACCACTTTGGGCATTTGAAGTAATTTTAACACATTTCATCCTTTCTTTTTATCTGGGTTAGGGACCCATTTATATACAATTCCTTAAATGTACACTGGATCCATAATGTGAAATCTTGATGACTTTCACTTTTTTGATAAAATGGTAACCTTCTACTCTCAGACGAAAAAGGTAGCTCTGACTCTCTAAACCAACCAAGTCACTACTAAAAACACTAGTTGCTAAAGATGGATTTGAAAGAAGAAACAGGAAATGGATGTTAGGCTAATTTCATAGAACCTCTCACCCCAGTTACCCTTCAAGATCACTATTTCTCAGGGCTGAATTAATCTGGAAATTAGCATTTAGTGGATGTAAACCTAAGTTCTTTGAATTTCGTGTTAGCTACTGTTTTGTGTGGTTGAGGGACTGAGGGTGGAAGAGAAATCATAGCACCTTATAGCAGTCATGAATCACAAACTTCCTGGAAAACAGTCCTCCTTCTAGTCTAGCTATTCATTTAGTCGTTCATTTAACAAGCATTTACTGAGTGCCTGCTATATGCCTGGAATTGTTCTAGGTGCTAGGCGTACAGCAGGGAATAATCAAATAAAAAGTCCTACCCTGATCAAACTAATGACAATAATAGCTATTATTATATATTCTGTGCTTGGCGCTGTTTCATGCAGTATTCATATAACTCATTTCATCCTCACAGCAACACCGTGAGGTAGGCATATTGTTATTTCCAGTTTGCATTTGAGCAATCTGAGACACGGAGAGTTTAAGAAACTTGCCAAGGTCACACAGTTGACAAGTAGCCAAGTTGGGGTGTCTGGCTCTCTGCTCCATTCCCTCCTATCTATGGCTTCCCTCTCTTGCCCCACTGTCTAATATTATATGGTTCTATTCATTTCTTCACTTCGTCACACCCCTGGCTGATAGGAAATGTAAAATTTTGCTGGGGTTTGTGGCCTTGCTTCCAACCATGGGAATGTCTATCTGAATTTTGTAACCCAGGGAACAAAGCATGTCCTTGGGCTTCTCAAACAGTTTCAGATAAAACTTAGAAATTGGCTGTGAATTGCAGACTGGAAGCCTGTCCCAGGGTGCCAGTATATTTTTCTGGCTGGTTAAGAAACTTGTCTTCTCTTGGGAGACAGCATTTTCTTGATTGCTATAGTTTAGTCCCTGCCACAGAGAAGAGACAGATGGTCATATTTTTAAGGGTACACAAATAGCTTAAAAATGTAAAATAATTGAAAGATAAATAATAGCTATTTCAGAGTCCCCCCGCCCCCCTCCAAGACTGCAGGTCAGGAAAGATCTTTGGGAAGAATCTTCAGCGGAATGTAAAAAGCTGTTCCTGGCAGAATGGGAAAATCTCAGGCAGACATATTCTATGCTTAGCCCTACCTTTTCAAATCTCCAAATGATGACTTTTAAAATCTTAATGTCCAACTGACATTTACTTGGAACTTAGTGTCCAGAATCTGACTACGGTAATGTGTTCCCAAATGTGTGTAAATCAGAAGCCCATTTGGAGGCCTTTTCGCTGGCCCCAAATTTCAAAGCATTTCAGAAAATGTCAATTATGTGTATGTGTGTGTGTGTGTGTGTACTTTCCTTTGCAAAATTGAACTCACATTTTAAGAATGGTTTGCAAAACTTGCATTCGTGTACTTATTCAGCCAACATATATCAAACACCTGTCACATGTCAGGGAGAGTGCTAGACACCATGGAATCAATGAGACATGGGACAAGACTCCTCCCCTGAAGGACATAAAGGTCAGATGAGGTGGTAATCTTAAAACAGTGGGATAAAGTGATGATGTGTGTGAGTCCAGAGAAGGGCTGCCTACCTCAAGGAGATCTTGGTCTCAAGCTCCCAGAGATCGCAACGTGGTCAATGGCAAGTTTGTTTCCCCCAACATCTTCTTGCCCAGGAGCTGTCAACTTTGACACATGAGCTACAAAACTTACAGAGTGGGCTCCCAAGAACACCTGCTGGCTGCCAGCTTAGGCAGTCTCGGCTTTGCTGGAAGGGCTCCTACCTCACCTTAGATCCCAAGAAGCAAATAATCTGCTCCAAGTATGGTTCTCCCTGGATAAGCCAAGGTGCAGGGATGGCTTTGATCAAACCATAGACTCTCAAGGGGAGAACTCTCCCTGCCATCTCTGGAAAGTCACTGGCCAGTCTATGCTTGAACACTTCCACAGATATTGCAGGCATTTATGCTTTCCTCCTTCCTCCTTCCCATTCTTCACACAAAGTCTTCTCTTTTCCAGACAAAGTATCCCCAAACGTACTCTTCATGAAATAGTTTTAGGTGCTTTGCTGTTTTGTTTATTGTCTTCTAACATCAAATTTGTATGGAACTGTATTTCAGTATCACTGCTTTCCTTTGTAATTTATTTACTTTGTGAATTTACACACATTATTCAGAGTAAGGGTCCGGAGGCTTCCTTAGACTGCCGAAGGGATTCATGGCATGAAAAGATTAAGAAGTCCTCTCTTAAAGCTTCATGCCTGGGACTGAATGCTGTATTTCAGGTGTGATCTGATCAGTGCAGGGGAACACAGGACCATGACTTGCTTCCATTCCATTAATGCAGTTTAAGTTCACGTTCGTGCTGTTGGTAGCTCTGGCTTGGGTCACCCATCAATTAAATTTCCAGTGATGCTTCTATACCCTGTCTCCCCCATTCTGGTTTGTTGTTGTTGTTAGTTTGCGGCCCTAACTGCAGTGCTTAATAATCTTACATCTGATTCTATGTTTCTTCTTCTTCCCAGTTTTGGACCATCCACTGATTTGATGTCCATGTTCTTTGCAACTTCACATAAGTCATTGATAAAAATGTTTCACAGGACAGGCCTGAGGCCATAGCTCTGCCTTCATCCCTGCTTAAATTGACCCATCATAGCCATGGTCACTTAGCAAAACACTTATCTTACTGATAAGCTTTGTCCCCAATACTTATTCCTTTTAAGTCCAAATGAATATTGAAGGAAACTTGGTCAATATGCTCTTTCTGAATATTCACTTTATCTATTACTTTTCTAGCAATCTTGTTTCTTTTTTTTTTAAGCTTGGCACCTGGAATAACATCTGTTGCCAATCTATTTTTTTTTTCTCCCCAAAGCCCCCCAGTACATAGCTGTATATTTTAGTTGTGGGTCCTTCTAGTTGTGGCATGCAGGACACCACCTCAGCATGGCTTGATGAGCGGTGCCATGTCCACGCTCAGGATCCAAACAGGTGAAAACCCTGGGCTGCTGAAGTGGAGCGTGTGAACTTAACCACTCAGCCATGGGGCTGGCCCTGCAATCTTGTTTCTGACTGAAACAGTTGGATGTAAGAAAGCCACATAGACCCTCATGAACTACTGTTTCCTTTTTTCCAAAGAAAAAAAATGAGTACTTGAAAAATCCATTCTAGAATCTTGCCTGGAAACAGGTTCACAGAATCTACTTTATTCCATGTTTTGAAAATCAGGATATAATTTCCACTTTTCCAGTCTTTCAACATCCTGCTTGTTCTCCCTGATTTCCCAAAGATTCCCTCAGCATTTCACTTTCGTAGTGTTTAAGTCTTTCCAGGACCTTTGTATGTAATCTTCCCGGCAAGGACCTGAGTTCATTTGAGGCAGCAGGGTGCCCACTTCCAAAGGCCACTCCCTTCTGGGCTTCCACTGCACCTTCCTCAGGCTCAAATTGCAAAACCATTCTTTTCATAAAGCAATAAAGCAAGAACCTGCAAGTTATATTTTCTCTCAGCCATCCATCAATATCACTGTTAGCCTGAAGATGCAAAGCTACATCTTCCTTATCTTCTTGCACCACAGACATCTAAAGATAGCAACTCATGTTGTCTCTGGCATTGTTAGGAAACCTTTCCTCATTTGGACCCTCAGTCCCACATTTAAATGACTATTTCTTTTGAATAGTGTTTTGACTCTCAGTGCAAACTTCCTATTCTTTGCAGTGGACATGACCCTTGTGGATCCTGGTGTTACTTAGCTGAGAACCCAGGTTTTGGGTTCTTAAGATCTTAAGGACCTTCTGCTTTAGCTTATGTTGAGTCTAGGGGGCCTGTGAGCCCTCTGAGTGGAGATGCTCAGTGAGCAAACTATTGGACAATACAATATCCTAAATTGTTTTATTGGCTTGGAGTCAGAAATGTGCCAATACAAATTCATCTCAAGAGAAAAATTTCACAGAGCATTTATGAATGTAACCATTCCACTGTTTTTCTCTATCTCTTCCTAGTAGTTCCACGCCTATCACCGTGGCAGCTCACATAACAAAAAGAGGTAAGAGAAAGGATCTTGCTCTTATCTTGTCCAGTGGCCTTGTCTCATCTTTGCAATGTCATAATTTATAGAACAACCAAATCTCTGGTCTCCTCAAGATGGCATAGTGGTGAATGTCCACATGTCTATGTATCATCTCCAGCTTATTGCTATTGACAATCAAAAGCAGTTAGTTGGGGGTGATATAAAAAACAAAGGAACTTTATTATTTTCAACATCTTAATAGGAATGAAGCAACAAATATGTTGATAAATGTGAGGTCCTTCTTTGTTCTTGTACCAGAATCCACTGCTCTCCATTCTTGTGACAGACCTGCTTTTCCTGGAGGTTCAGACACCCTCTAGAGGAAGATCTTCTTACTAATTGGGTCCCCCCAATGAGGAGGAATAATTCTCCACCCATCCACCCACCCCTGGCTCATATCCTCCGTTTGTCATCTACCAGAGGCTGGTTCTGACTCTCTTCTGTATTCTGGGAATAAGTCTCTGAAGAACTGGAGCTGAATCTGGAGTTAAGAGGCTGTGGGAATTAGGAGGGAAGAGAGTATTTCTTCTTTTGAGCTATATCTCCTCAAGGCTTGGGCCATGTCTGTTCTGCTCACACTATTCCTAGTCTTGAGTCTGCACAGAGTAGGTACTTTTATTAGTCTCCTAGGGCTGCCATAACAAAAACCACAGGCTGGGTGACTTAAACAACAGAGATTAATCTTCTCACAGTTCTGGAGGCTAAAAGTTCAAGATCAGGTGCTGTGAGAGTTGGTTTCTGATAAGGATTTTCTTCCTGGCTTACAGACAGCTGCCTTCTTGCTCTGTTCTCACATGGCCTTTTCTCTGTGTGCATGGAGGGAGAGAGATCTCTGAAATCTTTTCTTTATCTTATAAGGACACCAATTATTGGTTAAGGCCCAACCCTTATTATCTCGCTTAATCTTTCTCACCTCCTTATAAGCCCTATTTCCAAGTACAGTCACATTGGGGGTTAGGACTTCAACGTGCAAATTTTAGGAGGACACAACTCAGTCCCTAACAGTCCTCCATGAATATCATGGGATGTATGAGTTGGAGAATGGCAAAATCTTTATTGATTGATTGAATGAATAAATGACTTAGTGAGTGATTTTTGGTAGTTAGGTGGAAGGAGGGGAGAAGAGACCCGGACAGGGCAGAAAGCCCCTCTAAGTCCCCTGAGAACACCCCTGAATCCAAAAGGATCCTGTAGTTTCAACCGGCAGGTCTCAGCATCTCTCCTGCCTCATTTGCTGGAGGCCAGTTTGTTCATGTAAGGGATTAATGAGGCCACAGGTGTAGGTTTCATCCCATGTGGATCAGTTAACTTCATTCTGAGAAAGGCTATTCCATAGGCACAGCCTGCAGGTGCTAGGTCTTGGGAGCTAGACATGGACAATTTAGAATAACCCAGACACAAACAAATGCAAGAGGACATAGATGAACTCACCTAGTCTTCCAACACTGAAATGCCACTAACGTGAAACAAACAACGAACAATCCCTGTATACCACACTGAGTCAGAATGCATGTATTTTTCAGTGCAATGGGAATCCTGACTCTAAGAATTAAAGTGAAAGATTTGGGTTCATTTCACCTCATAGCCTTTTAAAGCTAATCTTTAAACTGTGTCGTATATGTTGCTTACAGAAAATTTTAAGAATTTAAAAAAACATAAGAAGAAGTGAAATCACCCATAAAGTTGCTTGGCATTTTAATGGATACGTCTCCAAGCTTTTCTTTTGCATAGTTGAATTGCGTATCTAGAAATTTTCAAAAGATATATATTCATTTCCCCATACCTACATGGGTATTTATAAAATAATTTTCAAGGTCTGCGGATGTGTACTCGTATGCATCATGTGAATATCTGATAAAGTTCACTTGATTTTAACCCGGAAAAAGCATCCTTTTGTTACTAGTGTGCACACATGGTAACGGAAAAGACAATTTGCTTTATCTCAGAGTTTTCATACAGTTCTGTATGTTTCATTAACCAATCCTGGTGTATTCAAAAAAGCACATAATTCAGCATGCCTGCTATTTGTCAGATGGCAAATCAACTTGTTTTTTACTATAAATATTAGATAATTCACACTTGTTTAGTTGAAAAGTCAATTTTTCCTCTTCCCTTTTCTTTTCAATCAATGAGAATTTGGTGATGAGACAAATAACAGAGAATATGAGTAGTCCTCCCTACAAAGGTTCTTTTTTCATCATTACTTCCTATGACACACTGAGTTTCCCCGTCAGGGACTTCCGGTGCGTGATGTTGGTCAGCTAGATACAGGGCTTTCTCTTACCGTGTTATATTCTGTTGGTAATTTCATTCCTCAAACCCAGTTCTACCAAATGTGAATTTTCTAATGAATTGCGTTTTCTAGTTATTGTCGGCTTCAATTTTATAGTCTCTCTGGAGAAAAACAAATATTGATAGGAAATTCACAGAAAAACATTTTCCGTGAGAGTGGTATATCTTTTTCTCATTTCAGTTGTGCCTCTATGCCACATTTACACTGGCCCTGAATTGTGACAGGGTTGATATCCCCTGGATGGAAATTTAGGGGATAGAAAGTGAGAACACATTAGGCCAGAGAAGGCATCAGGGAGCTAATTTTTATTGAATGCTTACTATGAGGCACTGAATACTGGATTAAGTGCATTATGTATTTTATTATATTTAATCCTAATCATGTGAGGCAGGAATTATATTTTCAAAATAAGAAAACTGAGAGTATGGGCAAGGGATGGAAACAATACTTATTGAATATAATCAATATGCTAGGTTCTGTACTACATACAGCACATAGATTATTTCATTTGATCTTCACAATGCTACCTTATGAGGTAGTAATTTTTAGAACATTTAACAGATGGCAGAATGGGGATCTAATGAAGGTTTTTATGCCTCCCAAAACTGTATCTCATTTCAGTTTACCATGCAGCCTGCCAGAAGTGCCAAACTGATAGAGACTTTAAGATTTTAAAAAGAAAGAGCTAGATATATATGTGTATATTTTGTGTGTGTGTGAGGAAGATTGGCCCTGAGCTAACATCCATTACCGATCTTCCTTGTTTTTTTTTACTTGAGGAAGGAGTGTTGCTGAGCTAACATCTGTGCCAGTCTTCCTCTATTTTGTATGTGGGATGCTGCCACAGTAAGGCTTGATGAGTGGTGTGTACGTCCACACCCAGGATCTGAACCCCTAAACCCCAGGCTCCAGAAGTGGAGCAAGAGAACTTAACCACTAAGTTATATTCCTTAAAGCAACTAAAAGGTAAACTTTGAGAATTAAAAACACTTCTGAGCACTTAAGAAAACACCATATAAATTCATGCTATTTACACAGACCTTTTCTTGATGAATTTTTACCTGAGCTTAAAACCCTTTAAAACCTATGTTGGGCTTTTGAGAAATACTTTCTGTTTTCTTTACCGTCATGTAGATTTTGAAACCTCCAGCAGCTTCTCAGTCACTCTTGTTCGCATCTCATTACAAAATGTCCTCCTCTCGAATGGGACTCGTCTCTAGGTGTTACGGCCCTGCCTGTGGGCGCCCATGTCAACCGACTCTTCCCTTAACACTGTCCTAGATTCTCCTCTCAATGAGATTCATGGACCTTCTCTACGTTTTATTATTTCTTTTCTTGAGGCATAATTGCCAAATAACATTATATATATTTAAAGCATACAATATGATGATTTGATATACATGTGAAATGCTTACCACAATCAAGTTAATTAACACATTTCTCACTTCACATGGTTACCTTTTTGGTTTTTTTTGGTGAGAACACTTAAGATCTACTCTGTTAGCAAATTTCAAGTATACACAACAGTGTTGTTAACTGCCATCACCATGCTCTGTGTTAGATCCTCAGAACTTATCCATCGTATAACTAAAAGTTTGTGCCCTTTGACCAATGTCTCCCCACTTTGCCCACCCCCCATACCCTGATTACCATCCTTCTACTCTGTTTCTATGAGTTCAACTTTTCTTTTAGATTCCACATACAAATGATACCATACAGCACTTGTCTTTCTCTGTCTGGTTTATTTCAGTTAGCATAGTGCCCCCCAGGTTCATCCAAGTTCTCACAAATGGCAGGATTTCCTTAATTTTAAAGGCTGAATAATATCCCATTGTGTATATATATCACATTGTCTTTATCCATTTATCCATCAACAGATACTTAGGTGTTTTCCATATCTTAGCTCTTGTGAATGATGCTGCAATGAAGATGGGAATGCAGATATCTCTTGGAGATATTGATTTTGCTTCCTTTGGATGTATTCCCAGAAGTGGGATTGCTGGATCATATGATAGTTCTAATTTTAATTTTTTGAGGAACCTCCATGCTGTTTTCCATAATGGCTGTGCCAATTTACATTCCCACCAGCAGTGCACAAGGGTTCCCTTTTCTCCACATTCTTGCCAACATTTGTTATTTCCTGGGAACTTGTCTATCTTCAAAGAATTTTACAACCAAAAGGTTTTTCAGTGAACCTTTTTCTCCAACTTGGCATTGCAAACCACTAACTCCAACTTTGTCAGTAAAAAAAACGCTCCTCAGAGTTATACAACAAGCTTGTTGCTAGAAACTCAACAGGCTACAATATGTTTTATTGCACTGATCATTTTGTTCTATAATATTTAAGCTTACAAGAGAAAAGAAGCTTTTGGATTTCCTTTATACGGCTTTTAATCTAGAGCTAATAAGCGCTTTGCCTAAGAAAATAACTCTCCCATCCACCAAGTAAATAGACACCTGGAATTTCTGTAGCACATGGTAGAGTTTCTTTCTGTGTTAAAAGATAAGGCTGAAAATGCAAAGACCCTGGAGAGAAGTAACATTAACCAAATTATGCTACCCTGCAAATTATTGATGTTATGGTCTCTCCCAAAAGGAGATTGAGATACTGAGGAGTAGGAGAGAGCAGGAGAGATCCCAGTGTATAAAGGAGCAAGTGAGAAGTGGGAGCCTACTCAGTAAGTAGCACTCGGAGACTTTGATGCCTCCTAGTTTAAGTCTGGTCTTCCAGAAAATATTTACTATGAGAGTCACATTTTATGCTGAGCGTCAGTCCTAAAGTCAGTGTGAAAATCCTGTGTGGTAAAATAACTCTCGAAAATCCCTTAAATCTCCCATAAAGTGCAGTTCTCTTCCATTTGTCAAGAAGTCCAGCATCCCGAGTTCCTTCTCAAGCTTTAACACAGTCATACAGATTGCTCTTCTTCAGTTGCATCCCATGGTTGTTTGCTTGCCTTTGGAGGCTGAATGCATGAAAAATGCAAACCCAGAAGCACATTCCATGCAGCCAGATGCTCCAAACTACAACAAACACAGGGGAACTACATCTAACCTAGGAAATGATTGATTCCCTTTCCCAGCTCATGTTCACACTGGGACATATATATGGCCACAAATGGAATGTTGGGGGACTTTTCCCACACTATTTAAAATGATCTCTCCTTTGTTTACTTAATTCTCTTTCTTTTTGGCTGAATGAGTGTAGCTGAATTTGTCTAACTATAGTTAAAGTCATATTACTCAACTCCCCTGCATATTCAACCAGATGCTCAGTTCTTGGGCAGTGTCTTAATCTCATTCTACTATCAGAGAGGAACTGGGTGAGGAGATGGCAGAAAACCATGGTGAACATCAGGGCATCGTGGATCCTTTGGTTCCCGATTAGAAAAATGAGAGCAAATCACCACTTTGGAGCCTTTAACCAAGTGACGTGTCAGGTGAATGAAGTAGTTTCCATTTTGATGATTGATACCTCTCTTTCTCTCTCTCTCTCTCTCTGTCTCTTTCTTTTCCTCTCTCTCTCTCAATAGGCTGGTCCATTCAGGTCCAGGGAAAGGATCGCCCCAGGCTGGTGTGGATCTGTCCTTTGCAACTCGAACTGGTACCAGGCAGGGGATCGAAACACATCTCTTCAGGGCCGAGATCAGCAGAGACCTCTCCCATTGGACACGGAGCATAGTACAGGGTTGCCACAACTCAGCTGAACTCATTTCTGAAATCACCACAGGTGAGCACTGCTGGCCATGAGCCACCGATGTCACACTCTTACAGGAGGAAAGCACCCTCAACTCCACCCTGGCCTCAAAGTCTTTTCCATTACTGTCCTTGTGGGGCACTTAAAATTCCAGGGGTACGGGGCCAGCCCCATGGCCAAGTGGTTAGGTTCGTGCACTCCGCTGCGGTGGCCAAGGGTTTCGCTGGTTCGGATCCTGGGCGCAGACATGGCACTGCTCGTCAGGCCACATTGAGGTGGCGTCCCACATGCCACAACTAGAAGGACCTACAACTACGTACCTAGGGGGATTTGGGGAGATAAAGCAGAAAGAAAACAAAAAAGATTGGCAACAGTTGTTAGCTCAGGTGCCAATCTTTAAAAAAAAAAAAAGAGTGCTAGCTATGTACTAAACACTGTGTTAAATAAGCTCTTTAAAAAAAAAAAAAAATTCCAGGGGTAAATTTAAATTCCTCTAAATTAGAGCACTTTTTACTAAAATGGAACCCAAGGTTTTGATTGTGAAAAGCCTTACCCCATCTTCAGTCAAGAAAAGTTGGTAACTTGGATACTCAGATGTCATTTTCCTACCAATAACCCAGGGGTGGCTTCCTAGAGGAGTGAACTTTGAGGCACAAACTAGTAGAGTTCTTGTTGGAAACAATAGAAATTTATCACAGAATAAAATTATTGGAAATGGATTAGGTAGCTCACAGAGTTGATCAGAAAACAGGAGAACCAGGCTGTGAAAAAGAGCAGGAACAAAGGCATCTAGAGGAAAAGCCTTGGGAAGAGTCAGCAGGGACCCCTGTCCCTGGTATGAAGGGAGTGGCAGTGGCAGGATGGAAGGAGTGCACAGAGAGTGTGATCCACATTCATGTAGCACTCTGAGAGCGGACTAGTCAATGGTAGAAATGGGATATGTGTGTAGAAGGAAGAACCCTTCCATCCTGTACTGCTTGTTGAGTACTTGCGAAGTGCCAGGCATTGTATATAATGTCTCTTAGTGTTTTTCATACTGCGAAAACAATTCTTTTTGGGTTTTAGGGGACTGGAATTGGCCACCCCGAGATATGTCTCTTTGGCATGAGGATTATTTTGGGCTTGTTAGTTTTAAAAACTGCAGACAGGAAAGAAACTCTGAAAAGCAGAGTTTACTTACCCTTTGTTAAGAGACATTTACATTGTAAAGGAAATCTCCATCTGTAAATGTGTCTCCCTGTCTGTACCAGGAAGGAGGGATGACCCTATCTCTAGAAACTCTTATCAATGCAGAAGGCGAGGACTTAAATCTGCATAATAACCTGACCCTTGTTTACTGCACTTGTCTGGTAATCTCCTGTAACTGACTCCTCCCACCCCCAACATCCTCCTTTGTCTTTAGCTGAAGATGATATTTAAGGTGGTGACTTCGGCCATTTTGGCGAGTTGCTCAGGTGGCCTGAGCCTCTCCCATGTATACATGTTATAAAGCTTTGTTTAATTTTCTCCTGTTATTCTGTCTCATGTGAATTTAATTTGTTCTCTGGCCAGAAGAACCCAGAGCAGGTAGAGGAAATGTCTTCCTCCCCTACAGGGTCCTGAAATAAATTAATTGAGGCAAGAGCAACATTTTAAAAATGAAATTAATTGGAATAGAAATATCAGTGTAAATATTATTTTGTAGAACTTCTGATTCAAATGTGTGTGCGTGTCCTGGGTCACAATACATTGCCTCCTCTCATCTAATCCTCACCATTCCTTTGTCAACCTGACTTTAAAAATCACGAAGCAAATTCCTAAGAAAGGTTCAGTAACCTGCCTGAGATCACACAACAAATAAAGGACAGAGCTGAACTTACCTCTAAAGTGCATTCTTTATTCACTATAGTGTCTTCAGAGACGGAACTTCTCACTGTTAAACCAGTGGTCAAAAAATAACAATTCTGTCCAGGTTGCTGTGATAAATAATTCTCATGCCACTCTCCAAATCATACAAATAGACAGATAGAGGATAGACAGGTGATAGATATAAATACATACATATGTAAATATAGAGATATAGAGAATTTAATTTTTTAATTGGGCAAAGGCAAAATAAGAGACTGGAAAAGTTATATGAATCTAAGCTACATTAATTAACAGACTACATGTTGTAAAATCTTTTACGTTTGTTAAGGTGGATTCCAGTGGTTTTCATCAGCCAGCACAATATATAGTTAACCGTGTCTATAATGCTATTGTTTTTTAGTTTTACTCCGAAAAGCCTCAGATTGCTGACCCCACCTTCAGAGATACTGATTAGCAGTTCTGGGAGAGGGGGCTGGGAATTTGTACCTAATAAGATACCAGGTGGTGCTGATGCTGCTGGTCCATGGACCACTCTGCAAGCAGTACTACACTGGGCTGCAACTTCCTCAGGCCCCCAGGAATATTCTAAAAGATGGGACAGACATCAATGTGTAGTGAGGGTTTCTCCGCATTCCCCCTACTCAGGCAAATATGAAAGACTAGATGTTTTGTAGCATTCTGCTGCAGTATCTCCAAGATTCCCAATGTCTTTTTAAAATTATCCTGAAATTAATCAGTGCCCCCAGGTATTTTCCATCATTGTTGAAAAACTTTTTGGAGTATCACTGAAGCTTTTATTTTTGATGCCTATTCTGTACGACAACAAGAACTGGAGTTTCGAGCCTGAGTTAGAAAAGGCCCAAGCCACCCAAAAACCTAAATTTAATGAAGTTATATGTGTAATATCAGAGAAGAACAGACTCTTTACAGCAAATTCAAGAGTGTTCTAGGATAGAATGGAGATGGCCAAAAGGATTTGGTTTAGTTTACATTCCACAAATTTTGTAAAATCTTTCTCTCTCAATAAACTGAATTCTACTTCAACAGGAAAATAATGAAGCTCTGGATAGTCCAGCCACAGGAGAGTAACAAAGAATTGTATGAACTAAGCTAGATGGGTGGTGGGAGAAAAGAAATTATGGAGATGACCAAAGGTGCAACTCAGTTACAAATTAAAAGATGCCTCCAGAGAGTTGGGGAAAGGGCTTATGTTTTAATCAGAGCTTCAATTAACTTGATAATGTGTTCGGTTTATCCTGTGTAGACTGAGAACATCTTCAGATAACCGATTCCATTATATTAAAGGCCACGAATACCATTTGAGGTCAACTAGAATTAAAAGTAATTGCGATCGGTTAATTCACAATATCTGATGGCATAGCTTTAAAATTCAAATATGGAGGAAGGAAAAAAAATGTTTAGAGCCCATTCGCCCACCTATTCTGCAGTAGAGGTGAAGTGTGTCAAAAACAAGGATTTAAGATGGGAAGCCATAACTACGTCTATGCCACTGTCCTTGGTCATCCTTGGACTGGAAGGGTAGAAGTCTAGGGCCCTTCTAAGAGGAGAACTGAAGATTTAACAAAGGGCTCTGCCCAGAAAGACTCAAGGAAGGGGTGTATGTTTTAACCAGAGCTTCAATTAAAAGCAACCTCATTCTATGAGCAGATAGAGACCCCTGTTTCTTCCCCCAACTCTAAAGGCCTCCCCCACCCCACTGTTTGACTCTGAGAGACTCTTGCCAAGGTCCCTCCCTCCGTCCCTCCATATCCTTAGTACCAGAGTATGAGAAAGATACATGGCACATGGTAGAAAGAACGTGAATTTTGAAATCTAAACCACCTGGGTTGTGACATGTGCATCTCTTTGAGCTTTGCTTTTTTCTCCTAGAATATTAAGCTATGATCGTGCTTCAGAAGTTTGTGGAAAGGTGAAATTAAGTTTGGTTTATAGAGCTGAGCTGAGCTAAGGATGGTACAGAGTAATCAGTAGTGCCCTTACTCTTCTCCTCAGAACCTGTCCCCAGCAAAGAAAATGGCCTGGTTTCCCTAAAGAGTTTTCAGATGCATATGAAGGCCTGAGGCAATTTACTTGCCAGAGTCTGTTAAACGTGGTGTTTTGTGAGGCAAAAAATCCAATCTGATACGGAATAACCTTTTTCAGAACTTTTTGATCCAGGGTTTTAAACGTTCACAAGTCTTCCTAAATGGGAACTTGGATTCTGGCAGCAGTCCCCTGTCCAGCTCATAAGCTTAAAGCTCTGGTCTCTTTTCCTAAATGCACTGGGAACCGTAGATAAAAGCTGGCCCCTGACCTGATCAAGAGGTTTTCATTTGTACCTTTGGATCAGAGGGCACCACGGGGACACCACTGGAGATTCCTAGATGCCACACTGGGCAGAGGGAGGAAGCAGCATTCTTCATGGGAGGGGCCACATCTGATGTCGCTCTGCAACAGCAGCCTTTCCAGGACCCAAGATTATCAGATCATCAGGGAAATTTAAAAAGCACACCTTTCTATTTATAAAATGAGCTTTATTCGACTTTTTTAAAATTAAAAATTAGATAATTTTTGAGCTACTTCCTCCTGACTTCTTAGGTGTGTTATATTTGTTAACGTTGGTAATGTTACCAAGCGGTAGACATGGCCTTGATTGTGTGTGTGTGTGTGTGTGTGTGAGATGATGATCCAGAGGTAGCTTACTCTAAATCAAATGTCAGTTTTTTTCCAAGCTTAGTGGCACAAGGCCATTGGAAGACAAGTACCCTAACTACATAATGTGTTGTCAGATGGTCAGATGAGGGCTGGAGCACATATAAAATTCAGTAAATCCCAGCAAAAGGAACTTCTTTCCATTTATTCCCCTTAGTTTCATGGGGCAAGTTAAATTACAATATCAAAGTCAATGGACAATATTTTCATAAACAATTACTAATTTTCCACTTTAGAAGGTGATTTGTGCCTGGCTTCTGGGACTGGGGAGACTTGAAAGTTAAGTGCCTGGGACAATGGATTGACTTCTGTTGTTCATCCTGTCTGTCTGTCTGTCTGTCTGTCTCTTTCAGCTTGCACCTACAAAAACCAGGAGTGCCGTTTGACCATACATTATGAGAATGGATTTTCTCTTACCACTGAGCCACAGGAGGGTGCCTTTCCCAAGACAATCATACAGTCTCCTTATGAAAAGCTGAAAATGTCTTCAGATGATGGAATCAGGATGCTGTATTTGGATTTTGGAGGCAAAGATGGAGAGTTCGTAAGTGCGCTTTTCTTCAGATGGTGTAATCTCATATATTACCTTATGCGACACACCTGTATGGCTTGCAAACATAACGCTGCCTTATATTTATTTAGCATTTGACTGTTAAAGTATTTGCAGGTTCATATCTTATTTGATTCTTAAAAAACAGTGAGAAGATCCAATTCTTTCACCGTTCTTTACTTTGGTCTCATTTTCTACTGGAGTCTCACATAAATATTTGAGTCAAAGGAAATACTTCTTTACAAAGCCAGCATTAAATTCTTCTTAAATAGGGTCCCACTGGCTTCACAATGTACCATTGATTTTTTTAAAAGTGTCAAGCATCTAATCCAACCTTGGCGTTGTGCTAGGTGTCAGGGAGGCAGGGGTGTAAAACTCTCCCTCCAGGCCACCTGGGAGGTCTCAGGAGCAGAGCACATAGGCAGCAGGAAGAGGGGAGGTGCCGGATGATGGCAGAGTAGAAAGGACAGCAGGGGAAACAAAGAGAACCTGGTCAGCTCTGCCCAAGTGGAGAGAAGGCCAGAGAAAGGCCCAGCAGCTTTGGGCTAACGTCAAAAAAAATTAGCAAATTTGTCACTTAAGGTAACATCTTCTGTCAATGCAAATAGCCCATGTGTTTAAATTCATGATTTCCTGTGATCGTTACTGCCTTCTGTAATGAAAAAGTGCATTACTTCGGTTCTACAGAAGGGTAAGAATCGCGTTGTCAATGAAGATAATCCATAACCAATCTATAAATGAAAATTTGGGCGAGTTTATTCTGAGCTAAAATGTGAGGATTATAACCCGGGAGAGTCTTTCCACAAAAGAACAGAGCACTCCAAAGAAGTGGGGGTATACAGGGTGGTTATATACCCTCAAAGAGGATGTTTCACATATGATTGAAATGTCCCTTTTACAATAGTCACGAGGCTGCTCTGTCGGCACAGCAATTGATGGAAACAGCAGATAGGTCTGCTGTCTCATGAACACAGCAGGGTGGCAGGTCTGTTGCCTTGAGCTGGGTGGTCACAGATGAGTGCTGCAATCAGTTCCCAGCCTAAGGAAAGATGCTTAATCCTTAAGGAGATGCCAATGTTGGGAGGCGGAGGGAAGTTGCACCTTTATCTCAAAATGTCTAAGCAGATATACAATGCATGCTCAATGGCCACAGTCAGGCCCTTTTGGAAAAAACAAAGTCAGGCCGAATTAGGTTTATACCAAATGGCTTCCTCATATACTCCAATATATCCTATTGCTTGCCATTTCTATTTGTCAGCATGTTCTTCCACCTTCTAACAAGCATAGTTCTGGGCATTTCTCAGGAAGACATAGCATCTCATTCAACCTGAAGAATGTAGACGTTCAAGAGGAACTTGATTTTGTAATAACATAGGTCCTCCCTAGTCACCCGGTTAATCGGCAAATATTTATTGACTTCCCCTTGATAACAGGGATGGGGAATATGTAAAATGCAGAGATAGATCTCAGTTTTAAAAATCCAGTAATTTTAATTCCGCTACAGGCCTTCCACAATCCCTGCTCCCCCCACCCCCATCTCTCCACAGTTATTTCAGTCATTTCTCCTGTGGGATTATATTGACAGTGCTCTGAAAACCATTCAAGTTACCTAATAGGAGTTGACTGATGACATGGCGACATCCATGTCCTGTGGCTGACAGTTGATCTGAACTCACTTCCTGAAAACAATTTCCAGCTAGTCATTTTTGTAACCTTTAAAATGGATCTGCAGGGGCCGACCAGGTGGTGCAGCGGTTAAGTGTGCATGTTCTGCTTCAGCAGCCTGGGGTTCACCAGTTCGGATCCCGGGTATGGACATGGCACCGCTTGGCACGCCATGCTGTGGTAGGCATCCCACATAGGAAGTAGAGGAAGATGGGCATGGATGTTAGCTCAGGGCCAGTCTTCCTCAGCAAAAAGAGGAGGATTGGCAGCAGTTAGCTCAGGGCTAATCTTCCTCAAAAAAGAAATGGATCTGCAGAATTTTATGGGATGTTGTTGTTGTTATTGTTGTTGTTGTTGTTGATTTGTGTGTTTCAATCAGTAAGTTTAGCCTGAAGCCCCAGTTTGGAAATAAGTGATTTGAAAATCCATTTTACTGAGAATATTTGCAGTTCAGTGGCTGCTCTATCAATCACCCAGCCATGTACTTTTTCCTGAAGGTGACTACACCCTAGCAAAGTGGGAAAGGACAAGGAGCAGTCTCCTGTTTTATCCTTGACTGAAAAATTTAAGGCTATTTTTCCCCATGAGGAAAATCACTTACTTTTAAACTTCAGGCTTTCTGCCTGTAGTTATGACCTGACTTGAAAGATCCAGGAAGAACTGACTTCTTGCTGCCAGTACATTAAGCTGATAAGCTCAAGTTCAGATCCAGCTCCCCCAGGATGTAGCTAAGCAACCCCAAGAGGCAGGTTCCAGGCCTTTCCGGTGTGGGGGAGGGGAGCAGAGGTGAGTTGTAGGAAATGGATTAAATTGAAGGTCAAGAGACCCAAGTTCTCTTTCTGAGTCTTTTAACTACCGCACCAATTGTCTTGGGCAAGTCCTTTTATTTCTTTGGATCTGAGTCTTTCTCATCCATAAAATACAGGGACCAAAGTAGGTAATCCTTAGGTGACTCTCAAAAGTTGCATTCTGTGTTAGTGAAACAAAATATTGTGGTTAAGCCTTGACTCTGGCATTAGACATGCATTTGAGTCCACACTTTGTCTTTACTGTAAGATCGATGATCTCAGAAAGCTTTATAACTTCTCCACATCTTAGTCCCCCGTATAAAACATAGAGATAATAACAATAGCTATCGCATAAGGATTTTGTGAGAATGAAATAAGATAGTGTGTGGAAAATATTTAGCACAGGGCCTGGTGCATGACACGTAAAATCTTAACTTCGCTAGATACTATTATTATGCGTTCAGGTTGTTACTCCTCAACGGTGGCATCATCAGAGCAGAACTGGGGACAGCAGATGAGATTGAGAACAACTCCCTCAGTTCTCCTGAATTAGGTCAGGGGATAAAAACTCAGCCTGACTCTTATGCTCTGACCACGTGTTGGCTCTGTAGGAACACAACAAGGAGAAGACTTGAGGAGAGACCTTAACAGACACGAGATGTACGTGCTCACTACAGTCCAGAGTAGGACAGTGAGGACACAGCTGCTTTTAGCAGCACGGGTTCTGCGTTTTAGAATTTATAAGGAATTTTCACAAACAGTATCTCATTTAATACTCTAATTACCCCGTGAGTTAGGTAAGACTGAAAAAAATGTTAAGTAACTTGTCCAAGATTACACATCTAAAACCTGTTAGAACCAGGACTCAAACCTGGTCATCAGATGTGAAATTCTGTACTGCTTCACACTGTCCCTAACCCAACATAAATAATATCACTATTGTGATACCAAAAGTAAATGGTTTAGACAGTCAAGAAAGGCAACCTCAGTATTTATGCTATTGGTATATATAAATTTCACAGAACCTATTTCAGAAAAGAGATATATGAGATGTAAGGAGTAAGTTCAAAGAGATTTTTTTATCTCGTGGGGTGGGGGGGGGGCAAGGATTTAAAAACATAACACTTATGTTTTTATCCCCTGACCTAATTCAGGAGAACTGAGGGAGTTGTTCTCAATCTCATCTGCTGTCCCCAGTTCTGCTCTGATGATGCCACCGTTGAGGAGTAACAACCTGAACGCATAACACCCAGTTAACACTTAAAAGCAGGAAGTACACAGATCCTTTTGATGTGTAAATCGCTATTCTGTATCAAGCATTAATTTAAAAATCTCTCATGCTCTCTTCTTTTTCAATTTCAGCAACTGGACCTTCATTCCTGCCCCAAGCCAATTGTTTTCATCATTCATTCCTTCCTGTCAGCTAAGATTACAAGACTGGGCTTGGTGGCCTGAACAGAGGGGCGACTTGCCTTTGAGAAAAGGAAGGCTGTAGTGCCACCAGAAAGGGTAACATGAGACATCAGTGCACCAGCATGCCACAGTCAGCTTTACAACCCAAGGGTCCCGTGTAACTATCCCAGACTGCTCTGTCAATTTCATCAATTACAAGGGGGTACCCTGAGAAAACACCGCAAGGAACATCGGAATAAAACTGTCTTTTTAGAACAGTCAAAGGGTAAAGAAGTGAGGGAAATTGGAAATACACAGCATAACTTTTAAATAATGACAATCAAGGACATGAAATTAGAACAGCGTGTGCAGATCTTAATCATACCAGGTTCTAGGCAACTGGTTCACCCAGGTAAGCAAGGGATGAAGAGATGAGAAATGGGCGTTTTCCCCTCTTTCCCCCCCCCCCAGGAACAATGATCCTTTGTTTTATTGTGACTTATTTCCTACTTCTAATTGAGTTGACTTTAGCTGGTAAGGAAAGGAAAGTACTTCAAATGGAAACCCACCTTTTATTTAAGTATGAAGCAGCTTTACCTTTTCTTAATGAATTATCTTTCAGCGATGTAGGAAGATTCTGAAGTGTTCTCATTAGCCTATGCTGGGCGAGAATTAAATAAAGCATCAGATACTGATCTGAGCTGTAAGCTGGTGGAATCTGAGCCGAAGTAGACTGCTTAAATTGCAAAGCTTTGCTCAAGAGTGCTGTGCGTGGAAGATGATTAATTCTGGGGCTGCATTCACACCAAGGTCTGCTATCTTAGAACCAAGACTGATAGCTTTATTTATAGGAAGCAAATTATGGATATTTTTTAAAAGATTGTCATTTGCTATATATATAGATATAACAACTCATGTGGGGTTAAATAATTATCCCTGTTTTGTGGTTTTCAGTGGAAGTGCTGAGCAATTTATTGACTCTTATTTCTGCCTGTGCTTGTATGCATGCATTTTCGAACCAGTAATAGAGCAGCTTCATATAATTCTGAACGATGCTGGGGTTTATGCATACACCCAGCATTATAATCAGATGTATTGATAGCATCCAATGCTCTTTCGGAATTCCAAGGAAATGATATAATGACCTGATATTTTTCTACAAGAATATTTTCAGACACCATATAGCGTATTACTGATTTAATGCTTTTGTTTTTGTCTTTCAAAATGAATTCACTAAAAATACACCTATTATTTTGGAGTCACTTTCCTCAAACCTTGAAAATTAGTTCTAGAATTTCTGTAAGCATTTGTAATCTTTCTTTCCCCTGTAGTTTACATAGACAAACGTTCTGGGTTAGATTTGTGTGTTTTCTCAGAATCATATTTTAGCAAATACCTATGCAAAGAGCTTTAAAAGGTGAAACTGTTTTAAAGGAATGTGATTTTGCTCACTGAGACGTATGCGTTTATTGAGTTGCAGAGTTTTATTTTAGATCAGTGTTGCCCCATAATAGGTATCATGGAATGCTAGTTCCAAAGGCCATTGACTGAGAGGTGTTTTGTGGTGGGGAAAATAAGAGGTTTGGTAATCAAAAATGTTTGTGAAATACTGAGTTAAGAAATGTTCAACAGATTTCATGATTACAGGTCTCCTCGCTTTAATGCACATTGTGGTTCTTCTGGGGGGGTCCCCTGTGCCATTCCTTGCGCTTACCTCCAGAACTCCTTTCTACTGGAGCATCTTGGGAAGCTAGTGTTTTAAAACAAAACAAGACTAAACACAGTGGAAAGCACAGCTTTAGGATATTGGCTTCTTGTTTTGTTTTGTTTCCTGTTTTAAAATGCTCAAGAGTGAGTCCCAGCCTGAATATTGGAGGAAAGCTTTGATGCATTTGTAAATTATACTGCACTCTTTCATTATGTATTTTCAAAAATCACTGGAATGTTGTTATACAAGAGAATTATACTTGTGTATTGTAAATAACATATTAAAATACATGTATTAATGCCAATAGTTTAATTCAACAATATGTAATCTAAGGTGCTCAGTACTACATGAAGTATGAGTTAATTACTCATAATTAAGTTGCAAAGATCATATATATTTATAGACAAACTAAAATGATCGTAATTACAAATATTATTTCTTCATCACTTAAGTTTTGGACTGATTAATATCTGGGTGGGGAGTCAACAGAAACTACATTCTCTGCATTTATAAAATTTTAATTTAAATATTTATATTTTAGAAAAAAATGTATTTGAATAAAATTAATGCATTTTCTGAATTAAAAGGTGTTATTAGCAAGAAATAGAAAATTTTACTAAGAGAATCGTGTATATGAATCTTTTTTTTGCCTCCAAGTTAAAGTGCATCGTATCAGAGTGGCTATGATGAATCAATTTCAAATACTCATTTTTCCTCATTGTGAATTCAACAAGTTACAATGACTTTACACTGTAGATTTTACTCTTGTCTTGATGTGTGTTATGAATGTTGTGAATGACAAAACTCATATGTCTGGATCATGCCTGGGTACAGCCAATGAATCAACTCAGTCATTTTAGGGAATTTGTTTTGGTCTAATTCACTCTGTGTTCGATTGACTTCTTATTTGAATGGATGAATTATTAAATTCACAATGTTTGTGCCTTTAGGGGCAAACCAATACAAATGAATAATGTTTTAATTTGTACTTAGTGGGAAGCTGCCCATTTGTTAGTAGATGTGGTTAGCTGAACCCTTTGGTGTGGTGACCTATCTTTAAACCATCCCATAGGGATTTGAAGAAAGCCAATAGGAATATAGATATCAAGTTTTTTCTGACCTGAACTAAGTAGGAGAAACGAAACCATAAACCTATTAAAAAATGCCAAGGCAGAGGCATTTAATTAATTCTATCAATTGATGGAATTAAAATGCTAAAAAACATATGCTCCTTTGTCCAAAAGCTTGTTGACCCTGCTTGGCTGAAGTCAGAAGGAATGGTCTTAACGGTCAGAAGGATTCTCCTAAAATTAATGATCATGGCCTTTTGGGCCGTTGTTTTACAAATATTAGATATAGTCTATCTTGAAGGGCTTGGAGCAGGCTGGGGTGAGAGAGTAATTTTTGAATGTACCTTGAGTTAAAAAAAAAAATGTGCCTATGTTTATAGCACCATGGATATCATGTAAAATTTATATATGAATTAAATAAATATTCACCTCCAAATAAGGTGGACTGGTTGGTGGTTTCATGTTAGCTGCAGAGGGCTGTGGGAGTGTGCAGACACATCCTGCTATTCTCTCCCTCCAAGATTGGCCTCGGAAGGTGCTAATGGGTAAAGTGGATGCCACTAGCAATTTTTTTTTGCATTTTTTCTGTGTATAGTTTCAGGATGGGTCTTCACCTGGGGCTTAGGGATCTCATTTTTAACCAAGTTTTCATGGGATTAGACTTGCACCCCAAGCTTCGAATACTCTGATTCTCTGTAGTACTAGAACCTGGTTTCTCTTTAAATTGCGTGTAAAAAATGTAACAGGCCAGGGTTGAGAAGTCTTTCTTACTACTTGAAAATTTAGTAGTATTGAGATTACATTTAGAACTGTAGAATCTCAGTTTGGAAAAGGCTTTAGAGGTCAGCAAGCATATTATGCCCAAAGTTTATTTATAATTTTAGCAATACTACTTTAGTATCTTAGGGTATATGATTTGCTAGTAATATAGCAACATAGTATATTCATATAAAAATGAATGTACATCGGGGGCCGGCCTGGTGGCACAGTGGTTAAGTGCACACATTCTGCTTCAGCAGCCCGGGGTTCACTGGTTCTGATCCCGGGTGCAGACATGGCACCGCTTGACAAGCCATGCTGTGGCAGTGACCCATGTATAAAATAGAGGAAGATTGGCACAGATGTCAGCTCAAGGTGAGTCTTCCTCAGCAAAATAGATAGATAGATAGATAAAAATAAAAAATAAAAAAACATTTAAAAATGCATGTACCTTTTAACTCATAGGTCAATTGTATCCTAGAATTATATCCTAGAGATATAATTGTGCAAGTGCACAAAGACTGGTGTGTAAGGATCACCTTTGCAGTATTGTTTGTAACAAGAAGCTGAAAATATCAATGTGACCATCAAAAGCTAAATGAATCCTGGCACACTGATGCATTAGAATATTCTAAAACTGTTACAAAGAATGTTCATTTATAAGTGCTAATATGGACAAAATTTCTAAATGCAAGTTATGCAAGATGCAGATATAGATATTGATACATATATGTATTCCATTTGTTTTTTAAAAAGTGGTTCTCAAGAAGAGTGGCACTGGCAGGGCATTTTGGCAATCTGTGCTAGTGTTGTTTGCTTGTCACAATGATGGTGGGAGGGGTGCTATCGGTATTTACTGCACAAGAGCCAGAGCTGATAGACTTCCTGCAATGTGATGACAGTCCCCACATCCGATGGAACCATTGCCCACACAATTTTTGTGTCCTCTGAGATATTGATGTAGGTGAAAAAGATTTGTAATTATCTTGAGCCTAGACCCTGGCTATATTTTACATATGTAAATATTTTTTTGACTGATTCAATGTATTCTCAATTTTCTAGGTGACTACCATGTATATGGAAGAAAGATTGTGTTTTTGTTTTGCTCAGGGCATTTTATAACATATTTTATAAAAACAAGTCACTGGTAGCAAGTGTGTATATGGTACTTGAGTCACCAACAGAAAACACCTGACTACTTTTATATGTGCCTCATTCATGCTGAATAGAGGTCAAAGTCAAATATTTGACTACTTCTTTTGTCTTTTAGTGTGTTGTATCCCAGCATCTCCATATTGAAATGCATACTATTTCATTATCATTACTTCTTTATCTTACAGTTAGGGGATATCAGTTAAAAGTCCTGAGGGCATGTAGGTTATATTAATGTACTGGGCTCATCCTGTGGATCTGCTCAGCTTCCCTCAATGCCATCATCTGGTCTCTGGACTCTGAGCACTTACACAACCTTAGGCACCACAGCCAGCTCTGCTTGACCTTTTGCTGCCACTTAAAGCCAACTAATTGCTTGCCTGGAAATGCTGCCTCCCCGCACCTCTCCTCTTGGCTGCTGGACCTCTATCTTGGCCTTTATCCTCTATTCATCTTTTTCCTTGGACATAAAGCCTTTTCTTGGAAGAGTATAAGACTTGATACTGAGAACACTGCTCAGACAGTGTCCCAGCAAGACGAGGAGGACAGAGGTGGAGGATGGAGAAAAATAAGAATGCCCAATAGGAACAAGAGACAGGAGTGCGAACTGATACACAATCAGCCCACCCACTGAGGAAAAGGCACTCCGTGGACACGGCCTCTACTCCAGTCTCAGAGGAGGAGCCCGTCTGGCTCTCGCGCTGGGCCGGAGGGCTGCGATTCTGCCTTGGCTTGGACCAGGGTCTGGGAATGTTGAAAGAAAACTCTGTTCTTCTCAAGTGTTCTTCTCAAGAAACAAAGCCGGTTGTATTTTCAGTAACTTTCAACTGTAATTCTTTGGATGAATAAGGCCTACTTCCTCCCAAGAGCTCAAAGGCAATGTCCAGGAAAGACCCTCACTAACGCCTCACTAATTGCAGTTTCTCTGTTTTGTAATTCTCACCTGCACAAGGGGTGAAGCAACTGCTTCCTTTGCAAGTTTTCTGGGTCTCACGAGAGAGGCAAAGCCAGTCCAAAAGGAAGCTATTTCTGTTTTTCTTCAAGTAGGGCCTTCAAACTGAGGCGTTAATAAATGAAGTTTTTTGCAACTTTCCTTCTTGCTCTTGCCCTCTCAATGAATTCTTTGATGTGAATGGAACTTAATGTTCATGCAAAACAAACCACCTCACAACCTAGTGGCTTAGAACAAGCCATGTGCTATTTCTCACTGTTCTGTGGGTTGGCTGGGCAGTTCCTTGCTGGTTTTGCCGGGGCTCATTCATGTGGCTGTGTTTAGCTGGAGCTTTCTGTTGGACCGGAAAGGCCAAGATGCCTCACTCACTGCCTTGCAGCTGGCGTTAGACGGGGCACCTCAGTTCTCTTCCTTATGGCCTCTCGTCGTCTGGTAGGCTAGCCCAGTTCCCTTATGTGGCTCCCTTCCATTCAGGGCACAGTGCTACAAAAGCAAACCAGAAGCTGCAAGGTCCTTGAGGCCTAGGCTGTATCTCACACCATGTCATTTATACCATATTCTACTGGTCAAAGCAGCCACATTGCCAGTCCAGATGCAAGCACTAAGGAAATAGACTCTATCTCTTCACAGGAAGAGCTCAAACCTTGGAGGCCATATTTAACCTACTACATGCCACTATCCGGCCACAGTAATTTTCATTCCTTCTACATGCAGAATGTGCTCATTTCTTCCCAATATGGGCTAAAGTCCATTATTTCGTGATCTTCATCTGATTCAGATATGGTTGAGACACTTAGGGTGTGACATTTTAAAATCTAGAATATGTGACCTAAAAAATCTAACTTAACTGCCATCTATAGATCCAACATACGATGGTGAGGCAGGGACAAGATAACTGCAATAGATACTTCCTTTCATTAAAGGATGAGTCATTAGTCCACAGTAATTCTGAAATCCAGTTGGGCACATGTCACCAGCTATCCATTTCTAGAGCAGGAAATGTGAATCAGGGTTCATTTCTGCTACCTTGGAGTGGTACCCTCCTCCATTATGCTTGGATCTGCTCTGTGGGCTCTTGGTTCTGACTTCCTATAGTCTTTCTTTTCCATAAGAAATAGTCCATGTTTGCAACTGAATAGTCTCCTCTTGCCTCCTGCCTATTGAAATTTGGTGGCTCAGAGGCCTCTTCATTTTGATACAAATTCCTTAAAATTTTATGGACTTACTGTTGCCAAGAAAATTCAATGGAGAAAGAATAGTCTTTTCAACAAAGAGGGCTGGGGCAATTGGATACCTATATGCAAAAGAGTGAAGATGGATCTCTTCTTCACCCCATATAAAAAAATTAACTCAAAATGGATCATGGACCTAAATGTAAGACATAAAACTACAAAATGAAAAGACAACTCACACAATTTGGAGAAAACATTTGCAAATCACATATCAGATAAGGGACTAGAATCCAGAAGATATAAAGAACTCTTACAACTCAACAATAAAAAGACAAATAAAATTTTAAAAGCGTCAAAGGATTTGAGTGGACATTTCTCCAAAGAAGATATGTAATGGCCAATAAGCACGTGAAAAGATGCTCAACATCATTAGTTATCAGGGAAAAGCAAATCAAAACCACAATAAGATACCACTTCACACTTCATATCATTTGTCAAAAAGATAAATAATACCAAGTGTTGGCAAGAATGTTGAGAAATTGGAACCCTAACACATTGCTGGTAGAAATGTCAAATGATGCAGTTGCTTTGGAAAACAGTCTATGATTTTCTCAAAAAGTTAAACATGGGGGGCTGGCCCCGTGGCCGAGTGGTTAAGTTTGCGCGCTCCGCTGCAGGCGGCCCAGTGTTTCGTTGGTTCAAATCCTGGGCGCGGACATGGCACTGCTCGTCAGACCACGCTGAGGCAGCGTCCCACATGCCACAACTAGAAGAACCCACAACGAAGAATACACAACTATGTACCGGGGGGTTTTGGGGAGAAAAAGGAAAAAAATAAAATCTTTAAAAAAAAAAAAAGTTAAACATGGAATTACCATATAGTCTAGGAATTGCACTCCTAGGCATATACCCAAGGTAACCGAAAACATACATCTATGTGAAAACTTGTACACAATGTCCAGAGCAGCATTATTCATAAGAGCCAAAAAGTGGAAGCAGCCCAAATGTCCATCAACTGATGAATGGATAAACAAAATGAGGCAGATTCATACATTCAGCTATAAAAAGGAATGAAATACCGATACATGCTACAACATGGATGAATCTTGAAAACCTCAGGCTAAGTAAAAGAAGCCAAACACAAAAGGCCATATATTGTATGAGTCCATTTATATAAAATGTCCAGAATAGGCAAATCCATAGAGATAGAAAGTAGCTTAGTGGTTGCCAGGGGCTGAGGGAAGGGAGAAGAGGAGATGACGGCTAGTAGATTGGGGATTTCTGTTTGGGGTGTTAAAAATGTTCTGGAAGTGGACAGTGATTATGATTGCACAACTTTGTGGATATACTAAAACCCACTGAATTACACACTTTAAAGGGTGAATTTTATGGTATGTGAATTACATCTTAATTGAAAATATACTTTCTGGGCTTTCTGTGTATCAAGTTATAGTCCAGTCCATTAGGTGAAAGCCACACCCACAGTTCTTTTCAGGACAGGTCTCTCTCTACTTTGGGTGTCAGAGTGCTGTGGGACAACACCCTTAAGATTCTTAAAAGCCCTTTGTCTAGCTGAGTGGGTCTACTTTTAAACCATTAACTTTAAATATGGCTAAGGTCTGAATAACGGATCATATAGCCATACCTTTGGTTTGATCTTTTTCCTGAGGCTATTTCTTACTTTTGAGAATCTTCTGATTGGAGAGACTGGAAGTGGGAAACCATTTTATTTTCTGATCCAGAATGTCCTAAGATCTCAGTATCTCCGCTAAATGCTGCTAGAAAACTGAACAATTCCTTCTTTCGTTCATCTATCTTTTCTTGTACCTTATCATATTTAGCTACATAAACAAATAAGTGGCCCCCTGACACTTTTACCTTTCTGCCTGGCAATAACCTTAACTAGGTTCATCAGCTCATTAGATACAACTTCTCCTTTCCAGGTTACGCAGGCAACAATCTTGCAAAATGTACCATCATGACGTAACACAGCTGAACTTATGGGCCTTCTGGCTCACTCTTTCCCAAGAAAGAAGGCCTCATTCGAAAGAGTGGGAGCTTTCAGAATTATTCCCGGCACTCGTAAATAACTCCCCAGAATAGCCAACGTCTAAGCTCAGATGTATTCTCCCTCTCATATACCTTTAAGGTCCCTCTCGTGCTTACCCTACAGAAAGGCAGAGCAACTGGTCAGCTGGGTTCTCCTGGAATAGCCCCAAAGTCTGTGCAGCTGTATTTCAACCCAGCCTGCCTCTTCTTTCATAAGTTTTATCTTATACCAAGAGGTATTTGCCAGAAGTTGCTTGCTCAATGCCCTCACAGGGTCAAAAATTGACCTCAAATTTTTGGGCCCTTTAGGTCTCTCCTTTGTGCCTGCTTTCAGATTTTTACTTATTTATTTTTTTGGTGAGGAAGATTGGCCTTGAGCTAACATGTTGCCAATCTTCCTCCTTTTTGCCTGAGGGAGATTGCCTGATGTCACTGAGCTAACATCTGTGCCAGTCTTCCGCTATTTTGCATGTGGGACACCACCACAGCATGGCTAGATGATCGGTGTGTAGGTCTGCACCCGGGGTTCGAAACCCTGGGCTGCCGAAGCAGAGCACATGAACTTAACCACTATGCCACTGGGCCGGCCCCATGCTTTAGATTTATTTGAAATATCTGTAACCACTTTTTACTTTGATACACTTTTTATGGATAGTTCACAAAAGGCATGAAGTCTGAGCACAGCATGGAGGTCAAGTGAAAGTAGAATCTGCATATGGAAGGCGTGGAGGGATAGGGAAAGCTTGCAACTTCCCTTCTCAGGCAGCCCTACTGAGGAAGGCTCCAGCCAAAACCTCTCACCCTGACGGAGTGCAGGCTCTGCTGTAGACAATGTAGAGACAAGCTTTGGAATCCCACTAAGGCATCTAAAAATTTAGGAAGCAATTTCTTTGATCAATCAAATTGACTGAAAAAGCTTTCCAAGCCATGATTATTGGTCCACTTTGGGGATGTAATTACAACAAAACAAAACCTCCCAAACACAAATGAATTGGAGTTTCTGTGTTTCCTTGGCAAGTAAATATCTGGGCTCCCTTGCCTCTCTCCACACAGCTCCACCTCACCCCCGACACCCACTCACACTCCTAAGACTCACTAGCCTCACGTGGCAAGCAAAGCTGCAGTAAATGCACCACACTCCTGGAAGCCAAACTTGGTGATGAAAGTGGCTGGGAACTAGGGATGAAGAGTCCACAACAACGTGAAAACTTTAAGTAAGTTTCTTTGAAACTGACTTGAGGGTGAAAATGGTTGGCTATTGGTAGCTTCATATGGTTCAACCTAATACAACAGAGAATACAAAAATTTAATCATGGGGCCGGCCCGGTGGCGCAGCGGTTAAGTGGGCATGATCCACTTTGGCGGCCCGGGGTTGGCCAGTTTGTATCCTGGGTGTGGACATGGCACAGCTTGGCAAGCCATGCTGTGGCAGGCGTCCCACGTATAAAGCAGAGGAAGATGGGCATGATGTTAGCTCAGGGCCAGTCTTCCTCAGGAAGAAGAGGAGGATTGGCAGCAGACGTTAGCTCAGCACTAATCTCCCTCCAAAAAAAAAAAAAAAAAATCAATCAAGTAGATTGGATCTGGGGTTTCTCTCCTAATTATCTGGGCATATGAACAAAGGGACTTTGATAGGACAATAAAATTTAAAAAGGAAATCAAGGCAGAGTGATTTTCTTGAGCCAAATGTCTCAGAGAAGGCTCTAGTGTCCATGTTATACAGCATGCAATAGTTTTAAGTATACAGTTTGATGAGTTTTGATAAATGTATATCCAGTGTAACCACATCACCAGGATATGGCACATTTACATCACGATAAAAATTTCCTGTGCCACTTCCCAGTCACTCCAACATCTGGCCCCAGGAAACCATTTTTTGCTTTCTGTGACTCTGTATTTGCCTTTTCTAGCTTTTCATATTTCTGGCATAATGTTTTGAGGGTCATCCATGTTGCTGCATATTTTAATCTGTTCCTTTATCTTGATGAGTATTATTCCACCATCGGATATTTTATAATTTGTTTATCCATTCGCTTGCTGATGGACATTGGGTTGTTTCCAGTGTGGTGCTATGGAGAATTAAGATGGTATGAGGATTTAGGTTCAACTCTTTAGATAGACATATGTTTTAATTTATCTTGAGTAAATAGTGGAAGGGCTGAGTCATATAGTTAAGTATAAACTTAATTATATAAGAAATAGTCAAATGTCTTCCAAAGTGATTACAGCATCTTCCATTCCCACCAGCAATGCAGGAGATTTCCAAATGCTCCAAATAGTTACCAAGACATGGCATTGTCAGTTTTAAAATTTTATCCACTCTAGTGGGTGTTTAGTGGCATCTCTTTATAGTTTTAATTTGCATTCCCTTGATGACTGATGATGCTGAGCATCTTTGCATGTGTTTATTGCCATTCCTATGTCTTCTTTTGTGAAATGTTTTTCAAATCCTTTGCCTATTAAGAAAAATCTGGGTTATGCCTTATTATTAAGCTGTAAGAGTTCTTTATATTTTCTAAATAAAAGTCTTTTGTCAGATACATGTACTGCAAATAATTTTTCCCAACTTAAGGCTTACATTTTCTTAATTTGTCTTTCCAAAAGTAGTACGTTTTAATTTTGAAGTACAATTTATTATTTTTTAAATTTATCGTTTATGCTTTCGGGTCCTAAGAAATCGCTGTTTTATTCCAAGGATGATGAAGATTTTTCTATGTTTTCTTCTAGAAGTTTTATTTTAAATCTAGGATTATGATTCATATCAAGTTAATATTTGCACATGGTGTGAGGTCATGGTTGAGGTTCATTTATTTTTCCGTATGGATGGATACCCACTTGCTCAAGCTCCATTTCTTGAAAAGACCTTTCTTTCCTCAATGGAATGTTTAGTGTGTGGGTATAACTCTGAGCTTTTATTCTCTTCCATTGATCTATATACTTATTCCAATATCAAATTGTCTTGATTACTATACCTTTTTTGGTAAATCCTGAAATAAAGTAATGTCCTCCAACTTTGTTCGTTTTTTCAAAATTATTTGGTTATTTTATGTCCTTTTGATCAGTGATCCATTCACATTTTTTGTTTATGCTCTTGCTTTCGCTTTTGGTCAGGTTAATTGACATATAATTTATGTATGCTACATTTCAAACAGCATTACAAATTTTATCCATCTCCTTGAAACTCTGAACACATCCACTTAAAGAAATATTATAAATGGTATCAGGTTTACAAGTTATCTTCAAACTCATTTTAATCTATAATATTATTAAGTATAGTAGAAAACTGGGGTCTTGGAAGAAAGGAATAAAAACAAAAGAGATGAATAAGCCAACACTTGCCGAGCTTCTACGATTAGACATGCCGTGTGGTTCAGCAAATACAAATTCCCATTCTGGCTCTGTAACTTCTGAGCTAAGTGACCCCAGATCTAACACAACACTTAATCCTGCTGGGCTTCAAGTTCTTATCTGTAAGATGGGAAATCTCTGCCTCAGATAGTTGTTAGGAGATAGCAAGCTCATAAATGCTTAGTGTAATGCCTGGCTCGTAGTTAGCATTCAACAAATGTTAGCTATTATTATCATCCTTACATGAACCCTGTGACGTCAGCACTACTTTCTCCACTTTTAGAAGAGGAAATGGAGCCTTTGAGTTTTTCTTTCCAATGATTATTACTCCGTTCCCAGGTACATGTTTTCAAATCATCTGATTTAACCCTTTGTCCTTTAAAACCAACTAGTCCCATCCGCCTTACAAATGCTTATTAGTCTGACTGAATGACTGTACACTAAAAATAGCCTGTTAGTCTAGCATTTTAGAAGACAATGTTTGCTGACTAATGGAGTCTTTAAATATTGGCTCCCTCCAAATATCTTCGGATAGTGAAAAGTTCAGGCAAAAAGGGGCCATTTCAAATCAACGGCTCATGAAACCCTAAAAACACTCTCTGAAAACATTAGCTTTGACTTTAAGGTATAGAAAGCCTTTTATTGGATAGGCAAAACAAGCATATGCATTAAGCAAATTTCTTTAAATGGAAGAAATTATAAAGAAAAAGACGCTAGGGGCCAGCCCAGTGGTGCAGTGGTTAAGTTCACACCCTCCACTTTGGTGGCCTGGGGTTCGCAGGTTCAGATCCTGGGTGTGGAGCCAGCACTACTCATCAAGGCACGCAGTGGTAGCAACCCACATAAAATAGAGGAAGATTGGCACAGATGTTAGCTTAGCAGACAATCTTCCTCAAGCAAAAAGAAGAAGATTGGCAACAGATGTTAGCACAGGGCCAATCTTCCTTACAAAAAAAGAAAAAGATGCTAGATTTGACTGTATAAAAACTAAAAATTTCAGGGGCTGGCCTGGTGGTGCACCAGTTAAGTTCCCATGTTCCGCTTTGGCTGCCTGGGGTTCACCGGTTCGGATCCCAGATGCACTGCTTGTCAAGCCATGCTGTGGTGGGCATCCCACATATAAAGTAGAGGAAGATGGGCATGGTTGTGCGCTCAGGGCCAGTCTTCCTCAGCAAAAAGAGGAGGATTGGCAGCAGATGTTAGCTCAGGGCTAATCTTCCCCAAAAAAGAAACTAAAAGTTTCAGAACACACCATAAACAAAATAACAAAGGGCTAATATCCTTAATATATAAGAACCCTTACAAACCAGTAGGAAAAAGTAAAACTATCCAAAATAAAAATGGACAAAGAGTAGACAACATATTAAAAAAAAATGTTCACCCTTATTATTTTCAGTTACTAGAAAAGGAAAGAGAGACTCTGCTGGGGGGTGTGTAAACTGATATCTCAGAAAGGCAATTTGGAAATACCACCAAAAAGATTAAGACCCACAAATTTCACTCCTAAAAAGTTATACTAAGGAAATAATCATTGATGTACTAGGAAGATTCATTAAAGGTTTTTTTTATAATAGGGAAAAAACTGAACCTATATGTCTAACAATGGGGATTGTTAAACAAATTGTGATTCATTTGTATTAAGCAGTTATAAGTAATGATATATGATATAAAATTCATGACACATTGTTAAATGAAAAGTAGGCTATAAATTAATACACATGTATAAACACACATATATACACATATGACCTCAATTTTGAAAATACTTGAAAACTAATTACATATATATTTAAAAAATATTAATAGTGGTGGCAATGTTGGAATTTTTTTCACTTTTCTTGAATTTTCTGTATTTTCCAGATTTTCTACCATGGGAAAAGATATTTTTTTCTGGGAGTCTGTATGTTATCTTCACTATGCTTTATTCTCACAATTCTGCCCTTTCTTCATTTTTGATCCCAAATAAACATTAATAGCTCCAACAGTGGTGGATCTAGGGCAGCGGTAAGGGAAGATGGCTACCTGTGTGAATTTTTTTTGCCAATATTTTCTAAGTCAGGAGCTGTCCAATGAATTATGCTGTTGGAACACATGAGAAAAGTATTGGCAATGTCTTACTCAGGACTCAGTGAAAATAAAGAGATTTACCATGAAGTAAAGAAATGTATTTTCTATTTATTGGAATAATTAAATAACCAAGAGTAAAATTTTAAACACATATATAAAAATATTAACTTTAAAAATTAAAATATAATGAAATAATAAAATAAGTATACAATTAAAAATACCATAACTGAGAATCCTCAAAACTACGTATATAAATATAGGATATATATGAAATTCTTTAGAGACATAATATCTATTCTTTGATTAAAATTGATACTTTTTTATAATTAAGGAAGTAGTGATTAAAAGCTCCGCCCAATTCATAATCGTCCAAAGAGAATCATTCTGTGTTATTTCTTGCTTGTCTTTTCTAATTCCCATTCAATTACCTAAGGGGAGAAAAAATATGATTATGGTACATTTCTATTGAAAACACAAGTGATAAAAAATACTGTTAAAACTTCAACAGAGTGTGGTAGAAAATTTAAAATAAAAAATACATGTCAAAATCTTAAAACATATTTTACCTTAAAAAAGGCATTTTATTTTTTAACTGAAGAGCCTGTTTTGCTGGACTTTCACTGCAGAGTACAATAATTATTCTCACTGCACAAAAAGAAGATTGTTTTCTACTTTCTCACCTTTATTTGAAAATGTATTCAATGGGTCGCTACAAAAAAATTAAACCAAACTTTGAAAACCACTGATCAAAATGGACTAATTTTTCTAGCTCTTTGGGTTATTTATTTTTTAATTTTTCTTTCGTAAAATAATTTTAGAAACTCTTGTTAACAGAGCAAACTATTAAACATCACTAAATACTCTGCTTGCATAAGTCTAATATGAAGTATTTTAAAGAGTGTTCCTACTACATATTTAACAGCATCTTACCTACCCTGAAATAGAATAGCAATGTAATGGAATGCAGTTTCTTGGGGATAATTTATTTACCTGTACAACATTATTGTTTGCTGTTTTCTTCATTTCTTCAAATAGACCCCTTGAAGTTTTAAGATCCTAAACATAAAATACAGCATTTCAAAATCTGTGCATGAAATTACAAAGAACAAGTCATTATTAAACAAACTTGAGATTATCTGAGATCATTCTATAAAAAGTATCAATGTGATTTGGGAAATACCACAAAAACCCAAAGTAACAGATTATAATTTAGCCCCATCCTGAAATATCAAAATACTCTAACCAAAATTCATACGAATATCCATAAATCCATGTCACACTAATCTCATGTTCCCAAGAGCAGTGACAAATCTAAGCCCATCCTTGCCTATGAGTCTCTACTCACGCTTCATGACTCACGAAATGAATGTACAGTCTGCATTTATTTTTCAGATAAACTATCTTTTTTCCCCTGTCTTCTTTTTGGCTATTTCACTCCACCACAAAGAGAGAATGACACAGGAAAGGAAACAGAAATTTCTGACTTTTGAAAAATTAATGAATATATCGAATTAGACTACAAAGCAAAAAAAAAAAATAATCTAAATGTATTTTTTTTTAAAAAGCAGTCCTTTGCTGCACCTCCACATTACACTCCATTGAGGCAGCCACTTTCAATGCTTTTAGCTGTTTCTCTTATTTATACCTTCATGTTTCTAGATAATATGCTTATACTGTTACTTTGTGATTTGACAATTTGAGACTGACTCGTGTTATCAGTTATAACCGTTGTGGATTCAGGTCTCTGAATCCTTCCACCTCCTTTTCCTTCTCTCAACAACAGTTGCACTCCATTTTTTGATTAGTAAAGAGTCACTGTTTGTATTATCATATCTAGGTACATATAGTTCAATCCTGAGCTAAGGTTTTATAGCTATGATTTCTCTTTCATCTAATGTTTGGTTTAAGTTTTCCACGTATATAATTCTGGGTCTCCCCTACCTCACAAATGCTGTAAAAGATTGATTAAATGCACAACAAGGTTTTTTCAAAGACTCAGATATACTGGATAAACTCTCACTTCTGTTTTTTTTTGTTTTTTGTTTTTTTGAGGAAGATTAGCCCTGAGCTAACATCTGCCACCAATCCTCCTCTTTTTGCTGAGGAAGACTGGCCCTGAGCTAACATTCCTGCCCATCTTCCTCTACTTTCCATGTGGGACGCCTGCGACAATGTGACAAGCAGTGCGCAGCTCCACACTAGGATCCAAACCGGCAAACCCTGGGCTGCAGAAGCAGAACGTGCGAACTTAACCACTGCGCCACCGGGCTGGCCCCTGTGGGTTTTTTTTTTATTGTATTTTAACCTGGAGATCCTTCTCCCACTGCCTGCGCCAATTTGGTCCAATTGCTCCCCAGGCCTGGTCCTGTTAGGACCTGTCTTCCCCAGTCTAGGTTCGCTTTTGTTTTATTTCTTGATTTCGTCCCTTGTCCTGCTGAACTTCATCTTCTTGCAAATTCTTCAAAAGGGTACATGAATGACAAATTTCTTTAGCCCTTCCATGCCTGAAAGGATCTTGATGGAATCCTCACACCTGATTGAATTCTAGCCTGGGTATAAAGCACTAGGTAAATCCCTTTCCCTCAGAAGCTGAAGATACTTTTCTGCTGTCTTCTAGTGTACACTGTTACTTACCATGGAGAAGTCCACTGCCACTCTGATTCTTGATTCTTTATACGTAAAGCTCCTGGGAAGCTTTTAGGAAACATTCTCTCTATCCCAGGCGGTGTGAAATTCCACAGTGACGTGGCTTGCTATAGAACTGTCCATTCGGCAGGCGGGACAAGCTGTGTGTCCTTCCAGCAGAAGGCTTGTGTCCATCAGTTCTCGAAAATTTTCTGTTAACGTTTCTGACAATTTTCTCTCCTCTAGTCTCCATTTTTCAAACTCCTACTTTCAGCATATTGGATCTTCTGGATTAATCCTCCCATATATTCTTATCATGCATTTAATTTTTGATTGACTTTTATCATATTTCTAATTTCAAGGAGCTTTCATGTTCTACACATTTTTTGGAAACAGCGTTCTGTTCTAGTTTTAAGCATGCAATTATCTTGAGAGAATTCTAGTTTTTATAAGTTTTCTTCAGGCTTCTACTTCTTCAGAGTTCCTTCATTCCCTTATGTTTTGGTGTCTCTTGTGTTAGAAGCTTTTCTCAAAAGTCTGCTAATCGTTGGCTGTCCAGTCACATTTAAAAATCGGATACTAAAAATCTTATTCGAAGCTCTGTCTGTGCACAGGCTGTTCACTGGTGGCATTACAAGGTAGGGTGATAAGGGGGCCAGTTGGCCTTTTCACTGTGGCTTCCAATTCTTTTTTCTCCAGAGACTATTTCCTGCACTGTCAGAGAGGTGGGAGGAAAGAATTATGTGTAATATACTTGTAGTTAACATTGTGGGAGAAGGAGAGACATGCAGAGCAAGTTGAGGGTTCCCCAGTTCACTGTGTAGGTCTTTATTTTCCACCTGGCACCTTGCCCCTGCTTTCCATGACAGCTGGTGTCTCCCAATCCTGAGCACCTCAGAGAGTTTAATTGGTTTGCTTCTCACCGGTATTCCACTAGGCAGGCATTTAGGTTGTAACTTCCATGTGCTTTTGCTTGTTCAACAATGTACATTTCTACATTATTTTTCTTTCCTCTTTTCTTGGTTTTTGTACGTTAATACTGTCTTTCTTGAGAGATTTTAGAAAGGAGGGGAACTGAATGCATGTGGTCATTCTCTAATTTTAACCAGAAACCCACATATAATTGTGATTCAAGTCAGAAACTCTTACGGCTGGAGATAATCTAACATCATCTAAGTTTTAGAAAACTGTCACATGATAGGCTGTTCTGTCCAATGTTTTACAACTAGCTGATAATGGATCCAAAATCAGAAACTGAGTGTTTTGATAGGCAGTCCAGCATCCTTTTCACTCTATACTAAAATTAGTAATTAAACATGTTTTGAAGTTTATTATCAACTTAAGTCAAAAACCTGTTAGAGAAATACTGAAGATACCAGTAAAAATATAGTTTTCTATATATGAGGACTAAAATCAAATGAATAAAATATAAAACATTTTAGCTTCAATTTGTCTCTATTTAAAAAAAATCTGGCAACAAGTTCTAAGCTATCAGTATAAGAATACTCACTAAACATTATTTTGTGTCAAACAGGAGCATTAGCACATGACCTCACTTTTGCCATTCGTAGAGAAGACACTGTACCTTTAGATAGAACTTGGAGATCTCAAAGAGACGCTGGCTGCAGGCGGTGAAACATTCATGAGCCTCAGTAATACTGTGCTTCTTCAGGGTTTCAGTAACTACTTCTTTCAATATCTTGAATAGAACATAACATATGACTAATATTTTTTGGAAAAGGTACAAACATATTATTGCAGCTTTAGAGTTCAATTTTGTGAATTACACAATCATGTAGCAACATTAAAGACAGATAAGCTCATTAAGACAAAACAATTGAGAAGAGATCTGTAACACTTACAGGGTCACATGTGTCACAGGATAGTATCTGTTAGCAAGAAATGACTGGAGTATCTTAAGAGGAATTCAAATCATGAGTTCTGCATTGAAATCTGAATGTACAAGTTACACACAGCAGGGATATATACATATTTCATTTTGTTATGGAAAATTTCAAACAACAAAAATTAGAGAGAAATTTTATAACAAATCCCTATCTTGATATATCTATCAACCAGCTTCAACTAGGATCAATTTGTGGCTAATTTTGGTTCATTTATACCTCTGCCTGCTTTCCTATTATCCTTCTGGTACTGGGTTATTTTAAAGTAAATTACAGATACCACTTCGTTTCATTTATAAAATTTTTAGACACACATTTTATAATACATCAAATAAAGGAATTTCTTCCCATGTAGAACTAAGAGAGATAGGAAATAAGTCTTTACCCGTGTATGTTTCTGTGATCTTGATTCCTTAGTTTGTCTTAATGTTTTTGATTCATGCACCTTTTTTTGACCTGAACTGGCCTTTGTGGTGATTTTTGGAGTTTCACTGCCAAGAACTGGAACAGATGGACAAGTCATAGATATTGATCTCTCTGCCCGCGGCTTTCTGGATGTCACTGCACGATGGTGATGATTAGAAATGCCACTCGTCTGAGAAAGAAGAGAATCTGAACTTTCAGATTTCACAAGTCTATTGTGGGGAAAAATATCCGAAACAGAGAGTAAGTGAATCAACAGTGAGGCCCATTTTCTGTCCTAAATGTTACAACTCTATCCACTGACATATAAACCCAAGAAAAGCAACCAAAATGTCTTGCTACTACTGCCTTAAATAAGCAAATGACACCGTATTATGCAGTCGCTCTCTGAATTCTTCAAACGAGTGACTTAAACACAGAAGGCAATGAGCAACAAACCAGAATTTCAGCTCATCGGCAAAGCAACGAGCAGTGTTACTGTTGCCTGCCCCCTCAATTCACCATGTCTCACGTAAGTCAGCTCTGGCACGCCAGGTGGTGTTCTTTATAGAGTCAATATTCATCTGTTAAATACTTACACTCAAGACAATTTTGATGAAGAAACCTGTACTTATCGCACCTAAGCACCTGCCTGTGCAAACTAAGTAACAGTGTTAAATACCAATAAAACTATAAAGTTGGCTCCTGTTTCAATCCTTCTAAAATGTTTACATTTCCTTTTACAAGATAGGGGCTGATATCCTTCTATTCTGCTAGCCCACAAGCCACAGTGCACTTTCTTTTCTGGAACACATATCTTTTTATCAGTCTCAAGTCAGAAATAAGAAATAATGTTACAAAATACAGTATCCTAAATGTTAACGGATTTTCTTTTTAGCTTTATCAGGTGCAAAAAGTATCGTGAATTTGTAAAGTCCTCATGAAAATAATTTGGCCATTCCATATCAGGGACATAGTATTCTAATATTTTTAATTATTTAGAAAGAGATCTGAAAGTTTCACTTTAACATATTTCATACTTTTTGAAAGGTTTAAATCCCATAAGAATTTAAGGCTTGCTTTAGACGCCAAAGACCTAAATTTGACGAAGGCTCTAAAAATACATAAATTTAATAGAAATTAGAGTGTTTATTTCATAAAGTTCTAATTTCTATTTAAGTATTTGGGCATTTTATTTAGCTAGTAAAAAAAAAGGAATCCAGAAAAGTTTCATATAGCCTATTATTATGTAGGCTTTAAAACTGTATTTTATATGAAACGAGTGGTTTCAAAATGGTGCCTTGCAGAACCCCTCGTTTAAGGGGCCAAGGCAGGTAGAAAGCAGTGAGAGGAGGGAAGGAAGAGCCAACAGAACTGCCGTCCCAAACTCCCGCAGCAGCTCACCTGCTTCATCCACTGGGTAAGATCTCCAGTGTTCCATGGCTTAAAAATTTACAAGCCATTGTGCTAATGGACTGTATATTAGCATATGAAGCAAGAAACAGGGTGTTTTTTCTAAATCATTTCTTTTTACAACTTAAAAGCATAATCAACCGTTCACAATAAAAACAAAATCCTGGTATGAAGGAATTAATCTAAAATCTGTGCAGAAAGCAACTTAAAAACATGAAAGACTAATATGAAAAAAAATTACCCTAGGGACTAAAGCACTTTTTGTCAAGATACTATGTTTATGCGCCTCATATGTCACCTTTTTTTGGGATAAAGGCAATTCAGATCTTTTGATCTCCTTTTCAACCGGGATGCTTCGGTCCGGAGTTCACTTTGTAGAGTTTCTCCATCAGGGACGCTTCCAGGCTCTGACAAAACCGCAGGCGAGGGGAGGGGGCTCAGCACGGTAGGTACTGGAACACTCTCCCTGGTGCAGGTAGTTTGCGTTTCATAACGAATAAGACGAGACTGCAGTTCAGAAAATCCCCCATCTCTTTCTAAGGCTTTTCGGTCATCCAAGCAATATCTAAACAAGAGAAAGATCATTAAAATCAAAGCCTCCACAACAGCAATGGGCTTTCCCCTGCCAATTAGGAAAGAGCAAAACATTTACTTAAAAAGTTCTTACTTAACTTCCTAATAATTGTTGGAAGATTGAGTGAATGACTGACATCCCTCACAAGTTCAGTTTTTTCTAGCTTGCTGGATGACATGGCCAAAGATTAAAAAATTCAAAGTACAATCTGATTCCTCTTTGACTGTTTCTGGGCAACAGATTAAGTTAATCCTCTGCCTTATTTTCAAAATAATATAGTTGCTGTTTTAATACTTTTTAAATCTCTACCAACCTCTGACTCCTCGGCATGGTTGATATGTAACAACATGAAATGCTGATTTCTGTTAGAAAGGTCAAGTTTATTTTCAACACAAAGATTAAAAGGGCATAAGGGTGTCCTAAACTGGCTCACCAAACACAGCTCAGAACATTTTGAATTTTCTCTTTGAAACTCACTTCCCATCTTATTGACTGATTGACAGGCTTTCCTTCAAACACTTCGGCTGGCTCTGTGCATCTGTTTCTAGGTAAATCTGATTTGAGGAGTCAATGAGATGTTAACTCAGTGACTGTTTCTGGACTTAAGGAAACCCCATGTTGTTAAGCACAACAAATGAGCATATCAGGAAAACTACCTATGAGATGTGTGACCTTAAAAAACTCTTCACTTTCTCCCCTTCTACAGCTGCATCAAGGAAACACAAATGGTTTCACATACGTGATGGCAGGACTATAAAAATTAAACCCCTTCTCTGTTATCTGTCCTCTTCACTTGTAAAATTCTAAGATGCTCCCTAAAATCAGACCTTTGGGTCCATAAGCTGTTAGTTCAACTCCCAGGGGCCGTATCATTCCTCTAACATCTGATTGCCTACGGAGGTTTTAAGAGCTTCCTCCTTCCCGGGTGACACGTACACATTTGATTTCTAACAGTACAGACCAGGGAGCCAGACTCCTGGGATTTAAATCTGCTCCATCACTGATCAGCTGTGTGAACTTGTCCCAATAACTTAACTTTATCTAAGCTTCTGTTGCTTCATCTGCAAAATGAGATTTATAGCAGTTGTGTCAAAGAGCTACTGTGAGGATTTCTTGAACGGGTACATATAACCACTTAGAACCAGCGCCTGCAACATGCAAGTAAAATATCATCATGATCCTCATCATCATCACCATCATCATCATCAGTAGGTTTATTTTCTACCACAGTGAATGTTATAGCATGCTGATAATACGTAGCATAGCAAGGATTTAGATCCAGACTGGTGACTTCAGAGCTTGACTTTAACCAGTTTAGATACTATCTCTTACGTAAGGTGTGAGCATCATCTTACTCAGGGAGCAAGCCATGCCTGAACATTAGAATTATCTGAAGAGATTTTATGAAACACTACACCTGGTCTACATGCCCAGAGTTTCTGATTTAATTGGTGTGGGGTGGTACTCAGTCCAGACACTTTTTTGAAAGCTGTCCATGCAATGCTAAAGCATAGCTAGGACTGAAAAGATCTCTGATCTAACCTAACAGTTTAATTTAACAGGGGAGAAAACTGAGTTCCAGAATCAGAATGCTAACTGGTGGCAGAAGAGAGACTCGAACCTTCGTCTCTCAATTCTCTGTCTAATATTCTTTCCCTAGTCTGTTGTTTAATAAAGTACATTTCATTAAAAATTAGCAGCAACTTTAAGGATTACTGATGAGTCCTATTTCTACCCCGGGCAACTGATAGAACCTAGAGTAAAATTCAGAACTATGAATGTTAAGAAAGGTCCTAGGCAAGATGCAATGTAATGCCTGATTAGCCTACAGGAAATTTTTGAGAGAAAAGATGTATATTTTGACTCCAAATGAAGATTTTTTTCTACTCTAAGATTTTGATTCTAAGATGCAGATTTTTTCCTTCTAGTTTTAGCACCTCCTGATCACAGCTGTTCATAATGTCATCCCTTCAACTGAATTATGTGCACTGTGCATGTTGGCTTTAACTGCCATTTAAAATGTCTTCAAAATGATTATACTATGATTTGGAATTGAAACCAGAAGTTACTTTACAAATAAAGGAACAGAAACAGAGCAGCAGGGTGTACATTTGACGTTAGTGAAGTAAATATTCATTGTTGGATGAACGACTACAGGGCCATATTTTCTTGCAAAACGATAATCAAATGCTTTATGCATCCAAAGAAAAGAAATATCTATAAGAAGATGAAGCTATTTCTGTTTTGTAAATACAAAATAGGCAAGATATTGCCTATCACACACCAAGTAACGCCAATGAAGGCAGGAGAAACTGCCAAATCTCTTGGAATAGATGAAAGAAATCTCAAAGTAACAAGAGGCTGGTGTGACTGACCAATTTGCACAGTTTGACAGCAGAATTCAATTTGTTGTTAAAGAAACAGTGCATCTTGCGATCAATGGTAGCTTATACTCCAGGATATGATAGATAAGTGAAAAAACAACCAACCTGGTGAAATATATTTCACTTTGCCTTAAGAAACATTGATTTGCACTTGAGTAGTTTATCTATTTTTTCCAAATATTCCTTATGGCAGAGTAGAGGAATTGCTCATGGATTCTAAAGGCTTCCAGCAACACAGGAAGAGGGAACTCTCCTTGCAGTTTCATATTTACCTTAAAACTTCACTTGAATTTTGTTTCTACTCCACAATCTATGTTTAACATAAAGAGGCGCCCACACTATGCATCCAAATCTTCTTGAAAAAAGCATGCTTCTGGGTTCACCGTGCGCACCTCCTACAACTTCCTTAGCTCAGTCTCAATGCCCCCAGGTTAACGAGCATAAATTCACAGCAAAGAAAACTGAGTCACCGCCACATCTGTTTACCTGTTTACGGGGGTAGGTAGGTAGTACAGGAGAAGAGAACTATTTCTTTATAATGAATCAGAATCTCGTAACAGCGTATGGGTATAAAACAATAAATTAAGTTCTGTGTAGATTTAGGCCCAGCAAGAAATAGTTCTCAAATAACTCAATTTAATGTTTTGATAAATGATCATGAAGAACATATCCTTTACAAATTCTATAAATTTATATGTAACACTAAAATTGGTCTAAAGTAAACTGAAAGCAACAGAACAAAAAAGTATGGAGATGAGACTCAGAATGACCAAAACAACATCATTTTGGGAAAAATAATAAAAAATATGGTTCTATGATAGATACTTCAGTCATGAGTTAAAAGGAATTATAGCTTATTTCATTCAAATCAGTGCTTCAATGAGTTTGCAGGGCTGACGAGGAGAAAAACACATGTTTCATGGGGTCAATATTTTGGCCATGTAGCAAAGAAAATGTTAATATTAGTACATTTTCTCAGTAGAATACACTATCGTTGATCATAATAATATAAATACTGTCTACTGGTTTCACTTTTCAGATTTAAGTTATATGCAAAATACCTTAAAATGCCATTATTCTAACTGATGAGGAGGGCCCTAAAACTCTTATCAAACAAAATGAGGGTGATATTGCTTTATAGCTGGTGGAATAAGAAATAGAAGGTAGATATATGATTTGAAAACATGCAAATAAACAGTAGGAAACTCAAAGAGTGAAGAAGAGGAACCAAGTTCTCATATTTCATAGAGGAGATTCAATAATATTTTATACAGATTTATTAATACATATTAATAGAAGGATATCCTTTAGAACAAGAGGGGTGACCACCAGAGAAATTAAAATCACACAAATAAAACACTTTTTTCTAAAAACCACAATTGGAGGGAGGAAATAGTAAGAAAACGAATTGTTGGTTTTTATTATAACCTTTTCTGTAATGTTTAATTTCTAGGGTTTTTTTTTGTTTTTTTTTTTGTTTTTTTGAGGAAGATTAGCTCTGAGCTAACTACTGCCAGTCCTCCTCTTTTTGCTGAGGAAGACTGGCCCTGAGCGAACATCCATGCCCATCCTCCTCTACTTGATACGTGTGACGCCTACTACAGCATGGCGTGCCAAGCGGTGCCACGTCTGCACTCAGGATCCGAACCGGCGAACCCCGGGCCACCGAGAAGCAGAACATGCGCACTTAACCACTGTGCCACCGGGCCAGCCCCTAGCTCTTTAATAAAATCAAAAAGAGGGGAGAAAACAGAAAAATACATCCCATTAATCAAATTTTTATATACTAGAAAAAAAAGCTCCCACTTAAATTTGATTAAGGAAAATTTAGTACAAATGAAAAATAAAATTTGTGATCATTGCACAAAAGGGTATATAGCTAAAAATACGAATAGTTTAAATAAAAGGTTTAGCTAAATTCAAAGCTATTTGGGAAACATATCTAACTTTTTGATGGTAAAGGCAACACAATAATCCTCTCAAAAGGAATTCTTTCCTCAAATATCAGAAATAAAAAGCTTGAACAAGTGGCATTTATCTTTTTATGATTCAGTAGTTATCTCTGAGTTGCCTGTTGTTAACAAAATAATTTAAAATTCTTTTCTGAACCACTTAGATTTAAATTACCATTTCATACAGGACTTTTTTCAGAATTGACTCCTTATTGGATGCTGTCGTTCCTATCTGCTCATTTTAAAGTCCTCAAATTCTTATTTCAACTGTTTCTTCCCCACTCAGACAGACAGAAATTGTTATATCAGTATGTTGTTCCTTGTTATCGCTGAGTAGTATTGCTTTGTATACACAGACCAGCTTATTCATTGTTCTCCTATTGATGTACACACCTAGGTTGTTTCCAGTTTGGGGCTGTTTATGAATAAAACTGCTCTGTACGTTCTCGTACAAGTCTTTTTGTGATTAGGTTTTCATTTCTCCTTGGCCAATACCTAGTACTGGAATTGCTGAGCCATAGGGTCTGAGTATGTTTAGTTTTATAAGAACCTGCTAGATCTTTTTCTGAAGTAGATATATGATTTTATACTCCCACTAGCAAGGCACAAGAGTTCTGACTGTTCCATATACTTGCTAATATTTATTAGTCTTTAATTTTAGCCATTCTGGTAGCAGCACAGAATTTTATTTTATGGATGTACTATAATTTATTTAACCAAGACCCTAAAGTTGACATTATTTCCCTGTTTTTTATTTTAAATAACACTGTGAAAAATACCCCTGCATAATAACTCTCACTGTACATCACTCATTTTTTCATTAAGCTAAATTAATCAGATGTTATAAACATTTGCAAGTTTTTCCATTCTATATTTCTTGCTAACATTATTTCTAATATTTATGGTTTTATTTGCTAGTTTGAATGCTAGTCTCTCCTTGTGTTTAAAATTGGAAATGGCTGGTTTAGAGAAAACTATGCTTTTTGTAGATATTTTATCACTGACCACTTTACAAATTCTCCTACTACTTCTAATAGTCTTTCAGGTCTCTTTTCTGCAAAACAAACAAACAAAAATTTCTTTGGTCTCATTTTCAATACATATAGTTCTTTCAAACTCTTTAGTATTCCTTATTTTAATTCATTGGCTAGAACATAAGAACAATGGTTTAAAAGAAAAGTGATTTTCTTGCACCTGACTTTAATGGAGTTTAATTTTGATGCTTGAAAATAAAATAACTGAATATTTTACCTCTAGTGTCAAACTTTACATAAATATTCTTTAAATGAAATAAATTTTATTTAAACATAGCAAGGAACCTAAGCATTCCTACAATGACTTGTTGGGTGTCCTTCCGTATTTTCTCAAGTGTACTACCAGCCACCCAATGTGCCTAAGCTAAAGAAATTCTTCTCTCCTCTTTCTCATCCCCAACATCTAATTGGTTTCTCAAGCTCTTTAGATAGCTGTTAAGTTTGTATTCTCCTTCCTATTTTCACCATCTTCAAAATATTTCAGTCCTTCAACATCTCTTCCTTGAAACATTTCCACTCAATTTATCAAAAGACAATGAGATGTTTTGAATGGTGCAAAGCCAAGCATATAATTTCATGCTTAAAGAATAAAAGATTTTACTGCCTCAAAAATAAAGATCAATCTCCCTGCCATGTCAACAACGATCTTCACGACTTCATGATTTGGTTTCATTATAGTACAATCTACTTATTGGTCTTATTCAAAAGCAAAAATGCTATTTCCCGTTCTTAGAATCTGTACCTCTGTACCTCGTTCCTCCTCCAGATATTCCCTTTTTCGCCAAGGAAACTCCTATTCATTCTTTCAGACTTAGTTCAGATGTCCTCCTTGAAGTTCTCTCAAATTGTTCCTAGAGTTTATTTGCTCCTTTCACTGAGCAGCATTATCTGCATTCCAACACTATTTATTCTCTGCTAAAATCAGGTGTTTCTTTCTTTCTCCTCTATTAGAGTAAAGTTGAACCTTGGTGGTATTCGTAGGGGATTGGTCCCAGGACCCCTGCAGATACTAAAACCGGAGGATGCTCAAGTCCCTTATATGAAACAGCATAGTATTTGCATATAACCCGCATACATCCTCCCCTAAAGGTTAAATCCTCTCTGGATTACTCACAATACTTAGTACAATGTAAATAATTATTACATTGTATTGTTTAGGGAATAATGACAAGAAAAAAAAGTCTGTACATATGCAGTACAGACACAACCACCACAAGCCTGTCCATCCACAGTTGGTTGAATCCACGGATGTGGAACCTGTGGATATGGAGGACTGACTGTATAAGCATGCTCCTTAAGGGCAGAAAGAGTTGTCTCACAGTCTTTTGTATCTTTAGCCTGAGTGAAAAACTGTCAGTAAAGTATTTTTAAAGTATGTGTACAATAAAGATTCAGTTTACAAGCCAATCAAAGTAGAATGTGTCTGTTGTTCACTGATAAAGTTATTCCTTAAAGATTAAGGAAAATCAAGTACTTTCCCCTTTTGATTTATGGAAAATCAATATAAAATAATGTTTTGCTTTAAGAATGGGAAATGTTTTCCCAAAGGAATCATGGATGTCCTAAAAATGTACTGTAAAGTATATCATCCATAGCATTTCATTTCTTGTGTTCCTAAAAATGGTAGACGTGCATGTGACCTTAGAACCTGCCGATACCTTTAAGCAAGAGAATTCTTTGAAATTTTATTTAAACCAGTCAATTAAAATTCTGTAAAAATGTACACATAATTAATATGTTACAAATAGGAACACATTTCATCAAATAGTTTCTGAGCAATTACAATGTAATTAGTGACCAGGGAATATTAATGTGACCAGTAGTATAAATACATATAACGTAGGGACCAAAATAATTTTGATTAAAATATCTAGAAATTAATAATAGGAGGTTTAAATGCTGTAAAACTGATTAATCATCAAAAAACTTTTTTGTCCCAATAGAACATAAATTGTTTGTTTATATGCTGCTTTGTTTTTTGAGGGTTTTTTGACAAACTTTCTCTTTGGCTCAGGATCTCAATTTACATCATTTTATTATATAGTCACTCTTCACATTTACATAAGATAAGCTATGTCAACAACATGCAGAAGAATATAGTGTAAACAGAAAACTTACTCAATTCCATGATAATGACATACTGAGGCTTTTTCAAAAGGTAACACCCGAAGTTTCCGAGGACTGAGTTCTGGTGTTAGAACAAAAGTCTTTTCCCTGAAAAGAAAAAGGTTTTCCTTTGTATTTAAAGTTTATTTAGTGACAAAGAGAAAGTTCAAGAAAGTGTCTAAAGAAAGAAACCTGACTTCCTCCTTGCTAACTGAATCCTAATGGGATAAAAATTAAGTTACACCAGAAAGTGTAAGGAAGAAATCAAGCAGGGTCAGGCCTGTGGGTTTCATCACTTACATTTCCTGTGCCTCAAGTTTCTGAAGTTATGATGCTACTTATTTCACAAAACTATTCTAGGAATGGATAAATCAAGAACAGAATATTATTTGTAATGGAAATTCAAGAAGCAGCATTATTCTTGAAGGATTTTTCTTTTCTTGCTTTAGTGAACTAATGTTTATGCACTTAGTTAAATTCTTTTTTGTGGGGGAATAATTCAAGTCAACTCAAATCTTTGGTAATGAGAGAAGTATTTACTCCCTACTATAACACATGGGGGACCCAGATCTTTCTTTACCCAGGAATGTGGTCACCTTGACACCGATGTTAGAGTGAGCAACCTTTTGAATATTAGAGGGTCTAGAGACTGACTGCAGACTTCGGTTCTCCTGAGGCAGGTTTTCAAGCAGCAGGTATGTCAGAACTAATCATACAGTGAGCTTACATAAAATATTCATGTTCAGCTCCTTCCACACCCAGACCTGCAAGGCTATGGCGAAATTTCAGGAAGAAGAAGGTCACGGCCATTAGATTAAGCTCTCCTGGTTATTTTAATAGGCATCCTCCTCTGCCTGAGTCAGGAGGCTCTGTCCTAATGTACTGGATCATGTTCCTGAAGCTCAGAATAGGTCAGATGGGACAGGGAGCATTACGCAACAGTAGTCTCTCATAGTTAACAGGCAGAATGAAATACCAGAGGCTTGAATTCAGAAGACTTGGAAAACATACAGAGAAAGGCAAGCAGATAGTAAAGTACCAAGAATAAATTTCCTATCACATTTTTCCCCTATGGCATTAGTAATGAAATTTGCCACTGAAATTATCTAGGGTACTATGATCAGCATTTGAAATTATGACATTAAAATATAAGATATGCTAAATAGTGAGTCCTAGAAAACAGAATTTATATTCTAATGCATCCACTTAAAGTGTTCCACAAAAAGTAACACTAATAAATTGCAATAACCCCAGTATAGTGATGACTGACTATTAAAGTGTGTAATTTTGTAATATAGAACTCTTCAGGCACGTAGCACTTCATTTCTTTCCTTTACCATCTTGTCTTCCATTTCTTATTTCAATCCCTCTCAGCAACCTTATCTATTTTTGTTTAATTTACATACACATTGTTCTTTCTAAAAGAAACATTTTAATAAATATGTGTTTTGTCAATGTTTCATATTTCTTTGGTAGATACATAAGTGTCACCCCTGCGCTGTGTTTAATTTAATTTAGCCTTTCAGATGGCCCCTTGCATAGGTAGATATTTAATAAGAGTCCACAGGTTCTTGATTCATTGCCATGAAAGTTCATCCTTTAACTTTAATGTTAATAGAAGATATATTTGATAACGATGCAGTTCTTTACTAACTTCAAGGAATTATATCAAACTTTCCCAAATATAACATCTATAAAATACAGAAAGAACTAAATATGTCTCCCCTACAACACTGCATCTAGAAAGATGTTCTGGTCAAATGGAGTAAAACCTACATAATTCAGTTTCGGCAAATTCATCTGACTCTGCCAGTTCATGCTGGGAAGGATAATAATCCAAAACTAAACAGATGAAAACGTGCACATACGTCTTCACTTTCTTCACTTTCTTGATCCCCACAAAAAAGGGTATCAATCTCCCAAAGCTAAGAGAAAAGGAAAATTATCCCCAAATTACAGTTTTTAATGTCATTAAGATCATTAAGCTATTAAGACCCAGAGTTATTAAGATCCTCAAGTTTTCAAAGGTGCTCCCTATCTCTCTCTCTAGGGAACTTGAACATGAAGGCAAAATGCTCTATCATAATTTTGGAGATTTAACTACCCTCAAATAAATCCTTTCCAAAATTGACCTTTAAAATCAATATTTGCCAAAACAAGCTCTGTAAAAGTGATCCAAATGATCTACAGTTTTTAATGTCCTCTGGAAGGTTTTCAAAAGAATAGATTAACAATGAAAAAGATTGGGGTAGTGGGTTATTATTCAAATCTCACAAGTATTTGATGTTACAATTTTACCTGTCAGTCAGTCAACTTCAGCAACACCCAGAATTGATTAACTAGTTAACTCAATGGAAGTTGTCTTGCAAGTCAAATTAGTTGCAAATTACTTGTGTAGACATGGAGTTCGCACTTGGTAATGTCACAGTTTCAAAAGCACTTTGATTTCACTTTCCCATTCTCTGCAGGTGAAAGGCTGAGCTTTTTGCTACTACTAGGCATGACTGACAATGTCACGACAAGTAGTGACAAAATCTAAACTGGACAGTAACACAGAAAACAGTATTTAAAAAAAAAGTTTGCAAGTCAGATTACAATTTTTTCTTAAAAAGTCTTGACCTTTGTATACAAGGTAGAAGCTATGGACTTCTCTAGGGAATATGCTAAGGCTGCTTTTATTATTCCTGTTTTCCTTAGATTCACTACCACAAAACAGTAGGACATTTGGCAAGGTAAAATGTGAGGACTAACGCCAACTGATAAACATTGGGATTAAAGTTGTGAATTTTGCATAAGTGGCATAGAGCACCAATTAACTGGGGAAACGAGATGCAATGTGTTTTAAACATAATTTCTAGGGGCCGGCCCAGTGGTGCAGTGGTTAAATTTGCACATTCTGCTTCGGAGCTCCAGGGTTTGCTGGTTTGGATCCCAGGTGTGGACATGGTACTGCTTGTCAAGCCATGCTATGGTAGGCGTCCCAAGTATATAGACTGGAGGAAGATGGGCACAGATGTTAGCTCAGGGCCAGTCTTCCTCAGCAAAAAAAAATGAGGGAGATTGGCGGCAGATGTTAGCTCATGGCTAATCTTCCTCAAAAAAAAAAAGAAAACCAAAAACAAACAAAACAATGATTTTTAAAAAAATTAATTGGAAATTATAAGTGGATATAACATACCCCTTTTGAATCTGTAAAGGTTGAAGATCTCCAATTGGTAATCCATCTGAGGTAAAGAATTTCAGCAATTCTTTAGCATCCAACAATGTGATCGAATCCCGTGGACCCTCTTTGTGGCCCAGCAACTGTTCAGACGAATGAGGTAATGAACCAGTTCTGGGAAAATAATGTTATGTAGATTTATTAAAAGTGGATTCAAATTTAGCATACTGGAAAAGCTGATATGAGCAGAAACCAGAAAAATACACACAAAAAATTGAAATACACATTTAGGACAGAAAATAAAGTAAAATCTTTGCCAATCATTTAGTATAAAAGCATATTTTTAAAAATCTGTAAGTCACAGTGAAACTTGCAGTTATCACGTGAACGGTACTACTTAACTAAAATAAACCAATTACATTCTTTATAAATGATGGCATGATTATTTAGTAATGTGAAGTTACCAATTCTATAAAATTTAAATCTAAACTCTCTGGTATGTTCTGAAACCCCACAATACTGTAAATTTTGAGGGCAGAGATTGAACGTTCCAATTTTCTATGAACTTGAAAGATTACTTGAAGCACAACCATGAAATGAGACAGTAATCAGAAATACCCCCCAAGTCTCTTCTAGGCATGCTTATGACATTATGAATAAGCACTGAATCATTATTATACCTGAAATATATGCAGGACTTTATACTTTTCAAACTACCTTATATACAATATATTCTTAATCCTTACAAATTTCCTTGAAAAGGACAGAATAGGTCTTATCTCAAAATGACATTAACATATGAAAGTAAGTACTTTGTAAAGTGAAAATTGGCATACCAAGCCTAAAAAACAATCATTATTCCTATTTTTCAGATAGAGATACTAACACACAATAGTTTGCAATACAGACCCAGGGCGACGTGCTGTTTAAAACGACAGAGTCATAACTAGCCTGACTCTGAATTAGATACTATTTCTACTCTATATCATTCTATAAACTCAAAAAGCTTGCCAAAAGTTTTAAAAACTAGAAAAAGGAAAAGAGTTTCAGAGAATGCTAAAGCTTTCACTGAGCACTGAGTCACGGATCATGCCATTGCTCTTTCATCCAAGTATAAATGAAATCTTTCAATAGCTGCATAGAAAATTAAATCCCTGACTTTATATTAATTCAACTATTTCCTGATTATTTTACTACTCAAATCAGGCAGTTTTACTGAAAATTACGATTAAAATGTTGACATTATGGTTTTAGACTTATTTTATTTCTATACATTAAGGATCAATAACATACTGACAGTGCCCCTTTCCCCTTCCTGTTCCCTTTATTTTTAAGTTGAAGTTATAAATCTAATAAAAAAAGGCAAACAAGAAAATACTCAAATATTTTCTTTGAACTTTATACTTCAGGAGGGCAGGAACTACACGATGAGTTTAATTTAATTTCTATACAGCTGTTCTCTAATGGTGACTCACAAAGCTTTCTTAATATTACTCAGTCATTTTACAGGCTGGATGCAATGGGGAAATGTATCATTTGCATCTTTACAGAACCCTGGACACAGGATATCAAAGCAACTTAAAAGCCCAGCTAGTGATAAATTATACTACCAAGATACGTCTTAGGTCAAAAACTAAAATAACACCACTTTATTTTTTTCAGTGTTTTCAATCTTACAGAGTGTTTTCTCATGGATTATCTCATTAAATTTTCACAACTTTGAAGTAGAACTGGGATTGTTATCCCCATCTTAAAGATGAGGCAACAAAGTCACACAACGAGTGACTGGGTTTTTCTCAAACCAAATTCTATGACTCCTGAATTTCATTACGCAACGGTCTTTTATTCTCCAGTGAAATCTGTTTTAACACAAAACAATTTCTGAAAATATGCAACATAACTTTTGTCCGCAACCAACAATTTGATAGTATCTCCCTATATCTTAAAGTGTCCACAAGTATTTATGGAGCATTTACTCTGTAAATATCAATGTGAGGCACTGAAAACAGTTCACTGATGATAATTTATAGACTCATAATCACTGCTCATAATTTGGTGTATATGTGTAACTTGAAGTAAGAGAAAGCAGTTGAGAAGAGTAAAAGGAGATAAATATATCAACTTAGAATGAGGTAGAAAAGGTATAATAAAATAAGTTTCAGGAAAGAAGTAATAACATAGTCCTTGGGTGTTTAAAGAAGGAAGGTAAAATTGAGCTGTAGCATTTACACAAGGCTTAAGGGAAAGGTGCTATTTGATCTAGACTTAAATGACAAACAAGCTTCTTGTTCCAGATGGTGAATTAAAGATACATATTAACCTTCCTACTCAAACTGAAATCACAATGTTGAAGCACTGGACACTAAATTCATAACAGGTTTGAGAAAAGGAAGAAGGAAAATGGTGGATCAAAGAATTCAATGAATTTCAAAAAGGGATAAGCTAACGCAAGTGCCTCAATGAGAACTAGGGAGAAACCTACAAAGGAGGTAGAATCCATCTTCTTTGCACCCTAAAAAGCCCCAGGGAGACTCTACACAGAGTCTGGAGAGTGGCAATGGGCAGAAATCAGAATTAAGAACACTACCAGAACAGCTGTTCAAGCACCACCCTCCCACACCCCACTAACCCTCCGGCTTTTATCTCCAGGTTAAAAACAGAATCTGCTCTCTGAAGACCCAAAACTATGTGCCTGTCTCAGTGTCAGTGGTGATGCCCCCAGAAGAAAGCCTCCTTATTTCAGTGTTGGGTGAAGGCTGCCTGCCTTCTGATACTCCCAGATGCCCTAAAGTGCAGCCAGTCAGGCAGGCTCTACCTGTATCTCCCCGCTCCCAACATTAATTCGGGCGAGAGCAGGTGGGGAACAGGACTACACATATAGAGAGAAAACATTCTGACTACCTGTATAAAGAAGCCTAGTACTAAACTCTTAGCTATGAACAATCAAGGGCCACTGGATGCTGGAGAAAAACTACACATACGAGAAAAACATCAGAGGAACAAATAAAACAGACTCAAAAGATAATGAGATCACTCAAAGAACAGACAAAAACAGTTAAAAGAAAATTCCATTTAACACCCTTATCGTATCGTCTCAATTCTTATTAACATAAGAAGAACAGGTTGCTTTGAAATAATAGGGTAGACAACAGAAAAAGAATTATTAGTAATTTAAAATATGACTACCAAAAAATTAAACAGAAAAAATGAGAGCAAATGTCAAGGAAATATCCCAGAACAGAAAAGATGAAAAGATGGATTATTGAGAGAAAAATAAAATTTGAATGAAAAATCAATCCAGGATGTTTAACATTAGTTAAAACAGATATTTCAGAGAGAAGAAAGAAAAAAAGAAACTGGAAGGAAGAATATTGTCGAGAAACAATAGTAGAATATTTCCCAGAGCCGAAAAAAAGATAAGTCTTGAGACCAAAACATCTCACACCATGATGACCTCATGTAATTTCAGAACATCAAGGAAAACAGAAAGTTCTAAAAGTTCCAGAGACAGAATAAAATATCTATTAAGGAACAAAAATAGTGGCAACAGGCTTCTTATTAAGATTAAGATCCAAGAAAATACAGACCCAAGCAAGAAATGTGATCAAAAGAAATACCAGGATAACAGTTGTGCAGGTAGAAAGGGTCAGTCCAAATTAGAGTAGGAAGTCAAGACAGGTGCAAGAAAAATGACTTCAAGAAGAAAAATAATTGTCTAGTGCAAATAACATAAGGTTCAGAGGTAGAGGGACAAAAAGTAAAGAGAAATAGGGGTGTTAATTTCCTCATCTTTCACAACAGGAAGTTAAAGGATATCGTCTAAAATTGATGGGCAATCAGGCTACTTGTTAGCCTGCATAGACTGGGTGCCTTGATCCTCAACAGGCAGGCGAGTGTGTCCAGCTCTGTGGAGCAGGTCCTGTGTGAGGACCAGGTGAACTGTGGGGCACATTGGTGGAGAGGTGGGGGTCCTCTGCAGTGGGGTAACTGCGTACATTCCAGGCGATCAGGAAGTGTGCATGGACCAGGGCTGTGTTAACAGTGTGTGTGGACCTGTGGGGGGGTGGGGCTTATCAGCGGCAGAAAACCTGTGCTTCACAATCACCCACAAAGAGGACTGACTACCTTCTAAAGCTTGAAACAATTGGGTGCTCCGGTGCCTAGAGCCAGCGTCACTCAGCAGCAATCCTAAGAGAGCTGACAACAGCCTTGCAGGCCTGAGGCCTACAGCAACTTTATAAGCCCCTGAGCCTAGCAACCAGCTACACTGGCTACATACTCAATTAACAGGAAAACTGAAACAGAAGCGTGCTATCAGACCTTGTAGCCAATAGTGCTGGGGCTCCCCAGACCCAATTTATAAATAGCCAGCCAGTAAGGAAAAGACTAGACTCCCTGGATACCTGCAGGAAGAGCAACTGTGCCACAGCAGAAGGACACAAGTAGCCCACAAAAGGGGTCACTCCTGGATCATTTGGACTGGTGATGAGAGGGAAGCACACTGCTGAGCCTCAAAAGGCATCTCTTACATAAGGCCACTTCTCCAAGATCAGGAGACATAGCTGACTGACATAATACATAGATCTAAGCACAGAGGACAAGGCATAATGAGGAGACAAAGGAATACATTCCAAGTAAGGGAACAGGACAAAACCACAGAAGGAGAACTAAATGAAACAGAAATAAGCAACCTACCTGACAAAGAGTTCAAACAAAACCTCTTAAGGATGCTCACTGATATTGGGAGAAGACTAGATGAACACAGTGAGAATGTCAACAAAGAATTGGAAAATATAAAAAAGAACGAATCAGAAATGAAGAATACAATATTGGAAATGAAAAATTCACTAGAGGGACTCAATAGCCGAGTAGACAATACAGAAGAACAGATCAGTGAGCTACAAGAAAGACTAGAGGAAATCACCCAAGCTGAACAGATAAAAGAAAAAAGAAGTAGACAGAATGAGAACAGTCTAAGGGAACTCTGACACAATATCAAGGACACTAGCATTTGTATTATAGGTGTTCCAGAAAGAGAAGAGAAAGACAAAGGGGCAGAGAATCTATTTGAAGAAATAATAGCTGAAAATTTTCCTAACCTAAGGAAGGAAACAGACATCAACATACAGGACGCACAGAGAGCACTAAACAAGATGAACCCAAAAAGGCCCATACCAAGACACACTGCAATTAAAATGTCCAAAATTAAAGATAGAGAATCCTAAAAGTGGCAAGAGAAAGGCAATAAGTGACATGCAAAGGTAAGCCCATGAGGCTATCGGTGGACTTCTCAGCCGAAACTCTACAGGCTAGAAGAGGGTGGCATGAAATATTTAAAGTACTGAAAAGAGAAAACCTCCATCCAAGAATACGCTATCCAGCAAAGTTATCATTCAGAATGAAAGGAGAGATAAAGAGTTTCCCAGAGAAGAAAAATAAAATAAAATAAAATAAAGGAGTTTATCACAAGAAATCAGTTCTACAAGAAATGCTGAAGGGACTTATTTAAGTGGGAAAGAGAAGACCACAAATAGGGATAAGAAAATTATCAAAAAAAAACCCCCAAAAAACCAGGCAATAAAATCACTGACAAAGGCAAAAATACAGTAAACGCAGCAGATCAACCACCTATGAAGATCATATATAGGTCAAAAGACAAAAGTACTAAAATTACCTATTACAATGAGAACAGGATAATGGATAGACACACAGAAAACAAGAGATTAGATATGATTTCAAAAACATAAAATGTGGAAGGAGGGGAGTAAAAGAGTAGAGCTATTAGAAAGAGGTCAAGCTAAAGAGAATATCAACTCAATACAGATTGCTATATATGTAGACTATTATATAGAAACCTCATGGTAATCACAAACCAGAAACCTATAATGAGTAAACAAATAAGTCAGAGGAAAGAAATCAAGCATCTTCCTAAAGAAAGCCATCAAACTACAAGGGAAGACAGCACGAGAAGAAAGGAACAAGGAAGAACTACTAAAACATCCAGAGAAAAACAGTAACAAAACGGCAATAAATACATTTTTATCAATAGCTACATTAAATGTCAATGGACTAAATGCTCTAATCAAAAGGCATAGGGTGGCCAATTGGATAAAAGAACAAGACCCATATATATGCAGCATACAAGAGACACTCTTCAGAACTAAGGACACTGACAAACTGAAAGTGAAAGGATGGAAAGAGATGTTCCACGCAAAAGGCAAAGAAAAGAAAGCAGGGGTAGCAATACTTACATCAGACAAAGTAGACTTTAAAACAAAAACTGTAACAACAGACAAAGAAGGGAACCACATAATGACAAAGGGAACAATCCAACAAGAGGATTAACACTTGTAAATATCTATGCACCCAACATAGGAGGACCTAAATATATAAAGCAACTATTATCAGATATAAAAGGAGAGGTAGACAGTAACACAATACTAGGGGACTTCAACACTCCACTTACACCAATGGATAGATCATCCAAACAGAAGATCAATAAGGAAACACTGGCCTTAAACAACACATTAAACCAGATGGACTTAGTAGACATATATAGAACATTCCATCCAAAAACCACAGAATACACATTCTTTTCAAATGCATATGGAACATCCTCCAGGACTGATCACATATTAGGCCACAAAACAACTCTCAGTAAATTTAAGAAGATCGAAATAATACCAAGCATCTTTTCTGACCATAAAGGTATGAAAATAGAAATCAATTACAGGAAGAAAATCAGAAAAGCCACAAAAATGTGGAGATTAAACAAAATGCTACTGAACAACGATTGGGTCAATGAAGAAATCAAAGGAGAAATCAAAAAATACCTAGACAAATGAAAATGAAAATACAACATGCCAAAATCTATGGGATACAGCAAAAGTGGTTCTAAGAAAGTTTATAGCAATTGAGGCCTATCATAACAAACAAGAAAAATCCCAAATAAACAATATAACAGTGCACCTAAAGGTACTGGAAAAAGAAGAACAAACACAGCCCAAAATCAGCAGAAGGAAGGAAATAATAAAAATCAGAGCAGAAATCAACGAAATACAGACTAAAAACAAAATAGAAAAAATTAATGAAACCAAGAGCTGGTTCTTCGAAAAGATAAACAAAATTCACAAACCTTTAGCTAGACTCACCAAGAACAAAAGAGAGAAGGCTCAAACAAATAAAATCAGAAATGAAAGAGGAGAAATTACAACACACACCTCAGAAATACAAAAGATAATAAGAGAATATTATGAAAAGCTATATGCCAACAAATTGGATAATCTAGAAGAAATGGATAAATTCTTAGGATCATACAACCTTCCAAAACTGGATCAAGAAGAAGTAGAGAATCTGAATAGACAAAACACCAGCAAGGAGATCGAAACAGTAATAAAAAACCTCCTAAAACATGAAAGTCCAGGACCAGATGGCTTCCCTGGTGAATTCTACCAAATATTCAAAGAAGACTTAATACCTATCCTCAAACTCTTCCAAAAAATTTAAGAGGATGGGAGGCTTCCTAACTCATTTTACGAAGCCAACATTATCCTGATACCAAAACCAGATGAGGACAACACAAAAAAAGAAAATTACAGGCCAATATCACTGATAAACATTGATGCAAAAATCCTCAACAAAATACTAGCAAATCGAATACAACAATATATTAAAAAGATCATACATCATGATCAAGTGGGTTTTATTCCAGGGATGCAGGGATGGTTCAATATCCACAGATTGATCAATGTGATACACCACATTATTAACAAAATGAGGAATAAAAATCTCATGATCATCTCCAGAGACGCAGAGAAAGTATCTGACAAGACACAGCATCCATTTATGATAAAAACGCTAAATAAAATGGGTATAGAAGGAAAATACCTCAACATAATAAGGGCCATATATGACAAAGCCACCACAAATATCATTCTCAACGGAGAAAAACTGAGAGCTATCCCTATAACAACAGGAACCAGACAAGGATGCCCACTCTTACTACTCTTATTTAACATAGTATTGGAAGTCCTAGCCAGAGCAATCAGGCAAGAAAAAGAAAAATAAAGGGAGTCAAATTGGAAAAGAAGTGAAACTGTCACTATTTGCAGACAACATGATTTTATATACAGAAAACCCTACAGAATCCACTAAAAAATTTTAGAAATAATAAATGAATACAGTCAAGTCACAGGATACAAAATCAATATGCAAAAATCGGTGCATTTCTATACACTAGCAACGAAGTAGCAGAAAGAGAAATTAAAAATACAATCACATTTACAATTGCAACAAAAAGAATAAAATATCTAGGAATAAACTTAACCAAACAGGTGAAAGATCTGTAAACCGAAAACTATACAACGTTGTTCAGAGACATTGAAGAAGACACAAAGAAACAGAAAGATATCCTGTGCTCTTGGATTGGAAGAATTAACCTAGTTAAAATGTTCATACTTCCTAAAGCAATTGATAGATTCAATGCAATCCCTATCAAAATTCCAACATTTTTCACAGAAATTAAACAAAGAATCTTAAAATTTATATCTAACAACAAAAGACCCTGAATAGCCAAAAGAATCCTGAGGAAAAAGAACAAAGCTGGAGGTATCACACTCCCTGATTTCAAAATATGCTACAAAGCTATAGTAACCAAAACAGCATGGTACTGGCACAAAAAAAGACAAATAGAACAATGGAACAGAATCGAGAGTCCAGAAATAAACTCACACATATATAGACAGCTGATTTTCAACAGGGAATCCAAGAGCAGACAATGGAGAAAGGTGAGTCTTCAATAAATGGTGTTGGAAAAACTGGACAGCCACATGTAAAAGAATGAAAGCAGACCATCATCTTATACCATGCACAAAAATCAACTCAACACGGATTAAAGGCTTGAATGGAAGACCTGAAACCACGAAACTTCTGGAAGAAAACATAAGCAGCATGCTTTTTGACATCGGTTTTAGCAGCATATTTTCAAGTACCATGTCTGACTGGGGAAGGGAAACAAAAGAAAAAATAAACAAATGGGACTACATCAAACTAAAAAGCTTCTGCACAGCAAAGGAAACCATCAACACAAGGGAAAGACAACCTAACAATTGGGAGAAGATATTTGCAAACCATATATCAGATAAGGGGTTAATATCCAAAATATACAAAGAACTCATACACCTCAACAACAAATAAACCAACAACCCAGTTACAAAATGGGCAAAAGATCTGAACAGAGATTTCTCCAAAGATCTACGGCTGGTCAACAGTACATGAAAACATGTTCAACATCATTAGCTATCAGGGAAATTCAAATCAAAACTACAATGAGATATCACCTCACTCCAGTCAGAATGACGATAAATTAACAAGACAGGAAACCACAAGCGTTAGAGAGGATGTGGGGAGAAGGGAACTCTCATACACTGCTGGTGGGAGTGCAAACTGGTGCAGCCACTATGGAAAGCAGTATGAAGTGTCCTCAGAAAATTAAGACTAGATCTACCATATGATCCAGCTACCCCACTGCTGGGTATTTATCCAAAGGACTTGAAAACACAAATGCACAAAGATACATGCACCCCTATGTTCATCGCAGCATTATTCACAATAGCTAAGACTTGGAAGCAACCTAGGTGCCCATCAAGGGACAAATATATAAAGAAGATGTGGTATATGTACACAACGGAACACTACTCAACCATAAGAAATGAGGAAATCCAGCCATTTGTGATAACATGGAGAGACCTTGAGGGAATTATGCTAAGTGAAATAAGTCAGAGGGAGAAAGGCAAATACCATATGATCTCATTCATAAGTAAAAGATAAAAGCAACAAACAAACGCATAGCAACAGAGATTGGATTGATGGCTACCAGAAGGGAAGGGGGAGGAAGGAGGGCAAAAGGGGTGATTAGGCACATGATTAGGCACATGTATGTGGTGATGGATCATAATCAGTCTTTGGATGGTGAATATGATGTAATCTACACAGAATTTGAAATATGTTATCATGTATGTCTGAAAGTTACATAATGTTATAATCCAATCTTACTGCTATAAAAACAAAAATTAAAAAAATAAATAAATAAAATGGAGAAAAAAATACAATAAAATTGATGGGCAAGAAACTGAAGTTCTTTGGTGGGTAACATGTCCTTTTCTCAACCTTCTTTCTTGATTATCTCCTTCCTCCTGACCTATAAATGTTCCTCCTAACCTATAAATGTTAGAGATCCTCAGCGGGTAGTCTTAAACCATTTCTTTTCTCTACATGGTCTAACCAAGAGATCTCATACACTCGTATGTATTTAAAAACCCCTTTTGATGATAACTCCATATTGACTTTCAGATTTCTCCTCCAGTCTACTTGATATGTCCACTTGCATAATCCATAGATCAAACTTAAATTCCTAAAGCAGAACGCTTGATTTTCCCCCCAAAGCTATTCATACCCCAACTTCCTACCAGACTTCCCCATCCCATAAATGAGAATACCACTTACCCTGTTGTTCAAGCCAGAAATCTAAATTATCTTGAATGCCTCTTTCCCTGTCCTCCACGTCCAAACCATCACAGGGAGTTTTTTCCAGTTTACCACAAAAATATACCCCAAATTTGTTCTCTACTACTACTCTCATTGAAATCAAAGTTCTCCCTCACGTAGCCTACAGAAAAGAGTACCTAACTGATCGCTCTATTCCTAGTATCTTCCTCTTGCAATCTGTGTGTCACAAAAGAGCAAAACTAACTTTGAAAAATCAGATCACATCACTTTTTTTTTAATTTATTATTTTTCCTTCTTCTCCCCAAAGTCCCCCAGTACATAGTTGTGTATTCTAGTTGTGGATCCTTCTAGTTGTGCCACGTGGCACGCCGCCTCAGCATGGCCCGATGAGTGATGCCATGTCCATGCCCAGGATCCGAACCGACAAAACCCTGGGCAGCTGAAGTAGAGTGCGCAAACTTAACCACTCGGCCACGGGGCCGGCCACACATCACTCTTTTGCATATAATCCTTCAAAAGCTTACCAATGCACTAACAATAAAATCCAAAATCTGTATGATGAACTATAAGGCCCTGTGTAACTAAACGTACTTCACTCACTTGTCCATTAGGTCTCAGCTCAAATGTAACCTCAGAAAGCATCCCTGACCATCTACCTCATCTAAGTTACCACCACTTCTGCCCCCTCAACAAATAAAATTATCCTCCCTCAGTCCGGTTGCTTGTTTCATTCATTTACACATAGAGTAACTTATTATAGTTACTTGTCTGGTTACTTGTTTTCTGTTGACTGTCTCTCCCCTTAAAAGGTAAGATTTAAGAGGAGAGTCTGAGACATAGCTGGTGCTCAATAAATATCTGCTGCTATATAAACAAAATATTATAGTAAGTCATAAATGTAATCAATAGAAGAGCTAAAAATAAAAACATGATTTGCAATGTGTGGGAGGAGGGCAATGTGAGAGAGCTAAATTCTTCCTTCATTCCATCATTCAACAATTATGGACTGAGCGCTTACTATGTACTGAATCAAAAAAACAAAAACAAAACAAACAAAAAGCTCTGCCTCCTCAGGTTAATTAATAGGTACTATCCAAACATATAAGAATGTAAAGCAGGAACAGTTTAAAGTGGCTCGGAGGAGAAGAGTACTATTACTTCATTTTTGTGTGTTCCTGTATGGATTATAAATTTTTCTTAGATATTCATATACTTGCATATATCTATGGAAGATGGTCTCCAAAGCCATCCACTCAAATATTAACTGTAATTATGCAAACCTGGAAAGTACAAGAAGAAGGGGAAGAAGAGCGTTTCATCAACGTGCTGCTTCATAACGCTCTATCTAGCTGTCTATTTACAGCCAGCATACATTTCTTTTACATAAAACTATAAACTACTAACATCTCATAAACGCAATGTAAGAATTAAGAAAAAAAGTTCATTTAAAAATACTGAGCTATTTAAATATTACCTCATTTTTTGTTTAGCTTTTTCAAAAGTTTCCAAATTTTGAAGAACATGCCTTTCTGGCCATTCCAGAGGATTGGTTTCCACTAGACTTGAAGAAACAGGTTCTACTGGACTGACGTCTAAAGAGAAAGAAACACATATAAGTATCAAAAAGTATTAACATACTGAATTTCACTATTACAAATATACACATGTAGTGTGTGCATACGTGCACATGTATGTATAAAGATAAAGGCATGGTGGATTAAATGTACAATAACTTACCTCAGGCATTTATTAAGAATATCTCTGATGGCCTTAAGTGTGCAAAATGTCACAGAAAAATTTTTTGAAAAGGAAAAAAAATCCATGTTAACCTTTATTTATTTTACTATCACCTCATAATAAAAGTTATGAGCTAGAATTTTGAAAATGAATTAGCACTGTGAGGACTCATGCAGAATAAAAGCATAACTGCTATTTTTTGTGAAGTTAGGAGGCAACTGTGTGGAGAATATATTGGCTATACTATGTGATTTTCCTAATACAAACAGGAATTACCACGACATCCAGAAAAATTCCTGTCTTTAAAAGAGATTGCCTCATTCTCAAAAGCATAATAATACAATAAATAACTTATGACGGTTCTCAGGTAAAGGTTACTTTAGAAATAATTACATTATCTATTAATGTAAGATGCCTTAACATACACATCTTCAAGTAAATGACTAACATTAAGTGTTATTTTGCTACTAATAAATCTTATATGTAAGGGTTTAACTATCTTTCTAGCTAGTATGCTGTAACAAACTAACATTGAGATTGTTGATAACGCTGGTTCTCAACAAAAATATGAAGGGATAGCTTCCATTTTCATTATAAATTATGAGTACATCCAAACTGTTTTAGTACAGGCAAAATTACTAACAGTACGACTTTTCTGGAGTCCAAAACTATCTGGTTTTTAAAATTGTTTTGAACTATTACACACTGTTGAATAAACTGAATGAAAATTATTAAAAGTTAGCTGTTTGACTAACCATCAGCCCTGACAAAAATGCCCATTTATACGTTAGGGTCTTACAAAATGATGATGATTTGATAAAGGGATTTTTAAACAACAACAACAAAAATTAAACATAAATGAAAATAGAAGTCAACTGCAAGTTATTTTCTCTTTACTTATTAAAATATTTAGCCTTGAATATTTTAAAATATTTTTAATGCCAACATTGGATTGCCCCCACCAAACGTCTTCCAAATATACCACTCCCCACTTCTTAATAAGGGTGATGAAACACTGACAAAATGTAATGAGCTTTATAATGAAATAATCTGCTCTTTAATGTTGACATGGCTTTCCACGAGAAGTATAAAGAAAAAATTCATTAGCAGTTCTGAACAGTTGCATCATAAGTTCACCAAAGAATACAAGCCACATTAAATAAAAGTAAACATGAATAGTTCTTAAATATTACAATGTAATTATTAACTTTGACAATGAAACTCGCATAAATATAACTGACATCAGCTAAACATTAAGGAATGGATGGACAAACACTCATATGTACCATGTCTCTCTTTAATATATTTATTTATTTATTTACTTTTCCTTCTTCTCCCCAAAGCCCCCAGTACATAGTTGTGTACTGTAGTTGTGGGTCCTTCTAGTGGTGGCATGTGGTACGCTGCCTCAGCATGGCCTGATGAGTGGTGCCATGTCCTCGCCTAGGATCCGAATCCGTGAAACCCTGGGCCGCCAAAGCAGAGCACGCGCGCTTAACCACTCGGCCACGGGGCAGGCCCTATAATATTATTCTTACAGTAAAATAAACACAATATTTTATTTATGTGGCAGTCAAGACACTGGGCCATGCTGACAACCAAAAGCACAAAAAGGGCCTCTGAGAAATGAAGAACACTGCTTTTTTTAGAGAAGAAAGCATTTTACTTTATAAGAGAAACAAAGAAATGGAAGCAATACAACAGGGAAGTAGGGACTCAAAACTGCCCAAAAAAATCATAAATCAGGGCAAACAAAAGGAAAATATTGCAGATGACAATATGTGATTAATGAATGTAGGTCATTATAGCCTCACATACCTAAATATGAATAAATCACAAAGAAAAGGTTATATTATAATTGGTATATTCTGTTTAATAAAGCAAGAATTATAAACACACACTAGAAGATTCTTATTAAAATGTTTGAAATACTAAAATTGTGATCTTACAGAATTACCTAGAAAACTCCTTCATGCAGTGTGTTTATGTGCCCCATGGTCCAGGTAAAGGAGACAGTTATTGTATTATGAATTCAGGTATCACACTTGGCATTGTGAAAGTCTTTAGCAATTTTGTGGCAAAGAGTAAATAAAATGATTAGATCAAGACATTTTCTCCATACTGACTTTCATCTGTTACACATGCTAGAGGTTTTATAAAAAAATAACTAGATCAATAATTCTAATGATTGTTAATAACTCCTAATGTGCATGGTTGCAAATAATGGGTCAGAATATGAAACGTGATTGACCTTCCCGCTTCTTCTGCTATGTAATTTGCATGTAGTTATAGATGTATTTACTCAAACAAAAGCTACAAAGGATGTTAAAAAGCACAACTTCATTCTTAGGTGTCATGTTCAAATGTACAACCTGTCGATTTCAGTTCAGGTTCTGCAAATCTTCAGGGTTTCTTTCATTTGTTTAACAATTATTTTGAGGGGACCTACTCCTATGAGCCAGATACAGCAAACAGGCATACCCCTTACCTTCAGAGAACACATGGCTGAGAGAGAAGACAAATAGTTAACAGATAATTACATACACAGTACATAATTTAAACTGTGAGAAATAACTTGAAGAAAAACTATAGGGAACGAGTACAACAGGAATCAATTTAAACTTGGGAAGGATTGAGAAAGCCTTTTCGAGAAAGTGCTGTTTAAATCAAGATCTGAAGAATGACTACCAGTTAACCAGGTAAAGACTGGGAGAAAAGTATTCCAGAAAGAGGACACAGCATGAGTAAAGTTCCTGAGGTGGAAAGGAATGTGTCACGTTCAAGGAACGGAAAGACTCTGAGGTAACAAGGGAACAGTGAGGTGACACTAGAGGACGCCAGAATAAGCACAAGACCAGATATCACTTAGGGTCTTTACAAGCCATGTTAAGGACAAGGCATTCTATGTACAATGGGAAGCAATCAAAAAGGTTTGAGCCAAGGAGCGACATAACCTGATTTATTTTAAGGTGAGCACTCCTGTAGTTAAGTGTGTTAACAATGTCCTAGAACTCGACTTTGTGCTGGTAACTGTAAGATACGTTTCCATAAACTGATATAACAACCCTTGCAATTATTTCAGCCCTTCCTACCTTTCAGTTGTTACCTCCTACACAAATCCTCCCAGTCAGCCAACCTCTCTCTGGATCTCAGTTTGCCCTTTTTCACCTCCTTGACTCTGGGTATGCTGCTTGCTCTACCTGGAGAATCCTATCTTCTCCTCTCGACGTAGACCCTATACATCTCTTAAAACCTACATCAAGCCCCTTGGCACCTAAAGAAAGGATTCTGTGATTATTCCACCTTAATTAGATTCCTCTCCTTTAAATTCATATTTATTTACTTAACCAACAAATATATAGCACTTACTTCATACCAGGCAACTTTCTAAACAATTTACAAATAATTCATTTAATCCTCATAACAATCTATGCCATCCCTAATTTAAAGATGAAAAAACCCGAGGCTCAGAGAGGTTAGAAAACTTGCCCAAGGTCACACAGCAAGCAAGCTGCAGAGCTGGGATTCACCCTTGTTAGTCTTGCTCCAGAGCCCATGCTGTAACAAAGAAGTTATGCTCTCTCACTTATCGAACACAGCCTCCATTCACAAGTAACCTTATACTTTCTCCAACATCTTTCAGATTATTCTGCACTGCTATTTAACTTTGGTACTAATATGTAAACAATGATGATAATGATAATGCAAATGGCAGCTAACAATCTTTTAGCATTTATTATGTTCTAAGTGTTTTACATGCATCAACTCATTTAATCCTCAAAATAACCCTAGTAAGTGGGTAATATTACCCCCATTTTAAACATGAGGAAGTAGATGCATGGAACTTGCCCAAAGACATTCAGCCAGCAAGTGACAAAACTGAGATTTGAACCTGGCAGTCTAGCTCCAGAGCCTGGGTTTTTGAACATGGCACGATATGCTGTGCTTGTATTTTGCTTTCCAAATAGATTAGAAGCCTACTGAAAGCCAAGGACCAAAATTTTACTTCTTTTGTACCTTTATGGTGTCAAACAGAGAAAAGGTACTGAACAAACATTCATTGGTCACTTTCTTATTAACCTATGGAATAAAAATGATTCTCAGAATAAAAACAAAAAACCATCCTGTACATTTAAAATGCCAGACAATCATAAAATGCTTTCTCGTTAGATCCTGAAAAGCTTCACACTATTCAAATTCATCACAAAAACAGAAAGAAATGCAAGTTAATATAGAAATGATTTCCTGCTTCTTCAGAGAAGTTTGGTGACCGTTCTTATATAATGAACAGCAAATGTGGAGCATCTCATTAGATGTAGTTTTAACTATATTAAATTTATTGTGTAAGTTCTACTTTTCTCAACTTATGAAAACATAACTTAATGGAAATGCACCCATTCCAGCAGATTAATAAAAGCAGCTAAGAGGGATCACCTTAAAATGCTTCTCCCTCTGTTCAAAAACAATTATACCAAACATGCTTAATGAAGCTATCAGAAAGTTTTTAATGTTTAAATGATGAGAAATACAGCTCATCATATATACATACACACTTGTATAAACAAATATATACACATCACTATTTAAATTTATAAGATACAACTTGATTTGATCACTACATTCTATTGGTTTTAATAATAAAGAACTGTCATAAATGCCACACACACACACAAATAAGTAATAATTAACAAAAAACTTACCATTTAACACATTCGAGGTTTTAATGTTGTCTGTCTTTATTAGAACTGTTTTAGGAGTAATAGCATCAAAATGATCTAAAAAGCGTTCCCTTGTGAGTAGTAATAAACTTTTGAGTTCATCAACAGAAACTACTTCGGGCTGTGTTGCCAACTTTTTCCTTTCTGTAAGACAACAAATTAGTATGATTAACCGTGTGACTGCTATTTTAAAGCCTCTCTAGAGCACATCTACCACTCTTTTATGGGAAATATTTTCAAAAGTAAAACAAGTGAACTTCTCCATTAAATCATCATGCCTGTGTAGGCCTGGTTTCATTTTCAATCCATTTGTAGGTAATAGTAGAATTTCCAGTTACACGAGATAAACAGAAATAGAGTCATTTGTTAACACCAAAAGTGATAAAGGGTAAAGGCAAGTTTACAAAAGTTTTCTGAAATATATTGCAGAGCATGAAGAGTGGCCTTCTGTTGGTGTTTATGTGAAAATCAAACCTCTAAGACTTTCAGTTAAATATAGTAGCTTGGTCACTTCCACCTATTTCTTCTCCTTCCCCAAAACTAGAATCACAGCATGGGAATAGGAAAGAACCACAAAAGAAAAAACAATAAATAATGACAGTTTTCAACAAATTTTGGAAGATGCTGGCGGAGTGGTAACTGAGCCGGCAGAACAGAGGGTCAACGTGGGCGCCCAGAGGCACTCCGTGAGGTTTAGGCAAATGGTGGCGTCCTGGGCTAAACCAGGACAGGATGAGTGGATGTTTAGGGGGAGAGCAGTGAGAACTAAAGGGCCCCACCCCTCCCTCCAGCTCTCACACACTCTGCTCTCATCTTTTGGGTAGAAACTGAAGAGGAGTCTCCGACTATGGATGCAGGTACAGTGAAAGGTAGCATTGATGCGGGGGCTAAAACTAAGGGATTAAATAAGAATCTACATACTGAGAGGCTGGACTCCCAGCCCTGTAGCCAGAAAGTTAGCAGCTACAAAAGCCCGACTGCAAAGATTCAAGGATTCTCCTTTTGAAAAACTGAACTCCCCAGAGAAAAGAGCACAATACTGATATTGAAGTGGAGGTAGGGGTAGGAGCTCACAACCAAAATGTTGAATTGTCACTCCATCACTCTACAGAGCAGACTGCCAGATATTATATCAGAGTGAGGCATATAAAACTTCCAATTTAAAACAGGACAGGGAGAAAGAATGACCAGACATTTAAGGAAAGGTGTTGCGGAGAAGGCGACTCTGCGTTTCCATGGTCTTATGTTTATACACGTAAGGACTGTTACTCAGTAACACTTCCAGCTCCCCTCTCCCTCCCATTACTCACTGCCAATCTGCAGAAGAAGCTAGGCATGCTCTGATCAGACCCTTGCTCTCCGACTGTCATCTGAGTTAGCACGTCCTCAGGATGCATGCCCTCTGTAATGTGGAAAGGGCCCTTTCACCCTCAGGGCTGATCTGTAGTTGTCTGGCTCTGATAGTCATTCAGGGGGTAGATTCAATTCTGGGTGTATTTTCAGAAAACTCTCCTGGACATAGTAATTTAAACTCCATCTGTGCGTTTCTTAGGTTTATTTCTCAATTAGTTCCAACTCCGGGAGGCGAAAGGAGTACTATTTATTAGGGCTCAATTTTAAAAAAGTTCAAGATGAACAAGAGGGACCAAAGTAAACAAAGAGAAAAAGGAGCTCAGCAGAAACAAAACACTGCAAGGAAAGCTCGCTATAATTAATATTCTCAAAGAAATAAGAGAAGGTACTATACCCGTCAACAAGAACAGGATGCTTTGATAAAGGAATAATCAATGAGCAAGAAAAGACTAAGCACAAGAGCTCAAACTTAAAATTCCATATGAGAGCTTACAGTAAAATGCAAGATAGCCTGCAGAAACTGGAATAAAAAGATAACAATATAGAAATAGGAAAGAAAATTAGGCATTCTGTCCATGAAAGCCATAACATAATAAGAGCTCTAGAAAGAGAGAAAAGAGAAAATGGGAGAAAGGAAATTATTAGAGATAAGAAAAATTTTCAGACTTAAGGATGTGAATCTTCTATGGCAATGGCCCATCAAGTACACAGATCAAGAAATTTTGTGGGGTGGGGAAGGGAAGGATATACACACACTCTGATTCAGAGTAAAGCTTCCAGAGATAAAGCTTCTTGAGATAAAGTTTCCAGAGAGAGACTAAAAACAAATAAATCAAAAATAGATCACTGCAAAGACTAAGAATAGTATTCGATTTCTCAACAGGAGTATAGCAATAGAGAAGACAATGAAACAATGTCTTCAAGATTCTGGGGGTAAATGATTTTCAACCTAGAGTTCTGTATGAATTATCAATCAAGCAAAGATATTTTCAGATATTCAAGAGCTCAAAAAATTTATGCCCCATGAACTTTTACTCAAGAAGCTACTGAAAAATACGCTCCAACCAAACACGGGAGTAATCCAAGAAAGAGGGGGTTGAGGGGTCTACAGAAAAGGACATTCCAAAGCAAGGGAAGAAGGAAGAAAAGTTTCTAAGATGTCAGCGGGTTTAATAAGCAACTCGTCCATTATAGAGCAAACTATGAACCACTGGAAAAAAATTAAAAGAAATAAAAAGGAACTGCTGTGTCTGAACACACGATGAATTTAACGATAGGTGTGTGGCAGAAATGTTGGAGCCTTTGGAAAATCATGACAATATTTTGCCTGTAAAGAAGCGTGGGCAAACTTAAAATAGGTGATTATCAAGCATAAGACAAACAAAGCTTACACAGGAAAGGAGAGTTGGTCAATATATACTTTACGACTCAGCAGTAAACCTATTTACATAGTTATAATAATGTTAAAACTACCATTGATAACCAAAATTCATGACTTCCCTCTAAAGGGTGGAAAGGGTAAGTAAAGATGAGGTAAGCAAAGTCTTTATCTTCTGTAGTTAGATGTCAAGATAATGTCTGAAACTGGTAAATCAAGAAATAGCAGTGTACACATATTATTTAGAAAAGTGGAGAAAATGTCAGGAAAATCAGCTGGGAGAGCTGAGGATAGCTGCCTATAGACAGAGACTGAAAGATGGGGAGGAGAGAGTAGGGTACTGCTGTTCTCCATTTTAACTTTTTTAGTACCATTTGGATTTTTAAATTATACCCATGTATTACTTGAATAAAAATATTTCATTTTTAAAATACTTCTTGACCAATAACATTTTCTTCCATAATAAAATAGTAAACTCTAAATTCAGAGAATTCAATTCAACAGACATTTACTGAGTATGTGCTGCCTGCAAAGCACTGTGCTGTGCCCTCAGACACAGAGGATTAAAGCACCTTATATGACACCACCTGAGGTTGGGACATAAATAATGCAAGGGAGGAGGCTGAGAAGGAAGTAGCCAGTCTCGAGGTATACTGTAGAACACCAGATTTACGATACACGCCTCTGGAAAATCCCACCTCCCCAGTGTGGATATTGGTAGGGTCGTTCCAGTTCTGATCCAAGATAAGTGACACACAGTTTTTGCAGTCAAGAACATTCGTAATGGTAAAGTAAGAGTTGTAATATGCGCTGCTTTGACTACATCTTGGTGAGAAAATAAAAAGCAATGAAGCTGTACAGTCTGCTGGGAGCTATTCTAAAACGAAGAGTTATCAACGGTTTGCTTTCATCTGAAAGATGCACAATAAATAGTGTGCTTCAGAAATTAGCTCTACATTTTTATTAACATTAAAAATATACTTAAATCATAAACCTGACCTAAGCTTATTAAAACTGTCAATTATATTACAACATTGGGCAATTTGGAGAGCAGGGTAGGAGTTCCTATTGACCTTGATAACTGAGAAATAGAGAAAACAGGAAGTTTACTAGGGTTATGAGCAAGATAATTCACTTAGGTGAAAAATAATCTACACAAATGAATCTGCACACAAGTGGCAGCTAAAGATTTGAGAGAAAAACATTGGACTAAAGTCTAAAAATGAATCAGCAAAAGAATACTATTCCTAAAAAACCTAGTAATAACTAAGGATTTCTTAAAGAAAAATATAGAGTAGGGTATCTAAAAGTATCAGCAGATTGAGCATCAATCAGTTTTCTACTGGGTTCTATAAATTTAAAAAAAGATGAGGGAACTCAGAGTAGTGACCAGAATACTGGAGCAAAATGACAATACTGCTGTTTTGGTGTTTGTTTTGCATCATACTGAACAGTCTTTTACTTAAAAATTGTTCAGCATTCTTTTTTTTTTGAGGAAGATTAGCCCCGAGTTAACATCTGCTACCAATCTCCTCTTTTTGCTGAGGAAGACTGGCCCTGAGCTAACATCCGTGCCCATCTTCCTCTACCTTATATGAGGGACAGCTGCCACAGCATGGCTTGCCAAGCAGTGCCATGTTCGCACCCAGGATCCAAACTGGCGAACCCCGGGGCCACCAAAGTGGAACGTGTGAACTTAACTGCCGCACCACCAGGCCAGCCCCCTGTTCAGCATTCTTAAACATTTTCTTTAAAAATCAGTGAAGCAAGATATTTAGTATTTCCAAATACAAAAAGTTATAAATTCCAAAAAAATCAAATAAAATATAAATTATAAAATTTAAACATCATTCTAATACAATAGTATTCGATATAATTTTAAAAAATAAATAAAATTAATGAAAATAAATTATTTAAAAAAATTAAACCCTAGCAGAAATTTTACTTGATTTTTGTTATTTTTAAAAACAAAGTGCCTCAATAATGTGAGTACATTCTCATGCAAACTCTTCCAGTTGCTCTTATTCAGTACTAGTCAGAGAAATAGTGGTGAAATAAAAATAAGTTTACTCCATGTCTTGTTGGTAATTTTGAAAAAAATATTTTTTGAACAACTTTGTTTTTCAGCAAAAACTATAATCCTTGTATTGATACTGAATTGTTTATTTTTTCCCAAAGAAAGCTGTTCCCATTACATTATTTAATTTTCATCATGTATAAATTAACCACAATCAATTTAAATACTTTCATATTCATATTTCACTTCTTTGAAAAATCACTGAATTGGACACAGACATTCTTACACTGGAAACTTCATTTTGCTGTCTTTTCCTCTGTCTTTTGAGATACAGGGATTCTGAACAGATGCATCTTTATCCCCCAATTTTTAATCCAGATTTAACTTTCCGGGTAGAGAAGAGACTGGTTCAGCAAGTATCTCCAGCATAAATGGATTAACCGGAACATTAATTTTAATCAAGATTTAATGCTTCAAACTGCAAATTGGCCATTTCATGGAGACGCCTAGAGCTACTAGTCCTAAGGCTTCCTTCAGCCTCCGGCCCGCTGCTTGCCCTTGCTGGTTGCCCAGTGCTGTGGCATCCTTCCAGCTGCTGCCTGTGTTACAGCTCAGCTGCTGGTGCTTCTTGCTTTTCAGCGTTTATTTAGCACTTCCATCTCCCCATCCCCAAGTAGAGCTTCCAGTCACACCTGTAAGCAGCAACGTAGTTATAGCTGTCAGTATTTCCCTGCCTAACCAAGCAGGAGGGATGGCCCTACCGGGGTCAACTCTTTTCACCCAAAGGAGAGAGGCACCAGCTTCAGAGAGCTGCCTGTTCTTCCACTCTGACAGTTTTTCTGGTCGGAAGGGTAAGAAAGAGGTGAAGATGAAAGAGAGGGGAGGTGTTGAAAGAACTGAGTTATAAAGTGCTGCAGGAAGCTTATGGCAAAGAATCGGGGCCTGCAGAAGGGTTTAGCAGGGACAGAACAAAGTCAAGAAGTGAATAATACTGCTGATTGATGTTTGAAACACAGGTTTTCCACCCACAAAAATACCAGTATTTCAGTATTTATTTTTCTTGGTGTTAACATGTACTATTTTTCGTTGAAAATGATTTGCCTTTTTAATTATATTTTTCTTGAGCTAATATCATTTTCCTAGTTAAAAAAAAAAATCATGGGGCCAGCCCAGTGGCACAGCAGTTAAGTTTGCACTTTCCGCTTTGGCGGCCCAGGGTTCACCAGTTTGGATCCTGGGTGCAGACCTATGCACTGCTTGTCAAGCCATGCTGTGGTAGGCGTCCCACATATAAAGTAGAGGAAGATGGGCGCATATGTTAGCTCAGGGCCAGTCTTCCTCAGCAAAAAGAGGATTGGCAGCAGATGTTAACTCAGGGGTAATCTTCCTCAAAAAAGAAAAGAAAAATCAATGGTGGGAGGAGTTCAACACAACACAATTACTCTGCCTTTCCATAACTGAAAAAGTAGGTACTTCTTACATGAATAATTGAAACCTAGTATTTTAAAATTATTTTCCATTGAAGAAAACAGGTACTGAATTCAAGATATTTTTAAAATGCTTTTAAAGAATGATAGCTTTTATTTTATAACGTATCTACTTAATTCTAATATTTTTTCTCTATGCAACTAATGAGACCTCAATCTGAATCAATTTCTTAGAAATTCTATACAAATTAGCTTAAAATAAGTTCGTATTAGGTACTAATGAATAGCTATTTATTAAAAAAATTTTAAGACTGATAACCAAGTTAATATATAGTAAAAGAGGAAAAATTCTAAATTACAATCCTTGAAAAAGTGTTCATTTCTAGAATAAGGAAAAATCCTTAATGCCAACTTCATGCAGTATGTGAAATGTACTTAGTTATTATTGATGGTCATGTTTTAACCTAAGAATCAATGCTCAAGTTAACATATTAATTTCTCTGGACTTGCATTTTCTTCTATTTGCAGTTTCTATCCTCCTGTTACAGCTAAAAGTATGTAAGGAGAAATTTTATAAAGAATATTAGCCAGAATAAAACCTAGGTATCTTTTCTAGCATACAATTAAAAACAACGAAATACAACATTTTCCTGGAGAAGTATTTTTCTAAAAGGTCAACAGCAATGCACAAATAAATAAGAATATTCTCCCTGATGGAAAAAAAGTTGCAGACCTTTTTTACTCTTTATCACCTCTATCGAGAATAGTTCTACAAATGAGTATCATACCCAAAAGACAACATGTTTAAAAAGTGTGAAAATAACCATGCATTATGTCTGAACAAGTCAACATTCTTACAGTAGAATGAAATGTACAAGTTGTTACTTACTCAGACATTCTTTCAAAGCCAAAGCTTGAACATTAGCTAACTGTTTCTCTCTCTGTATAAGTTGCTCCCCAGAAAAATGTGGAAGTGACGAGAAGTCAAAAGGAAAGCCTGAGAAACAGAAAAAAGTCAATATTAAAGATGTTTTATGACAACAATTAAAATTCAGTTCCTAGGAAATGTTATTATATAATTTTTTTTAAAGTCAATTATTCATTTCTTGATCTTCCATATTTCAAAATAAATAATAATTAAGCTGCAGGAAATAACCATACTAAATTATTTTGCATTTTAAACATGGACCTGCTTCTAAAATTGAAGGAATTTAGGTAGCAGAGTAGACTTCCCTCCATCGCATTTTCTTCTCAGGCTGAGCTATTGAAACTCCTACACAAGATACAGATGGAGAACGGTAGCTAGTCTCTAAAGATGGCCTCCCAGTGAACCACACCTCCTGCTATTCACCCGTTATGTAGTCCTTACATGATAAACCCAGACCCTATGAAATCAATAAGGTACGGTGAAAGTGATATGAATGACTTCTAGGCTAGGTCACAGAAAACCTTGAGGCTTCTTAGAACAAATGGTCTAAGAGATGCTAGTGACCATATAAGAAATCAGACTACCCTGAGATTATGATGTTGTGAAGAAGCCCAAGTTGGCCATGAAAAAAGGGCACGTGAAGAGAAAGACAGCTCTCATCTGTTCCAGCTATCCTAACCCAGGAGCCAAACATGTGGGTGAAGAGGCCATCTTCTAAACACTAAGTCCTGTTAAGTCTTCAAATGACTGGAGCCCCAGCTGTGTGACTGCAGTTGTATGTGGGACTTCAAAATAGAAACATGCAGCTAAGCCCAGGCAACCCACAGGACTATGAGACATAATAATAAACAGTCAGTCGTTTTTAAGCTGAATTTGCAGTGGTTTATCACACAATGATAAATAACTAAAACACAGAGCTTGGAGATAAAAGAAAAGATAAGCAATAAAATAGAATAAGATGCTTGAGAGAAAGTAAATGAAAGTGAGAAATAAATTATAGAAAAATAATATATGTTCAAACTGGAAAATACTAAAAATTCCTATTTGGAATTGAAGGCTGACCTACCAAATTTTACTAGGTATAATGCAAAAGGGATTCATTCTCTACACTCTAAATTGTTTAAATATGTTATGTTTAAAATAAAATGTAGGGCCAGCCCCAGTGGCCTAGTGGTTAAGTTTGGCATGCTCCACTTTAGCAGCCCAGGATTGGTTCCTGGGAGTGCACCTACACCACTCCTGCCAGTGGCCATGCTGTCGCAGCGGCTCACATAGAAAAAGAGGAAGATTGGCAACAGATGCTAGCTCAGGGCGAATCTTCCTCAGCAAAAAAGAGGAAGATTGCAATAGATGTTAGCTCAGGGCATGCAGAAAAAAACAAAAACAAAACCCAAAACACATAAAATAAAAGGTAAATTTACTGAAAGTAAAATGGAGTTTGGGGAAAATAAATTCATTAAAAACTGGAAAGTTAACTACATATACAAATAAACGTAAAAATATCTTCTACGTAAAGTTAACACTTACTCAATTTGATTTCTTCTGTTTTTGATTTCATCTTTCCATGAATTAAATTGAGTGCAAATGAGCCATTGATCTGGTTGGCTGAGTGAATCAGTGTGGCTTTACATTTTCTATTGCCATTACCTTGTAACAAGAGATAATAGCTAGAATGCTCTCCTTTCACTTCAACATCTGGAACTAAACAAAAACGATTATCTCAAGTAGGTGAAAACTCAGCATGCAACATGGCAGAATCATACATTTGACGCATAGGATATAATGACATTTCTATGTTATTTTAAGACAAGCTGTTACCCAATACATTTGGGGCTAGTAGTTGTTCATTTAACTGAGAAAGCTGCTAAAGCAGAGAATCATAACAAAAATGATACTTACAAAGCATAAACATTTTACTTTAATGTTGAGTTTTACCTTTAAATTAAAACTATGTGTATTCATTCATTAACTTTTGATGTTGCTCACTGGAGTTTCAGGATATCTTTCTTATATAACCGCACCCATAATGTATCAACTACAATTTCCAGCTTCTATTTCTTTAAAGTGGAATAAACTGACCCCAGCAAGCACACACAACTCAACTACTGGGAGCAGAAGCGTAGAGATCTACTTAAGAGTAGCTTTTTGCAGTGGGCCTCCATATGTATTTTACAGAGGAAATGGAGAGCATTCATTAATCTGGCATGCCAGTTACATGAAGGTCAGTTAAGACAGCTTCTAGCATATTTCAAAAACAAATGAAGTGCGGGTTATAGTGAAGGCTGAAGAAAAACTGTGAAGCCTTTGAAACTAAAAACAGAAGCAGAGTCCTTTGTGTTGAAGATGTTGAATTGGACATAAGCATTTATTTTCACTGTCTCCTGAAATTCCACAAAATGAGAATAAAGAGATTTTAAAAATAGCATAAATGCACAAGGACCAACATCTGAGAGAAGAGACAACCACAACTAAATTTTGAAAGCAGGAAAGTAGATGAACAATTGGTAACAGACCTTGGTCTCTCAACTGCTAAAGAAGCTGAGAAAAACAGTAGAGAAAGCTTAGAAGAAATGTAATTTACACTACAACCCCCAACGAGAGACACTGGGATGGTGGCCCCAGAAGGCATTGGAAGCAAAATGAAGGTGAAATAGGAAAACAGGTTGGAAGTCTGTTTGAGAAGCAGTGTGGCTTCCTGACCCCTCCTTATTCTCTTCAGACAAACGATTGTCCTTTCCCCAGCCCAGAAGACTAGTAGTTCATTCTCTGGAGAAAGCAAAACAAGGTGTCTCTGTCCTGGGAGATATAAGACAGAGCTTAGGGTTGGAGCTGGTTATCAGTGGGTTAAAGGAATGCTTGTATATTGCATATTGAGGCCCTTTACCCTTCTTCGCCTACATAACTTCCAGAATTTTGGAAGCCAGATAGCAGAAATTAGCCTTCTTTTGGAAATGTGGTCATTCCTGCAGGTAAGACTGAAAGATCTCACACTGGGGTCACCTAATGTCCCATTGAGATCACCTTAAAATGAAGATCACAGTCAACACGCTCCACTATGCACGCAAATCTTCCAATCAGCTTTCTGGTACTCTCTCCTAAATGTGAGCAGGCAGACAAACATTATGGGACCTCAAGGAAAGGCTCTGATATGAAAACTAGATGCCAAAATAAACAAACAAGAAAAGGGCCTTGTAGAAAAACAAAGAATATGCAGTTAAAAGAAATCACAGAAACAAATCAGATCACTAAAATCCTCCAAGAAGAGAAGATATTGCATGCATTAAATAAGAACAGGAAATTATAAGAAAAGAACATTAAATGAGAAACAACTCAAGGAAATTAAAATTAATAAAGCAGAGATACATATTTCAACTAAAAGGTTAGAAGATAAAGTTCAGTGAATCTGTCAGAAAGTAGCATAAAAAGACAAAGAAATGGACAATAGAAGAGGAAGGGAGGGATAGAGACAGACAAACCAAGAGGAACAATACCCAAACAGAAGAAACAAAGGAGAGAACATAAAAAAGTAGAAAGAAGGAAATTACCAAGAAAATAATTAAAAGAACATTTTCCCCAATAAAAGAGACAAGCGTCCAGGCATGCTGAATACAATACAAGAATAAAAATAGTCCCACCAAGGTGCATGATAACGAAAATTCAGAAGACTAGGAACAACAAGTGGATTCCGCAAAATTCCAGGGAAAATCTGGGTTTCTTATAAAAATCAAGAATGAGAATGGCACTAGAATTTTAAACAGCACTGAAAGCTGAAAGACCATGGAGCAAGGCCTTCAAAATTCTGCTAGAAAAATGTTGCCCAACCTGGAATGCTATAGTAAAGTGAGAGGATAGAATAAAAACATTGGTAGGTATAGAGAGTCACAAAAATTTTCCTCCTACGCACCCTTTCACAGGAAGATTTTAGAGAATGTGCTCCACCAAAATGGGGGAGTAAATGAAGAAACTGGAAGATTAAAGGATCCAAGGAACCAATAAAAAACAGCAAAAGATGAAAAGATAGTCTCAGACTCAAAACCTATGGAACAAATCAGAGAATAAAACCAACCAATCTGGATTAGACAGACCTTAAAGATCTGGAAGGGATTTCCTACATATATATGATTGATAGAATACTTACTGTGCTTGAATGTAGCAAAAGGAGTTTCACAACTGGGGGGAGGCTTTATGATTGAATATTAAAAAAAAGAATCATTAACTCTAGGTAAAACAAAATATTGTACAGGAAAGGAAAATAAGATATGTTACATGGCTCACCTGTGAATGGTGATTACACAATCATAATAATTAAAACAATGACTATTAATCTAAAATTGCTGTATGATCATTCTGGGAGGATAGGGAAATGAGAAGAACGTGAGGGTGTGGTGAGGGCAACGGAGTGAAAGAGGATTCATACTTCCCAGTTTGAAAATTTACCACAAAGCTACAGTAACCAAGAGAGCTACAGTAACCAATCAGTATAAGGACAGACATACAGATTAATAAAAACAGAATGGAGAGTCCAGAAATATACTCTCACACTTACAGTCAAATGGTTTCCAACAAAAATGCCAAGACGATTCGATGGAGAAAGAATAATCTTTTCAACAAATGGTCTTGGAACAACTGAATATCCATACGCAAAAGAATGAAGTTGGCCCCTTACCCCTCTACCTCACAGTATATACAAAAATTGATCCAAAATGGATCATAGATGTAAATGTAAGAGCTAAGACTTTAAAACTCTTACAAGAAAACAAAGGCATAAATCTTCATGACCTTGGATTAGACAATGGTTTGTTAAATATGAGACCCAAAACACAATCAACAAAAGAAAAAAATAGAAAATTGGATTTCATCAAAATTAAGAACACTTGTGCTTCAAAGTACACCATCAAGATAATGAAAAGTCAACCCCCTAGGGACTTTGGGTGCTAATGATGTGTCAATGCAGGTTCATCACCTGTAAGAAATGTACCATTCTGGTGTGGGACGTTGATAATGGGGGAGGTTATAGGTGTGTGGGGACATGGGCTATATGGAAACTCTGTACTTTCCACTCAATTTTGCTGTGTACCTAAAACTTAAAAAATAAAGTTAACTATTTTTTTTTTTAATTATCCATATGACAAGGCTGCTGTGAGGATTAAAGGTGAGACACTGCACAGAAAGTGATTACTTAGATCATTACCTGATGTATTCTAATTGCTTAATAAATGTTACCAATTTTTTTAAAAAGTCAACTCATAGAATAGGGGAAAATTTTGTAAATCATCTATCTTATAAGGGATTTGTATCTATAATATACATATATAACTTCTACAACTCCTAATAAAAAGACAACTCAATTAATAACTGGATAAAGGATCTGGTGATAGACATTCCTCCAAAGATAAATACGAATGGGCAATAAGCACATGGGAAGATGCTCAATATCATTAGCTAACGGGTTTGTGTAATTGAAACCACAAAGAGATAGTACGTCACACGCCTTGGATGGGTATAATCAAAAATACAGACAATAACAAGTGTTGATGAGGATACAGAGAAACTAGAACTCTCACAGATGGCTGGTGGGAATATAAATGGTACAGCCACTTTAGAAAATAGTTTGGTAATTCCTCAAAAAGTTAAACATATAGTTAACACATGACCCAGCAATTTCACTCCTAGGTTTATATCCAAAATAATCTTAAACATATGTTCACACAAAAACATATACACAAATATTCATAGCAGCATTATTTATAATAGCTGAAAAGTGTCAAGAGCTCAAACGTCCATCAACTGATGTGAGAATAAATAAAATGTGGTATATCCAAATGACGGAATATTATTCAGCAATAAAAAGGGATGAAGTACTGGTACACACTACAACACTGATGAGCCTTGAGAACAGTATGCTGTACGTGAAAGAAGCCAGTCATTAAAGTCTTCATATTGTATGATTACACTTGGATAAAATGTCCAGAACAGGCAAATCTATACAGAGAGAAACAGATTAAGGGCTGGGGGAGAGGAGCAGGTGATGGGAATGGGAAGTTACTGCTAATGGGTATGGAGTTGCTTTTGGGGGAGATGAAAATGTCCTAAAATTGACTGTGGTGGTGGCTGCATAATCCATCCCGCAAATAGACTAAAAACCATAGAATTTTATACTTTAAATGGCTGAATTGTATGGTATATAAATTATATCTCAATAAAGCCGAGTTTCCACAATTTAAAATTATCTTAGGAATGTAAGGTTCTGCTCACAAAAACAGTTCTTAGCATTTGTGATATATATGTACATAATATAGATGTATACATGTTGGGTATATATATGTGGTGTGTGTGTATATATATATGTGCTAAGAAAACACCCTACTGTAATTTCATTACAACAGTCTACTTTCCCAATATGAACATACTGTGGGTTAACCCTATTCCCCAAAACAACCATGAAGTTCAAAAGAGAATTTTTGCCGTTAGTTTGTAATGGAGACGTTAATCCTGCTCAAAAATATTAGTCTTACAAAAAGAATTTAAATAAAAGTTATTAGAAAGGAAAAATATTTGTTGTTACCAGTTGCATTTGAAACTCAGGTGGGCCAAGAGTCACAGTGACCTTAATTCATTGGCCAATTTAGCACTTGGGCAATTCAAGTTCTGTGTGTGTCCTCAACCCATGAGGTCCTCTCCACACTGACTTTAAATGCCATCCCCGTTATTAGCACTTCAATCACTAAGGCCTGGAATTACAACCACCTTATTGTCCTCTAAAGAAAAATATTCATTTTAAAGAACTTCCCTAACCATAAGGACTACGCAGTCATTTAAAAAACCTTGTTCCAGATGTGGCAGGTGTTCATTGAAGACTTATTAAATAACTTTTACATAAGTACCACAGAGAATAACAGATTTACAATTAGCATAGTTATTCAATTCTCATAGTTCTTAAAGAAATAAGGGAAAATGATTACAACAGAAAATTTCTCTCTGTTTTCACCTGTTATTTTTATACTATCAACTTATAAGAGATTGATTGGCTTACATGCCCCCTCTCCACCAGAAACAAACATCTATTTTGGATCTACTCTACAGGTAAAATGGGAGAAGAAGAAACTACAAGCGCCCTTTAGTTGTACCAAATTTTACAAATAACATATAAACTATAATGAAGAGACTTATCATTATTAGTTTCATTAGCAAACAAAATTCTAGTACAGTAAAAATCAAGTCATATTTTATATCAATAAGCTTCTCAGTGGTTCTTAAAACCCTGTAACAACCATGCCCCCCTTTTTTAAACAGTTCAACAGTACAAAAACAAAATCATGTTAATACAAAGGGGAAACAATATTCCACATGATACAATGAAAAATATCCCAGCATGATTAGGGGAACAGGATATTCTAGGTAAGTGAATATTCTGACTTATTGACAAGCACTCTATATATTCCTTAAGAAATGACAAAATAATATAGCCAATTATTTTGATAATCATGTTAAAAATGCTAAAAACAAAATAGAATCCAGTCTCCAACGTAGTCCTTTTAGAAGACTACACATTTTCCAACAACGATAATCATTGTTCAAACAATTCTAGACTCAAATTTTGAAATGGTCCTTAGGGTCAGCTGGGGAATCACAAGAAAAACAAAATCAATCTCATTGCTTTATAGTCATAAAGCATTTCCAAAAAATGTATTGCCTAGCTTGATCCCCCATCTTATTCATCAGAACAAGCTTTGAACAATTTAGCGGAAAACTCAGCTGCCACTAAGACTGTACAAGAAAATGCCCTGGTTCAACTCTTGAAAGAATCTAAAATTGTTTCAGAAATGACACCTCTACACAGTTGAACATGTGTATGAAGCCTTGTACTGTGAAGATTCCAAAAGTGCAGGATTTATAAGTTCCACCATAACTATATCAAACAAATAATATTAGGATCATAAACTGTACACATTTCCTTGTTAGAACATAAGTAAAACACACAATTTGAAAGCTACCATGAATAGAGAAGCTACTCAGAAGATATTTCAAGATCTTACTCCTTATCACGAACAACAACGATCTCTTTATTGTTCCACAGACATACAAAGTATTTATGATGGGACAGAATAACAAAAAGCTACTGCAGTGTTTACATTCATTACCAACTGTGATTCAAACAAGTTTTTGAGATACACTAGGCAAGTATTATCATCCTGGTTTTCTAGCCAAGGAATTCAAGGCCTCAAATAGTGCTTCTTAATCCTTCTTCTGCCTCAAAGCATCTGAAGGACTCTTGTCAGTACCAGTGGCTCTCGAGCTCAGGGTGAAGGGAGCACACCTAAGGCAGAGGGTCTCAGTCCCGGATGCACATTTGAAACACTTGCTGCTTTTACAAACTACTGATGCCCCAGTTTCCTCCCCACAGGTTTGGATTTAATTGTTCTCAGGTCGGGCCCAGCTTGACTGACTTCCTTTCTTTCCTTTTTTTAACTATCAAGAGGATTCTAATGTGAGCTGGTGTGAAGAATCACTGAACTAGGGGGAGAAACAAAATTCTGCATTTAGGTCCAAGGGCCATCAGCTGATTCTTACAAAAGAAGTTTTAATGAGATATAACTTACGTAACTATCTACATGTGTATGAAACCACAGGCCCTGCAGGACCAGTTCAACTGACCCCATTTTATCAATAGAGTAATTAAGAGTTGTCTTTCAGGAACTGAGACCCCTTGTCCAGTTCAGGCTGGTTGAGACCTCCAACCCATCAACTGGGCCTGTACAAATGCTTGATAAGTGACCTTTTGGACATCACGGAGCTCAAAACTCCACCCTCGGATCATGGTAACGCTGCCATCTTGTGAACATGCGTCCTATGAAGAGCCCTGAAGCTCGACTACGCTTGTGCAGGTCGTCAATTACCTCACATCTCCCTACCTCCAGTCATCTATCTCCACACTTCAGATCGACCCACCCTCCATCCCATAAATTGGGCCCCAAATCCTGAATCAGGGAGACAGCTCTGATGGCACATGCCCCCTGTCTCCTTGCAGACCAATCTCAAAAAATAAAGCTACATATCTTTTCCCAAAAGCTGATGCCATAATAATTGGTTTTTTATGCGCATTTGGCAAGAGAACCCCAATTTTGTGCAGTAACATGTACCAACATACATCAAAGTCTAAGTCTGATTACTTTAAGGAAATTATACAATTGTGCATCAATCACTATAATCCAGTTTTGGAAAATTTCCATTATCTCTTTGCAGTCAATCTCCCCTCCTACTCATGCCTCAGGCAACCATTAATCTGCTTTCTGGTCCTTTTGCCTTTTATAGAAATTTCGTATCAATAAAACCATGTAAATAGTCTTTTAAGCCTGACTTCATCAACTTAGCATATTTAGGTACACCCATCATTTTCATGCCTTTTTACTGTGGAGGAGTATTACACTGTATGGACAAACAGTTTATTCACCAGTTGATGGATATTCACATAGTTTCCAATTCTTAGCTATTATGAATACTGCTTTTATAAACAGTTGTGTGCGAGAGTTTGTGTGAACATATGTTCTCATTTCTCCTGGATAAATACGTAGGAAAGGAAATACTGAGTTGTATAGTTAAGTGTAAGTTTAACTGACAAACTGTTTTCCATTGTATCTGTCCCATTTCACAGCCCCATCAACAATGTGTGAGATCCGGGGCTGGCCCAGTGGCGTAACAGTTAAGTTCGCATGCTCCACTTTGGCAGCCCAGGGTTCACTGGTTCAGATCCCGGGCACAGACCTAGGCACCACTTATCAAGCCATGCTGAGGCAGGTGTCCCACATATAAAGTAGAGGAAAATGGGCACAGGTGTTAGCTCAGAGTCAATCTTCCTCAGCAAAAAGAAGAGGAGTGGTGGCGGATGTTAGCTCAGGACTAATCTTCCTCAAAAATAAAGAAAAAAATGTGCGAAATTTGCAGTTTCTCCACATCCTCAACAGCATTTGATAGTCACTGTTTTAAATAACAGCCATTCTAGTGAGTGTATTACAGAACTGCATTGTGGTTTTAATTTGCCTTTCCCAAAAGACTAATGCTGTTGAGCATCTTTCACGTGCTTTATTAGTTATTTATGTATCTTGAGTGAAATGTCTATTCAAGTCTCTTACCCACTTATTGCGTTGCCTCCTTATTACTGAGTTGTAAGAATTTTTTGTATATCTGTCAGATATATGATTGGAACTATTTTCTCTTAGTCAGGAGCCTATAAAAAATTTTTCTTATAGTGTTTTTCAAAAAGTGGACATTTTTAATTTTAGTGAATTTTTTTTTTAATTTTCAGATTGTCCTTTTGGTGTATGTTTTCTTACAGAGTTTTTGTAGTTTTAGTGCTTACATATAAGCATATGATCCATTTTGAGTTAATTTTTATATAAAAGTTTAAAAAACAGGGGCCGGCCCCATAGCCGAGTGGTTAAGTTCTCGCATTCCACTGCAGGCTGCCCAATGTTTTGTCGGTTCAAATCCTGGGCGAGGACATGGCACCACTCATTGAGCCACGTTGAGGCAGCATCCCACATGCCACTACTGGAAGGACTGACAACGAAGAATATACAACTATGTACCAGAGGGCTTTGGGGAGAAAAAGAAAAAAATAAAATCTTTAAAAGTTCAAAAAACATAATTTTTACATACAGATATACAACTCTTCCAGAACTGTGTTAAAGAGACTATCCTCTTCCCATTGGCATCTTTGTCTCTATTCTGTTCCACTGACAAATGTGTATTCTTAGTCCTATAACATACGCTCTTAATTACTGTGGTTTTATAGTTAAGTTGTGAATCAGGTAGTGTTAAGTTCTCAAAAGTTCTTCCATTTAAAAATTGTTTTGGCTGTCCTGGGTCCTTTGCAATTTCATATAAATTCAGTATCAGCTTGTCAATTTCTATGAAAAGTCTTCCTGAAATTTTGTTAGAGATCAGATTGAATCTATAGGTCAATTTAGAGAGAAGAGCCATCTTTTTTTTTTTTTTTTGAGGAAGATTAGCCCTGAACTAACTGCTGCCAATCCTCCTCTTTTTGCTGAGGAACACTGGCCCTGAACTACAATCCGTGCCCATCTTCCTCTGCTTTATATGTGGGACGCCTACCACAGCATGGCTTTTGCCAAGTGGTGCCATGTCCATGCCCGGGATCTGAATCGGCGAACCCCCGGCTGCCAAGAAGCAGAATGTGTGAACTTAACAGCTGTGCCACTGGGCCAGCCCCAAAAGCCATCTTAATAATACTGAGTTTTCCAATCTATGAACATGGTGTATCTCTCCATTTACTTATATCTTCTTTAATGACACTCAGTAATGTTTTGCACTTCTTTTGTTAGATATAGTCCTCAGTATTTTATTCATTGATTTCTAGTCTAATTTCCTTCCTTCTACTCAACTTGAATTTATTCTTCTAGCTTCTTGAGGTTCATGTTTAGACTATCAATTTTAGATCTTTCTTCAATTCTAAGATAAACATTTAAGATCTTCTTAGTACTGCTGTAGGGTCTTTCCATAAATTTGATGCTTTGTTTTTGTTTCATTCAGTTAAAACTACTTTGTAATTTCTCCTTTGATTTCTTCTTCGACCTATGGGTTATTTAGAAGTCTGACACTTAATTATATTTAAAGTACTTCTTGGATTTCTTTCTGTTGTTGATTTCTAATTGAATTCCACTGTAATTGGAGAACATACTGTGTACTATTCCTATCCTTTTAAATTTATTGAGCCTCACCGAATGGCCTAACATGGTCTATTGTGAAGAATGTTCCACACGTGCTTGAAGAGAACGAGTATGTTGAGAGATGTGCTCAACACAAATCAGTACAGTAAAAGTGGTTGAGTGTTCACCACCAAATTCCTAGCACCCCAAATAACGCCCTGAACACAGTAGGCACACAATAAACATTTGCTGACTGAAAGAATACTTTGTCTCTGCCACTGAAATCTGTTTCAAAATCTTTATCAGAGTCCTTTACCTTTTCTCAAGATGGAAATTATTTATAGATCAGTTATGCTGCACCATTTTAACCTTATTAGTTCCAGCTCACTATTTCAAAACACTTTTATTAAACTGATTTGAGTATGAAGAAGGCAGATCATGCTTCATCAAGTCAAAACATTTCATCAGTCCTTATTAGTCTAGTCCTTTTAAAAATACTATTATTAGAAGAATTATCTGGCAACAAAAAAATAAGACAGATTTTTTTTTTCCAAGAGTACCTTTAAAATCTTTCCTTTCAAAACAATTACAATTAAAAAAAAAATGCGGCAACAGTAGAACTCTGGATCGTAAAATTATCATGGATGCCTGTAGACAGATGCATTCAGACTTGAGTAAAAATTCTGATTTAACCCTGTGACATCATTAGAGAAGTTTCTTGATTTCTCTGTACCTTAGCTTTTTCATTTGTAACTTAAGGTTAGGCAATGATCAACATCCAGTTTTTTTAAAATCTCATAAAACTTCTCTGTGACCATATGGTGAGGCAGGCACTTTTCATTATACAACTGGCTTTCCAATACAAGTTTTAAATATAGAAGCCTTTCTTCAGAAATGTAATAGAGTTTAGTTAATTGCATTCATTCATATAGTTCTTTTGTGTTTTTCCCAGTATCAAAATACTTTCTGGGTATTTCACTGAAAGTCAGTTTTAAAAATCATTCTCTTGCTACTCTTAATTTAAGCATACTTCAAATGGGGTATTGTTCTTCTATTTTAGGTCAAACTAAATGAAATTGCCAATATTTAACAATTTTTGATATACAAATACAGCAATACCATATGGTTCAAACTAACACGTGTAGTATTTTATTTCATCAAGGGATAATATTCTAAATCTAAGGAACTGATAAAAACCAGGGCATGAATTTTGGTTCAAACTGCATGGACAGTCTTTTTTCACTTTCCCAGAGAGCAGTTATTACTATCTGGAACTTGTTATTTAACAAATATTTTTGAGTACTTATTAGACGCCAGGCACTGTTTCAGGCATTGAGAATAAACCAGTGAATAAAAGTAAAAAATTTCATCTTGTCTCTTCTCACTTGTAGTGAGAAACAGATATACATTGGTATACTAGATAGTGATAAGTACTAATAAAGCTGGGAAGACGGATATAACGTCATGAGAAGTGTCTAGTCACAATTTAGGTGGGATGGCAAATTAGGTCCTGAGTGAGAACAAGACTTGGGAGTAAAAGCTCCCCCTCAAATCGAGAGACACAGCTATATGGCTGTCTGGGGGAGAACCAAACCTGTTAGCTCCACTGTCATGGAAGTTCCCCAAGGAGGACTTTGTTCCATTTACTGCTGGTCCAGCATGTAGAACAGTGCCTAGTATATTGTAGGTGCCCAACAAAAACTCTGTTGAAAAACTGAATATTTAATGCATATACAAACAAATGTGTATAAATGCTTACCTACACACACCCTGAGGTGTTTTTTTTACCAGAAATGGTAGCATAATCACCTTTGCACACCTTGCTTTTTTCACATAACATCTCTTAGGGATTGCTTTCAGTTGCTTGTTACTGAATAGAATATCATAAGACTTAGAGTTACTTCTCAATACCTATTTTCTATGTTATGGTATAAATTCCAGGAGAGGAGGAGCCAAGTCTGTCTTGCTCATCACTACTACACAGTAGCTACTCAACCTTCAAAAACATGAATGAAAAGTATGACTGACTGACTGACTAACAAGATCATAACGGAATAAAATCAGGGAATAGTGTTAGGAACCAGTACAAAGTTAGTTTGGAGGACAGGGGCACGCAGGGCAACAGCAGAGAACAGCTGGGCATGATTCAGTCGGTTATAGGGAACAGAGTTTTGATTTAGGAGGCTGATCTGATAGTTGATATCTTACCTGGCATAGCGAGAGAGGCGAGTGGTAGTGGCGTTATGAATGGGATATGAAGTCTTCCTATGTAAGAGCTATTAGCCCCTCCACCATGTGAGGAAACAAGGAGAAGCCTGCAACCCGGAAGGGAGCCCTCATCTGACTCTTCTGGCATCCTGATCTTGGACTTCCCAGACTCCAGAACTGACACATTTAGAAACGTTGGTTATATTACCGAGGCTTTGACTGGAATGTCATATTTGAGAGAAACATACAGGCTCAGATATGATGACAGCTTTTGAGGAATAAGACTTTCTGGAATAAAGCTACTTGGAAATATTGGTCTGGTACCTTGTTTACAGGGATTCCAGCAATCCTACCTGGAATCACTGAGAACTGAACCTGCCTTCTTCCTGAAGCCTTGCAAACTGAAGCCGGAAGACTAGACACAAATGTAAGAGAGACTCACGTCTGCTGCTGTGTAAGCCACACAGAAGGATACCTAAACACCCGATGACATCATCAGAGACACTTGAAACTGCAAAAAATCCTTTGACTCTGACAGCTAAGAATCTTTTTGACTGGCTGCTGCCTGGGCTCAGAAACTGGTTTATGATTTGCTCCCACCATTAACCTTATTTTCTTTTTTGTCTCTCTAGAAATACTTCTTATTAAATAACTGGTTACTTGCTCACACACACACACACACACACAGAAAAAAAAAAGAGCTATTAAAACTTTTACACTGGGGCCGGCTCCGTGGCCGAGTGGTTAAGTTTGCGCGCTCCGCTGCGGCGGCCCAGGGTTCGGATCCTGGGCGCGGACATGGCACCGCTCGTCAGTCCACGTTGAAGTGGCGTCCCACATCCCACAACTAGAAGAACCTGCAACTAAGATATACAACTAGGTACAGGGTGGGGGGTTTGGGGAGATAAAGCAGAAAAAAAAAAAAAAAAGAAGATTGGCAACAGTTGTTAGCCAAGGTGCCAATCTTTAAAAAAAAAAAAAAAACTTTTACACTAACTAAAACTTGGCTACTCTTTTTTACAAAAGTTCTGCCAACGGGACAAATAAAGAATTGCCACTACAGAAAGGGTTACGGGTAGAAGAGAACTTAATAATCAACTGTCCAACTTGATTGTTTCTACTTCTAAGATAAAAAAAAAATACTGTAAAGTGTCAGTTTAATCAGCTCTTAATGATACAGCCTAATCAGTAATCAACAATCTGGCTTCGAAGATTGTCATGTGATATGTGTCTTATTATTATTCAGAAGTTACCAACATTAATCCTCAAATTTCAAGAGGTGATAATTTAAAAAAATCTAATCAAGCCACACGGTGAAGTATTTTCTTAAAGTTGCAATGAAAATCACGAAAAAGAAAACCCACCCAAGTTAAGAGTAAATTCTAAATCAAAAAATTACTTTGGAAAAAGTTACAAGAGGAAAAATAAATAATGGGCTGTCCAGAATATACTCAGGTTTAGTTAGAAAATGTTAATATTCAATTCATATTCACAAGTCTTAAACATAGGTCATGTTGAGAAATGGATAAATAATATCCCATGATTTCATGTAGTATAAGTGCAACTGACTCTATTGCCACCCAGCAAATCTATTTCTGATTTTGTTTTAGCATTTGCCAAAATCACCAGGTAGACACTTATCCCCTGTGAGATGAAAGGGTTAAAGTTGCGCTTCCTCATGTACCAGTACAGTGCAATAAGCTATATTAACAATGTCTCTTCCTCCAGGAAGCCCTCCTGACTCTTAAGGCTGTTAGGTCATACACTCTGGAAGTATCCTCCACTTCATCTTCACACTGTCAGCTTAACAGATTAGATTTATAATGATTTTTCAAATTGCCTTCCTCACTTGACTATAAATTTCACAAAGAAAAGGACCATGCATCTACTTCCTCAAATGGAAGGAGCCAGTTTGATTCCCCTTTATTTCTGACACCTTGCACCAATACTCTCTATCTTTTCATTCTGATTTTGATGTTAAGGATTATAACCCTCCAGGGTCTTCCAACCATTTACCATTTATTAGATCTCATTTCCTGACTTTTCCTCCACTTTTATCTTAAATTCAGGTATTTCTAAAGACCTTCTCCTTAGCTCTCTTCTCTAGTCATACTGTCTACATGGTTTCTCCAACTACTCCTAAACCTTCAACTATTACCTGTATACAGCCACGGCTGTATTTACTTCGGTGGCTTTCCGGTATTTACATCCTTGTATTGTCACCTCCCTCTTGAATTTGGGTCATTCTTGTGAGTAGCTTTAAACAACAGAATACAGTAGAAGTGACACTGGGCCAGTTTTGAGACTAAGCCTTAAAAGGTCCTGGCAGCTTCAACTTTTGTACGTCTTGGAGTCATGAGCCACCGTGTAAAAATTCCAGCTGACCTGCTACAGAGATCATATAAAGAAACCGTGTGGCAAGGAGAAGCCTCTGAGACTAGTGGAGAGAGACAGACAGCTGTCCCTGCATCCCTGCAGAGCCCAACCTCCCAAGAGTCCACCAGCTCAATGCAGCGACATCAGTGACCAGAGGGGAGACTGGCAGAGAACCACCCAGCTGAACCCAGCTCAAATTGCAGAACTATGAGCAAATAAAGTGCCACTTTAAAGCCACTTAGTTTTAGGGTGGTTTGTTACAAAATAAACAAAACAGCTGGTAAAATCTAAATCTAAACCTCCAGCCCTGACCACTCTCTAGAGAGAACAGATCTAAATTTCAAACGCTAGATTTAAATTTCCACGGACATATCACCTGCTTTTTGAATTCAACATTTGCTAAAATAGATTTCAGTCTCTCATCTATTTCCTGTATAGTACTGTGTAAACTGCTAATTTTAAAATTGTTTCCTTCAGAATTCTACTGCTCTGGAGTATTTCTAGAGATTTCTTCTAGAACGATCCGGGTAGATATGTTTCAGATCCAATTCTTAGTCCCATCATATCATAGGTCACAGAACCTAACTATAAGCTCAAAAATAATTAAACAAATAATTGCCCAATTGAAAAAAAAAAAAGTATGAAATAGCACACTTTGGCTATGTAACTTTGGGCAGGTAATTTTAACATTTTGAGCTACAATTACCTCATGAAATGAGTTTGGATTTATTTTTTTATGTTATATGTGGGACGCCTGCCACAGCATGGCTTGACAAGCGGTGTGTATGTCCGCACCCAGGATTTGAACCGGCAAACCCCAGGCCACCGAAGCGGAACGTGCAAACTTCACTGCTGCGGCACTAGGCCAGCCCCAAGAGTTTGGATCTAAATAATCTGATTTTTTTTTTCCCTGAGGAAGATTCGCCCAGAGCTAACATCTGTTGCCAATCTTCCTCTTTTTGTATGTGAGCTGCCACCATAGAATGGCCACCCACAGATGAGTGGTATAGGTCCATGCCCAGGGACCGAACCTGGGCTGCCAATAAGCAGCACACTGAACTTAAACACTAGGCCACTGGGGCAGGATCTAAATAATCTGATTTTATAACAGAAATTAGGATTTCATTTCTATAACAACATCCTGAATGTAACAGATTATAAGGGAGGCAATACATTGCAGGGGGTAAGAGCACAGCACCTGGGTTCACATCCTTAGGAAGTTACAGAGCTATTAACTGGCAGGGCCAGGATTTGAACCAAGATTCTGCCAGTTAATAGCACCGTAAATTCTGCAAGCCCCAACTTCTTCATCTATTCAATGGGTATAAAAATATGATTATAGGGTTATCATAAAAATTAAATGAATCAGTATTTCTAAAGTACTTAGAACACTTGCATAGCATACAATGAAGCTGCTAAATAAGTTCCATTAATTTCTTTAGAAAATTATAATCATAAGTTTGTTTTTTTAATGTACCATATAATAAATTAACCACTTTATTTTCACAAATTTTATTCCTCAAATGTCTCTAAGAAACCCATGCTCAATATAATTAGCTATCTAATTAACCAAAAGTTCTGCCTTTAGGTCACTGATACTTTTTGAATAAATAAGATTGTATATACTTTATGTGATAGTAGGTTGTTAGAGATGATAAAAAAATGTTAAAATGATGTGGGTCCTTTTTAATAAGTAATAATAAATATTATTTTCTCATAAAGAAATGTTGTCCCCATTTCAAATTTGATAAATACATTATCTACATCACACCATTAAAACAACTTAAACATTTACTACTTACCGCTGATCATCTTAGGCTTTTTAGCTATATATTCCTTCCATTTTCTTGAACTGAGTTGGTTGGGAGGTGGAATAAGTACGTTACTAATGGTACATGGCAATACAAAAAGAGCACCAACCTGGATAAAACAACACATTTTTAGTGACTGCACACTGGGATTAATCCTTAAATAGTGTCATCTGGCAATTTTCCACTCATTTCACGTATATCACATGTATTTAGTAATGCTCTCTCCCAACAACTCCACTATAAAAAAAAAAAAAAAAAAAAGGCCCACCTCTGCTAACAAAAAAAAAAAGCACCAAAAAACGGACAAAAACAGAGAAAGGGATTCAAAACTACAGGCATCCCTTTTCCACTGAGTTATATATCTCTGAAAACCTTGTTATTCACGATATCTGCTTCAAGTTCAGGTTGTGGGTATAATTTCTTTGTATATCTGCAACCTAATAAGAGGCCGGGAATTCTATCATCAAAAGATTTTTGTCATATTTAGCCATAATTTTATAACCTTTTGACTGGGTGGATTATTGTTCTGGCTTCAAAATTAGAATACATCTGAAGGCAATTTCAAACATTTTGTTCCTAGAAATCACAGATTTAATGCTAATAAGTATCAAATGCAGAGAAACCATGAATTATACACAAGAAAGCATACAGCAGCTTCTGACTGATTTATGAACACACTCAACTTATTCTTCTTTGTATTCCCACGACTGGGCATACAGATGCTTATTAAATGTTTGTTCCCCAAACACCACCATAATATATTTAGGTAAATTCTCAGTTTGATTAAGCACTGAATAAAACAAACTGCAACTCTAATAGCTGTAATTTGCCTGTTATTTCAGAAATGTTGTTGTTTAAGCTACACCAATCAGCACATCTCAATAAATACCTTTTTAAAAAAAAATGAGGGGGAAATTTAGGCAGGGCATTTGCCACAGATCTCAATCTAATGCAAAATCACTTTTAACTGTCCTATGTAGATGGATGGGTTACAAGAGATATGTGATTTAAGAGATATAACTTAGTATGTTAATTAATACTTTAATGTGCTAGTTTAATTGCTATTTATTATTTTTACTTATGCATTCATATCAGATATAAAAATAAGTATATTAGGAGCAAAATGAAGGTGAAATTATATAGGCTTATTTTTCTTTATTATTATAGACATAACTTTTATATTTTAAGGTAGATGTATTTTACATAGTCAAGCTTTAGACATTAAAAATAAAAACATGTAGCAATGGTAAATAATCATTAAGTATAATAGATACATGTTTAATTTTCTAAACACTAAATCCTAGCTTTTCATCCTTGCATAAATAAGACTTCATAGCCCAAAATGCATGACAAAACCATCTGGCCCAAATGGTAGACAAAGTTATAACATGAGTATGCCAGATCAGGGCCCAGTTATAGCTGAACAATTACACGCTTGTTACAGTTATAGTTACAGCTTAACAATTTAGAACTGCCAAACGCAGTTCAATGCGTAACTTACAGCCTGATATAAATGTCTCCTGACCCATCAGCCAAGGAAATGGTCACATTTTCAAAACAGCCTATTTTTGGTTAAACATTTGCTATAAGTACAAAAATAAATATTTCTAAATCCCAAAAGCTATAATTCGCCTACAAAATAAATATACATCAATTGCTTACACTGCATTCCTAACAAACTTGGATTTGATAACTCATTCTCACTCATACACTAATCATTAGACATACTGACAGATTTGAGGACCATCCTTTTAGGTTAACATTCCATCTCCAGAATTTAAAAGCCAAATAACATTTCAAAACTGAGTTTCAAATCTTTGACTCCATCTTTTCAGTTGGCAAACCTGCCCGCCCTGAACAGGCAGGCACTATGGCAATCACATTTCTAACCCTGCAAGTTCTCCTCTTCAAAAAAAAAATATTTCCTGGCCCTATGATTAATAGATATCATGATTCCCTAACAATTCTAACTTGTCTTTTTCTAATCTAATAAAATAAGCTTTACTCTAAAAGGCTTTTATTTTTATTCTGGAGCTAATCAAACTTTTTTTTAAGCTCAGAAGTAGTTTCAGGATCACATAAATCACTAGAATTTCAGCACTATGAAAGCATCTCGAGGAGGGGCCTTGTCCACTTTATTCTCTCCGGTACCTGAAATGAGCACATGGCACACAGCAGGCAGTCCGAAAAAAAAAAAAAAACCGAAGACAAATTGTTGAATAAATAAATGAAAACCAAGTTATAAAGCTCTAGAATTATTTCAAGAAATGAGCGTGCAATTCAAAACTATTTTTTTAAGTGTGAAAGACTAATTATGATCCAATGTAAAAAAATAAACTGCTTCACATTTAGTGACATATTAGCTAAATTATATAATGCCTGTTTCCAAAAATTATCCTTTTGCCACATTAAAGTGGAAACATATATATAGTTCCATTTGTGTGTCCCTTACTGATAAAGCATATTTTAGTATTTTACAGTCATTGTCCAAGAAGCAATAAAAATGACAATACAACAAATTTAAAACAAAATAATTGAAAACATGATATCAATAGAAATCAATAGTTTAGCTTGCTTCAAGGATTAGTGTTGCCCTTCTTCACTAACTAGATGGATGGATTAAGGATTACTTTATATCTATGCTAAACAAATTATAGGTATATGTCTGATTTTGACTTGAAACATGATCTATAAAACCAATTCCTAAAAAGTTCATCATCTCTTCAAAATATCTAGAGGATATCTAGAGCTTTATCAATTTCAGGAAAATGTTTCACATGTGTCTATCGTTTGGGCCACATAAACTTCAAAGACATAAAAATTAGCAACCATCAAACCATCATTTATATCATACTTTACAGTTTATAAAATACACTCCAATTTGATTTTCATTACAACTCATTGAAATTTGAAATAAGTAAAACAGGGATTATGATTTCCAGTTTACAATTTAAAAAGCTGTAAGCCACGAGTAGCAGGGCTAGGGCTGAAACTCAAGTCCTCTGAAGTACATGCTCTTGGACATGAGACTTTCTACCATTACCATATCCCTTCCCTCCCTTATTTGATAATATAGGTGAGATGATTAATGACAAAGGATATTCTCATTTCCCAAAAGATTAGGTGACTAGATAGGGTTACACAGAGAACTGCTTAGCTACTTGGGTTAAAATTGGAACAGTTACTTTTTATTGTTACTGCTTCTTAAAAATTATTATTATACTACCTCACAGAACTTCTCAGTGCATCTTTCTGTAGAGATGCATGATCTTATCAATCTGTTTAAAGCACGTCCTCCACCCTATTACTCTATCTTAGTCTGCTTATTTTCTTCATAGTTCTTACTATTTATTTTCTACTTTTCACACCAAACTGTAAGTTCCAGGAAGATGGAGTCTTCATCTGTACAATTCATCACTGGGTCTCTACTATCTAGTACAGTGCCTGGCACATAGTAGGATACATGTTGGATAATAAAAGATAAATTTTAAAATTTAGCATACTACGTATTCTTTAGAGGATAAAAACACAGGCTAATATACTTCAGGCTATTCCTTCAAAGGCTATTTCATCAAATAAACACTTTGGCTATTTATTATTTTTTGCTTATGTATTCTTAATTAACATATAGAAATAAGCATACTCTTTATATATTCAAAATATTAATTTCATGGGGGAAAAAGTTTGAAAGTCAAAATCTTAAGCTACCATATAGCCAAGCATCTTAACACCAAAATGGTACTTCCCTTATTTTGTTAAGTTTCTAAGGGAAGAATAACCAAGATTTGATTATAGTGTCATGGGGAAACTATAATTATAATAATCATTTTTCTCCCTGCAGGATTATTTGATAATAGTGTATTTGTTGTTAAACACTAAGAAAATGTTATGTAAATATTGCCAATGAATATCTTGTACACTAAAAATTGTTTTCATAGAAACATAGCAGTTGAACAAATATCTAGAAAGAAAAGCACACTTTTAGTTTTTCCTATTAAAACTGTACTTGACTTTGGATAGGTGATTCCACTTAAAATTTGCTATGTTGTAGTTAAAAAACTATTTTAAATATACCAGTTTTATCTCATCATTATATACATGTATGTATGTGTATATATATACGTAACTACTGAAATAGCTACAATTCTCGTAAACATCATCAGAATTAAGAAAGAAAAACTGAAAACTTACAAATGATAATTCAGTGAAGCTTTAGAGATTTTTCTCACTTCCACCCACCTGTCCTACCATGAAAAAGACAATGCAAGCATATAAAAATCTTCTCACAGAACTGAAACCACATGTTGAAGGAGTAGGTTAACAAAATCTACTGTGTTCTAAAGTTTTGAAACTTTAAAGCAATTACCGATCATGAAGCTTATTTTTGAAAATCTCTTCTAAAAACAAAATATCACTTCATGTCTGCAGAGGACTTTGGAGTTATTATGAAAAGTCCAAAGTATCTTAAAATGAATTAGGGCCAAAATTATATTAAAGAAACCAAATCATCATGCAAAAACAGATTAACAAACGACATTCCCTTTTTTCTCACATCCTTAAATGTTAAGTTAAAAAAACATTAATGCTAAGTTAAAAAAAAATGTTAATGTTAAGTTAAAAAAAATACTATCTATACCTTGCCACACAGAGAAGAAATCTGCTCGAACAGCAACATGGAATTCTGTCTGGTGTTATTTTTCGTCAACGCTCTGTATTAAGGAGTTAAAGAAGGGACAGAATGGTAAGTGTGAAACAATTCTACTTCCTAAAATTAGTTTGATTCTCCAATTCACAAGGTGCTTAAATCCATTTATGAAAAATTTTAACCGTAGGAATTCACAATTACTCCTTTCCTTAAGAATAATTATTTTCCTAATTCTGAAAATATACCAACAATAGTGCTACTGTGAATAGTATTATTATAAACTATCAGAACAAGAGATTTATAAAATCATAGCTTCTGAACAAAAATTCAACAACACTATGCTCGTGTTCCATTTCCAGCCAACAACTATTTCCTTATATACAAAATGTTCTGTTCTTAGGTGTATTTCTAAAAATTCTTAGATACATTTTCTTAAAAGAGAGTTTAAAATATGTTGAATATTTGCAGATATATGTGATAGCATTCATATTTACTTAAAACATATAATAAGATACAGTGGCCTGGCACTTATGTATCCATCCTGCTGAGGACAAGAGAAACATCTGAACATTTCAGAGGCACATAAATTACTCAGTTTATATACTGTAACCTGTTCTCCACAGACTCCTAACATTTCTCCCTCCCTCCTCCATATTCAACGAGTAGCAATATCAGAAGTCTTCTGCTTCTTCTAGAAGCATAAATATAATACTTCTTGAAAGAGGTTTTTTTTTTGCAAATTGTAGAACTTCTCTTAAAACAATGGCAATGAAAAGGACAGAGAATATTATTTTTTTTTTTTTAAAAACAGCATAGTCAAATACCTAAATGTGGAGTAGTACCAGGAAATATTCTACCTGACACAGAAAATGTAATCTAAAAGGAACATGTAAACGAAAGGATACAACTCAAATTCAATATCTGTCATATAGCAGGAGGGTAGATCTGATAATTTGATCATCTGCACAAATTCTAAAGCAGGGCCATAATAATGGAAAACCTAAAAAAGAAATTAAAATTAGGTAATACTTTAAATACTATAAATAAAATGAAAGTGAACAAATTAGTTCAAAACTTCTAGGGTTCAAAACTTTAAACTGGATCTTTAAAAGCAGGTATTTACACATTATACAAGGCAAACATTTAATGTTCTATAGCAGACAAGAATTTCCTCTGTTTCAATTCTATCTGTCAGAGTAGAGGACAGACATGGAGCTTTCTTAGTAAGCGGAAAGAGCCACCAGGGAGAAAATGAGTATAGAAGGAAGCAAGCAACAGAAGACAAGAGTTCTCAACTTTTCCTATTTATCTGCAGCAAGACAGACAGATGACCCCAGAGGCTAGGACATTGAAGAACCGAATTAAGAGGGTCTGCAAGACTGAAAAAGAAAGAAAAGACACTCCAGGATGAACTTAGGTTGAGTGGTACGCTGAGATTAAAAAAAAAGAAAACTCCTTGGAGGAAATATTGAAGAAATTAAAGAGAGAACTAATGAAGTCAAGAGTGCTAATTAACAAAGAAAGCCCAACTTAGGGAAACAAAATTGCAGTACTTCTTTGGGGAGAGCCTAAAACTAAACTGAGAGTGAGGTAGTGAAGGGCAGGTATTTCGAGTTGGGACTAGAGTGCTTCATAAGAAGGGCAAAGGAAAGCGAATGCATCATGAGGAAACTATGCAAAGTTTTAAACTTGCAGAAAGCTGAGTAATTTCACCATATACGATATGTGTATGTCAGTGTGTGTTTATATAGTATGTATATGTGTATGTAATTATGTGTGTGTATATATAGAGACACAGAGACTTGCATTTATTGAAGAGGTTGTACCCTAAGATTCTCTTCAATAGCAGCAAAAATTAGATACATTATTCATGGTGTACTACCAAAAGAATGGTATGCTACCAAAGAAGAGAAGTTGAGGTCATCAATCTTATGATTGTAATCTTTAGAAATGAACTTAATATTCCTGTGAAAGATGGCCACGGTAAGTTACTTAAAGTAAGCAATTCTGAACAACTATTGGGAAATGTGTTCACATCAGAAATATGACATTTTTTGTACTATCCTTTGATCAGAAAATATTACCCACCAATCTGACATCCTTGTAACTTTATGACCATTATGTTTCGCATAATTCTTGAATTGGGTCTTTAAAAGTGAGTTTTTAAAGTTCTTCTATGTAAATACCTCTTCTTATGTTATTTTTCCATTGTGGAAAAAAAGCAATCACCCCTTTTTAATTATTATACTTTATAATTACTTGCATTTTAAGAAGAAAACTATGGAGATATGGGACAAGAACTAAGATTTCTTAAACTGTAAATGAAGCATGTCAAGTACTATAGCCTACGTCGGATCCTAATCTCTTACCTCATTTAACCCTCATAATAACTTTGTAAGATAAGTCTGTTATTATTGCCTCCATTTCACAAATAAGTTAATCATCTACACAAAGTTATGCTATCTCATTGGTAACAAAGTCAGCTTTCAAATGCAGGCTGACCTAACATCAAAGCCTGTTCTCTTTCCACTGTATCAAACTCTCTCCAAACTGAGTCTTAGAAAGGTCACACAGGCAAGTCCAAACAAAAGGTAGTTTCAGGCCTATGCTGATCTAAGGTTAGGATCATTCCATTTTTTAAAAATTCTAAAACAGTGATCATTTTGCCAACATTTAATGGTGCTACTACAGTATAATTTAAGCACTTAATTATAATTATAATAAAAGTTACGCAAGTGAGCACGCTTAAGCACATATGTTAGTAATGTTAATTTAGAATTCAAACATATCTTATAGGAACAAAAAAATGCATGAATGGATAGTTGCAAAATAAATTAAACATAGATTACCTTTGGCAAAATATTCTTATCCTTTGATGATATCATCTTTTTGGCAAGAAAGCAAGTATTTAAATTAGATGTACTAAAATGTTTAGGTGTGACTCCCTTTAAACAAAACTCAGGAAAACTAATTTCACATCCAAACTGAAAAGAAACCAAGAGAACGCAGTTACAGACATCATGAATAAAGTGACAAAGATTAACACATCTTATCGCAACGTAAAAGTTGAGAGGAAAACCATATGTAAATTTATTTTCGTTTCTTCAGCTCAGAGAGTGGTTCTTCCATACATGGACACATCCTTCTTATGTCAACTTACACATGGATTTTTCATGAAAAGCTCTCCTTGACCCTTCACCAGCTCACAAAAGTATATTAAGCACATTCTATGCAACCACAGAACCAAACAACCTCCTTTACATATACTTCTATCTGGTTTCCTATCAGTCTGAAAGTTCTGCAAAAACAGAACCTGTATGTCTTATTCACCACTAGATCCTTACGACAGCGCTTCACACACGGTTTGCTTTCAACATAAGTTACTGAAAAAGATCAATTCCTGCAGAAGTAGTAATAGTAGGGGTGCTAATAATCGTAATGGTAACGACAATGATAGCTAACACTTATTGAGAAGTGACTCTGTGCTTTAAAAAATTTCATCCTCATAAGAATCTATGAGGTGGGAACTATTATTATCCCTGTCTTACAGATGAAGACAACTTGGCAACAGGAGGCTAATCATCCAACATGTCACACAAAACTAGCAAGAAACAGAGTTGGGATTTGAAGGCAGACAATTGAACTCTAGAATCTACGTCCTTAATCACTACAATGCCTCTAGACTAAGAGCTATTCCCCCCCAAAGAAGTGATTTCAAATTTTAAATGCATCCTATGGCGATATGGACATTTAATTTCCTATTCATAAAAGAACAAAAGAATCATATGAAAAGAACTCTGCCATTATTTATCTGTCTGTAAATACGCAGTTTCAGAAAATACATGCAAAAGCTATTCTCCTAGCTAATCGTATCCTGCACTCTTCCAGGTGCCTACATGGTTTGTGTACATTAAAACCACTCATAGAGAGGGTTTACCTGCAGACTTTACCTTCCCAAGATAAGAAAGACAGCATTCAAACCAACAAGAAGGACCCAGCCACAAGAATTACTGTTGTCGTCTTATAGGTTTAATTAAACCACTATTAAGGGTGACTTGAAAAAGGGGAAAAAGATCTAGTAATTAGTGCAATAAACATTTATAGGAACTCAAAGGCCTACTCATGCTCCCATGTCACCCTGAACAAATATTAAAAAACTTAGTTTTGTCTATGTACAAAAATATGTAAACACACAAATACATAAAATATTAGGAAGACTTATTTCAACATGGACACAACTTATAAAAACCACCAAACATATTCATTCATAATAAAAGATGCCAAATAGACCTGGAACCCCATAGAAATTTAAAATTAGAAGGGTCCAACTAAGCTAGTATTCTCATCTTGTAGCTGAGAAATCTGGGGTCTAGTAAGGGTAAAAAAAATTGTTTAAAATCAAAGAACTGGTTAGTAGAGGGCAGAGATCACCTAGGTGGTATTACAGGTAACAGAATACATTCTAAGCAGCTTACACATGCAATAAAACAAAGCAGCTTGGATAAACAACACAAACATAACTAATGTCAAATTCTATGTTTTTAAAGAATATTACATTCTAGAACTGCAGTGTGCAAAACAGAATCACAGTGACTATTTAAATTTAAATTAATTAAAATAAAGTTAAAAATTCAGTTCTTGCATTGAAGTTGTCACATATAAACTGCTCAGCAGCAATATGAAGCTAGTGGGCTACTGCATTAACATAGAGATAGAGTATTTCCATTATCACAGAAAGTTCTCTTTAGATAGTGCTATTCTAGAACACCTTTAGAAGGTACATTTCATTAAGATTCATTTAAACTATCTGTGTTGTGGACAGCTAATCTTCGACAAAGGAGCTGAGGGCATACAATGGAGAAAAGAAAGTCTCTTCAACAAATGGTGCTGGGAAAACTGGACATCCACATGTAAAAGAATGAAAATTGACCACTCTTTTTCACCATTCACTAAAATAAACTCAAAATGGATCAAAGACCTAAAGATTAGGCCTGAAACAATAAGTCTTCTAGAAGAGAATATAGGCAGTACACTCTTTGACATCAGTTTCAAAAGAATCTTTTTGGACACCATAACCCCTCAGACGAGGGAAACAATAGAAAGAATAAACAAATGGGATTTCATCAGACTAAAGAGCTTCTTCAAGGCAATGGAAAACAGGATTGAAACAGAAAAACAGCCCACTAATTGGGAAAAAATATTTAAAAGTTATTTATCCGACAAAGGGTTAATCTCCATACTATATAAAGAACTCACACAGCTCAACAACAAAAAATCAAACAACCCAATCAAAAAATGGGCAGGGGACATGAACAGACATTTCTCCAAAGAAGATATACAGATGGCAAATAGACACATGAAAAGATGCTCATCATCACTAATCATCAGGGAAATGCAAATCAAAACTACACTAAGATATCACCTTACACCTGTTAGAAAGGCAAAAATATCCAAAACCAAGAGTGACAAATGTTGGAGAGGTTGTGGAGAAAAAGGAACCCTCATACACTGTTGGTGGGAATGCAAACTGGTGCAGCCACTATGGAAAACAGTATGGAGATTTCTCAAAAAGTTAAAAATAGAAATACCTTATGACCCAGCCATCCTACTACTGGGTATCTATCCTAAGAACCTGAAATCAGCAATTCCAAAAGTCCCATGCACCCCTATGTTCATCGCAGCATTATTCACAATAGCCAAGTCATGGAACCAACCTAAGTGCCCAGCAACTGAGGATTGGATAAAGAAGATATGGTGTGTGTGTATATACAATGGAATACTACTCATCCATAAAAAAGGACAAAGTCGTCCCATTCACAACAACATGGATAGACCTTGAGGGTATTATGTCGAGTGAAATAAGCCAGACAGAAAAAGACGAACTCTGTATGACTCCACTCATAGGTGGTAATTAACATATAGACAATGAGAACTGATTGGTGGTTACCAGGGGAAAGGGGGGGGTGGGGGGAGGGCACTAAGGGTGAAGTGGTGTACCTACAACATGACTAATAATAATGTACAACTGTAATTTCACAAGGTTGTTAACTATCATAATCTTAATAAAAAAAATAAAAAGATAAACTATCTGTGTTGTAAATGAAGTCGAAAGGCCTGCTTTGCAAGCTATGATAATTGAGAAATCCACTTACCTTTCTTTCCCATATCTGAATCTTTCCCCTCCATAATTCTTTTGAGTCAATAGCGTTTCTGACATCTTCTAAAGATACAACATTAGCAGAAAGGTATTCTGCAATTTTCTGACAATTTCTGTAAATAAAAGATTATGATAACTAAATATAGGGTTTTATATTTTACTTAGATTTAATGATTACAGTTAACTACAAGACAAACAGGGAAAAAAGCAAAGTTTATATCACTGCTTTTATCTACTTTTTAAAATATTACAGAACACCCATTAAGTCAGCCTCTGAGATGCTATCACACGTTCATTTCATCCCAACATTCCCAAGGATTAAGAGTAATTGCTTTTAATACTACAGATGAAGAAATAGGTTTTCCTCTTAACTATTTATTGGCTTAAATGTGTCAGTTACACACACACACACACACACACACACAGACTCAATGCAAGTTCCTTATCTTAAAAAGGAAAACTCTCGTAAATTGTTCCCATACATTTTTGCATAGAATTCCATAATAGTACTTATCACAGACTATCATGACTTGGCATTCCCGTTTTTTCCTCATTTCAATAAAAAAGATCAAATCTCACTTTCTTTTTTTTTGGTTTTTCAAGATAGATATAGTCTTTTTTTTTTTTTTTTTTGCTGGGAAAGATTCACCCTGAGCTAACATCTGTTGTCGATCTTCCTTCTTTTATCCCTCCCCAAAGCCGCAGTACACAGCTGTATATTCTAGTTGCAGGTTCTTCTAGTTCTTCTATGTGCCGCCACCACAGCACAGCTACCAACAGCCAAGTGGTGTGCTTCCATGCCTGGGAAGTGAACCCGGGCACCAAACCTGGACTGCTGAAGCGGGGCGTTCTAACCTTTAACCAGTAGGCTATCAGGGCTGGCTCAAATCTCACTTTCTTAACTTACCAGCATCTATTGCTGTTAGTGCTCCCTAAACACTTGTTAAACGAAAAAACTCATGAAGTTAATAAATCCCATTTGAATACTTATTTAAGGATCAAACTATAATAGAAAATTGATCCTTATTAAAGTGTCATAAAACACAACAGTATATATTTATTTCTACATTGGTACATAAAACAAAAAACAAATATGACATTACAAATCCAGTGTTATCTATGTATCCATGGTATTCATGGTGTTCAATGGACAAGACAAGCATGTTTAAAAGCACAGTGTGTTTGGAGAATTAATGCTCAATAAGAGTTATAAAACAGCATTGATAATATCTACTAAAATCTTAAACATATCAGAAATACAAGGTATGAAATAAGAAAAATCTAGATTCTTCTCAATAGTTAAATCTCCAATCACATTATGACATAAAACTATCTTATCACATTAAATAAAATATTCAAATGCTAAGTCTATTAAAAGCAGGGTAGCATGTTGTAAAAACAGACAACACAGACAGTAATCAAATATGAATAAAGAAACTTACATTTCACAACGATTTCCTGCTATAGTAATTTTTGCTGAATACCATTCCTTTAAATGTTTTAATGCTCCTACAGTAGGTAAACAGTCTTTTAATTTAGGAGGATCTTTGTCAGACGGCAACAGTAGTATATCTATTATTGCTCTACCTAGAAAGAGAAAAAGGAATTTTTGTAATTTTTTAAAAATGTTAGATCTGACTTATCTCAAAATAGTACCTGGAACAATTGAATTTTATGTTTATTTAGAAGATCAAGGAGGATTTCAACTTTAATTACTGAAATTCTTCAAAACAATACACATCTTTAGAAGTTTAAAAATTTTAAATGTTCATCATTTGATTTAAAGCCATATTATCTTGAAATAGCTAGCATATGCCAGAAAACAATGAACTATATTATAATTACTTGCCAATTATGCACCAGTGGTTAATTATACACATTGCTCCTGAGATCATCAATGCTATTGTTATACTGAACAGAGGAAAAAAAAAACCTGTGCAATTTCATTCCATTTTTCTATATTTAATTTTGTTATACAAAAGGGAGTGAATTAGCATAAAACTGTAATATTTAAATAAATTACTTCTCTTTTTAAAGGACAATAAAACTCAGAAAATTCAATTATACTGACATCATTGGTTCCTGAAAAAGAAAGATAACTTCATGAAACTTTAAATCTTTTTTAATTTTATAAAATTATAAATTTACTGAAGGACCATAAAAATCAAAATAAAACAGAAGCCAGATAAAAATTTGATAATGAAAGTACTCTAATTTGCCAAAACAACAACTGTGTATTTCAATGCATATTTTGAATTTCACACATTTCATTTAAAAAATTGATGTTTATTTACCAACGTATTCAGTTATTTTCCACATGGGACCTTTTACACCAAAATATGATCTTGAATATAAGGATTAAACTGTGAGGTATGAAGTCCTTTATGGTAACCACATATGTTTTACTCATCACTGTATACTCAGCTCCTACTACAATGTATGACATACACTAAACACAATAAACATCTGCTTAATAAATGACCATCAATATTAAAAATATTCAGAAAAGAAAGTTCTTCAAAAATATTTGTGGATGTCGAATTGTACCAAGCTTTTGATGCAAGCTGCCTGAGTAACACAAAGATTAGTTTAAGACCAAAAACAGTTTTAAGAACAGTATAACGCACTATTTCATAAAATATGCTTTCCACTATTGGAAAAAAAGTGGGTTCAGTAAAAAGATTGCTAAGTGCTTCTTTTACCGCACAACTTTCTATTTGATAACGAGAATAGTGACTTCACACCAATAAAAGAATGTTATCCAAATTATGCAGGTTAAAGAACTTCTTTTTCCAGGAGTTATTCATGGGACTAGTGTTCTATAGAACATACTCTATAAAATAAAGGTATACAGTGCGAAGATTCTTCTTCAGTAATAACTAAATAAGGACACAGAGATAGGTACTTAATTTTCTAAGTTCTAATCTTTGTCTCACTAAATGAAAACAATTAAGAGAACCATAATGTCTTGGCAATGTACTTTATTAAATTAGTGCAGTACGTTTTGTCTCAACTTCAATTAAGAAATTATTTTTCATTTTGAATTTCAAAATTAGAAGTGAGAACACTAGCACAGAGACTGAACTTATTACTCATTCATAGAAGGTGTAAAGCAAGATACTAATTATTGAAAGCAGTCATAAATTATTACCAGGAGCAGGAAGTTTGTCTGATAACTGATGCAAATTTTCCGCAGATTCTTCATATAGACTAAAATAAAAGGGAAACTTAGAAAAAAAACCACATATACATATTACATACAATCATAACAGGTAACAGTAATTAAATGGATCCATGTCCCAGACACTGTTAAGTATGTTAGAGGCACTATCTCATTTGATCCTCATGACAATTCAATGAAGCATTACTATACTACTACTGTTACCTTTAATTTAAATAAATTGCCTAAAGTCACATAAATAGGAGGTGTAGAAGCTAGGATTCAAACCTGAGTCCAAGTTCTGAACAACACCCAAAAACAAACAAATAAGAAAAAAAGGAAAAAAAACTCCCTAAATTATATCTAGTATATTAAATGTAAATTATAACTAATAGAACAAACATTTTTCTGAATCCTAAAAGTAAGGTGTTGCGAAGTGTTTAATAAAGAAGGATATTGGTTTTCTCTGGATGGCATATAACAGCCCTGACTGGAAAATATGATGCCCTCCTCCAATTCTTCAAAACCTATTAATTTTATCCCTAAGATGAAATTTTTTTCTCAAAATAGTTTATTATATAGCATAAAGGTACTTACATCCTATTATAAACCCACCATTGTCTAAAAGACAAGGCATCTTATGGTAAAGTATAGTTTTCAAGCTCCCTCTTGTGGAAACAATTATTAGATCACTTACTAGAAATATTTACTTTTACACTCATCATCTTTTAACAGTGGTAGGAAAACAGAAGGAATGGTAAAGGTACCTTAAAGATCCTCTGAAAGGATCTCAACACTTTCCAGATGAGAAAACAAAGGACCAGAGAAGTCAAGGGACTGGCCCAGGCATTCGACCAGAGACCACCCTCACTAACCCCTGGTTCAATGCCCTTCCCACAGTTCTACAATGCCTCCCTTCACTAATCAGTACAAACAAACAGGATCGGAAAATAGAAATACGAAATTTTTAAAGTCTGCAGCAATTTATAGAAATATGTGAATTATAATATGTGAATACTACAATAAAAGTGGTTTTTTATAATGAAGTATTATGGAAGACTAAGGTGAAGGGTATTAATTATGAGTCAGAGATGGAATATTTCATGAATGGAAAAAATTTATCATCACTTCTATCACTTGGATCAACTTATATTTTGTACCACAATTCAAAAAACCTAAAAGTGAACTCAATCATCTATATCATCCTCAAAAATTCCTTATGGATTTTAAAGGTAACTGAAATGCTGAAGATGCATATAAAGTGAAGAAATCATCTATCTCAGCCTCAAATAGCAAAATGAACATGATGATTTGGTTTGAATGCCAGTTACCAACCTTAAATAAAGTTGCTATTCAAGCTCTTCAAGTATAATATCAGGCAGAATTTATCTTTAAGAAAGCGACATATTAATTATCACTTTTTATGATTCTTGCAATTACATAAGCTTAAGAGGCTACTCATTTTCAGATACAAATTTTTGCATTTTAAAGAATTTTACTCAATAAAAGGCCCAAATTGCCTAATGTCTTCCCAAATGAAGATTTGAAAATTTCAATTAACTAAAATTCCCTTACTATAGCTGCTAAAATATCGAATCTTCATACTCATGGCTAAAATACTATCTAATGTTACATATTTTAAAGATATCATAAAAAGCATATAAGCATACTCAGCCAAGGATAATGATTCCCTGCTATTACTATCTTCTTCCTCAAAACAGTCAACAGCACTCAAACATTCTTCAATATTTGTTTGAAGAACATCTTCAATTTCATCTTTTTCCGTACCAAAATGTATCTCTTCCCAGTCAGAACTACAAAACTAACATATCAAAAGATTGCATTAAATAATGGGTTCATGAAATTTTTTGTATTAACAAAGACATTTACCAATGACTATTTTTTTTACTTCCATTACCTGATAAAATCCATATATTGCCTGCACTGCAAAGAACCACTTCTTGGAACCAGGTATACCGCCCACCGAACAAGCTTGAAAACAAAATCATGCTTATTAGAAGAAAGGCATACCACAAATAAGCAAATGTTATAGCATATATAGACAATTACATAATTTTGATATATATTACATAGTTCTCCAAGTGATATATAGAGAGAGATATATATATGTATCTTCTATATACACCTACACAGATTTTCCTTCACTTACTATGGGGATATGTCCCAACAAACCCATCATCAGTTGAAAATATTGTGAGTTAAAAATGCATTTAATATAGTTAACCGACTGACCATCATAGCTTTGCCTAGCCTACCTTAAACGTGCTCAGAACACTCATATTATTAGCAAATGCTTGGGAAAACCATCTAACACAAATGCTATTTTATAATAAAGCATCAAATATCTCACGTAATTTATCGAATACTGTACTGAAAGTGAAAAATGGAATGGTTGTGTGGGTACAGAATGGCTGTAAATATATCAGTTGTTTACCCTCCTGGTTGTGGGGCTGACTGGAAGCCTCACTGCCGCTGCTCAGCATCACAAGAGAGTATCTGCTGCATATAGTTAGCCCTTCGCCGGGGAAAAGGTCACAATTCAAAATTCCAAGTAAGGTTTCTACTGAATGCTATCGTGGTTAGGGAATAGCATTGTTAGGCTGAAAAATCACATCGTAAGTCAACCCACTGTGTAAGTAGGGGCCCACCTGTATCTATCTATCTATATACATACAGATATATTACATGGATCTTTTTAAAATCTCTGCCCAAAGAGCAAAATTATTCACTTGCAATGAATACTTTGTTTTAGTCACAATTCAAAATCTATTTTAATCATTATTTCAAACACTAAAACTTACGTTAAAGATATTGAAAAATACACCCATTCAATTACCACTGAGTCACACAAAACCATGCAAGTCATTTTTGGGAAAATGACTCCCTCTTCAAAGATCAGGAAGGTCTTGTTCAACCTGGCTAGACAGAGAGGGGTTAAAGAGTAACTATAACCAAAAGTTAAGGAAGATGCTCTTCTTGGAGATAGTAATACTACGGGGCTATGAAATTAAGGTCACCCCAGGGTGTGTGTCAGAAGAACCATGAAGAATCTAGAGCTATGGCTAGAAACTGGATTCAAAGGAGGGGGAAGGAGAAATGTGGTAATTGAGGCTTAACTCATGGAACCTGGGTAAGATGCTAAGAGCCTATTACAACTATCTGACAACAATCTCAGCAAAAGACTTTATCTCCTACTTCTTAAGAAAATAGAAACTATTAGATAATAACTTCCATAACTTCCTGTCAGCAAACATATGACGTACTTGCATTCCCATTAAGTCTTTCCTCATTCCTTCCTGTTAACACATAAGAGGCACTGCCCTTCCAACAAGGTTATCCCTCAGACTTCTGCCAGGACCCCAGGCCACTCATTATACTACCTTTCTTGCATCTTCAATCTCTCCTCCACTGTCAGTTCCTTCCTATTGGCATTTAAATTTGCACAAGTATTTCTCAAGTCATTAAAAAAACAAAAGAAGATCTCCTTTAAATTCACCTCCCTTTTCCAGATACTATATCTCTTTCTTTATTCTTCAAGGATAAACTTTCTGAAAGTGCTGTCTACACTTGACTGTTTCCATTTCGTCACCTCTTGTACTTCCCTCCAAATCTATTTCAATCTGTTTTTTGTCTCCAATATGCCACTATAACTCCACTCACCAAAGTCACCCATAACTAACATGTTACTGAATCTAACAGACTCTTTTTAGTTCTGTTGTTACCTGACCTCTCAACATAAGGGTAAGAAAGGAATCAAAGAGGACACGGTTGACTACTTTCTCCTTAAAACATTTGGCTTCTGTGCAATCTATCTTTCAGGCTGCTCCTTCTCGTTCCTTTAAAAACTGGGGTTCAGTTCCTTTAAATACATACTGGGATTCAGCTCGAGATTTTCTGCTATCCACAAGCAATCCCATCTTCTCTCACGGCTTGAACTGATGTCTATATATTGATGACTCTGTAATATTTATCTCCAGCCTTACCCTGTCTTTTGAGTTGCAGACACATATATCCAACTTTTACAAAACATTTTCACTTTGACATCTTACAGGCAACTAAACAAGTTATAAATTGAACATGTCATATTCTCTCAAAATCTAATTCTCTTATCTCACTAAATGCCACCATCTATACTACTACCCAAGCCAGAAATCAAACATCATCCTTGATTCCTTCCTCACTCTTCCCTTCTCCTAAATCATACCAATCCAACACTAAGTCAGATGGGTGCTACCTCCATAATTTCCTTCAGATCTATCCACCTTCCTCCAGCCTGGCTGCCACTCTCATTGCTTAGCTGGTCTTCTGCAGCAGCCCCCTTACTTTCCTCTAATCTGTCTACCATACCATAGCCAGAATACTTCCATAGCACAGACCTGATCATGTCTCTTCCTTCACTAAAGCCTTCAATAGCTGCTAATTACCATTAGGAAAAAATCCAAACACTCTGACGATTTACAAAGTCCTCTACATAGCTATGCCTACACCTCTCCAGCCTTATCTCATTTACAATCACATTGCATTTCCAGTTCCTCAGACTTGCCATGTTATTGAAAGCAACAATCCCAGCATGGTAGGAAACTCAATACAGACAGTTTTTTCTTTGCATGGTTCCGATCTGCACAGATTTCAATTACCATGGTTTAAATAATACCAGTTCCCCCCAAACAGGGTTCAAATCCCAGTTACTGTGGTTTATTAATGAACATAAAGTAAAACTTCACTGCTAGCTTCTCAGATCACAAATCACTACATAAATAGAAGATGTGTATCAGGATCAATGACCAACCACATTACTATTTTCAAAGTTTGTTGCTGAGTGGTCACTGCACATCTGTCATTCAGTTCATATAGACGGCAAAAGATTTAATCCTGTTGCCTCCTTGTCTCCTAGTGATAAATCCATGTGATATTCCAAAATGAATAATAGGAAGAAGGAATTGGCAAAAGAAAAAAGAAAAAGACGCAGCACAGCAAAAAAAACCAATAAGTAATAACACTGAAAGTGATACTCAAGCTTACAAATGGATTCTAGAAATAGCTGCTGTAACAAAAACAGTGTGACAAAAAGGATGACGACGTCCCAGAGAAAATGATGCTGGCAAAAACCTTTGCATTAAAGGAACTCAGAGACATTTCACAACATTAAAATTGGAAAGGATAAAACATCGGAGGCTAATACAAACTTAGGAGTATAACAATTCACCAAAACACAGAAAAGATGCTCACTCTGTATCATAAGTTATATGGTGATGAGAAGGTAGCCAGCACTGTTCAAACTACTTGATAGCTTTTCATAAAAAAATGCAACACTAATTCTCAACGTTTCTGAAGTTTTAAACTACAGCATATGAAATAAATATTAGTTCTATGTTTTTCCTTTCCTCTACATTTATAACCAATAGTAAGAATTTTTAATGTTTTGACAAAAAAAATCTCATGGAACATTTGTAATTTTCCCCATTGATTGTTATATTAAGGATGGCTTTGCATGGCTTCAGCTTGCACACTTATAGGGTCCCCCATTACCATACAAACAAGGACTGCCTATAAACTTCTATCAAGCCAGCCCTGGTGCCTACTGGTTAAAGTTCTGCGTGCTCCACTTCAGTGGCCTGGGTTCAGTTCCTGAGCATGGAATCACACCACTAGTCTGTCAGTAGCCATGTTGTAGTGGCAGCTCACACATAACTAGAAAAATTTACAACTATACACAACTATGTACTGCGGCTTTTGTGGGACAAAAGGAAGAAAAAGGAGGAAGAGTGGCAATAGACGTCAGCTTAGGGTGAAACTTTTCCTGAAAAAAAAATGTGTATATATATATATATACACACACACACACATACAGAGAGAGAGAGAGAGATTCTCAATAAAAAAAAAAAGAAGAAGAAACTTCTATCTACCCAAATGTAAAGTGAAAGTTATCATGAGAACCTCTAGAATACTGCCAACAGCTTTTTTACATACACATTTAAGGCAGAAATGAAGGAAAATCTTTCTTGCAGTAATAGTAGTACTGACATAAATTACACCAACTTAAAAAATTAATGAGTACTACTGGGACTTGGCAAACAGGATGGGGCAGTATGTACATATTAGAAATCACTTCCCAAAGGTGATAGTTGAAACCCCAGAGACAAGAGGTTCTCTAATGAAAGAAAAGGGAAAGGAAGAGACTGTGCAGTCATGAGAACTACAAAGTTAGGAAAACAAGCATACTCTCCCTGCTATGTGCAGAAACCTGCAGCTTTGAGGCCTTGGTCTGTTTTGGTATCTTCATTTTCTGCGCCTGTGAAAGGCACTCAGATAGAAGCCAAGAAGTAAAAGAGAAGATAACTATCAAAGAAGTAAGTAAATGGATTTGTATATGCCAATAGAGACCCAAGGAAAAAAGATTTTTATAAAGGAAGGGGTGGTCAAAAAAGTCAAATACTTTGAAAAAGTTAAGATAAGAATGGAGAGAAGACCACTGTATTTAACAATTATGAAGTGCTTTTCAAAGAATCAGTAAGAGGTAAGGATGAAAAAAAATGGTAAGGAAACGGGTGTAAGAGCATTAATAATGTATCTGTACTCAGGACAAAATTAGAAATCCTTCTTATAATGCCACAGTACCCTATTTTATATGGAGCTAAAGATGGGCAAGAAAATCTCATAACAGGAACAAAACTCAAGCTGAGAACCTAAAATAATTTTCATAATTTTATGACATTCAAGCATCAGGAAGAGAGGGACAGTGTCTTTTCCGGTTTCGTATTTCCTTAATTACCTCCCTAGCCCAGTGACTTACACACAGTCAACAAGTATTTCTTGTATTCCTAAGTGAACAAATTAAGTTCAGTTCCAACACAAATGGCGTGCCAGAGAAAAGAGGGGTTTATAATATACTTACCAGGGAAAGTACTATCTTCCGGATTAATGGAAGCACTAATGCTTCTTTTCAGGAGGTCATAAACATTTGCTGCAGTTAAGTCTGAAAAAGAAAGACTAACTCAATGCCCTCAAGAGTTACGTAATCTAGTGAAATTCCAATTTCACCATAGGAGATTCTCAAGAATATGTTGTACATAAAAGAACTATGCTCTGTTCAAGTTTTGAAATAACAAATCTTAAAGCAAGCAGAGAAATAGGAAAAGCTCACTGTTTGCACATGCCTGTCAGTTAACACAAATCCAAATTTCCCCCAAAAGAATAATTTCAAACTGAGAAGGGAAACCCTGTCACAATACTCTATACACAAGCACACACTTCCTCTTCAAAATGCCTGCTCTATCAAAACAAACAAAATGTAACACAGACAGGAGCACCAAAAAGCAATGTAATCTCAAACCGTTAAAATTGTTTTAAATTTATCACTTGTTTTTTTAACTTAATTTATGAGGGGATGTCTCCTCCGATTAGGATGTAAACTCTAGGAGGGTAATATCCTTTGCCATAGTGCTCCTTTCTGTATTATCTGCATTTGGAACACAGGAGGCAGAAATGCCCATTGAATGCATATATTTCCAAAGAGAAGAAATTCCATTAATAAGGCACAGAGAATCTATTCAGTTAAATTTTCACTTTGCCAAGAACTTCTGAGCGCTGGAATCTTACATCCACAAATTTATCTCTATTTTTCCAAGAAAATTATGATATTTTTCAGCCTTTATTAGTCGATCCCAGATACAGTCCAGCTTCCTAGGATAACTCGATGTAAGTCTCTGCCCAGCAGAACTTGATCACAAACTCAAATTTCCTCCCCTCTCTGCAAGCTGTTCCCGCGCTTTCTCAGCCCAGGGCTTACCCGGCTGCTTCTCGGTACCCTCAATGGAAGACGCCCCTGGCCCATGCTCCGCCTCCTCACTCGCTACCGACGGGAGTTTTCCTTCCCCCCAGATCACAAGGAGCAGGTACCGATCCATCTCCCCGGAGCCGAGCCTCTGTTTCAGGTCTCGGCTTCCACATCCAAACAGCCGCGCGCTGCTTATGCACTTCCGGTTCCCTTTTACTTGGGTCGGCTGGAAATTGTGGGTTCTCGGTTGGTTCCCCGCAGCTATCCCAGCAAGCGGGTTATTTTCGGGAATGATTCTCTCAATAACTGCATTAGTCTGTCCTTTCATGACGAAACTGCTACCGTGGGAAGATTGGAGGGGACCCAAGAAAAGCGGCGAAGCAGACGAACAGCCGGCTGACCTAGGAACTGTCATGCTTGGCTTTATGTGTTTCCCGCCGGACCAGTGATGCTGCGGGACTGGCCTGGGATCCTGGACCAAAGACTGTCGCGCTAGTGGGGAAACATGTCGAGTTTCTCCAGGGCGCCCCAGGTGAGCTTGGCCTCCTGTGACTTGATGGGATTCATTACACTGACAGAAGGAGTTCAATGGCTCCGGCGGGTTGAGTGAAGCTGAGATGGCAGGAGCCGAGTCTTTGGGCCAGGAAGTGCCTTGGGAAAGCACAAACGAGGATAGTGATTCTGGCCACCGCTTGCTCTCGTTCACTGGTAGCCGTCCTCTCCTCTTTTCAGTCAGCCCTTTTCATGTGTTTTGTTTCATGTGTTTTTTGTTTTTTCCCGGAAGGAGTGTTAGGAGAGAAGGTCAGAAAGGTAATAAGATGAGTCACATACGGCATTGTAGACCATTGTAAGAATTTGATTTTTACTGAGTAAATTGAGGACCTACTGAAGGTTTTTGAGCCAAGGAGCAACATGATCTCACTCAGATGTTAAAAGGAGCACTCTGGCTGCTGAATCGAGGACAGACTAGCTCAGAGATGGGGATCGGTGGAAGATAGAGGCAAAGAATCCATTTGGAAGTTCTTGCAGTAATCCAGGCTAGAGATGATGGAGGCACGAACTAGGCTAGTAACAGTGTCGTGTTGGAACGTGGTCAGGTTTGTTGAAGGTGGAGCCAATAGGATTTCTTAAAAGATTGAATGTGGGCTGACAGGAAAAGAAGAAAGAAGGATTACTCCCAGGTTTTTTGTCTCCACAACTTGAAGCGTGTGCCATCAACTGAGATAGGCAAGGCTGAGATTGAAGCAGGTTTCTGGTGAAAGAGCAAGAGTTCAGTTTTGGATGTGTTGGTCTGAGATGCCTCTTAGCCCAGTCCTGCTCCGTGTGTAATTCCTTCTTTGGACTAGTACTTGTCCCTGATGAGGTAAATAAAGGAAGTAAAGTTAACCATTTAAAAACTTCTATAACAATTTGATATTGTGCAGTATTTTAATTTTTTTAACCACTTTTTTTTCTATCAAAGTATCGGTCTGCAATTGATTGGAGAAAAACTAGTATTTTGCTACGTATGGTTTAAGAAACACTGTAGTGCAGATGCCCAGTGGGCAGTTGGATACAAGTGTAGAGTTTTAGTAAAGAGGTCCAGGTTGAAGATGTAAATTAGGAAATCTTAAACATACAAATGGCATTTAAAGTTATGGGTCTGGATGAAGTCTTTGAGGAAATGAGTAAAGAGAAGAGAACAGGACCAAATCCCGAGTTCTGGGACATTACAACATTTCAGAGGCAAGAGATAAGGGGAGAACCAGCAAAGGTGGGGGAAAAACCAACAGAAGGTGGTGTCCTGGAAATCAAGTGAAGAAAGAATACCCAGGAGAGGGGAACGATCAGCTGTGTCGAAGACTTCAAATTGACCAATGGATTTAGTAACATGAAGGTCATGGTAACCTTGACAGGCAGTAGAGTGATGATGTTGGGTGCGGGAAGGCAAAAGCCAGGTTGGAGTAGGTTGAAGAGAGAATGAGGGGAGGGGCTGGCCCCGTGGCCGAGTGGTTAAGTTCGCGCGCTCCGCTGCAGGCGGCCCAGTGTTTCGTTGGTTCGAATCCTGGGCGCGGACATGACACTGCTCATCAGGCCACGCTGAGGCAGCGTCCCACATGCCACAGCTAGAAGGACCCACAACGAAGAATATACAACTATGTACCGGGGGGCTTTGGGGAGAAAAAGGAAAAAATAAAATCTTTAAAAAAAAAAAGAGAGAGAATGAGGGGAGACAAATTGGAGTAAAAAGTTTGAGTAAACTCAAATTGGAGCAAACTCTTTGGAAGAGTTTAGCTACAAAGAAGAAAAAGTAAATGAGTCAGTACCTGGTAGGGAAGTGAGGTCAAGAGTTTCTTTTTTCTTTAACTTTATTATGGAGAATTTCAATCACATATAAAAGTAGATATTGCCCAGTTTCAAAAAGCTCATAGCCACTATCATTTCATCTGTACCCTCATTCTCTTCTTTCCTTATGAATTTGAGGTAAAATCTCAGATTAATATTTCATCAGTAGATATTTCAGTATGTTCTCTGCAAGGTAAGGATTTTTTTTTTTAATTTTTATTGAGTTAATGATAGGTTACAATCTTGTGAAATTTCAGGTGTACATTATTGTTTGTCAGTCTTGTTGTAGGTGCACCCCTTCACCCTTTGTGCCCACCCCCCACCCCACCTTTCCCCTGGTAGCCACTAATCTGTTCTTTTTGTCTACATTTTTAAATTCCTCATATGAGTGGAGTCATAGAGAGATTGTCTTCTATTTTAAATTCCTCATATGAGTGGAGTCATAGAGAGATTGTCCTCTATCTGGCTTATTTCACTTAACATAATTCCCTCAAGGTCCATCCATGTTGTTGCAAATGGGACGATTTTGCTCTTTTTTTCGGCTGAGTAGTATTCCATTGTGTGTGCGTGTATATATATGTACACGCACACATATGTATATATATATGTTTATACACCACATCTTCTTTATCCAATCATCTGTTGACGGGCACTTAGGTTGCTTCCACGTCTTGGCTATTGTAAATAATGCTGCAGTGAACATTGGGGTGCATGGGACTTTTGGAATTGCTGACTTCAAGCTCTTTGGATAGATACCCAGTAGTGAAATAGCTGGGTCGTATGGTTTTTTTTCAATTTTTTGAGGAATCTCCATAAGGTAAGGATTTAAAAAAAAAAATATCAATACCATTTATCAAAGCTGAAAGAAAAATTAACTGCAATTCCTTAATATTATCAAGTATCCAGTATGTGTTCAAATTTCCAATTTTCTCATATATAATATAAATACATAATATTTTTACAGTTTGTTCCTTTGGATTAGGATCCAAAATGCAGTAAGTTGCTATGTTTTATAATTCTCTCTCAATAAATAGCTTCCAATTCCTATTCCTAGCTTTTTCCTTGCAGTTCATTGAAGAAACAAGGTTGTCCTGTATAGTTGCCACAGTTTGAATTTTTTTACCAGTTCATAAGCTGAGAGTGGTAGGGAAAGGATATGGGCTAGAAGCTGTCTTTGTTTACAAAGGACATGATCATCTCTAAAAAATCAGAAGGAATCTACAAAGAGCTACCAGAATTGATAAATTTAGCAAGGTTGCAAGATACAAGACCAATATACAAAAATGAAGTGTATTTCTATGCAGTAGCAACAAACAATTGGAAATTAAAAATACAATACCGTTTACAGTGGCATCAAAATATTTGAATAGGGGTAAATCTGACAAAAGGTGTGCAAGGGGAACGAGGTAGATACTAGAAAAATAACAGGAATAAAACAGAATTGGTAAGCAATTTTATAAGCTGATTTGAGGTTTGTGATAATTAAAAACCAGCTAGCCTAGTTGTATTTTTTTCCAGCATTGTTTCGTTGCTTGTGTATATGCAAAGGGAAAGCATCTAGTTGAGGTCTTCCTGGGCTGTAATTTTCTTAGAATTTGAAGGCGCTGATGGGCACTGCAAAGATGGTGGTCTGTGCCTGAGGCAGCCTAAAGATGTCCATGTGAGGCAGTTTTTTAAATGTTAAGCTTTTTCAACATCATCCATTTATGCTCTTCCAGCTGCACTCATATTTAACTCTCCATTAGAATTAAACTACTGAATAGTCTTTAGTTCTTAATTGGCCACACATCTTTTAATGTAGTGTTTCTACTAATCTCAAAATATTTTTGAAGACCTTCATAAACAACTTCAGCTTTCATAAGAGCTTCTCATTACCCCTCCAGATATTATTCTATGTGATATGAAAAGTATAAATCATAATATAAAGGGATATATGTCTTTGGACTGTTTTTAATAAAACATAATCCATATTGTTAGTAGAAAAGCAGGCAGGAAAAACTACTGTGTTAATCTGCAGAATACTGAGAAAAGATCCCCCTTTTTCAGAAATAGAAATAAAAACATTATTTAGTGGTAGGATCTTTTTTCAAAGATTACTGACATTAACTGTAGACTGCATGTGATGGTATATAATAATAAACTCAAATATTTTCATTTTAATTAGAATTTTCTTTATTTCCTCTTCTTTTTTTCAAGCAATGGGCTACTTTTGCTCGAGTTTGGTATCTCTTAGATGGGAAAATGCAGCCTCCTGGGAAACTTGCTGCTATGGCATCAATTAAACTTCAAGGATTGCATAAACCTGTGTACCATCAACTGAGTGAGTAGCATTTTAGACCTGTCATTAGTAACCACAGTTTTCATGCTAGGATAGAATCTTGAAGAAGTTTGTGCTGTTTTTAAGGACCTCTTTATTCCTGAGAATTCTTTATTCCATTCATGGTAAAAACCTACTAGGATGCTAAAGTGAATTTGGCTTATTCATGAGGAAACCATACAGACCAGTTTGCCTGTGACAAACCCATTTTACGCCATTGCCCCAGCAAAATTATCAGTGGCCCTTTCTTTCACTCTGAGAAATATGCTGATTTGGACTATAAATTAAATGTTTACTCTTATACATGCCTCTTCATGTGGCAAAGTACATTTGAATAGAGAACTTTTGAAAATGAGCAAATAAGCTTGCCCTCTCTTCTAGAAACCTTTTCCCTCAGAAAGATATATAGAGCTAGCTAGGCATGGAAAGTTTACTTTTCACTGTTTTGAATTAATAGATTTGCTTTTCGGTATCCTTTTCCAAAACAAAACAAAAAAGTTGTTTTATTGCTAAAATACTTCTGCTTATTATAGGTAGTTTTGATTGACGTCACTTACCTAGGCGCTTCAGTCCACCCTGCAAGATCCAGGTGTCAGTCCTTACTCTTCATCTTGCTTGACCTGTCAGGATTTATTGCAGTTGATCACAGTTTTAACTTTTTATTTTTAAATACGAAATATACAAAGATATACAGATAGAGCTGTATGTATCTATCTATATTACTACAGCTAACATTTTAAAGTAAATTCACAATAATGATGATAATGAAATGAATACCCATACACTAAGCATTTGAATTGTTTCCAGTTTTTTTGCCATTACAAACAACATTGCTGTCAATGTTCTTGTACCTTTTTCCTGGTGAGCATTTGGAAGAGTGTCTCCGAGGTCTGTCTATAGGACAGGAATTACTGGGTTCAAAGGTGCGTGGGAAGCTAGTTAGTCTTCATGTGAAAGTCCTCTCCTGCCAGCAGCACGTAAGAGTTTTCATTATTCCTCATCTTTAGTAACATTGATATTTTCATTCTTTTTAATTTTGCCTACTCTGGTAGATATAAAATGCTCTCTCTTTGTGGTTTTAGTTTGCATTTTCCTGATTACAAATGGAACTAAGTATCTTTTCATTTGTTTTATTGGCCTTTTATAATTTCTTATTCTGTGAAATGTCTGGGCATGTCTTTTGCCCATTTTTCCACGAGGTTGTTTGTCCTATACTTTTTTCTAACTTTTGTTATGAAAGTTTTCACATTTTTAGAAAAGCTCAAAGAATAGAACAGTGAATTTCTTTATATCTTCTACCTAGATTACACAGTTGTTAACATTTTACCATATAATTTTTTGCTCAAATCATTTGAAAATAAGTTGCAGATATCATTATGAATATCTCCCACTAAATACTTAATAAATATATCTTAATAAATATATCTCCCACTAAATACTTCAGCATATGTCTCCTAAGAATATTTGCCTATATAACCAAAATGCCATTATCACACCTAAATGTTAACTTTTATAGCCATTCCTGGATGTATGACCATGATTTGTAATGTTATTTTTCTGGGAACTTGTATGTCAGTTTTGAAATAAACATGTTTACAGTGATTGTGAGCACATCATACGTACTTAATAAATGCTAATTAAACCAATAAATGTTAGAAAAAACTTAAAACACAACATATTTGTAAATTGAAAATTGCTTGCAATTTAAGTTTTGGTTCTAGTGACATCTTGTGGACATGAAGCTTTGCTGATTTAAGTTATATTTTATAATACAGTGAAACCAATGCAATTCGGTCTTTAAAAAGTAAATTTCTAATTTCATAGAAAAGCTCTTCTTCATTACTAGAAAAGGATGACCTGACAGGCAGCCACAAAAGCTCTCTGGTGTTCTAGCAGAATGTTCATTCATCAGTACTTACAGAATACTTTTGCAGTAATGACTGCTTGTAAGGAAGCAGAACTTTCATTCAATGGACTGGTATGCGCTATACTTTAAGAAGAAATTAGGTGACTACTTGTAATTCCATTTCCCTCAAATTTTGTAGAAGAAACAGGGAATTCTTTTCCTGGTTCCACATCATTTCCATCTTTACCTAGACCACATTTTCTGTAAAAAATAGCCTTATAAATGGAAAGTCGGTTTCCCACAACACTTCACAAAATCCAGTGGACCTATAAAGTAATTCAAATGTCATATACGTTATTCAGATATGTAACATACATGATATTTGAACTACTTCATTGGTATCCCCTCCTCCTTCTAATTAGACCTACTCTCCTGAGTTTGGGACTTGGGAGCTTTTTGAACATGTTTCTTTTTCACTGATAAATAAAAAGAAAGGGCACATGGTGATTTTTGGATTATGATTTATTCTTCATGAGGACTCCACTCTTTTCACTGGCCACAGATTAGTTAGTTGAGGAGGACTATATGAGTGTTTAACTGGCCACAGATTAGTTAGTTGAGGAGGACTATATGAGTGTTTAAAAGAAGCAGAGGGAAACCTTTCTTTAGCATTATCTAAAGTTACTATTAAATTTTCTTAAAATGCTCCTGGTCTACATGGACTGAAATAAAATAAAAGTTGCACACAGATCTCAAAGGTTCATATTAGATTATGTCTAATCTCTAGTGTTCTGCCTTGTATTATTTATTTAAATCTTTTAAGGACTTCTTAGAAAAAAAAGTTTAGGATGCTCTTCTTAAAGCTACCTAGCTAACGTGTTTTTCTCTTTTTACTCTTCAGTTAAGTGTCAGTCTATTTCAGATGTTAACAATTGCATCATTTTAATTTTGTGATCTTAATTGTACATTTATTCTTCACCTCATTCCTGGAATATCATTGTACAAAGCACTGAAGGATATTTTTGCTCTAGGTTATATGTATAATATTTACCTCTTTAGAAGTGAATATTTAGATATTATCAATAAATTTAAACAACATGGCTTGTTCCTATCAAAGCGTCTTTACGACATCTTTCCTATTACAGCATCTTTACACTCAGTAGATTTTGTGTAACCTACATGATCATCCCTTATATTGGCTGTGTACAAGTTCAGGGATGCCAAAAATAATGTTGAGGTAGGCATTTGAACATTTGTCCTTCAAGGCTAGATACAAACATAAAGGCAAAAACCAAACTTTGTTGTGTATCACTATATTGCAATAGCTGTTTTTCAAACATTTCTCAAACTGTATTTCCTATGGAGACCCAATATATAAAAGCAGTGCTGCACTGGTTGGAGGAGGGAGAAGACCCTAGATCCTTGCCCCTTTGAGTTACCTTCTTAGGTCCCTGAGATTCTATCAGATGCAGTTTAAAAACCACTGAGCTAAAGCAAAGCGCTTATAAGGAGGAATTTGACTCTGAAGGAGATAAAAAGACAAGCTACAGACTGGAAGAGAATATTTGCAAGCCACATAGCCAACAAAGGACTAATATTTATAATATATTAAAAACTCTCAAAACTCAGCAACCCACCCTCTCGGCATAGTTGGGAGTGTGTCAGTCTCATAAAAACTCTGAAAACTCAACAGTAAAAAAAAAAATGATCTAATTAGAAAATGGGCAAAATCCATGACCAGATGAAACATAAAATAATGTTCACCATCATTAGCCATTAGGGAAATGCAGATTAAAACCACAAGGAAATATCATTACACATGTATTCGAATAGCTAAAATGAAAAATAGTGGCAACAGGGGCTGGCCCCGTGGCCGAGTGGTTAAGTTCGCGCGCTCCGCTGCAGGTGGCCCAGTGTTTCGTTGGTTCGAATCCTGGGTGCGGACATGGCACTGCTCATCAAACCATGCTGAGGCAGTGTCCCACATGCCACAACTAGAAGAACCCACAACGAAGAATATACTACTATGTACTGGGGGGCTTTGGGGAGAAAAAGGAAAAAAATAAAATCTTAAAAAAAAAAAATACATCTCAAAGTATTAAAAAAAAAAAATAGTGGCAACAGCAAACGCTGGTAAGGATGCAGCAAAACTGGGTTACTCATACATTGCTGGTGTGAGTGTAAAACAGTATAGCCAGCCTGGAAAAGAGTATGGCAGTTTTATAAAAACCAAACATGAGCTTACCATACAGCACATCAATTACACTCGTGGACATTTATCAAGAGAAATGAAAGTTAACACAAAAACCTGTACCAATTAATAATACCTCCACCCCATTACTCTGTATCCCCCTATCTTATCAGCTTCTTGCATATTGTTAGTTTTGTATTTGTTTATTGTCTAGTTCCCTCCACTAGAAAGTAAGATTCATTACAAACAGGGACTTCAGTTTCACTCATTGCTATATTCTCAGCATCAAGAACAGTACCTGGCATTAGTATGTACATGGTAAGTAATGAGTGGATTATTTAATTAATGGAAAAGGCGATTTTATATATAGGAGATTTTATATAAAGCAGATTTTTGGAAGAACCCAAGACTCCTACCAATCTTAAGAGATCTCTCCATCTGAATCTACACTTGCATGAGGTCTGGCTAGCTCAGACAAGTTTGAATGGTCTGATTTCTAAGATAAGAACTAGAAGCTTCTCCCGTGAAACCTAAGAAAGGAATTGAGTGGGAGGCAGAAATGATAGAACAAGCCCTATTTACATCAAAGTGACCACGAGGGATTTTTTTAAACATTTATCATGACTGGTACCTCTCTCACATAAGTGATCTACAATTAAGAGCCTTCAACAGGTAGCTTATAATCTAGCTGGAGGGAATAAAATCACGCAAAGGATAGGACAGAGAGAGTTAAATCAGATCATAAGAGAGATTCAGGCATCTTTACAGAATTAAAGGAAGTTGGTATTAGGAAAGACTATGGAAAAAGGACTGATATTTATGTTGGAACTTGATATTTATGTTAAACTTGGATAAAATTTAACAAGTGGAGATAAATTAGGAGGGCATTTCTAGTGGAAGGAACAAAGACAAAAGATTGGAGGACGTGTGTAGGCATGCCTGTGTGTGTGTGTGTGTGTGTGTGTGTGAGAGAGAGAGAGAGAGAGAGAGGGAGAGAGAAGGAGAGGAATAGGAATAATGGGATAATGCTTCAGGGAATAGCAAGTATAGCAAGTAGTATGGCCTACCTGGTACATACAGCGGTGTGGGAAAGAACCGGTAAATAAGGCTAGAAAATCTGAGCCTATACTGTAAGTCTCCTTGAACATCTGCCTAAGGAGCTGGTACATGGTGAATTACAAAAGTGGCAAATTAATGTAGGAACAATATCTTGAGGAGGATTTCTGAGTTTTCCACAGAACCTAGCAGAAAAGAGTGCACGATGGATTAGTGAGTGATATCATTGTCTCCATATGACATTCCACCCACCGCTTATTTCTGCCCTGGTTGTAGGGAAAGGGATAAGATTTGTCTTTGAAGTCATTAGAATTGGATTTGAAGCTTAACTTTCCTACTGATTAGTTACATACTCTTAGCTGAGTTGTTTAATTTGTGATTCAGTTTTCTCATTAAAAAATAAAAGAGGTGAGAGGCAAGAGGTAGATAAAGCCAACTTAATAAGATGCCCATGAGGCTTTAAGTGTTAGAAAGTAAATATGAAATGCCTAGCTTAGTACCTTGCGTGTGGAAGATGTTGAATAAATGTTACTTGCCTTCCTCCCAGGCAATTTTCAAGGGAAAATGTGAGTTAGTTCTGGCTCAGAGCAGAGAAGGACCAGAGCACTGAGGCCGCAGGACTGAGAAGTGGCCCTGATAGTGTAACCCATGATGAGAACTTAGATTCCCTGACATAACACTTTTGAGTTTCCACTTTGATTGAATTAGTTTGAATTTTATTTGGCCATTTGATTTAGCACCTAATATTTGATTGAATTAGTTTGAATTTTATTTGGCCATTTGATTTAGCACCTAATATTATAAAAAGGAGTCAGATAAATTCAGAAATCTAAGGTGGGAATTTTCGTGAATAAACTCACAATTCTTATTTCCAAAAATTGCTTACTGAACTTTATTTTTATTTTCATTTTTTTGAGGAAGATTAGCCCTGAGCTAACATCTGCCGCCAATCCTCCTCTTTTTGTTGAGGAAGACTGGCCCTGAGCTAACATCCAGGCCTATCTTCCTCTGCTTTATATGTGGAATGCCTGTGACAGCATAGCTTGCCAAGCAATGCATAGGTCCGCACCTGGGATCCAAACCGACAAACCCTGGGCCACTGAAGCAGAACATGTGAACTTAACTGCTGTGCCACTGGGCTGGCCCTTGAACTTTAATTTTTTCTAATTTTAAAGATATTAATTTCTCTTCCAGTATCTCTTGATCAGACAATAGAGCTCCAATTATGTACTTTTGCTGCATTTTATAAAATGTAAAACTTTCTAATTAAAATTTTTTAATGAAATGTATCTATTTAGACAGAAATGATTGCATTATATCCTGGATTTTGGCCTTTAACAATAATATTGGCATTTGTTTTAATATGTAATGCAGTTAAAACAAATATTTAATTGCTGCTTTGTTTTATTTAGAGTTAGTAGAGAAGTGGTTCTAAGAATGTGTTTAATAGAAATTTGACATAAATTATTAAGGGGGAATAATTTTTCCCAGATTAGATGTTCATGCATACCTTAGAGCTGAAAGAACATGATTTTCACCTGATTTGTGCTATCCTTTCTAATGTCTCTTGAAAGATCCTTTTTGATCTCTACAGTGTGTTTTGAGTGGCTCAACCTGCTTTTTGCATATTTAAAGCTTAAATAACATTTAAAAAATAAATTCAGCTTCAGTGGAAAATTAAAGATTCCATTTTTCCTCCAGATAGATGTCATGGAAAGAGCCTGAACAGGGTGTTAAATAAGTTGGTGTGTGAGCTTTGGCAAATCACTTAGTCTTAAGAGGTCTTAGCTGCTTCAGCTGTAAGTGTGTGGATGAAAACTTAAGTCATTTAAGCATTCTTTGAGACTGTATAGATATCTTCTCACCCTCTTTACCTGTTCTTCTGGTTTATTTGCCCAGCTGCCTTAGTATCCAACCCTCTGTCACTTTTAGGAACTTTAATCATTTAATTTGCCAAATATTGTCAAACTATCCTTTTCACCCCACTAACAGCAAGCTCCTCAGGTCTTTCCTTCACACCTCTGGATTTCCTTTCACTCTAGTGAAGAAAACCCACCTGCTTTATTCTCTTTCCTTTCTGCTTGTCCTGGAGAGACTATGAACTTCTCTCTGAAAATTCTGTCATTCAGGTTCCAAGCTCTGCATAGAATCTTATAATGTAATCCTAGTTTTCATATACTGGCCTTATACTTCTTATTTTTTCAGTGGTGGTTTTTCTCAAATAAATAAACTTCTACAGTCTTTTGAACTTTTTCTGTTAGTACAGTAAGCATTTAATAAATGTATCTGATTATTTGATTTTGTCATGTATAGTGACTCGTGAAAACTTACACGTTGACTTTTTAATTTTGTTTAGATGAACAGCCAAACTTAAGAGTACTGTTCACTGGAAAATTTGTCCAGTACACATATTTTGATTTTCAAGTCATTTGTCCTGTTTTATATATGTGTAGTCATAGTTGAGAGTGGCAGTTTAAACTTAACTAGTTAAATGTGGTTGGAAAAAACCTTGGGTTAGTACTTAAGCATAAGATCATAGTACTCCATTGTTCTCTAAGTTTGAGAAGAAGAATAATAATTCGTGATGTTTTACATTTGTTTTCAATTTACCTATTGGTAAAACATACTTTTTTATATCTATTGCATATTGTTTTCATTTTCTCTTCTGTTTATGAGAAAATTTGTATTAGATATTTAAAGGTACTTAATATAAACATTTTTAGTGAAGTGTAATTATTAATGGGAAGAGATAATAGAAGTAACAGTAGTTTGCCTTTAAAGATGTATTGTTGTTATTGGCATCTTTGTTAAATTCTCTTTTACCTGTCAGTGTTGAGATTTTCCAAATGGCCAGCCAACTCTTGCTATACTTAGATGTTATATAAAAGAGTAACAGAAACCTGCTCAAGGATTTTGATGTTGCAGTGTGACTTGCTTTATATTTTTTAATGTGTTGTTTAGACTTCGATAAGCTTTATAAGTAACCAAGAACACTTTGTCTTAAAGTCATTATTTTTCATATGAAATCTTTTTTCTTTTTTTTTCTTTTTAAATCTAGGTGACTGTGGGGATCATGTTGTCATAATGAACACAAGGCACATTGCATTTTCTGGAAACAAATGGGAACAAAAAGTGTACTCCTCACATACTGGGTAAGAATGAATTGTCAAGGAAGATAGGCAGTTGAAATGTATTACTTTAATTTATTGATACTTTAATACTATTCATCTTATTTAAAAGAAAAAGGTATTTTCAAAATTTGACATTTAAGGAAATAGTTCTTTCTTTCCTTTTTTTTTTCCGGTGAGGAAGGTTGGCCCTGAGCTAACAACTGTTGCCAATCTTCCTTTTTTCACTCAAGGAAGAGTGGCCCTGTGCTAACATCTATGCCTATCTTCCTCTATTTTGTATGTGGGTCACTGCCACAGCATGGCTTGATGAGTGGTGTAGGTCTGCACCCAGGAACCAGGGCTGCAAACCCAGACCACCAAAGCAGAGTACACCAAAATTAACCACTACGCCACTGGGACAGCCCAAAGAAAATACTAATTTTACTCATGCTACGTATACAATTTACTCAATCAAAAAACCAAAAAACTATACCAAATACTAGTTATTAACTGACAATATTTGTTTTTCCTGGAAACTTTACATAACCTCTCTGATCAAGCTTGTTCTCATTTTTTAGTCAATCTTCTCACTTCTTTCTTTCTGCTTCGTATAACTCATCTTACTCTCTATCCAGAACCGTCCTGAACATCTGAAAGTACATGAGATGTTTAACAAGTGGTGAGCAAAATCCCATGTTTGCAAAATACCTAAAATCTCCACAATATTCCTCTATGCCTATATCTGAAAATAGCAATCTCATAGCTCACAGTGCAGCACGTTCATACCACCTTTGAAATGATCTCAGTTTTAGAAAGTTCTTTATGCTGTTGCGTCATAATGTTTTTCTCTAGCTGTCATGTTGGTCTTAGTTTTCCCTGTTGGGACAGTGTTAAATGATTATATCTCTTCCACATGACATCCTTCGGATAATGTAGAGACAGTGATCAGCAAGTGACCCCTGATTTGTCTTTTCCCTTGGTCAAACATCTCTAGTGCCCTCAGAGTTCTTTATGTGGCTTCACTTCAGATATGCCCATTGTATCTTGGTCACTCTTCTCTAGAGAAAGTCATTGCTTGTCAGTATCTTTTTTAACTAAACACAGTCGTCTGACTGTGTTCTGATGGTTTCCTAGTATAGCTGAGTCTTCCTCCATCTTTTAATTATGCAGCTTCTATTGCAACAGAACTTTTCTTCAAGGCCATATCGCTATGTGGTACACTAAGTTCACTATCAGCTGAAACTCCTAAGTCTTTGTCAAACAATATGCTGTTCAACCCTGTCTCCTTCCTGTATGTTTTAGTTGCATTTTCATCCAACTGCAATATCTTAAGTTAACCTCATGTTAAGTTTTATCTCCAGCCTTTTAAGATCTTTTGAGATCTTGATTGTGTCATATAATGCGTTAGTTAACCCCTCATCTTCAGGTCAGGTACAAATTTAATTAAGCATACCTTCCACACTGTCATGCAAGATGTGGTGAGAATATTGATCTTTCATTCTTGATCAAAATTGTTTTATTTCCAATTGCACCTTCATTTTAGACAAGCAGACTTTGATGTTCCCATCTGTTTCTTTTCATCTCTTGCCCAGGGAGGTCTTAAGTGCTTGGAATAACTTTTTTGCTTCCTTCAGCCAGCCTTTGCCCATTCCTCCCCTTAAACACATTCATGAAATCCTTATTTGACTTCACAAGAGTAAATTCACATCCATCTTTTGTAATTTCTACTATTGGCAAATCTCTACATATAAACTGAGTTCTGTAAAACGTGGAGGTAATTGGGAAAGAAACATGAAAAGTCAGGATAACATAATGTGATAAAAGCATAAAGGGAAGTATTGACACAAAATGCTATGGTAATTCCTATAGCAATAATATCTCTAGTGTTACTGCAAGTGGAGGAAAATAATAGCACAGCCGGTAGTGAACAGCTAGTGCAACGTACCCACCAGCTGGTAGTGTACCCCTCAGTAGCTCACTCACCTATAGGGGAAATCCAAACTTCTTTGCAAATTATTGGTACCCCGTTACCACTACTGCTTCATAATCCTTCATTTTAGCTAACATATTGCTATTTCTTACCTTCTTGCATTTGCATGTGTTGTTCTCATTGACAGGAATGTTTTTGAGAACTCTCCTGTTTGTTTATTAAAACCTGGCTCAGATGTCACCTCTTCTGGGATATCTTCCCTATTTCCTGCACCCCCATAGGGTTAATTGCTTTTTGTTTCTCTGTTTCTGTTGACTCTTCACTTACACCTTGGACATGCTACTTTTATTAGGCTCATAGCACTTTATTACAATTATGTATTTAAAATTTAGCTTTCTAGTTGTAAAAGTTTTAAATCATGCTAATTTTAGAAAATATAGAAAAGTTTAAAGAAGGAACTAAAATTCACCTTCCGTCCTATGACTCAACATCATAATATATATACAAATTTGCATTCTTTTTCGTTTTATTTAAGACTCTCAGCCATTTTATGTTTTATTTTTAGTCACAAGGTAGTGGTGCAGGACAGGATTTACCATACTTAATCATTGCTCTAGTTTTTGAAATTAAAATTTTGGCTTTTATACAAAGCATTGGCTTTTATAAACATCTTTATGTGTTAAGCTTTTTCGAAATATAGAATTATTTAAAATAAAACTTTAGAAATGTAATGACTTTCAGGATCAAAGGGATGATCATTTTTAGGTCTTTTGATAGGTTTTTCCCAAACATCAGTTTACTGTTTCAGTAGCAGTGCATAAAAATGTCTGTTATTATAAAATTGTGCAGACACAGTATTATCATTAAACATAATTCAGTAATGATAACACTCTGCTATTTTGATGGGCATTTAATTGTTTACATTTGTTTACATTATATGAAGGTCTCCATGGTTTTCTTATCACTTTCTCTGAACATTTTATCTTTTAAGAATATTAATCAACTACTCTATTTTTTACTTTTTATAAATTTTATTTTTGATGTCCTTTGCTGTACAGTTATTTAACTTTTATGTGATTAAGTCTCTCTTTTCCTTTGTAATTTATCCTATGTTTTCAAGTCTCAGGAAATCCTTTCTTGTCTACATATTTCATAAACATTCCCTGTTGATGGATATGTGTGCACCTTGAACTTTGACATCTAACTCTTTGGTCATCTAAAATGTATTGGCATGAGTTAGAGATATAGCTTACTATTAGATGTCTCAATAGAATTCAACTAATCATTTTTCTTGAGTAGAGGATCCTGTTTTATTTATCTGTATATCCCCAGCATTATAGGCATTCAGTAAGTGTTTACTAAGTTAATTTGAATTGAAAAAATCTTTGCTAACATTTAAAACAAATTTTCTTCTACTCCATTCAGGCTGCCCCATACTGGCAAAGAAATGTAGTTAACTTTTTTGCCAGTAAAAATCAGCTGAGTATGGTGTTACTCAAGTCATTCCTCTACTCAGAATTTACGGTAGTTCTCCAAATCCTTCAGGATAAAGTGCAGACTCCTAAATACAATGTGAATGGTATTATGCTTTAGAACTTGTCATCCCAGTGTTAAAAATAGAAAGGTAATCTTTAGTGCAGAAGGTGTAAAGGATTTTTTTTTTCCATAGAAAGAAAGGATACAGGAATAGAAGTCTAGACAGGTATTTTTTTTTTGAAGCCGAAATTCCGTGAAATAAATAAAAGAATATCATTTTGAAAATTATCCATTTTTCTCAGCAAACTTCTAAATTTGTTTCCTTAACTTTTATTCCTAAAATATGGTTCTTTAAATCATCTTTAAAATGTTTTCAAGTCTTGTTGAAAGACACTTAGGAAAGGAATCACATTTAGGTCATCTTAAACTTTCCTTACAGAGTCTACTGACTACATTTTCTTCTCGTCTTCCTCGAAAATCATTTAGGCTTTATTTATCCATTCAGTGTGTTTAAAACCTTACATCTAAATATTGTTTTTGTTTTAAATTTCTTAAGCACTTTCACAAACATTTTCTCATTTGACTCATAAAAATCTTGAGAGGTAGATGGGCAGATGTCATATTTCTTGTATGAGTAAACTCGTATATAAAGAGCTAAGATAAGTTGCCTAATATTATACTGATAGCCACACACAAAACCCAAATTCCAGACCTAGATGTGGTGCGTCCAAATTACTAAGCTGCCTCTGGTACTATCCCCAGGTTTTTTTTTAATCTCCAGTTTGTCCATTTTATATAGAATTTTGATCTGAACACAATTGAAATATTTCATTACTTAGCACCAACATGTGATTCTCAGTGGTCTTTTACCAACTGTTAATAGGAAACAGCATCACGACCTGTTTAGAGTATGAACTCGACTTCAGAACCAAGTGGTCTCCCGGTACTTTTCCTGGACCTGACCCCCAGCTCATACAGACACTTTGTCTCATTTGGCAGGGAATGTGAAACATTTTGGCTCATTTCTTTTTCTTTCTTAATTCAAATAGTGATCACCTACCCTATAATAAATGAACAAATGAATGATGAATAACTTTAAATTCTGATAGAAATATAGTTATGCCAAGAACTTTTCCAAGATGTGTACCTTTTTATGAAATGATAGTTGACCACTTAAGAGACTAGCATAGTTTACAACAGTATAGGTTACTACTTAATTTTTAAGACACTAATGAAAGGCATAGTTTTCAGAAACAAGTATAATTTCCTCATAAAAATAGTTTTTGTATTATAAAAGAATGTTCGTTTTAAGAGTACTGTGCTATAGCTGACTCCCAGGTTTAATGTCTTTGCTTCTGTTAACAGCTACCCAGGTGGATTTAAACAGGTAACAGCTGCTCAGCTTCACCAGAAGGATCCAGTGGCAGTAAGTCTGTTGTATTTTTCATTCATCATCATCTGTGGGAAGACTAGTTCAGACACTGTTTTTTCAATCTTCTCTTCTAATGTAGCTAGCATTTAAGGCTATAAACTCTTCACTTTAACACTATCACACAGGTTTTGATAAGTATTATCATCATTCAATTCTATATACTTTCTAATTATTATTTAGAATGTTTTGCATTTAGTCAAAAAATTTTGTTGCCTTTCCTTTTAATTTCTTGACACCTGCATGATCACCTAGACTATGATGTATTTGCTGAAAATGTGTTGGAAAGAGAAATGGATATAGGTGTGCATATGTGTATGTATGTATTTTTATATATCCATTATATCAAATATGCTAAGTATGTTGTTCCAATCTTATAATCTTATTGACTTTTTTTGTCCACTTGATTTATTGATTACCTGGAAGAGTTATGTTAAAATCTCAATTGTGGATTATTAATTTTTCCTTGTAGTTCTTTCTGTTGTTGCTTTGTATGTTTTGAAGATTTAGTGTCAGATGAATTAAGTTTGGGATGATAATCTTACTAAAGAATTGATCAGAGTATGTACTCATGCTCTTTATCTCCAATAATGCCTTTTAATTTGAGGTCTATTTTTTTTAATATCATTATAGCTATATCAACCTTCTTTTGATAGTGTTTGCCTAATATATCATTTTATAGTTTAAATGTTACTGAGCTAGATTTTCTTTTCTTTTTTCTCCCCTTCTTTCTTGCCTTCTTTTGGATTGATTGAATTTGTTTATCAGAAGTCTGAGAATAATCAGTGTCTTTACTTTCCTCTAAATCAAATCAAAACTCTTAGAAGATTTTTAACACCCACTCTCCCTCCCAGTCCATATGGTTTCTCTGTTCAAGATTTTTTAAAACCCTTCCATTCAACATTCTTGTTATTGTTTTATACAGTTACTGATTTTTTATGATTTTCTTTGCCTACAATCCTTTCTTGTAACTCAGCCTTCCTTCTGGGATCGCTTTCCTTCTCCTTGAAGTACTTCTTGTTGACATTCTTATAGTGACATTCTTTTAATAGTGAACTCTTCTTTTTTTTGCCTGAAACTGTCTTTATTTTTGCCTTCATTCTTTTTTTTTTTTAAAGATTGGCACCTGAGCTAACATCTGTTGCCAATCTTTCTTTTTTTCTTCTTCTTCTTCTCCCCAGAGCCCCCCCAGGACATAGTTGTATATTGTAGTTGTGGTCCTTTTGGTTGTGCTCTGTAAGATGCTGCCTCAGCATGGTCTGATGAGTGGTGCCATCTTCGTGCCTGGGATCTGAATTGGCAAAACCCTGGGCCGCCAAAGCGGAGCGTGTGAATTTAACCACTCGGCCACAGGGCCAGCCCGTTTGCCTTCATCCTTGAAAGAGTTTTGCTTATACTATATGCAATTCTAGGATAACCATTTTTTTCTCTCAGCTTTTTGAAGCTATTATTCCCACACATTTTAGCTTCCATTATTGCTGTTCGTAGATCATATGTCAATTTGTTTCTTTAAACATCCTGTCTTTTCTTTCTGGATACTTTTAAGATCTTTTCTTTGGCTTTGGCTTCATATGTTTCTTTTTGAGTCTTGTTATTTGTTTTGTTGAGGATTGGTATCTTCAGTCCTGAAAATTTGTCATCTCTTATGTCTTCTAATATTGGCTCCCTTTATTCTCTGTTCTTTCCCTTTGGAAATCTGATTATACTTAAAAGTAAGGTGTCTCATTTTATTGTACATGATTCCATACCTTTCTTTCATATTTTATATTTCCCTGTCTCTGTACTGCATTGTCGATAATTTCTTTACATGTGTGATCTAGTTCTCGATCTTTTTACCTGTGTCTAATCTGATTAACCCTTTTATTGAGTTCTAATTTCAATTATTATATTTTTTTATTTTCTTACAGTTTTACTGCTTGTTTCTTTTTGAAATTTGCTCATCAGTTTTAATAGTCTTTCTGTTCCTTTGTCATATTGCTGTTCCCTGTCATAATTCTTTACGCATATTAAACATAATTAAAACTATGTTTTAATATAGAACTACAAGGAAATTCTCTAATATTTGTGGTCTTCGTGAGTGCAATTTATTGTTTCTGCCCAGGATACGTGGTAAGCTCATGTACTTTGGAACTTCGTCTCTGGAAATTCTTTGAGACCTATGTTAAAAATGAATTTCTTCAAAAAGATTCTCCTAGCTTCTAGCAGGTGCTATACTTTAGACTTCTGGATTTGGGGCCTCACTGCTATGTGAGGTCAGGCTCATAGTTAGCAGTTACCTGTCAGGAAGGACTTTTATTTTTTTTTATTTCTCCACTCTATATCCTGGATGTTGCCTTTCTGTTAAAAATCTAGGTTTATGAAGGAGTCTTCAGTCCTATTTCCTGACCCCAAAGTCGTATCCTTTAAAACTTAACCCCTACACTAAGCTGATGCCATCAGGGCAAATGCCAGCCCTAGGACTCGCTTTTCTTGTAGTTCTTTCTCCTGTTTCTGGCCTTCACTTGGTTCCATGCTTTAAGAAAGATTGTCAAAAACAATATTATTAACTTCACTAAATGTTTATTACTTTATCATTTGAGTTATGTACTGGAAGAAGTTTCTAGTTCAAATATTAGTCCTCAGTATTGTAAAAGCAAAGTATCCTTTGCTATTTCACACTTTTCCTTCCTTAGCTCTTTGAACTAAGCTCATAGGATGGATAGCATTTTCCCCATCAGGAACTATTTTAGCTTTTTACTTTAATGCGTTCATAAGTGAGAAAAATGATAGACTGTGAAGACATTCTTTTTTATTTTCCTAAAATGGTGAATAAAAATAAATATCCATTGTCAATATGCAACCATTTGGTGTAGTATTGCCTAAAATTTTCTTGGTAAAGGGGTGGGAGAGGGGCATATTTCATTGTAATAAAGCCTCACATAACATTTAGAAGTTTCATGCTTTGCTGTTTATTTTTAAGCTTTATCATTCATATCTATTTTACAGAAACATGCTCAAAGATTGCTTCTTAAGAAATATTTAGTGTTCCGTTTCATAACTCATGTGATTTTAGACTATTACAGTTCAAATAAAGTATCCTACTTTGACTATTAATATGGATTGTATAAGATGGTATTAAAAAGTTTTAAGGGCTGTTGATAATATACACCATAACTGTAACAACAAATTACAGTTTTAATATTTTATAAGTATTTTTAAATGTTTTTAAAATTACCGTCTATTTTATTCAGGTATGCTCACTGTACACACCAGGAGGCAGTATAGTCCAACTTTTTGATGTTAAGCATTTGGCAGTGGGTAACATTTGTAGAAATTGTTTCAAATTATTTTTTATGAATGAAGATTGAGATGCATTACAAAATGTTTGATGAAGGCTTGGAAAATATTTCAGAGTTAAATCCATGTGAATTATTACCTCATTAAAAAATCTTAATTTTTTTTTAAAGTCTTAATTTTGACTTTGTATTCTGAAAAAGAATGGCTTTCTAGGGAAGAGGTCAGGGGCTGGCCTGGTGGTGTAGCAGTTAAGTACACGTGGGCCACTTCGGCTGCCCAGGGTTTGCTTTTTTGGATCCTGGGCACAGACCTAGCACTGTTTATCAAGCTATGCTGTGGCAGGCGTCCCATGAATAAAATAGAGGAAGATGGGCACAGATGTTAGCTCAGGGCCAATCTTCCTCAAGGAAAAAAAAAAGGGGGGGGAAGAGGTCAGTTATTTTACTTCCAATTCAAACACTGTCTGGAACAGTAGGTCTTCTGACAGCAGACAATTTGCTAATCAGTACTTTGTGTATATGACTTGTAAGAGAATTTGTTTCATAATGCTTCCTTCTGATTGTTAGCACAGTCTTGGAATATTATTTTAAAATACATTAATTAATACATTTAAATAGTTATTAGTAGGTTATGTATTTAAAAATATTTTATGATTATATAGAAGATCGTTAATTCTAAACTCAAATATGTTGATTCAGCCCTTTCCTTGGATCCTTTATTCCTCTACCATATATATTAGTTTCTTTAAGAGGTTCTGTGTTCTTATATTTTCTTCTAACGTGGTTCCTTTCTTATGTTTTCTCCCCCTTCCTATAGTTAATAAAGTTATTTTGTGTGAAACAAATGGCGCGTTCCCTGGGTTACAGATTATATGAGGAAGGTCTTTAATATTTATTAACCTAAACTTGTTCTGTCTTTCTCTTTCTGAATCCTTAGAATTTATACTTAAGTCTTTACAGCTAGAATTACTTGATTGCATGTGTATGTGGGGTCACATTTTTTGGGGGACGGTACATATGTTTGTAGGTCTGTCTTTTTCTCTCCCCTCAGCTGGTAACCTTGTCACATTTTTTTTTTAAAGATTAGCACCTGAGCTAATATCTGTTACCAATCTTTTTTTCTTCTTCTTCTTCTTCTTCTTCTCCCCAAGGCCTCCCAGTACGTAGTTGTATATTCTAGTTGCAGGTCCTTCTAGTTGTGGCATGTGGGACGGCACCTGAGGATCACCTGATGAGTGGTGCAAGCTCTGCGCCCAGGATCTGAACTGGCGAAACTCTGGGCTGGTGAAGAGGAGCTCACGAACTTAACCACTTGGCCATGGGGCCAGCCCCACGTTTTCCAGCTTCCCCTAATTTTGTATTATGTTTGCCTTTTTTAATAGGGAAATTTTTAAAATACCAATTTTTTAATTCAAGTAAATGCAACTAAATTTTTCTTTTTTAAGATTTTATTTTTCCTTTTTCTCCCAAAGCCCCCCAGGAACATAGTTGTGTATTTTTAGTGGTGAGTCCTTCTATTTGTGGCATGTGGGACGCCACCTCAGCGGGTCCTGACAAGTGGTGCCATGTCCGAGCCCAGGATTCGAACCAGCTAAACACTGGGCCGCCAAAGCGGAGCACGCAAACTTAACCACTCAGCCACGGGACCAGCCCCCCAGCAACTAAATTTTTGAAGAACACGAAAACCAAATGCCATGCAGCCCTTCTAATCCAGTAAAATTGTTATTAGGATGATATTCAGAGGATATAATGACTTGCTTATTCAGAAAAGATGCTGAGTAGTCTTAACATTGTCAGTTTCTACATAAGACTTTTAAAACGTTAAAAATTTTAAAGACTGATATCTATATCAGTGCTGTCAGAAATGAAAATGTCTGCCATGATGAAAATGTTCTATGTCTGTGCTGTCAAATATGGTAACCACTAGCCACATGTGGCAGTTGACCACTTGAAATGTGGCTTGTGTGACTGAGGAACTGAATTTTTAATTGATTTTCATTTTACAACATAGATCTATATTGAAATAAAGTCTCTAGAACATCAGATATTAGAAGCACTAACCCAGAAAATGGATGGAAAATATACATGGGATGCCATTAGCTTTTGTAAATAGTAAGGTTTTTTAGTCTGATTTGATGAGAAAATAAAAGGAATAGGAAATTCTCTTGTAGTGCAACCCTGTTCTAACATGCGTTGTTTTGGTGGGTTTAACTTTAAAACATGTCATATTATATCCTTGAAATGTGAGTACAGATGATAAATATCGATGTCATACTCCAGATGTCTCCATCAGTAGTTTTATGAAGAGCTTGCAGTATATTTGTATACACTATATACCAGGAGGCTCCTAGGAGATTATGAAACACAGGGTGACACTCTGTGGCCTTCTCTTGACAAAACATACATAAAATCACATTCAGATCGACAATGACGATAAAGGGGAAAAGTAAATCATGGAAAGGTTCGTTTGCCATCCTGGGAATGGGTACGGTAGAGAGAAGGGACTTTGTCTTCTCATTAAGTTATGAAGAAAAATACATTATAGCTGTGACTGCATGTACCATGTGTCTTTTCTGGGAGTAAGACTGCCTGGTTTGAATTCCAGCACCACTGCTTATTAGATACATGAAACTGGGGGAGTTCTTTAACCTCACTAAATGTTTCCTCGTCTGTGAAATGAGACTCAGCATCGTAAACAAGACAACAATGTGGTGCACTAACCACTGTACACATTGCAAGTTTTCAGTGAATGTTAATCATTACCATTGTTATAGCTCGTGACTTATGGAGTCAGTCTCATAACTATATGGTCAGGCTTAGTTTATGAATTGCAAACCTCCTGCTCTCCCACCTGGAGGAAACAGGACGAAAGCCTTCCTACATTCTGCTCTAAGCTCCCAGGATGTGAGAGATTATTTGAGCCCCTTATGTAAGTTCTTGTGTAAGCTTAGAAAATTTCTTCCTATTCTGGCTAAAATTGGTACATACATAGATTATTTTTAATTGCTTCCTTTTGTCCTTTTTCTAAATAAAAATAAATTAAACAAATAGAACCTGAAGAAAATAGTAATATACAAAATAATGAAAGTTCCTTTTCTCTTGCTGTCACATACCTACTTAGGTCTGTTTCTTTCCTTTCATATTCATGTTGAATTTTAACCCCCTTGTTTTCATCACCATCTCTAATTATGTTTGCCTTCTTTACATCCCAAGTCATATTTTTCTCATTGAATCTAACTTATATGTTTTTCAGATTGTAAAACTGGCTATTTATGGCATGCTGCCAAAAAACCTTCACAGAAGAACTATGATGCAGAGGTTGCATCTTTTCCCAGATGAGGTAAGTCAGCGGTCATTGGTCATGATGCTCTTCGTAGATTTTCAATTAAAATCTTTCTCTCCTTTTAAAATAGTTGCCATAGACTTATTTTCAATAATTTTATGTCAACTTCTGAAATATTTTTTGTATTTTATAGTGAACACATCTTAATAGCAGTTGCTCTTATTTTAAATCATAAAGTGAGCCATCATTGGATTAAAAATTAAAAGTCTATGAATTCTGTTTTCTCATTTTAATAACTGCTTTTTTTGAACTAGGAACTGTGATCAGAGGTTTTGTTAAATCGAGGGTACTCACTGATGATTTCATCAACTATACAAAAGTATGAATTTAGTTTACTTTGTATGTGACCAGTAGCAAGACTTCTATGAATCATGGATTACTAACTTAGGTTTGGTTGGTAATTATTTCCCATGATTGAATTTTAGATTGCTTGTTCTTACTTAAAATTATTTAGCTAAAAAGTACTTGGAAAAAAGTATAAACATTTTTATTACTGTTACACTGTTTTAAGTACTTGCTTTTCTCTTTAGTATAATATATTGCAACACTAGAGGTTCTATAATAAAATAGTTGAGTGCAGGCTCTGGAATCATACTGTTTGGATTAGAATCCATGGCCCACCATATACTGACTTCATGGCCGTGGCTAGTTAACTTAGTATCTCTATTTCTCATCTGTGAAATGGGTGTAATAATAGTGCCTCCTTTAAAGATTGTTGTAAGAGTTAAATGAGATAACATTTGTAGAGTGCTTAGACAGGGTCTGGCACACTAAGTGCTAGTTGCTGTCATTACCATGGTTATGATTGTTCTTGTAGTTCCTACCAGAGGAATAGTGTAGAAATTCATTCCAGAATATCAAATTATACCAACTATTCAAGCTACTTCTGTGCTCTATTGTTAGCTTAAACAATGCATGAGTAAATTATTCATGCTTTTATCAAAATGGTTAATTTATTACCATTGGTTTTCATGAATGAGTAGAATAACTTCCACTGTTCACTTTACCTCTGAGTTAACAAGTACAGAAGTACAGCATCTAAGAATAAATGACCTTCATGAAATCTCAAGAGTTTTAAAATTCCTGTTCCTGATTGTACTGTCACTGTTTTTTAGAAACCGTAATTTCTAAAAGATGTGAAAAATAATGATATTGTTTATCCTAGTTATAAGATAGTGAGGTTTGAATGTGGATGGTTTAAGTATTTATGGTAGTTCAGTTGAACAGTAAATTCCTTAAATAATTTCAGACTATAAAAAAAATGAGCCCATTCCCCAAAAATAGATTGTTATATTCAAAAGCTTGACAACACATTTTACTGTAAAAGCCTTTGGGAAACAGACACTTACACATTGCTGGTCGGAGTACAAAATGGTGCAACCCATAAGGAATCTGGGAATTAGGTAACATTTAACAAAAGATATACATAAGGAGATTTGTGCTTGATCCAGCAATCTCGTTTGTAGCAGTTTACTCTGAAGATACACATGATTATTGTTTCTACATTATTTATAATAGTAAAATAAATAAATAAATGCTTATTTATAGGAAATCGGATAAACTATGTTATATCCATTCAGTTTGGTAGTATGCAATTATAAAAAAAGAATGACAAATATTTTTATGACTTCACAAGTAATTCTTTCCAGGATATATTGTGAAGTGAAGAGAAGCAAGGTGAAAAAGAATATAGATAGCATACTACCTTTTGTATACATATATTCATATGTATGTTTGTACACACATATGTACTATATCTGCTTTTTGCATAAAGAAACACAGGAAGAATAAATGAGAAAGTGAAGTTGGCTACTTACTGGAGCATGGGCATAAAGAGGTGGAAGGAATACGGAAGAGAATGCAATTTTTTGGAGAATACCTTTTAGATTATTTGTTTTTTTACTTTAACTTTTTTTCACATTAAGATTTTACATATTTAAAAAATAAAATAACAGCACCAGTAGAAGTAAGTATAAGCGTCCAGATCTTGTTTTCTAAATGCTGTTCCCTGTTAAAAAGAACCTAGTTCTCCTTGGAGAAATGGTTGGTTCTAAGTCTGGAGCAGAGAAAGAGCAAAGTTATTACAGAGTATACACATGCAAATAGTAAAATAATAAGTAACAGAAGGTAAGGCAGTGCTCAAAACCCAATGGAGAAATATCAAGAGAACATATGAGGCAGCTGGAGTTGGTGCCCACTGACCAAATATGGGATTGTGTGAGCCACAAAATGAATGTTATTAATAATATATTACATTGAATAGGAAACAAAAATCTTTGAGCCCATGGTGATAGTCTAAAAATGATTTTTAACTTGTTATAATTTCCCTTCTTCTTTCTGGAAAAGGAAAAGCTCTTCTTTAGGGAAAAATGTCATTGAAAAAAATATAGAAATAATACTAAATTAGAAGAGTGACCATTATCAGGATATTCTATAGTCAGGTAAAAGAATATGTGGAACAGGATATTCACAGAGTTTCACTATTCGAAAAAGGAAAAGATACTTTTATATTAAAGATATCTGGTAGACACCAACGATAACCAAGAGATCAAATGTGTCATCAATATAGAACAAACTGACATCGTGTCTCTCCTGAGATGAGTGAAGCACTGAAGACCCAACATAATCTATATAGTGTCCTGCCAAAAATATTTAACCTGCATCTACTCATGAGGAAACAATACTGTAAATCCAAATAAAAGGACATTCTGCAACATAACTGGGCTGGACTCTTAAAAAATGTTAATTTCCTGAAAGACAGGAAGAGCAAGGGAGCTCTTCAGATTAAAGGAGACTTGACTTAAGAACATTATGCATGTTAAACAACATAAAAACAATATAATAACTAAATGCAGTTTGTCATCCTTGACTGGATCTTGCATTGGAAAAAAAACATAGATAAAAGATTATTATTAGGCCAGTTTTGGAAATTTCAATATACACTGTATATTAGATAAAAAGTATTTCATCAATGTTAATTTTCCTGAACATGAATTTGTAATGAGGTTACATAGGAGACAATCTTTATATTTAGGAGATATTTGCTGAAATTTTTAGGGGTGAAATATTTGCAAATTACTCTCCAATGGTTCAGCCAAAATGAAAGTGTTTGTGTACATGTGTTTGTGGATAGATAAAAAGAAAGCAAGTGTCGTATTTTAACAATTGGTGCATTTAGGTGAAGGGTAGCTGAGTGTTCGCTGTATTTTCACAACTTTTCTGTAGATTTGAAATTTCTTCAAAAAATACAAAAAAGTAGTAATAAACTAAATGATCACCTCGCCTCTGTGTTTCTCTTTTCTCCTCTTACTCTTTTTCCTGCTCCCCTCTCAGCTTAACCACCCCCTCTGTGCAAGGGACTCTTAAATCTCCATGAGCACATTCAGTCAGCGTTTCTGGGTTATCTTCTCTGCGTGCAGATTAAAGGCTGCACTCCCCCCTTCCTGGTTCCATGTGTAATGCCTAATCAACAACTTTCATTCCTCATTTTGCATTGATTTTATTCATTCTTTCAGTGAATTCTTCTAATACTGGGGAAATTTGGTAAGCTCATTTCCGTCAAAATTCTATCAATTCAGCAAACATTTACTAAGAGCCCATATGCTCCACACCTTCTATGCTGAGTGAGCACTTGACAACTTTGGAAATTGTCTTTGCAAATAAGGTAGAGATTTTTTAATGGCTTCCCAAAGAAGTGTGACATATTTATAAATTTTTATAAATATCAAACTGGCAGGTAGGCTCCTTCAGGAAGTGAAAAATAAGTCACTTAATATTTCATATGTCCAGGCATCCTCTGCTTGTTCTGATTCTGCATAATTATACTTACAGATTTGAATATGCTGAGGAAGGGATACTAAATATTTTTAAAATGCTTTTCAGTCAAGAAACACATTGTCAGTAGTATTGATTATGTTTTGTATATGTTGATAGTGACTCAGCTTTTCCGAACCATAATTTTAAAATGTGAACTTAAATTTTAAAAGATTTTATTAAAATTTTGCCATAATAATTGAAACAAAAAAACAACCCACTAACTGGGAAAAAATATTTGCAAGTCATATATCTGACAAAGGCTTAATATCCTTAATATATAAAGAACTCTCGCAACTCAATCACAAAACATCAAACAACCCAATCAAAAAATGGGCTGGAGACATGAACAGACATTTCTCCAAAGAAGATATACTGATGGCCAATAGGCACATGAAAAGATGCTCATCATCGCTGATCATCAGGGAAATGCAAATCAAAACTACACTAAGATATCACCTTACACCCATTAGAATGACAAAAATATCTAAAACTAATAGCAACAAATGTTGGAGAGGTTGCGGAGAAAAAGGAACCCTCATACACTGCTGGTGGGAATGCAAACTGGTGCAGCCACTATGGAAAACAGTATGGAGATTCCTCAAAAAACTAAAAATAGAACTACCATACGATCCAGCCATCCCACTACTGGGTATTTATCCAAAGAGCCTGAAGTCAGCAATCCCAAAAGTCCTGTGCACCCCAATGTTTATTGCAGCACTGTTTACAATAGCCAAGACGTGGAAGCAACCTAAGTGCCCATCAACAGACGAATGGATAAAGAAGATGTGGTACATATATACAATGGAATACTACTCAGCTGCAAAACAGAACAAAATCATTCCATTTGCAATAACATGGATGGACCTTGAGAGAATTATGTTAAGTGAAATAAGCCAGCGAGAGAAAGATAATCTGTGTATGACTCCACTCATATGAGGAATTTAAAACTATGGACCAAGAACAGTTTAGTGGATACCAGGGAAAAGGTGGGGTGGGGGATGGGCACAAAGGGTGAAGTGGTGCACCTACAACATGACTGACAAACATTAATGTACAATTGAAATTTCACAAGATTGTAACCTATCAATAACTCAATAAAAAAAAAACTGAAAAAAAAAATTTTGCCATAATAGGTTTTAGAACACGCCTACAATAACGCATTAGAGCTCTGTAATTCTTTAAAGCTACTTTAAAATTGTATTTTAAATTTTAATAAATTTATAAATTTTATAAATTTGAATAAATTGTTGTATTCTTAAGACATTGATTAGTCAAAACAATGGTTTATTTCATGCCATGTCCTTGCCCAGGTATTTGATTCTCAACTATAATATGCTCTCTGTAGAGAACTGTAATTTACTGAATAATAATGGGGTTTTTTTTAAGTTTCTGGGAACACACTATAATGAAAAGAGGGAAATATATTTACTGTCCCTGTAGAAATGCCCATAGGACACTTCCGTATTGATATCTTACCATTAGTTCAGTAGAGTCTCTAAAGTTATCATCCAGACTCACAATACAGTTAATTCCCTTTCCCTTGTTTCTGTATCATGAGCACAATATAAATATTAATTCTTTTGGTTACTCTTACTCTTCATTTTATCATGCCCTTTATTTAGTTCAATTCCTGTTCCTCCTCCTTTCAAAATATCTCTCAAATATATGTTTTACTCTTTAGTTTGCTTTTCATTACCCAAATTCAGACTTTTTTGCATTTTACTTTTTCTTTCATTTTTCTAAACATTTGGATATATAACCAGGGGAAAGCTGTTCTGGGCAGAGGGAATACCATTAATAAAGACACTAGGATCTGAGTGTAGACCAATGTATGAAAGGCAAGGAGGCTGATAACTCAGAAGCCATGGGTGTGCGAGTGAAGTGAAGTTGGAGAGGTGGGCTAGAAGTGAGGACCTGGTTTCAGGAGTAATGTTTTAAAAATTGCAAGCCTTTAGAAGCTATGATCTTTTTATTTTTATTTTTTTACATATACTCAGCACCTAGCACAATTTCTGCTTCATAGAAGGAGTTCAATAAATGTTGGCTAAATGACTCAAAGATCCAGCAGATTTTCATTTTCGTGAGTTTTTTCTGGCAACAATATGGAGTATGGGTTGAAAGGTTGTGGCACTGGAAGTAATAGACCCAGTGCATACGTACACGCATCAGATGAAAAATTATGAGAATGACCCAAGGCAGTACCTTCTTTATAGTTGAAGGGAGGGCAATAAATTGAACGGTATGTGGAAAAAATAGATAAAACTTACTGACTCAATAGTTGTCAAAATTGAAGATGTCTAATATATCATGAGAAATATGTTTGTCAAGATTAAAATATAGAGTGTATTATTATAATGAGATTACTTATATCATTGATTTAATGTACTCTTCAGGGATTTTCACAAAGTTTTAACTTAAAGATTATATTGTTTTCCTAATCCTGTAAATATTCCTTTGTTATCTTTTATTACTAAGTATTACTATGGAATACGTTTTAATAAAATTAAGCCTAAATTTTTATTAATGTAGGACATACCAGAAGATATTCTTAAGAATTTAGTGGAAGAGCTTCCTCAACCTCGGAAAGTACCCAGACGTCTCGATGAGTACACACAAGAAGAAATAGAGGCTTTCCCAAGAGTGTGGTCTCCGTAAGTCTTTCTTTTCTCTTTCCTGTCTTTGTAGTTAGTTCTCTGTTTTTCAAGCTGAGTTTAGTATCTCCTGTTTCCTTAACCAAATGACAAGATCCTTGAGGGTAGGAAGAGTGAACTTTTCTTTACTCCCTTTGATACTCTTTGCAGCTTCTACCTGCAAATAAACTCTAGATGTAGGTGTTAGAACCCAAAGTCTCGAAGTCCTAAGAGTGTGCTGGGTGAGTGCAAGGGTGTTCCTGGGTGCCTGTAATTGTCAGATACTGTGTTTGGGATGACGTGACTTGGATTGACTGTAGTCTCTTGGAATGATAAATGAATTGTTATTACCTAAAACACAGTAAAGAATATCATCTAATGAAAAGTCATTAATTCTGGGTACTTACAGATAATCTTGATCCAAAAAGAAAAACACAGTAAAAAACACTTTTTGCTCTCCCCTATGCAGTTTCCTCTACCTGCAGTCCGGAAGGCTGCTTAGATTTGACGCACTATCTCCCATCTAATTGTTTCCAGGCTTCGTGACCTGGCTCCTCTCTATCTCTTCAGCGTAAATTCTTCCCACTCCACTCCACTGTTGTAGTGATAGCAGGCTGTTTAAGATCAGTACCCGTTTTATGCAATTTAACTCTTCCTTGCCTTTTCTGCTATTACTTATTCATAAAACAATATGTGTTCACCTCATCATATGGTGTAACTCATTCTTAAGACTTTAGTTGAGATATCTTCTCCTTTAAGAAGTCTTGCCTAAATATCAAGACCAGACTAAGTGCTCAACCATCTTCTGCTATAGTTCCTGCTGTGTAATTCTGTCACTTCCACATTTAGCTCCTGAAAAGCAAGGGCTCCATCTTGCTCATCATTGCATCTCCAGTGAACAGAACAGTATTTCACATGATAGAGCCTCAGAAGTGTATGCAGAATTTACACAGTAAGTCTAGAGAGAACCCACACATCCTCATTGCTTGATCTACACAAGACAGCTAATCTTCCCGTAGATATTACCCTCTGTACTTTGAAAATCCTATCTCTTTATTGACTCTGGCCAGATAGGTTCATGAAAATCTAAGCCCAAGTCTGGCTTATGTGCAGGAATCTATTACTTGACTCTCTCCTCATGCGTATATGTGTATCATCAAACTCTTTCCACACAAGAAAAGTCTTTAGGGCAGTCTGTTTAAATCTTTTTGACTTTGCTGACTTGTGTCAAGGTTCTCCTTTGTTAATTCTACAAATGATGAGCAAAATAATATTATTAGTGATCATTTAGTGAGCTCTTTCCAATTGTCCTGCACTCTGCTTAGGTGGTTTACGTGCATTGTATCTAAATCTCTCCATGGGCCTATAACGTAAATATTCCTATCTTTAAGAGTGTGCCAGGGGTCAGCTGGTTTGTAGTACAGCCTGCATTTGAACCTAACTGTGTCTGCTTCCAAAGCTGAGTTCTTTTCACAGAAGCAAACTACTTCATTAATTTGTTTATTCAACAAATACATATTAGCTACCTCTACTATGCAAAATACTGTAATAGGCACTGAGGCACACTTTGGAGAAATTACCATTAAAGCAATTATTTAATTCACTTTCACACACTTTTATTGAGTTTATACTATGTGCTACGCCTTTTGATAAATGCCTGGGATATACAGATGATGAAGCATTTAAATGTAACTTCCTCTAGAAGTCCTTCCTGTACTCCTTGAACTGGTTAGGCTTCCATTATAGGGTCTCAGTGTACACTTTCCTTTTCATTTACTGTATTTATTCTAATGTAATTAAATATTTGTGTGATTATCTGTTTAATGTCTTTCCATTAACTAAACTCCCTGAGGGAACTGTATATTATCTTGTTTAGCGCTGAGCACAGTGCCTGGCTCATTAAGTATAAGTAGGCACTCAGCAAATATTCATTGAGTGAACAAATAAAGAAATAGAATATCCTTTTAACAACTTTTACAAATGAAGTTAGGGAGGAATCTCTAGAAGATACGAAGTGAAGGTAGTAAAATGCTCCAATTTAATACTAATTTTTGATGTTAGAATCAATGAAATTGACTAGCCTTAAAAACATTTTATTATTTTTGTTTCTGTTCAGTGTATCATCTGAATTATCTGGCTGCTTTTCACTTGATAGCAAATGACTGATTAATAAAATATATGTGAAAGACTAAAAAATTGATTTTATTGTATCTGGTATTTTTATCAGCTAGTTACCAGGACACATTCTCATGATAAGTATTTCCCTCTGAAATAAGGAAGTGCATTTCCATCATTCCCTTGTGTTCCAGTGTTGATTGCTTGACAGTGACATAAATCATAGACCAGAAACCATATATTATGTGACCTGATTTGATTCTAACAACTAAGTAAAGCATGAGGTGATTGTCTCCTTTCTTTGGCTCCTTTTTAGATGTCTGTTTAATAGCTTGCCTTCTTGTCAAAACCAGAGTCTATTTTAAATTCTTTTTATTTAAATTCATTTTTTATCCAGATTATATAGTGGTTTATTTAGATAAATCAGTAGTTTGTAAAAATAAAATGTTTTAAAATTTGTTTTACATGCATGATAGTTACAATTTTTACCCTTTGGCATCTAAGAGATGAGGCTTCTGTACTTTATAAATTTTAAATTTTAGGAAAAGTAAAGTAATTTTAATTTAACTTGTTCGTAGAGATTTACATGGTCATTTATTCAAGACACGTCAAACGTGCTTTTTCCTACTTAAACTACATAGAACTTCTCGTTAAATCTGAACCCATATAAATACAGAATGTTTTTCTAGGAAGATGTAAACATTTTTAAAAGTTCCTTAAAAGAGATGTGGAATTTGCCACAAATTGAAGTTAACCCCTAATTAATGGAAACCATTTATTAGCTTAGATTTACCACCCTGGAATCTAATCTTTACTAGGAATTCACATAGTATAGACTTTGCACATAGCATAGACAACAGTTCTGCTGGTGACAAATTCTGTTAGTTTTCCTTCATCTGAAAATGTCTGTATTTTTTCCTTCATTCCTAAAAGATATTTGCACTGGATATAGAATTCTGGGTTGCCAGTGCTTTTCTTTCACCTCTTTAAAGATGTTGTTTACTTTCTTCTGGCCTCCTTCATTTCTGATGAGAAATCTGTGGACACTGGTATCTTTGTTCCCTTATATGTAATATGTTATTTTCCACCCTCAGGGCAAAGCCATAAGAGGAAAAAGAAAATGCAGAACGCATCCCCATGCTGGTTGCTTTTCCAAGTTTTAATTCCCTTCCATAATCCATCTGTGTTTTTACTTTTCAGAACCCTTGGATAGTTGTTTGTTTTGGTTTGGCTTTTGAATTTAGTTCAGAGTTTATGGTTATAATTAGTGGGTGAGATGGGTTATAAGGGATTTACACCATTCTGGTAAAACTGGAACTCCTTTTCGGTTTTTTCACAGCATTTATCACTATCCAGAGTAATCTCATTTATTTATATGCATGTTTATTGTCCCCCTACATTACTAGCAATAAAAAAAATAGCAAGCACTAATAAAGGGTTTCTTATGTGCTTTCTATGGTATTAACCTATTTAATCCTGGCAGCAATCCAGTAAGTGAGTACAATTTTTTTTTTAAGGAGAATGAGTGTGAAAAGTGCTCCCACTCCTTTTATTTAGCAGGCTTCCATTTTACTGCACTCCTTTCTGAGTAGGTGCAATATTCCAGAATACTTTGCTTTGATGAGTTAGTACAATTTTTATCCCCATTTTTTTATAAATAATAAAATGTAGGCATAGAAAGATAAAGTAAGTTGCCTAAGATCAGACAATTGTAAGTGATGGATTAGGGATTCAGGCCTAAGGTGACTAGCTCCTGCATCGTGGCCCTAACGACTCTGCTGGAGTGCCTCTTGTAGCATCTTAAGTAAATGTACTTGAGTCATATCTAGTTCTCAAATGTTCTGCTTTAGAAAGTTATATCCTAAAAAAGTATTTTAAGTAGTCTTTGCAGTTTTGTTAGATTACCGTACTGTATGAAGTTCTATAAATCTAAGTATGTTATATCTGATTGTCTTATAGAAACACCATCATAAATGAATTTATATTCGTAACCAAGACGGTTATGATAATTTTTTTAACTAGAAATACCAAAAGTGCTCTTTAATCAGAGATGTGACCAAACATATATTATGCATTTGGAGTTATATATCATGAATATTCTGAAGTGTGTTCTAAATCAGTAAAACCAGGTAGTATAGTAATATAATAACCATTCACAACAGATTATATTTAGTGTTATTATAGTCGAAGAGTATTGATCAAAGTGCTCATGTTACTAAGTGATTCTTGGTTCATTTAAAACAAATTAGAAGGTGACAGAGTGCCTTTATTATATTAATGGAATTAGAAAGGGCTTTTCTGTAATATTTTTAAGGAGACTTTTAAAGAAACTTAGAGCTACTTGATGCATTTTTGAGTTACTACTCTGGGAATCGATTTTCCTGCTCATACTCTTCCTTCCAAATTTCCCTGTGGCAAGAATATGCGTTAAATACCGGGCTCTTCTTTATGCTGTATTAAAGTTTTGATCTTTCTCAAAAGTAGCCACACAACATATGTTAACTTGTGTTCCCAAAATAATAATATGGGTATACACTTAGACATTACCCTTTGAGGGTATATCATGGTATATGTATACTAGTCATTTAACATTAATCATTCAACATTTCATTCTTCTGCAGATTAGAACTGACATTAAGTCCAGTTACTTTTTATTACCATGGCATGCATGTGATCAGGAAAAAATATGCATTTTTGGATTAACCAAAAACTTGTCTAAGAAATCGATGATCTTTTAGTTCAAGGCTAATAGAACTTTCCAAAATGATGAAAAAGCTCTATATCTGTGCTAATATAGTAGCTCCTGGCCACCTGTGGCTCTCGAATACTTACACTTTGGCCAGTGTGACTGAGGAACCAAATTTTTAATTTTATGTAATTTTGATTTTAAATTTCGGTAGTCTCATGTGGCTAGTGACTACTTTAATGGACTCTGCCATTTCTTTTGTTTGCCATTTAATAAAGTTCTAGTATTAAATATTATATGCATTAGAATTAAAATATTTGTCACACCATGCAATGCAATCCATTTAAAATGGGATTTCTCGTTACTGGTAATCTGCTTTCATGAGAAAAAACTTTTTTTCTCCTTTTGGAGAAGGAACCTGCTTAGAATATACTTTTGTTCCACCCAAAATAGCTAAGTCAGCAATATAATCTTCCTTTGGAATGTAGTAATTGGAATTTGTTCAAGAGATCTGATGGTGAATCTGCAGAGACTTGACTGAGACAGATGTACCTGCATTGCACCATAAATAAATAGACACAAAAATAGCTTGCTTTGGTTTTTGTTTCCCTAGCAATAAAACTTAAAATATTTTTATAGTATAAAAATGTACATATTGTAATTGGACCTATTATTAGCTTTTGGTTAAATGTGAGTTTATTAGCTTTTCTATTAGAGACAAAAAGCTTTTGAGCAACAGTAACAATTGTCAGACTAAGCTTTGAACCCAGTAGTGATTTGACAAGATGGTTTTAATCTTAATTAAAAGCTACCATTGTTGTGATTTCATTTAAATTATTTTAAATCACTTACAAAAGTTATATTCTCTCAGGTCTAATTTCAGCATACTTTAGATTTTCTTATGCTCATTGTTTACTCATTTTAAAAACAGTGGTAGACGAGGAAAGAAACTAATATTTATGAGAAAACTGTAAATTTCTTTTATAACTAAAAGCAATTTTCTCATATGAAACATATTGCCCATACATGTCAAAGTAGATACATGTTTGCCATGTGCAAGTGGTGATAGTAGAGGATGCTCTTAGAATTCATTTCTCAAAGAAAAAACAACATGCTTTCTTCACAATTCACTTACCTGAGATTGTAGCTTTCAAATGGTCATCCTGTTTTAATATTATCAATAATTATTTCCGTAGTCATTGCAGTTTTGCCAGCACATTACAAAACCACAATAATCATGGAAATTATAATGCTGTCACTGTAATGGAAATTTTCTAATTTGTAGAGTAAAAATAAACCTTGGATCATTTTAAACTTTTTATTTTCGTTTTTACAAAATTCTGTAGGAGACCTTTAGGGAAAATAGGTATGTGGAAATTTCCTACTTGAATTGCTTCACGTTAGCCACAAAGTGATGAAATAAAACCAAAAAAGAAGTGTATTTTTTATTCCTCACTCGTTAAATATGTAATGCTTTATTTTAAGAAAAACCCTCACCTTTGTAGAGAAACTAAGTGTGGAAAGTTTCACCATCAGTAAATGCTTGAAAACAGATGTTGATAATGAAAACTCATGTTCCTGGTATTTAACCCTCTTTACAGAGTATGCCTGCAGGAGAGAGGTGGCAAGGATGAAAGCGAGGAAGAGGTGTGAGGACAACCGGGACTGGCCCTGGAATTGTCTTTCCTGAAAGTAGGATTAGGTTTAGGGAGTTTAATAGGTAATCCATGCAGCTCTGTAAAAAGAAAACAGGCTTCCAGATGCTGGGAACGTTACTACTAGAAAAGGGACTTGCTGAGCATCTGTCCAGTCTGTAGTTCTAGAAGAGAGCAAGGATTTAAGTTCAGTGCATGCCCTCTGATACAAAAGCTACTAATCCTAAAAAGCTACAGATTTTAATCTACAGTTAAATTAATACCCAGAAGAAACTTTTTACCGATGCCTTTATAAAATGTGCTTCAGATCAGAGACTTAAATAAAGACAGTAGAGAAGGATTTTTACCTTTTCAAAACCCATGAGGAGCTGGGATCTGGACATCTTCAAGATTTTCCATAATTTTCTGCTCATCTAGTCATGTGGCATTTTCCTACAAGATTTAACTTAATTTGCTGCTCTTCACAGTCAGAAGTTATTAACTCGACTTGGGGAGCAAGGTTACTTTCCAACTTTCCCATCATTTCAACCAGCTCAGCATTGGCTTAAACCATAGACCTCAGGATTTCCAGGGCTGAATTTTGCTCAAATTAGGCATCTAAACTGTTCTAAACCATTCTTTTGGGTATGAACAGATTAGGACTGGTTATTAAAATAAAAAGCAATCTCTATTTAAACAATAAAAACCAAGTCATTTTCAGTCCTAGCTGATAGAATTTATGACTTATAAGTGATAATTGAATGTAACAAAATATTCCTGTTCATTTTTTTTTTTCTTTTTCTCCCCAAAGCCCCCCGGTACATAGTTGTATATTTTTTAGTTGTGGGTCCTTCTAGTTGGATGCTGCCTCAGTGTGGCTTGATGCGTGGTGCCATGTCCGTACCCAGGATCCGAACTGACGAAACCCTGGGCTGCCTCAGCAGAGCACATGAACTTAACCACTTGGCCACAGGGCCAGCCCCATTCCTGTTCATTTTAAGTGAAGAAACAATTAATAATTTGATTTTTAAAAATTTGTAACAATCTTGTGAGTTTAGTTTTTTAAAAAAGCACTGGTGAACTTTTTCTGATCCAACTGGCGGTACAGTGCCTAGAGAAATGAGTATAAAGGCACTGTTACTCTGCCTCCCTATTCCTGTACAGCTAACATCTTTAGTTCTAGGAATATGTGATGTCACCAGATTCCCTGGAATGGTTTATTCTAAATAATTCCACCCATATAATAGAAATGACTTAAAACTCAATCAAACTGACCATTTTATTGTTCTTAAGGTTACTCCACCATCCAAATTTTATTCTTGTCTTTTAAATGTTTGGTTGGAGTAGGCATTCTACTGAGAAATATTATTTGGGAGTAAAAAGACATAAGACCTAAGGGAGAATAAAATATTTTTGAGATTTATTGCACTTAAGTTATACCCAATTTCATGGATTTACAACTGACATTTGAAGCATTTTTCCCTCGGAAAATAAATTATATTAATGGGACAAATAATATTAAGTGTCTCTAATTGAACTGTGACATAAACCATGTGTTTTATAGGTTTATATTTCATTTTATTCATAGACCAAATGGATTTTTCCAACTGTTTCACAATAAAAACTGAAATCTCCCAAAAGGTTTTTCCTGAGGTCAAAAGATAAATTTTTTTTATAGAAATGTCCCCGTTTTCAAGATAATGTAAAGCTATTGGCCCCTATCATTTCTGTGTTCTGATTTGAGCCTCTGCATTCTTGAGACGTACTTATTTCATTTAATGTGTGGCAGACAGCATTTTGCATAGGGGCATCTATGATAAAGGATTTGCCATAGAAAATTGAGAATTACGTAAAATATGGTGTGATTTTAACTGTTTTTGAGCAATCACAAGCACCATAGAATACATTCTATAGCTCAGATAGGCCTTTTTGTACGTTCTGTTTCCTAATTCAAAAAAGTGATATTATTTTTTAAAGTTATATTGTTTAAAGCAGTTTTCTGCTGTTGACAAGTATTAAGTGCAAAATGAATTACTGCTATAGAACATTTAATAGCTATGAAAGGGGGCCGCCCCGTGTCTGAGTGGTTAAGTTCGCGCTCTCCGCTTCGGCAGCCCAGGGTTTTGCCGGTTCGGATCCTGGGCGCGGACATGGCACCGCTCATCAAGCTATGCTGAGGCAGCGTCCCACATGCCACAACTAGAAGGACCCACAACTAAAATATACAACTATGTACTGGGGGTCTTTGGAGAGAAGAAGGAAAAATAAAATATCTAAATTAGTGGGTATGAAAGTTTAGGACAATTTAGAAAATGAATTAGAGAAAGTCTTCTGTTGGTTCATTCTTCGAAGATTCATTAATCTCCCAAGTATACCCTGAGCACAGATATGAAAGCTTAAAACTTTTAGCTTCCACTTCAGAGGTCAAAATGTATGTGTGTCTGTGTGGTCTCCCCCTATTAGAAAATGCACTCTCTAAAGACAGGACTTTATCTTGCTCACTGCTGTGTTCCCTGTGCCCACAGTTGAACCTGACACTCAATAATCGTTGTTGAATGGATGAGTGAAATTTTATTCCACTGAAGGAGGAATTGACTTTTAATTGATGAAGTGTGATAAATTCATATTTTGGTGTTTGCTGTTTATTTAAAGCTTGCTTAATAACCAAAGCTAAAATACAAATTTTTGTTAACAGTCTGTGGTTTAGTATAACTCTGATATATCCAATTTTGGATACTTTGTGTTACAAATATAAAGAAAAGATCATGGTAATTTTGTTAAACTATAACTATATTTCTGTTTCTGTCAAAGAGTAAATTTCTATGGAAAAAACACAAAAATTAATAGATACTAGCTTTCAGGGCCAGCCCTGTGGCCAAGTGGGTAAGTTCACATGCTCCTCTTCAGCAGCCCAGGGTTTGCTGGTTCGAATCCTGGGCACAGACCTACACACCACGCATCAAGCTATGCTGGGGCAGCATCCCACATGGCAGAACTAGAAGGACCTACACCTAGGATGTACAGCTGTGTCCTGGGGGGCTTTGGAGAAGAAAAAAAAAGAAGATTAGCAACAGATGTTAGCTCAGGGCCAATCTTTATTGAAAAAAAAAAATAGATATTAGCTTTCTGTAACAGCATTTGAAATGTCTCTTCAGAAGTTTCCTGAGATTATTCTAGAATGCTGTTATTATTTAGAAATATATTAACTTTATATGATGTTATCTTGTATTTTAAAACTTCATGATTATTTGCAATGAAAAGTGAAAAACTAAGGCAAATATAGACTATAAATTCACCCATTATTCCTCTGACAAAAGATTAAGCCGTTTCATTAAAGTCATTAAGGTTTCAAACAACATTAAGCATCCGTAGTATAAAAAATATGCTAGAAGCCAGGTTTCTTGCTTTTAAAAATTCTTTAATCTAGTAAGGAGATTAGGTAGATCTAAATATAGGATAGGATAGATATGTAAGCAACATAATCCGACAATTCAATTCTGATTAATATAGTGTTGCCATATGTGGATTAGCAACTTTTAAAGAACCTAAATACAGTGACATTTACTCACTTGCTAAAGCTACATGAACTACAACTTAATCTTTCTTTGATAATAGATACCAAAAGAATATCAGTATCCAGTACACATTATCTTAATTAAAAATTAGTTATTATTCTATCAGAAAAGCATAAAACTGCATGTTAATAAAGTCCTCTGGTGGGTAAAGAGCCAGGAAGGATATTGCAGATCAAATGGAATCATTTCTAGCTAAGGAGGAAGTATGTTACCTTCTGTTAGGCACAGCGTAGTTTTAGAAATTTCTTACTGAAGATGCCTCTGGCTTCTTCAACATCTTCAAATAGTCATCTCCTGTCTTCTCAGTCACTCTGTCTGAGGTCTGAGGTGAACCCTTGCTAGTCATCGTGTGGTCCATAGACCAGCACTGCTTCACACAGGAGCTTGTTAGAAATGCAGAATCATGAGCCCCTCCACAGACCAACTGAATCAGAATCTGTGTTTTCCCAAGAGCCCAGGTAATTTGTATGCCCACAGAAGTTTGAGAAGCACTCAGGTAAATAGTCCTCCCCTCCTCTTTCTTATGTTAACTTGGATTTCGTTCTTTTAGTAGAAGGAAGTAAGAATACAAATGTGTGTATGTGTGCCAGCTTTGGTTTGTATGTGGAGAGAGAAATATCACCACATTTAGTGTAAAAAACTTACTTTTCCCCTTAAGGGTATCTCCGAAGCCCTGTAATATGGTTAATTGTCTCCAGTATGATTTGATGTTTCTAGCTATGCCAACATCTAAAGTATCTAGGCCGTTGGCCAGGGTACTGTTTTCTCCCTTTGGAAGCTAATTAACCATCTGCAAAAGATCCTGATTACTTGTCAATAGCAAAAGGAAGGGATGAGTTTGCAAACAGTGTGTCATTTTCAAGGCAGTCACTGTACTCTAATGACAGATATCTTACAAGCATCCACTACATGCTGGGCACAGTGCTAATTACTGGAAGCATGAAATCAATTATATTGGGACCCTGCCTTCAAAGGAACTGACAGCCTAATAGGAGTCATGTAGAGTAAAAGGGTGCTTGCAAGCACTGCAGTCAGAAGTCCGCCCTAGATCCCTACTATCAATTTCCTAGCTGTGTATCCTTAGACAAGTTACTCAGCTCCTCTGAGCCTCAGTTTTGTCAACTGTAAAATGGAGTTGATAGGGTGTCTTTCTTACAAATAAGCATAAAATGAGATAATGCATGTGAAGTAGTTAGTATACTTTGTGCTATCTAATAGGCACTCAGCACATGTTATTACATAAGTAACAATCCATTTACATAAGTAAGGGCAAGCATAATTTCAGAAACACTGTAATAGGAGTATGCATGAAGTTCTCTGGCAATCTTAGAGAAAGGAGCCCTGTCTACGTTAGAAAGAAAGAGTTGTGGAGGGCTCCCCAGGGATGTGATTTTTGAGGTGAATTTGGAAGGATGAATCAAGTCCCTTGGGCAGAGAAAAGAACAGAGATATTCCAAGCAAAGAAAATCTCAGGTCCCCAAGTCCAGAGGTGTGCAAGTTTTTATCTGGGCCATAGCAAGTAGTGTGGTGGGGCTAGAATGTAGAGGGATAGGGTGTAGAAAGAATGACTCAGAAAGGTTAGCTGGGGCCATGTTATGGAGGGTTATATATTGAATTCCAAGGTGTTTGAATTTTGACAAAGCAGTGGAGGGCTATTGAAGATTTTTAAGCAGGGCCACTTGATATGTGGAAATGGGATGGAAAAGAAAGAATCTATGTTAGAGACCACCTTTGCCTCATTTCTCCTAAACTCCAAATCCTAATTACTAGCTGCCTGCCATGTCCAGATTTTATCATATTCAAAACCAAGATTCTTTCCTTCAGAATCTGTTCTTCTGCCTCTATTCCCTATCCTGAAAAATTAAATAGCACTGTCCTACACTGAGTTCTTCAAGTCCTTGGATTGTCATTTTCCAGTAGCTCCTTGCTCCGTCATCTCCCTGGCCCTTCCCTCTTTCTCTCTTCCTCCCCTCTCCCCACCAAACATGTTCCCTTTCTGCTTCCTAAATCCTGAACCTGACCCTTCTTCTCCCTCATCATTGCTACGGCCCTAACTGAGCCCTCATCTCCATCCTCCTCAGCTCCTGCGAAAAGTCTTCAAACAAATTTGGGCTCTGTTAGTCCTGCATGGCCTTCAGGCCTCTGCTTACATGACAGATTACATGCTTCATACATATTTCCAATTTTATTTCTAAATTCCATTAAAGGGTGCTTTTCTCATCTCCTTGTAACCTTTGGTGTGGAAACAAGTGGACGGTGACTAAGCACATTTAATTTATTGAGTGGACTTGCCGAGATTTCTTGTTAGGACTTTGGCTTAGAAGATTTCTTTCCAGTGGCATCGCCACCACCATTTTGGAATTATATGAACCAGCTGGACAGGAGAGTAAATTGTTTCTTAAAACGTACTAGTGTCTCTTGCCGGGGAACTGCTTTGGTTGTATTCTCACATACCAGAGATTAAAAGAATACACTTTGGAGCTGCTTTTAGTTATCACATCAAACTTTCATCTCCCAGACTTTGGATGCAGTTTTTACATTTGGAAAGAGATTTCGAAAACAGTGACAAAATTCTGCAGTTTCTCTTCTTGTTTTTGTAGGATGGCTGATATGGTGAAGCATATTTGGCTGTTTTCCCAGATGAGCGCCTCTGTTCCTCAGAGTTAAATAACAACTTTAAATTGTACTGTAGCTCATTTACTCAGCCGCTAGACTGCTGGCCTTCATAGCTGGGCTATCTGATATCTTGTGAGCATTTTGTCTAAGAAAACAAGATGTAAATGTAGAAGGGGACTAGATGAATTGTTTCAGGGCAGAGTTTTTTTTTTTTTTATAGGAACTCAAACTATTGAATATTTTTATAACTATTTCAAAAAAAACTATTTAGCTACTTATTACTAACTTCCTTCTGAAAATTCCATTTGAGCTCCACGCCTACAAATAGACCATGTAGAAGATGACAGGACACTTTAAAATTGTTTGCATTTTGTAATTTCCTATTCTTCTTTTTCTCCCTTGTTATGATTTGACATTTCCCTGAAAATGTTCTTTGTTTTAATTTACTACTGGAAGCAACTTTCAGGTCTGATTAATCCTATAAATATATAAATGAGGAAAAGACCAGTAATATGTATATAATTAAAATATCAACAAGCTGATGTTTATACATTTATTTTGTATGTATATCATAATGAAAATTAAATTTAGCATATGATAAAATAGAGAAATTACTCATTCAAAATTTGCCTTTATTAGGTAAATCCATCTCATCGATTTTACAGATCACAGTAATCCTTTCTTTGAAAAGGACTTTAGGAAAAAATGCTCTAAAATAGAAATTGGATTCAAATTTTTTAAGTTACTAAATACATTCACGCATAGGTACAAGATGGCCTATATTTAGTCTCTCAAAAGAACTTGGGAATTGTCACTGAGCCATTCTGCTTTGTAATGATTTGGCTTTAGTGGTTTTAACCAAAATTTTAGATATAGTGTTTGTAGATATTTCTCAATAAACAGTTGCTTTCATATTAAATTGGAAAAATAATCTTCCTTCATCAGACAGGAAAAAATGAAATAATGATTCATGAAGAAATAAATGTTGATTTTTGTCTTTCAGACCTGAAGATTATCGGCTATAGAAGAATGAAAGTTGCAGAAAATAACAGTGAGGTGATTGAAACTTTTTCCTGGTGAATTTCTCCTAACCTCCAGGGCAGAATGAACCAAGTGTTACATATTGACCAGGAAGTTGTTATGAGTGCTGACCATTTGTGGAGAAAGGTCAGGAAAGGATATTCCTCCCATAGGAAATTGCAATAAAATACATTATTTTATAGAATTATTTTATTGTATAATCTGATTTGAGTATTATAAATGATGATAAGAATAAAATTGCTGACTTGGTTAACTATTCAATTTTGCATTTAATGAAAAAACAAACCCTAGGTAGCATTGCAGTGAGAGTTGCCAACAAGGGCCAGTTCGTGCAGATTTCCTCAAGTTCTGGATCACTCTTCTTGCCACCTGGGAAAACAAGCCCCACCTTCACTTTTCCTTTCAGTGTCTATTTTATCTAACCTGCCATTCATCTGAGTTCATCCCTCCAGCCGAGTAGGGTAAGGTTTGGCGTGAGGTATTTACCTACTGCTGCCGTCTTTTTCCATATAGCCTCTTTGGTTTCCATGACACAAAAATAACAAAATAATGCCTATCTACTACCTTAGCAATCTCACTGCCCTGCCTGTGATGCTGTTTGCAGACCTCTACTCTGTCTCTCCATATCTCTCTTATTGGCTTCTATTAATTCTGTGCTGGCCACTTAGATTGGCCTGCTGGAATAATATCCCTAGCAAAATCTCTACTCTAGAGATTAAGATACTGAGCTACTGTATTTGGACATTTTTATGGGAGTTTGTTTTTTTTTTCTTGCCCTAGCCAGCCTAGGAGTGAGTTTGCAACCACTTTTGCCATTCATACAGCAAACATGTATTGAGTGCCTGCTCTCTGCCAGGCACAGTGCCAGGCATCGGGGGAACAAATCACACATGTCTTCCCCCAACACAGACCCCACCAAAAAACATACAGTCTATTGCAGGCTAGAAGGGAGCTGAGAGAGACTTGTAAATAAGTGTACCTGGGTGTCAGAGGCGCTGATGTAACAATGTGTGACCCAGGATGTAAGTGTGTTTAAGGGAAAAAAGTAACTAGCATTAAATAGAAAGCATTGCTAGGAAGCACCTGCTAATGTGCCAAACACAACAGCTTTATATAGATTAATTCATTTAATTCATACATAAACCCTAAAATGTACATAATGTTATCCTCCTCATTGAAAAATGGGCACACTGAGGGACCAGCCGCATGGCCTAGTGGTTAAGTTCAGCACGCTCTGCTTCGGCAGCCCAGGTTCAGATCCTGGGTGCAGCCCTACAGCACTCATCAGTGGCCATGCTATGGCAGCAACTCACATAAAAAACAGAGGAAGATTGGCACAGACGTTAGCTCAGGGTGAATCTTCCTCAGTGAAAAAAGAAGAAAGAAAACTGGGCACACTGAGGCAACAATAAGTAAGTTGGCCAAGATCACAGAACTTCTGAGTGGTAAAATCAGGATCTGAGTCCAGGTAGTTGGCTCATAACCTGATAGAGATGAACAGCTACCATTCACAACGAAGTGGCAGTAACATCTTCAACTCGTGGACCAAAAAGAAGCTCCACCCCTTACTTGTGATGTGATAATCTTAGGTGTGAGACAACATGAAATAAGCCCGGAGCTCCTGAGCCAGCAGCTTTAAGAGGGAGGAATTTTTGTCTGCTGTACCCTAAGCACCTAGAACCAACGTTTGTTTGTTGATGAAAGGCTCACTGAAGAAAGCTCTTTTCACCAACAAAACTGCGGGATTTGAAGAGGTGAGATCAGAGTAACATGCTCTATGAGAATGTTGAACCCAGTCGTCATCATATTAAATATTTGTTAAGACCAATCACCATCCGCCTCACTCTGACTCGCTGTGTGAGAGCCCGGTTGGTGGGAGAAGGGCAGTCTGATCCTGCAGATTTAATGGGCTGTGTAGACCTACAGTGGGGCTATTCTGGGGGACCGAAGTGCTCTTCACAGCTGGGAGCTCACTCTATTTTGCATTCAGACAGAACCAGAGCAGAGGGGCTTTTGCACCAGCCAAGCAGCCTTCAGAAGCACCGCCCACCCATTTGCTGTTGCTTGAGAGTGTAACAGCCTGACCCGTCCATATCCTGAAAGAACACAACCACAAGTAGCCAAATAAAAATCACAGCTCTCTGTATGGGACTCAGTAATCTGAAGGAGGAAGACAAGCTGGACCGCTAGAATCCCAGCTCCTACTGAAGTAAAATGAATAGAAGTAGCAGAACTTTAAAAAAATAAGAGTTCTTACAGAAAAAGAGTTGTAATCATTCCAATAATCGTATGGGAAGACAAAGATTAATAAATATCTTCTGTTGCTGTGTCTGTAAGGTGCACATTAGTGCAGATAAATAATAAATCAAGTCACCAAAACCAAAATCCTGTTTGTTCATATGCAATTTTTCACCAGGTGACTGTGTTACACTATTGGGTATGTCCCATGTCACCAAACCAAGACTTAACTGTGGCTTCAACTCTCCCAGAAATGGAATCTTCAACCAGTCAAATAGGAATCGCCAGATCAGCACTAGTTAGGTAATCTGCCTGATACATTACCTAGCTACCTAATAAATTACCTGCTTTCCCCTAAAGGAAAGTAACTGCAATAACTAGCCTTTCTTTGTTTTACCTAGCATAGCTTCCTTGTTCCTGCTCCCTTCTGCCTATAAGTCTTTCATTTCGTACAGCTCCTTGAAGCTCCTTTTTATCTGGTAGATTGGATCCTGCCCAATTTGAATCGATTTTTGCTCAAACTCTTAAAATTTTTAATATGCCTCAATTTATCTTTTAACAGGTAACACCAGGTAAATGTGAAAAACACCATCCAGCTGAGCATAATGACCGATGGAAGAATATACAAAACACCTTCTCTCTCTTACCCCATTTTACCCAATGCATTGCCTACTGTATTCCAACTTTGTGGACTTTCTCAGTAAAACATGAGTAAGTGTCCTGATTATAAGTAGGAAAAAGGAAAAGCCTTCAGTATTGCGAAGTTTCGAAACAAGAGAAAATGTGACACTGCAATAGCCAGTCGGCCAAAGTAATCACATTGGTCAACATAGGAGACAACGCTGAAAACAAGAGAAACAGAGCTTAATATTAACTTCCCAATAATCACCTGCTTTCTAGGGAACTGAAGGCTGAAAAGTGCTTATTTGCAGTGGGCCTGAAGCTAACTGCAAACCTCATGAGGCATGAGAGCACTTCGCGTCGTCTGATCTCATTTGGGGCCATTACAAACAGCCTCTTTATGAGAGGGGGCAATTAACAAAACAAGAAAAGTGGGATTTCTGTTTCAAGCCAGTTCAGAGGAACACAAACAGCACAATAAGCGGCCATCTGCCTCTGGTGTCCCATTTTATCGAAAACTATAATCCTTTCACCTATTCTCCAGAGTTCAAAACCACAACCCTTCACTATAAACATCTCCACCAAGCAAACTTCATATCTTGTCAAAATAACATTCTATGTTTACTATAATGTCTTTATTGGGATGTTTAAAATTATGGTAGTTTTCTTGTATCACTTACAAGACTGTGCAAGTTTTGAGTGTTCTGCCCCAACTCCATTTTTCTCCTAAGCCCCGTTACTTTCGGAGTACAAAATTCCATCCCCCGGGGATTGCTGGAAGGCATCTGCCACTTTATAGGACGGACGGCTGTACTCACTGTAGTTGCTGGTTTAGCACATCCTCCTGCCAGCTGACTCTTCTTCCAGGGTCCTAAGAGGTCACACTCCCACAACCCCAGTAGAAGTGGCCACCTGAGATTTATTGTACCAAAAATTCTGGTGCCATCCCCTTATCAAGCCTAGGTGGCAGTAGGGAGCACCTCGCTGTGAGGCCTCCTGAGTGGTCAATGTGATACTGTTGCCAAGCATGTCCTCATCTCCAGGCATGGGTTATCTCCAGCGTTCAATCAGGACCTAGCAGGCGGGCCAAGATAATTCTAAAGCAGGTCTTTACCACGATTCTTTGCCCAGGCTGCCATCCTTTCCTTTCTTATCCTAATTCCTACTCTAAATTTATAAAGTGAATACTAAGAACTATGACTGGTGAGATTGATAAATAATATCTCTTGGTTTAGACAAACTGAGTCACACGTTGGCCCAGAGGCTAGGGTTGTGGTAATGAATCAATACTGCCATCTTTACAAGTGATTAAAGAGCAGAATTTTGTTTTACTTTTAAGGTTTAACCTAGATGAAGGAATTTTTTTTTAAAAGCATGTAAGTTGCAGTTATCAGATTCTTACTGTAGTTCCTTCCTCTCCTTTATTGCTAATTCCCTCCAAGCCAGATCTAGACACTGTCACTGTGCCCGTGCCCCATCTTGTTTCTATGCTGCAGTTGACAAACTTGTTTTCCTACCTTCTCCTGGAAAAGGGGGTTAGTTCCACATTCAGCCAAGAACAACACTAAATGTCCGGGTCTCTCCTGGCTGAAAATTCCTGCATGGAACAGGTAGCAAGTCCTGAGGCTGCAAAGCCTAGAAGCCCCAGGAGGGACGCTGCTGCCAAGCTCTACAATGCTGAGTTTGAATTGGAAAGGACCCTATTTAAGAAGGTACGATCTTTCCAAAACAGACGTTAAGGCTCCATTTCAACTTAAATAAGGCTCTTGCAGAGAAACGGTACTTCTCTCTCTCTGCCCAAAAATCTAAAATAAGAGAGTTGAGTAGTTTTGCAGCATCACTACTGCTCGGGGCTTTGCCTTAGAAGAATGTAAATCTGAGATTGGCTACCCGTAAAACAGACGGTCACTCCACCTGAGGGCCAATTTTTATTAGGCTGGCTGCCAGGAAGGTTGAGGACACATTTTCCACATGAAGATGGCATAAACAGGACCTCTGAAGGAGACACACATTTGTATCAGTGCCACTTGGTCCACGAAAACCTCTTTGATTTCAAACAAATCTTTATTTCAAGGCTTAACTTCGCTCTTACTGCCCTTACTTTTCAATTCCAAAGTTAATACCTATTAAAACCTTGGAAACAGCGGCAGCTAGAAGACCGCTCCCTTTCTAGTGGACACCTGTGCTTTATAGGTTGATGATATGGAGCTCCAACTTGTCAACCTGCATTAAATTGTTTAGAATCAACACTTTGAAATTATGATACCATCTGGCATCTTCTTTAGCAATCACAAAACCAAGAACTGTTTTAATATTTAGAGGAAATTCTGAGTATAAAGCATGTGTCTTTTACTTTTTGGCAAATTCACAAAGTCCAAATAAAATATTTTTATAACTCGATAGAAAAGTATTGCCCAGTTATTTTATTTTTATGCACTGTTACCAGCACCATGTATATGCAGAGCCAGTAAATTATGGAGAAATATGAATATGTGTATTCTTCAGAAAATTGGATCTAGAAGTCTAAGCTTTGGAAGCAGTGATTAATCACCCAACTCTCCAATCTATATTAACTAGGGGTCAGCTGCTATCTCTCATTCAGTCATTCAACCAATATTTATGTTCCAGGAACAATTCTAGGTGCTTGAGATACATACGTGAATAAAAGTGGCCTGCTATCATGGTGTGCTATTGTGATTTATAAGAAGAAATATATGTATATTTGGTCTTTGTCCCTGTTTCTGCCTCAGAGTTCCCATAAGCCTTGGAATTTCCGAAGTGGTGAGAACGATAAAGGTGTGTTTTGTTATGGGTCCAGGTCTGTTCCACACGTCTCTGGCAGTCCTTGTCCAGTGGTTACCTGAGGTATGTTCTCATGGTGAAAGGCAGAAACACAAGAGAGCAAGCCTAACTATGCAAGGAGATTGCAAACCTCTGCCTGCGATATGCGCACTAACATCCCATGTAGGCCAATGTAAGGTCAAGTCAAGGGCTTGGGAGGTATTCTGCTCCCATGGAGGTGATGGAGGGGCAGGGTGGAGTGGATATTTTTTATATATACTTTACCCAAAATGCAATGGAGAGAAGAGATTGTATTCTATGTTTTTAAGGTAGAGCCAGTAGGATTTTTGACAGATTGATAGAGTGGGAAAGAAAGAGAGGACTCAAGGATGACTCCAGGTGGACCCACTTTCATCCTTTAACCAATCCTTTGGGCACTCATCTCATCCCAAGAGGGTGAAATAAAGAAGAAAAGGAAACAAACCTATGGAGACCTCCTAAGGGAGTAAGAAAAATTTTTTTTCTTCACCCCATTTCTCTCATCAGCCACCTCCCTATTTCTTGGTCCCTTTTCAGCAAGAGTCACCCAAAGAGTAGGATATATTTGCCATCTCCATTTTCAGCTTCCCTTTTTCTTTTCAATTCTCTCAAGCTTTTGCCCTCACCAGTCCACCAAAATTGCTTTCTTGAACGTCTCAAATGACCTCCGCACTTTTCATTTATCTGAGTAAAAGCCAACATTTATACAATGATCCACAGGCTAATACATTTTCTGGCCCCCAGTCACCTCTCTAAGCTCATCTCCTACAGTTCGCCTTCTGCTTGGCCATGCTAGCTCCTTGCTTTCCTGGAACACCCCAAGTGCCTTCCTTTCACAGGGTCTGTGCATCCAGATATAGCCTCCTGGGCAGTAATTACTCCCTCAGCTCCTTCCAGTTTTTGCTCAAATGTCATTACTGTTAAAGGCTACCCTGACCACCTTATTTAAAACGGTAGCCCTCTCCTTCTTACCCCCAGCTCTCCCAATCCTCTTACCTTTATTTTCCCATAATACATCTTTGTAAGTGCCATCTTTTTTACTTACTTAGGTTTATTGTTTATTTTGTCATTCCCACGAGAATACAAACTCAGTGAGATAGAGATTTTTGTGTGTCGTGCTTGCTAATGAATTCCAAGTGCCTAAAACATACCAGGGATATCCAGCTGTTGTTCCATAAACACATTCCCATAAGTCAAATGTTCATGATAACTTGGGCATTCCAAGTCTCCTAATTAGTCTCTCGGACTCACATTTCCACCTTCTTGTTACAGATCCCTTCTGCTCGCCTATGACTTTAGCCAGAGTTATAGTGGACCATTCTGAGAGTTCAGACTCAACTCTGCTGGCAGTGTCCTATTTCATATTCAAGGAACTTCTACTCTCTGTCTCAGAGTACTCTCATGCAAAGACAGCCCTGGAGGTTAGAAGTTAACACCCTGAAGGGCAAGGCTTAACCAGTGGGAGACAGGAGTCAGAGGAGAAAAGTTTCAGTTTCCCATCCTCTAGGGGACAATTAAGAAGCATTCTCAGAGGTCAAGGAGGAAGTGAATCCCCACTGCCTACAGCAGCAACCCTAATTATGCATCTTTATATTGACTTTTCCTTGTTCCCTGTCTCATTTGCTCTGCTCTCTCACTGCTGTTTCTTTGAATCACATCCCAAACAAAATATATGCACCAAAATCTTGTTCCATGTTCTACTTCCAAAAGAACGCAAGCTAACATATGCTCTAGAACAACATCACATTGAAGCTAGGAGATACTTCTAACATAGAGTTCTCTTCATATCACCCAAACCAAAACACTTTGGTAATTCTCCATCACCCGGCCTAAACTCCACACGCTTCAGCAAGGCCTGTAAGACACTCTCAGATTTTTGTAATCCCACCTCTCCACCCTCATCTCCATCCACTCCTAATGTTGCACTTTACATTCCAGTCCCTCTTAAACATTGGTAATTCCCTAACGGCTCCAGTTATAACTCTCTCCGGTTACCCTCTATCTCCCTATTTCCACCGTGTCTCACACATCTCAGTTCTTTCGAGACATTCTTAAGTATTTCTTCTCCCTTGCTATTTCTGTTCCCTGTACATATGTCCATTATAGCCATTCCCTTATTGTGTTATAATTGCTTATCTCTCCATTGATGAGTTGAGCTTCTTGGGAGCAGAAAATGTGTCTCTTCTCTTGTGTATCCCCATCATGTAGCACAGTGTCTGGCTCTTGGAAACCTCTAAAAAGGTGCCTGGCAGATAGTAGAGCCATAGTCTATAATAAATGTCTGTTGCATGAGTGACGGCAGCTATATTTGGTACAGTAATGCTAATAATATGATACACACACACGTTTCTGGGCTGTTACTCAATAAAAGTTTATTTCTCATTCATATAACAATACAATGTAAATGTGATCAGTCTCTGGCCTTCCACAGAGTCATTCTGGTACCCAAACACCTTCCACCTCATGTCCCTCCTGTAAGACCTTGGAGTCTTCTGCGTTCAGGTAGCAAATGAGAAAGAAGCAGGTAGACAAAATACGCATGCTTCTTAACTCCCTTGACTCAGAAGTCACATACATATTTCATTGGTTGAGAACACGACATGTAGCCATACTGAGGAAGTCTGAAAATGAGAATCTAATTTACACTCAAGAAGAGAATATAGTTTGGCTGAAACAAGCCAGTCTCTAACACAGCAGTCAATATGAAATTATCTGTGCACTGGACAGGAGTGTCTCTTTGGTAATACCAGAGTTAGGGAGATGAGAAATCCAGACTTTAATCAGTTAAGGAAAGAATGCATCGACATCTACTCCAAGCTAATGTAAGTCCCTAATGAGTAACAAAGCAGGCAATTGCTTCTAAACACACCTGATTTTCCTGCAGTCAGTTTCTGCTTTGCTCGGCAAAAAAAAATCAAAAAATGAGTAAATGTGAAGTTTTAGAATGTTGGCCAAGACACAATCTTCCTGGTAACCATAAATGTCATTGTTCAGCTGTCTACAAGTATGACAGCAGAAACCGTTAGTCTATTTCCACACGGCCAAGATGCTGGGAAAACAGGCTACTGGGTTAATAGTCGCTTGGATCACACCCCATCCTTGACAGCTCTATTTGGCCAGGCAGGTATAGATCCAATTCCTTCAGAAAGCACTCCAGATACAGACTGGTAGATAGTTCAAGAGAAGAAAAGTAAACTTCTCCAAAGCTGTAGAAGGTAGGTAGGCTGTCATTGCTGCCCGCACAATCGGCTTTTGAATTCTATCCATTTTTCTAGCTTTTCTGTTGCTCACAGTTGCTAGAGTTGTGGCTCTTTCCTGGTTTGATAAAACATGCTCACCCTTGAGAATGGAATCAGAGATAGAACCTGTTGGCAACACTCCAAGAACATGAGCAGGCAGCCAGTGACAACGGAGATTGAGTTTAACAAGGCTTCTACTTGTGTTGTCCAAATCTGATAACTGGAATGTTTGTAAAAAGAACTCTTATTTGTGAAGTTCAATCCTTTCAGCCTCCAAACTTGCCAGTTCACGGGCATAATATAAGCATATACTTGAGAAAGAACAGGTAAAGTGAAAACATGAATTTTCTAATAATCAAATTCTCTTCAATACATCTATTCGATAACACATTCAAACAATAAGGATTTCTCATAGTGAAAGCTGAGCTGGTTAACGATTTTGTGGTATGATGTTAGGGCATAACAGGAATACAGTTTTATCAAGATTCAATGAATTTGGGACAGGACAGTGAAAAATGGAGGTAAATGTCTTCAGTAATTATGTTTCTCTTTTCTGTCTCGCTGAGTTTTGCTTTGTTACCATGAAAAATTCTTTGTGAATGATCTAAAATGAATTTCATTTACCTTATTCAAGTACAATAAATTTTTACTTCTCTGGATTTCATTATGAAACTTAAGTTAGATTAATAAAGTTGAATTTCACTACATTGGTCATGGATATTTTTTAATCAATATGATAAAGTGCAATTAGACAGTCTAGAAACATACAAACAGCAAAATATGATTACTCATGCCAGCCTATGTTTTTTATTACTTAGAAAGATACAAAGAAAAATATCATTACTAACATTTATGCATTTAAAAATGCTACCAAAACAGGCGAATCATTCCACCAGTCCTGGGAATGCATTTAGCCTACTGCCCTTGTTATTCTGCTTTTAAAATAATCATTGCCTACCATCTTTCTAAACATCAGTGACTCATTTTGCTTCACTCATTCCATGTTATTAATTATGATGATATATTAAAAAGGTAATAACTGTAGATGATTTTGTAAAATAGAACTTTACTATGAAGTCTTTTGTGATTTTCCTGTAAAGTACTAAGCTTCTGAGAGCACATACTTGTTGCAAAATAGTTTTTCAAACATAGAAATGTTAAAAATTAACATAAGAGAAATTAACACTTTAATTTTTTTATTTATTTTCTTTTTTTGAGGAAGATTAGCCCTGAGCTAACAACTGCCAATCCTCCTCTTTTTGCTGAGGAAGACTGGCCCTGAGCTAACATCCGTGCCCGTCTTCCTCTACTTTATACATAGGACGCCTACCACAGCATGGTGTGCCAAGCGGTGCCATCTCCGCACCAGGGATCTGAACTGGTGAACTCCGGGCTGGCGAGAAGCGGAACGTGCGAACTTAACCGCTGCGCCACCGGGCCGGCCCCCAACACTTTATTTTTAAAAGCAAAAGTTGCCCACAATACCTAGGAGGCGACCAGCGTTAATTATCTGGAGTTTATTCATCCCAATTTTTCACTATGGATAGATGAACAGAATAATAGATAAATGTGGTACTTACTGTTCTGCAACTTGCTTTTTGCATGTAATAAGAGATGTGCATATCTTGTCAGCCAAATTTCTTATCCAATCATTCAGTATGATACATAATGTAAAACTATTGCACGTTATTCATGTAGCTAATTTTTGTTACTGATAAAGTTATTCTAAAGAGTCTGCAATAACTAGACTTTGCGGCAAAGGAATTCTCTGAACTCTGAGCTTGCCTAGCACAAATGAACCCTTTATATCATTGTTTCCAATGCGACATCAAATCAGAATGAAAAGTCACGATTTTTTTAAAACCAAATATTTGGTTCATAACTTGAAAACCTCCATTTTACATTTCAAGAGCCCTTCTTCTTGGGGCCAAGCCCAAAGAGAATAAGTCCTGCCTAGCTGTCATAGCTTAAATTAGTCACCCAAAATCATCCCACCCAGTCTTGTCCTTCTTAATTCCCTATCTGCTGCTAATACCACATTTACTCTAGAAAAAGCAAAAAACCTCAAAACCCATCAGTCATCAGGTTCTGCCCATTGTACTTCCTCATCAGTTCTCAAAGCTGGCTCCTCCTCTTTCCTCACTGCACTGCTGTGGTCCGGGCCCTCATGTTGAACTATTGCAAAAGGCAGCACAGTCTTATAGGGAAGTGTTCCTGAGCTATGGGCAGAAACCAGTGAGAGTGAGAATCCTTCTTTGCCTCTTCTGTGTATGCGTGTAGCCTTGGACATGTTACTTACCTTCCATGTTTGATCATTCATAAAGAAGGGAACATTTACCTTAATTTATGAAAATCATCTTAATATGAAGTATCCAGAACAGAACCTAATACGTGGGAAATCTCCATTAAATGTCCTTTTCCTTCCTTGATTTTTCCCCACACCAGTCTCTCTTGTACATTGTATCAAAATTGTGCCTCCAAGTAATAAGCCCAATCAGGTTACTTATCTGCTTAAAGACACTCACTGACTTCCTATTGCCTTCAGGCAGAAATCTGAACATTTTTGCACTGGATAGATTTTCCACAATCTGGCCTAATTTACCTTAGCAGCTTCAATTTAGAGCAGGAAGTTAGGAAGCTCCTATGCCAGTGAATTCATCTTTTCTTCTCCAGCACCCCAGGACATGGCTGAACCCAAGACAGACAGTCAGTAAAAGTTTAATAGATGGATGGATGCATGCATAGAGAGATGGACGAATACAGAACACAAGAATGAATAAATTTAAAGGAAGACAAGATTTAAATACCTCTTCCTCAAATTCTGAAATACTTAATAGATCTGAATTTGCAAGCTTTTATAGAAGCTGATCATTCGTTCCTACGCATTATTCCCGTCTCCCAAATGTTCTCTTTTATGTCTAGAGGAGACTCTGCCCACTGTAGACAGAGTTTGTGATCTGACTCAGATTATAAATGAACTGTGCTATGATGAGATGATTCTGCAAACATTTATTGAGCAGCTGTCAAGTGATAAGCACACTATGGACAGTCTGAGACTTCTTAAAGAAGGTACACAAGTAATATGGGGGCACAGAGGTTAAAGAACTAACTAGAAAACAGTGTCATGGTTGTCAAGGTTGTCCAGGTGGTTGTGGTGACGTTCAGGGGAAGCTTCACACAGGAAGAGGAGCCTAAACTGAGTTCTGAAGGTTGAGTATGAATATAAGTGGGTCCTTAAAATGGGGGTGGAGCAGAGAAGAAGGGTTTTCCAAGTGGAAGAAAAAGTACATCAAACAGAGAGAAACATGAGAGAGCACGCATCAAGGTTTTTGCAACTCGTTCATTGTGGCTGTAGTTTGGGCAATAGTTGGCTGAGAGACACATTTCAAAATAAAATAGGGAAAACCAGGTTGGAGAATTTGTGGAAACAAAAGTGAAAGAGGGATAAAAGAAAGTGGGAGGCTCTCCAGATGATCTCATTCATTCCTCTAGCCTTTAAATACTACCTACATGCGGACAACTCCTAAATTTATACCTCTGGCCCTGATGACTCTCCCAAGCTCCAACTCACCTATTTAACACCTTACACCCAGTTATCTCCTCAACTGAACTCTTACACCTCCCTGCCCCAAAGCTGTAATTCTCAGAAAGATAAATGTGGTTGCTTACGCCAGACACCTGGGTTATCCTGGATATGTTCCTCTTCTCATCTCCTCTTCTAGTTAATTAACAAGTCCTGTCAATCCACTAGCTTAGTTCCATCCTCCGCCACTAGACTATTACAATGGTGTAACTAATATTTTCTCATTCACCATGATCCCCTACAACTCATTCTCCACTGTGCAATGAGAATGATCTCAAAATAGTGTTCCTCAAGCTGCAGTCCATTGATCACTTGGTGGAAAAAAAAAAAAAAGAATTCCCAGCCCAGACGACTGAAAGAGAATCTTCGGGGAATTCCTCAGAATCCATTTATCTGTACTTAATAAGGCCTATCTCTACCCATTTTTGCCATTAACATTTAAGAATCACCAATATGTGAGGCAGACTAGCCTAGAGTTTAAGAGTAGATGCCTTGAGCCAAATACCAGGTTTGAGGTCTAGCATTGTGTCCTTGGGCAAGGAACTTAACTTTTCTGTGCTTCTGTCTCCTCCCGAGGACAATTAGGATAATAGAGAAATAGCTCTCAGGTTGCTGTGATGATCAAATGAGTTAAACCATAAATGGTAGCTTTTATTCCTTCTCATCAACCTTCTGGTTCTCTTCTGCTTCCTAGCAAACGGGAAGATTGCACTTTTCTACCCCTGTGAAGTTAAATGGTCTCATGGGATATTCTCACACCAATGAAATGTGAGTCCTTCTGAAGGAAGCTGGGGGAGATGATTCCTCCACATCCTCTCTTCTGTTCCCATGACAATCACGGAAGTACACGTTGATATGGAAGTGTCCAAGAGAGAAGCAGTGTGGAACATCGAGCGAAGACGTGGAGGACAACTGCCCTGCTCTCTTGTGTGAGCAAGAAATACATGTATATTGTGTTAAGCGCTTGAGACATTAGGGATTATTGTTGTCACAACATAGCCTAGCCCTACCTAACTGGTACAACATTAAAGCCTTGGAGTAGGCCTGGACTAGAGTAACTGCTCAGTGACGGCTTCAGAAGAGAAGTTCAGCAACATGGCTCAATGGAAGAGCAATTTTCCCTTCACTAACTTAAAGCATACACCAGATCATATCACTCCTCTGCTGCAACCCCTCAATTGCTTCTCACGGAGTTTAAAATAAAATCTAAATCACTGTCTTGGTACACACAGCCTAATTTGTTCTGGTCTCCATCCTTCTGTTGTTCACTCTTCCCTTCACTCTCCTGCCATACTGGCCTTCTTTTAGTTCCTTGAACATGACAAGCACCTTCCTGATAAATGACCTTTGTACTTGACAAGATCTGGGCTTGAATTTTCCTCGCACGCCTTTTCTCGTCTTCATGTCTCAACTTAAACATCAGCCCCTCAGAGAAGCCTTCTCTATCCAGCCAGTTGACACAGATGCTCCTGCACACCGTCTTCAGACTCCTGTCTCAGCACTTTTCCTGTGCCTTTCACGATCTTCATCACAATTTGAAATTAATTTTGCTTCTTTGTTCATTTATTTCCTTTCTTTCTCCAGCACTAGAGAGGAAGCTCCATGAGGACAAGCCCACATCTCTCTTGTTCACGGTTTTATCCTCAGAACTAAAACAGTTTCTGGTACACAGCAAGATTAGTGATGGAAGGATGGGGTAGGGCAGAGGAGGAAGAAAAGAAAGGGAGAGAGATTTGTCCCATACAGTCCTTCTCAATACAAAACACTATCCTAAAATGATTATTCCCAAGAGAAACTGAGAGTTTCTAACAAAAGTGATGAAAATTCTGAAGGGTAATGTCTTTTTTTATGAAATGATGCTTTTTACTTTCAGAAATAGTATAAACTATAAATTAAGATACAACTATATTCCTGCCAAAATAGATAAGTCAAGAAAAATGCAATTCAAAATCAGCTTTTATTACCAGGCAATGTATCATAAACGCAAAAGTCCTGAATCTGTTACACCTTTTATTTTGAACATTTCACTCAATAAAAGTCTGATGTACTGGGCCCAAGTGATGACACATTCTGAACTTAATGAAACCTTCCTGTAGCTTAATAAACAAATTTAGATCACCAAGTAAAACCAAAGCCAAGAGTATTTGCACAACTCAAGAATGATGTGAATGGATTAGGACCCACAGTGGTTTCTACTTCACCAATTATAACAAACTTCGAGAGTCTTCTGAGTGACACGGTATTAGATTATGCATTTCCAAGGGCCAAACACTAAAACATACAGAATATCCTTCTCTCTACTCACTTGTTAGAAGACTAAGAAATCTGAGACATAAAGGTATGAAGTAACTAATGACATACCCCGGTCACTTAAGAGGAGTTTTCTCCGGTGATTCTGGGTCAGCCATCCTGACTAACCTTGTTGCAAGCTTTCCTCATCTGTCCTGCTTTCTACACGTGGAATCATACGCCGTAACTAATAGGGAACAGCTGTGGGTTATCTGCTCACTGTCTTCTTTCATTCCCACAAAGGCACCAAAAAACTCTTTGCCTGGATCCCCGAACGCACACAAGTAGAGCCTATTGTTTGAATCCTTTGGCTGGAAAGGTCTTAAACCAGATCTGCGTGGTGAGGGGAACCAAAGAAGGTCAGAAGACCTTCCTGATCGAGGGAGAATCCAACTTCTGGTTACAAATGACCCCATCTCTACTTAAAACCAGCTGTTATGAGGGAGATGCTACAGGAAAAGGAGCATACATTAAGTTTATGGTTCTCTTTCATTCCTATTTTCAACAAGCAAAATAACAGAACCCAAATCTTTCCCAAATATCTAGATTTTTCCTTTGGGAGCAAAAGACAAATTATAGTTTAGAGATTAGTGTCTATTAGATTCTACTTCATTTCCTCTCTACCTTCTAGAGTTTTACAGGCTTTTCTTGATACCAGAAGATAGATGGGCTCCTCAGTCAACCACTGGCAAACAGTTATTTAGCACCAGTCTTGTATTTTCTCTGCCATTGCTGTCTGGGGGGTGATAAGTGAATGATAAAATTCTACCAGCCTTTTAGGCCCACCTCAACTGCTTCTTCTCTTAGGCTTCCTACTACGCTCAGAATGAATGAATGAATGAGCTCCTGAATGAATGAAAGCTTGAATGCCTGTCTAAAGGAAGGCAATTGTTGTTTTTCTGGTTAAAACTCAGCTAAGACTACAAAAGTTTAAGGTGATGTTTAGAAATGTGCTAAAAAGAATCCACGTATCTTGTTTTAAACTTTTATTTGCTCACAAAAGAGAATGGAAATAGGTTTGTAAAAACTTATCTGCACGTACAAAGTGATCCATGTAGACAAGGAGGGCGAGCCTTGGAATACTGCTAGATAAATCATTCATCGAGATTGGATCTCTTTGCATCAGAACCGGTGAAAAGTCATTTTTTAACATGTTGAAAACCACTGAAAAACTAAATCCATTTTTAAAGTCACCAAATTCAGAAAAGTTATATTCTAACACATATTCTTGGATTCTGGTCAAAGTAGTTAAGAAGGGATCTCAGAATTGAACAGATCAATTAAACAAGAGGTAGTTTCTCCAATAATGTCCCTTTTTCTCTTCAGCAATGCTATAGGGGATAGGGATAAATGGCATAATCTTTGAATCTTTTTAAATTCCTGCTCTGCTAGGACCTCAGGTCCCTCGAATACAATCATACCTGTCTCGTTATATTTTGGGTCTTGAGATCATTTAACACAGAAAAGATTCCAGAGTTCAAATTTTTTGCCAATTTCTCTTTGAGCACTCTTCTCCGGAAAAACAAATAATCTGGCATGCCATTAAAATAACAGAGAGAAATCAATGCTATGGGGTCATAGATTAAGGGGATTTTTAAAAAATATAATTTTTTGTTAATAATAACGGCAATGTTAAGAATATCCAAGGAGGAGATTTAGGTCGAGGAAACAGACCCCCCAAAGGTAGCATACAAACCACATAATGACATTCTTCTTGAATAAGTTTCCCTAAGAGTTTTTGCGGTAGATCTTCAAATTTCTCCTGAGGCTGTCAGATCCCAGAGCCCCATAGTTCCAAGGCTTCCAGCTCGTCTTGGACAGGGGTGAATTCCGGCTGATCGGGATGAGGAGCTAGAGAGGAAGAGTGGGGGTGGGGACTTGATGGGACCCAGGCATCATATATTGATATTCTCTCCTTATGTGGTCCATGGAGACATGGATTTGGTCATGAAACGACAGAGATATCCTGCTTGGGTGGAAAGCAGTAGCAACCTTTACCCACCACGCCGCTTGCACCCTCCCCACGAGGTTTCAGATGGTTAGTAAAAGAAAAAAGTGATAGATACATCACAGAAATTGTTAGGAAACTAGAATCACAGGCAACTGCTTAAATATTATGTGTTTTATTTACAAAAGGAGCCCTGAAAATTCAGCAGAATTATGAAAGAAAAAATAAATTTTAAAAACCCATCTCATGTTAGAAGTCCATCACCAGGGGACAGTCCAGGGGGGAGGTGATCACAGGACGAATGGAGAGGACGGTGGTCAGGCAGAAAGATGCCCATCAATTGTGTGGGGACAGGAAAGAGGAGAAGGCACATTTAAGTAACTATTACTGAGCCTTCACATAGGGAAGTTGGGGATAAATTCTTGGTCCACAATCATATACATATATCCGGGTTGTTGCAGAGCAGTCGGTTTCTATTACAATTGACGCATGTGATTTGGTTAAGTTCCAGTACTATCATTGTATGTGTTTGGAGCAAGGAGGGCAAGAGATGTGACAGTGGGCAGGTAGGGAAGCAGGTGAGGCAGGGAAGCAAAGTGCCCATTGTTAGGGGCAGAGGCTGAGTGGTGGGGTGAACAGGACAGTTCTGTATCCATAGCCAATTGCCCAGGCCAATGTAATCAGAGTGGAGGAGTACCACTTCAGTGCTGGTAGTCATTGTAAGGGATCAGATCTTAATAAGAGACAGAGAGATTTGAGAGAACAGGGAGGGAAGAGATGAACAGAGAAAAACACATCAGCAAAACGTTGACCAGTTCCTCTGGCAAATAAGGTTAAATTTCTCCTAAAGCAGAAAATCTGAATTCTTTGACTAATAAGCTCATTTCCCCAAAGGAGTCTCTGAACCTCTCTCTTGATGCTTCCAAGAGTGACTATGTCAGAAGATGTTCCGTTGCACAACCCGCCAGCATGCAGAGGGCAGATGTTTTTAGGGAACATAATCTTTTCAGAATCTCAGTCTAGGAGTTAGTAATGAGGCAAGAACAGCATAACCACTTTTGTTTCTTCTTAAAATTATCCTTGATCACCTAAAATGCATGTGGTGGACAGGATATCACCCAAAAGAATCAAGAGGACCCTCTTAATTATGGAGGAAGTTCTAAGTCTGAGGTTTCCCCAAAATAAGAGTAAAATTTTATAGGACATCATGGCCACACCACAGCAGTAACACAGAATTGGAGGACCAAAAGAATGTTCAATCATGTCCCTCAATGACCAAATATGAGGTCAGAGGCCAAATCCGTGTGGATTGTCATTTGGAAGCAAGGAAGACTTACATGTGCTGTTATTTTGAATTTCCTCTTAAGGTTTTTAAAGGGGTAGCCTCTAGAGTAATTTGCACTTTATAGAAGATGCCTCGGGAAAATTTAAGGTAGTAAGGAGTTCACCCTCTGCTTCCCTCCCATAATCAGTCTACTTTTCATTATGGTACTAACCATATGGTCTACTCACCATTATGGTGCTAACCACAGTAAAACTGAGCAAAGCCCACAAGAGGCTGGCACTTACCTCCCACCCCGTAGGCAGAACATGAAGAGGGGTCGCAGTATCCAGGCTGGCCGGAAGGACCTTGTGGTCCAGGTACTCCCAGGTGACCTGGAGGGCCCCTTGGTCCAGGAGAGCCAGGGGGCCCAGGGCTTCCTGGCCGACTCTCCCCTGAAGGTCCTAAGAAGTATCCACAAATAAAAACAAGTTGGTCTTTTACCACCACAGGATGGGTTTTGAGACCACCAAGAAGTAAACTAACTCTCATGATAAGCCACTTTACATATCTTGACAATTAGGGTCATCTGCCTCGGTCTATTCATTGAGTTCTTATTCCCAAACTAGATTCTCTGGACAGAGGATCATACTATAATCACACATTATCCTGGAGGTCAATGCTTTTAATTAGCTCAGGAAACTGGAAAGCAAAATGTATTCTGTTCCATCACCTCTTGGATATTAAAGGGAAAGGAGCATACCACTGTCAACCTTGTTTTCTTTATGGAGCTTCTGTTTCCCAGTGCAGTTCTTATGAATCCAATGTACAGGTGTGTGCACACACACACACATATGTGTGCACACACACAGGAACACACTCAGTCTCAATCGCATAACCTATACTGGTTTATGACCTCAGGTAATTGAAATAAATAAGTCTGAATCTGAAAGAAATCATCCCAGCGGATAAAAATGAAAAGTCTGAAACCCAATATACTAATGAAAAATTTCTTTCGGCTAGCTTATATCAGTTGAGAATTTAGATTGAGTGAAAATGGGAGGAGGATTAAACTTTTTGTGAATTTAAGAAGTGTGTCAGGCTGGGTTTTTTCAGTTGGTGTGTTTGCTTTTAGGCCTGGAACCCAAGAGTGTTTAAAAGTCATTCTTCAACTAGACATGAAATTCTTCAACTAGAACTGAAATGAAAATTAGGAACAAGTATCACCTTATTTTGAAAAGTGTTGTGGCTCTCGATACATTCAGTTCCATTCAAGCAATATTCACCAACCATCCATTCTATGTAACACATCATGCTAGATCAGTTCCTCATACAACCTCTAATAACAGGAATATTTACACCAAAGTGAATCTAATCACATTAGGAATCTCTCCTAGAAAAAGCATTTTCCAAAATCATTATTGGGTCGGACAGAAAAATCTGTAAAGCATTTGATTCAACATAGCTAAGACTGGGATTATAAATACACAATAAGATTGAAAACTTACACAATGCTAATAACGTGTCTGAACATCTGAAGACCATTCTAAAAGCACACAGCAATGTACACAGAACTCAAAATTTATGCAAAACTCATTCAGGAAGACTACCATGGTGGCAAAAGCTATTAGTGGTCATGAAATATTCATGTGTTCCTCTAGATTTCAAGCTTCCCTTGCAAAGATTAGTTGGGACTCTGTGATTAGTTCCAGCCAGTGAAGTGGGATTGAAAGTGACATATGTCATTCTGCATTTAAGAAGTTGAGAGCTGATGTGTCTCTGTTATCTTTCTCCGGGAGGTCTTTTGTTCCAAAATGGGGAGAGCCACTGGATTCACATCAAACTTTGTGTGAGTGTGAAATAAACCTTTGTTGTATCAAAACACTAAGCATTTGGGATTGATTTGTTTCAACAGCACAGCCTAGCCTACCCTAACTCATGCAACTAATAAGATCCCAGAATATACTGTAACTTTTAGGGCTTGTATATTGGGAGGATTTTTACTAACAAATTGGCCTTTCAAGAAAATGAATGAGAAATACAGTCATTCTAGTTAGATACAAGGAGGTCATACGGCCATTGTCCTTAACTGTGATATCCAGTGAATATAAAGATTTAGGATTTTCACCTCGCACTTTCCTATTAGGTAGGAAGATTTACCTGCTGGCCCAGGGGGGCCTCTTGGACCTTGGGTTCCAATGCCTGGATTTCCTTTTTCTCCCTTGACACCAGTTAGACCTGTTTTAAAAAAAAAAAAAAAAAGGAAGAAGAAAGAAAAGAAAAAGTTCTCCTTAACATGAAATCTGGGTAGTTCCATTTTTCCGCGTTTCAAGAGGACCTCTCTGATGAAGACAGTGATGTGGGCGCCTTTGGGTTATGGTTACCATGGGACTTTCAAGTTATACTCTGATACCGGTGATTTACGCGCAATCATATACAGAGGGCTGGTTCTGTGTCTGAGCATGTCGTCTGTATTTGTAAGACTGCAAGTCTATCTTCCTCCTTCCTACTGAAGTGGTTCAGCCTGCCAGGAACTGGCCTGTGTCTGCACGCACCAGGCCATTCAACGTATGCAGTTGGCACTCCACAAGTAACACAATAGAAGTCACAAGTGAACACATCTAACATTTTCCTTTTGGTCCACCCTGTAATGTATCTGCAAAAGGCATGAATTATAATTAGGCAACAAAGTTCTGAAGAGCGTGAGTTTCCATTAAAAACTTGGAAGCTTCAGGAAAGTCTGTGTTTGATTTGGCTGATTCAGCCCCATAAAAATCTAAACGTATTCATGTTTCTTTTCCACTGAGCAGACTTCTTATTCCAAATAATTTACAGTGCTATTAACAAACTATACATTTTCACAGGCAGAAAACAGAGAAACACATACTCTTGACACCTCATCATCCCAACAGTTTCTATCACAAGATCACTGGACAGGTGAGAGTACTATATTGAGGCCCAACCAGTCCAAGAGGGAGTTGCATCAGACTGGGGTCTGGGTTACCCTGGCTCACATCACAGAAGGTCTCTGGTGTCTGTTTTTCATATGCAACAATGCTTTGAAACAGCAGAATGCAGAACTGCATCTCTACATCATTATACTTATAAAGGAATTATGTGTGAATTCGCAAAGCCTAGAAGGAAATATCAATTAATGAAAATAACCAATTTGATAAGTGGCAGGCATGCAAGTGATTTAAAATGTTTAAAATAACAAATAACCTTTTTCCCCCTTACTAAATGCAACACATATTCACTGTAGACAAAGGAGAAGACACAACAGGCAAGGACTCCAGCCCTTGAAAATAATCACTTTTAACATCTTGGTTTATAACTTCCAGCAAAAAAGGTATTCATGTAGCATTTGCTCTGGGAATAGTCAGCAAAAAAACAGGACTGATGAGCAACTAACAGTTTTTTCCACACTGTGCATATAATCACATCACTGACTGTGATTGTCCCTGGGTTTGAAGCTTTGGTGTCTGCTGTGCTGCTTGTGACCAGCTCTTGAGGGCAAGGTATACCTGACATCTTTAAACAAGTCTTTTCTTGTTAGTGGTCCTCCAGGCTGGTCCATCCACTGCTTACACTTCCCCAACCCACATGGCCTGGGTGGTGTTTTCTGAGCTCACCAAAGACCAGTACCACAGGGAGAGGGCAGGGCACCAACCACCAAGCTCATGACCTCCCGTTCGGGCCAGACTCTTCTCTTAGGAACTAAGAAGGAAGAGAGTGATTGCTCAAAAGTAAAACTACAATCTCATCTGAGTTTGAAATGCACGCAACTTTACGGACTAGTCAACATTTAACGCTCAATTGCTAATCAAGTTGTTCAGACAGAAAACCACCCTGGGTACATCTATGGGGTATTATCCAATTACCTACTATTTTAGCTAATTGAGTAACAATTGAGTGAATACTTTTTAGCTGGGAGGTGCTCCCTCATTTGCAAACATTGTGCCCTAATGTGCATCTGGGAATTTAGCAGAAACTGCCTCTTCTGTTAGAATTGGAGTCATTTTTCCCACAGGGAACCGCGAATTTTTAAAGAATTAGAACACAATAAAATACACTGATGACTAATCCAGGCTGCTCATAATTAACTTGATGGTGATTCAGAGGCCTCCCATGACCTTACGGTACTCAAGGATCAACATTAACAGCTTGGTTTCTCAGTGCTTCTCTACAAGCGGAAGATGTAGGAGATTAGGCTGAATAGGACATCCAGGAAAGCATTCTGGGGAATAACCCCCGATAAGAGTTTCCTGACTCATCCTTTGCTTATTCATAAAGAATGCAAAAGGTGGAGAAGATTAGAGAGTCGAAAGTCTGGTTGTTTCAATTTTCTAGTTACGTAAAGAAAAACAAGTGGCATTTGATATTGTCTGTAAAACAACTCAAAGAAAGAGAGCAAGAAAATATTCCAGCCCCTCAAGATGCCTCAGAAAAAAAAAGAAAAATTCTAAGGATATAATTATGTATTAACAGAGAATTTCAGAATTTATTATCCTTGAAGTTATGATATGTTCCCACCACATGTAGGTTAGTATATTAATAGTTGCCCGTGTGCTCACTTATGGTTCTCAGAAGGAATATGTGTGTCCATGACAACTGAACTTGGTTATAAGGCTTTTTTTGGAATGAAAAAACCATGTTAAAAATCCATATTTAAGGACCGAAGATGAGGACTGAAATTAAAGGCTAAGCTTAGAGACCTCGGATCTCTAAAAGTAGATCTGGACATACTTTTGATAAGCCTTGTAGACCCTGATTAAAAGGAGGGAGGTTATATGTCCCAAAATGTCAGCCTGTGACTGTCCATGAGGTGACAGAGGGCAACGGAGTCCGGGCAGTCATTCTTTATAAACAAAATGGAGTCATGGCCCATAATAAGGGCTTCCTTCAGATATCTCTTTTGTGAGAACCCAAGGTGCATCTGCTTGGTGCTAAGATGGGGTTACCAGAGCTAAGGGCCAGAATCCTTTCCATAAAGGCATCGCACAGGATAGTCCCTTCTTCTGGAACACCCTTCTCACCTTCACGGTCTCCATAAATACTCCTCATTCTTTAACACTCAACTCAAAGCTTCTCTACAACCATATTAGGCAGAAACACAATGGCTTCAAGAGGGCAAGATTATCTATATTATTCATATGGTGCCTTGCACATGTACAAAACTAACAAATATTTATTGAGTAAACAAATGAATGAGTGAATTCTTTGCTTCCATATTATCTGTGTCTCCTTTGGCACTTATCCCATTGCATCACTTGTTCTCATGTTTGTCTAGCCTGGAACTGTGAACCCTGTTGACTGCAGGGATCATGGCTTATTTATTGCTCTAATGTCAGATCCAAGCAGAGTTGCGCACATAGTATGTGGCCCAGTAAATTCTGGAAGACTAACTGAATGATTGAATGTCTACACCAACATGCAGCGAACTGTTAAAAGCCAGCATGACCCTCAAAGGATCAAAATCAAAATTCCTTAGGCTGGAGCTTCTCTTTTACCTTTACACACTGCTTTTTCTAACAAGTTCCTCATGTGGCAATATCAACTACTAGTGCCTTTTAGAGATAAAATGTAACTGAAACCAATTAAGTTTAAGTTTCTGCCATTTTTCTTCATGAGCATATAAATTAAGATCTAACCAAAAGTATGATTTAGGCAAGATTAAAATATCCTTAGTTTCCTGTGGAGTTACCAAAAATATTTAGGATAATCAGAGAGAAGTCTCTTCTATTATTCAGTCTTTTTTTTCTTTCTTTTTCAAAAAGATTTTAATAGACTTTACTTTTTCAGAGGAGTTTTAGGTTCACTGTAACATTGGGTGGAAAGTACTGAGATTTCCCATATACCCTTTGCCCCTACTCATGCACAGTCTCCTCCATTATCAACATCCCCCATTAGCGTGTTACATTTGTCATATTCATTCTTTCTTGAGAATCTCCTGAGAAACCATCTCAGGGCTATCTGATTCTCCTTTACCACTAACCTAACTCTGACCCTCTAATATTTCCCTTTACTGGTCTACTAAGAGAGAGACTTGTTTGTTTTAGCTCTTCATTGTATTACCAGTGCCAGGCACATATTAGACACTCAAGAAATTTCTGTCAAACAAATGGATGGATGAATGAATGAAATACAAAGTCTGATCGCAGACACTGACAAACCATAAATGTGTTTGGCTAGTGTATCAGCTATGCTTACAAATCACCCCACTAGGTTTTGAATGCTAAATGCTTTACATGTATAAACTCATTTAGTCTTCACGTGAAGCGAGAGGGCGGGCACTACTGTGAACTAAAAGAGGGCTGTGATACAGAGAGCTTAAGTCACATGTCCTTAGCCAGTAAGTAACAGAGCCAAGATTTCAAGCCAGGCAGGTTGGTACCAAAGCCTGTACGCTTACCCACTGCACTTCCCGACTCTCCGCCACAAGCCGGACCTGCAAGCAGCATCTCCTGTCTGGTTTGCTGTTGTCCTGGCTTCCTGAACTGCCTGCCAAATCAGTCTGCACATTTTCTCCAGTCCCACACCCAGAAATCAGCCCTGTGGTTCTCACATTTCGTCAGCTTACTTCCCTTGGTTTGCACACTTGCCCTCTGCTCTCAGCAAGACTTGAGGGTTGATTTTAAGAGGATTTATCCTGCTCGCACTGACTACAGGGTCTGGCCCTTAGTTACTGCTTTCCTATTTTCTTTGGCCTGTTGGCCTCTGAGTAGGGAGATTTTACTCATTTCTATGCCTCCCTGACCACACGAAGCACTCCAGGCTGGAGTCTCATGCTGCGCCATGGAGCACAGCCACTTCCTCTGGATCCCAGACATTCTGAGCAACTCCCAGGATTTATGCCCAGGCAGATGTGCAAGGCCTGGGTAATGCTTTCATCGTAATTCCACCAAAAAGTCACAGAAACTGTGAGACAAGTCTTCAGCTGTGTTATATTGCCTGTTACCTGGGAAATGCTGGCAATAAATTGCAAGGATAGTCTGTTTTTCACTCAATGGGTGTTTGAATGCCTACTGGGTGCCAGGTACTGGACCAGGTACTTGTACCAAGCTACAAGATGGCAGATTAACTGGACTCAATTCAATAAGTATTTTATGCATTTTTCCAGGCTCTGCTCTTTCTACATGTTTGGACTGTAGGATTAGTACCAGCATGTGGAGCTCCATGTTTTGTGCTAAGGTGGCCAAGACTGGAAAATACACGATTGTTTTAAATGGAAACAAACACTGCAAACCATTGCTAAGAGTCCCTCTTCCTATTCTTCTCTTCATAAAACAACTGGCCATCTAGTATATGCCTCTATAATTCAGGTCTCAGCCAGGAGAAGATAAAGCACTCTAGATCTTTCAGGCAGAGGGAATTTAATACAGGGACTTGGTTCATGTCCCTATATACAAAGGGCTACACAGAAGGACTGAGAAGCCAAATAAAGATGCTGAGTTAACCCATAAATTAGCAACAGCAGGAAGCCACTATTCCCCTTAGGAGTGCAAAACAATGGGAAGAAATGGTGTGACTGGAGCCCAGCGCCTAGGACCTTCTGGTAGGATCTAGAACCAGAGTGAGCGATTGTCCAGGAAGCAGGAGCAACACAGGGGTTGTAGCCACAGCTGAAGTCACAGAGAAGGCAGGGGTGGGAGTAAGGGGAGAAATAGCCTGACTTTCCCATCTTCAGACCCTCCAGTCCTCCTCAGTGTCTCCCACTGGCTGAACCTGCCCAGGAGCAGAGAGCACCGGAGCCTGGAAACACAGCGAGGCATGGCTAAAGGAGGGAGAAGGGCAAACTGAAAGCAAATCGCCTAGCCCAGCCCCAACATCAGGCACTGAGAATTCAAAATCAAAAGCACCCTTCCTGCCTGTAGCAGGTCACCACGTAGTAGGGAAAACAGACAAACGAGTAGCTATATTGCAGTGTGAGAACACCTACAACATAATACGAGAGCACAGAATCGAGGTATCTGTGGCAGACCGCAGAAGGCTTCCGACACAGCTGACTGTTCAAGTTAAGTCTTGAAGAGCAGGTATCAGCGCTTAACTACCACCAGATGGAAGCGCATGCGCAAAGACTCGCTGGTGAGCCAGAGAGAGAGAACAGCGCCTGCGTGGGGAACCAGAAGCGGTTTGTTTGGCTTTGGCAGCGGCAGTGGGTAATGGAATAAGAGGCCGTCTAGGCCAGGTCATGACAAGCTTTGTGTATCAGGCTAAGGATTTGTATATGGTCCCTCAGGTGCATAGAACTCCTTCAATACCCTTTACCTAGTTTTTTGTTTGTAACTTCATACTCTTTCTTAAAGAAGAACTCAAAACTGTTTAAACTTCAGGCCCCACAAAACCTGGATGTACCCCTGCTGGGTGCTACAAAGCAGTACATAGTTAAGGTGGAGTGGAATCCTGCAGAGCTCAACTCCACCAATAAACCCTGTGCTGATTCCACAGAAAAGCCAGAAGAAAGTGTGTTGAATCGTTAGGTGGGGCTACCCAGTGGTCAAAGGAATTCACTAACCAGATCAAGATCAAGACAACAGGATATTTTGCACTTCAGGTTTTCCCATCAGAAACATGTTAATATAGGCAGGAGGTCCTTTGGTCTTTTGACTACAGACATCTGAATCGACACACTTCCATTTGGGCAGTGAGGGGGAGGAAGGAAGTGCAGCAAGGAGGAAGGAGGTGAAGGAAGGAAAATGGAAGTTGTAAAGGGAGAAGGGAGGAGACGGCAAGGAAGATGATGAAGTGCACAGCTCATCAATGTCCACCGACCCTGTGTGGCTGTTTGCAGGTTGACTGTTCTCAGCTGCAGGTGCACAGCAAAGAGGAACAGGGATTCAACTGGGCACCAGGAATCCTGGCTTTTTGTTCACCTCATTTTGCCGTGGATACTAGGACTTTACGGGTACATAATAAGAACGTCAGACCAAATGCCAGTCTATCACTTTCAGCTCCAAAATTTTGATTGGTCTTCCTTAAATGCCATTATGTTACTTCTAGAATTGACTGTTGGGAAAATCATAAATAATTCAAAATTAGCAGAAAAATGAGTTATTTCTACAGCTTAAAAATGAACATTTCAGGGGCTGGCCCCGTGGCCGAGTGGTTACGTTCGCGCGCTCCGCTGCAGGCGGCCCAGTGTTTCGTTAGTTCGAATCCTGGGCGCGGACATGGCCCTGCTCATCAGACCACGCTGAGGCAGCATCCCACATGCCACAACTAGAAGAACCCACAACGAAGAATACATAACTATGTACTGGGGGGCTTTGGGGAGAAAAAGGAAAAAAATAAAATCTTAAAAAAAAAAAAATGAACATTTCAGGTTCAGCATGAATATTCAACAGTCAATGATATTTAAATCAGAGCTTGATCTGGTCTTCATTTCTTGCAGAACTGAAAAGTGATATGATGCTCTCAATTCTTGAAAAAGAAGAGAGTTGTGTCAAGGCATTGTCACGTTGTAGGCCACGGTCTACAGAGTTTAAAACAAAATGTGTTATGACCTTCATAATAAACAGGAAGAACCCACTATTAAGATAAATATATCATATATCTAGGATCCTTATCATCTTTTTCCACGCTAGCAAAAGTAGTTCAGAAAGTCAAATTACTTTGCTATACTCACTTAGCAATTTAATGTCAAAGTTAAACCTAGAACCAATGAAAACAGATCAGCTTTGATAAATACATCTTTTCTATGCATGTTTTCACTCAGATATACAAATGCATTTTGGTATATTTGTTTATTATATTTATTGCTTTAATAGCCATGTCAAGAAATTCACTAAAATGGTTTATGGTAGCTAATATAAACAGCTTTAGTTTTAACATATAAACTAGTACATGTTATATTTCCATTTCACTTGTTTAGGTTCAAGGCCAGAAATGTACAAAATGGCAAAGTATATTCCTACACTGAAAAGAAAAGGAGTTTCTGTCTCTCTTTATGTGTGTATACATATATACATATACACACACATACATATCTTTATAGGTAATATGGGCAGGGGATCATTTGATCTTTTGACCACAGACATCTAAATCAGACATATTTACATTTGGGCCCTGAAATGTCTAACGCGTTTGCTATTTAATATGCATTTCTGACCCAGTATAACCAAAACTCCTATTTAAAAATCTCACCCTGCTTTTCTGGCTAAATTTATACGATGATGACTTGAAGAAAAGGCTGAAATTGTCAACTTGGCAGTAATTGGCTATTAGTACGATGTCTTGGGCTTCTGCTTTCATCATGGCTCTAGGGTGAATGAGAAATGGCAGCCAAAAAGCTAGCCAAGCGGTAATCAACACCATAAATCATTTACGATTCATCACATAACCCTTGTATTTCAGGTTATTATAAGGAATAAAAGGGAAATAGACATTAAACGTGGCCCTTGGGGAGCAGGTAGCCTCATTGGTGAGACAGGATTAACAGAAGTGAAATCATTAAAGGACAATTCAAGAAAGTATATTCTACCTGGGTGCTGAAAGATATGCTTCACACACTAATGAAGTAGAGATCAGCCAAGTATTCATTGACCAAATATTTGTTCAGGCTTTTTCCTGGGGGGATGTGGAGATGAAAGGCACAGCCCATTCAAGGAACTCACAGTCCAGCAGGAAAATAAACGAGACCAACAGTTACAATATAATGGGAAACTGCCATGATGGAGGCATGTGCTTGGGGACAGGGAAGCACAAACGAGGGAGCACTTACTCAGTCTGGTTCAGTTGGAATAAAGCAGGGTGGCAACAACAATTGTACTGGCCAAACAAACAAACCATGGAGAGAAGGGAGTGGTCTGGCAGAGGTCACTCTTGAGATGAGTTTTGAAGTTTGAGTATGAATGAACCAGAGGAAGAAAATCCAGGAAAATCCAGGAAAGGGTATAAGAACAGGGCACAACAGGGATCAGCACTGAGTGTGGTAAGAAAGGAAAAGGCATGTATGAAGAATGTGGTAAACTGGATTAGTGGTCTGAATTCTTCACCATGCTACAATAGAATTATCCATCCATTCTCTTGCTACAGGCTCATGCATTTCCTTACGCCCTGCGTTTGGGCTTGGCCATGTGACTTGCTTTGACTAATGGGATATTAGTGGCAATAACATGAACAGAGGCTTGAAATATGATTGGGTGGTTGGGTTGCCCCATTTTGTTTCTGTCATTGGAGCTACTGTCCCTCCAGCCAGGGCCCCAGCAGAGCAGAGCTGCCCCTGCCTGCCACAGACATGTGGTGAGAAATAATATCTATTGTTGCATGCCACTGAGATTTTTGTGGTTTGTTATGCAGCAAAAACTGACTAATACCAAGAGCACTGAGCCATTCAATTTGGCGAGAGCAAGGGGTACATACTTGAAGTAAAGCAGATGGGAAAATATGAACTGGGGCCACACGAAGATATCTTACCGAGATGGCATTAACTTTGAGTATTTCTAGCACAATACCCACTATCCCAGAGGGGGACTAAAATCCAATGCAAAGAATCTGCTAAGACCTACTACACAAACCCTCCAATTCAGAGTTTCAAAAAAATTTTAAGCAACAGAAACATTTATATTAGCTTCCATAGCAAAAAGAAGACAAAACACAGTTGCAGCTTTTTGTTATGGTAATAGTCATATTCTACTCAGGACAAAGGGTGGGGACACAATTTGATGGTAATTTTAATTTGTAGTGACTTTTTTTTATAATCATTCTTTGTGTTTGTTTGGGAAATGATTTTATCCTGACTACAATTAATCCCAGAAACAGGAACACAAAAAAATTTAGTCCACAAAACCATTTTTCCAATAGGTGCTACTCTTTCAAGGTGCTTAAATCTATATCTTAGGTTTCCCTCTAAAAAGCTACATCTGGCATTTGAATAATTTAAAAGAGGTGGGAGAGAAAAACACTTAAATGGTGAAAACAGGCAGAAATGGAGTGAGCCAAGCCTTCACAGGTGTCCTAGAAGTCAGCCTGCTTGGAAATCGTTCTTACAGATGAAAGCATCAGCCTGTTTACAGTGCAAGGCCAGAAGGCCTTGATTTAATTTAGAGTGTGATTGAATAAATATTCGCAAATTCTGTGACACTCTTCCCTTCAAAATGAGTAGCCTAATTCCCCTCTACTTGAGTGTGGGCTGGGGTCAATGACTCCCTTCTGATAAATAGAATACACTGAACATAAAAGCTTGTGACTTCTGGGACTTGTCAAAAAAGGCATTGTGAACTCCTTCCTGATCTCTCTCTTGGATCCCTGGCTCGGAGGAAGGCAGCTTCCATGTTGCAAGAACGTTTCAAGTGCTCCTGTGGAAAGACCCACTCCTCGCATGCTAAATGTGAGTGGAGTCGTCAGGGAGGGCCTGAGACTCCTGCCAATGGCACTGTGAGTGAGCCATCTTGGACGCAGATCTGTCAGCTCCAGTCAAGCCTTCAGATGACTGTAGCCCTGGCTGACATCTTGACTGCAACCTCGAAAGACCCTGAGCCAGAAGCACCAGCCAAACCACTCCTGAAACCCTGACCCATAAAAACCATGTTTCGTTGTTTTAAGCTCCTAAGTTTTAGAGTAATTTGTTACATAGTAATAGATTACTAATACATAAAGCTTCTCTCTGCAGTCATGATGCATGTAAAGAGTCACTTCGTAATAGGGAAAAAAAAACTCTATAAAATAAGAGATGGTACAAAAAGAAAAAGAGAAACAGCATTCATTGCTAATTCCTTAACGTTACGATACATTAGGAAAACACAATCCATCAAACCTTCAGAGAAAGGTCTTGTTCCAGAGAACATCCAAATTGGACTTTACTAGATAATTATTGGGTGTTAAGAGAGAAAACCCTTTCTCTCCAGTTCATCTCTCAGGGGATGAGAGGCAAGAGATGGGGAAGCAGGAGAGGAAGAAGAAAAACATGTATTTCAGCAGATTTTTAAGAGCAATGAAAAGTCTACGTCTCATGCAACTGAATATCAATTATAATACAACATTACAGGGAAGATATGTAAATACTGAAGCGTCAACCAGCAAATTATTTTGAGAGCTCTACCAGCCTTCTCTCTTTAATCAAGTTGGTCTGTCCCATAAGATCATTCTTCCGAGAATAAACCAGGATATAAGGGCCATTAAGAAGTTTCACAGATGCTTACCATTGAGGCATTCATGACTCACCATTGCTAAGCTTTGATTCTGAATTTGTGTCCAAAGTTTCTGACAAATGCATCTTCAGCGCCAACAGCTCTTTTCCACCACAGGAATATTGAACATAAGAACCCTACTTCCCTCTCCCAGCTCTGAATCAATCTGGGACCCAGTTTTCTCTCCAGACTTCTCAGCCTTGTTGATTCCCAGTTCACTGTGGCGTGAGCACTAGGGCCTCAGATAGAGCTTCAGTGTGTGCCCAGCATTTCTCTGCCCTCACTGCCATTTCTGTGTCTCCAAAAGGGGTCGTCATTGACTTATGGCTAATTCCTCTATCTATGTTTCCTTGGGGGAGTTCAGTTGTGTTTCATCTTCTCATCCTTCTCCCATCACTCTTTTCTCATTTTTTAAAGCAAAAGTCCATCTTCTCCAAGTTAACCACACAACCTTAGGACTGATAAAAATTGATCCTTAAATCTTGTCTTTCTTTACCTTTGGTCATTAGACCAAATTTGGTCTTCTCTGTCGGGGAAAGTGTGAGGGGAATAATTTTCCAACTTCAAAAATCACTCAGAGGTTTTATCCTCAGAGAACAATAAACAATTAATCTGGGTAGCAAGCAGAGCAGAGAACTGCCCTAGCATCAAGCTCTTAAAAAAAATGTGAGGGGCCAGCCCCGTGGCCAAGTGGTTAAGTTCGTGCGCTCCACTGCAGGCGGCCCAGTGTTTTGTTGGTTCGAATCCTGGGCACGGACATGGCACTGCTCATCAAACCACACTGAGGCAGTGGCTTCCCACATGCCACAACTAGAAGGACCCACAATGAAGAATATACAACTACGTACCGGGGGGGCTTTGGGGAGAAAAAGTAAAAAATAAAAAAAATCTAAAAAAAAATGTGAAATTCTCTCTTGATGAAAGATGACATTTCAATGCGATTATTATTATTTTTATCCTCAATAACCATATTAGAGTGACTAGAGCCCTTAGCACCCAAAATATCTGATCCCACAGAATAGATTTAAAGAGCTAACGACATTTATAGAAACCAATGTGTTCCAATGGGGAAAGTCTTTGAAATGACACCTCCCAGTCATTTCCACTCAGCTTTTTCCAGGCACTGGTTTTGGGAAAGACGTTGCCACCATCAGTTGGTGGGAGGGGGCCTTCTCTGGAGAAGGCCACACTAGGAAAAAGAAATATAACGGAAAACCAAGAGATCTGTTAACCAAGAAACATGTGCCTGAAAAAGTAGAAGGTAATTCACATTTATTTGCATGATGCCAATGATGTATTTGCTATCTTAGTAGATCCTGACTGTGAACGCAACAGAGACAAATGCAGAAAGACATAAGTAACTGATAAAGCTCAGCTGTATCAGCCTGAATTTGTAGCTGTTGCATTCTTGGTAATTCTTAAATATAAGTACATTCTGACTTCTTAATTATGTTTCCAGTGTAGTCATGCTGAGAATTTGCATACTGGAATAAATTATTTGACTATAAATTACTTTTCTTTTACTTCTTTATATTACACTAGAGGGCACTCTGGTTTTTTTTTAAATTATGTGTGAAGATAGTTATATTTATTGTCTATGAATTTCATTTTAGAAGAGTAAAAGAGATGTTGCAAATTATTTGTTATAAAAAGGAGACAATATGTTTGCTAGGGTTGAGAATTATGACTTTAAAGGTTTCAAGCCCTTTCCCACCTCAGGACCTTTGCACACCCTATTGCTGTCTCTGCCTAGAATGCTCTCCTCTGACTCTCTTATTGATATGCCAAACTCCTAAACTTTCAGATCTCGGCTAAAACATCACTGATTCAACAGACTAAGTCAGAGTCTCATCTGCTATACTCATGAAGCCTCCTGCACTTTTTCATGGCACTTATAACACTGAAATTAAACTATTTATGTATTTTTCTTGTTTAATATCTATCTCCACACTAAGTATCATGAAAGGCAGGAAATGGATGCCCTGTTTACCACTATATCATCAATGCCCAGCACCATACCTGACAGGTAGTGGATGCTCAGTAAGTACGGGTTAGATGAATGAATGACGATCCAGAAAGATTAAGTTGTAAGATTAAGCCGCCAAGATTACATAGGTAGTAAGTGGCAAAGCCAAGATCCTAACCCATAAGATGATCAATGCCCCAAACCACATTCTTTCCATCCTGTCAAGCTGCTTCCAGCTGGAGCAGCATCACAAGGTGATGGTGAAACAGTTTCTCTTCTAAAATAGCAGAAGTAAAACAAGATCAAATCACCTTATTCCAGGTTTCTCTCCCATTGGCCCCCAGGGTGAGATATTATACTAGAAGTATAACTCTATAGTACATCCCAAATTTCCAGATCCATGACCAGTTTCCCTATAGGTAATTCCCCTGTTTGGACTATTTTATAGCGTGGGCACACGGTAAAGCCTAGAAGAATTGTCAAGGGCCAAAATGTATAACCCTGGAAAATGTTTTTATCACGTTCATATTCATCCAATAGGTCACTAGCCAGGACACAGATGCCACAAGGCTATCCAAATCCAGCAGAACACAGTGCACAAGGAGCTCGCAAACTGTACAACCCCAACCCACTAAGACATTCTGGTCAGCCCAGAGGTTCCCATGCTGTGAACTGTGGTTATTAGGAGCCATAAGGAAACAGGGCTCACCAGACCGTGCACAGTTCTGGCCTCTCCTCTGTGAAACCCCCCCTAAACAACAAAGTCAAAGGTGGCGACCGAGCAGTGGAGCAAGCACAGATATTCCGGAATCCTACAGATATGCATTTGACTTCTGGTCTCCTATTTAGCTGTGTGACCTTGGGTAATTCACAATCTAACTCAGCCTCAGTTTTCTCACCTAAAAATGGGGTTAATATGGATCTCATAAGATTTTTATGAGCATTAATAATGTGCCAAGCAATCGATAGTTTGAGTTGCTTAATAAATGCCAGCACTCTTTTTTTATCAAAGACCACCATGAATGTCTTTCTCTAAATTCTGATGCCACTTCCTTTCTACATAACTTGCTTAGCATTTATCAGCTCCCAACTTGTACATTAGTAACATTTATGTTCCTTCCTTATCCAAAGCACGTCTTCTACTTTATCCAAACGAGAGAGTGTGTATCTAGGACTGAGCACAATATTGGCAGATGCCTTTGGTGCCTAATACATAAAAGCCATAAATAATAGTTTATCTCAGACACTGCTGTGCCAAAAGCCTCACATAAACCCTGCATTCATTTATTGTATAAAAGAAGCCACCTATAAATTCCAGCTGTTATGGATACATGATCGAAAACATGAAAATCTTTAGTTGGATGCTTCCTCTGATCCAGTATTTTTTGGAGAATCATGGAGACTGAAGGAGTTGCAATGAAGACTGAAGTCAGGAAAATTTCTCAGTTCTTCCCAAGTAAATAAAGAAACTTAATTGTGTGAACTATAGACAGCAAACTTATTGTTGACTGGGTTAATATATGGTTTAAGATACCAGTGTGAATAATGAACATATAAATAAAAAGAATGAGAAAACAAACAGATTAGTCATCTGGGAATGATAGACAGAGATCAGAATTAGAAATGGAGCTGTTGTCAAAAAATCTAGTTAGAGTCACACAGGCTGTGATTGGAGAGTGAGTTAAGGCCAGAAGAGCCAGGATTTTATTGTCACAGTTCAGAGAACCAAAGAGGAAACTTAGAGCTGATCCGACTCCTTTTCTGAATTTTGGAAGATCTGAAGACAGTGCAGGGTTTAATGGGGAGAGGCAACCACGTCACAGCCAATGGAGGAACAGCTTTTCTTTGACATAAGTTAATAAGTGACACAAAAAAGCAGATGAGAAATTGGGCTGCATACATTTTGCTTATGTTATGTAAAAGGACCCTCCTCAATTCTGGATGCTAATAATTAGACAAATCTAATTTGGAGTTCTGGGTGTAGATGGAGAACGTGGGCAGAAAGATCCTTTGAAGCCTTAAATTTTAAGGATTCTCTATATATTACAATCTTTGTGAGAAAATTGCTAAAAGACTGTTCCATACCAACTTGTGATAAATACTCCATTGAAGTTAAAGGAGACAGAAGGGGTAAGGAGAGAGACAGACAATGAGACGGATGAAAATAGAGTATTTTTAGGTAACAACAAAAGTCATCAACAGCCACCTACTTCAGTTTGCTAATATAGAGGGAATATTTGTAATTTCCTCTCTGTGCTCTAAACATGCGTGTTCTTTGGCTGTTTCAATGATAAGAACGGGGTTAATCAAAGATCTTATACTAGAACAGTGTATTTCAAGCTGAGGTCATGAAATCCAAGGTTGCCCCTCAGCCTTTACAAAAAAAGAAAACAGGAAACAATAGTAAAGGCAGGTATTATTATATTTTTACCTCAGTTATGTAAGTTTGAAGGCATACACATGCATGTGCATACTGCATCCTGATGTAATATATATTCCTTACTGTGCATCATGTTTAAAAGAGTTTGAAAAACTTTGAAAAACTATAATAGAGAAATCGGATGGAGCACTTCTGATCAAAAATTAGCCAAAGTCCATAAGTCATGAATTTTGGGGGGAAGACTTACGTGAGACTCATCGGAAACCTCAGCAGAAAGTGAGGTTCGCTTAAGCGCTAGAACAGAGTACTCAACAGACGTATTTCTTTAATCTTGCTATTGGAGCTTATTATTTGTCTAAATACATTGCCTAATAATAATACTTATTTTTACTCATTACAATGTAGTGTCCTTTTAAAATTATATTATAGAGCATAGTGATAATACATTTTATACAGGGGAAAAAAAACCCCATGATCTCTGGTTTTTATTTCTAGTTCTGACATTGGCTGACTTGAAGCCTCTTTGGGACTCGATATCTTCATACACTTCCTTTCATAAAAATGCAAGGGTCAGGAGAAAAGATGGCCGAAGATTCTTCAGTTCGAAGATTCTTCAGTTTTAAGATTCTACTGTTTTGATTTAGTGGGAAGGCAGGCATTTTTCTCTCTCAATCTTACCTGAGTATTTGGACCACACAGCTAAGGTCAAAACATCAATGTCCACCTTGGAAATATTTCATGGGGAATGGAAAGTCCCTCGAGAGTTGGCCTATAAACCCTAACCTCAACTCCAAAACCACATCCCTCAATTGATGATCAGCTGAAATCGCCTTTCCCCATGTTCAAAGGGCATTTCTCACTTTCTGTCTTACTATTCTCCTCCGTATTTGTGAAACATACAATTTTGCTTGTCTGTGATAGTCTTTAAGAATATATACATCTATATATAATATGTATGTAAGAAAATTATAGCACAGCAATTCGTATTTCCAGGGTTGTCTAGGCCACTATTTGAGAACTCCTGGGTGATTTTCCTCTGGTCTAATCATCCAAGTGCTCTTGCAGAGCGGGAAAGACTCAGTCTGGCAAGAACAAGGACAGGGTTTCCAAAAAGAACAAAGACAACTTGTGACCTGCTGAGAGTGACTCAGGTGCTGGCTCTGTGCTGCCTGAGTCACAGTTGATCCATCACCGACACCATCAGTGGGTGCCCTGCTGACAGAGGTGAGCACCTTCCTGGCTGCCAGATCTTTGGTGTGCTGCGAGGGAATTATGCCCTTCTTATGTCTGCTGATTTAGTGTCCTGGCTCTGGAAAAAGTTTCAGAAAGAAAATCAGAACTGAGTCTCAAAGCAACAATTATCTAGGGAGGACCTATGATGTGCGAAGCAATTCAAAGCTGATCTCTGCTCTTGGCAATCTAGCTGTTAACTAACACCTGATGATTGCTAAAATTGGCGGGGGAGACTGTCAGTGCATCAGGGGTTCAAGGGGTGGAGAAATCTGTGGTCTGGGGCAATCAGCAAAAACTTCATGCATGAGACAGAGGTTAAGCTGAGCCTTGAACCAAGAATAAGACACACATAAGAAGGGGAAAGGAAAGGACACTTCCAAAGGAGGGAGAACAACATGTATATAAGTGCAGAGGCAGAAACACACATGGCCTGTTGGCAAGGATCAGGAATGAACGTGAAATACGATCTCTGTAAACTGCATTTTGCATCCCAAAATCTGATAAAAGGAATATATCCTACCCATCTCACAAAAGTAACATGACTCACAGAGCAGATACGTAATGGCTAGCTTCTCTTCAGATCTACATTCTATAAAATTGTGTCTTAGAAAATACTTTTATCAGTTGTCTCTTTTTGTCACTTTCTTTGTGGTTAATAGGTAATTTCAGTTTCCCACATCTCATTGATCTGCTCCTGGAGTGGGTGATCTTGATCAATTACAGAATTGGGTGAAATTCAATCAAAAGAGTCTTATTATTGCATTATACAGTACTGATAAGACCTGCAAAGGGCAGAAGAAAAACTAAGTAGGATCTCTATTTTAAAGAAACTTTTAGTAGGAAAGACAAAACATTGACCCATGAAACTATTAAATAAATTGCTGCTTCATATTATAGGAAGATGAGACACAAACAGTATTTAATTTGAAGTTTAGGGTTTGCATAGTCTATACAGGCATATGTGAATCATATGTTGATATGACTCATGAGTCACCTCAGGGCTGCCACTGACTGTTGCCCAGTATGGGCACTGCACAATAAAAGCACCACACCCACCTAGATAGTGAGCTCTCTATTTGCCATGATATATATGTGATGCTACATCTGTCCAGAGGGGGATATCATTTTATAATTCTTCTATCTGGGAGGGGCACCTTTTCTTAATTCCTCCATCTAGAGGGGACAGCTTTCTCTCATTAGCTCAAAAGCCTCTTAGGGGTGAGTTGGGAGTTCTGATCCTCCTTTTTTATACAAGTAGATGTGGCTCTTGATAAATACTTTGTAGATTACTCAATTTTGTCAATCTTCAGGATAAATAAACAAGAAGCTGAAGAATAGATGGGTAGAATTAATTTAAGTCTATTATTTTGGGCTTTGTCATTGTATAAGCACTGCTGTTACACTCTGCTTCATTGCACTCAGTGAGGGGAGTGGTCCAGCTTACCTCGTTCTCCTGGGGTCCCTGGCACCCCTGCACTTCCTGGGAAGCCTGGGGTCCCTGGTGGTCCCTGTTCACCAGGGGTCCCAGGTGAGCCTGGTCTCCCAGGCTCCCCAGGAGGCCCTTGGATGGTCCGGATAGATGAAGAGTGGCTGGGAATCTGGTTGAGGATGGCTGTGAAACTGGCCATGTGACCTGAGACACAAAGGACAAAGATAGCATTCAAGGAGCTGTCACCCAAAGAAAGGCAGGACTGGAGGTATTATTGGTCACGGCTCCGAACAATTCTGTGAGGCACCGACCAAAGGGAAAAGCACACCCCTCTGAAATATGTTGATTTCCAACTCAAAACGTTTTGCATTTTACTTCGGATGATATTAACAGCTGGATTGTATTCAGTCGCATCTCATGTATTTGGAATTCCGCAGCTCACGTCAGCATCTCAGTAAACATCATTGAGCAGAAGACATAAATTTTATCTTCACCCCCAACATTTGTCTGACCCCTAAACCCTCATCCAGCTGCCCTTTTTCTCCAGCAATTTCTCCCCAAGTGATTTGTCTTTTTTTCCAACCCACAAAGCCTGCTCCACCCTCTTGCTCACAAATCCCCAGACAAGTGCTCTGTTTCAACTCATCTCTTCCTTGCCAAGCCTTTTTGCAGGAACCTTTACTTGGGTCCCAGCTGCAGAAACTTCCACCAGCTTTATTTTTTTTTTCTTTATTCCATTAGGTTTATTTTTTTAAAAATCTGGCTTTCTCTCCCATAATCCCTTAACTCAGTTATGCCTGGAAGCGTGTATTTGAATAACTAGAAGCATAGACTGATCAAGTACTTGGTACCATAATGCCTCATCTTTCCAGCATCATCAGGAGATGGGATTTTCCCACAGGTGGGTTTTCTAGATGACTATTATTTATCTCTTTTCAAATATTCAAACCTAATAAAGGAGAGTAAGCATTTTTAGAAGGGTTATTTCTAAAATATATTCAGTGTGTTCTTAAGCATAGAACAATGACAGTAACTAGGATTAGCTTCCTGACCCAGGGGCCATCAGTAGGCCTACCCGTAATTGTCTAGGGGGCGGTCAGGCATTTCTGCATCTGCCTTTTCAGCTTCTTCCTTTAACAAGGAAGATATCTTTCATCACTTCTCTAGCTGTCATCACTTTGGCCTCGCGGTTTCCCAAATAACCCTTCCTACCATAATTCTTTTGATCAGCCCTGGACTGACATAATTGAGCATGTGAGAAATTATATGCTGACTGATAAATCAAGTCTGAAGTGGAGCCTAAGGAGGAAATGAAAAGCCCTGAGAAACCTGAATAGTTTGTGGGAAGATGGGTGAGGGGCCAGAAATATGGCTGCTAGGGAGCTTGGGTTTTGCTCATAAAGTTGCATTCGATCTCTCCTGTTTCTTTCGCTCACAACTGCAAGGACAGGCAGGGCCTCCCTATTTCACAGACCTGTTTCAGCTTTCCTGTATAATCCCCTGCTGGCTTCCACTTCCTAGAAGTCATTCATAAGAATCTGAGAATTCCTGATGGGAAAAACTCCATTTTGAACTCTCAATTTTTAGGGCATGTTTTAAATAATTGTATATTTATACATGGTTTTTATTCTACAGTGGAATAAGATAGCAACTCTTGTGAAATGTGGTCAGCGAGCATATTAGGATTTAACCCATGGGTTTCCTTAAAATAATTACCTGTTCATTTACATTGTATATTTGAAATGAGAAACCTACAAAATAATCTGAGATACGGGTTAGTTTTGGACATATTCTACTACAGGAGTGACTAACGTTCAATTTCTCCTTTATAACTTGTGTTTTTAAACATCCTATTTTTGGGGTCAGCCCAGTAACATAGTGGTTAAGTTTGCACACTCCGCTCCAGGGACCTGGGGTTCACTGATTAGGATCCTGGGCACAGACTTACACACCGCTCATCAAGCCATGCTGTGGTGGCATCCCACATAGAAAAACTAGAAGAACTTACAACTAGGATATACAACTACGTACTGGGGCTTTGGGGAGAAAAAAAAAGAGGAAGATTGGCAACAGATGTTAGCTCAGGGCCAAGCTTTCTCACCAAAAAAAATGCATATCTTAAAAAAATTTTTTAAAGATCCTACTTTGGCATTAAACCTGAACAGTTTCATTTAACTGGTAAATTCTGTAACACACATACATTTGCTTTGGGCGTATAACGTAAGCTTAAATGAAGTTAAAATGGAGGGAGCATTCCTACTATGTCTGAGGTGGTGGCTTTGCATTCAGTTTGCCCTGAGATTTTTGTCTTAATGGACACCCTCCCAAGCCTATGCAGACCTTTATTCCACGTCTTTCTCTGGGTTTATCTACTACAGACGGAATTCTGGCCCCAGGCAATAGGGCCTTCATGGGTACTTGCCAGACTCTCAAAACTTCCCTGGGTTAAAATAAACACGCCCCCCCCCCCCAAAGCTGTTAAGACAGCCACTCAGGAAACGTCAGCCCTGGAAGTGGAGGGTGTTTTGGGGGTACAGAGCTTGACGGCAGAGCTGGGCCAGAGCTGGCTGGGTTTGAGAGGAACATTTCATCTCTAGGTGGTCTCAGACTTTCCTGGAACTGAACACATTACTGGCAAAGAGAAGTAAAACTGGTAACCCCCTGGTTAGATTACTGAGACAAGATATATAGCCAGCGGACTGAGGAGAAATGTGCAAAATGGGTGGGTATGTAGGTGAATGAGCAGGAATCAGCCATTGAAAGACTGGGCTGTGGGAAAGATCAAGTTTAAAATGAAGAAATGGGACAGGTGTCACATGAAGCGTATTCCAGTGTAACTTTTGGCGTGAAGCCCATGTATCATATCAAATGTCACATGAAGCCTATGCCTGTGTGCGCGTGCGTGTGCATTTTTTGGCATAAATCTTAAAGAATAAAGGAAAGGACCTAAATTTACCCAAAAGAAATGGATAAGGAAGAAGTATTGATTCAAATCTAGTGAGTTAATAGAAATCCACACCATGAATCATCTGTTTGAAGGCAGCTTCTGATGCCTCAAAGTCTGGCAGCTTTCAAGCGCTGAGTACTTGAGAAAAAAAAATCTATTTGGAGAGATGAAGAAGAAATAGAAGATTTGATCTTGGCAGTCAAGTTAAATCTATGGGCAAACAGGGAGTTCTTGGACAAATGACATGGAGGAATTTGGCCTCTGTGCCATCGATGTAGAACTTTAGTGTCATCTGTAACAATCTCATTAGATGGGTTAGTGATAGCCATCTGTAAAGCTTGTGTCTGCACCAAGATAAAGGTTTAGAGGTGTCTTCCTTAGTTGTTACACTTAATGGGAAAGGCAAATTCCCATTTGGACGAGAAATAGAAAACATCTGTAACTATAATCCACTTACTTTGGATGAGCTGTTCGCACACCTGACGTGCCACTGCTCTCACCATAGCTTGAGACTGAAGGTCACCCTGGATAAGAAAAAAGCATGGTCCTGACTCTCACCGCAAGCCCAGCCACATGGCAACGCTTCCAAAAGGAGATCTGACTTGACCCATTGTTCCAACCTGGGTTCTTTGGCTCCTAGCAATAGGTAGAACTCACCACCACGGTGCATACAGAGAAGGAGTAAGTAATTTGACTCTCATGGTACAAGGTTCCTGAGAGCCTTTATTAAATTAAAAAGCTCAAGAAAGCATTTCTGGTCCTAGATTCTAAACAGTTTAATAGTTTTGAAACAAACCCATATACACTTAATGCCTCATTTATAGCTCTTTAGAGTTTATAAAATGCAGCGCTTTCTCAAGCAGTGGCTTATTTAATACTAATAACAGCTCGGAGAAAAGATGCTAAACTCATTTTATAGATGAACGGAGTTAAACACATTGCCCAAGGTTTTACAGAGGTAATTGGATGAGCCCAAGGTCGCTGCTGTTTCTGCTATAGCGACAGCACAATTATATTAGCAGCTGCACAATTTCTCAAAGGAGAGAGAAGGCCCCTAGAATAAAATGGTTTAAGTTTCCTGGCCAGTTCTTTGATTCTATGCCTGCCATTGTCTTCCAGGGTGCCAGTATTGGAAAAACATGAACCCCATTTTACTACTTGGCATTTGTAGATAGCCTTTAGGTTTCTGAAGCCTTTTTACATCCATTATATAATTTCTTCATCAAGTCCACTTTGTGAGTTAGATGAGCTTTATACTGTCGGTTTTACCCTTAAAGAAATGGGCCTAGGGTCATCTAGCTGGATGGTAATGGATCTGTAACTAGTGACCAGCTCTCCTGACTTCTAGCCCACAGGGTGTTTTCTGCTTGAAAATGTGTTCATGGTCAGATGAGTCGAGGAGACGGAGGAGAAAAGGAATCGTATAAGAGCAATGAATAATCATGGTAGTAAATGGCCATCCTTTATCAGGCTTACACAATGAAAGGTGTGCAACCAGCTGCGGCTGGGAAACGGAGCCAGAGGATACTTACTCGTTCTCCTCGCTCTCCCTTTGCTCCGGGGACACCCTGTAAAATGTTGAAATTGTCAGCTTACTTGTAACACTGCACTCAGCCAAGCATAATGATAGTGCATCTTTTCTTATTTTATTAAGATGTTTTTCTTAGCACTAGTAATTCTGCAGCAAAAAAATACATAGATAACAGGAAGAAACAAACAGCAACCTGTAATACCACCAAGCAGAAATAGCTCTCTTCAACATTTTACTCCTCCAGCCTTTATTGCATAGACACAGTATGTTTCAATACAAAATTGGGATCATGCGGTAATAATGCTTTGTAACAGACTGTCACTGAATAGGTCATTCCCATCTTTCCACACTGAACACCACTCTATGCATTGCACTCTACTGATGCCTCATGATTTATTTCACAAATCTCTGTTGAATAGCTAAATTGTTTCAAGTTTTTAAAGAATATCTCTCAAAGGAGGGAAAAGATCTTCCAGCCTAAGAGTTCAAGTAAGAGATGAGACTTGCGAAATCCCATCAGCCTCCTTCTGCTTTCCATCCAGCATAACAGCACACGCTTCTTTCTCCCTGATCACGGGAGCTCATATTAACATGAATTCTCAGCTGGATTATATTTTATCTTGTGGCTTAACTATGCTCCGCCCCATAAGAAACTTTACTATTACCGTAAAAAAAAAACTTCACTGAAAAAACAATGGTGTTTTCAGTGTTTCTGCAATGAAATTACACTTGTAATGCAAAACATGTGTCTTCAGAAGGATTTCATCTTTTTGTTTCAACTCTGAGGCAGTGTAGTAGGTTCATTGAACAACATTTTTATAGTCTCTACCAAAAGGATAATGAGTGGGCTTCATAGATGGAATTTGCCACGTTGTCAGACTGCTCCCCCCTGTTACTACAGTCTCAACAAGTTCCAAACCAAACTCAGTATCTTCTCCAAAATCTCTACTCAGTTAACAGTCACCTAAACTCAAAATTCTGGGTTCATCCAATGGTGTGTGGGTAAACTGGTTTTCTGGAAAGGTAAAATGCCTTGACTTGTATTGTTCGCGGATTTTGGAGACATAAATACTTCTACCATAGCTGATTTCAAGCTACAAATGCACTATATCTGAAGATTGAGTTGAGAAGGGAAGAGAAGCACATAATTGACTTCCCTGAATAGGTACAAGCCAGCTCGAGCCCACCACTGGTTCTATGTTTTCTCATCTCTTCCCTTGTCTCTTGCATGTGTATTCAACACACACACACACACACACACACACACATTTTTGTTGTTTGTTTTTTCTGCTTTGCAATCCCTCTTGTATCTATCTCTGCTATTCCATCACTCAGGTGCTACCCTTACCTTCTTGCACCAAGACATTTGTAAACTTCCTTCTCACTGACTTCCCTAACTAAAGACCCCCCTTCCAGTTCATTCTCCACACAACCACTAGTCCCATCTTCCCCTGATACTTCCCATATAACCTAGACAGTGCAGTGACTGTTGATTGATAGCAGCTCTTCCTCTGTTCAAAATCACTCAGCAATTCTTAGACATCCATGTGACAAAGTCAAAGTCCTCAAATTTAAAGTCTTCGGCACTTTAGCCCTAACCTTCCTGTCTCCTACTCCTCAATGTTACAATTTCTTATTCCCATAGGCCTGGTCTACTCAGTTTATGAAAATATTTGAAATGTGAGAAAAAAGATTAAGCCTAAATCTTAATTAAGTGTCAACAGTAGGAATATTCTACTGGAGTATTTAGTTTGAGTATCAGTTATTTGACACTAAATTTTTATCGTCATATCTATTTAACTACAGGTCAATGCATGGATTTCTTTTCTCTCTGTGCAGATGGTAAGATCTCTAATATTGGCGACCATATATTCCTTTATATTTCCAAAAACACCTAGCCAGGTTCTTGCATGAAAGAGTTGCTCAAATATTCAACTAAGTCCAACATTAAACTGAAATATTTATTATAAATCTAGGGCTGTTGTTGACTTCCTCTGACCTTGAGTTTCCTTTTGTTTTATTAATAAAATGAAAAGAAAATATTGTTGTTTACTGATTTCAACAAGAAGTATAAATCCACCCCCCTTTAGTGTGCTGTAAGATAATTTTCCAAAATTGCAAATGAGATCAGTAATCAACTGAGCCCAAGAGAATTTTTTGAAAAAATACACACACAATGGTAGAATCTTAGTCTTGGGTATATGGGTATTCACTCTAAAATTCTTTCAATTTTGTGTGCATTTGAAAATTTTCATACCAATATTTTGGGAAAAATATCTGCAAAGCACTTAAACTCTGAGTTTCTTTGTAACATGAGGCCATTAAATTAAATGGTCTCTGGGGTCCTGTAGGAGGTTAACAAGCTCGCATCTCATGACATAGTCATTATTTGGAGCTAGGCAGCATAAGGGACAGAAATGGAAGAAAAACACAAAAGCTAGGTTTGCCAAGGAAGAATCTCAACCTCTACAAAGAAAGCAGGTCCACACTGTTTGTGACCTCTCTGGGCATGTCAGTTCCATAAGGCAGTCTGTGTCCAGCTTGTGCACTTTTGTATCCCTACTTCCTAAGACTACGCCTGGGACATGGCGGGTGCTCAAAAGACATGTGTTAACCGAATGAATGAATACTTGAATTTCACTTCGTCTGGATGACAAGCCAATTTGCACTTCATTTTAACTGCCTTGCTTGAAAAATAGAAGAAAAATATTTAAGACATACTCAGGCAGTGGGCTTCTAGATCATTAGAAAAAGTTTATTCTGTTGAAAAGTATCCAACTTCCATTATTAAACTTTTTGCAAGAGGACGATTTACAAAGCAACTCTCTTTTGGAAATAAATGTTCCAGCTGTGCCCTATTCCCTCATTTCTTAGGCTCTACAAATGGCCAAGTCCCAAGGACACAGTAATGTCCACTGGTAGGTCTAACTGGAGAGAAGAGCTACTTATGCTACCATCAAATAAATTCCTAATGGAATCAGTTTTTCAAGCATTAGATGCAAAACAAAAACAAAAATCATCAAACAAAAATAGGTAAATATTCTACATTTTTAATATATTAAGAAACTGTTTGTAAATACTAGCAGTTTAATGCTTAAGCTGCTTTTACCATGTCCCAAACTCTGTTCTTGGTGTGTTAACTCATTTAACCCTTAAAATAGCCTTATAAGATCAGCTCACGTAATTTTTATAAGACTCATAAGATGAACTCATTTACGTTTTATAACAACCCCATGAGATATTATTTCCATTTTATATATAAGGAAAGTGATGCATTGAGAGGTTAAATAACTTGCCTAACATTGCACATAAGAAAGTGGAAAAGCTGGTGGCTGGCCCTGTGGCTGAGTGGTTAAGTTCCACACTCTGCTTCGGAGGCCCAGGGTTTTGCCAATTCAGACCCTGGGCGCGGACATGGACCACTCATCCTGCCATGCTGAGGCGGCGTCCCACATAGCAGAACTAGAAGGATCTACAGCTAGAATATATATAACTATGAATATATATAACTAGAACATATATAACTATGTCCTGGGGGGTTTGAGGAGAAGAAGAAGAGGAAGACAAAAAAAAGATTGGCAACAGATGTTAACTCAGGGCAAATCTTAAAAAAAAAAGAAGTAGACAAGAGGAGACCAGAACAATCAGCCAGGCTCCAGAATGTGTGCACACTCCAGTACACTCCACTGTTGCCATGAAAGAGAACACTGCTCAGCAAATGCACTAGCCAACATCTCCTGTACCAGGGAAGATAATATTTTTCCTAATTAAATAATAATACAGAAGCAAACATACATCCCCCAAACCTAAATCTAGTAATTCAGAATTAAGTTTTAACTTGAGTCATTTCTTAAAATCAATTTTATCCTGAATATTTTTACTTTTCAGCCAATACACTCTTAGACATTTCTATGTCTAGCTGTCATTTAGTAAATTGGCTTATTTGAAATGTTTGAAACTTACAAAAAGAAATTACAGTGCAAACCTGAGAGATAAGGCAAATGGACAGCACCAGCTGTTGGTAACTTCTGCTATATAGGGATGGATGTATTTAATCGGGCCCCAAATTCCTCAAACTCAGCCTCACAATGCTTGTTATTAAGTAGCTATACGACACTGTGAGGCAGTCTCAATGAAAGATGCATTTAGTGAAACATCTGTATGGCAAGAAGCTATTTTTTATTCCAACTTCTCTGACATCTTTCCTTTGATTTTTGCAAAGTAAAACAAAAACAAAATAAAAATTTCTGAGCAAGTGAAGGGCCACAACTCCACCAAAATATGCGTTGCGGAAAAACACATACTCTCTGTAGATGCAGAAGGAAAAAGTGGCACATATTGCTTTAATTTCAGGAACACTTGAAATGTAAAGAAAAGAAAATACAGTAGCTACATTCATAGATTCACAGACATTTAGTGCTGAAGGGAAGAGGGATAATCTCATGGTGCAAGTCCCACATATTAAAGATGGCCGATAACCAAATCAAAACATCCGAGCTCAGCTCTAAAGGTCTTGCATGGTCTGACCCCTAATCTACAAGAATAATCATCTAATACTACCCTGAACATCAGGCTAACTAGAATGCAAACATGACTTTATTCTTTCTTTCTTTTAACAAATACTTATTAAGTACCCTCTATGATACTGAGCTGGGATCTAGGGATAAAAACATGAGTATGATAAAATTTCTGCCTTCAAGGAATTATCATTTTAGTGGCAAGATGGACACAATTGAAATGAAGTATCTCAGCCTGAGGAGTTGACGGTGCCTTCACACAGGACACGCATAGTTTTAAAGACAGAATAGTCAGGAACTCACCAGGTGGAGAAAGGAAGAGAAAGCAGGCCAGACAAATGGAAGAGCGCCCCCAAAGGCAAAAAAGTGTGAAACAGTAGGGCATATATTTGGAGAACTTTATATAGTATTGGGTGTCTCAAGTCCAAGCAAAGGGATGATGGGAGATCAAGTTGGAGGGGAAATAAGGGCCCATCATGAAGGGCCACGTATACCTGGATGAATATTTGGAACTCATCCTCTGGTGGCAGAAAGCCACTAAGGAGGTTCAAGCCAGGGAATGACACATCAGAATTATACTAGAAAGATCTCCTCACAGCTGGGGAATGGACCAAACCAGGTCTAGAGCAGAGGCAAGGGGGCCCAGTAGAGCTTCTTGTGATAATCATGGTGAGAAATGAAGAGGGCTTGAAATAAAATTGTGACAGTGGCAATGAAGCGAAAGAGTTGAAAAGTATTGAAATGTACAAAAGACAGGGGACCCCCTGTGTTTGCTTCATGTTTTACCACAATCCCCATCTAAACGATGCCATCCTCCTGTCTGGGGTTGGAAGGAAATCACACCCGTCTTTCAAGAGCCCTTTGAAATGCTGCCTCCTTCAGGAGAACAGCCCCTCCCAGCTCCGGGGGTTATCTCTCTCTGTCTCTCTCTCCATCTCTCTATCTCTGTCTCTCTTTCTCTCAATGGAACTTTCATAGCAACTTACTTGTCTTTCCCTTGAGGCATTTCCCACTTTCTGCCTTTTATTATACCTACTTATATAAAAAACATCGGTCTCTCTAGATTTTCCATGAATGTGGAAAAATATCTTGGTCATCTTTCACACCTCTCAGAATCCCTCTCCTCCATGTATTTCATACATATCGTGGCTACTGTGTCAATATATTTAAATGAATGAATTAGGAAACTGACATGCTGAGAGGCTAGATAAATTACTTAAGTGATGTGGCTTGCATAGCTAGTGAAGGTCATGTCAGCGCCACATCTAGAATGCAGATACCCTGACTTCTAATGCAATGCTCTTTAAATGACGGAGCACTGGACCTATCTACGTGTATTGCTTTCAAGCTAAGCACATGGCCCCTACTTCCACAGCTTCATCACTCTCTGCTCCCCTGCAGGGAGGCACTATATTTGAGCCTATGCTTAAACCTCAGGTAGGAATTATGACCGCACCAGCAGCAACGTACGTTCCACTCTGGGAAGTCAGTGGCTGAAAGCAGGGTGCATGAAAGCAAGCGTTCCTGGTACCGACTGTAGGAAACACGTTGCTATTTTCAATGGGGCAGTCTGTCTTTCTTGGTCTCCCTCCCTCCTGCCTTCCTAGACCGACATCCATGGGAAATCAATCAAGGCCTCAACACCATGACAGCCAGCCTGCTTTTCTAGTCATGCCGGTCTGGCAGCCAGCAGACATCTGGTTGCTCATGTCCCAGAGCACAGGGAAAAGTCTGGGATAGACAGTTCAGAGAACAGCTGCCTTTTGGGAGGATACCCAAAGCCTACTGTGGTATCCCCACCCAGTGCCTCTAGACCAAATGGTTTCTCTCTCCGATAAAAACGTTTCCAACAAGGGCCCTTTTCTGTTGATTTATGACAATCGAAGATAACATTATTAACAAGTGTTTTATTTCTAGGAAAAAGTGTATTGTAGTTCCGCATGCCCCATATTCAGAGTTTACTCCAGAGCTACAAAAGGTCAGGTAGATAAGCAGGATGGGTTTCTACTTACCTAATATATTCTGTGCCTCGTTCTACCATTATACAACCCCATTTTATTTTCCCAACGCCCTCAGAGCATTTTTCCCATCCCATCCCTCTTGGATCAGGATGAACCCAGCTTGGGTCCAACTAGTTCTAGGAGACGTCAGGAAGCGTGAAAAGAACAAGCAGCTTACCTCATGCACAAATGCATTTTTTTATTGTCTAACTAAATTAAACCTGTTGTTGTTGTTTTTTCTTGTTTTACTTCAGTATACCTCAAAGTCTTTGATGTCCTAAAATCTCTCATGACTTTCTGAGAAACATATTAAGTATATACTGTGTCTGGCACTTGTTTAACCAGAACCCCTTGTCCCAAAGATAATTTTAACATCTCTTTTCTGGTGACCAATAGCCTAGGATCAAATGAAGACAAGTTTGCAGTGAAAGGCTGTGTGTGTGAGTGCATGTGTTTGCATGTGTTGACACATGTGGGTGTGGGTGTTTCCATTTGCATGACCGTACTTGATAACATCATTTTGGATAAAAAAAGATATGTGAAGATAAAGCAATCACATTTTTTTCTGTGACATTACTAGCTGGATTTGAAAAAGAGAGACCTAAAACTGTTTTGAACAATGATCATGCCGTTGGAATGAGTATACAGCTTTTTAAAGTGACTATTAAGGAGAGCATTTATTTGGGTGTGCAAATTAGGATGTGTTTGCTAAAATCTGGAGGCATTTTTTATGTTTATCCCTTGTGTGTGTTTTTGCACTTGCATGTATATCTTGGGAATCACAGCGTAAAAAAGGATTCTGAGGATGAAATAATTTTATTGAAATGAGTTTCAAGAATAAAGAGTAACATGGCTGTCTGGGTAGCTAGAGGAGAGAGGTGTCTTTCTGAATGAGAATTATTGTTTCTGTTATGATTTGTTCACTGTGACAGGCAGACAAAGGCTCCTCAAAGTGTTCATGCCCTAATCCCAAGAACGTATGACCATAGTACAGAAGGTGGCAAAAGGGACTTTGCAAATGTGACTTAGTTAAGGATCTTGAGGTTATCTAGGCAGATGATCTAGGATTATCTGGGTGGCCCAATGTAATCACATAGGTCCTTGAAAGTAGGGGACCTTTTTGGGCTGTGTTCAGAGGGAGATGTGACTAACGGAGGAATGGTCAGAGGGATACACATTGCTGGCTTTAAAGATGGAAGTGGGCCATGAGCCAAGGAATGCGGGCAGCTTTTAGAAGCTAGAAGACACAAAGGAATCAGTTTTCCCCTAGAACCTCCAGAAAGGACAGGCCAACACCTTGATTTTAACCCAGTGAGAGCTGTGTCAGATTTCTGACCTACAGAACTGTAAAGTAAGAAATTTGTGTCATGTTAAGCCACTGAGATAGTAGTAACTTGTTATAGCAGCGACAGAAATCTAATCCATTAGCCTCTCCTACTCTCACCCTTCAGTCTCACTGTTCCACAAATTCTTAGCATGGTCGCAGTAGAATATACCTTTGCACATCTCAGTTGCCTTACTTTATGAATACAGATTTAGTACATCACAGATAATATCAGGATGTTGCCTAATACCTAAACCTAGAAGGAACAACTTGCAAGTAACAGAAGATGCCAAATGTGGCTTCAGAGGCCATATAATGCAACTACCTCATTTCACACATGAGGAAACAGGCCCAGATGTGCTCATTTGTTACTCCCGAATCCTACCGCCTCCCATTGATCACATGTAAACACCAACCTAACAAATTAGAAGCATATAAATTCGAGGTAATTAGTGCTTTGTGCTTTCATTTACACCACTATCCGCTTATGTGTGAGTGTGTGCTTTAATGGGAGATCCTGTCTTTCTTGTAGAATGTAGAAAAGAAAAATCTATTCCCATCCTCATTAATCCTTGAATTTCTCAAGCTTTGTAGTTTTACCCAGAAGACAGTCATAATTAACACATAGCTATTGTTCCCAATCCCTATAAAGCTGTCACTGAGTTTACTTAGACAAATACAGAATAACAAACAATGGAAATATACATAAGCAGAAGCATAGCTGATTATTCCCTGTTAGGACCATTTGTCTTTAGCCACAACATATGCACAGCCCGATGTTGATCTTTATCCTAGGAGCTTCTCTGTTTTCCTTTATGGAGTCCCACAGAGTCCAATACTGAATAAACATTTTGAACCAACAGAGATGCTGGTAAATTTAAACACGTAAATAAACCAGAGGGTTGGCTGGGCAACCATCTTGACTGGCTACTGCTGCATACTCACAGGTGGTCCCAGGGCACCTTGGGGTCCCATGCTTCCTGTGATCCCTGGGACTCCGGGGGCTCCAGGAATGCCCTAATAGAGAGGCAAGAAAATGGAGCAAAGGTGAGTACTCAGACATTCTCATCGAAGACAGCCAACTCTCAAGAAGGGGTCACAAACACACACAGTGACAGCTTCCTTCGTCCTCAACACCAAGACTTCAGGCTTCATTGCTCATTCCTGTTCCCAACTACCAAAAAAGCAGGGAAGACTTTTTTTGAGAAGTCTCCACCCTATCAGCCAGGTGTAGTTCTTTCAAATTCAAGCCTTCCCTGTGTCTAATAAAAACTACATCAGTGCTGGTGATCTTATGGCAAAGTGGCTCAGACATAGAATGATCAAACCACATGGATATATTATTTTTAAAGGATGTTTTAGGGAGAGCTCTGTACCAAGAGATGATGGCTACTGAGGGGAGAGGTCTGGCAAAAGAAAATGTCTCAAAAGAAATGAAATGCCTTAAAGCCGAGTACATCCCTGTAGTTTCTGGAAATACTTACAATTGGCCCTGGCGGTCCTGGAGGGCCAGAAGAGCCATCCTTTCCAGGAAAGCCCTGGGGAAAAGAAATACAGTGTGTCAACTATGTGGCTGCTTTATATGGCTTTCAGAATAGGTGGACCTAATCCCGTTTAATATTTGGAGGTGAAGTCCTGTCGCTTGCTCTGGACTTCCAAGGATTCACTGCTTTGAAACTCTTCATGAGAATTGTTCTTGGCAAGACTTTTGTGTCTGTTGGCTCCACTAAATTGTCCAGTGCAAGAATTTTAGGTGTGAGAAATGCCACTTACAAACTTAGGAACTTGTTTCCAGAAAGTGTTTTTATTAATCTAAGCATAACAAATGAGACAGGAGATCAATTCTTGGTAATTAATGACTGGACAAAAAGACAAATGAGTGTCTTTCATGAGAGTTACGGGAATCCCTATCACAGAGATCTACATTACAAATTAGGAATACTACAATATGGGAAACTGCAACGCTTCAGAAGCATCCTGGGGGAGAATATTTGGGGATTTCCTGCTGCAATGATACAGTTTTGACTGCTGGGCAGGTTTGTTGCATGTGTGTTATCCTGGGCTTACAAATGGATACATGTTTGCTTCCTCCCCCATGCTGGAGGTGTTTAAGACAGAAAATAAAGGATGTTCTTTATGACAATATATTTGTAAATTATTGAATGTGTGTATGTGTGTGTTATTTTTATGTGAGCATTAAAAAATACAGCAGCTGGAATAACTTACTCTTAATTGTGGATGCCGGTCTTTCCAATGCAGTTAAAAACTTGACAGAGGACCTTCAGTCTAAATTTTATTATAGGCCCATAAAATTTCGTTCAAGAATTACCTTCTACTACACAGAGATATGGACTTTTCATCTCGGGATTTGTCTCCTATTGGGAGAATCCATTCCCATCTCAAACCAACCCAAATCAGTCTCTCCTGACTTCCTTCCTGCCTCTCCCAACTCTGTTTCTGAAATTCCTGCCACTTTTCCAGTGAGCTATCCTTTCCACTTCTCTTACTCACGAAAATCCATCATCTTGGGGTTCCCCATCCACATTCACATTTTTTCTCCCTGCCTTGTGGCAGAAAATAAAAGAGAGAGTAAAGATGAGTCTAGATGAAAGGAATGGTGTGTGAGTTGAGAGAGAGGGTAGGAAGGATGGCATAAAAAGGATGTAGGATAAGTATGTAGGAAAAGCATTGGTGAGCAAGGCCCTTTCATCAGGCTCTTAAGCTCTAACGCTAGCAGGTCTTAAAACCAGATAAGGCAGAGGATTCCAAGATTCATAGTTTTCCTTTTCTGCCTGGTCACACTGCGAGGCTACATTTCTGAGTCCCCTGTTCCAGCAATTATGTTGGAACCATAGGGCTGAGTTCTGGCCAACAGAAAGGGGCCAGTTCCAATTATGGCTCATAAAAATTTCCCGTGGGTAATCCTCTTCTTTCTTTTCCCTTTCTGTAGCAACTTTAGCAGCCACGTGTTGAAGATGAAAATGTTCCAAGACAGAAAGACCCTGAGTTCCTAAATGACTATATGGAGAACAGACTCGACCTTCCCATTTCTCTACCTATCCTTATTGACGAGATGGGCTTGTGAACAAGCAATAGACTTTTTTGTTTTATTTTACTGTATTTGAATTATTTTATTGCATTAAACCACTGAGATTTTAGGGTTGCTTGTTAGAGCAATTATCCTATAATTCTATACAAGCTATTTTTTTTTTACTACTACTTCTGTTCTTTCACTTGAGTTATAGAGTTAAAAATATTAAGTCTAAAAGTTGCAGTGATGGGCCCTGATAGATTAAGTTTCTCTCTCTTTCTCACACACACACACACGCACACATACATACAAACACACATGTATACACGCATTCTTCCTTCTATCTGCTAACTAAACAACAAAAATTAATTCTGATACAGGTTGAAAGAAATTATTTTACTTGGAGTTTAAATATAGCAAATTCAGGAAATAAAAAATCAGAATATATGAGAGATGAACAGGACTTCAGAACTCACCCAGTCCAAATCTTTCACATTATAAATGAGAAAACTTGGGACCTAGAGAGGTTAGGAGATCTTATTTTTTTAAAAAAAAGAATTTTTTAATCCACTCTTACTTGCTAGACGAAGTTCTCATAAGAAAAAATTGGACTCTGGGCACATATTACATAACTTAAGAAGATGTTTTAAAAAGGATGTCTTTTGCTTCCTGCCTTAAAACTCTTCCAGCCCTGGACAGGAAGGAAACCCGCACCCATGTGTTAGCCCACACATGACACACAGCGAACACAACTGCCCAGCATCCAAACTACAGCGCTGCTGCAGCAAATCTCCTTGGACTCCTTCCAGATTGTATCCAGAGGAAGAAAAATCTCAAAAACAAGCGGGGGCAATGGTATCCACAGAAGGAGTCAAGCCATGACATGTTTTCTTAAAAGAAAACTGCATTATTCCAAGGAAGACTCACAGGAAATAACACATTTACCCCCCTCTCCCAATCATGTGGAACGAGTTTAAAAGCAATGATCTATCAGTGCTCTCCTCTATGGTGGCACCAGGAGGCTATTCCTGTGAACAGTTTTGAATTCACTTGATTTATAGACACCACGTGTGAATGTTCCGGAAGGGAAGACGATGAAATGTTGTTCTTCCATATGAGCTTAATTTGGTGGAGGGGTTAGTGCTAAAGTTAGTGTGATCAAATCAAAAGAGGAGACTAGAGAAAATGTTCACTCTGTGTTCTCCCACCTAAAAAGCATCCTCAGAAGCTGAGCTTTCTTATTTTTGAGGGAAGGAGGCAGAAATTGTTTTCTTCATTGTTACATTCGAGCACACTGTTGGCACAAAATAGGTGCTAATAAAAACGGTTAATTTGAATACACTTGAGGCTCTTGGAAGAAGCGCTCTGCTCCTCATGTGGAATAAATAAACATTAATTGCGGGTATAATTAGTCTGGAAATGGACAGGGCAGGGGGACAATGCCAATGTTATCCCTCCTTGCTCCCGAATCCTCCACAGCGTGGAGGAAAGGCATCAGGAGTCATCTACCCTCAGAAGCTGAAATTTCATTTCAGTGAATATCTTAGGGGTGGTTTCCTAGAAGCTGACCCGGATGCATGTACATTTGATTTATAGAGGGAGTCTTCTTGGGAGGAACCATTAAGGTAGTAAAGGAAGCAGGAGAGGACAGAGGAAAAGGATAAGTGGAGAACTGGATTGAGCTGAAGTTGAGTCTCAGCCTGATCCCCTGGGCATCTCTGGAGTGTGAGTGATACCTCACAGTTGACCCATGGTAAGGTTTTATACACCCATATTGGTTGGTCATTGACCGGGGCCAAGGTGGCATTTCCAAGGGTAATTCACTGTAGAAGAGACAACTGTGAGATGTTAGCAGTCAACATCTTTAGCAACCAGGGAATGGAGTACACTTGCCAGGTAAAGGGGATCTGATTAGAGCACCAACAGTATCCACCTCAGTGCATTTTACTCTGGCACTTTCTTTCAAGGACTGTCATGAACAATGGGGCTTTTTTAGATATAACAGTTCAAGAATAAAGGAATTCTTAAGGCTACTGTGAGTTACCTATTTCCATCATCCCAAATTAAAATTTATTTGTTACACATTGTTATAACTAAAAGTACGTTAGGCTTAAGACCTTTTTAGAAACACAGTCAAAATCATTTTCTTTCCAAAATTTCTCCCTAACCCTAGAAAATAAAAGATGTTCACATTTTTCATCACGCGGTTTTATTTTTTCACTTTTGAATCACACTAGTAAATTTACCTTTGAAAGAGTTTTATTGTGAGCCTTACATTTGTCACATTATAAAAAATATTTGCAGAGGTATGTGCTCAGGGTTCTGCTAGGTCTTGGGTCAACAATGATGAATAAGACAGGCTTTTTCTGAGAAGTTTACAGTTTTGAGAAAAGTCAATAATTGAAGCAAAATGACAATGTGCTATGATGATGGACTAGACAGTTCCATGGGAACATGTGGGAAGAGTACCTAACCCAGGCGTGGGGATACAAGGCGGGTCTCTCAGGAGAGGTGGTGTGTAAGTCAAGGGACTCAGCATGGTTGGGTCCACTGCATTAGTCTCCCTGCTCCAGTACCACAGCAGTGCCCACGTTACAGCCCACCCTCAGAAAGCCAGTCAACTCTTATGGAGGGTTCAGTTCCCTTTTCTCACTTCTTCATCCAGGCGAGCAGAAATGGCAGCAGCGTGTGTGTGTGTGTGTGTGTGAAAAGAATTGGCCCTGAGCTAACATATGTTGCCAATCTTCCTCTTTTTTTGTGCTTCAGGACGATTATCACTGAGCTAACATCTATGCCCATCTTCCTCTATTTTGTATGCGGGACTCTGCCACACCATGGCTTGATGAGTGGTGTGTAGGTCCATGCCTAGGATCAGAACCCGTGAACCCCAAGCCACCAAAGCAGACTGCATGAACTTAACCACTATGCCACCAGGCTGGCCCCTGCAGAAGCTTTTTATGTAAAAGCAGTAAACTTGGTGAAAAGAAAAACGCTGTAAAATGTCTGCATTTTCCTGGGCAAAATAATTGGCAAATTCTAGCTTAGTGATTCAGTTTCACTTTAATTAAAGCTCACTGAATGGTCTTCAACTTTTAACAGCTAAAAATGGTTTTGCATTTTGCAAAACATTTCTATATCTATTTTCCATTTCATATTAGGGAGCCAGACTGAGAAGATGTGTGTTTGGTTTGTGGATTATGTACTTTCATAAAAAGCAGAAACCCTTAATTAAGTAATGAAGAATGAATATTAGGGCATAGAAGATTAAATGATAAGCATAATGCGGGAATTCAGTTAAGCCGACAAATATGTTTTTTAAAGTACAAGAAATCAGCCACCCACAAACAGGGATGGTTTATAATGTGAGTAGCTTCAGGCATTTTTCCCTTTTGAAATTCCCGCTTCAAAATATTCATACACACCCACAGCCCACATTAAGAATAATTTTTGCTATAAACACTTGAAAGGATTTTTCTAATTTGTTTTTGAAAACATTTGGCTATCACCAACTTTTCAAGTTACGGTTGGCTATGATTTATCAGCAAAAGGAAATCTAATCTAAAGTTTGCTTTCAAAATCACTAATATTCAAATGAGTACTAAATTTAATTCCTGCTGAAACGGGCAAAGTGTACCATTATAAAACTGAACATTTATTAATTTCCATTTTCCAGTTTTCTTTTCCATACTCTAGAGCAAATATATATGCTTCTTTCTAGTCATAAGTATTTTTTGTAGGCTCTTAAAGTTTCTCGTTTCTAGGCACTATGACTATGGTGCTTAAAGGATGAAACTGATGTGCCCAGAAATAGAGTTGTAACTGAAATTCAAGTCGGAGGTTGGAATATTTATGTTTACGTAGCTATTAGAAATAGCACTCAGAAGTAGTGACTCAATTAGGATAATCACCATCCTTGCTTCTGTGAAGCTTACAATGGTGGGCCATGGATATTAACCTTGAGATTCTGGAACACCAATTGTTAAGGTCTTTCAACTGATGCTACACTCTTGGGCAGTTGGCATCTGACGAGTTTATTGAAACAGACCAAACTCAAACAGTGAGGGTAGAGAAACACTTGAAGAAACTCTTGCTGCACGATTTCAACCGTGTGGCATGGCTCTGAACTGCTGCGAGCAACGGCCGACAGATCAGTGTGGCAGTCAGCCATAAGAAATAAGGCTGCTATTTGCAGCAAAAGATTAAGACCAACCACCAGATTAAGAGGCCAAGCAGTGAAAAGCCACAGACTCTGTAAACACTGGCCCAGGCTAGAGATACAAGATCAATCCTTATGTGTGATACCATGTTGAGTCATGCTGGGGAATTGTCGGTCACATACACACACAAAAAATTTATGTATGTGTGTATACATATGTATACATAAACATATACATATATTTATGTTATATATACACAGTACACTATTTCAAATACGTATATATATAATATGTGTGTATATATTACACCCATAATTTAAATGTATATGTATAAATATAAACATGTGTATTTTTAGTAACCCTTAGGAATGACTTCAGTGAATTAAAACAAAAAACAGCAGCAATATCCTATCTAAGACGTTACTTTGACATACAATAGGCCTAACGCAATACACTATCCAGTGAGTCCAAAACTTAGCTGATATTGGAATCATTAAGCTTTTTAAAGCTATACATTCCTATTCATGCCTAAGACCTTTTGTGTCTGGATCTCTGAGGTCGAAGGCCAGGAATCTGTGTATTAAAAAAACAAAGTAAAACATGAAAAAAAAAACTTGATCGCTTAAGCTGTGGAATTGCTGGTTTGCAAATATAAAGATGTCTGGCCTGACCCTGAAGGACAGCATGAGACCCAGAGTACAAAGCAGATGCTACTATTTGTACCCTGTGCTCCAACAGAAATATCTTTAAAGCCAGTAATAACACAAAACCAATTCCTTAAGTAACTGTTCTCTCCTGAGATGTGCCCACATGTGCCACTCTCCAAGTAAAGGTGGAAAATAATCAAACAAACATATTCTTATGTGTGAAATACATCAATTCCTACTTCACCAAGAAAGTTACCCAAACTGGGTTCCTACAACCCAAAAATGCTGGGCAAGATAACTTCAGTGATGGAGTCCTGGCTTCTTAAATATCTTTAGTGGAAGACTCACCCACATTAACAAAATCCCTTGGTGACCTTTATTAACGTAATTTTGTGGAAAGAAAGACTGCTTCGTTGGAGCCAGAGAGATGGATTTTAATCCTGGCTCCAACACTTACTGGCTGTGTGGCATTGTTCAATACTTCTGCTTTCTGAGCTTCAGATTCTTCATCTGTATAATGGGATAAACAGTGCCCATTGGATTAGAGAACATAACATTCGTAAAGCGTCTGCACTTGGTCAATAATGAATGATAGTGGTTGCTGCTATATTTATTCAAATAATCTGCCAAGTCTCGATTGCATATACGATCATGACTGTGGCTGATGGTGAGAATGCTTTCCTGGGGTTTGATGAAAACCCATCCAGACCCATGAAAAAGAAAATCAAATCATCCTCTCCACCAGCTTTGCGATGGTATTTTACTTTTCCTCTTCTGAAGGAGGAAGATACTCAAGGGGCAATTATCATGAATCTTAGTATTTAACAAAATATTCCTTAAACGAATCTCTCATCACTGTTTGACATTTATGACAGGAATAAATCCAGATAGTTGACTCAAGTTCAATTTCTCCAATACATTTTAAGTCCAATTCACTTTGATGAAATAGGATATTCATCACAAATATGGCCATTCTATACATCAACCCACATGAAAAGGAAGCATAGTCCAAGTGTCCTTTCAATGTGGAATCCCAGAAAATTAAGCAACAACAACAAACCACTTTTCTTTAGACTTTTTTAGAGTTCTTTAAAATTGTCTAAGAAGCCTTAATATGTCAAGTACAGGCATTATAAAATAATATATTGTCCTAACTCAATAGGTTTACATTGAAAATAGTGAATACCAACAGCAGCTAAAATTGAAGTTTGATATAGAAATTCTTTATGTGAATTCATTCCCACAATAACTCTGTGGAGTCAAATATTATTTTTTCCACTTCACAGATGAGGAGAGTGAGGCTTGGAAAGATTAAGTAACTGGCTCAGTGTCATGTGGTTAGGGTTCAAGCTCAGGTCTGGCTAACAGTCAAAATCTGATATTCACCACCAGGCCATCCTGCTTCTCAGAACCTCACAAGTTCAGCAGAATTCACATACTGAAGGTTTTTTTGTTTTTTACAGTATTTCATCTTTTATGGATGAGAAAGGAAGCCTGTGGTTATGGCACGGAGATGCAGGGAGCAGAAACTTAGGGGAGAGGAAGCATTCCAAATTAAGCTTACTTGGAATTGAAAAACTAATACCCTCTGCACAATGGAGGAATTACTATCTTCCAGATGTCATAAAATATATATCTTCTTGTCACTTTTATTTCTTGTCTCTCTGACTTTTTACATAACTGTATCGAGCACTGGAAAATAAAAATCATTTTTAAACTTTCTATTTGGAGTGCTTGACAGAAAGCTGGTGGTCTTGGATGTAAATAAGACTCAGAACTAGAAAAGAGGTTGTTTTTCTTTTCTTTTTTCTATGTCAGTTCTTTCTTTTACTTCTTAGACTGATCCATGTCTTGCCTGTTCTTCCTAGTTTCTCTAAGGACCACCTGGATGTCTAGGGTGAGGGCAGAGAGATCCACCCTACAGTGGAAGAGCTCAAAGATCACAGGATGGACCCTGGGGTCACAGACACCAGGAAAAGAGAAGGAAGGAGGCAAGAGAGAGGTGGCAAGATGTACAGTGGAAAAGAAAGATGAAACCAGAATACTGTTGATTGGGATGGCTCAGGGTGAAACCTGGATGCCTGCATGCGTTCAGCTATTAAATCTGAACTTGCACTGTTGCTCTATGAAGTGGGGTCCTGCATTGTGCTCTATGGGCTTCCCAGCAAGAGGCTGAGACTTGTTCGATGAAGAAGTCCAACTTTTGCTGGACTTGCTTTTGCCCTTGGTTCCAGGGTTGGATATGATCAGCCTTTAAGAGTCAAAGCTTCCCCTCGGGAAATGCCAAAATAAACTAGAAACATCAGAAAACATGTTCCCTGTTTAAAGAGGAGATGTTTAATCTTCTTTTTATTCTTTGCTAAGCATTCCCTCCTTCCAGGCTAAATTAAGGAGTAACATTGACACCGCTCCAGGAAAGACATGCTAACCCTTCCGTAAGCTAATTGTCAAGTGATGGTGCCAGCTTTGGGCAGTGAGTTCTTAACTGTCAATAAGCGAAGACAAAGATTAGAAAGAGAGAAGAAGGAGCAGTGAGGACAAGCCCGCGCTCCTACGGCACACACTCACTCACCCGCAAGACTTTCCCAACAGCTAGAAGCACTGACTGGACATCATACACAGATTTATCCATTCCAGCTTCCTCCTTCTTTACCTAGAGTGGGCTTTACTCACTCAGGATCAGGGGAAATGATGGTACAACAAGAGTAAGTGATTTAAAGGTCCAGAGGGAGGAAAAGACAAAATAACTCTGCCTTCCTGATTCCCTGGAGAGTCAAGTCTAACTGGGCAGTTTTCTGGAAGCGGCTTCTCGGGCATGTCAGCAGTAAGTCTTATCATCCAGCGTGTTTGTTCTCAGTCTCTTCTATGCCATGGTTGTTATTGCTATTATTATTTTTTTTCTGGTTGCAGCTCTGCCTTTTAGGATGGCCTAAGGCAGAGCAGGAATAATTGCAAAGTGCTTGTCCTTAATACTCTTTCAACAACGCCCCTCTCCCACTGCCTAACCACAGACCTGGATACTCCTGCTGTCCCAGAGGGACCTGGCCCTCATGGAAGGCAATCCACGTCCTAAATCTGTCCCTATCACCATGAATGTTGGTCCTGGACCTCCCACTTTACAATCCTGACACGTAACTACATAATTGTTTCAGACCTTTTACTTTTCTTAAGCCTCCAGATATTTAACTAAACAGATCAGAGCCACCTAAATACCTCTGTTTTCACCCACCTTTCCCTCCTTCTGGAGTGCCTCTGAGTAAGACCCATTTGTTTCCTGACCCAGGAAAAGAGTCAGGCTCTTGACACCACCCCATCCTTCCAGGTCCTTCAGGTAGATGGTCTACGAATTGCCTCTTTTAGCTATTGAGTCTCTCTTCTTCTGGATCCTTCCCCTCTGGAGGCAGTAACGGACAACTCTCTCTAGACTGAGCACCGTAGATGGCACACAGTATGTATTCAATTAAGATATGTGCTCCATTAATATCTTATTAAATAAGAATATTAAGATATTGAAAAGAATATATGTGGTCCCTCCCTCATGCAGGGCAGCCAGGTTATGCCATTCCAGGGTGCACCATTCTATTTTATCCTGTGTGAATGGTGCCCCTAGAGTTGTACATTGGAATAGTATTGCCCTCAAATACCTGTTCTAAAACAATTGCCGCAGGATTTGCACAATCTGTTTTTAACATGGCCCTATAAAGAATGAGTATCTTCTGAAAACCAGCTTTAAAAATAAGTCCATTCCCATCCAAGAATTTTTCAAAATAGAAGTCAAACACATTCTGCAAGTTTGACTTCCAAATTGAGAGAGAGAAGAAAATAAAATCCATGTACAGATATCTTATCACTTTATTACAGCTCTAAAACTTTTCATCCCATAAAAGAAAACATGTTTGGAGGAATAGCAAAATATTTATGAAAAAGTCTGTGTTGGTATATTGGCTTTAAAAGAAAGAATTCCAAAATCAAATGACCCAAACACTAATCCGATATGTTTGATTTGGGAGTTCTTTGCCAAGACTGGACCCCATGCATGGATAAATCAAGCTAATTCACTGAAACAAATCTTTAGAATTGCCACTTTCTGAACTTCAGGAATCACGAAGGAACCTAGGTGTGTAACCGCACCGGATCTTAGCCTAAGCTCATTGCCAAAACATATAAATACTTCTAGACACTCCTACATGTACAAGAAATCTACTTGAATCTAACTTTTAGAGAATGCCTCCCTTAGATACGTTCACCTGGACACGCTTTACAGACTGCATAATTCCTTTGATGGACAGAGACTAAACAGTGATTTTAAGCAAATAAAAGTTTGGCGTAAAAAAAAAAAGAACGTGGAAAGAATTTAAGGTCCCACACCTACACCTCTATGGAAAAGACAATTTCCTTATTCTTGAGTGGTGTGGCCACCCTGAGCTAAAGGCAGGCCTTGTTTGAGTAGAGAAGTGAGCCTTTCAGCCAATTGTTGGCTAACCTAGAGGGTAAGTTGTACCAAAAATAATCAGTGCATGCCAAACGTGTTGTCCTTCTCTGGATTGGACCTAAGTGGTTGCCACTCCATACAATTCAGTCTTCAGAGAAATTGAGGAGCTGCCCATATGTCTAAATCAGTGACAGTTTAAGAAAGACCAGCCTCTCTCACCCTCGCTGAAAATTTAATGACTTTCTATTGCCTTCTTGTTAAAGCTCAAAATGCCTAGCCTAAAAAAAATAGATGATTCAGGAGAATTTGTGTGTCTCTCTCCAGGTTCACTTCTTGAAAATTTTCCCACATCTAAGTGTGTGCATACATGTGTGCACATACATGTATGCATGTGCCCACACACATACACACTGCACTCTAATATGCAGCCATACAGAACTATGTGCAATATTGGAAATGCCCCACCTTCTCTTCATCTCCACTCCTTTGTATATGCCATTCTCTCTGCTTGCAATAGCTTTCCTTCCTCATGCAGCTGGCTAATTTCTACCTCTCATTTGAGACTCAGCCTCGATGGTGCCTCCTCTTGGAAACTTTCCCAAACCCCCCAGGCCTAGCTTAGTTATCTGTCCTTTGTACTCCCATAGAGCTCTGTGAATACCGCCCCCATTACAGCGTATATTATTGTTTCTTATTTGATTATATTTCCGCCCATTAAGCTATAAAATCTTTGGCAACAAGGACCTCAAATCTGGCCCAGTGAAGACATGTCGACCAAACAAACACTAAATGCTAACTCCTTCCTCTCCTAACCATCCTTCTAATTTCTTTCACTGCTGTCCACTTGAACAGGTTAAAAGAGTAGGTAATTGACATATATTAAGTAAATGGAGAATATTGCAGATAGTGATAATACTTAAATTTCAATCCAAATGATTCTTGATTTCCTTTAGGTTTGTGCCTTGAGGATTTGAAAAAACTAGAAAATCTGCTAAACTGATGCACACAATTCAGTGCAAACTGTATTCAGCTTCTAGGAATGTTCAGAAAGAGGTGTTGCTAACTTGGGAAGGTTTGATGAAAGTTCCCAGGTTTTGATGAAACTAATGAACATAGAAAATGTCAGTGAAAGGAAATAGATGCAGGAAAGGTAGAATGCAGATAGACAAGAGGAAAAAAGAAAAAAAAACCCAACAACACCTGGTTTGACTTCCTTGCACACGAACGGGCCAGGAGCAGAGTGACTTGGTGAGGAATCTACTGTGCTAACAACTAACCTTGGGCAAATCCTTACCCGCTGGCCTGGAGAGCCATCACGTCCTGGTGAACCAACAGCCCCCGGGATACCCTAGACATAGAAAGGACAGAAAAAATTCAGATTCATGGAAATCCATAACACTCTCACTCAGCTTCCCTGAAATAGATCAAGGTCACCAAACAAGGCTAATAGTGTAAAAGCCACCTTTGTGACTGAGAATTTAGACGCAGAAGTTATTCATAGGAAAGAGACGTCCTCCCGCCAAAGCTCACCCAGGGGACCACCAGTATGACCCTCAAAGGGGGCTTAAGGTAAGTGAATACAGGCTAACAGTCTTTAATATAGAAACCACTTATTGCCAAGATCATAGCTGACTTCAGAAGCTACAGCCTTTTTTATCCCCTTGGCAAAGCTCTAGACTAGTTAACTCTAACAGAGTTAACAGTTCGTTAACTCTAACTCTAACAGTTAACTCCAATTCTAATGGACTCTAACAGAAATAATAATAATAATAATAATAATAATACCTGTGGGCCAGGAAGGCCGGTCTCTCCTTTCTCTCCTTTTTCACCCGGCATTCCCTGTATATTCAAAAGTACACAGGGTTAAATTCACGTAGGTAAATTCTTAGGCTTTTCTTTTTCTCCACTGACTGTTCTATCGTCAACATTAAATTGCTTTCACGCTAACATCCAAATATGGTATATTTCACTTCTCGCATATGCTACACCACTTACGTAAGCTTTCCCATGGAGTTGAATGTTTATATATCATGAGAGTTTAAACACAGAATATACAGTCTGATATGGCTAAGCCCATACTGTAAATATGTGGATATGAGTCTTGAATATTTCAGTATTATTTATACTTTAGATTTTAAAGATTCTATCTATATAGCTTTTTGTTTTGTTTTAGCTAGAAATTTATAAGAATGGAAAACCAAACACAGTACCTGGCCAGTAGCAAGACCTCAACAAATGCTTATTAGTAGCAGTAATTGTACGAACTGGCATGTTAAGGCTTTCTAAAATGTGAAAATAACTCTGAAAAGGAAAACATCTTAGCTACGGAGACACAATCATATGTACACAAAGATTGCTAAAAATGTGTTTAAAAGGATCTGTTTGCTTCAAATGTTAATCACAGAGATGGGTTTTATCCTTTAAATCGAGATCCCTACAGTAAGATTAATGAAGATCAGTGAGTGGCATTAAATTTGTTTTCAACGGTTGGAACAGCTTTTACAAAGAAATGCGGTTGTATAAAGTATACTGTTTATAATCTAAAACTCATACTCAGTGCAATGCACTTTGATAGCCATTGAGATAAAGATCATAAATAAATGACTTTCATGAATCTACATCCACAATTACTACAAACCCATAATGAATAACTTATCTTTGTATAATATTTGTTATTTTCTAGATTCTTACACATCCGTTGAGGACGTAGTGAAACAAGAAAAAAGGCCCTATATGTCAAACCCTGTTTTCTTTTCTATAGACAAATGGTGGATATACCTACTCCGAGGCATGTATCTGTTTATAAAAGACCTCCACCATTGAACAAAAAAATTGGCTAATGAACGAACTCTCACTCATTACTTTTATTTCTCAATTTTTATTTTTAGGGGCTGGGAGGGACTAAGGCTCATTATTAAAGCGCAGGAGACAGAAGTTCATTCTTTATATACTCATGGAGAAGTGATAACAATAAAATTCATCTGAATGTTTACACACAACTTACAGGCATTCCTTGAATGGAAAGACCACTTGGTCCTTGGGGTCCAGGGGGACCCTGAGGTCCTGGAGGGCCTGTTTCACCTCGAGGGCCATCTGGTCCCTGTAAGGCAAGAGACGAAAGTCATCCCAGAGATAGACGCTCTGGTACCCAAGAGATATTTCTGCTTAGGGCACTTATAATTTATTTCCTTAAATAATTTTTCCTAAGACATGAAACACGCATAGGATAACAAAATATCAAGCCTCAGCTGATTCACCTCCCAGGCAAAATGTCATCAGTAAACCAAAAGAGTAAACACACACGGGTTGATGCAATTTTTTTTATTCCATAAATACGAATACCATGCCAACTATGTGAGTAACTAGACCCCCCACACTCCATAACAAATCCAAAAGATATCAGCGATTCAAGACCACCCTCCTGGTCTGTAAAGGTTCACACCAACCAGCTGAACTACATTCCCTCCACCTTCACTGTTGTCAACTCCCTACCTCTGGGGCACTCCTCTGCGTTTACAGAAGACTTTGCACCTGGCCTCTGCTTTCTACCTCACCTTGCTCCTGCCATCACCCTATGCTTCCTCAATGTCCACTGAATGACCTACCCTAGGCTCAACATTATTTGATTGCTTTTCTTCCCAGGATCAGGCATTCTTTTCACTTTAGCAACTCTTACTTCTATAGTTTGGACCTCGTGGTTGAGCTAAAGCTACACCAGTTCTGTAACATTAGACCTAGAAAACGTACTTGTCCTCAACCTCTTCTTCTTTCCCTTCTCTCCTTCTGTGACTCCAGTGAAAGCTATTCTATAAGTTAAGGCTTCCAACACCTGGGTACCACCTCATCAGATGTGAGATTGATGAATCCATTACTCAGGACAAGCAACACACTAGAAAAAGCAAAATGATGTAAAGTAGGGGTAAATAATGAGTGCGGCCTGATAAGTTTTACGTGGATGGGGATAACCAGGTGGAAATGGTAGTCTGGGGGTTAGGAGAGGTCTGAGCTGGGACGGATTTTGGAGTAACTGAAGATGTGTTTGTGGGTAAGGTTATTAAGGAGACTGTTGATAGAATTAAAGAGGAAATGGATAAAGATGAGTCGAAAATCAGGTAGAAGGGAGAGGAAGAGAAGCCTAGGAAAGAAGCTGAAATTAAAAAGCCTAAGAATTAGGAAGAAAATGAAGATAGAGGGGTATAGCGGTGTAGGAAAGGCCAAAAGAGGAGAAAATTTCAAATGGGAGTCCAATCATTTCAAATCCTGCAGAGATGTCAAGTAAGATAAGAATTAAACCACAGCCCGTGGACTTGGTAACAAGGTAACTGGTGACTCTAACAGGAGCAATTTTACACTGTGCACTCTCACCAGCAGAGTCTTTGAGGTTCACCCATTTTGTTGCATGTTTCAGTAATTTGCATGTTTGACTGCTGAGTAGTATTGCATTGCACGGATATACAGAAAATTGTTTATTCACCTGTTAACGGACATTTTGGCTGCTTCCAGTTTTTTGCCATTGTGAACAAAGGTGCTAAGAACATTTATATACCAAACAAAAAAATTATTATTTTGCAGGTGAGGATGCAGAAGAACTAAATGAAAACGATTCTTACAAGAAACATGACATAAGAAGAGGGGAGAGAGAAGTAGCCAGATTTTTTTAAAAATGTGATGGGAAAGACACGGAAGTGATTTAAAAATATTACTTAATATTTATAATAGTTTAACAACACATCATTCGTATACTATCGAGGAATTGAGAATGGAATAGAAGAGCAGAAAGGAGGTGATCCCATTTTATTCCGTGAAGTATGAGACAAAAATGACTAGAAGAGACCAGCAACAGGGCTGCTTCAAACTTCTAAATTCTTACTACCTATTTGCTGCCACTGAAATACGAAGCCACGAAATAAGAAATAATACATATTGGAGTTTTCCATTTGGAAAGTATAGTTTATCTGTTCTTACACTCACCACACTGGTGGATGTATGAGTATCCTTTGTCCAACAAGACTTTTTCCTCAAACCACTACATACTTGTATCTGTGATTCATCAAAATCATCACACAGAAATTACCACATCAGTAGTGATCCGATGGGAACGGATAATTAGAGGGAAGGGATGATCTTGAGAATATCAAACATCTATGAACTCCTACTATGTCTTCATGACCAGAACCATCATCCAGTGAGAACGTTAGAAAAGCAATGGGACAATGGTATTAGAGGCATTGGGAGGAGGGAGCCAGAATCTGTGGGAGCTCAGGAGGTCAGGAAGACCCAGTGTATCATTGTCTGAGAAGAGGCTTTCAAACCACTGGCCTTCCTTTTGCACATAAGAGATGGAGCCAAGTAAGACACATCAAGTTTCTGCCTGAGAAAATGCGTCACAATCTCAGAAAATAAAACAAACAAAAAAGGCAATATCTTCTGGTTTGAATTTTGAGTTGGCTACTAGTACTTGATTAATTATCTTCAGCCTTCTTTCATTTACTTCTTTTTCTCCCCCACATTCTGTCCTACATGGCTTTGCTTGTTTCCAATTTGATAGTAAGAAACCTTGCAATGTTCTCTTCTCTATGAATAAATACTATGCAGATTTAACAAGTAACCACATTGAGGCAGTAAGTCAAGCAAGATGGACGGAGAGGAGACCATGTGGCGCAACATGGTAAAAATGAGACAAGGAGTCAAGGAAGGTAAGTTGTATTCTCAAGGCAATAGCATATGATTGCAGATTTTAAGAGTATAATATGACCCAGCATAACTTTAAAGCAATGAATCTGGGGGCAGATGTGAAGAACTAATGAGAAAATCAAGCCACTGGAGCCAAGAGACCAGTTAGAAGATTTGCCAAAAATCAGATAGAAGATGGTGAGGCCTGAACTCAATTAGTGGCTGAGCTTCTGCCAGCCCTTAAGGCGCTTTCATGCAAAGTAGGAAAACATGTGCTTTGACATGACGTGGCATGGCTTGGTTCTCTTGGTTGGTGCCTTTGTACAGTGTACAACTTGAACCACCACACTTGGTGGCCTTGGATAGTGAGAATGGAAAAATAGAGCTGTGTGTTAGATTATACACAGTGGGAAGGGAAAAAGAAGAATCTAAAACCTGCGAAATGACCTGGGAGGGACTGCTGCCTAGTTGTGAACCAGTGCTCCATCAAAGATGCATCTTCGTTGTAGATGGAGAAAGAGAAGAATGTACAAGGGAGAGAGAAATACCTTGGAAACTAAACCACCCAGGTCATTGACACTCTATTTCTGACCCAGAAACCTTTCTTTTCACTAAGTTACTAAATATTTTTTTGATGAAAAAGTACAAGTCTTTAAGAATAAGGGAAAAAGCTTAGACACAATTTTCATAAAAATGTAAGGAGCTTTATATTGCAAAGGTAAATAGTACTTAACTCCAAATTATACTATGTCTAGTTGTTTGTGTGTGTGTGCGTGAGAAAGAGAGAGAGAGAGAGAACATTACCTTTGGGCCCTGTTCACCTCGTTGACCCTTTGGTCCTCGGAGTCCTGGACCACCCTGGCAAACAGATGTTAAGTATTAGCACAAAGACATCTTAAAGCCGTATACTGCATCTATTTTCTTTAAGAATATGGATTATGTAATTTTTATTTTGTATCAAGGCCAACACATTGCGTAATGATATACACTCATCATGATCCTTAATTGGAAATCTGCCGCCCAGACTCACCTCTCCCTGCTGATGATCTCATAGTTTGAGCAAACTTTCTATGCCAAATCCTTTTCAATTAAAAGAAAAAATTACAGGATTTTTTTTTTTAGTGATGTAGGACTATTGTTATTAATGGATGCAAATGATAAAATACTGTTAACCTAAAATTGTGTATGTCTTACACCACAACCTTGAGATTAAATTATTTAAATGGTAAAAAACATAAGAAAATAGTAAGAATTTAATGTTCTTTATTTACACCCTAAAAAGCTAATTAGATTAGTGTTTCTGAAACTTCAGTTATTTGCATTTCCCCTCAAGATTTTTGCCAGATTACTGCACCACCTGCATTATCACTTCACACGATTTTTCTTTATACAGAAATATATGTACACACATAATAAACATATAAAAGTGTATATGTTTTCTTTGCAAACATATATTCTTTGTATTTAGGGGCATATAGGCCCTGTGAATAGTTTTTAATTGACAAATTATTTTACTTAAATGAATATATTTTTGAAAAGCAAATATTACAGCACTACAGTAAATGGGAAAACATATTACTTACTAAGAATAAAAGGTAACCTTAAAAATATACTATAAATGTTATTAAATTTAGCTAGATTTTCTCCCTATTGAAGTCTGTGAGCTGTGGGTTTACGCTTTGTTAAAAAGAGAGATAAACAGGGGCTGGCCCAGTGGTGTAGTGGTTAAGCTTGCATGCTCCACTTTGGCACCCCAGGGTTCATGGGTTTGGATCCCAGGCATGGACCTATGCACTGCTCATCAAGCCATGCTGTGGTGGCATCCTACATACAAAACAGAGGAAGATTGGCACAGATGTTAGCTCAGGGACAATCTTCCTCAAGGAAAAAGAGAAGATTGGCACAGACGCTACCTCAGGGCCAATCTTCCTCACCAAAAAACAAAAAAAGAGAGAGAGAGAGAGAAATAAGTATTAGGCTACATGGGTACCAAACTGAGAATCTCTCTTCTACCTGAGCAGAAGGATTAAAAGATCATTGAAACGGAACAGCTTTCTCACTGTGCGATTCCAGTGTATGCCCTGTCATGTCCATGACTACTCACAATCACTTTGTGTACCATCAGATTGCATCCCTGGAAAAGACTGGGTCAGGTCATCAGGTTTCTTCCAGTTTTTTTTAGCCACTTAAATTCACTCCCTGCCCCAATATCAGTTGGTTGCTTACCTTCCAGATTTTTAAAATATAATTATAAAATTGTATTTTATGCATGTGTTATGTGTATCTATAAAAAAAATTACCTACAGACTTTTTGTGGTATTATTTGATATATACAGACTGCATATTGATATCACACTTTTTTTTCTTTTTGCTGAAGATGATTCGCCCTGAGCTAACATCTTCCTCTTTGTGCATGTGAGCCGCCACCACAGCATGGCCACTGACGGCTCTAGTGGTATAGGTTCACGCCCAGGAACTGAACCCGGGCCGCCGAAGTGGGGTGTGTGGAACTTAATCACTAGGCCACTGGGGCTGGCCTTCACACTTTTTATATAGTTCTGAGCTTTTTAATTTAATATGTTTTAGAGAATTTTTCATGATATAACATATGGATCTAACTTATTCTTAATGAGTTGCATAGTTGTTCAAACTATGGATATATAATAGTTTGTTTAACCATTTGACTGTTATTGGAAATGTAGAGGATTTCCCCATAATTTTTTGCTGTTTAAACAATACTGCAATTAATATCTTTAAATATCCCTTAAGTACAAATGTTAACATTTAAGTGAAAATGTTAATATTTAAGATATCAACAAATAGAACTATAACTGAAATTTGATACAAATACAGATATATTGTCATATTGCACTCCAGAAAAGCCACGCCAGTTTACTCATCTGCCAAGAGTTTAAGAAGGTCCCTGTTTCTCTAAACCTTAGTCAACACTTGATATTGTCAAACTTCACATTTTTACTGTGACTGGTAAAAATAATACCTTAGTCTTATTTTAACTTTAACTTCCCTGAAAACTACTATATTGAACTTCTTTTCATAAGTTTGTCCATTAGCATTTTGTCTCATTGCAGTTACTTATGTATACTTTACTCAGTTTTCTATTGGGTTGGATGTATTTTTCTCTTCGATGTGCAGAAATTCTTCATATATTTGGGTACTACACCTTTAACTATTATAAAGGATGCTAATATTTTCCTCCAGTCTGCCAGACATTGTTGGTTGGCTGCCAAAGAGTCTTCCCTGACTGCCTTCTCCATTTTATATCTCCCACTAGAAAGGCTCAAAAAGACAGAAATTTACTTGCCCAGCCTGCTTCACAACCAGGAATGGGCATGTTAACCAGTTTGGGCCAATTTGATCAAGAAGCAACAAGACTAAGGACAGCAAACTGGGAAGCTGGAACAATCTGTGTCCTGGAGGGGTTGTTGAGCAGCCTCCTTTGCCTTGGGACCATCTACCCCTAAATCTTTGGTTGAGCAAACAAGGAAGGTCCAAATGTCCTAATGGTTTGCACCACTTTACTAGCCAAATTTTCTGTTCCTTGCAGCAAGCCCAATGCAACCTAATTAACATACCCAGTCTGGCACAACTCTTTAATTTTGTTTGTGCATCTTAAATGATTGATTTTTAATGGAAAGTTTTGTTCAAATGTGACTAGTTGACTCACAGATATTCATGCTACAGGCACCATGCCTAAAAACCAGGGACCATTTTATACTTCTATGTTATTTTCCACCTAATCCCAAACCCTCATCACTGAGTACATGACAAGAATTCAACAAGTTTTTGTGGATGTAAAATTTCATCCTTTTAATAAGAAAGGGTTAAGGCTAGGAAAAGGGAATATGGTTATTTTACCCACGTTTCCCTATAGCTCTTTTATAGTGTTATTGGCACATAATACTAATGTGTAAATTCTTGAACGAAAAAATAATCACGACTATGAGAAATCATCAGATAGTGTTTATTACATATTTTGGGGACATTACTTCTTAAATAGTTTATTATACTTTAAATATTTGAAAACTTCAATCGTTTTTCTATTTTACATCACCTTTTCCTCCAAGTCAGAGATCAACCCTTCTCTGTTGCTTTTTACTCATTACAAAGTTTGACTCTTAGGTCATATGTAAATATTTTATAACTTGTTCCAACAGTATTGCAGATGAAAAAACTTGAAAACCCTCCAGCTAAATAAGCTTATTAACGCTGTTTAAACTAAAAGAACATTATTGTAATTAAGAACTGAATCCTTAAGTACCAGGAATGAAGACGAAGCAAAAAAACCAGAGCAGCAGGCATCTGCACGGAGGCTGCCCCCGGGGAGGATGGGGAAGATGGCTGAGGTTGGCTGCAAAGCTTGTATTTTACAGGCACACAAGGCAACAAAATGTGAACTTGGACCTATGATAGATGGGGGGAGGGTAGAATATGAAACATTCTTTAAAGCTGAGGAACTTGAAAGGCTGTACTCTGAATGAGCTAGGGAAAAAAAAGACCCACTAGCAGGTGGATGACCAAGATGTTGTTTCCACTTTAGCTATGGGAGTAGGAAATATCCCTGCCAAGAAATATTCCATGGAAGCTGATTCTCATACAATCAAGGGACCAGAATTCACACTGCTTGTGAAGATCAAAGAACACTCCAAAGTCAAACCCTTAAGGTGGTTCTCGGTTGGTTGTACACCCAGAAGCTTAGCAAGAGCCGAACAGATATTCTCTGGAGGAATAGAGTTCAAACACAGGCTCGAAATATTCCCAGAGATAATGTTTCAAGTAATAGGAACTCAAATAGACACTAAAAAAAAAATCACGAAATACACGTGGAAACAAGTAGCATGAGTAAAACCAGCAGAAAAACAAACGGCAGCATCAGAAGCACATACACTGCAGATATTGAAATTATCAGACAAAGAATATAAACTATATTGAACATATTTAAAGAAAAAATAGTTTTGAAAATGTTACAAAAGAAGAGCCTATATAAATGACCAGAAAGTTTAAAAAGGAACCAAAAATAACTTCTAGATCTGCTACATATAATAATCAAAAACAGAAACAAAATGCATAAGTTAAATAGCATATTAAACATGGCCAACTATAGAGTACACCAAAAGATATATTTGAAGAAATTACATAGAATGAAGCCTGGAGAGACAAGTAGAAAATAAAATGAGAGGTTAAGAGATATGAAAATAAAATTAGAAGTTATAGTGTACCACTACTACTAACTGGAATTTCATAAAAACATAATAGAGGTGATAGGAGAGAGGTAATATTCAAAGAGATAATGACTGAGAATACTATAAATTCAATGAGAAACATTATGCCAATGTATAATTCTTTGTATATGAATTATATATGTGCATCATATATATACAGCATACATATCTACCAATGAATGATTCAAATTCATTAAGCCCAAAGATTTCCAAAAAGGCAAAGCAACAACAACAAAAACAATCCACACAGAGACATATTGCAGTGAAACTTGAGATCACTAAAGACAAAGGGATCTTGAAAGCATCCAGGGAGGAAAGAGTTCCCACAGAACAACAATTAATTAGACTGACAGCTGACTTTTCAATAGCAACAATGGAAGCTACAAAACAGTGTGACAGCATCTACAAAGTGCTCAGAGAAATAACTGCTCATCTAGAATTGTATACACAGTTTATTAGTTTGGAAAGTTGTGTGACTGCTTATCTGAGATCAATATTAAAGGTTTTAGGCAAGATAGAAGGTTTACTATTGTCTTATATTAAAATCTGATCTGGAGGCTGATCCAAAGTGGTGGAGTAGCTGTACCATGTAAGGCAGTGTGAACTCTCAGTTGCTTCTACTTATTGTTCTGCTATGCCCTGGGATATTGTTCATCAAAGTGAATTCACTACCACATGTTCCCAGTCTAGCCTGTTGAGAAGGGTGAAAATGGTTAAGGAGGGCATTTAGTTTTCATTTAAGAAGAACAGCCAGGGAGCCTGCATACACCCTCTCTCTCATTAGCTGGGACTTAGTCATAAGGTCATAGTTACTTGCATAGATGCTAAGACATCAAGTCCCTAGATGAATGGCCATGTACTTGGCTAACATTCAGGGGATTCTATTGTTAAAAAGAAGCAGTGACAATGAATGCGGAGGACAATCAGCAATCTCTGTAACGACCATCAAAATTATCTTTTGATAACATAGGAAATTTTCATTTTCAGATGAACAAAAATTAAAAATTTACTACCAATAGTTTCCCATTAAAGGAACATCTAACGGATGGCTTTAGGAAAAATAAAATCATACCAGAAGACATCATGAGCAAAGAAACAGCAAATGTGTAGGCAAGTCTTAACACATATTAATTTATAACAAGTGATAATAATAAAATATCTAATTTGTGACATTATTATTGCTTCTCGGCCATTTGGCTAACATCAACTGTAGTATCTGTTCTTATCAGTTTAATTTGTGATATTAAAAAAGTACTAAAATACTGGAAAGAAACAGCACATAAATTATAAAAAGGATGATCCAAGAGAAATGAACTCCAAGAATACCACGTTGGTTGAAAGAAGGGAAGAAATCTTGGTTCTTTTTAGATTTTGTCAAACTAAATATGTCTCCTAAAATTTCTAAGTTAACTCTTAAAAGAAAAAATATAGAGACTACAATTTCCAAACTAGTGGAGAGGAAAGGAAAAGACTGAGAATAAAAGCAAAAAGGCAAAAAGTGTAAATAAACAAATAAAACCTCAATCAACTAAGAAAGCCACATATACACTATGTGGGAAAATAGAAAACAAAAATTAAGGTGATGGATATAGAAATATAAACCCAAATGGGTCAATTATTACAAACAATAGAAAGGACTAAACTCTAAAAAGAAAGCTTTTAAAGCCGGACGAAAAATAAAATCCAGACATATGCTATTTAAAGAGACACATCTAAAATATAAGACATAGAAAGGCTTAAACTAAAGGATGAAGAAAATACATACTAAGAAAATAATCCAAAAGAGAAATATTGACATAGCAAGTCACTAGTAAGATAATTGCTGTGTTTTTTGTTTTTTTTTTTGCACATTGTAATACAATCTCAGGACATATAACACAGAATTACAAAGAGAAATTGAGAAACTGACAATTGGAGTAGAAGATTTTAAACATCTATCTCTGTAATTGAAAGACAAAGAACTAGCACAGATAAAGAAGATTTTAACAATACAATTAATGATTTACTTTACTGATTATTTATATACAGGATTCTGAACTCCACAGTTAAAGAACACAAATTCTTCTAAAGCATACATGGAACATCTGTAAAACTTAACAAAAGGCCACAAAGCCAATATCAACACATGTCATAGAATTGGTACTGTACAGACTGTCTGCCGTGACCAAGTGCAATAAAACTAATACGTCAATAAGGAAAAGATAACAAATATCGCACATATGATTAGAAATTTAAAGACACTTCTATGGAGAAAAGGGAACGCTTGTGCGCTTTCGGTAGGAAGGTAAATTGGTGCAGCGACTGTGGAAAACAGTATGGAGCTTCCTCAAAAAATTAAAAATAGAACTGCTGTACAATCCAGCAATTTCACTTATGGGTATTTATCTGAAGAAAATGAAAACACTAACTCAAAAAGATAAACGCACGCTGTGCTCACTGCAGCATTATTTACAATAGCCACGATATAGAAACAACATGAGGGTCCAGCGAAGACTGAATGGATGAAGAAAATGTGGTGTATATATACGATGGAATATTATTCAGCCACAAAAAACGAGTGAAATCTTGCCATTTGCAACAACATGGATGGACCTTGAGGGCATTATGCTAAGTGAAATAAGTCAGACAGAGAAAGACAAATACTGTATGATCTCACGGACTCTGAAAAAATACCACCACCACAACAAAAGCAAGCTCATAGATACAGAGAACAGATTGATGGTTGTCAGAGGCAGGAGGTCAGGGGTGAGCAAAATTGTGAAGGGAGTCAAAAGGCACAAACTTCCAGCTACAGAATAAGTCAGTCAAATACATAGTTGCATGTATGTAATATACGTAGTCACATAACGACTATAGTTAATAACATTGTTGCATATTTGAAAGTTGCTAACAGGGTAAATCTTAAAAGTTCTCATCACAAGAAAAAGAATTCTGTAACTATATATGGTGACTGATGTTAACTAGACTTATTGTGCTCATAGTTTTGCTATATATACAAATACTGAATCATTATGTTGTACACCTGAAACTAATATAATGTATGTCAACTATATCTCAATAAAAAAATTTTTTTAAATAAAAATAAAAAGATACTTCTAAGTAAATCACAGCTAAAAGAAGGGTAAAGAAAAATATGAGATGATAGCTCACAGAAATATTAGATTTAACTATATTAGAATTAAAATTTCTAGACAATATCAGCTCCCGTAAACAACAATAAGAAGCCACAGACTAGGAAAAGATATTTGCGAGCCATATCATTAATAAAGGATTAGTGTCCAGAATAGATAAAACCACCTACAAATCAACGGGGAAAAAAACCCACACAACAAAAAGCCAACACAGTTTATAAACAGGTGTTTACATAAGGAGAAATCCAAATGGCTCGGAAACAAATGAAAAACGGCTCAATCTCATTAGCAGAGAGGGAAAGTCATATTTAAAATAACAATGACATAGGATTTCAGAGTCATCAGATAAGCAACACCCAACAGTGCTGGTGAGATGCCAGGAAACCAGACCTCCTACTTGCAGTTTGTGGGAGAGTATATTGGGACAACCATCTTGAAGGGCAACTTGCGGTGCTCATGCAATTGAAGATGTAACTTCCTTACTCTCCAACAAATCTAAGTGTTATTTCTAGAGCCAAGAGACATACAAAGGATGTTGACTGTAGCAATATCTGAAATAGGGAAATACTCCATAGTAATGAGTCAAGAAACTGTAGGTTATATAATAGAATACCTTACAGCAGGTACAATGAATAAACTAAACAATGTACATTGAACCTTGATAAAGTTCAAAGACATACTTTTGGGTGAAAAAAGCAAGCTGCACACGGTTGAAAATAATTCTTTGTTTTCAATTCCCCAATTACACTAAAGGCAACTCCTTACATTTGAATGAAGTTTTATAATGCACAGAATACTTTTATACATATTATGTCATGTGTTTCTCACAATGCTAGTCACAGGGGTGGGTGCTATTTTACATATGAGGATGTGGAGGTTCACACAGTGGTTCCAGGACGTGCCTAGTCTAACTATTTAAATTTAATGCTTTTACCGTTACTCTACATCTGCTCCTTTAGGATAAAGAGTCTTGTTAAAATAAAAAAGAAAAAGAAAAAGTATTTGGGTTCTATATACAGAGCTTAAAGAATGTTCTATGTGCCAAAGATAAAGGAGAAACTGCTGGGACATATTTCAGATACATGCAGCAGGTTCACTTTTTTGTTCAGATCAGGAAATGTGAAATGACGAAAAATCATGTTGGTAGGGCCAACCTGGAGTGAACTTTGACATTGCAAGCCAGCTGTCAGCGTGGGTAAGCTACTGCACGCGTGCTGACTGGGCCTGGCTGCCTCTGGAAAGCCAACGTGCAAGGACCAGTTGGGCATCAGAATATTCCTCTTGCAAAGAGTGGATTTCTTTATGTGCTCCTGCATCTTCTCCCTGTTTTCTTTGCCTTTCTGCCTTGATATATTTGCCATTTTCTAACCACAGACCAGCTATATCATATTTACCTTAAAGGAACACTAATAACCCCAGTTAAGCAGGTTAGACATAAAAATGAGCATTTAAACCTGTTAAAGAGGATTTATCATGGTAAATTCAAAGAACCAGATAGTGCAATTATATACATTTTATATTTTACAAAAATGTTTTCTTTCTCTTCCGCCTTCCCTTCCTCTCTCTCTCCCTCCCTCCCTTCCTTCCTCTCTCTCTCTCTTCTTTTCTCTAGGAAGTTCCAGTCAGTAGTGGAGAACTTCATGCTCAGATGGGGTACTTTTCCTGGTGAATTCGAAATCCTCCCTTCACATGTAAATTTTGATACAGAATGGGCAAAGGGAGGGTGTGCAAATCTTACAGGTGCAAGTAGAAGGCTAGTGTTTGAAACAGTCACACTGAAGATAAACCTCAGGAGTTTAAAAGCAAGATTTTGAATATGAGAGCTAGTATGGCATAGTGGTTAAGAGCACCATCTCTAGGAGTCACGGAGACCTGGATTTGAAGAGCAGCTCCTCCAAGCTGTGTTCTTTAGGCAAGTTACTTAACATCTCTGTGCTTCAGTTTGCTCATAGGGTTAAGCGAGTAAGTATTTAGCACAGTGGTGAGCACATATTAGACAAGCAACAAGGGATAGCTATAAATATTATTAAAGAACATTTAAGCCCAGACTAGGCAAGACTTACTGGTGGGCCTGCTGGTCCCAGAGGCCCTTTACTGATTTCAGAACAGGAGCAGGAATGTGGAAGCTCTGGGCAGGTCTCCTCGTCCCTCTGGGGAGAAAAAAAATAGCATAACTGTTAACAAGATAGTCTATACAAATGGCTTTATGGACTTAAAGAAAACACTTTGATTTAAGACATTTAAAAAAAAAATTTAAGTGAGTATTAGTCAAGAAAGGAAGAGATTGTTCTCTCCTGACCACAAAATCTTTTCTTTAAAGAAAAATGAATGGGTGTCTAGTGAGCCATTGATAATAATCATTACCAAAGGACTTTGATAAAACCAGCTTGGGAATATAGGTTAAGAAAGTAAGGCAGAAGAGGCTGCAAAGGAATCCTGGGTACTACTTAATTCAGGTGAAGTAGTGGTACTCTATGAACTAAAGGTCCTGAAAACTTTCTTTGTGTTACTATATTTTTTCCATTTCAAACGATAAACGAAAACACCGGAAAAGTCGATCGAAACAATCTCATCTATAATAAAGCAAACAAAACAAAATAAAAGCAGTGCTTGAAGACATCATTAATTTCCTGTAGCAATTTTAACTACTGCTCACATTCTGTGGGTGAAAATAAAAGAAACATCACAGCATCAATCTAAAGCTTTGGGATAGGAGGTCATTTTTCTTCTCTTGGGGAATTCTGTTGTCATGTGACACTACAAGATAGATTATGAATGTCAGGCTGCGTATATCTGAATGAGTTGCTGGGTGTAGAGGAAAGCAGAGTACCCGCTAACAGCTAGTGAGCAATCTGCGAATACCATATTCAGAGCAGGGGCCAAAAAGAAGTCTGCACTGGGATGAGAGACTGTAGAACTTCATAGAGTTCATCGGTCCCTTAGGATAGAGAGAAAATGAGCTTCTTTATTTAAGACTTTGGGGGAAAGTAAGATTAGAGCAGATGGAGCACAGATGATAATTAAATTATCAAGTTGAAAATAATCTCAGTGTCTAAAATATTCACAAAAGAAACTGCAAAAATGCTGAGCAAAGGGCCTGTAAGCTACTGCACATGCTTTTCTCTAAATGTTGGACAATAGTCAAAGCTTTCAGCTCATTACAGGAAACTTCCCCGCTAACATATCTGGCCTGATATCTGGGCAGCTAGAGTGAAATTCAAACTTCAGTACCCTGAAAGATCCCCCAAATAAGGCTGACAGTAGATCTCCTGTGACCAGAGACTCAATAATGGTTTGGCCATTGATGTCGACTGTGTCTCCATTCATGTCTTCCTATCATGGAATTTACACATTTTCAGTGACAGGAATGAAAAGAAAATCTCTGAGAAGGTCTGGGTCCTTCCTAGGAGCAATGATCACCTTTTGCTTGATACAGCACAGGATTCTGAGTGTTTCCCCTTCCTATTTCCAATCCACCTGCACTTCAGCATAACAGCACAGTGTCACTCATTTGATTCCTCACCAGAGTTTACTTTGAAATTTATTTTGATGAAGAAAGAGTAAGTTATTTCCTTCTCAAACAGAGTCACCATGAATCTACTGCCTGCAATAGATGATGTGATCTGGGGTACGATCTTCAAAAAGCAAATCTCTTAGACCTTATGAAGGTTTCTCCATGCCCATTCTCCAGGTCTAATGATGAAGACATGACTACTGTCATCCACTTCAGCTCACTGGTCCTAAGGATCCTAAGATAAGAACCTATTTGTTATATATACAGGGATACCCCCATGAATTAGACTTGGTATTAATAGCCAGGAAAAGTTTGGTTTTCTAGTAGCATTGCATAAGTTATATAGATTATGACTATGATTCCAAAACTGTGTGCCAAGATGCCCTGGGGCACAAAACAAACTCACAGGGGCACTGTGAATGTTTTAAAAAGAGAAACAGCAATATTTGGCACCCATTGGACTTTGTATGAATAAATAACTCAAGGTAGCTCACAGTTTCAACATTAGATTTTAAAATACTTCTTTTGATGATGTCATCGATTTGCAAATCTGCTTTTTGGCAGTTGCTGCGATGGAAAGCAAGCACCATGGGAAACATCATTGTGGAAAAAGGAGTGAGGATGATGACGTCCAATCAGATTCCAAGATAGGAGAAACTGGGTATTCCCAATAGGCATGCACACATGCCATTAGTAAGTAATTGTGGTTATTTAAGAATAAAATTAAAATGTCATTTTCTCTTTCAATCTATGTGTATTCTTTTTTCACAGGGCTACTGAGTTGTTAGGACATAAATACTTATTAAGATGTTTGGACCTAATTACTTTATATATGGAATTATTAGGTATTCCTTTTGGCTGAGGGGTGCCATGAAAAAATTATTGCAACACTAAAGGCTTCACGAACCAGGAAATTTGGAGGCATCTGGACCACAGCATGCCCTGGAGTTCTACAGTTCCCACCATATATGTTGGTGTGTCCTGCTGATTTCAGGCACACCTCCTTCTTAACCTGTTTCTAATTTTCATTATCATCACAATGAATTATCTCTGATATGAATTTTGCAAAACAGCATTCCATTTTCAGAGAAAATTAAATACAACTCCAGAAAATTTCAATAAAGAACAGCCACAAATAATGAAAGAAGAATTCTTACCAGGGCTGGCAGTTCACAGCATTTGTCTTCATTGGCCCATGATGTGGAACAAACGATATCAAACATCTGTAGCTGGAACTGCAATTCAAAGAGAAAACTGTCCTTCAATAAAAGATGTATAGATACATTGTGTTTATAATTAAAAGATTTCATTTTATGTATCACATAAGAGAACACCAATATATTTATAACACAAAATTACAGTACATAAATAAAAAAGTCGTTCCAACAATATCAAACTAATTTTGTTCCTAAAAACATACAGTGATTTAAGACTTTGTCTCTAGTTACTACATCCACCATCCAAAGTCCCTTATTTATCACAACCTCCCCCTCCCATCTCTGCCTAAAGAAGCTTAGCTCCTCTGTTGAAATCTTCCCTGCACAGCCCATCAGACTTACTCCAACGTCTTCTGTACAGCACTCCATATGTCTCTTTCATAGCACATCCCCCACCACACAATTATTTCTATTATCTCCCCCTTAGACTGTGAGCTCTTCAAGGGACAGAGAACCACTTATTCATCTGTGTGTCTCCATCATATTATGTGGCATGTAGTAGGTATCATGATGTTTATTGAATTAATTCTGACTTCAATCATTTATGCACACATTCAGCAAATTTTTCTTTACTGCATAATGCAAGCCAGATACTCTCTAGACCTTTAGGATACGAAATGAACAAAATCAGAATCCTGCCATCAAAGATCTTACAAGGAGTGAGAGACAGGCACATGAATACTGTTTACAATGTGCTAAATGTCATGTCAAATTCACATACGGTATTGGGAGAATGTGCGCCAAGTGTATTTTTATTTAAGCTATTGATCATGCTATAAATAGTCTTCTACTCATGTATGTTGGCGATAACTCAATGCACATTTTGAAATATACAGAAACATCATTACAACAGATTAAGGGCTAACACTGGCTTCATGACCCAATCATTTCTAATATTATATTTCTTCCTATATTATTTTCAAATATTAAAAGTGTCATGAATTACAGAGCTGGGAGAAGGAGGAAGTTCTTTTCATTTTAAATCTGCAACCTTCCTTCAGCAAGTGGTGTTTTCAGCAAGAGCTAGAAACTCTTGGTGCTTTATTTTCTCCTAAGGAATACTACTTGCCCCCATCAAGGGTCCCCTTGCTGAAAAGGAGAATGCCCAAGCAGCTAGTCCTGCTGAAATAGTTCACTAGCAATGCATGCAGCATCACAGAAGCCTGCCCTCTCTGACAGAAAGAGAATCAAGTCAGGCTTTCTCTTGTTATACTCAAGAAGAACGTGCCTTGCTGCAAACATCCTTCCCCAAGTGAGTTTTGCACAATTATTTGCAAATAACCCTTAAATTTTGAAAGCAGATCCATGAGTCAAGGCATCATGTCTTCTTGTTTCTAGACACAACTATTGAGTTGTTTGAAGAAATAGGTGCATGGCTCACTATCTTTTTTTTCTAGATTAAAAAAGTTTGTTTCCCAAAGGGTATGGTATCTGAGTCTGGGCAGGACAACCACACAACAAAATTACGATCATTAAAAAATTAGGTTTTAAAAATTAAAACATTTTTAAAGAGCCAGATGGTCTGAGTGGAATCCTTGAATCCTTCACTCACAAGCTAAGTCGTTAGGAACAAATTATTTAATGTGTTGGAGTCTCAAGTTTCCTAATCTGTAAAATTAGTATAATAATAGTAGCTTTTCAATAGTAGCTATTTACTAGTGTAATAATAAGAGCTATAACAATAAAATGAGTTAATATAGGGAAATATTGGGGCCAGCCCGGTGGTGCAGCAGTTAAGTGCGCACGTTCCACTTTGGCAGCCGGGGGTTCGCCGGTTCGAATCCCAGGTGTGGACATGGCACCGCCTGGCAAGCCATGTTGTGTGTGGTAGGCATCCCACATATAAAGTAGAGGAAGATGGGCACGAATATGAGCTCAGGGCCAGTCTTCCTCAGCAAAAAGAGGAAGATTGGCAGCAGATGTTAGCTCAGGGCTAATCTTCCTCAAACAAACAAACAAAAATATACATATAGGGAAATATTGAGAACAGTGCCCAGAAGATGGGTATTATGGAGAATAAATATCATTTGAGTGCAACATGTACAGTTCTTTCATAATTGAATTCTTGAAGGTGTAGGAGTATATAATACAAAGGCGAAAAGAGTAAAATCAAAATGAAAGTGATACAGTATTGAGGATAGAAATAGAACAATAGCTTGTTTCCACAATAATGATATCTGTTTAATGTTTTGGTTGAGAAACATTTTAGCAAATCACAACAATAATAGCAGCAAATATTTGTTGCAAACCTACTAGGTGCCAGGCCCTATCCTAAAGATTTCGTCTATAGCATTTAATCCTCAGGTCACCAATGTGAGGTATAATAGTAATGTGAACCCCATTCTGCAGATTAGGAGCTAGGATGAAAGACCCCAAGTAATTTTAGCACATGCTGAAAGCCGAGTTCTACTTGGGATGTGAACATCATACCTCATTTTCTCGTGGCTCATTTTCCAGTGAACAGATCTTTGATGTAACGTTTACAATCCAGATATTCCAGTCTAACCCTACAAAGCCATTTGTCTGGGGACATTTATTAAATGGGTCCCATTATGACGGCATTAGATAGAGTCAGTTAAATCTGTAAGTCATTCATCCATTAAGAAATTTTCCATTTCTGAATAGAGTTCCCAGTGTAAAAACATTTTAATGAATGGAAAGATTTATTTAAAGCACAGCTCTTTCACTAGCCCCAGTATACACTAGACTTTCTATAAGTTTTTCAAATAAATGTTCACCAGCTAATCACCTATGACAGCATAATGTCTACACACAAACCTTTGGCTAAACTTCTTCTGCCCTACTGAGTTATTAGGATTCTTACGAGCTTGTCTTGTTTATTCAGGGGTCGAATGCCTACTAAGCGCTGAATGAAACCGATACGATCATTTGAGGAATGCTCCTCGTGGGCCGTCTTTTCTTTCTCAAGTTGGATGAGGTCAGCAGCCTTTTTTTGTGTGAGCACAACAAATTTATTCATAATTGTTTTGCATCCATAATAGTTTGGATTCCTCAGCCTTTATTTAGGGACTTCTTTCCCAAGGCACATTTCTGGGGATTGATTAAAAAAAAAAGCCCCCTGGCTTTTATTCCAAAAGCGATGACACACATATTTGTGCCTATTATGTAGGAAACAGTACAGAGACGGTATGTTGAAAGATCTTATATTCAAGTGCCTGTAAATCCGAGACAATGTGGTTAAAAATAAATCATATCTCAAGAAACTAATGCCAAGAGGCAGCCCCTTTTTACTGCTGTAACTTTTGTCCTTTTTAACTAACTGAACATTATGAAAAATATATCTATACTAAAAAAAAAGAAAAAAGGAGAGAAAAAGACGCCTAATTTCCTACTTTCACTTGTTACAATCTCTTTCAAGGGAATACTTAGCCAATTACAAATGCTTGTTTTCCATTATTGGGCATTTTTTTCTGGGTCTAGCACAAAAGGCAAGTCATTTGGGGTCAAATGTTAGCGTGAATATAAGATTAAAATATTTCTCAGTAGTTGAGTCACTGCGATGTGTGAATAGGAATCAAAACGCACCCCCAGATCCACTTTTCACTCAATACCAGATTTTATCATGTTTCTTTCCAGCATAACCTAAGATGATAATTTGAAGTCAAGCTGCACCTGAACTTACGCAAATATTTAGAGAGCTTTACATTGCACGAGAATAGCAGAGGCAGGTTACTGTGAACCCAGCCCATCTTCTGCTTTTAATTTGGTGTTTAACTTTTATTGGCTCTACCTCAAAACTAAGATGTATTAAGCATATACCATTTGTCAGCTATTGAACATAATATTTTTACTTGTCCTCAATTTGTTGAATTTAAGGAAAACCATAAGAGCACTAATTAATTTAGGAAATGAAAATTGACAGCTATTGTACTCATTGGTAGTAATTAGAATGTTTGACACACTTTAGGGGAATATTTTGATCACATTTACTTTCAAGGTCATAATTCAAATAACGATGAGTCTTTGAACTTGTCAGTGAACAGACAGGGCATATGGTGACTGGTTCAGGCCAGACTCCCTGCTCTGCCTTAAGCTGTGTGATAATCAGTCTCTCCCAGTGGAAGACAGCTTAGAACGGGAGGCAGGTAAACTTATGAGATACAGTCTCATATCTCACTTTCCTCACTTTGAAAAGGGATCTCTCTCTAGCTTCGTCAAATCTCAGTTTCTGCATCCACAAAGTGGAGATAATGTCTCTCTTCCTAGGGTTATTGGAAGATTAAATGAAATAATCTCAGAAAAGTGCATACATTAGGCATGCAATAAATACTAGCTACTATTATCATTTTAAGGATTAAAAGATATAAGTCACGCAAAAATACATTCTCCTGCAATCTGAAAACACTTGTTTCTATAGGATCATTGACTAGCCTACTGTTGATTCCTACATAGAAGCTTTAACTCAGAAAATGAAATTGTAAAAAACTTCATAACACAACTTGTATTTGTCTTTATTTACACAGCAGAGGGCTAAACAAATGTCAATTGGATAATTCTATGTGTTAGATTTGAAAAGGTGGAAGGAAGAAAGACCCTAAGAAACACGATTCTACGCAAGAGCTAAAAATTTTTCTAGAATCATCTCTGATTGGCAGCATTATAATTTTGTTAGGTATCAGAAAAAGTAGAATAAACTTCTTAGGAGAAAGAAGATTAGAGAGGAGAAGCACAGTTGTTAAGTTTCTTCCCACATGTGTTTTGACGGCTGAGTTAAGCCTGATTATGAATTTAGTCCCACTAGGGACTTCCGCTGCCTGTAAAATCTTGCATTGCTGAACACAGTTGTTTTCATTACTCACTGAGTAATTTCAATACAGTAGTTACTGTATCTCTAAATTCATTAATCTCTCCTCCACTCAACTTTGGTTTAAAAAGAATGTATTTTCTTTAAAGACTGAATATTTAGTTTTTCCATCCTCTGGCATTTCTCAAATCATTGCTGAATTTGTCAGGAATGCTGACCTATAGACTACTAGTCAGTCTGTCTCATATGATAATTATTCCTCCTGGAATAATTCCACACTTGCACATTATACATTCCCTTTTGCTGGGTATTGGAGTACAGATGTATATCAAGATTAAATTAGCAATCTGTGATTTCTAAATTGAAAGCTGAACATGGAAGCTTTTCTCTTGCTTTGCACTGAAACAAGTAATAACCCAAAAAGCAAGTGAGTTTCCAATCACATTCTTGAGATCTAATCTAATACCATCCATTTCAACATAATCAAATTCTTCCATAAGTGGGCAGACTGAAAATCTATTTAGTAATCCTTTGTAGACTTCTAGATTCTAACAAAAGCCGTAACTATTTTCCTCCTAGTCTTACAAAGAACTCTTTAAAGTGACTTCTATAAATTCCCCTTTGTCTACTACTGGTTGGAAGTTACCACAGACGGTGCTCTGTTTAATTGCTTTTCTTCCATGGCTAAAAAGTAAAGATTTATCGCCGGTAGGCCTAAAATCTACAGGCATTTTTGCTTTCGGAAATAAATTCTTTGATATTTAATTGGTCATATATTTCTAGTAAAATTATTACATAGAGTGTAATTTGAAATACAATCATTGTAATTGTAATCAAAACTGTAAATGTAAGATACAAATTATAATTAGGAGAGGGTATGATATATATTACTGGACTGTTGTCAATCCACACGTGGAAAATAATATATGCAAAACAACATTTCAAGAAAAGACAGGATACAATTCAAATAGATGACGTTCTCTTTAATTTCTCTCAATGTTTCTTGAGAACTTACTCTGTTCATATTTCATTAGATACTGTGATGTGAGTTAGAAGAGAGTGGATGCAAATGAAGACCATGACATGGTTTCTATTTCGAGAGATTTATACTCTGGCTGGAGAGGTCAAATGTAGATATATGAAAGAGCGTGAAAATAATATATGACTACAAATAATCAAGTGTTAACCAAGTACTAGAGGTTTAGAAAAGGTGAGATGGAGAAGGTATTATTGACGTCCTTCAATAGTAATAGCTGCACTTCATTAAATGCCTACTAAGTGGCAGGGATTTGATATGCATTATTTCTAAAATAAAAAAAAAGAAGAAGAAGAAGTGATTTGGGCCCAGAATCTCATACACCTAAAATTGTTTCTCTTTCTTAAATTAGAGTCTATTCATTCATCCATCCAAGCATCCGTCTATATACATCCATTTATCCGTACAAGATATGACTAGTTTGCTAATTCTGGAGTCTTATAATTCTGGAGTGTGCTATCACAAAAGTATCTTTCATGAACAGAAGATGGTGCATTTCTAAATCAGCATGAAATACTACACATTAAGAGGAGACAACACCTCAATATCATATAAACATTCTTAAAAGTCTGTTACCGTTCCTGAAAAACAGGGAGCCTTCCTCAGCTTTTAGAATATTCTCTCTTTCCAAACATCTAATCCATACTTCTCTAAAGCAAAGTAGAGACAAAAGCACTTTTAAAGATACTTTTAAAGTGTTCAATTAATTAGCACACATCCACCAAGGTGTGAAAGCACCAATGTCCTCCTACGAGCACAAAGATTTCGCTTCTATTGTGACCACAAAGAGAAATGCCATGAAATAGCAGTGTCCTAAAGTAATCACTTCACCACTCAGGGACTCTTCGCTGGTGTATAAAGTGAACAAGTTATGAGAGAATAGTGGAATTGACCTGTGCTCCTTGAAGCTCCCTTAGGGACCATTGGTGGGTGTAGACACCTGCTACCCCATGTCCCCTCTCGCATCAATCAGCGTGGCTCTGTTTTAATCTTATTTATTTATTTGACATTCTAGAAGATTTCATTTGTGCAAAGCAATCTTCAGCTTAAAAAGACTTTGGGAACCACCAAGTCTTTCTAAAGTTCCATATAGCTGGCTAGTTCTCCAGAGCTGTGAAAGTGCACGACAGTAACAGTGATTCACAATTAACTTGATTTTTCTGTCACATAGTAGAGAAGTGTAGATTAGAAGAGTTGGAATTGTTTACAAGATAAAGTACCCTCCAGGCTAATTGGTTCTAATTATAGAAGGGCTTCAATTAGAGAATGCTGCTAATTAGCTGTGAACACATGGTGTTAAAACAAAAGCTTGTGTATACTGTTCTTTTTTGTGGGTAGTCAGTGAAGGGAATGTGGTTTCTTTGCCAATTGGAAGTCTCCCAGTCTTACATTCCATATTGGATGATGAAAAATATATTATCTTAGATGATTTGTTACTTAAATAACTATTAATGATTAAAGGGTAAACTTCTCATCAACAATAGCAAAAACCTCATTTTAGAATATTCAGATCTAACCCACATGAGAGGCTTATGTCAATTTCCCATATATAACAATCACATATTTTGCCTGGATTTCTATTTGCTTATATAAATGACTTTCATTTACAGTTTGGATTCTCACGAACAAACTATTTATGTCACAACCATGTGATGAATATTTTACTATTTGAATTTTAAAATGAATTTAGACAACAAACTAGCCCAATTCCTGGAGCATTCTCATTATAACATAGCAGAAGCATACTCCCAAGAGCTTTGAATGTATGTTTTAGTTCATTTAAAGAGAGTGTTATCTATTTATCCATCCATCCATCCATCCTTTTACCAGACTTTGCCCCTGGAAAATAGATAATTATATTTTAAAATATTTTTTTTCTATAACAATAACACAGATTCATTTGTTCATTCACTTACTGGTGCAGAGTTTCCATTTGGTCCTCTTGATCTAACCATTCTCCCTAGGACTTCCACACCATCCGACGTGATATTAGCTGACGCATTTATTGCCTTCTCACCCACTTGCTTGCAGTCAATAACCACTTTAGCCAAAGTCTTGTTGACAATAATGTGCAGCTGGGTAAAAGTAAAAATGTTTTAGGAGGTAAGAAACAAGAAGAAATATCAACCAACTTTACATAATTGCATGATTCATCACTAAAAAGTATGAAAGAGAAGGGATTCTGTCACTATGTATTTTGCTAGAGGAAAAAGGTTCTATTTTTACCATCTGCATGATTGTCCAACATTCAGGCATTATCTCTATTTTTATTTAGTTAATACTTTTTTAAAATGATTTTGAAAGGATTCACTTTTTAAAATCTAGCCTTCCTCTAAAGCAGCAACATTTCGACGTCACAGAATTGTTGTACTAGTTGTGCCTTTCTGAATGCACCTTAAAATAAACATGAAAACATTAAAACTAAAAAATGCTGATTTACCAGCAAAAGTTATCTCAGGTACTACCAGTAGTTGGCAAACCTCACTTTGAAAACATTTGTTTAATTTCGGGTGAGGAGAGGAGATCTAGAATCTGAAGGGCAAGGAGGAAGGCTTTCTGGTCACTTCAGGTCCAAATGAAATAAAGTCCTTTGGCTTGATGTATGTGGTTTTCTGAAACTGAAATCTCTAGAATCTTAAGGTCCATGGTAATATATTCAGGCGTCTACACATTCTTTGTGAGGAGTCGTAAAAATTTATCTTATCATGTACGTAACAGTCAAAAGTAGGGGCTGGCCTGGTGGAGTAGTGGTTAAGTTCACACACTCAGCTTTGGTGGCCCAGGGTTCACAGGTTCAGGTCCCGGGCATGGACCTAGCACTGTGCATCCAGCCATGCTGTGGCAGCATCCCACGTAAAATAGAGGAAGATTAGCACAGATTTTAGCTCAGCGACAATCATCCTCAAGCAAAAAGAGAAAGATTGGCAACAGATGTTAGCTCAGAGCCACTCTTACACACACACACACACAGTAAATATATGCTCGATGAATCGCTTTGTAAGCCAGTTCTGCCATGAAATTTCAGTGCTTATATATGCATTTCAGTTTATGATGGCGCTTGCCTCATGAGTACTACCTGTTTGCAGCAGATTACTTGTTTAGTGAGCTAAAAGAGTGAAATTAATAGGCAAATAATGATTTCACATCAAGTAAAAGCCAAAAGTTACAAATAGCTGCATAATGGAAGGTATCATGGTAGTTCAAAGAGAAAAAATATTAGGCAATGTTCATGGTTATAAGACACACGGTTCCAGCTGCTAGGACTGTATTTGTATTGTGAGCAGAGGTTGAATGTCACCGAAATAATGTCATCTTTCGTATTAAAATAGTGTTACTTTTAACTTTACTGGTTTTATTTAATCTTCATTTATTTTTGTTTCATTATTGCATAGGAACTGAAAGCATAAGGATTTATACCAATTTTTATTTCATGTTTTATTTAAGTTATATCATGATAAAAAATAATTTAAGTCAACAGTGGAGGCTCTAGAGAATTCTCTTTCCTTCAAAAAGGAGTTAACCATTACTTATCTGGAGAAATACTGCCGGAGTAAATCCCCCACATTACTTGTTTCCTATTAACATTTCTTTTATGATCATTTAGAAGGGTATAATTTGACTCTTGTGTGTTTTTGCACCTTGCAACACTTTTCATCATTAAATTAGAGAAATTTTCATACTGGGTGGTAGACAACTTAGCATATAATATTCATGATTTAGGAACTGTGAGCTTGTAGGGAAATTATTCATATGATTTTTTTTAAAAAAAAAAACTTTTGCTGTACAAAATGAGACATTGCAAAGTTTTCAAAAGTATTTTGCTTCTTTGGTTGCTTTTAAGGATTCATTTATATAATGTTAACTTTTTGAAAGAGACCATGGGGCCACGCTTCAAACCCAAAGTGTAAAAAAATAAAGCCAACTAAAAATCAACAATAAATCAAGGTAAAGTGTTTATTCAGTTATAATATAAGTCTATGAACAAATCAAATTCGATCTCTACCGATTGAATTTGCATCAAGATTTTCCATTAATAGATCTATTAATGAAGTAGTTTGTTACATGATAAGCTTTTCTTTTTTGTTTGTTTTGTTGTTTGGCTACTTTAACACTTTGCAAAGTAGAGAAAGGTTTTTCTTCATATAACTTTAAAAAACTTGAAGGCTTATAAATTTGCAACCTATTTTTAATGCACCTGACTTATATGTCTTTGAATTCTTCTCAAAGGTAAAGACAAGTAAAGCTTAAGGTTTACCTAAGGCTCACAAAGGATTCTTTCAAATGAGAATTACAAGTTCGTGCCTATAGCACAGGCTCAGGTGGCAAATTTTTTTAACATGCATGATATCGCACTTGCTTTTCATCTCCCCTCCAATTTTTCTTGACTACTTTGCAATAGACACTGCCTAATCAAGAAAAGAACTGCGTCAAGAGGAACTTGGGGAATAAATGACAATAACCCCAAAGAGCTGCTAACGGATCATTTTGAACCACAAATTAATAAATTTCCACCTTCATGTGTTTATGTGTTTTTAAGATACCTTGTACTTCTGGTAGTACAGTGCTATTAAGCCAGAAAAAATAACATTTTTTTAATGCAACTTTTCTTATGCAGGAAAGAGTACAAATTTTGTTAGATAATTGTTCTTAGGTAGTTATGGTATTTAAAACCCCAGGAAGTAGCAAAGTTGTGTAAGTCAGATGGATTTGACATGTTCTGGGTCAGGAGACAGAAGCCAAGATGAAGACTACAGTGCAACGTCCCTTCCCTCCTCTAAAGGGGTGAGAAGGGCTTGGTTAAGAGGCAAGACTTTTTGCAGCACCACCTGGTAAATGCTCTGCTCTCCTGCAATCTTGGTGTTGCATTCCTTAACAGCCCAGGGGTCAGTGGGGTTATCCGCCAAACATAAAGGAAACAGTGAATATTGGAAGGAAGCGTGTCTACTCCAGCGATCACCAAAACTAAGACTTTCAGAGATGTGAAACATTAAAGGACAGAGTTCACAAGGGCCAGGTTAAAATAAGAACAACTAAAGTCATATTTTACAAAATTCTTCCTCGGGGTAAATTTTATGATCACAGTGATGGGTTGTCCTCATATATAATAAAATATCAGTGCAGTCTATCTTCACATTGTAACATGATTCGGCTAAGTGTGCTTTCATCTCCATTGGTAGCCAGGTTGACCAGCAATCCTTTTTCTACATTACACATAATGTAGTGAATTGATAACTGTCCGTTTGATAATATAGTACCCTCTACTATATTGTTCCTCAAAGTGGGAACCTGGACCACTTCTATCAATATCTCCCAGGGTACTTCCTTAAAATGCACATTTCAGGGTCCCCTCTCAGAACAACCAAATCAGAATCTCTGGCCATTGTTAACAAGCTCCACAGGTAATCCTTACTTCAGTTGCAATTTGAGATCCAAAGCTTGTGGAATTTTCTTTTTATATCTTTCTGCTGCTTTGCCCATAGCAAATAGAATAAAGAATATATGTATCCAAGGCATACTCACCTTATGAAAGCTTCCATAGAAAATTTTCCTAACTTCAGGTCCTTCAAAAGTAGCAGTCTGAAAATCCCCACTGTAGTCATAGTTGAAATATGTTAGGGTTTTCCCACCATCTAATCAAATGAAGAAAAATAAAAACATTTTAGAAAGAATTAAAATGGGTAAATAATTTTTCTAAAATTTAACTCAAGACTGAAAATAATGCATGCATTGTTTTGAGTCTGAGTTTAGAATGAAGCGATGAGTAAGTAAGGAAAGCATCTGTGGTCCTTGGGTTGCCCCAGGCTTTCAGTTGGCCAGATTAACTCATTTAACCATGTGGTGATGATGGAAAGGCAAGGACTCCTACATATATCTTTCTCTGTACTTCCTTGCCTGTGTTCTCATCCCCATCACCCTCTTGAGAGATGGTTGTCTGAAACTGGGAGTAGAGGCAGACAAAAAGGGAGAATGAAGTTAATCAAATCTCAAGAAATAGAAACTAGACTCTTTGCCATATTAACCCACTGGAGCAACCAACTTTCCCAGGACAAGCAACTTACACCATCCCAAAACAGTGATATTCCAATACGTCTTTTATTATGAACAAAGAAACAAACACAACCTTTCTAATCTTGAGTACTTCATGTTTAGAATATTTTATTACAAAAGGAATATTTTATTACAAAAAATAGGAACAGTTTTCTCCCTAATTTATTCCCTAGATTACAATTTAATTCTTCACTTGACTTTGAAAAGGAAAAAGCTAGTCTTAAGCATTTTGAGAGACTTCTTTGTTTTCAAGTCCTGGGTGTATATGGAGTTAGTTACTTACACTCCTTTAATCTACAGCTTTTCCTTAGTTTCAATATCAATGCAAAAAGGGCTCATAGTGTCATATTTAGTTGTTGATTCATTTCCATGTACTGAAAAGTCCTTTCATGAACACTAGTTGGAAATAAGCCTACAATACTTTCCTTACCCAAATGTCTGAGTTAGCACCTAACAATAGCCACCAAATTTTGGCTCCTAGCTTGATTGGAATCCTAAACTAAAAACATATTTAGAAAAGTCAGAGATACTAACCAAAACCTGGATGATTCTCTTAAGTGATCATCATATGTGACACACAAGAGCATGAGTTTAAGAAGCTCCCTTTATTGGTTCCTCCTCAACTTTCTAACCTCCAAACAGTGGAATTTCCCAAGTCTTCACATCTATTCTTTGCTCCTTCTAGACTCACTCTCTAGATGATCTCACCCAGTATCATGGCTTATAGATACCACACATGTACAACTTGCAAATTTATATCTTCATTCTCGAATTTTTACCAAAATATGCTGCTGCCAATCTCACATTTTTTTCTAGGATGTGAAATAAGCATTGCACTTTGGTGATTTATAATAAATATATATTTGGCCATTCAGACAACCAAAATATATTTCTAATATATATTTGGTCTTCATCCATGGTTCCTGGCTCACAGCTTCTAAAACCCTCAGAATTTTCTGTGATAAGAGCAATAAACGTGTCTTTTGTTATGTTAATGAGGTGACTTTTAGAAAGCCCTTATGTAACCTAAGGATGGAGGGGTGGCTGCCAGGAGAACAAATCATGTGATTAGAAGGTCGGAACTTTCAGTCCCAACCCCTCCCCCAAACCTTCAGGGAATGGTGAGGGACTGGAAATCAAGTTCAATTGCCAATGGCCAATGAGTTAACCAATCATGTCTATATCATGGAGCCTCCATAAAAACACAAAAGGATGGGGTTCAGAGTTTCCGGGTTGGTGAACACATGGAGATTAGGGACAGTGATGTGCCTGGAAAAGGCATGGAAGCTCTGGGCCCAAGGCTCTGCATCCCTTCCCAGATACTTTGCCTTGTGCATCTCTTCTATCTGGCTGTTCCTAGGTTATATCCTTTTATAATAAACTGACAATCTAGTAAGTAAAATATTTCTCTGAGTTCTGTGAGCCACCCTAAAAAATTAATTGAACTGAGGAGGAGGTTACGGGAACCTCTGACCATAGCCAGTCAATCAAAGGTACAGGTAACAACCTGGACACATGATCTGCATCCTGAGTTGGAGGGGGTCGTTGGAACCTCCAATTTGTAGCCAATTGGTCAGAAGCACAGGTAACAGCCTGGCTCAGTCAGAATTGAATTGAATTTTCAGACACTCTGCTGGTGTCCGAGAATTGCTTGGTGTTGTATGGGAAGCCTTACTTGAACATACATGCTGGAATTGGGTCCAGGAACCCAAAAGAGGCATCTACACTTATCAAATCCATATGCAAAAAATGACTTCTGGTCCCACCCCTCCTACTGCCCCTCCTCCCCTACCATGAAAATTGCTCTTCCTGCAGTCTTCACTATCTTAGTAATTATCTCGCTCCATCTTGCTCACTACTGAATCCCAGAGTCAAGTGCTGGCACACAGCAGGAACTCAAAAAATATTTGTGGGGCTGGCCTGGTGGCATGATGGTTAAGCTCACACACTCCACTTCAGCGGCCCAGGGGTCACAGGTTCAGATCCAGGCTGCAGACCTAGCACGACTCGTCAAGCCATGCTGTGGTAGTATCCCACATAAAGTAGAGGAACATTGGCACAGATGTCAGCTCAGCAACAGTCTTCCTCAAGCAAAAAGAGGAAGATTGGCAACAGACGTTAGCTCAGGGCCAATCTTCCTCACACAAACAAAAATTTGTTGAAACAATGAGTGGATAAATAAATGAATGAACCAATTGCTAGATAGTTCACTGTCGGTATTTACTTGCAGCTTAGGATAAGTGAGTTTCTCTACAAGATACACAAAATAGGCAAGATGGCATGCCACCTATATTACTCATACATGTGTGTGTAAATATTATATAAATAAATATACTTACTATCTAAAATGACTCCAACCAATGGGTCAGAATTTTTATTTAAAATCTCCCAAATGGCAAATGGCTCCTCCGGAGTGTCAGGAAGAATCCGGAATAGAAAACTGATGGTGTAGTCAGAGGGTAATCCTTCTGGATGCAAATACCTGAAAATGAAAAGAAAACAATATTTTCTTGCATTCCCCCTCAAAAAGTTATTTATCTGATTATAAAAGCAAACACACCTTCATTATACAAGATTTGGCAAAACAGAAAAGAAAAAAATAACAGATTACCATTAACCCCATATAGACGTGATCACTGTTTCGGTGTGGGGCATTTCCTTCTAGTTTTTTAAAAAATATCTGTAAGTATTTGTCCAATTTATATAATTTTGCACCTTTCTTTTCCTAGCCCTATTTACTACACATTTAATACTTCCTTAAATATTTTTAAAAGCATGATATTTAATGTCTGCACAATCTTTTCTTGTTTAGCTGTTCCGTAATTTATCTAACTGGCCACTTCTGAGTGAACATTTAAAGTAGATTCAAAAGTCTTAGTATTACAGATAACATGTATTTATAGTCCTTTAGCAAAATTTAAGGCATTGTCACTTTCTAGAAACCACAGCTTGCAGTTAGCTGCATTTCCGTATGTGCTTCATGCTCTGATGCACCATCCAGGTCTGCCTTCAAGAATTAAGAATCCATTACTCCTGCTGTTGTGGCGATGTCTGTAGACAGTGCTCAGATACCAACTACCTTCAGGACTTGCCTCAGCTGAAGAAAGAGGCCTCCCCCAAGGTCAGGTCAACTTTTTTATGGCACCTCTTTTCAATGACTAGTCTTTGAGAGGATATAAGGACCAGAGCCTCTCGTTCTAATGGAGATAGATCTATTTTCAGAACGCCCGAGTGTGGGTCAGCTGAAGTTTTTATTGAGACTGCTTCACAGCTAGACTATTCTCCTTTGCCCTGTCCTACGTCCTTCCATTCCCCTCCACAAGAGCACATCCTCATCAACTTCCCTGCACACCACTCTCCACCTCTGGATCTGCTTTCTGGGGAACCCAACCTGCTACAGCATCTCATCTTTCTAACAATTAAGCGGATCACTTACATGCTTTCAAATTTTCTCCTCATGCAACAAATATAACCCTCTACATATATAGGAGACCCACAAGAGTTATTAACTAAATAGATAAATTTGTGAGTATGTGGGAATTTAGCATGGATTTGAAAATGAAAGTTTGACTTACCTGGATAAAAACATTTCATTCATTTACTTATTTACATAATAATTCTTTCATTCATTCAACAAATATTTTTTGAGTGCCTACTGTATGCTAGACATTGTAATAGGCATTTAAGACGCATCAATGAATAAAACTGGTAAATATCCTTGTACAGGCACTTAAATTCTAGCAGGGTGGATTATACAGTATGTTAGAAGATAATAAGTACCACAGAAAAACAAAAAAATGGAGCAGCATTATGAGGATTGGGACTGCTGGAGTGGATTCTCCTGCAATTTTAATCAAAGTCATCAGCACTGGCATCACTCAGGAGGCTCATTGAGAAGCTTAAGTTGGATGACAGGTTCACTGAAAAGGTTGCATTTGAAGGAAAACTCAAAGGCGACAAAGACATCCAGCCAGTGCAAAGACACCAAAGTGGGGTGTGCCCGGTGTGTTTGGAGAACAGGCTGAATGAGACAGAAGGTAAAGTCAAAGAGCTAATAGGTACCCAGAAAAGGCCATTGAAGAGCTTTGACTTTCACTCCAAGGGGAGTGGGGAATCACTGGCAGATTTTGGAGTGTCATGATGTGATTTACATTTCAAAAGAATGGTTCTGACTGCAACTTAGAGAACAGACTCTAAGAAGGCAAGGAGAGCAGCAGGAAGACCAATTAGGAGGCTACTGCAATTACCTAGGAAAGAGACGATGGTGGCCCATATCATGGCCATGGCAGAGGAGGTGGTGAGAAGGCATGACAATAGGATTCCTTGATAGATTGGATGAGGAGCTTGAGAGAAAAAGAGGAGCCAGGATTTTTGCCTGAGAAATTAGTTAGATGTTGTTTTCATTCATTGAGATGGGAAAGGTGAGGTGAAGCTGGTTCTGGAAGGAAGATCAGGGATGTGGTACTGAAATATGAAGTAAGAAACGTCCATTAGATATCCAAGGAGAGATGTCCGGTCAGCAATTGGATATGCAGGTCTAACTTTTGGGAAATAGGTCTGGACTGGAAATATAAATTTAGGAGACCTTGACATAAAGACGGTGCTTAACACTACAATACTGAAAAGATCACTAGGGAGCAGGTACACCCACAGAAAACAAGGAGATCAAGGAGCTAGGCTGCGTTTTTCAAAATGAAGAGGTGGAGGAGAAAAGAGAAGCCAGCACTGAAAAGGAACAGTGGTAACAAGGCAGAAACTCAAGAGAGTGTGTGTCCCAGAAACAGAGGGAGGAGAGTGAATCCAGGGGGAGGAGGTGACTAACTGTCAAACGCTGGTAACAGGTGAGTAAGATACGGACTGGGAACTAATGTTTGGACTTGGCAAGGTGGAGGGCATTGCTGATCGAATGAGCAATTTCAGCAGAGTAGTAGAGGATTTCCCTTTGGCAATTCTCATTTTTGCTAGACATCCAGGAATGATTTTTTAAATGCACATTTTAATATTCATCACTAGACACTGTAAAAAAACCTGCCAAAAGGTAACATCGGATGTTGGTTTTATTTAAAACCACATATATTCTGTAGATCAAAGACATTTACAACAGTTTTCTAGAAAATGAAGCTATACCTATAACAACAAATATTTTAAATTATTAAAAGAGTTCTACTTATTTCAAATAATATTCCCCAAAATGAAGCACAATAAAATAATTTGGATAGTACTGTAATAGGTTAGAATTTAATAAATAATATTTTGGAAGAAGACAGAAAAGCAACTTGTTTGTAAATTGGATGGATGAAGTTAATACTCTATTATGATCTCTCCCACTTTTTCACATACATGTGCACACTACATCAAAATTTGGACACTGAAAATATTTCACATTAAAATACTGAAGGCACTTTGAGACAAAAACAAATGTTGATTTAGGATGTAAAGTAGCACACGACAGCTTGAGAGATGCCCCGTGAAACCAGGAATTCCTAACCTGTAATCTCAAGTACCTCCAGAGCCTGCAGAATTGCTGCAAAAGGCCCCAGGAATCCCTAGGTGCCTCACAGACTATAAAGCAACTAGATCATGTGATTTTGACATAAACCTGAAAATACTCTTCAAGTCTGTAGAGCTGCTGGGTGACTTCTCAAAGATAAAAACCCAAGATAAAAATTCATGGAACTAGCATGAAGTGGGTCAGGGTGTCGGCTCTGGGGCCTGATGGCCAGGTGCAAATCCCAGCATTGTCACTTAAACTAAGTGACCTTACTCAAGTCATTCAGCTTCTTTGTGCTTCAGTTTCATTATTTATAAAATTGAGATAAGAATTGAATCTACTTCGTAGAGTTGTTCAGAGGTTTGAGTGAGTTAATATACAGAAGGCTTTAGAACAATGCCTGTCATACAGTAGTGCTCTGTAAGCATCAATGATCTTTACACATTTTCTCAGTTCAAAAGATATTAAAGTTCAACCAGCATTATGTATGACTGTGATGCTTTCGAACAAAGAAATCTAAACATCATCTTCTCTAAAAGTCATGGAAAATCCTATCAGGAACTATTACAGCATATTTCAAGTTGACATCATTTTCACATTGAGATATAATAAACAAATGATTGGCTTTAATATCTTGCAATGGGAACATACTTGGTTGGCTGGGAAACCAGGGCATCTGTATGAAGGCGGTAACAGGGATAAACATTAAAGGTACCAGGCTCCATGGAAACTCCTTGCACCGATGAAAAATCCTTTTCAACCAAACCAAACAATTCCATCATCTTAAATCCTAAAAAAAACAAAGAGATAGAGAAAAAGAATAAACAGCCACTTCTGGATTTTAAATTTCAAGATTAGTTTATTAATGATTAAAAAAGAAAATCTGACCCCCAAATGGGAGTTATTTAATATATTTGTATTTGGAAAAATTGTGATAATGCATACCTGCAATATCAGTGCCATCTTTGTGCACCAGTGGGCAGGCTGGAAAAGAAAACACACAATACAAAATCCTAATTTAGAGATTTTCCAAACATATTCTTTCCCTGTCCTGAGAGCAGGAAGCTAACGTAATCTTTCCGGAAGTCAGGTGTGGAGGGGATCCAAAGCAGATGTGGCTATGGTCTTCAGTGGATTCCTAAAGATTCAAATGCTCTTACATCTATTAAAACCAAAGGACCACAGCTTCCTTCTCCTCTCCTGGGTCTATTAAAATCTATGGCGGTCACTTGAGAGCACTTGTTGGGAGAGGTCTCACTTCTAATGTCTTACCCTGAGGAGTAGTCTTAATACATTTTTGAAAACTACTTGCTACAACTACTGAAGCAGAGTTGTTTGAAACAGAGACTCTCCTCTCATTAGGGAAAGTCTTTATCCACCTAAAACTCTAAACTAGGGAGAGGGGAGGTTTACTTCCACACTTAAAACCATAAAACTTAACGTCTGCTTAACAAACAGCTCTGCAAGTCAATATTCTTTCCTCAGATCAAGCTGGGACTCACTATTTAATCAGTATTAATATTTCAGCCTTTAAGCAACATGAGTAAGTACAAATTCCAAAGAACTAACTTGCTGATGCAGTTTCACAGACAAAAGTAATCAACTCATCTTCAATTTTCTTAAAGGCGTCAAAGTCATCAACAAAGAAGACATGGCGGGCGCTGGGCTTGCTGCCAATGCTAACCAACTCCGAGTAATCTGCATCAGCCACACCAACAGCAAAAATGCTGTAGCCTGTAGGAGAATGGGGGAACAGATGTCTGAGTACTCAAACTGCACAAAATGCAAACAATGCAATATAAGACATGTCCAAATGTTTAAAATATGTTTATTAACGAGAGCTAGTGGGGGTGGATAATTTAGTCTTTATAGTTCGTCAGAATTCTGCACGCACATATTTATATGATAGTTATTCCATCATCCCCTAAAAAAAATTTTCCATTTTAAGGAAACTCAAGAAGGTCAAGGCCCCAATTAGTGCTTGAGATAAAATGGTTGCCATTTGAGTAACGTCTTTACGTCTGCCTATTTTTAATAATTATTTTAAGATTTATGGGATGAAGTGTAGTTGAAACAGAGAAACTTTATCTGTTTGTTTTTTTTCAGATGTAGAAACTGAGATAAGTATTAATAGGTTTAGCAGCCTGAGGTGGGCCATGATTCAATGCTTGGTAAATAAATATTAAACTACGCTTTGCCAGGCATATCTTATAGAATGTAATCTTCACAACAGTCCTATGAGAATTTCTTTTTCACAGATGAGGAGGCTGAGGGTGTCTGTGATCAGGTTCCCTCCCTGGCCCTTTATAATGGTTGTTTTCATAGTATTCCCCTTATTGCTAAAGTTTCTCATACAGCCATCCTGTATGTAATAAAAGGATTAGAGAAAACACAGCAAAATAATAGATTCGTAACCTGGAAAGTATTTTTAAAATCACATTGTCCAGTTAATATAAAGAAAAATTTGCAGACGTTTAAGTCATGCTGATGTAGCCTATAAATTTGTGTTCAGAAAACAACAACGCTAACGTTATTATTGGTAGCCGCTATTTTTTATCTATGTAAAACTTACCATCAGACTGCATCTCCTTGGAGATTTTGTTCACATCATCTTGTGATCTTCCATCAGTTATAACCACGATGACCTTTGGGATGCCCCTTCTGGTACCTGACTCTTCAGTGAACAAGGTATCTCGGACATGCTTAATTGCTTTTCCTGAAACAAAGGAAGGTAATGGTTCAATTGTATTCCCTCTCATTTTTTTCCCGGTGTTTTTAAAACAATTATTTTACTGAGGTCATATTGGTCAATAACATTGAATAATTCCATGTGTACATTACTATATTTCAGCTTCTGTATAGACTGAGTGTTCACCACCAATAGTCTAGTTTTTATTTGTCACCATACATATGTGCCCATTTACCCCTTTCACCCTCCCCTCACCCCCTTCCCCTCTAGTAAACACATCGCTAATTATTAGGCAATACAAATCAAAACTACAATGAGACATGACTTCACACATCTCAGAATAGCTTTATTATTAAAAAGACAAGAGGGGCTGGCCCCGTGGCCGAGTGGTTAAGTTCACGCGCTCCGCTGCAGGCGGCCCAGTGTTTCGTTGGTCCGAATCCTGGGCACGGACATGGCACTGCTCATCAAACCATGCTGAGGCAGCGTCCCACATGCCACAACTAGAAGGACCCACAACGAAGAATATACAACTATGTACTGGGGGGCTTTGGGGAGAAAAAGGAAAAAATAAAATCTAAAAAAAAAAAAAAAAGACAAGAAATAACAAGTGTCAGAGAAGATGTGGAGAAAAGGGAACCCTCATATACTGCAGGTAGGAGTGCAAACTGCTGCAGTCACTATGGAAACAGTATGAGATTTCTCAAAAAATTAAAAATAGAAATACCTCCCATTTTTGTTTTTCTTGGGAAAGAAGGGTAGGAACAAAGTTCTTAAATCAATGAAAAATATTAAAAATCTGTATTACTATGCTTCATAAAAATCATTTCAGTAATTACCAATAATTAATTACTTTGGGTCTTAACTGGGCTTTTTTTTAGCCTTACCTGTTTTTGTATTCCCTCCTTTGTATGAAATATGTTTAATTGCATCAAGAAGAGTCTCTTTGTTTTTGTAAGCATCCAGTTTAAATTCTGTTCTGGGGTCATCGGTGAACTGAACGATTGCAACCTGGAGAGAGAAGGTATATTTGTTTTTACATGTATGTGGACTTCCTCCAGGCCAGATAGCCCACACAATAGCACGATTACACCTACAATCTTAATTTATTTTTTAACTCAGTCCTCAATTTCCTGAGTTTAAAATTTCACACAAGTCATATACTAAATCTGACGACACAGTCAACAGCATTTTTTCTCTAAGCACTTTTCAGGAAGTAGTTTATTTTAAAAATCTCTCTCTAAAGCACGTAGGCCTTTTGCCGTCTCCTTGGATTGATGGAAAAATGGCAGCCTAGGCTTTGTAACTTGACAAAGGTCAGAGAATCAGAGTTACATTCTTTACAGAGATTCGTCATGAGGCAAAACTATGAAGTAACTACTACTATTCCACCATTCCACAGGCGAGGAAACCGAGGCACATAAAGTCAAGTAACTTGCACAAGATCACAAGAGACGTCATTGGCAGAACCGACAGTTGAAGCTAGGTGTATTCTACTTCAAAATCTGTGTTCTTAACCACTACAATACAACTTTCCTGGCTTCATTTCCTACAATCTGCATTCATTCCGGTGGAACTTTGGGGCCATTTTTAATTTATTGTTTTAGGTTTATTTTTCAGAACTATGATGGAGGGAGTAAACATAGCATCTTCAGAGTACTGTCTTTGATTTTGTGAGCCTTCAACTGCTACCAGTTTATCAAGGTCTATTGCAGTTGTCACCATCTTTAGGAAAACTCCCCTGATTCCTTTATTCAAAACAAATTTCTTCCTCCCTGAAATACCTCAGCACTTCATCTACTCTTCTGTTATGGTACATCCAAGTTTTCTCAACTGTTCCTCTAAAATATATTCCAAATCTGTGCATTTCAGCACACCTCATTGCTACCACCCTGGCCCAGGCCTCTATCATCTCTATGCTGGACCTCGAGAGCAGCATCCTAACTAGTTTCTCGACTTCAACTCTTACCCTTATTAGTATTCCTGCTCCACAAAGCAGTCAGAATGATTTTTTTTAAAAAAAGCACATCAGATCTTCTCTCCTTAAAACTTTCCAGTGGTGTCCCATTGCATTTATGATGACACCCAACTCCTTCCATGAGTTCATAAGGCTCAAGATGATCGGGCTTTGCCCACTTCTTCCACGTCTTCTCCTCCCACTCACACACTCATCCACTATATTCTAGCCACAAGTTTTAGCATCGCCTCAAAAATCATTTTCACCTTAGGCCCTTTGCACTTACAACTTCCCCTGTCTGGAAATTCTACGCTCAGATCTTCTCTGCATCATTCACATCTCAGTTCAAAAGACACCTCCTCAAAGAGGGCTTTGTTGACCACACAATTTAAAATAAGCTTCAGTGAATTTAAATCACATAACTTTGTTTTCATAGCTCACATCCCTACATTGTGAATTTATTTGTTTGCTTGTTTATATGTCTGTCATCTTCCTCCTCTCTCTGCATTTAAGAATATAAACAACCATGAAATTAAGGACATTATCATATCCATTATGACAGCACCGTAACGGACCACAATAAATCCCCAATAAATATTTGTTGAATGAATAAATTAGTTTTATGGTCTACTTGTTCTATAGTAATTTGTGATCATAATCTCTCTCTTTCAAGATTTTAATGTCCTTGAGGACAGGAAAACTATTGGGTGTATCCTTAAAGGAGATACTCTATCTGAGTATATAAAAGAAACATCTGCTGACATGGCCATTCTAACCCTTTCTTAGTCTGCTGAACTCAATGGTTTTTATGGATTACGTCTTCTCAAGCCCTATGAGGCATCAGTAAGCTGCTTCTCAACCCAGACTTGTCTATCCTTTCATCTGGGCTTGGATCCGATCATTATAGTTCTTTACCCATATCCCATGACAAGTAGCCATAATAACAGCTTGGGATAATTTTTTGATGCACAGAATGAATGAACAATTGATATGTTAGCCTTACCTGAGTTCCATCTGCACCAATCTTGTTCAGGGCTCCAACAGTGCTATACAGAAAGTTAATGATCTTATTGAAATTTTCATCTCCAATGCTCCAGGATCCATCCACCATAAACACCAGGTCTGCCTTGGCAGCTTTACATACTGAAGACCAAGAACGAATTGTGAATCAGAGATAAGAGGAAAACATAGCAGTTGTCAAACCAACGAAGCAGATGATGGTTTTCCTCTGACCTCTTCCCCAAAGGAAAGATGTAAATCATACTCCAAGCTCTTACTCATTCTGCTTCCCGACCATGATTTCTCTGCTATACTCAAGGTTTCTACTCATGACTAAGAAGCTTCTATGGAACATGTCGAACTAGAGAAGAAAAAGATCCACCAATCTCAGCCCCAAAGAATAGAAATAAGAGAATGGAAAAATGTGGAACTAAAGTGATTTAGGGACTGAAGCTTCAGCAAACACTCTGGAGTGCCTACTGATGAGAAGGAAGTCCAAGCTATCGCTCTCAGCACCCTGTCCTCTGCTTATTGAGTTAGTAACTTCAGAGAGATTCAACTTCAGAAGGAAGGCATGTGACACAGTGGAAGCAGGTTAATCTACAACTTGATATGCATTTGGGCTGAGGCCATAAAGCAAACTTTAATTCTAGCCTTGCTCAAAAATTCTGTCTATGTTCCTCTGCCATCCACTGATACGTGTCAAGAAATGCACACTAATGCTAGCCCAGGGAAACTATTATCAGTAGGTATCACTGATATCAACACTAACAAACAAGCAGAAACCTGCTCTACTGAAAGCATTTTTTTCATAGTCCTTTGTCATGTATCATACTCATGTATCATGTATCATGGTGTCATAGGCTGTTTCAGATTATTTGTGCTTCTCTCCCCTCAGTAGGGTAGATCATTGTGGTTGACTCTGTTTTATGATGAAACAAAGAATTTGCTCTTCAATAATCTGAATCTTTTAATCTCAGGCCAGTTGCACACAAATATTCTATGAGATAATGTGTTTTTCTTCTTTCTTTAGAAAAAAACCCCGGTTTTATTTTAAGTACAATGTTATTCCCTTAAAGCTATTTATAATGTAAGCTAAACATCTCCAAGTGAGGTAATACTCCAGGGACAATAAGGATCTGGAGGTTGTTCTCAAGAGTTCTGTGATTATTAAAATTTTATAAATTTATGGTTTGAATTTAAAGCTGAAAGGGATCACAGATCTGCTAATTATAAGCTTAGAAAAGAAAACCTGGTCCTTTGTTTCTAAGGAAAGATGAAATCAAGATTAGGTTTCACCTTCGAAGTGAGAGCAAAATCTATTTGAAAATATACTCAAAATGAAAACTGTCCTTAATAAATCAAAGAAAAAAAGAAAATACATCAAAAAGCATAAAGGAATTACCTCTGGGTTATGAAACTGTGTTTTTAATTTTCTTCTTTGTACGCTTTCCTACTTCTTATGTTTGTTTAATAAATATTCAGTGTTACTTTAATAATAAAATTTATAGGCATTTTTAATTAAATACACTCAGGACAAACAGAACCTAAAATAAATAACGCATTCAAGTTGCAAAAGCCCCTCTGTCTAAAAGTATCATCACAAACACTTCAGGCCCAATGTTTCTACTTTGTCAATCCTTACTCTCACAGACCCTTTGAAATTGCGTGTCTTCCATGAAAATTCACGAATGCTTACTGAATGATACCCACACTCAGCTACAAATAAAAATATTCTGACCTCAGAGCATTCCATAATATCTGTATCAGAAATGTCTCATTAGGAAATTCATCAATTGGGATTCTATTTTCAGTTCTAAGGTGAAAATAATTATGGCTCTTAAGGCTAGAAAAGGCTAGACATGAAGATGGAAGAACAAAGAGTCTGCCATTCCCGATAGAGTAAATAGCACTAAAAGATTCAGGACAACGTGAGACAAATATGGGAAACCTTGAGTTGTACAATTTTGCCATTACCTAACATACTCTGGGAAATGACGCTACAAAGCAGGTTGATCATTGAAGACTTTTCACACTGCTAGGAAGGATGCTGAGTTTTATCAGATTTCCTCATTGCCTCTTTCTTTCCTTGACCCTTACACTCTCCAGCATTTGACTCCACTGACTCTAAGCCTCTGTAAGGCAGGAATGACTTATTTTTCATTGGATCCCTGGTATGTAGCAGGCACTTTAACATGCATGATGAACGGAAGAACTCTTCTAATACAACCCTCCAACTACATGTTCTACCTTCATCTCCCTCTTTCCTCTAGTCCATCCTCCCATCAAGGTCATCTTTCACAAACATAGATTTCCTCAGGTCACCCTCCCTTCATAAAACTTCTCACGGCACACTATTTCCTACAGGATAAAGCCCAAACTCCTTATTCTGGAACACAAATCACTTCATAACTCTGTCTGTACCCTTTTCTCTGTGCCACACTAACGTACTTAGGCTTTCCCAAACACATTATGCATTTAGATCACTCAGTGACTTTGAGTGCTATTCCCTCCATTATTTATCTGCAAAACTCATTCTTCAAAGTGTAGATCAAATTCCTTCTCCTTCTTTAAAGCAAATAACCTGCAGCAGCATTAAATGTTCTCATTTCTGGCCTACCGTAGTATAATCCCGTTTTCTAACTCATATCCTTGACTGGTAATTATCTAGATAAGCACCTATTTCTCTCGCAATATTGAGAATAAGCAGAGGGCAGCAATCATATATTATTATTGTATTCCAAGTGCCGGGCATAAGAGCTTTGAGAATGAAGAGTAGGGTTAATAAATGTTCATTAATGGAATGAAACAAAAATTAACAATCACTACTGTGTTGGGAAGCTATTTAGAAAGTTACCTTAATGGCTCAGGTAAGAGGTGAGAAGAAACTCTTGTGACGAAGATAGAAACAAACAACTGGGAGAGGCATTTCAGAGGTAAGCTGGGAAACTATTATCCTTGCCTACAGAATTACAAACAAGATTCTCACTCACAAATTATGGGACTATTCTTCCTCAATGTAATATTTACTACTCTGATATTTTCAATGAAATAAACATGAAGCAATTCTGTTAGAAAATCTACTCTGTGTATACAGAATCTTTTATTAAATGGATTTTTTTCTCTTTTTCTATTGAATATATTTGACATATAACACTGCATAATTTAAAGTGTACAATGTGTTAATTTGATACATTTATATTTTGTAGTATGGTTATCATTGTAGCGATAATTAGCACCTCTATCACATTACATAATTATAATACAATATTGTTGTCTATATTCATTGTACTGTGCATAAGATCTCTATGTCTTATTTACTGTTCATTGCAAGTTTGTACCCTATCAAGGTTGGATAAGGATTTGTATTAAAGAGAAAATATCTTTTATTCATACCTTGGCTTTTAAATGAAGAAAGAAACAAACAAACAAAACCAACAGAAATCCCAAACCTAAAATCGCATCATTATTGTATTATTCTTTTACCTTCTTTTGCTGGTGGAACGGTAGGAGGAAAAGTAGGTGGTTGAGTAGGAGGGGATTCTGTAAAGAAGAGGAAGAAAGAACATCAATTAGCCATCTCATATGTGGCAAAGAAAGGGGGGGTCATGGAGTAATAATTCTTCAGGGGCATCAATGATTCTGACAATTGTCTTCTTTGAGACTTTAGCGAATTTAATGACCACTATAAATCAGCCACAGTCTGTGAACACTGGCTCCATCCATCCTCCTCTCCCCGCAGCTCAGACTAAAGGCTTGAAATCTCATTTCGCCACAATTCATTTTACCCAGCAGGAATCAATGCAATCAAACTGTCAACTACAAAGTGGTTCTAATGCTGATTTAAGGCAGGAATCCCGCCAACCTATTTCAGATTGGTCTGCGGCTGCTTTCACACATATAATAAACTTCATCTCCCTTCTGCCTAACTAAGGATTGACCATCAATCCTTGTCCAATAGCACTTTGCTCCTTCTCACCCTGCATCCCCAGAACATGGTCCCCGGTGGAATCTGATTCACTCTCTGTTCTGGTCAGTCTGCACCTGGAAAACATTCAGTTCTGAAGACCAAATGGCAAAACATTGGGAAACTACAGTGTGTCTGAATCAGTTCAACTTGGCGATGAGGGATGAGAAGTCTATGTAATATGTGAGGTGAGGTTTGGTTAAAGGACCTGAGGATAGTTACATCAGAGTGGTGACTATCATACAAGCTCACGTGGCAAAGCACCAGGAAGTTATGGAATCATTAGATAAATATTCTAAACATTATTTTCTATGTACTCTTTTCCTTATTCAGGTTTGACACTAAAAATTTCAGAAAAACATAGAAAATTGTTTTTGTTATCCCAGTTTAATATGAGGGAAAGCCCTTGACTAATCACAGCCATTGACAGAGAGGAACATTCAGTCTCTGGAGACAGTGAGAACCAAATAGCTGGAAGGACTTGAGCTCAGGCGGCCTGACTATTTTCAGGAATGTTGCAAAAGGAATTCCTTCACTAGCAGGAAGTTGGGGGAGATGAATTTTAAGGTCTCTCCCAATTCTAAGAGCCAATAAGATAAAATTATTTGAGTAAAATGATTCAATACTTAAAAGAATGAAGTAACTGTATATTATTGATAGGGAAAAATGCTTGAGACTAACTATTACGTGACATGAAGGAAGTCATAGAATGCCATGATATGATTCTATTTGTGAAAACAAAAAGTAAACAAAACTATGGTTCTATTTGTGAAAATAAAAGATAAAAATGTATCTGATATATAGGATATATATTGATATATCTAGATAGATGGATAGATAGATAGATAGACATCTGGTAGTTATATGTCAGGTAGAATCTCTTGAAGGAAACCAAGCTGGTACAAATGGGCATTTCTGGAAAAGGAGAATGGGGAAAGGAGGTTGACAATGCACTTTGTACCCTCTGTTGCCTTATTATGGGTATACATCACTTTTATCTTTTAAAGGCAACCTTTTGAAGCTAACAAGTTTCAAAAGTAAAAAATCTCGATAAATCTTAATAGTAAAATTAGGATTGCAAAACTTTCGTGAAAGCACCATAAAATGCTTCTAAAGCCGGATTTATTTATCTTAAAATCCGTGGAAGCAGTGAGTCATCTTTGTAATTGTATATCTTCTTTAACGAGGAAAATTAAGGCATATCTTAAATTCAGTCAACAAACCAAGAACCAAATCAATGAGAGACCATGGCAAACAGATCGATACATTTGAGCAGAACCTCTTGCCAAAGAACCTCTTGTGTAAGAAATACCACAATGAACTGGTGACCCGTGTTTATATTCTCTACGTGGCATACAGATGGTCCCTGTCTTCAAGTATGTAAGGGGCTGTCACACAGAAGAGGGAGCAGTCTTGATCTGTATTGCTTCAGAAGGTTGAACTAGAGCCAGTTGGGGGAAACAACAAGACGACAGATGTCCTCAACATAAGGAAAATATTTACATCAAACAGAGCCATCTAAATAAACCCTGGGTTGGTAGTTAACAGTTGCGGGGTTAAGGTTAGGGGAATTTGAAGTAGACCAGGGGTCCCAAACTCAAATATTTTTAGAGGTCAGGCAAGTAGCGAATACAAGCAAACATTAAGGACTAGCCTAAACATTAAGGACTAGCAAACCTGAGTGCATATATGCTGTCTAAAAGAGATAGCAGTTACTTGCTTTCAGCAGATTGGCACCATTGTGTGCCATGTGTTGTCAGATCCTTTGAACTTTCGGAAAACAGCTTAAAACTTAAAAAAAAAAAAAAAAAAATTATGGCCCAGAGAAAACACAGCTGACTGTGAGAGCTAACCCCATGGCCATCAGTTTGTGATGGTGATGACAAAATACTTGCTGTGTCTTATGACACAGGTTGAAAAGTTCCTCAGCAGATTCTCTTGGATCTTTACCACCAGCACAGGAGGTAAGAGAGTAGGTATTTAATTTTACTGATGAGCCAAGGAAGCTCAAAGATGTTGAATCTCCCAAAGCCACAATGCTAGAAAGGACTCCACCCAAGCCTGTTTTTCTCTAAATCTTGTGTACTACCAGGCCCCTAATAACTTCAAAATTATACGATCCTCTATCTATAAAACAGAATTCTAATCAGCAATACAAAGAAACAACCTGCTGATAATTCTACAACATGAATAAACCTTGAAAACATATGCTAAGTGAAAGCCGCCAAATGCAAAAGACTATGTATCGCATATTTCTATCTATAGGAAATGTCCAGAAAAGGCAAATAAACGTACAAGGAAAGAAAGCAAATTGCCTAGGGCTGAAGATGAGACAGGAGATTGACTGTGAATGGGTCTGAAAGATCTCTGTGGGTTGATGGAAATGTTCTAAAATTGGACTGTAGTGATGGCTGCACAACTCTTTAAATGTACTACAAATCGTTGAATTGTACACTGAAAATGAGCGAAGCTTATGATAGATAAATTATACATCAGAAACACATGTATACTATAAAATGTCTAATAGTTCAGTGTTATGAAATAAAGTCTTTGTATTAGAAAAAAACTAGATGATTCCATTTATGACAATTTGACTTTCTGTTTTGGAAGGTCACACATTGACAATGATTTCTTCTGCAGGGGCCACATCAACTGAAAGACCTATACATAGACAGTAGAACTTTCTAAATGTCAGATACATGATAGAGGGGCTACCAAGAAAGCCCATTGCCCACTACCCATTAAGACACAAATCCTCAAGGATTTTGAGTTTAAGTTCGGGATATCGAGTTAAGCACACAAATGTCCCCCAGAATTCACTATAATTCAAACCATTCTAATGTTTGTGGCCTTTAGGTCAGGAATCCTTGATTAAAAGCCATTCCAAGAAGTTGACACCCTCCTTGCTCTTTAGAACATGTAAAAAGTGCTTTGTTTTAATTTTGTACTTTGCCTTTCCCTTCAGTGCATCAGATCTGCAGCCAACTTGGAAAAATTGCAAGAGACTCTTAAGTAGGCAATAAGTCTAGGGTCAGCCAGTTGGAACATCTTGGCTCCATTCCCACTCTCATGGCTGTGGTAGTACGCCATTGTTTTAATGTCAGAACCCGGTCCTTAAACTTCATTTCACATTCCGCATACCACAAAGGTTCCTTATGGATATAGATCACAATATAGATCATTGTTTAGAGCGCTATGCCATCATGTGGCCTTATAGTCCCCTGGGAAACACATGGAAGCTGGAAAAAACCATATAACTGACATTAATGGGCCACATGCAGTGAATTCTGTGACTTATCAGGAATTACAGATATTCCTGGGCAGCAATAGCTAATATTTTTCTAAATGGAATGAGGTTTTTGAACTGAAAGAGGATGTCTAAAATACTGTTTGCTCATGGAGCTGGGGATCAGGAGAGAGCACACTCGACTTACGTGTTTTTTCCATTATGCTCACACTAGGTCCCTCGATCTCCTGGAGCTTTGTATAAACACTGATTTTATATTCTGAATCAGGCTGAAGTCCGTAGAAGCAATGCCTGGTTGTCCCTCCACCCACAATGGTTTCTTGCTTTTTTGTATCTATAATAAAAACAAAACAAAACATATACATATGTTATTTTTAGAAACAGCCATCAGTAGATGATTGGCTTCTGAAATGCTGAATATGCATGGCCTAATCAGATAATTCCCGAATGAATCATATTAGTTTGAGGCATTGTATCTTTTTCTAAAGAATTAAGACAGCCATTGATATTTTTATAATTGAAAATCACACTTTATACGTTCAAAATGTGACTTCACTGCTAAAAGACTCCTGAGATGAGCCCTCTAATGAATGGAGAATTATTAATGTATATAATTATATGTAAACATCTTAATTGATCTTTTGGACAGGTGTGGAGGCACGTATATTCATTTTTTTAATAATCAGAATTCCCTTTTATTTAACATGATTCTCTGGAATACAGTCAACCAGTTACAAATTGACATAAAAAGATACATTCTTTTGGTCCCATACAACTTATTACCAGGCAACAGGATGCCCTTCTTGGCTGTGGTCTGAAGATATAGGTATAGAGTTAGAAACTGTAGGGTTCTGGGCAGTTCTTATGCCTGTGGGCCAAGAGGGGCTTCCAGGGTGTCAGAAGCTTCCTCCATGGGTGCAGACTACCTAATTTCCCAGCTCTCAGGCTTGATTCTTAACTGATGCCCATGATTCTTTCAGTTGCAAAGGAGACTCCTAGGGAGTTCAGAGGAGGCTTTTCAAACTCCCTCGATCCACTTCAAAAATCTTTTCCTATTCTTTTAAAATCATAATGTGAGGAAATCGGACATGGTGCTTAAGTGCTTAGGGCCATACATGCTGGAGAACTCAGCCTACTGACTCTTGCTTCCAAAGTTCTTTTTGTTCTACCGCGGAGACATGCCATATATAGCCATTTCCACATAGCACCTTTTCTGCCGTGTCTCCACCACGACAGAGGCACAAAGAACTTGGCAGACCTGAGTAACTGTTGGCTCCTTTCTTCATGCCCACATCCACAGCAAAACTGCTGTGCTATTCTGGAGCAATTAGCACTGGTCCTTTGGTCTGGAGTCTGGGGAAACTGGATTAATTATATTCATCATTTCCTGAGGGCCTACCACGTGCCAGGTTCTGTGTTCGGTATTTAACGATAACAATAACAACAAAGATAATTACAGCCAACATTTAATGAGCACTTATCTTGTGCCAGGAACTATTCTAAGGATTTTATATTTATTAACTCATTTGATCTTTATAATATTTATAATTATAAAGACAAGGAACCAAAAGCCAGAACAGTTAGTAACTTAACAAAGTCCACATGCTAAGTAGCAGAATTGAAATTTAAATCAGAACTCTAGAGCGCAGTCTCAGAGGATGCTGGCTTAATTTCCATGAATAGATCATAAAATGATATAAATGAACTGTATGGTTTTTCAAAGTGAAACAGTTTGAGAGCTGCCGGGTCCATATGAAATAAGCAAATATGACAGCTTGTGGGGATCAGATTAAGGACCCCTTACGGCTCAGGGCTATATCACCCCTTTGGACATGGCTGCCTGCCTTGATGGCTTTCATTACTAAAGAGTTTCAAATGGGTTTTCTTCATAGGCATAGCATGTTTATTTTTTTTTTTACCACATGGATAATTGGGTAAAAGGAAGAACCACTGCTACCACGAAAAGAACAGTTATACAAATTTCCCTCTAGATTGACCTTCATCTGATCCATAAGTTGCATCCATCTAGTCAAAGCCTTATATAGCTTTATTTCCAGGAATTTAAAAACCAGTGTTAAAAAACTGCATTGATTAAATACCTTACACATATTATTTAGTGGTTAAAAAGAACTCTTTCAAAATGTTATTTGCAGTTTATTAAATATAAACAAAATATGGAAAACATAAAAACAGACCAGTTGCTTTTTTAAGTATGAAATGCAAAACTGTTAAATAGTGATTATTGTCTATTTTGAAAGTATAATACCTATTAAATTTCAATCTATATTTTAATATATATAGGAACAAAACATATATATTACAATATACATATATCAGAACAAACATGACTTATATCATTTAAAATTTTGTTAATGACTAAATCCTGATTTTAAAAATATAAAGAAATTAAAGCCATTTAGTAAATGGAATTTGAAATTTATTTTTATAATTATGAATATTAAAGAGTTTCAAAAGTGAACTTTATCATATAATCTTTAGTAATATACTGGTTCAGAATGAATTAAGGTCTACCTCAATAATTTCTTTATCATATGTTTTACATAATGATGAAATAAATTCTTAAGGTGTTTCTGAGACTATATATTGCTGTGAAAGGAGTTCGATAGTAAGAAAATGTTAGTAAACTCTGCGCTCTGCTTTGCTGATGTCCACATTCAGTCTGCGGTTCCCAGGCTCAGTGCTCCACAATAGCTGCTTCTTTCTAACCCTTAACCACAACTTTGGAGCCTCCTGCAAGCTTCTGTGAGCCCCCTGTGATACAAACATTTCCTAAATCCTACATGGATCATATTTACCTATCTTCACAAAAGTTCCCAGGGACTCTCTAGGAATCAACTCTAGAAATGTGCTTTCTGTCATCTCCTATTTCTCATGGGTATCCGTGCACTTTATAGACCCTAGACCCATAGAATATAAATGGGTTTTACTGCTAAAACAAACAAAAAGAATCTACCAATCATTGGAAAACTGGAACAGGCAATGTAAAATTAATGGGAAACAGAGTTGGTTTGATTCCCAATACTAACAAAGAGGGGTTACATGAATGGGGGTGTTTGAATGTTGCTTTTGGCATGTGTGATTCAGATCTGATGGCTTTGCCTTAAAGGAAAATATTTAAACTGATCAAATAATGACTAATTTCCTCAACCCTTTGTGCCAAAAGTAGGGAGTTATTTTATTTTTTTGAATGGGGTAAAAAATTCTGTCTTGTGCATTCATTCTTATGAAGCAAGGCTAAAGCCATTCTCTGGGTTATTATCATGCTGATAAAGATGGCTCCAACGTGACTGACCAAAATGTCCTATGAGTAGTTACTGAGATCGGGAAGCAAAGAATATCCAGGATCCAGGATACTCTGCTGAAATTTTATGATACAAATGCTTCCATTCCCCAGGTTTCTCAAATACCCTGACCCCCCGATTGTAACGTTACTGCTTCAAAAAAGTTTAATCTGGAGAACAGGTTTTCTTTCATGTGACCTTTCTTTTTTGGATCTGGTGTCTGGTAAGGTAGGCTCTCTACTGTCCTGTAATTCTCTCTCTTTGCTAATGGATGATACTGCAAAATTGACATTTTAACACCTAAAGATAAAAGACAAGTTGAGCATCCTTTGAAACTTTTTTAAGGAGGCCACAAAGCAATTCACCAAGTTAGGATTATGGAGGGAATACAGTATTTGGGCCCATGTGGTATATAAATATATGAACTTGAAGGGAAATGCAATACTCAACTTCAGGTGCCAAGTCAACTCAAAAACAGCTGGAGAGAGACAGGACTCTAAAGCATCCACAGACCTAATGGAAACTCTCGTGGGGTTCTGAGTTACCCAAGACCAACCAGAAGTCTCTGACTTTGTTCTGTCCTACAATTAGTCAAAAGCCTACAATTTAATTTGGCAAGTGGATGACTGACTCAAGAGCAGATTTTATTTCGGTCTCCCCTAGAGGACCTTATCCTTCTGGTAATCATTCCTTCTTTTCTTCTTGGCTATAAAAAAATGTCATAATATTTACATGGGTAGAGGACATCTGTTGTTTTTGCCTGTCTTGCACCTAATCCCTCTTTATTTGAATCCAGTCTTCCCCACTCTTGGTCTTTATGATTTGGGAAGGACTGAATAAAAATCCCTTCTCCCCCTGCACATACAGGGGTGGGAGGCAATCAGGTCCAACCAGTCAGTTTATTTCACGCCCTTGAACTCAATGACAGATTTAGGGGCATGTGACCCAAAAGAGGCCAATATGACTCAGTTCCTGGACTTTTGCTGGAATTATTGAGAAAGAGAAGCTCTCTTTTCACTAAGACTGTTAAGTGGAAGCTGGGCGGATGTAATTCTGGATCTGACTGGCACCAACTCACACAATTTAGCAGAGAGGCAGAGAAGAGCAGAGCAGAAGGATGGATTAAGACTTAATCTTGACATTGTTTGAACACCAAGATCCAGATATGCCTGAAGCCAGATACTCTTGAAATTTTCATTATATTAGCCAATAAATTGACCCTTTTGCTTAACTCCCTGTTATCTGCATTTCTGCCGCTTATAAACAAACAAACATTGAATGATACAGCTTGGCTACTTTATTCACAAAAATCTTGGAAATTTGTAGGCATTACCTCGGTAATATCTTCAAAAGAAGTAATTTTAGAGAAACGGAAGCCCAGGGAAGAAAGTTGACCAGCAGTCATGGTTAGAACAGAGACCTCTCCACTGACTTCATCTCAGAATAAAAGTACACATGACCAGACCACGGGGAATATATATACAAAAAGAACTGGAAAAATTACTGATCAAACACTAGGAATTTTGCAAAGGCATTCAGAAATAGGTCACCCTGGGATAAAGCTTTTCTCCATCACATAGAAGAGTTGGGTCCCATTTTCCTCTAGTGTCTCCTCTGGGGTGGAAGAACTGAAATTTCTCCAGAGACAGCATATATAGCCAACAGGAGATATTATAGAGTTAAAACAGTGGGGGCTCTTGGACTGAACTGTCCGTGGAAGAATGGGCATCTGACCACAAGTCCTTCGAAGGCAGTGATCAGAATGATGATCACATTTCTCTGTAAGATAAAGAAATTCAACCGAATCCTTCCCTACTCCAAAGCAGAAAGACTATTCCTTGACCTCAACTGTATACGTTAAAGTATTTAAACATCTTGCCTACTGCTATCCCCACACTCACTCCCCAGCCCAACACTTCTTTTCGAGGCTGTCAACCAGAATCTGTTGCTGTCCAGTTGGTTAATAACATTCAGTTAGACAACTGAGTGAATGAAATGTAGGCTAAGTGGGCTCATAAATCTCCCGGGTATAAATGTTGATGAAAAATAAATGAAACAACACTTTTGTTCATTCTTGTTTAATTGAGACTACTGAAGCTCAGTTGAAGCTGTTTTTGGCAGCCTGAAAATAACACTGAGGGAGTACAAATTAACTTAGCTTGAAGATAAGAAGGAAACATAGACTCATTTTTTGTAGCAAAGATCTTGGCTTCAGAAAGAGCTTATTGAGGTTTTAGATTACCAGACCATGTTATCAGACACATCAATCATATCCTCTGATAAGAATCCCAAGGTTATTTTGCAAATATGATAAACTAAAAGCACTTAATAATAAATACTTAGGGATCTAGCTAATTCCACTGAGAAAGCCAGTTTTGATACATCTTTATGTCAATCTACATAATTATAATTTCTATGAAAGACAATGAATATCCCCAGGACCCTATGTCCCTTCATGTCAACTTCTTAATAACATAAAAGGATAAAAGTATTGTGGGGTAGTTTGGGAGTGTGATTTTTATACACAGTATTTTTTTTTTTTTGAGGAACATTAGCCCTGAACTAACATCTGCTGCCAATCCTCCTCTTTTTTGCTGAGGAAGACTGGCCCTGAGCTAACATCGGTGCCCATCTTCCTCTACTTTTTATGTGGGATGCCTACCACAGTACGGCTTGAGAAGCAGTGCATAGGTCCACACCCGGGATCCAAACTGGCGAACCCCAGGCCACCAAAGTGGAACGTGCGAACTTAACCCCTGCACCACCAGGATGGCCCCTATACACAGTATTTTTTTTAAAGATTAAGAATTACCATTAAATATCAACCTTTCTACATTAAAATGTGACTTATCTAGATGTATAAAGATATATGAAATGTAACTCCTCAAGATTTTATAGTTGTTTCTCAAATAACTGCGTATCTTTCATCTAGTTCTGCTGAAGCATCCCATAAGTTATGTTAAATACAACCACAAAGTCCATGTGACTTGTCCTGACTTTCCCTTACTCAATGTTTATTCCAGATTAAAGCCACTCCCACATGTTTAGCCAATGTCCAGCTAGAGGGATCCTTACAGGCTAAAGGGATGACTATACACAGGAAATCAAGGAATTAGCGGCTTAACGTGTCTACGGAGACAATGCCTTGGCTGGCGTTGGCAGGACTCTCCTCTCCTGTTGCTCATACTCTATTCTCATAGTCTCAGGATGTTTCCAAATGCTACCTGCACTCTACTAAACTGTGCTTTCCACTTTCTGGATTGGATCAAAAGTGGGATTTCTGCATTTTGAATGTAGTTATAGCCAGGGATGTAAGACTAAACCCCGTCTTATTCAGACCCAAAAAATTAGCTCCTTCTGCTTTTTAAGATAGGGAAACCAAGATCATTTTTCCAGATAGAAAAATTTTTAACAATTTTATTAGCAAGTTTGAAAGATAAAAAAAAAATCCTATGGGATTCTCTGGTGCATCCTATAATCCCCCCAAAATAACAAGACATACCTTTTCTACTGATAATACAAATGTGATTAAAGTAATTTTCATCATTCGGTCTCATCTTCTGAATATTACCCGTGCTGATAACGTGAAAAGAGGATTAACAGTTGCTAGAAACTCACTTTTTGGGAATCGGCCTTTTCTTATTGTTCTCGATACTTTTAATGAAAATAAGGAGACATTTTTAATGTTTCAACTTTGAAACACAGTCCTGAGTTGTAGATGTCCTTGAGAACTGTAACGCTGAAGCACCTGTCCACGATGGCATAGATACAGGAGACCATCTCCTGAATGAGGGTTTGTCGGCCACCAATTATCCTCAAAAGTGGAAAGAATCACTAAGAAAAACATTAAAGTCAAACCTAGATCCCCATGGAGTAAATACCAAAATCACGGCACCATATAATTTCAATGTACGTTAGTCCCCCTATTCAGCTCCTCCTACCAGTAGGAGCTACTATTTCCTCGGTGCTTAATGTGTGCAAAGCACTGTCGCGAGTGCTTTACGTGGATTACCCTCAGCTTAATCCTCACAGAATGCCACAAGGTCAGCACTATGGTTATACCCATTAACAGATGAGAAAAAGGCTGTTTGGAGAGGTTAAATAATTGACTTAACCAGCCATTCTGACTCCATATCCTGCGTGATCCATAACACAATACTGCGTCCTCAAGAAGAGGGCTCTTGTTTAACGTTACCTGTATGTTGTCCACAGTGACTTGCACAGAACTAAGTACCTGAGTGCTTGACAAAAACATACGTGATGGGTCGCACTTACCCTGGACGGACTCTATAACGACCCTGTAGGCAGTGGCATGACGCTGCACCTGCCACCGAGCACACAAGCTGGTCATTTGAATCTGGTCTGCTTGGAGATTGGTCACACCCAAAAACACTATAATAAAAGAGAGACATAACTATGTCACACTGCAGATAATGCCACAAATGTCCCCAAGTCTGAAATTAACTTTAACGCAATAAAATTCGAATTCAAATTTCCACCCCCATAGGTGGGAAATCCAACTCACAATAAATTAGTGCACAAAAGATAACTACTTTATGACCTGAAAAAATAGTTGCAAAGCATCATGTATAATATGGTATGTCTGTTATTGGTAAACAAAAAAAGAAATATATATTCACAGGAAAAAGAACAGAAGCAATGAATGATGAAATTATGGGTGATTTTTAATCTTCTCTCTATTTATTGTGGTTTCTAAATATTCCACAATTAATATATAATACTTTTATAATAATAAAATTAAATACAATATGTACTTATCAACCGCTGAAATGTAGCCATGGTTTAAATAAAAGGGAGGAGCAAAGTAGATAAAATGGAAGTTTTACTGAATCAGGAGTCCAGTTTCACAAGGACTGGCCTTCAGAATATGGTTGAGTGAGAATGAATAAATTTTTGAAAATTTAAAAATGAAAGATTTGACACAGAAAAATACTATAAAAAAACACATATTCCTATTAATCTTAGAACACTGTGATATACAAAAATGATTCACATAAAGGTTATTTTTGGAAGCAGTAAAAATATTGTTTCTCCAATACAATAGGGGAGTAAGCCTCCAGTGTTTATCACTTTGATCCAAGCAAAGCAGAAAATTAATAATATTTACTTTCTGTAATGACCTCTGACTTCCATCCATATCATTTTTTCTTACTTCTCCTTTTCTCTTAGATATCTCATAAAATAAAAAATAGCTTAAAATTATTTTCTCAAGATGGTAAAAATAATCTTGTCTAATCACAATTTACATCTTTACATTGTTCCCTTCTGTTAGATCAGAGAGGGAAGATTTTTTTTTTCCTAAGACAAATCAAACAACCCCTCTCTCCCCACAAAAAAAGGAAATCAGTAATGATGTATATAACTGTACTAAATTTAAAAAACACCTTAAAATAGTTTATTTGCCATTGTATTGTATGGGGTTTTATTTTGCCTGGGAGAGAGAAAAGGAATAAGCCCATCTAATTTTTAGTTTAAGAACAGAACATAAAACAATTCAATACTCTCAATCTTTTGAAATTATATTTGTAATACTCAACATATTTATTAAAGGGGAGAAGAGGGATGAAACAGAAGAAAGAGAGAAGCAGAGACAGGGGGATAAAAAGAGATAAGAAAGAGCAAGGAGAAGAGAGACCAATAAAAAACTCATAGAGATAGAAGAAGTGGCACAGACAGAAAGGGTGATCACAAGAGGAAAATGAAGATAAACTAGAGAATGAGAGAGGAGATAGAGGGTGGGAAAATGCATGAGAGATTGTCAGATGTTCCTCAGGAAGGAGTGTGGGATTGCTATCCTGGCACAACAGAGGGAAATCACTTGGAATTGATGATAGTGCCCAGAACAGTGTCACTTCGACAGCCAAGTACGAGATCAGAACCACAGGCCAACGGCTTCCTAGATCTGCTGAAGACAGAGACTATTTCTTTTGAGATTGAACTGATTCTGTATCTAGACTTTAAGGTCTCAAGATACTCCATAAATGAGAATTCAGGAAGTGTCCTCTAACAAAAAGGCTGGCTGTGTATAAAATACAGGTGGCCAAATATAGGCGGCTTGGGGTCTGGTTTAGTATTTGCCCCATTCTTGCATAATTCCATTTATCAGATTACTTATTTGATTAGCGATGAGGGTGAGATAAGAGCCAGGGGCGCAATGTACACTTATTACGATAATTAATAGTGGTTCTTCCTTGAGTGCTTGCCATATGGTAGGCACTTTTTATACATTATCTTCTTAATCTTCACAGTCAGCCTGTAAATGGTTATCATTATCTTCATTTCAGAGTTGAGAAAAAACTTGGGCTCAGAGAAGTTAAGTAATTTGCTCGAGGCCATAGGTAATAAATAGCAGATTTAAGGCTTATACTTTTGATGACACCGTGATTATCATTCTCAAATGTGGGACACGTAATGTGGATAGCACTCACGATGATTTTAATTGGCACACAGCCAAACCATTTTTATTTCGGTCATTAAAAATACTGGTCTCTGTTTAGAGTAACTATGTGGGTTTTGAAAAGCATTTAAGTGAAAAAAAAAAAAGCTGTCCTAAGTCAATTTAAAGAAATATATTAAACAGATGGTGTGGAAGTATAACAAACATCGGGAGTATGGAACACACGTGCTGGAGTTTGGAAAACCCTGCATTACGACATGGGTGTCTGGGAGTGGGGTATGCCAATGAGAAGTCCCAGATGGTATGCAGACAGCATGCAAATCCTTAAAAGGTAGAGAAGAAAGTCCTTAGAGTGGTGAATGTATCTTTTGTGGATGGCAAGTGTGTGAGTGTGTGTGTGTGTGTGTGTGTGTGTGTGTGTGTGTGGAAGGGGGAGGGGCAAAGGTTTTGAGAAAAGGCGATCTTCCCCATGGTCCTTTTGACTGGCATTGGCTGTGTCAGGCTACAGGCCGGTTGGAAAATTTCATCTAATTTGAAAAATGCCAACAAACACTTTCCAGAAGGAATTCCTATCTGCCACCACCAAGTCTATTTGAACGCCAGGCTGACGTTCCGCCTGCCAACCAGGGCACTGAATGACAGCCCTGAGTGAGGAGCACACCTTTCTTTCCATGAAACACCATCCAGAAAGGGCAATGCTGAGGAAAAGGGAAACCAACTGCCAAGTTGAAGCAAGGATTGAGTCACAGTGAAAACAAAGCAGCAAAACCACACGTGGGGGTGGAGGCGACAGGACATCAGTCTTACATGTTTTCACCACGCCCGTCAGAGCATCGCTGAAGCCTGAGGCCTGGGAGGCAAATATTTTCACATTGTAGTCCATTCCACTGAGGAGGTTGGTGATAAGAATGGTGTTAATGTTAGCTCCCACGAAAGTTTCCAGTGTTGGGCCAGCAACTAAAGGAGAAGAAGTATATTTCAGTTACAACAGAGCATGGAAACATGGAAACACTCTGAAGTGAATTGTACTCAGGCAACTGGTTTTCAGTTGTCCAGGATCATACAGAAGGCCAACAGCAGAGCTGGCTTTGAATCTAGCCCCATCTAGCTCTAAGGCTTACATACCTGACTACCATGCTAGGGCTCTTTTTAGAAATCGAATTCTTTTCTCAAATGTAGTTCTTTCCCTAGCATTTACTCAAATAAACTGGTCCACCTCACAATCTACCATCCACCATAGTATGAGGCCTTCACAGTGGAACTACCATGTTGCCGTAGGCTTTGGGGCACTTGCTAAACTGAAGAATTCATTCTCAATTTCCCCTTCTCAGACACCCGGCTTTGTCTCCAGTGGGCATGCAAGTGGCAGTAGCAGCAAATTTTATCAAAGACTCTATGCCATATCCTGCCACATGGGAGGCCAGCATATCCGTTATCCCATTGGTTCTATTCACTCCTCTTATGATTTTTAAGACCAGACAGAGGACACTCTTATTCCAAAGCCCTTGACCAAACTGGCTTCTTTAGGCCTTTACATTTTTACCTCTGTTTCAACCCACTGGAGTCTTTGATTTAGTATTAAAAACATTCTTTGCTAAGTCCTTTACAAATTTATTTACCATCTGCTTCTTCCCATACGTGCTCATTCTTTAAGAACTTTGAGTTAGGTACAAGTTCCTAAAATACTCATTTCTTTACTCCAGATCCTCGCTTCCAACAATGAATTTATATATATTTACGTATTTCTGTATGTCTGTGTATCTCAGTAGCAATTTTCCCATGCCCCAAACTCTCAATGCAAATGACCACATAACATTCTTCCACCTGACCTAGAACAGGGTTTCTCAACCACAGCACTATTGACATTTTGGGCTGGATAATTCTTTATTCTGCAGCTGTGCGGGGGAGGTACTGTGACTTAGAGGGTGCTTAACAGTACCTGCTAGATGCCCACGGCAACCCCCTACCTCCCAAGTTGTGACAATCCAAAATATCTTTGTTTGGCAGCAAACGGCACCCACTGAGAGCCACTGGCTTAAAAGAAAACTATTTTCTCTCAGAAAATCTGACAAATATTTATAAAATGGTCCAAAGAACAAATTCAGGAAGGCTGTTTCGTGAATTAACATGTGCCTCAGGCCTAAAGAAAAGAAACAAAAAAAACTGATACTGGATCCCAAGGAATCCGTCTCGAGGAGGCTAGTGCATCCATGCTATATTCTTGCTATTTCATTTTCATGGTTCATAGGGATGTTTGTGCGGAGAAATTGGGGGTGGGGTACTGTAGTTATAAGAACTCGATGACAAAACAATAGAAAAGGCTGAAAAGTGATACAGAGGCAAGAACAACATCTCAGATGACAGATGGACACTAATGGAGTTTTGAGGGCAGAAAAAATTTTTTAGTGGCCCAAAGAATGTTTTTTAAATTTTCCTGTCAAATCAAGAAAAATAACTGAAGAACCCCTTTCAGCTGAACAACCAGAGTACTGAAGGCCCAGATCCAGAAAACTGAAAAGACTCTTATCATATTTATTTTTAGTCTCCTGTTTAACCTTCATGAAAGTGTTGGGAGATGATGCCATAACAGGTGAAGGGGCAGACGGTTTCATCTCAAGGCATATGGAGCAAGGGTACAATCACCCCTACTTGGGCCATTCTCCTGTCTTCAGGATATAATGACATGGGAGGTAAGAAGAGAGGGGTCTCTTATCAAGGTGGCTAAGAGGCTGATGGAAAAGGCTTTTCCTATCATAATCTTAGGGTTTGATGAATTTTATTCTCCAACATAGTTTCCAAAATGAGGAGACTTGAGAAGTTGATAAATGGACTTTTTCCAACTAATCCAAGAAGTAAGAGGTAGAAGAGGGATTAGAAATGAGAGATTCTGAATCATTAGAGCTACACATACCCATTGAGCCATAGAAACTTCCCATTTCTATGGAATCAAGGTTTCCTCGGGCTGGTTCCTTGTCTGGGCTGCGCATAGGTCAGGTGTATACCAAGTACATATTCTGCCCCTTAACGTGCCCAGTCTTTTTCCAGGTGGGGTCATAACTTCATCATTCTGATAATAGCTATCCTAGCACTGGCCCTACTCGAAAAGCTTTATTTTATAACAGGTAAGAGGCTCTTCTCACCTCTTAAAACCAAAGATAAAAGCAAAAATAGAAAGACAAAACAAAAATAACTTATCTTAGAAGACATTTTAGACACCTAATCATGGTAGCAATATTTTTTAAAAGGCGTTACTTACCACTCACGGGTTTGTAGACAATTCTATAGCCCTTTACAGGGGAAGACGGGGGATCCCATGAAATGCGCAACCTGTTATACCATTCTTCTGAGACCCGTAAGTTTTGGGGCCCAGAGGGTGGCACTGAGGAAGAAAGAAAAGGAAAAACGGGTTTAGGGTGGTGGTCATCCTCACCCCTACACTGTTGGCAACAGCATCGAAGATGTCTTCCCACCTTCTTCTTCACCTTCTTCCCGAAGGGGAGAAGTCTTTGAGAATCTGTGGCTGTTGTAAATACTAAATATATAGACAATAATTGCTCTGAAGATCTGAAGTTCATTCAATGTCATTGTTTTCTTCATCTAATTTTAAGTGAAACTGAATTGAAGAGTGTTTATTAAAAATTTCTGTCTACACGCCGCTCTGTGCCATTATCAAGTATGTATGTACGGCAATATCGTGGGTGACGGTCACACAATGGTAATGATGGTAATTCTGGAAGGGAAGATTCTGATGATTTTCTTTTTTGCTTTCATCTTTATATGGCCTATATTGTTTAAAATTTTATATTAGCATTTATCAATTTTTTATGCAAACATTAAAGCCATTTATATGGGAAGAACTTTGCAAACTATTGTGCATATTGATGGGTATCATCATTATCATTTCGCTGTCGATAGAATTTAGTGGATGGTCTAAAACAAGTAGACCACCCACTAACACTTTGAAATTATTTTACCATATAGATATAGTGGCGGGGCCTGTGGTAACTTTATGGAACATTAGAGCGTTAAATAATACAGTCCAAAGCAACTCAGAACAGCAGGCTTTACTATGCTTGTTTTAAACCATTCTGGCTTGCTTTTTTTTTTAATGACCTGGATTCAAGACAGACAAGGATGATGTATTTAAAAACACATAGTAGGTGTTCCATGAACCTTAATTTAATACCGCTTGATTTTCTCCTTTGTTGCTGTTTAAGTCTGTAGTTTTCAAACACTTATTTAATAGCAAAATACCAAAATATGCTAGAAATTCCAACGTGTGGCTCAAGTCAAGATGCCAACATTTGGGTAGTGAAGAGCTCGGAGCGCCCCCACTGCTCTGCTCTCCCCTTTCCTTCTCTCCTCCTACAGGACCCCTGAGGAAATGACCGCAGCAACTGTTAGGGCTGATAACACCCTGCGTGATCTTTGGCAAAATGTGCAGGTGTGGTGGGAGTCTGGGTGGAGGCATCATAGCATGGGCATGGCAGGAGGAAGCCATGCCAGCACTGTCAAATAAGACCCATTTGCTCAGTTGAGCAGACTCAAGGCTTTAGGCTGCAGATACAGAATTTTAACAACTTGCACACTTACTCAAAAAATCCACACGTAGGTGCCCAGGTACAGAAGTCAGCCTTTGCCACCATTCTGCACCTAATCACACATAACCATTTGGTAACTGTGGTAGATTAAAGATGGGCACAGGTTTTTGACCCTCCTCCGATTGAGTGGTGGGGGGTTTGACCCTCTCGTTAAATCTGGATGGGTTCTATGACCACCTTGACCGCTAGGCTACACCAGAGGCGACGCTGGCCTAGTTCTAAGTATAGCTCTTATCTGTCCTGACGGTTTTCACTTCCGACCTCTTGAAGCTCTTGCTCTTACAGTTCTGAGTCTTCATGGAGGAACTAGGACTATCCTGCTGGAAAGACCACACGGCGGCTCTGAGACCACATGGAGAGAGAGAGGCTCAGCTGAGTCCAGACTTCTAGCTCCCCACCAGCATGCCAGGCAAGTGGGGAAAGCTGTCTTGGACCCTCCAGACCAACCGGGCCACCAGGTGACCGTAATCAATACTTCATGAAACAGGAGAATTTCCCAGCAAGCCTTGCCTAACTTTCTGACCCACAAAATCCTGTGATAGGATAAAATGGTTGCTGGTTTAAGCCTCTAGGTCCTGGGGTAGTCTTCACGCCAGTATAGACAATCACAACAATAGGGAAGACAACTAAGACTTTGTAGCACTCTAACCAGGGGTTTTCCTGCAGACGCCTCACTTGATTACCATGGCCAATCCATCTAAAACAAACATTTTGTGATGCCTCCTCCGTGCCACACCATGCTGTAAGAGCTTGGCACGCAGAAGTGAACAGTACAGATGACGTCGTGGGCTCTCACGATGCTGCTCTCCAGAGATGGGAGACAGACAGTGTACAAATACATGAGTACACAAGAAAATAGAGAGTAAATTGTGCCATGACATGATCAAAGAAAGGTTAATATCGGGGCTGGCCTGGTGGTGTAGTGGTTAAGTTCACATGCTCTGCTTTGGAGGCCTGGGGTTCGCAGGTTCTGATCCTGGGCGTGGACCTACACACCACTCATCAAGCCATGCTGTGGTGGTGTCCCACATAAAATTGAGGAAGATTGGCATAGGTGTTTGCTCAGCAACAATCTTCCTCAAGCAAAAAGAGGAAGATTGACAACAGAAGTTAGCTCAGGGCCAATCTTCCTCACACACACCAAAAAAGGTTAAGATCATAGAAAGTGGGACATACTTTGCATGAGTGGTCAGAAAAGTCTGTGGAGATGAGGTGACATTGAGCTGAGACCAAAATGACAAGAAAAAGCCAGAAATGCAAACATCGTGGAAAGGATATTCCTTATGGAAGGAATAGTTAGTGCGTAGGTCTGAAGGCAGGAATAGGCTTCAAAAGTCCGTTGAAGACAGGAAAGGAGGTATGGCCGGGGGAACTGTTAGGAGGTGAGATCAAAGAGATTGGCAGGGTCTAGGTCAGATAGGGCCTCGTGGGACCATGGGAAGGACGTTGGGTTTTACCCTGAGTACAATAGGAAACAGAGGCATGACGTGAGATAATTTATATTTGGAAACGCTCCTCAGGCTGTTGTGAGGAGAATAAAGGATCCAAGAGTGGAAGTAGGAGGACAAAACAGGAAGCTCAGATACCCATTTTAGTAAGAGAGAGTGTGGCTTGGATCGGGGTGAGCAGCTGGATGAGGAGAAAGTAAACAAGCACGTAGAATGCATTTTGGAGAATCAACAGGACTTGTGATGAATTAGATGCTGGAGGAGTAAGATGTCAGGTTTTTTTTTAAGTCTTAGCTTTTACAGACAAGAAAACTGAAGCCCAGAGCAGTTAAGCAACTTGCCCAAAGTCACACAGCTTGAATGTGTGAAGACAGAATTCAAACACACATTTTCTATCTCCAAATCTCTTTTGCTCTTTTCACCACACTACACTGTGGCTATTAGGGTACATTACAGGCCATTTGCATTTTCAATTAATTAGTCAGCTAGTATCCAGAGGGAGAAAATTTCACTCACAGGTTTTTCCAGGGGCGGAGACACTCACACCTTCTCCGTCATCGTAGATGGGAGTCACTGTGACTTTGTATTCCGTATTGGAAAGCAGAGCCTTCAGAAGGAGATTGTTCTGGCTTCCAGGCACCATAACCTGAACAGAAAAGCAAAGGACCCTGGTCTTTGTAAGACCTCTGTTTCCATTGGTCCACTAATGGAGCAGAACCATAGGAACTTTGAAGTAATCAGAAGCAAGGAGATGTGTTTGCAGAGTGACGAGAAAAAAAGGGCATCCATGCAAAAGCATCTCTCTCTGAAATTCCCCTCTTGGCAACCCTTACTTTATAATCACTAATGCAGAAGGTTTAAATTTGAAGCTCTCAGGCTCTAAGGAATGGTCTTCTCTTAACATCTTTTCAGCCTTTGGAAAGTCTCCAGAAGAAAGAATAGTCATCTCTTTGGGAAGCAGGTGTTTATAGTTTAGGAGTGTTCATTCTATGACCCAGCCTGCTTATCGTTTTTGATTCTACTTAAGTATCCTCTTGAAAATTCAGCCTTCCGTTCTTTACCCTTTCAGAGATAAAACTAATCCCAGCCTTTTAGAAAAGGATGGGTGCCAGCCAAGAACAACAGAACCACACGATAAATCCAAGTGTTCTGGATGGAAACATATTTACCAGTCACACTAAGACATGTTGCAGTGTTTTTACTTCTGACAGGCGATGTCTTCCTCAATCTGAAATCGCCATCGCTGTCACTAAATGTTGCAAAAAGTGAGATGCAGCGATGGGGTGAGCACCACACAAACATCAGTGCCATGTGCCATGTGACTCAGGAGTGCAAATTCTGGCATCCCTAAGAGAATATATGGACCAGAAAAGCCACATGTTCTCGATGCTAAAACCACAGAACTTTCTGCCTGTGCTCCAGCAGTTAGACGCTGGCACACCTCTGGGCCATTTTTAATCATGGCTGGAAAAATGTTAGGATGTAAGAACTGACCCAAATACGTTTGAGGGAGTCATAAGACCAGGACAGCTGGAGACGCTTTTTGATTCAAAGGCTGGGTAAAATGCCAGCAGGCAAAGGGCTGTGCTGTCTACTTCTGGATGAGGGAAGGAACCTATAAATCATGGAATAAGCCCTAGAAAGCCTCGAGTTGAACCCAGAAGCAGCTGTTGCTAAGATACTGCTAAGCTCTAAAAGCAATATTTTTTTTAATATATGAAAAAAAGGGAGTCTGAATTAAGTGATTATATTGGATTAATATGATTTTGTTCCTCATATGAAAGGGACATTGAAATATACAAGGTTGTATTGATGTGGTCCTCGGAGGGATATTTTTAAAAAGGAGCTCTGCCTTATTCTAGAGTTAGATAACCCTGGCAGTAAGGACAAGTAAAGGAAGAATTGTGGTTGCCCTGACTTGTGTTGCCCCATCCATGTAGCTTCCTTCAGGGCATTGCTTTTAAATATAACTCCTCTGGAGCACAGAGCCTGGGCATTCATTCCAAGCTGTCTGCTTAGCAAACCACCCATGTTGATGTTCCTTAAATAAGGTAATCTCTCAAACTGAGAGACATATGGCCTTGGAACCAATCAAATTTAGCCTGTGGAATACTCAAAAGTGGTGGGGCCATTTTGGAGGACTCGTTTAGCTCGCCAGGAAGTAGTTGCTGTGGTTTATAATAACAGCCATCATTTACCTAGCAATTATTATGTCCCAGGTGCTTCTCTAGTATTCTAATATAGTAATTCACTTAATTTTCACCACAACCCTTTGAGGTAAGGAGTATCCTTATAGTCATTTTACAGGTGGGGAAACTGAGTCCCACACAGTTACTGAGTAAAGGACCCATAGTGAAATCCTGGATATCTGACCTGAGCCTCTCTTTGGTCCCTCACCATCCTTTACTCCACATGAGATGACGGCACTGCCTGGACCTCTTTACCCTAAGGGTATTCATTCCCCGAGAATCAAATGTAAATCTCCTCTTGGGTATGCAAAGTTCCCTCTGCTTGGCCTCTGCTTGTTTGCACAAAGCAAGGTAAAGACGGGCTCCTACTAAAAACAGATGCTACAGGTGGTAGCAGATGGTGGTTTTCTTTATAAAGCAGTTCTATAAAAGATGCTCGCGGTTAAATGAGATGCAAATCTAACCAGTGAGCTTCCTGTTTTTAATTTTTTCAGAAACGCAACTTTATGTCTGGCTCCATTACTGCCCAAAGCTCTTCAGAGGAGTCGGGATCCCAGCCAGCACCAGCAAGCTGTTCCCTCAACGGAAAGAAGATTCCCTGCATTTCACTGCGTTCCTGTCTTATAAAGCTCTGTTTCTAGACAGAGCTTCTCACGCTACATGGCAAGGACTAGGCAGTGTTGGTGCTGTCGTTTTAATTCCAATCCATTGAAGACCAATATTTTTATAAAATACAATAAGACAAAATGGCTAGAAAAAAATATCATGTTCTTGGATATTGCAGCAAAGTCAAATTGCTATAAATGTTTCTAAAAGCTTAATCCTTAATATCTGACCTTATCTTATAGGAGACTGAGCCACACTTTACGTATTCCTGTGCCATAGTATTTCTTGCAACTTGGAATTCAGATCATGGCTATGGATTTTGACATCTAGGCTCTAGAAAAGTCTGAAATCCTGATCAGCCTTTCACAAACAAAGAAGTGTGAGACTTCCCTATCTTCACAGCAAAATCCAGGGCAAAGTTATCGCCACTCCTCTGTATTTCAGAGCGGAGTTAAAATTCAGTCTTTGTGAAATATTTGACAAGTAGTTTTACATTCTAAGAGTTCAAAAGTTTTTTCTTGGAAATATTTGGTAGATTTGATTATGCTTAGAAAATATAAAATTATTTCAGTTACCTCAATTGGAAAAGTAAATTTAATTCACCTTGTTTTACATATATTAAAGCTTAACTTTGGTTTACAATCTTATATACACAAAGTATTCTCCAACTTATCCTCTCCTCGTGTAAACTTAATGAGCTTTTATAGTTAAGGAAAATTTGGAAAGATGGTAAGAGACATTCGTCTTATCCAGACACATTTCCTTTCCCACTTTTGTAATATGTTTTAGCCATCTGTCTTTCCCTGCCATGCATCATTATTTTAAGATATTCATTTGGTGTGTGGAAGTTCAAGACCCTTGGATTTTGCTATAGGTCTGCAACAGCCTATCTAACCTTTACCTGGATTTAAATCAAAATGCATCCCATTTTCTGTCTCCACTAATAAATTACATTTATATAGTAATCACACTTCATAAAACACTGAGATATAAGTTCTCGATTCATCCTCAGCTGAAAACATGCCTGTAAATTGCGTGCACAAATCCAATTTAATTGGAATTCACTAAAGGCACCTAATATTTAAAGAATTCTAGAGTACTTTCTTCTGTATAGCAAAAACACTTCTGCACAGTAAATAATCATCACCAAATTTATCAATATTTTTCACTTTTATTAAGGGTTTGTTTAACTGGGGCACATGTGTGTTTAAGACTTTTGATCTTTTTTTCCTTCATCTAGGTGTCCAAGTGTTTCAAAATAAACAGTGTGAAATGAAAGAAACTAGCAAAGGGAAAATTATCTAAAGACAACCCAAGATAAATATTATTATTATTTTACCTTGCATAGCTTACAAGTGCATGCATGAGATTAAATTGTTACTCTTTCCAAATTAGCAGGAATAATTTAGCAAGAAGCTTAATGTGTTTCTTGGAAAGAGTAGAAACAAAAAACACAGCTCTCATTCTGGGAAGTTTTTAAGGGTCTCATTTTTAGGAACTAAATTAAAACACGAGCACAATAACAGGGAAAACAAAACACCCAAATTTTATCTTTAGTTAGCACCTCTAAGCAGAATTTTAATTTTTTTGAATTTTCCCATCATAGATCATTTGAAATGTATGGTCTGAATGAATTTATAGTTCAATCAAGTTTGTTTAAGCATCCATCAACTTTGCAAAATTACTCCCAGACCAATTTCATGGACCTTCTAGCTATTCACAGGGGATGTGGCTATTCTCAGGGTTATCACTGTGTTCTGTAACGATTGCTCTATCAGCTTGAAATAAAGTATTTTCCTAAGAGGGCTTTGGGCTCAAATAATTGTTTACATAAGCACATAAATAAAAATAATTTTCCATCAAAAGCTTTATAAGTAAGGAAGAGGAAGAAAGGACAATAGTGTTATTCTTGAGCAATAATGAATTTAGAGACTTCTTTCCCAGAGTGTCTCAAAAATAATGCAGAAGACAAGACATGTAAGCAATGAGGATAAGAAAGTATATTCCGTGATAAAAAAAAAAGAAAAACTTCTTTTGGCTGCAAACTGGAGTTATCTGGTCTGCCAGGAAGCATGTCTAGGGAATAATTTTCAGGTTCTAGACTAAATGATATAGTGTAAATTAAGAAAACATGAAAGGGCCATAATTAAGGATGTATCCAGATTTCTAATATAGAAAAACAAATATATGGGAAACCGCTTAAAGAAAACTCAACATAAAATCTAAATCCCCTAAGGGAGACACTCATGATTAAGAACAAATTAGAAATGACTATAAGTCATTTATAGTCAAAATAAGTTGATGTCAGTGAAAAATATAACTATTTGTTAAGGGATGGTACTTTATTAGGAACACTTCAACTACATAAAGAATATCTTTCATGTATGCTTTGCTTAAAAACATTTAATCAGATTCCCAAGAGCAAAAAAGTTTAACATAAATATTTTTTAAAGTTCATATATTAAAAGTTTATATATTTATATATACATACAGGAACAAGTGTATAATGGCCTATTTATGACCCAGCTTTGGTGCTTTAACAGGTTGTCCAGGCAACAGAAGCAACATGGGAAACAAGGTTCAGAAGCATTATCAGTTTGAAGCAGGTTGTATGTGGAGCAAGTTTCGGAGACAGAAAGGTCATCAAGAAACCAGTAGTTAGTTTGAATTAACCAAAACCATTTGTCTCTGGAGCTCACCAAGAAATGATTAGTTTCTGGGGTCACCAAGAAATGAGCAGCAAAGCTTGCATTCATCTCTAGAGACAGCCTCGTTAGCTCTGTTAGTCAGGACGCCCTGTGGAGGTTCTAGTGAGCCATATTTATACAGACCGTTCCCACCACTTCTTCCGCAGGGTCCCCTTGAGCAGTCAGGTAGGTGACCCTGAACTGCTGCACGCTGCTGTCTGAAATGTCCCATTTTACATGCAGGCTAGAAGTGGTTTCATCATCTACAACCAGGTTTCTGATTCCTGTCCGGAAAACTGGAATAAACACAACCAAGTATTAAAGGACTTCTAACCCATCATATTCCAAAATGAGCTACAGAAACCATCTGTGGACGTGACAACAAGTATCATTTAATGTATTTCTCTAACGTAGACCCATGTGAAGCAAGAACAACTCAGCTTTAGTGCATAATGGGGAGCCATGATACCTACATGTAGCAAACGAGAATGGGTTTCAGAGATGCCTACAAGGTGAGACCCTGGACCTCTCAAAGCTATGAGCTCTGTATATATACTAGTAAGAGGAACTGGGGAGAAGCCCTTTGACTAGGAAACCTTAAGGGGAGCCCAAAGGGGAGTTTGCTCATGAAACCCTCACACTAACACTGAGTTGGGGAAGTGGCCATGATGGGCCAGATGTGGTCAGCCTCAGTGTGCAATCCAGCATCCAACGCACGACCCACTCATCTGTTCCCCATTTCTGTCTTAACACTTGTCACTCGAAGCACAACTCTCTATGGCTGCCTCTATCCATTCAGCCCACACAGATACTATCTTTCCTCTTACATCTGTCTAATCTCCTCACCGGTGTTCTCTGACACATTCTTTCTCATTTCACAAGGTGCCTGCTCCTTCATTTCTCCCATTTTTTTCTTCTCCCTTCTGTGCTGACTACCTTTCATTCCGTCCATCTCCACTGACTCTCCTCTTCATTCATTTATTCATTCATTCAGTAAACATTCATTGAGCTTTTCCTGTGTGTCAGACTGTGTTAGGCCTTTGAAATATATAGTGATTTACTCTTGACAAAAATAGTAAAAGTGTCACACAGGAAGTAGGAGAGTGACATTTACCAGGCAAAATTGGGGAGGGTCCCAGGCAGTGGTAATAGAAGGCAACTTCTCACCTTCAGGGCTAGGAGTTCTAGATGGCAGGAGGAAATGGGGAAAGCAAGGAAAATATGGTTGAGGCCAGGAAGGGAAGCAGAACCCAACCAGGAAGGCTCTTGAATATTATGATAAAGCGATCTGGGGGCACAAAGAAGGGCTCAGTAAAGATTAACTGAAGAATGAATGAATTGGTGAATGAATGAATGGGTAATGGAGAGCCGATGAAGGGTTTTAGGTAGAGAAATAAATGATATTATCAAATGATGTTTTATCTAGTTGACTCTGAGAGCTAGCTGAGAGGTGTGCTATAATGGAAAGGAAAGTTACACTGAGAGAGAACACAGCTGATGTAGGAAGAACAATAGACCACAGAGAAGCAAGGAAACCATGACGTGAATAATTCTCAACAGAGAGCCACAGGAGAAGGCACTGAGATAAAGAGGAGGGCAGAGATGGTGGGGGCTGCTATGCTGACATCCTCTGAAAGTTTAAATGGGAATCACAAACAAAGATGGAAAAGGTAGGGAGAGGTAACAGATTAGCAGACTAGAAGACCGATTGGCATTTCAGGGTAAGAAGAGGTTGAGAGGTTCCGAGAGGCATGTAATGTGAACTGGCAGGTCCCATTCCTAATTAATAATATAAAATAAATAAAGCTGGGATAACATAATTTCTGTTTAAATCAAGCTTTGGTTATGGGTAAATGAGCTTCCATTTGTCCTTACCTGAAGTCACAGGTCTGGTAGGTGCTATAGTCGTGGCTGGTTCCGTCCAAAAACTGTCAACTAAAAAAATATTCATTACTTAAAAATTTTGTCATGATAATAACTCTGTACATTTGTGTATAGCATTTTATAGTTTTCAAAGAAAATTTCACCTATATTATCTCACTTGCTACTCACAACAACCTTGACTATGGTTGCAAGAACGAAGAAGTAGTAATCAGACATTATATCTATTCTGCAGATAGGGAAACTGAACCCCAAAGAAGTTAAAGTTTCTAATCAGAGATACCCGACTGCATATAAACATTTGAATTACACCTATAAAATTGTGAAACCTCCCAGTTACTTTAAAATGAGGGATAACCATGATAATTAAAGGAAATTAAATAGTGCTGTAGATAAGGTCATGAAAGGGCTGCCAAACAAGACCACCAAGGAAGGCAATATGCTCGGGTAAGAAGTACATCTTCCATTTCTTGTATCCACCCTGGGCAACGAGTGGAATGGAGTGGCTGTATGGTGTTCGGCCCAGATTCTCTTTTCAGGGTCAACACACTCATCCACCAGCTTCTAGAATACTGGTTGCCAGTGGCTCAGAGCTCTGCAAATTGCCTTGCTTGAGGTCACAGACTCTGTCAGGGGATGGCCCACCTCCAAAGACCGGGTATTAAGGGATACAAAGGCCCAGCCCCTTTGACTCAACTTGGGACAACTCAGAAGGGTCATCCCAGGTCCAGAACTCCTAGCAGAATTAGTGGAGGGCTCAGTTTTAGCCTCTGCCTCTGTCCCATCCTGTCATCCTTACTTCCTTACAGATGTATTTCCCAATTAAACTCTTCAATAAACCTTCTGGATGCAATTTTCTGTCTCAGAATCTGATTCCAAGGAACCCAAACAGAGACAATTTAAAATGCGGTTAATACCTCATATTTAAAAAATGAAAGGATGAATGAATCAGTGAGTGAATTTTGTACAAGATTCTTGGAATCAAGATCAACTTGGGAAATTCCAGAAACTCTTGGACATATTAACCCTAGGTTTATTTGTTTGCTTGCTTATTCATTTATAAATTATTTAATCTATCCATCCATCCATCCACCCATCCATCCACTCAAACAGGTATTTATTGTTCAGTTAAGATATGCCAAGTACTGTGCTAAGGGCTCAGGATATAATGGTGAACAAGACAGATATGGTCCCCGCCTTCATGGTGATAATAGCTTAAGATTCTAAAACGCTTCACGTATCAGTTTCGTTAAAGGTGAAAATATATGAAAAATTCTGGGGGAAAAAGAGAAACTGAAGCCTCTGTAGCTTGGGATAAGGCTGATAGGGAGAGAATCTGGTTGGGTGAAGAATGTGTCAGAATGGATGGATGGTGGGAGCTCATGAAGTCCGTCTTGGCCAGACCAAGACTTACGTGTGGTCCCAACAGCAGTCACCACCTCACTCTCACTTCCATCGTCCAGTACAGCCAGCAGTGAAACTTCATACTCAGTGCCAGGCTCCAGGCCTTCAACAACATAAGAGTCTTGGTCTTCTAAGAGGACAATCTGAAAAGTATTTGGTGCTTAGTAACTGGGTTTGCTTGAATAACAAAGGAAAAAGAAAGTTGCGAAAAAATAATAAAAATGAAAAATGTTATCCTGAACGTAAGCAAGAAACAACAAAGCATAAAGAACTCCCGGGCTGTTGAATTCAATCGTAAAGTCAAACCAGAGACTTTATTCCTTTCAAGTCCCTTGGCAAATAAAACTGTTGGATAAATACAAAAGTGGCATTTTGAGATTTTATTAAATATCATTTATGAAAGCCAAAGAATCTAAAAATATATAAAATATATAACTAAAGCCCTAGAAACAATGCATTTTAATCTTAGAAAAATCACGTGATTTCACATTTATAGAACTCCATGCCATGCAAAATATTGATTACTTCTGGGATTCTCGATCTATTTTAAAGTGAAGACCAATTCAAATGCAGCAGTGGGTATTCACTTCCAGATAAATGGTCTGTATTAGTTTTCAGTCCATTTCAGGCAACTCACCTCTTCGGCCCTCCCACCATAGACTGGAATCCACATCAACTTGTGTTGCCCTTCATCAGCAGAGAGGGGATGCCAGGTCACTCTAAAACTATCTGTCGTCACCTCATCAATTTCCAAGTATTGCTGGGCTGGAACTTCCTCTGTAAGCCAAGGAAGGAGACTCTGTTAGGGATCTGAGGAGGCAAGAACATCAAAACTCAAGCAGCTCCCAAGGCCAGCCACAGGAAGAGAAGACTCTGAGGAATTTCTTGCTTTAGGAAAGCATATGGAAGCAGGAAAGCAGCGTTGATCAGTCCAGCGTGACCTTACGTCTCTGTTTCCAGCGTTTACCCACAGCACAAATTAAGAAGACCATACACAGCAGATTCTAAAATTTTCCAGTAATTTCCAGAATCTTAGATTTTCTATTTGGCTCTTTTCATTAACTATAAAAAATAAGAGTGCCATATTCATTATTTCCCAAAGATAATATTTTCCAAGTATTTCAAGGAAATTAGCAAAACAGTGCCCTAGAGGCCTAAGAAATGTCCCTTTTAACTCTATTCCCTTGTGTGTCCAGTAATAAGTTAAATCCTAAAGAAGAACCTTCGTCCTTTCAACTTGTACATATGGCTGCCATCAGAAGGGAAATATAATTTATCAGATCTTTCACTATTTCATGGCTTACACACTTTTTGGATGTATAACAGAAAGCTTAACATCCAACTACACCCGGAATTAATCGTCAGTTCATTGACTTTTATTATTTTAAATCAGAGATTTTAAACTCTTTGACAGCACACCATGAGAAGTCCAACTAGAGTTAGCCCTCAGGAGATTTTATGAAATTACTGAAATTTTTTCTGTGAACATTATTTTTCAATCCAGCTTATTTCTCCTTTCTCTCCAAATTACCTTTTCATCTTCATATAGCACCAAATTTGTTTCCATGTGCAATCAAAGATTGGTTTAGAAAACAAAAGAATTGTTGCCACCAAGAGGCAAAAATATTTTATATTTATTGAGTGATGACAGGATATATAAAGAAAAGGAAAATAATGCATTCATGCCTTATTTTAAATTTTTGTATTTAAAATACCCCATATTGTTGTATTAATATTTTAGGCTGCATGAAATACAATATGGCTATGGACTGATGTATTAGGTTCAATAATATGGAAATGCCACTTTTTTAGGTCAATTGTTGGATATCAGCAACTTAGGAAGTTCAACTTAATATATACAGATATGAATGGAAGAAAGACGCGAAAATTTTACAACGATGGAACTTAAGAAATGATGTGAGATTAGAAGGAGAACAATGTATGTACACTTCTACCTAATTGAGAATTTTTGAATTTAGCTGGTCTTTTTTCTCTTTCCTTTGCTTTGGTAGGGAATAATTTGCTAGAAAATAATTGGCCAGGATGACTTGTAGTCACTCAATTCTTCATTTATTAATAATATTAAAACATAGTCTCTTGAAAATCACCGTTGAAGAAGCTGCTCTGGCTTCTGGTTTCCCTATAGTTTCTCTTGGAACCTTTCCAAACCGTAATAAGGCTTACCTGTGGTGAAAATTCCTGTCAGAGGTTCTGACTGCCCTTCATCATAGATGGAGAAGATGGCAACAGTATACTCCGTGAGGGGCGTCAAGCCTTTCAGAGGGAATGTAGTAACAGGATCAACTTCAACCTGCAAAAGAGAGAAGTCAATAATAGCTATATCAGATGGTCCCTAAGTACAGGAAACAGAAGTCATTTTACTATTGTCTGCAGTTCACTTGGCTGGCAGCAGAGCTATAAATACTGCAAAAATGATTGAATTATTAAACCAGTTTATACATACACATTTCTAATCTTATACCCTCAAATAGATTACCTAGCAGTTAATTCTCAGGACAGCTTTGCAACCAGTATTATTTCCATTTGTTAAAGACAGAGAAAGCAAAGTGCAGACAATTTACAATGCTAATATAAATAAATATAATGTTTCCAGCCTGAGCTGTTAGGAGCTGCCAGTTTTTTGCTTCACTGCCTGGGCTCTGCTGACTGTGACTAAGTGTACACAATTACTCCTATAAAAGTTGCATAGGCGAGCAATCATGCAGGCGAAGGATCAGGAGACATTCAAATTAAAGATAAGAGTAAATATTTGAAATGTTCCTTTATCTTCCACAGAGAGACATATTTAGGAAAAATATATACCAATTTCTTTAGGGCACATAAGGGATGGAGTTCTGGGGATAAGGGGTGAGGGTGTAAGGAAAGGGAAGAATTAGAAAAAGGAACAACAAAGAACAGATCTTGACAAAAGAAACCATAAAGTAAGAGAAGACAGAGTCCTGAGCAAAGTCATCCTCAGCGTAAGAGGAAGAATAGACACAGCTTTACCACTGAGAGGTTGGGTGTTGGCCAACTGAGCTACATAGCACAGGGGACATAGTGTAGACCGAGTAAATGGTGCCCTCACCCACATACATACATTGTATACACATAGTCTCAAAGGATCCTCACAAAACCCCTATAAGGCGGGTACTTAGAATGAAATGTGCTAGCTCTGGTGATACTCTAGGGAATTAAAGAAATGTACCTATTTATCCGAGAGCAGACTCTGCCAAAAAAGATCCCCCTTAAAATGTCTTCAAGAGACATTTTTGAGCAATATCAATAACATCTGTTATTTACAATGCTATCCATGAGTAACTTTACTGCTGCCTGGGAGTTAAGAGGAAAGTGACTAAGCTCACTGTATATATTTGCTCATGGCAGTCAAAGTGACCTTTATCAAAACATACAACGCGTCACTTTCCTTTTTAAAACCTTCATGGCTATCTATTGCCTTCCAAATTAAAACCAATCCCCTGCGATGACCTCTTGGTCTTACATAACCTGGAGCACTGCTCCTTTTTTCTGCCATACTCCCAATCACCTGCTGGGCTCCAGTCACACTGACCTTCCATCAGGCCCATGTCTTTCCCACCTCAGGGCCCTTGCACATGCAATTCATTCTGTCTGGGACCCTATTTCCCTAGCTCTTTTCAAAATTAGTCCTTCCTCATCTGTCAGGTCCATGCTTAAATTTCACCTCCTCAGAGGGGGCTTCTGTTTCCACCTAGCTCAGCAGGATTATTCTCTAACACTGCCCTTGTTTGTGTCTTCCCTAGCACCAATCACAGCCTGAAATTATTTTATTTCCTTATGTAGTTGCTTACTGTTTATCTCCTGCATAGAGTGTAAGGCCGTTGAGGGCAGGACCTTGTTTAGCTTCTTCATCACTCTATGTTGAAGTGATTTTTTTTTTTGAGTGACTAGAATAATAAATGAAAATGAAGATGGAGGTACCAAAGAGCCTTTTTAAAAGAGATAAAAAAGGGCTCATCTAAACTAAGAGCCAATCCAGAAACCATATACATCTCTAAGGAATCAACTGCAGTTCAAAAAAGAGCGTCAACTTTGGGGAAAAGAGTTTCCAGTTTCACCCTTTTGGAACTCTGAGTCACTCCGTTAGAAAGGGCCAGCTGATCCCAGCCTTTTCACTCACCCCAGACATGGGAGTGAAGTCATCTTGGAAGTTCTAGCCCCGTCAAGCTCCCAGATGAGTGTGAGAGTCACCCCAGCTGACACTTCATGGAGCAAAGACGAGTTGTCTGTGTTGAGCCCTGCCCAAGTTGCATAACCATGGGTTGTTATTTTAAGCCAGGGTGTGTTGGTTACATAACAATAGTTAACTAAAAATATACACTATCTTCTTCTGAATCTGGGCCTGATAACATTATAGTCATTCTTAGCATTCAGTGTTTACTCCTGTCTGGGTACTATCTGCATACTTTACACACATTAATTCTCTTAATCCTTACACAACCGTGTAGGGTAGCAAATTATTACCCCTAATGTGAAGATGAGAAAGCGAGACTCAGAAAAGTTAAGGAACTTGCCCAAGGGAAAACCAACTAGTACCTAGGACTTAAACACAAGTGTTTCAAACTCTACATCCTATGTTCATAAACACTATCTACAGTGGTCTTCATTATTTAAATTCAGAGAAAAGACAGATCCACATACAAAATATGAGCTCAAGACATGTTCTTCTAAACTGCATTTACACACTGCTTTCTGCTGTTTTGAATTGTAACTTTACATTCGTTGCCTTATTTAGTCTGCTCCTCCCCCCACCAAAGCCTAGGTGTTCACAATAACCATTTTACAAACATGGAAGCTGAGGCCCAAAGACCTTAACTCAACTTCCTGGAGCCATGAAACTATTAAATGGAGTGGATAGTTAGGGCTTGACTTCTAACTCTCAAATCCATGACAAATAGGAATTTTGTGAAGATATCAAAATACACAAAAACAATTAAAATCAAATTTTCTTAGGTACACCCAGAGACAAAAGGGAAAAAAGTGTGCATATACATGCACACAGTTTTCCCCCTTTTTAATATATATGCATAACATATATATGTTGAAAAGATCTAGTTTACTTATTAAAGCATTTTACTTGATACTGAACAGACCACATTTTATGCATTAATTATTAGTTATTTTATTCATCAAATGAAAACTTTTAGGTATCATTTATTTTTATTAGTTATGTTTCAGACAAAGTTCTGGAACTGATTTTGTTGGTAGTACTTTGAATATGTAGGGGAAGGATTTGGGAAAATGATAACAAATTACTATGATCTCATTGTTATGCAACTATTATTGAGAAGAATTTTTCAGTCTAGCTAAAAGGTTAACTTCAGCCTAACTCTGGGAGGAATGAAGAAAGAGGTCCTGATGAGGAACCAGGGAGTTGGGCTCTGTGGTTGAGTCATGGCTGCTGAGAACTGGAGCGCCTCTCAGAGCATAAAAGCTGTGGTCTTTCACTTATATAACTCAAATGGCAGCACTTAATTCTTTGTTTGCACATTTCCCCAAATTCTGTCACACTAGATGCTATCTGAGATGGCTTCTGTCCTTAGTTTGACAAGCCATGCTTTGGCAGCAATTTTTATAAGGATTGCAGGAGGTGGTCTCTGTAAAGCTCTCAAAACAGTTGCTAGCTCAGGGGAACACTCAAGATGCATTAGCTGCCATTATTACCAACATCATTGACAGTTGTGTAAGTGCTCTGTTTTATTTTTCTTCCTCAGTCTCCAAAAAGTTGGGGAGAGCAGCAATGCTTCGGGAAAGATACAGAGGAAGTGAAGGAGGAAAGACGGGAGGAAGAGAAAGTGAAGCCGAGAAATAGAAATGTTGTCAAAAGCAAAGATTTCACAATCAATTACATGTTATAAACTAAGTAGATTTTAGTTGGGACACTTCAAAGTTCATTCCAGAAAGTTTTGGGAATTTCCTAAAAACCCAGTTGTAGCATTATCTACAAATAAAGTTTAAATTAATAGAAGTTATAGCAAAATATGGTAGGAATACTCACTCTCAAAATCATATATTCCAAAATTAGGTAACGTACTATTTCTCTTAAACAAAAGACACTTCTCCAGCAACTTCTAATCTCAATTGCATGGTTAAGAATTAAGAAATAAGAACACACACACACACAGACACACACACACACACACCTCCCCCCCAGTCAAAATGGAAATGTTACAAAATCCACACATTGTGTATGCATTTTACCCAAATAAAATTTTCTCAGATTTCCATTTGTAGTCTATTTATACTCATTTTAAATTCAGTTTTACCAAACATAGTTTTCTAATTTCCCAGCACAATACAAATTAGAAATAGCAAGCACCAAAGGCGTCCCCAAGATTGAAAAACACTACACAAAAGCACAACAAATTTGTATATCCCAACATATATATTAGTCTGGGGTCATTCTTTACAAAGGCAAATAATGTAAAATGCCATAACAGGCCACAACAGCTATAATTTTTTTTAGCAGGGAGATTCATGCTGAGCTGGCATTTGTTGCCAATTATAATTTTTTTTAAATGAATGTTAACTAGACCTATTGTGGTGATCATTTTGCAGTGTATACAAATATCGAATCATTATGTTATACACCTGAAACTAATATAATGTTATATGTCAATTATATCTCAATAAAAAATAATAACAATTTTTATTATATAATTATATTTTCAAATATTACTCATATATACATATATATGATCGTTTATTTTTGTTTTATGAAAAATTATTACCAAAGGAGGGTGCTCCACAGTGAACAAATATTTACTGGTGAATACAGTTGTTCTGTTATTTTGGTTGTTCAATGAGTCAACACTTTTAAATTGGTAAGTTTCACATAAAAATAGAAATCCCTGGTCACTAGATCAAAGGTCACAAGATCTGGGAGCCCCTACCTGGATTTCTACGCAGCAGCAACCTGCAGGAGCCGACGCTGGCCGCATCTCGCATGGACATGTAAGTACTCCCTAGCATGTCTGTCCCCACCACACCCTAGCATCCTTGTCACTGCACCCCATTGTTCATTGTCATTTAGCATCAGTCTTGAATCGTCTTTCAGTAGAGAATTTCTTCTAAATCCATGTCCCAAAAATGGGAAAATGAAATACAGCCTAAGTTAGCCTCACGTTTCAAGAAAAACAGGTGAGAGTGTCTTTCTTTGCGGGTGTGACTACCTCTGCACATTTAATGGCATGCCTCACTCATTCATATTACCCGCCTGATCTTCCTACACAGCTGAATTTGCAACCCTTTGGAAAGTAGATTATTTATCACTGATAACAAAGAGACGCTGAGAGATCAGTGTTTTTGCTTTCAATCTTTTCACTACTCCAGACTCCAGTCTTCAAAAGCAAAGCAAACAGTCCAAATGATCCCAGCTTTGTCAGAATTATTTGCCCTCAGAACTTATGAAGATTTAATGAAAGATATTGAAACATATTTCTGTATGGTTAGCAAATGTACAGTTATCGTCCATTCCTGACCCAATGTCCCGTATGAGGGTGCATGTGGCAAAATACTGCTTGGACTTAATTGTAGGAAAATTTTGTCTTGGCATATGAAAATACTTGCTTTATTTAGTCAGAAAATAGAACCGATGTAATCCAACACATTTCCCTCTTTCTCTTAGCTTCTTGGACCAAGATAAGGAATAAAAATAACTTTGCCATCTTTCCTGCTAAAGCATATTTCCAAAGAAGGGATTTCTGAAGAGCATTAGTCACTGAGTGCAAAATACCATATCTTCATGGGTTTCAGTAAGTTCCATTATTTGAAAGTATCTTCCTACACAAAACTTGAATCATCCAGTTTTCAATTTAAGCTCATCTAACCAGGGCCTTTCAGATGCTAGTTTACTCAAAATCAGAGGGATAAACTAGATAACACTGACATTATTTCTAATTTACTACTTCTATGAAGATACATACCTCTCACCCCTGTCCACCAGGGTGGACTGTACTTTCCAAAGACGGCCACATCCACATATATCTTCCATCCCACATGCTTCCCACCATAGGTGGGACCTGTGTTCCTGCCCATCCTGAATCCATGCGGGGACTTGTGATATCTCCTACCAATGCGGTGTGGTGGAGGTGATCTCTGTGACTTCTGATGTTGGAAACTAAAGAGGACACAGCTTCCTCCTGGCTCTCTCTCTCTCTCTCTCTCTCTGTCTCTTTGGACAAGTGTCTGGGGACTCCTGAGCCAACATGTAAAAAGTCTAGCTCCCCTAAAGCTGTCACACTGGAGGCATCATGTGAAAAAGTCTACTTAGAAATAGAGAGAGCCTCTCCAGCTCACAGCTGATGCAGTCTTCCCAGGCCAGGCACAAGACGTACGAATCAAGAAGCCATTATCATATGCCAGCTCCAGCTGCTATCTGGCTACAATCGCATGAGTGACCCCAAGCCAGAACTACATGCCCAAGCCTCAATTCCTGATCCACAGAAACTGTGAGAGAAAATAAATACTTAGTATTGTTTTAAGCCACTATGTTATGAAGCCATAAAAAGCTAACACACAATCATGGAAAAATAGATATCGTGTTCCACAGCTTACCTCATTGATTTCAGTCCCGTCTGCATTGTTATATGCAATTCGATAACCACTGATCTTTTCTGAAGATGGGTCCCAGGCTAACCGAGCACTGTTAGAGCCAACATTGGAGATTCTCAGGTTTCTGGGTGGACTTAAGGGCACTTCACAGTAAATGGAATAGAAAATAATTAAAATTTTAAATAACATACATGTAAAAAAGACAAAAACAGCATCTTTGAGTTCCAAACTACTTACATTTAAAAAACTTCACCCAGATAACTTATGACAAAGAAAATTAGTAAATTAACAAAGAAAAAAGTTTTCCCTATACAGAATGCTTGGCAGTAATAAATTACATATGCTTAGAAATAAATAAGATTTAGATAAATTTCCTGTGCCTTTCGTCTCCAGTCAATGCTATTATTATAGCCTGATGTAAATAAGAGAACTAGTGGGTCAAAAACCAGGACACCTGAAATTAAATCTTAGCTCTTCCATTTAACTATCATATGATTCTGGCAAAGTCACTCTACTTCTCTGCTCTACAATTTCCCACGTGTAAAATGAGGGTGACGCCCATCTGCCATCTCCACTTGAGCGTCTATAAGGTATTTCCAACTTAACTTGTCCAAAACTGAACCACTGACTCCTGCCACCTCTCCAACCTTCTCTCTCAGTCTCTCCCTCTGAGCATTTAGAAACTCCATTCTTCCCATTGCTCAGGCCAAAAACCTTGGAGTCATCCAAGATTCGGATTTCTTTTTTTTTTTTTTTAAGATTGGCACCTGGGCTAACAACTGTTGCCAATCTTTTTTTTTTTTTTTTCTGCTTTATCTCCCCAGCACCCGCCCCCCGCCCTGCACACAGTTGTATATCTTAGTTGCATGTCCTTCTAGTTGTGGGATGTGGGACGCCAGACTCAACATGGCCTGACGAGCGGTGCCATGTCCACGCCCAGGATCTGAACCCTGGACCGCCCAGCGGAGCACGCGAACTTAACCACTCAGCCACGGAGGCGGCCCCGCGGATTTCTGAACATATGTCACCTTCTCAGTGGGGCTTTCCATCATCACCTTATGTAGAATAATCCTTCCACCCCAATGCTACCCATCTCCTTCCCCTCATTTATTTTTTCTATTGAACATTTATTGGTCTACAGTCTCTCTCCCCTGATATATTGTAATCGCAGAGGACCAGGGAATTTGGTTTAATTTTGTTCCCAGCTTTATCCCCAATATAACAAGTATTCAATAACTATTTGTTGAATCAATGAGGAGGAGACCTGCCTTGGATAAATCCCAGTGGCTTTGTGAGACCAGATAAAAATAGACACTTTGCTGTGGCTTTAAAAAATACTTAAAGAGGTGTTGCTATTTTTACAGATCCCTGACTACCAATTCCACAGCTTTTTGCACTTCTTCAAAGACCCCACTGTGATGCAACAGATGAAAACTTGTCAATAATGTTTGAGTTTCATGAGTTTTTACAGGTTTATAGCAAAAAGAATTGTTAAGATTTATTGCTTGCTTTCCATGAGTCTGAGACTTAACACATGTTATCTCATTAAATCCTTACATTAGACTGCAAGGATAGAGCTATAATGAGCCCCCTTATATAAATCATGAAATTGTGGTAACTTGGCCAAGGTCACACTTTGTAGGAGCAGAAGAATAGTTAGAATTTAACCCAGACAACTGATCAATTGATTCGAGACCCTGTGATATAGTGCTGATAAGCCAGCAGAGCAAAAACCTGCAAGATAAATGACAATAATTATCAGCCATAGCCACAAACAGGATGCCTCCTAACCCCAAAAGCCAATTCTTTCATTGATTCAATACATTTTGATTATTTGGCAATAAGAGGCTATGGGACTTAGTGGGTCTCTTAATACTTAAGAGAATTAATACCTAAGAGCCTCCTTAAGGGGCTAGAGAGAAAGTGTAGGCAGGAGAAAAGCAATATAAGTATTTTAAGTGTTGTGCACACGTAGCTCTAAATTCTTCTGGAGTTCAGTTAAATTTGGCAGTATGGTGGAACAATGTCTGGTTTCCTTGGTGCATTAAAATACTAATCTCAGGAACGGGTACCCAGGACATCATTTTTTAGGAACTTTAAAAAAAAAAAAAATCAACCACTAACGGTAGGAAAGAGTCATGCACTTTTTTTTTTCTAAATATAAAGAAATGAGTATTCTGAGTGAAAGAGAGACGGGCGGTTGGGAAAAGTTTTTCTTCCAAACTGACACAGTCTCAAAATTCACTGAAGTCAAGTGATATATCAGATGCTTTCTAGCATAATTCATTTCTTTTCTTCTGTTTTGGGCTCTCCCAGCTTTTTGTTTGATTGTCGTTTTAATTACACTGGTGTTTCTCTGATGAGCAAAAAACAGCATAGCCTTGACCAACAAAGAATGGATGCAGGAGAAAACGTCTTTCCTTCTCATTGAACTTCTGTGTATGTTTCCCAAGTAGAATCTTAAATACAAAAGTACTGTAAAAATTGTGCTCCAGAGTGATGTGCAAGACTCCAAGTCTCCCCACACTTATTTATGTTTCAAAACACCATGAATAGAGCCATCTTTTTAATGGTAGGTAGCAAAGCATTGCTAGTATGCCGAGGTAGCATTTTGTCTTTATCATATTTTCAAATAAAATAGATGATTACATACATCTCCTAAAAATATTAAAAATTTTCAACATTTAGCTAAAATTACACTTGCCAATAAAATTTGTATTCAATTTTTAAAAACTAATTTTAATAATAATAGTCTCAGATAAGAAGGTGTCCAAAAATTTTGAGAAAAAAGTGTTAATTTGGATGATAGTGGGGAAAAAAGAAAAATTGAGTAACTATGTACTAAGTGCTTTCATCTGTACTGCTATATTTAATCTTCTATCAACAACATGCTGTAAGATTATTGGTCTTCCTTTTAGAGACTCAAAAATGTTACATCACTTGCCCGTTGTCACCCAGTTACGATATGACTTGAGCTGGAACTCCCACCTCATCTGTTCTGATTCTAAAGCCCATGTTCTTTCTCCTGTATTCTGATCTAGCATTTGGATTTAGACAAAAACACTGGTGGCAACCACTAAAAGATGCCAAAGTTCAGTTCTAGCATCCAAATGACTCGCAATAATAACAAGATGAAGAAACACATTTCCTTCCCCATAATAAAACACACATTTTCTTAAGTTACAATTAGTTCCTAAGAGGTTCCAATCTAAACCAGGATTTCAAATTCAGAATCCCAACGTTCGTTTGGGCTTTTATTACAGCATTTCATCTGAAGGACCGAACGGCTCACATGTTGTTTCTTGTCCTGTAACAGGATCGCTGGCCTCTTCTCCAAACATAGCATAAACCGTAACTGTGTATTCCGTATTGGGTAACAGCCCCCTCAATTCAATGTCTGTGTGGGTGTCTCCAATTCTCATCTGGAAAGAACACATGTTATCAGATCATTTGCCAATGTGTATTATTCATGTTGATTAGCGTGGAACTGAATAAAGGTGAAACTTCATGTAAGAAGACTTTGTCTCCTCACAACTTCATCAAACAGGCTTCAGTTATCAGTTTTTCATTGTCTCATGTCATTTTCTATTAGGAACAGATGCTATGGAACCATACAAAACTGAATGTACCCATGCGTGCTGTTTTAGGATAACTCTTTACATGTGGACAAGTGGCAAATGCAGCCAGAATAACAGTGTCAAATATTTGGTCCCCAGAAGAGTGTGGGTGGAATTGAATCAGAAATGTTCTCTATAAAGAGTATAAGCTCCAAGACAGCCTGTTGGAGGCAGGGCCAAGTGGGCGTCTGTTACCACGTGGCTAATTCTAACCAGTCTCTTGGCTGGATGCCCACTTTTAGCTTCAAAAGTAATTGACCTTAAGTCAAAGGGGACCAGTTTTACTGCCCCCTTCAACAAAGGGACCTGTCTACTTGGATTCCAAGTCTCTTCCAGTCTTCAGAACTGATCAACCCACCTTGATGCTCAACTTGGCAATCTGCTTTTTGATTCTGGGATGATTTTTCTGACCGTTAGAGTCAGGAAAACTAGCAAACATTCTTAGTGGTGTGACAACTGAATGACAACTGCATGACAAGACGTTTTTATTTTTGTTTTAGAAGGCAAAAGTATCTCCATAAACAGTCTTCAGTCACACAACTGCCAGCATTATTTTCAAATTAAAAATTTTAATTTTGAAATATCTCATCATATATAACATAAATGTAGAGAAAATAATATACCCTGATGTACCACCACTCAAGTTTAATAAATATTAACATGTTATCATATTGACTTCAGATCTCATTTTTAAAAGAACTAATACATTCAATAAAACACAAGATCTTTTTCATTCTTTCTGTTGACCACCTCTCCCCTAATGTTGAGGTGTATCTTACTGATCCACCTTTTTACTTCTACATACATATGTATATATTTGTAAATAATACATGGTTCTGTATTTTTAACAACGTACATAAATGGGACCATATCAACATAATATTTTTCCCCGTCAATACTACATTTCAAGATTTATCCATGTCAATACACAGGGACAGAGTTAACGTTATTTAATTCCTTTATGGTATCCTTTCTATAAATATGCCACTATTTTCCATTCCTTGATGAACATGTCAGTTGTTCATCTGATCAAGTGCCTACATTGAAAAACCCTTGGAGGATGTTTCCCTATGATATATACCCAAAAATTTGTATATATCTTCAACTTGATAAAATATTTCCAAGTATTCGACAGGCTAATTTACATACCAATTTATATGAGTAGTTTTGCTTCCCCACATGCTCATGAATATGCAGTATTATCAGACTTTAAAAACTGTTTGCTAATCTATTAGGTAAACTGATATTCCTTTCTTTTTTATTTTTCTCTTTCCCGGTAAAGCTGAGCATCTTTCTAGCATCATTTGTAAGTCTCCCTTCTGCCAAAATAATAAGATCAACATTAAACTCAAATGGGCAAAAGCCGTCTAAATCTTGGAAAGAAAATAACACGTGTCATCAATGCTCTCTGCTCTTGATGCTCAGATTCACCATATTTCTGGCCCTAAAGATTTCTGTCACCAGAGGCAGGTTTTAGATGATGTTCAAGAATCGAGTACTGAATTCCCTCTCTTAGCCACTCCATTGGCCTCGCCAAGACACTCCCAAGTGTCAGAGACATTTCCTCTTTACTCCTTGAATATCTATATTATGGTAGTTGTTCCCTAAAAATTAATTAACTAATAATTAATATTTACTTTAAATATTTCATTTGCATATTAATTTAAATTGAGGACTAAATTAATTATTTAAAATTAATAAATTAATTTAAAATGAGGACAAAAATAAATCATTTGAAAGTCAAAGATTCATTTAAAATAGAATAAATGCAAAGAAATCCACAACAATGAGATACATTTCACTACCTCTCAAATCAGTAAAAAAAATTTTCCAAGTCAGTGTACATATGGGAAAACAATCGTTTGAAAATTTCATATAACAATATAAATTATATAAAATTTCTCTAGAGTCATTTCATAATACACAGTTATACTTAATAATACTTAAGCCTTAATAATTTGCATACTTAATACTAATTTGCATACGTGGTAATTTGCATGAAAAGAAACTCCATTTCTAGGAATTTATCCTAAGGAAATAACCAGACAACCATGCAAAGTTATATGTTGAGAATGGCCCCAAAGGCATTATTTGCAAAGCAAACTAGCTAAACGTGCAGTAACATGAGATTAATTAAACGTGACCTCTAAAATGACTATATAAAAGATTATTTAACAGCATGAAAAATATTCACAATAAACAAAATGAAAACAGAAGACTGCAAAACTGTTTCCATTTTTTTGTGTTAAAATGCATTGAAAAAGATTGTTAACTAAATGTTAACAACGGATATCTCTAGGTGGAATTACAAGCGATTTTTTTTTTCCTTTTGCTAACGTGAATTTTCTAAATTTTATACATTAAATTCTTGTGGTAAAAACATCGATTTTAAGGAAGTCAAAGACTCTAGGACTCTGGTAGGCAGCAGGTAGTTACCTCTTTTTCATCCCCAGCCAGGCCCTCCGTGAGAGGAGCGTAGAGGATCAGGTACCCTGAGGCTCCAGCCACCGGATTCCATTTTGCCCTCAGACTGTTCTCAGTCACATCATACAGCTCAAGGTCAGAAGCTATAGGTAAAGCAACTGCAAGAGGAGATATTTTTTTAACGTTCAGCCATTTATCACTGTGCTTGCTTATTTCAAAGTATCTATGCATTAGGAGCTACTAAGTAAACATAGCTTATTTTTCAGATAATTTTCATCCTTAAATCTGTTCACATAGCCATGTAAGCCCCTTCCGGGAGAGTAAACATAGCGACTGTTTAAAATCAGGAACATCTTCTAGTTTCTTACACCCCACTACAGTGATGGACACATTTCTCTGGGAGCCAGTCAAGAGCAGCGGGACTATTCTGACCATCATTTTATGCCCATTACCACACACAGTGTCTGACATGCAGTGGCCACTAAAAATAATTGTTGGGTCACTTAATAAATGACAAAATGGGTGGCTGGACAAACACATACGTGAATGAATAAATACTCATCGACATAGTTAATTAGAGACAGTGATAAGATTTCACTCAGTCAAATGCAACAGAGCTTGAGAAAAATGGAATAATCAAGAAATAATATTGGCCATATTTGAGAGGTAAGGAGAAAAGAATTAAGGATAAATTGCAAGTTCCTGGGTTAAATCATGCCAATGAAAACCATGAAACATTGCTGTTTTCAAACATAATTCTAAGCCCTCCACCATCGGTTCCTACCTGCTTTTCCAACCACAATATCAAGTTTGGGACCATGCTACACAGGCAGCTCCCTGTCACACTTCTATCGGAGTGTCTATAGTATTTCTTGCGCTACTTTGTTTGCATGTCCTTGGCTTGAATTCCCTCTCTTACTGGACTAAAACTTCCCTGAGGGCAGAGATTGTCGCTAAAATGTTTCTGCAAAGCAACGGTCTTAACATCTGCCTTACAAACTGTTGCAGGGATAAATCCAAGAAAGTATTGGATGTGGACTGTGATCGTCAAAATGCCTGGCACATTGTTATTGGTGCTGTTTACATTGCCACTGTTCTATCAGAGGCAGAATTTTTAGACCAACTTTGTATAGTGCCTAGCACGTAACAGAAACTCAATTAATGTTTGAAATAACTAAATGAGTAGGTGATCATGTTTATTACAACTATATTTTCCCAAGATTCTCTGAAAGTTTCTGTGTGTGTTATCATGATCATGCTCAAATAAGAAATTACTAGCATTCAAAAACTTGTTTTAATTACAATGATATGAATAATGAAAAGAGATGTAACATAATTTCCATGGTATTCTACCAGACAAGAGAGCAACAGAACTACTGAAATTCAAGCCCAGTGCTTAGTTTATAACACGCATTCGCTAAATATTGTTTATTAAATGATTAATATTTTGCACCCTTCACCACTGAGGTTGCTCTATCCTGAACATACCAGAGTTTTATAACATCCCTCCCAATATGTAGCACCTGCAAAACGCGACTATAGCACAATGCTGCATATACCGTGACAACTATTTTCTATGAATTTGATTCAGGATGCCCTCAATACAACCTAAGCAGAATTCCAGTTTAGGAAAGGCCATCTACGCAATGATGTACAAAGTCAGAAGTGGGATAAAATTCAATACATACGCGTAGTTTCAGTTCCCCGTAGGCCTTCACTAGCAGTGTGGGCATATATTGCGAAGACGGCTATCTGATATTCAGTTAAAGACATCAAGTTCTTCAACACTGTGGACGATACACTTCCATCCACCACCGCCTGTTTAAAGAACAGTTCGAGGAATGAGAGTATGGAATATCTCAGATGCAGAATTGAAATCAAAAAGCAAAAATACCTCTTATTTTAAAGGCTACATGAAAAAAAAAAGCAAAAATACCTCTAGCAAGATCATTTCATTAAATATGTTCTTATTTATGCCACATCCTTTTTTCCACTGTGGCAGTCAATTCTCCTTAAATTTTACATGAAGTGATGCATCTTTTATGGAATATGTACGAAAGTACCTTATTAATTCGTATCTAACGGAAATTGTGTCATTTTCAGGCTAATTATCATCCTATTCATGTTCACTTAATGACAGCAGACATGTGAAATTTTTCCATGGAGCTTTGGGAAGCATTTAAAAGGTTTATTAGTCATGAAAAAGATAGAACCAGTGGAAGCACTCTGATTTTTTTTAGTCCAGATGATTTAAAACTCCATGATCTACTTCTCTAACACGTAAAAAAGAAATCATAAATCCTGCCATAATACAGAAGAAAACTGTCAAACATGCTGAGGTCAATCAGAGGTTTGAACAACAAAGGTTAGTACTTCAAAAAAAAAAAAAAAGAAAGGGAGATTTCATCACATTTTAACATATTCGCCATGAACTGCTGATTCAAAGATAGGAAATAGGAAGGATCAAATCACCAGGCAATAGGCGTCCTCTCCGGTGATGGCCAACTCATGAAAAAAGATGGCCACAGACGCTTTATTACGGCTTCTCCATTGCACTAATCTCCACAAATATCCAGGAAATCTCAAATCCTGGAGGACTATATGACCACATAATTTGAAACACACAGACTTCATTAAGGCAGAAAGTTGAGACCACTCCCCAAAAAGAAAGAATATATGAATAGTAAAAAGGGGTTCTGGCCAGATCATTAACTGCTGCTTCCTTTTGCTTTAGAACTCAAAAAGAAAAAAAAGTGAAAATAACTTGTGTTAGAAGTGGATACATAATCAGTTCTGAGGGTTATGTGACGGAGGTGAGAAGAGACGATGTAAATACCGTAATCCAGAGAGATGGAAGAACAACATGGACACGTGGAAATGTATTTCAGTCAAATCATTTTAAACATTTGTGACAGAATAATCTCCTTATATACACATTTCTGTCTTGTCCTCACTACTGTAGAAGACTTGAGAGAATAAAAATAATGGTTTGAAAATACTGTCTCTTCATTACCTCTTCTGGTTTTCCACCCCTGGCAGGATAATACACAATTCTGTACTTTTCCACTTTTCCTGGGGCATGAGTCCAGTTCACCATAAAGCTTCTGGCAGTGACTTCAGAGGTAATCAACTCTGTAGGCGGCCCAATGGTGGCAAGGGCTGAGGCTAAATTAAAGAAACACATAAAATGAACCTCTTTCCCAAAGTTATTTCTTACGAAACTGGGAAACTCCATTAGTTAGAAATGACTACTGCTTTTATGCTACCTCTAAGATTTTCATCTCTAGATACACTGATTCAGTTATTCATTCCCACATTTGTTCATTGAAACATTTAAGTTTCTACTAGGCACCAATCACTATGCAAGGTTTTGAAGATGCAAACTTCAATAAGACATAGTCCTTGACTTTCTTGAACTTTCTTAAAGATATGCTATAGAATAACAAAAAAAACAAAGACACAACATTAATCGAGCGTGTGTATACTAAAGGTGATCTTCTGAGCTCTTTAGAAGCATTATCTCATTTAATTTCAACAGTTACTATTATTTCTCCTATTTTGTAGGTGAGAAAACCAAGGCACAGCGAAGTTAAATAACTTGCCCAAGTCTCACAATTAGTAAGTATCAGAGCTGAGATTGATACTTGACTTCTTGACACAGAGCCTGTGTGATTAAGCCTCAGACGGTATAGCTTCTGTACTGAAGACTTCAATGCAACAAATGTTGAATATCTAAAATTAAAGGGAAGAAAAAGCAACTAACATACACTGAATGCCCACTATGAGCCAGACACTATGTAAGCACTTTGTGTGTATTATATACTTGTTAATGCAAACAATTCTATAAAAGATTTGGGACAAGTAAGTTCAAAGTCTTTGAACTTTAGGACTTTTTACTCTCTAAGGGCACTTACCCCAAGGAACTTTAGTAACCATCACAATGGGGAAAAAAAACATAGTTATTGAACACTAGCTGTGGCTAGGAACTGTATTACATGATTTATCAGCAATCACATGTTTTTTGTGGCAATAGCTGGGCTCTAAAGTAGTCTCATTAAGAAGCTCAGAGAAATTTGTTCAGGAAAATACTGCTTGGCTGCCCAATCTAGTTCCAAGAGATCTGGTCCAGGGAAAGAGGAATGATGGAAGAGAGAAGGGCATGTCGCCAAATAGAATCATTCCACATCCTGGATACAATGAAGGTGGGAAATAAAACCAAACTCTTAAAGGAGGATCTGGATGTTACCCTCTTCTCAGATCACATCCCTATAACCCAGGTATAACCTGCAGACCAATGATATCATGAAAGACAAGGGTTAAAAATCCATGATGACTGTGTTTCCAGGAAGATAGAGTAGATGTACTTTTCCCTATTTTTCCACTAAGTACAATTAAAAATTCTGGAAATTATATACAAAACAAGCATAAGAAGACACTGACAGGCAGAGAAAAGAAGGTAGATAAGCAAGGGACTGTGGGACCCAAGAAATAATACAGTGGTGAGTTCCCTGAGTTTTCCTTTTGCCTTATAAATCCCAGACATGTGCTAAAGAACCTAGCAACTGAGAAACATCCGTAGTTAAAGAAAAAAGCCCTAAGAAAGCCTGCTTTCTCCAGCCAAAGGACCAGGAAAGGGCCAGCCTGCCAAGACAGAAAACTTTTAGGCAATAACTGCTCTACTCTAGACAAATACCCAGGGACAGAACTGTGACCCCACACCCTCTCATGCCAGCAAAGGCCAACCGGGGAGACAAGACTTCTATTTTTCTTGGCTGTAACAGGGTTCCCCAACATTCACTCCTATCCCATCACGCAGCCAGGGTGGTGTGAGAAAAGACCCAGTAGGGAAGAGAGATAATTATCCCTGATGGGTGGTGATGAATCCTTCTACCACCTCCCTCCTCTGTGATATCAGTAGAGACCACATGAGAAGCTTAGACTTCCAACCCCACCTGGTAGTATTAAGGTACCACTCCTTTTCCCCTCTAGGATGCTGTCAGAGGACATCTAGTGGTGAGTCAGTACTTGAAGAAATAATGCCTGAAAATTTCCCAAATTTGCCAAAAGATGTAAGCCACAGATTCCAGAAAATGAGTGTACCCAAAAATGATAGGCTCACAGAAATTCACACCAAGACATACCATAGTCAAACTTCTGAAAATCAAACTCAAAGGAAAAATCTTAAAAGCAACAGGAGAGAAATGACACCTTACCTACAGGGGGAAAGATTCTAATGACAGCAGATTTCTCATCAGAAACCATGGAGGCCAGAAGGAAGCGACACAGCATTTTTCAAGTATTAAAAGAAAAGAGCTATCAACTCAAAACTCTATATCTAGCAAAAATATCTTTCAGGAATCAAGGAAAAACTCAAGACATTCTCAGATGAAGTAAAATTAAATAAGAGAATTTTCCAGCAAGACCTATCCTAAAAGAATGACTAAAAGAAGTTCTTTAAACAAAAAGAATATAATTAAAAGAAGGAATCCCAGGACTAGAGAAAGGAAGAAAGAATTACAGAAAAGCATAAAAATATGGATAAACATAATACATTTTACTTCTCCTCTTGAGTTTTCTAAATTATTTTTGATGGTTGAAGAATTATACCAATTTTTGATGTGGTTCTAAATATATAGAGAGGGAATATTTAAGAAAATTATACTATACACAGCTATAGTAAAGGAATTTGAAGGAAGGTAAGGTTTCCACACTTCATTCAAACTGGTAAAATGTCAACACCAGCAGACTAGGATATATATAATGTAATACCTAGAGCAACCACTAAAAAAGCTATACTAAGAGATTCTGTCAAGATTATCAATAAATCAAAGTGGAGTTCTAAAAAATGTTTAAGTAACCCACAGGAAAGAAAGATAAGGAAAACAGAGAAATGAAAACAGAAAGAACGAACATAAAAAACCACAAATAAACTAGCAGGCTTAAGCCCAAATGTATCAATAATCACATTAAATCCAAATGGCCTAAACACACCAATTAAAAAGAAGAGATTAGCAGAGCAAATTAAAAAACATGACCAACTATATGCTGTCTACATGAAACCAACTTCAAATGTGATATAGGGAGGTTGAAAGTAAATGAATAAAAAAGTTTTATCAAGTAAACATTAACCAAAAGGGAGTAGAAATGGCTACATTAGCATCAGATAAAGTAGAGTTCAGAACAAAGAAAATTACCAGAGACAGAGAGGGACATTACATAATGATAAATGGTTAATCCACCCAGAAAACATAGCATCCTAAATGTGTATGTATCAAAGAAAGAACTGCAAAATATATAAAGTAAAAACTGATAGAACTGAAAGAAGAAATAGACACATCTACAATTATAGATGGATATTTTAACATAACCTCTCCCAACTATTATTAAGACAACTAGACAAAAAAATCAGCAAGGATATGGAACTCAACAAGACCATCAACTAATAAGATTCAGTCAAAATAGAACATTGCACATAACAGCAGAATACACACCCTTTTCAAGCACCCACAGAGCATATACTGACATAAAAATAAACCACATCCTGGGCCATAAGACCAACCTCAGCAAATTTAAAAATTGAAATCATATAGAGTGTGTTCCCTGATGATAATGAAATCAAAATAGAAACCAACAACAGACAGGTAACAAAAAAACATCTAAACACTTGGAAACTATAAATAACACACTTCTAAATAATCAATGGATCAAAGAAGATCAAAATTATTTTGAATTGAATGAAAATGAAAATACAAAATACGTGGCATGTTGCTAACATCATGCTAACATGATGCTGAGAAGGAAATTGATAGCATGTAAGTAATTACATTAGAAAAGAGAAAACATCTCAAATCAATAATCTAAGTTTCCTTCTCAAGAATCTAGAAAAGAACAAAATAAATCCAAAACCAGCAAAAGGAAGAAAGTAAACAAGAGCGGAAATCAATGAAATTTAAAACAGAAGAAAAATAGAGAAAATCAATGAAACCAAGAGCGAGTTCTTTGAAAAGCCTTTTTTTAAAAAATAAAGGACGAGCCCCTAGCAAGGTTATGAAAGAAAAAAAGAGAGAGAAGACAAAAATTACCAATATCAGGACTGAAAGAGGATCCATCACTATAGACCTTGCAGACATGAAAAGAGCACTAAGGAAATACTATGAACAACTCTACACACATAAATTCTACAAGTTCTATGAAATGGACCAAGTCCTTGAAAAGCAGAAGCTTTCCCCCCAAGATAGAGAATAGGCAGGGATGTTCATTCTCATCACTCTTATTCAACATAGTAGCGGAAGTTTTAGCCAGTGAAGTAAAGCAAGAAAAGGAAATAAAAAGCACAGAGATCAAAAGGGAAGAAATAAAACTGTCCCTATTTGCAAATGATGTGATGTTCTACATAGAAAATGCCCCAAAATTTAGAGAAAAATTCCTAGAATGAATTAACAAGTTCAAATAGTAAGGTCACAGGATATAAGATAAAAAATAGAATTGTATCTGTACATACCAGCAGTGAACATGTGCGCACTGCAATTAAAAATACAACTAAAACCTCCCCCCAACATTGAAACACTTAGATGTAAATAGAAAAAAGAACTTGTATAGAACATGTATTCTGAAAACGACAAAATCCTGATGAAGAAATCAAAGAATATCTTAACAAATGAAAGGATTTGCCATGTTCATGGATTGGAAGAATCAACACAGGAAAGACATCAATTCTTCCCAAGTTGATATTTGATAATTGACAATTGACTTAATGCAATTCCTGTCAAAATCCCAACAAAATTTTTTGTAGAATAAAGATTATTCCAATATTTATCTGAAAAGGTAAAGGAAGAATGATAGCCAAAAAAAATTTGCAAAAGAGTAATCAAGTGGAAGAACTCAGTCTATCCAATGTCAAGACTTACTCTATAGCTAGAATAAATCAAGACTGTGTGATATTGGAACATAGACCCAATGGAACAGATTAGAGAACCCAGATATAAACCCACACAAGTTTGCCCAACTGATACTTGACGAACATGCAAAGTAACTCAATAGCAGAAATAGAGCCTTTCAGCAAGTCGTGCTGAAGTAACTGTATATTGATAGGCCAAAAGAAAGAACCTGGAACTAAACTTCAAATCTTTTACAAAAATGCACTCAGATCATGGACTTACATGTAAAATATTTTAGAAATAAAATGCGAAACTTTTAGAATAAAATACATAGGAAAATCTTTGGGATCTAAGGCCAGGCAACGGGTTCTTAGACTTGACACCAAAAGCACTAACCATAAAATTAAAAATTGATAAATTGGATCTCACCAAAATTAAAAGACCTTTGTTCTGCAAAAGACTTTGTTAAAACAATGAAAAGACAAGTTACAGATTAGGAGAAAATATTAACAAACCACATATCTAATAAAGGATTAATTTCTAGAATATAAATAAAGAATTCTCAAAACTCAACAGTTAAAAACTAAACCCAAAAAATAAAACCAAAAATAGCCCAATTAGAAAATGGGCAAAATAATGAATAGACATTTCACCCAAAAGGATATACAGATGCAAAATAAGCATGCAAAAAGATGTTCAACTTCATTAGCTAGCAGAGAATTGCAAATTAAAACCACAATGAGATATCACTATACACCTATCAGAATGGCTAAAACAAAAAATAGTAACAACAACAAATGTCGGTGACAATGCACAGAAGCTGTGTCACTCATATATTGTTGGTGGGAATCAGAATGCTACAGCCACCCTGGAAAACAGTTTAGGTCCCTTAACTAAACTAAACATGCAACTACCATACAATGCAGCAATTGCACTCCTGGGCATTATCCCAGAGAAAAGAAAACTTCTGTTCACACAGGAACCTATATGTAAATCTTCATAGCAGCTTTATTTGTAACAGCCCAAAAATGGACACAATTCAGATGTCTTTCAATGCTTAACAAACTGTGGTACATCTATACCGTGGAATACGACACAGCAGTAAAAAGGAAAGAGCTACTGATATGTGCAACAGCTTGGATGAATCTCCAGGGAATCACCCTGAGTGAAAAAAGCCAATCCCCAATAGTTACTGACCACATAATCCCATTTATATAATATTCTCAAAATGAAAAGTATTTAGAGATGGGGAATACATTAGTTGTTGTCAGGGGTTCAGGAGGGGTTGGAGGAAAGATATAAGTGAATGCGGCTATAAAAGGACAACAAGAAGGATCCTTGTGGTGATGGAAATATTCTGTATCTTGACTGTATCAACGCCAATATCCTGCCTGTGACACTGTACTGTGGTTTTGCAACATGTTACCATTGAGGGAAACGGACAAAGTATGCACAATCTGTAGATTAACTCTTACAACTTTATGTGAATGTACAATGATCTCAAAATCCAAAGTTTAATTTAAAAAAAAAGTGATGGCCTAAATGCAACACGGTGGAGAAAATTATCTAGTGGTTAAAATATCCCTTCTCCCCTACAGAGTCTGCCAACATACTCCCTTTTCTACTCTGATGATTCACGTCTTAGGAGAATAAAGGACTCTATTTAAAAAGTCAACATGAAAAATGACGAGAATTTTCATAATCCACGGTGGCCTTTTGCACAGGGGGACACCCGCATGCTCTGTCTCTCGTTTTACCTTTGATCTCCTTGTCCTGTTCCTCCACCCTGGAGCAGACGGTCCTAGTCAGGCTCTCCACAACTGTGTGCATCAGGTCAAACTCGGCGACATTGTACACATGAGTGCTGTCCGGTTCGGAGGCGATCTCCTGCAGTTCATTCTCATCGGCGTTTTTCACCCCTTGCATTGAGGACAACAGGGAGGGCCGTGACATTCATGCCCCATTTGAAAAAGCAACTGCAGTGAACCCGACCCCAGCCATCAGTCCTCACTGCAATAAAAGCATCGGCTTCTTTAAAGAGGCACAGCTCATGTTGGATTGGGTTTTTAAAGTCACCTTCAGAATCATTTTTAAACGATTAGATCTTAATTTTGTTCAGTATATCTTAAAAGGAAGATGTTCTGATGAAACTAAACTTCTGTCTTGCATGAATATTGCAGGAGCAATAGTAATTAAACCAGGATCCTAAACTATCAAAGCTTCACATTCCAATTTCTTTAAAATAAGTTTACTTAAATGGGACAGACTGCTAGAATAAAAATTATATATACAAAATTATTATTATTATTATTATTATTATTGTATAGCACTAAGGGAAAGCTTGGGAAAAAAATTAACACGTTCAAGTAAAATTGTCTGGCTAGTAACCACTGCAATTTTGCTAATGGAAATGGCTCTGGTTCTTCTACGATGTTTATTACTATAGGTCAAGGGCAATGCTGGGTGTTTGGAACACACCAGAGAACAGAGTGAGGCAGAAAATCCTCGGCTCTCAAAGAACATTTCTAGTCTGTCTTAGCACTGGATGCTAACACTTAGAGTGTGCTTAATAGGCCCCAAGCACTTCAGTGTTTTATGTATGTTGACACATTTAATCCTCACAACCAACCAATGAGTTTGGCACTAGTGTTTCTTCCATTTTATGGGTGACTAAATTGACGCACAGAGAGGTTAATTAACTTGCTCAAGGAAACACGACTAGGAAGTGGACAGCTGGGATTCCACCCACGCAGTCTAGATCCACAGTTATATGCTTTTAACCATGAGAGCCTACTGCCTCTCAGAAGAGTGCACCTTAAAATGAGTAAACATTTACCAACAAAATTAGAAACAGAAAAAGAGAGGCCCAGGGTTGGGTTTTTTATGAGTGTGAAGGTACGATTTCTCCTCCTCAGGCTTCAGCCAACAAGAGGTATTTCTTTATAAATCCCTGTCTTGCAATCATCTGAGGGGGTTAGAAAGAGGTACTAAAGAACAAGAAAGAGAAATTACTTGTGGCAACATGCATTACTTTTTTGATGCCTTGCTGTACCATTTAATTTATCTTCCAACCTCAACATAATTGAGTAACAAAGCAATAGTTGTCTCTGAACTATTTGCTTCAGGGGGTTATAAGATAACAAATACTACTGATTTCCAGGTAATTTCTATAGAAATGTCCAAATCACATCTAAATGAGTTCACTTGAAGTTTTGTTTAAAAACTCATCCGCTCATTATTAACCTGACCAGAAAATGGAGAGTAAACACATGAATTAATTTTTCATTATTTTAAAGTCTTCCAAAGGGATTTCCTCTGCCGGACAAAAGGATAGAACAATAAAAAATGAAAAATAAATCTATCTCTCTGATGTATCTTGCCTGAAGGACCTTCTACAATACTTGCTAAAACACACAGTTGGATCTATGTCCACAATAACAAAATAACATTGAGTGCATGCTGAAGCAATGAGCTTAACGTCAATAAAGCTTTTCATGGCACTTAGTTAAAACCGGCAAGTTTGGATTCATACAAGAATTTTCTAGGGAAGATAGTCCCCAATCTGTCTCTCTCTCTCTCGTCTTTCCAAACGCAATAGTTCAACTGTTGCAAACAGCATGAAGAAGAGATGAAATGGTCATCCTGTCTTGAAAGGAATTTGTTTTATAGGAATTTTGCCTTGTTTCTCTTTGGGCCCCAGCACCCATCACAATGCCTGGCTCACAGCAAATAAGCAAATACTTCTTTAATGAAACATTCTATAAACCGTATTTTGAGGAGAAAATTTGGGAATGGATCAAAGGAATTGTTTCTTGTTATTTGAGTTTTTTGTTATTGTTGTTCACTGATAGCTTTGAAAGATGTCCTGTTAAACCTCAAGATGAGAAATGCGAATGCCAAGTAAATCTGAAATAATTCTCAGGACAAAATTCACATTTTAAGTCAGGACTGAAGTTGCCATATAGTTAAAACCATTTAGTTTATTGCCCATAGAGTTTCCAAGGATGTGCTGGTAAATGTTTAACAATCAGCTTTCTGCACTAATTTGTAATGTTTTGCTGATTTCTCTGTTATAAACACCCTCACTATGGCTGATTTCAAACTACCAATGCAAGGTCACAGAATGCAAACTTGGGAAGAGATGCACACAATTGGCTCTTGCAAATGGGTGTGACCTGGCTCCAGCATACCCCTGAGATATAATACACACACACACACACACACACACACAAACATACACACACTAATAAGGATATAATTTACCAAAACCAAAGCTTGAACTTATTTTTCTTATTTTTTCCTCTGAATTTCCTTTGCTCTTTCTTCTATGAACAGAACACACAGCCTTTACTAGCAGTATTTTATAACGGCTTCTGCTGTAGGAAAACCCCCTTCCCTTATCTGAATAGTAATAATAATACTTTTCTCTTATATCTATCTTTCACAAGTATTTTCATTTTTAATACTAAAGGTAATGTTGCTGTCTTAGGAATCTTTTAGACACACTAAATTATTTAACGACCATTTATTGGACACATTAAGTGTCAAGCACTGGGTTAGGTTCTGGGAACGAAAAGATGAAGAAGACACAACCTTGCCCTCTAGGACGTCACTGTCCAGACGCCCTGCAGGGACAAGGAACAGGAAAGAGAGGGAAGAGCACTTTCCATAGCCCCTTCTTCCTTCTGCAGCTGTTCTCAATCAACACGTGGCTGGACACTAGTAGGAAATAAGTTCTGAAAAAAATGGCTTATCAGAAACGTGCTCTGATGAAACAAAACATATAAACAGGGAAACATTTTAGGATCTTTCTCTAAGGGAGAGAAACTTGAGTAATACACAAGGAGACTGTCCAATGGGTTTACCAGTAGTTCTCAACCTTGGAGAATGTTTTCAAAGTACAGATTCCCAGGGCCCTCTTCTCCGGATATTTCAATTTAGTAGGACTAAAACGGGTCCCTCATATCTGTATTTTTCATGCTGACATCCAGTTTGTCACTCCTAACTGGTGGATAAGTCCAGGGTAAAAAGCATTCTCTTCTGATAGAAGAAATATCTCACAGTCAGTTCACAAAGAGAAGATTGCATCATATTCTCAATAAATGTTGGGAGATAAATACATTTTAATGAGACTAAAGATTGATAATAAATAGAAAAATTAAATACGGAAAACATAATGAAATGGACCATTCATAATAACCAATTTTAAATGTTTTCAGAACCCCGTTGAGGAACTTGCTCTGGCATTTTGATCTGTATTTCAGTGTTGCTTGATAATCAGGCTTTTTTTCTGCTGAGAAAGTCTGTCAGTCTCTACCAAATAAAAGACCTTCTGGTTGCCAAAGAAAATGTAAACATTTTAATCAAGAGCAAAGTTGCATCATCATCTAAATATTGTGCAGTTCTCTGAATGTGTGCCATACATATCCTTTTCCACAAGAACGATACCTTATAAAGAGTTAGTTTCAAAGAAATAATATGGCATATCTAGAACTCTGTGCTTTCTTTAAATAGCTTCAGGACCCTAATTCCTTGAAACTGATAAATTAGTTTCTCTCTATACGACCAAAGAAGAGACAGATATAAAGTGCTACTGAAAAGAAAAGTCTCAACTAATTAAAAGATAACAAACACCTACCCAGAGATCCTCACACTATTGGATGTATGACATTTGCCATCACTTCCATTTTACATGCAAGGAACTTGGGCTCGGGTCACATGATGGCTACAACTACAGTCAGGGCTAGAAATTTCTGACTTTCAATGAAATGCACTTTGCATTACACATTGTTTCAAGTGGTTGTGTGTCTGCGCCCATTGTGGAAAGAGGACCATAAATAACACTTACCTATGGCAAACAGTTCCACACCAGACTCACGAAGGTTTCTGGATGGTGGAATAATATCATCTTGGGACTTGCCATCTGTGATTAAAATGCCAATTTTGGACACTCCAGACCTTGCTCCTGCTTCTGGTTTAAAGCTATTTTCAAAAATGTAGTTCAAAGCAAGACCTGGGAGAAAACAAGGAAAAAGAAACACAAACCAATCATCTCTAATAAAAAGCCTTCTAATTCTGCAAAATGCAACCACAAGCTGATTAACTTATTGAGCTAAAGGAGTTTTTATTAGATGTGATCTTTCATCTCTATTTTTACAAGGATCTTTTCCTTGACAGATCTGATGAAAAACTAAAACCTACCAGAATAGAGGTAATAAAAATAACTGAATATTGCACCATTTCAGAAACTAGCATTTATAAAGAACTCTGAATTTGTGGCCAATAGATGGTCACAGATCTGTGTACAAGAAAATCTAAACCTTTATAATTTAGGATGAAGCAAGAATACCCACATAGAAGCTACTGTCCCAAATATTATCACTACACATTCAATTTTGTTCATGATGGTCTAAAGAACAAAAATTCTTTTCCTCTCTTTTTTAGGGGTAGTGGGAGCAGATCTAAAATGATAATTGAACTCTCGCCTTTTAGTGTGACACTTTTTACCCAGAAAAAATAAGAAATGTTGCAATATTGTTATAGGGTTTGTGTTTAATAAATGTTTTGTTGTATTAATAAAAAACCCATTCGATTAGGCCTCAAATGGCGAAGCAACGATCAGGATTTCAGTGGATTACTTAAAAGTCAAGCATAGCATTTATATAGTTAAACTATCCATCATGTGCTGTGGAAGAAAATAGCACGTACTAAGGTTAAAACCTGGAATAACCCCTTATGGTTGGGCCATGGATAATTATAATCTAAACATCCTTACATTACTCATTTATCAAAAATACTTGTGAGCCAAAGATCCACAAATATTTTCACAATAACTACTGATTGCAGAATAAGGGCAAAGAAAATACCTTTCTTGAAAATAAGATAGAAATCTGTTTTTATTTAATTGACAGGGTGGCTGGAGGAGAAGACAAGGGAAAGAAAAGGAAATGAACTGACAAAGCTTAAGACAGCTGCTGCAGACTGGCACGCTCAGGGATCGCTCTGCTGTCTTCTAGCCCCAAAAGGCCTTTCCTGGGACAGCAATAGGAATGAGATGTCTGAGCTTTAACTCTTGATGCTGAGGTTGAGAAAAGAGCCATCTGAGAACTTTAGATGCTAGTTTGGTTAAAAAAATACTATGCTCAGTCTTACAGAGTGGCAGAATAAAGTGATAAAACTATTCTTTAGCAAGATATGTTGCTAAAAATGTGCAGTGAACAAAACGTACCTGTTAGTGTATTTCCTCCCTTGTATGGTAGATTTCGGACAGCATCGATCACCTCATCTTTTGTGTTAAAGGCATTCAAGTGCCATTCTATTCTGGGGTCTCCGCTATACTGTGCAAGACCTGGAAAATAAAGATAAGAAAGTCCACCCAGAAATGATGGGTTACTCAAAGATCTGGTGAACTATTCCAGAAACTAGAATGATGAAGGGCCTAATCTTTGCAACATTTTCTTCTCTGCCTCACTATGTACTTTCAAAAAGAATTCCTGACATCAATTTAAGGAATTAATTTGGACTATCTGGGCGCCAGGGGAATGTACTTATCTTCTAGCCATTTAGAATTGAGCATCCAATTAGGTAAAGAGCATTTTTTTAAAAAAAGTATGATCATGTTTGTAGGTAAAAGATCTAGATTTATTTGTTTGTTTTTATTCTCAAAGGAATGAGTTTCCTTAACAGCTACTTAAATGTGATACTTTGAAACTTTAATAAAGTAGATATGTTACTCAAAGATTTACTTCTTTTTTTTTTTTGCTTTTTATCTCGGCTTGAATTAATTTGGCGAAGATCATCTTGTACTACAAAACTATTTCCAATCTTCAATTTTCTTAGTTCAACATTTCACTGGATTCAGCTGTTTCTCTTAAAGAAGAAGAAAACTTTTATGTGATAAATGCTTAAACCGACTGTAACTTTAAAAGTTTTATTATTATTAGGCAGAGAAGATTTTGACTTTTCAGAAAATTAAAATGTGTTCAATAATTAATTGAATGAAAGTGTCACAGCAAAACTTAGTAGGAGTAAATATTTCCTGATCCAAGCTTGCACTTTTGGGAACATCCTGTGATTCTGAAAGTTACTTTGTAAAGAGTTTTTGAAATTTCTTAAGAAGCTTCCCAGCAGTTTTACAATGACAACTGACTGCTGTTAATAACAGAAGAGGTACCAATTCGTGTCTTCTCTGAGCCCACGTCGAACGCTGTAACCAGGTTTTCCAAGAAAAGCCGAACCAGTCTGAAGTTGAATCTTCCAATACTCCAGGAACCATCAACCAGGATTACAATATCAGCGATCGCTGGAGTTTCACAGAAAAATTTCACTTCTGCAAAGGACAAACCAGAAAAGCATCCGGTGTTACTGGTGGAACTTTTAAAAGAGTGAGTTAACTTGAATGTCTTTCAGATAACTTAGTGCTAAGAATACAATAAAGTTCGCATTAAAGCAACCATGTTTTTACAACCTTTCCCTTAAACAAATTTTCTACTAGGAAAAAATTGTGGTAACAGCTGGCAGCAGAGCCAGTGTCCTGGAAATAGAAAAACACTGGCAGGTTCACACCATCCTGGCAACTCCAGCCTTCTGCATATTTCAGAAAGTAGTGTCTGTGCAAAATCATCCAGCGTTGGGTTTTAGCCTGCAGATTCTTTCCAGGAAAGTTCTTAGCAACACCAATATGCGAGAGTCAGCAGAGATGGGAAGATGGCCAGGAAGCAGAGAGGCAGCTGTCCTATTTTGATAAGTCTATGTCGAGGAAGTGGTAGGAGAAGAGGAATATGGGCTTCCTGAATTCAAGGAAAAGTCAGGGCCGTGCATTTAATCTAAGAAATGTACCCAGACCTTTGCTAAAGTAAGATGGGTTTGTGGAAGAAGAAAATTGCAAAAGGGCCCAAGAGTTTCCCCCAATTCAAATTCTTTAGCCTATTGTGTCTATGAGACAATAAGATTTTGTCCCAAAAAATCATTTAAGTAATTGATTTTTTAAGTGGTTCAATTAGGCTTCAGAATAAGGATTTAGAAAAGGATGCCCAGTGGCTGGGGTGGCACTACCCTGAGCTTTATCCTCTGGGAAAGCCCCAGCCCACAGTGTGGGCAAGACGCAGAGGGCAAACAGGGGTCTTCACAACAAAGGAGGAGGCCCTCTGACGTAGGGTAGGTCTGCGCTTGACTGGGTGAAAACCGCCACTTGCATTCACTCAGAGCCAAGACATTAAAATATTCTTAATGTGTTCAAGAACTCTTAAAACTTTCATGGTACTGGGAGTTCCTTTAGAAGCATCGCTTCATACTGTAGTTTGTGCAAAGGACTGCTTAACTTTACTGAATTTTCATAGTAGGACTAGAGATCATGAATATTGTGCATGTTTCTTTGCGTCCATGTCAACTTATTAAAATTGGCAGCAAATCCCTATTTAGTTTGTTTTCTGACATTACAGTGACAATAAAACAATATTTGAAATACAATTTAGGTAATGAAAAGCAAAATACAGAAGTGCCCATAAATAAATTGAATATATTTTTTTCCTGGAGGAAAAAATAGTTGAACTGCTATGGCTGGGGCAGGCGGTTTAATATAAGTCTCTGCATCTACCAGGCCACATTTTGCTAAGAGATTCTTGGTATTTTCCCCAGACGTAAATATGCATGGAATACCTAGATCCTTTTACCAGATGGGAAAATAATCTATTTGCCAATGAAATCCTCAGATACGCATCTGAGTAAGGAAGCTAAACTGTACAGCTTGATCCAAGGTTTATATACTACACTTTTGGGCACCAAACATCCCTTCTTTAATAACCAAACACAAAGCCACCTCCAACTTGGGAGGCAGCCCTACTATACCACACTGAAATATTCTAAAACAGAACACCGCAAGTCACGGGATAGAAATTAATTTGGTTTTGGGAAATAATCAGGGAAAACTGAAGTCTTATGAAGTTCCACAAACCCATTACTCTCAGTTTTTATGAGGAAACTTAACTCAAATGGAAAGTAGTTTTCTTTTTCTTTCAAAATTATTAGGGATATTATTTCACTTTTTAATTATTTGGATACATTATAAATAAGATCTTAGAAAGGGAACAATTTCTGTCTGCTTATTTAGAAGAGGACTATGGAAACTGATATTTTCCATTTCAAAATTGTTTCCAACAAAAATATTTTGTTGACTTAGTTCATCCAAGTCATTTTGACTTGGTGATATAAATTCCATATAGTTCCAAAGTAAGATATAAGGTTAATTCCTGTATAAGAAGACCTAAAAAAAAGGAGAGGTTTACTGGGTTCATGGATTGGAAGAATCAACATAGAAAAGATGTCACTTCTGCCCAAACCGATATTTCATAATTGAGAACTGATTCAATGCAATTCCTATCAAAATTCCAACCGTATATTTTTTGTAGAATAAAGATTATTCTAATATTTATATGAAAGGGTAAAGGAAGAAGAAGAGCAAAAATAATTTTGAAAAAGAAGAATGAAGTGGGAGAACTCAGTCTACCCAATCTCAAGACTCACTCTATAGACAGAATAAATCAAAACTGTTTGATATTGGGAGAGATTTAGACACATGGACCCAATGAAACAGATTAGAGAACCCAGACACAAACCCTCACAAATTCACCCAACTGATATCTGACAAACTTGCAGAGCAATTCAATGGCAGAAATAGAGCTTTTTCCAAAAGCAGTGCTGGAATAATTGTACATCAATAGACAAAAAAGTGAACCTTGAACTGTACTTCAAATCTTTAACAAAAATTAACTCATACTTAAATGTAAAACAGAAAACTTTTAGAAAAAAATTGAAAGGTGAAAATCTTCAGGTTCGAAGGCCAGGCAAAGGGTTCTTAGACTCAACACCAAAAGCACTAGCCATAAAATAAAAAATTGATAGATTGGACCTCATTAAAATTAAAACTCTTGGCTCTACAGAAGACCTTTTTAAAAGATGGAAACACTCCTTGATTTCAAAATATGCTACAAAGCTATAGTAACCAAAACAGCATGGTGCTGGCATAAAAAATAGACACACTGTTCAATAAAACAGAACTGAGAGGCCAGAAATAAATCCACATATATATGGACAACTAATTTTCGACAAAGGAGCCAAGAACATACAATGGAGAAAGGAAAGTCTCTTCAATAAAGGGTGGTGGGAAAACTGGAAAGCCACATGCAAAAGAATGAAAGCAGTCCATTATCTTACACAATGCACAAAAATCAACTCAAAATAGATTAAAGACTTGAATGTAAGATCTGAAACCATTAAACTTTTAGAAGAAAACACAGTCAGTACATTCTTAGACATCGATCTTAGCAGCATTTTTTCAAATACCGTGTCTGACCAGGCAAGGGAAACAACAGAAAAAAATAAACAAATGGGACTACATTAAACTAAAAAGTTTCTGCACAGCAAAGGAAACCATCAACAAAACAAGAAGACAACGTAACAATTGGCAGAAGATATTTGCAAACCATACATCAGATAAGGGGTTAATATCCAAAATATATAAAGAACACATACACCTCCACAACAAAAAAACCAACAACTCAATTAAAAAATGGGCAAAAGATCTGAACAGAGATCCCTCCAAAGAAGATATACAGATGGCCGACAGGCACATGAATAGATGTTCAACATTGTTAACTATCAGGGAAATGCAAATCAAAACTACGATGAGATATCACCTCACTCCCATCAGCATGGCTGTAACAAGACAGGAAACAAGAAGTGTTGGAGAGGATGTGGAGAGAAGGGAACTCTCGTACACTGCTGGTGGGAGTGTAAACTGGTGTAGCTACTAGGGAAAGCAGTATGGAGTATCCTCAGAAAATTAAGAATAGATCTACCATATGATCCAGTTATCCCACTGCTGGGCATTTATCCAAAGAACTTGAAAACACAAATGCACAAAGATACATGCACTGCTATGTTCATCGCAGCATTATTCACAATAGCTAAGACTTGGAAGCAACCTAGGTGCCCATCAAGGGGCGAATGGATAAAGAAGATGTGGTATATATACACAATGGAATACTACTCAGCCATGAGAAATGATGAAATCTGGCCATTTCTGACAACACGGATGGACCTTGCGGGTATTATGCTAAGTGAAATAAGTCAGAGGGAGAAAGTCAAATATGGTATGATCTCACTCATAAGTAGAAGATAAAAACAACAACAAATAAACACATAGCAACAGAGATTGGATTGGTGGTTACCGAGGGGAAGGGGGGGAGGTACGAGGGTGAAAGGGGTGATTAGGCACGTGTGTGTGGTGATGCATTATAATTAGTCTTTGGGTGGTGAACATGATATAACACAGAATTCGAAATATATTATGACATACACCAGAAATTTATATAATGTTATGAACCAATGTTACCACAATAAAAGTAAATAAATAAATACAAGGATGGAAAGATAAGCTAGAGATTTGGAGAAAATATTAGCCAACCACATATCAATAAATGGCTTAGAATCTAGAACATAAAGAAATAACTCTCTAAGCTCAACAGTTAAAAACTAAACACAAAAAACAAAACCAAAAAAAATTCAGTTAGAAAATGAGCAAAAGACATAAGCAGACATTCACCAAAGAGGACACACAGATGCAAACTAAGCACGTAAAAAGATGTTCAACTTCACTAGCCATCAGGGAAATGCAAATTAAAACCACAATGTTATTTCACTGTGTACATCTATCAAAATGGCTAAAATAAAACATAAGGATAACAACAAATGCTGGCAAGGATGTGTGGAAACTGGATCTCTCACACATTGTGCATGGGAATATAAAATGGTACAACCACTCTGAAAGCAGTTTGGCAGTTTCTTTAAAAAGTGTACATGAATTTTTCATGTGATCCAGCAATTGCATTGTTGGACATTTATCCCAGAGAAATGAAAACTTACATTTGCACACAAAAAAACCATACAAAAATGTTTATATCAGTTTTAGTCATAATAGTAAAAACCTGAAATTAGTTCAGATGTCTTTCAACAAGTTAATGGATAAGCAAATTGGTCCATCCATACCCTGTAATATCACTCAGCAATAAAAAGGAAAGAACTATTGATACACACAATGACTTGAATGAATCCTCAAGGAAGTATCAGGAGGGAAAAAAAGCCAGTCCCAAAAAGTTACCCACTTCATGATTACACCTATGTAAAAAATTTTTTTTCTTTTAGGAAGATTAGTCCTGAGCTAACATCTACCACCAATCCCTCCTCTTTTTGCTGAGGAAGACTGGCCCTGAGCTAACATCTGTGCCCATCTTCCACTACTTTATATGTGGGATGCCACCACAGCTTTGGCTTGACAAGTGGTGCATATGTCCGCACCCGGGATCCAAACCAGTGAACCTCAGGTCACTGAAGCAGAATGTGCGAACTTAATCACTGTGCCACCAGGCTGGCCCTGACACCTATGTAAAATTTTTGAAATGAAAAAAATGTAAAAACTGAGGACTGATTCGTGGTTGTCAGGAGTTAAAGATGGGGAATAGGAAGGAGGGAGATGTGCTTATGAGAGGGCAACACAGGGATTTTTATGGTGATGGAACTGTCCAGCATCTTGAGCGTACTTAAGGATACACAAACATGCAATGTGATAAAATTGTATAGGACTACATAAACACACACAAAAATGATACAAGTAAAATTGGGGAGATCTGAACAAGTGGATGTATTGCATCAATGTAAATACACTGGTTGTGATATTGTACTACAATTTTGCAAAATGTTACTACCAAGGGAAACTGGGTACAGGGTACACAGATCTTTACCATTCCTTATAGCTTCTTGTGAATCTACAATTACCTCAATAAAAATCCATTTAAACAGCATAAATAATAAAAAAATAATGTCTAATGAAACCAATGTAAGAAAATATATGGACCCTCAGGATCTCTTGCACATTGCTGGTAGTAACGTAAATTGTTGCAAATTCTTTAGAACATATTTTTGGCATTTCCTTCTCAAGCTGGAAATTCACCTATCTTGCCCCCAGCAATTCCACTCTTAAGTCTACACCCAAGGGAAATTCTTGCACATGGACAATAGGAAGCAAGTCGAAGAAGTCTGATAACAGCACTGTTTACAATAGTTAAAAGCTGGAAACAATTCCAATATCCATCAATAGGAGAGTGGATCAGTACCTGTGGCATACAATGGAATATTATATATGCACAAAAACAAATGAGCTATATTGAAATGCAACAATCTGGATGAATCTTAGCAACATATTGCTATTTTGTGGGTAACAATATTTTGTGGAGGGAAAGTAAGCCCCAAAAGATCACGTTTAGCATGATATCTTTTTATAACAATAAAAACAACTAATACAAAATATAATCTTTTGGGGCTGGCCCCATGGCATAGTGGTTAAGTTTGGCGCACTCCACTTCAGCAGCCCAGGTTCGTGGGTTTGGTCCTGGGCGTGGCCCTACACCACTCGTCAGCCATTCTGTGGTGGCAACCCACATATAAAGTGGAGGAAGATTGGCACAGATGTTAGCTCAGGGCTAATCTTCCTCAGCAAAAAAAAAAAAAAAAAAAAAAAAAAAATATATATATATATATGTAAAATCTTCTTAGAAATACATATATAGATGCTGTAGACCTATTTAAAAAGAAAAGCATGATGATGATGATGAAGACAGGATCCAAGATTGTCATTGCCTTGGGTGAGGGGAAGGAAAGAGGTGGGATGGCAGCAGTACCATATGGTTATATGTGGCTTGTGACCAAGGTCTTAGCTTTTGGGAGTAGAGGGGGTTTGGGTGCTTATTATGCCATTAAAAATAACTAGTTAAGTAACTAATTTTAAAAAGAGGAAAGTAATCCTATCTAGCATGGAGAAAGTATTAACTAGAAAAATGATTTTAGTGTTTTATTGCACAGTTGAAGAATCAAATCTTAAACACAAGCCACAATTCTGCATGCTTCATTTGAAATTAAGACCTATGCCCTGTTTTCTAATTTAATGACTAGTATCTGTTACATCAGCAGAAAGATGCTGTTTTCAAGGGTTTCAGAAGGCAAAATCTATAATTGGTTTTGCATTCCAAAGTATGATTTTTCCTCAAGATTAGTGCACATTGACTTGGGAACTGTGAAAAACATATTTCTTTTTCAAATGCCCTAAACCCTGGTCATTAGCTCTAAGACACATCCAAACACAATGACCCTCAGGGCTGTTTCCCACTGTCGCAGGCACAGACGCAGTGTGTCCACCTCCAGTAAGATTTAGTGTACGCAGAACTCTCTCGAACACGTGACGTGTCTGCCCCAACGACAGGTTTATCTGTGCCAGAGGCAAAAAATGGGTCAAATACTTGGGGCAAGAGGTAGTTTTAAAGCTTCCATATTAAGTTCAATAACCACACATCTCAAACGTAACTCCAGCTGTTATAGGGAATTGTTTAAAAAATATATTCAAATTTTACCAAAATTTGAATTTATTAAATTTGGAGTATATTCAAATCTTACTAAAAATAAGAGTCCAGATTCAGCACTGATGACAAATAACATTCCTTTCCACTGGCAAATATGCTACCCATTCCAGCATTCTTAATTGGAGAGGGACCAATGAGAAAGAAAGCATTAAGCACCTTAAAATATGTTATGGAATCAAGTGGTGGAAAACCAGACACACCTGGGAGTCAGGGTGAATTGTATGAAACCTTGCAGCCAAATGTAATTTAACACGGCCTTTTAAATGGAGAAGTACATATGCTTTTATTGTTAAAACAATATTCCATAACTAATTTTTAAAGAATACCATAAAAATCTCGAACTGTATTTTAATTCAGCTCTTGGCTTAACATGGGCTTTCTCTAAAATGCAATTCTGAAAATACAGGTGGTATAAAAATTTAAAAAGCTAAGCAGCTGAACACAATCAAAGAAATCACTCAATATATAGGCTAGATCACAAAGATAATAACACTCTGATGTCACAGGCAGAATCAGAAGAAACAATTCCTATTATGTCCTACACCCTGTGGAGGTGCATGATGAGGAGGCCGAGGAAAAACCAACGATCCCTAACATTCCATATCTGAAAGCTGTGTATGTCATTATTATATTTATTAACCAGTAAGCCCTCTACACTTCTCTCTTGATTCAACCCTCACTACAGCTCTATGAGACAGGTACTATCATTAACAGTCCATTTGCAGCCCAAAAGTATTACATACACGGACTGCGTGATTTTCAACACAACTGGTCTATGATTCATTTAGCGGCTTTGAATTATTTTTCTCGATGCCACTAACAAAATATCTAGCTAGGCTATTCATGAAGCAAGACATCTGAAGGAAAACTGCAGTCACAGAACAATTTTTCACTTAAGTCTCCTGTGAGGTTAAGGAGGGTGTCCCACAAATAAGCAGAGGCAAGGCTGGGACTTGAACCCACCCACATGATAGGTCCTCATGATCCATACTCTTCACCACAGGGCTGTGCAGCCTTCATAAGGCACTCTATACTATACAAGTTTAGAAAGCAGAGGGAAATGAAGTCTCTGATAGGAAGCAGCACCCCACAGGGCTTGCCCCTGTTGTGTCCACAGCTAGTATGGGCTATTTGCAAGCATCTCCAATTATTTGTCTAGAACTTTTTTCCCTCCAAAACGTAGGCACTTAGTATTTCAGCAGCTCATCTGATAAGCATCCCTTTAACAATAACTGTATACCAATTTTACCATGTTACTGACAGGAAAAAATTCTGTGTTGAAACTACAAGTTAATTCAAGCAGTTGGATTGATATCAATCGCTCTACTCTAAACCTATGTTTATTAATTTGATATTATGGAACTAATTTCCTGGAGGAAATTTATTTATTTATTTAAAATGTATTTATTTAATGCTTACTGTATACTAAGCACTGTTTTGGGCAACCAGGAACACAACCAAGTTCCCCCCTTGGGCAGCAAATTAAATTTCCTCGATGAGAGGAAAAAGACTCTAACAAAACAACGTAAGTTCAGATTTTTAAAAGAGCTTTTTTTTTTTAAGGAAGATTAGCCCTGAGCTAACTACTGCCAATCCTCCTTTTTTTGCTGAGGAAGACTGGCCCTGAGCTAACATCTGTGTCCATCTTCCTCTACTTTATACGTGGGACGCCTGTCACAGCTTGGCTTTTGCCATGTGGTGCCATGTCCCCACCCGGAATCCGAACAAGCAACACTGGGCTGCCGAGAAGTGGAACATGCACACTTAACCGCTGTGCCACTGGGCGGGCCCCTAAAAGTGCTTTATAAAAATAAACAGAATGTTATAAAGAGTAGCTGTGTGTATGGGGGAAGGGAGCTCTACTGTAGCTAGAATAGTACGAAAATTACCAAATTACGTCTTTTCTTTTTGGTGAGGAAGATTGGCCCTGAGCTAACATCTGTTGCCAATCTTCCTCTATTTTGTACGTGGGCTGCCGTCTCACTGTGGCTTGATGAGTGCTGCATAGGTCCGCACCCAGGATCTGAACCTGCAAACCCTGGGCTGCCGAAAGCGGAACACACGATCTTAACCACTACACCACAGGGCCGGCTCCAAATTATGTCTTACTTTTATACCATATTATTCCTTTTGTTCTAATGACATTCAAATTAAAGACCTAATTTTGGTTTATTAGGAAATATTTACAATATATTTATGGATAAAAGTATTCACCAACATAGTTAATGCAAATAGAAAAGGGAGAATTGACAGAAGCCTTCTTCTGTCAGGTGAACTCCTATTCAAACTTCAAGACCCAAGTTACACTTCACCAACTCCATGAACCCTTTCTAACAGTCCTCAGATGGGATTCATTATCTGCCTCTCTTTACTGCCTCTGCATTTGTGCATGGTTTCTTGTACTCATAACACTGGACTATTATGATTTGTTTCTATTTCCAGCTCCCTGACTAGACTGAACTCCTCGAGGGATGAGGGCTTTCTGTCTTATCTTTTTATCCCCTTTGTCTGGCTCAGCTCTTAGCACATAGTACATCAACGAATGTGAACTACATTGAATTGTGTTCTTCAAAAAGAATTTCTCTTTTCACATAATTCATACCTCCAGCAGGGCATGAGAAAAATGAACCATGAGGGCTCCATTGAATTTGGCCTCTCCTCCTGCCCTGCCACACCACACTCTGAAAGTGGATTACAGTAATTTAGGGATCAGGAAGGCTGTATCGAGTTGGCCTGTCTTCCTTGAGATTTTCCCAATGCTGGAGGCTAATCCGGATGAAAGTGGAGCACATAGTATTTTCACTCGCTTTATCTTAATACACAGTCAGGAGACCTCACGATCATTTTTACCACAACTGGTCTACAATTCATTTACCAGCTTTGAATTATTTTTCTCGATGCCACTAGCAAAATACCTAGCTAGGCTATTCATTACCCAAGACAGCTGAAGGAAAACTGTGGTCACAGAACAATTTTTCACTTAAGTCTCCGGTGAGGTTAAGTTCGAGATTCCAAACCAAGAGCAAAAGAAAATCCCTGAAACATTGGTGCAATACAACTCTTGGAAGCTCACTTCCAAGTTTGGCCTCAGCCACATCACTCACGATACTTTTTTTTCAAAAATAGTTAGCATCATTTTACATCAGTGAAGAGCTCAGTGGTTCTAAAAGGCTTTTTCAATGCATCGACACATTCTGACTCTCACAACATTCCCGTGAGGAGCCATTATTGTTCTCATTTTTCAGAAAATGAAATTGAGATTCAGTGAGACAAGTGAATGGCTCTGTGGTTACTGGATGAGCCAGGACTGGATGCCAGGTCTTCTAAGTGTTTGGGCCAATATGCCTTTTCCAACGTACCATGCTCACTACTACAGAAGATGTCCTCATCTAATGCAATGGATGCTCACTCGTTATCTGCTGTATAAATGTTACAAGTGATCCATCGAGCAGATGTGGAGCAGGGGGCTCGTTTCAGTTGAGTTGGGAGTTCACATAAATCAGAGTGTGCACACTCAGTCACTCTAGGCTTGGTGGAGCCTCATCTTTCGAAGCATCCCTGACAGATGATCGCCCCATCTAAAAGAGCACTCCCCATCACTCTCTTCCCTTATTCTGTTTTATTTTTCTTCGTAGAACCTCTTACGTCCTAGAAATATACTATATAGTGTGATGGTTAATTTTACGTGTCAACTTAACTGGTCCACGGGGTGCCCAGACATTTAGTCAAACATTATTCTGGGTGCGTCCATGAGGGTGTTTCTAGATGAGATTAACATTTGAATCTGCAGATTGAGTAAAGCAGACTGCCCTCCTCAATGGAGGTGGCCCTCATGCAATTGACTGAAAACCTGAATAGAATAAAAAGACTGAGGGAGAGGGAAGTGCTCCTGCCTGACTGCCTTGAGTTGGAACATTAGACTCAAATTGAAACATTACCTCTTCTTGGGTCTTAAGCTGGTCAGTTTTCAGACTGGAACTTACACCATCGGCTCTCCTGGGTCCCAGTTTGCCAAGTGCAGACCTTGCGACTTCTTAGCCTCCAAAATCGTGTGAGCCAATTCCTTACAATAAATCTCTCTCTATATATACACACATCCAATTGGTTGTGTTTCTCTGAAGAACCTTGACTAATGCATACAGTTATTTATCTATTGACTGTGGCAGACACTTTTCATTGCTTCCCTTTTTTACAATAATAAAAAGACCTACCATTTAGTGACTGCTTTCATCAGATGCTTTGCATGTCTTTTGTGTTGAAGCTGATATTAATCCTATAAGGTAGGTTCTTCTCACACCATTGAAAAAGAGAGGTTAAATAACTAGAAAGGCTAACTAACTTGCCCATCATCACACACTGAGCAGATGGAAAAACTGGAATTCAAATCCAGGACTGACTCCAAAGTCTGAACCTCTTACTATTGTGCTATTCAACTCCTATCACAGAAGAGAAGAAAAGAACTTGAAAAGAAGGAAGCGAAAAAGAAAGGGAGGGAGGGATGGGGTGAGAGGGAGAGACAGGGAGGTAGGGAAGGAAGGAAAGAAGGGAGGGAGGGAGGGATGATTGCCAAGCCTAGCCATTAAAGATAGCGTGAAATGAGGGGCCGGCCCCGGGGCAGAGTGGTTAAGTTCGTGTGCTCCGCTGAGGCGGCCTGGGGTTTCGCTTGTTCGGATCCTGGGTGTGGACATGGCACCGCTCATCAGGCCACATTGAGGCAGCGTCCCACGTACCACAACCAGAAGGACCCATAACTAAAATATACAACTATATACTGGGGGGATTTGGGGAGAAAAAGCAGAAAGAAAAAAAAAAGAAGAAGATTGGCAACAGTTGCTAGCTCAGGTGCCAATCTTTAAAAAAAAAAAGATAGCATGAAATGAGAGTCACTTGTCCTATAGCCAACCTGGGATGAATAACACCTGACAACTGGCAGGCACGTGAAGCCCAACCCCTGAACCACAGCCAAAAGAACACTTCAGCCGTCACTCAGAACCCTGCATCTTAACAGTAACTGACAATCCTCTAAACATCACATTCATCACATTTCTCCTCTGCTCATAAACCATAAAGGACCGGGAGCAGACGTGAGAGCCGTCTTCAAATATTTAAAGGGCTGTCATACAGGAAGGGGATTGGGAGTGTTCTGTGTGCCCACCAGGAGACAGATTTCAACTCAGTTCAAGAAAGAACTTTCTAACAGTCAAGATTTCCATAGACAGCTGCCTTGGGAATAGTGAGATCTCTATCAATGAAAGCAAACGCTAGTCAACTTTCGATGGCCTGCCTGAAGAGCCTCAACCATCCTCCTAACTGATTGAACAACATGGCTCTCAAAGTTCCTTCCACAGCTAAATTTTAAGGTTATTTCTTCCCTCCCCTACCTACCAAATTAAGCCTAAACTGTTCATTGTGCTCTTCGAAGCTCTCCCTAATTCAGCTCCACTTGACCTGTCCGTATTTATTTCTCACTTCATCCCAATACAATTACTCTTCTTTCCCCCAACAACATTCTCATCTCTGAGACTTTGGACTCAATTTTTTCCCCCCATCATCTCTTCTTGTCTATCCTCTCCAAACTCTACCTACCACAATGCAAGAAACCTAAAACAAGTTTTAATTCTTTGAAAATATATAGTCCTTTTCAAATACTTTTATATAAAGTTTGCTCAAAAATTTTATTTATACAATTACCTGGTTATTTCCTGATTTTCATAAGTTAATACTGACCCAAGAGAGGCTATTTTGCCTGGCCACCTCTATTTAAAAATAAAACGTGCTCAACTTCAGGAGCCAGTGTATTACATTCACATTTATTTTCAGCTCTGTATATAGTACCGCGTGATTTGGCTAGATGCTTACTTTGGCTGTTCAAGGTCATTTTCCGAAAAATGCCACAACTTAATCACCTCTGTTATTCCAATTCATCAATAACAAACAGATCCTGACATTTTGCAATTTCTCAGGCTGAAATGCCTGCTCAATTTGACACCAAACGTCAACCCTGCAGGTATGGAAACAAGATGTTTAACAGAAAATTCTCAGACAAGAAGGAAGGTATCAATCAGACAAGTCCAAGCTTTCCTATGGGGAACAGACTCTGCCAAAATCTATAGCAATGCTCACAGTTGTAAAGTATCTGATTTTAAAAAAGGATATGTTACAAGTTCTTTTCAAAATTAGGACTTTTGAAAACTTATTTAAGGCAGAGCTATGATTTTGTTCCACTGAAGAATTCACAGGTTAAGAATGATAGGATTTGCTGGAGGCCAACAGAAAAGGTGTCAAAAATCCTTTAAAAATGCCTTATCAAGAGTGACGAGGGAACTAGGAGAAAATTGGAGGGGCGTTTGCTAGAAGAATTCCATACCCTTGCCCTTGGGGAACTCTTACAATTTTATGCACAGGTATGATGTACCGTGCAGGTGTTCAATGATTACTTTCTGAATGACTGATTCTATCTCATGTTCTTCTGAATTCTTGAAAACACGAATTATAATGCTTCACATCAAGGAAAAAACAGAAATCTACTTTCTGTGTTTTTTTCTTTTCTTTTCTTTTTCTTTTTTTTTTTTTTTTGCTGAGGAAGATTGACCCTGACCTAACATCTGCTATCAATGTTCCCCTTTTTTCTTTTTGTTTTTTTGGTATGTGAGCCACCACCACAGCAGGGCCAATAAGAGACAAATAGTGTAGGTTCACACCCTGGAACCAAACCTGGCCTGCTGAAGCAGAGAGCACTGAACTTAACAACTAGGCCACTGGGGCTGGCCCTACTTTCTGTTTTTTTATGATAAAAACATTATTTTCATAAAAAATCTTTCTTAATTTCTCCAAGGGATTGTGAACCTCTCTCTTTGAGTCTAAAATAAGCCAAATCCAAATATTTGACAAATACTTATTGATAATGAAAGACACTCTACTGCATTCTGTATGCTAACATTTTCTCCTTGAAAAGAAGATGTTAAAAAAAAAAAGAAATGGAAAAGGAGGTGGAAACTGACATTCCCTAAGTGCCTGCTATGTCCCAGGTGTGTCGTATATAAGATAGCATTTAATCCTCACAAGCCTGCATGCTCCTTACGACTATTATGCTCATTTTGCCAATGAGGAAACTAGGGCTTAGAAAGGTTAATATGCCTAAGGTTGCACAGCTAGGTACAAAGCAAAGGAAGATTTTATTCCAAGAGACGTGTGACCACAAAACTTATGTGCTATCCTAAGTTCATACTGATCTCAATAAGTAATAAGGAAAATAAGAAAAAAGAAGGGGAAGTTCAATATGAGAAGAAAAAAATATCCTGATGAAAACGTTATTGTTTATCCTCTTAACCCTCGGGCTGGAAAGCAACTCACATCATCTTCTGATTTCTCCTCTGAGCACGGTTACTTGGACTTACTAACTACGATGTGTCTGATGCCTTCTGCTCGGCAGACTACCTCTGCAGTTGCTCTGTGTTTCTATGAAATATTACAGAGTGCACAGAGGGCAGTGAGGAGGAACAGGGCCAGAATTATATATCACAGCTTTTCTCTTACACATTTGTGTTAGATCAGGGCTTCTCAACCTTTTTTTAATTAATAATCTTTTCTTCCTCAAACACGTTACCAGTTTATTGAGCAAGCTGAAGTTCCCAACCTTTTTTTTTAATTAACAAACTAATAAGGTAAATTAGGGGCTGGCCCAGTGGCTTAGTGGTGGAGTTAGTGTGCTCCACTTCAGTGGCCCAGAGTTGGCGGGTTCGGATCCCGGGCGCAGACCTACACACCACTCATCAAGCCATGCTGGGGTGGAGACCCACGTACAAAGTAGAGGAAGATGGGCACAGACGTTGGCTCAGGGACAATCTTTCTCAGGCAAAAAGAGGAAGATTGGCAACAGATGTTAGCTCAGGGCCTGTCTTCCTCACCAAATAAATAAATAAATAAGGTAAATTAATTAACATCACTTTTCAAAAACTGTAGTTTTATTTAATATGCCAAAGAATTGAAGAACAGACAACTTCACACAGCTAGAGCTCCATCATTTAGAAACAGCAGCAGCAAGTCCTTTTCTTCTTCCTCCTTCCCCTTTTGTCTTCTAAAATCTTATCTTTGACCCTGGCGTTCTACAGTTTCACCAGCATGACTCTGAGTGTGGCTAACTTTTTATTTAGACTCTTCAGAACTCTTTATGTTCTACTTGATTCCTTTTCAAATCTACTCTCTTTTTCAGGGGCTCGCATTCTTTACTTCTCATGTTTTGAATATTTCTATGGCTTTAATAATATTGTTTATTTTATAGTGTTTTATGTAATCATTCCATGATTGACACTCATGGGATTCTGACACCACCATTTTTGTGTCTTCTGACTCTCCTCATGGCACACGGTTCTCTTCTGTGTTTCAAAGGTTTGGCTTATGAACTCTTCCTTGGCACTGCTTTATCTGTGGCAATCTTTAGAACGTAAGCTGAGCAGATGTGCCGCAAATGTGACTTTGTATTCGTTTCTCCCAGGCACTCTACTTTTACCAGCTCTGAACAATTTTTGTATTAATTTCTTGAATAGGAGGATCCCAGAGCATTTGAGGAGTGTAAATGTGAATGCCTCATCTGAATGTGGTACAGGCCCATGGTTATGCATTCTTAAGGAGACTCTTTCCCCACTGGGGGCACAGGCATAGACAGAGGGGCGTCCTCAAATTCTCCCTGGGCTTATGAGCAGAGATATCCTAGGCCACCCAAGTCTTGTCCCTGGTACACCATATCAGCTGTCTAGATAATAGTAATTATAACAATAAAGAGAATAAGGAGGAGAAAGAAGTAAAAGAAGAAGAAAGAGATGAAGAAGAAAGAGGAAGAGGACAAGGAGAAACACTTCCAGAGCATATTTTATGGGCCAGGCATCCTTCTAAACCCCTTAGTGCATGAATTCCAGCCCACAAACTAATCCCAATGTCCAGTTTATGACTAGACCCAATCCCTTCCCTATCACCTAGAAGTCAGAATCTAGCAAGCACTAACCTACAAAACCCACCCATTCGCCTAGGCTTTAGCTGATCATCTGACTCCTGCCTTACCAAAATCAAAATTCCTACCAGTCCCACTCTCGTTGAACTGAACTCAAAGTCCTGGGTCTGGCAGATCTAAGTCCAAGAATAACTAGTGGAAAAGGGGGTAAGATTTCAAACTGATCTCTTAACTGTGAGTCAAGAACCATAAAAGCACTAATAGGAAGTAAGCAATCCCAGTAAGTGAAAATACACCTTGCGAATAATCATATGCCCTGGCTACATTCAACCATAATGACTATACATAATTCAGAACTGATTCTTCTCCAAGAGAAGGTACTGGGTACACGTGTTGAGGCCCCACTAGACTATGTAAGTTTCATGAGGGTAGAATCCTGCCTACAATGATCACCAATTTATTCCCAGTGCTTAACTCAGTGCTCAGCACTAGCGGATAATCACCAAACCACCTCTATGCATTTATTTTTAAATCAATAACACAAAAGATATGTCTATGATTAAATTAATGAATGTAAACCCTACATTGTAATATTAATAGCAAATACTTAAATAGCATTTTCTATGTTCTAGGGACTTCACATATTAACTCCTTTAATCTTCACAACTAACTTTTGGGAGTTCTTATGGTTCAAATAAAAAGAAATCAAACGTGGGAGTCTGAGAATTAGGATCCTTTGAAGGTTTATATATGAGAGTACATCCTATAGCACTTCTTATTGGAAATACCAAAATGGACCAGCTGCCCTCAGAAAAGCAATGAACTACTCAGTTCATCAAGGGATTCAGTTCCAACACATTCAAAAGCAAAGGATCAGCAAAGGAGAAAATATTTTAGTCCTTGCAGGCATCGGATATCTGTTGCTTCTCTTAACTCTGAGGTTGTGGGAAAGCAGCTCTAGACAACATGCAAAGGAATAAGTATAGGTGAGGCCCAATAAAACTTTATTTAAGGAAACAGAGGACTGGGCTTGGCCTATGGGCCATAGTTGGCCAACCCCTGCAAAGAATAACTTAAGCTCATCTTATTTTTTTCCCAGAAAATGAGAGCATTGGGATCCTCTTCTTATCTTCTCATTGCAGAAAACTAAATACATATATATAACTAAATATATATATATTATACATATCTGCAGAAAACTAAATATATATATATATAACTAAATATATATATATATTATATATATCTACTATCCATATAGTAGAAAACTAAATATACATTTTTTAAAAAACTAAGAAGGTCAGAAATCTTAATTTAAAAACAATTAAAAGAAAAAAAAAGCAACCCTATGCTACTTTTCCTATCTGTCTCATAATCTTTCTAACAGGTTCTGCATTCTTGCGCAAAACACCAAAAATAAATGGAGAAAGCTGTTTGGACAACAAAGGAGAAACAGCCATTGATGCAAATGTGCCAATATCATGCTCAAAGGCAAATGCCACTTTTGTTTGGGAGTTTGCTTTAGATTATTGAAGAAATAAGTACAGAAGATTGAAAACAAGTAATTATTCAACTGCACTGCGACTTCTGTTAAGGATCTTAGCTCTTTGCCTTTAAACTCAAATTCTAAAATATGCAAAATATGTCTGATTGCATCTGAGCCACTATCAATGTGGGCTCTTGTACAAGAAAAATTGTAGATTGTAAGGAAAACAAAGAGCAGCATGGTTCAGTGTGAAGCACGGGACCACCATATCTTGGAAGAAAGGCCATGGCAAGTGGTGCATTGAGGCCTGGTCTGGGAAGGCCATGTTTGTCTCCACTGGGTCCCATTACTGCCCCTCTTCAACCTACTGGGAACCCTAACTCTGGCCTGGATTGTCTCCACGGTTTACAACTCACTTCTTTAGACAATTTTCCCACACAACCAGCGCCCTCAGAATCCTCACTGCCCCTGCGCACACCTCACGGGAGACTCCATCTAAAGGAAGAAGCCACCTTTTTACCACAAACCTCTTGAAACTTTTGCCCCAGACCAGATCCTGATCACCCCAATAAACACCTTGAAACAGCTCTTGCCCAACAATGGGCTCATGGAAGGGCCGTCCATAAACATGTGTTTAGTGAGTAAAGCCAATGAACTGCCGAAGGTTGGTCCTTCTCCAGGTGTTCATTTATCAGAACCTATTACTCCCACCTTTTCACTGTCCATCTTCCTGTTTGTAACTCACTTCACTCAATCCTCAGCTTTAGAAGGGCAAGAGGAAGATGCATCAGGGAAAAGAATGGAGAACTTAGGACGTTTCAGGAATAACTAGCTATAGCTAAATTCTAGGACGAACTCTAGTCCATGGATGGAAGATAGAGTTCACCTTCAATGCCATTCTTTAAGCAAAGAATGCTGAGCCAAGACTCAGGTGAGAACTTACATGTAAAGTCCTCCATAAAAATATTTACAAATCTGTTTTTTCAAAAGATTAAGTCAGAAATTATTGACTTTGTTTATTTAGAAGGGGTGAGTAAAGGGGCTAGCCCCGTGGCCGAGTGGTTAAGTTCACACGCTCCGCTGCAGGCGGCCCAGTGTTTCGTTGGTTCGAATCCTGGGCACGGACATGGCTCTGCTCATCAAGCCCTGCTGAGGCAGCGTCCCACATGCCACAACTAGAAGGACCCACAACGAAGAATATACAACTATGCACCGGGGGCTTTGGGGAGAAAAAGGAAAAAATTAAATCTTTAAAAAAAAAAAAAAAAAGAAGAAGAAGGGGTGAGTAAAGCTGAATGGAAGTGATGTTTCTTTTAGGATTGCCTTTTTTGTATGTGTGTGTGAGGAAGATTGGTCCTGAGCTAAGATCTATTGCCAACCTTCCCCCGCTTTTTTTTTTTTTGTCCCCAAAGCCCCAGTACACAGTTATATATCCTAGTTGTATGTCCTTCTAGTTCTTCTGTGAGGGACACCACCTCAGCATGGCTTGACGAACATTGCTAGATCCATGCCCAGGATCTGAACCAGTGAACCCCAGGCCACCAAAGCAGAGAGCATGATCTTAACCACTACGTCACCAGGCCAGCCTCTGAGTATTACCCTTTTGTACAGCTTTTTACTTTCAAAACCACATTAATGTTTTATGTACTCACAAATTAACCTAGCTGTATTAAAAATGAATAATAAAACCACAGGGAGTAAGGAAGAAAAGGACTAACCCAACATTTGAACATGTGTATTTTATTATATACCCCACTCTAAAGGCAAATATTGAACACTAGTCAATAGATTTTTTTTGCCATGTGTATAGATTACCAATGCTAAAACTATTTTTATAACTGAGCATATAAGGAGATACATTTAAGATGTTGGGAGCCATTTTTCCCAATTCTCTTGAAAAGGGAGTTATAAATATGGAAAAACCAGGGCTAGAATGAACCCTGTGTTAAAGGTATAATATAAATATAAGCTACAATAAGATAGATGATAGATAGATAGATAATTGTGTGTGTGTGTGTACATGTGTACTCTCAGCTAAGAGTGCCTAGAAGCAATGACAACCCAGAAGCAATATGCACATCTAGCACCCACATCTTGGTATCTAAATACCATTCTCCATGAAAAGAAACCAGGATTCCTTGAAGAAATGGTTGACTTTAGAACAGGGCAGAAAAAGTACCAGAGCCTGGAATGTAAGGTTTGTGCCAGAAAGTAGGAAAAGCTTAAAGAAGGATGGGGCTATATTAAAAGGACATAGAGGACAACTTGAAATAGCTCCCACTGAGCAAATTAAAACAATTTGAGCATCAAAACAAATAATGATAGTAATGGATTACAACCCATCACATAAAATAAGAATCCACGAGTCTATACTGATATAAATAGACAAATAAATGTGGGAGAAGGGAAAGATCTCCCTTACAGTAGAATGCCAACTAACAAATGTAGAATGAATAATGGAGTTAGGAAAATTACCACTTCAGAAACATTATAGTAGTAACTGACTCAGGCAAGAATCAGCAATGATGTTAAAACAAGTGGGCAGAGGATGGTGTTATGATGGCAGTGTGGGTGGACTCTGAACTCACCTCCTCCCATGGACACAATGAATTTACAACCACTCTTGGAACAGAATTGAAAACTGGATAACAAGATCCCCACAACAAAGGACAGCCCTGACTGAGGTGGAAGAGGCAGAAATTCCTTTCTGGCAAGAAAAAAAGCCACTTCACAAGCCACAGTAGTTTATGGCCAGCGGGGAACAATCCAAAAGTACGTAGCCTTCCCTGGAGGAGTGGGAGACCTGAACAGGGGAGCGTTACTGCTATAAGTATCTTTTGGACTCAGCACAACTGAGACAAGTGTCATAATATCTGGCTTTGCTGGCTACTAACAACAATGGGGAATACTCCCAGAGAAGCTATCAGGCATAAGGGAGAAAAAGCCAGCTCTTAAAGGGCTCACACACAAATTCACCTGTTTCAGAAAGCAACCTAAAGTCACAGAAAGGTGCACAGTCCTTTGGTGAAAAGAGACTCACCTGATAGGCTCTGGGTGCATCTTGGTGAGAGGAGAGACCTGTCCAGGGACTGAGACATTGGAGGTAGTTATTATTGTGACCTAGTACAGGTGTGCTGACATAGACACTGGCAGACACCACTGGAATCCCTCCACTGACCTGTTAGCCCAGGGTCTGCCCCCCCCCACTAAAGTGCCAATTTAATCCAGCTCAGCCAGAGCAGGCAGCCCACCCTAGGGATGGGCCTTATCCAACAGCAAGCCCTCAGGCAACTTGTGACAGGCAGGGTGCCTGGATCCTCTGCAGGCAAGGGAGTGGTTCTGCCTCAACCAGGCAGGACATGAGCAAGGAGCAGGTGGAGTGTGTGGAGCCTCCGCAATGGGGCAACCAGGTCCACTTCAGGGAGCTGGGGTGCACGCACAGGGCAGGTCTGTGTTGATGGTGTGCATGGCCCTGTGGGTGGTGGGGTTTGTCAGCTACAGAAGACTTGTACTTCTCAAGCAGCCACATAGGGTACCGGTTCCACCTTCTAAAGCCTGAAATAATTGGGTGCTTCAGGGCCTGGGATTAGCCCCCCTCAGCTGCAATCCTGAGATAGCTGGCAACAGCCTTGCTGGCCAGAGGCCTGCAGCAACTGTAAGCCCCTGGGCCTAGCAAACAGCTACACGTGGGGCCAACTCACTTAAGAGAAAAATTGCAACAGAAATGTGCTATTAGATCTTGCAGTCAACTGTGCTGGGGCTCGCCACGCCTGATAAAGTGACTGAAGGGTCCATGGCAGCCACATACAGCTGAGCATTACAACCAGTCAGCCAGGGGGACATCCTAGCCTCCCTGGGCACCTGCAGCAAAAGAAACCCTGCCACAACACAAGGACACACATAGCCCACAAAGGGTACACTCCTGGAACATTTCAAACTGGTGATGAGAAGGAAGCAAACTGCTGAGCCTCATAAGGCATCTTTTACATAAAGCCATCTCTACAAGATCGGGAGACATAGCTGACTCACACATACATATAAGCACAGAGAAAGAGGCAGAGACAAAGGAATAGCGTCCAAGTAAGGGTACAGGGAAACACCCCATAAAAAGAACTAAACAAAACAGAAATAAACAATCTACCTGACAGAGTTCAAATTCAAATAAAAAGTCATAAGGAGGGGCCGGCCCCATGGCCGAGCGGTTGAGTTCACGCACTCCACTTCAGCAGCCCAGGATTTCACTGGTTAGGATTCTGGGCACGGACATGGCACCACTCATCAGGCCATGTTGAGGTGGCATCACATATGGCACAACCAGAGGCACTCAAAACTGGAATATACAACTATGTACTGGGGGGCTTTGGGGAGAAGAAAAAAGGGGAAGAAAAAGAAGATTGGCAACAGTTGTTAGCTCAGGTGCCAATATTGAAAAAAAAAGTCATAAGAATGTTCACTGATCTTGGGAGGAGAATGGATGAACTCAGTGAGAACGTCAACAAAGAATTGGAAAATATAAAGAAGAACCAATCAGAAATGAAGAATACAATACGGGAAATGAAAAATTCACTAGAGGGACTCAATAGCAGAGTAGATGACACACAAGAATGGATCAATGAGCTGGATGAAAGACTAGAGGAAATCACCCAAACTGAACAGATAAAAGAAAAAAGAATTAAAAAGAAAGAGAACAGTCTAAGTGAGCTCTAGGACAATATCAAATGCACTAATATTCCTATTATAGGTGTCCCAGAAGAAGAGAGAGACAAAGGGGCAGAGAATCTATTTGAAAAAATAATAGCTGAAAACTTTCCTAACCTAAGGAAGGAAACAGACATCCAGGTACACGAAGCACAGAGAGCTCCAAACAAGATATCAGCCCAAAATAAGACATATTATAATTAAAATGCCCAAAATTAAAGATAAAGAGAGAATCCTAAAAGCTGCAAGAGAAAGGCAACATGACATACAAAGGAAAGCCCATAAGGCTATCAGCAAACTTCTCAGCCTAAACCCTACAGGCTGGAAGAAAGAAGCATGACATATTTAAAGTACTGAAAGGAAAAAACCTACAGCCAAGAATAATCTATCTGGCAAGGTTATCATTCAGAATGGAAGGAGAGATAAAGAGTTTCCCAGACAAGCAAAAATAAAAGGAGTTTATTACCAAGAAACCAGTTCTACAAGAAATGCTGAAGGGACTTACTTAAGTGGGAAAGAGAAGACCACAAATAGGAATAATAAAATTATCAAAAAAAACAAAAAACACAACCAGGCAATAAAATCACTGCTAAAGGCAAAAATACAGTAAAGGTAGCAGATCAACAACCTATGAAGATAACATGAAGGTCAAAAGACAAAAGTACTAAAATTACCTATTTCAACGATAAGAGGGTAAGGGATACACACACAAAATAAGAGATTAGATATGATTTCAAAAATACAAAATGTGGGAGGAGGGGAGTAAACAGCAGAGCTTTCAGAAAGAGGTTAAACTAAAGAGACTATCAGTTCAATATAGTGTTCTATCTACGTAGAATATTATATATGAACCTCATGGTAATCACAAACCAGAAACCTATAATAAGTAAGAGAAAGGAAATCAAACATATTACTAAAGAAAGCCATCAAGCCACAAGGGAAGAGAGCAAGAGAAGATGCTTAGTGAAATTAGTCAGTGGGAGAAAGTCAAATACCATATGATCTCACTCATAAGTAGAAGATAAAAACAACAACAAACAAACACATAGCAACAGAGATTGGATTAGTGGTTTCCAGAGGGGAAGTGGGGAAGGAGGAGGGTGAAAGGGGTGTCAGGCACATATGTGTGGTGATGGATTCTAATTAGTCTTTGGGTGGTGAACACGATGTAATCTACACAGAATTCAAAATATAGTATAATGTACACCTGAAAATTACATAATGTTATAAACCAGTGTTACTGGAATAAAATAATTAATTAATTTAAAAAAATAAAGATAAAGAAAGAATCCTAAAAGCCACAAGAGAAAGGCAAACAAGTTTCATACAAATGAAACCCTATAAGGCTATCAGCTGACTTCTCAGCAGAAACTTTACAGGCTGGAAGGGAGTGTCATGATATACTTCAAGTGCTGAATGGAAACAACCTACAGCCAAGACTACCCTATCTGGCAAGGTTATCATTCAGAACGGAAGGAGAGAGAGAATTTTCCAGACAAGCAAAAATTAAAGAAGTTTACCACCAAGAAACCAGTACTAGAAGAAATGCTAAAGGGACTTTTTTAAGTGGGGAAGAGAAGACCACAAATAGGAATAAGAAAATATCAAAAACAAAAAAAGCAATAAAATCACTGGTAAAGGCAAAAATACAGTAAAGGCAGCAGATCAACCACCTATGAAGATAATATAAAGGTGAAAAGACAAAAATACCAAAATTATCTATTTGCATGAAAGAGGGTAATGGGTACACACACAGACGAAAAAGAGGTTAGATATGATATCAAAAACACAAAATGTGGGAGGAGGGGAGTAAAAGAGTAGAGCTTTCAGAAAGAGATCAAACTAAGGAGACCATCAACTTAACATAGATTGCTATATATGTAGGTTATTATATATGAACCTCATGGTAATCACAAACCAGAAACCTATAATAAATACAAAAAATTAAGAGAAAGGAACCCAAACATAATACTACAGAAAGCCATCAAACCACAAGGGAAGAGAGCAAGAGAAGAAGGAGCAGAGAAGAAGTACTAAAATCCCCAGAAAAAAAGTAACAAAATGGCAATAAGTACATATTTATCAATAGCTACTTTAAATGTCAATGGACTAAATGCTCCAATCAAAAGGCATAGGGTGGCCAATCGGATGAAAAAACAAGACCCATATGAATGCTGCATACAAGAGACAGACTTCAGACCTAAGACATTCACAAACTGAAAAGGAAGGGATGGAAAAAGATACTCCAGGGAAATGGCAATAAAAAGAAAGCTGCAGTAGCAATACTAATATCAGACAAAATAGACTTTAAAACAAAAACTGTATCAAGAGATAAAGAGGGGGACTACATAATGATAAAGGGAATAATCCAACAAGAGGATATAGCACTTGTAAATATCTATACACCCAACATAGTGCATGTAAATATATAAAGCAATTGTTAACAGACATAAAAGGAGAAATAGACAGTAACACAATAATAGCAGTAATGCAACAGTAGCACAATAACAACACTCCACTTACGCCAATGGATAGATCATCTAAATAGACAATCAATAAGGAGACATTGCCCTTAAATGACACACTAGGCCTGATGGACTTAGTAGATATATACAGAACATTCCAGCCAAAAACCGCAGAATACACATTCTTTTCAAATGCACATGGAACATTCTCCAGGATTGACGACATATTAGGCTGCAAAACAAGTCTCAATAAATTTAAGAAGACTGAAATCATATTAAGCATCCTTTCTGACCACAAAAGTATGAAACTAGAAATTAATTACAGGAAGAAAATCAGAAAAGCCACACTACGTAGAGATTAAACAAAACGCTACTGAACAACGAATGGGTCAATGAAGAAATCAAAGGAGAAACCAAAAAATACCTGGAGACAAATGAAAATGAAAATATGACATGCCAAAATTTATGGCATACAGCATATGCAGTTCTAAAAGGGAAGTTTATAGCAATACAGGCCTACCTCAACAAACAAGAAAAATCTCAAATAAACAATCTAACAGTGCACCCAAAGGACCTAGAAAAAGAAGAACAAAGCCCAAAATCAGTAGAAGGAAAGAAATAATAAAAATCAGAGAATAACTAAATGAAATAGAGACTAAAAAAACAATAGGAAAAATCAATGAAATGAATAGCTGGTTCTTTGAAAACATGAACAAAATTGACAAACATTTAGCTAGACTCACCAAGAAGAAAAGAGAGAAGGCTCAAATAAAATCAGAAGTGAAAGAGGAAAAATTGCAACAGATACCTCAGAAATACAGAGAATACAGAATAAGAGAATACTATGAATAGCTATACACCAACAAATCAGATAATCTGGAAGAAATGGATAAATTCTTAGAATCATACAACCTTCCAAAATCGAATCAAGAAGAAATAGAGAATTTGAATAGATCAATCATCAGTAAGGAGATGGAAATAGAAATCAAAAACCTCCCCAAAAATACAAGTCCAGGACCAGATAGCTTCCCCTCAAACTCTACCAAACATTCAAAGTCTTAATACCTATCCTTCTCAAACTCTTCCAAAAAATTGAAGAGGAGGGAAGCTTCCTAACTTATTCTACAAAGCCAACAATATCCTGATACCAAAACCAGATAACGACAACACAAAAAAGGAAAATTACAGGCCAGTATCACTGATGAACACTGATGCAAAAATCTTCAACAAAACACTAGCAAATCAAATCCAGCGATACATTAAAAATGTCATACAGGATGATCAAGTGAGATTTATTCCAAGGATGCAGTGATGGTTCAACATCCGCAAATCAATCAATGTGATACACCACATTAACAAAATGAAGAATAAAAATCACACGATCATCTCAATAGACGCAGAGAAAGCATTTGACAAGTTACAGTATCCACTTATGATTAAAAACTCTGAGGGGCTGTCGGGGTGGTGCAGGGGTTAAGTTCGCACATTCTGCTTTGGCAGCCCAGGGTTCACTGGTTTGGATCCCAGGTGTGGACATATGCACTGCTTGTTGAGCCACGCTGTGGCAGGTGTCCCACATATAAAGTAGAGGAAGACGGGCATGGGTGTTAGCTCAGGGCCAGCCTTCCTCAGCAAAAAGAGGAGGATTGGTAGCAGACGTCAGCTCAGGGCTAATCTTCCTCAAAAAAAAAAAAGGAAAAAGAAAAACCTGACGTTCGTTCAGAAAACAGCATTAGCTCCAGCAACCCACTGTATGCCACAACAGCTCTAGCCATTCCATCACTTGATCAGCCTCTTAGCAGCAGGCATCCAAGGTCAAGGCTTCGCTATTAAGGTTCCTTGGTGAGTCTTGGGCTCTACTTCTTCTACTCCTGTTATGACTTAACTCTCTCTGTCTTCTGTTCCGATTCCCCAGGAGGGAGGACCTGATTGAGCTGAACATTCACCTTCCGATATACGGTGTTTTTTGCAGCATGTTTGTAACAGTGAAAATTAGAAAGCATCCAAATGCTCATTAGCATGGGGAACGGTTCACGAATTAAGATAATCTATTCCTTAGGATACGATCTGGCCATTAGAAGGAAGGAGGTAAACTAACAATAACAGCTAAAATTATTCAATGGTAGGCAGTATTCTATTTTACATATATCAACCCATTTAATCCCAAATACCTCTATGAATTAAATCCACCTTTTATAGATGAAGAAAAAGAGACACAGACATTAGGATCACCAGTATAAATTACCCAAGCTTAAAGTGGCAAAGGCGTTGAATCCAGGCAGGCAAAATTGATGCCCACACAATTTGCCACTAGGCTATCACGCCTCCTGTAGGCAGTAACATGGAAAGTTCTCAAAGTGAAAAAGCAATGCACAGAATAAGAAATACAGTATGGCAAGCCATACACATATGTTTATATATTCAGAGAGAAGGGCAAGTCACGTGCCAAAGTGTAAAAAGAAACACTGGGGTGAGTTGATGGGTGAGTATATTTTTAGCCAATAGTAGGTAACATTTCTAATTGATCATTTATCCATCTTTCCATTCAGTGACTATTTACTGGATACCTGTTATGCATCAGAAACTGCTAGATATGGAAGAGCAAAAACAGACACAATCCTTTTTCTCTTGGATCTTATCATCTAGTGGGGAAGATAAACATGCAAATGCTGTGAAGGAAAGTTAGCTGGTGTAAAAGGACCTCTAATAGAGGAAATATTGGAGAAAGTTTCTGAGAAAGTGATGATGGAACTGAACTCTGAAGAAAGAAAAGAAGGTATTTAAGCAGAGTGGTGATGGGAGAGAGTGTTTCGTGCAGAGAGTGCCGCAGGTGCTATGACTTCGTATGGGAGAGACCATAGTCTTTAAAGGATTTGAAAGAAGGCCAATGGGGCTGGAGAGCAGGGAGCGAGTATTGGTAAATGAGGAGGAGAGGCGAGTCAGTAGGTTATCAAACTACACAGGGCCTTGGAGGTCTTCTTAAGGATTTTGTCCTCCATCCTAAGAGCAGTGGGAAAATATTGAAGGGGTTTTAAGCTGTGTGTGAGGAGAGCATAGGGTTGGATTTGTCTTGAAAAGATTGCTCCAACTTCTTGGTAGAGAACAAATTGAGATTTGCTGACTAATATTGTACACCAGGAAAGAAATGGGAGCTTAGCCTGAGCATTGGCAATAGACATGGAAATAAATGAACAGATTCTGTCAGTATTTCAAGAGAAAATGAATTCACTGGAACTTGGTGATGTATTGAATATGGGAGAGTAAGGGAGAGGGAAGTGTTGATAGTGATTACGTGTGAGGAAAGGGGGGGGAATGAAAAGGAGCAGAGGGAGACTGTCATATATGTACTCTTCTGATAGGACCAAAGGCCAGGTATGTTTCTATCGTCTATGTTATAAAAACAACTCAACCCCCAAAATAAGCAAGTAGAAAAAAAATCTGACCTTCTGGTGAAGATGGTTTACTCCCATTTCCTTTGTCCACAACCTTGACTCTGGGTTTTGGCTCCTTTCTTTTTTCTAAATCTTTAACTGGAAGAAAAATAGAAATACATCAACATGTTATATTAGTCTAAAAGAAAACATGCAATGAGTTTTACTAAAACTCTTGCAAGTATTGAGTATTGAGTACAAATCAGCTCTATGGTAGAACTCATTCCCAAAGATTAGAACTTGTATTTCTTTTAACTTTGCCACAGGGAGGTGAGGAAAACACTTTGGAATTACTTTGGTCAAGTGCCCATTATGGGCAGGTGTATCAGATAAATTTAATCCTTTATAACTGCTATAAAATTGGTGTGATTATCCCCATTCCATACATGAGGGAACAAAGAACCAGGAGCTAAGTAACTAAAACATATCTCATAAAATCAGAAAGTGATTTGAGCCATATCTTCAGGTCTCTGGACAAGACCTCCGAGTTGGCCTCTATTCTAGAAAGATCTTAGCCACGAATATTCTCATTTGGAGTTGGTCTATCTGCAATAGAAGATGGGGAACCCCATAATAATTTCCTTATAAACTTTAAAAAAAAGTTTCCCTACTAAAAATAATAGTTTCTTTGTCACTTTCATTATGAAATATCCAGGGACCCAGAATGCCCCTTGTCCTTTAATACAGTCACATCAGCCTAGACCATTAGCTTCACTTTCCACTGCTTAAAACTCCACGGCAATTTCCTGCTATTGTTTGGCACCTTAAGTTGTTTGAGTCAGTCAAGACTATTGCCAAATGGCAATGGTTTCTGCACAAATAAAATACCCTGTGAAAAGGCAGAAGTGACCTCATGGTAAGATGTTTCATTTAATTGCTGCATTCATTTCACAGAAATAAGCAAATTTATTGAGGGGTGGGCTGTGTAAGGGAAGCAATGATTTTCTCTGAACCATCCCTCCTGTCATCTCTAGGGGATCATTCCATTGATCCTGTCTTTATCGTCTTCTCCTCCTCCTCGTCTTTCCACTGGTTTCCATCCCTTTGCTAAAAGCATTTGAGACTTGCCATCTGCCAAGGTCATGTTGTTCTAGTTCTATTATTCCTTTCCTTAGAAACCTTCCTTGGCTTTCTGGTACCTAGAGAGTAAGTTCCAAGATTAAAAATAATAATAATAAATAGAAGATGCCTTGATCCTGCTATTCCCTCTGACTTCTTAATTATCTAAATCCATTCTTTCAGCCCTCATTCTCTGACTTCTTTACAAGCCTTGGCCACTTTGAAACACCCTCTTCTTTAAATTCTTCTCTTTCTCAGTTTTCACAAAGGCACCATGCTGGCTTTTCTTGTATTCCTCTGACCTCTCCTTTACATTCTTGTTTTTTGGATCCTTGTTCTACTTCCATTCCTGAAACATAATCGTATACTAAAGTTATCTTGCATCTCTGCACACCCCAACTTTAATTTTGTCATCCCACAGTTTTCATTCTCACCCTTCTGTGGATAATTTCCAATTCTACATCTTCAACCCCACCCCCACATAGGCCATGGCCTCAAATTGCTTACATTCTGTAAAAGAAAATAAGTCTGCAATGTTAATATGAGAAAAATTGTGCTGAAGTAGAAATAGATCTGGGGAAGAATTCCAGAGGTGGAGACTTGGGGAAACTTCATTGGGAAGGTGACATGTAAGCCAGACTTTGAAAGATGAGCAAGATTTTGCAGGCAGAGATTAGCAAAACATCATTCCAAAGGATATTTTGGAAAATGGCGGTGGAAAAGAAAGTTTGCCAAATAGGGCCATAAACCAGTCTACAGATGAACGAGGAAAAATGACAGTCACTCTGAATTCGGCCTTTGGTTCACATACAAGATGTAGCACATAGGTCACACCAAGCTGCAGCCCCCCTCATGCAAGGGGCAAAATCTTTTAGAGAACAGACTGTCACAAGCCAAGTGATATTAATCCTAACAACCCTTCTATCATGCCCCTGCTCTGTATAATAGGTACATGTCATTACCCCCATTTAGAGACAAGCAAACTGGGGCTGGAAGCTATTGAGTTGCTTGGCCAAATACCCACACCAGATTTAGGATCGTAATAGCCGGCATGCCTTTCTGTCTTCAAATTCCAAAGATCGTTTCTTATGCTTCCCTGTGTATCAGAAGATGAACTTATGAAGAATTCAAACCCCTACACAAATTGCAAACGTATATCCACAGGATTTGTCTGGATCATCATTTTCCTGTATCCAACCAGGAAAGTTTCCCAGGGAGGGGAGACCGGGCCTTAGCTCCATCTCCCAGGGAGCAAAATTATAACTGAAATGCAAAATGGAAAAGGAGGCCATCCAAATAAAGTTATTTGAGTTTCATTCTTACAAACTGTTATTTGGGAAGAACTAATTCCTCCACTCTGCCAATAAAAATAACACAGCTAAAAAATATAAATGCTCACATATTATTTATCCAACTAACAGGTTAGACTGTTTCCCTAAGATTATTTCAGCAGAGCTAAATAAGCTGAAAACTGCATTTCTTTTTCAGTATTTTGAGTAAATAGCTATTGTGAAAGCTTTTTAAGGCTGTGTTTCTTACGCTGCCCAGTCAGTGGAATATTTAAAATAATCAATCGCAATACCTTCAGACTAACGTAAAATAAATCATTTCTCCTCATCCCTTTTTCTGCTTCTCACAAACTTTTAAGAAAAGTTATTTCGCTTACTCATGTAGGAATGTTGGAGGCCAGAAACTGAAGCCCAGTGCCAATAAAACGAGACAGAAGTCTGATTTATATTGAAAATAACATAAAAAACCTTTTCCAGAGCTTCCAGACAATGTGAGTCTCAAAAGAATGTAACATTTAAAACATCTGTATGTCCTGCTGACAGGTGGATTTACCAAACATCTTTGTTCAGAAGTTTCAAGAGGTAATAGCTTAACAAAGTTGGGTTTTCTTAATTTAAAAAAAAAGAAATCACAAAATATGTCTCATAAAACATTACTTAAAAGAAGGAGGAAAAAAGGGAGGGAGGGTTAGAATATCTAGATAGAACATTGCTGCACGCAGAGCTCTAGAACTCATGGCCTCCCAGATTTGTGGATTAATCCTAATAGCGGGATTTTAAAAGCTATTGTTATTTAAAATGATACGTAGGATTTGCTGCAAAATAATATGGGGAGGAGGTGGCAGTGGAGTATCGATGACACAAGACTAGACATGAATGGCTAATCGTTGAAGCGAATGATGGATACTTAGGGGGTCATTATACTATTCTGCCTATGTTTTTATGATGTTGAAAATTGTCCTTAATAATAAGTCAGGTTTTTTAAAGAGTCTATCTTAACAAGGAAGTAACACAGAAAGCTAACCAGGGCAGGCCTCTTCTGTTAGCATTCATGACACATAAAACTCTGCCCTCCACATTTGACAGGCCACCTTCAGGAAGAAGGAGTTCCTGTACCCTCTGGTCACTAGCATGTCAGGTCTATAAGGGCAGAGATTTGTCATGTTCCTGGTGCCTAGAATAGGGCCTGACACTTAGTAACCATGCAATCTATATTTGTTAAATGCAAAAAAAAAGAAGAATGAATGAATGAATATCTCCTGAAAGGCAGAAAAAGCAGGGCCTGTGTGGACAACCTTTAAACTCAATAAAAAGAAAAGCTTTCTAATGGAAGGATGTCGACACGGCTTGGGCTGCCTCAGAACTTTCTCCCCTGCTTAGTATGTGTCTGGATGCCCCATCCTTTCTCTGTCTGCTCAACTTACCATTTGAAAACTGGTTCAGATATGAAGCCATCCCCCCATCCATTCTGTTCCCAACCCATTATTAGGGCAGAGAGAGTCCTCTCTTCATAACGTCCTAGGTGTATCTTTCCCTAATACTTACCATGTTGCATTTGTTTACCAATGTTTGTCATGAGACCTGGCACATAATAGGCTGTTAAGAAATGCCAACTGATTAATTATTGGAAGTAGTTAAATTCCTCACTGTGTAGGTTGTTTTAGCAGAGGCTGGATTGGCACTTGCTGGGGATACTAAAGAGGAAATGCTGGCATCATCGATTCAGTCATTCAGTAAGTATTTAATGAGCATCTATTATGTGCTGGGTAGATGAGATGTCTGGGTAAGATGCAGGCTAGAGCATTTGAAAACTAAAACTTAAAGAATAAGTAGGAGTCCAGTGAAATGGGTAAAGGAGGGGCAGAGGAGTATTAGAGATAGAAGGAACTCATGAAGATGGTACTAAATGTCTTTTAAGATCTCTTCAAATCTAAAGAATCTAGGATTTTAACCTCTTACAGTATTTAACAAACTCAAACTCAGAGCTGGGACAGAGTACTATGGTGGCACCTTAAGACCTATAAATACGTACTTCTGAATTGACCTTGGGCTGGCTTGCTTTCTTTGTCTTTACTGTATGCAATAAGTTGAACTGTGTAATTCTGGTCTGGCAGAAGACCTTGAATAATTGCTTTAGTTGCAGTGTTCTGGAGATTCAGTTGATTGGTTTTTCCACCTTAATAAAACAGAAAGAAAAATCAGATCTAAGAAATAGGTTAACTGCGTACATTAAGAAAACTTATTAACCAGCAATAAAGATTTTAAAAGGTGAAGACATTTTAAAATATATACAATGGAGCCTATGTGCATAGCACTTAATTTTTTTTTTTAAAGATTTTATTTTTTTTCCTTTTTCTCCCCAAAGCCCCCCGGGTACATAGTTGTATATTCTTTGTTGTGGGTCCTTCTAGTTGTGGCATGTGGGACGCTGCATCAGCGTGGTTTGATGAGCAGAGCCATGTCCGCGCCCAGGATTCGAACCAACGAAACACTGGGCCGCCTGCAGCGGAGCGTGCGAACTTAACCACTCGGCCACAGGGCCAGCCCCATAGCACTTAATTTTAATACAGTTTTCATTCTCATTTTCAGTTGTACTCTTTGCATTAGACAAACAATTGTCTAAATTAGGTAAAAGCACATTCTCAAAAATCTTTCACCATAACACATTATTGTTTTTAAACACTAGGGAAAGTGATAGTGCAAGATTAGAAGACAGCAAGCCCTCAACATCAGATATATTCTTCAAGAAAAGAATTCCACTTAAAAGTGAAGAGAAAGATATAGGCAGATTGAATATAATTATCTACGCTGCAATTGTTCCTATGGCCTCTCTAAAGTGAGTCAAAGCATCCTTAAAGCATCAGCAATTTAATTATCTTTAATGTGGCCATCACTAGGCTCAGGATGTTGAAGGAACCTCTCACTACCTCGCTACTGAAAAGTTAGCTTGGTTCATAACAAGATTTCAAACCTCCATTCTCTCTCCATCAAATTAGACTATCTAAGGCTTTCCTGAAAATGCTGTTCATTAAATACTCAACTTTTATGCAAAATTACAAATACACCTTTCTTCTCTAATCACTGGCAGTGATTACTGTGTCTGAGAAAAGGGAAATTAATTTAAAACTTCTGCCCCTGTAGCAGTAACAGCAAAAAGAGTCTGAAATTGGCTGAATTAATCAAACATAACACAGATTACGATATATGTTAATTACATTCTAATAAAATTACTGACGTTAAGTCTGAAATTTGACACTACTATCATCCATGTTGCCTGCTACTAGAAGGCAGAAATGCGCCTCTCTCTTGCCAAAACCCAATCCCTTAAATGCATTTGTGTCCAAGATCTTAAATCTGGCTTCACAAACTTCCTCTATCATTTAAAACTCATCTACTACAAAGCGCACCAAATAAATCTTCCATAATGTACATTTCACTAAAAAAAAAATTCCTTGGCAAACTCTGTATAATAGAGTCTCTCTCTGAGAGGCAAAGGATGTATTATTTTATTAAAGGCTTTATGAATCCTGCAATAAAAAGCTTTAAACTCTGTCTAAACCAGGACTTCTCAAATTTATTTGGCCACTAAACTTTTGGTCATATAATAGCTATTAGCACCCTGCAGAATACCATGGAACATGCTTTGGGAAAAACTGGTATAAACAGTACTTGGAACATGTCTCATACTACTAAAATGTCTACAAACATTTTGTGTCTAGATGTAGTTACTACTCTTTTTATTTGCTATGTTTGATCAAATAGCTATCAGAGTATTAAAACTGTCTTAATGGCTTGGACAACTGCAGTAAGGACATTGGCTCAGAGGGGAAAGTAAACCCAGTATTCATAAAAAAATAATTTGCTTTCATCCTCAGTTTTTATTTTGTCACTGGAGGTGTTTAAGCAAGAGCTGGAGGTCTACTTTTTGGGTGTGCTGTGCCAGAGTGGATCGAAGGATCAGACTGAGGTTTGGTCCAGAGGCCACCCAAGTCACTTCTAAGATTCTCTGATTCCTCACTGACACCAACTTGGGGTACTTAATAGTCTGGAATTATCAGAAATTAATTAGTAAAAGATAAAACACTGTTTATCTGGAGGGAAAAAAATAACCTTTTAAGGTCATACATGGGGAATTCTCAGTCGTACCATAAACTGGTAACTTGTATTTTGACCTTTAGGGTCATAATGATGTCCAAGAATCTCTTGAAGTTAAATTTCCCATGATGGCTTATTTTAGAAAACAAACTGCATTATAAAAACTCAAAGTTATTTCAAAATTGGGCCATACTCCAAAATGAAATCTCTGAACCAGGCTGGAGAATAAAATATTGCTTTCCACAAGTGAGTCACTTCTGCAGGCCAACATGGGAAAGATTGTCATCTCCTATCAGGGAACCAGAAGTCATTCTAAGGAGCCTATGGGTACTCTTTGTTAATAAAAGGAGGTTCCTCTTTAGTGGTAGAGCAAGAAGCCTGGTGTTTCATGTACTCGTTTTGTTAGAGATTTTAAATCATCTGGTAAGAATGAACTGGTAAGATATCCACATTCATGAACAACAGAGTATCTGTCTGCCTCATTAAATGAGTTGGGAAAAGGTCTCCAACATAAAGGAGTCCAGCTCCACATAACCATCTTTATCACCAATAAAGAGAAAAAAATTATTATATTTATATAAATATATAAATTATACAAATATGCTATTATTAAGTGTTTATTATGTACTAGGTGAAAACGGATCCTGGGAAAAGAAATGAGACCTGAGAGACATACTAAAGAACATCTCCATAATAATCAGGGTGAGATTTATTGAGCATTTACTATCTGGCAGTCACTGTTCAAAGTGCTTTACATTTACTAATTCATTTAGACTCATAACCACTGCTTCCCAAATTTAATATGCAAAGAAATCATCTGAGGATCTTTTTAAAATTTCGATGCTGATTCTGTAGGTGAGAGGTGGGGCCCAACATTCTGCATTTGCTCTGAGGTGATGACGATGCTGCAGGTTCCCAGACTACATTTTGAGTTCCAAGCCCACAACAACTCCATGAGGTCCTGATACTGTTTGCACATTTTACAGAAGAGGAGACTGAGGCACTGACAGATTAAATAACTCGCCCAAATGACATTACTTATAAGTCACAGAACCAGGCTTCGAACTCAAGCACTCCAGTTGCTGACCCCATCTTCCCTTCCATGACACCCATGTAGCAGGGGTAATGCCTCTATATGTTCTGTATTGTTTTAGTTGATTATACTTGTATAACAAAAATGTAAAATATAAGAAAGAAAAAATTCAACCCAAATTTAATTTTAAAAAGTTTTTACATATTTTATCTTCATGATCAATAAATTTGCTTAACTTTTGCTTTTCTTGATTTAATTTATCACTTATTTTTACAATGTCTACTTAGCTTTTATAATTTTAATGTATAGTTGCTGAATAATGTCTTATCAAGTTAACTAATCATAATTTACTCAGCCAGTCACAACTGTTCATATTTTTTCATATATCGTATTTTTCGAGGTGCCAATAGACCAAAAGTATTCATTCTATGTTGAAACAGAAGTCGTGAATATTTTGATAGTCTGGAAGTTTCGCCTGAGGAGAATTACGGTGAGCCCAACAGTCACTACGCAGACTTTGGGAACATTTTTTTCCTAGATTGTAGGGTTAGATTTCAACCTCAAAAGATTAAGTTTAAAAAAACTTTCAAATGATTTTAAAGCAACACTTAGCACTACACATTTTTAGTTATCTATGTGTAAAAAGTTGCTAGACTCTAGAAAATACAATTGGTTGTTTTTACCTGATGCTGGAGTCACAAGAAGTTTGTATCCACCAAATTTCCCTCTTGGCGCCTTCCATGAAATCTGTATACTATCATGAGATAATACATTATATCTTAACCGTGTGGGTGGAGCCACTGAAAAGGAAAAACAAAAATTGTTTAAAGGTTAAAACATTTAAGCTTTCAATCGTTAAACTGAAAAGTCAAAGTAATGTAATCAAAAGGCACGAGACTTCATCAGCCTCAAAATATGTTCTTTCGACAACTCCTTCATGAATTGATCAGATTGCAAAATAACTCAAACGCAAGGGCATTGGTTTCTTACTCAAGAGATAAGCCCATTTGTCAGACAGTTCCGACCTTATGACAAAGAACTATGAGTTAGGGTTAGAATTTAATTCTCTAGTGTAGTTTAAAACTTGAAGCCAATCTTGTAAAGTGCTTTCATTACGTTACAAGGACGAATTTTTCTACTTGGAACATGTGAGATTTCATAATCTACCCTACTGGGACTGTTTCGTGCCTTGTGGTTTTTCACGTTAGTAATCCAATATTTTTTATGATAAGATCATTTCAGAAGGCTATTATGGACATATTATAGTAATATGATCTTCATTTAAAAACGTTTGAGAAAGAGTTTGTAAAGGACCAAAATAAAAAGGACCAAATAAAAGATAATTATGTTTTACAAACTTTGAGCCATTCTCCAAGTCTAGCTGATTTACACCTTTCAGAATGATTCACAGCACAGGGCCTTGAATCATCCCCACATATTTAATCTTTTCTGATAGTTCACAAAATGCGTAAATCTATATCACTTTTTGTATAAGTCATTCAAATTTCAAAATATATTTTTGGGACCCTACACCAATGTTCTGGAAATTCAAAAGAATTCCTTTAGTAAGAAGATTTTTATGATATAATATCTAAATTAGTTTGTCAAAAAAGAAAAGCTAATGCTTAACAGAAAAGTTAGCACTTATTACCCACTTTTATGCCCAGCCTTTCTTTCTACGTTAGAAAACAGAACGTGGGGAAGGAAACAAACATTCTCCTTAATAGGTATGGAGCATACTATGAGATTTGGACATTAGTTTAATTCCCACTTCTGCCACTTATTAGACAACAACCTTGAGCAACTGATTGTGTTTTCCAAAGCCTTGTTTTTAGAAAAGGTGACGGCAATACTTTCTGCACAGGATGGACGCCAGTGTTAAACAGGATAACAGATACGATGCATCATAATAGGCGGTCAGTAAATGTTTGTTCTCCTTCCCTCTTACTCCATCTAATGGGTGATCTCAAAAGCTCATTTAATCCTCACAAAAATATATTGCTATCCCAATTTTATATATTAGGGAACCAAGGAGAAGCTAAGAGACTTGCCCACATTCACATACTGATGAACGACAATCTCTGACCCCAAATGAAATGCTCTGTTTCTTTGAGAGAAGAGCCATATTAAGAAGTCACCCCTCACTGGGCTAGATAAATGAGTAATTTACTCCCCTCCAGGGTAGCTCCTCACCTGAAATCACTGAGCACCGAAGGGCACAATCTTAAGTGTGGTATTCTCTTTCTAGTCGCCCTTTGCTACCTCTCAGTGGAGAAGGCAAGTCATGCAAAACAAAAACATTAGCTTCCCATTCTCAGTTTGACAGGAATGGAAGAGTTTACATTTCTCTGGTTTATGGGAAAAGGTGGATTTATCATAAGAACAACTATTTTAAAACAGAAGAGGAAGGTGGCCAAACCTAACATTTGGATGAACAGAGAAACTATTACTATTTTTCTTTGTCTGGAACTTGAGGAGAAAAATCTATTTATAGATAAGTTCTTATTACTTATGGAAGAAAATTAAAAATAAGAATTAAAAAATTGTAAACCATATATCCAGTTTCTGAGCCACATCTTGCCAGTGGGCTGATAGATATCATTAGCCAAGCTTGTTGCACAGTTTTGCATGAATGCACTGGTGAAAGAAAGCTGGGATGCCTAGGATTCGTCAATGGAGTCTTCAGTCTAGGCAGTTCCAAGAGGGTCAACCAATTCTGTCAGCACCCCAGGGGTGTTGACATCTCAAGGAGGGCAAAGAACATTCAGGATTCCTAGGTTAAAGATTAGATATCTTTACAGCATCTTCTACCCAGGCTACTGTTCTTTAAATGTGGTCTGAGTTTATAGTCTACAACATTTTTTTAGTCAATAGCTAACCTTCTGAACCTTCAGGAGAAAGTAATGAGGATAACACTGATCATGCTCAGACAATACAGATGATGCTCCAGAACCCAGAGTCCACTGGCTTCCACTGAACTCTTCAAGGAAACAAAGTGTGAAGCCAACGCAACAACAAAAATCCATCAATATTCAACTTTTTAAACAATTTACAAATGGTTCATATGACTACAGTCCCATTACAACTGCTAGCAAAAAGAAATACCACCATCTTCTTTTATCAGCAGACTACAAGTATTTTCTAAGTAAGCATAAATACTCTCACAATCATTAAAAAAATCTTGGCTAGGGGCTGGCCCCGTGGCCGAGTGGTTAAGTTCGTGTGCTCCGTTGCAGGCGGCCCAGTGTTTCGTTGGTTCGAATCCTGGGCGCAGACATGGCACTGCTCAACAGGCCATGCTGAGGTGGCGTCCCACATGCCACAGCTGGAAGGACCCACAACGAAGAATATACAACTATGTACCGGGGGGCTTTGGGGAGAAAAAGGAAAAAATAAAAAAAACTTTAAAAAAAAAATCTTGGCTAGATACAAAATTCACATTTCCTTTAGGATTTTGCCTTTAGGGAAAAAAACACTGAAAGGAAGAAATGCTAGGTAAGAAAGAAAGATTCATGAAGTCAGTTTTGAACTTCAAAGTTAGCTCCGTTTCCCGGTCTGGAAGGCAGTGGGACTTGTACCAAAACAAGGGCAGCAAGATTGACAGGAACACTCTAAGTGCAGTGAAGAAATAATTGCTTTTATCTCCTGGAACAAAAGTTTGTGTATATTTAATACCAGCCCCATGATTTTTCTTTTCTTTTTGTGAGCACAGAGGAAATGCTTCTACACATATAATTAATTCCAGTAATAATTATAAATGTTTGCATGAACTTGACTCAAAAGTTAATATGTGTCACTTAAAATCTTAACATTTTTAAAAAGACAAAAATCAAATGTAAAGCTTGACTTCTGGCACACACTTAGAACCCAGACCAGGCCAACAAGCTCATCCTTTTTATGGTGAAGTCAGGCTTCCTATGTTGCATTGAGCCAAATATAACATTTGTGAATATATGAACTTCATCCCAAAGCGGGATTGAGGAGGGTCCATTTCTTATCTTCCTCTCTACTATAGGTTAGGCTTGTTACTGAAGGTACAAGGGTATTTTTCTTTTGTTGTGTTGTATTTTTTTTAGAGGGAAGATTTTCTTTAAACCCAAAGAATTTCACTGCAATCAATCTTGTAGAAATCAAATCTCATAGGCAGAAAAGGAATGTTTTGTGATTCCATTGAAGCCTTACTGTTATCAGGTACTTGGGAAATTTCATTTCATAAAATGACTATTTATTAAAGGGCTAATTTTCTGCCCCTCCCTCCCTCCTTTCCTTCTTCCCTTTTCCTTCTTTCTTTCCTTCCTTCCTTCTTTCTTTCTTTCTTTTTTTCTTTCACTTCAATTCAACTCAACTCAACTCAACTCAACTGAAATCTTGCTATTTTGACAAGTGGCAACCTATGTGAAAGTTTATTTCTAATGAAATATTTGCCTTCATTTCCCGAAACACATACTTTTGACACAGGAAGATGAAATGGAGATCTTTTGTTCTTCACTACCCATAATCACTTCCCCTCTGCCTTTTCTAACAGCACCCTGGTTTTCTTCCAAGGACTAACACTCCCTTCCCACTGCAAGGCACCTTGGCTACACTGTCAGCCATCCTCCTCTGGCTAAGGGGTGAGACAATGACTCAAACCTGGTCGGGCAGACTCTCTCAAGAATCTGAAACTTATGTCCAGTGATGGAAGGATGGAAAATCACTCCAGTCATTTCATTCCAATGACGTGCCCTAAAAAAAAGGTCACTATATCCATTTGTGACCTAGAAACTATATCCAGGGTATTTCCAGATTCCTGTCCTTGTCAAAGCTTAACTATGTACCTTTTACTTTAATTATATGAGTTACTTCATTACCTCCAGTAAATACATTTTTTGCTTCAATTGGCCAGAGAACGTTTCTTTTATTTGCAACCAAAAATCTCTGACTGTTAGACATGGAGCAGAATAGGCACTGGGAGTATCTTTCCCTTCAAAACATAGTTTAGGGTGCATATCAATGGAAAAACTAATATGTTTATAAAAGCAAAATACATTTAAACAGCAGAGAAGTATTTGGATTATTTTTCCAAGTGATCTAAAAAAACCCAAACAAACACCAAAAACCCTCAGCTTTTTTTATCAGTCATTTTCCAATTAAACGCATTGCCCAAATGTTCTATAAATAGGAGAAGTTAAAATTTGAGAGAAATTTACCATGGGATATGCTAGAGGATTCTTTTTATCTTGCTTAGAATCTAATATGTTATAATTTCATGATCCATTATAAAGATGCTGAAAACAGCAGTAAAGAAAATATTCTCAACTTCCAAATATGTTTGACTAGTAATAATAGCAAAAAATACGTGTAAATGTGTTAACACAGAGGTCTTTATAAAGTTAAATCTAGCCCCCGTGCAAAGTCTCCAATTTTATATGCTCTGAGGTTTTTAAATGACAGTTACTTTACCTTCAGCGGTTCTTTCCTGTAGTCATCCAAGACAAACATTGCCAGAACCAAATATAGATTTACTGTGAAATTCTGAGAAAGTATTGGTGCCACCATTCTGTCATGCTATACACGTTTTTTCCCTACAGCTAACACCACGTTACTTTCTCTACGGTCCAGTTCATTTAACAATTTGTTTTGAAAAGAAGGTGCTGGAATAATCCAGGTATAAACAGTTATTTGAGCCAATAGGGGTTCACATTCTCTGGAGAGGGAGAAGTCTTCATAAAGAATTACATGGAGAGACTAAGGGGTAAAGCGCATTCTGTTGATTAGTAATTTAAGAGGGGAGAGTTAATTTCCTATATGCCTTTTAACACCAACTGCATTAGTTCTCTCGCTGCTGTAACAAACTATAGAAGCTTAAAACAACAGAAATGTACTATTATACAGTTCTCGGGTCAGAAGTCTGAAATGGGTTTCACTGGGCTAAAATCAAGGTGTTGGTAGAGTTGCATTCCTTTTTGGATTTTCTTGCCTTTTCCAGCTTCTAGAGTCTTCCCACATTCTTGACTTGTGGCCCCCTTCTGTCTTCAAAGCCAACAAAGGCTGGTTGAGTCTTTTTCACATGACATCACTCACACTGGCACCTCCACCTCCCTCTTCCATATTGAAGGACCCCTGTGATTGGCTCCAAATTGGACCCACCCAGACAATTCCAGGATAATTTCTCTATTTTTAAGGTCAGTGGATTAACAACCTTAATTCCATCTGACATCTTAATTCCCCTTTGCCATATAATTTAACATATTTTCAGGTTCTGGGGATTAGGGCATGAATATCTTTGCAGGCACATTATTCTGCCTACCACACTTACCTTTTTTTTTTTTCTCATTTTGTTCATAAAAATGATTCCAAAGACGTCAATAAGAATTTAAGGTTTGAGAGTAATTAGTGTCAGCCAGCAAGTCAACACATCTGCCATTAGCAATGTACTTAACTGAATATGAAACAGACTCACATATGGCTTGGCAAATTAGGGTCAAAATTGGCCAACCCGCAGGAACGCACTACTATGTCTGTTTTAAAAGTAGAAAATCAACCAAATAAAGCATTCATATTCTTTATTCTTTGCTCAAAATCACTCATGTAAATACATGGTGTCATGGTAGAAATAAAGTTTCTCAAAGGTCTCACATACTTTCCTAAAAACCAAAGCCAACGACATCTGAAGGCTTTTCCCACTGGGGTTTCCTCCAGCATATGCCCACTAGCTTCCTTTTTGAAAGGTTCTCCGGCCTTCACTTCTAGACCACTACCCTCCCCTGACTGTCCTTACAATGGCTTTTTTGACACTTTCAATTGGTCCTTTTTCTTCCCTTAACCTCTTAACTGTTGGTGTCTGCCAAATTCCATCCTCACTTCTCTCCACTGGACCATCCTTTCTAATTCTACCTCTAAGACTTCAAAGGTCCCTATAAGCTAATTCCTAAGCACAACACAATTCAGATAAAATCTCCTGCCTTCATCACTTTCTCCTAAGCTCCAGACCCCTGACTACCTACCAGACATCTCCACCTGGGTATCCCACCAGCACCTCAAGCTCCACTATTTGTCTAAGACTTGAACTCATTATCTTCAGCTTCAGATACTTGCTTCATCCTTGATTCTCTTTATTAATCTCCCCAACAAACATCGACTATGATTGAGGCATTGTTCTGTACTGGAGATACAGACATTAAACAGAGAAACACTGCCTCCAATGAGCTTAGGCAAACAAACAATTAAGACACAAAGATACAGAAGCAATAATAACATAGAGGTGGAAATTAAAGGCCCCATCTACTCATTTCTCCAACAAAAAGCTTCAGATTCCTCTTTGATATTTCCCTCTCCTTCAGCCCCCACCACATCTAATCAATAAACAAGTCCTCTCTCTTCTACCTCTTACATATTTCTTGGATTCATTCTCTTCTCTCTATCCCTCTACCTACTTCAGGCCCTCAACACCTGTTTCCTGGACAGCTTAGCATAATCTTCTAAGGCTCTCTCTTGCTTTAGTTATTCCAATCCCCCGAGCACCAATGAGTCACAACTATGAGTATCATCAATATTGTTATCAATGTGTTTCTCTAAAAAGCAGAGCTGTTTAAAATCTTTCATAATCTGGGTCCAACCTATCTTTCCATCTGTCTTTTCTCCATAACCCCCTATAGAACTTGTATTGAGATTTATCTGCTTATACTCTCTCTCCCTAGTGGACAGTACACTGCTGTAAGGCAAAGAAGATAGTTTCATTCAGCTTTGTATCCTGAACGTGACACAGAGTAGGTGTCCCATAAATGTTAATTTAAAACAAAATTTGGCTAACAATGTATAGTTGATAAACAGCATCCCTGAAAGTACCCCAGAAGAGCTCTGTCTGATCAATTACTCCATGAATGACCATTTCTGAATTCCCCAGATCTGTTCTCTAATTGCTACAGCTCAAAGCATTCTTTCATCAATGTAAATAAGATAAACAGAATTCCTCTATCCAACTGATCCCTATGTGTTGCATGAAGTAGCTGGATATATAGTCATTAACTCCAAGTGTTTTAACACTATTTGAGGGCGCAGGGAGTCAAGTTCTATTCTTTTCCAAATAATTGTGCCTCACTCTAAGGAAGCAGGGTATGGCGGTTCTTGCATTTGACTTTTCTACAACTTTCACTTCCAAACATTAGACATTAACCCTCCTAAAACCACCTTCTTTATCATTTAGACTTCTTTGCTTAACTGATGAATGACTATTTCAGTACCAACGCTTCTGTTTCTGCAGGTTTATCATATCTGTCTAGCAATGTCGTTTTGCACACTTGCACATATTGTGCACTTCAGAGGTTAGCTCACTTTTTCTGCTAAAGGCAAGACAATAAATATTTTAGTCTTCGTGGGCTATCCAGTCTCTGTCACAACTACTCAACTTTGCCATTGCATTATGAAAACAGCCACAGACAATATGTAAACAAATGAGGATGCCTGTGTTCCAATAAAACTTTATTTACAAAAGCAAGAAGTAGGCCAGATTTGGCCCATAGGTGGTAGTTTGCCAATTCCTGACATACTTTATAAAATGAGTGGAAATTAAAAATTAAAGTGTAGATCCCAGTAACAGAAATAGTAGATTTCAAAAACTAATTTCAATAAAAACAAAGCTAGAAATCATTAGAAATGCTTAAAATGGCATACCAGCAGGCTCTGTTAGACTCTTAGTAACCTTTAGACTATGTGCTCAGTTTTTAAAGAAAGGAACAAAATTAAGGAGCGGGTATGAAATGGCAGAAATATTTTGTAGACACTCTATTTAAGAGACAAGGCACAATTGGGACACATACATACACACATAGTTCCTTATTAATAGAACTGATTTTGTAACATGCAAATTTGACTTTCACTGTTTAAATTCGCCTCAGGCTTTTCAGAAGCTGTTTGACCACTTGCCACAAAATTACTATGCTCAGTCACTGGCGAGGTCGTAACCCTCATCAAAGGTGTGGCACATTTCTACCGTGTAAACAGCTGGTAAAATTGAGTAAAAGCCAACATACGACCCTGCCTAGAAACATAGTTGAATCAATGAAGTACTATTCGGGTAAATAAAATAAAAAATGCTAATCAGAACCAAGATGGCTTGAGTCCCAGACTCTAATGATTATCTTAAAGTTTTCAATTACCTTGACCCTGGACACTGGTGTAAAAATAAGCAACTGCCAAAAAAGCTTGAAACAGAGAGTACTGCATCTTGCACTGAAAAATCTTCATTTTCTTTCCTGCTTTTCACATGGGATACAGCAGCAGGCCTAGAAACAGAGAGCACAGGGATATTTTGAGAAGGCTGAAAATGAAGAATATGTAGTCATCTAGGGCAGGCAAATAAGACAACATTGTCAGGAAGTAATTCATTGCATCATATATTTCACTCTAACACATAAATTGATAAAAGGAAGATTTTTGAGAAGATGCTGTAAATGGAGAGAATAATTTGAACTATTTGGAAGAGAAGTTCAGACGGTGTTTTGTGACTCTTGTAAGACGTAAATCGCACAGTGAATTTATCAAATGGATAAATTCCAAAAGTTTACCTGAAATGAGCATTATCATTAGACAGTCACAATTTCCTTGGCAGTAATGTGCTCCTGCAGTATTTATCACATAAAGTTAAAAGTCCTATGTTGCCTCACGTTGCCTACAAAGTAAAGATATACGGGACCTTCTTCTAGTGATCAAAGAGAATTTGAAAAACCACTTTGTGCTAATATTAAATCACTATTTAGCTTTCACTTCACCAGGATGAATAATCCCCAATCTTTTATTATACCTTTTTTTTCTCATACCTGTGAATCTAAAATTCATCCTTCCCCAAAGGATTTTGAGGCCAAATGGGTTCAGGGGGCATTTTATGAGGAGAATCAAGGCTGCCCCAGGGAGAGAATCCCAAGGCGTCCTGGCCTGCAATGCCCATCTATGCCACCCTCTGGCAAGTGTAGGACCTCCTAACCTGATTTGACCTTATTTGTATCCAAAGTTATACAACCACCTGATAACCAGATGCCACCTGCACTGATACCATTTTAATGACTTTTTACATGATCTTTCCTTTGTCTTGTAAAGAAATAACTCACATACCTATGCCTTATAAATTTAGCCCTGCCCTCAACCCATTGCAGCTGTTCACTGCCCATGGGTCCTGTTCCCTTGCTATTCTCTGAATAAAGGAGCACTACTACCAGAAAAAATAAAATAAAATAAAAAAATAAAACTCTCCCAAGTCTTTTTTTTTGTTAGAATATCAATAAACGAAGAGATAAAAGAAAAAGAGAGAGAGATGAAAAAGGAGAAAAGCATAGAAGGAAGGAAGGAAAGAGGGAGGGAAAGAAGGATGAATGCTTAGCATTAATTTAAAAAGCCAGTCTAGAAATCATTGACAACAATTCTATTATAAGCCATTACAGAGGAGAAATTCTGAGTCCTTTCCTCAGAGATTAAGACATCTCAAAAGTTTCCTTCTACTCAAGGTATTTTTTTCACTCAGATATTCATTCATTCATTCATTCATTCATTCCCCAATATTGTTCCACAAAGGATCTGGGGCAACCTAATAATAAATAAATATAATGTTTAAGGTAGGACTGCCATATTTAACAAATAAAAACACAGGACTCCCAGTTAAATTTTAATTTCAGACAAATAGAAAATAATATTTCAGTGTGTCTCATGCAATATTTGGGACATACTTAATACTAAAAAAAATTATTATCTGAAATTAAAATTTAACTGGGTGTCTTGGAAATCCTAACATAAGGGAAAATTTGGTGGAAATATAATATAGTACTGAGTAAAATGTGCACAGAGAAAACCTATCTGGTCCTGTATAGTTAGTAGGGGTGACCATGAATTTGGCCCAGAATTTATGAATTAGCAGTCAAAGAAGGAAGGAACATGCTAAGTTTTAAAGTTTACTATATTATCAATTTTTTTTTTTCAGGGAAAGATTCACTCTGAACTAACCTCTGTTGCCAATCTTCCTCTTTTTTTTTTCCCCTAAAGCCCCAGTACATAGTTGTATATCCTAGTTGTAAGTCCTTCCGGTTTTTCTATGTGAGCCACTGCCACAGCATGGCAACTGACAGATTGGTGGTGTGGTTCCACGACTGGGAAGCAAACCCCAGCATCAAAGTGCTGAGTGCCAAACGTTAACCACTAGGCCATCAGGGCTGGCTCTAGATTAAATTTTAAAATATATTTTTCTGGAGATGCATAGCTTTCCCTGATACTAAAAGCTGAGTAGAACTTTTTCCATGGTTCATCCAAAAAAAAGGTCACTGTACTTTATTCACATTTATTGAGCCCTTACTATGTATAAAGACTATTCTAATTACTTTACACATATATAAATTCCTTTAATCCTCACAGCAATTCCTTTAATTAATTTAACTAATCAAAGTAGATATGATTATAATATCAATTCACAGATGAGGAAAATGAGGCACAGAGAAGTTCCCCAAGTCACCTAGCTAGTGAGTTCAGGATCCTGGATTTTAACCCATACACACACGGCAATCAGATGTGGTAGAAGCATCTTAGGAGACCATTTCAACAGTATCACACTTCATACGACTTTCTTTTCATTTTAAAATATCTTTTCATGCTCTGATTACAAAAATAATGAGTTTTAATTGTGGAAAATTAGAAAATACAAGAAAACACAATAAAGAGTATGCACTTTTTGCTATTTTTCCCTTACTAAAGTGTGAATATTTTCTGATGATGATATTTTAAGCCTGTTACAGTATACACGGCTGTATCGCAATTTATTTATCTATCTCTATTTGGAAATTTAGCTGATTTCCAAATTTCCCTAATACACATAACACTGCAACAAACATCCTTATTCACATTTTCTTGAATACATGACTATTGATTTCTTTTGGCTAAATTCCCAATTATGGAAATGCTCGGTAAAACAAGATGTGTTTTTAAGGTTTTTGAAAGATAAGTATGTAATGCCCTATAGAAAATTATACTGATTTCCACTTCCACTAGCCTCTTATATGAGTACCACATCACATCACTTCCACCATCACAGCGGTTAATTGTTTTCAATATACGTTGATTTGATAGGTAAAATGTAATTATCACAATATCGTCTTAATTTGATTCATTCATAACCAGTAAAATGTAACATTTTGTGTTTGTTGGCTATCTATACTTTTTATAAAATACTCATTCATATCTTTTAACCATTTTATCATTGATTTATAAGAACTCTTTACATATTATTCATTTTAACACATATATTGCAATATTTTTCCAGGTTGTTTTTGTCTTTCAATTTTGTTTAGTGGGCCAAGAATTTTCTTTTCAAGTTAAGGCATCCGACTTGATATTTTTCTTTATAGTTTCTGATGCAGCGTCACGGGTAAAATGGTTTTTCCCATCTCAAAGTATATTTCAGTTATTCTAACTTTTTAGTTCCAATTATGAATGGGATCTTGGATTGTGTTTTAATACAGAGAAGATACTGATTTTATGTATTTATTTTATAATAGACCAACATTCTGAACTCTTTCTAGTTCTCTATTTTTTTCAATTCAATCTTTTGGATTTTCCAGGTTGAAATCACATCATTTGCAATCAATGTACTTTTTCTTATTGTATAGGCTAGTAGTTTTAAAACAATTATTTTACTAGGAATGCCTCGAATACTTCATCGTTAAGTTTACTGCTAGCAGTTGAGCTTAGATATATTTTACTTTTCTGTTAAGAAAACGCTTCTTGATTTTTTACTAAGAGTATTTTTTTCAATCAGGAATGGATGGTGAATCTTGCCTTTATGACTTTTCGATTATTGAGATATTCATATTTTGATCTTTACTTCTTAGTGTAATTATTTTCATAGTGTCTAACAATAACCTATCCTTGCAATACAGAAAGAAATCCTACCTATTCATGGCAATTATTACGGTTTTTTCTAAGTTTAATGTAATTATAATGGTTTTGGCTTTCAGCTAAGCCATTTTCAAATAGATGACAAAGTCATATTACTTCCTTACAAAATATTCCAGTAACTTAAATGTAATAATGACACTACATTTGAGCTATTGGTTTTTTATGTTCTTGAACAACAACAGAGAGACCAAAATATTCCTTCTCTCCATCTCTTAAGAAACTAATCAAATACAAGCACTCCTTGTTACATGCTAATGAGTTTTCAAAGTGTTTTAAACTTTAAAATGCCTATAATTTTCTCTATATAGATATACTTTTGTGGTGGCAAGAATAAAAACAAATCAATTCAAGTTACCTATTTGCAAATGAAAAATGAATATGATCAACTGCAGGACTCATAAAAATTGCATATTAATTCTTCTTGAGGCCCAGGAGTGAGGGCACCATTGTAGGAACGATTTATCTCCAAGTGAAAGAGTGTGGGGTTTAAAAAATTATTATTTCAGTGATATTTTAAGCCACATTAGATTTATCTAGTGTTTTCATACTATTGCCTCTTCAAGAACTTTGATAGATCCAGATAAAATCCTCACAATAGTTTTGGATTTTACCCAGTAGAGTGTGAGCTCTCTCTTTGCTTACATAGCTTCGGAAGAGACTCTAACCCTTGTATGTTTTTTAAAACAATCCACATTGCTTATTTAATCCCAAATATTTTTTAATCGCTATTGTGCTACTTCTCCAAGTCCAGGTTGCTGCTCTTTTGAGGGAATCTACACTAATCCATTCTTTGAAACAATATATATAATCTAGTGAGGCACGTGTCAGCCAGGCTTTGGGTTGGAGCCAGCCCTGGAAAACATTTTTCAAACAATCCTGTTTCCATCTTTTCAATCTGAAGACATAACGGGGAAATTGGCATCAGGTGGGTGTTGGGTCCTGTGAGGGTCTTGCTACTCTCAGATTCTGTGAACACAATGGGTGGGAGGATTAGTGCAGGCTTCAGGTCGTAGCTATAGGTGCCAAAGCTTCTGATGACCCCTTTCAAGGAAGTTCTTAATGGCCTCTGCCATCCTTCGTGGCCTCTGGGATCTGGCCTGGCTACAGACAGCCGCACAGCGTCGTGTGGCTCAGCAGATCATCCCTGGGCGAGGAAGTGTCAAGCCCACTGTGGATCTAAGTCAAGGCTAAGCTCCAAATTTCTTTATTTTCTATGTAGCAGTATGGTTATCCTGCTTTCCTGGCTTGCTCTAACTCCCTCAAGACCACTCATTGCTCTTCAGAGAGCATTCCTGGTAACTCTTACTCCTTTATAATCCAGTCCAGGGCCACACAGCTGCGCATCTTTTCATCTAGGGAATACTGGAAATAGTGGGAGAAGATTTTCTGTTGGGAACACTTTGTTTCACGAAGGGCTTTGAAGGCTTCCCTTCCAGTGCGATAGTTGGAAAATGGTCATTGGCTCCTGGAATTCCAAATATGGTCTTCCCTATATTTGACTCGAACATGATGGGCTCTGATGCTGATGCTGGGGTCATAAGCAAGTCTAGAGTGTTGCTGGCATAGGCAATTGCTTCCTGAACACTTCCTTTGATGAATTCCTTGGTGATCCTTGGAGAGGGCAGCTTATTGAAAAAGGAGTTGACCCAGACCACTTTAGCTGTATCCTGTCATGCCTCAGCTCTAGTGAAGCAGCACTGAAAGTTGCCAAAATACTGTCCCCCCTGGAAGGTCACATCACTCACAGAGGGAGGCCCAAGAGATGGCGTGGACTTGTAGACCACCATGGCTCCACTTGGGAAAGCAGCCCTTTGCTGCTGCTTGCTTTCCCAAAGTTCCTGTTAACACAGACACACCATTCAAGTCTTTGGAACTGAGCCCCAGGTCTCTCTGCGAGGCAAGACTTGGGCATTGCTGTGTCTCAGGGATTCCAAGGTTCTGTCTATCTTGGGTCTGCCAGGGCAAGCCTTCTGTACAGACCGTTTTCATATCTGAATTCTTGCAGTCCTGGACTGAATCTGTGCAGCTTATCGATGCATTGGATAAGCAAAGAATCCCTGCCAATCAGACAATTTCCCAGAGCCCAAAGACCCCTTAGGGGACCCGCCTCCCAGGCTAACTTATCTTTGTTGTATCCGCATATTATTGTTTTCATATAATGTCAACTTTGTATAGCTAATTTTTTGGATCTATGTTAATAACCGAAGTTGACCAATAATTTTCTTTTCTTTAAGGGTTTTGGTGTCGAGATTATTCTAGCTTCATAAAGTAAGGTAGAAAGCTCCATATCTTCATTTTGTAACAGTTTTGTAACAGTTTAAGTAGCATGAGAATGACCTATTCAATGAAGACCTATGAATAATTTGAGTGAAAAAATCACATGGGCATAATTCCCTTCTTGACGCTAATTCCTGCACAACTTTTTAAATCTTTTTTCCTTGTTTATACATCTACTTAAGTTTATTACTTCTTGGTTCTAGCCTCGATATTTTCCCATAAAGTTATTCATTTTATTTTGATTTTGAATTTATCAGCACAGAGTTGTGTGATCGCTCAACTTAAAACATATCTTTTTTGGTTACCGTTCCATTATCGGTATTAAGGTAGTGTGTTTCTGACTTCTCTCTCCAGAATAGATAAGCTACACATTTATCCAGTTTCCAATTTTTTTGAAGATGAGTTTTTTTCTTGTCAATATTATTTTTTGTTTTCTGATTTATTTATTTCTTCACTTATCATTAGGAATTGCCTCCTTTTGCTTTTCTGCTTTTATTTTTTTAACTTCTGTTGTTCTTTGTGAATTTTTGTTGAATCCTCAATTAATCTAACACTATTCTTTTTTTGAGCCCATTAATTTTCCTCTGAATATGCTCTGGCGTCATCATATAAGCTTTCATTTCCTTTTTACCTAAGAGTTATTTCAGTGAATGCAGCAAAGCATAATTCTATAAGCCTTCAAAGCAATGTGACTCATGCACTTAAACCTGTGATATTCTGGGTTTATTCCACAGCAATACAGTATATCCAGAAGAATAAATAAATAATAATAAATAATTGTATTTCCCTCAAGCAATCATTCAAAAAACTTTTTCTTGGGAAATATGTTTTTTTATAATATCCAATGACAGTCTAATATGCCACTCTGTTGTGTTGCCAATTAAAGGGAGATCCGTATGCTTTGATAATCAAATAAACAATCAAGTTAAGATCCTATAATAAAAACTGAAGAATGTATTGAATTGTGCTTAGGGGTCCAAAAAAAATATCTTCCTCTACCAGCTTACTCTAGTTCCAAAATGCTAATTACTAAGGAATATTTTTTTGGATTAAGACATTCACATACTAGAATCTCCTTAAAATTCCTAATGGAATAGGCAACACATTAGGTGACTAATAAAGGTATATATAATATATGGCATTGTAGCCTGGATTAATTGACTACACATTAGTAAACCAACCATTTGTCAGGGCACAGAGGAAGTGGGACAAACGTTGAGTAAATTTTGCTAAAATACAGGAGGAAAAGCCCTGGGGCATCTATAGAACTCTAACCCTTCAGAGGTAAATAGAACAACATTAGGTGGGTTATCCAAATGGATGTGAGCAGCTCTTATGTAGACAGAAGGCATGATACAGGGGATTTGAAAAGATATGGGAGCAGGCTCCAGTCCTATCACAACCAAGACGTCAATAAACCTGCCAATCACCCAGACAGCTGTCCACCACACCCCAAGAAAACTGCAGCAGCAGAATCACTCTCTCAACTCAAACAAAATACTCTAAAATTTTGTTCCTCAGATATTATAACCATAGGTTTCAACCAGAATAAGGCAAGGAGAGGGAGAGGTAAGGAAAAGGCCACATTTGTCTTTTGGGCATGCTCTTTGAGATCAGGGGACTTTCATCAGCTCTCACATGGTAGTGTGTTAACATAGGAGAAAAGGGTCCTTTGACAATCCACCAGCCAATAGCCTTTCTCTGGTCTCCTCCAAGCTCTGCAGTTCCCATGTCGAGGTGTTTTGAAGCAATACTCAATCTGCCATGTTGGAACTTAATCTGCATTTCACAAAATTTAATTTAAGTAAATAAATAAACAACGGCTACCTTAGTCTTGGCACCTGTTTTTGAAAACTGAGTATTATTTATATGGAAAAAAAAAAAAATCATAGCCAAAGCTTATCTTTAAATTCTTTCCCTTTTCTGTTTATTTTAAATTAGGATGAGTAATAACATATTGGGATCAGTGGAATTTTAGTTTTCCCAAGGTTTTCTGCCAACTCTCCAAATTTTTGGACAGTAAAATAGGGGCAAGAAAAATCTCAATTCTTACTAAAGTGCCACAAGATGTTTTAACATTTACCAAAATGTCAAGGCCTAATTTGTTGAGACTTTGCCCAAAAGCCTGCATGAAACAAGTAACTCTGCCTTAATTTTTTTGTTTTGTCTTTTGGTTTAAAAAACATCATGTTAGAAATGGCTACTTAGCTCTAAGTTCAGAAGGTATAAACCCAATTTGGGGAAAGTTTCTAATGCTTAGTACAAGTTTTCTCAAAACGCTGTCACAATTTTGTAATCAGTAACTTAAAACTCTCCCCATTAGGGCTAATTAGCCCTCTTTCTACTTCATATGTTTGTTTTAGTTAATCTCATTTGTACAGTTAAGTCTAACAAGGAGCAAAGGCTCTGATTAAGCCAGTTTTATCAAACTTCCTTAAAATATTTATTCTAAAGCTTTTGTAAATCACTCATCCACATCTACACACAGAATTGCATAGACTTACACACACATATATATATACGCTCAAACCTTGATTCAATTCAATTGAATCTATTCTATTTGTGCTGACTTACAAAAATACCATAAACTTAAAAAAAAATGTTGCTGGCCATCTGGTATACCAGTTCTGAGAGAGTTTGCTATTCACCGTATTGGAATTTTCATTCCAAGAATCTCTTATTGAGAGTCCTACTATATCCCAAAGCTCTCTACTTGGTACTTAGGAAGATACAAAACTTTATGCTCTTTAATCCCTGCCCGCAGTGATCTCACTTACAATTTTATTGAAAAGGAAGATCACAAGCAAACATATTGCAAAGTAAGTATGAAATAGAATAAAGAATTAGCACAAAGTGATGGTATGAATAGAAAACTGGGAGTTAGGAAGACAGTTCTGTCAATAATTTGCCAGGGTCCTTGACTAACCAGCTTAACCACTCTGTGACTTGACTTCTTTATCAATAAAATGTGCAGGATAACATCTGCCTCACAGGATGATTGTGATAATGTACTAGAATACAGGTAGCTCTCAAAAAGTTCTAACTATAGCGTATTTTAGCAACAGGTTGAAAGAACACGAAGGAAAAGGGAGTGACTATAGCCAATGAATTTGCCACTTGGGTAGATGCTAAATGAGGAAGGAGATTTGAGAAGTCTTTATCTCCCCCATCACATTAAGACTGGAGGATTAACTTCACAAAACGGTTCAGACAAAAACTGAGGATCCAGATAATGACAAGGGCAACAATTATCTGCATGGGTGAACTGCTCTAAACTTTTCAAAATACATTCCTATCCATTTCTATCATTTTCCAGATGACAGCTCTACGCGGGTTCAAAATAAACCATATGAAGATGTGGAAGACTTGGCTTAAGAGCAATTCAGACTTAGAGAAAGACTTAGCGGTTCTAGTTGACAAGTTCACGGAAAGAAGTTTTGAAAGAAATGGGGATGTTTAAGCATGTTTGAAGCCTAGGAAAGTAAGAATCGAAGGCATGTAATTTTAGGACATCTACTAATATTTGAAGAGCTTTCACGTGGAAGATAAAACAAGAATATTTTGTGCAGCTTTTGCAAATAGAACTTGAATCAATGGGCTGAAACACAGAGATAGGAATTTGGGAATAAAAATTTTCTAACAGTTAGAACAGGTTCTTTTCTTTTACTACAAGTTCTGCGGCAGAAGCTGGCCAAGCTTTACCCATAGGGGATATTATTGAAGAGATTCCTGAATTTATGGGTAGGGGAACTGAACAAAATGACCTCTAAGATGCCTTCTCCAACTCTACATTGTTAATATTTTAATATCAAAACTTTATAGAAAGAGAATTGTACAGTCAATTGATGATCTAGGTCATACAGGTTTGTAGATAAAAAAAACAAGGACTGAAAACAGGCCTAATGTATCAGCCCAGTGTGTTGACATTGTTTGGCATTCCTTATTTCTTCTCTCTAATGAAAATACCACCCTCCTCACATCCAGAATCATCATAAGGGTTTTCAGGATTAGCTTATGATGCCCTGAGGAAGTTAGTGATTATTACTCTTATCTGTTAGCATGATGACACAGTAGAAAACAACTCTAAGTTAGGAATAAAGAAGACATCGTTTTGTTAGTATTAGCTTGGTGATTCGCCTTTTCCCCCCGAGTGAACTCTCCATAATTCATGGCTTGGTGACTAGAAATCAAGTGGAAACCCATGGTCTTATTAGCACAAAGTATTAAAGGGCAGAAAAGTTCAGGAAGGCCAAAGAGACTGGAAACTGAAAAGGAACATGTCAAAAAAAAAAAAAATGTGAGCCAAGGGGCCAGTCGGTGGCGCAGCAGTTAAGCGTGCACATTTTGCTTTGGCGGCCTGGGGGTTTGCTGGTTTGGATCCTGGGTGCAGACATGGCACCACTTGGCAAAAGCCATGCTGTGGTAGGCATCCCACATACAACGCAGAGGAAAATGGGCACGGATCTTAGCTCAGGGCCAGTCTTCCTCAGCAAAAGGAGGAGGATTGGCAGCAGTTAGCCCAGGGCTAATCGTCCCCCCCAAAAAAAAAGTGAGCCAAAATGAAGGGGCATGAAATCATCATAAAAACTCACCTCAAATCCTGGACATAGCAGAATGATAAAGGGTCAACTAATCAAGAAAATTTAATCATAAACATGGATGCAGCTAGTAATAGAGCTTCAAAAATACATGAAGCAAAAACTGAGAGAACTAAAGAAAGAATAAGCAAAATTAGAGATGCTAATGCTCCTCTCAGGAACTTGTTGAATAGCTAGACAAAATATCAGTAAAGATATAGAAAACGGGAACAACTCTATCAACTAATTGATATTTATTGAACACTACATCCAACAACTGCAGAATGTACTGTTTTTTCTACATGGAAAGTTTTCCAAACTAGGCCCTATTCTGGGCCATAAAATGAAACTCAATAAATTTCAAAAAATGGAAAGCTTACAGGGTATGTTTTCTGACAACAACAGAACTAAATTAGAAATCAATAATAATAAAATATCTCTACCAATTCAAAATATTTGGAAATTAAACATACTTCTAATTAATCCATGGGTCAAAGGAGATACCATAAGGGAAATTTTTTAAATACTTGAAATTTAACAAATGTTTGGGGGGCTGGCCCCATGGCCGAGTGGTTAAGTTCGCATGCTCCGCTTCAGTGGCCTAGGGTTTCGCCAGTTCAAATCCTGGGCACAGACTTGGCACTGCTCATCAAGCCATGCTGAGGTGGCATCCCACACGCCACAACTAGAAGGACCCACAACTAAAAATACACAACTATGTACCGGGGGGCTTTGGGGAGAAAAAGGAAAAATAAAATGTTTAAAAAAAAATTTGGAATTTTTTAAAAATTTGGAAATAAAAACACAACACATGAAAATTTGTGAGATACAGCTAAAGGATTAGAGAGAAATTTATAGGTTAAAATATTTACATAAAAAAGAAGCATGATTTAAAATTAATGGTCTAATTTTCACTTAAAGAAGCCAGAAAAAGAAAAGCAAATTAAATCCAAATTAAGTTGAAGAAAGGATTCAGCAAAGATAAGAGTAAAAACCAACGACATATAAAACTAACATTAGTGAAAATTAACAAAGCCAAATTTGCTCCTTTGAAATATTAATTGAAAATCTTTAGAAAGAATGATCAAGGAACAAAGATAGAAAACACAATTAACAATACCAGGAATAAAAGGAAGAACATCACTATATATTTCACACATCAAAAAATGATAAGGAAAAATATTAATAACTTTATGCCAATAAATCCAACAATTCAGTTTAATGGGAAAAAAATCCTTGAAACACTCGACTTGCTAAAACAGACATATGAAGAAACAAAAAGTCCAAATAGCCTATATCTATTAAAGAGATTGAATTTGTTATTAAAAATATTCCCAGAAAGAAAATTGCAGCCCTAGGTGATTTCACTACTAAATTCTATCAACCATTTAAGGAAGACATAACATTGATCCCACAGAAATCATTTCAGAAAACAAAGGTGAGCTAGCATAATCTTTTTATCAAAACCAAACATTGTTACAAAAGCTAAAAATTACAGAACACCCGTTTTGAACATAGATACAAAAATCCTTCACAAAATATTATCAAATAACATTCAGTAATACATAAAAATAATAATAATTGTTACCAAGTAGGGTTTACTCTAGGAATGTAAGATTCATTTAATATTTTAAAATCAATATCATTCAGTATGTTAACAGACTGAAATCATATATATAAATGATATATATATATATATATATCTCATTTCAATAGAAGCAGAGAAAGCATTTGAGAAAATCACTACCCATTCATGACTAAAGAGACACTCAGGAGGGGCTGACCCAGTGGCTGAGTGATTAAAGGTCCATGTGCTTCACTTTGGCAGCCTGGCTTTGTGGGTTCAGATCCCCTAGGCAGACCTACTCCACTCTCACCAGCCATGCTGTGGAGGCATCCCAAGTACAAAAAATAGAGGAAGACTGGCACCACTGTTAGCTCAGGGCTAATCTTCCTCAAGTGAAAAAAGAGGAGGATTGGCAACGGATGTTAGCTCAGGGTGAGTCTTTCTCACAAAAAAGAAGAAGAAACTCAGGAAACTAAGAATAGAAAGGAACTTCATCAATCTGATAAAGAGCATCTATGAAAAACCCACAGCTAATCTCACATTTAATAGTGAAATATTGAATGTTTCTCTCCTAAGATCAAAAATGAGATAAGATGTCAACACTGTAACATTTTACCATTTCATTCAACATTGTACTAGAGGTCCTAGCAAGTGCAATAAGGCAAGAAAAAGAAATAAAAGGAAGAAAGAATGGGAAGGAAGAAGTAAAACTGTATTTATTTATAATCAAAATGATTGTTTACATAGAAAATCATGAAAAACCTACTAAGGAAAGTAAAATGTACTTGAACTAATTTAGGAAGGCTACAGGACACAGATCAACAGGCAAAAATCAATCATATGCTTATAGCAGCAAACAAGTGGAAAAGAAAATATTTTTTTTAATTCCATGTACAATAACATGAAAAAACACAAAATACTTAGAAATTAGTAAGTCATGCAAGACTTCCATACTCTTTGGTGTAAAAACTACAAAAAGACAAAACTGCATTCCGGAGAGAAATTAAAGAAGACCTTAATAAATAGAGCAGTGTTCCATGTTCATGGATTGAAAACTTCAATATCATTAGGATGTCCTCAAATTAATGTATAGATTCAAAGCAATCTTAATCAAAATCTCGACAAGTCATTTTTTGTGGAAATTAACAAATTGATTCTAAACACTGCATGGAAAATGCAAAGGACTTAGAACAGCTAAAAATAACCTTTAAAAAGAAGAATGAAATCAGATGACTCACAATTCTAATAGCAAGCCTTACTATACAGTAACTGTAATGAAAGTAGAGAGGCATGTCATTCTTTTGATGCATTACTGGGTTCTATTTGCTAATATGCTATCTATATTAATAAGTATACTATATTAATAAGTGATATTAGTCTGTAGCTTTCTTATTTTATGCTGCGTCAAATTTTTATGTCAGTATTTTTTTTTTATAAAAAGAACTTTGAAGTTTCCCTTCTTTCTGTATATGGTACTATGGAACAGTTATAATAGCATTAGTATTATCAATATTTTAATATTTTTGTTAGTGTTCAATTGCAAAACCATGGAGGTTTGGCATTTGGGGGAGGCTACTTTTTATAAACTATTTCAAAATTGTTATGCCTATTGTTTTATTCATAATTTCTGTATAATCTAAGGTCAGTTTCAGTAGTTTGTATTTTATTTAAAAATAAATCCATTTCATCCAAGTTTTCTAATTTATTGGTGTAAAATTATTTTAATTTCTATTCAATTCTTTTAATTTCCTCTAATTTTGTGATTGTTTTCCATTCTCATTTCTTATCTTTTGTATTTGGGCTCCTCTCATTTTGTTTTTTGTTTTGTTTTGTTTTATTCCTTTTGGCTAACAACCAATTAGCTTGCTTACCATTTTTTTTTAATGCTTTTTTTTGGTGAGGAAGATTGGCCCTGAGCTAACATCTGTTGCCAGTAGTCCTCTTTTCTTTTTTTCTCCTCAAAGCCCCAGTACTTAGGTGTATATCCTAGTTGTAACTCCTTCTAATTCTTCTATGTGGGATGCTGCCACAGCATGGCTTGACAAGTGGTGCTAGGTCTGGGCCCAGGATCCAAACTGAGGAACCCCAGGCTGTCAAAGCAGAGTGCATGAGCTTAACCACTACATCATCAGGCCAGCCCCCTCATTTTGTTTTTTAAAATATAAACAACTGAATCAAATTCACAGCATCAAAAAAGTAGAGAAAGAAATAGTAAGAGAGAGAAACATCGAAAGGAGGGGAAGGATTAGTAAAACAGTCATAAAGGAAAGGAGAGGAGAGGGGAAATTATAAAGATGAGGATGAGGAGGCAGAAGAAACAAAGAAAAGAAGAAGAGAAAGAGAAAGAGAGAAAAGAAAATAGTATAAAGACAGAAAGGAGCCAAAATCTCCTTCCTGGCCGGATATGGGCCAATGTTGCCTAGATTGGTGTCATTCAACATAGCTCTTCCGTGAACTGTTTGTTATTGGTCCACAATTTGGCTTACGCCAAAATGTAAATCTATGCATTGTCTTGCTTCTTTTACCAAGAAAGTTTTGCTATGAGAAAATATCTCAGCTGAACTAACAGTGTTGTTAGTGACATATTTGATTTACATCCTGGTGCAATGTCATCTTATCAGGGGAGAAGTAACAGTTTGTGGATGGGCACCAACCAGCAGACCACAGTTTGTGTAGCACTGGCCTAGATCTGTCACCAACCAGACCTCCAATGAGGTACATTTGCTCCTTATCCCATTGCAACTCTCCAGTTAAATTCATGGCCTCAGTAACTGTTTTTACCTTCTGGGTCTTAGGAACTATAAGACATCTAGATGGGGAGTTTAACTATAATGAAAAAGGTTCAAAGAGCATAAAAGGCAATGAATAAATATTGATTGATTGAATGATCAATGAGTGAATGATCAGGGTTGATGTGTACAGGTCACAGCCGACGCACTGCACAATTTGCACTTGGCCTAGAGTGAGGGATGCTTGAAATTAGCAGACACTCTGCTCTTCAAGTTGTATGCAAAGCTGTGTTACCCAGAGGAAAGGACGCTGCTTTCTTCTCCCAACGGCACGGGCCTGCCCAGACAGAGCACATATTTCTAATTCATAGAAAGACCCTATGTAGGCTAACAGCAGCCCTGTGAATGACTCCAATGCAAGGGACTTGACTGACAATCAGCCCCAGAAACACAGCTGCTCAAACAGTCTTAAACTACTGCTGTAAATTCTATGCGATAGAAGGCAGAGCCATCCCAAAAGTATGGCAAATTGGAGTGACGGTTCCTTGACTCAGGAATCCATCACCTGGCTTTTTTTTCCCTCCTTCTTTTGTTAAGGACTGACAAAGCTTCTTGGTCAAAGAAGTGGAGGAGTGTTGTTACCTAAACTCTATACTACATATGGACAGTATACAAGATAACTGCACATCTCAACACAGACATCCTTCAAGAAGGCTTCCTTGATCTTCCAAGTGTGGGCCAGATGCGCCTCCATGGTTCCTACAGTAGCAATTTTTATTTTCCATTCTGCAGCACTTAACGCTATACTGTAATTGGCTATTTGCATTCCTACGCACCAAAGTGTGTTATTCACCACTGCATTGTGAATGCTTAGCACAGTTTCAGTACATGGCAGGAGGCAGGGCTGGAAAGTACAGGAAGAATGGAAGCAAAAATCCTGCAGTAGAATATCATTTTTAGATATCAATTCAGTGTGCTCCTTTCTACAAAACCAGGCAGAAAGCCATTCAGGAAGAAATCTTTATCCAGTAAAGGGTTCCCTGAGTGGCCCTAGTTACAGACACATTCTAAGACACTCAGATGGACTCGGCAAAGGCTGGCCTCTCTCTAGATCAATTTTCATAAACAATCCAGGTAATTTCTGGGGAGAAAGACCGTGAGCACTGCTGCATAAAATTCAAAGTTAGAGACGCCTGCCAGGCTAGCTCCAACAAAGGCCAGTTGACAGAAAAGTTTGTCGAGAGCACTGATGTGCCCATGGACAGGGCACAGAAGGAGCAAGTTTTGATTTCACCCACATCTGTCTGCCTTCCATCCCATTTCAGTTACTAGATTGTATGGCCTCAGTTGATATAATCCATTGCTAGTCACACGCCCCTCCCCCACCCCCATCAAAGAAGCTGAGGGAGAATGTGTCCAACGGGATCTGGGTTCAAATTTCATATAGACTTTTCTTAACCATGTGTCCATCACTTGCTGGTTTTGTGACCCCAGGCAAGGTAGTTTATGCCCCCGAGGCTCAGTGAGCTTATCTCTACAGGAAGAATAATATTTACTTCTGCAAGTAACTGGAAGATTTAAATGTGTTTCTAAAGGAGAAAAGGACAGGTACTCAAAAAAAAAAAAAATGCCAGCACTTCCACCACACACACATACATACACACACACACACACACACACACACACCAGTCACCCCTCACCAGAACAGGATGAGGTTTGGTCTTCACTCAAGGCAGATTGTAGACAGAAGAGTAGCTGGATCCTTGCCACTTTTTATTTAGTTACAGAAGCAGCAAGCGGAGATTGCTTTCCTGACCTCCAGCACCATGGGGGCAAATCCGCCAAGCGGGAAGTTTGTTTTTGTCATTTTCTTTTAAACTTACCTCTTCTTCCCTTCCCCCACCTCCAGTGGCCCCCCTGTTGCCCCGGGGACCATCTAGTGCCTCATTTACCAATGATCTCGTTCTACACAAACTGTAGTAATCTCAGATAATTTGTTAGCTCAGTGCTCAAACACCGCCACCTCAGCCTGCGGCAAGCAATTCGGGAAGGCTCCTGTCCTTCAAAGGAATCGGGTTACACTTCACAGGCCCTGAAAACAGCGGTCCTTTGGCTGCCTTAGGAGCCAAATGACAGCAAATGTGGTTCTCCAGTCACACAACTGCAGAGACTGTCAGCTGAAAACAGGCAAATGGTCTTTGTGTTTTATTAGGTGACACTAGGAAGAATTTAAAAGCCGAAGGGAGCACACCCCAAAGGGTCTTCTTGGGGTGCTGGGGCTTGCCCCAGTGCCCCCCAAATCATACCAGTTCGCTCAGCCCATTCTTAAGGCTAGCCCTGACTGATTCTGAAAAACAAAACATTCATGGAAGGCCCCGAGAGTTCTCTGAAATCCTCAGCTGGAATGTTAGCAGCAGAATAAGGGCCAAAGGGCTCCTCCCATCAATCCTGAAGCCTGGGACCTACCCAAAACTGCTCCAGGAATTCTGATGGGTTCCAAGAAATCCTACCCAGGGAATTACTGAGAGGCCTCACCAGTGTGGCTCCTGTCTTTTCAAAGGGACCCCCAGGAGGTCAGGGCTGCACTGGAGGTTCAGGTCTCTCCCAGCTAAGGGCTCCCCAGGCAGAAAAGGAGAAGATGCTCAGTGTTTAGTTAGAGAGTATCCTGTACATCATGGATAAACCTTGAAAACATTTTGCTGGGTGAAAGAAGCCAGTCACAAAGGACCACACACATATTGTATGCTTTCATTTATATGAAATGTCAACAGAAAGCAGATTAATGATTACCAGGGGCTGGGTGGAGGGAGTAGGGGGAGGTTGGGATGAAATGGGGAGTTACTGCTAATAGGTGTGGGTTTTCTTTTCAGAGTGATAAAAATGTTCTAAAATTGATCGTGGTGATGGTTACGTAGTTAGGAACCTCATTCACAGTGGTTCTGTGAAAATACTAAAAACCGCTGAATTGGACACTTGTATGGTATGTGAATCATATCTCAATAAAGCTGTTTTTAAAAAATACTATCCTGGGGCTGGCCCGTGGCACAGCGGTTAAGTGCACACCTTCCGCTTCAGCAGCCCCGGGGTTCGTCAGTTCGTATCCCAGGTGTGGACGTGGCACCACTTGGCAAGCCATGCTGTGGTAGGCGTCTCACATAGAAAGTAGAGGAAGATGGGCACGGATGTTAGCTCAGGGCCAGTCTTCCTCAGCAAAAAGAGGAGGATTGGCAGCAGTTAGCTCAGAGCTAATCTTCCTCAAAAAAAAAAAAAAAATTACTATCCTGAAGTCTGTCTTCCAGTAACCATGCCATTGCGGCCAGGTTCAGAGGAAATCCAACCAAGTTGCTCTTTCCGAACAACCAAATAGCCAAATGCTATCCATTCATTCATTCATTTAATCATTCACTCATTCTAAAGTTACCAGTGATTCTCTGTGTGCAGAACTGGACCATCTTGTCAGAAACGCAACACCAATTCTCATCAGTGCACCCAGCTTAAGCTCGTTTGCTGGATTCGAATAGGGCCTCTTTATCTCACGGGGCAGCTAGGAAGTGACCTCCTTGGCCCTCTGAAGGTGAACCGCCCCAGAGCCTGTAACAGGGGAGTTTCGGAAAAGCGCTTTTATCTCTGCACCCCACAGAGCCACCGAAGTCTTAGCCCCATATTTCTTTCTTCCTGCCGGCTTCACCCCCCTTCCACTGTTGCCAGCAGAGGACTCTCCGAAACTTCCAGGGGGAGTGGGGCTCTCAGTAGCAGCTCCAGAAGCGATTTGGGAGGGCAGGGGAGAGGAATCCAGGCTCCTGTGAGAGCTGCACACGAGCCCCATTTGGGCACTTTCCCTAAGGACAAGTCCAAAGCCCGCACCTAGGCAGAAGGGGCGACCCCGTGTCAGCCCGGAGCTCGACCGCCACAGGGCACGCTGCCCGCAGAGGACCTAAGAACCCAGCTCCAAATCAGAGGGCCTGTGTTTCTGGACTTGCAGGCGGCGTCCAGACGCTCACCTAGGACTGAGGCCACTCCAGGGACCCCACGCCGGATCCTCTCGGCCCGCCTCTAACTCTGTCTTGCTTGTGCGCACCATATGCCAAAGCCCAGCTCCGCCGGAGGCATCTCTGCCCAGGCGCTGCGTATGAGGAGGCTCGAAGGAGGGGTACAGAGGAATAAAATGGGGGGGGGGGGAGGAGTTAGGAGTGGAAAAGCCAGGGCAGAGAGAACCCTCCAACACCACAGCCTGGTGATGCATCTCAAAGCCGGAGCCCCCTGAGTCCAGACACCAAAGCAAAATGCGCGAAGCATCCGGGTTTCCTGACTCAGAGACGTGGAGGAGCGGCTACCGCCAACATCCTCCATCAGCGCTCCCTGCCTGGGTGCTCCTCTTTGCGTCCAGCGTCTGGTCCCCAGCGCTAATCTATGGTAGTGCCAAGGGGTGTCTGGGTGAGTTTTGTCCCCTATGATCTCATTCGACTGCTCTCCCAAGCGACCCCACACACAATCTAAATAAAGACAGCGTGCTTTCTATTTATATACAGCCCTCCAAGACATATCCCTAAGCCACTTTCTCACCAGATTGTTGCCTTTACTAAACCCTTTCTACTTGGAAATGTTCAAGTCGCCACTGTCTTGCAGCCAAAGCTGCTTCTTCCCGCCGTGCGCTCACAACACCCAAGTACAGGGAAAAGATCCCAGGAGCAACACATCTTCACAGTCTCTGCATTCGCGCCGCGCAGCACCTCCAATCTCCCTGCCCAGTGACCCCCGCGAGGAGGCATCCGGGTGCATCGTGCCACCCCACCCCAAAGGTCCCTGGGCCATCCTGGGCGCGTGCTGTAGAAAATGCCCATGGCATTGCATTGCATCCGCAGGTGTCTCGCCCTCTGCACTTTTCCTTCCACACGAATAGACTTTTCAAAGCCGACTCGAAGAAGGGCAGAGAAAGATTGGAACTGACCTGTGCAGAGCAAGGTTCCAGCCAAAGTTGGGGACCTCTTGGTGCCTAGGGGAGATCCAAATTCGGGCGCGTTGGTTCTTAGCGGTGCACCGCTCTCACTCCCCTTGCGCTGTGTGCCCCTTTTAATTAGCTTCTCTCCCTCTCCCTGTCCCTCTTCCTCGCCCTCTCCCCTTCCCTCTCCCGCTCCCACTCCCGGCCGCCCGGAGCTGCCTCCTCCTCTCCAGCGCTCCCCTCCTGCTGGGCGCCCAGGATCTGATAAGAGGAAAGGAAGGCCCGCCGGCGGCCAATTATAGAGCGGAAGGTGGCCGCGGGGGCGGAGGTTGGGGAGGTGGGAGGCAGGCCTAAATCCCAAACGCCCCCCACTTTATCGCCTCCTCCTCTCCCACCCCCGCCCTACAGGAGTTCCTCCGAGGAGCGAGTCCCGCGCTGCTCACCGGCCCCTCCTCCCAAACCTGGCGGGCACCCCAGGTGCGCGCTGTAGCTGGGCGTCTAGCTCGGGAAAAAGCCTCTTTTGCTCCTCCACCCCGACCGAGGCTAGTGTGAGGCTGCTAAACCGCGGTGGCTTTGGGAGGTCTGGAGCCCCCTGGTACGCAGGTGCTGTGTGCCCACTTCCCGGCTCCTCAAGACCTGCCTTGCCTTCCTGCGTCAAGGAGCCTGCGCTCCGGGGACCCATACCCGTCGTAAAAGGTTACGTTCCCTCCTCGCCCTTCCTTTTCCCAACAGTTCGGAACAAGGGCTATAAAACGCCAAAACAACGATGCTCAAACTTTGGTGAGCAGAAGAATCATCTGGGGGTGTCGAAATTGACATTTTTCTAGGTTTAGAAAGACGAACGTCGGCAGTGGCCTGTGGTTGGAATTCCTAACCTGCAGGTTCCCACTCGTAGAGATACTGTTTCAACAGAGCAGAGCTGAGGCCGGGGACTCTGCATTCATCAAACACCCTGGTGGTAGGTCTGATCTATGCACCCTACCCTCCGCGAGGCTCCACCCTGAGACGTGAAGCCCACCAGGAGAGCCAGAGCCCGGCGCCAGGTCTCTAGCGACTCTGCGCTGTCACCCTCTGGCCCCCTTTAGAAATTCACCATCGTTACCCATTTTTGAACCGTGCAAACAAACCTACCACGGCGTCCTTTACAATCAGCCTTGCTGTGTGTACACTAATGTTAGGGAGGAAGGCATAGAAACTGGGAATTTAGCAAGAACCCATTTTTGTGAGAAAATACTTTCTCGCCTTGGGAAAATGAAAAGAGGGTATTTTCACCACCGCTAAAGACCGGTGAAGGAGACAAGAGAAAGGGCAAGTGATACTCTTAAAAGTTCCCCGAACCTGCTTCCATCATGCCTAGCTGAGCGTCCAGAAAGAGGGGCTGTAACATTTGAAACCTTTCAGGGGGTCCTTCCGACATCCTAACTATCCCAATCGCTGTCAGCCACCTCCTCCGCTTTCCCCGAATCTGCATGCTGTTGCCATCCTCTTGCCCATGCTCTGAACTTCCCCGCCGGTCCTGCGGTTGGAGTGGAGAGGGCGGGTTCCAGCCCTCATCGCCGCCCTGCGTCCATTGGTCCCTTTCCAGATTGGCCTCAGCTCAGCCTCCGGGCGCGGACGAGCTAGGCGCCGCTTTGCTTCTGCGCTTCACTGACCGCGGTTCTCGCGGGTCAGCAGCCAGCGCCGCTTTGCAGGAGACAGGCTGAGCGCAAGGGCTCCAGATGCAGTACTGCAAGGGCGCGAGCGCCCCCTGGTGTCTGCATCCGGGGTTTGGGAGAGGGCGGAAAGTGGAAAGTCGCTCATCCACCCTAGATGAACGCGCAGGGACCGGAATTCCTGAAATGCAGTATTTATCCCTGGAGACAACTACCACTTTGGTTAGAGCTCCTTTCTTATGCCCCCGCCAAGCAAGTGCTTACTTAAATAATAAACCACTTATCTGATGAAATCTACTCTTATGTCCTTCATTTTTACCACGAGGTAGTTGGGTAACGTAAATTTAGCGTTTCTTGTAATTCCCTTCGGGGAGGTAGTGGCACCTTAGCACAAAGCTTTAGGCGAAGGGGATAAAAAATTACTTATGATGGAATTATAGAAAATTGGAAATAAGGAATTCTCTGATGATTTTAAAATGTGACATGTGTACAAAAATCCATATACAGCCAATAGAGAAGAATAATATTTGATAAAAATCTTATACAATAATGTATATTGATTTTGTAGTCATATAAACTGTTATTTTTAAAAATCGTAACTCATCCTTCCTTCATCTCTTTAACTTTTGACTTCTTGCATTTCACTTTCAATGTCGAGACTCTTCAGTTAATCTTGAATCTGAATGGCTGGTTTCAGTCAGTTTTCCACTGAGCTGCAGTTGTGTGTGAATTTCCAGCCCTTTCAAGGGAGTGTTTATTCAAAACTGATCTTAAGGTCAGTCCCCAGAGTCTAGTAGATTACTGAGAACTGAGTCCTTGAAACAAGACCAGAAGATCCCATTAATGGTCTCCTCCGTCAATCTAGGAGAAACTCTATCTGAACAAATATGCGAATTTCTGGGGCCTTTTCAAAGATGTCCAGAAATTCCAGCTTCCCACAGTAATTGATTCCAGGACTCCACAACTCTTCCTAGACTCGTCCTGAGTTTGTGACATGACCGTGATCTTGTTTCTCTCTTGATGTCTAAGAAGGGGTCATTAACTGTATCTCAGGGGATGGGCATGAGGATTAAATGACAGATGTCTTTATGGACCTAATTCACAAAAAATAAAAAAAGGGTCTCTTTATCACCCAACTAGGTCTATCTCTCTTCTGTCCGTTGCACTACACATGGCAGTACTCTCTTCAGCAGCCCCTTCTGGAAAATTCTCCTTGCAATGTTTCTCAACAGAGGCCTTGTTGACATTTTGGGTAGGACAGCATGACCACCACAGACATTGTAGAATGTTTATTATTCTTGACTCCATCACCAAATTCCAGTAACACCCTCCCCATTTCCTAGTCATTGTGAAAGCCAAAAATACCACCACTCAGATCCTCGTACACTCTTTAGAAACCATAGTTTCCAGCTTCATGGGTTATTTATGACTCCCCACAAGGAGTTAGGCTCAGAGAAGCAAAATATTTCACCAAAGTGACATTCCAACCCCTCTGTAACAGTCAGCTATGATTTTTTCCTCAGCCCAGCATTCCTCTCCCCCACTTCTTTTGGAAACAGAGCAATAACCATGTCCCAAACCCCTGCTCCCATATTCCCCTTCTCCATGCTGACTATCCCATTCCTGCTTTTGAGACTCCCAGGATTTGTCCTGCTCTTGCAACAGCACAACTGATAACAGAGTGTTAACCCCCTGCACAGGCAGGGACCTTCAGGACCCTGCTCCCTAGTCAAGGGCTGATGTATGTTCTAATTGATTGATGTCCCTGCCATACCAGTTATTAAATACTTTTATCTCACCCTAGAGTAACAGAGCTCAGAGTTCTTTTTAAGAAATTGCCTCCACTCCATTGGATGCGGCTATGGTGGGATTGTCGTTCAGGGTGCTCTGTTCTCCCCTAGCCAAGTGTGGGCATTGACTGTAAAACTAGGCCAACCAGATTCTCTCTCCCCCAAATGTGAGTTTAAAGTGGTAGGAGACAAGGACAGAAAAAAAGTGTTTGCTGAAGTTTTCCTCTCAATTCATCCTAGCAATGAGGCCTAAAATAATAAATAGCTCCTTATACCTAGACGTAGCTCTAACATTCAGCAGATACACACAAGACAGCTCTACCAGTTGTTAAAATATTGAAATACTTCCATAGCAGTTGGTAAATAGCTGCCTCCCAAACCCTGAATGTCTTCTCCAACATCCCCTTCCTGGGACCACCACCCCACATCTCCCTTTGATCCAACAACTGAAGAGTTAATCCTGTGCTGTGGTCTGAATGTTTGTGTTCCCCAAAATTCTCATGTTACAATCCTAACCCCCAAAGGTGATGGTATTAGGAGGTGGGGCATTGGGGAGTTGCTTAAGTCATAAGGGCGGAATCCTCATGAATGGGATTATGCTCTTACAAAAGGTGTCCTAGAGAGACCGTTAGCTCCTTCTGCCGTATGAGAATATGAGAAGTCTGGGACTCTGGAAGCAAGACTTCACCCAACCATGCTGGCACCCTGAGCTCAGACTCTCAGCCTCCAGAACAGTAAGAAATAAACTTCTGTTGTTTATAAGCCACCCAGTCTATGGTATTTTGTTACAGTAGCCCAAATGGAATGGACTAAGGCACCCTACATCAGCAGAGGCCCTCCGTCCCTCCTCAAGTGTGGCTACTGGCATCCCTTCCCACTGGGCTGTGACTGTGCCATTTTGTCATTCAATCTTTTTTTTTTTTTAAAGATTTTATTTTTCCTTTTTCTCCTCAAAGCCCCCCGGTACATAGTTGTATATTCTAGTTGTGGGTCCTTCTAGTTGTGGCATGTGGGATGCCACCTCAGCATGGCTTGATGAGCGGTGCCATGTCCACGCCCAGGATCTGAACCTGCAAAACCCTGGGCCGCGGAAGCAGAGAGTGTGAACTTAACCATTCGGCCACGGGCCAGTCCCATTGTCATTCAATCTTGAACATCAGCCCAGAGCTCCAGAACATCTTTGGTTCCTGTCCTTCCTGAAGCTGTTGTCTCAGTTCTGTGAACTATCTCATTTTTGCCAAATCTGATTTGTTTTTCTGCTAACCGGAAAACCCCAACTGAGTCAATCTTCATGTTACCAATCCTGAAGCTGAGACAAAGGACATGAGAGAGCTTGTCCAAGCTTACCCAGAGGGTTAAGAGTAAAGTCAACACTAGAATTCAAATGTCTTAACTCCCAGACCAGAGCTTTCCCCACTGGTGTGCACTGACCCCTTTCTAAACAATGCTAGCGGTACCTCCTATGCTTGCATAGGGTTTTTACTTTACAAAATGCATTCAAGTAGATTGTCCTATTTAAATACATTGGCTCTGCAAGGTAAGAATCATTTCAGAGGCTAAAATCATATTGTCTTACTGTCCTTTGTGGTACTGGAGTCCCGCCTTCTCCTCACAGTCACCTTTCATGTTCTTGAAGCAGTGACGAAGGCATTCCTCATCTTCTCGGATCTATGGCCCAGATCAAAGTCAGGACTTTAAAAGCAGCCAAGTTTTTCCTGTGTGACAGCACCCTGTCAGTGTATGTGTGTTGCATAAAAGGTTCTATTCATAACATATTAGGGCTGGAGCAGGCCAAAGAGATTATATACGTGTGCTAACCCCTTCACTTGACAAATGAAGAAACAGGTTCAATGAATTAATATCCCCTGTCCAAATCCCCAGAAAGTCAGTGGCAGATATTGCTAGATTCAATATCATCCTACAATAAGCCAAGATTCTTTCCGATAATAATAATACCAGAAGAAGAACCTTTGTGGAGAGCCTTTTGGATACCAAACATTTGAGGAAAGCTCACATGGACTCTTTTAATTTTTTAAAATATTATTTTATTACAGTAATCCATACATGTAATTTTAAAATTCAAATAACACTAAAAGCTTGTTAAAAAATAGTCTTACTCTCCAGAAGTAACCATTTTTCACTCTTTTAGCATTTTTTTCTGACATGTTCAAATCTCCATATTTCTAAGTAACATGTATGTGCTACTATGTGATTACTAATCAATTTTAAACATCACTTACATATTTCTTATTATGGTAGAAGAGGATGTAGATCTTTATGCTGCCATCCCCATGTCTCCCCTTTTTATCTTCCCAATAGAATGAGATTACAATTTTTGGTTAAATCCATATTGAGTGTTTCCATTCGTATGCTTTGCAAATATTATTCCTATAAAAGCATCATAACATTTATGATTATTTTCCCTATCTTCTTTTAGTTTTGCTTGAAGTTAGGAGTTACCTTGCTTTTTCATTTGCTTCATTTTCTCTTTGTTTTTTGCTAGTCTTTCCAACTGTTTCCAACAATGCTTCAGTACAACATTCCATGCGGTTACTTTAATCAGATAAAATTTTTTTCTTAAACATTTCTCCTTCTCTGGGCAGGTTTTCTTATAGATCTGCTGCTCAGTTCTCATCCTGGCCTTTGTTTTTCTATCCTACTTGGAATTCCCTCTGCCTTTCTCCAAGATTAGCTTTTCCTGTTTCCTGGATATCATATCTTCCTCTTTCTTAGCGTATTCCCTTGTTTGGGTTGAGTACATCCTCCAGGGGTTTTCTCTGGTTAAAAAGATGGTTCAACAGCACAGGCATGGTGATGACAACTCTCAAAAGCTTGTCTCTTGAGTCATGCTCTTCACTCTGGGTGGCTGCCCTCTACGCCTGAAGCACAGTTGCTATTCTGGGGGTTCTCTCTATTTCTCTCCTGTGTTGGATATCCTGTTTTCAATTTTGCACATCTTCCTAGATCGAATTTTACTCCCTTGTTTTGATGAAGGACATCCTCTAGCGATATCTTAAGGTAGGTGTGTGGGGAGGCAGTCATATATTTTTGAGATTTTGTAGTTATTTACCCTCAAATTTCCTTACTAGTTGGGCTGTGCGTAGAACTCTAGCTTAAAAATAATTTCGCTTCAAAATCTTGTAGGCATTGCTCCCCTTATTTCTTGCTTCCAGCAGTGCTGTTGTGATGAAGAAGCCATTCTGATTTTTGGTCCACTCCATCCCAGGCAGAACTTGCCTTTCCCTCCTTTGAGCTCTTGCAGTAATTATTGTCGGTTTTTGCCAAAAAAAAAAAAAAAAAATTCTGTATTACCTTGAGATACCTCTTCTATTGCTGTCAACTCTGGTTAATATTTAATATATTTCTTTCTTATCTGCCCAGGTAGAATGTATGCTTCCTAGGAGACAACATAATAGTGACTAACAGCGTGGATTCTAGCACAGAGTTCTGGCACAATTACTAACTTGTACAAGTTACTAATGTTGCTCCTGTTTCCTAATTTGCAAAATGGGAGTGGTAAAAGGGCCTCCCTTGTGGGCATGTTGTGAGTATTAAATGAATTAATTTGTCCAATCGATTTAATCCATGAAAGTTCTTAGAAGAGTGCCAGGCTCCCAGTAAATTCTCACTGTTTGCTTATATTAATTGTGCCAGATGCTACTTCATACCCTCCACTCTTTTTACTCCATTCTTTTGTATAATGAGGTCCTCATATATACGTGTGCGTTTAAAATTTACGCCTATGAAATTATATAGATAAAATATACCAGAAATAAACTCTACAAATATTTGCACAAAAATGAGTTCTAGATGTTCAAACAATAATGAGAGAAAGCTATGTTTTTTTTGGCTAACTTGTAATAGGTACTTTTTTCTTGTCTCAATCAAACTGCACATCAATGAGCAGTGTGGAAGCATGACTCTAATTGAATTCTAATATAATATTTGTACTTTTAGAAGCATTCAGGTTAATACAGCTTTGCAAAAGTCTATAATCTTGGGGCTGGCCCTGTGGCCAAGTGGTTAAGTTCACGCGCTCCGCTGCAGGCGGCCCAGTGTTTCGTTGGTTCGAATCCTGGGCGTAGACATGGCACTGCTCATCAGACCACGCTGAGGCAGCGTCCCACATGCCACAACTAGAAGGACCCACAACGAAGAATATACAACTACATACTGGGGGGCTTTGGGGAGAAAAAGGAAAAAAATAAAATCTTTAAAAAAAAAGTCTATAATCTTGTTCTGTATTCCTGCACCAAGTTCTTTCCCCTGAGAATTAGATTTGCCATTATTCAAACTGGAAAGATTGATGCGTTGTGAAGCATGTCAGTGGGGACAGACAGCAGCGTAGTGTCTTGCTTGTAGTAGGAATGTGAGAAATGCTTGTCAACTTAAATTTATTTCAGTGGGAATCAGAAGGGATTTCCCAACTGGTTGAGGAAGTCTTTCTGGTTAGGTTCTTCCTGTGCAAAACTATCAATCACAAGGCTTCTTCAGAGAAGCAGATGGCTGGTATCAACTCCAACACCGAGCTTTACTCATAACAGGGGCTTGGTGTTTGTTACATCGAATTGAATGAAATTAATCAGTTATGCCTCCTTCATTTTTCCCATGTGTCTGTCATCAGTTTAAGTCATTCACCTAAATCCATATGTGTAGCACATGCTGGCTGTCTGACTAATAGGGCAGGTGACAGGAGCCTCAGGAGCCACGAGCTTATTTACATATTTATTCAATCAGCAAATACTTGTTCATGACCTATGACTTTCCAGGTGATATTCTACATATTGGGGATACGCAATAAACAAAAGAAGTTCCTGCTTCTTGGAACTCATGGAGGGAGGGGGACAGAAAACACGTAAGCCAATAAATACACGACATAATGCCATTGGTAGTGGGTAAGATTCAGTGCTTTCACCACCATGGCCTGGGTTTGTTTCTTGGTCAGGGAACCACACCACCTGTTTGTTGGTTGTCATACTGTGCTGGCTGCATGTTGCTGTGTGTGATTCTGAGAGCTTTGCCACTGGTATTTCAAATACCAGCAGGGCCACCCTTGGTGGACAGGTTTCAGCAGAGCTTCCAGACTAAGACAGACTAGGAAGAAGGAACTGGCCACCCAATTCCAAAAAAATTGGCCACGAAAACTCTATGAATAGCAGCAGAGCATTGTCTGATATAGCAGCAGAAGGTGAGAGGATGGCACAAAAAGACAGAGCAAGGTTCCACTCTGCTGTACACAAGGTCACAGGGAGTCAGAACTCCCTTGAGGGCACTAACGACATGTCACTGTTAAGTTCCGGAAAGAAGAATAAGACAAGTAGGTATAGATGGACAAAAGCTGCTCTTTTAGATGGGGAGGTCAGGGATGAGCCCCAAGAGAGGGCCTTTGAGCAGAGACTGAATGAAGGCAGGGAGCCAGCTGTGGAACGAACTGGAGGAAGGGCAGAGAGAACCAGGAAGGCAAAGTCTCTGAGGATGGAGGAACTTCAAGGAGGCCTGTGAGGCATAAGAGGAGTGAGCAAGGTGAGTGCAGGTGAGGGATGACGTCAGAGAGGTGGCTGGGCCCAGAGGGTGTAAAGCCTATAGGCAAAGACTTTGGGTTTTACTCTGTGTGCGAAGGGAAGTTCTAAACACAAGAGTGATCTGGTCAAATTTAACTACCAGGAGGATCCCTCAAGCACCTAGATCTGTCTTTCTCATTTGCTTCCCTTATCTGAAAATCTTGTTTTTGAGAGTGAGAAGAATTTTTGTGGGCTAGCCATTTTGCTTTCAAAGCTTTCCGAAATAAACTGTCACAGGTGATCCTCACTATAAATCTATGGTTATAGGACGAGCGCATAGCATCATCCATTTAGAAAACTAAATGGAGGCATGGAGAAGTTAAATAAGAAAAAGGTTTCTTGTAGGTCATAGGATGGCGTTCAACTTCCTGCCTAATTAATCTGCTTGATTTCTCAAATACCACAAAACACTTCTGTTTAGAAACCCAGAGGAGGATCCAGGACCACAAAGGGTTAGGTATATTCCTTGCCTCGAGGAAGTATCCAACACAAGGATCCAGGCTCACAGTGGGGGAGAAATGCTGACAAACCATCAGCTCATTCCAAACGTCCTGCGAAGTGAACCTGCCAAGTCTAATCTGTCAGCATTTGTGATCATGAAGTAATTCATGACAGCCTGTGATGATAGATTGAACAAGATTTCAAAATCTGTATTTACTACACAAGACAAGAATGCATTTTCCTCTAAGAGGTTTCAAATCTATGATCAAAATAAATGTGTCCATTTATTCTTTGAAATAAGTAAATGTAGCATAATCGACTTACTACTATGGTGTAATTTATATTCATTTGTAACCCTGTAAGAGCTTTTAATAATTTTATTGGGTACTTAAACTCAGTTACATCTAGAGGAAGCAAAAATTCTGTGGGTGAGGGTGTGAAATTCTGATAAACCTAAAGCATGTCTCAGAATGTAGTTCCCATTAAAAATTATGAATATAGTTTATACATTTCAACTTCACAATTAAAATGACTGTTGGTCATCACCAAGTCTGTGGGGCTATCTGAAAGAAAAGAATTGTCTTGAATAGTCTGACACAGTCTTTCCTTTTTTTCTAATTTCGTGATACATACTAGTGGAATTTCCTGGAGTCTCAGTGTATTCTTTTTGTTTTCCCAAATTTTTTCATTGCGTTATAGCATCTGCTTTTATGCACAGTTGGCCTTGTTGGAGTGGCATTTTCTTGCACATTTGCCCAGAAAAGGGTCTGCTATGGTGTCCTCAGAGCTCGTGGTCTACTGATTGCTATACTAAATTTCTGTCTATACTTCTCTGATCAATTCTAGAAAGACCGATTAATAAGATAGACTCTAAAAGAGTTGCAAGCTGTAAGATTCTTCATCTGGAGTTAGTTAAATGAGGTACTGGGAGAAAAATGAGAAATCATTCCAGCCAGGGAACATTCATACAAAATAATAGAATCATCCACTGGAAAGCATTTGGAGGATTATCTCCTCGATTTTCTGTTTACAGGGAAGACATTATCTAGGTCATTTCAACTCCTCAAACTACCTTCAAACTTTTGGAAGACTCCAATGAAAGAGGACCACCCTCAGCTGCTCTCTTTCTACTGACAGCCTCATTTTGGAGAAAGTCTTTCATTCCTAGAAACCAAACAGCTCTACAGAAGATAGAAGCCTATACTCAAGTGATTTTGCCCAGAGGCGCAAAAAACACGTGTGCGTGTGTGTGTGTGTGTGTGTGTGTGTGTGTGTGCCTGTGTGTGGACAGAGAGAGACTTTAAGTCAAAGCTGATAAATTGTAAAACGTACTGAAATGGCTTTGAAAAAAACATACCATTCCTGCTTAGTATTGAAATGCTTCAGTTTAGATTTATATGATTTTTTAAATAGTTTTTTATATTTTAGCCAAATAATTCATGTTTTTATGGAAAACTATAAAAGAAGAAATCAAAGAAATAAGAATCACCCAAAAATTCAATCTCCTTGTAACAGCCACTGTTAATAACCACGGTTTAAATCTATTTCTCTGTACACAGGATCTCTGTGAATATCTTCTGATGAACTCATATTCTTTACGATTTTGTAACTCTTTGTTCTCACTGACCATTACACCACCATCTTTCTAGGTGTATAAATAAATATCTATATCATAATCTTAACTCATTTAAAATGTATTCCAGGCCGCCCCAGTGGCGCAGCGGTTAAGTTCACACGTTCTGCTTCAGCAGCCTGGGGTTCACCGGTTCGGATCCCGGGTATGGACATGGCACTGCTTGGCAAGCCATGCCGTGGCAGGCGTCCCACATGTAAGGTAGAGGAAGATGGGCACAGATGTTAGCTCAGGGCCAGTTTTCCCCGGCAAAAAGAGGAGGATTGGCAGCAGATGTTAGCTCAGGGCTAATCTTCCTCAAAAAAAATAAAATAATAAAATAATAAAATGTATTCGATGTCTTAAAAGTCACCTTATATCTCCAAGTCTGGCAAAGGTGGGATAGCCTAGGTTCTCTTAGCAACTTTTCTGTTGAAAAAACTCAAAAAGCTGTATAACATATTTAAATAAAAGATTTAAAAATACATTTTAAAACTAGTAGAAGAGGACAAAAAATATCTTATAGGCCAAAATTTAATAAAAGGCAGGAATGCAGAGGTGAGCCAGCACTTAAGCATGCTTTTGTCCTGGGGCATCTGCCTACCTTGGAGTTTGACCTTCTATCTTGACAGCCTTTCAGGCTCAAGCCTAGAACCTCCCCCCCCCCCCCCCCCCCCCCCCCGGGGGGAATTCTTCTAGGAGAGCCCCACATACAGCTAGGAACCTAAATGGCTATCTATCAATGAAAGAGAGATCTAGAAATAAACCCACTCTCAAAGGTAGCCAGTAAAGTTTTGTTTGTTTGTTTTATCTTGGAACTGGGTGAATGGGTAGGGAGAGAGATTCCGTGAGAAATGGTAGCCCTAAGAAAGACTACATCCGATTTGTGGCCTAAATTCATCCTATCTATGTGAATTAAGAAGCCTCCAGGCTAAGAAGCATTCCGAATTGGCCACGTGTTGCTATTGTCCCTAGACATCTAGCAGAAGCAAACTGGATCCTCTCTGGAAGAACTCACTCTAAACACAGGGCTCAAAAATTCCACAGATAGAGTGCCCAGGAATACGAATACATGGTCAAAAACAGATCACAAAACACGTAAGGAAATAAGAGACCATGAGCAACAGCCAGCAGAAATAAAAGAGACAGTAGAATGAGATCTGCAAAGATTTTAGATAATGGAATTAATAAGCACATAATAAGTTATGCTTAAAATGTTTAAAAAATAAAAGACGGAATTGAGAATGTGAATAAGAACAAGAGATTATAAAGATGGCTAAGCAGATTTAGTGGGAAAAAAGAGAACTTTAAGAAAGAAAAAGCTAATGATGCGGGATCGGTGAGCCGAGGAGTCGAAAGAAAGATTTCTTAGACTCTCAAGATCTGGCAGTAGTGCTCTTTTATTTAGAAAATAGTGTGGAATAGCATGGGGACAGGACCCATGGGCAGTCAGAGCTTCTGCTGCCGCCGCTTCTGCTGCCCCCGCTGGCATGGGGACAGGACCCATGGGCAGGCAGAGCCGCTGCTGCTGCCCCCGCTAGCATGGGGACAGGACCCATGGGCAGGCAGAGCTGGTGCGAGGGGACAGGACCCACGGGCAGTCAGAGCTCCTGCTGCTGCCCCGAGTTGAGGGTTAGGGCTAATTTTATAAGGCATAGGTATATGATTCATCTCTTTACAAGACAAAGGAAAGAACATGAAAAAAAGTTAAAATGGTATCAGTGCGGGTGGGGTCTGGTCATTGGGTGATCCCATGACTTTTAGACAAGAATCAAATCGGATTAAGTAAAGGTTAGAAAGGTTAGACGCCACCACCCTAAACCAGTTACATGAGATTGCCAGACAGCAACCAACTTAAGTTCTTGCCTTCCCCATTAAGAGCTTCTAGGGATAAGACCATTCCCCCTTCTTCCTGGCACAGAGAGGGAGGCATCTTCACAGATAGAGGTTTCCCTTAGAAACGTAAATGTTTCCCAACAAAGGGGCAAAACAAATTCCACTCCTTGGAGCCTGAATCTCATCTGTAGTTTTAAAACTAACCAGCCTAAAAATCCTCATCATAAGCCATTTTAAAATTAAGCAGCCTAAAAATCCTCATCAGCTAATACTTAAAAAATTAAAGAACCAGTGGATCTTGAGAATTAATACTAAAACACATGCAAACAATTTTAAAGATCACCAAGATAGCAAGATATAAAATTAACATATAAGAACAAATATCCATCATATACACAAAAATAATGGGAGAGTGAATCCCATTTTCAATGGCAATAAAAAAGATAAAATAATTAGAAATAAACTTAACATGAAATTTGCAAAATCTACGAGGAAATTTTAAAACACTCCTGAAAGACTGATGAACTTAAACAAATGGGCAGACATTGCTGTTCTTGAGTAAAATGACACCATAAATATGTTAGTTTTCCATAATTTAATAAAAATGTCGTAAATCCTCTATAAAAATACCCAAAAGCTTTTATCTCAAAATGAGATAAGTTAAAATTAAAAGTCACATGAAAAGATAAACATGAAAGATAGCCAGGGAAACACCAAACAAGAAGAGCCACTAAGGGGTGGGGGGAGGCAGAAATCTCTATCAGATAGAGAAATATACCAGAAAGCTGTTAGAAGTACAAGAGTATTGTACTAGTTCATGAATAGATCCACTGATCAGTGGAATAGACTAGAAAGTAAGAACATATATGGAAATGTAATGTATCAAGAAGTTGGCATCTCCAATCCGCGGGACCAAAATTGTGTTGGGACAACTGGAAAGTTATTTAGAAAGAGATAAAATTATATCCCTAACACACACTCTATGCAAGAAAAAAACCCAAATGGATAAGAAACATAATTCTACAAATGAAACCATGAAAGTAATAGAAGAAAACATAAGTAGTTTCCTTTGAAACCTGTAAGGAAAGGCTTTCTAAATATGTCTAAAAATTCAGATACAATAGAAAAAAGATTCACAAATTCAATTGGATAAAAATAAAAATGTTTTAAAAGAAGCTTTGCATGGCACAAAACTCTATAAGCAAAGTCAAAAGATAAATTCCAAAATGGAAGAAAATATTTGCAGCATAAATTGCAGATAAAGAGCTAGTATCACTAACACATAAAGAACTCTTAAACATCAAATAACAAAGGGCCAAAACCTGATAGAGAAATGGGCAGAACACATGAAGGAGAAAATAACCCCCAAAAAAGATACAAAATGTTCCTTACACTTATGGAAAGTTCTTCAATCACACTCATAATTAAATTCAAATTAAAAGGAGAAACATCATTTTTTACTTATCAGAGTGGCAGAAATTAATAATTATGGTGATAGATTCTGTTGGCAAAGCCGTAGAGTAAATAGTACTCTTATACCTGGCTGATGGGTATGCAAAACAGTGCATTCTATCCAGACAATAGTGTTACAAAGACTATAAACTAGCTTTTACAACTGTGTATGTCCCTTAATGGTGCTGCTTCTCTGAACCCTGACTGATACAGAAGGCTCCACTAAAGAAGTAAAATTTGAGAGGCCAACCTGGTGGCATAGTGGTTCAGTTCCCACATTCTACTTCAGCAGCCTGGGGTTTGTGGGTTTGGATCCTGGGCACAGACCTCCACACCACTCATCAAGCCATGCTGTGGCGCATCCCACATACAAAATAGAGGAAAAAGAAGAAGATTAGCACAGATGTTAGCTCAGGGACAATCTTCCTCAGTGAAAAAAAAAAGAGGTAAAATTTGAGCTATACCTCAAAGAATAAGGAGATGGATTTCTCATGTAAAATTTGATAAGTGTGAGTATGCAAACAAATTACCTCTCTTGTAACTTTTTTTTTTTTGCTGCCACGTTGCCTTTTAGGAAGACCTCTTAGAAGACAAGCCCCCCCAGTTCCCTTTTACCACTGGTCTTGTTTATCCCGTAAAAAGCTGGCTCCTCTGTGCTTCCTGGTTATATTTATGCTTCTAAGTCTCTGTACCCATGAACTTCACTTCACAATATTTATATCTAAGATCTATCAAGATCGTCCCTTGAGCTCATTTTAATCTTATGGCAGACAGAAAAAAATCTTTTTCCTCTACCTTTCTTGGGTTCTCCAGCTGGGGCTCTGTAAATTGGCCTAATAAAAGGTAGATTAAGAAGAGAAATCCAAACAGAAATTTATTAACATCTGCATTGTGCAAACACATGGGTGTAACCAGTGATGAGTAACTCAAAGCAGTGTTTAGAATTTGGGCTTATACAGTATAGCATATTGACAAAAGAACAACAGATTTTTAGAGAAGTAGCAAGACAAAAGAAAAGGACTTTGAGCTTCTAGGGGCAGCAAATTATGGGAAGATAAATACACAGGGAAATTAATGGTAGGGGCCAGCCCCGCGGCCGAGTGGTTAAGTTTGCGTGCTCCGCTTTGGCGGCCCAGGGTTTCACCAGTTCGGATCCTGGGCGCAGACATGGCACCACTCATCAGGCCACGCTGAGGTGCTGTCCCACATAGCACAACCAGAAGGACCTACAACTGGAATATACAACTATGTACTGGGGGGATTTGGGGGGAAGAAGAAGAAGAAAAAAAAAGAAAGAAAGAAAGAAATTAATGGTAGATAAGGACTAGTTTTAGCAAGGTTTGTTGTGTAGATTCCTCTGATGCCATCTCTAGTTGCCTCTGGTGCTTACCTTCTGTCCTTCCTGAAAGGGGGCAAGCATTTATAAATTTATGTCCTGCTTTTAGGCAAATAGGAGGAAGGCAGAGAATTTTCCTTTATCTGCTTCTCAATTTCCTTCAGCTCAAGGTAATCCTTATACCAAAGTGGCATATTTGGGAGTGGCATAGTCTGCTACCCTTCAGGGGAATAACCAGATACTGCCTTTTATCACAAATAATTCCTCAGCAGAAGGGGGTATTACAGACTACAGCAGAACAACAGTGGTGTGAGTCTCAAGATACATACCAAGGTTAGAAGGGAGAGGCAGGACTGCGAATGTGTATGAAAACTGGTTCTGAAAGAAACACCCCTCAAAATGTGTGTACTGTTTGACTCAGGAAATACAGTAATTATACTTGTAGGAATTATCTTAAGGAACGATCATGGCTATATGTGAAGTTTAAGTGACAAAGATAATCATACCAGCAAAACAAACAAATTGTGTCTTATGTGCATAAAGAAGGTCCGAAAGAGTATATACCACGGTGTAAACCAAGGTTTTCCCCGAGTGATAAAAAATAGATAATATAAATTTGCTTCTTTTGCTTTTCTCTATTGCTAATGCTCTCTATAATTAGTATGGCTTGCTTTTAAATTTTGTACAGAGATTATTTTATTTTTCATTGTTTAAATTTGTGTGTGGGTCTTTTCTGAGTTTGAAAGCATTTAAAAATATTCTCTGTTCCAGGAGTAGAGGTTAAAATTCCAGAGAAGAGGAATCTAGTTGCAAACGGGAGGGTTGTGGAAACATTAAGAGGTTGACTCTCCTCCCCATCCTCAGATTATCTCTTTTGATACTAAGCCAAGTCTTCTCCAGCCCACACTTCTGCCATGAAATGACTCCCACGGTGTCACGCAGACACTTGCAAGAGGCAGAGTGAATCTATGTTTGGGCAGCGAGCCTGGAAAAATGGAGGGTACTTGCCGAAAGGGAGTTGAAATTCCTGCAGAGTTTAATCATTTTGCATTTCTCCACGACTGGATGACCTCCTGGTCTTCTCCTTCCCGAGAATCTCCCTAAAGCTTGGGCACTTAGTCAGGTCTCGGGTGTGAACCATCTGGAAAGGAATGATTCTGAGAATAAACATCTTCTATCCCAAAGATGTGTCAGACTCTGAGTCAAGCGTTAGCCCTGGTCCCTCAACAACGTTAAGATTCTCCCAGGTGTGGAGAGAGGGAGAAAGATGCCATGGTGGATGATATGTGAGAATCAGGTGCAAAGGTCTGTGGGGTCCAGCCCATCATGCATAGGAGCATGTTTGGAGCAGAGCCTCCACGAAATGCATTTCAGTGGTGTTTGGTAAGCATTAAGAGACACAGGACTCTTTATGAAAAGAAAATACAGGAGACTCTCTAAACCTTTTCCACAAGACTCTCCCACTGGATAGCAGCAAATGAGCAAGCAGACAAGACTTAGGTTTTTACAAAAATTATAGTTGGGCAAATATTTGACCCTAGATGTCTCTGACTCCAAAAACATGTTTTGTTTTGTTTTTTAAACCACGAAATACTGTCACCAAATATATCAGAGTTTTTAAAACTTTTTTCACACAATAAGAAAATTTACATCATGATCCCTTACACACACATGCAAACACACACACACATCCTTACAAAGAAAAGCTTCTTAAAACTATACACTCTTTTACCATGTGTAAATAGATTGTTTATACTCTATCCTATTTCTTCTTTTTTTGATGCTGGTTTCAACCCACTTAATATATTTCACAATCCAATAATGGGTCAAAACCTATCTACATCAATTACACAAACTGCTTCAAGCAATTTATTTTGGAAATCATCTCTTAAATTTTCACGGGTTTATATTCCACACAAAATTTTCTTTTGCCCACTTCTTCCAAATCCTGCTCTAATACTTAATAACTGCATGATCTTGTGAAAATAACATCCTTTGTGCTCCAGTTCCATTGTCTATTAGGCATAATGGTAATCCTTAATTTGTAGTGTTGTTATGAGAACTAAGTAAGATAATATATGTAAGTTGAATGACCCATAATAAGTGTTTATAGGAAGATCACCTATCTCTTCTTATTGTTCCTGTATCATATTTTATTATTATTATGTTATTATTCTCATTATATTCATGGCAGCCCAGAGGTATAAGAGAAAGAGCACATATATAATGGAAATCTGTACGCACATATCTTTGATCCCAAGTTCTGACATTCACTAGCTGTCTGACCTTAAACAAATTACTAATCTCTCTCAGGATACTTGTTACTAAAGTGGATAGTGAAATATCTAACAAGGTGGAGGTGCTTCGAGGGTTAAATGAGACAGGGCATGGAAAGTGTCAGACACCTAGTAAGTGTTCAACACGTGCTCTTTCTCTGTGCAAGCTGCTGTCTTTCCTTTTTTACCTCTCTCCCTGCTCTGAAATCACCTTTCTCCCTCACACACACCTGTATATCCTTCCCAGCACCCTATTTAACCTAGCCACACACAGCAGGATGGTTTCTGGCTACAGTAATGATGTCTAAGTCATCCCAAACTCACTATGCCCTGCCGCATGTCAAAGCTGGTAAACGTAACACCACCATTGAGCCAGCCTTGAAGTGACAGCAAAGGTCTCATGAATTTCTAAGCTCACAGGACATAAAAAATATCATTTACTAGAATTCCAGGAGATGAGTAGTGTCAGCCTCACCTGACACAGCTACTCCTTGAAAGAAGCAATGAGACTCGGGGACAGGGCCACAAATCCTTGGTGACAGTGGATTATTGTATGGGGACGAAGTGAAGCTCGAAGAGAAGAACTAGTGAGATGGTGGAAATCAGGATCCAAACTCCAGAAAAGCTGTTAAACACCATGAAATTCCAGGTGTGATTGAATTAGTGTGTCTAAAAGAGAAGGTGTGGACGGTTCTGCTTCTATAAGAACGGTTACAGACTGGAGAAGATGAAGGAGAAATAACTAAATGTAATGTAGGATGCTGCTACAGAAAAAGGACAATAGTTGAAAAACTGGTGAAATTGGAATAAGGTCTGTACTTTAGTTAGTAGCATAGTATCAATTATAATTTCCTGGGTTTGATCATTTTACCATGATTGTTGAAGGTCTTAACATAAAAGGAAGGTTATTTTGGACCAGCTATACCATTGAGAACAGCTAGAAAAGCTGGAATAAATTATTGAGGTATAATTTTTTTTTTTTTTTTTGAGGAAGACTGGCCCTGAGCTAACCTCCGTGCCCATCTTCCTCTACTTTATATGTGGGACGCCTACCACAGCATGGCTTGACAAGCAGTGCCATGTCCGCACCCAGGATCTGAACCAGTGAACCCGGGGCTGCCGAATCAGAACGTGTGAACTTGACCACTGTGTCACTGGGCCGGCCCCCATTGAGGTATAATTTGAACGTAGCAAAATGCATAAATCTTAAGTATTGAGCTCAAAGTACTTTCATATATGTAATACATAAAATGTAATATCCGCCTACACACACAACCCAGATGAAGATATAGAATGCTTCCCTCACCCTCACCTCATGAATCTGTGGTGTTAGAAATCAAGAGAATGGTTACCTTTGGGGGGAAAGAATGGAATAGGGATTGGGAAAGGAAACTAGGGAGATTTGGGGGGCCCTGGTAATGTTCTTTTTCCTGATTCAGGTATTGGTTAGAGAGTTGAGTTCATTTTTTGATAATTCACTGAGTTTACACCTACGGTTTGTTCATTTTTCTGCATATACGTTATACTTCTGTTAAAATATTTCAAAACTCTGACTCGAACTGAGTCTGACTGAGGGAACTGAGAAATGGAAATCATTTTAAGGTCTTAAGTGTTCCTAGGCACTGGAATTTGTGTTTGGGCCATATTTTCCACAATTCCCCCAGGACATGGTGTCCCCAGGTGACACATGGGCTATAAGAGGATAGTTCATCTGCGTGGCTTCGACATTCCAAAGGAAAGGATGACCACTTTAATGGAATGGGGTTATCGTTTCAAAGGGGACTTAGTTCTTTTAAAATCAAGTATCAGAAATGTTTGATTCAATGGGAACTGAGCATAACAGATCAATTTTTAAAAAAAGAAGTTTTAATTAATTTAAAATTAAGAATTTATTAAAAATTTTTTAAACTAGATGAACCTTGAGAAAACACAAGAGGGCAGCATTTCATAGCTTTCTAAGTGAAGAATGCTGAATGAGCATTTTTAGTAAAGATACATAGGCTGAGAATGGACCTCAAAGACATTTTATTGAATGAGGAAACTAAAGTCCAAAGAGGTTATTAACTGAGTCCCTTTAAGTCCCCTTAAATCACAGGGGTCAGGATTGGCAAAACAAGGACCACAGCTTATGATTCCCAATTGTCAATTGAGTGTTTTTCCAAACCCCATACTGTCTCAAGTGGTCTTTCTGGATTAAAGATCTCTTGCTGCATCCTGAAAATGGATGACTTCTCACCAAAAGACCCATAGACAAGGTGTCCCTTTACTGTGGACACAGGTTAGGGCATAGGTGACTGACATCTGTTACTGAGAAGAGTAATTCAATTTAAGTAAAACATGAATCAACTTCCTGAACAGAAATATACTCCCAGTTTAATTCTGTGCTAATCTTCAACATAAGGAGCCCTTGAGGGAACAACGGTTAGATCATGACAGTTTTAAAAATATGGTTTGCAAATGTTAAAGCGGTACATTTTAATTTCGCCCTTGGATCACATTTTCTTGCATTCTCTCGCCTCTGAAGAGCTATTATCAAGCCTTGGTGAGGTAGATATAGTGTATTTACCCTCTTTAGAAAGACAATAAAATCAGGCTTTATGGTGAAAGAAGATAAAGGTTTGCTGTAGCTTTAACTATAGAGCCCATTACTACATCAAGGTTAGGCCTGGTGGATTAATTCCCAGAGTTCTTCACAGTATAAAAAGCCATCCTTTCTGCCCATGACGGCCAGAACGCAAGGTTTGCTGCTCCATGTTTAAAGGTGGCTACAATGTCAGGGAAATAAGACAAAAGCTCACCTCTTCTAACTAGAAGGATTGTGGGAAAAAGAAGGTGAATAGAAAGAGAGAAATTGGATGAAGCGCTCAGAGTGTGTGTCCTGATTTCCCTTCTCCAAGATAAAGCCTAAAATCTGGAGAAGAACGCCTACAGGAAGACAGATTTCTACCTTCCTTCTCAGTGAAGATGATGGAAAGTGATAGCCACGTCTTGGCAACCTGATGGTCAGCTGTGGTTAGTAGAAGGAGGCCTTGACTTTGAGCTTCTCCAGGCAGGTCTCTGTCCAAGGGTCCAGGAGTTCCTGAAGCTCCAGGAGACCTCGGAAGGTACCAGAGTGGAGAAACCTGCAGACCTACCCCATGGCCACTGTGGCAAAGGAGGCGGTTGCTCTGAGGCAGAGCCTGAGGGTGATGGGCAGGTCAGAGGGCTAGGTGGGAGATGTGGCAGAAACTCACGTGATCTGTAGGCTAGAAAGAGCCAAAGGGAAAGTAAGACAGGCAAGGAGGAACCCAGGCCCTGCCCAGGCAGAGAGAAAGCAGATTACAAGTTATAACAGCTACAGCCTGTTAAAGGCTGAAGATACTGAAATATCCTCCCATTTGGGCCAAACTCCTTTTTTAAGTGACAAGCAAGACAGCTTTGCTCCATCTCTTTCCCTAAGGGTGCATGTTAGCCCAGCTCTCCTTTGCTTTTTGATTCATTAATAATCCCTTTATGGCCTTATTCCTCTAGGGACCTTATACTAAGTCCCTGTGGTACTAAAGCAGAAAATAACTTGAATGGCATTGAACTTAAAAATCTCTCTTTGTTAATTCCCAACAGGTGTCTCAAGATTCTGCACCTCAAAACATTTTCACTCTTCAAGGGGCATGCCTTCCATATCTGGCATGCTGCCTGGGAGATCAAAGGAAGCCATTGGTCTCTCCAATATTGGCAGTCTTAGCCCAGAGAACCAGACGTCAGTCCTAACTCACGCAGCTAGGGATGTATCAAGCTTTCATGCTAACAGGACTCTCATTGGCCTGTCCATGGGTAACCTGGATCTTCTTTCACACGTTCCAACTCACCATAAATATGCAGCTAGACCTTTACTCTGAGACCCTCACCGTTGTGCTGAGGAACTTCAGTAGTGATAAGGATGCTCCAATCAGAAACAGAGTTCAAGGGACTGCAAAGAGCACCCCTTGTGAACCTCTCTGCCAGGCACTGGGACTGGGGATGGCTGTAGGTCTAAAGCTCTGGGGTAACTCCCTTCAGTGGTCTGGGCAAGAACTCAAGAGAATTGGTGAAGTCCTGTGGGAAGACAAGAGATTTAATGTTAATTAGTTGGATTTATGGATGGTAAGGGGACCACACCCCCCGGGGTCAAATCCCATCTCTGTCATTTACTGTGTAACTCTGGGAAAGTTGCTAAACCTCTCTGTACCTCAGCATTTTCAGCTGTAAAATGAGGACAATAATAACACCTACCTTAGAGGATTGTTGCAAGCAGTAAATGAGACAATCCGTGTAAAGTGTATGGTACCTGACTCAGAGAAAGGACAATAAATGTTACCTGTTATTGTTATTGGCTTAATGGTTTTAGATTGCTAAAAGAGACAGAGTTTAAATGGCTTCACAAATCAACACGTTTTCATACCCAGATTGTATTGATTAATACAAAATCATCTTTAATTTATTCACTGGTATAGATTCTAAACCCTAACCTAGAAATAGCCACACTTTGATATACTTTATATGATTCCTTCTACCCTGGTCTCCAGGAAGAATTATCACCATGTTCCTGGGTAAATTGCCTGAGTAAGACTGTACTTATGACAAGACTGGAGCAGCAAGTGAAAGAAACATTGAATGGCAGATTGTGACCTTCAGAAAATGTGGAGGCGTAGCTCTCGCCAGCTTCTGACCCTTTCAATAGGGGATGATAAACGCGTGGGTTGAGGGGAGCATTGGGCCTGCAGAGGTGTTTGCTTTGTTAGGGCAGTGGTTTTGTTCTATTTTGTTCTGAAACAAACAATGATGTGAACTGAATGCTTTCGAAGGAACATTCGTTCTACACTAAGCATCGCCCCAGTGCTCATTCTTGTCTTAGTCCCTGTCTCTCCACATATGTCTGTTGTCCACCTGTCATTTAGGCATTTTGAGGTTAGCACGTCTTCAGAAAACAGAAGGACCAGGACTCTATGGACCGGGACCCAACTGAGTTTCTGTCGCTGGTCTTCTCATTGCAGAAAGACGTCATGCATCCTCTCTCACAAACACAGATTCATACACAACCACCACCACCAACTCCCAGACCTGCCCTTCTCTCTCTTCCTTCTTCACAGTTCACTTTTACCTCGCCATCAGCGTGTAGGGTTTCGTTCAGCAGAAGAGAGGAGGTGCCATTAATCTTTTCAATGTTTCTCACCTTTGTAATAGCTAAAACAAATGATTTGCTTCTTTTCACAGTTTTCAAACTATGTGACTCTTGGCTCGGAATTGTCCTAAGTAAACAAGGTGACAGGCAGATCCAAGTCTTTAGGCATCTTCTGACTCATTGGGAAGCTATAAGCACTAAGACAACCCCAAGCTTTGGTCTGGGTGGGAGAAGCTTCCAGATTTTAAGACTTCTTTTCTTGCTTCCATGTTTTTCGTCTCGAGCAGGAGCTCTCAGCGACACCGTTTTTAATTCCTGGCCGCAAGGTATCCTAAGTCAGGTTAAGTTCCCTGAAACAGAACTGTTATATTCACCGAGAAGTTAGACATTTATTCTATCTTTACACATCTGTGTTCAACCACATAGTCCCAGTTTAAGAATTCCATTACTGCACCGTCTCAAAGATTGTCATTTGTTTCTTGTTTGGGTTTTTTATTTTTGTTGTTGTTGTTGTTTTCTCTTCAACTAGAAACAGTGAAATACCTGAAAGAGTAGACACAGGAGCAGACAGACGAGCAGACTGGTCTATATAAGGGTAACAGCTTCGTCTCTTATCAGCGATGCCACTTTGGCGGTGGCCCCATCACAGTTTCACAAAGACTCATTGCCTTCCTGTGGAAATATAGTCAAGTAATATTTTTGAGTCCATCACTCTGTGCTAAGAGCCTTGGTTACCTGGTAGAGCCAAAGGGAAAAAGCCCTACGAGGCACATTCTGCACGGGAGACTGCTTATCTGGTCAATGCCACCATGTTGCCCAACTCCAGGGGTGCCATTCCTCAAAGTTTGTGTGAACGTGTCCCCAGTCATGCATTATGCAACTAACATGGCCTGTATGCGTTGGCCGTGAAGAGCACTACTCAGTACCTGCATATATCTATTTTAAATAAGTAAGATCTGTTCATTTCATATATTTATTTATAATAATTCCTAGAGGATTTCTCTAACTCAGGAGTTTATGAAACAACAATAGAATTTGTTGAGACAGACTTACTGATAAAAGCTAATGATTTTCAGCAGTTCCTTGGTGAGGAGTAATTGGTATTCTCCAGCAGAATACCATTGCATAGTAACTGGAGTTTGAGCTGTATAATTAATTGTGTAGTAAAGTGTAAATAATTCTCCTTCTAGAGTGTGGGTTCAGACTATCCCAACAAATTCTATTGTTCATAAAGTCTGAGGTACTGAGGGTTTCCTGACAATTCAACCCATGCCATCCATTTTCTTAGGGATGGCTTTTCTTTGTTTGCTAAATATTGCAACCTGACCCAGGGCTTCTGCTCAGTTTAATCACTTGGGGTTTGCACCTGTTCTTCCGGATCAATAATCTACTCCTGCTGTATCAATGGATGTGATTAGAGTTTGCTTCCTTTGGTGAGAAGAGAGCCTTGCTAATTGTGTTAAAATAAAGCAAGATTCTGATTTGTTTTGTTTTCCCTTTGAGCAGAAACATGGACACTATAACATTTCTTGTGTAAAACCAGTAAAATAATCTCTGATTGGTTAAAATCAGGGCTTACTATTAACTGTTTAAGTTCAAATTGTATATAAGCTGGTGTTTTTGAAGTTTATGATTGCAATCCACAGGTGAGTTTCAAATCAACTTATTGGACTGTGACTAGCATCAAAAAAAATGAAATAGAATAGAATAGGGTAGGATAGAATAGAACTCAATCGAATTGAAAAGACAACGTATCAGAATGCATACAGAATACCCATAGTATGGGTACCTGTATCAGGATTCTCCAGAGTAACAGAACCAGTAGGATGTGTATATATACACAAAGAAAATTATTGTAAGGAACTGGCTCATATGATTATGTGGCTAGCAAGAGCAAAATCTGCAGGGTGGGCTAGCAGATTGGAGACCCAGGAAGAGACACTGTTGCATTTCAAGTCCAAAGGCCATCTGTTGACAGAATTCCCTCTTGCTCAGGGATAGTCAATCTTCTGTTCTAGTTAGACATTAGACTGGATGAGGCCCACCCACATTATGGAAGGCAATCTGTTTTACTCAAAGTCCACTGATTTAAATGTAAATCTCACCCAAAAACATCCTCAAAGAAACATCCAGAATAATGTTTGAACAAATATATGGGCACTGTGGCCCAGCCAAGTTGACACATAAAATTAACTATCACAGTACATATTTGTGATAGTCATTCGTGCTGTTCACCAGCTATTTTTGTTTTTTTTCCCAAGGAACGTGGTAAAATTGCATTTCCCCACCCTCTTGAAATTTGGTGTAGCCAAATGACTTGGTCAAAGTAATGTGAGCAAAAGTGACATGTGTCATTGCAGTGGAAGTTTTAAGTGCCAGTATGGGATTCACCATGATCTCTTTCCCTCTGCCACCAAGACTGGTGAACTTTGAGATGGAAGCTGCCATCAGCCTGAGTCATAGAATGAGGACAAAGTGGAGCAGGATCCCCAGTCATCTCATAATGCACATGACATGAGCCAGAACAAAATCTTTGTTGCTTTAAGATTTTGGGGTTGCTTATTACTGCAGCATAACCTAGTGGATCTGACCATTCCAGTATGCTTTGTAAAATTACGTTTCAGTTATATATGTGTGTGTGTACTGAGCCACAATGCAAAATTAATCTCTTACTGTGTGCTATAATTAAGAAGTTTTGGGGGCTGGCCTGCCCGGTGGCACAGCAGTTAAGATCCCACGTTCTGCTTCGGCGGCCCAGGGTTCTCCGGTTCGGATCCCTGGTGTGGACATGGCACCGCTTGGCAAGCCATGCTGTGGCAGGAGTCCCACATATAAAGTAGAGGAAGATAGGCACGGATGTTAGCTCAGGGCCAGTCTTCCTCAGCAAACAGAGGAGGATTGGCAGCAGATGTTAGCTCAGGGCTAATCTTCCTCAAAACAAACAAAAAAAAAGAAGTTTGATAGCCAATGATACAGATTGTAGTTTTACCTTATATCACTTATCAGTAAAAAGATTAGAACGGGAAGGCCTCTTGGAAATTGTCTAATTCAGTGCTGTTATTTTAGAGATGAGGATAGTGAGGCCAAAAGAGCTCGAGTATTTTCTCTGAGGTCACAGAGTAAAAGAGGACTAGGTCTCAAACACGTATTAGACTTCAAGTCAATGGTTTACTATAAACCCATACTTTGCGGATAACCTTATGAAAGTGCTTTGAAAACTACAAAACCTCAGAAAAATGCAAAGTAATGACATTATCACAAGAGGGAGTAGAAGGAGGTGGTTAAAGGTCTAGGCTTTGTTAAACCTGGTTTAAAATGCTGCCTCTGCCACTTAGGAGCTGTGTGACCTTGGGGACATTATTTAACATCTTTGAAGCTGCTTCCTGATTTGTAAAATGAGGATAATCTTTTTTATCTCATATTTTCCCAATGAGTAAATGAGATCATGAACGTCAAGTTCTTAGCACGATGCCTGGCCTATTATAAGTGCTAGCAAATTATCTGTAGTAAATATAATACCAAAGAATTTGATTAAAAAAAGAAAAATAGAAAGGTACTCCTGGGCTGTTAGAAATGATAATAGCGGTTACTCTTAGTGATGGGAAGAAAGCATGTGGGATGTCTCTTGATTTTGATGCTGGTTATATAGGTGTGGTCATTTTATAAAAAGTCATCAAGTTGTCCACTTATGATCAATGCACTTTTCCGTATTTATGTTACATGTTATCAGGGGTAGGTTATCTGGAAGCAGACTCTAAGATGGAGATTTGTATTCAAGAAGTTTATCGGGGTAAGTGCTCTCAGGAACAGTACCTGTGAGAAAGTCAAGGCATGATTTAGCAGAGAGAGCAGGCGACTGGGAAGCAGTTGAAACAAAGGCCTTGACGAATCCTACAGGGAGCTCTGGAGGTAGGACGACCTTTTAGAGTCATCCAAATTGGAGCGAAGGGGTCAGGCCTTTATGCGTCCAAGGTGACCACATATGCTCTTTTGAGAAGTGGCTCTTCAAGTCTTTGTGCACTTTCTGTTCAGCAAGTTGGTCCCTTCTTTAAAGATTTGGCCTGTCCCCAGGGAAGGGGACATGACCTTGGATAAGGCAGCTCTCTCTTTTTCTTTTTACCTTTAAAAAATTGTTTTCAGGGAGAACATTTAAATTTTACTCTCTTAGTAAATTTGAATTATATAACACGGTGGTATCAGCTACAGTCACCAGGTTATACATTCGATCCTCAGACCTTATTCATCTTATAACTGAAAGTTTGTACCCTTTTACCAACCTCTCCCTATTTACCCCACCTCCACCCCCTGGTAACCACTCTTCTACTCTCTGTTTCTGCAAGTTTGACTTCTTTTCTTTTTTTCACTTTCCACATATGAGTGATACCATGCAGTATTCGTCTCTGTCTAGCTTATTTCCCTTAGTATAATGCTCTCCAGTTTCGTTTATCTTGTCGCAAATGGCAAGATTTTCTTCTTTTTTTAAGGCTGAATGCTATTCCTTTGTGTCTATATACCACATTGTCTTGATCCATCCATCTGTTGACGGCCACTTTGGCTGTTTCCACATCTTAGCTATTGTGAAGAACATGAGGCAGATCTCTTTAGCAGAGGACGTGTACTGGAGACAGGCTCAGCCAAGAGCTATTGGCCAGCAGGCTGGTGAATGAGTGCCTCAGTCTGGAAGGGGACCACAGCAACCTCTATATGCAGAATTAAAAGTTAAAAAAGAAGTATTCTGTCTTGAACAAGGAGAGACTAGAAGCATTTAAAAGAACAAATGAACAAAATAGGATGGGAAATATGGACAGTGACCACGGACTAGCAATGAAATGATTATATCAACTACCAGTAATTTGTTTTATTAACCTGAACTCTGGGCCAGAGTGGGCTATGATATATTTCATTAGCTACTTATCCTGAGCCAGATGTTAATGTTTGTTTATTCACATCCTGTTTAGTTCCAAGAAGAATTTCCTGTGACTTGTCCAGTTACAGCCCAGCAAGAGAGAATTTACCTATTAATAAATAGCCTGTTGTAGAATCTCCCATTTATAATGTGGAGCTCCAACGAATGGTAACAGCTTCCAGAATTTTCAGCCTTGCTGGCTGTTTCCAGAGGGCAGAGCTTGCAGGCGACATTCCTGCTGTTTAGCACTGTGTCAAGGATAGCCCCATCTGCTCCAAAAGGGCTTTGGTTGAGTTGTTGGTTATTTATGAGAGTTAAGGCTGCAGTTTTCTGGAAGGCACAGATGGCTTTGAGGTTGGAGAGCTCTCTGCAGTAAACACTGTGTTCCCTGTAGTGGCAAGGGGCCCATTGCGAAATCACATTCCGCTGGGCCTCGCTCTCCACCCTGCCACTGGGCTGAGTCGCTTCTTTGGGTGGGAGCCCACAGTCACCGAGCCAGCCTTCCACACATTGATCCACTCCTTTTTCTCTGAGGGAAGGGCTGCCCTGGGCACAAGAAGACTGCTGGTGAGTTTTAGCCACCAAGATATCCTCTGCAAGGTGGAGAGGATCCTACCAGGATGACAGAAGGTAGCATCTCTCTCTGTTCCAAGTTGCATCATAAGTGGTTGTGCTTTCCAACAGTAGGGCTGAAACAGGAGCCAGCGGTGGCAGACCCGGGAGATGGACCAAGCTGGGATGGAAGGGACGTCTGCCTCTAACAATCCTCTTTCTCAAAACTTTTCTGTGGAGTCCTTGCTTTCCTTTCTGTTCCCCAACTCCCCGTTTAAAACTTGAGGTGCCCAGTGCCCTTATGGCTCTGCCAATGGCTTTTCAGGGTAAGTTCACTTCACCTGAGAAGTCTAGAGGTTCATAGGAACACCGAGTCCTGGTCCTCACATGTCTCTAATGGACTTTGTTAAAGTGCATTGCAAAGGGTTTCCAGGGTTGCAGAGTTCATAGTTTAGCCCATTTGCCAGGTAGCTCCAGCATTCTGACAGCTGTGTTTTATCTAACAGCTGTGTTTTATGTACACATACGGCCAGTGGACTTGGCAGCAGACACTCTATGAAAGCCTGTCATGGTGGATATGTATGGTTTTGTCTCCTAGAATTCTCTTCTCTTTGGGCGAAATGCTGCTTCAGACTATTGGGACTATTGAGTCCCTGTATCTTCAACTCAGGAAGGGCATATGACCCAAGGTGAACCAATGGCAGGAATCCACCATTTTGTTCACAAAGATCTCTTCAGGGATGGTCATTTGACACATGCCAGACTACTTGGAATTCTGGGACAGGATGTTTCCTACTGGAGCAGATGGAAGAGCACCCTTTCTTGTCTGATTATTAAGCTGTAAGAATTTGAGCCTGGACCTTCTCGCAGCTGTATTCCTTGCTACATAAGCTTATGTGAATAAAGCCCACACAAGAGAAGTAGAAAGTAGACAAAAGTAACAGCTACCCAGAGAGAGAGAAATCCCTGGTAGCCGTTTAGGATTTATTCATCCTTATTTCCTAACGCTAGAAGGAGCAGACATCCCAGTTTGTCCAAGGCAGTCCCAGTTCACGCCTATTGTCCAAGCTTAATCATTAACAGCTCCCTCTTTCAGTCTCACGAGTGTTCCAGGTGGATGATAAAAATAAAGCAATAAAGTCTTGCTTCCCCCTTAAATTAGTTCAAGCTGGTTTTCTGTCACTTGCAACCAAAAAACATTCTGCCTGCTCTACCACTCTTTTCTAAATTAATCAGGAAGACTTTCCCTAGTACAACTCGTGAATCTGATTGCTTCCACTTGCTTGAACTCTTTGGCAGATCCCTGATTCTATTTCTGGTTTTGGTCTCCACTTGCTCTGTGGAATTGACACTTCTAGCTCTTCCAAGCTTACCCAACCTTCTTGTCCTGATCTTGGATCGCCTCACTCCAGACTTTACTAAAGGTCAGCATAGCCCACAGATTTCATCAGAAGGTTCTGGGACCAGGCTTAGAGAAGGAAAGAGCCAGGGTAGGTCTAGGGGGCCACCGGGATTAATGAACTTCAACCGTTCTTCCCATCCTTGCATTATTCTGCTCAAAATTCAAAATCCTGGAAGAGTGTTGCTTTAACTTGTGTTTAGGGCCCATTTTTTCACTAAGAGAGACTAGGGCACTACGATAGACATCTTATCATAACTGTACAACAGGAGAGAGGCAATTCACCCCAAAAATACAGATGTGGTTGGCAAAAAAATGGGAATGGGTGCCGGGAGACTAAAAACATTCAACAGCGTGTATTTAATAATGCTATTCAGCACTTTTGCCAGTTGTTTGTGTGTCTATACCAATGAGAGCTGAGTGAGCTCTTAAAATATATATGACTGGTGCTCAGAAAAATTGGAGATGAGGTGGTTGGTCCTTCTAGAAAAGTCATGAATCTCAAATCTGATCACCCTAAGTGATAATGCTGGTAGTCTGTATACATAGTGCATTTCTATATTCCATGATCATGACACAGAAGTTTTGCCGGGTATTTGTAGGGATTTTGGGGGAGTTTCCTGTTGTACCCAATCTCTTGCCTCAAGTCTACCCTGCTGGGCTGTCCATCAGGGTTGTTCCAACCCTACATTAAAGCCAGCTTCCAACCCCTCCCACAACTCAGTCTCCAGCTTGAGCCCCCCCTCCTGATTCCATCACTCTGCACTTCTGCCTTTTCCCCCTCTTTTGACTTCTCGCCTTGTCATTTGCTCTCCTCCTTACGGCCATCTCACCATTCTGAACTTCCAGCACTGCCTCTCTAGCCTTGCATTTTGGTTCTCTCTTTTCCCACCATCCTTCACCTATAGAAGCCCTTGGCTAACACATCATTCAATTTAGTTTGGCCCCGAAGATCTTATTGCTTGTCACCGACTCTTGCAGGAGGGACCTCCACTGGTTCATTCCCAAACTGATGAAGGCTGTAGTGAAGAAAAGTACTGGTCCTAGAGTCAGACTCGCCTGATTCATATCCCAGCTCTGCCAGGTTTGTCAATGTGCAAACCTGGGGCTTAACTTCCCAGCAGAATGATGCCCAGTCACTTTCCCAAAATGCCACACACAATTTTGCAGATTTGTTTCATGTGTGAATCTTTACTTCTGCCTTATTTGGTAATTAGTTATTTGTTTTCAAATAACTAATTTAAATCATATTTGTTTCCTTCTCTTCAACACCATTGCATTAGTCAGGATAAGGTCAGCTATGTGTGCTACCATAACAAATAAGCCCCCCAAATCTCAGTAGTTTAAACAATAAAAGTTTGTTTTCTGCTCACACTGTAGCCTGACGTGAGTCAGGGCGCTCTCCTCCACAGAGGACTCAGGCATCCAGGCTCCTCCTGTCATGTGGCTGCTCCACTGCAGAATCTTTCTCTTCTAGGCCCACCTAAGGGGGAGAGAAGGAGTGTAAGATTTCACAGGCTATTATATAGCCAGCCTCAGAAGTGGTATACACAACGTCTACTCACATATCATTGGCCAGAGCTGAGTCACATTGTCTCATCCAGATGCAAAGGGGACTGGAAAATGGAGACTTCCTATGTGCTCAGGAGGACTAAGCAGGATTGGTGAGCAACCGTCTAGTCAGTCTACCACAACCACAGTTCCCAGTTGGGGTGTGCCAAAAATGAAACTGCATAATATTATATGCTTACTATAATAAGTATAATGATATTAAGCACTTATATGCCAAGCATATAATAAGGTCTTGATGTGGGTTATGTCATTTAATTAAATTCTCACAAGAGGGGCCGGCTCAGTGGTGCAGCTGTTAAGTGTACACATTCCGCTTCAGTGGCCCAAGGTTGGCAGGTTTGGATCCAGGGTGCGGACATGGCATCGTTGGTCAAGCCATGCTGTGGTAGGCGTCCCACATATAAAGTAGAGAAAGATGGGCATGGATGTTAGCTCAGGGCTAGTCTTTCTCAAAAAAAAAAAAAAAAAAAGAACAACTGTGTAAATATGTTAATATGAAGCAGGTGACTATAAGGGCATAAAGATAAGTCTGCTTGAATTCTGTAATTTAATCTAACTGAGTTTGATTCACAAATACGTCGTCTGGCTGATATGGAATAGAAGGAAGTTCTGAATGACGCTGCTGATCACAAAAGATCTTGTGCTCCACTTCCGGCTTTAGTTTTGCCTCCTAACACACTTTTGCCTTGAACAAATTACGACTTTTGGTTCCATCCCCTATTTCAGGTCCTAAATAGCAAGATATCTTTCTGTTGCTTGGGTGCTGATCTATTGCTTGTTTGTCATCTTACATGGACTCACCAACAGCTATAGCCTCTCCACATGGATTCTCCAGTGCTTCTCCCACTGCACAGCTTTATACCTACACTCGTGTGTATGTTTGCCGCCTCCCAGCCAGCACCCTAGAGATAGGGTTCAGCATTCAGTAAGTGCTAGACGAGGCTGCTAGAAGCTGATAAGGAGAAATAACATATTTTAAGTCAAAATAGGGAAGGAAAGAGTAAGAGAGAGGAAAAGTCAGTTGGTGGTTAAGAGAACAAAAAGCAAGGAGGATCAAAAGGAAATAGCCTTGCGCTCTAACTTGTAGTCAGCATAAATTTTTTAAAAAGGAAGGTTTACTTGAACTTAGCTAGAGTCTAGACCCTCACTAGAAAGAAACTTTTTGCCAAGCAAGGAGAATATTGAAGGAAAAGCTGTGCGAACACTGCTTTTATTTTTTGCAGTAGAAATCCCTTTGGGGTGGCAGAGGTTAGGAATGGGGTAACACTCCAGCAGGCAAATGAGAGGCAATCTGTGTTCATACAAGGGGTGGTCTCAGCCCTTACAGAACCCTCTGATTGTCTGACCCGGCAGACTTGCTGGACAAACCAATGCATGCTTTGTTTCTGGACTTGCTCTTTTTCATATGAAGAGGTTTACATCATCCAAAGGCATCCATGATGTAGTTGATGCGAACAGAAACAATTTCCAAGGAGCAAGAAGAGGGTACTTCAGCCCATAGTTGAACATGGCTAATGGGGGATGTGTACATTCTGCTCCCTCTTCATACAGCTGGGACCCGAAGTCAGGAAGCCCCCTAACAATTATGTGCATTGTGTTAAGCAACCATAAATATGCATAGCCATTAAGCTTTCTCGTTGTGGACACTAATGATCTTGATTGTTAACAGCCACTTTCTCTCTTGATAGAACTCTGCCATAGTCAGTAACTTAGGTGGATATTGAAGCAGCCTTCAAGGGCCAGATGATATGTTCCCGTTTCTAAGTGAAACCTCCAGCACATTCTTTTTGACTTCTAATTCATGTAAGAAAAGCACAGCACATCCAAGAAGGAAGAATTTGTCAGGATAAACCACAGAAGCCACTCTTACAGCCTGCATTCAGATGAAAGCTTCTTTTCCTTCAAATTTGCTTGTATGAATGCGTACATGCATGTGTGCAGGCATAAATGCAAAGTCCAACTATATCACAGAGTCCTCGTCTTACGACCAGTTGTTCTGCATAATGGAGGTTGTAGGGGAGATAGAAGACAAAAAAAGTAAGTAGACTTAAGGAAACATTGAGACATGCTTTAGAAAGCGGTTACCTGCATTGGAAAGTGGTTACTTGCAACAATGTGTAACACAATAATGTTGACAAAGTAAACACTTAATGTATACAAAACTCTTAGCATGTGTGTGGCACATAATGGACTTTCAATAACTATCAATATTATCACTGAGAAACTCTTTCTAGAAGCCTGGAGTCCTGGGGATTAGCCTTGATTCCTTTTATGGTGGGCTTGTGATCTTAAATCTGTCCTTCTGAAAGGAGATCCCTGTGCTTCTCCTTCGACCTTGCTGTAAACTCACTTTCTTCTCTAAGCTCTAAGAAAGATGCCAGATTGAAGGTTTCCTGTGCTCCAGCAGATGTCAGTCTGGCTTTACTGGAGAACCTAAGGAAACTGAAGATACACACAAGCCTACTTTCAGGAACTAATGAAAGGGAGGGTGGAGTGCCTTTCACAGGCCATCTAAGAAAGGAGGCAGGAGAGAGGAGGCATCATCAAGACTTCTACTCTAGGCTCACTTCCGTTTCAGGAAAGTATATTACAAATTTGAAGAGATTTTTACAAACCCATACTTTTATTTAACAAACATTAATTGAGAAGTTACTGTGTGCTGCGTACCTTATCAGATCCTGGAGATATAAGATACATTGATGTAGTTCCTATTCTCTGAGTTCCCAGGCTTGCCAAGTTACATTTTGGTTTCCCACATATAGTGATTAGGATTTAACACAGCAATAGGAGTCATCTATTATTACGTGTTGACTGAATGAAATGAAATATATGTGTGAAAACAGAAGTGTCTGGGTGTTTGCTTCCAGAAAAGCATCTAAGAAGGAAGCTGAGGAAATAGCCACCGCACCCTCAGTTTTGGACTGAGGGAAACCTATAGAATGAACCAAATGAGAGGTAGTGATGTTGAGAAGGAAGAGGAAAACAGGGGGAATCCCTGACGTCTGCAGGAGGAAAGCAAGGATGTAATGGCAGCCACCAGGGAGGAGGAATGAGTCCTCCATCATCGCTGCTCAGGAAGGGGCCAGGTGTGGTCCTCCACAGCAATACCAAGAAAGTAGAGTGCTCTCAAGGAGCAAGTTCTGGTTCTAGATGGTTCTCTGCCACCATGTGCATGTATGATCTTGTGTTATTGGGCAGATCTGGTGGCCATGGGAGACAGATACCATCAGTAGTCAGAGTGACGGGGTTCCAACACTGGCCCCTCCACTCGTCCTGTATGGGACCTTGTACACTGACTTAACCTCCCTAGAGAGCTGAGTTCCTTGCCTGTAAAATGAGGATTTTACAAGAACCTACCTCATAGAATTGTGTGAGGATTAAATGAGATCATCCATAGAAAACATTTATCAGAGTAGCTGGCATATATTTAGACTGCAATAAATATTAGCTGTTATTGTTATTATTAGTTTCTCTAAGACTGTTTCTCCATGCATAAAATGACAGAGTAAACCAGCAAGCTTACAAGGTCTCTCACAGATAAAAAAAAAGAGAGAGAGAGACTCTGATTTCATATTTTTGAAGATAGGAGTGAGTGGAGAACGAGTGAGCCGATTCTCTTGAGAAGAAGGAGAGCAAAGAATGTCGATGGGAACAGAAAGTACATAGACAGGTAGATGAGTGGATTATGGTGTGCTTGTGATAAGAAGCAATATGTACTTTAAAAGTAAGATGGTATACCACTTTCTCCCATTCCATTTCAACTAGGGAAAGCACGAGGAATAGTTTTTCACATCTGATGTAGCTCAGACTGGCTGAAAGAAAATTTGAAAAAACAGGAGTTCTTTGTCTAACGCAGACTGGCTGGTCTGACATTTGTGGACTCGGATCTTTCTTAGAACTCGTAGCACTTGTTGCCCTCCCTTTCTGTTGTTAGACATCAGACCTGGGAGTCTCCTTGCCTAATAATTAACTAACCTTCATGTTCCCATGTCACACGGTCCATAGGTTTTGCAGGTTCAAGAGTAAGAGCAAATATTCTACTTCATCTTTCATGGTGGCAGAAACATCCAGATCTTTTTAAATCTGGGCTTCTCTCACAGTTTTTGTTACATTCACATATACATTTTCAAAGTTGAGGTGACAGAACAAATGTCCTTCCTCTCTCTTCCTCTCTCTTCCTCACTGTCCTATCCATCCCACATCCCATCCACTTGGACTGGACCCCAAGAGGTGTCACCAGCCACCTTGGTAAAGCTCGTATTACGAATCGGCCTTTGTGGACCCAGGCATTTGAGACTTTAGGAAGAAATGAGTTTAATATTTAACCCCAAGGCAGCAAAGGGGATTTAGAATAAGATATGGAGGCCAAGAGAGAAAGTCTCATAGGCAGAATGACAGGCAGAGGAAAATAGAGTCGTCAAATCCCGGATGTAATAACTTGAGACACTTCAGCCAAGTTCTTTACAGAACACTCCTTTATTTTGTTCAGAACATTCGTCAGATCCATGAGGCAAGCAGCAGCCTGTGCCTCCACTCTCCGCCTGCAGAAAGCTTGTGCTGACAGAAGTGCAGGGTGGTGGTTTTGCTTACGTAATTCCAGCACGAATCTCCTACACCACTAGACTTAGGAAGCTGCCCACAAAAGACAAATAGAATGATGTCTCAATTACGGTGTGTTCAGGAAAGAACCCGCTTTATAATCAAGACTAAGTTTCCAATACACCCTGAGAAACAGTATTTGCCATGGGATGGAAAGCACAACAATTGATTACTTTTATTGTCTTAACAGGCTGTAAAACTGCCAGGAGCCTGATCAGGTAGTAAATAGATAATATTTTTCACTTTTGTGAAATTATTTTATATGAAATATTGAGTCTTAAAGATTATGTTTGGTAAGTAATTTACATGCAATGTTTAGTTTCAAAAGCTAGGTAACTGAATAAGATAAGGCTCCAATGCAAAATTATTTTTGCTCTCTCTTGACTTACCTCCACTAATCCAGAGCTATGTTTTCTGTTAACCTGTTGTCGACACAAATAATCCATAACCAACCTATAAATCAAAATCAGGGTGAGTTTACTATGAACCAAAGTGAGGATTATAACCTGGGAAGGCCTTAGAAGGCGTTCCAGAGAAGCATGGGTTTCAGTATAGTCTTATATCTTTTTAGAACAAAGAAGATACATTAAACACACCCAGGATACATGTTCAAAGAGGTATTCAGTTGTAAATTAGCAGGTCAACATGCCCTTGATGCCAGGAAAGGGAGTAATCCAGGTGTTACCAATAGGGTGTTGTTACCAATAGGGCGTAGGAGGGGAAGTCTGCATTCTTTATCTCAAGAGAGATTCCTTACTTCAATGGATAAGCAGATGTATAATGTATGTTTGATAGGCCATAAATCATGCTTTCTAGTTCAAGCCGAATCAGTTTTGTACTCGAATAGCTACCCCATATACCTCAATATGTGAAAATCTCTTGTTACTGTGAATCTTTTTGCTCCTCAGTACCTGAAGAATATGGTGAAAGTGACAGCATGGGTGATTTCTTTTAATGTAGTCAACTGAATATAGAGTTGATCATATATATTTTTCTAAACCTTCGACTATCTAGTCTTATGAAAATTAAAACAATTAAAATATATATTGTCAGTGATGAAGATATATATGCGTACACAATATGTGTAGACAATCCTATGGATTAGTGTGGGTCTTCCAAGGTGACAGATAATTAGCATGTTATAGTAATAAAAACAATAATAATCGCTATCATTGGTTATTCTTGGAGCACTTACTATGTACCAGGCACTGTACTAAGAATCTTAAATGTATTAGCTCATTAATCTTCATAGCAGCCTTGTGAGATTATTATACCATTTAAAAATAAGAAAACCAAGGCACAGAAAGACATGCTGAAAAGAGCATTGACTGAGCATTTCTGGGGCCTGGGTTCCAGTTTCAGGTGTATGTTAGTTGGCATGAGTTTGGGAGCAAGTCATAACTTCTCCAGGGTGCCTTTTCTTTTGTGTTTAGTGGCCATAACAACAAGAGAAACATCCAATTATTATTATTTATTGTGGTCAAGCAGAAGGGTAAGCATTTTACGTGCATTATTGTTACCCAACCAGGTTCATTTTGCCCACTGCACGATTATGCCAATTACTGAGATGATGAGTTTGCAGCAGAGAAAGGGTTTAATTCACAAGGCAGACAAGTGAGGAGACAGGAAAACCAATCTCTAAGCCATCTCCCCGAAAAATGGGGATTAGAGACATTTATGAGATAAAGGGGTGGCATGGTCTGAAGTGTGGGAATAGATGACTGGAGGTAAGGAAAAGGGAAGTAATTGACGATCTGCACAAGCGCAGTCAAGCTTCATGGCTCTCCATAGGATCCATGTTCACAAAATGGAGGCGTTAACATGATCTGAGGGTGGAATTTTCAGCTCCTTGACGTCAAAGGGTCGAGTATTGGTCATATGCACAGACGCAGTTGATGAGTCGGTGGTCTTAACCAGCCTGAACTGGACAAGGAGTCAACTCTCAGTTCCTGAAAAACTTAAGCACCCTGCCTGTTTCCACAGTGACCCAAGCATCAGAGATGTTATCTATAGGGTGGGCTTTACTAAGGCGTTAGCTAAATCCTTTCGCAAACGGACAACTGAGTATGGTTAAAGCAACTTGGCCCCCAGTTTCATTATCTTCTTTAATCTTCACAGTCAAATGAGGTAGGTGCTGTTATCCTTCTTTTACAGATAAGGAAGTCGATGCCTAGAGAGGCTGAGTAACCGGATGTTTTCCTAAGTGCTAGAGTTGGAATCTGAATCCAGGTCTCTATGACTCCAGAGCCCTAGCTTTTAACCCCTATGACCTTTCCAGCTTTGGTACCTTTAGACTTGCTGTTTCCTTTACGTACAATACTGCAAAATTTCTCTAAGGCTAGTTCAATCCCATCCTTTACACATTAACTGAAAACATCAAGTTTACAGAGCCTTTGCTCAGGGCTCTTGCATTGCATAACTCCAGGGGTGCTGCTCACATAGGCTGTAACGTGAATGGGGCCTCACTGGAACTGAGTAACGTGGCAGCTCTCTTTCCACTGACTAGCCCATGAAATCCTGCTCATTCTCTATCACCCCATCTGATTTCATTTACTTCTTAGCACTTACCCCTATCTAAAATGAACTATTTACATAACTTATTTATTTTCTGTGTCCCTGCGATTCCGTGACTCATAATAAGAAAAATAGATTTGGTCTTTGTCCCAGTTTCTGGCACGGAGCTCATAAAATCCTTGGAATTTCCTCAGTGATGAGTGCAATAAAGGTGTCTTTTGTTATGTTAATGATGTGACTTTGGGAACACAACTAAGGAGGAGGGTTGGCTGCCAGGAGAACCAACCTTGTGATTAGAGGGTTGGAAATTTCAGTCCTACCCGCCTCATCTCTGGGGAGGGGAGAGGGGCTGAGATTTAATAGATTGCCAGTGGCCAATGATTTAATCAGTCGTGGCTATGTAATGAGGCCTCCATAAAACCCCAAAAGGACAGGGTTGGGAGAGCTTCTGGATTGGTGAACATGTGGAGATTTGGGGAAAGTGATGTGCTCCAAGAGGGCATGGAAGCTCTGCACCCTTTTCCCACACCTTGTCCTATGAATCTCTTCCACCTGGCCATTCCTGAGTTACATCCTCTTATAACAAGCCAATAATCTAGTAAGTAAAATGTTTCTCTGAGTTCTGTGAGGCACTCCAGCAAATTAATCTAACCCAAAGAGGGGGTCATGGGAACCTCTGATTTATAGCCATGCAGTCAGAAGCATAGGTCATAACCTGAGCTCGTGATTCCCAGCTGAAGTGGAGGTGGGGCAGTTTTGTAGGACTGAACACTTACCCTGTGGAATCTGATGCTATCTCCGGGTAGCCATATGATCTAGCTATTCCACTGCTGGGTATTTATCCAACTTACACGAAAACACAAATGCATAAATACATGCACCCCCCAACACTGCAGTTGGGTACAGAACCCTTTTTTGTCCTCCAAGAATATATAAACTTCAAAAGGATAGGGACCTTTCTTATTTACTGTCGTTTGCAAAAGACTTAGTAATGGGCCCATAGTAGGTGCTTAATAAATTATTTGTAGGATATTTTTTGAATATGTTATGCTGACTTCCAATAATCCTGCCTCACCAAAATCACAGAGTTGTTGTAGGGTAAAACATTTCAAAGACATCTGGGCATTATGAAGACATTGATGTAGTAAGTTAGGGTCACAAACTACTTCTTTTTTGTGCTTTAAATTTTATCAGCTTTGCAGCAAATTAGGATTCTCGGTATCATTGATAAAATAAACATTTATTTGACAAAAATTAATGTCTCAGAACATCAAGTGTTGGAGAAGATATTGATCAACATATTTCACTTTTATATTTTGGATGGGAGTATACCTTGATTCAACCACTTTGGAAACTAGTTAGATGTGACCTTGTAAAGTCAGTATTCACATTTCCCATGACTCAGAAATTCTCCTAAGTGGATACCTAAGAGAATTTCTTTACTTGTTCCCAGGAGCTGTATAAGAGCATTCATAGTAACACAATTTATAACAACAACAAGGAAACAACCCAAATGCCCAATGACAGGAAAACAGAGAAATAATTTGTGCTCTGGCAATTTATGAAGCTGTGAAAAATGAATTCATTACAAATATGCACAAAAATCTAGAAGAATCTTAGTAATACAATCCTGAAGGAAAATGACCACGTCCCAGAAGATTATACAACACTTGATGCTTTTTTAATAAAGTTCATTTTATTTTATTTTATTTTATTTTTTATTTTTGCTGAGGAAGAGTCACCCTGAGCTACCATCTGTTGCCAATCTCCTCTTTTTGGTTGCGGAATATTTGCCCTGAGCTAACATCTGTGCCAATCTTCCTCTATTTTGTATGTGGGTTGCTGCCACAGCATGGCCACTGAAGAGTGGTGTATGCCCACTCCTGGGAACTGAACCTGGGGTGCTGAAGCAGAGCGTGCTGAACTTAACTACTAGGCCATGGGGTCGGCCCAATATAGTTCATTTTAAAAACCCTAAACAATTAATAAGAACAAAAAGAATAATAGAATGGTAACCTCAACATCCACCATTGTGGTTACCTTGGCTATGGGAAAGTAGGGACAGGATTGGGAAGGAGAACATAGTTGAATGTAAGTTGTTGTCAGTGTTCTGGTTGTTGGGTTGGATGGTAGCTTCTGGCATTAAACCACCGACTTCAATACCATGACTGCACATTCCCCTCCTCCATGGAGAGCAGACTTCTAGGAGTCAGGCCCAAAGGCAACTCAGAGGTTGAGCTGGCTCCAGGATCATGTCTACTCAGTTTTGTCTTCCTAGGGCCGATATACAGTGACCTCAGGGAAATTTCTTGAATGAGTGAATTAGTGAGTGAATAAATGAGAGAAAAATATAAAGTTCTTTTGGTTAATATTGAGTGTAATCCAAATAACCACTCCCCTCCATACTTCGTCCGGCCCCCTACCCATATCGAATTATGTAACCAATTTCCTAATTAGTTCAAAATACAAAAGAACTAATATTCTCCCAGAGTAGTAAACAACCACATAGCATTTTCCATATGGACTATTCACAACACTCATCAACACTGCCCTGTGCAGGGAGAAAATGACTCCAAATCAAGTATAGTACAGAAAAAGCTTTTTAATGCACTTTTTTTTTTTTCAGGCAAAAGAGCTTCAGAAAACATCCATCATTAAGTAGTTTTACAAATGGCACTTTTGGCTACATTAGAGAATTAGGTATGAGTCCCATGTGTTTTCTCTGATAGGTCAGTAGTAGATCAGCTTTACAATGCAACCCTTTCTTAGGATAAAAAATGGCTAATTTGTCTAAAAGATAGGAAAAGCTGAAACCCTAAAGTCACTGGTTTAAAAATTTAAGATTTATTTCATGCTATACTATTTTCATATTATAATTTCAAGTATTATGCTACAATTTTTGAGAAAGAGAAGAAATAAATTTCAACATAACTTAAAAATAACACATATATTAAGTACATATATTAATGCATTTGACAATACCATATGCTAACTTTGACAATAAACTTCATTTTGGTACCCTGCAGAATTGTCCTTTTGGTTTTGAACTCAGGGAAAACATATTATACCTGAAATTCTGCCTTAAATGAGTAAAACCATGGTCAATGACATTAATAGACTCTAATCAATTAGCAAACTGAAATGTTCTAGAGTTATTCTGATCATTTAGAGTCAAAATGAAATAGGCTTAATACCCAACAGGAGAGAACAGCTAATATCATCAGTTTAAAATAGATCTTGAAAGCAGATTATTTTCATAACATATTTGAAAGGAATGAATATTTGGAAATGTGAGACTCCATTTTGAACTGAAAGCAATGACTTTTAATTTATTAACTGCTACCACTCCAACATTCACCTTTTATAAGGTGGTATGAAGTTGATTGCTCATTTAATCTACTCAAACATGGATATCTTCTTCATGTCACTCACTATTTCTCAACTAGTCCCCTTATCAATGCATACAATTATTTAACAGAGATTAATAATCACAAATCAGACAATAACACCAACCCAAAAGGCAACTGCGTTTTTCTTTCGGCAGCAGAATTAATGTCTGTTTCAAATTTGCACTGATAGCACGTACTATGCTAATAAAGAAAGAAAAAATGATTTCCCTCTTCATCACAAGAATATACACATATTACACAAACACCTGAAAAGTCAAAAGTGTATTCTGTGAAGACAAAAAAAGCCATTTCAGGGATTCTCAATGAGCGAAATCTCACATAATACATTGATACACACAGACACGCACATACATGTAAAATAGAAACTCAGGAATATTGATTACTGTTAATTTACAATAATTCTTGTGTTATATTTAGGAGTGGAGTTTCTAAATTTTAAAGCAATTCAACTGTCAACATACGACACAAAAACCCTTATTTTTTAAAATAATATTTAACACCCAAGGCCTGAATCAATTAAAATTAACTCACCTTTACCTTCACAGGTGCGTGGCACTACTTGCATTTTATGAACATCCCAAAGCCAAAGGCCTATTTTCACTGGCTTAGCCTCCACCGCAGAAGGCTATACTGTAAAGGACTTAGGATTGAAGAGGAGGAGACCAGCATGTGGTCCAGGCTCTCGCCCCAACAAGCCTCATGAGGTTGGGATGCCACCTGACCATACCACACCTCAGTTTCCTCACCAGCAAAATAAGACTAAACAGTGCTCACCATGGCTCCATGTAGAGCTATCATTTTAGGATTTTCTGACTGAAGTCTTCATGAGGCATTGGGCTTTATTCCCAACTTAATGCCCAGTATTTGAAGAGTAATTTGCATCTGGATAGATGAGGCCTTTCAATAACTAGGTAACTTCTTGGTCCTTCATTCAATAAATCGTTGAGTACCCACTCTTGGTGGATTAAAAATAGCCAAAAATTCCTTGCAGCTCCTCCTATCAAAAGGTAGAGTCTATTTCCCCACCTCTTAATTCTGAGCTAGAATCATGACTTCCTTTGGCCACCAAAATGCTATGGAACTAACACTGTGTGACTTTCAAGCAAGTCCACAGAAGGTCTTGCAGTTTCGCTTCTCACCCTCTTCCATCTCATGAGGCCTAATGAGGATAGCTGTGGGGCTAGCTGGGCTAGCTGTGGGGAAAGGCCACATTGAGTGGAACTGAGGCACCTCAACCAACAGCCCCAGCCAACAGTGAGACATATACATGAAGCCATCCAAGATCAGCCAGCCTCCAATCAACCTGCTCACTGACCACAAATGTTTGTGTGAACCCAATCAGCAACACGTGAAGCAGCGGCTCGCCATCCCAGCAGAGCTCCACCCAAACTGCCAACCCACAGCATCATGAGCAAATAAATAGTGTTATAAGAAACATCTTGGGGTGGTTCGTTAGACTGCAGTGGATAGCTGACACACTACAGTGTGGAACTGTGCTAAGTAAAGGGAATGCCTTGGGTAACAAGACACAGTCCCTGTTCTACAGATGCTTAGATGTAGTTAGGGAGACAGATATGTAAGGGGACAATTTCAAAATAAATGTCACATCAGTGCTATAATTACAGGGTGTGCTACATAAGGGTTCATGGGACTTGAGAGAAGGAGCAACAATCCCAGAACTAGGGCATCAGAGGAGATAATATCTAAAGGGAGTTAATAAGACAGATTTTCCCAAGCAAAGAAGGAAAAAAGAATATTTCAGGGAGGAGAAATTGCATGTGCAATGGCTAGAGGGAGCTAAACGGGGCCCCTATTGGAGTAGGAGCATTCACTTTAATTACAGTGTGAGGATGTCAGGGGTGGGCTGGGGGCGGGTAGCTAAGGTAAAGCTCTCTTGGCCTTAAGTAGAATTCTCTGGCATTTGGCCTTTAAACTGAAGGTGATGGGAGCCAAAGGAGGAAACAGTTCCTTCCTTCCTCCTTTCCTTCCTTCCTATTCCTTTGACCAAAAACGTCAATGGCACTCTCGGAACCAAAGAAACATCAAGGGCAAGAGGCTGTGTGGAACAGATAAAAGTACATGCTTCTCTGGTGCTTAGATTGGCTAAAGGGAAGTGATATTATACTGGAGTCCAAGATAACGGGCATGAGGACATGAGTAAACAATACAAGTAGTAGGCAAGAAGAAGATGCCATTCCCCAGAAGGCATTCCTTCTTTTGTCAACTAATGAGTATCTGGGGACAGAAAGCATTTAAGACTTGTCTTTTAAAGATGTTGTAAAAGTTTTTAAAGCCAAATGGTAAGGCCTCCCACTTAACTAGTTGTGTGGGCTTGAGCATATGACTTAGCTCTTTAGGAGTCGGTTTCATCAGTTGTAAAATGGGGATAATGACAATATTGACCTCACAGGTCAAGAAGGAAAAGCAACACACAGTTTTAGCACAGCACCGGCTACAGAATAAGCCCTCAACAGAAGGTCCCTAAATGGGGAAAGGTTTGGGTGGGGGTGCGGGTGGTAAAGTGTTTAATACTAAATAAACCCACGTTTGAATCCAGGCTTTTGCAGCTGTGTGAACTTAGAGACTCTTTTTAACCTTGCTCAGATTTAGTTTCCACATCTGAAAAATGAGAGTGATAAAACTACCTTGCAGGGTTGTGATGAAGATTAAAAGAGATCATATATGTTAAATGTCATAGCACAGAGCCTGGCATACAGTATAAATGCACATACACACAGAGATGATAATATTTCTCAAATGTAGATCGACAGTATTAATGTTAGACTTTCTGTATTACTTCCAAATCTTAATCTCTGACTAAAGCTACAGATCAGAAAAGCTGGATTACCAGAAACATATATATACGTAACATCGTTAGCACAGCATGTCTATTCCACCAGTACCAATACTTACGATAACCTATCACAAAAAATGGCTGAGGTACGACATTCATATTTTATTTTGTTAATACACGATAAGAAAGTAACTTCATCGTTCGAATGCATTATATGATATTAAGAAGAATTTAGCATTCCCTGACTCCCTAATTTGGCACTTTGAGGAGTTTCCTCTATACACCAAGCCCCAAAAGGTGTTCTTTTCTAGACCACGAAAAGAAACATACATATATACAAGTGAGCTGAAAAGTTACAGCACAGGTGGGTGCTTTTGGTGAAAACTAATCTCGCCAAATAAGCAGCATACCATGTCCTTAGAATATGTTACACTAGAAAGCTATTAAAAATTCAGGCCAATAGGCAATTTAGTTTCAAGTTTTATCACATACGAGCCAAGTTTTAGAATACTTCACTTAAAAAGGGACAGTCTCAAAGTCAAATCTTGCCAGAGGCTTGTTGATTTTGAATTATATGTGTATATACAAACGTCTCTGTTTTGACATTCACCATATTCAGGATTAATTCTAGAAAGCTGCTGTAGTTGATTGATAGAACAAAATGATTTAGGCTCAGAAAGAGAAACCAGAAAACAATTTTAAGCTGTATCTTCCCCATCGACCCACCATATCGTCACAAAATTTGTGTGTTTTAACTAATGCCATAATTGAAACCATATGTTAAGTTAAAAGTTGATACTAAAGGCAGGAATTAAGAAAAAGTCATTTTTCTGATGGCTTTTAAACACTTGAATGCTTTAGAACCTTCTTCAAAATGCTAATTAACAGGTAATATTCCTTTGGATGTTGCTTTAATTTGAAGTTCAGTGAAATCTAGATCCTCTAATGAACAGTTCCATGCTAATTTTAGTGGGAGTTCAATGTTAAGTCCGTAAAAACTACTCTAGTGACCGCTAACAAGGGGATTTCATCCTGTTGCGGTTTTGGCTAGAGAAGCATTTCAACAACTTTCTGCAAACTAAGATAAAAAACAATGGATGAGAGCTACAAATAGAAATCAAGTAAGGCAATTCTAGCATGAAAGAAAATTCTGTTTCACAAATTTTCTCTACACTGACATAAGCTTTTTATCTTTTAACCATGTATTACCCGGTTCTTCCACATTCAAACAGTGTATGAAACTCGAATTAAGATGTCTATGTTCAGAGAAAAGATTGGTATGTCCAAAGCCATCCGTTTGTATGGAAGTCTTGTCATCGCATTGCCCTGTGTTGTTCTGGCTTTCATCATCCACAGGCTGCTCCAAGAACTGGGAGGGTCACGTGCTCAGCACTCCAACTCTTCCATGACTTCCATGACAATGGTCCGTGGGCCCGTCAGAATCAGATTGCTCACGGTCCGGTAGTCAACGTGCAGCACGTTGAGCCCATTTACAGAGACGACGAACTGACATACCTAAAGGCAAGACAAAAAAAAGAATCTCTTACAGCTCCTGGTTTTTCCTGGACCTCTAATGAAGACATTGTAGATCTCCAACAGGTAACGACATTCTTAAAATACTCAACTGCACTCAGCTGACAACTCCAATTCAATAACTTCCAAAAAACTACACTTTTTCTGGAAGGCAAAATGATGGAAAAAGCATTTTTTTAGTGTTTTACAAAATTGGATTTAAATCCTAACTCAGCAATTTACTAGCTTAAGCTAGGTATTTAAATTTCTAAGCTTCATTTCCCTCAACTCTAAAATAGGGAAGATTAACAATAATAATAATACCTATAAGATTGTTGTAAGAATTAAATGAGGTAAACTAGTGCTCAGAACCTATAGGGTAGTCAGTACATTTTCACAGTCACAGTGTTGGTGGCTGTTATTCTTCATTTGGACTCAATATATAGGCACAGTGTTCCCAAGACAGTCCTGTTTTACACCCATTGTTCTGGTACGATTATTAATAGTTCCTCCTTCACTTGCCAAGGTGTCCCAGTTGAGATGATAAATTCCACACATTTTCCTATTTGCCATCCTTACAAAAATGGATGAGGCCAACAAAGGTCACCTTTTATACCAAGTGAGTGTTAGTTAACCTGTGATAGGAGAGAGAATTACAATTAAAAAGTCTCATTACATCATTCAATGAGAGGCCACTCTGGACATGTCAAAGTGAGCTTGATACTGACCCACAGCTACTGCCCGAAATGGAGGTACTTCTCTTGAGGTTGGTGGTGGCATCAGATGCTCGGCACCTTTCATTTAGCTGACACAAATTAACAAATGGGATGTCTGTTGTGTGTCTGAAGAGGTGGACATTGGACATGACTGATTATGTCACTCAAATAGAAAAATGGAGATACACACAGATCTCCAGCTGTCAGTGACAAGTGCATCTAATTAGTAAAACATAACCAAACAGAATATAAGTATGTATAGTGCCTGGCACATGGTAGGTACCTGTGATAAGCTGAATAATACCCCCAACCCCCAAAGATGTCCATGTCCTAATCCCCAACCTGTGAATGTTAGTTTACAAGGCAATGGGGAATTAAGATAGCAGATGGACTTGGAGTGCTAATCAGCTGATTTTAACATAGGGAGATTATCCTTGATTATCCAGGTGGGCCCAATGTAATCACAAGGGTCCTTATAAGAGGGAGACAAGAAAGTCAAAGGCAGAAAGAAGCAGGAGGTGTGACAACAAAAGCAAGAGTGATACTAGGAAGAGACACAGGAGCGAAGGAATGCAAGTGGCGTCTAGAAGCTGAAGAAGGCAAGGAAATGGATTCTCTGCTCAGAACCTCCAGAAGGAATGCAGACCTGCTGACATCTTTATTTTAGACTTTTGTCTCCAGAACTAGAGGATAATACATTTGCATTGTTTTCAGCAGCCAAGTTTGCATTAATTTGTTGCAGCAGCAATAGGAAACTAACGAAGTACTCAATAAATATTCATTGTTGAGTGGATTGAATGAATAAGTGTACTAAGCAAACAAGCACAATTAGGACAGAGCCTGAAGGGCTTCTTGCTTCTTATAAATTATCACTTCACTTAGTGGAAAAATAAAAGAAAAAAGAGGAAAGAAAAAAAAGGCAAAAGGGAAGAAGAGAGAGAAGTTGAGGAGAGAGGAAGGAAAGGAGATTGCTTGGTGGAGACTGATTAATTTAATGACATCTCGAGTTATCTGTTGTTCTCATCACACTTCTTTAAGCATAATGCCTGAGGAGTTAATATGCACACCTGCTCCCATTATTTATTAATTGACTTAGTGTTGATGACTCAAACAAAGAATGGGAAAATACTAAAACACTTTGAAAATCACCATTTTATTGTTTTCTGAGTGGGTAATATTAATATAAACAAACACTATATTAATATAATATACAAATAACATGAACTATAGTTATGTGCTGCATAACAATGTTTCGGTTGATGACAGGTCACATATGTGACAGTGGTCCCTTAAGACTGTGCCATATAGCCTAGGTGCTTAGTAGACTGTATCATCTAGGTTTGTGTAAGTGTACTCTGTGATGCTCGTACAACGATGAAATCGCCTAACGATGCATTTCTCAGAACGTACCCGTGTCATTAAGCGTTGCATGACTGTATAAAAATATAAAATACATTTTAAATATAGAAATAACATAAAGTATATAAGATAAATGAATATAAAATACTATATTATTAAGTCTAAAAATATCTATACCTATTACTCAGATAAACCAAAATTGGAAAGTATTAAAAGGGCAGCTCTAATCCGTGAAAAAGATGTGGGATTTGGAATCCAAATAGGGATTTAAGTCCTAGGCTCCTTTGTTGGATGATCTTAATCAAGTCATTTGTCTTCCTTTATGTCTTAAGGACACCATTTATAAAACACAGTTAGCTTAAAATGCTTATCCTCACAGGTTCAAATTAGATAATGAATTTAAAACCTCTTGGCAAAGTCAAGCACCACACCAATGCTGAGTTCTATGAACTTCTTTCTCTTTATTTTATTTTTTTGAGGATGACTAGCCGTGAGCTACCTGCTGCCAATACTCCTCTTTTTTCCTGAGGAAGCCTGGCCCTGAGCTAACATCCGTGCCCATCTTCCTCTACTTTATACGTGGGACACTTACCACAGCATGGCTTTTGCCAAGCGGTGCCATGTTCACACCCCGATCTGGGCCGGCGAACCCCGGGCCGCCAAAGCGGAATGTGTGCACTTAACTGCTGCGCCACCAGGCCAGCACTGAACTTCTTCCCCTTCAAAAATACCCACTTCCCCATGGTTACACACAAACCAAAGTGGAAAGTGGACAGTGGCAAGCAGAGTGGTTATTTACTCAATAAACACTTGCTGTTGTCATAAACCTCAATATTTTCCACTCCCTAATCTACATGACTAGTATCTTTCTACATAAGGAGACCACACAATCACTGTTTCTCCCTTTCTCATTTCCACAAAACTGTCCTCACGGATTCAGGGCATATCTTGCACAGAATCAGAAGTTCTCCACCACGGTTGGAGTCGTAAGGTCAGGAATCAAGGTCACGCTAGCAGGTCATGATCCATTCTGAAGTAGGCCACAAGTAATTTGTGGGCCAATTTAGCACTAATTTAATGTAGACGTTAGCCGGTAGTTTGTTTTTTCTGCTCCAGCACACTCATGAGGCAAAGAATGAGAGGAATTCCACCCCCTCCCCATCCAGGATCCAGAGCGTTGACTTTAGACCTGGGTCCTACTTTCCTCCAAAGGAACGAACAGCATTTTTGTGTTGCTAAATGAAGGGGCAGAAGTTGCCAGGTGAGCTCACACTCCACCTAACTCTTCACAGGCTCCCAAAGATAAGATGTGTCTCTGCATCACTGAGGGATTACCTTCAGCATTTATTCTCAACCAAAATTGTATTCTCTCTCTCCCACATAGTGTTCGTTTGTTTTAACTGACCAACATTTGAAAATGAGAAAATTTTGAGGGCCAGCCCAGCGGCATAGTGATTAAGTTTGCACACTCAGCTTCAGCAGCCTGGGGTTTGCAGGTTCAGATTCCAGGTGTGGACCTAGCACCACTCATCAAGCCATGCTGTGGCAGCATCCCACATAAAAGAGAGGAAGATTGGCACAGATGTTAGGTCAGTGACAATCTTCCTCAAGCAAAAAGAGAAAGACTGGCAACGGATGTTAGGCTCAGGGCCAATCTTTCTCACACACACAAAAAAATTTAGAAAATTTTCACATAAAAATACAGATTCCAGGGCCAGCCAGCCCAGTGGTGCAGCAGTTAAGTTTGCATGTTTCGCTTCTGTGGCCTGGGGTTTGCCGGTTTGGATCCCAGGTGTGGACATGGCACACCGCTTGTCAAGCCATGCTGTGGCAGGCGTCCCACATATAAAATAGAGGAAGATGGGCACAGATGTTAGCTCAGGGCCAGTCTTCCTCAGCAAAAAGAGGAGGATTGGCAGCAGATGTTAGCTCAGGGCTAATCTTCCTCAAAAAAAAAAAAAAAAAAGATCCAGATTCCAGCCTCTCTGGAACAATGTGAAGATCTCATAACCCCAGGTCCTCACAGACATTTGGCAATGGCCGATTAGGGACTACCCCTTTTAGATGGGCCAATGCTTTCTCATTTGCTGTGGTCCTCACCTATCTAGCTGACAGGCATTAGAGTCTCTGATCCCTGATCTGGGGCCACCAGAGGGAAAGAGCTGAAGAGAGGGAGACTTGATGCTTCAAGAACTGAAGGAACCCACATGTCCATCAACGGATGAAGAGTGAAATAAAATTTGGTATATCCATACAATGGAATATTATTCAGCAATAAAATGGAGCCAACTACGTCATACAACATGGATGAACCTTAAAATCATTATGCTACGTGAAAGAAGCCAGTCACAATAGACCACATATTGCATGAGTCCATTTGTAGGAAATGTCCAGAACTGACAAATCTACAGAGACAGAAAGTAGATTAGGGGTTGCCTAGGGCTGGGGTAGGGGGAGGGGCGCAGGGTATGGGAATGAATTCTAATGAGTACAGGTTTCTTTTAGAGGTGATGGAAATGTTCTAAGATTGATTGCAGTGATAGCTACATCAATCTGTGCATATAACAAAAACAAGTGAACCGTACACTTTACATGGGTGAATTGCATGGTATGTGAATTATATCTCAGCAAAACTGATACTAAGAAAAAGAACTAAAGGGAAGAGGGGCCTGATGCCAGCAGTGCACAGATCTCTGTGGACTGGAGACAGGGATTGCAAGTTCGGTTCAAAGACAGGGGTCTTGTGTATCTCTTGATTGCGGGGGCCCTTGGAGGCTACGGAAAGAATTCTTAAGGGCTGTGTGCTTGGAAGGATGCACATTCAGTGATCTCTGCACAGGGCTTATGCCCAGAGGTTCTGGGGTGGGAAAGAGGCAGCCAGCAGGGCCAGCTGGGCAAGGACCCGTGGCAGTGTAATTAACGCTGTTCAAAGCCCATTTTATTGGACTGCCTAAACCCCAGGATGGGGGTGGGGAGCATATAATCCCAAAGAGGAAAATCATGGGCAACGGTCACCAAAACAATCTTATATTGGACTTCTCATCCACCTTGGTGAGTGGTGACTTAATTGAATTTAATTTTAGAAAAATAAAGAGGGTCATTTGTTTTTGGTGAGTGTGTGTACACATGCATGTACATACATATGTTTTTCAAATACCAAAGTCTGTGACTGATTTACCCTATAAAACAAGGCTGATTCAAGGCTACCTTAGGCATAAAGACAATCTCATACCCCTGCATCCTCACATGCTCTCCAGAGTAGCAGAGGACAAGAGTGGGGTTAGAGCAAGTGTCCCATGAATCATTCATATCCCACAACCCTTCTTATCTGTGCTGCCACCTGAGCACTCCTCTGGGAGGATAAGCATCATGTGAAGACCTTCTGTCATAGGGTGATGGAGAAAACGACTAAGACACTTTGTACCAACTAGTATGGGGAGAACTTAAATAAAATAAAATTTTAAATAGCTGAGTCCTTGCCTTCATGAAGCTTACAATTTAGCTTAGGAGGACGAGTATCCCAGGCAAGCTCCTTCTCAAAGCATCAGCCATCTTCTCAAAAAATTCTGCCATTTACTAAAAACCTATTCTTTTACAAGTACCAGTTCAGGTACTTTACCTACTTTATTAAAAACCCTCCTAACAGCCATGAGGTGACATCTGCTGGATTTTGGCCATCCAGCTGTCATTCAGCCAAAAGGAACTTGATACCCTTTTCGGGTATCACCTTTCCCCTGCTATGGGTAATATGGATAGGAATGCCAATCAAGGTGCTGATGAGGTCACCATGACCTATCCATGAGGTCACCCAACCCAAACCTGGCCAATCAGACTCCTCCTGGACCACTGAATCTGGAGCTGAGTAACACAGGAGAGAAAGTCCATTTGCTCTGGTACTTAGGTTCCTAGACCTGCCGCGGTTCCTCTCCTTTTTCAAGCCTGGTTCCCTAGACCTGCTTTTGATTATCTTACATTCTTTTTTTTCTGAGGAAGATTAGCCGTGAGCTAACATCTGCTGCCAATCCTCCTCTTTTTGCTGAGGAAGACTGGCCCTGAGCTAACATCCATGCCCATCTTCCTCTACTTTATATGTGGGATGCCTACCACAGCATGGCTTGCGAAGCGGTGCCATGTTGGCACCCAGGATCAAATCGGCGAACCCCGGGCTGTGGAAGCGGAACGTGCGCCCTTAACCGCTGCACCACCAGGCGGCCCCTGATTGTCTTACATTCTTGATATCCTTCAAATCAATTTCTCTTTCTTATGATAGCTGGTTTCTATCTCTGGCAACCCATGATCGTCAATATAACCCTTATGAACAAACTTAATCTCAGAGAGGTTATTTGCTCAAGGTCATGAACTAAGTGCCACATCTGGAATCTGAACTCCATATGACTCCACAGCGCTACATAAATACAAATTTATAAAGCAAAGCATGTATATGCAAGTCTGAGGTACGGTGAGAATAGTAGAAGACAAATGCTTTCGCCCTTTGCTTAAACTCTTCAACACTCTAGGTCCACTCAAATATCTTGCGATCTCGAAGCTTAGGCTCTTCCAACATCATAAGACGGTTTTTACTCAGTTAAGGTTGGGCTGCTTTTTTTGTCACTTAAAATCCTCAAAAATATGTATACTTAGACATTTATTTCAAATTTGTTCCTTGAACGAGGAAAAAGAAAGTCTTCCAGACATTTATCATGCTTACATTCAAGGAAGTATTTTTAGAGCAGGCTGTTAGGAAAGACGTCATCTCTCCCTAAGTGGTCCCAACAACTGCTGTGGTTCCAGCAGTTCCAATGTCCTGTTACTAAAAACGTCCCCAGTGATCTAGAAATGCAGGTAGAACTATGTACCATATTCAGTTTTAATGGACTTTGAACTAGCATCTATGGTACACTATGTTCTGCAAATAAATACACATTATGAGTAACCACAGGAAGCACACAGCCTAGGGGACAATTATTTCTCTTCTGTATTAAAAAGCACATACACACAAATACACAGAACATGTTGACAGCCTCTGACTAGAACTATCTCGGGTACATATTACCCCTACCTGGGGTTGGGCACTTAGATGCCACTCATAGGTGGTAATGAGGATTCAAATGAAGTTGTGATGCTTTTCTTCTGCTTATAATTATTTGTTTCAGATCTGTTTTCAAAGATTTGACTGCAAAGCTCTCATTTCCCAGTTCAGAGAAGAGAGATCAATCATGAGCTCATGTAGCTGCTCTGAACTCATCTCCTACACGAAGGGTAGTACCTTAAACTTTATACAGAAGGGGTAGAAAGGAGATTATCTTTAATGAAAACGAAGAACAAAACCTTCATAAGTCATAGGTAAGTGATGTCTCTGAGCAAGAGGGCAGTGGAGGAAAGTCCTCAAACCCAGAGAAGGTCTGGAAAGAGTTAACAGGAAGAGGGAGGTAGGACTCAGCACATTTCAGGGTGTGATGAGGTTGGGATAAATACCTAGGCTGAACTCCAGCCTTCCTCCTGATAAGGAGCCAAACCAACTAAATAATCTTGCCTCTAATTCCTCTCCCTGCGCCAGTCCTGGTAGATGTACGATAACCCTCCAGACAGACTGAGTGCCCATGGGCTTGTGCAGTTGCACGTTAGTTCTTGTATGACTGGAGTTCCATCACAATTATTCAATTGTTTCATTGAAAGTGGGAGTGGGGTTGGGGAGAAACACTACACTGATGATTACGTAAGTGTCTTCTCACTGCCATGGAAATCTGTATTCACCAAGATACTTGCATCCCTGAAATGGCTGCATTCATGTGAATGCTACTCTAGCTTTTCTCTAATTTTTTCTTTCTAATCTTGAAGGAGAAAGAAGGATTAGAGGGTGAGGCTGTTTCAGACTTTCCTTGAAAATAACAAAACATTTAGCAAGACAGAGACCAAAAGATAGTAAGTTTCAGAGACAGAAAGAGTCATAAGGAGAAGAAAGACATAGGTAGATACAGAAAATAATCAGGAAGACCAGAGTTCTGGTTAGTAGGGTATAGAAGCCTGTCCAATCAAATGATACAGAGAGCAGAATCACGATGTTAAGTGCAAGCTAATACTTAAATTCTTCGTCAAGTGGAACACTCCGATGTATTCGAGAGATCATCCTCATCAAGCTCCCACTAAAAGTAGAACGCTTTCTACAAATCCCGGCCACACATCCAAGCTATCTTACTTGAATGCTACTTGTGACAGGAAACATACCAATTAACGAGGAAGCTTTTTTGGGGCCATTTGCATGTTAGAAGTTCCAGCTATGCATTTAGTCAACATTATTTAGGCCATTTTCACTGTTAAATTGCTTAAGTGGAAAGTGCACCCAAATACAGTTGTCCTTCTCTATCCATGGAGAGATTGGTTCCAGGGACCCCTGTGTATACCAAAATCTGCAGATGCTCAAGTCCCTTATATAAAATAGCTTAGTGCAAAGAATACAGTTGGCCCTCTGTATCCGTGGGTTCCACATCCATGGGTTCACCCAACCGTGGATGGAAATTTTGGAGATGCAAAACCCACAGATATGGAGGGCCAACTGTATAAAACAATGGCACTCAAACTGTAGTGCAAATATGAGTCACCTTTGGGGGTTTATTGGATATGTGAATTCTTGGATCTCACCCAAGACCTACCAAATCCCACTCTTCTGGGGTGGGTCCCAAGAATTTGCATTTTCATTGAGCATATCAGATGACTCTGATACAGCACTATGTTGAGAAACAGTGCTATAAAGTACCCACCAGAATTTCCTCTACCAAAAGTTAGTTTAAATGCTTATCTTATGCCTGTTAGTCTTATAATAAGGCATTCTATGACTGCGAGCATTAACAGCCTCAAGTATAAGAGGGAGGCTGACATTTCAGTTTTTATTATAACTATTACTTGCCTGCAGTCTATTTCATTTTTAGAGCCAAATTTTGCTATATTCTAGACTTCAAAATTAATGATAACAATGTATAAAATGTTTAAGTTTAGAAGTATTATCAGAGGGGGCCGGCCCCGTGGCCATGTGGTTAAGTTTGCGCTCTCTGCTTCGGCAGCCCAGGGTTTCGCTGCTTCGGATCCTGGGCGCGGACATGGCACTGCTTATTAGGCCACGTTGAGGCGGCATCCCACATGCCACAACTAGAAAGACCCACAACTAAAATATACAACTATGTACTTGGGGGATTTGGGGAGAAAAAGCAGAAAAAAAAAGAACTATTATCAGAGAGAGTATCCAAGTTTCTCAAAACACAATACCGAGAATAACCAAACCTGTCATGTTAGACCACACCTACTTTTTTTTTTAAAGGTTTTTAAATTTTTTTCCTTTTTCTCCCCAAAGCCCCCCAAAACATAGTTGTATATTCTTCATTGTGGGTCCTTTTAGTTGCGGCATGTGGGACACTGCCTCAGTGTGGTTTGATGAGCAGTGGTATGTCCGCACCCAGGATTCGAACCAACCAAACACTGGGCCACCTGCAGCCGAGCGTGCGAACTTAACCACTCGGCCACGGGGCCAGCCCCAGACCACACCTACTTTTAAAGTGATATGGGAGCCTCCATCTTTCAATTGTTGGTGTAGCAAATACACACCACAATCAGACCTGCTGAGAATGAGGCTTGAGGCTTTCTGATAGCCAAAGTATCAAAAAGAAAAGAAGGCTGAGGGTGAACCAGAGCAAAGAAAATCATGCATAGATTATAAAATATTTGAAAGTTGTTGAAGTTTAGAGTTTAGAAAGAGAAAAAAGTTATATTTTGATTGTTCCTATTTCTTTAAACCTTGCTCCAAATCATACACCATGGTTTTCACAATCTGACATGAGACTATGAAAGCAATAGGATAAACATTTAAATAAAGCATTATCTTTTTATGGATCATTTGTTATTTCTCCTTTCTGTTACCTATGCCTGTCAAAGCCTAGTCATTTTGTCCATACACCCAGACCACTTCTTTTTTTGGGGGAGAAAGAGGAGTCATTACATCACTTCTTTTCCTCCCCAGCTTTATTAAGATATAATTAACATGTAACATTGTATAGGTTTAAGGTGTACAGACAGACCTCTTCTTAGCTCACAACTTGCCAGTCAGCATGGGTGATGCTCTTATAGCTGAGAGGAACACCTCTCGTTCTCCCAAAGTTCTTCACATGTATGATCTTATTTAAAATTCCTAACATATCCTATGAGGCAGGTACTATTATTATTATTCCCATTTCACAGTCAAGGGTCCAGATTCAGAGAAGTAAAGTAACTGGAGCCATAAGTGGTGCAGCCAGGAATTTCACTCCAAACTCATATACTTAAGCCCTAGGCTGCCCAGCCTTTCGAGTAATAGATAATCAGCTCCCTAAAATTGGCACTGATACCACATGGATGAACACCCCAACCTGGTATCTAAGCACCTCACACACATAGGGAATTTCTTAATGCTGCATTTCATTTTTCCTTCTACCATTCTTGAAAAGGGAGTAATCCTCACTTGGTCATCATTATCCCCACCATCATCACCACCATCATCATTAGCAGGGAAGAAAATGATGGAGAGTGGTAAGAGGCATTTTTACTTTTTAAGAATAACTCAACCTAATCTTAACATCTCGGCCAGCCCTGGCAGGGGTGTATGCCGTCTTATTATCCTCAACCAGAGTTCAAATAACCATGTTTATTTATAACCTGGAGGAGAAGGAGGAAGGCTCCTCTCACTGGGGGCAGCTCCTCTCTTCTGCTAGAGTCAGGTGAAGATTAATGACTCTTGGAGGAAGATTTTAAAGATTCCAAGAGGAAAGACATAACATGATTGTAGGATGTATAATCACCCTTGGTAAAAATGTTGCATATAATTCAGCCAGCAAGCCCCAAACCACACCATTTTTCACAGTGATGATGTTACCTAATCTGTGCCTTTAATTGGCATTACCAATTCCACTCACATTCCTTTTTTGTTGTTGCAATCTTTGCTTCACAATAGAAACAGGACAGCAGAAGATTCAATATACCATCTGTCTTCTGTAGGTGGGTGAGAATGTTGGTATCAGGTAATCAACAGCATGGGTGTCACCATGCTCAATGTGAGGCAGCCTTCATTTGTCTATAAAGCTTGACTTATCCACAGCAAAGATGGATTTCCTAAGAAGTTTTTCTTCAGGGATACCTTCATTCTCTCCTTCCTTCCTCCGTCCCCAGAGAGGATTTCTCCAAGGGCAAAATTAAGTATAGGGTAATGGAGAAAGGACTGAACTGGGAGTCAGGAGGTATTTCCAGTCTCAGCTCTGCATCCAGTGAGCTGAGCGACCTTGAACATCCTAGTTCAATTCTCTAAGCATTAATTTTTCATCTGACAAATTGGGCTGAAAAAATTTATATTTGTTAGGCACTTCAAAGTACCTTCCAGCTCTAAAATTCCATGCAAAAAAATAACTCCTATTTACTAGTGATTGAACAGCATATTTTCTATTAACAACTTTAGTTTACTGGTTACTTATGTGCCAAGAACTAGGTCAGGTGTTTGCTTACACTAAATTTGCAAAGGTGACATTATTTTTAGATATGCAAACTGAAGTGCAGAACAACACAAATGAAGGAATGTAAGCTGAGAGTCTCTCTCCTGCACTTATGTGTTTTAGGTATATAAATGACAACCACAACAGAAAGTCTAAGAGACATATTATAAAGCCATATTCTATTAAGACAGAGTAGTGTTGTTACAGGCATATAGACCAATGTAACAGAATTGAAAGTCCAGAAACTGACCCCCACACATGGACGCTAGACTTATGACAAAGGCAGCACTGCAGAAAAGCGGGGCATTTTATAATGATAAAAGGTCCAATCCGTCAGGGAGATACAAAAATTTTAAACATATACCCCTAACAAATACATGTACCAAACACATATACCTAACAAAAAAATCCCCAAAACACATACAGCAAAATTCACAAATTTCAAGGGATGACCAGACAATTCAATGATAATAGTTGGAGACTATTCTGCTCCACTTTCAATAAAGGAAAGAACAATTAGGCAGAAGATCATTCTGATCATAGGTAACACATATGCATAACCTATGACCCAGCAATTCCACTTCTAGATATGTCCCCAACACTAGGATTGCACATGATTAATTTATATAAATTTTCAAAAGTAGGCAACTAATCCATGGTCTTAGAATCCCTGGGTAGCAGTTTCACTAGTAGTTCACTTTGTAATAGCTTGAGATGTGTATAAATAATTTGTATGTTTTATATATAGTGCAATAAAAATTGTTTTAATTCTTACCTTTATAATTCACTAGCCATGTGACTTTGGGAAAGTTACAAATTCTCTGAGTTATACTTTACTCATCTGTAAAATGGGGATCAAATTTATTATAAGGACTAAATCTGATTAAGTATTAAGTACTAAGCCCAATGTTTAATGCCAGTAGATGTTGAATAAATATTAGTTTTTCTCTTCTATCCCTCTGCCTGCACAATCTCTTCCCTGTAAGTAAGTAAACAGTAAACAGTAAGTATAGTAAGTACAGACTGTTGAAAGGGAGAGAAACCATTGCATGGATCCATACCCAGGAAAGCCAGTCCAGGTTCCGGTTTGGGAATTGGAAATAGATGTCTAGTTGGACTTATTCATTCAGGTCAGAAATGAAAAATAAAAATGAAAAACCATACATGGGGGCCAACCCAGTGGTGTAATGATTAAGTTCACGAGCTCCACTTTGGCAACCCAGGGTTCCCAGGTTTCACCTGGGTGCAGATCTAGCACGACTTGTCAAGCCATGCTGTGGTGGCATCCCACATAAAAAATAGAGGAAGATTGGCACAGATGTTAGCTCAGCAACAGTCTTCCTCAAGCAAAAAAAAAAAAAGAGGAAGATTGGCAACAGATGTTAGCTCAGAGCCAAACTTCCTCACAAAAAAAACCAAAAATTATACAGGGTGATAAGAGAGACTTTTCCCCAATCTAAGAGAACCTCACAAGGATAAAGAATCCAGAAGCTACTATACACAATCAGCATAATTTTAAAGTAAACAGAGCAGTGGAATTCAGCTAAGGAATCTCTGGTCCCGTCCATAAGATATTCACTTTAACAAAACTGCTTCAGAACTGAAGTCATCATACAATGTAACCAGACTCATGGATGGCCCCTCACCAAAATATTAGACAGAGACATAAGCTGAGTCAAGATTTGCTAGTTACCTCAATAGAATGAATTCCTCATATCCATAGACTTTCATGTTTACAAAAATGTTCACATTCAACAAGGATACAACTTAGGAGCTCTGGACACTGCTGTAACAAATAAGTTGTGCGTCTGTGTTTAGTGCATAACAGCCCTGACAGCAGAACTGTTCTTGAGGAAAAAAAAAGAAAGAATATTTGCAGCTGTATGTTTAGTCCCACAAATCTCTCCACGAAATATGCAACTGGCTGGAGAGTGACTGGTGTGGGAGGAGGCAGAGATCCAGATCTTGGACAAACACAGGATTCTCTCTCCAGAGAATTAAAGTCTTCCACTAAGCTTGATGCATTTTAAGCATGCTATATGGCTATGTGCGGTCCCCAGAGAACAGACTGCACAATTAGCCTTGAAGGAAAGCCAACCGTATGTAAGAATGACTTTCTTTCACAATAAAACAACCACCACCACCAAAAGCAACTCCAAAGAATTTTTGTTTCAAATGGAGAAATTCAAAGTGCCTGCTGGTTTCAAACAGAATCTACCTCCTTCCAGCCCAAATCGACCAAAGGTCTTTTTCAGACCTAGACTCACCCTTGGTCCTTTGGCCCAGTTGAGGGGGGTCAGCCAAGGGGGGACTGCGGTGCACTGAAAGGAGACAGAGATATGGGGAATCCTGGTTCAGTCCACAGGACTCAGATTCCCAAAGTTATGCCTTCCTGGGGATTCTCTCCAGAGACGTGGAGCAGGATGCATGGAGGATTTGTGGCCTACCAGATGGTTCATATCACCTTTTCCACAAGCGGCTCATGACGGCACTAGAACCACTTCCAAGGTCTGTTTGTGCTAAGGACAGACAGCAAGCTCTTGACCTGGTGGTTTCCCAAGGCTATAAAAAGTGTTCAGGCACTGAAGAGAACCAACATGTGCACATTATAACCGCAGATTCCCTGGACTTCCTCTACTACTGAAGGAAAGGAATCTGTCCCCTGGGAGCCTTTATACCACAGGGGATATGCAAATTCCCTCCTCCCCCCCTCCTCCCCCCCCTCCCCCCAATACAAAGTTGGTTTACACTGTGGATACAGCTCCTTAAAATTCCCTGTAATGAGCACTGGGACTTCCAATAGCAGGAGACACACTCTCAACACATGTAGTAACTCCCACAGGAGCTCACGGCTAAAAGGAAAGATCCAGAAGGTCAGACTTCCTCCCTCAACTCAAATTCTTTCCTCTATAAGAAACTTTTACTCAATCAGCTCTTTGTCCTTAGAATGTTTATTAGCCACTTAACACCCAGAAATTATTATGCTTTTTTCTAGATTATGCTAAAATGCAAAATTAATATACCAAAGATTTTAAAAGATAGATTACTAAACGACATGCAGTACAGGTTATTTGTCAGGCAAATAATTGCATTATAACTTTGTTTTCACAAAGGCAATGCATTTTTCATATACTATTTCATTCAAAAGAGGTGACCTGTAGTGTGTTGGTGACATAAAGAGAAAGCCAAAGTCTCATTCTTCTTTTTTTTTTCCTGCTTTATCTCCCCAAACCCCCACTGTACACAGTTGTATATCTTAGTTGCAGGTCCTTCTAGTTGTGGGATGTGGGACACCGCCTCAGTGTGGCCTGACGAGCGGTGCCATGTCCGTGCCCAAGATCTGAACCCTGGGCCGCCGCAGCGGAGCACATGGGAACTTAACCACTGGGCCACGGAACCGGCCCCTCATTCTTCTTATTGTCCCTCTAAGGTGGCGCTGCTGTGATTTGGGCTAAGAACAAAATGTGTGTGTGTGTGTGTGTGTGCACTTTGCAGAGACACACAGCTACTATCTAGTTGGTAGTGTTTTGGTGGGAAAAGTAAAAGGATTATAAATAGGACTGGGCATGGAGTAACCTCTTTTGGGGCATGATAAGCAATCTTAGAAATTCTTTGCTCAGGCTAATGGGAACTGAGTGCTCCCAGAGGACAGAGCCAAGCCTCTGGTTTCTGCTCTAGCATCACCCCTTATTCTACCAGTACCTGGGGCTACAATAAGGACCAAGCATTCTGTAGGCCAGGGGCAGAGGTTGCCAATCAGGCTACTCAGGACTGTTTCAGTTCAAGAACTTGCGCTGAAGGATCAAGAGAGTTCCACAGTGACTTGACTAAACACTGGGAGTAAAGCCTCCCAACTCCCACCTCCTATGGTCCAGCAACAAACAGTGGGCGTGGCCCAGTGTGTTATATTCTGGATCTTAGGAAGCTCAAACACCAATCCCAGGGAACTGAATGGATTTGAAGATTGAAGTCCCCTCCAAAATCTCCATTCCTAGAGAAACATCTAATGCCTGGCAGAGTTAGTAACATATTTTGCCAAGATTAGCCAGATGGAGAAATTGATGACCGGAAGAGTAAGATAACTTCAACACATTTGAAGGGCACCCTGATATAATGGACGGACCAAGAGCTCTGGAGCGAGACAGACCTGGGCTGGCTTGGCTTTTGGCTCTGCTCTTTAGTTGCACAACCAGAGGCTGTGACTCAAACTCTTTCAGCCTCAACTGTAAAATAAAGCTAACATCCAGCTCACAGGGTTGTGACAAAGATTAGAAAAGATCATACATACTAAGGAACTAGCACTGTGCCCAGCAGGATGCCCAACAAAAATTGCTTCCTTCTTGCTGTTATCCCTGTAGAACATACCAGACACTAAGTTATATTAAGTGGTCTACCCTCTAGGCCAGCTCCCACACCTGTGAATGTTTACTTCCAATGCTAAAGCACTGGATTCTTAGCCAGGACCAAACTCCTTTGCTAAGTCTTTATGCAAGAAAGTGATTAATTTATGGGCTAACCCTGCAAAACTGACTTCCATTCTGGGCATTCAAAACGCTTCCAGGAAAGTCTTCCAGATGGCTAAATTCAGCCTGATGATATTTCTTCTGTCTTTTATAAAGTAGCTAAAATAAGCCATGTTGTGTACACAACTAGAGTTTGCTAGAACCAGTTCTTTTTAGAAGTTTGGAGAGAAAAGACCAAACAGAGAACACCTATCTTAAACACTTCATCCATTTTTGGGTCCCTGTTCCAGGGAGTCAGAGGGAACAAGAAAGAGAGAGATTCTGCTTACAGAGACAATGGTGGAAGCAACCTCACTCTAGATATATGTAATACAACTCCATATGCAGTAGCATGTACAGGGTACAATACTCAAGGAAAACTCTCTACCCCTTTATCAGGGCATCCTCTCCTCTCCTTTACTGGATGGATCTTATATTCATTCTCCTCATCCCTTCCTCATACTTGTTCTGAGGACATTTTGTGGGCCAGATATTAGGAAGAACACCAATATAAATAAGACAGTGAAGCTCTGTGGTGTCAACTTGGCCAATCTAGAACTACATTTCCCAGATTCCCTTTCCAGAGCAGTTCCAGGTTCAAGTTGGCCACAAGGAGAAATTAGCATAATATCTGGAAGTGGAAGCAAAGCAGTGAACATGACACATGGCTGCCATCCATGGATAAATTCAGGGAGAGGCTGACACAGAGGTGCAGTGGAAGAGTTGCAGCCTGCCCTTGTTCTGTGCTGCTCCACCTGCCGTTCTCCCTCACTGACAGCCCTGCTGACCAGCCAATGAGGTCACAGCCTTCCAGAGATTTCTTCACCAGTTTCTCTTACAGTCCCATTCCAGAAACTTTAGGAATGGAAGCTAGGGTCGCCCAACCAGGAATAAAGAAAGGTTTGGGAACCATAAAAAACTGAGGCACTTGCTGAGGATCCAGGGGACACAAAATGAGCAGTAAAGTGAAGGTATTAATATCCATGCAAAGGCCTTGATGAATTACAACTTGTTCTCTCTTTCCTTTGAGGTGAGAGATAAATGCAGAAGGGCTGATAGTTTCTAGCTCATCCTTGCTCTCCCGTATTCTGTGTCCAGCTCTTCTTCCCAACTGCCAGCCTGAGTAATAAGAAGAAATCTCACTCCTACCACCAGACCGTCCAAAAGAAGTGTTAAAAAAAAAAAAAAAACTAGTCACCCAGGCTTGCGGCAGAGGATGAAAAAGCCAGAACTCAAGCTGTAGCGGTGGGAATCTAAGGGAGGCATAAAAATGGAGGCTCACTGCACAGACAGTGCTGATAGATTTGAGGCTGGAGGCTGAGGATCAACAGGAGTGAGTTAAAGGCGCAGAGGAGTAGGGACTTAGAGATTACCACGCTGATGAGATATGCTGGCACTGGTGTCCAGGATAAGAGGGAATATGGGCCTGGAGCTCTGAGAGAGCTTGAGGTGAAGAGTCCACTTTGGGAGTTATTGACATAGAGGTGATGGGTGGAGCAGTGGGTGATGGGCATGGAATTGTTACTGCACAATGGAACATCTAATTGCAGACAAACATGTATTTTTTCCCAGCTATTTCCCTTTGTATATATCCTATTTCCACACGATCAGAAGCTTGTGAAGAGAATGACTTCAGATTCTCCACAGAGTCTGAGACACGTTAAGTCATGTTCCACCCATGGACCCGCAGCCTAGGATTCCAGCTTCCACAGACATTGGTACCCCGTGGTACTCTGCCTCCCCTGACCTAGCTAAGACAGAAGACAGGAATGCCACCTCTGGGCCCACAAAGATACAGTGAGTGCCTGGTCCTGATTACTCAGCTCTGGGAAGTAGAACTTGATCTCATCAACCCTAGCTGTGGGCACATGCAGGCAGCCACCCCACCCAGAACACGGTTTAGTTAGGGCCCTGTGGTCCCACTGTGGTAACAACTAGTCACAAGTAGCCATGACAAAAACAGCTTTCTCCTCCGACGTGCAGAGTGGCTCTATGGGCCTTCCTTATACTGAGCACTGGCTTTGGCCACCCCAGCAAGAGAGCCCCATTTAAAACCATGGTCTGTGAGCTTTTCATCAGTCAGCACAAACTTCTGCCAACTCCGAGTGGCTACAGGTCTAGGTATGAAGGGGGAGGAAAAAAAGTAAACATTTTCTCCTGAGCAAAGAAACATCCATGCTTTAAAACTAAAGACTCAAAAGTATATTTGAATTAATAAGAAATTGACCTCCACTAGCTTCAATTTTCCTTGGAACAGTATGCAGTATATTTTCCTTTTCTTTTAAAAACCCTCTGCTGCTCAAAGAGAACAGGACACAGTGGAACCTTCCCAGGGTACAAGGCCACAGCTGTTCACTGGCAGCCTCGCCATCAAATGGGGCTGAAACCTCATCCTGAAATTCCATCCCTGGGTACAGGACATGCAACAAGAGCTGTGTTTTACAGTGGCAGTGGAGGGGAAGCTGGGTTTCTTGAGTACCACATGGCACAGCTGTAACGATTCAAAGCAGCTAAGATGACAGCATGAGCAACACGGGCTTAAAAACAGCGTTACCGAGGTTTGGGGGCTGCTGCTCTGCTTGTTTTGCTCCCTGCAAATTTTGACATCAAGTGGAGCTAACATATTTCCAAATGTGCTTGTAACTGATATGCTGCAAGGAAATACCTCAATACCAAAAGTACACCATCCAAATGCCTTTGCAATGTATTTCAAAAACAAACTCTGGAACACTGCCTTCCGTTTGAATCTGAGGCATGAAAATCAGCGTAGCCTCTCATCCAACAAGATGAACGGATTGTGCACGTTGTGTGTGTCTTTTAAGAGCTCTGGGATGGTAGTCCTCACTCTTGGCTGCTGCCATTAAAATCACCTGGGAGTTTCCCAAAAGCACCCATGTCTGGGCCTCACCCCAGACCAACTCAACCCTATCTTTGGATAGCTTTTAGGAGTTTCCCAGGTGATTCTGGGGTACAGTGAAGGTTGAGAAACACTGGTCTGGGCATTCATTCAAGGATCGTTGTGGTTTTGTTGTGTTTGTTTTGGGATCTTTTTGTTCTTACTTACGCTTGTTTTAAACAAGAGGATTATATGCAAGCCCAGTGCCCCCAAACAGAATTCACGGCATAAGAAGAGCTGGATGGAATTCACTCTTCACTTGGCCTTGAACAACCTGCTTGGGTCCTGATTTTCTTACAGGTAAAATGGAGTTAATAGTACTTACTCAGCTCTACTTCAGGAAGTTGTGAGAATACAATGAGAAATGTAACATTCTTTGACACGTTTTACAAAAGCAAGGCATTATTATTATTAAAAACAGGTGAACATAATACAATCTCAAAACAGCCCGTATCATATTAATTACTGAACTGACCATGATGGTCGGGGTGGAGTAGAGGAGGGATGGAAATAATATAAACTGGGTGCCCCACGAGCCAGCATGAATGTTGATCTATTACACACGGATCATTTAACAGCACGGTCCGGAGTGCTCAGATCCTAGTCCTGGTTATCTCACTTAACCCTGAATAAGTCATTTCACTTCTGTGGGTTTTCCTTTCCTTTCCTATAAAATGAGGAGGTTAGACTGGGAGATTTTGATCCTGGGGTCCATGGATAAGTTTTAGATGATTTATAAACAGCATAAGACTGTTTGCAAATGTGACTCACACACACACACCCCCCCCCACACACACCCACACACTCTCACCTATCCTTTCTCCTGGGAAGAGGCTCCATAGCTGTCATTAGATTCTCAAAGAGGAATATGATCCTAAAATAATGTTAAGAACCAGCAGAATCTTTCTAGCTCTAAGTTTCTGATCATTGGTAGTGGAAACAACACCACCATTGGTGTTGGAAGTTCAACAGACACCTATATATGGGTGAATTTCAAACACATTTCATTTATAAATCCACTCAATGGAAAATCTCAGATAAGAGCCAAGAGTAAAAGCTAGCCAATGATCATTAAACATTGCTAATGGCTTCCTTCACCTCCCAGAAGTCAAACTAGTTTGAAGGTGATGTCAAAAGACCTGCAAGAGCCCCTGGCCCAGAGATGTCCTGTATGGATCACAGCATCCTTGGGTCCCTGCCAATGTGGAGGTCTTCTGTAGATTCTGCATTCTGGTTCCACAGTAGCACTGGTGGAAGGCATGTATTTGTGCATGGGGGCTGAAGGACAGATGCAGCAGAAAATGAAATCTTAGGGCAAAGGGCGATAACTCTAAAGATGGGACTCAGCCAGAATAAGAACTTGAACCAGCATCAGACGAAACACAGAATAAGGAAAGACCAGATACGAAAGCCCTGAGGGGAACAAGATTTGGGCTACTCAAATCCTTGGGATAGAGAAAATTCAGAGACTAGGACATATTCTTTTTAGTTTCCAAAGCTCAGTCCTTTCACTTTTAAATATTTTACTGATTTGAATTTCTTACCTTGCAAGATTCCATCTATCAGATTACATTCCTGGAGGACACAGCTATACAACAAGAGCCAATGCAGAGTGGCCACAAATGCGATGTTATGCTTCTGTCCACAGGATCACTGAAACCCCTATGAGTATTTCTGGCCTGTATCTTCCATTGATAGAATCAATTCCACATAGATACAATAATGGTTCCAAAGCCAGGATCCAGATCCACGGATATCTGAATTCATATACAAGTCTTAACCTCAAGCAAAATTCTTAACCCTTATGAACCTCATTTTCTCCATCTGTAAAACATGGAGACAATACCTATGCCCCAAGATTGTTATTTATTTATTTATTTTTTAAGATTGGCACGTGGGCTAACAACTATTGCCAATCTTCCTTTTTTTTTTTTCAGGATTGGCACCTGAGCTAACAACTGTTGCCAATCTTTTTTATTTTTTGCTTTATCTCCCCAAACCCCCCTGTACACAGTTGTATATCTTAGTTGCAGGTCCTTCTAGTTGTGGGTTGTTGTGGGACGCCGCCTCAATATGGCCTGACGAGCGGTGCCATGTCCGCGCCCAGGATTCGAACGCTGGGCCGCCGCAGTGGAGCACGAGAACTTAACCACTCGGCCATGGAGCCGGCCCCAACATTGTTATTATAAATGATAAAACAGAGATAACGCACCTAGCATGATGCCTAGCACATAATATCACCAAACAGATATTGCTTTAATTTATTTTCGAACTGTTTTCACTAGCTCTCTGTTAAATCAACTGAAAAGGAGAGACACGTGCCAAAAAATGTTGAATGGAAAAATTACCTTTTTATGCAAATGTGTGTAGTGCTGTCTCCCTCTATATCTGACTGATATAATATATTGCCTGGACACCCACTGGAATGCTTAAATTCTTTTAAAAAATAAAAACAAGGACCAACTTTGTACCAGGAAAGATGCTAGGGATTTTCATATGAATTGACTTGTTGCCACTAGTCTATAGCACATTTTATATTTGCCTGTCTTAGAATATAATGATGGTGCTTTGGGGATCAAATTCCAAGAACTTATTTAATATTTTAGAAACAGTAAGACTTGAATAATGGAAACCAATTAATTTAGATTTTTTTAAAGTTTTTGAGCACCTATTAAGTGTCATTTGGTGTGGTAGGTGCTAGAATAAAATTTCACTGGCTACCTGCTACTCTAACAAGCTTATTTACTCTAGTAGAGCAGAGATAGTGCCTAGACCAGAATATCCACTGTCCCTAGCCACAGAAATTAATTTACTGACTCAACATTTATTGAGCATGTAGTGTGAAAAGCATTGGAGGGGTGGGCCCTGTGGCATAGTGGTTAAGTCTGGTGCACTCCACTTCAGCAGCCTGGGTTCGCGGGTTCAGATCCTGGGTGTAGACCTATACCACTTGTCAAGCCATGCTGTGGCAGCAACCCACATACAAAGCAGAGAAAGACTGGCACAGATGTTAGCTCAGGGCTAATCTTCCTCAAGCAAAAAAAGAAGATGACTGGCAACAGATGTTGGCTCAGAGTGAATCTTCCTCACCAAAAAAAAAAAAAAAAAAAGGATACTATCCCTGCACTCATAGAGCATATGTGTGAGAGGTGTTAAAAGGAAATATATACATATCTGTGAAGAAAATAAAGAAGGAGGAATAAAAGAGATAAATGAGAGGCTCTGGCAGATACTGTAGTTTTGATTCACATTCCCTCATCCCAACCTCTCTTTCTCTTGCCCTATAAAAGCTGGAAAACAAAACACACAAATTCCCAGCCTGCTTTGAAGTGACCATACAACACAATTCCAGCCAATGAGATGTAGGTACAAACACTATGAAGATTTTCCATCCTAACTAAAAAGGAGGAGACACGTAAGGTGAGGTGTAAAAGATGAGAGACCCTGTGAAAAGCCATGAGAAGAGAATTCCAGGAGGAAGAAACAGCGAGTGCAAAAGCTTTATGGGAAGAAAGCAATCACTAGTTTGAGGAATAAAAGGTGATAATGGAAGTCAGCAAGGAGGAGAGTGGCAAGAAGATAAGATTCAAAAAACAGGTAGGGGTCAGATCATGAGGGACTGCATAGACCACGGTAAACCTTTTAGATTTTATCCTAAATGCAATGGGAAACCAACGAGGATCTCAAGCAGGAGAGTGGCAGAACCTGATCTGCTTTGGTTACTAGGTGGGGAAGGATTAGAAGGCTACAAGAAGAAAGGTAGGGAGGCCAGTTAGAGCCACAGCAGTCCTAGTGAGAGATGACAGTCCTGACAGATTTGAGGAAACGAAGAAAAACAGATGTATTCGAGATACATTTTGGAAGTGTCTTGGGTTGGAAGGAGAAGAGAAAAGCAAGCATGACTTCTAGGTTCCTGGCCTGAGCAACTGGGTGGATGGTAATGATATTTACTAAGATGGAAGAGACTGGAGGAGGGACTGGAATGTGCAAAACAAAGCAGCCAATCAACTCAACATCCATAACTCCTGTTCCAGTGAACTGATCCTCTGCCAAACGAGTGTTTTCCCATTCTGCTCTCCATCATTTCACTTTCTCTCCCAGGCTCTCCTCTGAGAACCATAAGCTGTACCTGTAATACTAACAATATTTGATTTCATCTGGCAGAAAAAATGGTGGGTGGAATTAAGAGACTCTGAAGCCAACGGCAAAATGACAGACTCAACACATGACTTTACAGTCTTCATCAGGAAATTCTGAAAAAGAATGAAATTTGGAAACCTACAAGAATTTGTAACTGGGACCCCAACTCTTCAACCAGTAATGTTCCTGCCAAACACACGTATCACAGTTTGTAATTAAATATTTGTGTGAATATTTAATGTCTGCCTCATCACTAGACCTGAAGCTCCATGAGGGCAGGGACCTCACTGGCTTTGCCCACAACTGGATCCCCAGTGCCTTCCGTAGGGTACCACATGCAGTAGGCATTCAATAAATACTTGTTGAATGATGTTTGTACAGCTTTTTCTGGTCAATAATAGAAACAATTACCTGTCCCCTAGTATCCACTGTCTCCTCTTTATTAATAGAACCTCTACTTTTTTCTGGACATATGGCTACTAGATTAGATCCCTGGAGCTACCATAACAAATGTCAAATGTTGAGTGGCTTAAAACAACAGAAATTTACTGTCTTACGGTTTTGGAGGCTAGAAGTACAAAATTACAGTGTTAGTGGGGCCATGTTCTCTCTGATGGCTCTAGAGGGGAATCCTTCCCTGCATCTTCCAGCTTCTGGTATTTGCTGGCAATCCTTGGAGTTCCTTGGCTTGTAGATGCATCACTCCAGTCACATGGCCATCTTTTCCATGTGTGTCTTCCCATTATCTTTCTTCTGTTCACGTCTGGCCCTATTTCCAAATTTCCACTTTCTATAAGAACACCAGTCATACTGAATTAGGGCCTAACCTAATGACCTCATCTTAGCTTGATTACCTCTATCAAGACCCTATTTCCAAATAAGGTCACATTCTCAGGTACTGGGCATTAGGACTTCAATATATCTTTTTGGGGCGACACAATTCAACCCATAACGTCACTCAAAATACAATCAACATTTCCCAGATTCACTTGCATTTAAGTGTAGCCATTTATTGTTATGTTCTGGTAAATGAGCTATAAACAGAAATAGTGTGTGGAACTTTCAGGAAGTGTCTTTAAGGGAAGAATAGTGCCCTTCTGCTTCCCTTCATCCTTTATGGGCAGCTGGAATGCAAACTTAATGGCTAGAATTCCAGCAGCCATCTTAGATCATGAAGTGACCTTGAGAATGGAAGCCAAGTAAAGAGAAAATACAACATAGGCGATCAGAGAACACAGAGACGCATCTCAGCCCTAGACTGACTTCCTTCCAGCTTTTACACGACAGAGAGACACTAGTCTCAACCACTGTTTTGAAGGATTTTATGACACTCATAAAGGAACCTGATTGTAACTGATATACTGTAGAATCTTTTGTAAGTCACATACCGGTGAATACAGTAAAGACACTACCATGTTTATCTTTGATTCCCAAGATACCTGAATTGGTCATGGGCAAATCCAGGAGTCTGGCTTTGGAAAGAGATGTCCAACCTTGGTTGGGACAGCTTTGAATTTCTCCCAGCTATAGGTCAGTATAGGGGCCTTTCTGAGTTTACACCTGGAGGAAGTCTTAGGCTTATCTGGTTTTGAGGAGTCCAGAGGATGGGCAGGATTTGGCCTCACACTAGCTATTAAGGTGTGACCAGAAAAACAGAGTTACTACCTATCTACTGATGCCTCAGGGTCCCAAGGCTGTTCATTTCTCTGTAGTTGCCCTTCTTCTTGTCTCCAGGGATCCAGCACAAAGAAAGCCAGTCCTGGAGCCCGTAGCAGATCCATTTAGGGGCAACTCAAGATTACACCAAGATGTGGGGCCAGCCCGGTGGCGCAGTGGTTAAGTTTGCACATTTCGCTTCAGTGGCCCAGGGTTCACCGGTTCAGAGCCCGGGTGTGGACACGGCACTGCTTGGCACGCCATGCTGTGGTAGGCGTCCCACATATAAAATAGAGGAAGAGGAGCACGATGCTAGCTCAGGGCCAGGCTTCCTCAGCAAAAAAGAGGAGGACGGGCAGTAGTTAGCTCAGGGCTAATCTTCCTCAAAAAAAAAATATATATACATATATATATATACCAAGATGCTTCTAAAGCTTGTCATGTCTCTGCTTTGTAAAAGAGGTCTTTTTATACAGTTGTGAATTTTTTAGTTTCAACTCAATGTTGAATAAGCTTAGCCGTCAGCAAAAACAAACCCACCAAAAGGAGTGTAGCAGTCAGTGCGGCTGGGACTTGTAATACCAGTAATTACTGATTCTAAGATGCACATTTTAACAACTCTGAAATTGGGTCACATCTTACAATCCAACGCATCTTACATTTGATGAATACGTTAGATAATGCTTACTGAATGTCTTCTACGTGATGGCATGGGTTTGCTACTTCACAGACATTTTCTTATTTATCCTCACAGTTATGCTATGAAGCAACTATCGCTGCCATTTCCAGAAGAAAAATGGAGGCTTAGCATTTCAAAGAAACTGATAGAATTGCAACAGCATGCTGCAGTATGTCAGAAACATATGATTACATAGACCCTGCTCCCGACAATATCCCATTTCAGCTACTGTTTTTTCCTCTGTGTTTCGTGTATGTAAACATAATTTTTTTATTTTTTATTTTTTTAAAGATTTTATTTTTTTCCTTTTTCTCCCCAAAGCCCCCTGGTACACAGCTGTATATTCTTCACTGTGGGTCCTTCTAGTTGTGGCATGTGGGACGCTGCCTCAGCGTGGTTTGATGAGCAGTGCCATGTCTGCGCCCAGGATTCGAACCAACGAAACACTGGGCCGCCTGGAGTGGAGCGCGCGAACTTAATCACTCGGCCACGGGGCCAGCCCCATAAGCGCCATTTTAAAGGTGAAGAATTTGAGGTTTAGACTGAGTTTAAGTAGCTATCCTGGGTCCTACTGAAGTGGTGAAGCTAGGACTCAAATCCGTGTCTGCCAACTAAGCCTGAGATCTTCATCATATGATCCAGTGTGAGGGGCAAACTAGAACCTTTAGCCCTCGGTGGACGTGGGATAGGCCACAAGATAAAGGAAATGTGACGGGTCAGATGAAAGGAAGGAAAATGATTAGCCAGGAGAGGTCAGAGACTCTTCTGGAAGATTTCTGAAAGTGGAGAAAGAGGGGGTGCTAGTAACAGGTTTACTGGATGAAATCAGTCAGAAAGGACCATGTGTCCTCAGTATCTAGCACAATGTGGCAGTGGCTTTCTAGATGAGCTTAGGAGGAGAAATATGGGGGAAATGGGAAGAATGGGGACAACTCTTGGGTCACAAGGCAGAGGGAAACTGGGTCTGGAAAGGTTGGAGCTCAGGGAACTCGAGAAGAACATGCCGGACTAAAGAAATCCTCAGACTCATTCTACAAGCCGAATACCACTGGAGGCCTCTTAGAGATGTGTCCCATGTATTCATACTGTGGGGAAGGAAGGGGACGAAATGCCTCCCTTGCCAGCCCCGTCAGGAAGACATCACATATGTCCTCATTCAGCAGATGAGGAAAAACGCCCAGAGAAACTCAATAATTTGCCAAACATCAGAGAGGCACGAAGAGCGGAGCCAGGATTCTATCTGACTCTAAAAACCTAAACTAATTTCTGGTGACAGAAATCATAACAGTGGTTGCCTCTGGTAGGAGGCGGTTGACTTGAAAGAGGCATGAGGGAACTTTCTGGAGTGCTGGAAATTTTCTATGCTCTGACTGGTAGTTACACAGGTGCATACATTTGACAAAACTTACCAAACTGTATACTTAAGAGCTGTGTATTTTGCCATATGAAAATTATGACTCAATTTACAACACAATTTTATAAAGCTCTTGAGCTTTCTTCCCCTGACTGACTCACACGTTCTCATTGTGGGTGACATAGCCCCCAAAAGGGAAAAAAAATGCCTCTTGGAGTGTGAAAAAATATCTTACTCTTTATGAATAAAGCATATATACACATAGAGTACATGAACAGGTATATATCTGTGGCATACAAATTTGATGAGGAGGAATAATTAGGGGAAAAAAGGTCTTAAAAAGGCTCCTAAAGGGAGCAATGATTAAAAAATGGGTTGAGAGGGGCTGGCCTCATGGCGGAGTGGTTAGGTTTGCACGCTCTGCTTTGGCGGCCCAGGGTTTTGCTGGTTCAGATCCTGGGCGTGGACACGGCACCACTCATCAAGCCATGCTGAGGCAGCATCCCACATGCCACAACTAGAAGGACCCACAACTAAAAATACACAACTATGTACCTGGGGGGCTTTGGGGAGAAAAAGGAAAAATAAAATCTTAAATGCCCTAACTCATTGTTAACCCTCCTTCCAAAATTCTCTTTACACTGCCATCTGGTCATGGCTTTCATTTTTTTCCTTCCAAGGCACCATGTTCCCTTCTGTATTCCTTCCATGTGGGTAAGCCATGTGTGGGTGTGTGTGTGCGTGCAGGCATGTGTGCACGCATATGTGTTCACCTACACACATGAGCACACATGCAACCATGTGCATGCACATACACATGTGCACACAATCCACACATGTATATACACAAAGTGCACAGATACACTTAGGCTTAACTGATTTCTACTCATTCCTCAGATCTCAGGTCATGCATTCTTTCCTCTGCGAAGTGTTCCCCATGATCCCTCCCAATGTCCTACAAAACTCAGACGCACTGGTCCTTTTCTTCATAGCTCTCACCTCAGTTTATAATTATATATTCAAGAGTAGAATTATTTGATTAATGTCTCTCTCCCTGTCTAGACGAAATCCCATGAAGGCTTAACGTAATGTCTGGCACGTGGTAGGTGGTCAGTAAATACTGATTGAACAAAGAACTGTGTAGAGTTGCCCCTGCCTTCTCCAGGGCTGTCAGGGCCCGACATGAAGGCTGACACCCTGCTAAAGAAGCACACAGAGCAGAAAAGTGATCTGAGCTAAGGCCCAGAGAAGTGGCCTCTCATGCTGGCAGGGTCCCCCAAAGACAGGATGGTCATCCCTCCCCTCCCAGTCATGCCCAATGGTGAGCAAAGGAACAGTGACCCTACTACTTTCTCTTAACTGAGAAACAATAACTCTGCTAGAGTGAGACATAGCACAGTGCATAAGACAATACCTTTTGTCCCCACATATGACTTCCCTAACTCAACTGGAAAGGAACTACTTTTCAAACATCACAGAATGTATTTTTTTTCACCTGTTTTGATGATCATGCCATAATTTCTTATTTTGGTGCCCAAATTGTCTTGGCTAAATTAATTAGGAACTTCAGATGGTTTGCCCAAGCTAGCCTCTTTTGGTTCAGAAGGAAATATACAGGTTTGTTGCCACGGGGAGGAAAGACCAAAAAGCAGGATTTTGACATTTTTCCTCTAAATGAAAAATAGGAATTTTTGAAAGGGAGAAAAAATGAATACAATGACCACTAATTCCTTACTCTGACTCAGATAGCTCTGCTTCTATATAAACATGCAAAGAAACAAACAGAGAAAGAGGCCCCGTAAGTCCACATCCATCAATTCATCACAGCAGGAAATAAGAAAAGAAGCCAGGAGTCTTGAATTCCCTCTGAGAGTTGGCACGGGGTTGCATGAAAACTTGAACACTGTTTCTCACAGTATTTAATTATTTCCACCAGCAAAAACAAACTTTCCAGAAAAGAGCAAGGATATCTTTTGTTCCTTATTTTATTTTTAAGTATGGCTCAATTCCTTCACAGCCTGAAAGTGGAATGGTTTGCTCTCACAAATGTTTGATTAAACTAACCATAAGTGAATATTTTGCATCTTTCACTCGGATGACCCTGCAAGATCTAGTCCTGACCTAAATGAGGGGCTGGTGCCAAGAATAAAAATTATCATTTGATCTTCTTCAAGCCAACTCAGGTGAACATGTGACGGCTCTAACAATTTGTTTTGAATAGAATACAAATCCTCCCTGTAAGAGACAAGAAAAGTCATGCATCCACGAGCAGGTTACAAGGGATTTAAGGTTTTAATGGAACATATGAAATAAAAACCGAAAATTCCATTAAAAACTAATATTCCATTAAAACTTACTGGAATATATCATCTATTGTGCACTGCCTCATGAGTTTGTATTTTTTGAAATAACACCATAGGAAGCATTTATTAGGGCTTTGAAGTAGAGAGATCAGGTTTGAATCTAACTGTGATATTCACAAGCTGGGCAACCTAGTGAAAGGGATTAACTGGGTCTCAGTTTCCTTATTGGCAAAGTAGGGAGAACACTACTCACTCACCTTCAAGAGTTGTAAGAACAACAAAAAAGATGATGCATGTGAAATGCGTGGGCACACGATGCACGTGTTAACGAGTGAATTTCCTTAGTCTTTCTATAGAAGAACTGATTCATTGGATGGTTGAACAAATTTGCTTGCAGCAGTTACTAAATGCCAGGAATTGACTAGGTCCTGGGAATAGAGTAGTTAAGACAGACAAAGTTCCTACATTTATGGAGCTTCTGGAGACAGATAATAAACATATAAGTACATATTATCAGATTCTGACAAACATTGTGTTTTGAAAAAAATGAGACAGGATAATATGATAAAGAGTAACTGGAGGAAGATAGGGAAAATATCATAGGGTATTTAAGGAAAGCTTCTCTGAAAACATTGACATTTAATATGAAACTTGAATGACAACAATGAAACCAGTCACCCAGCCTCAGGCAAGAACAAACTCGGCATTTAGGAGGACAAAGGTAAGGCCAACAGAGCTGTAAGCAAAACAGGGTAGGAGATAATGTTATGATCAGCAGGGCCCAGATCATGGACTCTGCAGGCCATAGAAGGCATCTGGAACTTATTCTCATTGTAATGAGACCCAATTAGAGGATTTTAAGTGCCAGAGTCACTTAATTAGATTTACTTGAAGGGCAGACATAGGCAGAATCATGATATATTTGTGAAATGTAAAAATTCTGCCCTGACTAGAGTGGAGGACATCTACTAGAGGATCATGTAAAACAAAGTTATGATAGATAATGTGGTCCAGAAACGAGTTTAGACTTCAGGTGATAAAAAAGAGAAGACGTCATTAAAGGCTGTTACATGAATCCGTGTTTAAGTGATATTCATTAGACTGCAGCCTGTAGAATATCTTGGGGGAAGAATTTTATTCCTTTTCAAAGTAGAGGAAAAGAAGTAAGAAATATAATTATTCTTCCTGGAACCATTCCTTCCTCCAGGATTTTAGTATTTAGATGGTGATATAAATGGACTCATGTACAGAAAGGGCCTAATATGGCGGGGGTCAGGCACACAGAAGACACTCAATAAATTATAGTTCCGTCTCTTCTTTTTTTCTCTCCCTTTTGCATTGAAATGAACCAGAAGCTACTGGTATGGAATTCCTAATGGATGAGTGAAAAGTTGCCAGACAGAAAAAGCAGGAAACAACCTCTTTTAGATGAAAATGCATTGGATTGTGTGGGTTGACTAAACTTTTGATAATTCTCATATTTCATGCTCCACCCTTGAGTTGTGATGCCAATGAAAGATCCAGAGGCTTACAGATTTCATTTTTTAAGTAAAAGAAACTTCACAATAAGAATAATTCCAATTTCAAAGATGCTGGGATTGAGTGAGAATTTTTTTATTGAGGTATAATTGACACACATTATATTTTTTTTTGCAATTTTTTTTATTGAGTTATTGATAGGTTACAATCTTGTGAAATTTCAGTTGTACATTAATGTTTGTCAGTCATGTTGTAGGTGCACCACTTCACCCTTTGTGCCCACCCCCCACCCCACCTTTCCCCTGGTATCCACTAAACTGTTCTTAGTCCATAATTTTAAATTCCTCATATGAGTGGAGTCATACACAGATTATCCTTCTCTCGCTGGCTTATTTCACTTAACATAATTCTCTCAAGGTCCATCCATGTTATTGCAAATGGAATGATTTTGTTCTGTTTTGCAGCTGAGTAGTATTCCATTGTATATATGTACCACATCTTCTTTATCCATTCGTCTGTTGCTGGGCACTTAGGTTGCTTCCACGTCTTGGCTATTGTAAACAGTGCTGCAATAAACATTGGGGTGCACAGGACTTTTGGGATTGCTGACTTCAAGCTCTTTGGATAAATACCCAGTAGTGGGATAGCTGGATCGTATGGTAGTTCTATTTTTAATTTTTAGAGGAATCTCCATACTGTTTTCCATAGTGGCTGCACCAGTTTGCATTCCCACCAGCAGTGTATGAGGGTTCCTTTTTCTCCGCAACCTCTCCAACATTTGTTGCTATTAGTTTTAGATATTTTTGTCATTCTAACGGGTATAAGGTGATATCTTAGTGTAGTTTTGATTTGCATTTCCCTGATGATCAGCGATGATGAGCATCTTTTCATGTGCCTATTGGCCACCGTATATCTTCTTTGGAGAAATGTCTGTTCATGTCTCCAGCCCATTTTTTGATTGGGTTGTTTGATGTTTTGTGGTTGAGTTGCGAGAGTTCTTTATATATTACGGATATTAAGCCTTTGTCAGATATATGACTTGCAAATATTTTTTCCCAGTTAGTGGGTTGTTTTTTTGTTTCAATCCTGTTTTCATTTGCCTTGAAGAAGCTCTTTAATCTGATTAAGTCCCATTTGTTTATTCTTTCTATTGTTTCCCTTCTCTGAGAAGGCAGGGTGTCCGAAAAGATCCTTTTAATACTGATGTCAAAGAGTGTACTGCCTACGTTTTCTTCCAGAAGCCTTATGGTTTCAGGTCTTACCTTTAGGTCTTTAATCCATTTTGAGTTTATTTTGGTGAATGGTGAAAAAGAATGGTCAATTTTCATTCTTTTACATGTGGCTTTCCAGTTTGCCCAGCACCATTTGTTGAAAAGACTTTCTTTTCTCCATTGTATGCCCTCAGCTCCTTTGTCAAAGATAAGCTGTCCATAGATGTGTGGTTTTATTTCTGGGCTTTTAATTCTGTTCCATTGATCTGTGCACCTGTTTTTGTACCAGTACCATGCTGTTTTGATTACTGTAGCTTTGTAGTATGTTTTGAAGTCAGGGATTGTGATGCCTCCCGTTTTGTTCTTTTTTCTCAGGATTGCTTTAGGAATTCGGGGTCTTTTGTTGCCCCATATGAATTTTAGGATTCTTTCTTCTAATTCTGTAAAGAATGTCATTGGGATTCTGATTGGGATGGCGTTGAATCTGTAGATTGCTTTAGGTAGAACGGACATTTTAACTATGTTTATTCTTCCAATCCATGTACATGGAATGTCTTTCCATCTCCTTATGTCATCATCCACTTCTCTCAGAAAGGCCTTGTAATTTTCATTATATAGGTCCTTCACTTCCTTAGTTAAATTTACCCCAAGGCATTTTATTCTTTTTGTTGCGATTGTGAATGGTATTGTATTCTTGAGTTCTTTTTCTGTTGGTTCATTACTGGAGTATAGAAATGCTACTGATTTATGCAAACTGATTTTATACCCTGCAACTTTGCTGTAGCTGTTGATTACTTCTAACAGTTTTCCAATGGATTCTTTGGGGTTTTCTATATATAAGATCATGTCGTCTGCCAACAGCGAGAGTTTCACTTCTTCCCTCCCTATTTGGATTCCTTTTATTCCTTTTTCTTGCGTGAGTGCTCTGGCCAGGACCTCCAGTACTATGTTAAATAAGAGCAGTGATAGAGGGCATCCTTGTCTCGTTCCTGTTTTCAGGGGGATGGCGTTCAGTTTTTGCCCATTGAATATGATGTTGGCTATGGGTTTGTCGTATATGGCCTTTATTATGTTGAGGTAGTTTCCTTCTCTGCCCATTTTGTTCAGAGTTTTTATCATAAATCGCTGTTGGATCTTGTCAAATGCCTTCTCTGCATCTATTGAGATGATCATGTGGTTTTTATTCCTCAGTTTGTTGATGTGGTGTATCACGTTGATTGATTTGCGGATACTGAACCATCCCTATGTCCCTGGTATGAATCCCACCTGATCCTGATGTATGATTCTTTTGATGAATTGCTGAATTCTGGTTGCCAAAATTTTGTTCAGAATTTTTGCATCTATGTTCATCAGTGATATTGGCCTGCAGTTCTCTGTTTTCGTGGTGTCCTTGTCAGGTTTTGGGATCAGTGTGATGTTGGCCTCATAGAATGTGTTAGGAAGTGTTCCATCTTCCCTAATTTTTTGGAATAGCTTGAAAAGGATAGGTATTAAATCCTCTCTGAAAGTTTGGTAGAATTCCCCAGGAAAGCCATCTGGTCCTGGGGTTTTATTCTTTGGGATGCTTTTGATTGCTGTTTCAATCTCTTTCCTTGTGATTGGTCTGTTCAAATTGTCTGCCTCTTCTTGAGTGAGCTTTGGGAGATTGTGGGAGTCCAGGAATTTATCTATTTCCTCTAGGTTATCCATTCTGTTGGCATATAGTTTTTTGTAGTATTCTCTTATAATCTGTTGTATTTCTGCAGAGTCTGTCGTTATTTCTCCTCGCTCATTTCTGATTTTGTTTATTTGAGCTTTCTCCCTTTTTTTCTTTGTAAGTCTGGCTAGTGGTTTGTCAATTTTATTTATCTTCTCAAAAAACCAGCTCTTTGTCTCATTGATCTTTTCTACTGCCTTTTTCATTTCAACAGTATTTATTTCTGCTCTGATTTTTATTATTTCTCTCCTTCTGCTGACTTTGGGCTTCATTTGTTCTTTTTTCTCTAGTTCAGTTAGGTGTGCTTTAAGGTTGCTTATTTGGGATTTTTCTTGTTTGTTAAGATATGCCTATATTGCGATGAATTTTCCTCTTAATACAGCTTTTGCTGTATCCCATATGAGTTGGTATGGCATGCTATCATTTTCATTTGTTTCCAGGTATTTTTTAATTTCTTCTTTAATTTCTTCAATGATCCATTGCTTGTTCAGTAGTGTGTTGTTTAGTCTCCACATCTTTGTGCCTTTCTCAGCTTTTTTCTTGTAATTAATTTCTAGCCTTATAGCACTATGATCTGAGAAGATGCTTGTTATTATTTCAATTTTTTTAAATTTGTAGAGGCTTGCCTTGTTTCCTGACACACATTATATTAATTTCAGGTGTACAACATAATGATCTGATATTTGTATGTGTTACAAAATGATCACCTCAATAAGTCTAGGTAAATCCATCAGCACACATAGTTACAGAATTTTTTTTTCTTGTGATGAGAACTTTTAAGATTACTCTCAGCAACTTTCAAATATGCAATACAGTCTTATTAACTATAGTCGACATGCTATACATCTCCATGATTTTATAACTGGAAGTTTGTACCTTTTGACTTCCTTCATCTGTTTCACCCCTCCAACTCCTGCCTCTGGCAACTACTAATCTATGCTCTGTATCTATGAGATTTGTTTTGGGGGTTTTATTTAGATTCCACCTATAAGTAAGATCATACGGTATTTGTCTTTCTCTGTCTGACTTAGCAGAATGCCCTCGAGGTCCATCCTTCTTGTCACAAATGGCATGATTTCATTCTTTTTTAAGGCTGAATAATATTCCATTGTGTATGTGTGCACACACACACACACACACACACACACATATATATATATCGTGCACATTTTCTTTATCAATTCATCCATCGATGGACACTTAGGTTGTTTCTATGTCTTGGCTATTGTAAATAATGCTGCAATGAACATGGGGATGCAGATATCTTTTGATGAATTTTAAAGATACTACAGTCATTCTCATGGCCTGGGAGGGGAGGAAAGTGGTATGAAATAATACAGCAACTTATTCGAAAGGGTGTAATTAATTGTTCTGTTTCTTATGTGGGTCTTGAATCAGACAAAACTACAAATAAGGTTATAGTTTGAGGCTTCTGTTATAACATCTGTTCCCTTTTTGGTCTCTGGGAACAAATATGCTACAACTGCATGAAGAGGAAGAGGTAACTGGAAAAGAAGAAGAGAAATGGACTGGAGTAAAAATAAAATTTTCAAACAAGCTTGAGATAGTATAAAAGTATAATATTTGACCAAAAATATTCCATTTACAACTGAAGTCAGGTTGGACCCCTCCCTACTCTACATATTTATATGCTCCCTGGCCTGCATCTCAGCAAGCGCATCCTGCAGCTAGTTGACCGGTCCAGCCCCCACCAGCCTAAGTCAGCTGTGTAGAGGTTGCAGGCATGAAGAGCTCTGGGCACCAGGGTGAGGTGGCCTAGGCACAAAGGTCATAGATTTCTCTAATCCAATCCAGAAAAGAATTGGGGTAAACCTTATCACTCTCCCTAAGGACATATTTTCTCTGGAGTTCTTCCAGGCTTTCTAGAGAAGTAAATTTTAATACAGGTATGAGGGTCTCCCCTCATCATGGCTTAAGAGTTTCATTTAAACCAGACAAAGAGCTCTCCTCTGGGTCTGGAAAGGGTTAGAAGTGTTAATAGGGAGAAAACGACACTCAGTACCTTCAGTCTGGGGGCTGTCTTGTCTACCTACTGATGGCTCACATCTTAAAACTTTCCAATCTCCATAAAAAGGTGAAATCAGAGACAGAAATGGTACATATTAGGGGGGCTGGCCCCGTGGCCAAATGGTTCACCCATTCCGCTTTGGTGGCCTGGGGTTTGCCGGATTGGATCCTGGGCGTGGACCTACACACTGATCAACAAGCCATGCTGTGGTGGCATCCCACATAGAAGAACTGGAATGACCTACAACTAGGACATACAACTATGTACTGGGGCTTTGGGGAGGAAAAAAAAGAGGAAGACTGGCAACAGATGTTAGCTCAGGGCCAATCTTCCTCACCAAAAGAAAACAAAAGCATACTAGAAAAGATCTTTAAAAGATTAAAAAATAATAATAATACACAAGAGGAACTTAGTTACAAAATGCTCTCTGCTTGGCAAGTAAAGTGGTGAAATTAAGCAGCCCCAGAATGGATGGAATGGTCACAAAGGTCTGGATGCAAGGCTTTGTCCACACTGGAAAGCAGGAAAAAACTAGGGCTGTGACCTGAGGTGTGAGCCTGGCATTCCATGTAGAAAGCGACACCAAAGGCAAAGTGGGCACTTTACACCGTCCTGGGTCAGCTCTTGCAGTTAGAAGTGCTACAAGGAGGCTTCTGGCCAGAAGTTTGGACAATTTCTACCACGCAGACCAAGCAGGTCAATCACTGCCTAGGTCAGTGGATCCTTCCCTGAGGGCACGCTCCTATAGGGTCGTCCCCCACCCCACCTCAAAGAGCTCTCACAACCAGACATCTCGACCTGCGGTTGTCCTAGATGAGGGCAGCAGCAATGTGACAGGTCAGTGGAAACAAGTCTCTAGGATTAGATTATACAAATGGCTTTTTATGTAAGTGAAGTTATTCTATAACAAATACATATGGTAAAATAGGAAATAACTTGTTCAGTGTTTTCTATAAGAAAATCACATACGAAGTAACTTGAATATACACAGGTAAATAATATGGAAGGGCATGGTATTCCCTGTCATTTTCATTTAACCAACAGTACAATTCAAAAATATGTATATTTATTCCAATATAGAGTTTGACCAAAACCAGCTTCTTATAAGAGTTTTAGCGCTGTATCTTAACAATCTTAAGATTCCATTTGAATGCTTCTATTAAGTGATAAAATGTTGTGCTAATTTAAACAGGTTTTTTTCCTGCTGGATGTATCAGAATTTTTAATATTCTATTGTGCTTTGTGAATTTCCAAGAGGGGGATAAATTGTGCAGCAGTTCAAAACTGCTTTGATCACAGAACCTCAGGACAGAATATTTTGCTGGACAACAGACTTATATAATACAATTTGGGAAATGCTGCTCTAATGAATTCTATACTGCTCTACAACATATGAAAACCATTGTACACCCCCAGAGAAACTAAGAATATGAACCATAAGAAGTATTAGCCTATGTAATTGAAAAAAATATATCAGGTTACCCATCTATCAGGGTATTTACATTAAGAAGTTAACTAATTAATCATTTGACATTGTTTAGAGCAGCAATGAATGTTAATCAAAGGATGGACTCAAATCAATTAAATACACTTGGCCAAGCAAAACAAGATCTTTAGCTGCAATGTAAATCCATTGGTTTCCCCAAAGGAAATGCGGTTTAAGTCAAAGCCACGTGCAACCAAGTACAATGTCAAAACTGAAGCACTGTGCCAAAAATAATTTATACTAGGTACTTTACTATGGAAATAAAATATAAAACTCTTCCTAGAGCCAAGAGTTCCATTCGAAAATGAAACATTTAGCCTCGGCACAGATACAAATGCTCGCCCTTTATGCTCCTGGCCAATTTTCCTGCTCTGTGTTTCTTTGGTGCTGCGCCCACTGCAGTCCTGAGCGGGTAGGAAGGGCCTCTAACACAGACTCCCTTAGCCAACAAGGCTTCCGTAACTTGCCCAGAGCATAGGACCTAGCGAGCCTGTGCCCCTCTGCATGAACGAGGTGTTCAAATCAGGAGGCGGAGCCAACCCCTAATCATACCAGCACTGATTGCCCAGACTGGCTGTAATCTGTGCTCTGTGCTCCCCTCAGCCAGTGTCTGCTGCCCATCTTTCTTTTCCAGTAGGCAAACCAATGCCAGAGGCTAAGTTCTGTAAATCACAGCAGTGGAGATCCAAGTCACGCCAACTGCTGTACTGGTTTACTGCTCTAGAAAAAGGATCGATGGGATACGATGAAAGTGTTGAAGAAATGAACAGGGGCACAATCTGTTGCTTTCCAGACTTCTGTATCCTCCCACAGTCCCAGATAATCAAGAGATAAATGTCCTCTGTGAAATGTTTTACAGATGATAGAACAAAACTGTGCCAGGTAAACATGTGCAGAAAATCCATACTCTCAACATCCTCTTATATTATATTTCTGTATAAATAAAAACAATGTGCGTACACACACACACACACACACACACACAGGTACAAGAAGTCTGGAAGAATATAAATCAAAATGTTACCAGTGCTATACTTTATTGCATGTCAATTATACTTCAAAAAGCTGCTTAAAAATGTTAAAGTGGTTATCTCTTGAGTTAGGGAAGATTACAGGCAATTACATGTATTTTTTCTGCTTGTCTGTATTTTCCAAATTTTCTTGGCAGTATATTCATTACTTTAGTACTACAAAAAAAATATAAAAGTTATTTTCAAAAATCTTGCACAATTCATTCAATTTTTTGATGTCTGAGTAGTTCTTTACACTTTATCAAGTGTTTCCACATATTTAATCCATGAAACAGCAGAGGGAAATATTAAGCTTATTTAATATTATGATTATGATTATCATAAATATTATGGCATCATAAATATTATGATTACGATTATTGCTTCAGAGAGGAGGAAACAGGCTCTAAGATGTTACAGGAATTGTTCAAAGACAAAGAGCTAGTAATTAGCAGAATCTAATGTGAGTCTAGACTTTCTCTTCTAAATTCTAAGGCTTCTGTTTTCTTTTTCTTGCTATTTGCTCTTTCTTCTGGTGTACCACGCTCTACTGGCGGCATTAATCCCACAGGAATAGACTTCATATAAAACAGAAGCAATAGAGTCTTATATAAGGTTTAAAAGGAAAAAGAAACTATTTTTTTTCAAACTCAGTATTGGTTAAGGGGAAAAAATATGAAAAACCAAGGGAGGTTTGGAGACCACAGAGGCACAGTCAGCGTGATAGGAAAACTTTTTCTTCTAGTTGCCGCATCATACACTCTTGGCTTCATTTCAACCCCATTCGGAAAGGGAAAAGGAAACTTGACAAAAATGGGACCAAAACACTCAGAGATGGCACCAAACAATGCAATGGGCTAGAGGTATTCAGATACCACTCTATTGGAGGTACCTTCATTCCTGCCGCGGCTGCAGGGCCGCTGGGGTCCACAGCCTGGATGTGGCATGGCTTACTTCCTCGCACCACAAAGCCCCAGCCAACAGCGTCACCAACAATCTAGAGAGGAAAACCACAATTAGCAATCAGCAGACGGTTCCTGGCAATTTGCCTGTCTTCCCAAGAGAGAGAAAACCAGCCCAGGATTAAGTGCATGCCATGACATAACTCTTCTCCTTTTCATCTCTACCCTGTCAGGAAAATGGAACGCTTTGCTTCTATCATAAACACAGGGATATCTATGCGGAAAATGTGGTCAAGAAACGCCTTTTTGGCAGAAGGATCTTCTTCTGTGAGGGCACTACTCAGTGAATAACTGGCAGGTTGCCTCTTTCTTAAGCTGCTACGCAATTTAATATTAGACTCAAACGGAAAGTTTAGATCTTAAAAACATGGTTGAAATTTCTCTCCAGATCCAATTTCCATTCCAAATTTGTTCTTTTCCCCTGGATCCAAATGATACTTTCTTGATGATCTTGCTATGTCACTGAAGTCTAAAGGAACAATTTAAATTACTAATGGTGGGAAATATGGAGAGTGTTGGCTTTCTCGAAACACAATTTTCTCTACCAAGAGAAGAAAGTGAAAAAGTACATAAAGTTCACAATTTACAAGGATGCGGGTCAAAAGTTGTTTGAGCCTGGAGGGTGCCTTTTCCTACAGAATCATTATTAGAATTGGCAGTTATGTTCCCTGAGCAGCTCCCAGGCGTGTCTTTGACATACACCCCAACTGAAATACAGATGAAACACACTCACAATCAATTGCTATCGCAATGCTGGCACTTAAGTTTAAAACCAAAAGAAATACTTTTAAAATACAACCAACTGTCTCTTGAACGCTGGAGACTGAGGAAAAGCAGAGAAGGAAATGGAAATGTTTGTGGACATTCTCAAAACATTATGAGGCACTTGACGGACTTTAAGGTTTGCTGTTATTAGCTTATTACATCGAATTTCACTTCCAAATGTACAGTTTACCTTTCTCCCCAATACAGACATATTATCAGAGCTTTTGTTCATTATGATGGGGCTATCATCCTCTTTTTAACTCCTCAGTGTTCAGAATGTGAGGTAGCCCTTGAAAAATGTTACAACGTAACATTTTTTCCCATGAGATAAAAAAAGTTAGAGGACTGAAAGAAAGAGAAGTGCTTTAAAGAGGATACAGATGTAAATGTGAGGAGACTGAGAGAGGGGGGCAAGGGCAGAGGGAGTGGGTGAGGCACTGTCATGCAGAGCACTTAGGTTCTGTTTGAAGAAAACCAGTGGGGCCGGAAGGAGTGGAAGGAATGGAAGGAAGGCTGAAGGCCTCCAAGCAGGGGCAGGTGGTCAGAAGATGCTCACCGATATGCAGTGCTCCCAAATCAGGTGTTCATAAAACTCAAGGCATGTTAACGTGTCAAAAGTACCATCCTTTATGGTGGAACAATTTATCCCATAGCTTTCTTTCTCTACCTTAGGACTCCTCTCATGACTTCTAGAATTAAGAGTAATCCAGAAGGAATTATTGGCATTATTTGCACTACCCATTTGCCTTAAAATCTGTAATTATATTAGAATACATAATGGAAATCTTTTTTTCAAGGACCCATCAAAAGGAGTTTAAAATGCTGTATTAAAAATAAATCATGTCAAGTCCTAATACATTTAAAAGTGCCTAAGGGTCGAGAAAGCCCACTATTATAATTACTCTAAAAACAAAAGGAACATTAGGAGAAAGTTTTCAATTCCATCCTAAGCTACACGTTGACACACTGACATGGCACAGAAAAACGAACGGCCAGGAGAAAGCCCAAACGATGAGCCTACCGTGAATGTCTTCCTTGCATACGGAGCCCCGGGAGTCAGGAGTTCCTCAGAAGTGACGGGCCTCTTCAACACTGCAAGACAGACACAATGTCAAGGTACCAATCCTTGCGAGCCCTTCGTTCACTCATTCAGCAGATATTTGCCGAATGCCTCATAAGTGACCATCGGTGAACAAAAGTGGCAAAGATCCCTGCCTCACAGTTTACACTCCAGCCAAACAGATACAAACATTAGCAAATATCAGTAACTCCAAACCCAACTTACAGAGCTATGGAAAGAGGAGGGAACAGGGCAGGGTAAAGAGAAGTAGGAGTCCCAGGGGTGGAGGTAAGGAGTGGTTTGAAATTTTTCTATAAAGAAATAGGCCACATTTTCTAGTTCTCGCATTTCTTTCTTTTAAATCCTGATAGGCATTCAACACATCAAAGAGAAAACCCGACTCTAATGGTCTGAGTCATGTTTCAAGAGTTAACCCCATACAACCTCCTCCCACAACATGCTGCACCCCACAGACCACAGCTTCACTCCTTTCCTTATTAATACCCTAGATGGCATGAACACACCGCCTTTTGCCCTGAGTAACAAGACTAGTGAACTTCTCTGTATACCCAACGTGTGCTAGGCACTACGCCAAGTGCTTTAGGCATATTAACTCATTTAATCATCACAAAAACTAATGAATTAGGTTCATCATTGTCCCTATTTTATCAGTGAGAAAACAGAAGCTCAGAAAAGCTAAGCTCGTGTCTAAGGTCTCAGAGCTAATGGATAGCAGAATTAAGATTCAAACTCCGGCATTTATGCCAGTGCCCACACTCTCAGCCGCTGTGCCACATGGTTCCCCCCATGCTATGCTGTTTCTGTAAGCGGAAGAAAAGGCTCAGAAGCTCCAGAAGGTAGAGGTGTATTGTCCTCCTAAGACCCCTGTGCTCATCAGCTCACTGATGTTGCCACCAAGATGACAAAGACAGCAGACAATTCCTGACTTGCCGACTGCCTAAAAACCCATCAATAATGAATCTCCCCATCCATCCTGTGCTCACTAAGAACTGGAAAAGCAACAGCCACAGCCGCCCAGAGCAGCCAGTGAGTCAGGGGACAGGGACTATCCTAACCTAGTTATACAGACATCATGACCTTGAGTGTCACAAAGAAACTGGAGGGGCCAGGAGCCTAATCTGGCAAAGTGTCAGTCTCCAATTATCTTTCGGGGCAGCATTTGGCGGTCACATGCCAGTCCTGGAACAAGCACGCAGCAGAAAAAGAAAAGGCAGTGTGGGGCGAGGCCCGGATGACCCACCAGGCAGCTGGGCCCTGCCTGAGGGTTGCACGCGCGGCCTTCTTGACTAACAAGTGCCTTCTCAGTTCGAGGCAACGAGCTGTGTCTTGCTGAGATGACAGTGGGCTGGGATTACTACTTTTGTTTTCAGAAAGCTCATAAGAGAGAAAATGAATTTATGTTCCCAAACAAGAGGGAATAGATCGAATATCAAGAAAAGAACCTCTGAGCAGATGGACGGGAGGTAAGAGAAGGGGGCCAGGGTTGGGGGTGAGGATTGAGACCTTTTAATTCCTTGTCAGACAACTCCTTCCCCAGCCCCTACAACTCCTGCTGGGGTTTATGAATGTGGATATAGGAATCGCATTGTACTGAAATATTTGGAAACAATACTGACCATTTATTTAATACACTTTCTCTTTTTTGATTGAGATATAATTGACATATAAGACTATATTAGTTTCAGGTGCATGACGTGATGATTCGATACATGTATATACTGCAAAATGATCACCTCAGTAAGTCTAGTTAACATCCATCACCACACATAGTTATAAATTTCATTTTCTTATGATAAGAACTTTTAAGATTGACTCTCTTAGCTTTCAAATATACAATACAGTATTATTAACTATAGTCACCATGCTGTATGTTACATTCCCGGGACTTACTCATTTTGTAACTGGAAGTTTGTACCTTTTGCCCCCTTTGCCCATTTTGCCCACCTCCTACTCCCTGCCTCTAGCAATCAGTAGTCTGTCCTTTGTATATATGAGTTTGTTTTTTGCTTTTTTAGATTCCACATATAAGTGAGATCGTATCGTATTTGTGTTTCTCTGTCTGACTTATTTCACTTAGTATAATGGCCTTGAGGTCCATTTACGTTATTACAAACACCAAGATTTCCTTCTTTTTTATGGCTGAATGATATTCTACCATACACATATATATATCACATTTTTTCTATCCATTCATCCACTGATCAACTCTTAAGTTGTTTCCATGCCTCGGCTACTGTAAATAATGCTGCAGAGAACATGGGGATGCAGATCTTTTTGAGTTAGCGTCTTCATTTCCTTCAGATAAATGCCCAGAAGTGAAATTGCTGGATCTTAGGATAATTCCACTTTCCATTTTTTGAGGAATCTCCCTATTATTTTCCATAGTGGCTGCACCAATTTACATTCCCACCAATAGGGCACAAGATTTCCCTTTTCTCCACATCCTCATCAACACTTATTTCTTGTCTTTTTGATAACAGCCATTCTAACGGGTGTGAGGCCATCTCTCACTGTGGTTTTGAATAGCATTGTACTGTAATATTTGGCAGCAATACTGACCATTTATTTTAATACACTTTCTCTCTTTCTTATGTTGAAAGATGTAAAAATCTTGAAGCATAGGGAATTATCTTTTAGCTTTCTCTTTTCATGTCCTTGGCAACTTATCTACTCATCACAGTGATACTGATTATGGTAATATCTGTAGCACTTTTCTTGTCTGGCTTAGGGCATGTATATACAGTACTAAAAACATATATCCTGATGTATATATAATGATTAATTTTAAACGCCTTACTGTGAAGACCTGCTTATCAACCTGAGAAAAAAATCATGGTTGAGCTCACAGTATATTGGGAACCCTCTTAAAAGTGAGGGAGAAGCCTGGCAGAATATGGATAAGAGCTAAGACTTATGAACCACAATTAAGTCCTGGCCGCTCTGGTCCTTAGAGACCCAAAAAAGGCAACCTGACCTTTCTTTTCTGCCTGCATATCAGTAAATTCTTCCCTTTGAGCCAAGGGGTCAGAAGAAAGAGGAGACAATATAAACCCACCTCAGGGAAGATGGATACGTAGTTAATTTAGGTAATTAACACTTTGTTCATATTCTACTATTGTATGCAATCAAAAACATGTAAAATGGCTTTAGCACAATTCACCCTTTTCTGACACTGAAGTCTGTTGTTTCTAAATTTGAAGATACCTATCAGATTTCTCCCAGGGCTTCAAACATCCTATTTATATGGATATAGTTCTCCTTTCTCATTCTTGCTCCTTTAATTGAAAAACCTCATAATATATGGGTACTCAATGATTTTCAAGACAGAGTCAATATGGAAGCAAGTTTCTTCATTCACTTGCAGGTTATAACTTTATTCTTAGAGCTAACCCTCCAGAGAACAGAAAAAAAAATGCTAGATTAAGAAAAATACTCACTTGCCTAGATAACAGCATTAGATGATGTTTTCTCTTAAAGCCCTTTGAACAACTTCTATTTATCCTTATTCTTACTACCGCATAATGTTTTTTTTCTCCAAAGAGATGATGCGTTCACTGAAGGAAGGGGCTTTCCTTCATGACCTCTCATCTTTGTATCCCCAACTTCTGCTGATGATGTAACAGCAAAATAAAAGGAACAAAGTCTCTTCTCTAAAGGTGATACACTGAATGGAGGGTGGACAGAGCGCTAAACAAATGGAGTTGAGGGTATTTTAAAGGCAATGATTATCATGATGGACCATGCAATGTAATCCTGGGAAGGAGGTGGGTAAGGGACAGTGAGAAGGTGGTAGTGTCAATGGTTACAGGTGCTTGTGGGGGTGATGAACTGATTAGGTCAAGGAAGGATTGATTCTAAGTAACAAGCTCATCAACAACCTTTGTACCTACATTTTTTTCTGGAATGTAAAGGCCATGAAGGGTGATGAAGAGAGTTTGAAACCACAGGGCACCAAGAATCAATTCCAGGGAGAGTTGGGTTTGCATGGATCCATGCTTCTTCCTTGGGGTGCTGAGACCCCGCAGATTTTGGCATCAGTTGCAGTCTGGGGAAGCGCTATTTCCCTGCTGTAGAGAACACTGCTGTGTTGCTCAAACCCTCGGATGGAGGGCCTCCTCTCAGCTGCTCAGACTGCTAATGCAGACAGCCTTCAGACTGCCAATGCCCTCAGCTTTCTTTGGAACACTCTCTCTGAAGAGAGCTGTTTTGCCCAAGGTTATGCTCTCCTCCCAGGGGCAGCCAACATCTAATGACTGGTCAAGATGAGGGTATAAAGGTCTGGCCACCTCACCCCAAGTTGGGACAACTCTAAAGGGCCATCCCAACTCCAGAGCTCCCGTTGGGGTCAGCTGCAGCCTTCATTGAGACTGCATTGCAGCCCAATTCTCCCTCTGCCCAAACCTACATCCTTCCCTTCTATGCAACAGGTGTTGACCCCAAGAACATGCTGTAATAAGACTCCCACATACCAAGACTCCCTCCATCTGCGAATCTGCTTCCCAGGAACCCAGCCCACCCATCTGCCCATGCCCCACAGTCACAGAAATGGGGCCGCCTTTTGGCCACTCACCAGACTTGGGGTTGCAGAGCACAGGGGGGCTGCTGCTGAGGGTGGGGCTGCTGCTGAAGTAGCCACTGCTGCCGCAGCTGCTCATGCTGCTTCTCCTCACCGCAGACACGATCTTGATCTCCTTGCTGGGGCTGACTGTGCGGACAGGAAAACACACAGTCACCGAGGGTGGTGGTCCTGGTTCCCTAGTGCACACGGGCTTTCAGCTGTGAGATACAGCGAGGTGAGTCACATGTGCCAGAAAAAAGCACTCTAGCCTTGGAGTCAGAAAAGCAAGGATTTGAGTTGCAGCTCTGCCACTTAGTAATAGCACAACCTGGGGCGATTCCCTTCAGTTCTCTGAGCCTCAATTTCCCCAGGTGTAAAGTGGGAATAATGCTATCTCATAGGATTGATGCAAGGAGTGACTTATATAATGTATGTGAAATAATGTATATGTATACATTATGCGTATGTATACAATAATGTAAAATAAAAATAATGTATATGTAAACATTATTTCAAGAACTACCAAGCCCACGCTGAGTAGTCCCTGCAAGGCTGTAAATTAAGTACTGGCTAGACACTTAATGAATTAACAGTGATAATAAATGCCTCCTGATTTAATATTAAATAATCACCCAGAGGCATGGAAGAAAGAGATTAAAATACAGAGCACATATTTAGGCTTTGAAAGTATATGGGAGGCAGTGGCTTCTATGATCTGATTTCATTCTCTCCGCCCTGGATTTGGCTGGCTCAACAGGGAGAAGGGAACAAAGTCCATGATCAAAGGAAATAATCCATGGAGAGTACATTGCCTGGTGCCTGGCACATGAGAAGCACAAAATAAATGCTGGCCTTTATAATGACTGTGGTTACTATTTCCTCCATCTCATCATCATCACTTGTTCGGGTCTATTGGGCCCACTTACGAAACATGCAAACAGTACTAGTGAGAATGTGAATAGTCACTCTGCATTTGCAGCCACAGCCTTAAGGAGACACACAATTGGCGCGTGTCTAAGCACAGGCTTAGGCTCCTGTCCCTCGGCTGGTGTTTACTTTCCCAGAGCAACTCTTGGTTCATTCTGTCCTCCATCCAGCTGTGTCTGTGGAACCTGGGATATGGGAGGTTGGGGAGGAGAATGTGTAACACAAGCGCTGGAGTAAGACAGGACTGGCGCGAGATCCAGCTGTGCCCACCACTTTCCAGCTGTGTAACCTGAGGTAAGCTGCTCAGTTGCTCCATGCCTCAGTTTCTTCACTGGAAAAATGAGGATAAGAAAAGTCCTTCCTCTTAGGATATTGTGAGAACTAAATGAGAAAACTCATGCAACCAGCTTGAATCAGTGCCAGGGGCACAGAAAGTTCTCAATATAGTTGTAAGTGTTCTCACTGTCACCTCCTATTCATAACCTAGACACATATTTTCATTTTGCCCTGGGTTTCAGGTTAAGTGCAGAACTTCCTTCCAAACCTTAGGCTCCCCAGTTCCTTGAGTCAATGCCAAGTTTCCAGAGGAGCTGAAGATACCACCCTTAAGCACCTCAGCCTCTTACATAGAACGATATCTTTTCTGGATGAGTGGGGTTATCTTTGGGAACATTAGTCACAATCATTTCTGTCAGGGTTCATTGTAAACATGGGACTGTTTGATCTCACATGTAACGTCCCAGGCTGCTCTGCTTTATGAGCTCCTGTGTCTGCTTTTCATAGTTTTTCTTTGTTCTCTATCACCCCCTCATATGGATTGGTAATCAGTTGCCTTTTAGTCGTATATGCCCACAGAAGTCTTTATTCAGCCTTAAAATATGTAGCTTTTCAAAGCTGTGATTTAGAAAACTGGATACTTAATGATACATAAGAAACGTCTGTAAATGAAAAGTAAATAAAGTATGAGTGAGAGCTTGAGAGATCTTCCATAATTCAAATACATATTTTTTTTCTTTTGAGGAAGATTAGCTCTGAGCTAACTACTGCCAGTCCTCCTCTTTTTGCTGAGGAAGACTGGCCCTGAGCTAACATCCATGTTCATCTTCCTCTACTTTCTATATGGGACGCCTACCACAGCATGGCTTTTGCCAAACAGTGCCATGTCTGCACCCGGGATCGAAACCGGCAAACTCCGGCCGCCGGGAAGCGGAACGTGTGAACTTAACCGTTGCGCCACTGGGCTGGCCCCCAAATACATAATTTTATGAAACAGACTTCACGGCATCTAAGTTGACTGTCCAGGAACAATCTGGTTGTTTGTTTTGTTCTTGGGGGCATATTTCTTGGTTATGAATAAACAGAAATTTGCTGGAGGACAGAATTTCAAAAAAGTGAGTTATTACTACCCTATTTCTCAAAAGACAAATACATGTGATCAAATAAACAATGGAACTGACATACCCGACATAAAACTGGTAGATTTCCGATTGTCATGGCTCTGCTTCCTTAGGCAGAAGGGACTGTCGTGAGTCTCCTGGGAGGAGGGGGATTTTTCATTGAGCAGCTCCATCAGTCTTCGCCTCCGACGGAAGTTCATTCTGAACTGGTAGAGAAGATTGCTGTCCACAAATGGGTGTTTGTTGGACACTGGAAAGAAGAAGCAACAGATGTGGGCTGTCTGGCATCCTGGCCACTGAGCACCGCAGCTGAAGACTCCAGCCAACGGGGGCAAAGTCTTGAGAAAGAGTTGAGTGCTACAGATGCCATATGAGTTTATAATCCACACAAGGTCCCAGGTTTTCTCGATGTGTGATGCACTTTAAAAATTTACTAACAGGTGAGGTGTGTGAAGGGTCCGGAGGGAATAGGAATTAGGAAAGGTATGTTTTGATGGGGGGGTGGGGTTGAGTAAAGAGAGTTTGAAGAAAGAGGAGAAAGCACTTCTAGAACTTCAGTTACTTCTTTTTTTCTTTTTAGTTATTTATTGAGGAAGATTAGCCCTGAGCTAACTACTGCTAATCCTCCTCTTTTTGCTGAGGAAGACTGGCCCTGAGCTCACATCCACGCCCATCTTCCTCTACTTTATATGTGGGACGCCTACCATAGCATGGCTTGCCAAGCAGTGCCATGTCCGCACCCGGGATCCGAACTGGCGACCCCGGGCAGCCAAAGCGGAATGTGTGCACATAATCGCTGTGCCACCGGGCCAGCCCCTCTTTTTCTTTCTATTGTATCTATATGAGATGATGGATGTTAATTAAACTTATTGTGGTAATCACTTCACAATATATGTAAATCAAACCATCATACTGTATATCTTAAAAGTATACAATAAAAGTATGCCAATTATTTCTCAATAAAACTGGAAAAAAATTTTAAGTACACAGACAAGTAGAATGAAAAACAAATAGAATTATCTATCTATCCATCTAATCTATCTATCTGTGTTGAGCAAAAAACAGGGCTGGCAAATACCAAATCTGATGGAGAGGAACATTCTCCATCTTTTGTTCAGTATTTAAATATTGACTCATTTATACTATGAATACCTAGAGGCCAGTCAAGCAAAAGAAAGAGAAAGAAATCATCATTGCTCTAAGACCTAGGAATACAAATTACATAAATTATATAACAAATTCTTACCCACGATAAGCTTATAGTCTAGCAGAGGAAATAAAACATGCTCACATGTAACTGTCGCATAAGATAAAAACTTCAACTGTTTTAAGGAAATTATAGATAAAGTGCTAAGGAAATTCAGAGGAGAGATTATTTTCAGCCTGTGAGTGAAACAAGATTCATTAAAAATTGACATTAACTGAAAAATAAATGTACACACGTAAGAAACTTATTAAGGAACATAGGGAGGAAAACCCCAAATCAACAATCAAATCCAAACAATTAAAACATAAAAGTTCAATGTGACTTAACATGGAGAAACTTAAAAGGTTCTTCCTATAGAAAGGAGGGCTTGGCCTCCTCTCTCTCAGCAATGAAGAAAGTGAGACAATATGCTCAGTTGGTTAGCGGCAGAGGCAAGTCCAACGCTCTTTGCATTGCTCTAAGATGCATCTCAAGAGGTCAAAGGTTGAGATTCATCTTGATTTCTGTGATGGGTGGGCTGTCATCCTAGCCCACCAGAGTTTATAAAACCCTCAGTATCCACTGATTGCCATCTCTAGCCCACTCTGCTGAAGTTTAGTCATAATCATGGTACTGGTAGCTCATTTACTATTTGCCGCTGAACTGAGCACTTTATAAGTATTATACAATAGCATCCTCACAATCACTCTGTAAGGTAGATATTGCTGCTATCTTCATTTTACAGAGGAAGAACTGAGACAAGTTAATTCAGTACTTTCCCAAGGCCGCACAACTATGGCTTCTGAACCCACACAACATGTTTACCTAGAGACATAGGCCATAAGAGATTAGAAAAGACTCTATAAAGTTATGGTAAAACATCATCTTCTCCATCCCTTACTCCCACGTTCATCATAGAGTTTATCTTTATCGTCTTTCTGTCACCCACACATCTGGCAATAGGCAGTCTTTTTGTGACACTTAACCATATTGTAGTGTAATATGGGGTTTTTTTGTTGCGGGGGTGGGAGGAGAACCTCTCTTTCCCCAATTAAGTCACTCTGCTTGAGAGCCCAGACTGTGTCTTAATCATTCTGGCATTCTCAACTCATAGACCACTATGTGTTTGGCTCAGAGTGGGTGTTCAGAAAATGACTGGCAGTGAATCGTCCATGGTGGGTATCAGAGAGATCAGCAGCATGTCCAGGACAGAGCTAACTTTAAACTACTTAGATGAAGCAGTTCCCCCCAAACCAACCTGTAGGTAGGCCCAGGGTAGGTCATGAAGAGTCTGTTGGGCCACTGGGAAACTGGAACATTAAGGACAATGCATTTTGTTCTTCTTACCACTAAAAATATTCCGTTTAAAGCCTTTCCTTTGTTCTGAAATTATATCATCACTACTTTTTTGTTGTTCATTCATCCACCCATTCAACTAACATTTACTGAGGCAGACTGACTATATGCTAGGTATTTTTCTTGCCCAATGTTTTATGAAATGATGATGGAAATGGATAGAAGTTTGGTTTTTTTAAAGTACACGTTCTTGGCAAACTGTTTTTGGACTGTGAAACTCAAAATTTTGTAAACTACTAGAAAAATAATCTAATACAACTCCTTAAGAATCATCTCCTTTATCAATAATGCTAAGTGGTTCAACAGCCTTCTTGGGTGTTTACAAATAGCAAGCCTTCTAGCTCAACACTAGCAAATGCAATCCAGCGTTGTAACTGTACTTCTCATCCACGTTTGCTAATGAATAATTCTTCTGGTTATGTGAATATCAGAGTCTCAGCAAGTTGGGTCCCATTAGGAGAGTACCACTGCCAACATTTAACCAAATGATTCATAAGAGTGTTTTAGTCTTTAAGCAGTGATAAACTATTCACTTTGGCTAAATGAATAATGTTGGCCACAAAGACAAATACACTTACTTCAGTGGTAGTTCTGCACGTTCTTAGTAAAGAATACATTCTCGGACTCAGGAGATGCTGAATGCATCCTGGACCAGGAGATAAGCCAATTACACTTTGAAATGATATCTCCAAATAGTGGCTCTCTTGTGGATAGTCAAATTTTTACATAAATTTATTATATCACTACATTCAATAAAACTACAATAAAAATTTTGCAGATAAGTGATTTATTTTTGGCAACCTTTCAAGTTTATTGTGATTTAAAAAAGTCCTTAAGTTGACTTTGGCAACAGTATCTTAAATTATAACCTGCAAATACATAGCTCTGCATACATTTATTAACGCCTACTGTTTTCTCTTTGTACAATGAATTATACAAAACATTGGCTCTCATATAAATAAATCCAGAAAATCATTCTGAATCCAAACAAATTCTATAAAAGATAAAAATACCTGAAAAATATTTTTAACTGAAGTAGAAACTTGACTTCTAATTTAATCATATGTCTCCTGGGGCTTTAACTCCTGACTCAGAGTTTAACTCACACCCATTCTCCATTCCCCACCTCCCCAGCTCTATACTACCTATGGCTAAAAGGGTAAACATACCACCTAAGATAAGATACAAGAGTTAAATTTAAATAGTCCTTACTCATCACATTCTCTCCCCAATAGCGTATATGACCTTAAACCTGACCAAATCAGGGAAAATGAGCACTGGATGAGATAGTAACCCATAGGTGTTAAGCATAATGTCTAGCAGACTGCAAGAACTCAATAAATTGTACCTTTATTATTTTACAACCACTCTTGTTGTTTTTACTGTTGTCATCATTTACTGATGATATACTGCCATTTGGCTTATAGGAATTCAACTTTATGAGACATTACATTTAATGTCCCAGTTCAATTTTCAAGGACTTAGTTGGATTTTAGTGCCTCGGGAGCAGCCACACTCTGTGAAACAAAGATCTCCAAGTGTTCATTCATTCTCCAGCTGTGTGGCTGGCAGATGTGGAGTCAAGTTCTCCTGTCAGAACAGAGAAGTGACAACTGCATGTGCCACTTGCAACATTTTCAGTGAATTATGTTGTTTTTAGAAGTGTTCTTTTTTTCCTCTCATTAAAGCTTTAATGACACGAACACTGAGTTTCATACATTTGCTTTGTTTGTGAATGTAGCCCTCGGTGTGGCAGAGATAATCAGAGTTACTAAAGCTGACAGAGTGCAGATAGACAGTCATATTGTAGCATCAATCAATCACATATGACAACCATCCATTTATTCAAGAAAGTGAGCACCTACTAAGTGTCACGCACTCTCCCAGCTACCTATCTTAGCACGCTGATTGGACTACGACACCTCCATCTGCTCATCCTTTCAAGCTCATCAACACCAAAGTCTGCTAAAAGAGACATCATTTCATACAAAAACAAAACAATTAAATTGGACTTGACTGAAAACTTTGTTATACCGAATAACTTTTAGAAAATAGTATCGTGCAACGAAAAGCAAAGGTTTTAGAGTCATATGACTCAGTTTTGATTCCGGTTCTGCCACATTTACTAGCTGAGTGCTTTGGGAAATGTACGTGTTAAGCCTCAAATTTTTGCATAGTTTTGCTGTGAAGAAGAAAGGAGATGATTTCCATGAGAGATTTGGCATGGCACTAAGTGTTCTTCTCAGGCTCCTGAAGATCCACTTCAGCCCTTGGTTATTTAAATTCCTGCACAGAACCCATTTCTTCTGTCTTTTCTGCCCTTCTTTCAAAGAATACTCTGCCCATCTTCCATGAGCAGTTCTGTCACCTTTTTACTTGTGAGCAATATGAAATCTTAACCAGATATCCAGATCAAGTTTAGCAAGTATACCACCAGAAAATATTTAAATCTCCGAAGTCAAAAGAAAGCTGGAAATAAAAGAGTGAGTTAAGACACAGGAAGTTTTAGGAAGTAACCAGATGAAGAAAGCCAAAGATTTCTTTTTTATGGCCATAAATTACATGTGTAAAGTCTTAAGAAATAAAAAATAGCTCAATGACATACAGTTTACATTCCAGAGAAGGAAAAGTTGACTCTTTCTATACTTTAACACAACATTCTCCACATTAAATACGAAAATCGTTTGCTACATAGGCAACTTGTTCTTGGTTAAACACAGAAAAAATAACCTAAGATCTGGGAAAAAAAGTTAAAGAGAAGGAAAGAAAAAACAAGGAGAACAGTGATCGGTGTCTCTACATTTTGAGGTTGTTCCGATCCTTCATTTCTCAGATGCCAGTGCTATACAGGACCTTCATATTGTAGTAAGTGTTGTGACATACACAGTTTAACAAATCTTGTTCTTTGCTCCTTCCTTTGTTCTAAACAGGAAGGAACAAGAAGAGACAAAGTTCAAAGCCTATATTCAATATCTAATATTCTCAGTGTGCTGCTATCAACAGCTGTAACTGAAAACTGACAATTTGTTTACTCATCCAATTTATAATTTCTAGGACTTTCCAAGCCATCCCTTTTGCACTGGTGGAATTCTCTAGGGATTTGGCTTGGCTTGGTATTAAACGAGACATAAAATAGGAAGAAAAGCAGACACAGCCAGAAAGCTGAAGCAATGTAAATACAAGAGGATGTTATTGCTTAGGAAAGTTGAGATTCTAGAAGCCCTAAACTCACAGTATTGCTGATATTTGGCAAACAAAAAAAAAACAAAAACAAAAAAACCAGATCCTTATTCACTGTATGCTTTTATTTTTTACAAAGCATGAGGGAAATGTCACGTAGTTCACCAAAATAATAAAGTGACTTGTTACAGATATATTCTTCTTTTTGTGGATGATGTGGCTACATTTTTTCCCTTATAAATTATTAGTATGATTTCAGCAAACATAAAGAAATTTTTAAAAGCTGATTATGTAAAAGGAGGAAAATTGGCTTCTAGTCTACTTACACATATAGTCTAAGGATGACTATAAAAACTTATCATCTTGAGCCCTGCAAGTCTAGCTGAATATAAAAGACATTTTAGGCAACTTATCTAGTTGAAGGGAGGAAGGTCACATACTTTTATTCATCCTTGAAATGTTTGCAGGCAAATGACATACACAACAGGCATCTTGAAATAAGTGAACTGAATCCAGCAGTGTGATAAGGGGTGTGGGGGTGGGGGAAGAGAATGTGCAGATATCAACTATTCCCTGGATGGCACATCATCAAATTTTTTCTTTCTTTTTTTTTTTTTTTGGTGAGGAAGATTGGCCCTGAACCAATATCTGTTGCCAATACAATCTTCCTCTTTTTGCTTGAGGAAGATTGTCTCTGAGCTAACATCTATGCCAATCCTCCTCTATTTTGTATGTGGGATGCCACTACAGAACGGCTTAATGAGTGGTGCATAGGTCCGTGTGTGGGATCCGAACCTGCAAACTCCGGGCCTCCAAGGCAGAGCGCGTAAACTTAACCACTCTGCAACCGGGTCAGGCCCCACATCATCAAAATAATTTTTTTAAAGGTGGTCTTCAATTTGGGATTAAGTAAAAAGACAGCTTAAACAGCGAGAGGAATGAGGACAATGACGATTATCATGAGGAAGAAGAAAGATCAGCAAAGATGAGGCCAAGCAGGCCATGACTAAAACCACAAACCAGTGTCAAATAAAAAGATCTTCAGGGTCACCTCAAAGACAGAACACCCTCACTAGCTGCCACGATCAGCATTCTTAGTCACTACATTCCACAACAACAGAGGTAAGTGTAGCTCACCACTTCACCCAGTGTACGATGGTGGGTGGTGGCTTTGGTGAAATGTCATTCTGGGTCATCAAGGACGGCCTCTATCCTACCACTTGCTCCCTACTGACCCCTATCTTTCATCCTAAAAGGACCATTTAGCACCTCTAGACACTGCTTCAGTGTACTGACAAACTTCGAGGATAAACAGGTGGCAGATCTAGTCCTGAGAATTCGTGTTTCTAGAAGGCAAATAAATTCTGCATATACAAATACTGCAACTCCCCTGCCAACGAGACAAAAGCTTTCAGTGGTTTCCCACATCCAGGGACGGATTTGCATGCTTTGACCTCCCTGAACCCGCTAGATCACAGTTCTACAGAGTCCAAGCATCTGAAATCATTTAGTATGTTGCATATTTTAAAAATTATCAGGACTGAAAAAACATTAATGTACGCTTTTTAATCATGTGTTTGGTGGAAAACATGAACTGAGAATTAACTACAACATGAGATTAAAGCTATTTTTTAAAGAAAATCTGAGCTGTACTTAAGGCCATAACTACCCATCTCAAACCATCCTAAAGGGATGCAGGAGTTGAAAGAGCCCTGTTTCCGAAAGAAGCAAAAGTCCTTGATTCAAGAACATTAAGCAAGTGTGTTTAAGTGCCTACGCCACATAAGGGCAGTGCTAGGTGCTTGGGATACAAAACTCCTCAAAAGGCAATATCAACAGTGAGTCAGAGGACTAAAGTAATTACTTCCTGAGCACTGACAACATTCAGAAGAGGATATGAAAGCAGGAAATTGATTTTAAGGTATAAAGTCCTATTAACTGATAAATTACTAAAACACAACACTTCACATTCACAAAGTTAGAACCCAATTACACTTATTTAATTGACTGAAGGGAGGAGAGGCGATGGGAAAGAGAAGATGAAAAAGGATTCAAAGTAACTTTACTAAAGATAGCAGGAAAGAAGAAAATCAAAACATGATATCGTGATTATATAGGTTTCTGCTGCTTCTGTGTCTTACTGCCAGTAATGTCAAGGTAATAAACAGACTGAAGGTCAAAATATGTTTTATTCTTTTCTACGCATCATTAAATAATAGCTGGGTTAATTCCAAAGACTAGAACTTTTACTGTTACTGATAAAATTCAGAACAAAGAGTATTTTGTCAGAGATGAGATTGTTTTCCAGAGACTAGATTATACTGTAAGTAGAGAGAGGTCTAATAACAAATCTATTTTGTCTGGCAAATGTGATAACTCAGATACATAATTCAACGAAAGAAATCTGTAACGTATTCTAGATCTTCTGGAACTACTGGCATAAATCCAAAGGCCTAATTAAAGCAGTGTTGATTTATTTAACAAGTATATATTCAGCAGAGACTATGTAGAAGATAGTGTTTAAGACCAGCAATGGATGAGGTCATCAAACATGTTAAGCTCTACCCACCAAGGCATCTGATGATGAGGATGTTGATGACACAAACAATGACAATCAGCTAACATTTATGGAGTACTACTCCATGCCAGGCCCTGTGCCAAGCACACTGCATGATTACATCATTCAGTTCTCATAGCAGCACTATGAAAGAGCTATTGTAATTACTCCCACTTTACAGATGAGAAAACTGGGGATTATAAAGGTAAACTTGTCTAGGGTCCTATAGTCATTGACTGGAAGATCTAAGACAGAAACACTGACAGATTAACTCTGGAACCCCATTTCTTAATCTTCTTGGTAGGCTGTCTCCCATCCAAAGATGTAATAATGCCAAATAAGGAGGCAGATGAGCTTACAAACACAAGAAAACGGAGTCTGCTTTTCCTTCATTTATTCCTATCTCCAGGTTACAAAGGCAATTTGGCTAGGCATGTTTTCTACAAAACTCTTCACCAGGACAGAATGTTTATTACTTTGAAATTGCTTATTACAAGGACATAGCAATAACACAGAAAACACCGCTCTGGCTTCAGATGGCCTTGGGTTGAATATCAGCTTTGCTCTTTACTAAGTTACTTAACTGCCCTGAATTTCAATTTTATTCATCTGTAAAATGAGTTGAAGAAACAAGGAAACAACACGGGTAAAAGGCCCATTAGAGCTTCTGTTCCATAGAGGCACTCAATTAACATTAGCTGTATGTGGACTTCCAATTGAGGACCCAGGGTGACAGAGCCCAAAGGATACTTTTCCAAGGTATGAGCCTTTACAGACTTTACCTATGTGGGGGAAGGCTCTGGAAACAACTCGAGGTGGTCTGGGGCAGAAAAGAAGCCTTCTACCTAAACCAGATAAATTCAGCAGGGCCAACAACACAAAGAAGGACATCCAATGTGATGCTGGAGACACTGGAATAAAACCCAACCCAGGAAACACTCAGCATGAAAGCTCACCAAAGGCTCATTTCTGGATGGCATTTTCTTACTAATCCCAGAAAGGTGACCACATGACCCTGGTGGTACTTACTGGTAATTTATCAGGTGTTCCTCATGAAACTGAAGAGACTAGGACCCTCAGAGGATGAAGGAGCAGATGTTCAGAAAAGGAAGATAGCAGTGAGATTTAGAGGTTTTTAAAAACTGTCTTCACATATTTTCTATCTTATTTATATTTGTAGTCATCTTCTCTAAAACAAAAAGGAAGATAGAAGATATAGGAAAAACCTCACCTACTTTTTTCCAGTATATTTTATATTTGGGAATAAGTTTAGATTTATAGAAGAGCTGCAAAGACAGTATAGATAGTTGCCATATACGCTTCACCCAGCACCCCCTCTTAATATAACCATGGTCCATTTGTGAAAATTAAGACACGAACATTGACACACCCACCTATTTTAAATCTCGCTTGGAGCTACAAGGAACTCAGTGCACAGACACAGGAAGAAACCTGTTCCTTAGAAGTTCATGTTTCATAGGGAAGGCCACTTAGTTACTTAATGAAAAAGATATTTGTCCTTGTGGCTGACAAGGCTAGCTGCTTGTCCATAACCCATTCTCTCTTTCTTCCTCCTTTATAATGTGTTCAGGGCGGCAGTGTACCTGGCTAAAAGTATTTGATTCACCAATTGCCTTCCAGCAACTGGGACCACGTGACACAGTTCTGGCCCATGCAATGTAGGTACAACATCCTGGGATAGGCAATCCTTTCCAAATAAAGAGCAAAGTCTTGCTAGGTGATGCCCCTCTGCCCTTTACAGCTTTGTGATTCCATCTTCTTCCTGCCCAGAGTGCAGACACGAGGCCTGATGTACACTAAGGATGACAGAGCAGAGACATGGATGGAGCCCACATCCACATCATTATCAGCCCAGGACTCCCCCAGCTGGGGCATGAGGCAGAGGAACCTCTCTGTTCAAGCCATCATACATTTTCTGTTATTTGTAGCAAAAATAATCTCAACACTGTTCCAAACTCAGGTCTGGAAACGTGAAATCAAAGGCTTAAAAAACAAACGCTTTCTATTTATTTTGTAGCCCATACCTTGTAACAAACTATGCTTGACTCAGAAGCCAAGAATAATAAGATAGAAAGTCATGCAGAAAGAAGACGTGCCTCCCAGCAACTGAGCTCTAATTCCTCCTGCATGAGATCTGGTTAGGGACAGTCAGTCCCTGGGCCTCAATTTGTGCATACGCAGAAAAGAAATTACAATAACTTCTTCTTTTATCCAAATTAATAAACATATATAGACCCACAGCTCTCTGGCAGACAGGGTCACAATAATGCCAATACGACATTAATACTACTGTTCTACTGCCAGCAAAAATCTAAAGGATCTCATGAAGAAGACTCGGAATTTAAGAAAGTGCTCCTGAATGTGGGGTTATATCCTGGATAAGCCCTTTCTGAGCAAAACGAGAACTGTCAAGACCAGATCCAGTCTAAATGATGGCAGTGAACTATTTCTGACTTGTGGAAATATTTAAAAATCAAAGGAAATATTAAAGAATCAGAGGAGAAAGAAAACATGACTGTGAAATCCCTGTGCTGGGGGAGGGAGAGGAATTCTTGTCATCATTCCAGAAACTTGTGTAGCTGGCGTCTAGCTTTATTTGGGTGTCCAAAATGGCACAGCAAAATATAGATAACGAGGTGCTTCCTCGACACAATATTTCAGGAATCTCAGCTATAGGGGAACAAAGATCTCTGAGATAAGGGACTGACAAATAGAATACACACTTTACCAGGATACCACCCAGCCCTCCACTGGTTTCAGAAAGGTCTAGAGCTGTGCTCTCCAGAATGGCAGCCACTAGCCACATGTGGCTGCCAAGCACTTGAGATGTGGCAAGTCCAAATTGAGGTGAGTTGTAAGTGTAAAACCACACTGGTTTTTGAAGATTGAGTATGAAAAAAGAATGCAAAACCACTGATTGGTATTTTTCATATGGACGACATTTTGAAATGACAATATTTTGGAAACAGTGAGTTAAAATATATTATTAAGATTAATTTCACCTATATCTTTCTACTTTTTTTGCTGTGGCTATTAGAATTTAAAATTACATATATAGATTGCATTTGTGGCTTATATCATATTTCTATTGGAAATAGAATTGGTCTTGGGGCCGGCGGGTGGCACAGCAGTTAAGTTCGCACATTCCACTTCTCAGCAGCCTGGGGTTCCCCAGTTTGGATCCCTGGTGCGGACACGGCACCGCTTGGCAAAGCCATGCTGTAGTAGGCATTCCATATACAAAGTAGAGTAAGATGGACGTGGATGTTAGCTCAGGGCCAGTCTTCCTCAGCAAAAAGAGGAGGATTGGCAGCAGTTAGCTCAGGGCTAATCTTCCTCAAAAAAGAAAAAAAAAAGAAATAGGATCAGTCTAGAGGTTGGTTTCATAGGAACAGATCAGCTAACCAACAAACAAGTTCATCCCTTTAGGTGTAGCATTTTGAGAGCTATTTGTCTTAGAAGATAACTCTTATTTTGAGCTTCCGACAGCCAAAGGATCAAGAGCTGTTGTTACAGCTGTCTTTTTTTTCTCACACGATCTCTCCCATCCTATTTCCTTCATTTTGATGAGGAAGCACATTAAGTTCCTCCTCAGTAGGAATCCCTGCTTGAGGGGATGTTCTCAGCAGCTGTCAAAGAGGACCTCAGAGAGACAGGAGTAAGCCAGTGTGGTAAAACCAACGCCCACGCTTCTCCACTGGTATGGTGGCTTCGGTGTTTCCAACCAGACTGAAACCTGGGTGACAGCCAAGGGAGTGGTTAAAATAAGACGGAAAGAATATAGACCCTGATATGCAGGTCTTCCTTGGATGGAAGCAGAGAAAAGAGTGGGTGGGTTCCTTGTTGGGTCAAACGTCATCACTGGGACAGAGAAGAAAGAAAGTAAAGGGCAGCTTTTTAGAAAAAAGCTAGATAAAATGTTAGAGCCTTTAAAATGTTATATCCATCTTAAAATAACATATAAATAATTTTACAAAAAGATTACGCTCCAAATTAGATTAAAATTGGTTACGCATGTTAATAAGCACATATTTTTCCAATTGTAATCAGGATGTGTGTGTGTGTGTGTGTGTGTGTGTGTGTGTGTGTGTGTGTGTGTGTGTAATTCCTTCTTAAATTTTAACTTCATATCGTTCCTTAGTCACACTGGTCAGAGTTTATATATGGTCAGTTTTATACCTAGTAATAACTCCACGGTATTAATATTCTTTAGCTAGTTTATCCATTCCTGGCTGAGGAGGGGAGGGGAGGGGAGAGGTGGGAGGAGGAGGGGGAGAAGAAGAGAAAGAAGGAGCGGGAGCAGTTAAGTATGTGGAAAGTGTGCAGTCTCGTATTTAGTACTCAGCTTAGCCATATGTGGTAATTTAAGGACTCAGCTACGTTTCCGTGGTTATTTTTAGTGGGACATATAGGCTGGGATCTCAGGTTTCTTAGAAGAAGACAAAAGACAATCCAGATGTACTGTCTGAGATGGAATTGTCAGCTAAGAGAAACTGAGTTAAAGTGAACAGCTAAGAATCAAGTGCCAGAAGTGGCTAATGAGAGAATTTCTTGAGAAAGAACCATGAGAGCCAGCAGTGGACAAGGATGAAATGGCTATAAGAATCATCCTTATAACTTCCCAAGGAGAGCCTGGGTGCCAGACAGCAATCTCAGCCTCCCAGTTGGGAAGGGGCTGACACAAGGAGCTTATTCAAGATTGACAGAGGGTCAGACCCAGGAAAACGGTGTGTGATGGGAAAGAGAATGGAGAAGGTTCATTCCCTAAAGGAGAGGCTCTTAACTTTTTGTCCCACACCCCTAACCCTGCCTTGAGGGCTATGGTCAAGCTCATGTGCATCAGTAACCAGGACTAGACACCACAGTGCTTCTTGACCAGGAGGAGAGGGGAGGGCATACCAGAATCAGCAGTCTGAACTGTCCATTCCACCCAGGAGATCCTCGTATGTTCCTCTAATAAACCTGAGACCCCAGCCTGCATGTCCCACTAAAAATAACCAATGAAGCCCAGCTGAGTCCTTCAAATACCACATAAGGCCAAGCTGAGCACTTAATATGAGACTGCACACTTTCCACATACCTCATCTGCACAGAGATCACGTGCTTGTGTTTTAAGCCTTGCTAGTGCTGTTGCAAAAATGTCACATTTGGGAAAACTGACGACTATGTTCTGCAGGGGACACTGGGGCACAAGCTGTCAGGAGCAAGACAGGAGTTGGTAGGATCACAGGCTTCAGAGCTGAACAGGTGTCTGTATCTAGAGGCTCAGTTGCTGTACACATGACAAAAGTTATACTGGTGTCAATTAAGGAGAGAAGTATTTACAGTTATGACATTGTTCACAAAAGACCTCTGTTCTTTGTGCATAACACTCTTCTTTTGGGAGATTAGATAAGATAAGGTATCTCTCATTCCCGTCATACTCTCTCAAAGCTAAGCCTTGGTGTAACTACAGACCTGTTTTCCTTTAACCAAAATCAACACAATATTGTGTGCCAATGTGTTAGTCCTTGACTTTAGCAAGCAACCTTGTTCCCTTATGTTTACATTGCAATAGTATCCTGGCCGTGTCTAATTTTCTTTCTGCTTTGGATTTGGCCATAATAAAAAGCAAAACAGAGCTAAAGCATATCAGAGGACACAATGGGAAAAATCCCAAGAAATTCTAAATTGAGAAAGTAAAAAAATTGTATTAGATTATGGCTGCAGATACAGATTATGTTTGAAATATTCGTTATCGAAAGTAGACTGAGAAAATATTCTACCCCATCCTTATTTTTTTTCTATTCAGAAAATTTAACATTTAGGAGCTAAGAATGATTATACTAGTTGAAATCTTCAAAATTGTCATCTAAAACAATAGGGATAACGATAGCAAGTGCATTGATTTTGGGGGGAGGATTAAATGATCTAATAGTAGTAAAGAATAGCCTGTCTATTTTTGCCTGTCCAGTACTCAATTCCCCATGGTAACAGAACTTTCAAAAAACTTTTTTTTAGGGGCTGGCCTGGTGGCGCAGCAGTTAAGTGCACACGTTCCGCTTCGGTGGCCTGGGATTCACCCACCGGATCCTGGGTGTGGCTATAGCACTGCTTGGCGGGCCTCGCTGTGGTAGGCATCCCACATATAAAGTAGCGGAAGATGGGCACGGCTGTTAGCTCAGGGCCAGTCTTCCTCAGCAAAAAGAGGAGGATTGGCAGATGTTAGCTCAGGGTTAATCTTCCTCAAAAAACAAAAACAACTTTTTTTATTTGGTGGAACAATGCCCCTCCCCAAATTGATGAGTCTGTCAGTCAAAGGGTCCTGCCCATCCAGAGTCAAGAGGTGGGCATGTGACCCAGGCTCAGCCAATCAGAGTCGCTCTCTAGAGTTAAGCATCTGGAGAAAGTGACTGCATAGGCATAGAATAGCTAGAACTATGTTTCTGCTGTAGGTGGCTGGAAAGGATTGTTCTTTAGTTACTCGTTCTGGCACTTCAATCCCCAAGAGCTGCTCCAGTTCTTCTTCTCCAGGCAGCCTGGTTTCTCAATGTTTCCTTTAACTGTCAGCTGGCTCTGCCATATATTTGAAGCCCATGATGATTGGGGCTACTTATATTCAAAGAACTTTAGCTGGTATAAATATCAGCATTGTGCCCAGCAAATGGCAAGTCCTCAATAAGTTGTCATTACTGTCATTCATTCATTCAATACATTTTTTACTGAGTAGCTAACACATAAATGTCAAGCCACTGGGGATACAGAGATGGAGAAAACAAATTCTCTGTCCTCAAAGCACTTATATTCTAATTAAGGGTAAAGAAAAACTAAGATACTGGGTACCATCTGTAATGGAAAAATCTGCATTTTGTCACTTGCAAGAAGTTACCAAAAGCAAAAAGTAAGAGAACGTGAGTAGGAGAGTCTTAATGGAGAGGAAGGGAGGGTGGAAAAGCAAGGATAGGTTGCCATTAACAAAGACTTTCTCCTCGTCCTAACTTTAGTCAGGTTCCTCTAAGCCCTCTTTTCAACTAGGCCTTGACTTTGGCCCTATCCTGCCTTTGGCCTGCCCAGTCCAGTCATAGCAAAGAATCCTACAAAGTCAGTTTAGTGAGACTCCTCCACCCTTGATATCTGATCAGTCTTGATATATGATCAAGTTCCTCAACCTCCATCTTCGATGTCTACATCCTTGGGTGGCCTTTACCAAGAATCCTCTTAAATTGGCTTAGCAAGAACCCTGCTACCCTTGATGTCTCCTATAATAAATTTCCATCCACTGATCTCCTCACCCTGTTCCGTGGCTATAAATCCCCACTTGTCCTTGTTGTATTAGGAGTTGAGCCCCATCTCCCTCCCCTGCTACAACACTCCTATGGCAACAGTCTTGAACAAAGTCTTCCTACCTGTTTTAACAAGAGTCAGAATAATTTTTTCTGCAAAATCATATAGTCTTGGGCAAGTTGCAATTTTGCCCTTAGCCTCAATCATCAGTGCCTTTTTTCTTTCTTCCTTCCTCCCATCCTTTCTTCCTCTCTCTCTCTTTCTTTGGCTAGGCTATCCCAGGCTTGGGCTGAATTCTGTCAGTGATCTTAATTACTGGAAAGAAGGGTTAATTCCTGTCTGGATCTGGCATCTAGCTTCCGTTGCAACAGATCCCAAGTTCTCTCTTCGTGGCTATGAGAGCGAATGTCTCAGCGACTGTCTTCTACTGGAGAATGGGATGATCACAATTACCCTTGAGCAGCTGGGAGGATTAAAAAATAATATATGTAAAACTGCTTTGTGTATTGCAAAATGTTATATAAATACATTTTTTTAAACAAAAGAAAAAGAAAGAGGGATTGATGAAGTGTTGAAATCGTTGAAGTGCACTGACTAAATCTTTAAAAGAGGAAATTATACGCCTGGACACAGCAGCAGTAGCCTGATTACCCAGGGTCAGCTGCTGCAGCTGTGAGCAATTTACCCATGTGATTTTCTGGTTTCTATCTCCCTCCATTTAAGGATAAGATAGCTGGATAGCAGCTAAAGCAGTTGAAGAGGATATTTTATGTGAGTAACGAAATGTGTTCATCACATTTGCAAAGGTCACACAAAAATCTCAAGGCACTCGGTCATTGTTTGAGGAAAGGGAATCATGTATATTTTATAAGCTAACAATTTTTATAGTTCTAACATCTGCCAGACTGTGTGAGCTGATGCAATGAAAGTTGAGAATTTTTTTCCCAGTCTAGTAGAGCTGAGAATTAGCATCTAATCTTCTTTAGTGATTAGCAGCCAGATTGCCTTGATTTGAATCTTGAATCTACCATTTACTAGCTCTTGTCTTCAGCAAGTTACTTAACCTCATCTTAAAAATGAGAATAATTATGATACTTACTCACAGAGTTATTGAGAGGAATAAATGAGTAAATGAGTAGAGTGATTAAGAACAGAGTCTGGCGTACAATAGGGGCCCTATAAATTTTAACTGTTATTTAGAGTTAATCAGATCACGTACAATAGCTGGCATTGGAGGGCCATAAGTGGTAGACGCTGTGCTAAAAGCTTTTGCCAACCACTAACATTCAATTCTTACAGCAGCTCTGTGCAGGAAAGAGTTACCATAGCAGCCCTGATACAGAAGGGCCTGCTCGTGGGGCTGGACCATGGCTAGTATCTGGGAACTAGGCTTTTGGAAGGTTCCCTAGGTTACTAACTGATAAGGCAACTTTGCCCACCTGGGGCACTGAATTCTCCCATTCCAGCCTACCTAGAATGTTTGTACAAACACTATGATTTATACAGAACACATGTTTTCCCTCTGAGAGTCTGGAATGCTGGCAGTTGTGGCTGGCCAAGCAGGCAGAGTATACCTCCATGAGCAGCTCCCAATAAAAATCTTGTACTCTGAGTCTCAAGAAGGCTTCCCTGGGCAGAGACATTGGCCATGCGTCACTGTAATAAATCTTAGCCATGAGTCCAACTATATGTTGAGTCCTTCTAGTACGTGTGGGTGGTCATAGACTCTCCCCCCAAAAATCCTGAAGATATATAATGTGACTCTAATTTCATAAATTTAAAAACCTGAGGAATGGAAGCGTCAAGACGTAGACATGGTCACTCAGTAGGCGAAGGAGCTGGGACCTAAATCCTGTCTTGTCTCCCTCGAAAGACCAGGTTCATTCCACTGTGCCAGGCAGCCACACCCGATTACATACGTCCTGGGCCAAGGAAAACTTCTCTCTAAGGCACAATGCCTAGGAGCTACTGGCTAGCTATGCAACCTTGGGAAAATATCTCAAAGGCTTTGAACTTCAGACTTCCTCACTGTAAAACTCCCTTCCAGGAGGGGCCAAACAGAACTGGCTTCTTCCTCCAGCAGGGACATGGGGTAATGCATGGCCGATGTCTCTGCCCAGGGCAGCCTTCTTGAGACTCAGAGTAATAACAATAATACCAATGTCCTAGAATTGCTGTGAGGATTTAATGAGATTCACATATATACGTCACATATGTGAAGCACATACATGTTAAATACACAATATATTAAAATCTATAAAGTATTTAGCCCAGTGCCTGGTACACGGTAAACCTCAATAAATGAAAAGCTAGATAACTACGTACATATATGGCCAACAAAATCCATTTGTATAAATATGTACATATATACATACATGCATGTATACACACACACACATATATACAGATTAAGTTAATTAGTCATCCAACAAGTCCTGTCTTGATTATAGAGCATCATTCACCACTCATAAAGGAGGCTAGTTAGGATTTCATAAGTGGGTCTAATTTTTTATGCCTACTGGTTTCAATCTAGGGAACCACTTTTATCCAGAAACCTTCCGCTTAAAGCCTAAAGGCTGACTTTCTTTAATGTTTAACCTGTGAAATTAATTATTAGCTAGACAATTCAGAGCTTTGCTTAAGACACTAACTAGGATTTATCATTAGCTCTAACATGATCATATATAGTGGCTCTATTTTCATATCTCAGATTAGAACATGTGAGCTAGCGATGAATTACTGTGCTGGGAAACTGGAACTCCCTTGGGAACTCGACTTTCTATGTACAGAATATTCAATCCTCCTAAAACTATGGAAAGGAAACTTCAGTGGTTAAGATCTGCTGTCAACAATGCCTTATTTTATCCTTTACTCTGTGACTTTATGGAATTTATGTTTATAGTGTTACTAAATTATACTGTAATTGAAGTATAATTACTCACTGTTTGGAAATCATTTGGAAACAATGATTGCAACCTCTCTCTTCTCTCTGAAGTTGAGATGTACAGGATGAGCCAGTAGATCATAGTATAAGAGGCTGGTTTTCTCCTAGAACTTGGTATCACCTGACTTTTTCTGTCTGGAGCAGAGATGAGATGACAGAACCAAGTCTAACCCAAACACACCGTTTTTCACTGTGGAAAGCCTCAGTCACTCCAACCAAGTCCAAGTTCACATTTATTAGCAAATATCCACCCAAGTGGCCTCAAATGATTTAACCTATTGGTGCCTCAGTTTCCTTATCTATAAAACGGAGATAAGAATACCTGCCCTATAGTTAAGAAAACTACATTATACACGCAAAAATTTGTTAAGAGGGTAGAATTGATGTTATGTGTTCATAATTACCAGAATAAAATAAAATTTAACAACAAAAGAAGATCTGCCTCAAAGAGTTTAAGAGGTTTAAAATAAGTTAATATGTGCACAATGATTAGAACAGGGCTTGGTACATAGTGTAAAATAAATAAACAAATTTAAAAACTATACAGTACATCTTCTACTGTTCTCTGATTGCTTCTATATCCATCTTATATTCCTAACAAGACTATAAGCTGTTTAAGAACAGGGACCACATTGGTGCTATACTCTTCTATCTGCCTTCCCCACCTCAGTGAACTTAGCCCAGCAGTAGACATAGGAAGTGGTGAATAAACAGTTGTGAGTTTGATTGTGGCAGCATCGCATAGGAGAAAAACCCTGGAACATACTGAATGGTTTGAGTGACACTTTAACCAAGGCCTCTAGATCAGCGGCTTTCAAAATACTTGACCCCAAAACACAGTTACAAATAATTTTTATGTTGCAAATCAATACATATATGAATATGTGCAGATATTTATATAGTGTATATCTAACTGAAATCAAAGTTCTCCAAAACAATACTTACCCTTACTACATAAAACGTGCTCTGATATTTTCTATTCTAGTTAAATCCAGTGCAGTGTCTCTCAAAGTTTAATGTGCCTTCAAATCACTTGGGGCTCACGTTAAAATGTCGATTACATTCAGCAGGACTTGGGTAGGAGCAGAGATTCTTCATTTCTCTCACACGTCCCAGGTGACGCTGTGGGTCCATGGACCGCACTTTTGAGTAGTAAGAGTCTAGTCTAGTAAATTTAAATTCTTGCTTAATGCTGGGAATGGCTCTCTAAATTTATTTCACAACCCACTAAAGGGTTGCAACCTACAGGTTGTAAAACATTGCGCCAAATAATTTCAAAAGTTTCTTTTATCTCTATAATTCCGTTGTTATCTTCCTAACCTTGGGACAGAAATCCTAGCCCTGCATAGAAGTGGGGGTAGGGGAATTCACAGCAAGAATGACTCAAGCACCACCATTCATATTGACTCTTGGGCTGAAATGCCTATCTGGTTCCCAGACCTTTCCTCACTGTTCCAAGCCTACACCTTGCAGCTATATTAATAAACTGATTGAGCACTTTTTAAGGGGAGGACATTGAACCAGGCGCTTTATATCTCTCCCATTTACTCCTACAACCCACCCTACGAGGGTACCCCCATTTTACAAATGAGAGAAGGTAAGGAGCTAATAACTGATGGAGTTGGGATGCCAGAGCCTATGTTCCACTGATAGCCAGCCTCCAAGATGGCTCCAGGGATCCTTGCCTCCTGGTATTCACACCCTACTGTCGTCTTCTCCCTTGAAAAGAGCTGACCTGGTAACCTATAGAGTACTGAGGAAATGACAGTGTGTGACTTCCAAGGCTCAGTTAGAAGACATTGTGGCCACCGTTTTGCTCTCTCTTGGATCACTCTTTCTGGAAGAAACCAGGTTGCCACGTTTTAAGAATTCTCAAGGAGCCTTATGAAGAAGTCCCTACAGCAATGAACTAAAGCTTCCTGCCCATAGTCAGCACCAACTTGTTAGGCACACAAGTAAGCCACTGTGGAAGCAAATCCTCCAGCCTATCAAGCCTTCAGATCACTGTAGCCCTGGATGACATCTTGACTTCAACCTCACGAGAGACCCCAAGCTAGAACCACCCAGCTAAGTCTGTCCCAGATTCCTGACCCAGAGAAACTGTGTGAGAGAATAAGCATTCATTATTATTTCACACCATTAAGTTTTGGGGTAATTTCTTAAGCAGCAATAGATAACTAACAATAGTTCTTAACCAATAGATTATATTGCATCATGATGATTCAGCCCTAAAAGGAAAGTGAAACTTTTATGAAGCCCTTTTGTATTACCTCTTCACTGTGGCAGCTTGTATGATGCTTCAGCAAATTCTCATTCTCCCCTTGCAATCAACTTTCTGAGAGGCATCTACTTCCCATCCAGACTTGACCAGAGGACTTGCTGTAGCCAGTTAGAGATGGGAGTTGTGATGTTAATCATATCCAAACAGAAGTTTTTGGAGACACTACAAGAATCTGCCTGCCCTCTTTAACTTCTGCCCTCATCTGTAAAAACACTATATCCCAGAGAGTGGAAGTTCCTTTAGGCTGGGTCCAAGAATGAAAAAGCATAGAATATTTACCTCCACTTGACCTCCAGCTTGGAGACAAGTCAAGCCGAGCCCAGTCAGAGGCACAGCTGACTTATAGATCCATGAATGAGAAATAAATGCTTGCTGTTGTAAGCCACAAGATTTTAGGGTTGTGTGTTACCACAAGCAAAGCTGACCCATACACTCACCATGCTGTATGATGCCATGCTCCATAAGCCGGTGGCAAAGCTGCTCTGCCTCTTTCCTTGTGGTGGCCTCACCTTCCTGAACCAGCCAATCCAAGAATTCAGATGCCATGAAGGTGCGCTCAAACTTGACCCCTTCCTCTTCCCTGGGCTGCAGGAGCGTGTTTTCAGGGCTCATCAGCCTGGGAGGAAGAAAGGGAAGAAAAATAGACTTACACAAAAGGAAAATAGCTTATTTGAAATTCGACATCATAGGCTTCTGGGAAGTATCACAGCAAAGCTGTCAGGCAGACAGATGTGGCTGTCATGTCCTGCCACAACGTAGTTTCTAAGCGAAGGATCCGCTTCCGAAGTGAACAAAATGTATTTTCCTGGTAATTAGAAAAAAACAGAAAATTCAATCTAAAACGCTAGGATTAGCAGACTGCATGCAGTTTAAGCATCTTGGAAAGGAGTTACAAGTTACTGACCAAGTCCACCTTATCTTTCTAAAAAGGCTAGTATTTCCTTCCTCAAGGCATTATTCCATTTCCCAAATTATTGTGCTAAGAAGACTACCGCTATGGACTGAAGGTTTGTGTCCTCCCGAAATTCCTATATTGAAATGCTAATGTCCAATGTGATACAGTATTTGGAGATGAGGCCTTTGGGAGGCAATTATTTCATGAGGGTGGAGCCCCTGTGATGAGATTACTGCCCTTAGAAGAAGAGACACAAGAGAGCTTGCTTCCTCTTTCTCTCTCGTGAGGATACAATGAGAAGACTGCAAACCAAGGAGAGCTCTCATCAGACACCAGATCTGCTGGTGCCTTGGTCTTGGACTTCCCAGCCTCCAGACTATGAGAAATAACTGTTTATTGTTTAAGCTATCCAGTCTCTGGCATTTTTGTTAAAGCAGCCTGAACGGACTAAGACAAATACTTTGTAATTGGAGGTCACTCATTCACAATCCCCTGTTTGTATAACAGCCTGTTTCTCAGACCTACCTTCCCAAGCATTCTTCAACTCCTCAGGTTTCTGTCCTCACCGCATCTCTGAAATAGCTCCCACTGGGAGCATAATAGTTCCCATGCATCTATATATGATTGGCATTTGGTAAGTCCTCATTTTGGTTGACATTGATAACATTAGATGCTACTGACCACTCCCTTCAACTAGAGGGACATCACACTGTACTGGTTTCCTTCTTGTCCCTAACTCTTTCTCACTTACCTTTGTGTTGGCTCTTCCTCACCTCCCTGGACTTTAAATGCTGGAATCCCTTGAGATTCAGTTCCCCAAATTCTTCTTTTCTCAATCTATAGTCTCTCAGGCAAGTTCTTTCATCCCCATGCCTTCAATTACCATCCATGCCCCAAGGATTCCCAAATTTATATCCCTAGACCAGGCCTATAGTCCCAACTCCAGACCTTTGTATTCACATGGACATCTCAAAGACACCTCAAAATCAACAAGCCCAAATTTGAACTCATGTTCTTCCCCACAAACCTGGTCCTGTACCCATGAGTGCTTCCACCATCCGGCCAGAAAACAAGGCATCATCCTTGACGCCTCCATCTTCCTCAACCCCCTGCTCAGTCAATCAGTATGAACCATGAATGCTATCTCCCAAATCACTCTCATATGTGTCTAGGTCTTCTCATCCCTGACACCGCCACTACCTTAGTCCGCAATACCAACACCTTTAACCTAGATAATTACGGTGGTTTCTTAATTGGACTGTACTATGTACCCATTCAACCCAACCTCAGGCACCTAAGTCCAGACACAGCAATTAAAATGATCTTTTTGAAATTCAAACCTGATAATGTCCTCCTCTTGTTGAAAAATACACTTCAATTGCTTTTCATTGCTCCTAGGCTAAGGACCAATATCCTTTATATGGCTTACAATGCATGCATGATACTGCCCCCTGCCTCCTCAGGACCATTATCATCTCGGACCTCTGTATACTCCAGAGATGCTGGTCTTCTTTCAGTTTCTCAAACATATCATGCTCCATCTACCACAGGGCCTTTGAATATGTCATGCCCACAGCTAGAATGCTCTCCACCACTTTTTCCTGCTACTCCTCCACTCCTCAAGCCCACTTAACTCCTTATCCTTCATATATCAGTTAGTGTCACATCTCTATTAGGCCATCTCATTACTCCCTGTAGAGTTTTTGTGATTATCAGATTAAATACTACCTCCCCTACTCAATAATTATAAGCTCCATCAGGGTGGAGTCCATGTTCGTCCATAAAACTTTGTTCAATGAAAAATGGAACCTCATAAAGATGCCACAATCATTGTGTCATCTTCCTCTTTAAAACTATTCCTGATAAGTTCCTGTCTTCTACGTGGAAGTTCGTCTCTGTCTTTTAAAAACCTTCATTTCTTCTCAAACTAACAAGAGCATGCAACACAAATTTGTATCATTTCCTTCTAGAGCAGGACGAAATCTTAGAAATCATTGTAATCCAACTCCTTTTCATCCACGTGAGAAAAATGTAATTCTCATCAAAATGAGAAAAGGTGAATGACGGCATTCAGTGTTGTGGGGAGGAAATTTACTCAAGGTCATGTAAACAAGCACTTTAGACATATTTATAAATCATTTCATTGGGGGGTAACTGAACCTGTGTGCCCAAATGTCCATTCACTTGATGTTCATTTTCAACGCTTTCAGACTTAGAGCCCAATCCTGCGGTGGAAATGACATTGGACTAGGAATTGGAAGACTTCAGTTTATTTGGATGGGTCACAGTAATTGTGAGGAGTAAAGCAGGCCACTTTTTTTTTAGCCTCCTTTTTCAAGAGTATAATGATATCTTCACCCAGCTGTTGTGAGAATCATATGTGTGTGGAAGTGAAACAACCTTATAATACAAAAGACAATATATATATATACAAAATGTTACACCAAAATAATCATTGTGCCTACATCAGGGCATGATGAATTTGTGCCTAATAGCTAGGAAGTGATGAAAATGAGACTCCCTCAAGTTCCCTCCACTCTTCCCGTGGAATCTTTAGAGTTCTACTATTTGGAAGCCAAACAAGGGGCAGAGGATTGGGAAGTAGCAGATCTGGGACCCCACAGCTCTGCCACAAACTAATCACAAATCTCACTGCCTTAGTGTCTCTCAAACCCATAAGAAATGAGGAAGACAATGCCTATTCTACTTCTTCCACTAGATTGCTGGTATCATTAAAAACCTCTGGGGAGGGGACGGCCTGATGGCCGAGTAGTTAAGTTTGTGGGCTCCCCTTTGGTGGCCCAGGGTTTCACCGGTTCAGATCCTGGGTGCAGACATGGGCCGGCTCATCAGGCCATGCTGAGGTGGCATCCCACACAGCACAGCCAGAAGGACCTACAACTGGAATATACAACTACTTACCAGGGGGCTTTAGGGGGAAGAAGAAAAACAAGAAGATTGGCGACAGATGTTAGCTCAGGTGCCAATCTTTAAAAGAAAAAAAATCTTTGGGGAAAAAAGTTCTAAGCATATATATTATAAATGTATGCTCTTATATTAAGAGTATTTATATTAAACTGGTAAGAATAGATGCTGCAGGTGATCCTAGCCAAAAGCCCAGGAAGTGATTAAGGGTACTCATAAAAGCTATTAGCATATAACAGAACTCATTAAAAAGCTTCTTATTTGGCATGTAACAGAACTCATTTAAAAATCTTCTTATTTAGACCTTTCCCCAAGTCAATCCTCTTTTGCACTTTAATCCATCCCTAGAAATAGCTGCTTTCTAGGCTGATTTCCAGGGTTAGTAACAGCTGGTTGGTATGATAAGAATTATATTTAATATAATAATATCCAGGCCCTTCTTAGAAGGTGGAAAGGACAACTGCCACATATATATCAACACAAGTGGCAGAATCACAAGGACATTCTATAGGCGATTAAGTGCAAAAATGGCCATGACAGCCCCTCTCATGCTTCTCTTCGATGTGACTTCACTGGTTCTCTCACCAAGAGGTTGAATCTATATCCCCTTTCCTTGAACCTGGGCTGCCTTTGTGACTTGCATTGACCAACTAAATGCAGCAGAACTGACATTACATGACTTCCAAGGCGAAGCTTTAAGAGAGCTTGCAACTTCCGCCTTCACCCCCTTGGAATGCCATACTGAGACCACCACACAAGGAAGCAAGTCTAGCCTATGGGAAGTGCAGGAGCCGCATGGAGGAGAACTGAGATGCTCAGATGACAGGCAGCACCAACTCTCAGACAAGTGAATGAGGCCATCCTGGACCTTCCAGCTCAGCTGACCCTCCAGCAGGCGTATGAATGAGCCCAGGTGAAACCAGGAGAGGAAATGCCTTGCAACCCACACAATCAGGAGAAATAATTATCATTGTTGTTTTGAACTACTAAGGTAGGGGGTGATTTGTTTTGTAGGAATAGATAACTGGAATATATTCATACCAACGGGCAATGGCATAAAGATGTGAAACCCCACAGACAGAGACAGACCAGGAAAGGACTGAAAGAATAATGAACGAATACTGGAAGGTCCCAGAAATAAACTGCATGGAATAAAGCTATGTGGAGCTAGACCTGGGAGACTACATCTGTGATGGGAATCTAGAAAAGAGAACTGAAGAGCCCATGAGCATGCCTAAATAAGGAATACCACCATTTCTTCATTTCTTTTGACCCTTAAATAAGGGATTTTGAAGTCAAACTAGGGGAAAACTATCCTCCTCAGTTTTCTGGTTTTAGATGTTATTTCCCTAAGAAGTCTTCTCTGCTCCCAAAAATCTGGACCATGTACCACTTCTAGGGCTCCCATAGTTCCCTGTGAGGCCCTTCTCAGAGCCCTAGGGACATCACCTACTCACTTAACTATAAGCTTTCTGAGACCAGGGTCCCTGCCTATGTGGTTCACAGCTGTTTCCTAGCATAAGTCGTCAAAAAGTATTTGCTGAACAAATACATTGAACTTATTTCTATGCATTCCCCTTCTAACACATAACTATCCAAGAATATATAAAAATGATCCCCTCGGATGATGCTGTGTGCAGATAAGTGAATCAAGAGTTTCTGTCCTATTGATATTCTCCATTTAGGATACAGACGCATGGACCGGCCCGGTGGCGCAGCGGTTAAATTCGCATGTTCTGCCTCGGCGGCCCAGGGTTCACTAGTTCGGATCCCAGGTGCGGATGTGGCACCATTTGGCAAGCCATGCTGTGGCAGGCATCCCACATATAAAGTAGAGGAAGATGGGCACGGATGTTAGCTCTGGGCCAGTCTTCCTCAGCAAAAAGAGGAGGATTGGCAGCAGATGTTAGGTCAGGGCTAATCTTCCTCAAAAAAAAAAAAAAATCAGCAAATGCTGAGACTGCTAAAAAAAAAAAAAAGATACAGACGCAGACACCTGGCCTTTCTCTGTCTAACCACTCTGTTCCTTCGAGCTCAGCGATTTTCCCTCTTAGGGTGTGGGGAGGACAAGTGGATGGGGGTTTATTTGTGTCATTTCTTGTAACCAGAAACATGACCTGTCAGCCCTCTAAAGCTCCTGCTAAGTAACTGGTGGCCTCTGGACAAGCAGCTGGTTAACTGATGCCACGAACGTGAGCTTAAGAGACCAGTTGGCAGCCCTGCTTAGATGGGTTCAACTTGCCATTTGAAACGTGTGCCACCACCCTTAGCTCTCCCTTATTCCATTTCTCCTTAAAATCAAGTAATATCCCTATCCAAGTTCCTCCGTTTACGACAAAGTCTGTCAAGGAATGTGATTTTAGTATTAACATGTCGCAACGTTAAAGCAAGAAATTGACTTACTACTTGTTCCAATTGTCTTTTGCCATGTAACAAGCCACCCCAAATCTGGTGGCTTAAAACAACCATCATTTAATTATATCTTAGTATTCTGTGGGTTGCCTGGGGCTCCACTGGGCAGTTCCTCTATCACTCTTGCTTAGGGTCATTCATGCAATTGCAGGCAGACGGTGGCTAGGGCTGGCTTTCTGGCACTGCAGTGCTCCTCAGTCAACATAGCCTCTCTCTCCAGTGAGGCAGCCTGGACACTGAGATGCAGAGCTCAAGAGGGAGAAAGCAGATGCTGCCAGAACTTTTTTACAGTTTTACTGAGATATAATCCTCTTACCAGACAACTCATTTAACATGTACAATTCAATGCTTTTAAGTATATACAGAGAGTTATGCAACCACTACTACAATCCATATTTAAAAACTTTCATTACCCCAAAGGAAGCCCTATACCCACTAACCTTCACTCCCCACTTTCCTATTGCCCCAGCCCTAGGTAAACACTAATCTACATTGTGTATCTATGAATCTGTCTATTATGGACAATTCATATACATAGAATCATACAATATGTGGTCTTTTGTGACTGGTTTCTTTCATTTAGTTTGTTTTCAAGATTCATCATGTTGTAGCATGTGTTTCATTCCTTTTTATTGCCAAATAATATTCCATTGTATGGATATTCCAAATTGTGTTTATCCATTCATCAGCTGATTACATCAGGGTTGTTGCCATTTTTGGTTATTATGAATATCGCTGCTTTGAACATTCATATACAAGTTTTTGTGTGGACATCTGTTTTCATGTCTCTTGGATATACACCTAGGAGCAGAATCCTGCGTCATATGGTAACTCTGTTTAACCTTTTGAGAAACTGCTAGACTGTTTTCCAAAGTGCTATACCATTTTACATTCCCACCAGTAGAGTATGAAAGCTCCAATTTCTCCACATCCTCACCAACATTTGTCATCATCTGTTCTTTTTTTTATTAGGACATCCTAGTGGGTGTGAAGTGGTATTTCAATGTGGTTTTGATTTGCATTTCCCTGATGATTAACAATATTGAGCATGCGTGCATATATACGCTTATTCCATTTGTATATCTTCTTTGGAGAAATGTCTATTCAGATCCTTTACTCATTTTTAAATTAGGTTACTTGTCTTTTTATTATTGAACTTTGTTCTTTATACATTCTGGATGCAAGTTCTTTGTCAGACATGTGATTTGCAGATATTTTCCCACATTCTGTTGGTTGTTTTTTCACTTTCTTGAAGGCTTTTAAATTGCACATAGTCCAATTTATCCATTTTTCTCTTTTGTTGCTTGTGCTTTTGGTGTTACATCTCAGAAACCATTGTCTAACCTAAAGCCCACGAAGATTTACTCCTATGTTTTCTTCTAAGAGTTTTAAAGTTTTACTTCTTATAGTTAGTTCTATGATCCATTTTGAGTTAATTTTTCTATAAGGCATGAAGTAAGGGTCCACCTTTATTCTTTTGCCTGCAGCTATCCAGTTGTCTCATTTGTTGAAAAGACTATTCATTCGCTATTGAATTATCTTGGCACTCATGTCAAAAACCAATCAACCATGCCAGGCCTTCTTAATGCCTAAGCTCAGAGGTCACAGAACGTCAACTGCCCTGAATTATATTTGTTAAAGCCATCAGACACAGGCCAGACTCCAGGGGAGGGGACGTATGTGCCACCTCTTCATGGAAAGAGCAACATGCACGTCATACGAAGAGATGGAAAACATTTGAAGCCATCCTTGGAGACTAGGTACCATCCTGCTTTATTTTAATTAGTCAGCTGAAAGGCAATTTCAATATTTATAGCTCATTCACAGTTTTTAGTTGTCTCTTCCTCATTTATTTAATATTGTTTACTTTACTTAAAGTACAGGTTAGTTTTAAAAGTATGAGATTAAAGACAAATCTGGTTTCAAATCCCAACTCTGCACACGTTAGCTACATGACTCTGCTTCCCCAAGCATACACTGAAGATAATAACAGTGCCATCTTGGGGAGTTCTGCAGCTCAAGTGTGATAACGCACGAAAGGCGTCAATCACACTGCCGGGTACTCCTTCAGCACTGACTACATTTTACCCATAATGATGGTGATAACAATGATGATGATAAAAGTTTTCTAGATGGAGCCATTATTCAGAAAATCAAAGCCCTTCCTTTGTGGCAAAATGAATTAAGATTCTGAGTGTATTTCTAGACAAAAAATTAAAATTCCATTTAATTAGTAATCAGAAATGTGTACGAGGCTCTGAAAGTCTATATTTTAGAGAACAAGTTCTTTCTTAATCAAAATTGTCCTGTGCTGGCCTGTAATCATGACAAAAGGCCACACGCCTTATAAGCTGTTGGGCATTAACAATACTCGCCTCCTGCAAGTACTCACCAGATTTTGACGGTGCATGTGAGCTGATTTCAACCTTTCCTGGATATATGTCTGAGTCAGATTTCCCAGACTCCCTTTAACCCAGAGGGAAGGCAGCGTTACAATAGAAGGAACTGCTACATTTACGGGCCAGTACAGGAATAGAAATCAGCTGATAGCGATCTCCTTGTGTATTTAAAAAAAAAACTCAAGAGATGAGAAGGTCTATATAATGTGGGAATATATATGGATGGCATACAAGGGCTTGAGCTAGGAAGGGACTCAAAATGACCCATGGGCTATTAGGCCGAAAAGACACTTCAGCATTGAGAGAGAGCTTTAAAAAAAAGTCATGTGCTAACATAATAATAAATTATTTTGAAAAGCAAAACATAAAACTCTGTATACATGATAACCATTGAAATTAAAAATTCATTCACCAAAATATTAAAGGAGTTACTTACCCCTGGGGTTAGTTTATGAATGATTTTTCTTTTCTTCTGAATGGAATTCTCTGTTACTCAAATTATTCCCCAGAGAGAGTGTACTACGTTTGTAATTGGGGAAAGATGTTATCAATAAAGAAGTTAAATTAAAGTTAAGTTTATGTTTAACTAGATGACTTGTCCCTGAAAATATGCTTATATTAATACCCAACATAAGGGGTGGGGAGAGGGCGAGGTGGATGAGGGGTGGGCACATATGTACACTGATGGATAAAAACTAGATTGTTGGTGGCGAGCACAATGCAGTCCTTACAGGGGCTGAAGTACAATGATGTACGCCTGAAATTTACACAATGTTACAAACCAATGTGACCTCAATAAAATAATTTTTAAAAATTAAAAAAAAACCAATATGATAAAATAGCTTCCAATATACAAATTATATATTTAGATGTACGCTTCCAAGATACAGTTTGAATGTATAACATTGACTTGTGTGATTAGCAAGCAAGTATTAGGGAAAAATGCTTACATGAGCATGGTATTTTTAAGTACTATGTTATTAGCTACAAAACAGAGGTTATACAGATAAATTGACATAATTTTCATAATAATTAAGTTTGGAACTAGTAAACAGAAAGCTGTTCAGTTAATATTTATGAGTAAAAATGTTACATACTGGAAAAAGTGAGGGGAAAGGAGGAAAACAGTATTTAACGCTCTTTGCTAACAAATATCTTCTACCTTCCTTCACTCATCTCCATTTTATACACTCAATAGAGCGTACTCATTTTCATCTTTATTCCTTACTCAGGCTGTTTCTTCCCATTTTCCCTTGAGAAATCCAAACCATTCTTCAAAGAAAGGAGTTCATTGTACAGTGATACAGGTTGTTCACTGCACAAGGGAACCTGGCTTCGGGGACAAACAATAGCTAAAATCCAGCCCTGACTTCTCATGAGCAGTCCTGTGTGAGAGGAGGGACTGCACCTGCCTGAAGGAAAGGGCAAAAAGATGCCTGGGTCTCATTTGCACAAAGGTGCTAAATGAAAAAGTGGGACTCTGTTTTAAACGTCTAGATTAAGTACTAACCCTTGTTTGAAAGTATCCCAATTTAAGTGTAATCCATACAGATCTCCCCCTTTTCTGACCTTAAAGTCAGTACCATGGTTTATATAGCCTCTCAATTTTATTTTATTTTTTTTGAGGAAGATTAGCCCTGAGCTAAGATCTGCTGCCAATCCTCCTTTTTTTGCTGAGGAAAAATGGCCCTGAGCTAACATCCATGCCCATCTTCCTCTACTTTATATGTGGGATGCCTGCCACAGCATGGCTTGCCAAATGGTGCCATGTCCACACCCGGGATCCCAACGGGCGAACCCCAGGCCGCCAAAGATGAACGTGCGCACTTAACAGCTCGCCACTGGGCCGGCCCCTAGCCTCTCAATTTTTAACACACTATTTTTACTCCTCCAGCTAAACTAGAAGCTTCTGAAGGATAGACATCATGTCTTAAACGTTTTTATTTCTTAGAAAACTGAGCCTAGGGAGAGAGTCTATCTCAGGTGCTCAACAAATATTTGTTAATCAACGGACTAAAAACTAAAAAGAATACCACAAGCAACAGTAACGGAGTGTTGTCTTTGAAGGATAAAATCCCTTCCTCTTTGCTTGCTATTTAAAATTCACCGGAAGAAAAACTTTTAACGCTGGTTTTATGCTCTGAAGAGACTGATATTCTGGAAGCTCAGTTGTAATTTTCACATTCCTCACGGTTTTTAGTGGTGTCGTATTAAACAGTCATTTTCAGAACTTGAAATCAGCTTGAGTTAGAAGCCGAGTGCAGATTCCAAGGCCACTGCTGTCCAGGCTACGTTCAGCTATGGTTTCATAACCATAAAATTACACAAGGCGAGAAACCAAGGGTTCTCACACGGAAGTCAAAACAATTCAAACTTCTGTAAGCCTTCTCAAACAACTGTCAAGGGAAGCTGAGTTCTAAAATATATTATAAAGGCTCCTTTCAAGGGAATGGTTATTATTTATTTTGGATGCTTCCCTAATTATTAGAAAATAGAAAAATTTGCTGCCGAAAACAAAGAAAGAAAGGTGGGTAAAGAAAGAAGTTTAGGAGGGGTAAGATGAAGCAATGAAGAAAAATTGAAGACAATACCAACTAGAGAAAAGAAAATGGATACATTTAAAAGGGGTAGGAAAGAATAATAAAAAACTGAACACAATGACAAGGAGGGACTACTTTTCTGCAGGCTAACCGGCTAGGTGACAATAAGACTACTTTGCCCTGCATATTTGCGGAAGTGATGTGAAAGAGGAAGGGAAACAGTCTCTGCTCTTCTTTCAACCAAAGTCTTACATTGTACAATCGTGACACCCTCTCTGCAAACAGATTTAAAATCACTGCTTTGATCTTCCACGGTCAATTGGTTTTTGACAAGGATGCCAAGGCCATGAAATGGGGAAAGAATAGTCTTTTCAACAAATGGTGCTGGGACAGTCAGACAGCCACAAGCAAAAGAATGAAGTTGGACCCATCTCATACCTCATACAAAAAATAACTCAAAATATATTAAAGACCTAAATGTATGAGCTAAAACCATAAAAACTTTATAGGAAAGCATAAGAGTCAATCTTTGTGACCTGGGATTTGGTAAAGGAGTCTTAGATATGACACTAAAGGCAGAAGTAATGAAAGAAAAAATAGATAAATTGGACTACATCAAAATTTAAAACTTTTATGATTCAAAGATACCAGCAAGAAAGTGAAAAGACAACTCACAGAATGGAAGAAAATATTTTCAAATCATATGTCTGATAATGGATTTGCATCCAGAATATATAAAGAACATTTAAAGCTCAATAATAATAAGACAAATAACCCAATTTAAAAGTGGGCAAATGATCTCAATAGACCAAAGAAGATATCCAAATGGCCAATAAGCACATAGAAAGATGCTAAACATCATTAGTCATCAGGGAACTGCAAATCAAAACCACAATGAGGTACCACTTCACATCCACTAGTTGGCTAGAATCAAAAAGTCAGATAATAACAAGTGTTGGCAAGGATGTGGAGAAATTGGAAGATGTATGCACTGTTGGTGGGAATGTAAACTTGTGCAGCCACTTCAGAAAACAGTCTCTCAGTTCCTCAAACCATTAAACATAAAGCTACTATTGATCCAGCCATTCTACTCCTACGTATAAGTCCAGGAGAAATGAAAACATATGTCCACAGAAAAACCTATACACAAATGTTCATAGCAGCATTATTCATTATTGCCAGAAAGTAGAAACAATCCAAATATCCATCACATGATGAAACTGAAAATTTCATATCCATACAATGGAATATTATTTGGCTATAAAAAGGAATAAAGTACTGAAACATGCTACAACATGGATAAGCCCTGAAAACATTACAGCAAATGAAAGAGGCCAGTCACAAAGGACCATACATTATATCATTCTATTCATATGAAACATTCAGAACAGAGAACTCTACAGAGACAGAAAGTAATTAATGGTTGCTTAGGGATGGATGGAGGAATAGGGGAATGATAGCTAGCTAAGAGGTATAGGGTTTCCTCTCAAGGTGATGAAAATGTTCTAATATTGTGGTGATGGTTCCACATATCTGTGGAATATACTAAAAACCATTCAATTGTACACTTTAAATAGGTCAACTGTATAGTATGTGAATTATATGTCTGTTATATATATATTATATATATTATAAAGCTGTTAAAAATCTACTTTGTTCATTTCATTAATAAATATTTTGAATAAGTTTATATCCAATAAGTATATCCAGTAAGATTTATTTTATTGAATTTAATTTATTGAATTCGTTTTTGCAGCAATGAAAAGATATGGCCCTTGCCCTTATATTGCTTACTATCCAGCAGGGAAGCAAACATTAAAAACCTATGTGCAAGGCAGATAAACGCTGTTACTGAGTTAGAAGTATATACAGAATGAAAGGGAAACAAGGAACAAAATACCTAAGTCTACCATAGGGAGCTTTCAAGCTCCAAGTTAAGACGTTGGAGCTGGCCTTGAAAGACAGTGAGAGGATACAGGATTAAGGAGCAAGAATTACAAATCCCGCCATGAGGAGAGATGGGGACCAGCAGTGCAGTGTTGAGTAGGGGCCGGATGGGGGAGGGCAAGGAGGAGGAGCAGGTCCAGGAGAGGCAAAGCAGAAGGAGATAAGCAAGGGCAATAAACAGCCATTAGGTCAGAAAGGCTTCAGATCCTATAGGTGATAGCGTGGACTTACTGGATAACCCCTCCTGTGCTTGTCACTGGTTTCTGGAAGACCCGGAGGAAGCAAGATAACTAAACTTCTTGAAACCTGAAAACTGCTCTTATATACTTCGATTTTGCCCACCTGCTGGAAACCAGTAAAGGGTCATCAGCACCAAAGGATCAATTGCTAACCTCAGTCTAGGGGAAATGGGATAAAGAAACTCAGCAAGCTCGAGCCACTGGCGCTCATGTAGATGCTAACAGCCTCTCTGCCATCACTCAGCATGGACCAGAGGAAAGGAAACAGTCTACAAAACTGAAATGTGATGGAAAGGATAGACTTCAGAGTCTTTCTGAATCTATCTGTCCTAGCACAGGAAGGAAATATAATGAGTATAAGACTATACCCCTGTGTCACACAAAAGGAATCTGGGAGAGATGTGGTTGATTACCTTCTCCTCCACTCGTGCCTATTAGCACAAATGGTTCCAGAGAGATAGTGGCACTGGGAAGCAGTCCTGGGTTTGAATCTCTGAACTGTGACTGGGCTCTATGATCCTGAGTTGCTTCTTGTATGTAATGAGGATAATAATGCTTACCTCAATGGGGTTGTAAAAATTAGAGCTACTCTGTATGAAGCATCCAGCATATCACCTGGCACAGAGTAGCAGTGAACAAATGATGCACGCAGGTACATACACATACACCCCTCAGAGTTGACCCTTGTCAACTCTTGTCCATCCTTGTCAGGTTGGACAACAGCCCAAACCAGCAAGAACAAATTTGAAGCATCTGGGGAGAGGAGGTGGCATTCAGGTGATAGGTGAAACAGAAAAGTCAAAGAAGTTTTAATTACTTAAAAGGAAATTTTCTCTTCTAGAGAATGCTAACACTGATACAAAAGTTAATTTTATTTAGAATATTAAATCCCGGTAGAATACAGAGGACAATTTTTTAAAAATACTATCTGGGTAGTGGTTCCATAAGTGTGTTCAGTTTGTGAAAATGTATTGAGCTACACACTTATGTATACTTTTATGTATATTACATGTCAATAAATTTAACTTTATAGTTAAAGTTTAACCACAAATTTATAAAGTTTAACTACAAATTTAACTTTAATAAAGTTAACAATGTTATCTGGATTTTCTTTCTTTCTGGTCTGAAAGACTTTTTTGTTAGGGGCTGTGAAATTAATAAATGCTTTCTGCCAATTTGGTGCTTTTTCCATTTGGTGGAACAATGCCTTTGCTTACACTCCCCAGCTCTGTGTGAAGAGACTATAATTAAGTAGGGATGTTTTCATTTAGCAAACAAAGGAGGAAAACAACATAGCAACTACACCTCTTGGACTCATCTATGCTTTTAAAGACAAAGCCAACTACCCTGGGAGCCTCCAACAAGCCTCTAATAATGAAAGAATGCCCTCCTCCCTTCAAAACTCCCAGTCAGGCCTTCCACTGGTATCACCCCTCCAAGATACACTGTTAGTTTGCTCCAGTATGCGCCTCTTCTCTCAGAAGGTCCTGCCCCCTCTTCTACTCTGTGTGTGTTCTTCTCTCCTTTGTTGCAGAATATTTGGCACAGCCTCACCCTGCCCCATCCCCTTGATCCATTCACTCTAGAATCTCACCACTTAAAAACAAACAAGGGCTATTTTCTCTAGAAAAGACTCTGAGTTCCCAATCTCTTCCAGATGGAATAAACTGACACGTGATGTAAACTAGAGTCATTGGATTCAAAGCAGGCCAAAGATGGTATTTAATTTTTACAGGTTCACTCAAGGAATTTAAATTTTTAATTTTTAATGCCAATTGTGGGAAAGTGAAGAGCCTGTACTATGAGCAACTGTTGGCCAGGATCACTGTTGAGCAACTGGAGGTTTAAAGCATATCACTTAGCCCATCTCAAATTCACTTTCCTTATTGGTAGATTGACGGTGAAAAATCTCTCCCTCTTAGAGGTGTAGGAAGAATTAAATGAAATAATGTGTGAAAAATACTTAGAATGGTACCTAGAGCACAAAGTGGTCAGTAAATAATGGCTATCATTATTATTCTTATCCTTTGAATGTTTATGATCAGAACCTAAAATGAGTAAATAAGAATAGAGCGATCTTGGGACCGGCCCCGTGGTCGAATGGTTAAGTTCGCGCACTCTGCTTCAGCGGCCCAGGGTTTTGCCAGTTTGGATCCTGGGTGCGGACATGGCACTGCTCGTCAAGCCATGCTGAGGTGGCATCTCACATGCCACAACTAGAAGGACCCACAACTGAAAATACACAACTATGTACCAGGGGGCTTTGGGAGAAAAAGGAAAAATAAAATCTTTAAAAAAAAAAAAAACAAAAAGAATAGAGTGCTCTTAGAATAGCAAATATCTACTACTGGTTTTACTCAAATTTGAACATTTCACAGCTTAGGGAAGAGAGAAAGGGGCTGTCCATTGACTTCTTTCCAAAATAAGAATGACCATGAATTCATTTATCCATTTATCTCTTCAACATTTACTGGGTACACGCTATGTGCTGGACATTGAGGCTCCACAGATGTGGACGGCCTCAAGGCCCATGACCTCAAAGAGCTTCTAGTCAAGCTGGAGAAAAGAAAACTTCAAGCACAATCACCTTGGAGAGATGGCTGCTATGGTTGCTGGGCTAGAACCTAGGGTGATACAGAAGTAGCAAGGGAGCCAAAATAATTCATTATAATCTAACCATATTCCATATTCATAAAACAATGGCTACTGAGAGGACTCTGTGCCAGTTCCAACCATCACACCACACGTGGTACATGCTCAGAAAAAGCAGAAAGGGCAAGTGAATTTTCCACTGACAGAGTGTGGGCAATTCTGCCTGCCTAAACACTTAAGGAGAGAGGAGACAACTCATTTTAGTGCTCAGGTGGGTCTCATAGGCTCTATCAATCAGGATTCCAGCAGGAAACGACAAAGATGTGCAAATAGGCTAATACAAGGTAGTTTCTAATAAAAGAACTACTAAAGTTATGGGCAGAGCTAAGGGAAACTAAAAGGGATGGTGAAGCTCCCAGAGCAGCAGACTGCAGTGATCGTTAACAACTCTAGGCCTTGTTACAAGGAGGATTATAAGGAGAGGACAGTTTCTAGAGCTTAAAGTGGATACATGTAAGGAGAGGGCTACCTGACAGCTCTAGCCTTCAATAGCAAGGAGGAAGCAGGGAAACCAATACTGTGACCCCACTCTCCTGGCCCCCACCTACTTCCTGCTAGTGCCTCCCAGTGACCAAACCAATGGCAATGGCACCTCTTGATACAGTCTAAGTCAGTCAGCTTCCTGGGGCCACTGCAGGTTGGAAAAGCATAGAGAATGGATCTGGAGGACAAACAGAAATGTCCTGCATACACGCTGGGCATCTCACCATGCTGAATATAATTGTAACATATAAAGGCATGTGATTTTTACGCAACTTGGGTAAAACAAGGATACTTTTGACTATATGCATTTTTCCTTATACCATAGAAATATAACACGTCCTGCTTTAGATATGACTCCACTGAATTTTACCTCAGTTAGCCCTCAGAACATGCTCATGAATTATGCATTTCCTTCCCATTTTACAGATGAAAAACAGATTCAGAAAGGTTGCATGTCTTGATAAGCAGCAGGGGAAGAACTCTTGACGCATGCCTCTACAAGTCCAGAAATCGTAAACGGTTTTTCCATTCTACCAGGTTGAAAACTACAGAGATTGATTGGCAAAATCAATGTTGCAGAGACTTGGTTCGCAGCCCTGCAATTACATAAGATTAGGAAAAGTCGGCAAAAGTAATCAGTACAACCAATCTAACATCAATGAATCCAGTCCACTGTTCAAGCAGCAATGTGTTTACCTTTGAATCGAGTCATTTCTAAATAATCAACCAGAACTAGAAATCTGTAGATGACAATCTAGGGCTGACACGCACAGCTGGCCTGCTGTCTGGTCTGCACGTTAGCAAAGCTCTAACAGTATTGTCATATATTATATAGAAGGGGGAGGGTGGCATTGCCAAGAAACAGTAAGAAGAATGTGATTTCCAAAACCAGACCCAAAGACTTGGTATGAGCCAGGAGATGAACACTTTTTTCAAGCCCCTTTAAGAATCCATTAAGCTGCATATTATTGACCATTATTTAGTGGTGTGCATTACTGCTACCCCCTTGGACTGAAGCTGCAGGAACTTTGCGAAGCAGAAGCTACAGACCGAAAAACAGTTAAATCATGGGCTCTGGAGCTGGAAATCAGGGCTCAAAATGCTCCCCATGCTTTCTGGCGGTGTGAAGGTAGGCAAGTTGGCTCACCAATCGAGCCACAATTTCCTTATCTGCCAAAGGGAGAAGATCAGTTTTTATCTCACTGGTTAAGAATGAGGCTTTCATAAGACAACACATGCGAAGTGCTTGGTATACAACAGGCGTCAACGACGCCCTGTGTTTGCTGTTTTCATCATTATCAGCAGCATCTTCAGGCTCACTCCACTGTCTCTTCAACTCCTTTGATCAAACACATCTGGCCCAACAGCGGAGAGATGCTTTTGTCTCTCTCACGCTTCCCACTACACTAAGATAAGCCTATCTGCTCCCCACTGCAACCCCCATTGCCTTTTTTTAGTGATTTTCAAATTTTGTCTTCATTTTATCTATTTTTTTATTATGGTCAAATATACGTAACGTAAATTTTAATGTTTTAACCATTTCTTAGTAAACAGTTCAGTAGCATTAAGCACATTGCCATTATTGTGCAATCATCACCACCATCCATTTCCAGAACTTTTTCATCTTCCCAACCTGAAACTCTACACCCACCAAATCATAACTCCCCATTCCTCCCTCTCCCCAGCCCCTGGCAACCTACTCTATGAATGCTCTCTATGGATTTAACTCTAGGTACCTCATCTACATGGAATTGTACAATATTTGTCCATTTATTTATTTCATTCTTTAAGGTTTTCTTTAATGGATTATTTAACCTGCATAATGTTTTCATCCATATTGTAGCATATGTCAGAGTTTCCTTCCTTTTTAAGGCTGAATAATATTCCATTGCATTTATGTACCACATTTTGTTTACCTATTCATCCATCAACGGACACGGATCACCTTGACCTTTTGGCTATCGTGAATAATGCTGCTATGAACATGGGTATACAAATATCTGTTCAAGTGTCTTCTTTCAGTTCTCTCGGGTACATACCCAGAAGTGGAACTGCTGGATCATATGGTAATTAGATGTTTAACTTTTTTTTAAGATTTTATTTTTCCTTTTTCTCCCCAAAGCCCTCTGGTACATAGCTGTGTATTTTTAGTTGTGGGTCCTTCTAGTGTGGCATGTGGGATGCCACCTCAGCATGGCCTGATGAGTGGTGCCATATCTGCACCCAGGATCTGAACTGGTGAAACCCGGGGCTGCAGAAGCGGAGGGAGCAGACTTAAGCGCTCGGCCATGGGGCCAGCACCTATATGTTTAATTTTTTGAGGAACCACCATACCATTTTTCACAGCAGCTATACCATTCTCACTCTCAAGGCACAAGGATTCCAATTTCTCCATATCCTAGACAACACTTGTTATTTTCTGGTTTGGTTTTGTGTTTTTGTAATTGCCATGCTAATGAGTGTGAAGTTGTTGCATCACCCCTTTTTGTGTTTGCAACAGCTCTGTGTTCCCATATGCATTTCACTACCCCCACTTCCCAGTCCCTGGGCATAACCAAATGCATAGTCACTGGCTAGTTCTACTCCTGAGGCAGAAGGCTGAGCTCAGCTACCTGGACCAAACTAGCCATGAGGCTGGCTCCTAGATGGCCCTTCCTTGGCAGGCTGAGGCTGCAGCTGTAAAAAACAAGAGAATCAACAAAATTAGGTGAACTAGGGCTGGTTGTTTTCAACATGCATGCACAACTCTCTTACATACTTTAAACTACACTTCTAAATTATAAGGAAGTATTTGGATAGAGAAATCACTTGAATAAAATTTTTGTTGATATTTAAAATGATAAAACAATGAGTTTGACTTATATAGCCTCTCGAGTCCAGGACCCCTAATGGGCAAATTATTAAACATCTGAATAACTTGTCAGGCAAAACATACAACTTTGCATGGCCTGCTATAAAGAAATTTTTTTAAAAAAAGAAAAGAAGAAAGGAGATGACTAGGAGTATCCAACAAGGATACAGTTCTAGATGAAAAATTTCCCATGACTCTACATTGAGCTGCATAATGAAACCACTTAAATTTTTTATCTAAACTTGTGGTTAGACATCCTGTGAGAAGAGATGACGGCCCTTTAAAAATAGTATAGTTTTAAAACTGAACTAACCTCTGTTACCAGATAAAATCTTACAGAAAATCCTCGCCCTCCCTTTTTTTCCTGAGGAAGATTAGCCCTGAGCTAAAATCTGTGCCAATCTTCCTCCACTTTATATGCGAGTCACTGCCACAGCATGGCTGATGTAGGGATCCAAACCTGCAAACCAGGGCTGCTGAAGCGGAGCGCACTGAACTTAACCACTATACCACAGGGCCGGCCTGAAGAAAATCCCATTTTTTAATTTCATGTCTATACCACAACATTTACTTATAAAAGTTAAACAGTGAAATCTATACAGTGCTTTTGATTAACACAAAAAAACCAGAGAAATAAGAGGAGTGGTGAAGATAATTATTCCTCCCCCAATGATCAGCTACAAAATCCAATTAATCTGTGCATTTTGTCTTAGTTGCGGGAGATATTCTCCACAGATCTCTCACATGGGGCTCACATCTTGCACACAGAAGCACTGACAGCTTGTGTTCTAGACTATCTTTTCAAGAATGTTTGCATAATGAACATCCTTGGAAGATAAAGATAGTGTCTCCCTCTGAAGCAAAAGGGCAGGTTTGCTTACTGCCTAGTATTAGAAAGATAATGTCTCCCTCTGAGCCAGGAAGCAGGTTTATTTGAAGGCCATTACAAAAGATCCAGGTTCCTCAAGCTTGGAGTTCCTCTTCTGTAACCCAGTCCATACAGGTGTCATCTGACCCTCATTGTACTCTTCTGTGGAACTGAGGCTTGGGGAACAGTCAAGAAAATAATCATACTTTGGCTACTGCTATTGCTGAGAGAAATAAACTGTCCTTTGTCCCCACATCAGGGGTCTTGTGCCTTCTGCCAGCATCCATGAAATGGCGGCAGGCAAACTTGTTACCTTGCAAGTAGGATAAAATCTCAAGGCTCTTAACAGCTCTTGGCATTAGTTATACAGTAACGAAATCATGCCTTGTCACCCAGATAAGCGGTTGCACAAGGTAACAACTTTTAACCCACTTACACTGCAATCTTAGGACACTCTTCAAATAAACCAAGGAGGCAGGAAACATTTATTCCAAGACTCTATGAAACCACTAATTAATTGGGCAGCACAAGTGAATTGTGAAAATGTTGTATATAACATATTAGAAAGTATTTTTATTACAGTTTGTAAAATAATTTAAACATACTTTGAACATAAAATTTGAGTGAATTTGCAGAACTCAGGATCTCAGTTTGCAAAGCACTTCTATACCAGAAATGGAACAAGATGGAATCAAAAGCTTGGTGACTTTATTTTTTTTACTCTAGCTCCATATTTTAGGGTTACATCAGTCATCAAACCTCTCTCTAACTCATGTCCCCCATCTCTACAATGGGATTAACTGTGCCTACTGGGTATAACTCATAGAGTCGTACAGACGATCAAACATATTAATGGATACGATGCTTTGTACACTCTGAAGAGGCAAGACGAGGTAAACCGCTGGCTACTAGCTTGTCATTAAAAGCAAGCTCTCTGTAGCTCTTTCATGGTACAAGCGCAGCAGCTCAGAGCAATCACAGCATGTAGAGTCCTTTGTTCATTCAACAAATATTTATTGTGCCAGGCACTGGGAGGGAACAGGAAAAAGATCCCAGGGGCACATGGTAGAGAAACCTCCGATAAGATAAAACACACAAAAGAGCTTTTCCTCTTTGGATATAGTTTCTCCTTTATATTTTCCTTCAGTCCCATGGAAGAGAGAATATAAAGGAAGCAATGGGAACTCAACAGAGGTCTAATGGCACACAGGTACTTTAAACCACTTCTTCAATCAGGTCTACACCTGAGCAGAATAAATGGCCTACTAGTGACTGGACTACTAGAAACTCTGGCTGCTGAGAAAACCAAGGCCCTCTGGGTGAAAAACTAAACTAATGTCTTTATGAACCAAACCTGGAAGGGATTCAACCCCATATTAAGACTGAGATTAAATTACAATTGAGAATTCTCCTCTATGTCCGAAGATGAATCAACGTTAGTTCTAAATGTGCGTTTGAACCATTAGTTTCAGTAAGGAAAGTCCAAACTGCACCTCAAACTCATATTCTCTTTGATAGCTAATTCTATTTATCTGTATAGAGACCACTTGAGTTCTAATTCTGAGTGCAACTTTTTTCTTAAAGAGAGCTATTTTGCCAACTGCTGAAAGGTAACCAAGTTTTGCAATTTGGAATATGACTCCAAAATATCTTCTACCATCTGAAGGTCGTGTAAGCAGAGTCAATGCTGTTCTTTTCAGTTATAGATATTTATCCTGTTTATGAAAGTTTCATTTGAAAACTAAAAATTGCACTGTTTGGGAGAACGGGAGTTATGTTCATGTGTTGTGTGTCTGGGGTATCCGTGCCCAGGAAGAATTAAGTGGAAAACCAGAAGCCCCTCCTGGAGAGATGTCACACCTTATTCTTTGCATCTTCAGTCCACTGACTGGCCACAGCAAAGGTTTGACAGAACTTGTTGGTAAAAGTACATGGTGCCCTGAATGTGTTAGATGAATTCCTCAAAATGACCAAATCTGGGCATGGATCCAGGAGCACACACCCTCTTTTTCACACTCCCCTCCAGCTGGCAGCAGGAGATGAAGAGCATACACTCATGCACTGAGGTAGGCCCTGTCCTGTGTGCTCCCATGGATTAGTCCATTTAGTCCCCACAAGAAGTCTATGAGGTTGATACAATCAATACCTCCATTTACTAGATGGGCAAATGGAGGCAGAGAGGGGTGAAGCCACTTGCCCCAAGGTGCAGAGCCAGGATTCACACCCAGGTAGCCTGGCTCCTGGCTCTTAACCACTACGCTTGGCTAAATCTGAAAATAACATGATAATAAGTATAACAGGTATCCTTTATTTCTATTATTATTTACTACTCTACAGCAGCAGCTAACACTTCCCAATCTCTCACTCTGTGCCAAGCACTGTGCTTAGCACTGTAGAGATTATATCTCATGTAATCCTCGCAACAGCCTTTCCAAGTGAGTCCCAGCTTTATCTCCATGTAAGAGTACAGATAAGAGAGGTTCAGCAGCCTGCTCAAGGTCACAGAGCAAGCAAGTTGTGAGGCCGGCATTGGAGACCAGGGCTGTGTGACTCCAAAACCCACACTCACTGTCACTCACTATGTGGGAGGACTCACATCACCAGCTCCCCTATAACTTTCCTCATGTTGGGACAACTTGAAAGGGCCAGCTTCCACCCCTTAACCACTATTCATTCAAGTACCTCTGAGTTAAGGTAACTGGAGTGACATAAACACTAAGGTGGCAGAGTCATTGAATTTTGGTTTGGAAACACAGCTTTGTCCTAGAAAATAGCAGATTAAGAAACACCACTAGAGATTAGAAAGCCAGGGTGCCAAAAATCAGCATGTTTCAGCAACACCCTAGCAAGAAACCACCAAGTTTCACAAAGTTCTATTAATAATACAAAACAAACAAGTAAGAGGAGAGCAAAAAGGAAATACTGACAATACAGCCAGCCCTCAGAGCTGGTGGGAGGTTGTGGACAGCAGTGGCCTGCACACCTGCCACCTTGGGTTCAGGTCCCCTCTGTCCCTCTCAGGCTGTGTCACCATCTCACAGAAATGACTTAACTGCTTCTGGTCCCAGATGCTCCTTCTGAAAAGTGAGCAATAACATAATGTCCCATCGATTTTATATTGTATTTTTATATCATTATTTACTAAACTATTCTTACTATTATTATTTATGACTCTATTATTGCTCTATTAAAGGAGTTCAGCTAAAATAATCCAATGGAAGTGCCTTGAGGAGCTTAATTTATAAATAAAATGTGTTACTGGGTTACCATATTTACAGAATACTACAGAGATTTATCATGATCATTTTACTCTCCTTGTCCAACATTCACTTTAAAATCTCAGAATATTTTAGGTCAGTTTTTACAGAAAATTCCATACCTGGATATTTACAAACTCCACATTCTATTTTAAGATAAACTAGGTTTTGAAGTCAACATTGATTTCATCCATTTAATCTCCATAAATAATAAATAATAATAATAATAAATCTTTTATAATAATAAAAATGTTTTCTAAGATTTCTTAATAGTGTAGTAGTAATAAATTTGGGCTTTGGCCTCCTGGGTTCAAATCCTAGCTGTTTTTTACTAGTGAGGTGACCTTGGGTAAGAGGTTTAATCTCCACCTGCCACATTTGCCTCATCCATAAAACAGGACAATGATCTAAATTGGGGTTGTTATGATGATCAAATAAAATGGACTAGTCAGGGTGTCTGATACATGTTAGCAACCAACAAATATTATCTATTGTTATTATCTTAAAAGGAAAACAACAAAAGGAACACATATTTTGCAAAGCCTTCTTTCACAAATGTTAGAGATATCCTAAACAAGTATTCTGGCTAAAAAAATATATATATATATATATATGGGGGCCGGCCTGGTGGCGCAGCGGTTAAGTTCCCACATTCCACTTCTCAGCGGCCCGGGGTTCACCGGTTCAGATCCCGGGTGCGGACATGGCACCACTTGGCAAAAGCCATGCTTTGGTAGGCGTCCTATGCGTAGGGCGGAGGAAGATGGGCATGGATGTTAGCTCAGGACCAGTCTTCCTCAGCAAAAAGAGAAGGATTAGCAGTAGTTAGCTCAGGGCTAGTCTTCCTCAAAAAAAAAAAAAACAAAAAAAAAAAAAACAGGAAAAAACTTCAATACTAAAATAAATAAAATACTTGAAAAGATGAGCTATGAACAAAATCAATAGTTACTTCTTTATGTTATTCTTTAAAGTATCCATAGCTTACAAAATAATAGTACGTGCTGAAATTCTTGGAAAAGATGTGTAAGGAAACAAGGAAAATGCATAAAAAATAATTAAGTGTACACTCTAAACAAAACTGGTCAAATAGAGAAACTGAGCTATCAATTCCAAAGGCCTTAAAGTTTGTTCCAGGCACGTTCCAACCACCAAAAGTAGAGGCCAAGATTTGCAAGGCGGCAGCTAGTTCACGCAAGGTTAAGTACTTATTAAATTACTTTTCCTAATGCTAATTGCACAAGCAGTTTGGAGAAATAAATTTACGTGGAAATTGAGACACTGAACATTAATGACTGGAAAGCCGATTGTACGCAGAAAAAGATAGCAATATCGATCAACCCGTCCAGGGCTCATAATTTTATTTATACTTTTCAGCAAATATTTACCATCTACGACTGGCCAGGCATATGTTAAACTGTAAGACATGCAAGGTAGGATAAAGCAGTCCGTAGCCCTAAGTCTCTCAGTCTAATGCAGTAAACATACAAAGACGAAATTCTAATACAGCTATTTGGTACGTAATGCAGTAGCAGCATCTAACTCGGTTCTAAGCGGGTACGGAAGGATTCTCAGAAAAGGTCATATTAAACATGAAGCCAAGAAGAGTCAGAGTGAGCTAGGGAAAGTGTTGAGAGTGGCATGAAGAGTCTTCCAGGTGGATGGAACAGCATACGCAAAAAGTACATCAAATGACCACTTCTCTACTCCCTACTCTCCAATGGCTTCCCATCACAAACAAAATCCTCGATTCGTATCAAGGCTTTAAGGATCCTATGTGATCTGGCCCCAACGCATCTCCTACTATTCTCACTGTTACTTCGTGCCCTTCGGACACTCTGGTCTCCTTACCGTCCCAAAATATGCCCAGCACATTCCTGCCTCAAAACCTTTCCCTTTGCTGTGCCCTTTGCCTAGGCTGCTCTTCTACCAGATACCACAAGGTTCACTTGATTCAAATGTCCCCTCTTCAGGGGCGTCTTCCCTGTCCCCTCTATCTACCTTGCCAACTTCAGGAAGTCTGTTTTTCTTTCCAGCACTGGAAACCACCTGTCTTAGACTACATCCCTCTTCATGTGTGATCCCTTTAACGTCTGCCTCTTCAACCGAAATGCAAGCTCAGGAGGGCAGAGGCTGTCTCGGCCTTGGGTTCAGGGCACATTTCCAGCGCCTATAACTGTGCTTGGCATGTGGCGAGGGCTCAATAAATATTTTTTGAACACTTAATGAATTGATAAATGGTCTGAAGGCAGAGAGGAAGCTTGGATGGTCCAGAGACACAACAGTTCAGCGTGAATGGTGCATAAGATATAAGGGGAGAAGCAAAAGACAGTGGGCTGGACTAAGTGTGTTTTCTAGAAGGAATGAGCAACTTTCTTCAGCTTTTCTTATTTTTGTCTCACCATCATACCCATCCAATAATCAAGAACAGTTCTCTGTCAGACATTTTCAATTATTACTAATCCCTGCTCCCAAAGTGTGGTTGCCCAGATCCCAAGAGATGAGCTGTAGCTGGAGGAGAGTATTACAGAATCCTGTGGTTTCCTTCCATGGAACTGACATGTATGTTTTTGACAACACGGAATCTTATAGTTTGAAAGGACCATCATGGTAATCTAAATAACTAACAGCTGCTAGAATTTTCCAAAAGAAACTAAAAAACTAAAACAAAACAAAACAAAGAAACCAGCAACAAAACATGTACACCTACTCAAGTATACAAATGGAGGTGTTGATGGATCCCTTCCATGCAAATTCACGTGAGTCAGGGAGATGATGGATTTGCTATACTTCAATATAGAGAGCAAGTTATAGGAGAACTACTACATATCGGGCATTGAGTGGTTGGACAATACCAGCTCCAGAAACAGAGGTGAACAGAACTGGGATAGAGGCAAAACACAGGAGAGACAGACCAAGGGTGGTCATCAATATCACGTTAATATCTGAAATGGCTAGCATTTGGGGGATCTGATTACATCCCAGAGATGCTGAGCTAAATGCTTAAGTACTTGACAGAGTTTATTCTTTTAATACCCACAACAACACTAAACACCTAGGAGGTAGGTCTATCACCAATCCTATGTCATAAAAGAGGACATTGAGATTTAGGAAGGTAAGGTGATGGGTAGAATTCAAACCCTGTCTGGCTCTTAACCATCATGCTACTTATCTGACCACCCAGGCCTCTCTCCCCATCTCATCAACCCACTCATCATACAGTAGGCTCTTTTATGTGATAAATACATATTTTTCAACTCCTGAAAGCTTGAAAGGCAGTCAGGGTTAAGAAGGAAATACCATTGCTCCTGTACTCATTTCTCTAATGATTGTCCTGGAAAAAAACAAGGAAGATAGGATAGAAAAGAAGCCATGGAAATAACTGATCAGCTCAGAGACAGGCCACTGGGGAGATTCAAGATCCACCAACTGGATACTCCTGGGCTACAGTATATTCATCTCTTCCAAAGAGCTGAGAGATTATTCCTCATAGACATCCTGCTATCTAAAGTTCTCTCACCACTCAGCTCTTGATCTGTACTTGAACTTCTCCTGTACATGATATGGCTTCTCTAGCCATTTACAAGACTAAACCTCCAAGGTATACAACAGTATTTAAAAGAGAACGGGCAACTGTGTCACTTGATGGCAAACATCAAGCTCCATCCTTTTGTTTTCACTTCTGAAGTTTTGTTAAATTGACTTAAATATAGAAAATACTATTTAAGTAGATTCTTTATTAAGAATCTTATGAAATCAATTTAATTTCTAGTGAAGAGAAAAGCAAATGAGTGATAGAATTCTCTCCTATTAAAAGGAACAGTTATGTAACCATCCTACAAGGAAGAGCCAGGCTGAAGTCAAAATGATAAAAGACTGAAATAGCCTTGCTTCTTTACAAGTCAGGTTTACAGTGGGGGAGTTCATGTGCAACATACTTCTCAAATAGCCTCTGTCCTCTCATGAAGGCCTTCACTTCGTTGTCCAAGGGGAAGGTACCATCATCCTTTCTAAAGCGGTAGAAGAGTTTGACGTCCTTGAATTCCTTATGCTCGTCACACACTGAAACACAATATACACAGAGAGGCAAATGAGCAAAAAAATAACTCCAACTATTCAAATGAAGTAGATGCTAACTAAAAATTGTTTCACTCCCTAATTTTTCAAGCACACAAGTATCTATTATATGATTTAATACATGTAAAGTACTTAGCACAGTACGTGGTACAGAATAAGCATGCAGTATTACTAGCCATCATCATCCCCCTCATCATCAATATTATCTATTAAAAGGTTCACAAAATTCAATTCATTATTCATTCCACAAACTCTTCTTGAGCATGCTATTGGGGCAGGCATCACTTCAAAGAATGTGAAGTTTAGTGAGATAAAGAGAAACGTCAACATATAATTAAAATATGGTGTGATAAGGCTATGAAAAGGTGAGGCGAGATCACAGTGGGAGCCCAAAGGAGGAGTAGCTAGTACCCCAGTAACCCAGTTTTGTGGAATGCATTCTTCTCTGCAGAGTCTGCACATAAGTGAAGACCTGAAGGATGAATAGAAATTGGTCAAAAATGGAAAGAAAGGGCATTCCAGCCCAAGAGAATAATAGCATGTGAAAGGTCTCAACCAGGGTTGGACAGTTCAAGGACAAATGTTCAGGAATGTTCATCAGACCATTGAGAGTAACAGCAAAAACTTGGAAACAACCTAACTGTCCATCAGGAGGAGAATGGATAAAGGTATGATGGCATCATTACACATGGCATATGACACAACAGTGAAAATGGACAAACCAACAAGAGATATATCATTAACATGGATGAATCTCACAGTGTGTTGCCCAAGTGGCAAAAGGATAAATGTGCCTCTCTATGATGCTTTAAAATACTTAAAACAATGTGATAGGTTGCTAGAGATGCATATACAGAAAGGAAATGGGTAAAAAAGTCCATGAAAATAAAGAAAAATGCCTCTTGGAAGAGAACATAATTGGGAAGAGGTACATGGGAGACAATATAAACTAAAATGTTTTCTTTCTTATATGGGTAGGTTCACATCTGGAATAGAAGATTTAGTCCTCTGGTTCCTCCCAAGTTACCTTGACTGCAGCCATCTCACTCACCGTGATGAATAATGCCCCGGTCTGCTAATTTCTGCATGAGTTTAATTGCCGTCTCTCTGTCAGAAGCCTCTTTGTGCTCAATCAGCCAGTCAATCAGTTCTTTTGCAACAAAACAGTTTGGGTAGGTTTTGAGATGATGTCGCCTATCTTTAATAACCTTTTCTTCATGCAGCCTGAGCCTGGAAAGAAAATAAGTTTGGTAATCACTTTAGGAATTTTGACAACACAAATTATTAAACCAATCCCAGAGAGCAGGAAGGAACAAAATGGAAGCTCTAAATGCATCAGAGTGCCTTTCAAATATCTTTCTGTCAGTGGGTGATTTCCATACTGTCAGAGCCCAGAGGTCCCAGAAAGTGGTTTCACCCCTCAGATCAGAGATGATACAGGTAAATGGGAGGGAAAAACAACCATGACATCCTAGAACTCTCCCACTGCTCAAGAGACTGAGAGAAAAACTCTCCCACTCCACTCTGCCTCACTCCCTTCTCTTTTTCTCTCCACCAGTGGGCTTACGGCTTTAACCAACTAACCAATAAAAACTCTAGGAACTTGCTGAAACCAAGTACTTCCTCTTCATCACAGATTGCTCAGGGTCCACCATATTTGCACACATTCATTCATCCGTATAATAAATATGAAGGAGTGTCTGCTACCTACCCAGCAGGCATTTCCAGGCATTAGAGACCCACATCCGAAAATACACAAAGATCCTTGCTTTTGCGGGCCTTGTTTACTACAGGGACTACAGCTATTCCTTTCGTTAAGGCTGACTAGGTTCCAGGTGCTGATTTGAGCCCCTTACAGAGATTGGCTCACTTCATGCTCACAACACCCTCATCAGAAGTTTTCATTACTACCTCCACTTTTTTTTACAGTACAGAGAACTGAGGCCTCAGAGAGATTAAGTGACTTGTCTAAGATCTCACAGCCAGGAAGTGATGAAAATGAGGTCTGAACCCTGATGGTCTCACTTCAGTGTCCAACTTTCCAGTTCTGTATCATGCTGCCTCTAGCTAGCGAAGGATACATGAAAAATCCAGAAGAGATAGATTAAAGCTCTTGGACAAATACAACTTATTTACAGGCTGATGGAAGAGCCTGGAGAAAAGTGGTCGACATGGAGCCATCTCCTACTCCCTTCAGAGCTCAGCGACTTTTTTCCAAAAGAGTCTTAAACCTGCTTTTAAAGAAAAAGTTTCTTCCATTTGTCTTCCCTTCTTTTCATCAGTCTTGTATTACATTTTAATTCTCAAGTGAATTATTTGAATTAGGTCAATTCAAGGTCGTTCTTGGGTCAGTTGGGTCAATGGGTTCAGCTTTCTTCCTACTTCACCCAGCTGGCTTCCATGCTCCTCAAGTCACCTTCTCAACATTGCTGAGAAATGGGAGGGCCACATGAGTAAATCACACAGTAACTGTGTGACCTGGACAAGTGACTTACTGTCTCTTTCTTCCTCTATAAAGTGGAAGCACTATGTCTACCCTATCCTTGGCAATGTTGACATTTAGGAACATAATGTCCGTTCAGCACCAGCAACCCAGCACAGTGCCTGACACACTCCCTAAAGAAGGAACTAGATCATTCTCCTGCCTGTTTTTTGAACAGAGTGCAGTGAATGGAATTTAATGGGTTTTGATATCCTAAGGGTTGCCATTATGAGTGGGAGCATTCTGGGCTGGAGCTCTGAGGCTTAGATGCTCTTCCTTGCTAGACCACTATAGGCTGAACTGTGTTCCCCTAAAATTCACACGTTGAGGCCCTAACCCCTAGTACCTCAGAATGCATTGTATTGAGAGATACGGTCTTTTAAAAGTAATTAAATCAAAATGAGGTCATTAGGGTGGGCCCTAATCCAGTACGACTAGTGTCCTTACAAGAAGAGATTAGGACACAGATACTCACAGAGGGAAGACCATGTGAAGACACAGGGAGAAGGCAGCCATCTACGAGACAAGCAGAGAGGCCTCAGAAGAAACCAACCCTGTCAACGCCTTGACCTCAGATCTCTAGGCCCCAGAACTGTGAGAAAGCAAATTTCTGTTGTGTAAGCCACTCAGTCTGTGATACTTTGTTACGGCAGCCTGAGGAGACTACAACAATCCCAACTGCTGAAGACTGGAGGCTCTAGAGTGGTCTGGGAAGAAGGGCTCAGCAGGAGCATCGTCAGTGAGAAGGGAGAGGAGGAGGGGAAGGAGAGTTCTAACAGCTGCAAACTGCAGAGAGAGAAAAGAACCATCTTAAATGAGTTCCTACTATATGTCAGGTATTATACTAAGCATTTTTCACACATGCTGACTTAACTTACTGCTATGGTCTAAGTGTTTGCATCTCCCCCAAATTCATATATTGAAATACCAGACCCTAAAATGTCAGTTTTGAGGGCAGTCAGGAATACAGGACTAGGAATATAAAGACTTGGCTTTGGTCTGGACGCTGCCAATAATTCCACATGATCACACTTCTCAGCATCAGAGTCCTCGGTGGTAAAATGGGGATAATGGTACCCATCCTGATTACTTTGTCATACTGTCACAAAGCTCATTAATAAGAATAAAGATAGCATTTGAGCCCTTATGTGCTAGCCACAGTTTAACTACTTTATTAGCATTCATCCTCATGACAACTCCCTGGGGCAGGTAATGTTAAAACCACAAATAATACCAATGTAGACCTATAATTACTAATAAAAAAAAAATGAACCCTAATAAAAAAACACATCACATAAGCGTGCTGAAGTCATCACATGATTCCTTCTAATTAATTCAGTGACAATGACACTGAGTAATTTGTTTAACATGCTCAAAGTGGCAGAATGCAAAATATTAATTCTTAGACTTGATGTCTGTCAGGAATCCAAGAATAATGAGGACCAGTTTATTTAGAAATTGAAATGCAGAACAAGCTACCTTATAATTTGGTGGAGGAGGAATATGTTATGAGCCAAGAGAGGAGTTTCAATTCCTGTAAATTTTCCAATTAAAAAAAATTATTAGGTAATGTTTACCTTGAAATACTACAGAACAGAACCTTTCAGCTACTATCCTTCCATGACCCCTGAGCTTGATGCGAACTCTTGAGCATGCTCGATTCCCACCAGTTCCCACCCTGCATGGTGAGAAGCACTACACACCCCTTCAGCCCCACGAGGGCCTGGTACATTTCCATGTGCAGAACACTGAGCAGAAATATGATGGAGAGGAAAGACCTCTGGATACAAGAGATAGCCCAGGACTTGATCTTTTTAGATATGTTACCAAGGGTTAAAAATGTTCAATAACTGTTAGCATCTTTTTCATCTACAGTCAGAAACACAGAATTCTAAAAATGAGCATTGAAAATTGTACATTCCAGAAAAACTATTCCAAAAGAGAGACAATTTTCACACTGCAAACACATAACCAAGTGTTTTGCCTGACACCGTGGGTACTTAATAAATATTTGGTGAACAAACGAGTGTGCAAGGGCACTAACAGAAATGACATCATTTTCAAAGAGGTAGAAAGGCTTCTCATTAACTTATGAGGGTTCTTACTATCACTATCATTATTATTATTATTGTAATTATTACACTATCATAGAATTCATCAAAGGCTTTTTTAGAAAACTATGTATGTTTTCAGTTCCAGGGTAAACAATTTCCAAAGTTTTAATCTCTGTTGTGTGCGTGTATATTTGTGCATACACGTTTCTTTTTTAAAAAAAGAGAAAGCATTTCCTTCTACTTGAACTAAACTTACACCTTACAAGTTTTCACAACTTTAATACACTAAGATGCATGGAGATCTCCAAGAAGAGGAAAGAGTAAGCAATATTTCAAAGTCCTGTGGAAAAATGGAAATTCCGAGCAGCTGCGCCTCTTGTGGAATAGCTTTCTCTAGAAAGACTCCGCAAACTGCTCAGCTAGCAGCTAAAAGCCACACTTTTAAACACGGCATTTTGCCTGGACACATCAGTCACATTGTCTGCCACACCCAACATCCCCTTCGATTTAACACTGCCTTCCACACCTGACCCACCCCAGGCGGGGTTCAAAATCTGCCCGTTTTCTTTGCATGGCGAGGCACCTAGCTGGAAATGCCCGTGACCTAAGCTGGCCCCTGCCCACACCCACAGGCCGCTCAAGGAGGAGACCAGGGGCACAAGATTCTACCCAATTCAAATGACAGTAATTAGCTAAGCCAGGCGGAATGGCTCCCTCCAAGATTTAAACTAGCGCTGAAGCTTTCAAACTCCGTTTGTGCCATGGAAGACTTTCTTCAAGTAGAAACTTACCCAGATGTCGGTGTGTATAACAGAGCAATGTGGGGTGCTCTGGTTAAAAGGGGGTAGGGCTGCCAAGTCCAGAGCATCTCTTGGTTCTCCCATTCAGTTGTCTATGTACACCCTCCGTATCCTCCACACTATCTACATGGTATTCCATGTGCCAAAAACGGCACTGGAAGACACAGAGGAACCCAGCCAATCAGGAGTGAGAGAGGAGTCGGGCAGGAAAGCACAGCTGAGAGGGCAGGAGAAAAAGGCCCAGGAGCCTCAAATGACAGATGGCAAGAGACACCTGTCCCTGAAGCACCTTGGCTCTTGAAAGTTTTTCAGTTCTTCTTCCAAGCTAGGCACACCCTAACAACAACCAGAACAGTCGACCATCCCTTCAGGGGGCTGGATCCAAAAGCTCTATCTAAGGAGGCTTTCCACCTGACCTCAGGCCTCCTCCCAAGCTTCCTCACCTCTCTCTCACCTCCCACCACAAGCACGCCTGCCTCACAGTCTGGACACACGAACATGCCCCCACCACCGCCCCCACCCCATGCCTCTGCTCGAGACAGAGACCCCCTGCTTAGAATGCTCCCTCCTTCTGCTTTCAGTAATTCAAAAATTCTACTTGTTTTCAGCTTAAACGGCACCACCTCTGTGAACATCTTCTCAGCCTTCCAAAGCCAGAAGACAACCCTCTCCTCTGTCCTCCCACATATTTTAGTGCCACTAGTAAAGCATTCATCCCATGGTATTACAATTAGATGAGGTCAGGGATACTAAGGGAGAGTTGCTTATTTATTTGTGCAATTCTAGACACTCGCACGTAGTAGGGGATAGAGCCTCATGAGGTGAAAAATCAACTAGCGCATTCTATGCTCTCAGCAGTGAAGAGGAACAAGGCAGAAGAGTCTTCTAACAGCCCAGATCAATCCACCTTGAACCCCTGTTCAATACAGCCATGTGTATTTTAGCTGCATTTTCAATCCCACTGGCTAAGGAATTTAAATACAAAAACCACCTTCCCATCATTCATCTCAGACAGCTGGTTCACAGCCTTTAGATTCAAGGTGATTCTGTAATGTTCTATTCCTGTCCAGCTAAGCAGCTGCTGTTATTGCATCAGACAATTTCCTCTCCCAGCCTGAGGAGAACAAACACTACTGAGTGCAGGGTGTTAATAATCCCTGCAAAATTACTGCCCATCTGATAAGAAATGTAGAAATTGTTTTTTAAAAAATAGCTTGCAGAGAACTGCAGCGGGTTGCAGGATCCAGAGAAAAAAAGGGGGCGGGGGGCAGAAACCACATATTCTCATTTAAAAACAGCGTCATAAATCTCAGCCAAACTAGACAGTTTAATTAAAAAACACAGCAAGCCGAACAGTGGGGCTGACAGCGTGAGTCTTGTGACTTGGGCAACAGCACTGACATAAATGTGCTTAAAACCAAAGCTATTGTCCTTCCCAGATGTTTAGCAACAGCCAGGATCTGTCCTTGGGGATCGCAGAACTAGAGAAAAATCGCTCTTCATCACCCACCCTTGAAAGTCACTGAGTCTAAAAGGATGAGAAAGGAGACAGGAACATTTGAAATCTAACACACTGCACTTCCTTTTAATGTGTGGATTTATTTTATGGTTAAAAATTTAATTTATAGTTAAAATTTCAAATTATCAAAATAATACATGCTTCATGGTAGAGTTAAAAAACTTCAAATATGTATAACACAAAGCTGGGAACTGGTGATGAACTGATCATTGTTGAAGCTAGGAGATAAGTGGATGGGAGTTTGCTAGACTATTCTATTTGCTTTAGGATGTGTTTGAAATTTTCCTCAGCTCCCGCTTTCCAAAGGAACCCAGGATTAATAGTTGTTTATGGATTCTTGGAAAAATTTATTACGTACACATGTATGGCTATCTATGTGTGAAATAGGGTCATAATCCACATTCCATGTAGTTTTGCTTCAAGAAGACTCTTGAATTCTCCCAGCCTGATCAGATCAACAGGACAAATAGAGACAGCGATAGGAAGGAAACAGTACAGAACTGGTTGATGTAAACAGAGCACAAGTGATTCTGGAGAGCCAGAAGGAATTGATATCAGACAACACACACGCGCGCGCGTGCGTGCCATATGCACAAAGCTGCTGTAACCACCTTCTACGGTGGTAATGTCAAACGTTCCGACGAGCAAGACTCATTTTCAGGAGTGTTGTAAGCAATGGCTCTGTGAATCAGGAACAAAATCAGAGCCATAAGTTCTATATAAAGCCCAACCAGGAGGCTAGCCCGGTGGTGCAGTAGTTAAGTTCACGCACTCCGCTTCAGCATCCCTGGGTGTGGACCTACACATCGCTCAGCAAGCCATGTGGCAGTATCCCACATAGAAGAAACAGAAGGACTTATAACTAGGATATACAACTATGTACTGGGGCTTAGGGGAGAAAAAAGAAGAAAGGAGGAAGATTGGCAACAGATGTTAGCTTAGGGCCAATCTTCCCCACCAAGAAATAAAAAAAAAGAATCCAATAAGCCTTTCCTTATTAAAAACAAAAACAAAAACAAAAACTCTTCCAGGCCTCATGTCAAGTCAGTACAAAGCAAAGTCGCATGTATGCTGTCACTGGAATGAATTGAGATGGTAAACATACCCAGGAAGGAAGCATGTTTGATTCCAAATCCCATATTTCCTGCACTCTATTTGAAATCATGATGAAGGAGTGTTAGCAGAAATAATAACAGTAACACCTCACATCAGAACAGAATCATAGAGCCAGCCTTGATGGCCTAGTGGTTAAAGTTCAGCACATTCTGCTTAAGTGGCCTGGGTTTGGTTCCCGGGTGTGGAACCATAACCACTAGTCTGTCAGTAGCTATGTTTTGGCAGTGGCTCACACAGAACTAGAAGGACTAACAACTAGAATACACAACTATGTACTGGGGATTTGGGGAGGAAACGAAAAAGAGAGAGGAAGATTGGCAATAGACATTAGCTCAGGGTGAATCTTTCCCAGCCAAAAAAAGAGAACAGAATCATACAATATCAGAGCTGAGAATCCTGTGAATTCTCCCTGTGAATCAGGAAGGCACTGTCACACTCATCTGACAGATAAGGAAGTGAACTCAGAAGAATTAAAGTGGTGTGCTCAAATCACCTTTTTAATAAGGAGTAGCATTAGGACTTGAACACAGATCTTCTGATCTCTGTGATTGGAGAGCTTTCTGTGCCATCAAACTTTAAATGGCAGAAGCACCTATCTTCTGCCTATTTTACACTCATATAGGCTAAGAAGGAGAAAACATTCTAGTTATGCTAAAGTGGCATGGTAAGGTGAAAATTTATGCAATTTATACATCACACAGATACTGCTACCAATATAAATACAGATGGGGCTCACAGAAGTGCCTACAAAAGAAGTCATCACATTGTCTTCATGTTTGCATTAAGCCGATGTGATATAATTAAGGCGACACTCCTGGGGGACAGGAAAAGGATGTGATGAGTTACATCATCCCAGAGAGTCAGCGTCAGTTCATGCGGGACATATAACAAACACTTCTTAACGACAGGTGTGTAGAAGCTCATGAAGCACTTTTAAATCGCTCATCTCATCCTTGAGATAGAGGTAAATACAGGGTCAAGACGGGAAGGTCCCTAAGTCAGCCTTCCTTATCTCATTACACCTGAGATCGTCACTGAATTCTTCCTCCACGTGGCCTTTTTCCTAAGAGGTTTCCTGTTCCAAAGGAACAAAGAGTAATCACATCAACATCTCCAGCTCTCTGATGAGTCAGGAGAAAGGTGCTCTTCCTGCTTGCAAAGCGCCTTTCCAAGAAGCTCTAGGATGTTCTTCTCAAACAGGTCATTATTTGTTTAAGCACCACACCTAGGGGTACCAGACCTCTAACTGCCATTTTACAGGTGAAGAAACAAGCCCAGAATGGTTCATGGAACTCACCGAGGACACAGAGTGACTCACAGGACCAGTACTGGTTACTGTGTCAAAGGGTCCTTGCTGTCTTGGTAAAGGACTGGGAAGTACTCTTACTGCTTGGTGGCTGCTTCCGATCCTGGCCTGCCTGCTCCAGCGTGCCTGTCTGTAATGAAAGGATGCTGTATCCTGACTCCTTCTTCCCCAAACAAAGGGGTCTGCTCTTCACTCAGAACAGTGGTTCTCAAAGTGGGGCATCTATGAAGTCCTTTCCTTTATCCCTGGTCCCCAAGATCTGGCACAGGGCCAATAAATGATGCTATTCAGGTGACAGCCATTGGGGGATAAGAGTATAGCTTTCAGGTAGGAATAAGGACTCAGTAGCATTAGTCAGCAAATTATCTTCCTCCCTCCTCATTCACTATCTGTCATTCACTCATAGCAGAGCTGTGGAGCCAGACCGACTGGGGTTCAAATCCAAGTTCTACCCATCATTTGCTGTGTAACTTTGGACAAAGCATTCGACTTCTCAGTGCCTCAACCTTCTCATCTATAAAATGGGAATAGTAAGATACATCTCATATGTGAGGATTAAATGAAACTCTGTGTAAAGCACTTAGCACATAACAAGCTTTCAATAAATGTCAACTCTTACTGCAGTTATTATTACTATGTAATAGATCTCATTGTCAGATTTTGCCAGAAGCACCATCAGGAACCCACTAAATATGCATTTCAGTTACTTTTTAGAACAAATGCCGTCCTCAGTTGCTGACCATTGTTTTCCAGTACAGATGCAAGATTTTCCACTAAATTTGCTTAATGTCTCTGGGAGTGAATCAAGGAACAATTGGGGTGGGCTAGCAACTACTGGAGAGACCTGGCTGTTCTTCTTTGTTAGGGGATTAGAAAGAGCCCCGCAGGCGGAATGGCAGGTAAAAGCAGAGAGAACCAAAGGTGAGAGAGGGCTCAGTCACTCCCTGGAGGCGTACCAAGGCCTTGATCCCCGGGATGTTTGCTAGAACCAATCTCACCGGTTCTACGGTGTCAACCAAATGGTAACTAAAATCACTGAATTGCTCTCACTGGAAAGAAACTTCGGGGTGTCTAGTTCAAGCCCTCCCTGCCATCACTTTTTTACAGATGGGAAAACTGAGACTTGGCGATGGTGGGTGACCTGCCTGCGTTCTCCATGCCGGACCTTCAACCTTAGCCTCTTGACTCTGACCAGGCTCTCTGTTGAACTCCACTGTGGGACAGCCTGGAAACGGAGGCTGCTGCCAATCCAGCACTTTATTGAGGACTGGCCCATGGATGAGACAGCTGCCGCCTGGACTCTGCCTGCGACAGCCTTGCTAATCATCTCTGGTGACACCCAGCCTGTAATCACGCTTGAGAAAGACACTGCCTTCCAACCAAACGTTTGGTGTTGGAACCTCAGCACTTCTTCCCTGAGAAGAAACAGTCTCAGGGGCAATTCTAGACAAAAAAATAATGTGGAGAAAGATTAAGTACAAAAGATCATAAAATAAGAACTAAAATATTGTTCAAGATAGCCCCAGTGGAATATAAAACATACATGCCAGGTGAGGCAGAGATTCAAGTTAGAGAAGGCGAGAGCAGTGATGATGTTCAAAGACAGCCTGCATTAAGACCTCCAGAGGGCTTGTTTATACCACAGATGGCTGGGCCCCACTTCCTAAATCTCTAATTCAGTAGGTCTGGAGGTGGCCCAAGAGTTTGCATTTCGAACAAATTCCCAGGTGATATCGATGCTGCTCCTTAGGGAGCACACTTTCTGAACCACTGGGTTGGAGTGAAATAGAACCAACATTGTGTTTGGAATAAAAAGAAGAAAAGGGTAATGAGAGGAGCCAGGGAGGAGAGTGACCTGTTAGGTGGGTGCTGATGAAGCAGATCTGCGTGGGGTGGGGTGTGGTCCGGGTGGGACGTACGTACTCCCCAGGAGTGTTTCCAGGCACTGAAGCACCCTCCCCAGAGAATCAGGAACCCGTAAGTCTATGACTCACACTTTTCCAAAACCCTAAAAGACTGACAAGGGAACTAACTCCCAGGCCAGCCTTATAATGTGATTTTTTTAAGGCCCCTCCTTTAGCTGTATCTCCCTACCTGCACAGTGATGCTCATTCCTCCTTTTTTTTTTTTTAATATTTCATTTTTCATTTTTCTCCCCAAAGCCCCCCGGTACATAGTTGTATATTTTTAGTTGCGGGTCCTTCTAGCTGTGGCATGTGGGATGCCACCTCAACATGGCTTGATGAGCAGTGCCATGTCCGCGCCCAGGATCCGAACCAGCAAAACCCTGGGCCGCCAAAGCGGAGTGCGCGAACTTAACCACTCAGCCACGGGGCCGGCCCTCATTCCTCCTTGATGAGGAGCACAGCCTTCCATCCAATAAGAAGGCACAAGTCTTTTTTTTTTTTTTTTTTAAGACAGGTCTTTGGCTGAGGAACAGGTGACAAGCTCACTCATATTAAATGTAATCAGTTAAGCAGCAAGTATAAATGATGGTACTGAATCTGTTCCCATTTTGATTGGGAGGAAGTTTAAAGCAGAAAGGCGTCTGATTTCGAGGGAAGAGGAAAGAGTTGGTCCGCTGGTGGAGAAGGAGACCCGAAGCAGAAGCTGGACTTCACAATCATCCCAGCGTGGCTGGACCAACAAAAGCCAGGTACTGTGTTGTCCCTGGGAGGAGTCGGGCCACCTAAACTGTAGCGTGTGCAAAGATTCTGTATAGGTAACATGGCCCAGGACAGTGCTTTTACTGAATCAGACCTCAGCTTCCTAATCTGGAAAATGAGGAAACTGACTAGATTTCTCTCTAAAATCTCTTTCAACTCCAACTTCTCTGTTTTTATGGACACCCTGAAGGGCCTCCAGGGTAAATCCTCACTCACAAGATCAAAATAGCACAGGCTGTTTGGGGCACATTTTGTACCGAAAAGATCTACCGCAAACCACAAGGCCAGGGAGCACAGAACAGCAAATTTCATTTCCTTCGGGCGTCCAAACAAGGATGAATATATCAAAGCAAATCCTGCGCTAAGCGAGCTGTGCAAACACTGTCTAGAGTTACGATCACCTATTTTCAGCTCACAGGACAGATGCTGAAGCTGCCAAAGTGCCACAGGCTTTGGGTGTACAGGTCTACAACATGAGAAAAGACAAGGTTCCTCTGGGTTTAAAAGTATTTCAGGAGGCGTCAAAAGTGCTATCAGAGACATCTGCGGCTGTAGAGGAGGCTGCTTTCAGCTAAGGGGCTTGTAAAAGATTTCTCAACAATATACATTTATTGAGCCCCAACTGCATACCAAGCACAGCTTAAACAATTGTTCGTGGTGGGTTAGTTTCTCGAGCTCAAGGACCATGTAACTGAAACAGGTGTATTTCTTCAAAATGAAAATGTTTTATTCTATGTGTATAGCACAGATGTGCACGCACACACAAAGTCTCCAAAATATGTTAAAACTGAAGCTATCCGACCTTATTTTCCTCTTCTTCTGTTTCCTCTCTTTTAGCCAAATGCATCACCTTCATTTCTGCCTCTGTCCCTAAATTTATGCTATTCCTTTTCAAGGATATGCTCTCTTTTCCTATATAAGTAAAGAACTATCTTCTTCTTCTTTCATATTTCCCAAAGTGTCTAGGACAGGGCACAGGGTAAATGATACTCAGTATAAGGCTCTGGGTTTCCACTTTTGTTTTCAGCTGGACAGAAAGAAACTTTAGCACAATAGAGAATGCAAAACTCAAGTCTCTGGTCTTGGGCCTTTGGTGGCCGCCTACCCATCCAGGTTGCACGTACTTGGCAGCACTTCAAAGTGTTTCTGCCATTGCCTTTCTATTAATATGAAAGAATATTTGGACCACCTGTGTGTGTTTGGTTCCCATGGATAAGAAATGTTAAATAATGCTTCCTTCAGAAAGAGCCCACCCCATTCCTCACAGATTGTGTATACAGCAGGAGTCTGGCATTAGCTCAAGCTCTGTCTGCTATCAAGATCCAAGTGGGTCTGGGCAGTATGGCTCAGACAGGTGGATGGGGCCCTCCAGGAGTCCACTGACTTTTCAGCAAAAGAGCCAGACCACGAGACAAGAGGGAAATTAGGCCACCGTATCTGGTCAGTCCCAAGGACAAGGAGCTGAATCTGAAGGAGCTGTGTTCACTGAAGCTCTGTGAGGCAAGGAGCCAGAGGCAGCTCTGCTGTGGGGAAGAGGTGACAAGGCATACACACAAAAAGGGAATACTGAGAGCCTCAGGTGCAGTGATACACACACACACACACACACACTCTCTCTCTCTCTCACACACTCACACAAACACCGAGAGACAGAAAAGGTCACAAAGAACAGCTGTTGAGAAACATCCAAAATCACTCCAAAATAAGCACTTTTGGGGGGTCAACTGTCCCTTACGGGTACTCAATACACTTACATCCAAATATTTAGGCCACCTTTTGTACCCAGTGTAGACACTGATTTTGTGATGTTTGTGTGTTTATGACTAACGGAATGCAAGTAAAATGAAACCCTGGGAGAAACTCAAAAAACCTAAAAGTCTATATTTCACTTATGACTGTAGAAAACAAAAAGGTTTGTCAGGGATACATAATAAAATGTTATTTCACATATCTGATACCACCCTCAGGAAAAGACACAGCTAAGAAGCTACTAGATAACTGGCTTATTTCAGGTTCACAGTTCCTTTTCTTACATAGCTACTCTGACCCTTGCACATACTCAATACACTGAGAGCTAAGTTTCCAGACTACGTGTGTACCATGGAAGTCACTGGACACCTTGATGTATGTTTGTATTTAACAAGGCTTTCATACACCTAACCTCATGTATCTAGACCCACACTTATCTGGGTCCCAGGTCACTCAAATAAATGATTTGAGGATCAGAAAGAAGAGAGGCTAAAGCAGAAGCAAAAAGCCAGCATCAACAGCCAAGAAAGAATCATGTCGAGTGTGAGAGAAAGACTCTAGGTGGTACCTCTAGAGTATGCAGTTTTCTATGTGAGACCCAGAGAGGTTCTTATCATAATAAAGCCACAGTTCATGTGCCTGGCACATTATGGCTTATCAATTACCACCATACACTTCATCTTATTTGATTTTGCAAACAACCATGAAAGATAGTTAGGGGAGAGATGATTAACTCCTGTCTACACATGACAAGAAAGAGGCTTACTCTAGTGATTGGAATTGCTCACTGAGAGTTTGTAAGTAGCAAAGCCACACAGCCCATCTAGAACTTAAGATTTCTCACGTATCAAGACTCCACACTTGAAAGAGTATATCCAACCTCATTAATAAGAATATTTCTGCATGGCAGTAATCGTTTCATCAATAGTTGTATCTGTAGTGTTATTTGCATATTTATGTTTTTCAGGGGTCCTCCATTATCTTACACACACCTCAAAGACTCCATTTTCTCTAGAACTCCCTATTTTGCTAGGGTGGATGGGCAGGTATTTAAATGCTGCTGGTGATGATATAGAGAATCTGGTAACTTACCAAACTCTATTTAGAGCCCCAGATGCCTAGAATGGTTCCAAACACCTGTGGCTACTTATGAAATGCAGCACTTATTAAACCAAAGACAGCATCTTCTAAAGATAACGAGATAACTAAAGATCTCGTCAGCTCTCAGGCACATTCTGCTGACAGCTGTCATTTGAACTGTAGTGGCACGTGGCAACAGCTAAAATGTCACACTCAATTAGGCTACCAGAGGCAAGGTAGGGAAGCTGACAGTGGACTCTTTGGAAATTATTAAGATTCTCTGGGACCTTTGAAAGACTTCTCTCCATTTAACGTCACCATGCTAGGGCACCTGCCTCCAACATCTTTCCATCCCAGCATTTGCTTTATTGTGTGCAAGATGCTAGGAAGCAAAGCCAACACGACAAACTCCCACTCTAGGTACCAAGAAGTAAATAATAGTTGTGTTCTGTGAATTGGTGGGCTGTCCTTCTTGGTTTTTAAGTGAGGCCATGGCATCTGTTTAAGCTTAGATTCTGCTCCTTTGTGACTCTGATTTATATCGCAATTATATCTGCCCTGGGTTATCTGATAAATCAACTACTTGGTTTGTTCCTTGAGAAAACTTAAAATGCCCTGCAAACCAGTCCCCATTTATCAAACTTACAACTTTCCCACTGATTACACAATAGAGGGACAAATATTTGATTTGATTTCATGGCTATTTGATTCAATTGCAGTTGAAGTTCTCAATTTCTTTGTTTTAAGGGAGGCGTTGCAGACAGAAAGAGGAACCAGCCCAGAAGAAGAGGTGTTCAGATTAAAACAATGATGAAACATGCATTTTAATAAAGGGACATACAGTAAACCAAAGAATAGGAGTTTGTGTTAGTTTGATAATTGAAAAACAACGGTCTGAATGTACTCAATACAACTAGTTGGTGCTACTGAATGAATAAAATTAAATACCATGTCTATGTTCAGAGAATCACAATACTTTACAATCCTTCCTGGGTTATTATGGTTATTTCTAAAACTCTTTTCCATAAAAAAAGTATAATCTTTCTTCCTCCAGTTTTTTTCTTTTCTTTTTAAAAAAATTTATTTATTTTCTTTGATTTGCTGCAATGATCACATCATCTAGTTCCCTAAATCTTCTCTGAACATTTAACATGAAGGATAGAGAAGCTTTTACCCCAAACCAAACTCAACCAGTGAAACTTTCCGCAACGCATCATGTGCCAACGACTCAAGTCCAGACATTGCATTGGTGTGGAATTAGTTCTATTTCATGAGCTTAGGGTGTGACTTTCATGACCTGAGAATAAATCCCATCTGTTTTTGTAATGCATCACTACATTTGAGTTCTATATTGCAGATCTGTTGAACTTTTACTTAAATTAAATGTATATTCTGTATATCTTGAATACATAAGTTGAAGGTCAGGAGGTAACCATTAAAATTAAAGAAAGGTAAAGTCTTAGATTAAGAAATCAGTAGCGAAAAATTCAAATCCAGATAATAAAGCATTATTTGCACTTGAGGATATGCATGTTTCCTTCTTCATGTTCTTTAATATTATTTTATTCCCCATGGTTCTTCCAAACCTCTTATTAGTATCATGCAGTTGATTCCATAGTAAACATCAATGCCTCTGATCCTTCTCTTGACCCCAGTCCAGGAAGCAACATGAGGACAAGGGTGTCCATCCATGGCATTCACTGTTGTATCGCCAGGGCCTAGCACCACTCCCCAAACTCAGCATACACACAATGTGGTAGGTTCAAATCAGTAATCATTTCAGTGCTTCCGTCTTTCTCTACTCCCTCCTTCCTGACCCTATCTCCATCCACAAACACAAACATTCTCTCTCGTCGTCATCATTCCCTACTAAACTAGTTCCTCTTCCCAAACATCTGATTTCTAGGAATGACTCTGCAAATATTCCAGCCACCCAGGCAATATTCTTAGCCACCTTGGACTAAGAAGTCCTTAGGGACAGAAATTAGGACTTAATATTCCGTATCCCCAGCACTCTGCATAGTGCTGATAGAAACTCAGTAAATGCTTCTCGTCCTCAAGTTTCTTTCATCCTCTATGTTTAACCTGTCATCAAGTTCTGTTGTTGACATCTTGGAAATTTCTCTTGATTTGCCTTCATTCCCCAGCTACTTTTCCAGTCCAGAGTCTCGTCATTTAGTGTCTGGAACTCCACTCTTCCAACGCATACCTGCTGCCCAGCTCACCTCTCCCACGTAATGACATACAGAGGCTCCCTTTTAATTTTGACACGCCACAGGTCCTGAGTCCTCTGTGCAGCAATAAAAGCTCTCTGTGAGCTTCCCTCCCTCTGCCTCTCCCTCTCATCAACCACACTGACCCCCATTCCCAACTCCAGGCTCCTGCTCCAATCCAGCAGTCACACATCCTATGTCTGTCTCGTTTCTGTCTCTTTGCCCTCGATATTCCCAGGGCCAGGAATTCTCTGCTTATTCCCTTCAACTTCTATAAAGCCTACTCATCTCTCCTCAGGTCCCACTTCACCATGAAACCATCTCCTTCTTTTCTAGGTCACAGGGATTTCTCCTTTCTAAAACTGTTTTTTTAATTCTCCAAGGTTCTTTGCAATATTTTGTTCAATAGCCCTCCATTTGTTCCTGGATTCTTATTCTATTTCTCTACCTCAAATGTCATCTTTCTGAGGGCAGGAATCACGCTATTTACTTCTTAATGTCTTATTCAATACAAACAAAAGCTGGCCCCAGAGGCTCGCGATAAATATTTGTAGCTGATTAACTCAGATAAAGTATTATCAGCAGGCATATGTACAAAAAAATTATTCTGGGAGGAAAAGAGGAAAAAGGACATATCCAGTTTCTCCAAAAACTGCAGGAGAAACTGTGCTGTCTATATACCTAAAGTATGTAATCTTAACTAATCTATAATAAAATGTTAATGGCACTTTAAAAAAAAAGTTCATATACACTGCCTTAAATCTTGTTCAAATCCATCCGTTAATTGCAAGGCACTGTGATAGACCTTGTGTTTTGTTTGTTGCCAAGTGAAAAAGACAGCTCTGTTGCTACAACATCGTAGACCCGTGGATTCAAAAGTCAAACAGAAAAATATGCTTTTGATGTTGTTATCATTACTAGTTAGAGCCATAGTAAGAGGAACAACGGCCCTCATTCTCTCTGCCTGCTTATACAAGGGTTATTTACCATTTTGCTAGGCCTTGCATTGGTGCCAAGTGCTTCACAATATCACTTTTATCGGTCACTCACCACAGCACCATGTGATGCACAGGAATACGATGGCCCCTCTTGAACAGAGCGAATGCCCTCAGGAGACACAGAGAAATTATGTGAGGGACTTTTCTGCTCTAAGATAACAGAGAGAGTCAAAGCTTGAACTCAAAGCTCTGGTGTCCTGCTTAGAGCCCTGGGAAAATCTACAAAGGTCTTCCTTCAGTAAAGCTGAGAAACATTTGTTCCCCAGCTCATTGCTTTAGGTTAACTCTCTGGCGATACTAAAAATCAACTCAACCCAACAAATATTTACTGGGTGCCAAATAATGCTAGAAACTGTGCTAGACAGGGGCTATAGTAGTGAATCTGACACACCTGGCCTCCCTGATGGGGCTTGGGGTCTAGACAGTGGCTTACAAAGGAGGGGCCTAAGACCATCCTTTGGGGTGCAGTTAGAAAATACCAGAATGTCTAGATTTATTTTATCTCACCTTTGACAGGGTTTTTTTAATTTCTATTTTTTGTGTGTGTTTGTGATACACATAATGCATGAGGACAGTAGTACATGTGTGTAACTGTGAAATGAATATGCTCATCTCGGGGGAAATCTATGGTCAAAATATATTTACAGATGCAAATGGGCAAGCAGAAACATTTGGAAACCAATGGACTACAGGACTATTTGGACTTTCCTGAACATGCCATGACATTTCACATCTTTGAGTCTTTCTACTTGCTATCTTGTCTGCCTAAAACACACCTCCCCACCCCCACTGTACCCTGAGTGAACTCCTTCAAAACACAGCTCAGCTGTCACTTGCTCAGGGAAGTCTTCATTATCCACCTCCCCCAGGCAGTCAGTGACTTCCATACGGTGCACCCATTGCACCTTGTATACCCTTCTCTTGCAGAAATTCACACTGCACTGTAATTGTCCACTTTCCATCTCTGGCACTAGCTAGCTGGACTCTCTGGCTCTGAGGTCCTCAAGGGCAGGGTTCAAGTGGTTTGCCTATTTTTCTCAAGGGCTAACACGGTGCCCGGCACATAAGAGACTCTCACAATTTCTGTGAGAAATTTATTCACAATTTTGTTCTTTCTAATTTCAATTGACTTGAAGAAGACAGAAGTTTCACATGAGCAATCAAACAGAATGCCTTTTACTTCCTCCCTCCTCCTCGTATGGAGTGGCAGAGGTGCTTTGCAGGGAAGGATGTTCATGCGCGAGACACTAGGCTAACAACATTTGACCCCTCCAGTGAAGTGGAAAACTCAGACCTGGGATGTGAGAAAGCTAAATATTTTAAATTTACCAGTGAGGGTGGTAAATCTTGAACTAAAGATGGAGACTAAGTCCTGCTAAACCTGAGAAGAACAAATCAGAAATGCAGAGACACTGTGTTCAGGTGGGAAAGTCTTGTGAAGATCCCTGAGAGACTGAGAGGAAAGGAGCTCAGGACTGAGTTACAAGCCTCAGGTGCTGTCTCAGCTCTACATACACTAACCACCTGGGGCCACTCAGTCTCCAGAGAAGGAGACCATCTTGATTCCTCATAACTACTTTCAAGAGTTGACATGATAAAGTAGGCGGTAGGGAGGAACCAAGAGTGTCAGTTAAGCATCCTTGCTCTGGCACGAAGTCAGATGGCCAAGCAAGAGTGATTTAAAAGGACTGGATTAGATTATCACTACGGTCCCATCAGCCAAAAATTCAACAACTTGGTTATGCTGATGACATGGAGATGGTATAGCGATCAAAAATGGTACGACTAATCCTTTAGGAAGACCTTCACTAAGGTGCGACTTGGAGAAACTACGTTAGTTTTCTGGACCTCTTCCAGTCAACAAATATTAATTGAACACCGAGTATGCATCAGGCAGTGTGCCAGGCACTGGGAGGGCAGGAACAAGACAGACATGGACCCTGCCCTCATGGAGCATGCAGTTAGTAAACTTCACTTTCCTGTCTCTAACATGTAAAGGTTCTTACATGTCTAAAACCCTGAAATGTGACAATTCAGTGTCAACTCCAAAGTGGCATGGCCCTCAAGATTTCCTTTCCAATTTCATATACTTTAAAAAACTCCATTTGAACACATCAGAACCACAGAGCTTAATTTTAGCTGTAAAATAATCCCTCATTCAATTTAAGAGATCTATATTTTAAGCTATTACATTTATTTCTTTATTTTAGCTCATATCACTGAAAACTACTTCAGGTGCCCTCATTGGGGCATCAGCATTACAAAGCTGAGTTTGGGATTTGGAATCAAAAATCCTAAATCTAGGGGCCGGCCTCATGGCACAGTGGTTAAGTTCGCACGTTCTGGTTTGGTGGCCGGGGGGTTCACCGGTTTGGATCCCAGTTGGGGACCTACACATCACTTGTCAAGCCATGCTGTGGCAGGCGTCCCACATATAAAGTAGAGGAAGATGAGCATGGATATTAGCTCAGGGCCAGTCTTCCTCAGCAAAAAGAGGAGGATTGGTAGCAGATGTTAGCTCAGGGCTAATCTCCCTCAAAAAGAAAAACAAAAAGAAAAAAAATGGGGGCTGGCCCAGTGGCGCAGTGGTTAAGTGCACATGTTCCGCTTTGGTGGCCCAGGGTTGCCAGTTTGGATCCCGGATGCAGACATGGCACTGCTTGGCAAGCCATGCTGTGGTAGGCATCCCACATATAAAGTAGAGGAAGATGGGCACAGGCGTTAGCTCAGGGCCAGTCTTCCTCAGCAAAAAAGAAGAGGATTGGCAGTTGTTGCTAGCTCAGGGATAATCTTCCTAAAATAAAAAAAATCCTAAACCTGAGCTCTGCTTCCATCACTTAGTAACTGTATGTCCTTGGCCAAGTCACTTAATCTCTCCTTGAGCTGCATTTATTTTGCCACTTAGCAAATTTTTATTCCATGTCACCTCTGTACCCATCTTGTGCCAAACACTGGGGACATACTAGTGAACAAGAAAGTAGGACAGAGCTTCATGTAAAGCTCCTCACCTCTAAATTAGGAATCCAAATAATCACTCAGATTCCTCTTAGCTCACAGGCTAACGATCAATAGAATGTTAAGGATCAATAGAATGATGCACATAAAATCTCTTTCTCAAATATAAGATGCTGTTTAAATGTTAGCTGGTGTTCGTAATTTGTATCATAAACACTTACCATAAAACTAAGATAAAGGAAAGAAGAACTGTTATAGAAAAAATGGAATTTCCTTACATAGTCATCTCACCCAGCAAGTGTTCTATATGATTCTACAGACCAAAGGTGCACAGTATGACCCACTTCCATTTTTTCTGAAAGCATTCAAACCACCAACTAATAGTTGCTATGAATCCATGAGGCTGAAATCATCATATTTTTCTAAGAGCATCTGTGAAAGCTAAAAATATTAATATGTTTGTGTGTCATCTTACCTGCGATTGCATAATCACCCGACTCTAAAGTGGGATTTTTGTTTGGACCTAAATATTTAGCAATTTTAGCAGCATACTAAAATGACAGACTAAAATATAAAAAGACCAAAAATGTTAACTCGCTCATGATAGAATTGCACAAATGTCTTAAAGCTGCAAACAACCAAATGAAATCAGTTAAAGAAAACACTCTCTGCTTCTTATTCCCAATCTAAACTCCAAAGCATAGGGAAGTTCAATTCCTAAAACCTCAGAGTTTTCCTATTTTTAAGGGAAGACAGGGAAGAATTTGAAATTGCACTACTTGGAAACTAAAAGCAATTTCACTCTCCATAAGGGATCAATCAACAAGCATTTATTTACATTCTATCCTATTCCTAGAAGAGCGGAGATGCTATGACAGTTACAAAAATAGAGTAACATACACCATCTATATAACAAATGTGGTTAGAAGTCAAACATGTGTACATATTAAAGCTCATACAAATGTGAGGGATCATAAGACGATTATTCCATACCTAGAGAATTAGCCTTTGTTTATACTTTGTGACAGGCAATAATTTTATATAAATATCCTCAACACTGTGCTTTTAGCAAAATATGGGGGCGGGGAGGGATTTTACTGCAAGGATATAAAAGCTCTTACAAATTCAAGGGAAGGCTGAAGAAGGAAGCTTAGAAAACACAGGACCTGTGTACCTCTGAGAATATTAAGAAAGCAGGGGACTGCTAGAAGGATTTAAAATTAGATAGGCAAGAAACTTCCAGAGACATTTAAGAACTTCTAAAAGACGAAGACCATAAGATCTTGAAAGAAGCTAGCAAGTTTCTCTGAGCTATATAGTGATTCCGAGGGCACAAATTACGTTTTAGAATAGATTTGCGATTTTTTAAAAAAAGTTTTACAAAGCAAAAGCCATTCCAATCACCACTGACAGAAGACTCATCTGAAAGCAGATACTTTATTGAACTGAGATTCTTGACTAACAATTTAAATATATGCAGATTCTTGCACAGAAGTACAACAATAACTTCTACAAGCCTGTGTTAAGTGTCCAAATGAGTGCATGCACGCGTTCTTAGTTCAACTGAAAGACCACTTTTCCCGTTCAAAGAAGATATGGAAATGAACGAGAAGAGCAAGAAATTCCTTCTTGAGGCTTTATTCAGTTCCTAGATTAGGTCCTCAGACCAAGAGCAAGAATTACCAGAGATGAGAAGAAACTCCCTTTGTAAGTGGTTAAAGTGCAGACCAACTAAATAATAGCAGGGTTCTAGCATCATTGCTGGTCCAATGGTGTGAAGAAGCCTGAAAACATAACATCAACATGCAGCTGCTCAACGTGTGACAGAAGGAAGAAAGCATTATATCACAGGATAAGGAGAAACTAAAGAATAATATGAGTTTCTACCTATAACACTATTGTGAAATCTGTAGTGGCTGACAGAGGATTGGGTGAAGAAAGAAAATGGGAGAAAATAAAGTGAACATTTCACATTTGGTTAGAACAGCAACACATAGTCTTGATATGAGTTTTACCAAAAGAAATATGGGCTTTTGGCGAAACTGCACAGAGAACATCCACTAACCTATAGTTGCATATACATGACTAATGTTCTGTATGAGCGCAATAGGTATTAGGCATCCATGCTAGGGGAAGATAATTAGAAAACAAATGGTTTAGGATTCTATACGGCTAATTATTTAAGTAAAGTCTTTATCCTTGAACAAAGTTATCAGAATGTTTCTAAACTTGGTTTCCTACTAAAAAATATGTCTTTTAAAATGGAAACAATAAACACCAAAGCTTCTCAAAATCAATTTATAAGTTTGCCAAATATTCATCTCTTGTTTGGAAGAATGTCATCAACTTCTATATGTGTTCCTTAATATAACCATGTGCAAAACACACACACACACTTTCTCTCTCTTGGGTATACATCAAGGGTTGCAAACTTTTTCTATAGAGGACAAGATAGTAAATATTTTTGGCTTTAAAGGCCATACAGTCTTGGTTGCAACTACTTAACTCTGCTGTTGTAGCATGCAACCAGCCATAGGCAATATGTAAATGAATGGGCAATGCAGTGTTCCAATAAAAGTTTATTTACAAAAACAAGCAGTGGGCCACATATGGCCCACCAGCCGTAGTTTTTGCCTATCCCCGACAGACATGATTGATTTTCATATGTCACTTAAAAATTCACGTTTTTAACATCACTTCAACATCAAATAAATGAGTACACTCTCATTTCATAATCGAAGAAAAGGTCCTTCCAGAATGTTAACTCTGAGCCATGTTGACCTATTTACTATTATTAATAGCAGGAACAACAACTAACAACGAGTGTTCCTTACATACTAGGCCTTATTCTAAGAACTTTACGTGCACGTAACTCAAGCACCCTATTTATTCTTCCCATTTTATGGAAAAGGAAACTGAGAACTATAAATCGATGTAGTCAACAAGAGTGCTCAGTTAGAGCCCTGGATCTACTGAGAGATGCCATTTATTCAAGAACCCATTCCAAGATCACAAATCCCCCTTTAAAATATTCCTCATCCTCTCTTCTCCTACAGCAACTCTTTTCTCTCAGAATACTCGAAAATTACAGCATTATACCCAAATATCCCCCGACATCTTAGAAAATCTTTATGCTTATTCTGTCTTGAACCCAAGATTCTCCAACCCTTAGAGTTGTGCATTCTTGTAATCCTAAAATCAACACCTAAACTACAGAATCTATTTTCTACCAAATCTCAAGGTCTGGTGTGAAAAATTCAGCCCTGATCATAAAATTGTTGCCTTATTCATTCCTACAAAGGAAGGAAGATGGTCTTGAACTAAATGTCCAGTGCTTATTTTGCTATTTCAACTTACACTCTTTGAGAACAATGAGTCAAAGGCTCTCTATTAGAATTTACAGTAAGGATCTACAGTTAAGTAAGTAAAACTTTATTCTAGCTCTAAACAGAAATTGAGCCGTACCTTAAAAAGCTCTTAATCTAAAATGTACCAAATAACATTTGGAACATTTTTTAATGTTTTTGCATGAGATTCTACTGACTAACCTATTCCTTATGTGTAAAACATAAGTCTGAGGATATGCATCTTCCTAGAGTTTCACATCACAGAAAAGCAGCAATAAGTTTCCTTCTAGAGCCTAAAATATGACCCACTGGACTCACATTCCAGAACATCTAATATTTTTAGTTAATAAACAATCCATAGGTGAAGAGTATTTACTATTATCTTCAAGTAAAATACACAAAGGTTAATCTGACATATTTCATGTATACATACTCACCAGTATGCTTCCTGTTAATTAGGCTATTCAGTAGTGTAAATAGCTAATTATTCACACAACTAGCCCAAGTTTTTGTAGCTTTTAAATATTTCTTAATTTTTAAATGTATTAATGTTGCTATTCATCTTTTTCACGTATGTGGTAGACATTATTATATATGTAAGTTTAATTTTTGCCCAACACAAACACATAGTCAGAGACAAGTCAAATTCCGAAGGTCCAGGTTCCATGTCCACAGTGGCCGGGGCATTCTTCGCCTCTGACCTCCAGGCTTCAAGGGCTTAGGGGTGAGCCCAGCTGCGTCCTCAGCCTGTAAACTCTAAGAGCATGGCTTTTGATGGGACACTGTGGAGCTGCAAAGCCCAGCTCTTCCATTTGCTGGCTTTATGACCCTGGGCAAGTTTCTTCATCTCTCTATGCCTTGGTGTCCCCATCTCTAAAATGGGACTAATGATACCTACTTGAGGATTAAATGACACAACTGATGTAAAATGCCTATCACACTATTTGGCACACAGTAAATATTCAATGAATACTGCTTATTATTAGGTTATTATTCTTGTTATTATTTATTGAGAAGGCTAAAAGAAAATATAAATAATACCAAACCAATAAATAGCATAGTAAAAAAACTTACAATCGGGCTGGCCCAGTGGCCGAGTGGTTAAGTTCGCGCGCTCCACTGCAGGCGGCCCAGTGTTTCGTTGGTTCGAATCCTGGGCGCAGACATGGCACTGCTCATCAAACCATGCTGAGGCAGCGTCCCACATGCCACAACTAGAAGGACCCACAACGAACAATATACAACTATGTACTGGGGGGCTTTGGGGAGAAAAAGGAAAAAATAAAAATCTAAAAAATATTAAAAAAAAAACCAAAACTTACAATCTACTGCCAAGGGATGATTTATGCACCTACCTTGGCAGAAGAAAAATAGATGGAAGCTCAGTGTTAAGCAATTAAAAAGAGAGCCAGAAGTTAAAAGACAGAACCTTTGAACTAAACACCCTCATTTATAAAATAAGGTAAAATTTAAAGTCCTCATTTCAAACTTTCAGAGTACATCAAAATGCACTTGTAGCACTGAAATGTGGTATGTGTCTTCCTGGATTTTAGACACGGAAGCTTTGGACCTAAGAATGAATAAGGCGCTGAACCTCACCTCGGCGAGTGCACAGACGTGCCAGCTTAGAGGGACACGCAGAATTTCTGGATGGGAACTCAGATACCTGGCTTGATTTGAGAGGCAGGGAGCTGGCTGGAATGGGGAGTCTAGCCTTTCCCCAGTAGGAGGGGCTGCACCCAAACCCAGCTTCCCCTACGAGTGGTGGCCTCCTTTCCCCAGCAGGAGGGGCGTCACAGCTTCAGACAAGCCCCCAAGGTCTCCAGGTGCTGAACATGTGGCGTTTCTCAGCTCAGTCATTTAGGGCTTGAGTCCACATTATTTGTGCCCCCAAGATAAGGTCATTCTCATGCTTGTACTATAGGAAGTTTGAGTAGCAGGGGGACAGGATCCTTCCTGTGGAAGAGAAACACGCTAACATGCCAGGCAGCTTCAGGTTGTGCCCAACTCTTTGTAAGCTAATGAGAGAATGGAGGACTATTTGTCCCTTCTTGCTGACCCCTTGTATTTATGGGTTCTCAGTAAAGGTGTTCCTTAATTCACACCATAAAACCATAGTATTCACCTCCACACCCCTCGCCACACAAGGGGGACAAAAACAGAAAGGGTTGTAGATGCCCTGATAGAAGCCTGCACAAGGTACTGGAAGGTTCAAAGGGGGAGGAGCACTCATTCTGTTAAGTCACTAGACTAAGAACTTCGGCAATAGGACGTGGACCTCCTTGTAGAAGGTGTCACCTTTGCTTACACCTCTCCTTCCTAAAAGTCCGAAGGGGAAGGGGAACCAGGCCTGCCATCCCCTTGACCTTCCTCCAGGAGACTTATCAAACTGGAAGTCAGGGCTCTTAGAGAAGGAAACACCTGCTCTGTGAGAAACACATACTTCAATTTAACAATCCTACTGCCACGGGAGGCACTTCAGACCACACAGGTAAGATAGGATTCTCAAGGCCTCACAGCCTAATACTGCAAAATGTCTGCATTCTAATGAATGCAGTTCTAGGTGACGAACTGAATTTCTCAAATTTAATCTTTGAACAAGTTTCTGAATAGACTAATGCATAGTTTTAAATAAGTGTTTTCTTTGTTACATACTAGGCATAGTGGACATGAAGGCCCATCTCCAGGGGCTCCCCAGACGATGTAATTAAAAATTCTATGCTCTGTCAGGAATAGCATTTTTGACTACAAAGTAAAGCAAACTATCATATTGTATTATAGGTGGGTGTTCTTTTAAGGACTGCTAGGCTAAATTTCATGATAAAATGTCCTTTCACATAAGCCACCAGTAAGAATTGCAGAGATTTCCCCAGATGTATATTAGATTCCATAAGTGTGACTGCTGTGCTGATGGTGGCCTTCCCCCCACTGCCCACACATTTAGAGGCTCATGAAGGGACTGAGTCTTGGCCACTAAGAGTTTTTCTGGCAGAGGTTAGAGGGTCAGCAGAGGAGCACTGGCAGGGGAGAAGAGTTACAGGTCACGGAAGATGTTCCGAATCTCTAGGATCCAGGGAGAGGAGATCCTCAAGAGGGCACTCCCCCTCCCCCGAGCAGCCTCAGGAGGTCTGGCTCCAGTCAGGAAATCTTAGAATATAGATGCGATAGGGACAACATGAAAGAACTGAAAATGTCCAGCTAATCCCCAAATTCTCACAGTTTTCCAACTCCTCCCTGAATAAACATTCTTCTAGAACTGCTGACAAATAGCCAAACCAACTTCCTCTCCTCTGTGTTCCCCTTTCGGAAATGAAATTATCTAGCAGCAAAAGAGCCACCCAAAATGGAGCTAACAGGAAGACTATTGAAGATATTCCCTCTGGTTAATTAAGCATGTAAATAATCAAATCATTTTATCCCACGATAAAATGGCTCAACAAATCCTGGTGCATCGGAATAGTGGTTTCTAAGGAATTCCTGGCCCTAACCACTACTCTTTTGCTTAAAAGATGTAATTGTAAGTTAAAATAAAGTCCTGAGTAATCAGACTCCGCTCTTCTTGGCTTAAAGCCCTCATTAGTGCGAAGTCAGCAAATGGTGAACATGTAGACAAATGTGTTGGCTACAAGCCCAGCTTCTTAGATTTCATGGATGCCTCTCAATGGGTTTAACTGGAGCTTCTCTCTTTTGTAGTCAACACAGGCATCAGAAAAATCACGCTTTTTATATCACAGTTCCTTGTCAGTACTTGAGTCCAAAAGGTTTGCTGCATTTGTACACACGCCACCCCTTTTGAAGAATAAAAAGCTAAACTCATGCAGTATTATGCAAGAATAAAACTACTTCTATTTGGATTTATTCCTATTAGTTATCTTTACGGTAAGATGCGATACAAAAATTAATGCCAGTCGCTATTGTAAAGTCAATGCAACGGTACACTAAGATATAAGTTTAAATTGTATTAACAGTGGAGGAAAACCTCCCTTCTTGATAATCAAAGGTAGTTCCCATTTCCAATTTATGAAGAAGGGACAAAAAAAATTGACAAGATATATTGACCTGAAAGACCTTTTTTAGTTATATAAGTAAAGAACCCTTTGCAACTTTCCCAGAACGTCTGCATCTTATTCCTAAAGCAGCTTTGCTTAAACAAAGAGAGAACTTTTATACAGCTTTGGCTAGGACTCTATCCGGGTGGAGGTGTTACTTGGAAAGACATCAAAACCCGAGTGATACAAAAATCAATTTACAATTTGAACCTGTGCCACTTGCCATTCTAGTCATATGTTGAAAACTCTATTTTACTTCTATTACTGAGCAAATCCTGAATACTAGAGACATATCTTCTAAATCAGAGAGTGGTGAGGGGTAGGAGATGAGGGAGGGAGCATATGGATGATGAACAGGAGATCATCAATGGTGGGAAGATTTGTGGGGAAACTTACGGTGACAACAGTAGAGTCCAACATGTATGCCAATGTGTCCTAACCCTTCCCAAGCTGTATCTTTCGAGTGGCTTTTCGGTGGGCACTTCTTTGTATGAGCTCCCCCCTCCCAACTTTAAATTACGTCTCCTAAAGTTTTGCCTTCATCACTTCAAACCCTGCTCAAAAAATTTTCACTAGTTTCTCATCATTGAACCCAAATTACCTTTCGTGGAAGACCTTGTGCTCGTCTTCCCGACACTCAATGAACCCTTCTCCACATTATAGCAGCTATGTTCTTTGAGTGGGAATGATCCCACCTCTATCCTCAAGGGGGGGTCCCGATTGACCTAAGGTAGTCAGGGTAATACCATCCTCCTCGCCTCAATATTGCAGATGGATAAGCCTGAGACAACCAGTAAACAACTTTGCTCTGCTTTAATATCTTGTGAGTCTGAGTTAAGATGGTCCCAAAACATCAAAGCTTAAGACTTTTTTTGATGGTTGACAACAGCCAGGCCTCTCTCTTCAGTCTTTATTGGTGCCAGTGGCCATCACATGACTACAAAAGAAGCCTTCATGAAGGCAAAGCTAATGCACAGAGAAGGGCAGAATCAAGAGAATTTAAGAGAAATAGACCTAGAATCCTGATCAAATCTCATGCGAAGTCTACCTAGCTCTGAAATTTAACGTTACATAAGCCACGAAATCCCCTTTATTGTTTAAACCACTGTATATATTGGCCTTATATACCACTTAAACGCATATGCCTTTTCCCCTCTCTACCCCACTTAGACCGTGACTTGAAGGCAAGAAGGATGGGCCTTACCTCTTGATATTTTACAGTTACTTCCACAGTTCTATGCACATAGTAGGAACTCAGAGAGACCTGGATTCAAAACCAAACTCCACGCTTACCACCTATGTGACTTTGGTCAAATTGCTCATGCCTTAGTTTATGCCATTTTAAAATGGAGATAATAGAATTATTACCAGGATTCAATGAAGTAATATACATGTAAATGCACAGAATAGGACCTGACATTTTATTTATTACTCAGTAAATGACTAAATTGTCCAACCCTCTCTCTCTTTACAACCCACATATAAAAATATATACCTTGATCACCTCCTCTACAGTAACTATCATCATCTCTAACTTTTTTGTCCCAAATTTCTCTATCCGTTTTGAGATCTTTGTACTGGACCAAACTACTGCCACAAGCTTGTTAGGGAAGAGCAGCACATTCAGGGCAGCTAAGGACCTGAAGGCCCCCTTTGGGCCTGGTTTCCCACAGCGTAGGCTGCTCATCACCACCGGAGTCACAACTGTTCTCCTAGGGTTGTGGCCTACATCCCTCTTTTGTCACTGAGCCCCCTTGCCCTGCAGGAGGTAGTTATCTTCCCTTATGCCAGAAGCATAGCTTCCTTTCCTAAGTGTCTTTTGCCATAAATGCCTGATAGCATCTTCAATACTCCCCTATCCTTAGATTTTGAATAATTTCATTTTAATGTCTCTCAATTTTATATTTATTATTAAACTAAATTCTGAATAGATGAATTTATTGAATTATAGTCATTATGTCTTCAGATTTTTAATAAATTTATTATACAAGGAGTACGCTTGATTCATGAGATTCATGCAATACGTATATGATATTTGCTCATCCCACCCAGGCATCCTTGTAGCTCCCACTCCTCTGAGGTATCCACCCCTCCATGAAATTAATTTTGCCTCAGGACAAATACATATAAACAAAGGACTCTTGCCTTAAGCAGGCCGAGAAACGCAATTTTAGAATTATATTCTTTTTATTATTTTGCATATGGTTGATCTCATGGTTTGGAAATCTTGAACCACGAAAGTGAATGTAAAGTCCCTGATCCACAGGAGGTCAAAAGTGTGGCCTTGAAACTCTGAGAGATATCAGCTTTCACCGAGGGCAGTCTGGGAAATGAAGGGCCAAGTCTCGTCCCCAGCACCTAACCCAGGGTCCACCACCCAGGTGGGGTTCACAGATTATTTAGAGAACTAGTGATGAGGCACTGAGAGGGATCCTGCATGGATGACAACAGGATGGCAGAGCCTTTCATGCCACTGTTGAGCCACCTTCTGGCTTCAAAAAGTAAAATCAAATCTTTTCTTCAGCTTTCCAACATTTCTGCTGAGTTCTGGAAAGGAAAAGGAGGTAAAGCTTTGATACATGACAATTCTAACATCACAGTATCATAATTCTAAGGGCGCAGTATTATTTCAGAAGAATCATAATTATATATGCATATGGTATCCTTTGGTTATTCTAATTGGAAGAGTCATTTCTGTCTCCTAGGCAGGGGAAAACGTGATTTTGTGTTCTCTTTCCAATAAAACACATAACATTTTAAAATAAATGCTACAGGGACTTTAAGAAGACAACAGGTAAAACATATGGCCATTTCTTTCCAGCTTTTAGGTTTTTTCTTACTGATAAACAGAATGCCTGTCTTTAATGTAATGTGGCCTTAGGTCATGATTTCTACTTTGTAAACACACTTGTTAAGACAAGACAGGATAGAGTTTGAGCTCCTCAAGAGTAAGGACTTTCTCTTACTCCACTTTGTATCACTCACAGCAAGTAGTGTAACACCTGACATATAATACGGCACTCAATAAATACGCACTGAGCAAGTGAAGAAATGGTAGCACCCAACTAAAATAAGATTTAAAGAAATTCTTACAAAATGAGCTGATGTATAGTCATCTGTATTGAATACAAGTATTTACGTCCCACAGTTTTGACTTTCTGCATCATAGTTTTACATTTGTAAAGAAATAAAAGATTTGTGCTTCTATTGGAGTATTTTGTAACAGGTTATACTATTCTCTTTCTCAAAACGACCTATACTAGTGCTTTTTTTCCCTTTCTCAAAGTAAAAGAAAACTATACGAGCAAGCAAAAAATTTCTAGAAGTGGTAGAAGAGGCTTGTGTGTGAATGGTAGAGTGACCTCTGAGAGAGAAAGAGTGTGTGTTTAGAAGGGAGATAACTGGTTGGCTGTGTCATCCACTCGCCGAGCCACAGCCTCATTCGTTCATGAGCAGGCATGTGACGTAAGCAGCCTAGTCAGAGGAAACATCAGGAATCGTGTTTGGAATCCTGGGTGGAAATACTTCCTCTCTTCCCCCTGGACATTATTATGAGCTAATGTTAGGCCTGAAATTCCCTTCCCACCACTGACTTAAGGATTCAGCCAACCAAAGAAAGAGCTGACACATGAAAGATCTACAGGAGAGAACCAACTGAACTACAGAGAACGTATTAAGCTTCAAGGCATCACATCTCCTGGACTTCTAGTTATGGAAGTCAATAAATTGTTTAAGTTGATTTTCTGTTGCTTGCAGCCAATAGCATTCAAAGACACCTGGAGAGGAGTTTGGGTTTCACAGATGGATGCCTTAGTCAATACGCAAATGGTGCATTTCATTGTATATAAACTGTATCTCTTAAAAAAACTATAAGCAAATAGAGAATACTAGTTAGTCAATTGCATGTTGAAGGTTTTAAGGGATTATTGTCTGCAACTTACTCCAAAAAGCCTTAAAGAAATACGATGAATTGATGGCTGGACAGAAGAACGGATAGAAGGACAGTTATGCGATGGAGCGAGCATGGCAAAATGCTAATTGTGGAATCTCAGTGGTGGATAGAAGGGTGGTCCCTGTAAAATTCTTTAAACTCTTCTGTATGTTTGAAACTTTTCATAATAAAGTATTGGAGGAAAAAGCTCAAGCTCACTTTTGTTCCTTATATTCAGATGTTCTTAAGTACTTTGTGATAACTTCTGGCTCTGGTAAGTCTGGCAGCAGGATGAATGCTCTTTCTCGTGGCTGCCAAGGTCTACTCATCCTCTCTCGTGATGACTCAGGTGATATCCACTGTCATGTTTGATTATCAGATTTTACAACCCACTCATTAATAAAATAAATCCTGGGGCCGGCCCAGTGACATAGTGGTTAAGTTTGCACGCCCCACTTTAGTGGTCTGGGGTCTACAGGTTCAGATCCCAGGCAAGGATGTACCACCATTCGTCAAGCCATGCTGTGGTCACATCCACATAAAATGGAAGACTGGCACAGATGTTAGCTCAGTGACAATCTTCCTCAAGCAAAAAGAGGAAGAGTGGCAACAGCTGTTAGCTCAGGGCCAATCTTCCTCACAAAAAATAAATAAACAAAATAAATCCTAACAACTGTGAGGAGAAGTGAATTATGGTTATGCATTAGATCACACTCCCTTAAAACCTCATCTCTAAACTGCTTTTTTGTTGTCAGTCTTAAGAAAACAGTAGGGGCCGGTCCTGTGGCCAAGTGGTTAAGTTTGTGTGCTCCACTTTGGCGGCCCAGAGTTTCGCTGGTTCAAATCCTGGACACGGACTTGGTACCGCTTGTCAGGCCATGCTGAGGCGGCGTCCCACATGCCACAACTAGAAGGACCCACAACTAAAAATACACAATTATGTACCGGGGGGCTTCGGGGAGAAAAAGGAAAAATAAAATCTTACAAAAAAAGAAAACAGTACAATAAGGAGCTTTGGTAAAGTCTTGTTTTATCTACTTTATTAAAACTGAACTAAAAATAATATAAGAGCACTTTACACATCAATATAAAAAACAGTCATGTATCACCACGGGGAATCGACCTTTGCTTTTTGCAGTGAATGTATTCTGTGAAAGTCACTTTTATTTATGGAAACATTAAAGAGGAAAAGGTAAGTAGAACTTAAAAAAAATCAATGAAAAGAAGATCCAAATTTACTCCATTCTCCTTTCCTCTTGGGAAATAACAGTATTTCTACAATCCAAGAAATTCATGCTTTCCTGCACTCAATATATGTGCCTGAAGATAGTGTGCAAATCTTATAAAGAGAATTGCATTTTAAATAGCAAACTAACCCAGGATCCTCAATGGAAATATGTGCTAAATTCTTCTTTCATATGGAAAAAACAATTCTTTCTTAATATATTTGCTTTGTAAATTGGCACTTTCATATATTGGTTGTTCTTGTACCAGCACGTAATTACATCTCTCTACACTACCCTCTTCTCAATCCTCCTTGCTTTTTCTGTCAAGACACCATTCATAGCGTATTCCTCCAAAATTTCACAAATTGTGAGAAAATGGCCACGTTTCACACATAATAAAATTCAGTGACTAATCGAACCTTAATGAATATAGGATAGCATGAAATGAGAACTTGTCTCTTGATGAGAGTGTTCATGAGAATGTTCATTTGTTTCTCAAACCTTAAGATCAGAGTAGCTACCATGCATTCTGTGCTAGGACTGATCTGCCTGCAGAGCACAGGATTCAGTTCTCTGTAGCTGCAACAGTTTCACCACCTAAAGGAGAGTCTCACAGAGCTGGATGATCTAAATAAGGCCAAGATCTAAGTGGGTACTGGGCTACTTTTTTTTTTTGAGGAAGCTTAGCCCTGACCTAACATCTGCTGCCAATCTTCCTCTTTTTGCTGAGGAAGACTGGCCCTGAGCTAACATCCATGCCCATCTTCCTCCACTTTATATGTGGGACGCCTACCACAGCATGGTGTGCCAAGTGGTGCCAAGTCTGCACCCGAACTGGCGAACCCTGGGCCGCCGAAGCGGAATGTGCACACTTAACCATTGCGCCACCAGGCCAGCCCCTGCCACTTCTTGTCTCAAAAAGAATTTCTGAGTAAATATTAGAATCAGAAGTCTGTGGGTACAAGTATTGCAGGGAGACAGTGTCATCAGGATTAAAACAAATAAGCAAACAACAACACTAACAGAACCACAAGAAGCAGCTAAGGCTTATGAGTGGAAAGATCTGAGCCTTTCCCCAGTGGTGCTAGCTGCTAACTACCGCCTCTTCTGCAGCTGCCCCGAGCTGGGGGCCCTGGCATTTGACTCCTCTTGCCACACCCTAGCAACAGCTGTGATCTGAAAACCGCGGACATGAAAGAATATCTTGTCCCACGCTCCCGGGTATGTTTTCTCTCTCCATTTTGCCTCTCCTATCCAACCTTAAAAATATTTTAAAAGCTACAGAAAAGTGACTCTTTGTGCAGACCTGACTAAGTAAGTGTTCTCTCTGGAGTCTTCCAAGATGGAATCATCCTGGACAGCCCTGATGAAAATAGGTCCTGTTGCCCCTGCTGGCACTGTCACTGGGAACAGCTGCTTGCAAGCATGCTGTCTGGCCCACTAAGCCCTCTGTCCCAACTCTGACTCCACTGTTTATAATGCCAAGTATCTAATAATCCATAAAAACAGTCACTGACACAAGCTTCCGATTTTGGTTAAGGCTGATAAATACTGGAGCAAGAATCTCAGATCTGGAACCCACCTCTCCTTGGTAGATAATGAGAAGAAGATAGAAAAGTGTGATGACTTACTATGTAGAAAGATAGTTGATCTCTGTTTCCTCTGTCCTTCCCTAATCACTGAACTCATAAAAAACAACCATTTAAGACACACCACCTAACAAAGGGAAGTGAGTTCCTCGTACACTGCTGGTGGGAATGTCAACTGGTGCAGCCACTATGGAAAATGGTATGGAGATTCCTCAAAAAATTAAGAATATAACTACCGTATGATCCAGCAATTCCACTTCTGGGTATTTATCCAAAGAATACAAAAACACTAATTCAACAAGATACATGCACCCCTATATTCACTGCAGCATTAACCATGATAGCCAAGACTTGGAAACAACCTAAGTGCCCATCAAAGGACGAATGGATAAAGATGTGGTGTGTGTGTGTGTGTATACACACACACACACACACACACACACACAATGGAATACTACTAAGCCATGAAAAAGATGAAATCTTGCCATTTGCAACAACATGGATGGACCTTGAGAGCATTATGCTAAGCAAAAGTCAGAATTAGAAAACCAAATACCTTATGATCTCACTCATATGGAAGATAGAAAACATTAACAACAATAGACAAACACATAGATGCAGAGAATAGATTGGTGGTTACCAATCTATTGGTAGGGGGTGGGGGGAGGGAGAAAGGGGTGAAGGAGCACATGTGTGCAGTGAGACATGGGAACTAGACCCTTGGTGATGAACACAATGTAGTTTATCCTGACGTCTAAATATAATGATGTACACCTGAAATTTATATAATGTTATAAACCAGTGTTACCTCAATTAAAAATGAGTTCCTGATCCAAATGAATACTAGAAACAACAGGAGAGGAGAATGATCTTCCTTTACCTCATAGTCTCTTCCTTTGAGGTGTATTTAACTTATTTTCAGGTTTAATGATTCCAAAGCTGATGGAAGAAATAACTTAAATATCAGCACTGGCCTTTTAGAAAAGTAATCACAAATATATTATTCATAAATAATTAACACTCCAATAATTTAAAAAAATGGTTTACATGCAAGTAAGTGCATAAGGGTATAAAATAACTCCACAATCATTTATTGAGCACTTACTAACCATCTTCCACTTGCCTGACGTTTTTTGCAAGTGACAAAGTCCTTTCACATGCTCTCTCTCCAGGTAAGAAAGTAGTCTTTACTGGGGGCCTGCTATGTGTCAGGATTGTGCTCACCACCCTCACATCCAATCTGTGAAGCAGAAAAGATGTTCACAGGAACAGGGTCTGCACGTTGGAAAAGCGTCTGATTCAAAGGCAATTCAACTTTCCACGCTAAGCTTCTCTGCGTTGACTCCAAATATGATGACTCCCCACTTCCTGAAGCTCTCCCTTTTTTTCATCTGAACACACAGTCATTTCCTGACTCCAGGATATCTTTTGTGCTGTTTGGAAGAATAAAAGTATATTCCTTCTGTTTCGATCCCTAGATGTCCCTATCAGCTTTCCTGCTATTGCTTTCAGTTAACGTCTAGTAGAGCTGAGCTTCCATATTAATGGTCACCAGCAGGGGGACCCCCTAAGACATTCTCTATGCCCACCTTAAAGTTCCTTAAGTTCAAAGTGCAATAAAATGCACCATTTCTCCTTTTTCTCTTCTGTGTGCTCTAAATGCCATATCTCATATTTACTTATTGTAGCTTGGTCTTTGGTTCCATGAGCTGATTTTTACCTTTTATCTGCATACGGCATCAACATTTGCAAAGAAAATTCAGGAAAGCAACTCAACATTTATTGAAGGTATTTTTATGAAAAAGGCAATAGCAAGGCTGTGAGAGTCTAGAAAGGCAGTCTGTTAGACCGAAAAGGCAAATACATCAAACAATTTGAAAGAACTGCAATTTCCTACAATTTAGCTAAAACTCATTGCCTAGCAAATTGCTTTTAGGGAACCAGCTTTAGTGATTGGCTGACACTGTTGTAATTAGCATATTTAGTCTAGGTAGATGAGCATAACTGAAATGTTTGAAACGTTTTCGCTCTTAATTAAGCATTCCTCGTTACATTCTTAATTCTCCTCCCCACCCCACTCCCATTCTCACAGCTGGCAAAACAGTGAACTGCAATTTATCTTCCCATTAAAATGATTACAAATTCAGACCCAGTGGAGTTCAGACTGAGTTTTCAAAACCACATGGCAAGGAAGACCCAGTTTAATAGTTAGTACAGAAAGTGACCATTCTATCTTGTCAATACATAAACACTTCTAGGAATAAATTAAGATTTTTCCCAACAGAACGGAAAAGTCATTTGTTCACTTCTTTGTTTGCAAAAGTTGTCACACTAGAATGTGATATTCTCACATGCATGATTCTGTTTTACATTTGTCTTACCATTACATTTTTTTAAACCTCTAAAACACTATTTAGGGACACCATGAAATTGCAGTCTAGCAGCCTGCTTGAGAGAAGAGACTCTCAGCTCTACCACCTTCTAGTTGAAAACCTATGGCCAATTAGTTTAGCCTAATTTAAATGCTCTGTTCCTCAGTTTTCTCATCTGAAAAAATGAGGATAATACGTGTATTTAACTACATAGAGTTGCTGTAAAGATTAAAGGCATTAAAATATACGAAGCACTTTGAAGAGTCCTTGGCAGGCAATAAATGCCTTATAAGTGTTATATTACATCATTCCTGCCATTACTACAAAGAGAATAGTGAGATTGTTGGGCTTCTTTACTCAAATACTCTATTACAAACCTCCTTCTTAAGTGTCTCTGTGATTAGGCCACAGAAGAAACACGAGGTGAATTTTGGATGTCATAATTAGAGCGTGATAGCGATGATTGCATGGGCAAATTTCAAGACAAAAAATTTATATAGAGAATGCATAAAAACAACTAATGATTCGAAAAGTCATAATATGAAACACCATCAATCTGAATTATTTATATATGGTTAATTATCTTAAAATTAGAAATGTTCTAAAAGTTCTTGACGATGGCAACTTGTCTCTGTTTTGTATTGAGAATACCATAAAAATATGCATGTAAAATATCAGATCCATCTGGTGTGGTAATAATGTGTTATTGAGTTGGTGATAAATATTATTGCATTCTTTGGCCAATCAAAAAAGAAAGCAAGAAATTTATTCTAAAAGTTTTAATATTTCATCTTTCATCACTCTAATGTGTCATCTTTGTAATAGTTTTGTAATAGTTTTATTGAGATATAATTCACATACTACACAATTCATCCATTTAATGTATATAATTCAACGGTTTTAAGTATATCCACAGAGTTATGAAATCGTCACCACAATTAAGTTTAGAACATTTTCATCATCCCAAAAAGAAACACTATACCCACCCATTAGCGATCACCCTCCATTCTCCCTCCCCACTGCTGCTGGTAACTACTTTCTGTCTCTAGATTTGCCTATTCTGGATATTTAATTAATTAATTTTTTTTTGAGAAAGATTAGCCCTGAGCTAACATCTGCTGCCGATCCTCCTCTTTTTGCTGAGGAAGACTGGCCCTGAGCTAACATCCGTGCCCATCTTCCTCTACTTTATACATGGGATGCCTACCACAGCATGGCTTGCCAAGCAGTGCCATGTCTGCACCCAGGATCTGAACCGGCGAACTCGGGGCCACCGAAGCGGAATGTGCACACTTAACCGCTGCGCCACCAAGCCGGCCCCCCAAACGCATTTTTAAGATGCAAAACCATGGAAATACATTGGGCAAGGAAGTAAAATCTTTTATGACAAGGAAAGCAGGAAGAGATTAGGAAAAAGATTGTGCAGTGAGGCCAGAAAAGGAAGCAGGAGATGTTTTTAAGTCTGTTACTCAATTTCACGTCCTTATGCAACCAACCGCCCTTACCAAAGTGTCAGGATCATGGAGCCAGCCCTCAATTTCACATTTGGAGCTTATGATAATTATAACAACTAATTTTGGTTTATTGATTTATTTTCCAAAGTTCCTTCCCATATTATACCACATTTGATCCAACAGCACAAATCTCATGTGGGAGGATACTATTATTCCCATTCTGCAAGTAAGGACACCAAGGCCCAGAGAGGCTAACTGAGTTAATTGAGTTGCCCAAGTTAAAAATACATATATATATATACACATATATATACACATACATACATAAATATTAAATAAATAAAATTTACAGAGCTGGGTGTGGAAGTCAAATTTTTTATCTCAAATCCCAATCCTTCATTTCTGCTTTCCTCATCACCTTCATTTGCCTCATCTTTGATGATCCATGAAGTAATGGAAAAGCAAGAGAAGGCAGAGGGAATTGGGTGTGTGTGTGAAGCAATTAGAAGCAGGAGGCCTGCACCTCTCAAAGTCCCCACAATCAGACTGTGAGATCAGCTAGGGATGTAAAGACATGTTGTGACAGTGACAGAAGGATGGCTGCATTCCCACTCCTTCATGACAAGTTCTTCCAGTAATCAAGCAGCCAGGGCATACTTCCTCTTATATCCCTAAATTCTTAATATTATATCATCTGTACTTATAGTAGCATATTAAATTACATACACTAGTCATTCAAATATTTATTGAGTAATTACTACGTGCTAGGCACAGTGCTAAGATGGTTGAGATTTTTAAAAAGCAATGATTACCATTTTCCAAAGTAAAATTAAATAGCTAACATTTACTAAGCCTTTTACATGCAGCATCTCATTTAAACCTCACAAAATTCCTGCAAGAGAAGTGGAAACCGAAGCATAGAGAAGTTAAGTAAATTGTCCCCAAGTCACAGAACTAATAAATGGTGGAGGCAGAATAGGAACCCAGGCGGCCTGGTTCTCCATACTGTGTTCTGAACCACCACCCGATCCTTCTGCCAGACCTTGCTTGGCTGAAAGTCCTGTGTGGTGACGCACAGAGACCAATAATACTAATTAATTCCAGCAACCATTTGTTGAATGCTCGTTAATACATGAAGCCTGGGAGCAAATTCTCACAACAAGCCCATGAAGAACTTAGCTTCACTGCCATTTTACAGATGAGCAAACAGAGGCTGAGAGAAGTGAATGAACTTGTCCAAGGTCACAGAGCTCTGACAGCTAATGCTGACCTGGTGCTTACTGTATACCAGGTACTGTTCTAAGCAGTAACTCATCTAATCTTCACAACAACACTATTACCCATCATTCTTAGTTAAGTAACTTATCCAAGGTCCCACACTAGTTAAGTGACAAACTTAGAATTCACTCTGCCTTAAAATTCTGGTCAAAACAACTAATGCCAAATCTTGGCTACAAAGCAGCTGAGCAGAAATTCACAGTCAAATCGGTCTAACTCCCGAGTGAGAGAGAGCCCTCTGTCTTCTTACCCATGCGCTAAGCATGGCCCGGAAACCGCAGCAGCACAGAGCCCGGCGAGGAAGGAGGGGAGTAACAAGTGGTCTGGGGACCCTCGAGGAAGGGGAATTGAAGGTGTATCTTGAAAGAGACAGTGCTTGCTGGCCAGAGAGGCACCCTGCAATTTGCTATTTTAAAGGAAATGAAAAGTACTCAACTGAGGACTTTGCAAAAGACGATACAGCAATGAGGGGCAAATAAATTCCTAGAAAGTGTTTCAGATTGAATCAGAAAAGCTTTATCTAATTTTTTTTCAATTAGAAAATATTCTTGATGAAGGAAAACGAGCTTTTCTTCCCTTTAACTTTGACCAGACATTAAAAAATCATCAAGGAATAGAAATGTGCCGTTGTCTTTTTTAACACTAAACTCAATTAATTCTGACTTCCAATATTTACTTCCTCAATCTAAGCGTGCAAGCAGAGTGGTTACCAAACCTTCACGGGTCTTTGCAAGATACTCTCCTTCAGGTCCTGAAACATAGCATTTAGAAAACAAAATGAACCTGGAGATGTAGGCCAGGAACCAGAAAGCACGCGTCGTTCCGGCTGGGCCAGGGGCCCGCATGCAAGTTGCCGCTGAAACGTTGCAGAGCCAGGCTTTTTTCCCTGGCAAACTGATTTACGACCATAAGAAGGGCAGCTGCGGAACCGGTCAGACCATAAGTACAATTCTCAAACATGAATCCAAGAAGAAGCACCAAGATGGGATGGGTAAAGGGTGGCTATGGGACCACTGCCTGTCCTGGGCGCGGTGAGACCCGCTGACGCCTAATTCTTGCAGCAGCCCGGGGCCAGTGGACTCTTGCTGCCCAAAACGTGCGCGCTGGGGCAGCTGGCACCGCTGCAGGGCAGCCGGACAAGGTGTCTCCACGCCCCCTTGCGGACCCAAAAGATGATTGATAAGGATGTGCCAATTTGGGGATAGGTACAGCTTTTAAGAAATGTTCTCTCAGTCTAGCCCCACAACAGCCCTGCAAGGGAGTCGCACAGATCAGCCCTACTTTACAGGTGAAAACGCTGAGGCTCAGGAGAGGGAAGCAAGACTTGCCAGCAAAAAGGAAAACCTTAAGTGAAGCGATCGTTGGGCTGGCTCCTTTTACCTAGGAGTAAAGGGGCTGGGCTGGGGGCCCCACCGAGCCCTCTGGCTCTCCGGGCCGACTGGGCGCCGGCTGTCAGCTGGGAGGCCCGGCAGCACCCAGGTGCCTGGGAGAGGGGGCGCGCGGTGGGTGGCAGCGCGTCTGCGGGGTGCAGGGCTGCAGCAGCGGGGCGAGGGCGCAGCGTGCACCACCCGCTCAGCGGCGTCCGCCCGGGAGCCCCGCGCCCGTCCGGAGTCTGCAGGGCGCCGGGCTGCAGCAGCTAGATCGGAGCGCGGCGCCGACAGTCCACGCGCCCGCAGCCGTCCCGGACAGCCGCGCGAGTCGCCAGCCACGAGCCACGGCGCGCGTGCGCGCAGGACCGCTGCGGACACGGGCTGGCAGTGGCACCGCGAGCCCCCCGGCACTGCCCCTCGCCTTACCGTAGCTGCTCCCCGGTGACCAGGACCTCAGCCATGCGCTCCAGCTCCCTTTGCTGCGCCCCGCCACTCCCGCTGGTGCTGCTGTCGCTGCCACCGCTGCCAGCGCTGCCGCCCTCCTCCATGGTCGGGACCACGCCGCTACCAACTGTCTTCGCAGTCCGCCGCGGGCTCGGGTGTTCAATCAGTCTGCCCTCACAGAGGCTTCCACCGCCATCTTTGTTAGGGGCAGGCCCGTTGCTCAGACGCGATTGGCTGAGGAGGGAATCCCTGTGGGTAGGCTGAGGCGCTAGGCGAGTCCGCCCCAGGAACTCCAGATGGGGGGCGTGGCTGGAGCCCCGCGTGGTCGGGGGCGGGGCCGAGGGAGGAAAATATAAACATCTGGGCGGGGCGCCGGGTCTGCCTTGTGTGTGCTGGTGGAGGTCGAATTCGGTGAGCTCCTTTTTCGTTCTTCGCGGAGCTCGTGCTGTGGGATCCAGGGCACAAGCTGGGAGGTTATTGAAGTGTGAAGGTATTTTTATTATACTGTCCATGCCCCAAATTGTCAGAGTAAAAATAACGATATAGCTAACTAGTGAACAATGAAGATTACACGTGTCCTTGAAGGATATACATGTCACTGGAAAAAATTAAGCATTCTTCTTGCCCCAACCCCCTCACCAAAGACAGCTTACCAACCTTATGATGTAATCAATAAAGAATGCTGGCCTGGGAATCAGACAGACCTGGGATCAGCTCCACTCCTGTAATTTCTTACCTAAATGTGCTTAATCCTCATTTCTTCCTTTACAAAATAAAAATAATTGTGGCTACCACCTGTTGACATCTGCTGCATTAAAGATGCTTCCGGTACGTTCTTACTTCGTTTAAATATTACAATAAATCATAAAATGGGTATTGTCCTCATTTTACATCAGGAAGCAGGCTCAGAAAGATGAGGTGACTTGTCCATGGCAAGCAGGTAATAACTGCAAGAAGTAAGATTCAAACGCAGGACATTCTGGCTTCAAAGTTGACTTCTTAAAAAACTGCTTGTTAAAGTGGGGATATAGGGGCTGGCTCTGGCGGCACAGCAGTTAAGTGTGCACGTTCTACTTCAGCGACCCTGGGTCGCTGGTTCAGATCCTGGATATGGACATGGCACTGCCTGTCAAGCCATGCTGTGGTAGGCGTCCCACATATAAAGTAGAGGAAAATGGGCACGGATGTTAGCTCAGGGCCAGTCTTCCTCAGCAAAAAAAAGGAGGATTGGCAGCAGATGTTAGGTCAGGGCTAATCTTCCTCAAAAAAAAAAAAAGTGGGGGTATAATAGTATTGTCTATCATACAGAGAATATGGAAGGAACTTTGAATAATGCCAAATAAATGTTCTGTTTTTCTGTCTCATGCAGAGACAGAGCCTGGTCTGCAGGAACACTAAGTAATGCTAATGGCGGTGGTCATGGTTGTAGTAAAAAGATATGTGTGTATTGACATTTTATGTAGCTTGTTACAATTTTTGCGTATATACAAGTCTCTGCACCCTTACATGGGGTAAATGTGAAGTTTTTTAATTACTACTACCTTGAAAGACATAATCTCTCAATTGCAGACATGTAGTAGTGAAGCCAGGTATCTGAGGATTACTGCAAATATTCAGTAAAATTACCTTTGTGATGAAAAGAAGTTAATCTTGTCAATTTGCTGTTTTCTCATTTAACCTGAGGGACAACTCAAGGGTCACAAGGATTTATGAGCTTGTTTTACAGAAGAAAGAGAATGCCTTAGAGGATCACCAGATAACCAGCCCCCAGATGCCATTGATGCCCAGAGGTCAGAATGCCCAGGGGCATATCAGGAGTGAAAGAAACACAGATTACCTCTTTGTTTCTCTGAAACTCCTCCTGCCACACCCCTTAGCTCTATAAAACTCCCTACTTTCTTCTCTTGTTAAGTCAGATTTAAGAGAAGACTTGCTCCCACCTTCTGTCTAAGCCAATTCGAATAAACCTTTCTCCACCTACAAGTGCCCACCTATGTCTCAGTGTTTAGCTTACTGCCATCAGGCACGCAAATTTGAGATTAAGAGGTTTGGTATCAGTAGATGTCTACAAAATAAATATGAAAATGAGAGGACCGTTAAAAACCAATTTATCTTCTTTGTATATTTTTTATCAATTCCTCTATCCAAGAGTATTTATACCCATTATCCTGTAGGTTATTATATTTTATTGTTCTATTTTGAGGGTATTGTTTTGTTTTTAAAGAAGATCACAGTGACCTTTTCCAACATTCTGCAAGATCACTCCTTAAAATAACTTAAAATTTGCAGGGCCGGCCTCGTGGCACAGCGGTTAAATTTGCACATTCCACTTCTTGGCTGCCTGGTGTTCACTGGTTCAGATCCCGGATGTGGACATGGCACCACTTGGCAAAAGCCATGCTGTGATAGGCGTCCCACGTATAAAGTAGAGGAAGATGGGCACGGATGTTTGCTCAGGGCCAGGCTTCCTCAGCAAAAAGAGGAGGATTGGCAGTAGTTAGCTCAGGGCTAATCTTCCTCAAAAAAACAAAAATTTGCAACCCTTCTTTGAACATTTATTCTGTGCTTTATATAGAGGTAAGCACTTTGTTTATATTACTTAATATATCCTCACAAAAACTCTGAGAGTTAGGTATTATTTTCAGTTTTTGAATGAGAAAGCTTAAGCATTGGAACATGAAGTAATTTGCCTAAATTTTACATCTAGAAAGTCGGTTAGGCAGCCCTTGAGAACAATTGTCCAGCTTGCTTGTGAATCCCACAATAGATATTAGGCAACTCTTTCACCAAAACAATGATCTAAATTTCTTAACTTTTAAAATAGACTATGGTAAAAATGTAGAACAAGGGAGGCATATTTCCAGGAGAGTGTATTCTAAGACCCTCATTCAGCATAAAGTATAAAAATCATTTAAGAGAAGTAGAGGTCCCAGAGTTAATGAGATTAACAGCTGGCTGTTGTTCCTGTTTAATCCTATAATTATTACATAGACCATCAAGAGTTTGCAGGGGCTTCACACTCAAACATGCAGTTTCTTCTTTTTTTTTTCCTTCTCCCAAAAGCCCCCAGTACGTAGCTGTATATTCCGGTTGTAGGTCCTTCCAGTTGTGCTATGTGGGACACTGCCTCAACATGGCTCCATGAGCGGTGGTGGGTCTGCACCCAGGATCCGAACTGGTGCAACCCTGGGCCGCCAAAGCAGAGCAAGTGAACTCACCACTTAGCCACGGGGCCAGCCCTAACATGCAGTTTCTATCCTAATTCTATCATTTACTAACAATCTAATGCAACCTTATGCTAGTTACTTAACTTCTCTGGACCTCAATTGCCTATTGATAAAACAGGATTAATAATTCCCACCTTATAGGGATGTTGTATGGCTTCAATGAAATAACATTATGTAAAGTTTCCTCTTACATGTTATGCGTTCAATAGCTCTTCTCAATATCATCATTGCTTTTAAAGAGAAGAAGAAGAAGAATGAGTAGAAGGAGGGAAGAGAAGGAGAGAAATTCTTGCCAGATACTTTCCATTACCAGTTTTTGATGCTAGACAAAAGACTTTTTCTCAAGTTATCTCTAATTAATTTTTTAATTATTAGTAGGCCTTCAAAAGGAAGAAAAAAGAAGTGCAGACCTGGTCCCACTAAATGTCTCTTTTTTTTTTAAGGTTGGCTCTGATGGGGGCTGGCCTGGTGGCGCAGTGGTTAAGTTCACGTGTTCCACTTCAGTGGTCTGGGATTCACCAGCTTAGATCCCGGGTACAGACCTGTGCACCACTTGTTAAGCCATGCTGTGGCAGGAGTCTCACATATAAAGTAGTGGAAGATGGGCATGGATGTTAGCTCAGGGCCAGCCTTCCTCAGCAAAAAAAAAAAAAAAAAAAAAAAATTGGCCTTGAGCTGACATCTGAACATCTGTTGCCAAATATTTTTTGTTGTTCTTCTTCTTCCCCAAAGCCCCCCAGTACATAGTTGTATATTCTAGTTGTAGGTCCTTCTGGTTGTGCTATGTGGGATGCTGCCTCAGCATGGCTTGATGATCGGTGCCATGTCAGTGCCCAGGATCCAAATCAGTGAAACCCTGGGCCACCAAAGTGGAGCACCTGAACTTGACGACTTGGCCACAGGCCCGGCCCCTAAATGTCTCTTTGATTTAATGATTTTAAGCTTTTTGAAAGTGCAGAATAAAAAAAAACTTAAATTGTTACACATTTATAATTTTCTATTCCTCAAGCAATGCTTTGTTTTATCCAAAAGCTCTACCTACTTATTATAAATCGTGTCACTATTGTGAATGTCTTTTGTTTTTATCCCTTTTAAATCCAGTCATGTTTTCATTTGAATTTGGGCAGCTTTCTTTATCTGAAAAATAAAAATAAAAAATGTTTTATTGTAGAAAACAGTTCAGTGGTTACCAGGGGAAGGGGGTAGGGGTTGGGCCCAGGGGCTGAAGGGGAGCACTTATGTGGTGACAGTCAAGAAATAGTGTACAACTGAAATTTCATGTTGATGTAAACTATTATGAACTCAATATTAAAAAATGTTTTCTTGTAAAGTACTTTCTCAATTAATAGTTTATGATAAAAAACTTTTACCATAAAAATTTATAATAGGGCCCAGCCCCGTGGCTGAGTGCTTAAGTTCCTGAGCTCCGCTTCGGCAGCCCAGGGTTTCGCCAGTTCAAATCCTGGGCACGGACATGGCACCACTCAACAAGCCACGCTGAGGCGGCATCCCACATGCCACAACTAGAAGGACCCATAACTAAAAATATACAACTACGTACCAGGGGGCTTTGGGGAGAAAAAGGAAAAATGAAATCTTTAAAAGTTTATAATAAAAAGAGCACCTTAACACAAGGGGAAAAAAATTCAAATCAGGAACATACCTGATACCACTACTCTGGTGAGAGGGAGGAGCAGAACTTGTTTTTCATGCTTCATGAGAAGGTTTTGTGTGCGTGCATGTGTGTAGATGTGAACAGGAAATGGGGAACTTGTTTACTGTTATTGTTTTAACCTTTCTTTTGACATATGAGACACACCATGCTCCGATGGGTTGGAAGACAAGACTCTGTTTCCTAACTTAAGGAAAGATTAGTAAACTGACTCCTGAGGATGTGTGAGGCCCCATGTGGGACTGTGAGCTCTGGAGTGACTGGTCCCAAAATAAACTATGATCTATAGCTATTGATAGAAGAGAGAAGGGTACTAACAAGGCAATTCAACCAGCGTGAAGAGCTTAGAAGGGCTGAAAATTCCAGCAGATTTCATTTTGATTCCCGCCTCCACTGGGGCAAGTTCATTATCTTCTCTGAATTTTGTCCTCATTTGTAAAGTCAGGATCATACCACCAATCCTATTGGGTTCTTGGGAGGATTAAATAAAATTTAGTGAATGCACTTGCTACAGATGGAAACTATCAAGTGTGAGCTTTCTCCTCCAGCTCGCCTCTCTCACCTGCTTCATGTCTTCTGGCTGTTTTGGTGCTTTGGACCAGGGCTTCTCAAATTTTTGATGGGGAAGGACCAGGGGTGTGTGTGTGTGTGTGTGTGTATGTGTGTTTTCAGTCCTTTGATACTTTGGTTAAATATAATAAAAATTAAATTTTAAAAAACATACAAAGCACAAGCCCAAATTCTTTATTGTTGTGGTCAATGGACATAAAATTGTCAAATTGCTGTGATCATTTCTAAATGCTTTCTCTCCATGTCTGTAAGTCTCTCTTTTTTTTTTTTTTTAAAGATTGGTACCTTAGCTAACAACTGTTGCCAGTCTTTTTTTTCTTCTCCCCAAATCTCCCCAGTACATAGTTGTGTATTTTAGTTGTGGGTCCTTCTAGTTGTGGCATGTGGGACGCCGCCTCGACATGGCCTAACTAGCAGTACCATGTCCTCACCCAGGATCTGAACCCTGGGTCGCTGAAGCAGAGTGTGGGAACTTAACCACTCGGCCATGGGACCGGCCCCTCAATGTCTGTAAGTCTCAGTGTCTCTCATTACAGGTATTGGTCTCCAGTTGGCAGAGCACATTTTGAGTAGTACTGGTTAAGAGTGAGCAGCAATGTGACAAGATGAACTTGAATAAAAAGTGTGAGAGAATTTTTTCAACGAGGAAGCTTAATAATGTGTTGCTGTCATTATTGCTGTTGCCTCTTAATATACACTTGTATTAGTCCTGCCTAATCTTTTTTTTTAAAGATTGGCACCTGAGCTAGCAACTGTTGCCAATCTTTTTTTTTTTTTTTGCTTATCCTCCCCAAATCCCCCCAGTACGTAGTTGTATATTTTAGTTGCAGGTCCTTCTAGTTGTGGCACATGGGACGCTGCCTCAGCATGGCCTGACAGTGGTGCCATGTCCACACCCAGGAACCAAACCAGTGAAACGGTGGGCTGCCCAAGCGCAGCACTTGAACTTAACCACTCGGCCAAGGGGCAGGCCCCAGTCATGCCTAATCGTTTTTTTTTTAAATTTTTAATTAATTTATTTTTTTTTGAGGAAGATTAGCCCTGAACTAACATCTGTCACCAATCCTCCTCTTTTTGCTGAGGAAGACTGGCCCTGAGCTAACATCTGTGCCCATCTTCCTCTACTTTATATGTGGGACGCCTACCACAGCATGGCATGCCAAGCAGTGCCACGTCTGCACCCGGAATCCAAAACGGCAAACCCCGGGCCACTGAAGCAGAACGTGCACACTTAACCACTGCGCCACCGGGCTGGCCCCATGCCTAATCTTAAAGACTAATTCAAATCGCGTCTTTTCTGTGATATCTTCTTGCACTCCAAGCAGTTCATTGCTCTTTCCAACAAATTCTCATGGTATCAGAAGATTTACATCATTCTTTTATTGTCTTGTTTTTGTTTCTTTCTTTTAAGATTGCTACCTGAGCTAACAACTCTTGCCAATCTTTTTTTTTTTCTGCTTTTTCTTCCCAAATCCCCCCAGTGCATAGTTGCATATTTTTGTTGTGGGTTCTTCCAGCTGTGGCATGTGGGATGCCGCCTCAGCATGGCTTCATGAGTTGTGCCATGTCTGTGCCCAGAATCCGAACCGGTGAAACCCTGGACTGCAGAATCAGAGCACGCGAACTTAACCACTCGGCCATGGGCCTGGCCCCTACATCATTCTTAACTATTCATGGATGTCTTGATTCTACAGCTGCCACAATTTCTATTCTCTCACTGTGAATGGAAGAAGGTTGATAGTTCAGCAATATCCTATCTAGATATTTCTGTTGATCCATCCTTTAAGAAGGGAACTTGTCTTTAAAAACTAAATATAAAGATAAAAATAAAATTTCCAGGGGCCAGCCCCGTGGCCGAGTGGCTAAGTTCTCATGCTCTGCTGCGGTGGCCCAGGGTTTCACCAGTTCAGATCCTGGGCCTGGACCTAGCATGCTCATCAGGCCCTGCTGAGATGGCGTCCCACACAGCACAACCAGCAGGACCTACAACTAGAATATACGACTATGTACTAGGGGGCTTTGGGGAGAAAAAGAAGAAGAACAAAAAAGAATTTCCATGTGTTCATCATTCACACCCTTTTTTAATATTTTTTAATATGTTTGATTCATCTTTTGTAGTGATAGAGAGAAAACATTACAAATAAATTTGAGGGGCCAGCCTGGTGGGGCAGTGGTTAAGTGCACACGTTCCACTTCGGCTTCCCAGGGTTCGCCGGTTCCGATCCTGGGTGCACACATGGCACCAGTTGGCAAGCCATGCTGTGGTAGGCATCCCACATATAAAGTGGAGGAAGATGGGCACAGATGTTAGCTCAGAGTCAGGCTTCCTCAGCAAAAAGAGGAGGATTGGCAGCAGATGTTAGCTCAGGGCTAATCTCCCTCAAAAAAGAACACAAAAAACAAATAAATTTGAGATCCTCCGTCTTGTCTTCCAGTTCCAGCTCTGCTCACCTCCCAAGAAGTTGTCTTAATCTTCGTTCCCTGCAGTTCTTGATGCTAAAAGGGCAGGGCAAAATGCTTAATACTTTGGTGTATGCTGCCACCTAGTGATTTCCTTTGCAATGACACTAAATGAAAGTAGGTCTTCTATAGAAAAAGGGCCAACTCCAAGAGTTCTTTTCAAGAAATTTGAGTGGTGGCTGTGGTATGTCACGTTATTGGGGATACTAGCTTTTGGTGAGCAGGGACTAGGAATGCTAGATATTCTCATTTGCTTGGGACAGCACCTCACAAAGAAGAATTGACTTATCCTAAATCCCTAATGTTTTTCTTACTTCCTGTGGGATATTCATGGGGATGCAAAACCTGTTTGCTGTTATCTAAGCTTAGAAACTAATTTGGCTTTATATAGAAACACAAGATATTTTTTGTACAATTTAGTATAATCCTGAATTGACCAGGATTGCGATCATTGTGTACGAGAAAAAATTGTACTTTGTTCTGTTCAGAACTTCACCAAGAATGGTTCATTATTGCATAAAACTGCTTCACTTGCCATGTGGGTGGTGTATGAACCATGAGTCCAGCACACCTTGTTCAGTCTGCATTCGTTAGCTATCACATGCATGGTGATTCTTTGTGTGTGTTTGTACAGGAATATATTATTTAGCCAAATTTTAAAATGCCAAGTATAAAAAAGAAGTGATGGTAATATTTAGTTAAATATTGTCTTAATTTTGCTCATCTAAAATTACTCATTACAATTAATTGGAAACATCTGGCTACCTCACTAGGCCTTCTATTATAATCATTTAATTATTAAAATACAGGGGCTGGCCTGGTGGTGGAGCACTTAAGTTCGCACCTTCCGCTTCTCAGCGTCCCTGGGTTTCCCAGTTCGGATCCCAGGTGCGGACATGGCACCGCTTGGCAAAAGCCATGCTGTGGTAGGCTTCCCACATATAAAGTATAGGAAGATGGGCATGGATGTTAGCTCAGGGCCAGTCTTCCTCAGCAAAAAGAGGAGGATTGGCAGTAGTTAGCTCAGGGCTAATCTTCCTTAAAAAAAAAAAAAAAAAGAATGAAGATAGTTTAAGGGACCTCTGGGACCACATCAAGTATATAACATTCACATTATAGGTGTCACTGAAGGAGAAAGTAGGGATAGAAAGAGGCAGAAAACTTATTGGAAGAAATAATGGCTGAAAATTTTCCTAACATGGGGAAAGAAACAGATATCCAGGCCCAGGAAGCACAGAGTCCCAAACAAGATGAACCCAAAGAGATCCACACCAAGACATATTATAGTTAAAATGGCAAAAGTTAAAGATAAAGAGACAATGTTAAAGGCAGCAAGAGAAAAACAAGTCACCTACAAGGGAAACCCTCATAAGACTATCAGCTGATTTTTTTCAGCATATATTTTGCAAGGCAGAGCGGAGTGGCTTGATAAATTTAAAGTGCTGAAAGGAAAAAACTTACAACCAAGAATACTTGATTCATCAAGGTTATTGTTCAGAATTGAAGGAGAGATAAAGAGTTTTCTAGACAAGTAAAAATTAAATGAGTTCATCACCACTAAACTGGCCTTACAAGAAATGTTAAAGGGTCTTCTTTAAGTGGAAAAGAAAAGGCCATGACTAGAAATAAGAAAATATATGAAAGAAAAAAATCTCACTGGTAGAGGCAAATATTTAATAGAGGCAATGGATCAGCCACTTAAAAAGCTAATATGAAGCTTAAAAGACAAAAGTAGTAAAATCAATTATAACTACAGTCAATAGTAAAGGGATACACAAAATATGTTTAATGTGATGTCAAAAACATGAAATGTGGGAAGAGGGAGTAAAAATGTAACGCTTTTAGAATGTGTTTGAACTTAAGTGACTATCACCTTAAAATAGACTGCTATATACATACGTCAATATATATGAACCTCATGGTAACCAAAAACCAAAAACCTATAATAGATACACAAAAAGTAAAGAGAAAGGAAACCAAACATAGCACTAAAGAAAACCATCAAACCACAAAGGAAGAGACCAAGAGGAGAAGAAAGAAACAGAGAAGAACTACAAATACTACCAGAAAACAACTGAGAAATGGCAATAAGTACATATCAATCAATAATTACTTTAAATGTAAATAGACTAAATGCTCCAATCAAAATTCATAGGGTGGCTGAATGGACAAAAAATAAGACTCATCTATATGTTGCCTGCAAGAGACTCACTTCAGATCCAAAGACGCATACAGACTGAAAGTGAAGGGATGGAAAAAGATATTCCATGAAAATGGAAATGAAAAGAGAACTGGAGTAGCAATACTCACATCAGACAAAATAGACTTTAAAACAAAGACTGTTGGGGCTGGCCCCATGGCCAAGTGGTTAAGTTTGTGCACTCTGTTTCAGTGGACCAGGTTTTCGCCAGTTCAAATCCAGGGTGTGGACATGGCACTGCTCATCAAGCCATGCTGAGGTGGCATCCCACATGCCACAACTAGAAAGACCCACAACTAAAAATATACAACTTCAAACGGGGGGGCTTTGGGAGAAAAAGGAAAAATAAAATCTTTAAAACAAAGGATAAAGAAGGACATTACATAATGATAAAGGGGTCAATCCAAGAAGAGGATGTAACACTCATAAATATTTATGCACTCAACATAAGAGCACCTAAATATATAAAGCAAATATTAATAGATATAGAGTCAAATTGACAGTAATACAATAATAGTAGGGAACTTTAATGCTCCACTTATGTCAATGGATAGATCGTCCAGACAGAAAATCAATAAGGAAACATTGGCCTTAAGTGACATATTAGATCAGATGGACTTAGTAGATATATACAGAACATTCTATCCCCAAACTGCAGAATACACATTCTTTCCAAGTGTACATGGAACATTTTCCACGTTTGATCACATATTAGGCCAGAAAACAAGTCTCAATAAATTTAAGAAGATTGAAATCATGTCAAGCATCTTTTCTGACTATAAAAATATGAAACTAGAACTCAATTACAAGATGAATACTGGAAAAAACACAAACACGTGTAGACTAAACAACATTCTACTAAACAACTAATGGGTCAATGAAGAAATAAAAGAAGAAATCAAAAAATACTTTGAGGGGCTGGCCCCATGGCCGAGTGGTTAAGTTTGCACACTCTGCTTTGGCAGCCCAGGGTTTCACTGGTTTGGATCCTGGGCACAGACCTAGCACTACTCATCAGGCCATGCTGAGGCAGCATCCCACATAGCACAACCAGAAGGACCTACAACTAGAATATACAACTATGTACTAGGCGGCTTTGGGGAGAAAAAGAAGAAAAAAAAAAAGATTGGCAACAAATGTTAGCTCAGGTGCCAATCCTTAATGAAAATGTAAACACAACTTTCCTAAATCTATGGTACACAGCAAAAGCAGTTCTAAGAGGGAAGTTCATAGCGATATAGGCCTCTCTCAGGAAACAAGAAAAATTTCAAATAAACAATCTAACTGGGGCTGACCCAGTGGCCAAGTGATTAAGTTCCTGTGCTCCACTTTGGCAGCCCAGGGTTTTGCTGGTTCAGATCTTGGGCACAGACATGGCACTGCTCATCAAGCCATGTTGAGGTGGCATCCCACATAGCACAACCAAAATGCCCTACAACTAGAATATACAACTATGTACTGGGGTGCTTTGGGGAGAAGGAGGAAAAGAAGAAGAAGAAGAAGAAGAAAAAGATTGGTAACAGATGTTAGCTCAGGTGCCAATCTTTAAAAACAAACAAACAAACAAGCAAAGAAAATCTAACGTTACAACTAAAGGAACTAGAAAAAGAAGAACAAACAAAGCCCATAGTTAGTAGAAGGAAGGAAATAATAAAGATCAGAGTGGAAAGAAGTGAAATAAAGACCAAAAATAGATAAAGGGAATTAACAGGTAAAAACTTCCAGTTATAAAGTGGATCACTTATGGGGACGTAATGTACAGCATAGGGAATATAGTCGATATTTTAATAACTTTGTATGGTGGCAGATGATAACTAGATTTATAATGGTGATCATTTTGTGACATATAGATATTGAATCACTATGATATACACTTGAACATAATAAGTTATTGTGTGTCAATTATACTTCAATAAACATTTAAAAATAAGTTAAATTAAATAAATTAAAAAGAGGCAGCAAAGTCCATGGCCATCACTATTGCCGAGTGTTAGAAATAATCTCCACTCCACCCCCAGGAGATGCTATATAAATCAACAGTTCTCAAACTTTGTGGTCTTAGGATACATTTACACTCTAAAACATTATTGAGGACAACAAAATGCTTTTGTTTATGTGGGATAGAGAGAAAATCTTCAAATTAGAGAGAGAAAAATGACATATCACATTTAGAGGAACAGCTATTAAAAATAAAGTGGACTTACCAGAAATTACGGAGGCCAGAGACAGAGGAATAAGTTGTTACGGTGCTGAAAGAAAAAGCCGAAAAACAGAATTCTATATTCCATGAAAGTGACCTTCAAGAGTATAAGTGAAATGGAAATATTTTAAAATAAAATAACATCAGTAGAATTTGTTGCTAGGAAATCTGCATTACAAGAAATGCAAAAGGAAATACTTCAATGCTCAAGAGCAATGATGAGAGTATAATTAATGGCATGTATCTGGGAAAATATGGAAGATGATTTTTTCTCTTAGTTTTTAAAAAATACATATGATTGTTTAAAGCAAAATTCTAACATTTTGCTTTTTATAAGTACATCATCTTTTGAGTTCATAATCACCAATCTGCTAAAGCTAGCATGTACTGGCTCATGAAAATTAACTGTTACATTTTCAAGAAATTTGTGAACTAGTTGAAGACACGTTGGTAGCCAGAAATTGGCCATAGCAGGAATATTTACACAACATAAATTTACAAAACGTAAAACACTGTAAACGGGGCTTTATTATTATTTCTTTTAGAGCCAGTTATCAAACATTAACGAGCATACCATTGTTTATAATTTGTGTAGATATAATACATTTGACAACTGTAACATAAAACATGGAAATATGGTCTTAATGAATCTATATGATTGCAAGGTCTCTATGTTATTCATGAACTGATATAGTGTTAACTCTAAGTATACAATAAAAAGTTAAGGTTGTATATTTTAACCCCTGCAATAACTTCTAAAAACATAATGCAAAGAGAAAGAGCTTGTCGGGGATTGGAATTGGCCACCCCAAGGATGTCTCTTTGGCATGAGGATTATTTTGGGCTGGTTACTTTTTTTTTTTTCCTTTTTTTCCAGAAGATCAGCCCAGAGCTAATATCTGCTGCCAATACTCCTCTTTTTGCTGAGGAAGGCTGGCCCCAATCTAACATCCATACCCATCTTTCTCCACTTTTTACGTGGGATGCCTGCCACAGCATGGCTTGACAAGCAGTGCCATGTCCGGACCTGGGATCCGAAACGGCAAACCCCAGGCTGCCAAAGTGGAATGTGTGCACTTTACCACTGTGCCACTGGGCTGGCCCCCAATTTTTTTTTTGAGGAAGATTAGCCCTGAGCTAACATCTGCTGCCAATGCTCTTTTTGCTGAGGAAGACTGGCCCTGAGCTAACATCCGTGCCCATCTTCCTCTGCTTTATATGCGGGACGCCTACCATACCATGGCTTGCCAAGAAGTGCCATTCTGCACCCAGGACCCGAACTGGCGAACCCCAGGCTGCCAAAGTGGAACATGTGAACTTAACCGCTGTGTCACTGGGGGGCCCTAAGGGCTGGTTACTTTTAAAAACTGCAGAAATGAGAGAAACTCTGAAAAGTAGAAGTTACCCTTTGTAAGAGATATTTACATTTGTAACGGAAATCTCCATCTGTAAAGATGTCTCCCTCTCTATACCAGGAAGAGAGGGATGACCTTATCTCTAGAAACTCTTATCAATACGGAAGGCAGGGACTTAAATCTGCACAATAACCTTACTCTTGTTTACTGTACTTTTCTGGTAGTCTCCCATAACTGACTGCCCCCATTCCTAACATCCTCCTTTGTAACTGAAGATGGTATTTAAGATGAGAGCCTCCGCCATTTTGGCAAGTTGCTCAGACTTCCTGAGTCTCTCCCATGTATACATATTATAAAACTTTGTTTAATTTTCTCTTGTCTCCTGTGAATTTTATTTGTAGTCTGATCAGAAGGACTTCGAGTGGGTAGAGGAAATGTCTTCTTCCCGTACAAGCTAAAAGATCAATAGATAAATTATAATAAAATTCTTTTAAAAAATTCAAATAATCCTCAGGAGGGCAGAAAAGGAGGGCAAGAAGAGCAAAAAAGGGAGGGGGAAAAACCCAAATAAAAAAGGGCACCACCCCCAGGAAAGACCACATGCTGGACCACAAAACTTGTCTCAGAAAGTTTACAATGCAGGGCTGGCCCGGTGGCGCAGCAGTTAAGTGTGCACATTCTGCTTCGGCGGGCCGGGGTTCACTGGTTTGGATCCTGGGTGCGGACATGGCACTGCTTGGCAAGCCATGCTGTGGTAGGTGTCCCACATATAAAGTGGAAGAAGATGGGGACGGATGTTAGCTCAGGGCCAGTCTTCCTCAGCAAAAAAAGGAGAATTAGCAGATGTTAGTTCAGGGCTGGTCTTCCTTACACACACAAAAAGTTTACAATCATTGAAATCATAGGGTACATTCTCCATGTATAAGCCACACCATAATGACATTAAATTAAAAATCAATAAATATCTAGGAAATCACAAATATCTGGAAATACAATCATCTCCTAAACAATTCATGGGTCAAAGAAGTAATCACAAAGAGAATTAGAAAATATTTCAAACTCTATGATAATGAAAGATAACTTTTCGAAACTTACCAGCTAAAGTAGAGCTTAGAGGAAAATTTATACTTTGAAGTGTTTGTATTAGAAAAGAAGAACAGGGGCCAGCCTGGTGGTGTAGTGGTGAAGTTCGCATGCTCTGCTTCAGGAGCCTGGGGTTCGCTGGTTCAGATCCTGGGTGTGGATCTACACACTGCTCATCAAGCCATTCTGTGGCGGCATCCCACATACAAAATAGAGCAAGATCGCCACAGATGTCAGCTCAGGGCCGATCTTCCTGACCAAAAAAAAAGAAGAAAAGAAAAGAAGAATAGGCCTAAATCAATGATAAGAAGCTGGAAAAAGAAGAGCAAACCCAAAGTAAGTAGAGGTTCATATTTAAAAAATATTCCTTCTCTTTTTTTTCCCAAGGCACATGGGAAACTCTTGAGGATGATGAGAACTTTCTGCATTTGATTGTGGTGGTTTCACTAGTGTGTACATTTGTCAAATCATTAAATTGTATGCTTTAAATGGATGCAGTTTATTTATTTTTTTCATTTTAAAGTTTTTTTTTTTAATTGACATAACATTGGTATATCACAGTATATAAATTTCAGGTGTACACCATTATAGTTCGATTTCTGTGAAGACTAGATGGTGTTCACCACCCAAAGACTAATTACCATCTGTCACATGTGCCCTTTCACCCCTTTTGCCCTCCCTCTTCCCCCCTTCCCCTCTGGTAACCGCCACTCCAATCTCTGTTTCTAAGTGTTTGTTTGTTGTTGTTGTTTTCATCTTCCACTTATGAGCGAGATCATATGGTGTTTGGCTTTCTCCTTTCCTGTCTGACTTATTTCACTTAGCATCATACCATCAAGGCCCATCTAACCGTTGTTGCAAATGGCATAGTTTAGTTTACTTAATCTATATTTCAGGGCGGTTGGTTCAAAAACAAAGGAGCCCTGAGGCAGAAGCAGGTCCTGAGAATGGAGGGAGTAGAGAAGCACAGAGAAGGGGGGCTGGTGCTGGTGGGTGGTAATGGAGATTGTATGAGGTCTTAGGGGCCTTAAGAATGACAAGATTTTCTTTTTCCTGCTTTCCCCCCCCAAATCCCCGCAATACATAGTTATATATTTTAGTTGTGGGTCTTTCTAGTTGTGGCATGTGGGATCCCGCCTCAACATGGCCTGATGAGTGGTGCCAGGTCCACGCCCAGGATCCAAACCAGGGAAACTCTGGGCCGCTGAAGTGGCATGCAAGAACTTAACCACTCAGTCAGGGGGCTGGCCCCATGTCTTTTTTTATTTTATTTTAAGGAAGATTAGCCCTGAGCTAATATCTGCTGCCCATCCTCCTCTTTTTGCTGAGGAAGACTGGCCCTGAACTAACATCTGTGCCATCTTCCTCTACTTTATATGTGGGATGCCTGCCACAGCATGGCTTGATAAGCCGTGTATAGGTCCGCAACCAGGATCCAAACTGGCTAACCCCGGGCTGCTGAAGCGGAACGTGTGACCCTAACCGGTGTGCCACTGGGACAGCCCCAAAAGATTTTCATGTACTGAGGTGTATGGGGTAAATTTGGGTTCAAAACTGATTCAGCTTGAACTAAAGAAGCCTGATTTATGGCCTATCTAACATGCATTGGACATCTGCTTTAACCATTACAATAAAGAATGCATACTTCCCCTCCTACAGCCTGTTGGTAAAGCCTGTATGAGTCCCTTTCCTGAGATTAGAGTCATGTTGACCTGCTGGTTTGCAGCTAAATACCTCTTTGAAACTTTGAAAATGTATCCTGGGTGTGTCTAACGTATGTTCTTTGTTCTAAAAAGATAGAAGTCTCTACTGAAAAACCATGCTTCTCTGGAACGCTTTCCAAGGCCTTCCAGGGTTATAATCCTCACTCTGGCTCAAGTAAAGCTCACGTTATTTCTCTCATCTATTAAATGCATATTGGTCATTTTGCTTCGACAATAAAGACTTTGGTTTTTATTCTGAAAGCAACCAGAATCCCTCGGCGGACTTCGAACGCCATGAAGTCACTTACATTACTGCGAGAATTGCATGAGATCGTGTATATAGGGTACTCAGTCCAGTGCTTGACTCAGTAAATATTTAATAGGTATTCCTTCTGTTTTCTTTTCTAAGGCAGTGGAGAACAACAGGACAGTGCAGGCCGCCCTGTGAATCATGAAACAATACCACCATCTAGTGGGGAAAATCCTGATTGTTTTATAAGCAAAGCCTTAAAAGTTTATTTAACAAAGGACTTGAAGTTAAAATTTAAACTACTGTATTTCCCATAGAATGAAATAAATCTTGCTGTAAATCAGAACGTTCTTTTTTTTAAAAGAATTTATTTATTTATCTATTTTTTTTTTTTAAAGATTTTATTTCTTTCCTTTTTCTCCCCAGAGCCCCCCGGTACATAGTTGAATAGTCTTCATTGTGGGTCCTTCTAATTGTGGCATGTGGGACGCTGCCTCAGCATGGTTTGATGAGCAGTGCCATGTCCGCGCCCAGGATTCGAACCAACGAAACACTGGGCTGCCTGCAGTGGAGCGTGCGAACTTAACCACTCGGCCACGGGGCCAGCCCCAGAACTTTCTTATGCGAAGGAATTTAAAGCAAAGACAAGGTAATACAGTTTCCAAGACACTACTTTGTTCCATTTCTCCTACTGCAGCGTACAGTTCTTTCCCTGAAGAGGTATTTCTTTCAAGGCTTTCATCTCACATGTGGATGAGGCTTCTTTTTTAGCCCAGTTTTTAGTTGTAAGTCACACTCTCCCTGGGCGACTTCCGTTCATACACACCCTCATAATTATCACCTGTGCACTTCAAGTTATTTGTCTGTACATTGGGTTTTGTAATACTGAGGAAAAATATTTTTAAAAAAATTTTTTTTTAAGATTTTGTTTTTTCCTTTTTACTCCCCAAAGCCCCCCAGTACATAGTTGTATATTCTTCGTTGTGGGTCCTTCTAGTTGTGGCATGTGGGATGCCGCCTCAGCGTGGTTTGATGAGCAGTGCCATGTCCACGCCCAGGATTCGAACCAATGAAACACTGGGCTGCCTGCAGTGGAGCGTGCGAACTTAACCACTTGGCTACCTACCGGGCCAGCCCCTGAGGAAAAATATTTTTAATGTATTTACTTACACATATTTAATGCATGAATATGCTCACAGTGTTAAAATTGATACAGTAGTGGCCAGCCTGGTGTCAGAGTGGTTAAGTTCACATATTCCCCTTTGGTGGCCTGGGGGTTCACTGGTTTGGATCCTGGGTGCAGACCTATGCACCACTTGTCAAGCCATGCTGTGGCAGGCATCCCACATATAAAGTAGAGGAAGATGGGCACGGATGTTAGCTCAGGGCGAGACTTCCTCAGCAAAAAGAAGAGGATTAGTGGCAGATATTAGCTCAGGGCTAATCATCCTCAAAAAAAAAAAAATTTATACAGTAAAGATAAATCAGAAATCCCCTTTGATGTCCCCTTCCACTCCCCTCCTTAGAGGTAAACCTTACAAGTCATTCATTTATTCATTCATTCAACCGTTCAGAAATATATAAGAAGATCCTTTATGTGTTGGGCACTCTGCTTAATAATGACCCAAATAAAAACTTAGTGAAGTTTATACTTTTACACTCAGAGACAAAAAAAAAAGACATTAAGTAATCACACAAATAAATGTACAACTGCAACTTACCTAAAATCTAGGAATGAGGGGCTGGCCCCGTGGCTGAGTGATTAAGTTCATGCGCTCTGCTTGGGAGGCTCAGGGTTTCGCCGGTTCAAATCCTGGGTGCAGACATGGCACTGCTCATCAGGCCACGCTGAGGTGGCGTCCCACATGCCACAGTTAGAAGTACCCACAACTAAAAGTATGCAACTATGTACCGGGGGGCTTTGGGAGAAAAAGGAAAAATAAAATCTTTAAAAAAAACAAATACATAAAATAAAATCTAGGAATGAGAGGTACCTGTTGCCATAAGAGCATACCTTATCCCTGATCAGGGAGGTCAGAGAAAGATTTCTGAGAAGTGACTATGGACCTAGAGTCAAATGGTCCATACAGTCACCATGAGCCACATGTGGCTATTTAAATCTAAATTAACTAAAATTAAGTAAAATTTACAATTCATTTCCTCATTCTCACTATCCATGTTTCAAGCACACAAAAGCCACACGTGGCTGGCAGCTCCCAAATTGGACTGTGTAAATAGAGAACATTTCAACATGTCAGGAAGTTCTATCAGACATTGCTCAGTGAGAGAATGAATATGTGTTCACCAGGCAGAGAAGGAAGGGAAGAACAAGCCAGCAAAAAGAGCCCCGAATGGCAGGAGGCATCACGGTGAGAGTAAAGACCTCACAGAGGGCCAGCGTGCCCTATGTTACAAGGTGCATCGAAGAGAACTGGAGAAAGCAGTAGAAGATGAAGCAGGAGAGGATATATGTCTTCCAAATTGCTAGAGGAAAAAAATCAAACAAAAGAAATCAATTCATGGGGCTGGCCCCGTGGCTGAGTGGTTAAGTTCACGCGCTCTGCTGCAGGTGGCCCAGTGTTTCGTTGGTTTGAATCCTGGGCGCGGACATGGCACCACTCGTCAAGCCACGCTGAGGTGGCATCCCACATGCCACAACTAGAAGGACCCACAACGAAGAATATACAACTATGTACCTGGGGGCTTTGGGGAGAAAAAGGAAAAAAATAAAATCTTAAAAAAAAAAGAAATCAATTCAATGAAAGATAGTGTAATAAAATAAGAAGCAATGAAAACAACAAAAGTGCTGAGTAAATAGAGGGCAAAAAGAGATGGCAGAGATGAGATCAACTATATCAGATCTAAATTTGCACACTGTGTACAGGAGGCTGTGTCAATCTGCTGGAGGAAAGATGCTACATTCAGCACAGCAGCTGCAGGGGCCAGAGAGGTGAATTAAATGGGTTTCTGAGAGGAACCACTACCCTGAAGTCTCTGAGGGTGGCATTAGTTTCTGCCCTTACCCCAGGTGTGTGATACTGATTTTAATTTCCATGTGGAGACAGTTTTAGGGCTTCTACTTTGCCTTTTCTACCACAATAATTCTTACTTATGTGCCGGGGTCCAGCCCCAGCCGAACAGGGTCTCCTGAGGGATGGACGGCTTCTGCGAAGGAGGAGGCAGTGAGACAAGGAGTTTGGTGTCCAAGTCTCACTTTATTTTGTGTATGTAAGATTTATATAGGGCTCAGGGTATGTAAGGATGATTTCATGAAACAGTCCCAGTACATATTTTTGGCTCGCGGAAGCGGGTTTTTGTAAGGTAAACAATAGTCCTAAGAGCAATTGATTGTAAGGTAGACAATAGTCCTAAGAGCAATTGATTGTGTGTAGACCTGGGGGAAGTCAAGCTTCTGCCTAAGAGTAATTGATTGTGTGCAGGCCTGAGGGGAGCCAAGTTTCTGCAATTCTTTACTTCAAGGAGGCCACCCCCTGCGGCCTCCTGACTCAGTGGGCTGTGGCAACCACCGTCCTCCCACAGAGATCTGTGGGGGCTACAGATTTCTTTGTTCCCTCTCCACTCCCATCGCTTTACCCGACCAAAGGACGGGTCAGAATGTTCGTTCCCTAGAAGATGTTTTTCCCCAGAACTTTCCCTAGAATATTGCATTGTTTCATTCTCATTCCCAGGGCCGGGCTGACTTCTCCTGAAATAACCCCAGGTGCAGAACAGAGTAAGCAGAAGCAGGAAAATCAGAAGTACCAGGGAGATTTGTTGCAGGGGCAGCCTGGTAGATTCCCTTGAGGGTCGCCGTGCGTCCCCTCATCTCTCTCCCGGACCGTGTCACAAGGCAGAGGCTTAACTTGTAGGCTGACGGCTCCCGGCACTTATGAGTGAAGGAACTAATGTGAGGAGTTGCCAGCTTCTAAATATATCATTCCAAGTGAGAATGACATTTAAGAACCAGGAAAATAATCTTTGACCTCTGGTTGACTGTTATCTATGGATTCTCTCTCCTCTCTCTGAAGGTATTAATTATATTTATCATAGTCTTGGGATTTTTGCTCTATCACTTTTCCTTTCATGTTAACTTTTCTACTTGATGATTTTTATTTATTTGTTGATTTATTTGCTGAGGAAGATTCACGCTGAGCTAACATCTGTGCCAATCTTCCTCTGTTTTGTATGTGGGTCACCACCACAGCATGGCCCCTGATGAGTGGTATATGACTGAACCCAGGCTGCTGAAGTGGAGCATGCCAAACTTGACCACTAGGCCATGGGGCTGGCCCCTCTACTTGACGATTTTTGATATCTTTCTTTTATGTCATTGGTTATGCACAAATAATGATTCTTGGTGGTCTTTCTTCAGCTTTGTATTTGAGAATCCCTGTTCACCAGATGTTCTGTTTTCCGTGATCTACCCACAGAGATTGTGGTGAAGGAGTAAGACCATACTTGAGTAGAGAGTTCAGCTGGTAGCTTGTCTTCTGGGATTTGTTGCTCCCCACTGCTCCTCAAATTTGTTAGCCACTGGGGCATTTCTCTGCCTTTCCATGACCATTTCTCACATTGCTTTAGCCCATCGACAAAGCTAGTGCTAGCTTATTATGGGTGGACACCAGGGAAATACCAACTTCGCTAATTGATCACCCGGATAAACACGACAGAGCCACTTCCCACTTCTTGTATCTAGGCTTGGTGCTCTCCCAAAGCTTTATAGTTTACCCAGATTCATCAATTGTGAACATTTTGCCCCCTTTTTCTATTAATCTATTTATTCTATTTTCTATTTCATATTTATCTAATATGTCTTCTTTCTTTGAACCTTTTGAGAAAAGATGTGGAAATTATGCCCTAAATATTTCCAAGTGTATTTCCTAAGAATAAGGACATTCTCTTATGTAAATACCACAGTACAATTATCGGAATCAGGAAATTTAACACTGATAAAAAATACTCATCCAATCCATAGTCCATATTCAGATTTCATTAATTGTCTTAATAATATATTTTATAGTAGTAATTATTCCTAGTCCAGGATCCAATTTAGGATCATACACTGCATTTAATGATCATGTCTCTTTACTTTCCTTTGATCAGAAGGAGTTCCTTAGTTTTCTTTTTTTTTGGGGGGGGGGCAGGTTAGCCCTGAGCTAACATCTGCTGCCAATCCTCCTCTTTTTTGCTGAGGAAGACTGGCCCTGAGCTAACATCTGTGCCCGTCTTCCTCTACTTTATATGTGGGATGCCTAACCACAGCATGGCTTGCCAAGTGGTGCCATGTCTGCATCCGGGATCCGAACCAGCAAACCCCGGGCCGCCAAAGCAGAAAATGTGCTTAACCACAGTACCACCAGGCCGGCCCCATTCCTTAGTTTTCTTGTCCTTCATGGTCTTGTTATTTTTTAAGAGTTTATACCAGTTATTTTATAAAATGTCTTTCAATTTGGGCTCCCTGATATTTTCCTTACATTCAGATTCATGTTATACACTTTTGACAGCATTGATTCAGTACGTAACATCAGGAGGCACATGATACTTGTCCCAATATAGGTGATGTTACTCTTGATCACTTGATGTGATATGGTCTGTTGGTTTGCAAATTGGTCCCCATACACCGAGGGCAAGGAGAGACAGAAGAAAGGGGCATACCACTCTAGGTTGGTAGGTGGCAGGTTTAATAGGAAAGGGAACTTACATACAACGCTTGCTTTAGGTGGCTGCAAGACAAGTAGACTTTCATACTCGCCTGCCAGAATCTTGAAAGTTAATATAGAGGCCTTAACTGGGTTCAGTCATGTATTCAGTCCAGATGGTCTCAATAACACTTTACTGTCTCAAGGCTACATCCTTGGAACAGCTCCCACTGTGGGAACGGTGGGCAGAATGTACATTCCAAGGACATGGGAGGGGGTGAGGGGCCTCTGATTGCCTGGGTCCAGCTAGAGGGTCAACCTGTGGTCATGTCCTCTCGATGACCTTCTCCAACATGCTGCAAGTTTATCATTGTGAAGTTACTATTTTTTCCCTTTGTAATTAATAAGTAATTTTTAGGTAGACACTTTGACTCTATGTAAATATCCCATTCCTCATCAAAGTGTCACCCATTAGTCTTAGCAAATAATCTTTTAAAAATCTAAATCTGATTGTATCACTCCCCTGCTTCAAATAATCCAATGATTTCCTAGTATACTTTCACAACTTTTAGGGAACTAAGACCCTCTCAGTTGCCTAGGTCATAATTCTCGTATTCTTTCTCAACTCTTCTTTCTCACTCTCCACGTTGTCAACAAGGTCCATCTGTTCTACTTTCTGAATATTTCTTATTTCTCGCTGCTCCTCTTTGTCCTGGTGCCCTAGAATCAGTTCAAGGCCTTGCCAATTAGTTCTGGCCTTGTCTATTTAAATATCGTTCTATCTGCTCCGACTGGTTTAAGCCTCATTTTTTTTCTGAACTATACTTCGAACTGCAACCTGAAAGATCTTTCTAAAACCGAATATTTGACATTGAAACGTTCATGTTTATTTAACAAAGCCCAGAAATGTTTCAGAAATACAGAACAGAAAACCTGGGGGTGTGAGGAGGGGATATCAAGGAAATCATGTAAGAAAATTTCTCAGAAATGAAGGATATGAGTTTCCAGATTGAGAGAGCCTGGCACAGGTCTGGAGAGAACCGTGAAGCCATTGCTCCAGCTCACCGTTGCTATGTAGAAATATGACTTTCATGTTGCTAGATATCCTGATTTCTTTAAAACGAAGATAAATCAAAAGGTTAGTGGAAACTCTCCTAATTTTTAAATGATGGATGAAATTGAAAAAAGAAATAGATCCACACAAACATGAGAAGTACAGGGGCACCCGTAGGTTCGACTGTAGCGTGTGCGAAGAACACTTGGGAGTGTGGAGTCTGATAAAAGGACCGACACAGCGTGAAAACCCGGCAGGATGATTTTAGAGCTGTAGGCCAGGCTGGAATCAGACTTTTGCCACCTCCTGGCTGTGCGACCATGGGATGGAGCTTGCGTCCTCATTTGCAAAAGGAGATGAACAGGGGCCCACCTTACAGTGCTGTAGTGAAGGGTTCACGTATGCAAAGTGCTTATCACTGAGCCCACCACTGGCAGAAGACGAGACTCTTGACTGCGAGGAAATGGGGGCATTGTCTGGAAACGTGGAGGGGGTAGGTAGGCGGAGCGAGCAGCGGAAGGGGTGGGTGAGGGTTCCGAGTGGCGCCCCACTAGGCCGCAGCTCTGCTCCGGGGAAGAGACGGCCCCGGGGAAGCCAGATTTCTTTCCAGGAGCCGCAGCTCAGCCTAGGGTGACCAGACCACTGCGGGGCTCGAACCCCGCGAAGCTTTTGAACTTTCCCCCGGACGCGCCCGCGGCGCGCTCCGCCCCGGAAACCCGCCTCCTGCCAGCTTGGCGCGCTTTTGAAACAGCCTCTATTCTATTTCGTGTACGTTTCACAGGGTCCCGGCAGCTCCGGGAGCTTGGGTCGCGCGCACTAAACCTACGGCCTTCAACTCCTTGCAGCGATGAAGAGGACCCGAGAGGAGGTGGACGCGACGCTGCAGATCGCCAAGCTGAACGCGGCCGAGCTGCTGCCTGCGGTGCACTGCCTGGGCTTCGGCCCCCGGGCCAGCGGCGCCGGCGGCGGTGACTTCTGCCTGCTGGAGCTGGAGCCCGCGCTGTGCCAGCAGCTGGAGGCAGGACACAGGTGCGCCGGGGCCCAGGTCGGCTGCGCCTCCAGCCTGGTGCCAGCTATCTTCTGATTTGCCCCGCGGAGAAACGCAGTATCAGGAAACTGGGCCAGAGAGGTGCAGTGATTTGACGGGGAGGGGGGTCACAGCTGGCTGGTGGCCTGATCCCAGCACGCTGCCTTTTCCTGAGAATTCCACATCACTGCTAGGCCTTCCGGTTAGCTGGACTGAGGTGATAAATAGCACTGGTCCAGCTGATCTTGGAGGCCTGTGTTAGCGGAAACAAGTCAAGATATATAACCTCAGTGAAGTTTTGAAGATGCCAGGGACTGCACAGGTCACTTTGCCATTCTACCTTACAATCCAATGGTAATATCTAATGTTTACAGAGTTCTTCTTGCCTTCTACATCTATTTATTTTACTCAGAAAATAGGTAGTACTGTAAGGGAATAAGTTTAAAGCCGTTTTACAGACATGGTCATTGTGGGAGACCCTCAAAAATCAGACTTGCTTGGGGTCTCTCAGTGGGGATCTGAAGCTGTTTCTAACTCTAGGTCAGCCTCACATTTGCTGCAAGACCACGAGTTAGAAAACATAGTCAAAGGAGAAGTCTAGAGAATCATTCTCTCTCTGAACCTCGTGCAGTCCCAACGCCTGGCAATTAGGAGTTAGGCGCTTTGGTTTGATTGTCTTCTGTCCTGTTGTTCCTCCAACATCTGTGTTTTATTAGGTAGTTTGTTCTCTTGTAGCTTCCTTTAATTGAACCCTTTAGGCTGTCTTTCAGTCCTCATATTTTACTCATCAACAGTATTACAGTTAACTGGCCAGTTTTCAGATGCTCGCCACAGAGTATCTTTAAGGGAGCTGACACACAGCGGTTTTCATCCTAGCTGAGCTGGCAGAGGTTTGAGAAAGGACTTCAGGTGTGGAGACCTTCTTTTTGTCTAGCGATAGTTAATTTAGCCGGCAAAAACCAGAAGGACCTGGAAACGTGTTTTTTTTTCTTTTTTTTTAAGATTTTATTTTTTTCCTTTTTCTCCCAAAGCCCCCAGGTACATAGTTGTGTTTTTTTTTTTTAGTTGTGGGTCCGTCTAGTTGTGGCATGTGGGATGCCACCTCAGCATGGCCTGATGAGTGGTCCCATGTCCTCGCCCAGGATTTGAATTGGCGAAACCCCGGGCCTCCGAAGCAGAGCGCACGAACTTAACCACTCGGCCACGGGGCGGCCGTGTGTTTTAAACTGTGGAAAAGTGTGTTTTAAGATTTTTTTGCAGGGGGAGGGGTAGTTGTTCTAAACCAAGTATTTCAAAGCAGGGATAGTGCAATTTAGAAATAATTGTTAAAAAGTAGGTACTTGGGACTATTAATTGTTGTTAGCACCAGGAAAGTAAAAAACCTCTTTTATTCTTTTCAGTTAAATGAAGTCTTAGTTTTTAAAAAATGTTTGCACAGCCTTCTATTTCAGGTTTTTTATTATTTATTTAAAAGAAGTGAATTGTGTACAGGAGAATTAAAGGCTTTATAGGCCAGGAAAACCACTAGGACCAACTCCTTTGTTGTCATCTCCATCATCTTTGTCTTTAGTCTTCTTCCTCCTCATCCTCCTCACTTTCATCCTTCTTGATTTTTTTCACCTGTGATAAACTGCCTTTGTCAGAGTCTTCGCTTAGTCTAGGTTGTAAACATGTCTTTTTTCATTCAGCATTGCAGCCTTTTTACAAGGTCCCACTTTCTTTGCAACATAGCTGATGGTTAGGCCAGGATGTGCTCCTTTGATATTGGGGGTACTCAGAATGAACCAAGAAAAACCACTCTTGGGTGGGTACCAGGGCCAGTAGCTTGGTCATCTTCTGGGAGCTTGTTAGAAATGCAGGATTCTAGGTCCCATCCCAGACCTGCTGAATCTTGATCTGCTTTTTCTTTTCCTTCTTCTCCCCAAAGCTCCCCAGTACATAGTTGTATATTCTAGTTGCAGGTCCTTCTGGTTGTGCTATGTGGGACACCGCCTCAGCATGTCCTGATGAGTGGCACTATGATCCCATCCATGCTATGATCGATCTGTGCCCAGGATCCAAACCAGCGAAACCCTGGGCCACTGAAGCGGAGCTTGTGAACTTAACCACTTGGCCTCAGGGCTGGCCCCTCGTTCTGCTTTTTAACAAGATTCCTTAAGGTGCTATGCCTAAATTTGATAAGTACTATTTTAGTATGGTTTAGAAAATTGTGACATCTTGACAGAAGCTTCTGGCTGCTTTGTCTTTTGCTGTTCCCGGCAGTTTGCATGAAGATGCCATGTGGTGACCTTTGGCCTGTTGGCCTCTTTGGATCTTTCTTGCTCATGTTGAGTTATTTTTCCTTAGTGAGGCCACCTGGTGCCCCTCTGGCTCTCAACTGGTCCAGTCCTTGCTCTGTGGAGCCCATCATTGTGCCAGGGCTGTGACAGCAGGGGCCAGACACAGTCTCAAGACTTAATTTTAAACTGTGCAAGCCTAGAGGATTTTGGAACGGTTTATAATGAAGATATACATCGTTGGTGTCTCAGTAAACCATGTATTTTCTTCCCTCATTTTCCTGCAGTCTTGTGATTCGTGGTGATAAAGATGAGCAGGCTGTGCTGTGCAGTCAAGACAAAACATATGACCTGAAAATAGCAGACACTTCCAATATGTTGCTTTTTATCCCTGGTTGTAAAACTCCAGACCAGCTGAAGATGGAAGAAACACACTCTGACATTATTCACACTGAGGTACGGTTTTCTGTCTCCTGATTTATATGAGAATGACAACATGTGCTAATCTTGCCTTTAATTAAAAACTTTAGGTATGAAATGTGTTATCACAGGGAATCTGAGAAGTTCTCGAATGAAATTTGAAATTTCTCAGCATTATTTATTTTTTTTGGTTTGGAGGCTTGTGAAGTTGTCTTTATTTTCCCTATTTTAAGTCCCAGACAACTTGATCATTTTCTGCAACATAGAAATTTGTGATTAGGTGATTCGTTCTAAAAATTTTGTTTATTTTTAGTAAGTTTTGCTGTGGATATGTTTTGCAAGGAGACTCCCTCAAACTGTGGCTAGTGCATTATGTGATGTTTATTGAGGCAGAGAAATGAGGAAATTTGAGTTTTTGAGGGAAATATATTTCTCAGCTTTGCAGTTGGTTTCATTCATTACTATCTATAGCTATGTATAGCAAATTCTTAATTATATTGGAGACTACTGATGACAAATACCAAACAAAACTCTCCATCCTGGCTAGATTGTTACATGTACAACAATCAAAGCACAGCCATTAATTCTGTAGAATGACTTTAGGCCAACTACTTCCTTAATGATAGAACTTAAATAGAAATAAGGGAAAATACTGGGAAATTTCCGTGATTCATATGATGTTGCTAGAACAGAAGAACTTCCAGTAGATATTGTATTTTGGCTTTTGTAGGGTTATGTCTTTCATTGTAATTAATTAGAAATATTGGCAGTTGATCTTTTAGTAAAAGATATTATTTTTTCGTCACCTAGCTGTTTTTATGAGAGTAAAACAACATCTGTGAGTACCTGTGAGCTCTCGTGATGGGAATTCTGTGTACTGAGACTGAATAAAACTTAATAAAGATCTACTAAACAAAGTTTTAATCTGTGATTGCACGTCACATGCCTAAAAGGGCTAGGTAAGGAATGCACATGAGCAAAGCAGGCTGGCATTGAAAAATGGTGGTGGATGCCCAGTCTCAGGAGTAATAGGGAATGGTGGGGTCTATGGCAAATTGGAGAGCACAGGCTCCAAGTAGGTGGGTGGCCACTACTTGGCCTTGTGGGAGAGCAGGCCTCGCATTGCTAGATCTTCTGATTTCTTTTTTCCAAGTAAAGCCTGAAATTTAGATTTTGGTGGCACAATCTTCTAATTTTTCAATGTTGGCACATAGTTTAAACTCTGTACTAAACCCCACTTTCTTCCAACACAAAAGCTTACCCCAATATCTGTGTGTTGGATATAGCCAGCAGGCTGCCAATTTGTGAATTATGGAAGTCACTCTTTCTAGTTTGGTCCTTAAGCTCCTCATTTGAAGATCTTAGATTCAGAAGCATCTCCATCAGGCTCTGGGCCTTGTCTTGTCAATCAGGACTTATGCTAGTTTGAGTTTAGAAGCATCCCCTGCCATTTTAGAGTTGGAAGGCACCTCAGGGATAATCCAGTTCAGCGTTTTTTTCCTTCTTTCATGTGAAACACTTATTGGACAGCTCTAAGAGCTAGACACTGGACAAGTCCTGAAGATACAGAGAGGGATAACAGATATTTAGCCATCATTTAGCCACTATCAACCGGATGTCTTTGAGGGGTAGGCCTCTCCCTGTTTCACATGTCCAATAAGGAATTAGCTGCAGTTCTAAATAGTTGAAAGTTCTTGCACTGAATAGAAGTCTCTCTTCCTTAACTTCTGCTTAGTTTTGACATCATGAGTAACACAGCACAAGGCTACCCCCTCTTTAATATCCCTTCATTATTTGAAGACTGTGATAATGTCTCTTATTTATTTTCTGTTATTTTGGCCTAAAAATACTCATTTTCTCTTGTTTCCACCTGACTTGCAGAAGTGTCACTATCCTGGTCATTCTTTTTTGGGAATACTCTAGTTTCCAGAATGTACTTGAGATATGGAGCTTAGTTATCAGTTCTCACTATATTGACAGTGTCTTCTCGGGGTTTCAAAAGATGTTTCCTGAAGATGCTCATCCATCTGCTTGACATGGCTGGATGGGTGCCTTCTCAACAGAAAGCAGAAGACCTTGGCTCCCTTTTCTTGCTTCTTGTTGAGGGCAGATGGGTTGGTTGAAATTTTGTATGAAATTTTCTTTGAGAATGGCCCCTAAGAGGTTATGATATATTTGTAACTTCTAGATCTTTGGTTTTTCTAATAATTATTGGGAATTAAGAAGATGTAGACCCAAATTAAAGAAGCTAAAGAAACTTTTGATGGAAAATACCTATGAAGGACCTGACACTCAAAAAGAAAAGGACTCAACTCACTCAAAAGTAAGACTATTATTTTCATTGTTTTATTTGGAATTTTAAGAATAGAACTATAATTAGAGGCACTTAATGGTGACATTTTTCCTTTTAAAACTTTATATTGTGAAAATTTCAAACATATACCCAAACAGAAAGATCCCTATATAGTCATCACTCAGTTGAACATTTATTAATATTCTGTTATTCTCATTTTTCTCTATCCCCTTGCTTCCTCCTACCTTTTTTTTTTCTTTTTCTGGAGTATTTTAAAGCAAATCCTAGCTATCCTGGTGATGATTGTACAGCTGAAAGCGTCTCATGTTCCTGACTATGAAATAATAGTTTTTTAGAGGTTAAATTACTGTTTTTTTTTTAATGATTGGCACCTGAGCTAACATCTGTTACCAATCTTCTTCTTCTTTTTTCTTTTCCTTCTTCTTCTCCCCCAAACCCCCCAGGACATAGTTGTATATTCTAGTTGTGAATGCCTCTGGTTGTGCTATGTGGGACACCACCTCAGCATGGCCTGATGAGCGGTGCCATGTCCGTGCCAGGATCGAAACCAACGAAACCCTGGGCCACTTAAGTGGAGTACGTGAACTTAACCACTTGGCCACGGGGCCGGCCCGTTGAATTGCTTTTTATTTAGTTAAAAATTATAATTAAGGGCTCTTGAGAAAAGGTGTTATGGAAATGAAAAGTATTCTTACTCTAATATCAGAATTGACTAATTCCTGAAGTATGGAAAAATATTTATAAACGAAGTAAAAAACTTTTTGAAGTTTTTAATGTAACTCAAAATGATAGCACTCAACTGGTATTCTGAAGACCATATTTGTATTAGAGGTTCTCTTTTTCTTCATTGACTGACTGATTTCCTTGTTTTTTTTTGTAACAGCTTTTTGGAGATATAATTCACATACCAAACAATTCACTCATTTTAAAATGTATAATCCAACGCTTTTTAGTACATTCACAGAGTTGTGTAATCATTACCATGATGAAGTTTAGAACATTTTCATCACCCCCAAAAGAAACTCTGTACCCTTTAACTGTTAGCTTTCCCACCTCACCCCTAGGCAACCAGTAATCCACTTTCTGTGTCTATTGATTTGTCTCTTCTGGACATTTCATGTGAATAGAATTATGTATATGTGGCCTTTTCTGACTGGCTTCTTTCACTTAGCATGATGTTTTCAAGGTTCATTCATGTGGTAGCATATATCAGTTTATTCCTTTTTATTGCTGAATAATACCCCATTTTATGGACATACCACATTTTATTCATCCATTCATCAGTTGATGGACGTGTGGGTAATTTCTGCTTTTTGCTTATTATGACTGACAGTGCTGTGAACATTCATGTACAAGTTTCTAGTACACCTATGTTTTCATTTCTCTTGTGTATGGAATTGATGGGTCATGGGGTGACTCTACATAACCTTCTGAGGGACTGCCAGACTGTTTTCCAAGGTGATGACGCCGTTTTACATTCCCATTGTATAAGGGTTCTAATTTCTATACATCCTTGACAACACTTGTTTATTATCTTTTTTATATCCATCCTAGTTGGTTTGAAGTGGTCGCACTGTGGTTTTGATGTGCATTTCCCTAATGACTAATGATGTTGAGCATCTTTTCTTGTGCTTGTTGACTATTTATCTATCTTTGGAGAATGTCTATTCAAGAACTTTGCCCAATTTTTAATTGGGTTATTTGTCTTTTTATTACTGAGTTGTAAGGGAGTTCATTATACAGTCTGAATACAAGTCCCTTCTCAGATATATAATATGCAAAAATTTTTCTCCCATTCTATGGATTGTCTTTTCACTTGCTTGATTTTTTTTTTTTTTGAGGAAGATTAACCCTGAGCTAATATCCACCTCCAATCCTCCTTTCTTTTTTTTGAGGAAGACTGGCCCTGAGCTAACATCTGTGCCCATCTTCCTCTACTTTATATGTGGGACACCTGCCACCATGTGGCTTGATAAGCCATGTGTAGGTCCGCACCTGGGATCCAAACCAGTGAACTCCAGGCCGCCGAAGTGCAGCGTGTGAACTTAACTGCTGTGCCACCAGGCTGGCCCATCACTTTCTTGATTTTTAAAAATTTTAAAAAAATTGTTATTTTTCCTTCTTCTCCCCAAAGCCCCCCAGTAGTAGTTGTATATTTTTAGTTGTGGGTCCTTCTAGTTGTGGCATGTGGGATACTGCCTCAGCATGGCTTGATGAGCGGTGCTAGGTCTGCCCCCAGGGTCCGAACCAGCGAAACCCTGGGCTGCCGAAGCGGAGCACATGAACTTAACCACTCGGCCCGGGGCTGGCCCCCTTGATTTTCTTTTAATTGTGTAAATGTACATAACATAAAGTTTACCATTTTAACCATTTTTATGTGTATAGTTCTATGGCATTAAGTACATTCACATTGTTCTGCAACCATCACCACCATCCATCTACAGAAGTTTATCATCTTTCCAAGCTGAAACTCTGTACCCATTAGATACTAATTCTTCAATCTCCTTTGCCTTCCAGCCTCTGGCAACCACTATTCTACTTTCTGTCTCTGTGAATTTGACTACTTTAAATATCCCATGTAAGAGGAATCATACAATATTTGTCCTTTTTTGTTGATGATGTTTTGAAGTACAAAAGTTTTTCATTTTGAAAAAGTCCAATTTATCATTTTTTCTTTTGTGTTTTTGGTATCATTTCTAAGAAACCATTGCCAAATCTGACATCACAAAGATTTACCCATATGTTTTATTTTCTTCTAAGATATTCACTGATTTTGTGTAGTAATCATTACACATTAACAAAAGAAACTGAGCTAGTATATAAATATTGCCTTAATCTGTTCTATGTATTTATTCCCCAAAATTCAATAAGTCCAGAGGCTGGCCCCATGGCCAAGTGGTTAAAGTTCTGCACGCTCTGCTTCCAAGGCCTGGGTTCACAGGTTCGGATCCCAGGTCTGGACCTACTCCGCTCATCAGCCGTGCTGTGAAGGCATCCCATATACAAAGTAAAGGGAGATTGGCACAGATGTTAGCTCAGGGCTAATCTTTCTGAAGCAAAAAAAAAAAAGGAGGAGGATTGGCAACGGATGTTAGTTCAGGGTGAATCTTCCTCACAGACACCCAAAAAAATTCAGTAAGTCTAAAAAATATTCTTCAAAGCCCTTAAAATGTTTTCTTTTTCTTGTTTCAGTATACAACCGAAGATTTGCTTAATCAAATTCAGGCAAGTGAGGAAGAAATAATGGCCCGATTACAAGTTCTAAATGCCTGTGAGATTGGAGGTAGCATTATTTACTATTATTATTAATAATGATGGAATTGGGTGTAATATGAGAGAGGGAAGTTTTTGGACATCTTCACCCTTTGCATATTGTATATTTAATCTTCTTTTGGGCTCAAAGATGATAATGTTTGTACTTTGGGGTGTGGGATAGAGATTACATGTGATCATCTTTGCTGAGGAGGTCAGTCTGCACCCAGTGACTTTAACCACTCCTTACAGGTCTTTTTCTTTGGATTAAGTGGTAATAGAAGAACCATGTTAGATCTAGAAAGGTCTTAGATATCAAGTAGCCTAATCTCAATGTTGTTTTTAATAGATGAGGAAGGGAAACTGACTTGTCCAGGGCTATGTGTTGAGTTAGTGGTAGGATAAGGCATAGAACCGAGGTACTTGAACTCCTGATTCAGAATTAATTTAATAACCTCATTGTATTTCCAAATTGCTTGGAAGATGGGACTGTGTTTCTTCTTGTGATAACTCAACATATTCTTGAACATGTGTTAAGTAGTTTATATAATAAATCTGTGTAAAAGATATAGTAGTGTGTGTTGGTCTCAGGGGTTGACGGAGAAGCCCAGTAGTATCTTCTTCAGCGTTTTGACTAACTTCTGGAACTGGAGCTTTTTTTTCAGCATCTAGGCCTGCAGTACTACTTGAGTAGATGTTTTCGTGCATTTTTCAGCCCTCTTAAGCTTGCCCAGAGAAGCAGCTTAATTCTTCAACCGTGTGATAGGAAGAAGGAAATTGGCATGGGTTGGTAGATGTACTGTTCAACTGCTCACAATCTTCCAAGCAAGATTAGCTTTTGTGAGACCTTAACTCTCAAATGTGGCAAATTCTGCAGAGTAAAGCAACTGTACATGACTTTAGAACTAACTAGAAGCACTTAGTTCTTTCTTGTTCCTTGAGACACATTTGGTCCTAAGCATAGGAAATAAAGTTTTTTTTTAAAGATTTTATTTTTCCTATTTCTCTCCAAAGCCCCCTGGTACACAGTTGTGTATTTTTAGTTGTGGGTCCTTGTAGTTGTAGCATGTGGGATGCCGCCTCAGCATGGCTTGATGAGTGGTGCCATGTCCACGCCCAGGATCCGAAACAGTGAAACCCTGGGCTGCCAAAGGGGAGAGCGTGAACTTAACCACTTGGCCATGGGGCCGGCTTGGAAATAAAGTTTTTAATTATGGATGCCTGTTGCTAATAAGTATGGTATATGGGTACTATGAATGTTAAGGTTAAAAAAGAAACCAATGGATTTTATTCATTTATTCTACATTATTCACTTATTGTGTGGGGATGGATAAAATTTTGATGTGTAGGCGGGTGGTGCATAGATTATTCCTAGCTTTCTTTCTTAGCTTTAAATCACATGTTCCATTATTTACTGTTGCCTTTATTATTTCAGAATAAGGATAGCAACATTCTGCCTTGGAAATGGTGGATGTGTACTTGATTTGTTTCTCCAGGGGTGGTGGTAGTGCCTTCCATTATAAGATGGCATTTCAGAATCTTTCATGGGAACAGGGAAAGGTATTTTGATGCCCGGCCTATATTTTGCCACTGGTCCACATAGTACTTCTGAGTCTACTGTCTCTTGAATGATCTAGACTTGTTTATGAGCATGGGAACGCCTTTGCAAGATAGCTTGAGCTGAGAGCTATAATCATGGCAGTTCCTCACAGTGGAGACTACCAGCTACAGATTTCCATGTTTCCACTTAGACTGATAAGATTATTCTGAAATAATTGAATATTCAAATACTAGAAAACAGTCAGAGTGTTAGTCATATGTAAAGTACTGTCTAAAACCCACTTGATCTCCCACAAGACGCAATTTGTAATGATTGGGAGAAAAGCAGAAAAAGCAGCATTGTTTATAAAGAAAACGAAGACTTTTAGTGTCTCTTTTTTGCAGTGGGCAAGAGTATGCTGCTGCTTTATCAGTGTTAGCCAATTAGTTTGCTTAAAATCTTCTTTGGTAAATATAACTTTTGGAATTTGTAGGTTATTGGAGGATTCTTGAATTTGATTATGAGATGAAACTTCTGAATCATATAACTCAGCTTGTGGATTCTGAATCTTGGTCTTTTAGTAGAGTTCCTTTGAATACGTGCCTTCAGGAACTTGGACCATTGGAACCAGAGTAAGTATCTTAATCACTGTCCCTCCAGATTTCCTGAAGGGGAAGAATATTATTTTCCAGGGTGGAACTAAACCCAGGGCATAGACTATTTATATTTTGATATCCTATAGAAATTCAGAAAATACACATCTGATCAGGACTTGGGAATTTTAGTCACTGGGGTGAATAAATGAGCATCATCTTTTTTTTTTCCGCTATAAAAAAATATAAAGAAATAATTATGTTTAAGCTATTTTATAATAATAAATGCATGCTTACATAATTCATGTAAAAATGTTTAGCATGGGGCCTGGCTCAGATTAGCTTCCCAGTATATTTTAGTTGGTTCCTAATGTAAAGTTTTACTTGGCAACCAAAATCACGTAGTATTTCTTTTTTTTTTTAAATAGCTAATATTTATTTATTTATTTAATTTACTTTTATTTATTTATTTTTTTGAGGAAGGTTAGCCCTGAGCTAACTGCTGCCAATCCTCCTCTTTTTGCTGAGGAAGACTGGCCCTGAGCTAACATCTGTGCCCATCTTCCTCTACTTTCTATGTGGGATGCCTACCACAGCATGGCTTGCCAAGTGGTGCTATGTCCACACCCAGGATCTGAACTGGTGAACCCCAGGCCACTGAAGTGGAATGTGCAAACTTAACCGCTGCGCCACCAGGCCCGCCCCACTTAGTATCTCAAATTTCAAATTTATATCTTAGTTTTTAGTTAGAAAAGATGTTTAAAATATGTATAAAAATGGTAACTTTTCAAATGAGGGTTTTATATTTTTCAGGGAAATGATTGAACACTGTCTTGAATGTTATGGAAAGAAATATATAGAGGAAGGTAAGGTTTTGAAAGTATTCTAATGGGTATTTTAACTCTTGTATGTTAAAAATTGGTATGCCTTTCAGAAGTATGTTCATGTTAAAAATAACTCCATGGGTTGTCGGAGGTAAGTTGTATATAATTCCTTCTGAGAAATTGCATTGAGGAAAAGGAAACATTAGCATTGTATTTAATTGTAAGAAGACAATATGAAACTATCTGATGATACCTTTTCCGTAGGTGAAGTTTATTTTGAATTGAGTGCTGATAAAATATGCAGAGCAACAGCACAAATGCTGCTTCAGAATGCAGTGAAATTCAATCTCACCGAGTTTCAAGAAGTGTGGCAACAGAGTGTTCCTGAGGGAATGATAACCAGTCTTGATCAGCTTAAGGTAATAGCAGTAGTGACTACTACCATAACTCAACAGATTATCATTAATTACTAGGTGAAGTAAAATTTGTATTAGACTTGAATTTGGAATCAATTTATTTTCCTAGACACCCATTAGGAGTGCACTGTACATTCACTCCATCACAATGTCTTTTTAAAAAGACCCCAACACTTTATTGAAGTATAATTTACATATCATAAAATTTACCCTTTTAAAAAGAAGCTTTACTAAATTTACTGAATCATGCAGCCATCACCACAATCCAGTTTTAGAACATTTCCATCACCTCAGTAGAGCCCTCAGGCTCATTGACAGTTAATCCTGGTTCCTACTCAGGATATCTCATTTCATTCCATTTCTGTCCATTTCCTCCACCACCACCCTCGTCTGAACTGTCGTGATCTCCTGGCTCTGAACAGCAATGGCATCTCTAAGCAGACCTTCTGAACTTTTAATTTTGCCTGCCTCCAATCCATTCTCTGTGGTGTTCCTGGAATGATCTTTTAAAAATGCCAGTCAGATTAGAAGAATGTCTCGCTTAAATCACTTTAATGGTTGCCCATTGCATTTAAGATATAAAATCCAGAATTCGTATCTTGGCCTCCAAAGATCTTCATGATCTTCCCTGTGGCTTCATTTCTTGCTGTTTCCTCTCCTGCTCACTGCATACCAGCCTTCTTTCAGATTTTCAAGATCATCAAGTGCTCTCCTACCTTAGAACCTTCACAAAAGCCTTTTTGTTCTAGAATGATCTTTAATTTCACCTGGATACCTCCTCATCTTTGAGTCACTTCATCAAGGAGGCCTTCACTCTAAAAAAAGCCCTCCTGTTTTTCTCTTCCATAGTACCCTGTATTTTTCCTTCCTGGCACTTATCACTTAGCTTTGGAAAAACGTTTAATTGTGTGGTTCCCCACTCTCTGCTTTGATAGAGTTTTGTTTACTGTTGTTTGCCAATATATAGCATGCTGCCTGGCATTTAGTATATGCTAAATAAGTATTAAATGAAAGGATTTGCTGAATATTTGCTGAATATTTACGGAGTTCCTTTTATGTCTGGGCACTATGCTAGATGCTGAGGAGAAAACATCACACAAGGTGCCATCAATGTCCTCAGCCTGGGGGCTGGCAATGGGGGCTACACATTACTGTATAAATTTGTTCTGACAATATAGAGTGATCTGTGCCATGGGAAGGGCATGCAGAGATATTATGGGAACAAAGGAAAGGGACTTATCCATCTGACGGGTGAATCAGGGGTGATTTTCTGAAGGAATGGATGTTTTAGCTGCCAAGTTTGAAAAGATGAAGTATTTACTCTCTAGATGGAAGGGCAGAGACAAGAATCCAGGAAAGCATGTTCCAGGTTGTGGAGGTATAAAAGTTGGGGCATTGTTAGTAGGGGTGCATGACTGGAGTGAAAGGTGATGATGAGTTAGTGAGGGACACTATGGACTGTGCGAAGGAATTTCAGCTCTTTCTAGAAAGCTCTTTGGAGCCATTTAGTGACATCAGCTCGAAGAGCTACCTGATGAGTTTTGCCTTTGGAAAGAACACTATGACAGTAATGAGGAGGGATAGATGGAAGGTTGATTGGACTATGAAAAAGAAGAACTGTCCAGGCTCTCAGCACTTGAATACGCCTAACTAAAAGAGTACTGACCAAAGAAATCCGTATTGGGAAATTGATAGAGAAATCTTTTTTTTTCCTAAGCGATTGCTCATTTATTATTATTATTTTTTTTTGGTGAGGAAGATGAGCCCTGAGCTAACATCTGTTACCAATCTTCCTCTTTTTTTTTTTTCTCCCAAAAGCCCCAGTACATAGTTGTGTATCCTAGTTGTAGGTGATTCTAGTTCTTCTATGTGGGACACGGCCACTGCAAGACTTAATGAGTGGTGTGTAGGTCTGTGCCCAGGATCTGAACCAGTGAACGCTGGGCTGCTGAAGTGAGCACGTGAACTTAACCACTATGCCACCGGGTTGGCCCCTGATAGAGAAATCTTGAGGCCTTAGAGTCTATAGAATTTAGTGACCACGTAGGTGTGGGGTTTGAGTAAGGGAATCTAGAATGATGCCTAGGTTTCCTGGTTTCCTAGGATAGTGGGACTGGAACAGGTTTGGGTGACAAACACAATGTGAGTTCATATATAGGTTTGGACGTAGAGGTCTGGAGCTTGGAAGCAGGTTTGAGTTGTGGATACAACTATTACAATCATCAGCAAGTAAGAGGTAGTTGAAGTCACAAGTTTAGATGGGGTTATCTGGACAGTGAGGGTGAAACAAGTAGAAGGATTAGGTTAGAGGCCCAGGGAACTGCAACATCAGTTAGGAAAATGATGAGATAGTGATTTGAGAGAGAGAGATTCAAAGAGGAAGGCGTAATCAACATTAACAAAGAAAATAGGGCTAGCAAGATGAATCTAAGAAAAGGGCCCACTGGATTTGGCAATGACAGCTCATCGGTGACCTTTATAACTAGAGCGGTCTTGATAAACTGATGGTGGTAAAAGCCACATTATAGAAGGGAAAAGAAGTCACTGCTTAAAGGAGGTCTTTTTATGAAAAAAGCTTTTGTAAGTCTCTGGGTGGTTTGTGTAAGTTTCATGTAGCTGACATTTTAAATGCCTTGGGCTTAGCTAAACCTAAAAGTAAAAGAATGAGTCAGGGGCCGGCTCCATGGCTGAGTAATGGTTAAGTTCGTGTCCTCTGCTTCGGTGGCACAGGGTTCGCTGGTTTGGATCCTGGGTGCTGACCTACATACTGCTCATCAAGCCATGCTGTGGCAGCAACTAGGGTATACAACTATGTACTAGGGCTTTGGAGAGAAAAAAAAGAGGAAGAAAAGAACTAGTCATATTTAAACATTAGACCATGACTTTAACTGCCCTTTCTCTTCTCATCTCTTATAGGGTTTAGCCTTGGTGGACAGACACTCAAGACCAGAAATCATATTTTTGCTAAAAGTAGATGATTTACCTGAGGACAATCAGGAGCGTTTTAATAGTCTATTCTCTCTAAGAGAGAAGTGGACAGAAGAAGATATTGCTCCATATATTCAGTGAGTAATTTATTCCAAAGGGATTTTGAGGGTTATTCTTTTTATGAAGTGTCTTTTTTAATTTACTTGTTATATATTATATATATTATTTATTTATTTACTTTTTATTTATTAATTCTTACAAAACCATTTTTTTGGAGTATTCCCTGAGGATACTGCTTCCTTTGAAACTTTTTCAAGTGGTGGTTGTCTTCTCTATCATTCTCCATGGCTACTGATCCTGGAGGTGGGGTGTGCATTATCTTTCTTCCTTACTATTGCTTCTAAAACCACTTCTCTGCTCCCCTCCCTGCAACCTGCAGCTCTGAGAAGGACAGTCTGACTATATACCCCACTATGACTCCGAGGCAAGCACCCCTCTCTGATTGCCACTTTCTGTCTTTCCTGCTGCCTTATTTTAACATTTTGGTAAATGCCAAGTGGCAGAAGAACAAATTAGCTCTGAAGTTACTATTTACGGGACCTCAAATCCACAGACACTGCCGCCTCTTCACTGGGTCTCGCCTCTCAAGTCCTCTCTTCTCTTAGCCAGACTGGATTCCCTGGTCAGTCTCTATAACTTCTGCTGTGTGTGCTTTCCTCCCTTGGCCCTCTCTCCCTCTTGTCATACCCTCTGGCAAAAATCTACAAAGATTAAATTCAACTTTATGCTTACTCTATGCCAACACCTGGGCAGCTGAAATTTTCTGGAGAAAAATACACATTGGGGCTTGCCAGTCTCACTTAAGAATGTAAGTCATCTTAAGTTTAAGAACTTAAGAACTTAACTTAGCAGGGTCCCTTGCAAGGCATTGTTTCCTCATCAATCTCTTCTACCCTTGGATCTCACTTTACGTCTTCTTTTTCCCTTTTATACCATCAATACCTCCTGTTTCCTCTTCACCCTCAGCTTGTGACCTTGTTTTTTGAGAAAATAGAAGCAGACAAGAAAAGACAAGAATAACTTCTTTCCCAGTGCCTTATCTGCCAGCCTCCTTGTGTCTGCACACACTTCCTTTGCAGTCCCTCCTGTATAATGCATAAACTGTCCCTGCTTCTAAGGCCAATCCTCCTTCTGTGCTACGTCCATCCCCTCTAATCTTATTAAAGAGTTGTCTTCTCCAGTTATCCCTTTCCCCCTATTATCAACATCTACCTGTCTACTGGATTATTCCCATGAACACATGCTATTCTGTAGTATTGCTCATCTTAAAAAACAACAACTTACTGGACCCCATGTCTTCTGCTCTCCTTCACAAGAAAATTCCTTCTAAAAGTTTATGTACTCACTTTCTGCTTCTTTGTCTCCCATTCTTTCCTAACCCAATGACATTTCCTTAATCTAAGGATATCCATCTTCCTACAATCAGTGGTCAGTAGTCTGTCCTTGCTTACTTGGCCTCTTAGCACTGTTTGACGCAGTGGACCACTTCCTACTTGAAACACACCGGTTTCCTCCCCTCTCCCTGAGGCAGCTCCTTTTCTGTCTTTCTTGCTGATGTCTCCTTCTTCTTCCCAGTCTTTAAATGTCTGAGTGCTCTAAGACTCTATTCTTCTTTTTTTTTTTAAAGATTGGCACCTGAGCTAACATCTGTTGCCAATCTTTTTTTTTTCTTTCTTTCTTCTTCTCCCCAAAGCACCCCAGTACATAGTTGTATATTCTAGTTGTAGGTCCTTCTGGCTGTGCTATGTGGGACAGCGTCTCAGCATGGCTTCACGAGTGGTGCCATGTCTGTACCCAGGATCCAAACTGGCGAAACCCTGGGCCACCAAAGCAGAGAGCATGAACTTAACCACTTGGCCATGGGGCTGGCCCCTAGGACCCTATTCTTGACCATCTTCTCTTCTGTTTATATTTTTTTCCTTGGTCCCCTCATTAGGCCTGGATTTAAATTTAGTGACTGCCTAATTTTATCTTCATATTGACCTTTTCCCTGAGCTTCAGATTCTTAAATATCTAGCTGCGTAATTAACATTTCCACTTGGATATCTAATAGGAATTTCAAACCTGACATGCTCATAACGGAACTGTTGATTCTTCCTGTCCGAATCCCATTTTCCTCATCTCAGTTAATAGCACTACCATTAATCCAGTTACTCAAGCAAAAAGTCGAGGAATCATCCTTGTCTTTTCCTTCTCTTACCCCCTGGTTCAAACTATGAGCAAATCCTGATGGATGCTCTTGTACCTGCCTCTGAATTAGTCTCTCTACTTCTATTTTTGCCCCCTTCCCCTCACCCCCATTTTTAAGCTTTTTATTTTGGAAAATTTTAAACATTCAAAAGTGACAACATAATATAATGAACCCTCCATGTACTCACCACCCAGCTTCCATAATCATCAACTCATTGCCTCCGTTATTTAAAACTTAGATCACATTATGCTTTTCCAAGATTGAAACCCCCCTCGTGGCTTCCCATTATACTTAGAATTAAATCACAACTCCTTTCCATGTTCTTCAAGCACCTACATGATCTTGCCCTTGCCTCTTCACCAGCTTATGTCCTTCTATTCTTCCCTCCTCTCATTATGTTCCACTCACAGTCTTCTCCTCTGGCTTATAGAAGAGGAAGCTAACATTCAGGGGTAGGTAACCTAGACAAGCTCACACAGGTAGTCTAGTATGCAGGTTCTAGTGGAGTCTAGACCCCTCTGTATCACATTGCTTGTATTTCTAATTTGGAGGCTGTGTGATATAATGGGAAAAACATGGAATTTGAAGTCACACAGATATGGCTGCAAAATTTGGCTCTATCCTTTACTACGTGAGCCTCAGTTTTTTCATATCTAATATAGGATTAAGTAATACATCACTCCTACTATTATTGTGAAGGTTAAATGAGTTAGTACATATAATGTGCCTACTTCAATTAAGGCTTAGTAACCGCTCCCTATTTTCTCTCTCTCCCATATACATACACCCTTAAGCTTGGAAGGATGGATTTAGGGGAAAGAGATAAAAATTAGTACTGTGACTGTTATGTGCCCTAAAATATTCATGCTATTTAATTTTGTATTGTTCCCACAGAGACTTGTGTGGCGAGAAGCAAACCATAGGTGCATTACTCACTAAATATTCTCGATCTTCGATGCAAAACGGTGTTAAAGTTTATAACTCAAGAAGACCCATTTCTTAAAAGAACAACAGTCTGTTCCTTGGGACTAAAGTTGCTAGTTATAAGAGAAAGATTCTTTTATGTATTTGTATTTCAGACTTATAAACATCTACTGCTTTGAGGCATTTTTCTCCTCCTCCTAAGCATTTAGAAACTACTGCTCTTTTTTTCCTTTAATAGGATATTTCTCTATCTTTCAAGTTATGTTTGTATTATGCATACAGTGTAAACAAGGACAAAAGAAAATGTTTTTACCTGTATTTTGTATCTCTCTGTGTCTATACAATTTTATTTATAGAAAAAGAGTTCTGCCTTTTTTATATTTAAAATTACATTTCTTTATTTAGGGTTTGATCTTCTAATCATTAATAAATTTAAAAGTTTTTCTGAGAACTAAATAGTAATAGTTTCCCAAAAGAGAATTATTTATTCACTTAATTTGTCATTTCTTAAATGAGTTTCCCTCCACTTTCAACCTTCCATCAAAAAAGAAAGTCACTACATGCTATCAGTTATTTAAATTAGTTGTTTGCATTGATGAAATTGGCTTGATAATTGCTTCTGTTGCTGGGCTGGTACAGACATGCACTTTGGGATGAAATGGATTTGATCCTCAAGCCTACGTGCAGAATACTAACAGAGCAGTTTATGACCCTATAATGGAGAATACTGACACAGGTAATACTCACTAGAAAACTACAAGTAATTTCTAGTTGGTTTTGGGATGCTTGATAAAGTTCTTTCATAATTTTATTTTACTAATTGTTTTTGTTTAGGCCAATATTAATTTTAACTTAGCTAATGAATTTGTCACCAGGACAGTTTGAAAGGGTAGGCCAAAGTTAAATCCAGACCAAGGTTAAAAATGACCTTAATAGAGCCAGCCTTGATGGCCTCACGGTTAAAGTTCACCCAGCTCTGCTTTGGCAGCCCAGGTTTTGTTCCGGCAGGGAACCACACCACTCATCTGTCAGTAGCCAGGCTGGGGCTGCAGCTCACATGGAAGAACCCAAAGAACTTACAACTATACACAACTAGTATTGGGGCTTTAGGAGAGTTAAAAGGAAGAAAAAAGGAAGATTGGCAATAGATGTTAGCTTAGGGCAACTGTTCCCCTGCCAAACAGAAAAAAGATTTGATGGATAATCCACAATTAATTAACAAAGATTTAACTGTTACTTACAATTGTTTTATTCTCATGCACATGAAATGCACATACCATGGCTTCAAAATTTGTCCTGTCTCTCAATAAATTTCTCTGCATCTATGTGGATTATTACTATTTTTTAAATAAATACTGAGGCAGCAGTGCCTAGTTTGAGTTGGACTACCTGGGGTCTAATCACATATTTTACTGCTTAAATTACTGGGGTCCAGTGAGTTTACGGTGTCTGTTCACAGCAGACCAGAGGCACACCCCTCCCCCTGCTTCCAGGAGACTGCCCAGTTAGGATTCCCCAGTCCTGGACTTCCCAACCCTTGTCCCGATACTCCTCAACGTGCTTGTGCCAGACCTTTACTCTTCCAAAATGTAAATGTTTCCTCCTTTCCTTCCTGCTCTTCTCAACTCACCCAGTAAATATTCGCGTCGGCTTCTCTAAATTTGCACAGCCCTCATCCACTGCACACATACGGAGAGGCACAAAACGCCAATGTTACCGCGTAAGCCCCGCCCCCGACACAAAACTTCCGGCTCCGCCCCCTTTCGCCGACCCACTTCCGCTGACGCCGGAGGTCAGAGGTGACAGGCAAGATGGCTGACGGGCCCTGTGAACTGTTTTCGAGAGGAGCATCTCCGTGACAGGACCTCGGCGAGGGCGGCTGAGGGAAGCCGAGTCGGGGCGCGAGTTTGAGGCGCCGGCCGCGGATCGAGCGGGGCCGGGCGTGGGAGCAGCGGGAGCCCCGGCGGCGGGGCGTGACTGTTGAGAGGCTGGGGGAGCGGCCAGGGTGAGGAGCCGGCCGCCGGGGATGCCCCGCCGCCCCCCGGGCCGCCGGGAAGCCGAGGGCCGCGGGGTCGCTTCATGCCGCCGACTGGTCTCGAGCCCGCCAGAATGAACAGGAAGAAAGGAGACAAGGGCTTTGAAAGCCCCAGGCCATATAAATTATAAGTATCTTTTCATCTCCTTTTCCTCTTCCAGGGTTTGTTTTCCTGAATTATATGTTGTGATTGTTTCTAACTGACTCGGTGGGCCTGGGAAACCTTGTGGGAAACTAGACCCTTCTCACTGTGTTGGAAGTGGTGTTTGTAGGGCGGAAATGCTTTGATTGACAGTGTTCGTCGACAGATTTAGTGCCCCTTGCGGGGTATGAAACCTTTTTCTTAAAATACTAAACTAATATTTTTGTCCAAAGAATTCTATTTTCATGGCTTCTTGCTCAATTTAAAACAAGTTACCCCAGTTTGTAGGATTTTAAAATGAAAGGTAAAATGTGATTTTGAGCTGCTTAGAGCACAGTCCTTGCTTAGACTTGCATAGAATTATGCTTCATTTAATAATAGAAATATTTTGTTTATTTTGTTTTTGTATTTTTTTTATATACAACCCATCAGGTCGTCTGCATCAACAACATAAACTTCCAGAGAAAATCTGTTGTGGTAAGTATATTCTCAACAGTTGTGAGCAGTGACAAGTCCACCTTTACAATACTTTGAAATTTCCCTTTCCGGATAACTGTATTTCAAGAATAGGTAAGAATCTGAATTCAGATCTGTATGACTCCAAGGTCCATGACCTTGTTACTATAATACTGGCTGCCTCCTTAATTCTCCCTTACCTTTTTTTTTGTTTTCTATTTCCGGATTAGAATCTGATTCCTTATACTCTGTTGTGGAATATGAAAGTTGTTATTACCAAGCTTTTTAGAATTGTGCATAAAATAAGAATAAGCCCATAGGAAGATTTCTTCCGTGAAAAAGTTAATTAAGGTTAGTGCACACACTGACTGAACTTGGCCGCTAAGAGGTTAGTTTTGTTTTCTGATCTTGGCTGACTTGGTTTAGGTGACGTCTCTTTGTAGAGAAGTTTTAGATAAGGTGTTTGAAATCTCATAACCCTTCCCCCCGCCTTTTAGATGAATGGATTTCCTGTATAATCCATTCTAGGGGAGTCCTTGATAAGCCAAGTATTTAATTTACTCTCTGAGCGAAAACTGTATTAAATAGACTAAAATCTTAGTGAGAGGTGGTTTTCTTTGAGTGATGTCATCAACTTCCCTTTCAAATTGTTTGCCTAAGATGAGTTGTACAGATAAAAAAGGTAACCTTTTCATAACAATCATAGAATTTTAGATTTATAAGACTCCTTAAAGGTTCATTAAGTGCATTCTCTTCATTTAAGGAGTTTCTGTTTCAATATTCCTTACATATGATTATTTACTTTGTACCTCATGAAGGATAGTTTAGGTGGTGTTGTGTTGATGAATTGGGTAAGGAAGATATGGGAGAATTAGGGAGTCTAGTTAAGGGGTTCCTATTAATAATCTAGGGGAGAAATGATGAAACCCCGAATGAGGATATCATTAGTGAAATGACATAGAAATAGAGTTGACATGATTGACTGAATTACAGTGAACATTTATTAAGTACATACTACATGTAAGACCATCTTCTAAGGTTTTGTGTTAATCTTAAGTAACTTAATCTTCACAATAACCTCATGTAGTAGATATTATTTTAATCCTTGTTTTTATAAATAAAGCAGCTGAAAGAATGGAGGCAGAGGTGCCAGCCTGGTGGTTCAGTGGTTAAGAATGGAGGCTAAGTAACTTACTTAAGGCCGTGAAGTTAGCAAGTGATTGAGCCATTTTTAATCAAGGGTGACCTAAGAGTCATCTGCATCTTCTTTCTGTCTGTTGTTCCCGCTTTCCACCTCCTCTACTCCTGGCAAAATGATAGAAAGGAATTGCAGATGACTCTTACTGGGAATGCTAGAAAGGAGCATCCACGTGGATGATTTTTAGGTTTCCTACTGGAAAAGTTTAAGTGATATATGAGTTAGGATCCTAGAAAGAAACAAATGGCACATTCCTGCACATTAATTAAGGGGAAGTAATGAAAGAACTACTTAGAACAAACAGGGTTAAGAGAGATGAAGAGATGGAGGAGCCCCCTAGGTTAGCAACAAGGAACAGTTACCACTGCTAAACTGAAAGAACAAAGGAAGGGAGAGTTTACCAGAGCCTACTGTAGCTGTAAGAAAGAGTCACCTTACAGGAGCTATGGCCTTTAGTAGAAAGATGAGCTACCGCCTGCCTCAGCCTGGCGGAGAGGAACTTGGGGGAATAAATATAATGAACTTGATTTCCTTCTGCTCTTCAGTTTCCTCTTTGTGTCTCTGGTTTGACCAACCCAACCAGAAAGCCAGAGGGCTGGTGCTCAGTTAATGCAACCCCTGGGATACAGAGTAGGGTTGAGAGTGGATTAGGAGGGGCAAAAGGAGAATATCTAGAAGAGTCTACCCCTTTTGCCCCAAATCTTCCTCTCTTGTCTTCTGTTGAGATGAAAAACTGGTGTTTCCAATGTAAGGGACCTAACGAAGTCCTATCAGCTGTTGTAGGGATTGGCAATAGCCAACTACACTTTTTTGTAAGTTAAGTTTTATTTGAACACAGCCACACCCATTTATTTATATATTGTCTGTGGTTGCTTCTGAGCTACAGTGGCAGAGTTGAGTAGCTGTGGCAGAAACTGTAACACAGCCTAACTGTGTATTCATAAAGCCTATTTACTCTCTGGCCCTTTAAGAAAAACTTTGCTGATCCCTGAACTGATGTATTAGTGTGAGGAAATGGCTGTTCAGCACTGTTCCTGCCTAAAATATCAGCTACCACTAGTATCTTTCATACAAGATACTGGAAAGAAAAGTGGGTAAAAAAGAATGTGAAACTTAATTGCTACAGCCCCTGCTTTCTTTAGCTGGTGTCAGGGTCTTAGTTGATATATACAGCTTCCTTATTCCTCCACACATTCCATTTTTCCCTTTTCTTTTGCCAGCATTTCTTTTGGTCTGATCTAGACCTTCACTCCTGTAGGATATGCATCCTTGCTTGTTCTGTCTTTATTGAGTTGTTGCAGTTTTCCATTGACTAGGACTATTAGTCTAGTGAGACCTAAGAGGCATTCCAGTGAATCCCTTGGATTCCAGATGTAGTTTTTGTCCTTACTATATAGCAGAACCTCAATTCCTGTTTGATAATTGGGATTAGTCATTTCAGCTACTACAGTGACCCCTTTTTCTGCCTATTGGGTCAATGGGATGAGGAGCCCAAAGTGGTGGTCCAGGGACAGTCTCATCTTCCAATTTATTGGAAGCGTGACTGTGTGCGCTGATGGATGCATTCCTTCCATGGCTGCTAGAACCTCCCAATATACTGAACCCGGGTCACAAAGACAGGAGGCAGGAATTCTTTGAGGGCTTTTTTGGTGGCATAGTGAAAATAGTCACTCCAGCTTGGTTCCCAGATCTATTTTGGCAATGGAGAGGTAACCCTATATATTGTCCACTAGTTTAAGATAGCCTGTTAGAGGTCTCTCAGTTGGTGTTGTAACAGCCTTCAGCAATTTTTTTGCCAGCTGCTTTGGGATGATAGCGCACAAGATAAAACCAGTAAATTTTGTGTTTAGGAGCCCACTGCCACAGTTCCCCATACACTTGGTTGGGAGCATGTATGGACTCCTGCAATGAAATGTAAGGCTTTTTGTAAGTATATTGTAGTTAGGGAAGGAAAATCTAGAACATGTGTCTGTTCTCGTAAGGACAAATCACTGCCCCTGCGGTGATGTGAACTGTCCAATGTAGTCCTTTCTCTACCAACTGCCTAACTGATCCTTCCTGGAAAGGTCCCATATTAGAAGCTTACTGTGATCCTCTGCTATTGGGAGGTGGGCACTCAGCAGTAGTGGCAGCCAGATCAGCCTTGGTGAGAGGAAGATGATGTTTTTGGGCTCATGCATTGCCTCCGTTCTTGCCACCATGATCACTTTGTATATTGAGCAGGGTGGCTATGGAAAGAGTCTATGACATCTACTGGATAATCTTGCCAGTTGACTTTTGAGGGCCCCCTCTGCAGTGGATGCCCTCTGATGGTCATTTATGTGATAATAACATGAATATTTTCATATTATACCTATTCTGAGGAATCCTTTTATATACTTACATCTCCCACCATCTTCTTATTTTTGTTGTTTAATCTCGTTCTTTCCAAACCTCTAACCAGTTGGCCAACCCATTAGCAACTGCCCATGGATCAGTGTAGATGTGTACTTTAGGCGATCTCTATTTCTACAAAGAGTGTAAAACCAGATGTATTTCCCAGTGTTCAGCCTACTGTAGGATTTTCTTCCACTGTCTTTCGGGACCACACTTGAGTGGGATTCTGATGGCAGCTACCATCCACTTGCAACTGGTGCCAGCATCCTGTGCAGATTTATTCGTAATTCAGGCTTGTGTTTTGTCTATTCTGTTAACTGAGCATGGGTAACTTTCCATGAGGCCATTGGATTCTGAGTCACCTGCTCATGCTGTTTTCTTGTGCCGTATGAACCTGCTTGGCCTTGGTCCTGATGTGTTGTTGCCATTTAAAAGGGGAAAGCTGCGCACATGCCCAGCTTTATTTTTCAGAGCTTCATATTCTACTCAGTTCATGATGGCCATTTCAGGTAACATAGTTTTTGGAATTCCTCTGGTCATGTGTTCAGTTTGAACTGCAGAGTCTAGTAGCAAACCAGTAGTTGCTTTGCAAATGGAGAATAGTTATTGGCAGAAGAGGTCATGTCCTTACCCCCAAACCCTTGGAATGTGCACTGTCATTCTGTTGGAGAAAGCCAGAATCTATAAAGCATCTCTGTCTGCTGTGGATGTTTTCTATACCATTGGATGTGCTGAGTCATAAGGCCCAAGTGGCAGGGCAGCTTGTACCGCAGCTTGGACCTGCTGCAGAACCCTTCTTGCTCTGGACCTCTCTCAAAACTCATAACCTTAGAGGTTGCCTCAGCAGTATGCCTGAATGTATATATTGCTTCCAGAATCCAAAGAAGCCCACCAAGTTTTGTGCCTCTCTTTTTCCCACCTTGGTGGGTAGTGCAAAATGAAGCAACTTATCTTTCATTTTAGAAGGTCTGTTTTTATATTCCTCAGACCACTGGAACCTGAGAAGCTTTATTGATGTGACAGACCCCTGAACATTCATAGGATTTAATTCCCATCTTCTGCCATCCATATGTTTATTAAGGTGTTTAGAAAACTTGCTTTTCCCTTCTCACCAGGTCCAGTTAGCATAATATTGTCAATGTAATATTCCAGTATAGTTCTCTATGGGCTATCCTGTAATCAAGGGACTTTGGGAGTATGACTGAGCAGAAGAATTGATATAGTTATTAGTTATTAGATGATAGTGAAGGGGTTCTGCTGTCTTGAAGGTAACCTGCTTCTGATTGTATTTTCCTGATAAGGATTGGGGGGAAAAGCATTTGCTTGATAATTAGTGGAATGCACGTTACCAAGAGCTGTGTTGATTTGCTGCAGTAAAAATACTGCATCTGCAAACATGGTTGTGATTGGCAAATTTGTGATAATTGACCATTATTCCCCGAAACCTACTTGACTTTTGCATTGGCCAAAATAATTGAACTAAATGAAGATGTAGTAGGCATCTTACAAATCTCTGGTGGCACTAATCTTTGTAATTCCCCAAGGGATGTCTAGTTGCTGTGATTTACTATCTTGATTTACTAAGTGATCCAGTGGTGTCCGCTTCGTTCTTCCATAATAGTCCTCACTCCAATGGTAAGAGAATGAATATGAGGATTTGCCAATTACTAAAATATATACTGTATGTTCTAGGACTGGGGAACTAAGCACAAGTCCTGCTCTGAGATAGACTTGGACTGTGAACCCCTCTATTACCTGACCTCTAAAGACTTCCAGTCTGACTAGTAAACTATGGTGATGTTTTGGGACTCCAGGGATTAATGTCAGTTCAGAACCAAGATATAGTAACTCCAGGAGGAGGGCAAAAATTAATTTGAGAGTGACATAGGTCTCAAGATTTTAAAAGAAAGATATGTGAGACTTGAACATGTTTGTAAGCAAAGGAAAAAATCCTATAGAGAGGAAGATTGTAATTATAGGAAAGGGTAATTAATAGAGCAGGATTTCTGAGGATACTGGCTTCTAGCTCTTATGGAAGTCTGCTTAATTCTTAAACAGGAGGAAAAGGTAGGTACGTGTAGCAGAAGGGGAAGGGAATTGATAGTTGGCAGAAGAGTGGTTGAAGTTAAGGATCTTGGGTGGATGGAGAAGAAAGTAGCCCCTAAAGTGCCAGGAAGGATTCTAGTGAGAAACTGGAGGAAGTCAAGGAACAGAATTTCATGTGGTTAAACAGGACTGGGAGAGAAATAATGAGGGACAAAGGGATAAACATTGTGGACATTCAACTTTAAAATGTCAGCATCAGAGCAGTTCTGAGCAGCGATGAGGTGTCTTTCAGAAAGAGTGTGATCTTGATTGCTGTCCCGGAGTGAAAGTGAAGATCATAGGACTAGAAGTCAAGGAGCTTTGAAGCATTGTTACTGCACGGATCAGATCTATCTACATTCAGGTCACTTAGAGTGGTGGCAGAGATAGGTTGGAAAGGAAGAGTATGAGCCTTCATTGAATGTTGGGGAATTTGGGAGATAATAGTGAAGAGGAATAGAGGATGGTATACCTGTATGGCATGAACACAAAGGAAAAGAGTAATAAAAACATTTACTAGATGCCAGCTATGATTTTAAGTGCTTTCCAAGTATTAAATTGCTCAGTAGTTGTAACACCACCAAAAGGTTAGGTAGTGTCATTATTCTTGTTTTGAGGCAAGTGAAGAAACTGAGGTACAGAGAGCTAGAGTAACTTAGCCCAAGATCATATTTGGTGGTGGGGCTGGGATTTGAATGCAACCAGACTACCTCCAGAAGACATTTATTTAACAATAACTATACTGCCCTTGTTCTTTTAGTGTATGCTATATAAAATCCTGTAAATGGTCTAGAAGTAGCAGTGGAAACTAGGAGGTTTCCTGTTTCCCTCTTGTCTAATTTCTAGTGAGTGAAAGAATAAGTAGCTTCTTGTCAAGGAGGATTTAAGGGACATTTCATCTAAGGCTAGGAGGTAGAGAAGGAGTTTTTGAAAAGGTTAAGTGGCACAGGGGAGGTTACTTAAAATGAGACAAGGGTTCTAGGAGGATGGTCAGTTGTGAAGTGGCGGGGAGAGAGCAAGAAGATGAAAGTGAGAGGTTAGATGACCTGAGGGGCTTGCAGTTGTGCCAGTGGCTAAGGATGACAGACTGGAGGGCAGTCATTGGGTCTCAATGCTGCGGGCAGATTTAGGTTAGGGCTCTAGGTGGTGTCAGAGACCTGATGATACAAGGAGACTGGGCTTTTCCCATCTTCATGAAAGACACTCCATTCACTGTATTATTATTAACCTTGGTTTAGAAAGCCAAATCCTGTTCTTGTGTTCAACCTGTGTAGCTAACTCTTGACAGCACTTTCCATAATCTTTTGTTCGCTTTTGACATTCTTTGGTTCTGCTTGCTGTCTTTCAGCTGATCCAAGTTCATTTGTGTAGATTGGTCAGTGGATAGCTGATAGGTTAATCAAGGGAATTTGGGTCCTCCTCCCTACACGTTGCTCACAGTTTGTAGCTTTTAACGCAGAGATTTCATCAACGGTTTTTTGGCTTTGCTCTTTGTTCTCCTTTGCTTCCATATAGAGCTGTCCAGTGGTCTAGTTTAAGGATGTATGGCTCTCCTCTTATTTGGAAATTGAGGGGAAAGAGGCTGCAGAATCTCTAGGCCTTTGAGTAGTTGGGCTGAATATTATCTAAAAAAGATTCTTGGATATTTATTATTTAAAAGCCTTTTACTGAGAGAAATTATGGTATAGTGGGAATCAATTGGGATCATTTAGATGTGAGTTTGAATCTCAAATCTCCACTTATTAATGATATAATTTTCTCAACTGTGTTAACTTATCTGTAAAAAGTATAAAGGAGTACTTATCTCTTAAAGTTGTCACTGGGATTAGAGAGAATTTATGAAAATATTGAGTGTGATATCTGGCATATAGTAGTGCTCATTAAATAGTAGCCATTATAAATTGTTATCATCTAGTCCTCTAAGGTTATTGCCTGAGTTTCATCTTAGATATTCCTGTTAGAGCCTCTGAAATTTTTCTGTTCACTTTGCAGCCCCTGAAATATTACTATTTCATGCCCTCCCAATATTTTGTGTCCAAGTACCCCAGTTTTCAACCTAAGGTATTAAACTCACTGGGCTTATCTTCCATGTTTCATTGGTTCATCTTTCCTATTTGATTCAACACAAGAGGGTGGTGGGCAGTCAGTGTATTTAGCTGTCTCTCATGTCTTTGGTTCATGCTTCGTAGACATTGCTCACCACACTGCTAACATGGTAGAACAATATATGGCCTCTGGGACTATTTTGTAGGAAATCATCTAGCACTTTGAAGTATCTCGTGCTCTTGAAGGCAGCAATAGATTTTCCCTACTTGCCTGCGTGTCTCTTGTGGCTCTGACTTCTTCCCATGTCCTGATTTACCTCTGTGAGCAGACACACATAGTTGTTAGCTTTCGTATTGTAGTTTTTTACCCTGTTTAGGGAGCATGTCCTTTCACTCACTCACCTGGTTTTGATTCTCTTTCTGTTGTCATTTTCTTTTCCTTCATCCCTGTTTTGGTTCCACTGTGTCTACAAATTCTTATATTTGAGAGTAGTGGGTCCTTTTACTTTTTTTCTAGCAAATGGCCTAATTTTCACTGATAGTGAATGTGAACCACCAGCATGATAAAGTTTGCATAATTCACACCCGTTCAGTCATTAGGACGACTGTGTTTGAAATGAAGATACTTGGAGAGCATTTGTATGTATGTAGCTATTTGGGATTCTGTCTCTGGAGTGGTATGTGTATAAGTAGTAGAAATCAAAGAAATGTGTTCTAAAACATACCAGTCTTAGTTGTAATGAAGTTATTATTCTTTATCTTTACAGGGATTTGTGGAACTGACTATATTTCCCACAGTTGCAAACTTGAATAGAATCAAGTTGAACAGCAAACAGTGTAGAATATACCGAGTAAGGATCAATGATTTAGAAGCTGCTTTTATTTATAATGATCCAACCTTGGAAGTTTGTCACAATGAATCAAAACAGTAAGTTATATACTTTAAAAGCCAATATTTCTAACAGTTATGTTTTTTTCATGTGATTAGATTAATTTTCCAGCAGATTTTTTTTAGATTATTATTAGACTCTGGTTCCTAATTCTTTTTTTCTAATTATAATTTCTGTTGCTTTTGCCACTCTGCACATTTGGTTTAAGAATTTTAGTAGCTCTACCCAACATAGTTAGTTATTAAGTTTCCCTTCTTCAGACTACACTTTTAAGGCAGTACTTATCGGAGAACTTTAAATAAATTTTCTTAGCCATTTTTCTACTTTTAATGTTTTCTTAAAAGTATTTAGTTTATAAATATTAAGTGTAATCTTCGATGAGTTAGATAGTCACCATAATCTGTAGACCAGAGACTACTTTAAAAATTCTATAAAATATTTTGACTACTTTAGAATATCATAGAAAAATATTATGCCTGAAATATCTCATTCCTTCGCTTTAAATAAATATTGCGTCTATTGAGGCTACTTCTGATTTTTATCAGTAAATATATATTGTTGTGATGTTTTATGTTCTATTTTTTTCATTTAAATACTTTCCACTTTTCCGTGTATTATGAGAGGCTTCATTTTTTATTATTTTGTGGTCAGGAAATAGTCCATTTACTCTGTATACTGTAGTTTGCATGATTATTTTTCAGTTTGGCATTTATATAATTTCCAGCTTTGTGGGCATAGGTAATGTTGAGTGAATATTCTGGCTCAGCTAAGTTTTTTTTTCCTTTGAATTGTTTCTTAGGAATATAGGATTATTTATCATTCTTATGGCTCTTCTTACCATTTTACTTGATTGTGCCCAGTAAGATTTGTACTGATTTAAATATTGTATTTTAAGGCATTTGTTTTTTCAAAGCTTTGATAGCATTGATTGTATCATTTCTGTGATTCTCAGTGTTTGAGGTTAAAATGTTCCAAACTATAAACTTTCTTTTTTGTAAACTATAAACTCTTTAGTCAAGATGGTATTTTAACTGGTCCAGATGTGTAATATTGCCTTAAGGCAGCAGTTCTCAAAGTCTGATTCCCAGACCTGCAGCATCAACATCACCTGGGAACTTGTTAGAAATGCAAATTCCAAAGTATTACCCCAGACCTAGTGACTTAGAAACTGGGCACAGGGTCCTACAATTTGTGTTTTAACTGTCCTGCCACATGATTCTGATACAAGCTAAAGCTTGAGAACCACTGCCTTAAGGGATTGCAAGTGTGGAGAAAGGAGACTTATCTTTAGACATATTTATGCTCCCAATAATCTGGTTTAGAATCTTTCAAACTCAGAGAAAAGAAAATGTTGTTGATGGGGCTGGCCCCATGGCTGAGTGGTTAAGTTTGCACGCTCTGCTTCGGCAGCCCAGGGTTTCACCAGTTCGGATCCTGGGTGGGGACATGGCGCCACTCATCAAACCATGCTGAGGTGGCATCCTACATGCCACAACTAGAAGGACCCACAACTATAAATATACAACTATGTACTGGGGTGCTTTTGGGAGAAAAAGGAAAAATAAAATCTTGAAAAAAAAAAAAGAAAATGTTGTTGGAAAAATTCAGGGAATCTCTGAATTGCTCCTATGACTTCCCATTTCATAAAGGTGAGTTACATTGATTTTACAGCCACACTTGTAGAACTGACATAAAAAGACTTATTACAAAACCATCTACATCCTCTTTTCCTAAGGAAAAAAAAAAGTCATCTGCCTTTGGAGGAGTAAGTAAATACCACTAATAAATGGGAAAGGCACCTGTAAAAGAGCAGGTTGGGGAGCCAGTGCCTTGCCAGAAGGGCAATTTGGCTGCCGTATCGAGCCTAGAGCTCTGCGTTTGGTGACAGGGTAAGAAGCCTTTCCATCTGCCAGTCACAAGACACAGTGTTGGCACATCTGCTTTAGCAGTTTTTGTTGCTCAGGTCTCAAAGAAGATAATCTACGACAATGCAGTGACAGGATCAGTGGACTCCAAATCTGTCGAGGAAGCAAGCTTTTCTATGCTATGCTTATTTTGAGTGATGATATCCCTTAAAATTTTTCTTTAGTAATAGGGAAGATGCCTCATCACTTTTAGTGTTATAAATAAAGGAAGTCATAAAGGAGAGTTTTTTCAAAGGTTAGGTTAGGAAATTGGGAGAGGTAAAATATATTTTAAATTTTCTTTCCAGCTAAAAGGAGAGCTCTGTTAGCCATGATCACTTAGTAAATATTTGCTGACACCCCTGCTTTTCTGCCTAACTCTAGAATCTTGATTACTTTTAAGAGGGATGACGTTAGTTATTTACTGTTGTGTTTATTCTCTGACTTGTTCAAAAGAGAATTTGAGAAAAATTTTAGAATTTTATTAGACAATAAATTTAGTAGTGAAATTGGTACAAAGGGTGAAAAAGTATAGAATAGTGGGTGCACGCTGTTAAGTTACTCCACAATTGTTAGAGGAAAACTGTAGGTTTGGTTTTGATATTTCTGGTTGCCATACCAAAAAGGGAAACTATCATTTATAAGATTTATAAGACACAAGACAGAAACATACCAATTATTCAGAAGAAATACTGCTTTTCTTAGCGGTTAGATGTGAAAAATATCTCTGTGGATGACAGTATTTTCGAAGGGAACTTTGGGAAAGGCAGATTGTTAAGGTGTTTAGCTTGTCCTTAGATACGTCTGTTACCTTTCTTGTTTCTCAAGTAACTTACTTTCTTTAATGAACCAATAAAATTTCCACTAAAGCTGAAACAGAAATTAAGTATAGCAGTTTTGAAATTGAACGTTAAACTTAAAATTCAGCGGAAAAATTTGATCTTTAATATATACAAGAATGTCCTAACATTCAAAGAAGTAATATACTACTTCATCATGTTTTCTTCCTTTGTTTTTTAAAGTTAAGGTGCCATGCCAGGCTCTCCTATTTATAATGGAAAGAGTGTGCTTACCTTGGTTGAGATTCAGCACTTTTAAATTGTAGGGGGAGTGCAAGAAAGAGAAACATTTGGATAAGAGACTAAAAGGCATGTCTACCTGTATATCTAACTAAATGTTAGCTGAGTTGTTAAATTATCTGTACTAGCAATTAAAAATCCTATTGGTTATGTGAACAAGGCTTCTCTCTCTCTTTGACTTATTATCTGCCAGTAGAATTATTGCAGCACTTGTTTCTCCAAATATGTTTTGTGTTTGGATCTTACATACTGTGGATGGATTATAGTTTTCCTTCATAGGAGCTATGGCTCTTTGGTGTTTTGTTTTTTTTCTTTTTTTGCTGCATTTGTCTCATCTTAGAATAATATAAATGTAGACTTTGCCAGATAAACTGTTTCTGTGGATGGAGAGCCTACAGCGGCTGACATCTTTCTTTCGTCTTTGTTTCTTTCCCTTTCCTAGATAGGCTTTGCCACTTCAAGAAGACCTTTTTTATTTTGCCTGAAAAGTCTCAACTTTCCAAAGTTCTAAGAGTCAGTTTAATTCCTGTCTACTGTCTTCATTTTTACTAAGGAATGGCAGTAGAAATAAAGATGTCTTAAGATATAAATGAAATAGATAGCGAGTGATTAGAGTGATCTTTTTAGAGTGATTAGAATTGATTTTTTTTAATTGGTGAGGTTTTTTTTTGACGATTTTCTAGGTTTTATATTTTAATACGAACTTCAACAAAGGGATTTTAAAGGTTATTTTACTGATAACATAATAAAAGTGGTTGGTTCCATTATTGATTATGGTTAAGTAATATGTATAGTTTTATCTTTTAACTCAGCCACAATGTCTCACGGGCAGTTGTTTTAGTATTGCTTGGAATTAAGTTGTCATACTTGGAGGAATTAGGGTTCATTTAGTAAATCTTCAACAGGAATTTTTCCTGTACTATTCTTTCCACCTTCTACTTGAATGCTTCCAGCTCTGGAGGGCTCACTGGATTTTAAAGCACCTCTTTCATTATTTCTAAATGCTAGAAAGTTCTTTGTTACGTCAAGCTGTTGTTTATAATAGATTTTTGGAGAAATTCTTTTGAGTGCCTTGATTTACCAGTTTTTCCGTATCCCCTACAGCATTACTCATGTTTAAGCCTTGTTTCCTGAGGAGGACTGGGGGTTGGCGATGGTGGTGGTCATAGGTCAAGAGCGCATTAATATTTTGCTTTCATTATTATTCTGAAAACTGAAAACACTTATTATAATCTTGCCTTGTAATTTTTGGCTTTTGTGAGGTTATTATGAAAGGAAACATATTTGATTCGTATTATGAAAGGAAACACTGAAATCCAAACCATGAGAAGATTGTTTCTCATAACTGACTTCCCAATAGATTCCATTTATAATGACTCACCATTTTATTTGGACCACATTACCTTTTCTCAGGAAATGAGGAGATTAAGTGACAATAATTTCCCATAAAAAACCTGAGCAGTCTAATATGTAATGTTTAAATTTGTTTTTTTGTGTAACGATTATTTTTTACTTTTGAATTTCACAGATAACTGGGAGAAAATTACAGATTCTTCAGCTATCTTTCAGATTTTATGTTTTGAGAGTCTATAGAAAAGAAATTGCAATGTATAGGTGTACAAAGTCTTTAAAATTAGGTGGTATGTTAACTAATTGCTGGTAAGGATGCAGAGCAACTGGCATTTTTATATATTACTGATGGGAATGCAGAATGGTACAGCCATTCTGGAAAACAGTTTGGCAGATACTTCTTTTTTAAAGATTGGCACCTGAGCTAACAACTGTTGCCAGTCTTCTTTTTTCTTTTTTTCTACTTTTTCTCCCCAAATCCCCCCAGTACATAGTTGCGTATTTTAGTTGTGGGTCCTTCTAGTTGTGGCATGTGGGACACCACCTCAACATGGCCTGATGAACGGTGCCATGTCTGTGCCCAGGATCTGAACCAGTGAAACCCTGGGCTGCCGAAGCGGAGTGTGTAAACTTAACCACTCGGCCACAGGGCTGGCCCCTGGCAGATTCTTATAAAGCTAAACTTATATTTTCCATGCACCTCAGCAGACCCACTCTTGGGTATTTGTACTACAGAAATGAAAATTCAGTTCACATAAAAACTAATACAGAATTGTTTGTAGCAGCTTTATTTGTGATAGTCAAAAACTGGAAACAACCTAGATGTCCTTCAGTGGGTGAATGAATAAACAATAAATAATCTGTGGTACAGTCTCTACAATAGAATACAGTGTATAAAGGAACAAACTATTGATACATGTGACACCTTAGATGAATTTCAAAGACATGCTGAGTAAGACAAGCCTCAGAAGGTTGCATTCTGTATAATTGCATTTATTTGACACAAGGCATAGTGCAAAGGACTTTTTGAGATGATGGAACTGTTCTATATCCTGATTGTGGTGGTGGTTACATATGTGTTAAAAGAATATAGAATTATATACCAAAGGAAAAAAAGTTACTTTTACTTATGATAATTTAAAAAAAATGCATGGTATGTGAAAACACAGGGTTATCTGTTTTTATTATGGTCCTGGAGTTTTTACACCTTTTATTTTACATATTTATTTTACAGAAAGAAATTGTTAAAATTACTGAGAAGTCTGTTTAAATACTTTCAGAACGTTATGTTGATTTCCAGAACAAAATGAGATGAGAACAATGTTTTCATATTTCCATAAGACTTGTGTGTGTTGTTTTCATCCAATAGGAAATAAGTCCAAGTAACTATTGAACAAATATTAAGTACCCCCTGGCATATAGAGGATATAACAGTGAACCAGCTGAAAGGTCTCCTCCTTCATTAAGCTTAAATTGCCATGCACTGGGGAGTAAAGGAGAACAGTATTACATTTTGAGGAATTGAGTCCCATCCTGAGTTGTTTTAAACAGCTTAGTTTCTGTCAGATTATAAAGCTTATTGAATCCATTCAAATTTTTGCCAGATTGACAAGGAATAATTATTTCTTCAATTCTACATGTCTTCTTTATTTTTGTATCAGGAAAGTGTAGTGGCTTTGGCGTTCCAAAGTTAATGAAGAATGTGATAATATTTACGTAGTATCGGCAAGTGGACCATATATGCCGTTGTACTTAACAGTTTAATAGTTTTTGTCATGATGAGTAGAGCGACAGTTACGTGGCTAAAAAGCGTTCTTATGAATTATGTAAGATGATATAATGTCTACAAACAAGTGGTGCTAAATATTTGAGAAAATATGTGGTAAAATATGTGGCTTCTTTTTTCCCCCAGGAGAAATCTCAATTATTTTTCCAATGCTTATGCAGCTGCAGTTAGTGCTGTGGATCCTGATGCAGGAAATGGAGAACTTTGCATTAAGGTTCCGTCAGAATTATGGAAACACGTGGATGGTAAAGTACTAAGAATATATTGAGTGGACAATAAAATCATGTTAGATCTAGTGACTAGAAACTTTTACATGAAAATTAATGATATCGAAATTGTAAATTAATCAGTTGAAATATATAGGAGTTAGAACCTCTTTTTTTCCTTACGGATCACTGGGTAACAGGAAAATAGCAATCAAGGGCTGCGACAAAGAGCAATTTATTTCACTGTTGTTTTTAAAATGAAAGTTGTAGAAAAAAAAAGTTAGATGGATGGAACAATTTGTCAAGATTTGAGAATGCACACAATATCAAATTAGTTTAGAATTATAGCATTTTATTGTAGGAAGCATCCTAAAAAATCATCTGGTTCAGTTCTTTGCTTTACAGAAAAATAATCTGAAGTCCAAAGAGAATAAGTGACCTGCTGGAGGTCACTAATTAGTAGTAGAGTCAAGGCTAGAACATAAGGTTCCTAACACCCACTCTGTATACTTTTGAGCATACTCTGATTGTTTCTGAATCTTCATTTTCTGTTGTATAAAGTAGCAGCTATTATAATTGTTATATGTAACCTTCTGCCTACCTTTATTTAGCCTTATAAAAATTAACTAAGATAAGAAAGTAAAAGACTTTTTGTTATGTTTTTCCTTTTTTTTTTGGTAGTTATTAGTGTGTAGGGGGGGATTTCTTGGGGGAAGGGGCTTTGCCCAATTTAGGGGACAGGCATGGAAGATCATCATTGCGTGTTAAGGGACTGGAGATAGTCCGTGTGGTTGTAACATTTTGGGAGAAATTAAACATCTTTTAATCTTATTATGAAATCAACACATATTATGTAAAAATCAAACATAACAGTAAGTAATACATAATGTAAATTCTTGCATAGTCCTTCCCACCCACCCCACCCCCTACTCCTTCTCCTACTCCCTGAAGTCAACTAGATTAACAATCTGTGGGAGAATGTAATGAGAGAACAAACTTGGAAGTAAGTTTTGAATTGGATCTGGAAGTCCTTAAGTGTTCTATGTGGTAGTTTTGAGCTTTTTTCTTTAGGCAGTGTATAGCACTGTCAGAAACTGTTGAGAGGACGATATGGCATGACCAGAACTATATTTTGGGAGAACACAGCTAGCAATGACTAGAATTGAGTGGCGGTGAGGACACCAGTGGAGGCAGACTATTGAGTTAATGTAGGTAGAGAGATGATGAAAGCCTAAGATAGGGTAAGTAGTGTGGTTTTTCATGTAAAACTCAGCCTTTGATACCCATTTTATGTTCATTGTCTTTGCCCTTGTTATAGACCACTGTTAATTATATATTTGTGTATCAATATATTTGTATATTTATTTGTTGCAGAGTTAAAGGTCCTAAAGATACACATCAATTTTTCTTTGGATCAGCCAAAAGGAGGTCTTCATTTTGTGGTACCCAGTGTAGAGGGAAGTATGGCAGAGAGAGGTGCTCATGTTTTCTCTTGTGGGTATCAAAATTCCACAAGGTAGATTATTAATTCTTATATATTGCAGTTAATTTCATTTTTAAATTGCACTTTTTCCTCTATGTATGCAATACGTGTATTTAGTATAAAATAAGAAATATGAGCTTGATCCCCAAGCTTCTTTTACCTCTTCTGAATCTTGTTGCATTAGTTATTCCTCCTCAATCCTATGTCTTCCTTCTGTTCTCTCCTAAAATCATCTCAGTTTTCTCTTATTTTTTTAACTTTATGTTGAAGTAAAACAACATCAGGAAATTACATAAATTGTAAATAGAAACTTCAATAAATTTTCACAAGTGAACAAACTCATGTAGTTCACAGTCACATAAAGAAAAACATTACCAGCATCACAGAATTCTTTCTTCCACCCACTTCCATTTGCTACTTACCCACCTAATATCCTCCTGCCCAAGGGTAACCACTATCCTGATTTATGAAATACTATGGATTAAGTACACCTGTTTTTAAACTTTATAAATGGAAGCGTATGCATTATGCTTTTTATATCTGGCTTTTGTGTTCAACACTGTGGTAGTGGGATTTACTTTCATTGTTGTTTGTAATTATAGTTCATTCTCGTAGCTCTATAGTTCACTACATGTTATTGAAATATTATTTTATAATATGCATACTCTCTTCAAATTATTATTAATACTACTCAGATTATTAACTCCTCCAAGCCAGGGATGCTGTCTTGTACTTATTTATGTTTTGGTACCAAGTACAGACCCTGGCGCATCATAAAACCTGAGCTGAGTTGATAGAAGGTTGAATAGAAATTTTATGACTGGCTTTATTTACCAGCACTGTTTGATTTTGTATAATGTATCACATATTCCAGAAAAGCACTTTACTGACTTATTGAATAGGTCCTGAATATTGTGTTTTTTAAAGCTTTATTATAAGCTTTTTTAGTTTCTGGAAATGAGTGCTATGTAAAAAGTGACTAATGTGAATAGACAAGTGAAAATTATTTTTAATTTAAATATTGGAAACTAAGAATGTCTTACTTTTTGGGATTTGAACTGGAGGCACCACATGATATATTTTCTTAATATTGCCAAATAATATTTGGAGACAGGTTTCTATCTTTATTCAAATTCTTTCAAGTTGCACAGTAAAAAAGCTTCAGCAGGCAAATAACTAAAGTTTCTTTTTGTACATATTCTATAAATGTTAAAATACCTTATCTGTGAGGAGAGCAGTGTAGGTTATACTTTCAACGTATTTTCTGTACTGTTGGTCTTTTTTCTAGATTTTGGTTCCCATGTGTTGATTCATACTCAGAATTATGTACATGGAAATTAGAATTTACAGTAGATGCTGCAATGGTGGCTGTTTCCAATGGAGATTTGGTGGAGACAGTGTACACACATGATATGAGGAAGAAGACCTTCCATTACATGCTTACCATTCCAACAGCTGCATCAAATATCTCCTTGGCCATTGGACCTTTTGAAATACTTGTAGATCCATATATGCATGAGGTAAATTGTAGCTTCTTGCTCCTTCTCTCTTCCCACCCTTTCACGCTTTGATAAAAAGAAGGATATTAATGGAATACTAGGTTTTTCTTAACTCTTCTTTCAACTATCAAAAATATCACTGGAGAGAAAAGATTTCCTTATCTGATATATTGAATGATCTGAATTCTTGAATGAATTCCTTTCAAAATATTTTCTTATTAAAATTTCAGATTTTTTTCAACAAAGGGCTTAGCAGTCCAAAAGATCTTCCAGTATACTTTGATTAGAGTATAGGTTGATTGCTCTAACTAATTCTGTTCATTATTAATGTCATCATTTTGTTCAGCATATGTTTATGAATGTTATAGTCTCAGAGATTCCATCTCTGGAATCTGAAATATTGTAATCTCAGAATTAAAGAGCAAGATTTGTTCTCACTTCAGCATATACAGAGGACAAGAGAAAAGGCTGAGACAAGGTTGGAATTGTGGTCAACACACTCGTGAAGGCTTTTTTTGGTTTCCTCCCGTCCCTTATCTTGCCACAAATCATATATCAATTCATAGTCCAAATAGTGCTTTTAGGCCTCCCCAGGCATGAGACTTCTGGTGGTTAGAAAGGAATTCGTTGGTTATTGATCCTCTTGGCTCCTGTACATCTTTAACATTTGAATGAACCTCTTCTCATTTACTCTTAGTCCTTTATGTTTTCAATTTTACTAGGTTTAGTTTTTAGTTTTTCTTTTTTTAATGTAAAGCTTATATTGTGACCAGGTATATCTCAACAGTGTTTCTTTCAAAAATTTGTGTTTGTTTCAAAAAAACAAGCAAAAATTGATGGCAGCTGTGTTTAGACTGTCAGTGAGCGCTCCAGTCTGTTATTCTAATTTCTTTCCTGAAATTTACAGGATTTATAAAATCACTCATGCAAAATATTCAAGATATTTTATGAATGGTGGTATTTTTGCTGTCTTGACAATGACTCTTAAAAGTGTATTCACTGATAAGATTGGCTGTGAATTTTATTATTTTTGGTAAATGATCAACTTTAAATTCAACATTTGGTTAGTATCTACTTTGTATTTGGAAGAATTTTTTTTCCTACTTTGTGCCATTGGATGGGAGAAAGGTAAATGATAGTCAAGAAGCATTTTTCTTGAATACTTAGAACCCATGACTTAGTCTTTCTCTATCTCAAATAAGTAGTTTTTACTGCATTATCAGTAGATTTGCCATCATGTAGGTTTGTCTAAAAGCAGATCTTTTCTTTGATGAATATTAATTTATTTTTTGTTTGTGTACCAAGAGGAGTGCTAATTGTAATACAGTTTGGGCCCTGACCATTAATAATACATAGATGTTCATTGTTCACTTATGGTAGTCTCTAATCTTTTCTTTCCTAAGGCTGTTAGAAGAATAATTTTTATGATGCATTAATAACTTTCCTTGCCTCCACAATCCTGTAGTGATCAGAACTCTTTAGCATGGTTTTCAAGATCTTCTGGAATTTGACCCGAATTAATTAGTATTTCTAGCTTTTTTCCCCATTACTTTACTATTTATGTTTGTTATATTCAATATAGTTTACTTGGATTTTGCTGAGCATACTCTATTTCTTCCTAGCTTTGACTCTATTTGGGATATCTTTTTCCTGTCCCTGCGTATCAAATTTTTGTCCAATTCACAAAGATTAGCTCAAATTCAGTCTCCTGCATGAAACCTTACTGGGTCATTCTAGTAAGAGTGATTTGTCATTATTGCTGCCATTCATTTGGCAGAGAATCATAATATGGGACAATGAAACAGTATGTGGTATTTGAGTGTCTGTGTCCAAGGTGGGATGTAATGTTGTAAGGAAATCAGAATGACCATTTCTATTGCCGGCATTACCAGTAAGCTTCCCTGCAGCTTTCACTATGTCGTTGAGATATTAAAGGAGGACTGCGGTAATTGTTCTTTCTATGTAGTGAAGATAGTATGATTTACATTGATGTTAGGATAGTACTCTGACTTGCAGTGTTCACTAGGTTAGATATTTATGATGCCAAGGTAGATTTACAGTAAGTCTTGGAAATTTAGATCTTTTTTGTTTGGTGTACCTATGGAGAAAAAATTTTTGTTTGCTTTGGAACCAAAGTTGTATTTTCATTGGATCTAACTATTTCACAGACTTGCAATCCTTAAGAATTTAATTTTTAAGGACAATGAATCTTTTGTAGTAAGTAAAAGTAGTCACTAATTCCACGCTAGCATTTTCTTTCAGTGCCATGAATTTGTAAAAAGAAAAAAAAAAGGATTTATATGAAGCTTTATAATTGAGATATTTAGGAAATTCAAAATATTCAAGTTAACTCCTTCATTTAATGATCTTCCCTGCTTTTTATTTCTAGGTTACTCATTTTTGTTTACCTCAACTTCTTCCCTTGCTTAAACATACCACGTCATATCTTCATGAAGTTTTTGAATTTTATGAAGAAATTCTTACGTGTCGATATCCATACTCCTGTTTTAAGACTGTCTTCATTGATGAGGCTTATGTTGAAGTGGCTGCTTATGCTTCCATGAGCATTTTTAGGTCGGTATCTCTTCAAATTTGAAATGCTTATATTAGGGTTTGATGTGAAGACAGGTTATTTATGTTATGATCAATTTTAAGATATGTTCTGAACTTTTTCCCTTTAGATATGGTTGGCTTTGTAGAAAACCTAGTATTTTTAAAATTTAAAAATGTAGGAAAACATAATGAAGAAAAGTTCAAAATAACCCATAAGACTCATTATTTTCATCTGAAATTAACTGATACTAATATTTTACATATTTCTTTTAGTCTCTTTTCTGCATATGCATTTTTAAAAAAGCATGCAAGTTATGTGGATATCTAGTGGGGTTTTTTCCCTAGCACAATTTAAAAATTTATTGCTGTTGTCAGAAATTTGTTTGTAAAAAAAAAAAAAAGGAAAGCTTTATTTTCTTTCTTTTTTTGCCCTCTTTATTTCCCTCCCTTCTTTCTTTCATTCCTTGAAAAGTTCCAAATTTAGAAGCTTTATGTCTTGAGATCAATTATTTATCTTTTCTGGGCCTAAATTTTCTCATCTGTAAGATATGCTACTGCATTCTCCAGAATGTTGTTACCAGGATCCAGTTGGTCAGTATATTTGAAAGGAAATAATAGAGCACAAAAAATTAATAGTTATTATTAGGAAAAGAATTTTGAAATTAGAAGAGCCCTTCATAGGAGGATCAGTTTCTGATTAATATATCAGTTTCTGATTAGTGATGTTTTCCCCTAACCCCAAAAAGAGATATTTATATTTTCCATAGAAATCAATAGGAAACATTGCATTGCTTGCTTTAAGCAATTAAGATTGTGGATTTCACCTAAAATTGGAAAAGTTGTGAAAGCTCTTTGAGAGAATATTTTGGTTTTTCTCTTTTGTGTCTAACTTGAATTCCATTATTTTGAAAGTGTGGTTATTATGGAGTATCCTCAGAAAATTAAGAATAGATCTACCATATGATCCAGCTATTGCACTGCTGGGTATTTATCCAAAGAACTTGAAAACACAAATGCATAAAGATACATGCACCTCTATGTTCATCACAGCATTATTCACAATAGCCAAGACTTGGAAGCAACCTAGGTGCCCATCAAGGGATGAATGGTTAAAGAAGATGTGGTATATGTACACAATGGAATACTTCTCAGCCATAAGAAATGATGAAATCCAGCCATTTGTGACAACATGGATAGACCTTGAGGGTGTTATGCTAAGTGAAATAAGTCAGAGGGAGAAAGTCAAATATCATATGATCTCACTCATAAGTAGAAGATAAAAACAACAACAAACAAACACATAGCAACAGAGATTGGATTGGTGGTTACCAGAGGGGAAGAGGTGAGGGGAGAGAGCAAAAGCGCAAATTAGGCTCACGTGTGGTGAGAGACTATAATTAATTTTGGGGTGGTGAACATGATGTAAGCTACACAGAATTCGAAATATATTACAATGTATATCTGAAAGCTATATAATGTTATAATCCAATGTTACTACAATAAAAAAAAAGTGTGGTTATTTTATTTTGGCTGAATAATTGTTTATTTCTCAGTTATAATTAGCTGGCTCTTCTTTTCAATTGCAGCACAAATCTGTTACACAGCGCCATGATTATAGATGAGACACCTTTGACCAGAAGGTGTTTAGCCCAGTCCTTGGCCCAGCAGTTTTTTGGATGTTTCATATCCAGAATGTCTTGGTGAGTAATTTCAGGGTTTACAACAACTGAGAAAAAGAATACAGAAGGGTTATTTTTCTTTTTTTCCGACAGTGTAAGCTGACCTTTGTCCTAACTGCATGTAGTTAATTTAAAAGACACTAGTTTATATATATTTAAAGAAAAATAATGAGTATAAATTTCATCCAAGATTTTTGGCCATGAGTTCAGTATACACAGTTCCACAATTTGCAATAAGAATAAGATAAGAATTTTGATAGCAACAATTTCTTAAAAAAACTGAATAAATACTCCGGGTATAAGGATTTGAATATACAGAAAATTATAGTTTGATTCTAACATCAATGTTCAGTGTAATTGGTTATGTTCAAGATAATGTTTAAGGCAAAATAATGGTCCTCTATAATAGTGATGTAGGAATTTTCTTGCTAGTGCTTAGCCTTGTACTAATTTTCTTCAAAGATGAGAGAGAGAACACTTTTTATTTTCTTTCCTCTTTGGTTAACTTGAGGTGAATTTGAAGAAATAGATGAAACTTCTTGAGATTATGATTTGTAATTTATAATTGTTACCATTCTGTGCTATATGTGATAGATGAATCTTGGTTTATTTTTCTTTCTTGTTAGAGGGGAGACGGCAGAGGGTAAGGCCTCTTGCTTTGTAATTTTCCTAGAATTACGCAGTTTTCTTAAAGAATAGTGCCTGGAACGTTAGGCAAAATGTTTGAATGACTGAATTGATAAATATACTAATGAATAAATGAATGAGTGGTGTTGATTGCCTTTCTTCTTGAGAAACCAAAAAATAAGTAATTAAACTTTAGGTCTTGCAGTTCCACTGATAATTATGCACGGAATTGGCAGTAATAGAATATGGACTTCAAAAATTGAGCAGTACAGTCCTGGCTATGGGCAAGTATTTCCTTAAAAGCAGACAGTAATGAACAGAGTTGGGCAGGAAGGATGCAGCACTGCCAGAACAGAACACAAACGTAGGTACATTATGCTTGAAATAAGATTGTAAAGCAGTCTAATAATTAAAAGTGAAGCCAGATGTGAAGCAGATATAATGAAAGAACAAGTAGAACTTAGTTGGAGGAAGTGAGAAAACCAAGTAATTTAAGAAGGCAGAGAAGAACATACTATGCTTCTTCTGTTAGCCTCTTTGGGCTTATCTGAGGAATTTTTATGATTCAAAGTTTATGTTTTGACTTTTCGCTTAGGTCTGATGAATGGGTACTGAAGGGAATTTCAGGCTATATTTATGGACTTTGGATGAAAAAAACTTTCGGTGTTAACGAATACCGCCATTGGATTAAAGAGGTAAAAATAGCTAGATCCATTATCCACTTACAAGTCAATAAGATATGTTAGTATTCTCCTGACTTCCAAGTTGCGTGTCCTTTATTTTTAATAATTGTAAAATACTTATTGTCATTTGAAAGTTTCTAATTTTTCCCAGCAAAGTGAGAATCGCTTTACAGAGAAAGTCTAATAGTCTGTTTTATCTAGTTTCCATTGTCTTTGTTGGCCTCCAAAGACATTTTTGCTGAGGAGGAGAATGTTTAAGCTCCTTAAATATCAAGTTAGTTGTTAGATATGTCCCAGCTCCTCATAGTAGTCATGTGTGTGTGTGTGTGTGTATGTGTGTGAGGAAGATTGGCCCTGAACTAACATCTGTTGCCAGTCGTCCTCTTTTTGCTTGAGGAAGATTGCCACTGAGCTAACATCTGTGCCAACCCTCCTCTGTTTTATGTGGGCTGCCACCACAGCGTGGCTTGATGACTGGTGCTAGGTCCGTGCCCGGGATCTGCACCTGAGAAACCTACGCTGCCAAAGCGGAGTATGTGAACTTCACCACTATGCCACCGGCCCCCATAGTAGTCATTTTTAATGTAATTTTCTGCTTCCTAAATCTGTTTAGACTTAGAACCCAGATTCTGGAGTCAGATTGCTTTTCCATCTGCCTCATACATTTACAAGGTTTGTGATTTTGGTTATTTTTTCCAAGCCTTATCTGTGTAAGAGTGGTAGTATCTACACCATGGACAGGAATTGTGAGACATCACACATGTGATGTGCATGGTGCCTTGTACGTAGTTAGTGCTTATTATGTGCTGGCTAGTCTTCAGTGTATTTATGTTCTCTGTCATTGTCACATCTTTTTCCTGTTTTTTAAAGATTTGACCAAAAAGAGAAAGTCAACCTGTATTTTGCCTAGCCCTTTGTGTTCAGATACATATACATTTTAATCATATCATGCTTAGCTGCTTCCTTCTCAGGTGGAAAAATTTCAGCCTTTAATATCCTCATTAAGTAGACCCCTCCATCTTCCCCTTTTCTCATTTTGTGTATCTTCATCATCCAAACCTAAACTCTAAAGTAAGCAAAAAGGTAATTGGAAAAGATTTCAAACATCTAGAACTGTGAAAGAATTCATACATCTAGAACTGGAAGAGTCCATTCTTCATTTCCAAAACTATTAATTAATGGGGAAAGATAACATATAGCACTTATAATGTTTTGGGCAATGTTATAAACATTTTATAAATATTAACCCTCTTAACCCTCTTCACTACCCTGTTATTATCCCCATTTTACAGGTGAGAAAATTGAGGCACAGAGAGGTTAAGTTATTAGGCCAAAGTTATATTGTTAATAAGTAGTAGAGCTAGGATTCAAACCTGGCTTTTAACCACTTCACTGTGATTTTTACCACTTCTATGTACTGCTGGTATGTTATTTAAACTAGTCATGAGTTTCCAACACAGTTGTGTTGTCTTTTTTTCACTTAAACTTTTTTTTACTTTGATCTATGTCATGTTAGGGAAGACTGGAGAGGTTTTAAAATGGTAGATTCCTGACATAATTTTATCTCTCTATCTTTTTACTTGCCTAAATCCTCCACCAGAAGCAAAATATAGAGAAAGAAGAAATAAACTTGAAACATAGGTCAGAGAGGATGGGAAGAGCCATTAGGAAAAGTTGCCAGGCTACTGGCCAGCCCTGAAGTCACAAAGTAGAGAAGGCTTTTTGGCTCTTGTCATTCAGGCATCTGTATAGTCTGCTTTACATCTATAAGAATGCAAACTACTCTCCTGATACATTTCGTTTATTTTTTAGGAAATTTACATTCTGATTTTAGGAAATGAGAAATCACAGTTCACTTCTAAAATTTGATATGTAAAAATATTTTCACTGACTCCTATTTTTCCGCCTTTTTTTAGGAACTGGACAAAATAGTGGCGTATGAACTAAAAACTGGTGGAGTTTTACTACATCCCATATTTGGTGGAGGAAAAGAGAAAGATAAGTATGTTTATTGTTCAGAGATGATAGTGTAAACCTTGTTTTGTGAGATCACTCTTTTCGGATCATTTGTATGTGTATTGAGGCCCACACAGGCCAAGAAAGTAGTAATAACAGTATGTAGTAATATTGAGGCCACAAACCCTGGCAATATTCTCATTACTCCTTTTGTTACTTTACTGTGTTTATTAAATGCGATGACTATAAATGGATTTAAATGTTAAAAAAAGACTCAAATATATAAGGCTTTTCTCTTTTCCATGTTAAATATCCTAATGCTACTATATTGTACTATTCTCATAAAAGCTTAAAAATAGTGGAAACAAGTATTTTGTTTATGTACTACTGATTATTTTTTTAAGTCTCAGTAGATAGTTTCAGCATCAAGACATCTTACCTATACCTGTTTATCTGAATGGTCACCTACCTAGATACTTATTTAATTACTCTTTCCTTCTTTCCTTTTCTTTCTTTCTCACCTTCCTTCCCTTCTCTCTTTCGCTTAGTCTCTTTTTGTTTTTAGCAAGTTGCTGTAAATGAGACAGCCACTTATAACACAACAATGGTACTAGCAGGGATTCTTACTTGTTCTGGGGTCTGCAGATCCCCTAAGGGAATAGGGATTGAATGGATGGGAAAATTTTTCTGTATTTTCACTAACCATTAACTGAAATTTTACATTTCCTTTAAATATGAATGTAGGCAAAAGTTAGTGCTGTGACTTTGTCAACAGTAGAAACCATGGATATTTTCCTGTCACATTATAATTGTTAGCAGATATCTTGAAATAGTCTTTGCAGTCATCACTACCTCAAAATTACGGCGGTAGACCAGTACTAGATCTTATTGTTTAATGCATTAATAAACTAGCACATATATTATTTTTTTATATTTTGGTAACTGTATTTCATTATAATTGGTTTCCTTTGTAACCCAGTATATTTTATTTTGTGCATTTAGAGCACTTTCTCAGGTGGAGCCCATTTAACCAGACTGCCCAAGTGTCTAAAAGCACAACAAAGGTTTAGAACCTTGAAGCCTTTCTTTGTTGTATCATGGCCCCTGAGACAAGATTAAGTCAGTGGGAAATCGTAGGAATTTAGTGTTAGATAAACTTGGGGGTATTTTTTGATGGATTTGTTTTTTCTTTTTTTTTTTTAATTTAGGTTATAAAAGTTAACATCCTTGTGAAATTACAGTTGTACATCATTATTAGTCATGTTGTAGGTACACCACTTCACCCCTAGTGCCCTCCCCCCACCCCCCTTTCCCCTGGCAACCACCTATCAGTTCTCTTTGTCTATATGTTAACTACCACCTATGAGTGGAGTCGTACAGAGTTCGTCTTTCTCTGTCTGGCTTATTTCACTCAACATAATACCCTCAAGGTCAATCCATGTTGTTGTGAATGAGACGACTTTGTCCTTTTTTATGGCTGAGTAGTATTCCATTGTATGTGTATATATATACACACACACACCACATCTTCTTTATCCAATCATCAGTTGCTGGGCACTTAGGTTGGTTCCATGACTTGGCTATTGTGAATAATGCTGCGATGAACATAGGGGTGCATGGAACTTTTGGAGTTGCTGATTTCAGGTTCTTAGGATAGATACCCAGTAGTGGGGTGGCTGCATCATAAGGTATTTCTATTCTTAACTTTTTGAGGAATCTCCATACTGTTTTCCATAGTGGCTGCACCAGTTTGCATTCCCACCAATAGTGTATGAGGGTTCCCTTTTCTCCACAGCCTCTCCAACATTTGTCACTCTTGGTTTTGGATATTTTTGCCATTCTAACAGGTGTAAGGTGATATCTTAGTGTAGTTTTGATTTGCATTTCCCTGATGATTAGTGATGATGAGCATCTTTTCATGTGTCTATTGGCCGCCCGTATATCTTCTTTGGAGAAATGTCTGTTCGTGTCCCCTGCCCATTTTGTAATTGGGTTGTTTGATTTTTTATTGTTGAGTTGTGTGAGTTCTTTGTATATTATGGAGATTAACCTTTTGTCGGATAAATAACTTGTGAATATTTTTTCCCAATTAGTGGGGTGTTGTTTTGTAGATAAACTTGGATTTTTATTGTTATTAATTTTGGTGATCTAAGAAAATTGCATAACCTTTCTGAGTGTGTGTGTGTGTGTTTTAATGTGTAAAATGACAGTGATGATTCATCTTAACCAGGTTGATTGTGAGGATTACTTGAGACAAAGCTTCATACATAGTACACAATAAATGTTGGTTCCTTTGCCTTCTTCTCCTGACTTCCTGCTGTATGGCAGTTTCCCAGCATATAATTAGAGCATTCTCATTGTATGTAAATATTATTTGCACTAAATGCTTTTACCTTGGTTCTGCCCATTTGCTTAGTTCTTGTTATATGTTTAATTTTAAAACTTATATATGAAAGCAGCACATGGATACATGCTTTTTTTTTTTTTTGGAGGAAGATTAGCAGATTAGCCCTGAGCTAACTACTGCCAATCCTCCTCCTTTTGCTGAGCAAGACTGGCCCTGAGCTAACATCCGTGCCCATCTTCCTCTACTTTATATGTGGGACGCCTACCACAGCATGGCTTGCCAAGCAGTGCCATGTCCACACCCAGGATCCGAACCCGTGAACCCCGGGCTGCTGAACCGGAACGTGCATACTAAACCGCTGTGCCACCAGGCCAGCCCTGTGAATACATGCTTTTTGAAGAAGTTCCAAACGACAATGTAGAAGCATGTGGAGTAAAAAAGTAAAAGATCCTTTTTAGCCCTCTTTTACAGCTCCTCACCCCAACCAGTTCCTCTCCTTGGAGATAGCCATGATTATTAATTTGGTAAATTGTCATCCAGACCTTTTGTCTTTTCTTTGCCTTTATTTATGTGTGTATGGCATTTACAAAATGTAGTTCACTAATGTGCATATTACCATGTACTTTTCTTTTTTAAAAAATTAGCCATATCTATATATTTTGGCAAGCATTCTTTGTGACGCTACATAAATTTACTTTGTTCCATTTAAGAGCTATACAGTATTCCATTATAGCCTGAAACTTATTTAACCTTTTCCATATTACTCTCCATTGCTAAAGCGCTTAAGTTCATAAAGCTCAGAAGTAATAAGGGAAATATAAAGATAATTTTTCAAACATTGAATTAACAAATATTTTAAATTTCAATATGCCATGTTTTTAGGGAGATGTAATGATTACTCTTATACATTGATTGTGAGAATATAATTTGGTACAGTGATTTTGAAGAGTAATTTGCTAGTACCAATCAAAATTTAAAATGGATAAATTTTAGATTCAACAATTGTTCATTTAGGTATGTTATCATATAGAAATTCTACTTCTAGGTGTTTGTCATAGAGAAATACTTGCACATGTATAAAAAGATATTTATTATAGCATTATTTGAAATAGTGAAAAATTGTAAACATTTTAAATGTTCGTATATGTTGTAAATATTTTCTACTAGACTGTACCTTTCTTTTAATGTACTGATCTCTTTTATCATGTCGAAATTTTTAATTTTTACCTAGCCAATCTGGTCTTTATGTCCTCTGGATTTTATATTTTTCTTTAGGAAGATTTTTCCCATCCCAAAACTATGAAAAGAAATTTTTTCCTTTATTTTCTTCTAGTACTTTTTGTTTTAGATATGTGTCCATCTTGAATGTTTTTTGTGCAAGCTTTTGCTGTGGGATATTGATTGGAATTGCATTGATTGTATTGATGAATTTTGGAGAGAATTGAATTGTTTACATTATTGTGTCATCCTGACTAGGAGCTTGACATGTATTTCCATTTATTCAGATTATGCTTTCTGTCATTTCTTAAAACTTCAAAATTTCCTTCCAGTTAAGCATAGTTTTAGATATTTTCTAGTCTTTATTACGCTTAGAATTGCTGAGGTATTCCTGTGAAGTTTTTGATTTATTAGCTTGATGTGGTTATGACATTGATTGCTTACTTAATATCTAAATTTGTTATGGTAATTAAATTTGTATTTTTTTTAGCCCAGCATCCCATCTACACTTTTCAATAAAGCATCCACATACACTCTCCTGGGAATACTACACTATGTTTCAGTGTAAAGCTCACCTTGTGATGAGATTGATTGAAAATAGAATCAGTATGGAATTTATGCTACAAGTAAGTATTGAAGTTAAGAACTTAACAATAACTGTAAAAAATGATCTGTTCTATATGTGTATAATCTGAATCCTGTTCTGTAGAATAGGAGTTAGAGCATCTGGGTTTATAGCTGGAGTTCTGTTACTAATTAGCATTTTCCCATTGAGTACCTGTACTTTTTGTTTGTGTTTCCTCAGATGTAGAATGGATGTCAGTACTCGACCTACTTAGTCCAGGCTTATTAAGATAAAATTTATGCAAATGATTTTGTGTTTGGTATTATTTAGAATATTAAGGATGAAATGCTGTTTAGAAATGTTTTCAATAGGAAAAAGCAAACCTATCTAAAAGATGTTTATTTTTGCTGTTGGTAAATTCTGCCATATATTTTAAGCAAGTCCTGGTGTAAGTAGTTGACATAGTAGTTGAGGTAGTAGAAACCAGATGTATTATAAATGTTCGCCTATTTTTTTCCCCATCAACAACATTCTTAGAGGTGAGTGAAAAATAGCTTTTTAATAATCTTCTTTAAAAAGCATTTTAAGTTTGTCCTAAAATTAAGTTTCTTTAATCCTTCTGTGTTTCGTCTTACCTTTTGAGTAAAGAAGAGAAATATTAAATGAGAGATGGTTCCTAAAAAGCGAGTCAACTTTTTAGGATGCTATAAATCCTCATAAGTATTCTCAATTTTATAAATCATGTTTAGTTTCTATGTAAAGCTCATAGCACAATAAATTTTAAGTATTATATATTATTATTATTATAATTCTTAATAAATACAGTATTCATTATTTTGCTAGTACATCATTAAAGTTCAATTATGTTTATAGGATGAATGGTTTTATGTTCTGTTTAAGTCTTTGCATATTTCTACTTCTCATAGTCTTTAAATAGAACAGTCTGTGTAGTAAGATAGGAAATTGTCTCTATAATTGAGTATAATAAAATTATAATGCAATATGGGTTTAGTACAGAATTGAAGGCAATATATAATACATTATATGAACTTGCTGAATGACACTTTTATCGTTACAGGTTTTCAATAAACTGCTGAGTTTGGCTAGTACTGCTTCATCTCAGAAGTTCCAGTCACATATGTGGAGTCAGATGTTGGTTTCTACATCTGGGTTTTTAAAATCCATCTCAAATGTCTCTGGCAAAGACATCCAGCCTTTAATAAAGCAGTGGGTGTATCCTTTTCAATAGCAGTTCAACAAAGAGGGGGAAGGGAGTAAGGTAGTTGAGTAAGGGGAAGGAGGAAGAAGAGGGATTTGGGGGATGAAAGGAGGTAAAACCTATTTAAATTGCTAAATAATAGGAGAAATAACCGAGAACTATAAGTCATTTCCCCTAAGGTGCCTACTAATTACTGAGATACACACACATACCTCTATATTTGTAAAATTTGGCATATTTTGAAGTACTCTTTTGTGTGTGTGAATAAGGCAATAGGCTTGATGGTGGGGAAGGTAAATAATCCACTAGATAGGCCTGTAGGATTACTTGTAGGATGTACTGGTCTAGTGACTTTTAGATGTGGTTAGAGGTTGGCACAACTTGAGTGGTATCTTGGAACTTTTCAACTTTTACATTTTTTTCATTTCAGAACACTGTTGTATTAATAACCCACTAGAGTGGTTTTACTTCTTTCAAAACACAAATTTAATGTTTCAGAATTTTGTTCTAAATCTGGAGAAACATTTTCACAAGAATTTTGAGTGCTTTGCCACCTGGTGTACAATGAAGTATGCTCTCAACCTTTGATTGATGGGGATGCATTTAAAAATTACTACTTACCATAATGAATAATTTATTTCATTTAGTGTATACTCATTTCCATATACAGAAATTCCTTTACGATTCTTCAGAGATCAGAGTGGAGTGGTGAAGTTTTATGGAAGTTTTGCATTTAATAGAAAACGAAATGTTTTAGAATTGGAAATAAAACAAGATTATACATCTCCCGGAACTCAGAAATATGTGGTAAGTTTTTTTCCAAAATGACATTGGCACTCCTTTTTCCCCAATTTCAGTATACAAAGGGCTTCAGACTGGGGAACTACTTAGAAATTTTGTTAATGAGATTTTGTTTGCAAAGAATGAAACTGAGAAAACGCCAAGTGTCAATGAAGGGAAAAGGGGTTACAAATGGAGATTTCAGGGGACACACATTCTCCCAATTCTCCTCTCCTTTGGCACCAGCTGCCTTTCTGTGTGTGTCTCCAGATACACAATTTGTATAGTATTATTTTATATCTTGATATATATACCTGTGCACATAATAATATATATTGGTATTTTTCCAGCCTATCTTTGAATAGTTTGTTTCTTTTTATAGGGACCACTTAAAGTGACAGTGCAGGAGTTAGATGGATCCTTTAATCATACATTGCAGATTGAAGAAAACAGCCTTAAACATGATATACCCTGCCATTCCAAAAGCAGAAGGTAGGCATTGATTTATAACGATAAACTGAAGTTTGTAGTTAAACTGTAAGTCTCATAGATTAAAATGCCAAGATAAAAATCCTATTGTATACCTCATTTTTTATGTAGAGAATATATTATCTAGTATCTTTTTTTTCTATTTTACTTTGTTAGTATTACCAAACATTCTTTGCTTTCTGTTCTTGATGACATTTTTATCTTTAGAATCAAATAATTTTAAAATTTAGGTTTGAGAAGCCTTATTTTGTAGGAGCAGTGGGATAGAAGTTTTAACTTTTGGGAGCCAGGAACAGTTCAAGGCAAATAGCTTAGATTCTGTCTTGTTGGATTAATACCTACAGGAATATTGAGAAAATGATCATTGAATATAAAAGAAGGAGCTGAGTACACATGTCATGAAACGCCCTGCATCTTCTTTGCTAAGTATCTTTCTCCCTTTTCTATATATCACCATGCCCCTACAGAACATTCTTGACGTCTTTCAAAGGCAAATTGCCAGTTTACTTTAAAATCGTCCAGCAATTCACTTTTATTAATATATTTTTCCTTTACCACTCTTTTTTAACTCAGCTGTTAGTGTGTACTCTAAATATTGAAAAATTAGAACGTTTCTGTGCTATGCTGGAGGAATGTGGACTAATATCACAATTTCAGGAACGGAAGTCGTATACTCATGACTACGTTTAGGTGTTCTCGTACACATGAGAAAGTCAGTTGATTTTGATGGCCTTCAGAGAACTTGATTCTGAACTCTCCCTGGAATCATTCTTCTGAGAAAATTCTTTCTTAGTTGAGAATGAAATCTCCCCTTTTTTTGTATCCTCTCCATCTTTGAAATTGGGAACATCTGATTGCTACTCTTTTCCTAACATTTCCTCAGTTTTTTTCCTCTGTAATAACAGTATATTGTTTGGGTATTCTTTGATATGAGGAACACAGGTAGACACTTCTCTGTTCTTATTTTTATTTGTCCTTGCCTAGGTTTTTAGTGTGTTATCCAGTAGATTTTATGATTCAAGAGTAATTTGCATGGAAGCAATTGCTTTTGTTTTGGCTTAAGTCTTGTGCATAGTAATTAATTGTACGTATTAATACTGTTAAGATGTTTTATTAATCGTTTGCTTTATTTCATGTAGGATAGCACCTTGCACATACAGCACACAGTTCAGAGTTATGCATGTCTCATTTCAGGCCTGGCTATTTTTTCATTTTTTTGTAAAGGATTTCTTTATTGATAGATCTCTTATCTTTTCTATATAAAACTGCAGCTACCTGTTGTTGGGACTGTTTCTAAGTTGACATTTAATTATATATTTCTGCTTTTTTGTTAAACTTTGATCAGAAAAACATTTTAATATCATTTACTTCATTCCCTTCTGCTTCAAAATACAGATTGTGTTGTATTTAAATTCCGTTATATTTACCATCCCTTTTTCCTTAAGATATCTTTCAGTCTTGCATAAAGTCCTTAATTTGATACTGCTCTTTATGTCCTTTCAGAATTGGAAATCTCACAGTTTTGAAACTTATTTTTCCTTAAATATAGGAATAAAAAGAAAAAAATTCCACTGATGAATGGAGAAGAAGTTGACATGGATCTTTCTGCAATGGAGTAAGTTAGTTACTTAAGTTTAAGGATATAATACTTTTCTGCCTTCTCATTTGTCTTGTCATGCATATCTAAAACTATGTAAATGTCCTGAAATTTGTGCTTTTAAAAAAACTTTTGAGGGGGCTGGCCCAGTGGCGTAGTGGTTAAGTTCAGCACGCTCCACTTCAGTGGCCCCAGGTTCAATTCCCGGGTATGGATCTACACCACTTGTCAACCATGCTGTGGCTGCAACCCACATACAAAATAGAGGAAGACTGGCCACAGATGTTAGCCCAGGGTGAATCTTCTCAGCCAAAAACCCCCCCAAAAAACAAATCTTACATAAAATCATAATCAAAGAGAGAAAAGTAAATCTAGCCTGGCCCAGGTGAAAATAGGAGGAAATACAGGATGGTTGGACTGGGCACAGCCTTGGCTTAAGTAGCTTTCTTGCTCCCCTGGTGGCCTGTGGAGCAGTGCTTCTCAAACTGTAACATGCATGTCAGTCACTTGGGCATCTTCTTACAATACAATCTTTGATCCAGCACTTTACTGGTGGGTCCTGAGAGTTTGCATTTCTAATGAGCTCCCAGGTGATGTTGACTCTGTTTGTCTTTTGACAAGGCTCTAGGGCACTTTGAGCTCCCTGTGTTTGCAAAACACAGTTTAAATATCACTTTCTAAGTTTTATGTGGTAATATTTATTGATTGACAGTGTTTCATTTTTAAATATAATATAGTTCAAACTGTGTTTTGTCTATCCTATGTCTGTATGTTCTTTAGAAAACATCTGAAATTATTTAGTAACTTGGTTGCCAAATTGTCACTACTATTTATATGTCATTTATATAATTTTTCCATATCAAATAACTTGCCTATAGTAAGTACCCAGTAGTATTTGTTGAATTGAATTAATATTTCAGGTGATGGTCTTTTGATGAAAGTGTTGACATAGACTAGGTTTTTAAAACTGTGCTTGTTGCTTTGAGAAGTATGTGAGGATAAATTCGTGATGTGCTTCCAAACTACTACAGAACTTGCCGTTTGTAGGGGTTATCATAAGTCTAGCATTTAAAAAAAAGTATTAATTAAACAAACTGATTTAGTAAAATAAATGAATTCCTTTTTTAGTCAAAGATTGATTTTCAATAAAGAGTGGCATTTATAGCCACAATCAATTATTAGGCTGTAGGAAGTGAAATAAAGACATTTGGTCTCATTCTCCTTTTTCACATCACTAATCACAAATCAGAAACACAAATTAATACTTTCAGATGCAATTTCTTTGTGACAATTATCTTCTTATCCTTGGAGATCTTTCCAGCAAGATTGATACAGATTAGACATTGTGAGAAAATTGAAGTATATTAAACATAATGAGAAAGTTGCCAGTGTGATTAAAAAAAAATGAGTGCAGTAAAACTCCATGCAGTGTTGAATACTACATGTAGAAGAGAATCTGGTTAATAAATGCTTTGTTTTTATTTTATAAATCTCTAAACTTGGAAAAATAAATAACAAAGAAAATCGTATTTTCTTTCAGCGCTGATTCTCCTTTGCTGTGGATAAGGATAGACCCAGATATGGCAGTATTGAGGAAAGTAGAATTTGAGCAAGCTGATTTTATGTGGCAGTATCAGCTCCGCTATGAGAGGGATGTTGTTGCACAGCAGGAGTCCATTTTGGCCTTGGAAAAGTTCCCTACTCCGGCATCTCGGCTTGCCCTCACTGACATATTAGAACAAGAGCAGTGTTTCTACCGAGTAAGAATGGCAGCTTGCTTCTGCCTTGCAAAGGTGAGATTTTGTATGGTAGAAGGAAAACAAAATGACTACTGAAGATGAGTTAAAAAAAAAAAATCTCTGAAGATAAGTTAAGATTCTCCATAATCTTTAATTTTACTTAGTAGCTGGTCCTTTGAAAGCTTTTACCAAATGCTTTTAATAAGACTGATTGGAAAGAAACATGTTTTGGTCTGAACATAGATATGCACTAAATTTTTCTGATTGTCAAACTGAAAAGTGAAATTTTTCAAACCAAAGAGAATTTCTCGCCATTTTATTGAATTGCCAGTCACGTTTTTAAAGCAAAGAATGTATTTGGTAAGAAATTCCTTGGTTTGAGAGATGTTTACATTATAGTACGTGAAAGCATTTTGTCTTAATTGTCTCGCTGTGGTGATTATTTCATGTTAGTTTGGGCTGAGTAATCAATATTAGTGATGTGTAATTTAAGATGATAGGTTCTATAATTTAACATGCTAGAGAAGTTAATTTATTAAGAAAACTAAATATTTTTCTTTAGATGCAAAAAAACTGAAGGTAGAACAAATGAAAAGCAGAAAAACGCAGACAAAAATTTGGCCAGAAATACTGGTATCCAGGTATTTAAAGAGCATCTTGATAATAGGTTCATTCCCATTTAGTGACTCTCTTGTGTTCCTCACTGCTAAATCCATTTGTCCAACATTTCCTCAGATTATAGTGGTTTAGATTTGTTTTATCTTTGATGGTAATTAGTGAGTAATTAGATTCCAGATACTTGAGGGAAAACATGAATGTTTGATAATCATCTGCTAAGGATATACTTTCATTGCTTCTATAAAGATCTTTGTGATTCTTGCATGCTAAATCCCTAGCAGATCCATAAAATTAGACTATGTTATTTAAAGTTAATTATAATTTCCTTCTTTTGAGACATGATTTTTGTATACACAAAAAATATCAGTAGCAAGATAAGGTTTTTTTGTAAAACATTGTTACAGACTTCAGTGGTAGCATTGTGCTTGGCTTGTTTTTCAGTTGGGGTAGATTGAAAAACCTTATTTAAAATCCATGGTGATGCTTCTATTTGATAAATTTTAAATAGAATTATGTCTGCCTAAATTGACAAAGACAAGCTTGTTCAGAATAGAAGCCTTTTGCAAAGATGTTGTCTTAACACATAAAAGAGTATTCCCGTTCAGAAATTAACTTATAGAAAATAATAAGTGCACATAAGAATTTTTTTGGGGGGTGTGAGTTTGTATATTTCCTTGGAAATGATAATGAAAGGCCAAAATGTATTAAATTTCTGAAAATTGAAATCGTTGAAGACTAATCCAGTTGTATTGATAACTTTTAGAAATCTGTTTTATTTATTTTAAAATATGTTTGCAGTGGTGATGGAAATTACTTTGTTTTCTAATTGTTTGCAGATTGCAAATTCAATGGTGAGCACGTGGACAGGACCACCAGCCATGAAGTCACTCTTTACTAGAATGTTTTGTTGTAAAACTTGCCCAAACATTGTGAAAACAAACAACTTTATGAGCTTTCAAAGTTATTTTCTTCAGAAGGTACAGTTTACTTTCTAAATGTCTCTGTTTATGCCACTATCTATTTATCTCAGTTTAACTTGGGGACTATTCAAATAATAGGTATGTTTATATTTTTATAAAAAGGTTTGCCTTTGTTCTTTTTTTGCTTCTAACATTTTTTTCAAAACTTAAGTGATTGTTCATTAATTTTATGAGCTGTTTGTAAAGGCGATTTAATACTGAAGTAAATAGAAATGGATAATTTGACTTTTGGGTTGGTTACACAGCGGATGGAGGTATGGGTAAGTCCTTCTGATGGCAGTCCTAGAATGTGATCAACATATCTGAATCAGAGACAGGACAACATACAGCTCTAGTTTCAGTCTCAGCTCTGCTACTCACTAGCAGTTTTCATGAAGACAAGTTTCTTAACCTTGAAGCCTCAGTTTACTCAATTGTAAAATTTATCTTTTTTGGAATTAAGATCAAGCATGTGAAGTGTTTTAACACTATATTTATCACATAGTAAGTCTTTTATAAACAGTAATTTAGAAAGTGATGGTATGATGGAGTCATTGTTTTAGGAAGGGATGTGGGAATGACAGGATGGTCAGCATTTGGGCAATTCGGAAAGCGTTTGTAAATTTTTTGAGTAATTTAATAATAATGAAGGCTGGAATTAGATTAACTAGATTGAACTAGAAGGAGGTGTGATGTTGAAGAAGAGAAAACTAGTGAAGCCTAGTCTATCATGATTTTGGTATTAAAGAGTATGAGAAAGGAGACATGTTGAGGATAAAGCAGGCTTGAGAAAAAGACATCTTGGGTTTGTTTTGTTTTGTATCGAGGGAGAAAAAACATGAGGCATGTTTGACACAGAGAAAGGAACCAGTAGAGAGGAAGAGATGAAATATTCAACTGGGAGCAAGTCAATATAAGAAAAGGGGACTGGCCCCGTGGCCTGGTGGTTAAGTTCGCGCACTCTGCTTTGGCAGCCCAGGGTTTGGCAGGTTCAGATCCTGGGCGCGGACATGGCACCGCTCATCAGGTCATGTTGAGGCAGCATCCCATATAGCACAACCAAAGGCACTCAACAACTAGAATACACAACTATATACCGGGGGGCTTTAGGGAGAAGAAGAGAAAGAAAGAAAAAAAAAGATTGGCAACAGATGTTAGTGCAGGTGCCAATCTTAAAATATATATATATATATATAAAATAAGTATATATATATAAAATATATATATATAAAAGAAGATGGAGCAAATTCTGAAGGTATTAGTAATGAGTGGAACACAATTGGGAAGTTAATTTTAGGAAAGATAAGAACACTCCTTTTTCTGAGGCAAATGGAAAGCACATTGAAAGCAAGTGAAAAGGTAGATGTTGAGGGGGATGTTAGGCAAGGTGAGATTTATATATCATAAAGGGAAGAGTAAAAAGATTACCCAGCAACATTGAGATGCCTGCTGAGAGTGGAAGTCATGATATATTTATAGTGAATTTCATCAGCATAACAAAGTCAGGATGATCCAGGTTTGGGGAAAGGCAATATTGGTGTAATTGAAGAAGTTGTTGGCATCCTATTTTATTTTTAAGAGCTAAACATATACGTGTTGCTCAGCTTTTGCCATTTCACTAATTTATGGTATGGAAGCAAGTTAATTTCTGTGTCTACCTAGTATGTCCCCCAATATTTTATTATGCCATTGTGCTTCCACATACCTTAGGTCAATGTTTTTCAAGTTGGGATTTGTGACCCATTAGTGAGGGGCTCATGAAATCAATTTGAAAGTTTTTAGTTTGTTTGCTTTTTAAGTGAAAGAAAACAATAGACAGTATCAGAATGCATCATGTGTAGTGAGGACAGGTGTAAGGTTTTTGGTTTTAGTTTTAGTTTGTACCCATTGTATTTAAGTTGTGTGTGTGTGTGTATGTGTTAGGCTAGGATGTAAATATGTTTCCTACTTTGGGTTGCAGTCAAAAAAGTTGGAAAATCAATGCTTTTAGACCAGTTCACCTTTCACATAATACTTCTAGTGGCAGAAGAAAGAGAGAGAAGGTTAGTGCCTGAATCAAACTTGAGTCCCAAAAGGACAGAACAGCCTAGGACAGATATTTCTGTGGAAAAGAGCCTTTCCCTTAGTTGTCTTACAGCATTAACACTGATTGTCCTCTTGTTTCTAGTCCTTCAAGCAAGCAAAGAAGCCATCCTCTTTTTTGTCCCCCAATTTACAGGGTCTGGTTATTTGGAGTCCAGAAGAGGGGATAGTCCAAATCTCCTTATGTACTGGGGACTAACACGTCTATTCGTTTGTAGTTCTGCCTCCAGTTTAAATGGCTTTGTTTTACTGGTAGAGGTTACCACTGCGTGAGTCAGGTTTCTACCCCTTTGAGAAAAGTTGCTTATGAAGGTTTGGAAAGGGGAAGGTAAGGCTAGATTTCAGCTAATTTACCGTTTTTCCTTAGGCTGAGGATGAGGTGGTACTGGAGAATCAGTGTCTTCTCAGACTGATGATTTAATTCTATTATCTGACACATGCCTCCAGCCACTATATAGTCATACACCGCATAACGACCTTTCGGTCATTGATGGACTGCCTGTATGCCGGTGGTCCTGTAAGATTAGTACTATATAGCCTAGGAGTGTAGTAGGCTATACCATCTAGGTTTGTGAAGGACACTCAGTGTTCGCACATTGAGTGCAAACATGTTACACGAAATTGCCCTAACAACGCGTTTCTCAGAATGAATCCCTGTTGTTAAGTGACATATGACTGTATCATCTAATCCTAGAAATGGCTGTGAGGAAACTACGCTTCTGCTCAGTAAGAAGCTGGCTAAAATAATCCAGCTTAGTTAGTTAGTAGAGTAGGAGTTGAGTAATAGTCTATCTAATGTTAAAATCCATACCTTTTCGGGGGCTGGCCCCGTGGCCGAGTGGTTAAGTTCGCGCGCTCCGCTGCAGGCGGTCCAGTGTTTCATTAGTTCGAATCCTGGGCGCGGACATGGCACTGCTCATCAGACCACGCTGAGGCAGCGTCCCACATGCCACAACTAGAAGAACCCACAACGAAGAATACACAACTATGTACTGGGGGGCTTTGGAGAGAAAAAGGAAAAAATAAAATCTTTAAAAAAAAAAAAAATCCATACCTTTTCCACTGTAAAAAACAGAACTGAATTTTTATAATTTCTGTTACATACACTTTGCTCTAACAAATGAAGGCAAAGGTACATGGGCTACAGCATGCACTCAGTTATGCAGCTCTCCCGCTGGTTTTCTACTCAGCTCTTCTCTTTTGTTAGAATGTTTGAGACATGTTCCCAGTGGGAGAAGGTAGGAGTTAGAGGGGCTAGGCTCCGTCCAGATACCTATGTCAGCCCCAGAGTAACCCTTTTTCTGTATATACTTCAATGAATTGCAGTAATGAAAGAGTATGCTTAAAAATGCTTAAATGCTTAAAAATGCTTTAAAAAAATTTTTTTTTGTAGACTATGCCAGTTGCAATGGCTTTATTGAGAGATGTTCACAACCTTTGTCCCAAAGAAGTCTTAACATTTATTTTAGACCTAATCAAGTACAATGACAACAGAAAAAATAAGGTAAGATACTTTAATGAATAATGAATATTATAAAACTACCCAGTGATATTTTGTTTTTAAAGAAATATTTAGACTGTAAAACCGTTGTTGAGCTCATGGTACTTGAAATTTCTAGGGATAGAAACATGTCAATGTAATTTATTATATTAACCAATGGATGAAGACTAGTTGGTTTTTAAATGTTCTTCATATGCATTGTAATATGGAGATAATAGTGCATCAGATTTGGGGAAGTCAGCTAAAACATGTTTTGGTGAAGCCTCACAGCCCGATTTTATTTTTGTTCCTTTTTTTGTTTTACCAAGTGAAACCCAGAAAACAGTTCCCTCTTGGGATAATTCGTTCATTGATGAGTTTGATTTTTTTTTTAACCATTATATGTGTTTATTCATTTATTTAGCAAATAGATATGGAATGCCATGCTTTGAAAGTTATTTCACCTTACTTGTTATCCTACCAAACAGCAAATATTTTTAAGAATATACGCTAAGCTAGGCAGTGTACCATGGTAAATAGAAAGAAGAGGTGGTAGATGCCATGCAGACTTTCATGTTTTCGTTAGACATCTGTTGAACAGCTGCTATATATCACAGTCCGATTCTGGGCCCTCAAGAATTCACCCTAATGGGGAAATCAGATGAGTAAACAGTTAACAGTCATTCATAACTACTATGGTGGAGATAAGTGTACACAGTTTTCTAGGGGAGTTCAGAGAACGTAGTGCCTTCTTCCAAGGGTGTACAGAGAAAGACTCAGCAAAATTTTGTATGTAAGAGGTGACCCTCAAACTGAGTCATAAAGATAATAGGATTTTCCTACTCTATGAATAGGGCCAATCTAGGAAGATTATTCCAGGCAGAAGGAACAGCACATATAAAGACAGATGTAACTGGTAGGATAAGTCGAATTCATGAAAAGTTTAATAAAATGTTACCAAAGTAACGAAAATCAATAAGACAGACTTTTCCTCCTCACTTTAAGTGAGTAGAATAAATTCAAATGATTTAAGCTAAAAAGAGTCCTTAAAAAATTAGTGCTTTAAGGGCCTGGTCCAGTGGCATAGTGGTTAAGTTTGCCTGCTCTGCTTTGGTGGCCTGGGGCTCTCAGGTTTGGATCCTGGGTGTGGACCTGCACACCACTCATCAAGCCATGCTGTGGCGGCATCCCACTTAGAAGATAGTGCAAGATTACCACAGATGTTAGCTCAGCTACAATCTTCCTCAAGCAAAAAGAGGAGGATTGGCAACAGATGTTAGCTCAGGGCCAGTCTTCCTCACCAAAAAATAAATGAATAAATAGATTATTGCTTTAAAAGAATACGTTATTGCTGATACACTTTTTCTTTCCAACTGTGAATACCATTAACAAATTTTTTATGAAATTCTTTCTAGTCTGCTGGTTTGTTTGACTTTCATTTAAAGTATTTCTTCCTCTACACATGGATTTCTTATATTTGAAGATATAAGATTAGGATGTGGGATGGTGTGAAATCAGATTATATTCAAATGGAATAGGAAAATAGTTTGACAAATGATTTATGTCCATCTTCTTGTTTTGGGTAGGGTTTATATAATTTAACTCATAGTGGCCCCTACTTGCTACTTTGCAAAGTGATTTCACTTACCGTAATTCCTTTAAACCTTACCTATTACATAGTTGGAGGTTTCTGTTACCTCTTGTTTGACAAATGAAAGCAAAACACAGAGGTTGAGAATCTAAAATTACACAGGAAATGTAATCTGGGAATTATGCTGTGAGCTCCTGCCACCCATCCGTGTGGTGATCTTTTTAGTACACCATGCTATCATACATGTCATCATTTATGATTTTGTGAGGTGCACACTGATGAATTATTAAATTTTACACTTCATTGTTTTTGTGGAACGATATGACTCATTTTAATTTTGAGAACTCTAATCAATTGTTACAGTTAGTTGCTGTAAATTAAGGCTATACTGTATCTTAATCTCTGAAGATATTAAGGATAGAATAATGCAAATAATAATAGCAACAGTAATAATAATGGCTAATTTTTTACATATTCGATGGCCTGTACCAAAACATGGATAATCTAATATGATGCTCATTAGACCTCTGAGGTAGATACTATTATTATCTCAATTTCCATGTGAGGAGACAGAAGCTAATAAAGGTTAACAGATTTACCTAAGGTCACATACGTGGCAAGGCCAGGAGACAAACCCAGATCTATCTGATGTCAAACCTTACTCTCTTAACAATTATGGATGGGAGAAAAAGATTTTGTCGTCATTTAAAGATTTATAGATTAATGAATTAAAACTTGCAGAAAAGATGTGATTGGGTGGATGCCTAAGAGTATTTCATTTGCTGGCTTATCTGTTTCTTTGTTTTTAGAGTACTTCACTTCCAACCATGAATGATTTGTCTCTGAAGGCTTTGGTTAAGCACATTTAAAAAAAGGTTCACAGCATAGATACAGAGTTTTTAAAGTATATGAGAACAAATGACAGATATTCTACAAATAAAATTAAATTAGGAACGTAAAACATTAAATGCCAAAAAGAAGTTTTGGGACTTGGGGCAAAATATTTTTAAAAATTTTAACATCTCATTAATTGGGCAGGAGCATTAAAATGCAGTATTCTAGATGATTTGGTTTTCAAGAAGACTAAAATTTAATTCCTTTTAAGTTTAGTTATTAGCCATTTTATATGAAAATCTTTTATACATACTCATGTATTAACGTATTTATAATAAATCATATATAGGTTTATGAAATTCTTCTGTCTTCTTAAATAAGGTATACAGAACATGGGTTGAACTATTCCTGGCACCAAGTTATCGTTGTTAAAAACGTCAGTCTTTGCTGCAATACATTGATATTGATGCCGTCAGTTTTTTTATTTTTTGTAAGAATTTTTGCTGTACTAAATGCTGCTCTTCCCCCCAATTGCATTCCACAAATTATTTTTTCTTTACTTTATCTCTTTTAACTTTGGGGTGATCAGATAATATAGCTTGTTCCGTTGGGATTATAGTATTTATGAGAATTGGATGTGGTCTGAGGGGTAAATGTTAAATCTTTTGGTTTTCCTACTTTACCCATGCCTCCTACTCATTTTTAATTTCTGAGTTCACTCTGTGATCTGAATACTTAGGTCAGAAATAACGGTTAAACAAATGGCTCTTGCTTTGTTGGTAAAGTAGTTAGCAGAGGTAACAATGAAACTGTAAAAATACTTGAAGAAAACCCGTGAACATAATTTGAATGATCCCTGAATGAAAATGGCCTTTCTAAAACTTAGAAACCAAAAAAGAAAAGATTGATAAATGCAACAACATTAAAATAAAATTAATATAGTGAAAAGAAGAACCCCATAAACATTCTCTCTGGCGTCAGAGGGAAGAATTAGGACTAGGGAACTGAAGTTATAGAGATCAATTTTTCAATCATTAGAATGATCTGAAAACAAAACTTTGTCCATAATGATCACTTGTGGAGTACTTTTTCTTTTGGTTTCTTTTGTTTGTTGTATACCTTATTTTATTTCCTGCCCAGTGTCGGAATGTTTAGGGACTCTGTCATTGTGTGTCGCTGTGAGGTTCTGCTTCCACAAGGGAAGTCAAAAGAGAGCAGGTATCCCTGCTCCGTCCCGTGGCACTTTGAGTGGCACAACATCTGCCAAGCACTGCTGAGAGAATTCACTTGCTTGCTCCATGTTCAGATTTCCAGGCTGGAGCATCTGATTTGCTGAGTTTAAGTAAACCGCGCTCAGATTGCCTTTCAGTAAATTGCTTCTTTGGGAATTGACTGGGATATGGATTTAGGAATTAAATTTTTTTTTTTTTTTGGTGATTTCCTTCTCCATTTTCTTTGCTTCTTTTGCTAGAACTCCTATTATTTGTATGTTATGTCTTTTGTACCAGCCCTCTAATTTCCTTATGCGTTTCTTCCTATTTTATATCTCTTCTTTTTGCTCAGAATTTCAGGAGTTATTTTTCAATTTTATATTCCAATTTAATTTTGATCTTGAGTCTCTGCATATTTCTTTTGTAAAATATGTTAAGCTATTGGAAGGCATATCATTGGTTATTTCTCAGACAGATAATCATAGTTTTTAGATTTCTTCCCCCCTGCTGATTTTTTTCCTTGCATCCTCTATATCCTCTTAGTTGCTTTTTCTCCTTTGCTTGTTCTGGTTTCTCTTTTTTATGTTGATGCTTTCCTCAAATATGTGGTGACCCTTGGTGGTATGTTTATATATGAGAATAGAGTACTAAATAGCCAATTTGCAAGCTCTGTATTACCAGCAGGATTTGTGGACTGTGTCTTCCTTTTAGAGGAATCTGGCTAGGTCACCAGAAGAGTGCCTTACAGGTAGTAAATATTTGTTGAGTAAGCTAATGTATTACTAATTTGTGAATCTTTTTTACTCTTTTTTCTAACGTGTCACACTCTACGCAAAGGAGAGAGTTGAATACTTAGATAACCTGCTTATATTTTCAGATAAATTATATCTTTAAGTTATAAATATTTTATTGACTTTTGAATAGAAGTATGAACTTTTTTTTATCTTCTCATAATTATTTTTTGACTTAGTTTTCAGATAACTATTACCGTGCAGAAATGATTGATGCCCTTGCCAACTCCGTTACACCTGCAGTCAGTGTGAATAATGAAGTTCGAACTTTGGATAATTTAAATCCGGATGTGCGACTCATTCTTGAAGAAATCACCAGGTTTTTGAATATGGAAAAACTTCTTCCAAGTTATAGACACACTATCACTGTCAGGTATGCTAATTCTTTACATTTTCTTTAAAGTTATTTGTTTTTATAATTATAAGAGAAATTTATTTTCATTGTTGAAAATTGGGAAATATAGTAAAGTAAAAGGAGAAAATTAAAATCCTCTATGATTCTACCATCACAGATAAAATTATTGCTATTCTGGAGAATGGCCTTTTAAGATTTTTCCCTTGTGACTATAAATTTTTAATTCCTTGACATATATTGTATATGTAGTTTTTGTATTCTGCTTATATCATAAACACTTCCTCATGGTCATCTGAAATTCTTCATAAACATAATTTTTGATGTCTGCATAATGTTTTATCCCATTGGATATATTTTAAACATCCCTCTAACGTTAGGCTTTTTTTAAGGTGACTTTTTGCTCCTATCAACTTCTTTGTATATGGCTATCAAAAAGTTCTGTCTGGAGCCAGCCCAGTGGTATAGTAGTTAAGTTCACACCAGGTTTTTGAATATGGAAAAACTGGCCCAGGGTTTGCAGGTTTGGATCCCGGCGCAGACCTAGCACTACTCGTCAGGCCATGCTGTGTTGGTGTAAAATAGAGGAAGATTGCCACAGATGTTAGCTCAGTGACAATGTTCCTCAAGCAACAGGAGGAAGATTGGCAACTGATGTTAGCTCAGCTCAGGGCCAATCTTCCTCACCAAAAAAAAAAGGAAAGAAAAGAAAAGAAAAAGTCCTGTCTGCTTCTTTTGGAGTTTGCTAAAAGTAGTTGATTCACTTATTCAAACATTATGAACAGTTTTAATCTTCCATGTATATTATTCACTAAAATATATATTGCTAAAACTTTGAAGAAAATATTTAAATTGTATTTTGGGGCCGGCCTGGTGGTGCAGCAGTTCAGTTCCCACATTCTGCTTCAGTGGCCTGGGGTTTGCAGGTTCAGATCCCGGGTGCAGACATGGCACTGCTTGGCAAGCCATGCTGTGGTAGGCGTCCCACATATAAAGTAGAGGAAGATGGGCACAGATGTTAGCTCAGGGCCAGTCTTCCTCAGCAAAAAGAGGAGGATTGGTGGCAGCAGTTAGCTCAGGGCTAATCTTCATCAAAAACAAAAAAGAAATATATTTTATGCTAATTACCTTTTTCTGAAGTGTGTTCCTGTTATAAGTATACTGATACCTGAAATTGGATTTCCAAACAAGTTTTGAGAATTTGTTTTCTTTTAATAGGATTTAGATTTTTTTTAATAATCATTGTGAAAATTTAATGTTATAAAATTAAAAGGTAGATTCAAATCACATCAACTTTTCAGTTTACTGTTACAGATTAGTTTCTAATGCCTAAGGAACAAGTTTGATTCACAGTACTTTAACAAAAGCATTTAACTGTAAACAATATTTTCCTAGTTGTTTGAGAGCCATACGAGTGCTTCAGAAGAATGGACATGTGCCAAGTGATCCAGCTCTTTTTAAATCTTATGCAGAATATGGACACTTCGTGGACATTAGGATAGCAGCTTTGGAAGCAGTTGTTGATTATACTAAAGGTATCGCTTTAGAAATATATGCTCATACTGTTTTAGAAAGAAATGTTTATTATTTAAAGCCACTCTTATTGGAGTTTTCATATTATGTACAATACAGATGTTGTAAATTCTTGACTCTCTGATTTAGAAAGAAGTTTTTGTAAATGTAGAATTTGTATAAGAATTAGTAAATAAGGGAAAAGAATAAAATTGTAGATAGATATCTTTGGTCTTTCCACGAAGTCAGTGTATCATTCTATAGCTTTAATTACATGTTACTTTAAGAAATAGAAGATGATTTTCGGGGAATTTCTAACTCTATCAGAAGGATGCAGAACATCTTGCATCTGTCCGAAATTTGTGTCTGTGAAAGTAGAGCAAGAGACAAAAACAGGAGCTTCAGTAGGGGGATTAGGCAAGGCTTCATGAAGTTTAAAAAAAGGTAAGGCCAAAAAATGAATGAGAGAATACTACATATCCAAAACATTTTCAAAAATACAGAAGAGAAAGATTAAAGAGATGCAAATGTAAAAAAAAAAAAATTGTCATGAAGAGAACAAGTGGAAGAAAAGCAATAATCCAAGAAATAATAGAATACTTTGAAAAGTGTAAATGAAACTGACCTAAGCTAGAGTCTGATGAAATTTAAAATTTTAAGGTTAAGGAAGAATATGTAGGTTCCCAGGAATATCAGAACTCAGTTATTGTACAAGGTATAAAAGAATAATGTGGCCTGTGACTTCTTCAGAATATGAAGAGTTCAAAAGACTGAACAAATGGCTAACATAATGTTTGGGGAAAATTATGATCCGCCAAGTTGTCACTCATGTGGCCTAGAAGACTTAGAAGTACATCTCCTGTGTGACATTCTTAAAAACAAACTTCCCAAAGATAATTTTCAGCTGACCTGAAAGTGAATCAAAATAACTCAAGATTGATGAGGTGTGAAATGAAAGACCTAGTGATGGGCAACTATGCCTGTAAAGTATTTAAAATATTTAAGTATTTGTTAACATGGTTGTAAAATTTAATGCAGCTTTCAAAAATTCTTTAATATGCAAATATAGGAAATACGTAAATCTGCATCTAAAATTCCAGATTATAGCACTAAACAATGGGAAGAGTAAAGAAGTTAAAGTATGCTAAACTTCTCATCTGGCTTTGGAAAGAAAGGAGGGGATGAGAGAAGTTCTATAGTAGCTATAGGTTAATATTTGCATGTTAAGTAGAGGAAAATATACTCAAATCTTTATAATTTTTTGTAAATTCTAATAGAAATACTTTATAGTCAGAAATTATAAAAGGGTAAGAACAATATAATGAGTATGTTGACCTAAGTTTGGAAAGAACTGTCATTTGTTCTTTTTTATTGAGGATTAAAATATTTTTCTTTTAAGAAATTGTGGTGTAAAAATAGTGATTTTTCTTTTTTAATGAATTTCTTGGCAAGGAAAAAAAAATGTAAGCCTGTATCAGTCTCCAGTTTTGTTTTGACATTTTACCAATTTGTGAAATCTAGAAGTGTTGATATCCACCAAATGTGCCAGTGTTCCCAACCTTCTTTCTCAAGGTACATGAATGTTCACATAAATATGAAGATTTCATGGATCGGTACTAGCTGAAATGAAATACAATGCTAATATTATGATTTACAAAAGAATGCTAAATTATTAAGTATAATTAAATTGAAAGGTTTTTAAATGTGGTCCATGAATCCAGATCATCAGAAAATGAAAAAATCAAAAATATTAGAAATAGAATTCTAAAAACAAAGCTTTTCAAATCATAAAAGTGAAACTTGTTGAAAAGGTGGGTGGGAGTAGTTAAGTCATTTTGTTGAAGTCAGTTATGTTTATAGCACTATTTTGTAATTGCCTTTTATGTTGTGTTGAAAAGTTAAGGCTGCTCTCTAGCCTTAAATGAAAGAAATTGCTTGGGCAAAAAAGTGTTTACCATTCTGTGTAATATAGGTGAGATACTGTTGAGTATCAAACCTCTATAATTTGATTTAAGCATCTAGAAACACAATTTTAAGATTTTATTTTTTCCTTTTTCTCCCCAAACCCCCCTGGTACATAGTTGCATATTTTTAGTTGTGGGTCCTTCTAGTTGTGGCATGTGGGATGCCGCCTCAGCGTGGCTTGATGAGTGGTGCCATGTCTGTGCCCAAGATCCGAACCAGTGAAACCCTGGGCCACCAAAGCAGAGTGCACGAACTTAACCACTCTGCCATGGGGCCGGGCCCCCACAATTTTATTTTAAACACATTTTGTCCATTTAGAGTTAATCATCTCTAATTTAGGGTTCTTAAATTATAATTTGCTTTATGTTGTATTTGCTATTGATTTAGTGAAAAATACACACTTGGTCCTGTTTTGTGTTTTGGCTTCATATAGCACAATACTTATACAATTTACAAAACGGCATATTGCATAGAAAAAGTGAGAAGTTGCCTACAGTCTTCAGCTGTGATTGGAAATAGAGCAAAGGCAGAGTCCTAAATATTAAGTGTAAACTCCCTGCTTGTCACTTGTTATTTAGTTCATTGCAATTAACTACAAGTATATTTCCTTAATTTTATTTTCAGTGGACAGAAGTTATGAAGAACTGCAGTGGCTGCTTAATATGATTCAGAACGATCCTGTACCCTATGTAAGGTTAGTTTTTGTGCTATAATATTTTGTTTTTGTAAGTCCTAATGTAGATTGAATAATTTCAGAAGATTATACATGAAACAAGTCTTTATTATTTTTGAAAATATAGGAATATGTTATGTGTTTATTCATGCCCTTTTTTATTTGATTTCCCTTTGGAAAGACATGTTTAAAACTTTATTGTTAAGAAACAAAGTTTAGGGGCTGGCCCGGTGGTGCAGTGGTTAAGTGCGCATGTTCTGCTTCTCAGCGGCCTGGGGTTCTCTGGTTCAGATCCCGGGTGTGGACATAGCACCATTTGGCACACCATGCTGTGGTAGGCCTCCCACGTATAAAGTAGAGGAAGATGGAGGCTGGCCCCATGGCCGAGTGGTTAAGTTCGCGCGCTCCGCTGCAGGTGGCCCTCTGTTTCGTTGGTTCAAATCCTGGGCGCGGACATGGCACTGCTCATCAAACCACGCTGAGGCGGCATCCCACATGCCACAACTAGAAGGACCCACAACGAAGAATATACAGCTATGTACTGGAGGGCTTTGGGGAGAAAAAGGAAAAAAAAATTTTTAAAAATCTTTAAGGTAGGGGAAGATGGGCGTGGATGTTAGCTCAGGGCCAGTCTTCCTCAGCAAAAAGAGGAGGATTTGGCAGTAGTTAGCTCAGGGCTAATCTTCCTCAAAAACAAAACAAAACAAAACAAAAAAGCAAAGTTTATTCCCTGCAATTTTATGTGTAATTTCTATTGTAACTTAAAGAAAAGCTTATGTAACAGTTTGTAGTGCACATGGAGGATCCCTTATATACCCACAATTATAAAAGCTCTGTATTGATTGGTTTAGTTTATTTTAAAAGTATTTAGGAACAATGTTTTGGTGTATCCCATTTGTTTCTTTCTCATATAAAATCTCAATTTTTATTGAATAGATGGGGTTAAAAAATGTAATATGACATTATTAAAATTTTAGAAAATAAGGGAAAACAAAAGAAAATCGAAGTCCTGACATAGTAACTGTTTTCATTTTTGTATCCCCTTGTAGTCTTCATTTCCTTCATTTCTGCTGCTTTCTTTTGCAAGGTTAGATGTTTACAGTGTATTCCAGTAGGTTTAAATTTTTGACCATGTCTGTCTTCCTTTCTTTGCACACAGTAGCCTCTCAAGTTTTTGTTCATTTGCTTTAATATTATGATTTCATAAAATTAAATTTGAAAGCTGGAAAGCAACTTAGATTATAGCCATTCCAACTAGAAACAAGAACATAGACCTAGAGACATTAATTGTCCTGCTTAACTTTGTACATCAGTTGGCAGATAGGTAATTTCTTCTAAAAAGACATACAAGTAAACTCTGCCTTCCAACCTCCCTGAAATGCACCTGGACCTGACAAATCTGCATGAGGGATTTCAGTGCCCTAACGAACATTATCTTTGGCCAACAGTAGTTTTTCAGGTTGGTTGTAGCAGTGAATTCTTGCTTAAATCACCTTGTATTTCAGTGTTTTAAATGATGCTTATTATATAAATATTCTTTGTAGAAAGTTTTGCTGTTAACATTTCATAGTTCTTGATTTGTGATCTAAATTGTATTTTAAATATTATGTCCTTGTGATTGATGTATACTAAGGGTAAGGTTGATATGGACAAAAATCTCCTATCTACCTATTCTTTTTTTAAAGATTCGCACCTGAACTAACAACTGTTGCCAATCCTCTTCTTTTTTTTTTTTTCCCTACTTTTTTCCCCCAAATCCCCCCAGTACATAGTTGCACATTTTAGTTGTGGGTCCTTCTAGTTGTAACATGTGGGACGTTGCCTCAACATGGCCTGATGAGTGGTGCCAAAGCAGAGTGCGTGCTAACTTACCACTCAGCCACGGGGCTGGCCCCTAATCACCTATTCTAAAGCACATATTCTTATGAAAGACGATAGGTGGGAAACCAGCCTCATCTCATATCTGACAGAGCTCATGCATTTGAAAGTTTACAAGAAGATCCTACTGATAGCAAGTGGGAACAGAAAGTATAAATATAGTATAAATAAAGCTTACCATGTATTCATTTACATTTTCAATTCACAACCATAGAACTAACGTTAAGATGCATATTTATGAGATCTTGGAATTGTGTTTTGAAGACCATTTTTGGCAGATTGTAATAGTAGGAAATACTTGAAATTATTATATTTCTAAATTACGTGCTATACCATCTAAATGATTGCTTTTGAGATGTTGTGGAACTGTTAATATTCAAATGTCAAGAGCACTGTTATTTACAATCTGAACTGACACTATTTAAAAGTATATTTCATGATATATTTCATGATTTTTTTTTGACATGTTTTCATCTTAACTGATCTGGTTCATTTATATCACCAATAGGGAACCTCTTAGGCTTTACTTAATATCATCTAGCCCATAGTTATAGTTAAAAAAATTCACTATGTCTTAAAAAATCGTTAATGGTAATGAATGGTCGTAGGATAGGAGTGTTATCACACAGCAGTTATGTTATGTGTGTATTTTTGTTATCTTGGACATCTGTCTCTGTTTTTGTGTTTCTCTGTTTTTTATTCTTTGAATAGGAGCTCTGTCCTTTTCTCTTTTTCCCCCTCGTTGCTTTTTCTTTTTTTTTCTTTTCCTTCTTTCTTTCATCCATCTATTTATTTAATTGAGGTATAATTGACATATAGCATTATTCGTTTCAGGTGTACAACATGATATTTGTATATGTTGCAAAGAGATCACCGCAGTAAGTCTGGTTAACATCTGTCACCATACACTGTAGTTAAAATTTTTTGTGTATGTGTGATGAGAACTTGTAAGATATACTCTCTTAGCAACTTTCAAATACGCAACACAATATTATTAACTATAATCACCATGCTGTATATTACATCCTCATGACTTGTTTTATAACTGGAGGTTTGTACCCTTTGACCTCCTTCACCCATTTCACCCATCCTCCACCCCTCACCTCTGGCAACCACCAATCTGTTCTATTACTTTTTCTTAAGCTTGTTAAGTAACCATCATATAGAACTGCTATATTCTGCTCTAATTGGATAGAAGTCTTAATCTTAAAGATAGGTAAATATTTATATCTCTCTTAAAATCAGTGTCATTATTCTCTCCCGCCCCAAACACAGCATTTAATTTTTATGGCCCTTGGTTGGTGGGGTGTTTTTTTTTTTTCTTTTTTTTAGTGAGGAAGATTGGCCCTGAGCTAACATCTGTTGCCTGTCCTCCTCTTTTTGTTTGAGGAAGATTCTTGCTGAGCTAACATCTCTGCCAGTCTTCCACTGTTTTGTATGTGGGATGCCACCACAACGTGGCTTGACAAGCTGTGTAGGTCTGCACTCAGAATCCGAACCTGTGAATCTCAGGCTGCCGAAGTGGAATGTGCGAACCTAACCACTAAGCTACTGGGCTAGCCTTCCTGGTTGATTTTTAAACTCCTAATGTTAAAATGGCCTTCATTAAGAATTGAATTAAAAAAACTTGATTTTCCATTTCTGTGTTTATTATTATATATATCAGAATTACTGATTTTGCTAGAGTTAGATAAAGCTCTGAAGAATTTTGGGGTGAAATTTGAAGTCTGGAGGAAGAAAACCGAATTACCTGTGATGATTCTGTTACACTTAAGAGCCACACTTGAACATCACTTCTACAAGGATGCTCCCTTGACTCCCTGTGCTAGCTGGTTCACGTTCCTCAAGTCATAATCACCCGTAAAATCCTACGGTTCTCCCTATATTCAACTACGTAATTACTTCCTATATATAAATAGTAATTTTGTGGTTTGATTATTTGATGATCTCTGCTTCCCTCACGGGAATATAAGTTCCCAAAAGACAGGAACTGTGTCTCCTTTTGCCACTGTATGTCTTGCACATAGCATGATGCCTTGCATATAGTTGGTTAAATGTGTGTTAAGTCGTTGCATACAGTTTTTTCCTTTTTCTTCTAATCGCATAAATGTTTAGCTTAATTCATATGTTAAAGAGAAGTGATTTTGTCTCTATTGACAACTGTATATAGAAAAAACTTTAAGATGTTTAATTATTTTAAAATGTTTGGGAAAGTTCTCGGTCTTTTATGTTGCTTTGACGTTTTAAATGTAGTAATAGGATTGTCTACTTTCATAGAAGATTTTCAGATTGTAAGTCAGTTCTTTGTTAAGATATCTTGAGAATTTAAATGGAATAAATGTACTTTGGTTAACCTGTATGTTCGCCTGTCACATTACTAGCATTGTTCATTTTACACATCTGGTGGGATAAAGAAATAACCTAGGTGTATAATTTTAAATAAATATTTAAGTCTAGGTGCATTGTTTTTAAACTAAAATGAAATTTACATTTTTGAAAATTATAAAGTTTTCTTACAGTGGGAAAGACTTTTTAAAATATTCATACAAATTTGGAAAAATACAAAATCATATTAGGAAGAAAACTTAAAAATAGTGTAGAATTACTTCAACCAGAAGCAACATTCTTAACTTTTGGATTATTGCTTCCTACTCATTTCTGTGCACGTGTATACTTTTTACATTGATAGGAAGAATTACTAGTTATATTTGCTTTAAGATTGGGTAGGATTATTGTAAAGATGACATGAAATTGTCTTCTCATTTTAGAATCAAGTATGCATATGATTACAATGTATCGGTTCCTCAAGGGACACACATATCCAATGCATTTTCTCCTGACAGATTTTGAACATCTTTTTGGTTTTGATTTGACTCCGTTTCTTATAGATAGTGATTGGCTATGGGATTGGACTGGCCTACCAAGAAAATTCTCAGTTATTCAGGGAAATAATATGATATTTTTGCTGCTGTGAACGTGACGTAAACTCATGACTTTCTCAGGATTTGCTTCAGGTCTGTTCCAGATGCCTGAAGTGTATGCTTGTTGTGAGTTTTGATGTTTAATCTCAGAAAGATTAAGCATAAGATTTTCATTGTCTTCTCTTAAACTTTATCTCCTCTGAATATTGCTTTAAGTGTTTAGTGATTTATAAACGTTTCCTCGTAAAAGGCTTTCTTCTATCATCTAATCTTTAAACCACATTTGAAGAAATGTTTAATTTGCTAAAAGTAATATATGTGCTAATCATTATTGCTCTTTTAGTGATAATTTCAAAGATATCTCCAAAGCACCATTTATAATTCATTGGTGTGACTGTGAAGTGTTTGTAATGATCTGAGTAAATACCATAAAGTTTTATTAGTTGGCCCCTGCCACTTTGGTATTTGAAGTAATTGGGAAAGCAGCTGAAGAGAAACTTAACTTTTCTTCTTCATGCGCATTAAAAGTATAACAACATTAACAAGCTCTAAAGAACAGGTGAAGATGTTATTTACCTGTAATACTGATCTGTCCTTACAAATAGATTTTGAGATCTTTAACGACAGGAATTATGTTTATCCATAAAGATAGGAAAATATGGATATGAGATATCTGTATGTATCCTCTTTCATTTTACCTATCTGTAAATTGCATCTACAACCACATTTCACTTTTTGTTCTCATAACCTTTCAGTAATCTTTCATATAATCTTAAAATTTCAAAGCCCAAAAGGATGTTAATGGTGAGAATCTACGTCTTTCAGTTTTACAGACATAGAAATTGAAGCCAAAAGGGGTTAAATGACTTAAACTACAACCTAGCAGTTCCACTTTCTTCCCATCTCTTTCTCAAGTACAAATCCAATTTGATGTCTTACCACCACCAATTAAATGTAAAAGTTTCCCGGGTTCACCTTCTGTAAGGTTTTGCTAACCTCAATAAAAATTACAATATAAGTTTCCTTCTTCCTCAGTTAGATCCAAGCATTCTATTACTCTGAGGTCTTGAATTTCTCAGACTTTCAAGTCCTGGGCCTGGCTTTTATCCCTTCACTAAATGCTAGACTACTGCTGTAGCTTCCTCACTTCTCCTTTTATTTCTCTGTCCTCTTTTTATCATGTCTCCTACTCATAGCACTGGACATTTTCTTTTTCATATTTTTTTTTATCACATTGCCCTATTTTTCAGAAGACTCCATAATGTGTTCGGGTAGCCTCTCACATGAGATAAAAACTCTTGATAGTGGAGTTTAACTGTTACCCTCTATGAGGATATTTTTATTAGTTGACTCTTCTAAACCTCAGCTTATTTTGAGGAAACTTTTTTGCAATCTCCGTATTTAAAATACTTCTCCACATTTCCATGTTTTACAAAGATACTATAAAAATGAAGTTTATATTCATTTTATTATTGCAAATGTGAACTTCTTCCTGGCCTATATGTGATTTTTTTTTTTTTTGCCCTATTTTAAGATTTTTATATGTACCAACCAGTCTTTCTTGTAAACTTTTGTAAGGAGAGTAAAATGTTTATTTTAGAAGTGAGAGGGGAAAGGTTGGTTAGGAATACATAGAGTCAGGTTTTAGAAGACCTCATTGTATACTAAGGTGATTTTAGAAAGAACAAACCCACCAGAATTTTTTTAGTGAAAAAAACAGTAGCAGGATGCAACATAATGTCTTTTGAAATGAAACTAAAACACAAAGCGAAATCTAAGAAGAAAGATGGTAAAATAGGAAGAAGGAACTATAGATAATTTTCAAAAGGTTTTATTTAGTGGTCAGCATAAACTTAATTGTTTTTTCTTTCAGACATAAGATTCTAAACATGTTGACGAAGAACCCGCCATTTACTAAGAACATGGAGTCTCCCTTATGCAATGAAGCCTTGGTAGATCAACTTTGGAAACTTATGAATTCTGGTGAGACAGATGGCATTGGCTTTTAAAAAATTTTTTATTATGGGAGAATTTTCATTTTACAAAGGTTTTCAGTACTTAAAGAACTGTGGTTAATCTTCTGTCTTTTTTTTCAGTAGGATACGTATAATACTTACCTTCACAGTGGTAGGTGTGATAACAGTTGCTAAGGGTATATTCACTCACTTTGCCGCACAGGGTGATTGAGGAAACAGAAATGTTAATTTATGTGAAAGTGTCTCAAATGTTTAAAGAGCTGTAAACATGAACCTGCAAGATATTATTATTGTTATTTTTATTTCAGAAGATTACAAAGGGTTGAAAACTAAGTCTTCTCACCTCTTTTCCCTAGCCACCTAGTGGCTTTTCCCAGAAGTAGCCAATTTCTTGTGTATTCTTTCAGGAGCAGTATATATCATTATTGTTTTGCACCTTAAAGATCATGGTATCTCATCACAGTTTTAATTTACATTATTTGAGTGAAGTCTAGAGGCAGGATAACAGTGCTCCTGAGTACTAGCTCTGGCACTAGTTTGCTGATGGTCAAGTCTCAGCTGAATGATTTACTCTATGTAACTTGTCTAAGTCTGTGATTTTTCTTTTATAAAATGGAGGTGGTGATGATACCTATTTCTGCAAACTAAAGATTAAATGAGTTAATATTTATGAAGCACAGTATCTAGTTTGTAAGTGCTCAAAAATGTTGTTATACTAACATAGTAATGATATTATGCTTCTCATATACTTGAGCTATTTGTAGTTCATTTTTTGTAAGTCATTCTTATTCTTTGCCATTTTTATTTAATTGAATTATTGGTCTTTTCCTATTGACTTGTAAGTGTTGTACATATTTAAAGAAAATTTGCCTTATGTCTCTGATATGTTGAAATTGTAATACTGATTTTGGTTTAAAATTCAATCGAAAGCTGGGCTGAAATGTGTTTTGCTTAAAGATAAATTGTTACAGATAGATGGTGAGAGGGCAGTGGATTTTCCTTCTAGTAAGTATGTCACTTTATCTTCTTTCTAGAATACTGGAAAGTACCTTGTCCTACCTATCTCATTAATGGCTATTTAACTGAATCACAACTAAATACCAAGTTCTGATTCTTTTTAAAAAATTATTTAATTTACTGACGTTGAGATGTCAACTGGTTGTATAACTTCTGTCCTTCTGTTTCATAATCACAGTGCAGTACCCCCAAGTAAAGGCACCGTGGTTGGTGTTTCATTGAAATATAATAAAATTGAAAATAGTGTGACCCTTGTCCTCAAAGTACTCAGAAAACAACACATAAACCAGTTTATAACGATATTGCCAAATTAGTTTTCTGTTTTCCCTAATCCCTAGAAGAATGATTGCTGCTGTTTTTGTATAAAGTTGTATATTTTGCTACTTGTGGTTACCTCAAAGGATGTTATGATTACTGTCAGTTAGATCCAGAGAATGAGCACACAAGTTCAGGAACTTGTAAAGGATCATTCAACAGTTAATGTATGGCACGAAATGTATTGTGTTGAATATACTCTTAACAAGAATTCATGATTCCGTGACTGTGACGGATTACAACTTTGAGGAAAGCATAATGAAATAAGGGATTCTCCTGTCACTTTCTAGGGAAGATTTCTTGGACAAAATAAATGTGTGTTTAAGATTAATGGGACAATTTCTATAAAACATTTGAAGCCCATTGGAAGGTCGTAGTTACACAAATACAAGCTCTAACTGATGTTTTAGTATTTAACTTTGGTAGTGTTCAGTATAAAGTACAGTTGCTGCTTTGGTTGGAATTCTCTGTGCCAATAATCTAAACAAAATAGATCAGTGGGGCCAAGTCATAAACAATTTATTGGTCAGCTCTTCAGATCTATAAATAAATAGGAGCAATGTGAACAGTGGGAGAGGAATGAATAATTGGAAGGATTGTTTTGTTTTGTTTTTTTCGTGTTTTTGGAGAACATTAAATGTTAGACAGGGAAGATTGATTAGAGGATCGCTCATGTCCCTTGCAAGCCTGGACCTCTGGGATACATGAATGAATCTCATCTAAGATATCTTTTTTTTGTTTAACTTTTGCAGTTTCTTATTCTTTATGATGAAAGTAATATAATCATGTTACAGCATTTATCTGAACAAAATAAAAAGGAAAATATTACGTAATTCCATTGCATTCCCACTCTTAAGATTGGAGTATATTTAGCCTTTAGGGGAAAAAGCTTGAGTGCGTGTATATGTGTACACAGTTTTAGTAGTAATGAAGGTTTTAAAATAGCATTTTATCATGAGAATTTTTCACAGTGCTGTATTATTTTCTTAATAGTTATTGTTTTAAGAAATGATAATGAGAATTCACTTGTAACAAAAGGAGCTAGAACGTCATCTAAATCCCTAAATCCTGGCAAACTCTGCCTGCCCCTCACTCCTTATTGAGGCTCCTGGGTTATCTGGTCACTTAAGATAAGCATCATCTTGATTTACTTGTGGAGAACAAATAAACTGTAGACAATAGGGATTTAATTATATTCACTTATTTATTTCAGTCTTATTCCAAAGTAGATTTGAGATGTATTGACTTTGCATAGTGATACAATTTCTTGAACTCACTTAAAATATATGGGAGACAGTATCATGGCAATTAAGAAAGGATCATCTTATGAGATGGTCAGCAGATGCCTTTGGAGAATCAAAGTTTGTTTGCTTAGCTGGTTTCAGAAGCTTCCCACTAAGAGAATAATTGTGGTGGGATACATAGAAAGATTTAGAAAATTGAAATTAGTTTGAGAATAAGACAGATAAACTAAGAAATTTTTTTCATTTAAAAAAATTCATTTATCATTCAATGATTATTAATAATATTCTTTTTTAGAAAGAGCTAGAAAGGGGGGTTTGGAGCTGAGAGGTACAGAACCTGGGAGCTCTTGGTAACTGAGTCATTTTAATGGCCATGTACCAGAAGGAAGGTTCCCAGACTTCTGCTTTTGAGATCCCAGGACTACCTGGTCTCTGCACTCTGCCTGGTGTGTGGTAGTTCCACTTAGCCTTAAGTTCTGGGCACTACCGTAGTATCTTCCCAACAGTTTTTGCTTTGAAAACACACACACGTAACATCCACACCCATACAGGGCTATATTTGTATTTACCCATGCACACACATATCAGATATCTTACCCCATTCTTTAGTTTAATTTTCCCATATAACTTTTTCTCCTCAACATTTTGTTTTTAAATTTTTCAAAGCTTGGAAAAATTTAAAGAATAGTACAATGAATAACCATGTACTTTCAGCTGGGTTCACTAGTTAACATTTTACCATATTTATGTGATCTCTTTATCACTCTCTTTCTTTGTGGATATGTACATACCCTTTTTTTTTCTGATTCATTTGAAAATAAGTTTCATCCAGATACTCTTCCCAAAATACATTAGTATATAATCCTAAGAATAAAGACATTCTCCTACGTATTCACAATGCTATTATCACACCCCACCCCAATATATATCCCATCTTCAGATTTCCTTAGTTGTCCCCAGAAATGTTCTTATACTTCCCATGTAGCTTTTAAAGTAATAATCCATCACAGAAAGGATAAACATTTTTAAAGAGAAACATCTTTCACATTATATGGTCTTCGTCCATAGTTGCTTAAGAACCTTAAATAAATCGGTTTATTTTTAGTTAAAAATGTCACATTGTTCAGCGGCAATCCTTTGTAAAGGTTTCAAGCATTAATTTACTCGCCAGTAATTTCTTGAGCACCTCCTATTTGCTGCCATACGTTTTGTGTGTACAAAGATGCCTTTTGTATTAACTTAGTATAATGGAAAGAGAGACATACGATCAGATAAATTATAATACAAATAGGTAGTTGCTCAAATAAAGAGAGGAACAAAGTACCCTGGGAACTTGAAGAACAAAATCATGAGCTCCACCTGGAATGCCTGAATGTTCATGCAGTGGTGACATTTGAGCTAGCTCTGGAGGAATGGAAAAGAGTTTGCCATAAGAGAAAGACATTTTAGCTAAGAGAATTATACATAAAAGCCTCAGGTTCTGAAAGGGTGTCTGGAAAAGGATGTTATCTGGAAAGATAGATTGGGACCCAAAAGTGAAGGGCCTCAGGAGTTTGTGTTATCCTGTAGGCAATGAGGAATAGGTGGAGTTAGGACCTGGCTGACTTCTATTAGCTGTATGTGTTTTTACCGCACTGAAAGGAAATGATTTTCCTTTTCCACATAAAAATGTTTCAAAATTCAGAACATATGAGATCCTACCTTTTACAGCTTTAGGTAAGATTTTATAGCTTTATAGACCAACATGACAATAATTTAAAAAATGCATTTAAATAATAAAAACCTAAGAATGGGAGATTTTTATTGCTGCTTTATATTTTATTTAAAATGTAAGTACTTCCTCCAGTCTTGCCTGCTTATCAATGTTTTTTCACTTCTTAAGACATGGGCCTTCACTGAAGAGATTGTATATCATTATGAAGGAAATTTTAGCCATTACTCCCAAGCTGCTCTTCAGTGTTTGGCACATTACTATAAGAATGACATAAAAATATTTGTGTAATTGTTCAGGACATTGAAGGCTGTTTATTTACTTCATAATTTTTAGTGTTTGAAAGTTTACAGCTACACTCTAAGGGGTAGAATGCCGGACAATTCCTAATTCAGTTTGGTAGGATTTGCCAGGTTTCAAAGTAAGAAAATAAACTATTTTGATATTAATATCAGAAGACTTCAAAGTTTTGTCCCTCCATTTCTCTCTCCCCCAAAGCCTCCTTCTTAGGAATATGAATGGTGGAAGAAAATGAAAACATATTAATTTATTCTTTGTAGGAAATTTATGTATCCATACGCATAAATATAAATGAAATTTGCTGTTTTTACTTAGTGTAGGATGGACAGAAAGATCAAGACAGAACTACCCTTTGGCAGTTGTATTTGTCCAGCCCAACTCTGTGCAAATTTCCAAGCTTCTGTCGTCAATAAGGAGCGCTGGGTTTATTGAAAAATGTCCTGAAAACAGTGGCTTTCAAAGTGAGCTTTCTTCTTAGCAGCATTTTGGCTTGATCAGCTTTAATAGCAATTACCTCAGAAAATAAAGAGATGATCTTTTTTAGGATCAGATTTACTGTATTTTGAGTTTGTCTTTAGATTCTTTCTGATTTGAATAGAGAACATCAATACTGGGTTTCCTACTTTTTCTTGAGTGTTTTTCCTCTGATTCAGGTAGGCAGGGTTGATCCCAAAGTATAACTGCTAATGAGGACAAGAATGGACAGCATTTTTACCTGAGAGGAGAGAATAACGATTGTTGTATTTTCATATATATGAGCATTCCTTGCCCTGTAAGTGGTGGGGTGGGAGGAGTAGCTAGAAGATTAAAGAAAGGTCTTCAAAATGCTGTCTTGAGGGCAGAAATCAGTAGCTGTTCAGGGCCTCTCTGTAATGCAATGATTGTTTTGGAGTCATAGAAGTTTAGACCTGAGGGCATCTTAAAGATTTTCTAAGTTAATTGTTCTCATTTTAAGGGCACAGGCAGCTGACTTGCCCAAGATCACAGAGCTAACTGGTAATTAAGCAGAAGTGTTTTTTCCCACTATACTGTTCAATTTAATTCCACTATAATGTATGACAACTATTTTAAAATTTTATTCCATGATTTTGAAATACAATGGAGTTCAGATTTTCCTTTGTTGTAATTTTAACAGAAGCACTGCTGTTCATTATTTAGCTCTCTCTTATCAGCCCTAAATTTTAATATTTATAAGTCAATTTTGTGAGGAAAAAAATACTATCAAGTACTTTCCTCAGGAGGTAAATAATGTTCATTCCTCCATCCCAATTAAGTCCTACCAAAACCTTCAAAAAACCAAAACCAAAAAGCCCACCTAGAAATAAAAAGTAACAAAAACCATATTCTGGGGGTTCAGTGCGTTTATTAGTAGCCTTCCCTGTGCTGCCTAGTCATCCTTTAGCTGACTTTCAAAACACAGAACAGAACCCCTAGCTCATCAAAGTAGATGTTTTTCATTTCCTTTTTTAAAATTAAGATAGTTCTTTTTAAACTTTGAGGAATTCACACTCGATTGACTGGTTTTCATGTCATCTACAGCATGTAGAGGTTCCGGATGGTTCTTTGCAGTAGACGTAATTCGGCAATATTGATCTTCAAGGTTTAGTTTTCTTCCAGTGTAAATGTACCCTAAACCATTCTAGTTTTCCTTACTGATAAAATGCCTAAGATTCACTCCTATTCTTGCTACACCCATGAATAGATAGATACAGGGCTAGCTGCTCTGACAGGATTCCTTCCCTCCCCTCAGAGGGTTGAGCCCCTCCAGCCTTTGTAATAAAAGGCCCAAGAATCTGACACCTGTCCTTTATGGAACTGTTACATGTGTAAAATACTTTTAGGAGGAGTATAATGAATGCCTGCAAACAATTAAGCAATGTCAGGCCATTAAAGTGTCCAGATATGCATATTCCAGAGAAGAAAATGGATTTCCAGTATAAAATCCTTACTTTCACTCTGCACAGTTTTTCCCATTTCTGGTTTCTCTGTAGTTTTTATGACATAAAAATCTCATTCTCCTCTGGAGCTCCTGCCTCTTTCTCTGACTTCCAACAGTGTTACATATCTGTTACCTTATCCAACAGTAGCAAAATGGAAGATGTCTCAAATAGGATTGATGATAGCTGTTTCGTGGCAATGTAGCATGCAAAGTGCCTAGCACAGTGTAGTATATGGTATGAATTCTCTAAAATTATAATTTCTCCCATATGGATTTCCTGTGCATAGAATTTATGTAATAGTAGCTTATCTATTAGAGCAAGTCTCATTAGAATCACTACTTGATTTCAGTTTATTTACTTATTCTGATATTTGTTTTTGAAAACCACAAAACTTAATATTTATGCTGTCCAGAATTTACTGTAGCAACTTTTTTGCTTTTTGTTTCTCCTTTTTATCTTATTTTATTGTTTATTTATTTGTGGGTTTTTTTGCTGAGAAAGATTTGTTCTGAGCTAACACCTATGCCAGTCTTCCTCTATTTTGTATGTGGGTTGCCGCCACAGCATGTCTGCTGACGAGTGGTGTAAGTCCGTGCCTGGCAACTGAACCTGGGCCCCCAAAGCAGAGCATGCCGAACTTAACCACTAGGCCATGGGACCGGCCCCTGTTTCTCTTTTTTAAACTTCATGGTACTCTTTTGAAACCATAGTTCTTGGTCAAAATTAAATATTTATAGGGTTTATTTTTCTTATCCAGAAGAATTTACGTATTTCTTCTTCTCATTTATTTTTAATTCTCTAGAATATTTTACATTCTGCCTAAAAAGATAGAAATTATCTAACCCTAGATGTCAGGCAATGTCTACCTGAAGTGCTGTACTGGAAAAGAAGGAAAATGAGAAAGAACTCTGGTATCAATGTGCTCTGATCTGTCACTGCTATTGGGTGAGGTATAACCTGAGACCAAAACCCTTATTCTGGAGATGAAAAAACTGAGACTCATCAGGAAACTGAAAAACTTGCCTCTAGTCTCTCAACTACTTTAAACTGAATTTCTACACAGGCAATCTTCTGGTCAGTGTGTATTTTACTACCTGTTGCCATCTCTGGGGTTTCCTTTTTTTTTTTTTTGAACAAATACCTAGTAGGAACAACACAAATATAAAGGTGTTTGGCAAAATATTTTCCTCCTCTAGAATAAGTCCGAATTTAGAATTGTGTTATTTTAAGTAGTTGTAGAATTTCTTAGTATATTTAAAACCTGAAAATAAATCTGAGAGTTAGGAGAATTTGTTTCAAGTCATAGGCTCATGGAGTGCTGTCTTCCCAACAGGCTATTAAAGAAGAAACTCAGAAAGATGAATAGAGAACTAATGAATGTGGAGTAGTGACCAAGGAGGAGGAATTAAAGGGAAGATTAAAAGCCAGAAAAAATACTATTTTTAGAATGTTAGATTTTTAGTGGATGTCTGGTATTCATTTTGTAAGAATAGCTTGATAAAATTTTTTCCAGTTATAAGATTCATTTCTTCATTCACTAACATTTATTGTTTGTGTAATAGTTTCTAAGTATTTGCTTAAGATAAGATACTTCTTTAGGGTAAAAGGTTTGCCAGTGGGGCCTAGGTCAGTAGATGCTCCTTTTAGGCATCATAATTTGGCCATCTCTGTACAGGTTCTGGAGCAGTTAAAAGTGTGTGGATAGATATGCGTATTGCCTTTTGTTTCTCTGTTGCTTACTTCTTAGGTACTTCACATGACTGGAGGTTGCGGTGTGGCGCTGTGGACTTGTACTTCACACTTTTTGGCCTCAGTAGACCTTCCTGCTTACCCTTGCCAGAGCTTGGCCTGGTTCTTAATCTAAAAGAGAAAAAAGCTGTCTTGAATCCGACCATAATTCCAGAGGCCATAGCAGGCAACCAAGAAGCTGTGATTAATCCAAGTAGTCACGCTCAGCTGGTTGGATTTCAGAACCCTGTAAGAATCACATGTATTACAGAAAAGGTATTTTTATTAGATAGAGCTATCTAGAGGAGAGAATTGCTTCTTTTGAACTGATGAATTTTAAAGCCACTAACAGTTTCTTGTACCATTTAAAAAAACTTCTGACTGACATTAGCACTTTACAAATTGTAAAGTACTACATCCTTTACTATATAGTTGCACATAACAAATGATGTGCTGCTAGTCCATTTACTCCTTTTGTGATAACATAATGATTTTTTGTACCTGAGCATAGAATTTCTTTTTCGAGTAGTAGAAAATTACATATTTGCCTATCTTGTCCGTACATGGTGTTGGCAAGCTGTTTGAACACAGGAGCCCTAACTTTTTTTTTCTACTCTATATAATACCTAGCACAATTCTAGAGGTATGATAAGTGCCTGGCAAATGCTTGTTGAAATAAATAAATAGCAATGAATGGTTAGGTAAATGAGTAATCTGCTAATTTTGGAGGAGATTATATATTACATTTATTTATATAAATTTGTATGTGTTTGCCTTTAGAAAAGCTTCTGTTTCTAGCTATGCATTATAAAATTACTAGGCTTTTTGTAGAAAGACCTTTAGGACACATATCAGTCATTTTACTGTAATTTAAAGAAAGTTTTCCCGAACTGGTTTTCTTATTGATGGCAAAATGTCCCCAATATTTCAAGCTTCATTTTTCACCAATATTTAGACCAGATTACTTGCCTGACAGTTCCCTAATTGTGTTTTGACACTTTAAAAGTAAAATTCTCTCTCTGTTAGTTAGTAATAATCATTTTAAATTACTTATTCACCTAGATTTTCTGAAATAAAATTGTACTTACTTGTTATAAATTTAAAATGTATCCTAGAGTTTCAGTTATGAAGAAGACAGATCTTTCCATAGAAAATAAAAGAGTCCCATTAAAGAGCTCTTTCACATTTGAATATTTATAAACCTGTGGAAATGAATATGTTTATAATTCTTGCTCATGTGTCTTTATTTGTCCACATTCATACTTGGAGTTTTCAAGATAAGAGAAAATGATACCAAAATATATGTTCTTTTGGGAAAGCTCTAAAAGTTCACTTAAATACCTCCCTTCTCTTAAAAAAAGACCTGCAGACAGGAAAAGGTGAAATTTGTTTTGAGCCCATTGCTGATAACTCTTAGGCATTGGGCATGCTCTCATCTGCATGGTTGCTATAGCTAGTAGTTTTCAGCTATAATATGAGCTACTTGTCTTCAGAAATCTAATTTTGATCTTGAATATTGCTGCAGGAAGATGATCACCTTGCCAAGGAAGCATCATGTAATATATCAGCTCATCAGCAGGGAGTGAAGAGGAAGGCTGATACACCACTGGGGTCCCCACTAGAACCTGGTCAAATACTGGAGAAGAATGAGGATAGCAGTAAAGTCAAACTGAAAATCAGAGTAAGAAATACAGGTTAAACCTGTATTAACAGTGTAGGGTATTCACCTTCTTGTAGATCTTTTTGCAGTGGTTTTTCCTTAGGAATAGATGGGACAGACTGAATCATGAACAAGCCCAAATGTCCATCTAAGACATTCCAACTGATTGTTTAACTTCTGTTATCACATACTTCTTCTCTGTTTGGGGGAGGAACTATGTGTGCACGATCTACCACAGTTCACTACTTCTTCCCACAACATAGGAATAGATTTTAGTTGCTATTACATTTCCGGTAATTTCCAGACAGTTTCTTTTGGATGCTGGACCGCATAATCTTTTCTTTCTCTTAATACTTTTTGAGAAAAAGAGACTACTTTTCCTTTTAAGATTATTTGGGGGTGTCCTGTGGCCTCTCTGCTACCTTTCCTAAGAGCTAAGATCCAAACTTAAAGTAATGTAATGGCTCTTTTTCTCCTTTGTTTTGTGTGTGTGTGTGTATTGTAGTTTTCAAATTCTCAAGATGAGGAAGAGATTGATATGGATACTGTTCATGATAGCCAGGCATTCATTTCCCATCATTTGAACATGCTTGAAAGGCCATCAACTCCAGGTAAGATTAGTGTACGGCAATCACTGGGGTGATGGAGAAAGTTCACAGGATATCAGTATTCTAAGGTGTGTTGCTTTATTTTCAGGTGAACAACTATAAAGTTTAAAAGTAGCCAGTATAAAATATTAGATTGTATCAGATTATAACACACATCAACAAAGGAATAAATAAAAAAATAAAAGTGTTTCTTTCAACTTTCTATTTTATTTTGGTCCTTTTAAAATATTTGGCTTACTTCTGGATTTGTTTTTTAAAAATTCCATTCGTCACATTTCTTCCAGTTGCTTTACTGTTTTTCTTTCTTTTCTTTTCTTCCCTTCCTTTCATTTGTAGTAGGCTTAACCTCAGAATAAAATACTAGATCTGGTTTCTTTTTAGTAGTATAACCATAATTATTTTAAAAACTTTTTAGCTATAAAGTTAATGCTGCCCATAACACAACTACTTTCTCTTTTTGCCTACCTCTTCCATGTAGTATTATGTCACAGGTTTTTTGCTTGCATCTCTCAAACATTATAATCTTTTCTTTTGGAAATATTACCTGAGACAGTGTTGAGTTCATACACTATAATTTACCCTATTTCCCTGTGGATAGTCATTTAGATTGTTTCTGATTTTTATTTGTTACAAGAAATTCTGCACTGAGTGTGTTCATACAAAAGCTTTTGTTTCTTTTTTGTCAAATTATATTCTTAAGATAAATTCTCAAAAATATATTCTTGGCAAAAAAGTTGATTTTAGCTATATTATGAGATACTTATCTTCAGATGATTTTCATAGCTGTTGATACATACTCTTCTCTAATGCTTTTTGAAGAGATTACACCTAGCTTATGTTTTCAGCATTTTTAAATTTTCAGGAAAAAAGCTTTGATGTAACTTGCATTCTAAGTTGTGAAATATAATAATAAAACAAATATATGTAAACCTGAAACCCACCTTAACATGTATATTACACTGCAGGCCACAGCCATTCCCTCTGTGCTTCTCTCCTGATTCTGTTCACCTGCCTTTGCACTACGAGTGAATACTGTCTTGAATTTTCTTTTCCGTAATCATTCTGTTGCTCTTCTTTATAGTGTATCACATAGATAGATGATCTATATGTTTAGTTGCACTTGGTTTTTGAATTTTGTGAAAATATGTTCACTATGACTTTCTCTTTTCACTCAACAATCTGCTTCTAAAATATCATCCATATTGGTACATAAGGTGTGATTCATTCCTTTTCATTTATCATTTATCATCATTTTTGTATGTCATAGTACTGTTTTATGGTCATCAATGTCATAAAAGATACTTATTAATTAACTATAAAATGATAATTGACATTTACTTTATAATGCATTTCTTTTATTATGAATATAACTATTTTTCTTTTTTTTTCTGGATACTGTTTCTGTTTTTTTTATTATTTGAAAGTTCTTTTCATACCCCGTGCTGGTTGTCTATGTCTGTGATCTTTACATTGGAATGAGGTTTTTCTTTTGTTTAACGTGTTACATTTGTGCCAAGTCCCTCTTACCCCACCTCAGTCTCCTTTCTGTTAGTTTGGCTTTTTGTTTATGTTGGTTATGAGACTTAAATTATTTTTCACTGTTTCATAATCTAGGATGAGTTAGTAGAATTTGAGAACCAGCTTCAGGTACGGTATGAACCTAAGATATACTTGAAGACTGATAAGTCATAAATTCTTTGGCTTTTATAATTATAGGAGATCTTAACAATTATTTATTCTGTCCATTCTGCAGATAAGTGAATTTAAGCAGAAGTTATTTTTTTTATTAAATGACTCTCTCTAGATGACACACCCAAGTAAGAGCCAATTCAGGGCAAGACCCAAATCTTAGGAGTTTTTCATATGACAGATGAAGGAATTGAGACATAAAGAGATAAATGTCTTGCCCAGATTATGTATCTCATTTGTTGATAATTTGGAATCAGAACTTGGATCTCCTGATACCTACTACAATACTGTTCGCATTAGACCATTAAAACATTTCCTGTTTTAAATATATGAATTATTTTGATCTATTTTTTTAGTAAGTATTATAGTAGAACTTATTAGCAAATTTTGGAGGGAGCCAGTAGACTTTACTGTATGCAAAGTTCCACATAAATAATTAAAAACATGAAATGGTTTCTGCCTCAGAATGTGGAATCTAATTATATGTTCAGCAAGCCAGTCACACTTACTATCTTACTTGAGTGTGTATTATTCTCAGGCTTAAGCATATAGGAACCATGATGAAGAATTAAATCAAATGAAATCCTCAGTAGTTTTAAAAATAGTGCTTTTTTCATTATTACAATTTTACTGTTGAACTGCTTCTAGTTTTAAAGTTGACTTATAAAAACCTGTTAGGCTTTTTTCTTTTATAAGGGAGCAAAGAACTAAATCCCTCTTTTTCCTCTTTGGCATTTTAGGGCTCTCTAAATATCGGCCCACCAGCTCCCGATCTGCTTTAATACCTCAGCACTCATCAGGCTGTGATGGCACACCCACCACAAAACCCCAGTGGAGTATGGAACTTGCACGGAAAGGAACAGGTGAAAATTACTATTATTTTATTCAGGAACAAATCTATAAAGTTCTTTATCAGTTTAAAAAGAATACATTAAAAACACAGTTCTAGGGGCCCACCTGGTGGTGTAATGGTTAAGTTCACATACTCCGCTTTGGCAGCCTGGGGTTCACAGGTTCAGATCCCAGGCGTGGACCTATGCACTGCTTATCAAGCCATGCTGTGGCTGGTGTCCCACATATAAAAAATGGAGGAAGCTGGGCACAGATGTTAGCTCAGGGCCAATCTTCCTCAGCAAAAAGGAGGATTGGCAGTGGCTGTTAGCCGAGGGCTGATCTTCCTCAAAAAAAAAAAATAAAGTAATAGTTCTGAGAACTTGCTTTTCTTGCAACACATTGTCTTTATATAACTTAACATAAAGACTCCTTTTAACTAGACTTTTTACTATTTCAAAAGTAATTTAATCCTAATATATAAAACTTGGAAATAACAGAAAAGTGGAAAGGAGGGAAGACAAAAAAGTCACCTCTCATTGTGCCATTTAAAGATACCCATTATATTAATATTTTGCTCTTTCCTTGCAGTGCTTTTTCTAAGAATATTATAATATGAAAAATGCCAACTTCAGTAGAAACCATCAAATCTGTGCCTTTATACTCTGGCCCGCCCCTTGGTGTAGTAGCTAAGTTTGGTGCACTCCACTTTGGTGGCCCAAGTTCATGGGTTCGGATCCTTGGCGCAGACCTACACCATTCATCAGCCACACCATGGCGGCAACTCACATGCAAAGTATAGGAAAATTGGCACAGATGTTAGCTCAGGGCCAATCTTCCTCAAAATAAATAAATAAATAAATAAATAAGTCTATGCCTTTATACTTTTATAAAATGCAAAAATCAACCATTTATTTCTCCTCTCCTCCTCTCCCTGAAAGTTGTACAATTGGTCCTTCCTGGTCAATCATGAAGCTTTGATGCTATACCTGGAAAACTAACATGTTCTGTATTTTAAGTTATTTTGTGCTAATTGGGCTTAAGTTTATGAAAGTTAATTCAGTTCAGATGTGTTTGTTACCTCTTCTATTTTGCATTTTCTTCTGCTTACTTTGTTCTGTTGCTTACAAGAGAAGATTATAATCCAAATAAAAAGTAAACATTCAATGCTGATGAATGAAGATTCAGTCTTTGAGTTTTGGAGGAACAGGGAGTGAAAAACAAGGTACATGAGCAAAATCATTTTAAAGAATAGTTTTTCCAAAAGTCATTAGTCAGGCTTTAAAATTCAAACTGATGGATTTTGCTTATATAAACCATGTTTTTATGATATAAACAGAAGAGTAACTGTTTATTGATTTGAAGAGCTTAGAGATCAGCTGTGATTAATAGGAGACTTCAAACAAAAGCAATACCTCAAAGTATTTTGGTATTGAGACCCCAGACTGTTGGTTGCTTATATCTCTTTGTGTAGTGTGTATGCATTTGTTATAATAGTTTCACGTAAAACATATGTCAGAGGGAAATCAGCTGGAAAGTTTAGCACTTAACTTTGATAAGTGAATTTTGACATTTCTTGGCCCTTGCCAGTTTTGTGTTCTCTTGGTTTTGGTTTTGGTGTAATTTTGCTTTATTATTATTACACTTATTAAAATTTTACTAGACATGAAAACTTCTCTGTATTTTTTGACATTACAAAGCTTAGAGTGTTTCACACCTCTTGATATAGTTTGAGAGTGATGCTTCTGCTCACCTTCCATGCCTTTAAAAACAATACATTTTATCTGAATTCCAGCAGTCAAATAAATACCTGTTCTAGAAAAGAATCTGAATATATTTGTTTGGTTTTTCTTAGTGATATGGCACAGTAACCTGTGTAGAAGCAAATCTTAATGCCTTTTTGTGCCCAACAATATACCTTTGAATCATTGTTTCATATTGCTTTAAAAAATATGTTTTTACTTTTTTTGGAATCTCTCTACAGTCTTATAGTTCTCACGGCATCGTATGGGAAGACTGGGGAGAGGATGTAGGGCTCTGATGGGAATAGAAAAGCCTTACAATTTTAGCTTTGATTGTTATCAGTGTAGGACCCTTTTATGTCATGATGTAAAATCAGCTGGTAATATACTAGCATATTATATGGACTGATCTGTAAAACTTAATTTTGAATATATTCTTTAATGTGCCCTTGTAATTTCTTTTCAATATGTTTATGCTATTCAGGACCCTGTGCCTACTGAGCAAGTCTTAAAATTCAACAGTGATTTTAAAATTTAGAAAACCTTCATTTTTCAAATGGTAGTGTTCTGAAAGTTTATTTATACATGTATTTATTTTGGAATTCGAAATGCAGTTTTCCCGTTTCTGAGAGAAGAGGCACTTAGAGCTCCATCTTTTGGAATGTCAGAAGCACAACTTTAACCTAACTCAAGTAAAGCTGGCAGTAAAACGGGAACTTCTTCTCTTCCTGCCTCCCAGCAGAAGCTGGGGGTCTTCTACTGTGGTGGCTCTCTTGGCCTGGGGTTCAGAGTTGGCAGTTCAGGAGCAAAGTCGTAAATAGTGGTAAGGGAAGCTGTGACCTCTCTTAAGTCTCCAGGGATTCTAGGTTAAAATTTACAGATGGGTTTTTGGGGCCTTATTCAGCTCATCCAACTGAGGGATCTTTTATTTGGTCTCTAAAAGGTTTACAAAAATTTTTGAAGTAGTTGACTAAAAATGAAGAGATTACACATAAAAATCTGAATTTCCAACTCCTACTGAAATGGAGTTAACTGAGAGGCCCTCTTAGACAGGGATGTGCTTTCCATTTCTTTGGTTTCTCTGGTGTTGCACCTGGTAGTCTGCTTACTTGTTTATGCTGTCTTCTTAGGTCCAAGGCTTGTGAGTTTGGGACTCCTACTTCCTTTATTCATGAGCTGAGATGAAGTCTGAGATGTCTCCCTTAGAGCCAGCAAGCCAGATGATACTTGAGAACTGGAATGTGTTGCAGACTCATCTGGGAGGGATGGAAAAGTAATGGGGGTTTAGGTAAGATAAAGAAGGGAATGGAAACTGTTAAGTAGAGGACAGGTCATGGTTTACTTTTTAACTTTTTTGCCCCCAATTTTCTTTTTCCTTGCATATGATAGAAGAATGTTTTAGGGTGGGGATGATATTTATATGGTATGTTAAGCCATTTGGGGTAAGAAAGAATAAGTGGCAGGGGTATTTTCCTTCACTACGTTACTGTTTCTGTCCCCTTTCCTGAGATAAGGAAGGGAATAGGGAGAAAGGGCAGTATGGTTCCCATGGTGATGGATTGAGCACACTGTGTCTTCTCCTCTGCCACCACTGCAGCTCCCTCTCCTCCACTCTGAAGGCCAAGGTAGCTGGTCTGTCTCCCAAGTTGCTGCAGAGGTTGCAGTGGTAAGAGAAAGGAGGAGTGACAGGAACAGGAGCAGAGGGAAATCCCTAGTGGTTTTTGTGGGGAAGAAAAGAAGGAAAGTTCCTGCAGTTGCCTACTAGGGCTGTGTTATGTAATGCCTCCTTGCATAAGTCAGAAAAGCCCTTTTCTGGTGCATGAAATCCTTTAAAAAATAAAACTTGAGAGCCCTAGAGTTCTTTCTTTTGAAACTCTAATATGAAAAACAGACTTAGATTTTTTTTCTTAAATTATAATAATTCAACATTTTATTTTTAACAGTCATCTAAAGAATCCAAAGAACAGACTTGACACTTTTCCTAATAGAAACTCCAGATTTTGTGTTAAATTTAAACATACACCTAATGCAAATGAATTTAGTAGAACTAGCAGGTTGTTCACTGTTATCAGCACTTTTATCCGAGGGCTGAAAAGCTTCCACATTAGGCTTATATTAAGTACCTCTTTCTGTTTATGTTATATTTGTTAAATTGACTGCAACTAATCATTAACCATGATACATTGTACTAGGTCTCTAGGAAAGATTTTATGTTAGGTAGAATGACAAAACTGAACCTTGTTTTATTCTTTCTATATAACATGAAATAGGGAAATCATAATATTGTGAATTATATGTATCTTTTTTTTCTGATATATCTGCTATCTACAATAGAGACATATATTTTATGTTACTAAAGGGGCTTTAGCTTAAAAAACTGAGTGGTGCCTAACCTTGGGTGAACCTCAAGTTCCCAGTTATCTTGTAAACCCCTGAAATAGTATGTGAAATTGTGTGTGTAAATGTTTGTTTCAGGGCGATGGTAATATGTACATTTTTCTCATTAGAGATTCTATAGATGACTTTATTATGCCAGTGTGAAAGTAAACTCGTGTGTCCCACATCTGACTATTAATACTATTCCACATGGAAAGGAAATTGTACTTTCTTATCACCTTGCATTAGACCTAGTAAAAATTATTCAGGAAAGGTAGAAGACTAAGCAAGCAAAAAATGCATATTGTGTAAGAAAACTTAAGAGCTGAAGGTTGGTGGTGATAGAGTAAAATTATGTTTTATCAGATGTGCTGTTGTTACAAATAATATTCTAATGAATATTTTTGTACATATGTCTTTGCACATATGCATGAGCACATTTATGGGGTAAATTTCTAGAAATGAACTTTCTAAATCAAAGAATATGGGCATTTAACATTTTCACGGATAGTGCCAAATTGCCTTAACTTCTCCTTTTTAAAAAACACTGTTGTAAAACTGGGAAGCAGGTAGACTAGTGTAATGAACCTCCATGTATCCATTACTCAGCTTCAACAATGATCAGCTTATGGTCAGTCTTGTTTAATCTGTACCTTTACCCATTATTATTTCAACTCTTCTGAATTATTTTGAAACAGTTTTTTAAAATATAAGAATATTACTGTGGCTATGACTTTTTAAAGCCTGTACCTTTTGGAGATACATACTAAATTATTTATGAATAAAATGATACGAGGGATTTAAGTTTTTTCCTATCATAAATATCCAGTCACTGTTTAAATTCCAGTTGACTCACATATGCCATTATTTTTATTTTTATTTATTTGAATCAGTCTCTACATAAGGTCTACAGATTGCAGTTGGCTGATATATCCTTTACATCTTTTTAAATTTAAAATTTACAGTCCATCTTTTTTTTCTCTTTTTTTCCCTTTTACGATGTATTTGTTAAACTAGGGTTTTGATCTGTAGTTTTCAAGTCTGTATTTTGCTAATTGTATACCTGTGGTGTAATTAACATGTTAAGAGTCCTCTGCATTTCCTGGAAATTTGTAATTGTATCTAGAAGCTTAATTGGATTCAGATTTATAGATGGTGATGTGTTCTTCCATCTGGAAGCATACAATGTCTGGTTGACTCTTTTTTATGAGGTTAGCCTCTAAGATGTTCAAGGCCTAGATCCATTAATTCATTAAGGATTGCAAGATGGTGATATTCTAATTCATCTTTCCATTTTTATTTATAAGTTGGATTATTTCTATAAAGCTAATTCCCCCTCATCTACTGTTATCCAGTGGTATAGATCATATAGGAAAGGAAAGATAAAGGCTTGATTCTCTATGTTTAATAATTTTTAAAATAATGAGCTGGCTAACTAGCACCCTCCAATGGTGATCAGTTCCAGTCTATTACAGTTATCTTTATCAATATTCAAATTGTTCCATCTTTGGACAGTGAGAACCTCTTAAGTTGACTCTTGAGTCTGTTGAGAAAACTTTATCTTCCTTGCTATTGTACCAGATTTTTCATGCTCATCTTGTAAATATTCTACCCAGAACTGGAATCAGCCATTTGTCCTAGGACCCTGGTTCTTAACACCTTTATCCTTGGATCTAGCTAATCCATTGTCTTCTTAACAGAATTCATACAAATCAAGAGAAATGTAAGATTTATAATCAGTATTCTTTAATGCAAAATATAAGGCCACTAGGAAAGGGATTGAATTTACTTTTTTAGTGGTTATAAGTATTCTTTGGAAAAGAGTACACCCAAGTACTCTCAGTTGTCCATTTGGCAGTTGCCTCTGCTGGGAGGTACAGTTTCCAATATAATTATTGGCTTTTCTGCAATCCAAGTAGCTTGGCAGATGTTCAGGATTAGATGGTGAAACTTCTGTCAGTGCAGAAGAGGACCTCAGACTCCCAGTAGTGCAGACAGCCTATTGGAAAGCCTCAGTCTATTGATGTAGACTGACTAAATAATGAGATAGGAGTTCAAGGAATTTGTTTGTGAAGCTTTAAAGTCTTTTATTACTTCTCCCCATCACTTGGCTATGGATTCTGTTAGGTATGGACCTGTTTTCCCATATTTATAAAATAAAGAACATATTCATGTAATTCATTTAAAATCTAAATTAAAATCATATAGTGGCATATTTGACTGATACTATAAATCAGTTATCTCTCAAAATTTTTCTTTTTCTGAAAAATATCTGTGTACCAGTTATTGTAAAAGATACAGACCCCCAAACTTCTATGTATAATCTATTTAGCTTTTGCATTATTAGTGTTAGCTTTACCAAAAAATCATGAATATAAGAAGTATAATTTTGTAGCAGTAAAATGTGAATAATCTGTGAGAACAGGGACTTTGTCCGACTTGTTCACTTGTTCTAAATATTGGAACAGTGCCTGACAGAAAGGAAGTACAGTAGTCAATCAATACTAGTTGAATGAATGATCTATAATATTTCTGTGCTTTATCCATCTCCCTTTAAAATCGGTGATCTTCAGATTGCATTTACTTGAACTGAGTTCACCTGACATCCTATTTAAAAAGAAACACAGCAGTTAATATAATTCTGTTATATTAATCAATTCATTTATTTAGCAAGCTTTGGCAGGGGTGGGGAGTGGGAGTGTAGGGGATGCTACGACTGTGTGATACACTGGGATACAAAGGTGAAAAGGACAAACTCTCTGTCCTTAAAAAGCTATGAGTCTAATGAAAAAGACCCAAGGATCTAGAGAAGTGCTGCAGTGTGCACCATGCTACCTGCAGATGGGCAGGGTGGTTAAGAGCACAGACTTTGGAGTCAGGCCTTTTGGTTTTATAGCTCCGATCTGCCAGTACCACCTTGGGCCAGACACTTAATTTCTCTGTGCCTTAATTTCCTCATCTGTATTACGTTGTGGGAACATGAAAGAACAATTCTTTGGGGCAGTTTGGGGAAAACTTCCCAAAGAAATGACATTCGAGCTGAGTTTTAAATTATTGAAGACCCTAAAATGTTTTTTCTTCCCCTTTCCCCTCCTTTAGCTTCCAATTTAAACAGTACTTCCTCGGAAAAGGTTGCCTCTGATCCCCCCCTCAACTAATTTAAGTCTCCTGTTGTGCTCTGGTTTCACACTCTGTTTTGTCTTTTTATTACTCGGATGTGCTTATTCAATTTCTTTCTTCTTTACTAGTTTGTAAGCTCCAGGAGGACTGAGATCTGTCCAGTTCATCACTGTTTTTCCCAATTCCCGTGTAGTTCCTGCTACTTGTTAAAAAAATGTGTGAGTCAGACAAGAAATAAGGGAAGGGCATTCCAAGCATGGGGAAAGCATTTATAAATACAGTTACAAAATGGCTAGCCTAGAGTGTATAGAAAGGAATACGGGAAGATTATCGCTGGAAAGGTAAGTTCAGGACACATTGTAAGCTGTCATTAAAATTAGTGCTAACAGTGATTTTTAGAAAACTTCCTTGGTGATCCCCGTTTTGGTAAAACCCATGGTTTGGATCAAAATTAGTGCTGAGAATTTACTTTTTAAAAAAGAAAAGAAACCACTGCATTGAAGTTCATTTTAGTGAAAAGCCTGATCTTTTAGCTAGTTTGGATTGAAAATACATATATTTTCACAAACTACTGAAGTCTAAGGAGTTTGGCTTTTATTTTGTTGGTAGAACTAACTGAGTTTTTAAGCAGATAATTATGATCAGTTTTGTTTTTGGAAGATCATTGTGCAGCAGGGTCTCCCACCTTGAACACTATTGAGATTTTGAGCGTGAGAATTCCTTGCTGTTAGGGGGGCTGTCCTGTTTGTTATATGATGTTTGACAGCATCCCTAGTCTCTACCCACAGGATACCATTCACACTTCTTCCCCCTAGCCCACCCCAGTTGTGACAACAAAAATGTCTCTAGACATTGCAAATAACCCCTGGGGGCAAAAATCATCCCTGGTTGAGAAGCACTGCTATGCAGCCATGTAAAGTGTGGATTCGAGGATAGGACGCTTCAGGCAAAGAAACCCGTTAACAGGAGACTAGTACTGTAATCCAGATGAGGTGAGGTGGTCTGAAGTAACACAGTCACAGACAGGATAGGGAGGTGGATTTATGAGATACTTGTAAGTGAGAATTAATAAGATTTGATAACCAACTAGATGTAGAAGAGAGGGGATCTGAGATGATTCTTACGCTTTTTTCTTGTTGGCTGCATGTAAAGCAGTACCGTTAACCTACAGCAATCCTGAGAGAATTGTTTCTCAGGGTATGGCTCGAAGATTATAGGGTCTGGAGGAAGCAAGAAATTCTTGTACACTAGAGTCTGAGAACTACTCTTATAAATTCCTAGACTGATAGAATGTTAGAAATGGAAAGAACCTTCAAAGACATTCATCCCTGTTTTAGATGAGATAAAGAGAGAAAATAATGCTGAAGGTTAACAGCAGAACCTCTGCTAGAGCACAGGTCTCCTAATTTTCAGCTGCTTTTTTCTTAATGATACTGCTTTGTCTTTAAGTAAAGACATTCCCTTTATAGACTCCCCACCTTTTCTGGATTTCTTAAGCTCTGTATACTGAATCTATTTCAAGAGTTCACCTTTGCCTATCTGTTCCCAGAAATTGTCTTAAAGAATTACAGAAGTTTGGGTTTTTGCTGAGATACATTATCAGTAACTAGTGTAGCATGTTTGTGTACAAATGGTTCTCCAGATGGCACAAATAAAGTACTGCCATTTCCCCCCCTAATACTTCAGAGCAAAGGTGTAGTTGAAGGAGCTGTTTTATTGGCCAGTGTGGGTCTTAACCAATAATGTACACATATGTAATTGTTACTGTCTCTCCTAATACTTTAAAATAATTGGTTTTTAGAAGATGGCTTGGTAACACACTGGTATATGTCACAATTTTATAGACTATAAGGAATTGAAATATTCAATTTCCTGGCCACAGTGTTGGAAACTTATCTGTGTATAACTAATTGGATGTCTTATTTAGATACTTCTCCCATTCCTAATTATTCCCATGGAAGAGATAAACACTTAGAAATCTTTCTTTCCTATACTGTCGTCAGCTCTCTCTTACTTTCATTTCACTTTCCTTGTTATCAACAGGAATTCATTTGGGTGTTTTTAATCTTGAAGGTAAAGAACAATCACCTTTGGAGATGAGTATGCATCCAGTTTCAACAGCTCCGCTCTCAGTGTTTACTAAGGAATCTACGTCCTCCAAACACAGTGACCACCATCACCACCATCACCACGAGCACAAGAAAAAGAAGAAGAAGCACAAACATAAGCATAAGCACAAGCATAAGCATGATAGTAAAGAAAAGGACAAGGAGCCTTTCACTTTCTCCAGCCCAGCCAGTGGCAGGTCTATTCGTTCTCCTTCTCTTTCAGACTGAGAAGGAGACAAAGGAGACCTTCCCCTCAGTGTCCAGAAGAATATATATGACTAAAGCTTTGTCCTCTGTAAAGAATGATAAAAGGAAAAAAAAAAAAAAGAGTTGCCTCTCATAAAAATTGAGAATCCATTTAAGTTCTAAACATTTGGTTTATATTGTTTATACAATTGAGATCTAATTAGGAAAATGTGTTTTATAGTTCTGAATAAACCATTTCATCACACACACGCACACACACACACACGCACACCCCCAAACCTCTTTTCGTAAATGTCCTCATATCCACTGACAGTCCCCATTCACATCTTGGTCTCCATGTGTTCTGCCAAAGTCAATTGTGTTCTAAAGCCTTTGATGGATGTTATGGGGCAAAGTTGTGTTTTAAATAGAAGCTACTGCCAAATATGTGGTGAAACCACTATTTCCAATGAAATATTGTATAACACCATTTGGAACTACTGAAAAATCAGACAGGCTTTTCCATAGAATGCTCTCTCTTGCGTGGTTTTTTTGTGTTAATCATAGAAACTAAGCATCAGAATTAATGAACAAAGAATACACGATATTTTCTTTGGCCCTAAAATACTGGCATTTTCAGAAGCAACTCTTTAAAAACAAAATTGAATAACTTTTTTGATGGCACAATTGGCAATTATAATGTAATTTAATAGGATTATCAAATCCACAATTTTCAAATCAAGATATTTAAATTATAAATTCTTTTTTCATTAAGTATGAGTGAATATGATCGTATGTAGAATATGTTTGCTAAATGTGGACAGTTTGTACACCCAACACATATTCTAAAATATTTCTATATATCTCAAAGTATGGTACCTTAAAAAGGTGTTTATATACTGTTTATTAACTTGGACATAGACAGTTCAGCCCTCATGTGAGTATTCCAGAAGCATTTAAAAACATATGAAACATTTTGTTTCATACTTCAATAGTTTGTATGTTTGTGTGTTTTTATTTTTATTTCTAAATTTACTGTGTGCTTTATTGTTTGTTTAAAAATGTTTTTCATCCCTGTTCTATTTTTATCATTTCCCTTATCATTAGAAAGTTAGACAAAATACTTCTTCCCAGAATAGGTATTTCAAAGGGATCCCATAATGTTGGACTTTTAAATATACTTTTAGTTGCATTTAAATTGTTTAATAAATAACTTTTTAAATTGATCATTCTGCCTTTGTATCTTTTTAAATCTTTCGTTACCTTTCTCTCTGTGTGGGTATGTAATATACCTATCTACAAAGTTTGCAGAGAGCTTTGTGGATTCGTGGGATTTGAGCTGCCCTGTTAGGAAGAATGATTTCAGTAGGCAGAGGTGGGGTAAAGTTGTCTCAGCAGAGGAAACAGTATTTTCAAAAGCATGGAGGAAAGCAAGAGCATGTTCAGGAATTACAAAGCAGTGCAGTTGGCCTGCAGTGTAAGTGCAAAGGGACTGTGATTAGATGTTGAAGGGCCTAAACGGCAATTATTTAAAGATTCCAATTAATTGAGTGTTGGCCTACTGAAATTATTTTTGGAAAATGGCATATTTTATATTGGAGTATACAGTGATACCATATATAGAATTCCCAACTTTGAAAATCGTAAGGATGTATTTCAAAATAACTATTAGTGTTGTAGGGAGACAGTGACAAATAATAGCTACCTAAGTCTCCTCAGTTTCCTTCTGCAGAGACAGTCACTGTTGCCACTATTGCATGTGTCTTTCCAGAGCTGCTCTAAACATATATCAATACAATATATACTTTTTTTTAGCAAATGATACCTGCAGAAGTTATTCTTTATTTTTGTATAGTTTATCTTTTATGACTACCACATTTTGTGTCATAACAACAAAGGTCTTCCTTATTCCGTGATTATAGAAGAACGCTCCCATTTTTCCTATTGGTTTTAAAGTTTTATGTTTCAGGTTTATATCCTTTATCCAACTAGTATCCATCTCGAACTTACTTTGATAGAAGGCAGGAGGTAGGGATCAACTTTTTTGTTCCCCCTCCGCAATGCTACCCAACACCATGTATTTAAAACTCCATCTTTCTTTCTAGATTTCAAGTGTTATATACTAAATTCCCTTATATGTTTGCATCCATTTCTGGTCTTAATAGCTGGTTTCGTGGATCTGTGTACTCATCTGCCAGCACCACACTGTTTAGATGATTGTAGCACTATGGTGTGTTTTGCTATGGTAGAGCCAATCTCCCCTCATTACTTTTATTTTTCAGAATTTTTTGGCTATTCTTGTGGGTTATTTTCTTTTTGTGGTTGGCTTATTAGTTTATACACAGTAAAATTCACTCTTTGTGGTGTACATTTCCATGGGTTTTGACAGATGCTTGGACTTGTGTATCCAACTACCACAGTTCCATCACTCCAAAATTCCCTCAGGCTACCCCTTTGTAGTAGACTCCCTCCACCCAACCTCTGGCTGCCACTGATCGATTCTCCATCCCTATAATTTTGCCTTTTTGTGGGTTTATTTTTCAGTATAAATATTAGAATCAGTCTCTCTAGCCTCCTCCTGAAGTTATTTTTGCTGTTGGTTATGTGTTAAATCAAGAGTTAACTTAGAATTGATATCTTGATGTTGATGATTCCTATTAGAGATGTCAATGTTAGTATCTGTTAATATAGTACTTCTTTTTAACATGATTACAAGGTAGTTTATTTTATTGTTTGGTATTCCATAAGCAGTGTCTTTTCATTATAAGGTTGCTATTCCTTTATGCTAATTTTGTGCTTAGCTACTGCATTAATCAGGGTTCTCCAGAGAAACTGAACTTGTATCTATATAGGTTTGTTATAAAGTATTGACTCACATGATTATGGAGGCTGAGAAGTTCTACAGTCTGCTGTCTGTAAGTCAGAGACCCAGGAAAGCCGGTGCATAGTCCAAAGGTCTGTGAGCAAGAGTGCCAATTGCATAGATTCTGGTCTGCGTTTGAAGGCCCGAGGACCAAGATTGTGAGGGTGGGAGAAGATTGCTAAAATAGTGCAAATAGTGTAAATACCAGCATAACAGTGAAAGTTATGCATATGCAATAGAATTTTCCAAAATTACAAGAACTCTTCCTTAGGTTTTCACAGATGTAACAGGAAAAGCTTCCATGGTGAAGTAAGTTTGGGAAAAGATTGTATTAAACAGGTTTCTTTACTGCAGGAACTTGTGATACTGATGGTCACAGTGAAACTCAAAGAGGGAATATGCAGTTTCTCAATTGTATCCAGTTATAAAATCCTCATTTTCTTATATCATCTAATTGGAGATTTACCCCCCAAAACTTTTTTAAGGCCACTTCCTCAGTGTTTTCTTTAGAAGAAATTCTTTTCTGTTTCTCCTCATAAGTTTTACAATTTTCAACCTTTGGTCTTTGTCCTTGCGCCCTTTGACCTCTCTCCAAATATTCCTCCATTAAGTGCATACGTTTTCTTCTAAAATCACAAGGTGAGGAAAATAAATTTTTATATCTTTCCAAGAAGTATATATCTACAAGTGTATCTCTACAAGAAATAATGTATGTTTTAGAAATGAACAAAATGTACTCATAGCTTAGAAGGATTACAATTCTATTAGTAAATTTTCCTTAACAAGTATTTCCATATATTCTTCACCCAGTTTTCCCTATTGTTAACATCTTATGTTACCATAATACAGTCATGTGCTGTGTAATGACTTTTTGGTCAAGAATAGACCGCATATATGACGGTGGTCCTGTAGGATTAGTACAATGAAAACCCTCTGAATAGCAGCAGAGCTTTGTCTCATATAGCGCCACAAGATGAAAAGATGCTGTAAAAAGACCTACAGATAGGGTTCCCCTCTGCTATACCCAGGGTCGCTAGGAATTGGAGTCAACAACAAAAATTTAATTCCAACAACAACCATATGAGGTAGGCATTATGATTATGGTGAAGAAAAAGGCATAGAAAAATTAAACCAAAGGTCATGCAGCTTGTAAGTGATAGCATTTGACTTCAAACCTAAGAGCTTGGCTCTATTTGTTGTCTCTTAGATTTGCACTATCCAATGTAGTAGCCACTAGTCACAGTGGCTATTTAAATTTAAAGTATATTTAAAAAATAACAATTTAGTTTCTTAGCTGCACTAGCTGCATTTCAAGTTTTCAGTAGCCATATGTGGCTAGTGGCTACCATGTTGGAGAGCACCAATCTAGAATATTTCCATCATCACAGTCTTTTGGACAGCACTGACTTAGACATTCGATCATGATTTATCTTGTAATGTGGTTTTGGAAGAGCTCGTGCTATGAAACAAGCGTTGGTTTACCTCTTTTTCAGTTGTTTGCTTGTGCTTGCACGATTGGTATTATCTTCAATCCAGTGATTGAAGATTGTAGTAATCTTTGAAAGATAGTTGTCTACTTTGGTGTTTGGTTTAGTTAAAACCAGATTCTATACCCTATAAACCCATTCTGGATGCGGATAAACTGAAATATGTCAAAATAGAGGAAAGAGTGAGGATACCACTGTCTCCATCCCGTTGAAACTGTGAAATACCTCACATATTGCCTGACACAGGATTCAAGTGAGAATCTCGATGTCAATTTATGTGTGGTTAGGAGGTTCTAATCTAGTCTCCTTCTGTCTCTTGCATGCTCCTTGGAGTACAGAAGCCCACTGCTTGGAAGGTTCTTCTAGATCTTTGTCCTTACGCTTTTGACTGTTTATCCTTCATCTTCAATGCCTTGCTTTTTAAATCATTGTTCCTCTGTCTTCCTCTTAGCAAAGGAATAAGCAAACCTCAGGGCTCAAGACCAGCAGGACTGTTGCTCAGCGGGGGAGCTGAAGTCTTAACAGGACACAGATGTTTACTATGTGGGATACGGGGCCAGAAGGAGACAATAAATGAAAGGATGAAAATAGGAGTTCTTCACAATTGCTTTCTTTGATTCTCTTAAGAAAAGTCCTGGTTGATTCTTTGACAAGATACAAATGCTTTCTTCTTAACGTTTCTTGCAGACACATTTTCTGCTTTTAGTGCCACATTTTCTGTTTGATTTACTATTTCACTAGAACTTTTCCTCCCATGCAATCATAAAATATTATGACATTTTAATTGAATTTATTTTATAATGTGATAGGGCCTGATATTTCTTTGTTATTGACATGCACGTGAGTTAACAAAATCAGGATAAATGTAACATCATTTGCAAATATTTTCCAAAGAGTTATATATATATATTGTTTTAAAGTGAATGATGTCAGGAAACTAGTTGACTTCATTGTCTCTTTAGGCTACGCTGTGCTTCTCAATGGGAGCACGATTGGGCAGTTGAGGTATTTTGTGTAGGACTGCCCCATACGTTACTGGACTATTATTTCTAATAGTAGCTCCCACTCATGAAGCGTCTACCATGAGCCTGGCACTGTGCCATGTACTTTATGCAGATTTTCTTGTTTCCTACTCATTGTACCATGTGAAACGAATGTCAGTATCCTCATTTTACAGATGAAGAAACCATTAAGTGCATAACATGTGATTAAAATTTATCATCCAATATTTACTAAGTATACATTCTATGTGCTAGGCACTGAGATAAGTTGATAAACAAGATAGACATGATATTTGCCCTCACTGAGCTTACGTTTAGTTTATACAGTTAAGTAAGTGGAGGCATCAAGATTTTAACCCAGATCTGTTATTTCTAGAACTGCCTCCTATTTCTACCACTGTGTCAACCCAAATTATCTTCCTGAAGAAAAATTTAGTCAGCTAAGTTAGTCATAATTGGTGAATTGTAAATATATTTAGAAGACATCCAGCACTCTGCAGAAACCTTTCCAGTCTTTCTCCTCTTCAGGGTTGCTGGAGTCCATGTGAGCAGCCCTTTCTAGAGTAGTGCCATGCACAGCCCGCGTGGCCATAAAGGAGCAAGAGTGCAGTCTCTGTCTGGGGTCCTTTCCCCTTTCCTAGAGAATGCTTTCCTGCCTAAAGGAGTTGGACCTTGCCTTGAGACTCTGCTAAAATACCTCCTTTGACACATGGGTTTTTCAGGCTCTAATCAACCAGCCTCCCTTGCTTCCTCCCTCTCTCCCTTCCTTTCACTCATGCATATGATATTTTTGAATGCTCACTATTTTTCCATGTTCTAGGACTATGATAATATCAAAAAGACAGTCCCTGTCCTCAAAGATCACACCACTCAGAACCAATCCTTTTATTCACTCCTTTTTCATTGTACATGCAACTCATATAGTGCTTGCATAGTTTATTAGGTGCTGTCATGTCCTTCAGTGCTTTTACTATGATGGCATTTGTTTGGAACATTGATTAGAGTAACACTGATATGCATTCACTTAAGTGACATTCTTATTTTGATTGGTGTGATAAGTTACAAGTTTGCATGCCAGCGTATAGGCTGATGTGCAGGGTTTTTGTACAAAGGAGAATTGCCTAAAGTATGTTATTTCATTTTCCTACCCTCAATCATCGAGAAGTAGGCTCTAAAGGGCTTTGTTTTTTCAACAAGGATGTCTAGTTGTCTATATCAGATATTCTATGTAACGTGCACATGGTAGATATTATAAATACAGCAGAGAAAGAAGAAAGGACACAGCAAATTGGGTGAGTCAAAAGACTGAACAATTTTATGTCTCAAGATAACCTTTTACCCCAAAAACATGTTATTTGTGTGTATGAAGCCCTTCCTGTTTGATTATGAGTCACCAAGGGCGGAGGTCATGTCATTATCCTGTTTATGATGTTTATTCTCCCTTAACCATCTAGTGCCACTGCAAGTTACTGTTGGCGCTTAATATGGACTCTGTTTTCATTGAATTTAATATGAAAGCAGAAGGTGATTTTGTCAGCCAGAGAGTAAATAATATTGTGGTGAGATCATGGTTCTGGAAAACAGGAAACCTTGGTTCTATGTCCCAACTTTGAGAGGGTCTAGTGTTGTGACCTCGAATAAATCACTCAGCCTCACTGAGGCCAGTTTCCTTGAAAAATAAGACTGGATAAGATTGTCTCAAAGTTTCTTGCCCACTGCCAAACTCTTGTGATTATTTTGTTACCACTACACAGTACATATGTAGAGAAGGTTACACGTTGTGTAAGAAAATCTAGGTTATATAGGCCTTATTTCAGTTTTTAAGTAGAGACGGCCTTGATTGGTTTTATTTGAATTTTCGTAAAAGAACTTGTATTTCAGCCTCAGACTATCTGCATATGCTCAGAGCATATGCATAACACATTATGTAGTTAGATAGGTGAACATGGAAGTTTTCAATTAACTGTACACTGTTTTCTCTTTTCTTATTTCTTCGGACAGACCCATCTTTTCCTCAAGACCAGCTTACGATGTTGTTCATCAGCTGCTATGATTGACTTTCAGAACTTTTACAGACTCCACAATCATCAAGCTCACATCAAGTCAGTAGGATCATTGGATGCCTGCTGAGTGCGAGATTCCACGGAGAATTTAAGGCCCCTGCCTTCAAGCTGTCTAGGTTCTAGTAGTAGGGTTAAAATGAATGCACAAGTAATAATAAGAACTTGAACCTGGTGTGTAAACTTAAACTATTGAGATACTTTCAGGAAGGCCATGAAGGGAGTGGAGGAAGCCTTGCCAAATTCTCTGCCCCTATTACAGACGTGCTCTAAAAATTTCTAGTGAAGATTTTAAATTGTATGCATCCTGAAGCTCTTGGGCCCTGCCTCTAATCCCTTACCAGAGAGCCCTCTTGGCTTTGAAATCCAGTGTCAGAAAGCCTATCTGGGACTGAGAGAACAATGCCAGGACCGACCCTGTGACTCCTAAATGTTAATCTCTGCATGTCAAATGAGAAAAATTCGGATGAGGGAGTGAGATTTTAATAAAACCCATCCCATTTAAAGTACTGTCTTTTACTTTGAGAATATGTATGTCCACACTAGTTGCTTGGTGTTCAAAGGTCTTCTTGTGAAATGATGATGACAGTGGTGGGTGGTTTGTTGGTTGGCTGGTTGGTGGTTATTATGACTGCCATTTTACCGTTCCTACTTGGCAATGCCAAAAATGATAATCCTTGAATTCCCCAAATCTAGCTACCACTGCCGTCTGTGCTTTGTAGACATAGCTTGTGTCTTCACGGAACTTCTGCTCTTTCACCCTATGGGAGGAAGTCAGTCAGTACTCTGCTTGTTTTATGCTTGAGCAAACAGACTGGGAACCATGTGTTTTACATTTTCTATTAGTGTCATACAGGTTTGTCCTGGCATTGCTTAAAAATCTGCTCTCCAGACACCTCTGTACACAGTAATTATATGCATAGAGTTATTCTGTATGAGGTCACCAGACCTCATATGTTCCTTACACCTTGCAAATATGGATCCAAGTCCTTTCATGCTGTAGGGGAGGCATCATTCTTTAAATATTGTGGTTTTAATTAGTAATGGTAAGTTTTTTTACTGAAAAATAGAGATGTCTGTTTTCCTGGCAGAGGCTTCTAACATCTTTTGAATATGTTGCTTTGAGGGGACACTTTACACATCAGGTTTTGATTCTCGTGCAGTTGTTTTCTATTCTGAGAGGAGCCAACCATTATCCTAAAAGGTCAGTATTTGGTTTCCATGCTTAATCAAACCGTTGAGCTTCGTGGCCATTTTTCTATTAAATACAGAGTTTTGTTGGTTGAATACAGATGTCCTTCTGCTTCCTCTTCGGTGGTTGCCTGGTGATTCAGAAGACTTAACACAAGAGCTGGCTCCCTCTTCACTTCTTTTTCCACTGATTCCTGCAGGGGCTCCAGCTGAGGCATACCTTAGAATGTCTATGAAGGAAAAAATGTGTGAATCTTAAATAGCTGCAAAACAGTGCTTCAGGAGCAAAGGAACCGTTGAAAACCTGCACCTAGCTGTCCTAATGACTCTACCTTGTTAATGCTCAGGTTTGAGAGTCCACAGGGCTGCCTTTTAATCTTGTTTCTCTTGTATAGAAACTGTGTGATTTTGGGTAAGCGGTTTAACCTCTTCTTTTGCAAAATAAAACAGCTCGCATCTCTCGATCCTGGAAGCGGGCCCCAGACTGTGTTAAGTCTGAATGCATGAATTCTCTCAATTCTCCCAACCCTGTGAAGCAGTGTGGCAGACACTGTTTAGGTGCTCACCCAATAATATTCACCCTCCCCTCCCTTGCTAATAGAACTCCAATTTTGTGTGAGCGAAACTGTGTCTACTACATATTTACTTTTTAAGCCTCACTTGCAGGTCGATTGGCCATATATGGCAGAGTTCTGGCCATTGAGACATAAGCAGAAATCTGCTGAGGTTCTGCCTTACCTTTCCTGATCAAAAGAGGACCCCTGTGGGGGGCTGGCCCTGTGGCTGAGTGGTTAAGTTCGCGCGCTCCGCTGCAGGCGGCCCAGTGTTTCGTTGGTTCGGATCCTGGGTGCAGACACGGCACTGCTCATCAAACCACGCTGAGGCAGCGTCCCACGTGCCACAGCTAGAAGGACCCACAACGAAGAATACACAACTATGTACCGGGGGAGAGGGCGGCTTTGGGGAGAAAAAGGAAAAAAATAAAATCTTTGGAACAAAAAAAGAGGACCCCTGTGGCTGGTACTCTCTTCTGCTTTCTTTCTGTCCTGAACACTGACGTGATGTCTGGAACTGCAGCAGCTATCTTGTGCTCCTGAAAGAAAGGCTGAAAGAATCAGATACCAGCCTGACACTGTTGAAATGCTAACCCAGCATCTGCAGTTACCATTTTGCAGACCTTCAATTAATGAGAAGAATGAAACCTTGTTTGTTTAAGCCACTAGGGCCAATGCGGTCAGATGTTCCTTTACTCGCCATTGAACACATTCCTAACTGCTACAGGAAATACCATTATTATCTCTGATCTCCAGATGAGGAAACTGAGGCCCAGATACATTAAATAATCTGTCTGATTTCCACAGCTAGTCATTGGTGGGACTGGAATTCAGACCCCGCAAGGCTGGCTTAGAGCCTTAGCTCTTCCCCACTTACCTTGTGGCTTTGGAGGAATAAAATGAAACTGATTCTATAAAGCATTTTAGCTTAGCGTGGTACCTGGCGTGTAGTACATGCTCATTGAAATGTTAAGCCCTTTCCCACAATCACAGCTTCATGTTAGTGCTTAGCAACGAGACTCTCAGGTTTTGATTCTCATGTAGTTATTTTCCTGTCTGAGAAAAGTCAACTTTTATCCTCGAAGGTGGGCTTTAGTTTCCGTGTTGGCAATCCAGCTTCATGGCTGTAGGAGGTGCTCAGTGAGTTTGTTGAATGAGTGAATGAATAATTCTCTTAAAGACCATCTCCTAAGCGCCACTCTTAGGAGGTTACTGTAGGCATTTTTGGTAATGAAGCCAAAATGTTTTTAAGTATCAAGATAGTACAAATGTTCAGTGAAAGTTCCAAAAACTAGTCTGGGTTCAAATCCAGCCTCCACCGCTGAGTGATGAGCTGTGTGACATTAGGCAAGTAACTTCACCTCTCTGTGCTCAAGTGGCTTCATCTATAAGATGGGGACCGTATTAATTGCCTCACAGTAATGTTAAAATTAATTGAAAAAATACATTTAAAACAGTTTTAAAAGGGCCTGGCATATACATTCACCAAATGTTAGCTTTTACAACAATAGGTATTAATTACTTTTGTTAATTCATATGTATCCTACCAAAACTGGCTTCAATTAATGAAGCCATGTTGGAAACAAGATCCTCATGTAGTAGATGCTGAAATTTAGATGTGGATTCATGGTGACTTACCCACATTCGAATACAGTAGGGTCAGAATAAAAACTTGTTGGGTCTCAGCTTGGGAATCAGTACCTCCATACTTGCTTCTTTTGTGAAATATAAATGCACTTTAAGTCTTGGTGTTTGCCTTTTAAAACTAAAAAGAAAAAAGTTTTGTGTACTCTTGACAAATTATAAAATGTTGCTCCCACTAGTTTCCCTCTCCCCCATTTCTGTTTTTGGATTTGCATATATGTTTGTTTATTTGAGAGGAGTCAACTTGATTAGAAAAAAAATAACATCACTCTTACTAGCAATTATTGTTGCAACTTAAAAATGAAACGAACAGTCAAGAACAATGGCAACAAAACTAGCAATTATAATATTAACTTATGGGATTCTATCTTTTAAAAGGGGCTAAAACTTCTGGAAAGGTGTGAAGAGATCTGCAGATCCATTCTCCAGTAAAACAACCATAACTGGTGAAAATGATAAAAACAAAAAAAAACCCCACAACCATTTAAAGTCTCTGGAAATTATCGTAAGAGCATGAAGCAAACGAAGAAATATTTATTCAGCAAAATCTACTAAATATATAAGACCAGTAAGAGTCAGTGGCACTTGAAGTATGACCTTCTCCCACTCTCTCTGTCCCCCATAGCTGAGCTTGATGGAAGCTCCACTCCAGGCAGGTGTGGCCAAAAAGGCAGAGCTCCCATTCGCCTTAGTTCCCAATCAAGGGATACAGTATTTCACCAGGAGGAACAAGTCAATATTTCTGATCCCCTCCAACTTTTAGTTCTAGAGGCTATGTTCCTGGTGAATGCAGCCACGAGTCTGGGTACTCCCCTCCTTTATCCAGCTCTCACTCATAGGATGGAGGCTCTACCCCAAGTGTGGCAGTCTGAGAATAATGGGGCCCTGATCATCCTTGCCCCAGCTAACTCATAGGGTGAAGATGCCATGCCAGGAGAGGCACCCAGAGAAGGCCAGAGGCTACTACCCCTCCCCAGGTCTCTGTTCATAAAGCCAAGGTATTGCTCCAAGAGAAGCATGCCACTGTTACTGTTCAGCACCTGGATCAGTGGCTCAGAGATTTTGCCCAGTGGGGGAGATGCAGCCAATAAGAACAGAGAGCTCTGAAGCTCTCCCACAAAGGAACTGACTTTATTTAAAACAGAGTAAGGGGAAGTTCAAGCCTAAGGGCACTCTCTAAAACAGTGGAGGTTTGGTGTTAAGAAATTAAGACAAGCTGGTAGCTCTGAGAGCGTCAAGCTAAACTTTGGGCCAACTAGTTTCTTAGCGAGAATCAGGAAAAGAGACAGCTGCTAAGAACTGCCCTGTGAGGAAAATGCCTCAGAGATTGGCCTCAAAAACTACCCCTGCCTGAGTTTAATTAGATCAATCTGAGGAGCAATTTATGTCCCATGGTATTGTCAAAAAGAATAGAACAATCACAGACAATTAGTGGAGCCTACCAGCTGAGTGTGGTACAAAAGAAACAGGCAACAGAGAGATCAAGGAAGGAGGTCAAAGAGAGTCCTACAAAAACCACTAACATTCAGAATAATTGTGTATATGCCAAAGCTTCATACTATGAGGGATAGGATAGGGGAATTAGATTTCTTTAAAATCATATAGCCAAGTCACTAAAGAGGTAAATAAGCACGTATGCACATACTCAAAGGCCCAGGAAGAGAGGAGAGAAATCAGTGTCCAGAGTTGCTGCTACATATTACCTAAAATGTCCTATTTAAAAAAAAGACAAGACATTCAGAGAAATAGGAAAGTGTAACTCACACACAGAAGAAAAGCAGGCATTAGAAACCGTGAGGGAGGCTAGATGTCAAATTTAACAGACGAAGACTTTAAAGCAGCCTTTATAAATATGTTCAAAGAACTAAAGAGACCATACTTAAGGAAGTAAAGAAAGCTATGATGAAGATATCTCATCAAACAAAGAATTACAATAAGGAGAGAGAAATTATAAAAATAACCACGTGGAAACTCTGAAGTTGAAAAGTATATCTGAAATGAAAAATTTACTAGAGGGGCCAAGAAGTTTGGAAGAATCAGTGAATTGGAAGTTAGACTGATAGAGACTTTGCAATCCAAAGGACAGAAAACAAAACGAATGAAGGGAAATGAAAAGAGCCTCAGAGAAATGCGAAACACCATTATGCATACCAACATACATGTAGTTGGAGTACCAGAAGGAGAGAGAGAGAGAAAGGAGCAGAAAATAATACCAAAAGAAATAATGGCTGAAAACATCCCAAATTTGATGAAAATCAATTTACACATCTCAGAAATTTGATGAATTGTAAGCAGGATAAACACAAACAGATCCACAAGGAGACCCATCACAGTAAAAGTATTGAAATACAAAGGCAAAGAGAAAATTTTGAAAGCAGCAGGAGAAAAAGGATTCATCACATGTAAAGGAATCCCACTAAGACTAATATCTAACTTTTCCATAGAAACAATTGAGGAAAGAAGGCAGAAGGCAGTGGAATAACATATTTGGAATGTTGAAGGGAAAAAAACCCTGTCAACCAAGAATCTTATGTCCAGCTAAGCTGTCTTTCACAAAGGAAGGCAAAATAAAGACATTTCCAGATAAATAAAAACTGAGAGAATTTTTCCTTGCAGACTCACCTTACTAGAAGTAATAAAGGAGAGTCTCCAGGCTGAAAGCAAGGGGCTGCAATGGTAATGTGACCTCTCACAAAAAATCAAAGAGCACTGGTAAAGGGAATTATGTAATTATAAAAGACAATATTAATGCATATTTCTCCTCGTTTCAACTCTTCACTGATTTAAAAAGCAATTGTATAAAACAATATGTATATAATTGTACTCTTGAGCCTAAAACATATAGAAATACAATAGATCTGACATAATAGCACAGTGTAAGTGGGTGGGAACAGAGCTGTATGAAGTAAGGAATTGACACCAGATGGTAATTTGAACCCACAGGAGCAGATGAAGAAGACCAGAAATGGTAAATAAGAATGTTAATATAACAAACTGTATAAATATGTACTTTCTCTCCTTTTCTCAGCTTCTTTAATAGACATAAAATTATATTGTGTAATATTTATAACAATGTATTATTGGGTTTGTAATATATATAGGTGTAATATGTATAACAACAATAGCACAAAAAGAAGGAAGAAGAAATAGATATATGTGGGAGTAATGTTTCTATATCTCACCAAAGTTAACTTAGTATAAATCTAACTAGGTTTTGATGTTAAGGTGTATATAGTAAACCCTAGAGCAAGCGCTAAGAAAATAACTCATAAAAATATAGTGAAAAAACTATTAAAGGAAATAAAATGTTACACCAGAAAATATACACCTAAAGCAAAAGAAAGCCATAAAGGAGGAATAAAGAAACAAAAAAGACATGAGACATATTGAAAACACAAAGTAAAAAGGCAAATGTAAATCCAGCTGTATCAATAATAAAATTAAATGTGAATCGTTTAAACAATTCAATCAAGAGGCAGAGATGTCAGACTGGATTAAAAAAAAAGATCTGACTATATGCTGTCTTCAGGAGACAGTTTAGATTCAAAGATAGAAATAGGTTGAAAATAAAAGGATGGATAAAGATCCATCATGCAAATAGCAATAATAAAAAAGCTAGAGGGTCTATACTAATATTATGCAAAGAGACATTAAAACAAAATTCTGTTACTAGAGATAAAGAGGGACAGTTTATAACGATGAAAGATTCAGCCCATCTGGAAGATATAGCAATTACAAACATGTATGTACCTAACCACAGCCCCAAAATACATGAAGCAAAAACGGACAGAACTGAAAGGAGAAAGACAATTCAACAATAACTGTTGGAGATCTAAATGCCTCACTTTCAATAATGCATAGAACCACTAGGCAGAAGATCAGTAAGTACAATCATGCATCACTTAACGAGGATACATGCTGAGAAATGCATTGTTAGGCAATTTTGTCGTTTTGTGAACATCATAGAGTGAACTTACACAAACCTAGATGGTATAGCCTACTACGTATCCAGGCTATGTGGTACTAATCTGATGGGACCACCGTTGCGTATGTAGTCTGTCCTCGGCAGAAACCTTGTTATGTAGTGCATGACTATAAATAAAAGGATTGAACAATGCTATAAATCATCTAGATCCAACAGACATCCATAGAACACTCTACTTGACAAAAGCAGAATGCACATTCTTCTCAAGTACACATGGAACATTCTCCACGATAGACCATATGTTAGACCATAAAACAGGCTCAATAAATTTACAAGGATGGAAATTATACAAAGTATGTTCTTTGAACATAGTGGAATCAAATTAGAAATTATAGAAAGAAATTTGGAAAATTCACAAATAGGTGAAAATTAAATAACAAACTGTAAATAACCAATGGGTCAAAGAAGAAATCACAAGGAAAATCAGAAAATACTGAGATAAATGAAAATGGAGACTCATATACCAAAACTTAAGGGATACAGCTAAACATTGCTTAGACAAAAAGTTATATCTGTAAATGACTACATAAAAAAGAGGAAATAAATCAGTAACCTTACCTTCTTACTCAAGACACTGAAGAAAGAAGAACTAAACCTAAATCAAGTATAAGGAAGGAAATAATAAAGATTGGAGCATAAATTAATGAAGTGGAAAATAGAAAAACAATAGAGAAAATTGACAAAATCAAAAGTTGATTGTTTGAAAAGTTCAGCAAAATTGACAAATCTTTAGCTAGATTGACCAAGAAAAAAAAAGAGACTCAAATTACTAAAATCAGAAATGAAAGCGGAGGTTTTACTATCAACATTATGGAAATAAAAAGGATTGAAAACATTATGCTAAGTAAAAGAGGCCAGTGATAAGAGACCACATATTGTGTGATTCCATTTAAATTAAATGTCCAGAAGAGGCAAATCTATATAGAGAGAAAATTGATTAGTGGTTGCCCCAGGCTTTGTTGGGGCTGGGGGAGATGAGGAGTTACTGCTAATGGGCACAGGGGTTTTTTTTTGGAATCATGAAAATGTTCAAAATTGATGGTGGTGATGGTCGCACAACTCTTTGAATATACTAAAAGCCATTGAATCTCACACTTTAAATGGGTGAATTGTATGGTATGTGAATATATCTCAATAAAGTCATTATTAAAGGTGGTGGAGATGGGGCTGCTAAGAGAAACATGCTTGTCAGATGGCAGAGGCAGTTATAGAGAAGGCGGTGTCAAGAAGTGGAATCATAAACTAGGGAAGAAAGAAGTTTAGTAATATGGAAAGTGGAATGGTTTCACTAGAGACTCAATGGGACTGGGAATTTCACAAATACCCAAAGAAAGTTGAGGAGTGGGAGGGAGGATGATAAATACTAAGGAGTTGAGGAAATGCAAAAATATTCCCCTGTAGTACTTGTAAATGTTCACCCACTTGCAATGTTTTAAATTGCATGTTTTTCTCTTTGCAAACTGGAAAAAGTCCTATTTGATTTAATATCTGCTTGTACACCAGAAGGCACTCTTATTTTTTGATACCAAAATGCAGCCAGTTGGAATCCTTGGTTGCTTAGACTCTGTGATTCCACCAGACCTTCCTTTTCACCAAGGAGAGAAATTTATTGTCCTCGAACCATTTTTATCCAAAAATGAACCAGAATTTTAAAAAATCCTTTGATGCACTATGGATTTCACAATTACAAATCAAGCTTTATCTGCCAACGTATATTCCTATGATTTAATCTTTGTTGAGATTTATTTAAAATTAAAGGCATTGGTTTGCTTTTAGGGGGTGGTTTTGCTTTAGAAATCTTTCAACAATTCCATTTTTGAGAATTTTATTCTGAGGTAGCTGAACAGTGATTGTGCTGTAGTTTATTACTTTAGTTTTGTAGTTTTCACTTCCAAGGGGACTTGATTTATTTGATTGATATATGCCAAAGGAAGTGGAGGAGTAATTTAGACCCTCTGACACGAGGTGGTGATAAAAAGTGGTGGGTACATATTTGCAACACTAGGTTTAATATCATTACTATATACCCAGTAGTGAGGTAAGTGCCCGGCATATGAAGATTTGAAGGTGAATAAGACAGGATAGCCCCTTGTCCTCAAGGGAATTGTCATCTCAAGGGACAGGTTGTTCTAGAAACAAGTAATTTCAATACAATGTGGTAAGTATTGTGCCAGATGGGTGCTCTGTGGCAAAAAGGAGGGTACCAAGCGGGCAATCGTGGGCAGGGGAGTGGAAAGAATAGAAATGATGCTAAAGATATGCATTTTTATCAGGAATTTCAAATGAAGGGACAGATATCCAACAAAAACAACTTAAGGGAAAACGGGAGCTGAAACATCAAGCTTCAGGCACACTTGGGGCAAAGAACTCAAATGCTGCCATCTCTCTGCACTATGGACTTTCTTGCTTGTGTGTTGGCTTCATTTCCTTCTATTGCAGATAGGACTTATTCCAAGCTGAGATAAAATGGATGTCAGTGGCCCCAGATTCACTAATTGCCAGCTTAGCAACCTCAGGGCAAAAAAACTTTTCTTTTCCACCATTTATATATAAATCTCAGAGGAAGTTCTGTCTGGCCATGTTTGCTTGGGTCATGTGCTCCTCTCTGGGCCAATCGATGGGCCAAGAGGATAGAGTATGATGACTCCCTCAGCCTGAGTCTCATTCCTACCTCTGGCAGAGGAAGTACTATGTAGACCACATCATCAGGACTCTGAGAAATAGTGTAGGGTGAGGGAGATTTTCTTGATGGAAAAGGAGTTCCTTTACCAGAAGGACAGGGCAGACTAAAACAATAGCTACCTGTAGCAGAGACTGCTAATGGTCCCTCAATATCTATTCTTCCCTTTCTCTTTAAGTAACCACCCCAATGTTTTAGCTATGTATGTGTCCACCCAGAAGAAAAGGCGCATTTCTCAGACACTCTTGCAACCAGGTGTGGCCATCTGTCTCAATCTGGCAAGTGAATGTGTGCAGGATTGTTGTGTGACAGCTTCTTTCTTTAAAAATAGCGTTGTGTGTCCTTGGCCTTGCTTCTCTTCTTAGTTTTTTCCTTCCTTTCATTTGGAATGAAGATATGATAGTTGGCTCTTTACTTGCCATATTGGACCAAGAAGCAAGGACCAAACCGTAGAATCCCTGAGGACTTTGTAAAGCAGAGCTGCCAGACCTTCCCTGGATGGCCCAGTTCCAAACTTTTAGGTGAACAAGAAATAAATGTCTGCCTTGCTTAAAGGACTATGTTGGACACATACATATCACAAACCGCTTTACAGCAATTCAATACTTTCTCCCTGATAACTTTCCTTCCTCAAATCTTAATTATGGTCTTGAGTTTAGGGTGATGTATTTACTCATTTAGTCAACAAATATTTCTAGAGACCTACCATGTGCCATTCTAGGCACTGGGGATCCACAGGGCACTAAAGTATTCAATAGTCTAATAAGCTTACATTTTAGTTGAGGGAGAGAAGAAACAAAAGAATAGATATATAATTTATAAATGGTGATACCTGCTAAGAAAACTGAAATCTGGTTGAGGAGACAGAGAGGATATGGGAGCGCTGGTGTTATTTTATATAGCATGGTATACAGGAACCTCTCTCTGATAAAATAATATTTGAGCAGTAACCTAAATAAATGGAAGGTGTGATGGTTAATTTTGTATGTCAACGTGACTGGGCCACAGGATGCCCAGATGTTTGGTTAAACGTTATGTCTGTGTGTGTCTGCGAACCGTCACAGTGTTTCTGGATGAGATTAACATTTGAATGGTAGACTGAGTAAAGCAGACTGCCCTCCCTCATGTGGGTGGGCCTCATCCAATCTGTTGAAGACCTGAATGGAATAAAAGGCTGAGTAAGAAAGAATTCTCTCTCTCTGCCTGGTTGTCTTCTACCTGGGACATCAGTTTTTTGCTCCCTTTGGACTCAGACTGGAATGTACACCATCAGCTCTCCTGGGTCTCCAGCTTGCAGACTGCGTATCTTGGACTTCTCAGCCTCCATAATCACGTGAGCCAGTTCCTTAGACTAAATCTGTCTTGGGCATAGGAAGGAACAGCGAGAAGGCCAATGAGTTTAGAGCAGTGGTTCTCAAACTTTTTGGTTTCAGGACTTCTTGACACTCCTAAAAATTAGTAAGGATCCCCAAAAGCTTTGGTTATTTGGATTTTATCTATATTTGTCATATGAGAAGCTAAAATGGAGAAAATTTAAAAATATTTATTGATTCACTTAAAATTACAATAATAAACATCACATGTTAATATTAAGTAATATTTTTATGAAAAGTAACTGTATTTTCCAAAACAAACAAAAAAATTTAATGAGACAAGTAACATTGCTTTTGCATTTTTTCAAATTTCTTCATTGTCTGGCTTGCTAGAGGACAGCTGGATTCTCATAGCTGCTTCTGCATCCAATCTGTTGTAGTATGTTGTTTTGGTTTTAGTATATGAAGGAAATCTGGCCTCACACAGATATGTGCTTGGAAAATAAAAGAGTATTTTAATAGCCTTTTCAGATATTTCTGGTTATTCTGTTTTGTTTTTTTTTTTTTTTTTTTTGAGGAAAATTAGCCCTCAGCTAACTACCGCCAATCCTCCTCTGTTTGCTGAGGAAGACTGGCCCTGAGCTAACATCCATGCTCGTCTTCCTCTACTTTATATGTGGGATGCCTGCCACAGCATGACTTGCCAAGCAATGCCATGTCCACCGGGATCCGAACCGGTGAATCTGGGGCCACCGAAGCAAACGTGTGTGCTTAACCACTGCACCACCAGGCCGGCCCCTGTGGTTATTCTTTGATACTGCATTAAAACTCGACGAGTGGTTGTCTTTTAAAGGATACTTGCAATGTGGAATCTGAAACTATATCAATAAAGTATTTGTTCTCTGTACCCCCATGAGAAAGTGGACATGAAAACAACATCTTCATATTTGTTTTTAAGATTTTATTTTTCCTTTTTCTCCCCAAAGCCCCCTGGTACATAGTTGTATATTTTTAGTTGTGGGTCCTTCTAGTTGTGGCATGTGGGATGCCACCTCAGCATGGCCTGACGAGTGGTGCCATGTCCCTGCCCAGGACCTGAACCAGCGAAACCCTGGGCCGCTGAAGTGAAGTGTGTGAACTTAACCACTCAGCCAGGGGGCTGGCCCCGAAGAGAAAAGGCAAACGCCTGAACAAGGACTTGAACCCTGGACCCTCAGATTAAAAATCTGATGCTCTGCCAACTGAGCTATCCAGGCTCTTTGCAGCTTTGTTTTGGAATAAAAGTAATTTTGACCTCCAGACCCCTGAAAAGGTATCAGGAGCCACACTTTGAGAACCATTGCTCTAGAGCATAGTGAGGAAAGAATGGGTGAAGATGGCATTGGAGAGCACATGTAGGAACTTGCAATTGTGATAAGAACTTGAAAATTTATTCTGAGTAAAATGTGAAGTCATTGTAGGGTTTGAGTGGAGAAATGAATTGGTCTAATATTAAAAGGTCACTCTCTGTGTATGTGGAGGATAGACTAGGGGACGAATGAACAGAGAGGCCAGCTAGGAGATAGGTGCAGTAATCCAGGTGAGAGATGATGGCAGCTTGGACCACAGGGGACAAGATGGAGGTGGTCTGGCTTGCCAGATAAACATCTGTGAAATGATAGAAGTGGAAGCCTGTCTTTGCCTGAGGTCATTTTTGCCACTGTGTTAAGGGATTAAAGGAATTTAAGCAAAAGCTTCTATTTTCCTTTGTGATGCTTCTGATTATCTACAAAGGCTCTTGATGTCTCAAGGAATCAAAGTATGTTAGAGTACAAAAGAACCTTGGAGAACATCTCTGTCAATAATTTTTGAATTTTTCTCTAAGGAGCCATAGGATCTCTATGAAGGTAACATTTCAGTAATTACAGGAATTAAGGGAAACCAGTGGGACAGTGCTTCAGGCTCCTCATCACTGCTTCAGCCTGAGCAACTCCACTTTCTTCTGTTTGATTAATGGGGTCTTTAAAAGCTTTGGTTCAAGGAAAGTGGTCTGTGGCTAAAAAGAATTCGCGAGTCAATCTTGGCACTCTTCTCTGTTGTGTCAAGGGGCAGCCTCAAAGTCCTTCTCAATACAGTATTCCTCTCATCTACTAATAACAGATCAGAGTTGGCACTTCAGATGAATAATATTTGCCATTCCTCACATAAGCCCAAATTTAGTATCTCATCACATGTAGAGATCATAGAATGGTCAAGCTAAAGAAATATTTATAGAGCATTTAGGGGTTGAAAACTGAAATGCCTTCAGAAGACAAGTGGGCAGCAGGCAAAGACCAGAGCCTGAAGTGGGAAGACAGATGGGTCCCGGATGAACGGAAGTGTGCATGTCCCAACTAAAGGCATTCAAGTTCAAAATTTAAAGAAAATTCTGGCAAATAATGACAATAAGTCAAACAAATAAAAATATCCCACAATGCCTGTGGGCTCTTTTTTGACCTTCTGGAATCTCAAATTGGTCCCACTCACGCCGTTTTCAGATGAGTCTCTTAGAGCTGCCATGACTTGGAAGTTTGTGTAGTTTGTGGATTTTAGAGTCAGACTGACTTGGTTGGTATCCTAGGACTCCTGTTTGTTGACGCATGATCTTGGAAATAATGACTTCTGTAAGCCTCTGTCTCCTTGTCTACACATCCACAGGAAGCACTTGGCCCTGGGCCTGGCACGTTAAGTGCTCCATAAATGTGGCTGTTTGTATTATTGTTGGACAGGGTCGCACACAACTAGTTTGGGGCAAAGCTGGAAGGTTCCCCAGCGACCTGAGATTTCATGTTGAGGACGTCTACCACCAGCCTTTCGGTGACTGTGTGTGCGTGCACATGTGCGCATGCTGCTTCTAAGACATAAAAAAGAAGACTGGAAAAAGAGGAGACCTGGGAAGGGGATGATTTGAATTAAGGGATGATTTGAGGCAGGACACAAGCTTCCCTTTAGCCTGATGTTTCCTGGGAGCATCTGTTTTGCCGTAAGCGTGGAGTCCCTTTAGGGAATGTTTTTAAAGGAAGTTGATCTTTTCCTCAGGTTTCTCCCAACTCTGCCCTGTGGTTCGGCAGGGGCCAGTGGCGTCCAGAGTCTGTGCATAGGCAACTCTGCCTCCTGGGAGCACCAGTTTACCAAGAATGAGCGTGGACTGCTGGATGGCTGTCAGGAGGGAACAATTTTCCATCCTTCAAATCTAGAACAGATTTGAACTAATGCCCTGGAGTTAAAAAGCCATCCTGTCTCTGGGTAAACAGATAATGAAGTTTGCAACGGCAGTTTTAAGCATGTTGCCTGCACGGGTTTTTTTTTTTTTTTTTTTTTTTTTGGTAAGATCAGCCCTGAGCTAACATCTGCTGCCAATACTCCTCTTTTTGCTGAGGAAGACTGGCCCTGAGCTAACATCCATGCCCATCTTCCTCTACTTTACATGTGGGACGCCTACCACAGCACCGCTTGCCAAGCGCTGCCATGTCCACACCCGGGATCCGAACCGGCGAACCCTGGGCCGCCAAAGCAGAATGTGGGAACTTAACCACTGTGCCACTGGGCTGGCCCCTGGATGGGTTTTATGTTGCGGTATACCCTTCTCCAGAGTGTTAAACACTTCTTGAATATCTGTTGGCTGTTTGGGGATAGTATGGTTTTGATTAAATTATATTCACAATTCTGGGGAAATGCTGTCCCTGACGTATCCATACAGTGTGAGTTTTCCGTACCTAAAAGGACTTGCTTTTATACAGTATCCACTCCATCAGTTCAGGATGTTAATATTTGCACATTGGTCACTTCTAATTAAATAATGTTTAGTGTGCTTAGGGGACGGAGACAGCATGGTATAATGGTAAGAGTCTAGGCATTGAAGTCCGAAGGACAAATTCCAGCTGCGCTTTCCAGGTGTGTGACTGCATCAACTCACTTAAATCTCTCTGAAGGTCTCTTTCTTCAGCTGTTAAATGGGCCTAACATCTCCTACCCAGTGCGAGGCTGTTAGGAGATTTAAACTGCATGATGGGTGTTGATCACTTAGTCCAATGTCTGGGGATTAGTGGGTGCTCTGAACCCAAGATCGTCATCCTCTACTCTCTTAGTGGCTTTGATGAGCAAAAATAGTGAATCACATTTGTACAGGCCGAATCACCATGCATCTGTTAGGTGTCTTCGGTTCAGGGGGAGCAATGTGTAGGAGTTTTCCCAACACATGGCAAGTGCTAGGAGGCAAGTCCAACAGAGAACTGAGGATATCACTCTTTTCACTTGCCAGTGATCAATGATATTCGGCATTGGAAAAGTGCAAAATAAAAAACAGCTACGAAGGAAACCAGTAACTAGCGATGCCGAACAAATCAGGCTCAATTCACAGCTTCCTCAAGTAGAATATAGGATGGGAGACAACTTCAGGGTGGGCTGAAGTCTCCTGACAAACTTTAAGAATTAGGGAAAGGGAAGTTTGAGATTCTCAGACAGACAGGTAGAGATGCCAAAGGGCCAGGTACAGTGGCTCCCTCAGAGTTGCTGAAACCCAGACTGCCTGGCGGATCCACAGCCCCAGCTCCATGGAGAGACGCGGGCTTGGGCTTTCTGTGTTCATCTGTTCTGCCTGCCGGGGCTGTGAGCAGTGCCTCCGTCACTGCTGAGCTCTGCCCAAGGCCCTTCCTCACCTGCCCAAATGCTCGTAATTGCCTCAGGTCTCCACCTTTCCTTGACGTGAAGGTATTTTTTCTAAACCAGCCATCTCCTTCCCTTTTCCTCTTTAAAATAAAAATACATTTCTGGGATAGGAAAGTTTTCTAGTTATTACCACCTTTGCTGTGTCAGATTGCTGGTTTCCAGCAAGACAGTGAGCTGAGGGGGAGGATGAGGACATGGGGCTCATGGGTTTTGAAATAGCAGGCTGTAAAGACTGACACACCATCCTGGGAAGTCTTTCACTAAGTATGGTCTGAGCACCTACATCATAATTCCACCTGAATTGCTTATTAAAAATTCAGGGACCAGCCCCATGGTGCAGTGGTTAAGGTTGGCATGCTCTGCTTCGGCTGCCTGGGTTTGCTGGTTCAGATCCCGGGCACCGACCTACACCATTCATCATCCATGCTGTGATGGTAATCCACATATAAAAAAGTGGAGGAATATTGGCACAGATGATAGCTCAGGGCTAATCTTCCTCAGCAAAAAAATAAAATAAAGTTCAGATTTCTGTGCTCCCAAATCAATCTCTCAGGAACAATATCTAGGAATCTGCTAAACAGTTGGGGCTATTTGATCACAGTTTTGTTTGAGAATCCCTCCCTGGCGAAGGGACCCTGGGGGTTAACTATATGCAGTTTTAAGCAGCCAAATATATGATATATTTGCTTACATGGTTGCCTCTGAAGACAAAATCCGTCTACTAGACCTCACCATTTTGCTAGAGCACAGCCTGGTACTATTTCTCCACCATGTGAGGAGTGCCCGCACCAGCTGGCTGGGATAGAGAGGCAGGAGCAGAGGGAAGATGCCCTTTCTTATCACCTTTATACCCACTCCTTATTCTACACTAACAAAGGCATTACACTTACGTGCAAATACGTGCATCCTTTGATCCCAATTGTGTTCAGTAGAGTTCCACTGTGAGCATAGCTGAATTGCTTTGTTTGGAGATTCAAGGAGGAGAGAAAAGGCATTTTACAGCTTCCTGTAAGATCATCAGTACACGGTGAAAAGATGAGGATGCATTAACACAGTCTGCTGTGTCTCAGAAACTCACTAAATCCCTTTCCTATTTTCTAGCACCGGTTTGCATATTCCGTAAGTCCTGTGGCGACCTTTTGTTTTGTTTTGGCAGAGCTGAAGGAAAACTATAATGGGGGTTATTTTCCATACTTTTACCATAAATTTTTATTTACCCACCAGGAAAGAAAAAGAGCAGTAAATTTAATGTTCTGCTTTTAAGAAAGACATATCCAAGGAGGAAGGAAACTCACAAGGCTCTTAATGACATCATTTACCAAGAAAAAGTCCTTAGAAACCTTCAGTGCTGCCAATCGGACTTAACTCAGTTGGTGTCTGAAGGAAATTAATTGATTCCTGTTTTTGTACGTGAGTAGAAAGGGCACTAGACACAATGAACAGTGACTTTCACCTTGACGGTTGTCCTCCAAACTTGCAAACAGAAAGAAATGCCATGAGGTATTTTCTGAGAGAACCAGTTTAACTAAGTGAAGGGGCATCTCTGGTGGTCTTCACTTCTGGTTGAAAAGGAAGGATTTTTGTATCTTTAAAACAATTTTTTTCTAAGAAAAGTAGTAATATATGAATGCAGAAGTTTGAATTGTATGACTGTATATGAAGAGTTTACATGATGACTATGTATCGTGAGCTCTCTTACTAGCGTTTTTGTCTCTACTTTGCATGTTAAGCAAATCAAGATCATATCAGAGGCTGTGCATTTAATTTCATAATCGTTGTAAATGTATTGAGCATTTACTTTATGCCAGGCTTTATACTAACAGTTTAGAGGTCTGATCTTGTAAGAGATCAAAAGACATAGGTACTCTAATTTTTATTTTAAAGATAAAGAAACTGAGACTTGGAGATGCCCAAAGTTAAAAAGAAAAAAAGGGAAGTAGTGGAAGACTTCTAATTTGAACCTAGACCATGTGATTTCGAAGTCTGTGGAGTTAACGCAACTCTGAGCTTCTAGTTTTCTAGAGTGCTTTGATTTGTGCACACACACACACGCGCACACACACACATACAGAAGGATAATTATTCCTTAGGGACAAAATAGTCCTTTATTTCATTTTATAGGGACCAAGTTCTAGAGAGAGAGGATGTTAGAGGACAGAAACAAAAAACCCGGAAAGATGTTGGCACTTGGCAAAATAGGTCAGGAATGTCAGCCTCCTGATACCTGTTTCCAAGCATCTTGGCTTTGCATTTTAGTTTTGTTCTTTCACTAACTTTGTATGTTCTTATGGGCAAGTGGCAATGTACTTGCCTCTGGGTTTTCTCACCTGTAAAATACGGAGTTGGTTCAAATGACCATTAAATTCCTTCAGTTTCTAGCATTCTTCTGAGTATACATGGTTCCTGCCTTCAAGAAACTTGCAGTCTCTACGCAAGTGTCAAAATACAAGCAATGTATGATGCAAATAGAAGTTCAAGTGAATAATTGAAGTATTTCTTTAGGTGGTCTTAGAGTCATTGCTCAATGAATGGTGAAGACTGTCAGAAAGGCAGAGAGATGACATAACCCTGGTGTTGTCAGAAAAGATTTCCCCAAAGGGATAAAGCTCAAGCTGGGCTTTTAAAAAGTTTAGACAACAGGACTTACAAAAATTTACAAGACGAATACATGCTCTTTCTCATGAGTCAAATATTACAGGAGTATCTGAAATTGAAGGATAGCTCGGATAGGTGAGAAAAAAGATGGGAGCCCTTGCCCTAGTATAGTTTGGTCTTTCATTTTGCTGTGTTCCCATGAATACTTCACACACACTGTGGCTAACTTCACATCATATTGTTGCCATTCACTCACAGCATTTTCATTTGGTCTGGAGCTCCTTGATGACACTTCCATAGCACCATATCTGGTGCAGTACCTACATCGATGATGCACTTAATAAATAACTGGTTCAATGAATGTTGGCATATTTTGGAGATGTTTATTCATTCATTTCAACAGCAACTGTATTAAGCACTTTGTGGAGCAGGCCCTACGTGCAAAGATTAAAGTGACATTGACCCTGCCTCATGTAGCTCCATAGTCCCATAGAGACGTGCTCATAAATAGGTGAAATGCAAAGTAGAAAGAGAATGTCTCAAAAGGAATTCTGTAATTGAGACTCTTTGAATTTGGATGGACCAGAAGGAGGGGTGCAAGTAAATTTTCAACTCAATAAAGCCTAAAGAGAAGATACAGAATGGGCAAAAATAGCCCCAGATAACCAGGTGATTTTTTTTTTTTTCCTATCAGTTCCTCAGCTCTCAAGGTGGATCAGTTTCCTTAGGCCTTGGATGTTGATTCTTAAATTTCCTCCACTATTCGAGCATCTTTTATGGCTATATATAAGAGACTAAAATTAATTCCTGACTTTTGGGTAGAAGTCTATCTAATTCTGGAAGAATCTAGGCACGTACAAAAGCAATGTAATAGTATTGGTTCCCATCACAAACTGAACAAGAACTCAAATGGAAATGTTGTTGTGAGGTTGAGGGGAAAGGGAGAGAGGAGGATACAAGAAAAATGGGCTGGTCTTTTCATTTCCATTTTTCACTTCACAGAGAATTAAGCACGGGAAGTCTAAGTGAGTGATGGTTCCATTTTTAAAATCATTCATTCATTCATTTGACAAATACAAATGGACTGTTTACAATGTTGAAGACCATATACTGAACTCTGAGAGATCCCAGAGACTCACCATTTGTGTAAATCTGAGACAGTGTGTGCAAAGTGTATTAGTTTGTTAGGGCTGCCATAACAAAGCACCACAGACTGGATGGCTTACATAACAAAAATTAATTTTCTTATGGTTCTAGTGGCTAGAAGTCCAAGATCAAGTCCAAGTTAGCAGGGTTGTTCCTTCTGAGACCTCTGTCCTTGGTTTGCAAATGGCCGCCATCTCCTCTGTTTTTGTGTGATCTTTCCTCTGTGTGTTGTCTGTGTCCTAATGTCTTCTTCTTATATGGACACCAGTCATCTTGGATTAGGGCCCACCCATATGACCTCCTTTTACCTTAATTACCTTTTTAAAGGCCCTATCTCCAAATACAGTCACATTCTGAGGTACTAGGGGTTAGGTCTTCAATGTATGAATTTTGAGGGCACACACTAGCCCATAACATGAAGCTTCAAACTTTCAACCTCACTTCGGGAAGAGGAGAAGCTTGGGGGTGTTTATTTTATTAAAGTTTACATTTAATAGGTAAATAAATATACGTTCTTCTGACAAATTGAAAACCAACTTGAAAAATACAAAGCATTAAAATTTTCAGTGAACTCAGGATTTCATTGTTTGATAAAGATAGTAATTTTTCCATTTTTTGGCACTAAGCTATGTTAATCAGCCCTGACTGTTTTGTTTACTAAGTCCTTAGTTACAGCCTACAGTTGACGTAGAATGTCTTGCTCTGGAAATGTGTACCCATTGTCCAAGCTCTAAAAGAGGAAAAAACATGATACTTTGCTGGCCTTAGGCTGAAATTTACTATAAGGGAGGATTTCAAGGGTGTTAAAAGAGGGAATAGATGATGCTGAATGCCTTTCTTCCAGTGGACATAGATGAATTATTTGGACTTGGATAAGAGGAAACATTTTGACTTAGGATCAAGGGGAACAACATGACGTTAAGATTGTTGGTTGTGCTTATCAACAGGAACCTCTACGCTTGTAAAAGGCACTTCTGTTTCCATAGAGGACATTTTCATATCTGACCTTAGTCATGACCTATAAGAGCCTGTGTGGAATAATGAAAGATAATGCAAAATTCCATCTCTGAGCCAATTTTGTTACTTTTTAAAAAAACCATCCTTATTTTGTGCATAGAACATGAGATTGGGGTTGTTTTAAACAGTACAACCGATAGATTTTAAATTTAAGATGTTATTAATTTGATTTTTTCCATCAAGAAAGAATAATTTTGCATAAAGCATTCATAGAATAGTTGAACTCTATGAGCTATTATAAGGCATCTTGTTCAACTCCCTTATCTTACAGGTGAAGAGCCTGAGGTTAGCAGATATTGCATGTCTTTCTTAAGGTTATCCTGTACATTAGTGGAAGAACCAGGATTTAACCCAAATGAATTCAGCATTTCCCAACTCCTTATTTAGGGCTTGTTTCCCCATAGAGTACCAGAGCATTGGTGCTAAAGGAGACCTTTGTGGCCATTGAGTCCAACCATTTTGTTATAATTAATTAATTCATTGTTATTAAATAAGGACCTTGTGGCCCAGAAAGATGAGACAATCTGCTAAGGTCACAGGGAATTAAAGGCAGCGCCAAGAACTGGAACCTACATCTGTATTCTCCAAGTGCCTGAGAACCCTCCTGCAGGATTTCTCCTAGGGAATCCTGAGTTTATATTGTGCACAGAGCTAGTGAAAGGGGTTCTGGCTCTTTATCTTACAGAGAAAGGGAGCATGGGGTTTGGCCCTCCTCTTCTTGGAAACTTTATCTTCCTTTTGCACAGAAGGAAGATGAGACAGGGCTTACGGATTCCAACAAGAAGCTAGCCAAAGTCCCAGTTTTACTTAAGTACAATGGATCAATTGGAGAATACATTTATCAATTGGTCAAACTATTGTGTACCTGCTAGTGTGCAAGAATTTAAAAAAACCCAGAAAAATGAATACTCTTTCCATGCTCTCTCCCTCGTCTATGTAGGGAAACCAGATATAAAGATGCCAAAACATACTAAAAATACACTGTGCATAGAACTTTTCTACTCACATACCAGGTATTTCCTTTATTGTAGTCTCATGGACATGTCTCCTCCACTCTTTTAAATTGGAACCTCCTTGAAGATAGACTGTATCTTAGTCATTTCTACCTATAGTACTTGGCATGTCCAATACCAGTTTAACTTAAAGAACTGACATTCAACAACAATGCAAAAAGTGTGGTGATAGATTGTAATTAGTCTTTGGGTGGTGAATATGTTGTAATCTACACAGAAATCAAAATATATAACAATGTACACCTGAAATTTATATAATGTTATAAACCACTGTTACTGCAATAAAAAAAGAATCAAAAATAAAAAAAAAGAAGCAACCAATACAAGATGTCATGAAACACAAGATATGATAAGTCTCCTACATTGGTTAGAATTAGAACCGACTGTGGGAAACAGGAAGTAAAGGCAGTAGCTTAAACAAGTAGAACTGTATTTCTACCCCTCATTCAAGATGTAGGTGGTCACCAGTGCTTCATGGTGCAAGTGATCTAGACACCTTCTTTCTATTGCATTGCTGAGCATGGCTTCCATTCCAAAACGGCTGTTAGAACTACTGTCATTTGCTGCATAATGACATTTTGGTCAACCACCAACCGCATATGCAATGTTGGTCCCATAAACTTTGTATCATATAGCCTAGATGTGTAGTAGGCTATATCATCCAGGTTTGTGTAAGTACACTCAATGATATTTGCACAATGATGCATTTCTCAGAACACATCTCCATCTTTAAGCAACTGATGATTTTATAATGATTATGCATATATCAGCAGGAAGGAATGGATGAAAACTAATATGCCCCCTCCCTTTAAGAATAATTCCCAGAAATTGCATACACGACTTCTGCTTATACCACATTAGCCAAAATTTAGTCATGGCCATAGCTAGCTGCAAGGGAGGCTGGGAAATGTAGTCTTTTTTTCCAGGGGCCAGAGGCCCACGTAAATATCAGGGATTCAATTAATGGCAGAGACTGAGAGGGAAAAAACTCTCAGGATTTGATACAACACCAAGCTCCTGAAAGAAATGTTTCACTGTGCTATTTCAGTTTTGTTTTGTTTTGTTTTGTTTTTTAAACTAAGGGAGTGTCACTGATCTCTAGTCTAATGATTAAGACAGTAGACTTAATAATAAACGGACCTGATTGTACCCTAGTTCTGCTGATTACTGCATGTGTGTGACTTTGGTTAAGGCGCTTAACTCACAGGATTGTTGGAAGAATGAAGCCACAGTCCTGGCACATGTGCAATATATACGATAAATTATGGTGTTTATTGTCATTTTTGTTCTTATTAATTTCCCTGTTGAGAAAATGCATATCCAAAATCATGTCTAGTAAAAGATACATCATCCATCAGATGGAGGATGAATGCCTTACAAGCTGCCGTCACCATAGTGCCAAAACAAGGAGTTATTCTTTCCTTCTGACTAAATTGGTTGGGGGAACCATTGCTATGAATATTTTGTATACATGGAATCCTTGTCCTGTGGCGCCATGGTAAATGTCATTTCTCATAGAATTCTCTGTTTTGGGGGGCTAGGTACCCTGAATAGAAATGGCATAGAGGAATTCCAGAATCTTTAAATATGTTCCCATTATAAGTGTCCATAAAACTTATCTTTTCCCCATATTCAGGAATACTGTAAAGTTGCTGGTACCCCCTTCAGCCAATATCTCTAGCTGCTTTGTTTTGAATTAGTTGAGCAATGAAGTTGAGCCCCAATTATATACCCCATCCTTGGTGTTTCTAGGCTCTTTTAAAGAGAAGCAAATGGGTTCTAGAACCTCCTACAATGACCTCGGCCTGCAAAAAACAGCTCCATGGAACAAACATTCATTGAGCACTCGCTTTGTGGCAGACACTGTTTTGAGCATGACTTGCACTGATGTCTTGTGGGAGAGACAGAATCCAAGGATGAGGTGATTCTCTCAGAAAGAATTATCATGTCAGCTCTCAAGTCAAGAAAGTTTATATATTCATCTCTCTACAGTATATTTAGAGATGAATATACAGAACTTGGGATGGAGAAATTTCTATTAAAGAATGCGTAGGGAAAATATAAAGATATTTGCATTGTTGCCTTTCTTTTGCCACTAATTTTGTGACCTCTGTTAGTCCAGTTCCCATTTACCACTAGTAACCATTTAGCTCTGACTTACCATTGCCAGGAATGAAACCAATGCAGTCTGGCTGATTTATAAGAGAGAGGCTGATAAGCTAACAGTGTACCAACACAGTCCTGGGTACAATGATCGTGTTTTATGTGACAGCCAGAATTTGTAAAAGGAATCCAGCAACAATTTTCTAATAGGAGTTGCTAGGAAACTATGATCTGAAATGTAGTACATTTTTTAGGTTCCTGGCATTGTTAATTTGCTATAATCTGACTTGAAAGTTAACATGGTGGAAACGGGATGGTGCTTTGAATGCAGGACAGGCTTGTATGTAAATCCAGCTCCTCCTTGGTTTCTGTGTGATGGTACAAGGGTTACTTCACGTCTGTGAGCCTCTGCTTCCTCTTCTGGGGGATTTTTCAGAAGATTAACTAGGATGATATATGCAAAACAGTAGTGTATTGCCTGGTGTGTATTAGATACTTGGTTTGTCATATTCATCATCTTCCCCTCCACTCTCCTTCCTTCCTCCCAAATTGCTCTTACCAATTGCCAAATTCAGCAATTTTCAGTGCTTGTTTTATAACCCTTTCAACACGTAACACTGCTGACTATACATCCTTTCTTTTACTCTCTCCTATTGTTTTTCACAATGCCACTGTCTCTTGTTTCCTTTCTATCTTTACAATTCTATCCTTCACAGGCTCAGCTTTCCCCACCGGCCCCTTAAAGACTGGTGTTCCTCAGGCTCCATCTTCACTCTTTTAATTTATATTGCCTTTCTTGGCAAATTAATCTATTTCATGGCTCCAGCCACCACAAGTTTCGATCCGCTGGAGACTTCCAAATCTACACGTCCTGCTCTGACTCTTTCCTGAATCTCGGTTCTGTTTCCAACAGCCTGCTTTATATCTTCCCCTGAACGTCCCAGGAACTTCTCCACATTAAAAAAATGAAATTTTCCCTCTGCTATATTTCCTCTCTCAGCGAATGCATGGCCATCCACCAAGTTACCGCTTCCTTTTCCACTTATCCTATCCTTTCCTTTAAATCAGTTACAAAGTCCTGTCAGTTTGGCCTGCAGAATTTCTCCCAGACTTGCCTTCCTCTCCATTACTGCGACCATCACCCTAGTCCAGATTTGCTTCACCTCTCTTCTATATTCGATGACCACACTAGCTTCCTAATTGGTTTCTCTGTCTCCATTCTCTTTCCCCCTCCAGTTCGTTTGTCAAAATCATGGTTAGTTTTATATCAATATATTCTCTCCTGCTAAACTATCTTCAGTGGAGAAATTCTGGCTAAAACGGGGGAATCAAGCCATTTCTACCCCAACTCTCTCTTTTAAATCCAACTGAAAAAAAGAAAAGAAAATTTTTATCTTCAAAATACTTAGAAAAGCCAGCCTGATGGTGTAGTGGTTAAGTTTGCATGCTCTGCTTTGGTGGCCCAGGGTTTGTGGGTTCGGATCCTGGGTTTGGGCCTATGCACCACTCATCAAGCCATGCTAAGATGGCATCCCACATACAAAATAGAGGAAGATTGGCACAGATGTTAGCTCAGGGCCAGTCTTCCTCATCAAAAAGAGGAAGATTGGCAACAGATGTTAGCTCAGGGACAATATTCCTCAAGCAAAAAGAGGAAGATTGGCAACAGATGTTAGTTCAGGGCCAATCTTCCTCATCAAAAAAAAAAAAAAAAAATCCAAAACCCCCACAAACTTATAAAACAACTACAACCCCAAACTCTAAAGAATAATTGTTGAACACAGTAAGATCTGTATCTAATTGGGGGAAGACACTTAGAGTAAATCCACATTTCCATAGTGGTCTCCAAAAAGAGGCAGCGTATCGCTAAAGAGCCAGTTGTGCCTGAAACGGCAGTGTGTGGGGTTGTGGGTAGACTACGAAATTGTCCAAGTCCCTGTTCCACACCGTGAAGTGTCATGGGACATGGAGCCAAAAGAGAATCCTGCAGATGTGCCACTTCACAAGCAGTCTTGGAGTGAGAGGGTACAGTGGAGATGGAAGGTGGTATCATATCAGAGTCAACTTATATATATAGGCAGATGCATACACAGAGAACACCTCTGACACATGAGGCTTCACTGTGTGCCAGGCAGACCTCTTTGTTCTCCCATCAAATAGTTCTCCGTAAAAAAAGAAAAAAAATCTGCATATATATCAAAGAAGATAAGAACAGATCATGTAGCAAAAAATAGAAAACAGAAGAAGCATTAAAAATAGAAAACACAGGGGTGGGTCCCATGGCCAAGTGGTTAAGTTCGTGCACTCCTCTTCAGTGGCCCAGGGTTTTGCCGGTTCGGATCCTGGGCATGGACATGGCACCGCTCATCAGGCATGCTGAGGTGGCATCTCACATGCCACAACTAGAAGGACCTACAACTAGAATATACAACTATATACTAGGGGGCCTTGGGGAGAAGAAGCAGGAAAAAAAAAAAAGAAGATTGGCAACAGATGTTAGCTCAATCTTTAAAAAAAAAATAGAAAACATAACTAAGAGAAGGGAACTAAGAACAAACACATCTATCCTGTCAATAAATTTAAATGGGGGGAAATCATCTATTAAAAGAAAGACGCAAAGAATGAGTAATAAAATAAAATCCATATCTGATACCTGATAGCAAAATAAACTCTTGATTAATCAAAAATGTAAACACAAAATAAGAAGTAATAGAAGTATGAAAGAAAACATGGGTGGATTTTAAAATAATATTGGAGTGGAAGAGAGATTTCTAAGAACTGGATAGAGCCCAGAAGCCATAAATGACATCATGGTCAATTTGCCTATTTTCTTAATATATAAAGAGCTCTTATAAATCAGCAAGGAAAAACCACAAACTAATAGAAAAATTGGCAAGCAAAATAAAAAAGCTGTTCCCAGAGAAAGAAGTACAAATGGTTTATAAACATATGAGTAGTTGCTCATCTTCACTCAGTTAAAGAAATGTAAGTCCAAACAAGCCAATTAAAAAAGGTTAACTTATCAGATTGGCTGAGATTTAAAAGTTTGATAACAAAGTAATGTCAAGGGTGTGTGGAAACGGATACTGTCATACTCTGGTGGTGGGAGTATAAATAGGTACTTTTTTAATGGGCAAGTTGAAAATAGCTCTCAGATTTTAAAAGCATTTACCCTTTGATCCAGCAATTCGGCTTTTAGTAGTTTTTTCTACAGGAATATGCTCATATATTTGCAAAGATTTAAGTACAAGGCTGGATTGCAGCGTTGTTTGTAATGAACAATTGGGAACAACTTAAATATCTGTCAACTAAGAATTAGTTAAATAAAAGGTGGTACAACAATCTCATGTGTGGAATACCACAGGGCTACTTAAAATAATGAGGTGAAATTGTGCATGCTGAAATGCAAAGATCTCCATGATACATTGTAAAGCAGGAAAGAAGCGCGCACAGTCCACTGTATAAATATTCATTCACAGGAAGACTTATAAGAGTATTTATATGGAAAATTTCTGGAAGGAGAGAGAATGAAGATTTAATACTGAGGAGTAGACCCAGTAGTCTGGGATAAAGAGAGGGATTCCTTTTTTATTACATCCTTTTGTGCTGTTTGAATATTTTTTAAATATGTGTATGGTTTTCATAACGAGAGTAGAAAACGCTAGAAACAAAATACAATAAAATGCAAAAGAGAGATCTTCAAATCTCTTTAACGAGCCTGAGTTATTTATAGGATTATGCTCACAAGCTCCCCCAGCGGGGTAAACTACCCAGGTGACTTTGCCAACCTTGTCTCTGAGCACCTCTCTCCTTTACTTCTCCTCTAGCCATACCTAACCAGTTATTGTTTCTTGAGCATATCATGGCCTTAGTTTCCTTATTCATTTACCCCTTTTGCATGAAATGTCTCTGATTCCCTCCCAGAAAATGTTACTCATTCATTAAGGCCCAGTTTGAATGGTGCCTCATGTATGAGGTCTAACCAGACTATTCTATGCAAAATTAGCTTTCCCATAGCTCCTTGCTTTTGTAGCACTTTAATCTGAGGGAGCCCAGATTTGTTGTCATCTCACCTGCTCTGTGAATCCCAGGAGGACCAGATGAAGTGAGCGCTCTACAGAGCACCCTGATCAGGTCTCCAGTTGCTGTGTAAATTGGACTCACTCCCTTGGGACTTCCATGAGTACGGACTGTGCTCAGTGACACTTTGGGCTCCACACTTACTTGAGCAGGTTGTCATACAGAAGGAAGGGGGCAAGAAGGGTCCCAATATATTTGCTAACATCACACATGTATGTGTTTTACATAAATTAACCTCCTTTGGTCTTCACCCTTCAAAGTAGGTCTTATTATCCTTGTTTCGTAAATAAAGAAATCTGAGGCTCAAACAGGTTAAGTAAAGTACTCAGAGTAAATGGTGGAGTTTGGTTTCAAATTTGAGACTTTCTGTCTTGAAAGCCTGTGCGTGTTCCATTCTGGAATCTTTGTTCTAGGGAGGGAGGGAGGGAGGTTCAGGATGAAGCAACAATGTTCTCACTTGAGAGACTATCTCCCCAAACTCCCTCTTCTCTTATAATATGGAGGTGAGCATGGACTGAGCTGAGGGCAAGGGCATGGAAGATAACATAAGGAGTGGGGTTGGGGAAGATGGAGAAAGTTGGGTGTGGCAACCTCCCCGCTACATGGCATTTATTTGCTAATTCTCTGTCTATGGAAGTCCTGGATTTGTGGATGCTCTCCTGACCAGGTCCTGTCCTTCCAAGAGGCCAGCTGGGGTGATTCTGTTTTCTGGAATAACATAGGAGGATGATGATTAATACTTGGCAAACTTCGGAGTAGGAAATGTGAAACACGTGCCTGTTTGGGTTTCCTTCGCATGTTTCTAATCAGCCAACCAGATTTCACTAGAATCTTTTATGGCTTCTCTGAAATCTGTAGTGAAATTGAAAGCCAAGTGTAGCCCTGGACCAATTTGTGGTTGCTATAATAACTATCCCCTTTCCTGACTCCTTCTACCACTTAGTGAAAATTATTATTGCTGTAAAATGTCTTAGTCATACTTTCCAGGGGGTTGAAATTTCTTAGCTTGTCATGTGGATAAATATTCTATTAATATTAGAGCAATACGGTTGGATGGGTCTTTGCATGGAATTTGACAAAAGACACAGTTGAAATTAGATATTGAAAATTCTATAAGTAGTATGTACTCCACCTTCAATTTAATTCAAGAAACATTTTGAGCACCTACCATGTATAAAGTATGTCAGAAACTGGGTACACAGAGATGGTTCCTACTTTGATTTCTTACAAAAGTCCGTATGTTAAACTGAACACATCTTAAAATGAACTCACTATCTTCACAGTCCCGAGCTCAGATGATGGCACCACCAGTGACCCAGTTGTTAAAGCTAGAAACCCTGGAATCTTCCCTGATTCTTCTCCCCCCTTTACAACCATATTTAAGCAAGTCCAAGAGATTTTTCCTCCTAATTTTTCTTGATTTTGCATCCTCATCTTCACTGCCATGATACCTTTCCTGGTCTCGGCCTTCATCATCTCTTGCTTGGACTATTCCAGTGGCTTCCTCTCTCACTTCCCTACCCCAGGCCTTCATCTTCTTTACCCCTGCTAGAGCAATTACTCAAAACACAAATATGAATATGTCATTCCCCTGCTTAAAACCCTTCAGGAACTCCCTGTCACCCACAAGATGAATGCCAAACTCCTCAGCAAGATACTCAAGGCCTTCTACTCTGTTGCCTTGGGGTCCTGTTGGGGGAGGGTGGACAGATCCATGAGTGAAGACACCTTAGAAAGACCAGCATCTTCTCATTTGGAAACAAGACTAAAAAGAAAGAAGTCTGATATTTTTAATCTATAAAATAGGAAAGCTATGGTTTTAGATGAGCTAAGATGAGTTCCCAATTCCTGGAACTCTACCCTTTCAAGTGCATTCTGTGAAGGCAGAAAAAAACATACGTTTAAGACAAATACAGGACAGTAGTTAATAAGCTTTTGGAGCTCTTTTAGTCAAAATGTGATATTCATTGGAAACATGAGTTCAAGTTTTTTAACATATTTATGTATCCATCCATTTATTCATTGCTTTCTTTATCAACAGATATCTATGGAATACCTAGGCAAGGAGGTTACAAAGTACCATGGTACAGTCTCTCCTCTCAGGAAAGACAGATAAGCAGGCAATTAGAAAATTGTAGAATGAGCACTCTGTTATGAAAAACACATGGCGCTTTGAGAACACATATTAGGAGCACCTAACCCAGTCCAATAGGGTCAGGGAAGGTGATGTTTAAGTGGGGAATGGAAAGAAGAATGTGACTTACCCAGGAAAGAGAAGAATGAAGAGAAGTTCAATTGGAGAACATGGGCAAAGGATCAGATGCAAGACAGAGGGGAATTTTGAGATGTTGATATGGCAGAATTATAGTGCTGAAGTTTGGATGGAAGCAGGTGTAGAGGCGACTAGATATTAGCCTACAGCAGGAAGTAAGAGGCCCTCCAGAGGGCACCTCTAGCCCCTCCTGGGTCTTAGGCAGAAGTGGGCCAGTGCCAGAGCTCATGGCTTGATGTATGCGACATGGACTGGGTTTTAGCTCATTCAACTCCTTAGCTAGAGACCTTTGTCTATAGGCAACAACCTTGACCAGATTATTGCTAAACTATGTTAAGGAGTTGACCCTTTATCTTTAGGACAATGGGAAACCCTGCAGGTATTAAGCAGAGGAATTAGGTGGTCAGCTTAGAATTTTAGGAAGATCTCTCTGCCGCAGCATGGAAGGAATGTTAGAAGACTTCAAATTGGAGTCAATGAGAATGGTCAGAAGACTTTCTCAGTGGTCCAGATGAGAGATGATAGTGGCCTGGCCTAAAGTAGTGGCATTCATTGAAATTAGTACCATTATAAGTAATTAGGAGACACTCAGCAGCAGCCTTCAAGGAGCTGGGCAGGAATTATAGTCTGGCTCTTTCTTACCAAAAGCCTGCCTTAGTGAGAGACACAGAACTGGGTTTGCTGGACCATGATTTCAGTTCAATGAGGAAATAAGTCCTTTTTTTAAAACAACTTTACTGAGGTATTGATATACAAAAACTGCACATATTTAATGTACATAATTTGATGAGTTTGGACGTACATGCATGCCAATCAAAGTAATAAACACATCCATTGCCTCCAAAAGGAAAATGGGTTCTTTACAATAGAAGTTCAACAAAGGAGTAGGAAGAGAAACAGAACAAGATTCTGTTTATCCCCTAAGCTGGCCCAAATAGCGTCCCCTACTTCCTTTAGTTGTATAATAACCTAACCTAAGCCTGTGGGGACATTTATGTTGTGACACTGTGTTCTGTTTTCCCTCCCACTGGAAACATTTTCATGAGGCTATTAAAGAATCTCATTCATTACCCCCAAAAGTGACTTGAGCTTTCATGGTTGTGCAATCGCACCAAGTTAAATTTTTACAGGCCCTTGGTTGGCCTGGCGTGGGTGAGATGTGAGCCACTAGGGCGGGCGTGTGAGAAGTACAGAGAGTCAGACAAGAGTGAAATTAGCCACACTGCAGATTTGGGTTGGTCTGTGTTAATATTCTCAGTCATCAACTCAGAGGTGCTTTGAGGACCTCTGCTTGAGCTGGAAAACCCATTAATGAACAAAATAATCATTCATATTTTCTCACTACATTGAAAATCTGTTATTTTAACCAGAAGAAAAATCCCTGTCATAAAAGAACGAGGTCTCAGGAGAGTCGAATTCTATGCCCAATATGTTCCCTACTCAGGCATTGGGACACTTGATAAGACACAGCCTTCTCTGGGCCTCATTTGCTTGTCTCAACATTCCTTTCAGAGTTGAAATCCCATGCTTCTATGAAATGTTTGCATTTTGAAGTATCAGCACACAGTAGGCTCTCAATATATATCTGTAAAATTGGAGGAATGAGCTCTGAGTGCTAGGCCCAGGGTTGTTAACGGGAGACACAGAGATAAATGAAAATGTCCTTGTGTTTTAGTTGTTCACAGTCACACATACAGGTGATAATGGACCCTATCTACACGCTATCCCATAGGCACGCACGGGGAACAGTGGAATCACAGAGCAGAGGAAGCAAGAAAAGAGAGACAGTCGAGCTGAATCTGCACAGAGGTTTGCCAGATGTGCAGGAAAGACCATTCAAAGCAGTAGAAGTCAGATGAAGGTCCACCAATTACCCTCAGGAGCTCAAAATAGACGCTTGATGCTTACATGAAAGGACAGCTCCCCTGGAGCTGGCAGGATGATCGTCAGACCACTTGGTACCAAAATCGGTGTGTCCTGTGGCCACTTGCTGCACATGGTTGTGTCTGACCTCTGGATTCCTACCAAGGGTCAGCCACACAAGTGCTGATTTCGGATGGACTTAAGAGACACCCCAAGAAGGCTTAGCAGAGGCTACCACAGGCAAGTCTGGCACATGAGAATAATAGAAGGAAAATGAAGAAATTGCTGAAGAGGAGTGCAGATGAGCAGACAAGACCTAAGGTCCACGGAGCCAATATCCTCCGCCTGCTAGTGGCCATGATGGACATTTGGTGAAAGAACTAGGTTCTTTCCATCAGCTTTTTATGCCAGGAGTGCACCCAACCCTCCTCCTCCTGCCACTTTCCTTTGACAATCACTCTTCAGCTTCAGCTAGATCTTGCCACTGTCCCTATTCTTATCAAGCAGAACACAGATGACCATCTGGCAGTGGATGTCTGCATGTATTTGTATTATTTTTAAAGCACCAGAACCCTCTTTCCATATTAAATTATACTTAGGAGAACAACATATAAACAGCCGTGGCCAAACTTCAACAACCACAGCAGCAGGAATATTTATCAGGCTCTGAGAATGTCCCAGGTGCTGTGCTGTGCACCTGATGTGCGTCTCCTCATTTCATCTTTATAACAATTCTATGATGTGGTCCTCATACGATAGGGTTTATTCTTGTCCTCTTTTCTGAGATGAGGAAGCAGGGAATGAACAGCTACAGCTAATACATGGCAAAGCTAGAGTCTGACCTGGCGCTCTGCCCTCAATATGGAGTCCGTATGGTACAGAAGGTTCTGCCCACTGGTGCAGCTCGGACAGGGCTGGTGAGGCATTGCCGAGCCATCCTGGAATCCATCCCCTTTCCCTTTCTTCTGTGCTAGCAGCTGTAGCTAAGCTTCTCCATCCTCCTTCCCCTAGCTCAGGAATTTGGATAATTTACTAAGTTGCTGTGTGACATAGCCTAAGAAATGCTTGTTTGGTTTGTCCCCTAAGACCAGAGTCCATATTCTGTCACATGGACTCAATGTGAAAGGGGTGCTTGTGGACAAATAGGTCTGCAAAAGAGGAAGTGGATGCTAAACACAAAAAACAGTTATTCTATGATTCCATTTATATGAAACGGCCAGAATAGGCAAATCTATAGAGACAGAAAGTAGATTAGTGGTTAGACAGGGGTTGGAAAGCTGGGGAGACATGAGAAGTAACTGTTAACCGATACAGGATTTCTTTTTGGAGTGATGAAAATGTCCTAGAATTGATTGTGGTGATGGTTATATAATTCTGTGAATATCCTAAAAAGTATTGAATTGTACACTTTAAATTGAAGAATTGTGTGTTATGTGATTTATAGCTCAATTAAGCTGTTAAAAAAACAAAAAATTGGGCTGGCCTGGTGGCGCAGTGGTTAAGTTCGCATCTTCCGATTCGGCGGCCCGGGGTTCACCGGTTCGGATCCTAGGTGTGGACATGGCATCGCTTGGCATGCCATGCTGTGGTAGGCGTCCCACATATAAAGTAGAAGAAAAAGGGCATGGATGTTAGCTCAGGGCCAGTCTTCCTCAGCAAAAAGAGGAGGATTAGCAGCAGATGTTAGCTCAGGGCTAATCTTCCTCAAAAAAATAAATAAATAAACAATAAACAGAGAGCATCTCTTCAAAAATACAGCCAATGTGTTAATCCATTAATTTATGAATTCATTCCGCAATGCCTGCGGAGTGCCATCTCTGACTGGGCAGTCTGCTACATGTGGGGATACAAGGAGAAAAGAGCTCCCGATCAAGGACAATCATGACACAACAGCAGTGACAGCATGACTGCTCTAACAGGGACAAGTGCAAGGCGAGAGGAGGGCCAGAGCCTTTTGGGGACATCGGGAAAGACCTATTAGAGGAGGTGGTATTGAGCCCAAACCCGGATGTTACCAGGGTGTCCAGCAGTCGGGAAACTCCTTAGGTAGCTAAGAGGGCGCATAGCTGGCAGCATGCAGAAGCTTGGAGAAATGAGAGCACAGGGCTTGCCTGGGGGTCTGTATGCCTGGATAACAGGTCACATGTGGAACAACCAAGGAGAAGAGGATTGAAAGATAAGCAGGAGCTAAATGACTTCCTTCCGTGAATCATTCATTCATCCATTCATTTCTTCCCTGAGCATCACCTGTGTGTCAAGCAGAGGTTAGGTCAGTGGTCTCAGGCCTGGCTTTTAGAATTGCCTAGAAAGCTTACAAAAACTGATCCTTGGGTCTCACCCCAAAGATAACTGGTGTGATGGTACTCTGGGCAACGGGATTTTTCAAAGATCCTCAGGGAATTCTGATTGTAGTCAATGTCGAAAAACAGTAGACTGTATGATGGAGATTAAAAAAAAAATGAAGGCAAAGATGGTCCTGGCACTTGGGGATTTACAGTCAACAACTGTTTTCTGAGTGTCTACTAAGTATACCCGGGGTACTGGGGTACAGCAGGAGCAAAAGACAAGAGTCTCGACCCCATGAAGGTTCAGACTAGTGGAAGAAATACGCAAGGAAGCAAAGAGAGGAGTCTCTCATTACAACGTGGGATAAACGAGGTGAAGGAAATAAAGAAGGTTAACAGGGAGCCAGTAAGGAGAGAGAGGATGGCTCCCTAGATTGGCTGTCGGGGAAGGTCTCTTTGAGGTGGCTTTAAGCAAGGTTCTGAAGGGAGGAACCGGCCTTGGAAGACCCATGGGAAGTAGTCTCCAGGCAGTGGGCACATGTAGCAGTGGGGGTGGGGGGTCGGGGGGTGTTGTTATTGTTATTGCTGTTGTTGTTACAAGGAACAGGCATGTATTCAGGACACACTAGGAAAAATGGAGTTCATTTTATGGGAGAGACTTGAATGTGTTTATAGGTTGTGGTGTTTTGTTTATCCTCATATGCCCAGAATCAAGGATGCTGACTGTCATGTAATAGTTGTTTTATAAATATCTGCTGAATAAATGAACTGATGAAATCAGTAGAGAAAAAACTGAAAGGAAGGGGGATGGTTGATGAAAGAATATTCCAGAGGAAATGGGAAGAGAGGGATTCTAGAACACGCAGAAGGAGGGGGACCTCTGAAGTGGGAGGGAAGGAGTTGAGACTGGAGACAATTTTTCTGGTGCAGGGGTAGGAAGCAGATATCCCTCCTGATAGCCACTGTACTCTTTGCTAGGGGAGAGGAGGTCATTTGCTGAAAGCAAGCCAGCTGGGAGTGGGCTCAAGGTTCTAAAGAGGTGGGAATAATGACTCTGTATAATCGGAGACCTGGGCTGACCAGGGACACTTGTAAGGAAGACAGTGGTGCTGGGTCCGCAGCTGAGGCTGCAGACCACACACAAATGGTGGTGTCAATGGACACGGTTGTGTGATGATGTGTACCTCTAGCAGATGACTCCATCTTGGGCGGGGGGTTTGCGGAGAGATGGGGATGGCAGTGGTTGGACAAGGAAACGAAGAAACTGAGGTGGAAGGAGAGAAAGATGGAAACTGATATTAAAGTCTAGACTGGGACATAAAGGAAGGAGCTGAAAGATAACAAGCGGAAGGAATAAAGGACAATCCCTAATGAGTCAAAAGCCAGAAGTATGGTGGGAAGAAGGGAGTGAGGGACCTGGAAGGAAAGGGAGTTCCTTGTTACTCCACCGTAGGCACCGCACACCTTAAAGTACTTTAAAATATAACAATAGCTACCTTTTATTGAGTACCACTATAGGTCAGGAGAAAAGCAAAAGGTTTTACCTACATAATTTCATTTAATCCTCATAGCATAGACTATGATCCCCATTTTACTGATGACAAAACTGAGGCTTAATGAGGTTAAATATACTGCTCACATTTTTGTAGCTAGGAAGAAGAAGAAGAAATTGCATCTGTCTGACGAAGCTAATGCCCATTACTACCAAGCTAGGTTGATATATATTTTTTTCTTGTTATAAAACAACATATGACTCCTGCATCCTTTTCTTGTGAGCTGATCACCAGGGCTAGTTATATGAACCCATTCGGGACTGCAGGATGAAGTCCATATAAAGTGACACAGGAGGCTGGTCAGAGTCCAAACTCACACCTTCCTCTCGAGACACAGCCTCCCACACCCTCTGCTCCTGCCTGCAGGGACTATTTTCAGTTTGCCAAAGGCAACAGGACAGCTTTTGTACTTGGTGTTGTCTGGGTCAGCGATGCCCTCCCTCTCCTCGTCCTGGCTGACTCCTTCCAGTCCTTCCAAACTGAGCGTGAGTATTACCCGCTTTCCCCTTCTCTAAGCTGAAAAGATGAGAAGGATGCCACCTGACAGCCCAGGCGGCTCTGGAGCATCTCTGCAGACCTCCATCATAGCACGCCTCTTTGCACTAAGATTCTGGGACGCTGGCTCCTTGTTCCGGGCTCTCTTCACCATCCCACGGCCCCATCCCCTTTCATCACCTGGAAGGACCCAGAAAAATGAGAGAAAAAGGCTCTGATCATGGCTAGTGATGGAGCCTCAGGAATCCCTGGCTTGTACCCACCACCTCAGAGTGGCCGGTCTGGTTCCCATAGCATCCTCTTAGCAGCTGGTAGGGAGAGAAAAGTAGACCAAAAAAAAAAAAAAAAAGAAAAGAAAAGTAGTTCATAAATTCAAGTTATCTGTGGATATCATTACCAAAACAGCTATTCTATTAAAACAATTACTAACACTTTTACAATTCAAAAATAAAACAGTTATAGCTACTGTTACTTTATATGACTCATTATCACTATGTGTTATAATGGGTTTATGTGTTATAATTTAGTTAGTGTGGTGGGTCAGCGGGCAGGGAGATGGGTGGTTTGTGGATGCGTACTGCATGCCGATTGCAAGGACCCAGATTTCACTTTCTGGTTGGGTGATTGGGCAAATATCTTATTTTTCTGGACCTTCTTTATGTGTAAAATGGCAGTAACAGGAGAGCCTCCAGGCTTTGTTCTGGAGGCCAAATGACAGCATGATTGTGAAAAGCCCTTTGTAAACTGCAGCATGCTGTAGGAAAAAAAAATGGTGGTATTATTCCCCAGAGTGTCAGAGGAACTTAGACAATGTACCCTGCCCACGTTTAACCTGGAAATGCTAATTCAGGGAACTCATCAACAACACAGCAGGAAACTTCGGCACCAAATGCCTTTTGGAAACCGGGAAAGAATCCTACAGAATGAGGGAGAAATGGCAAATCAAACCTCACAGAGACTCTCCTTGAAAGATTACGGGATGAAAAATTAACTTGGCACTGTTGGGGGTGGGAATGTGGACGGCTGCCCCGGGTGCCCCGTCTTCAGCCTCCGGTCACTTTCCTTCCCCAAAGCCGTTTTAGTCAAAGGTCATGTGTGAGTCTTGTCAAAGGCCAGCTTCCAATGGAATCATTGTCCCCCGGGACAGCGGCCCCCTGACTACATCTGCATTGGAGAAATCCCAAAAGCAAACGGCCCAGAGCAAACAAGAGCAGCCGGGGCCGCCGTCCCGGGGCAGAGCTCACAGGTCCGCGGGCCCGCAGCAGAGGCCGTGTCTGCAGCGCCCGGCCCGGACCAGGCACCCAGACGCCCGCAGCATGACCCGCCGCGCCGATCGGGTACGGTAGGCGCCTCTCTCTTCCCGTCCTCCATTGCTTGGGCTCCCGGGTCCAAGCGGCTGTTCCGTCAGCCGAGAAACCTTGCAAAGGGCCTCCAGATTTGCCGGAAAACGGTCCCTGTTGGGCTGCGTTCCCGTGCACTCAGCTGGAGCAATTTCCAGGCGCGCAAGATGCAGAGCTTAACTCATTTCGAGTTTTCGTTGCCAGGGAATGTTTGGTTTGTAAATACGTATCTCGTTTCTGGAAAACGAGCCGGGAGAACTTGCAGAGAGGGGCCGTGGACGAACGAGTCCACCGCGGCTCGAAACTGTGCCAAGTGGGAGCCCGCTTGGGCACGGCCAGTAGTCGCAGGGTACTGTGAGCTCTGTCTTCCTGGGGCCGCGAGATGGCTCGGCGTTTTGTTTATTACCTGTTGGACAAGGGCTTTGCAAGAAGGATGGGGATTTTTAAAGCCATCTGTTTCCGTACTGCTCTCTGGGATCCTACACTTGTCTCCAAAGGAAATAGAATCATCAGGCAGATGGAGGGAGCCCCTTCCACACGGCCGGGTCCCCCCTCGCCAACTCCACAAAGGAAAGATGTTGATTGGCGTGCACAGACCGGCGCAGCCAGTCTCTCGGCCCTTTGTACTTAACTATTTGAACAAGCCTTTCAAATGGATCTGGCTAATTTTGGATAAGCGTTGAGGGAACCTGGAGTCTCAATTGAGTAGGAGTGCTTTGGATCTGGATTTAGAAAGCTCCCAGGGCAGGGTCAGAAGGGGCAGTGGGCACAGCCCGTGTTCAGGTGCAAGCGGTGGGTCAAAGGGTTCCCATTGCTGCGCTGCCACACTCTGGTTTCATTTTAACAGGTTAAGCCCAGAGCCGTTTCTCACTGATAAAGACCATGAAAACAAAAGCCTTGCTAGCGCTCAGCAGGACGGAGAGGGAAGCCGGTTCTGGCTTCTGGCGTTGTTTATGTGTTTATCACACACCCAGTTCCACAGAGGGTAGGAGGTTTTCCACACTTCAGTTCATTAGATGTTTGTAGAGCTTCTGCTCTTCTGCTCCAGCTCCCATCTTGATTTTCTCCTCCTCTTTCCCACCAAACTTCTTGAAAGAGTGGGTGACATTCACTCTCTCCGTGTCCACACTACCCAGTTATCTTTCACACTCAGTCGATTGGCATCTGCCCTCACTTTTGAGGACACACCTTGGTCACGGCCACCAAAGACTTCTTGGTCCCTAACCCAGAGAGCATGTTCAACCTTTCCCACGGTCTTCTCTGTGTCATTTTGAACTGTTGGTCATTCCTGCTCTATTTTGTTTTACTCTGTCCTGGGTTCTGTGACACCACACTTCCCTGGTTCCCTCTGACCTTTGGAGTTACTATTTAATACCTTTAAAGGTCTCTCTTTTATCAGTGTCACTGTGTCCCTCTATTCCTTGACTCTCCTTTTCATCTTGTCGTCTCCCCAGAAAATCTCATCCACTCCCATGGCATCAACCATTACATACAAATCTGGAGCCTCTCCTGATCTTTCTCCTAAATACTAACCTTTTATATAGAATGTCTCCACTTTGATGTCCCATGGAGCAACTGAAAATTAACGCATTTGAATTTGTCTTCTCTCAGGCCTGCTCCTCCTCTTCTATTCTCCACTGCTCAAATCGCATCCCAGTGGTCCAAGACAGACACAACTGAACCATCCTAGGTGGTGACTTCCTCTCTTTCGTTCATGACACCTAGTCAGTCACCAAGTCCTATCTGCTCTACGTGCTTAATACAATTCATGCACATACCTGTCTCTCCATCTCACCTGACCCTGTTTTAGTTTTAGTCAGTACCATTCCAAATTCGATTCTGGTCACAATTTCCCGTTAGTCTCATTCGAGGCCAGTACTACCCATCCCCATTTCTTTCTAAAATGAAATATGATCATGCAGATCTTTTTTTGAAAAGTCTTCAATAGACTCCTATTTTTTTCCTTTTGAGAATAATGTTGATGTATACAGGTTCTCTGTGACTTCCCTTTTACCTTTGGCTTCAGTCTCATCTCTTATCACCCCCTCTCCATATTTTATGCACATTTTTTTTTTTAAAGATTTTATTTTTTCCTTTTTCTCCCCAAAGCCCCCCGGTACATAGTTGTGTATTCTTCGTTGTGGGTTCTTCTAGTTGTGGCATGTGGGACGCCGCCTCAGCGTGGTCTGATGAGCAGTGCTATGTCCGCGCCCAGGATTCGAACTAACGAAACACTGGGCCGCCTGCAGCGGAGCGCGCGAACTTAACCACTCGGCCACGGGGCCAGCCCCTATTTTATGCACATTTTAATGCACACTTTATGCACATTGTGTGCAAATTTAGGCACAGTAAACTATTGATTGACTAAACATGACTTTCCTCCTCGTCCTTCTCTTAGCTCGGTGTCTAACTTCTAGTTTTCCTTAAAGTCTAGCTGGGAGCCACTTTCTGTTGGAAACGACCTAGACCATCTGCTCCTCATCCTCCAGGATGAGTTAGGTGGTTCTTCCATTATCCCAGAGTTTCCTTTATTCCTTATATCAGAGCATTTACTGTCCTTTATTGCAAATATCTATTTACCTGTCTGTCCATCACTGGTCTGTAAACTCCTCAAGGACAGGGATCAACTCTTTTTGTCTTAGCATCCCTAGGGCCTTTAGCCTGGACCCAATTGGGATGCTCAATGAATTTGTTTGAACTCTCGTGCAGTTTTTTTTTTTTAATTTAATTTTTTTTAAGATTTTATTTATTTTTATTTTTTTCCTTTTTCTCCCCAAAGCCCTCCGGTACATAGTTGTATATTCTTCGTTGTGGGTCCTTCTAGTTGTGGCATGTGGGACGCTGCCTCAGCATGGTTTGATGAGCAGTGCCATGTCCGCGACCAGGATTCGAACCAACGAAACACTGGGCCGCCAGCAGCGGAGCGCGCGAACTTAACCACTCAGCCACAGGGCCAGCCCCCATGTTCTGTTTTTTTATATCTTTTTTTAATTTTTTTTTTTTTTTTTTGGTGAGGAAGATTGGCCCTGAGCTAACGTCTGTTGCCAGTCTTCCTCTTTTTTTCCTCTTTTGTTCTTCCTAAAGCCCCAGTACATAGTTGCATATCCTAGTTGTAAGTCATTGTAGTTCTTCTGTGTGGGATGCTGCTACAGCATGGCTTGATGAGTGGTGTGTAGGTCCACGCCCAGGATCTGAACCAGTGAACACCAGTCCACTGAAGCGGAGCATGCGAACTTAACCACTCAGCCACAGGGCTGACCCCTTGTGCAGTTCTTTATCAGTGACTATTATGTTCAGGGATTGAGTAAGATGACAGAGAGACAATTGATAATACAATATGGTAAAGAATGAAGAATGAAAGTCAACCATGATTATCAGGAAAAGGCACAGTCTTTCACTTATTTAACAAAGGGAGGGTTTAGACTTTCTGGGTATTTGAGATAACCCCCTGTCTCCAGATCTACCAGCTCCCTCTCCAATCCTCATCTCAACTAACGGGTTTCTCCTATTTCTACCCACATCCATCCTAACTTTGCCCAAGGCCAGGAAAAGCTGCATGAAAAGCTTTTTGCAAATTTGCCTTAACTTTGCAAAGGTGAAGGAATCCTTTTCAGGCTAGAACCTGGCATGAGAAGAGGGTACTGAAGGCCACAATAGGTGGACTTCTAAGAGAGCCTTTTGATAAGCTGGTATTAAAGGCACAAGCTGGTGTCTTTTGATACCAGAAAAGGTATGCAGGGCCTCAAAGCGACCAGGAGCTAAGATCTCTAAGGGCTGCTAAGAGTGACGGAGTCTTTGGGAGACTAGAGATGAGAAAATGCAGCTTTGATATTCTAAAGAGAGAAATATGTGCATCTGAAACTCTAGACAGAGAAGTGAACAATGAGAACGTTCTATAGGGAGTTATTTAAACCACAAGTCGCTCTTGTTTGGAGCTATGGTCCTTTTGAGATTCAGATGTACATTACTCTTCTCAGAATAAATGCACAACACATGGCGCTGTTCACAAGCTTCAGGACGTTTGTTCTAGTCTACTCTTGGGCCTCCTTGAGTTGTCATGAAGCCCAGGTTAAGAGTCTCTAATCAAAGGATTAATTCATTCAATACATATTTGGGAGAGTAGGTGGTGATTAGTAGGAGCCAGCATGAGTCCAATTATGCATATTTTCTCTTTTGAGAGGCTCCCAGAGTATTGTGTGGGATTGACCATGAACTTGGAGTCACGGGACCAGGGCTCATGTCCCCGCTCTGGCACTCACCAGTTGTGTGACTTTCTCTCTGAGTGATAGTTTTATTATCTATTTAAAAAGGGTAACAGATGTTGGAAATTTTAACTAAAATAAAGTATGTGAAAGCACCTGGAACATGGTTATACTCAATTATCATTAATCAATTTGAAACCTTGATTTCAGGAAGGGCCCAGAACTTGTGATATTCTTCTAGATTAGAGGGGTCCATGTGGGCTGGATTAATGTCTAGTTGAATGCATTTATTAAAGGAGAGCTGATTAACAGATGGGTTAGCAGACGGATGTCTTTGGCGGTCTGCCGCTGGGCTCTGTCTTCATTCCTCTTTTAGTCAATATCATTGACATCCACAAAGGCATAACACACTGATCACATTTGCTAGAGAAAAGGCATAAGAATTAGGAGTCTGAAAGCTATCAATCAGTTGTAGTCTATTTTGACTTTTCATTTTTGGGAGGAATGTACAAAGATAGATATAAAATATATCATGCATGGGTCCTAAAAGCCAATTGCAAATTATTGTGTATGTGTGTGTGAGAGGCAGAGAGAGAGAGAAAGTGGCAGGGGGAGTGAGAGGTAGAGGGAGGGCGAGGAAGAGGAAGAGAGGAGGAGGAGAGAGAAAGAGGGAGAGACAGAGAGGGAAAGTTAAAGATAGAAGTCGTGGCCTCATCTAGTTAAGGTTTAGGGAGTTAGACTGACAGTAAAATCAGTAATGAGATGTTTCTTTTAGAATAATGTAGGTTTTATTAAAAGAGGTATAGAGTATGGAACATGGAAGGCAATAGTCATTCTACTCTGTATTGTGCAAACCACATTTAGAACAATTGTATCCAGTTCTGGGTGCTACACATTTACTCATTAGCATTTTTTGAGCATATGCAGTGTGCCATCACTGTGCTAGATGCTGATGATAACAGTGCTGAAAAAGACCTGCTTTCATGCAGTTCACAGTATAGCAAAGGTGCTAGAGGAAAAAGCAGGTGATTTTAATTGAATGTTATACTTGCTTTAATAGGGGAAGCTTAGGTCTCTGTGGAACCACCTAAGAAGGGGTATTTAATCCATACTTAATGGGACTAGGGTAGACTTTCTAGGAGAAGTGATGTTTAAATTAAGAATCAGAGGCTGAGTAGGGGTTATCAAGGTGCAGGTGGCGGAGGGAAGAGGGTTCCAGTCATAGGTGACAATCCCTTCAATAGGCTGAGGGCAAGAGGCTTGTTCAAGGAACTGAAAGGAGGCACCTAGAGAGAGAAGTGAGGGGATGAGAGAGTTGAGACCAGGGTGGTGGCAGGGGCTGGAACTTCGTGTTGTGGAGCTGTAATTGATCCTTAGGAGAATAGGGAACCACTGGAGATTGTAAGCAGGGCATTGTCACACTCACTTGTGTTTTGGAAAGATCATCCTGGCTGCAGAATGGACAAGTGGAGGGATGGTCAATGAGAGAGAACCACTTAGAAGGCATTGTGGTAATAGAAGCAAGAAAGGATAGTGGCCCCAACCAAGATGGTAGCAGGAAGTTAGAAGGAGTGGAACAATTCAAAAGCTAATTAGGAGATATAAAGCACATAGTGACAAACTGCAGGAAGGCTATAGGAAGGCTGGCTGCCGATCTCAAGGGCTATGATATCTGTCTACATCTTTCCCTCTCCTGCGGAAGGGAGATTAGCATGTGTTTGTCTCTGCAGATGGCAGAGCTGGGCCAAATGGGTGGGAGATGGAGGGAGGTAAATTTCAAGTCAACACAATGAAGAATTTTCTAACAGAGCTGTTCCAAGGCAATGAGTTCTTTGTCACAGAGATATTTAAACAAAAACAAAGGCTTGTTAACTGTTCTTGGAAAAGTTGAAAAGGCAGGGATAGGGGTGGCCAGACTGGAGGGCATTGACATTTCCTTTCAACCCCAAGATTCTAGGATTCTGTGTATGAAGTTCAAATATCAGCCTGGCATTTAAGGCCCACTGTGAGCCGGCCCTTTCTAGGGTGGCCATATGTCATAGTTTCCCTGTACAGTCCCAGTGCATGGCTATTGTCTCTTAGTAGCTCTTTTTTTTTTTTTTGTTTGAGGAAGATTAGCCCTGAGCTAACTGCTGCCAATCCTCCTCTTTTTGCTGAGGAAGACTGGCCCTGAGCTAACGTCCATGCCCATCTTCCTCTACTTTATATGTGGGACGCCTACCACAGCATGGCGGGCCAAGAGGTACCATGTCTGCACCTGGGATCTGAACTGGTGAACCCCGGGCCACTGAAGCAGAACATGTGCACTTAACCACTGTGCCACCAGGCCGGCCCCTCCTAGTAGCTCTTAAGAGCACCCGCTTTCACTCTCAAAAGGGCCTTAGTTGGGACAATAAATGTTATGATCATCTATCCACCTGATTTGATATTCCCACCTTGTCCCCTGGCATGTTGTTAGAAACCCTACGAACTACTCATACTGAACTATTTGTTGCTCTCAGAGCAGACCAGCATTTTGCTGCGTGTTTGTTTACTCATGTCACGTCCAATATCAGGAGTACCCTCCTCTGCACGCTCTATATACTTCATTGAGAATATACTTTTTCATCAAGGCCTAACTTAAATCAAATGCTGATATAAGCCTTTATCAAGCCTTCTTATAGCATCAGAGGTTACATCTTAGTGTTGAGTATACAATATTTTTATACTTATTTGATTTCCTTCTGTTATCTCTTAGAAGTCTAATGCTAAGATCTGTGAAAAATACAGTAACCCATACCAAACTCCTCTTGGTGGACATCAGGCTGTTTCCACTTTTTTGATATTACAAATCGTGCTATGATGACTCCCTGAGACATATGTCGATGTACCCAAATATCCATTCTGTGTGGGACATTTATAGTTTCTTAAATGGCAAGACAGTTAATGACTAAAAAAGCATATTGAGTTGTTAAGAAGGCATGAGTAACAAAAAAAGTCTAATTTTACTTTTAAAAACTTCACTCCTGTTCTACATTGGACAGTCTATTATATATAAGATTTTTTATTTATATGTGTGTTTATTCTTATTAGTCCTATAATTTAATGAAGTTATTTGACTTGGGAACGTGTTAACAATCTGTAGGCCCAATGCAGAAGTGAGAGAGAACCAATAAATACATTTCTTGAACAAAGAATTTAGTTTGAAATCTAAAAACTTCAGTCTCTGTGAGTATCAGTGTGACAAGTGTTTATTCCCAAGCTAAATATAAGGAAAAGTGGTGTCACGTATGTTATAAGATAAAGATAATTCTCTGAAAAGAGGGACACTGCTTAATGTTTTGGCGTCTGGAGAAGATACATGACCATGGCCTTAGATCCTTATTCTAAAGTAAATAATTCATCATCTGCGACACTCGACAAGCATTGTAGAGTGAAATGTTTTCATCTGAGAAGCAGGTTGTTTTTGAGAAACACTGTGAATCGGTTGGTGATTTTTTAACAAAATAAACAAAAGATGTTGTCTTGAATGGGTTGAATTGCAACCCCCCCGCCCCCCCCAATTGAAGTTCTAACCCCTAGTACTTCAGAATGTGACCATATCTGGAGATAAGATCTGTATTGACCAGGGTTCTCCAGAGAAACAGAATAGAGAGAGAGAGATTTATTATAGGAATTGGCTCAGGTGATTATGGACGCCGAGAAGTTCCATAGTCTGTTATCTGCAAGCTGGAGAACCGGGACAACTGGTGGCATAAGTCAGTTCAAGTCCAAAGAGTTGGGGCAACTCACAGCTGATGATGTAAGTCACGGTCTGAGTCCACAGGCCTGGGAACTAGGAGCGCCGATGTATGAGGGCAGAAGTTGGATGTCCCCGCGCAGGCAAAAAGAGCGGATTCTCCCTTCCTCCACCTTTGTGTTCGGTTCAGGCCCTCAGTGGATTGGATGATGCTCACTAGCATTGGTGAGGGTGGTCTTCTTTACTCAACAGATTCAAATGCTAATCTCTTCCAGAAACACCCTCACAGACACAGTCAGAAATGTTTTACCAGCCATTGGGGCATCCCTTAGCCCAATCAAATCGACACATAAAATTAACCATCACAGGGCCTTTACGAGGTATTCAAAACAAGGTGAGGTCATCAGGGTGGGCCCTAATCCAATATGACCTGTGTCCTTATGAAAAGGGGAAATTTGACACAGAGACACACACACGGAGGGAAGATGATGGGAAGGGACACAGGGAGAAGATGGCCATCTGTAAAGCCGAGAAGAGAGACCTGGAACAAAGCCTTCTCTCACAGCCCTCAGGGAACCAACTCTGCCGACCCCTTGATTTTGGACTTCAAGCCTCCAGCATGGTGAGACAACAGATTTCTGTTTTTAAGCCATCCAGTCTGTGCTACTTTGTTATGGCTTAATGCAGGTTGAAATTAACACAGATTTCATGAGAGTGTAATTCCCTTAGCACGGTTTCACTCAATACAATATTATTCTGCTCCCCAGTCACCAGAGATTCTGCTATTGTTCCTAGGAATGATAGATGGCAGTGTATTGCTGTTTCACAGTCAGCAAAGCATTTTCATATGCATTGTCTCCTTTGACCCTGACCAAAGCATGAGATGGGATTTTTATATCTCTGTTTTAGGGATAGGAAACAGAGGTTTAGAGAGACAAAGTGAATTATACAAGATTGCACAACTTGCAAAAGGTAGAGCTGAAACTCAAGCCTGGGCCTTTTGATACTAAATACTGTATTACTTAAATTCATCAGAACATGATGCCTTTCACTTTCATGAACATGTCAAATATCGTCTTCCTTCTTTAAAGTTTGAAAAGATGAGTTGTGGCGTGCTGAGCCAGACTTCTCTTTTTTCTCTAAATCCCCTGAGAATGATTTTATAATCCTACTTGTTGGAGGATATCTGATGCCTGAAGGCACCTACTCCACCCACATCTTCATTATCAAATATTTATCAAGAATTTAGGCGCCTGTGTTTACGTGCACAGAATATTTCTTCTCCACTCAGAAGCTTTGTTTACTGGCAAAATGGGCTTTCTCAGTACACAGTTTGAATCCTGACAAATCCAACTGCAAAACTTTGGACGTGCTGGATATAATTGAGTTTTTCCATCATTAATACAACTCAGATATTAATTCAACAGAGTGATGCGAGGGGTGCCTAACATTTTCCAGGAAGCTGCTTGACTTAAATCAGCAGGAACAAATGCAAGATTATTGCACGTTTTCCTTGGGTGACCTAAGCTTGTTCTTGGCACCAGTGAGCACAGAGCACTGGTTGTCTCATAGCGTTTCAGTGGCTTCTACCCAGGGGACTTATTAGTTTTGAACCTTGGGGATAATTCCATAAGAATGCAATTTTGTTCCTCCCTGAAAGAACAAAATGTTGCTTGTGTTGGGTTATTCCTGTTATGCGATAAAACCAATGGTTCCCAAATTGTGGAATCGGGGGTCTACAGGTAGGGTTGTCAGATTTAGGAAAAAACAAATAAAACAAAACAAAACAGATGACAACAGCAACAACAAAAACCCAGGATGCCCCAGTTAAATTTCAATTTCAAATAAATAACTACTTTTTTAGTATAAATATGTCCCAAATATTGAAAATACTAAAAAAGTATTGTCTCTGGTAACCCTACCTATCAGGTAATATTGGGGGTAAAGTGTTGATAATTTTTCAATATTTCAAGTCTATGAAAATAATGCACTTACCCAAATAAGGCTTCAGAGATTCCTGACAATGTTAAATTTCCTTGGTTTTGGTTGCTGTTTTTTTGACCCAACTTGAAAGCACTGGTCATCTCATGCTGAAACCATAATTATACTACCATTTTTGATGACTTGTATTCTAGGGAGCCTGCAGAGCACATACATTATCTCATGTAATCCTCAAAACCAGGGGTTGGCAAACTACAGCCTCCAGGCCAAATCTGGTTGTCGTCTGTTCTTGTAAATAACATTTTATTGGAACACAGCTACCCCCATTTTTTTCCATATAGTCTGTGGCTACTTTTACGCTACAACAGCAAGTTGAGTAGTTGTGGTGATGGGGATCATTGTGTGGCCTGTGAGACCTAAAATATTTATTTTCTGGTCCCTTACAGAAAAAGCTTGCCTATATCTGCTCAAAGCTACTCTTTGAAGGAGTTACTGTTATTCCTATTTTTAGGATAAAAAAATGAAGGCCTGAAGAGGTAAAGTAATTTGGGCAAGGTCTCGCAGCTCTTGGAATTCAAACCAAGGTCTGTTGAATTCCAGCTTCTGTTCCTATCACACCTGATCTGATGGCTGACTGTCAATTACATTTGTCCTAAATGGGTTTAACAATGACGAAAGTGATTTGTTAGTCCTTATTAAATATCATCCATCTCAAAGACAAGGCAGACGGGATGGTACAAGGGTTAAGGGCCCAGGCTCTGGAGCCACAGTTTAAGCCTTTACCTTAAGCCTTAAAGCTTTACCACTTAATTTCTCTGCACTTCTGTTTCTACCTCCATAAATTACAGATGACAACAGTACCTATATGCATGATTGTTACTGGGGTTAAGTGAGATGGTGTCTAAAAAGACATTAGAAGAACACCTGACGTGTGGTCCACAAGACATTTGTTATTTTTATTTCAAATAAGTATTATTTCTTGGCAGAGATAAGATAAAAGAGTTTGGAAAGGTTGGGAGCATCTCCCCTGGTTGATTGACAGGCCACCTAACTGGGAAGCTCACAGAGCACAGTGGCCCCTGCCTGTCGGAGAACAGAAGAGACACTTCTCCAGCTTCTTTATAAGAGATGTCTCTGGCTTCAGCACATCTTTTAGTCCTTCGCTGGACACGTTTACCTTCCGAAGGCATGTTGTGAGATGTTACAGATGTTCATCCAATGCTTGCTGAACCCTAAACCCTTATTACTATTACCCCTGATGTGTACAGTCCTAATATCCCCTCCCAGTGGCTCCAAATTGACTAAAAGTGTAGTCAGGCTGCCAGAGAATGACCTTCCTAAATAACACAACACAAACAATTTTCCTCAGAAACACCTCAATCTATAATTTGATCTTTAGGCAAAATTGAGAAAAAAAAAATCAGTTTTTACCGGTCCTCTTCATCCTCCAAAGCATATTTTGTGTATGGAATCACTAGGAATAAAATCTGTATGGAGAGCATATTAAGCATATTAGAATAGCCTTGGTCTTTTGAGGAGATCAAGAGATAAAGTTGTTCCCTGAGAGGGATGGGAGTGGAAGGCTTGAAAAGACTGGAAAAATTTTCGACATTGTATACAAACAATTCAATGGCTAGTCAACATAAAGTAATCAAGGACACAGCTGAGACTCCTGCTGGCTTTGCTAAAGTGAAGCGGGATGAATGTGTGTGGACATCATCAGCAGGGTTTTGTAATTTTCCCAGCATGCCTCAGGTGCATGGGAATAGAAACAAGAAAGTGACATTATTTTCCTAGGGTCGAGGCTTAGCCCTCCCCTAGGGTCTAGAGAATTCTTGAGAACTCTGGCCTTGGGGGCCAGGCTGGGGAGGGATGGAGGGAGAAGGTCGCAGCAACCCTGCTGCCATTTTACAGAGTAAAGCTGCACGACAGTTGCTTGGTCCCTTTTCTCCTCTGTCTCAATCCACCACACTCTGCTTACGTTTTCCTTCCTCTGTCTTCACCACCCTCTTCCTTCATTAATTTATTCAACAACATTGAATGTCTCTGTGTGCCAGGTACTGTGCTGGGCTCTGGGGATCAAAGGGAAGGGCCATGGACTTGGTCTCTAACCCCATGGAGCTTTTAGTCCACTGGGAGAGGCATACATGCCAGGAGTTAGAGTAAGATTGCAAGGCGTAAAGGTGGGGGGAGAAGGAGAACAATGAGCTGGAGGGGGCAGTGTGGTCAGAGACGGCCTCTCTCTGAGCTGAGAACCAAAGGCTCAATGCCAGCAGAGAAGTCTGATGAGTTTGTTTCCAAACTCAGCCAGATAGTAAGTGGGAGCACTGAAATTTGAACCTAGGTTTGCCTGACTCTAAGAACTGTTACTTTTCACTAAATCTTAAGCAAAAAAGAATTATACTTGCTCTCAGAATGTTTACATTTAGCTGTGTTGTACTCCCTGAAACAACTTGAACAACAATAAGGAGGAAAAAACCATTCGTTCGTTCACCCATTTGAGTCATTTGCTAGGGGTTAGCTGCAATGTGCTCTAAGTGCGAAGCGCAGCTGTGAGCACCAGTGCTGAGGAAGGCTGAGAAAAGCATTGTTAGACTGGAGTCGGGGCAGTGCAGCAAGAGTCCGCACGCTCTTCCAGTCCGTCACAATGCCCCCTTTACTCCATAGGATTATGGCCCTCATTAAAATGCAGGGCGTGTGCATCTCACTTGTTTATTCCTTTCATTCCTAGACAAACACAAGTTTAATAAAGAGGCAAACAAATTTGTCCAGGTCACGAGTCCACTTGGGAATGTGGGTCTTTTGGGGAGGTTAGGCGGATGCTAGCAGGTTGCCACTGCATCACGAACTCTGAATGTCATTCGGCACTCTGGCGTTCAAGAGTAATATGGGCCGCAATGCTAATTACACACTGCAACCCACTGCCAAGGGAGGCTGGGAAGGTCTGAAAATTAGAGTTTGGTAGCCATCGTTCTTGAGTGTTGAGATTTCTATCTGTCTGGGGAATGCAGCCGGTCCAGATGCAGAAAGTTCAACACTTTCTATGCCAGATGTTGTAAAACTTTCAGGAGATGGTGAACATGCAATTCCTGTCCCCAAGGAACTTTCAGTCTAGTAAGAAGAATCTCCAGTGGAACAAACTCAACAGAGGAGGCAAAGTATGTTGGAAAGATCAAGGACTTTGAACCACTCACATGGATTTAAATCCTTTCCCCACTGCTTGCCGTGTAGCCTTGAGCAAATTATTTTATCTTTCTGAGTCTTGGTTTCTTCACTCATAAAATGGGATTATATAACTGCTTCATGCAATTATATAACTATCTTAATAGATGCTAACTATTATGATCATTGGTACTGTATTTATTATTGTTATTATCAGAATATGGAAAATTCCTGTTCTAACACTGATGGGTGACTTTGGGCAAATTACTCAAACTCATCATCTGTAAAATAGGCTATTCCTAACTGCCTTATTTGTGTTCAAGAGCTTGGTTCAAGAGCTAATTGCATTCTCTTATCACTCTCATCACCCTGTTTTATTCTTTACTTATAGTTCTTATCACTAATGATATGTTTGTATATTTTATGTCTTTTTCTGTCCAATAAAATGTAAGCTCCACGAGCAGGCATTTGGATTCATTTGTTAGTTGCTGGTGTCTTTTGTGCCTAAAACAGTGCCTGAAACACAATGAGTTCTCAATAAAATATTTGCTACATAAATGGAGGAATGAGCAAGTGAATGAATGCTAAATCTTATGTTAAATGTTTAGCAAGTGGTAAGCTCCCAGCACATGCTAGCTGTTACTGTGCTTACTGTTGTTATTATGTTGAAAATATGGTGCATGCTGTGAGAGGAACCAATATAGAAAGATTGCTCCTGGCTCCATCAGGCGGTGATCTTTGTTCTTAGCACTGACATCGCATCAACTATGTTAGAGTTGGATGAAACAACTGGGTCATTGTTAATAGTAAGGTCACATGAGATTAATTGCAAAAATGAGTTTCAGAATTTTTATCAATTCTCAGGCAGAAGTGGAAACAGCTGCAGAAAGGAAGGGACGACTGGGAAAAGGAGAAAATAGCATCTTTTGCAAAATATTTTGTCACACGAGGCCATAGGCTACAAGTTTGTGACTGAGACTTACCTAGCCCCCAACCTAGAGGCATACAAATTGGCTGCATTGGTCAGATGACATAAAATAAGTACCTTGGTACAATGGCTCTAATTTCCAGTTGGTGCCAAAGTGAAAAACTGTCCTTTACAGAATCTGTTCTGTTTCTGGACTGTTAAAGGCACTAGGAAAAAAACCTCGACTGCCCTCGAAATGTGAGATTGGAGGAATTTCTTTCAAAAATAGTAACATTAAATGTACCATAGTATGGTGGACTATAGCAAGGAATACTTAGAAGATGGACTCTGGCTAGACAGATCTAGTTTGAATTTGTGTGAACTTGAGCAAGTTATTTAAACTTCCATAAGCCCCCGTCAAAAAGAGAAACAATATGTACTTTGCAAGATAGTGGAGAGAATTCAGTGAGATAGTTTCTATGCAATGTCTGGCATATTCGAAGTGATCAATACATGTTAGCTGTTGTTATTAACAATTAACACTGCATGAATTATTTTACTTAATCCCCACCACTCTTTGAGGAAGACAGTGGGATTATTCCCATTTTACATATGAGGAAATGGGGGTTTAGAGCAGTTTCCTGACTCAGTCAAGGCCACATAGCTGGTGAGCATCCGAGCTGTGGCTCTAAGCCAAGCCCGAAAGCCCAGGATTTTTGCTAATTAACAAGTTGTATAACATCTCTCATAAGAGCAACAGAAGCTTAATGGGACAACATAAGGTCCAGAACTTCTGCATTCTCTTGCATAACACTCTACTGGCAAGCTGAAGTCATTAGTTTTCCACTTTGCAGTGGCCCTCTGTTTGCGAAGGATTACCGTTCTCTACCTATAGGGCTGGGAGAGGCCATATAAGGTCAGCTCGTCTTATGCCTGTCTTCTAGATCTGCCCAGAGGTATATTGCTTCCTCTCTAGGTTAAGTCCATCAAATGATTTTGTGGAAGGTGTTTCTTTCTCCTTTTCTTAGCCTAGCCCTGACAAGTATTCCCTTTCATTGGCATAAATTAAATCACACGTCCAATTATATCTCTATCTGTACCTATCTATATCTGTGTTTCCTTCAGGACATGAAATAGTAAGAAGAAGGTGTGTATAAGGTTCCTTACAATTCCTTTAGATTTATTTAGGAAAAAAAATTCTGGTTATTTAATTTAATCTGAGTAACTCTTTGCTGGTCATTACAGAGAGAGAACTCAGCTCTCTAAGAGAGTTTTAAGAAGAGAGAAAAACAATAAATACTTAGAGTTAGAAAGGACCTTAGACGTTGTATAGGCAATCTTCCTCTGAATTTAGATACTTTATAAGAATTTCTGACTAACTTCACCCAGCCTTTTCTTGAATGGTGACTGTGAGTTCATTTTTTGTGAGAGAATTCTGGCAGCACTGATTGCTGGAAGTTCTTATGAGATGCAACATGCTTCTCTGTAATTTCTAGTTTGGCTGGAGGAAGTACACAAAATAAAACTCGTATACCTCATATTGCCCTTTGAATATTTAAGGAAGACAACCACATCCACTTTCTCCCATCACGCACGCAGAGCACCCAGGCTGCACACTCACAGCTTCCTTAACCATTGGCCATAAGGGAGCTCATTAAATATCCGTTCTCTAAACACCAGTCAGAGTGAGCCTTTTGAAACATAAATTGGATCATGCCACTGCCTGGCTCAAATCCCTCCAGTAGCTTCTCATCACACCCACAATGAAACACAGAGGCTGTACTATGATCTTGGAGGTCTTACATGAACCAGCGCCCAGTTGCCTCTTTGACATCATTTGCTGTTGTGCCCCTCCACCTCTCGCTCCACTCCAGCCACACTGGCCTTCCTGAGCACACCGGGCTAGTCCTACCTCAGGGCCTTCCCACTTGTTTTTCTTTCTGAGAAACACCTGGTTCTTCCCTCTTTCCATCCAGATTTTTGTTCAGATGTCGTCTCTCCTACAAGAACTTCATTGTCATCCAATCGAAAATAGCTCCTCCCATTGCTCTCTGTTCTCTTGCTCTCCTTTTGTTTTCCTTATCATTTCTCAACTACCAGACTTTATATTTCTTCTCCCACTAGAATGTAGGGTCCCTGGGGCAGAGGCTTTGTTCTGGTCATTTTGCATCTCCAATGCTTGCTACATATTAGATGCTCAGTAGAAGCTGGTTGAATAAATAAACCAATGACTGAGTGAATTAATGAATAGACTGGATAATATGGACTCCTCATTATCCTGGTCATGCCTCTCTCAATGGCATCTAGTATTATAGTGACCTCCTAAAGTGAGACATCCAGAAGTGAACACAGTCCAGATGGAGTCCAGGCAGTGCCAGGCTCAGCTGAACTTTTCTCTCCCAGACCTGGGCAGTAGTCATTTATTAAAGGAGCCCAAGATAAAATGAGGTCATTTAGAATTGTGGTCAAGCATGGGCTCCTATGAATTTGCAAGTAACAAAAACTCTCAGGTTTCTTTTTAAAAAATTGTTGTCAATTCTGGTCTCTCCTAGTGTGAAATTGTATAAGTCAATTTTGTATTCTATTTAAAGAGTGTTATCCCAGATAGATTGATCTGGCTCTCTCTCTATTTTTTTAAAACTCTTGATTTCAACTTGTCAAGATATTTTTGAGTTTTGATTCAGGCCATGGTACATAGTACATGGCAGATGACTGTCACTAGAATGTTGGGTTCAAGAACATATCCCATATCTAAGATTCAAGAATCAGGAAGCTACCATCTCTGTCACTCCCACAGATGTCTTCTAGTGCTTAAGATGTTGGAGAATGGACACTGAAATAATGTGCAGAAGACCTCCCATTTCCAAATCTTGTTAGCACAGAGAAACAATGAAAAGGGACAGGAAGATGAATCCTGTCTCAATTTTGCTGTCCACATCTCATGTACATAATCTCAGAAGCATAATTGGCAGAGTCTATAACCTGTACCTATAACTCATCCCACAAAAAATCTTCAAGACAGGAGGGCTCCCTGGAAGTGGGGTGGAATAGAGATTGAGTAAGCCAATTCTCAGTATCCTCCACACATAGCCATTGTATATTTTTGTTCTAACTCATCACAGTGTGTTAATAAACTGTTGACTTCCACATCTCCCAATTAAAGCATGCTTGTTATCTCAATATCGCTGATATTAAGTAGGACTTGGCACAGAGTAAGCTTTCAACAAGCATTAGCTTATATTGTAGTTAATGCTTACTAAATCTGCATTGAACTAGTATTATATGAATTTGTAAAACTCTGGTGTTCCAAAGTTTAGGGTAATTGTCTCACAATGACCAGCATTCTCTTTGATCTCTTAGGAACTTTGAAATGACGTGGTAATGACGCCCACGGGTTCTGGTCACTTCCTCATTGCCAACCAGTTCATCTTTTTTTGAGTTAGAACAAGGTCAGCCTAAAATAGAAGTTAATATGTGGCTTCTGATATGTTCTGGATTGGGAAACATGGTCAAGTATCAAGACTTATCAGATTCTCTGCTTTTAATAGACTCAGGTTTCTTCCAGCAAATAGTTGAAATTCTGATTCCTTTTAGATCCTGTCAGTTTTTTAACCCTCATTGGGAAATCATGGGGAAAAGAAGACTCCCACTTAACAAGTACTTGAACTTGGGCAAGTTGCCTGACATATTTGAGCTTGTTTTCTCATATACCGACAATGATAATACTGTAAAGCGTTTTATGAAGATTAAATAAGACAATACATGTAAATGTCTGTAGTATGTTACCTGGTGAAGAGCAGGCACTTACTAAATACTAGCTACCACTTATGTAATGTCTGCTGCGTGCCAGGTATGGCACCACTCACATATACTGGCTTTTCCCTTTCCTTTCACCCTGCCTGTCACACGAGCTGTCTGGATCTCCCAGTCAGAGGTACTTTAGCTCTGTGACCCTGCTTGTGAGCAGCCCTTAAGTGTTATTGATTGCAAAATGGGAAGAGTGAGCGAAACTTGATTCTTCTAATGCATAGGGCTGTTTTTTTTTTTTTTTTTTAAGAAGTTTTCTTCAAATGTAAGGCATTGTTCTTTTTTTAAATTGAGGTATAATGGACATATAACATTATATTAGTCTCAGGTGTACAACGGTGATTCAATATTTGTGTATGTTGCGAAATGATCACCACAATAAGTCTCGTTAACATCTGTTACCATACATAGTTACAGAATTTTTTTCTTGTGATGAGAACTTTTAAGATCTACTCTCTCAGCAACTTTCTGATGTGCAACACAGTATTATTAACTATAGTCACCATGCTGTACATTACATCCCCACGACTTATTTATTTTATATTTGGAAGTTTGTACCTTTTGACCACCTTCACCTATTTCATGCACCCCCCCACCCCCACCCCCAGCCTCTGACAACCACCCATCTGTTCTCTGTATCTATGAGCTCAGGCATTTTTTTCTTTTTTTAAATTCCATGGATAAGTGAGATCATAGGGTCTTTGTCTTTCTCTGTCTGACTTATTTCACTTAGCATAATGCCCTCAGGGGCCATCCTTGCTGTTCCAGGGTATTGTTCTTAAATTCCCACAACTGTCCCACAAACTCTGACTACAGTTTGTTGCCATTAAGATTCAAACCCCTTGTGATCTGTAGGCGAGAACTGGCTTCTCTTCTTAGGCTATTTGATTTGAAAGTAAAATGAAACAGGAAACCCGATGAAGGTGGTATGGCAGAGGGCCTGAAACGCTCTGAGAGAGTCCCAGGAAATCCTCCTATTTTTAGGAATGTGGAGGGCTTCATCACCCACAGGGGCTGGTTAAAATAGGTCCACACCACCGCTCAAACACTTCAGTCCTCCTGTTAATTATCAGGTTTGGAGGGTAACTGAGGTGACTCTGGAGACAGCTCTGAGGGCCCAGAACTGAGAGTTGAAGGTGAAGGTTAATATTCCTTTTCTCTGGATCCAGATACTTTGGAATTTCTCCACAGCAGGGATAATCTCACTAGCTCTTTTTTTTAGCAGCGTTTTTTGATATATAATTCCCAAACCGTAAAATCCACCCTGTACACTGTACCTTTCAGTGGTTTTGAATGCATTCACAGAGACATGCAAACATCACCACTAGGTAATTTTAGAACATTTTCGTTACCCCAGAACAAACTTCATAGCCAGAAGCAGTCACTCCCCCATCACCTGACAACCACTAATCTACTTCCTTTCTCAATGGATTTGCCTATTTCAGATGTTTCCTATAAATGGAATCACACAATATGTGGCCTTTGTGCCTGGCTTTTTTTCACTTAGCATGATGTTTTCAAGGTTCATTCAAGTTATAGCATTTATCAGGACTTCATTCCTTTTTATTGCTGAATAATATTTCATTGTATGAATATACTTCATTTTGTTTATCCATCCATCAGTTGATAATTCTGCTATGAACATTTGTGTACAGGGTTTTGTGTGGATGTGTGTTTTCAGTTCTCCTGGGTATATACCTAGAAGTGGAATTGCTGGGTCATATAGCAACTCTATGCTTAACACTTTGAGGAACTGCCAAACTGTTTTCCAAAGTAGTTGCAACATTTTACAATCCTACCAATAATACAAGAGGGTTCCAGTTTTTCCACGTCCTTTTCTAACACGCATTATTGTCTGTCTTTTTAATTTTAGCCATCCTAGTGGATGTGAAGTAGTATGTCATTGTAGTTTTGATTTGCATTTCCCTAATGACTAATGACGTTGAGCATCTTTTCATGTACTTATTGCCATTTATATATCTTCTTTCAAGAAATGTCTATTCCAATCCTTTGATCATCTAAAAAATTGGATTATATGTCTTTTTGTTGTTGAGTTGTAAGAGTTCTTTATATATTCTAGATACTAGACCCTTATCAGATATATGATTTGCAAATATTTTCTCCCATTCCATGCATCATCTTTTCACTTTCTTGCCATCTTGGCAATAATGTCTTCCAATCCATGAACATGAATGTCTTCTCACTTATTTTGGTCTTCTATAATATATTTCAATGATGCTGTTTAGTTTTCAGTGTACAAGTCTCACACTTCTTTTGTTAAATCTATTCCTAAGTATTTCAGACTTTTTGATACTATTGTAAATGCAGCTGTTTTCCTAATTTCATTTTAGGTTGTCCTTGCTACTGTATAGAAATATAACTGATTTTTTATGTTTATCTTTTATCATGCAAACTTCTGGATCTCATTTATTAGTTCTAATAGTTTTTATAGATTCGTTAGGATTTTCTATATACAAGATCATGTCATCTGTGAATAGAGGTAGTTTTATTTGTTTCTTTATAATTTGAAGGCCTTTTATTTGTTTTTCTTGTCTAATTGCCCTGGCTAGAAGTGCAATGTTAAGTGGAAGTGGTAAGAGAAACATCTTTGTCTTGTTCCTGATCTTAGGAGGAAAGCATTCAATCTTCCAGCATTAAACACGATGTTAGCTGTTAGTTTTTTGAAGAAGTCTTTTATCAGGAAGAGGAAGTTCCCTCCTAGTCCTTATTTGTTGAGTGTCACTAGCTGTTGTTTGATCGCGAGGGGAACCACAGGGATAGCAGTTTTGCTTCCTCCCTGAGAGGGTGCGACTGTGCTGCAAAGCATGTGATAATGCCGTTCCAGTAGCAAGCATACACTTCTTTTTAGGTTTGAGTTCAAACAAATTTCTCAAGTTGAAGCTCAAATTCTTGGGGCTTTCCAATTCAAATAGAGGGTCTTTATTATGGTAGTTGAAACTTGTGCCTTCAAAGCTGTCTCCAGAGTCATCCCACCCTTCACCAAATCAGTACTGCTCGTTTTTGCTTGGGGTTAGAGAGAATGTGCAAAGGGTGGTTCATAACATTTCTACCTTCAATCTACATATAATCTCTCCATAAATAAAGAGAAATTTCCTAGAACCTATGTCACTACTAATCATCTATGATGGGCCCACGACGTTGCTAAATGCTGAGAACATGATAGCAGATAATGCAGTTTTTATCTTTCTGTATATACTAATGGCTAATATTTGTTTTCTATGTCTCAGGCACTGAGCTACTTGCTTAACACATTGTATCATTTAGTCTTCATATCAACCCTCTGTGATAAGAACTGTTATTATTTTTCTTAAAAGAAATCTGAGTTTTAGAGAATTTAAGTCATGTCTCACGCTTGAAAGTGGGAGACCCAGATTGGTTGGACTCCAGAATCCAGACTCTTAGTCTCTATATCATGTCGTTTATTTCTTCCGCTCTCTGGGAATTTATGCTCTTATTGCTGAGACAAGAGATTCTCAAATAAAACAGGGAACACTGGAGAGACAAGAGATAAATGTCTTGGGTAGAATTTATAGGTTCTTTTTTTTTTTTAAAGATTTTATTTTTTCCTTTTTTTCCCCAAAGCCCCCCAGTACATAGTTGTATATTCTTAGTTGTGGGTCCTTCTAGTTGTGGCATGTGAGACGCCACCTCAGCGTGGCTTGATGAGTGGTGCCACATCCACGCCCAGGATTCAAACCGACGAAACACTGGGCCGCCTGCAGCAGAGCGCACAAACTTAACCACTCAGCCACAGGGCCGGCCCCTATAGGTTCTTGAAATGAGGATGGTGCAGTGGGGCCTGTAGTTGTGATGGAGATTCTTATGATGATGCTGACCTTGGGGAAGGCCATGGATTAAAATTTGGAGCACAATGGAAAGAGGAGGACTTCAGGGCTGAGAAACAGCATGAGGAGAAGTGTGGACATAGAGATGAGCTTGGACTCCTTTAAGAAGGGTTTGACTGTAGTGAGAGTTGCTGTCATGCATCAGCAGCCCAGCCTGGGGGCATTTGAGTCAGAATTTGGTGTGTGTGTAGGTATCTGAATACTACAATGAAGGGTCTGGATTTAGAACAGAATTTAAATAACGGAATTCATTTACTTATTGATTGTTTTTGTTTGTTTGTTTTCACAAATTGTACTCCTTGAATTTCCAGGTTTCCGAGAAGAGGCCGTAAGGAGAAGGGAGGTGGCTTGTTAGATAGGATCCCGGTTCCCCACCCCTGCTTAAAGTAGAGCAGCTCCAAACTTAGATGTTGGTATTCATTTTGAGATAAGCATTTTTTTTTTTTAATAAAGGGTTACAAACCATAGAGTTAGCCCAATAATCCTGCTGTACAGAGAAAGAAACATGAGCTTGAAGTGACACAACTAGTTAGAGAGCAAGAATTCAAGTTCAATTTAAGCTCCAGTTCAAGTTTCTTGATGCCAAGTACTTCATTCAACAAACATTTGTGGTCTACCTATTATATCTCAGGAAAGATGCAGAGCTCTGTGGAGTGCAAGGATGACTGGGCGCTGCATTCGAAGAGATCACAAGAGATAGAGATGCCTCAAAAGAGATTACAGACGATGTGGGAGCAGAGCAGAGTTGCCCATCGCTCTGCACGGGAAGGGCAAAGTCGGGGGTCGGGGGAGGGCTTCATGGAAGAGTGAGCCCTCACCTGAATCTTCACAAATGCATTGGTGTTTGCAAGGGGAGATTAGGTGGAGAAGGGCATTCTAGGCCAAAGCAAAAACATACATTACAGAATGGAGGAGTGAGAGAGCACAAATTAATAAAAGGACAGCAGATATTTCTCTAATTAAGAAAACTTACCGTTTGTTAAGCATTCTTCCATGCCAGTCATTGTGCTAGGCAAATTACATGGATTATTTCATGTAATACTCTTAAGATCCTATGAGCTGGATACAGATGAGAAAACTGAGTCTTAGGATGGAGTATTAATTCACTTAAGGGTCGTGTGAGGTCTCACAGTTAAACAGTGGCAGAACTGGGATCTGAATCCAGAAGCTTAATTTAGAATCCCATGTGTCTTGCTAAGCTGTTTGGATTGTATCCTCTAGGTCAGAGCTTCTGAAACTTGCAGCAGAATCATCTGGTGGGCTTGTTAAAACATAGATTCTGGGCTCTACCTCCTCAAGTTTCTGATTCAGTAGGTCTGAGGTAGGACCCAAGGATATGCATTTCTAACAAGCTTCCAGTGATTCTAACCTTGCTGGTCCAGGGATCACACTGTGAGACCTGCTGTGATAGGGATCCACTGGAAGGTTTTAAGTTTGGGAGGAAAAGAATCAGATTTGCATTTTGTGCAGGGTCCTCTGGGCAATGAATGAGAATGAATTACAGGTTGAATAAGAGAAGATTCAATGATACGGTGTTTGAAGGGGGCCGAGAGTGCAAACAGGAAGAGCAGTTAGGAGACAAACTTCTAATGTGTCCAGGAGAATGACGATGAAGGGATGAATCTAAAAGTGATCACATAGGAAGATAATTTAAGTACTAACCACACTCACCAAACTCTGATAAATGATGGTATTTGTTGTAATTAATAACTAGAATCTATAGACATGGTGTCTGATTAGAAGCAAGAGATGAAAAGATTGTAGAAGAGCAAAAACTGTTTTTCAGTTTTCCATAAAAAGAGATAAAGTTGGGAGGGTGAACTTGTTGTTTCTGTAGCTGCGGTTTAGATGTGTTGAGTTGAGGCCCTCATGTGGTATAGTAGAGAGACATCATGCTGGAGTGGAAAGAAGACTAAGCCGGCTTAGGAGGCTTGGTTTCCAGTCCTGGCTCATCACTTATTTGACCATTTTGGAGATGTCACATACTCTTTGAACCTACATTTCTTCATCTATGAGTGGAGTTGACAATAACTTCTCAGCCTACCCATGTGGGACTAGAAGGTAAAGGATGTGAGTCTTCAACCCTGTGATGAAACTTTTGGTAAAACAATTCTCTAGTCATATACCCACCCATTCGTGCTCAGATACCACACAGTCCACATTATAAAGCAGACTCAGTGATGAAAGCCTTGATGAGGCTCACACACATGCTGGTGAGCCATTTTACCAAACTGTTACACCCTTTCTCCATCCACCAAACGTTCAGCACGTAGGTTTCAGAGTAGCTGAAAAGCAATAGACTTAAATTGAGTTTTGAGTTTTAAAATGTTTCATTAGAAACAAGAGTTAGGAACAAAGTTGAGTTATTTCCTGGGAGTAATTCTTTTTAAACTTCAATTATGAATAAGTGTATTTTCAGTGTTTAAAGTCCACTATGACTTTACTTCAAATCAACTGCCTTAGAGGATTTTTAAAATCACTGACGAATGTTTTAAAGCTATTACCCAAATCCCTTATTTTAACTATTTAATTCTAGAGTGTTAGCAAATGAATACGTATCTCTTTGTCTTTCTTATAATTCAATGAAAACTTAAGAATTGACTTTACTGCATATGTATTTGGCCATCATAAGTGTTAAGCAATTCATTAGCTCAGGAGTCGCACTTAACACCTTCCTGCCCTCAACCCCAAACCCAATTCATGAACAAGTCTTTTTCCTAACTCTCCAGACTTCTCCTTCTCCACCACTACCATAACCTTTTTTGGTGCAAGGTGTCAGTATTTTTTGTCAGGTTTACTGCCGTAGTCTCCCAACTGATTTACAGTATCCCTTCTTGACTCCCTCCAATGCGTATCCACACTGTACAGAAATTAATACTTCAAAATCCGATTAGAATTCAACCTGCTTAACCCCTTTTAAGGCTTTCTATTGCTTTTGGGATAAAGACAATAGCACCTAACATGACCAGCGAGGCCTCACATGAACTGGCCTTTGCTAACCGCCTTCTCCACTCTCATCTCACTCCATGCTCACTTTTGTTCTTTCTGCACAAGTCAAACTGACTGTCTTTTCATCTCGTGGATGTGCTGTGCCTCCACCCCACACAGAACCTTTGTACGTCCTGTTCTGTCTAGAATCGTTTCCTCCTCTCTTATCTAGCTACTCCCACCTACCTTTCACATCACAGCTCCACTGATACTCTATGAAGACTTCCATGACCCTTCTGCCTAGATCAATCCCGAATTATATGTTTTCATAGCACCAATAACCTCTACACTTACCACAGTTGCAATTTTATGTTTATTTCTAGGTCTATTTGACTAATATGGAGGGCAGGGGACTATGTTTGGTTCAGACCCCCATATAGTACTAGTGCCCAGAACAGTGCTTGGTACACAGTAGGAGTTAATGAATGAATATTCTTAGAGGGCAGAGATTGTTCTGGTGTAAGGGCTTATGCTTAGATTCCATTGGAAGTAAACATAATGTATAGAAGTTTATAATATAAACTGAAGTCATTGAAAGATGTGACAGTGTTGGTTTTAGCTTTGCATTGTGTAAAACTAATAGCACAAGTCCTGTTTGTATTTGAAGAGCATATGCTATTTCTCCACTGGAGAACGCCCTGGGACCAGAGATTACCCATAAATCTTTGCTTCTGTGGTTTAGAATCTTAAGTGGTGTCTACTTTATACACATCTGCAGTCCTAGATTGTGGGAGCAATTGAGCCAGCTTGTTCCTCTATTAGCCGTCATAAATTTTTGCTCAATTTAGATCGGTAAATCCCTTTTGCAAAGAATGTTGTCCAGTATTTGTTCTGAATTTCCTATAGCCTGCAAGCATAGTAGAATTTAAAAATAAGACTTAGTTCAAAGAGTTGGAAAATAGAATAGGAAGAATATGTGTGGGAGCTCTTTTCTTACTTTCATAGTGCATGTGCTGTAGTTACTAGTAAGTGATGCCACCGAAAATCAGGTGGTTGGGAATTGTCTAACATTAAAGTCTTAGAAGTGTTCTGGGAATAGTGTTAAGTCAAGGCAGCCTTACCCAGTTAATTCTGCATAATGACAAACTGGATATAGGTAGTTTGAATCAGTTCATGAAAATTTCATACTTACTGCAGGAGGCAAGAATGACAACCCTCAATTACATATCTTTCAAATCTCAGTGTTAACCTCAAGCCCTCTTACCTTAATCAGAGCTTGGGAACAAGGATTCACAGAACCATTTCATGAAAAGATAGACTGTGCATTTGTATAAATGCAACTACTGTATTGCAATTAAGCAATACCCACAGTGCTGCTTTGTGCCATCAGCAAAGTAAATAAAATACTGTTCTGCTGCTTACAATTTGGAGATGATTCCCATGGAGGAACAGCCATGGTTTGTCATTAAGACATCTAAACTTTAATGTCCAATTAATAGTGATGTTATTAATAATATATTAAAATTATATTATGAATTAGTCCAAGCAATTCAACTTTCAGGGTGTAAACAGATTAACTCAGAGCAATTTATTCTAACGCTCTGTTTCTCTAACTGTGGCCCTTACATTGCTTGCATCAGAATACCCTATTGTGCCAGTTCTTCTCTGGCCCCTGAACTCCCCCTGTCTTCTCCCCATCCTCTACACCTAATGAGTCAGAATCTTGGGGAGTAGGCCATAAGCATCAGCACTTCAAAAAGGTCCCCATGGTGAGTCTTATGCCCGAGAAAGCTTGAGAACCACAGAGTGATTTCTAGGGCCTGCGTCTGTCAAAAGATTTGTTTATAGTTGTGGCTTTTCTTCTGCCAGGGGGCAGTGTTCTCTGAAATATGGCTGGATTAATAAACCATGCTGGGAGTTAATTTTAGTCTTTCTCTTTACTTTCTTGTTTACTGACCCATCCACCGGTACCTTATACCCAAATCTTAAACATGATAGCAGGTGAATTTTCTTAATTTGGTTTTGTTATAGAAGGTTTTGGACTACATTCCAGTCATTTTAGTTGAGTTTCTAGACCTGCATTATGCATTATCAGACGTTTTGGTTTTCTCAGTTCTAGATAATGAGTGGTAATTGTATTTTGTAGTTATTTGATGCCTGAGTTAGAGACTTTGGTTATCCTCCTGACAGTTAATTTATAGGCATGTCTTGTAGTAAAATTGACTTTAGCTATGATTAGGTGGTGTTTCTGTGTGTGTATGTGTACGCATGTGTGCACTTGTGTGTATGTGTGTGTTAATGAGTTCCTTATGCACAATGACCTGGTAGAAGATAAAGTTCTTTGGCAGAATGGTTAACAGAAATAGTGGCTGGGCTCAATCCTCTTAGATAATTGGTAACAAGTGCTGTACAGAAGCCAATTATAGATCAACTTGGCTTTTACGCTTAAGGCTTTTTCCCCCTGCACAGCTACTCTGCATGTCAAAAAAATTAATGGATGATGTTCAGTTCTTGAGTCTAATTTTTTTTCAAGAGGAGCCTTCATTGTCCTCAAGCTGGGTTTCTAACAATCAAATGTCAGACAGAATCTAAAGTTGTTGGACTCCGGTAAGGGCTGGGGAGGTTGACGAGAAGGGGAGGCTGGTTTTCCAGAACATTTGGAACAGTGTGGCATTACAATGCAATCACAGGATTGCCTTGATATTTTCCTTTTTGGTTTATAGTTTTCCTCTTAAAAGCAAGTCTGCATCTTGAAATTTAACATAAATAGTAGAAAAATCTGACATGGAGTTAACATCTTTCATAAGCCATGCTAAACACCCAACTCCAAATCATTTCACTATGGCACACAGACTAAAGCAAGAGACTCCTGTAGAAAAATTCATAAGCCTACTATGGCTGCAAGAGTGCAAAATTAGAAGGATTTTAGACAGGCGACATAAAGTTTGGCAGAGTGTTTTCTTTTCCTCAACTAGCTGTTCCTAAATTCTAGAATATATAATGAAACCCAGGCCTACTGTGCAATCCACCACAAACAAGATCTTGCTTTTGTGCTCTCAAGGTTTATTTGAGCCGAGCCACTGCGCCGTCAGTAATGTTGCGTGATAAGTGCCGTGTTTGTTTACGTACACACATATGCTCTGTGCCAGAATGATGGTCCCCGGGCCTGGAGAGAGAAAAATCAAAGACAAGCCTTCTTCCCTCATTTGAATCCTAAAAGTGCACAACCTTTAAATAACTTTCGGGTTTAGAGACTTGATTTCCTTGAGAAGTCGCCTGGTTGCCGTATAACCTGGTCAAGAGATTTTAACGCTCACAATAGCCTCACAGGACGCAGTGTTTGGTGGCTAGATGACAGTTGAAGTGAGAAATAACTAGGGAAACAATTCCTTAAAACTAAATTCTTGCTGCCATTGAGATTTCCTTCCTAAATTCAATCACTAATAAAGCTTCCCCATCCACCCCTTCCCCCCACCAAAAAACCCCAAGCTGTCAGTGTTTTCGGGAAGAAGAGGCAGAGACGGGAGTTATTTTGTCCCTCCTCAGAGGGCAGGACTTTTTGCTGCTTAGCTGGCATTTCCAGTATTTTGATAAAACTTACTTCTCTAAACTCTAACAACGACATGGGGAAATATAATGCTATCTCTTGTGTTAGTTACAATCTTGAGAGAGTTCATCGTGAGAAATATTTGAGAAGTCAGGAGTTGCTGAGAATGTGGCAATGGGGACAGGGTCGTTTAAACTGCCAGAAAAGTAAATAAATGGGAAAGACAGGGAAAGTTATTAGGTTTATAAATTATAAAACTTTCCTTGCTTAAAGAAAATAAAGTCGTGAGGTTGACTACATTGAATAACTACATTGTAAAGCTTAAAAACTTAAAGCTGGTGGAAACCCTTTTATGGCTCTGTTTCATTTTTATCGGATAAAATACATTTGGTTTCTTTTTTAAAAACCATGTTTTTGTGAGGGAAGGAAAATGAACATGCACTGTTATTGGCCACAGCAACATAAGAAACCCTCATGTTGCCATAGGAAACCACATGAAAGTGTCTGTGTGTAAGGGGAGGGACCGATAAGGGGGTGGGGAAAAGGAGGGTGATGTTTCCAGCCTCTTAAGCTCAGAGCTGCGATTTGTGAACAAACGGTGATGAAATCAAGCTTTGGACAAATCAGAGGAGCCTATCAACCTCCCAGGTGGGATTACTTGTAGTTAATAGACTGAACTCAGAGCCCCAAAAAGCAGTGCATTCAGTGTAGGCAAAAGAGAACACGCTGCAAAAGCCTTTCCAAGAACTTCTGCCATGGCTAGGAGAAGCCCGTTCCAGTCGTTTCAGGTAGGAGAAGGATGGGATGACAGGGGCAAGACTTGATCTGGAGCATCAGCTGCTGATTTTGAATTTTTCTTTTTAAAATTAAGACAGCATTTTATGGTGCATTCTGGAAGTTGTAGGATTGGGTGGTGATGTTGAAGTCATTTGAACTGGCTTCGTATAATTTGCTTTAGTCTTGTCTGGCTGTATTTGACAACGAGATCTCTTTATTCCCTTAGGTACTATCCCTGTTCACTTTTGCCATTGGAGTCAATATCTGCTTAGGATTCACAGCAAATCGAATTAAGAGGGCAGAAGGATGGGATGAAGGACCTCCCACAGGTAAGCGTGGCAGCTATTTGCATTTTCAATCCCTTTAAAATATTATACACTAGGTAATCAATATAAACTCATTAAGAAACTCATCTTTAAGAGATAATCTTACAGTAAAACTAATTTAGTCCTAGATTTCCCTGAAAAAAAAATCCGGCTCTGTGTATAATTCAGGTGAGAGAATGTGGTTTAATTAGTAAACATTTATGATTACTTCATGATAACTGGCTTTTAAAATCTTTGTACTCTGAAGTTTATAAATGTTAAGATAAAAATTAAAACCCTTGTTAACAGGTGAGGCTAAAATAGAAGTGGTGAGAACAGGTGTTGGTTTAACATTGGAGATACATGAATTTGATTTATTATCATGTGATATAGGATGTAGTATTTGTCACCAGAAAGTTCTGACCTAGGAAAAAAGAGGCATAGAAGTAAAGAAGGCAGCGAGCTGTCTTTATGAAACTTGAGAAATTTAAGACTTTGAGATTATTTATCTAAAATAGGAAAAACGTGAAAGAGAAGAGGGGCTTAAAGAAGCTTACAGGATTGACTTGCACTCATTGTTTTTTCTTTTGGCATAAGGAAAGGTAAGTTCTAATAATGCTCCTTGACTTAACTAATAGAACCGAAGTGAAAGAGTTTCTTTCTACAATACACTGCACCATAAGCAGTGTGGGAATTCTTATAAAGGAGCTCCTTGTGCAAACGGAGGGGCTTAACTGACCAGGTCTTAAGTAATGAGTTGGTTAATTTCCTGGAAATTGGAGCTGCTGATGGTTTTATAAATAAAAATTACATATTAAGTAATGGGTACTCTAGGGGGCAATATTTTCTTGACTTTCCCTGACATCTCAGCATGTTTGTCTGCCTTCCTGTGAATTTTGCATCTCCCTGTGTTTCCTGACCTGGCTCCTCTAAAAGGCTATCACCTGTCTCTGGTTAGCCAGCATGCGATTTTATTAACCACGTTATGATACATGTATTGATGGAATACTGAGTTTTCCTTACATCAAGTAAGCTACTTTTGAGTATGCCAGAAGGTTGAAAGAATTATATTAGAAGTAGTTTAGTGAGTCAAAGTGGGGTGTGGTTGGGGTGAAGAGAAAATAGATCATAAAAATTGTACCCCCAGGGAGCCAGATAGACAAAATGAGTTGTCTTCTGTTGGGGAGGGAGAGGAGAGATCACTGGGCTGGAGAATCCTGTTTTTATTGGTAACAAATGCTGTCTTCAAAGACCTCTTTTTTTTTGTTCCAGACAAATATAACTCATTAACAATGACTATAACTGCTCACACTGGAAGGGGGATCAGATGCTTAGCGTGGTGCAGTGGGCAAGATAGCAGCTTGAGAGCCCACTCCTGGTTCTTTCCAATGCACCCTTGAAGGAGTTTTATTCTGCTTTATATCACTTCGGCTAAAACTGATACTAAAAGTTGTTTCGCTAATGAATGTACAAAATCAAGTCACTCGTTATTTTCAAAGTTGACTTTTTTTGGAAACAGTCATGAAAGTCCTGGACTGGCACCCTGGATCTATATAACTTGCTGTGTGGTCTTGGGTAAATCACTTGTGAAGGCTGTTTCCATAGCTGGACAATGAGGAGCAGGCCTAGATGATTTCTAATTTTCCTTCTGGATTAAAAAAAAGCCCATGATTCTATCCATTCTGTTTCATCGCCTCTTGAATTTGTGTGCTCTCTACTGGAGAACTTGAAAAGTATAGACCACATTTGTTAATCCTTGAATATATTTTATGTATAATAATTTATTTCCATACATTATAAGGAACAGCTATGAGAATTAACAAATCAATGCTACTTCTGGAAGAATGATATAACATATAATCTGTAAATCTACATAATCTTAAATAGACTACAAGATATTTGCTTGTTGAATTATTTAATTAAATCATTGATTATTTTAGCCTTTATAGTATCTTCTAAAATAATTTAATAGTGAAAATTCTACCTCTATGAAGCTTAGTCTTGGGCTACAATGCCATTTAAGTCTGAGTTTTAGGATTTTGGTGTGCCCGAACACTCGTTATTTTTAATTTTTCTGTTGATGTAGCTTACTGGTTGTTTAGGCGCTGTGCTTGATTTCTCTTGAATAAAGACTAGAGATGTACTTTGGAAAGTGGCTGAAAGCATCGTGCAGGGAGTTTACGCATTTTTATCTTTTTAAATGTTATATATGCCTTAGATACCACATGTAGTTGGTGATTCTGTCAGCAAGTACTTCGCATCAGAAGACATTGGGTGAATTTTTATATACGTATTAGAACAGGATACTAGGAGGAAAGGCAGCCATCCATATTCTTAACAGCGCTTTCATGTTCCAGCGAAATCCTGGGAGGTTCAGTGCTTCAAGGTTGTTTCACCAGATAGAAGGAACACAAAGGGTATTAACACATGGCCAGCTGCAGACTGACCAGAGCAAGGCCTCCCATTCAAAAGCATGCAGTTTCTTGTTTAGTACATGTGGTTCCTCAGAGTCTTCAACAATAGGTGAGAACATTCTACACAGATGCAGACCCTCTCTGCTGTACTGTGGGCTGGAGTGTTAGTTTCAAGGCTGTGGCAGTGCAAACAAACTGTTATAATTAATTAACTAGCAAACTTGTTAGCTGGATTTATTGTTAGGACCTAGTCGTCTATTGGAAATAATGGTGGAATAAGATTTCTTCTACCAGGTCATAGATAACATCTACAGATTTATTAGAAGACGTGAAATGAGCAGAGCTAACTATAACTCTGTTGGGTAAATGTAAGTAAGGTAAGTGAGATGCCTGGAATAAATTTTCAAAGAAAATGTAAATAATAAGTGCAATTCAGTTTGACATCTTTGTCCCATACACCTGATGTAGCCAACTTGCTTTACCTTTAAGATGCAAGAGAATTTTGTGCGTATATAGGTGTGTGTGCACTCATGTACGTGTGCATATGTGTGTGTTTGTGGCGTTATGGGGGAGTCTAGTTTACTAAAGTTTGTGATAGATAGTCTTTCAGTCTCCAGGTGGAAATGGGATATCCTCTGAAACATAAGCCACTGAATACTTGAAAGACAAAGGGAAATTTGTGAGCTTGTGAATAACTGGCTAATAGAGGCTTGAAATCTTGATCCAATTCATCATCATTTCTAATGGCTTGAAAGTTTAAAAGTATGTGAATGAAATTCACGAGTAAATGTGAAATGAAGAGTGTCTCTAGCAACTTCATGAGTAAAGCTTTTCTTTGTGAGTCATGGAGAAAACAGACAATAGTGATAGGAGCGGGAAGGTTGGTGTTGATTTGATAACCTTAGGAATCTCATTCTACAATGAAAAGCTGTTTAAATGGTGGGATGGTTGCATGAAGAAAACTGCAAAGCTGATGGATATATCAGTCATTACTCTGAGAGGACAACTCTCTCATGAGGGCATATCATATCATCAGACTTTATGTTAGATCTAATGTAGAAATCAGGGGGAGTTTCAGTCAATGGAATGAAATTATCTGGATTAGAATCGAAAGAGGGTAGAGATTTTTCGCTTCTTTGTTAAATGGAGCTTTGGTTCAGTGATTCTTCATCTGTCTTTAAACTATACAGCATCCTCTATCTTGTTTGCATAACCAGAAATCTCAGTCTACAATAGAGTTCAACATAGATTCTTGAATCAACAAAAAAAATCAACAAATCTTCCAAAATAATGTCTTAAAAAGAACATCTAAAATTTGGAGCCTATACACAAAATTTGTAAAATCTTTGTTAATGAAAACAGTACTGAAGTTAGATTCAGATGATCCAAAATTTTAGCCAGGCCTTTGCTAGCTCATATCAGGCCTAGAGTTCTGATTGTGCAGCCAGAAAAATGGGGATAATGTTGCCTCTTTATCTGAAAAGGTTTATGAAAACAAAATGCCATATTAAGGCTAATGACCATATAAGGTGTTAAATAGATGATGATGCATTTAACTTATCTTCAATTTTGTTTGAAGGCCAGTGTCTAAATTCTCACCTTATTGAGTCAAAAATACCTGTGGTTTAAAATGACATATTTCATTGTTTGGCTGCAGATTTGCAAATCATTCAGACTTAGGCTACTGACTACCATCATGCATGCTATTTGAGTGGTTTAGAAGTTGAATTAAAGTTTTTAGTTTTTTTAAGTTTATAGAAATCTGTTTTGTTGTAGTTTATGATGTCGTTCCACATGAATATGTTGTATTTATAAAGCATTGAAAGTACAGGTGGTTGAAAACCTCCCAGGTGGACCTATTTATTAAGAAAATTGTCTATGGGGGCTGGCCCCGTGGCCGAGTGGTTAAGTCTGCGCGCTCCGCTGCAGGCGGCCCAGTGTTTCGTTAGTTCGAATCCTGGGCGCGGACATGACACTGCTCATCAAACCACGCTGAGGCAGTGTCCCACATGCCACAACTAGAAGGACCCACAACGAAGAATATACAACTATGTACCGGGGGGATTTGGGGAGAAAAAGGAAAAAATAAAATCTTAAAAAAAAAAAAAAGAAAAGAAAATTGTCTATGAAATCTGGCCCAGCAGCTGTGAAGAGGAGAGAACAGTGATGCCACGGTCATGGGTACTTATAGAAAGTGATGTATTTGGCAGGCAGAGATACTGATATGCAGGCCTGTATGTGAGGGCTGCTTCCTAAAGGACAAGGCTGTATATCAAGAAAAAAATGGCATCTTCAATACAAGAAAGTATGACCAGAAAGAGTGGATCATATACTCCAGAAGAGGCATAAGACAGTAGTAAATTCTAGCATTGGGTGGCATCTTGAGCATCATCCACATTGTCTGCCTCCTTTCCCTGCAATTTACACTTGAGAAAGAGCAGGCAGACACAGGAGAACCAGTTCTGTTTCAATGCTCTTGGAAGGCAGCATAACCACAGTCTGTGACCCGTTTCAAAGCTTTACTCCCCCTTTCAGGAAGCTCTCCGGCTGAGAACCACAGAGAATGGGAGGAACAGATAGGGTGCTGTATCTCAAACACTGACCAGAGAAAACAGAAGAAAGAATCTTCCAGCTTTAGGCTGAGCTAAATGTTTTCAAACTTAAATATTGCCTCCCTCATTGGCCATCTTCCAATTCTGAAAATTTCTTTTTGCAGAAGGATTTAGAGGGCAGTATGATTGGCAGTCCAGGATCTTTCCAATAGTCTAATCAAATTATCAATAGTTTTTCCTTATATAAATGGCACCAGAATTCTACAACACTACCTTCGTATATGTGTGGTAAGATGGAATGTTTTAGAAATAAATTTTTACTTAACTGGGTAAAAATAATTTTACTTGTTTCTATCAGAATTATGAATTTGAATGGAATAAATCATGTTTTACATTGGTATTTCTTTAAATATGAAATTATGCTTCTATGAAAATAAGGAATGTAGAGCATTGTTTTTGTGCTTGTCATATATATACGTATATATACATTTTAAAATTTGAAGTCCCTATTTAAAAAAAATGTCTGTATAGACCTGTAACATTTATTTTTTTAAGATTCTGGAACCGACTTGTATCTTTAAAGTAAAATAAGGTTATTTAAATATGTAATTAAAAAGGTAGCAATAGAATTTGGATCTCATAAAAGTATTGGCAAATGGCTCATATGAAATTCCACACTTCCATCATACTTATCACCCATTTCTGACTTGATCCTTTTGAGTTTTTTAAAAAAATTTTTTTGTCGTCTTTGTTAATTCTGAGCTTTTATGGAAGTCTCAGTAATGATCTAAGATGAAAATTACGGGATACCACAAGTTCATTTATCCTTTAGTTCTCATCATACTTTTCAAAAAATTATAGAACTGAAGTGCTCACCTTGATGTTCTCTTGATTTAGGTCGAGTAAAGGCAGGTTTTACAGATCTTAGAATTCAGACTTATAATAAGTCAGGGCATCTTTGCATATTTGACCATGACCATTGAATCAGGGGCTAGAGCTTGCTATGAAGGAAGGTGACAGGGGTGGAATAGGCCCTGAAGAGGCAAAGTGAATATTGTTCTAGTCTATCACTTTATTTTATTAAAACGGGTGCAGTAGTTCAAATTCTTGGGATCAGTGGATGCAAAGAAGTATATGGCTCAATTTATCTTCCCATTTCTCTTCCTGTCATTGTCAGCTGAATCCAAGTCAGTCAAGAATGAATTTTGGCAAGTGTGTCCCTAATCCACACAGGCCCAGGAATTTACTGGTAGCTGAAAGCTGTTAGAACCCAGACTTGAGTACAATACTTTTATGAGATATATCTTTGCATTACGAGCGGCAGTGCAACTTTTTCTTAACAAAGCTGTCTTCAGTTTAAGGATTGGCAAGGAAGATTGTAATTGATAGGGTCAAGCTATTGAGTGAGATTCAATTATTTTAAAAAAAAAGTGAAGGATCAACTTAATAATTAATGTTGTAAGAAAATAGTAAAAATAACGTTGATAAAGTGGATGAAGGGAGGTTTAAAATGGCTAAAAATTCATACAGATATTTTGAGAGTAAAGAGAGAAATAGGGAAGAGATTATGATAAGGGCAAAGCAAAGGGCATGAATGGAGGAAAATTTCAAATGTGTGCTGGGACACCATAAAGAAGAGGAGACAGACAAGCCAACAACTGTCAACATTGTGCCTTTGGGTGTCTTCTCGTTATCTCAGCTATAAGCATGGCAAAGCACGTTTGTGTGGGCAGCTCATGGGAATGAATGCTACTCAGAATTTATTAGATGGCTATTGGAATGATTTTGTCTAAGCAGTAAAGGAATAATTCAATTATAAGCATTTTTCTTATCTTTATTTTTGGTATAGGACTTTCTCTATTTTTCTTTTTTTCACTTCTTAATCCCTCCACCGCCCACAGTTTCTCATGGTCCAGCATGCACTGTTGATAGGTTGGCCAAAGTCAGTAGAAAAATGTGGTTTATGAGCCGGAGGCAAGGCACTGCATTGGAAACCCTATTTCCTAAACTGAACTCGTGTGGTTTGCATGTATTTCAACATCCCAGAAGCAACCAGGCAAAAGCATTGCACATCTCATGGTCTAGTGAATCTGTTTGCTTTAGTTGAACTGATCCAATGCCATAAAGGTTAGGATTGGATGACTCTGACTTTAAAGTGAGCAAAGCATTAAGGGATGAACAGGATGTTCAGATAAATGGCTTTCCTGAACCTAGAAATGTCACTTAACATCTGTTCTCCCTTTGCTTCTTGTGTTTTCTTGATTTTAAAAGTAATATGTACTCTTTATAAAAAAGGGAAAAGTTCATAAACTTGTAAATAAGGAAATAAAAGTACAAAGAGCATGTCATAGATAACATTTGTTAGGATATTTATCTGTAATATATGTTATATAATGTATACTTGATACACATATATAAACATGTATGTACATATATATGAGAGAAAGAGAAGTAAGAAAGGAAACAAACGAAAAGACAGTTGTAAAATGTCTTTGAAATTTCAAACTGCAGAAAGGTAAAAAGTCTCTTTGCCTTTCTCTTTCTCAGTCATTTTCCCCAAAGGTAATTCCTGTAACGAGTTTCTTACAGGACAAAAAAAGGTTATTCACACCTGCACTTTAAAAAATTATGCACACCTGTACAGTGTCTCAGTCTTCCCGCCCCTACCCTCACTCTCTCATCTCTGTTTTTATTTTTATCTTTATCGTTATCCTTCTTGCTCTTTTAGTCTCTATTTTTAACACAAAATATAATATATACTATTTAATACCAAGGAACTGTTCTGTTCCTTGCTCTTTAAAAGAACTTGTTTATATATTTTGTAGATCTTTCCATATTAGCCTACGCAGATCTACTCATTCTTTTTAAGGGATGCGTAATATTCCGTTTATGGATAGAGTGATTCTTTCTTGACGGGGAAAACAACATGGGTTGACTTGAGGGTCCCTCCCTCTCCTTACAAAACATTGCAATGAACAAGACATTTTCTGTATATCTATCTTGGCAAACTTTTGCAAATACAAGTGAGAGATAAATTCCTAGTAATGGAATTTCTGGGTGAAAGATTCATATGCATTTAAAAATGTTGATAGATACTTTCAAATTGTGTTTTATCTTAGAAAAATTTTTATTCCTAACAACAGGTGTGACACTACTTATATTTCCCACTTATCAGAAATTAATTATTTTGTAAGCTAGAATGAGGATCCAGCTTAATTTTTTCTAGTCAGCCAGTTATTCCAGCACTACTTACTAATTAATCATACTTTCACTTACTGATGAAGCCTTCTTTCTTCTGATTTAAAATGTTACTTTCATTTTAAAATAAATTCTCATATATTTGACCTTGTTTCTGGTCCTCACCCCTAACACTGATCTACTTATTTTCTTCTATCAAGCTGTTTTAATGATTTAAATTCAGAATATATTTTATTATTCAGTCTTCAACAAATTACTCTTCCTTTTCAGTTTTTTCTTTTTTATATATATATATTTTTTATGAACTTGTAATATCCTCTCAAGTTTCAAGAAATCCTCTTTATATTTTTATTGTGATTGCGTTGAATCTTTAGATTTGTTTAGGACAAATTGATATTTTTATAATGTTAATATTTTTACCTCCAAGATGGTATGTCTTTCCATTTAACCACATCTTTTAAAATGTCTTTTTGGAGCATTCTAATGTATTCTTCATGTAGGTTTTACAAATGTCCTATTCAATTTATACCTAGATGTTTTATCTTTTAGGTACTATGATGAATGGAACTTCCATTTAGTTTTTGAACTTACATTGCCTATATATAACAAATTTGTGTAGTTTTCATCTCACCGAATTCTTTTTTTTCCTTCAAATTTTTTGATTCTTGAGATTTCAAGATGTGCAATTATATCATATGAAAATAATGAAAGAGGATTTATTTTTGACAAGCCGAGACTGTGGAGTTTGTGTTTGTGTAACTCTAGTTACAGGTGTAGATTTTATGGCTGGAAAAGACCTATAAAGTCTTCTGTTCCATCCCATACTTCCAGACCATTCTCAGCACATATGGGCTGAATTTTCCTTACAAAAAGCCATGGATTTTTAAATAGAGAAATGAACCCTTGTTTCTAAGTGTATAGCTCAAAGTTCTATTCTCTGTTGGCGACATCAGCATCCAGAGGCACTAACCATCACAGATTTGCAGTAATAGTAATTGTAAACAGTAACAAAATCAGTAACCAACATTTGTCATACTATCTGTATGTCTGACACCCTGCTAAGTATTTCGCATGGGTTGTTTCATTTAATTCTCATTACAACCTCAGGTTACTTTTACTAATCCCCCCATTCTACAGATGAGAAAACTGTGGCACAAGGAATTGCAGCAACTTGCCGAGGGTACGTAGCTTGCAGGTGATGGAGCCAGGCTGCTTGGCTAGAGTCTGACTGTATCACCACACTGTACTGCTTCCCAGTGCCACCCCTACATGGTGACATGACCCACTCCCCAGTCCCATTGCCTTCTCCTCTTTGTCTTGCAGTGTTATCAGACTCTCCCTGGACCAACTCTTCTGGATCTTGCAAAGGCAGATGCTTTGAACTTCAAGAGGCTGCACCTCCTGAATGTCGGTGTGACAACCTGTGTAAGAGCTACAGCAGTTGCTGCCATGACTTTGACGAGCTTTGTTTGAAGACAGGTGTGTAACTTTTGAGTCCTCTCCAGCCTTGATTAGATGACTTAGAGTCCCCTGCTGTTGTACACCCTGGCGTTGCCACCCTGCCTTGGCCAAACCAAACTGTGGGTTCTAGTTTTGTTTCTTGAGTGGTTGTCAATTGCATGATGAGTCACCCTGTGTGACTGTTGTTTCCATAGAAGGCCCCCCCAAGGCATGTTCTTTGCAGCTGCAATCATTATTTGCTGGTTTCGGAAGTGCATCTGCCCAGGCTTTTTTTCATCTTCATTATTTCTATCTCTTGCTATCAGTTCCCACATTCACTGCTAGGGCATATGGGCTGAAACTGTGCACATTCTTGAAGTGTTGGAGTTTTTTGTTTTTGTTTTTATTTTTTGCTTTCCTGCATAGTTTCTAGCGTTTGTGGGGTGTTTTTTTTCCGTCTTATCATATAGTGACTGTTGGTCCACACTGATGACATTCTCCATTCTCTATGCAAGTGGAACATTGTTATGGAATTCTGCTTGGGGCGGCATGCTTGGGGTAGGTCTAAAACCTTTCTCTACAGCCTTCCTGAGCTTTCTTTACATGCCTTCTCTCCTGGAACAGTCAGTAGAATATACAAGATTGTGAACGAATGCACACGAGTTGTGAAGAACCACCTTTGGGGACTCCACTGGCTGTTTTCAAAGCCCAATATTCAGATAGGACTATGGAGATGCCTTGTAGGTTATTGACCATGCCAGTGGGCAAAATCATATTCAGACTCTCTGAGAGAGACCACGATCGACTCTGTTCTTAACACCACTAGATGCAGAGATTCCAAGCTCCCCCTCCAAGTTATTACCTGTTTTTCAACTGTTATGGTTAGACGATTCTTTTAAAAACCTAACCTATATTATCGTTGCTATTAGTCTGATCTCTCTACTGACATCATTTTCCTTACTAAAGAAATAGCCCTTGATTAATATAAAAACCGACCTCAACTCCCTGACTAGTTCTGATTTGTTTGTTTCTCCCTCAAAATAAGAAGCATTTCACTAGGCTGTTTTTTGCATAATACACTTTCCAAACATTCGGCCTTTTTGTTTGTTGTTGTTACTTTCCTTTGGAACTTCTCCCAGGTTCTTTAGTTGTCGGTCTGCAAACTTAAATGCTGAGAACCTTGTAAACCAAATATATGGATGGAACAGATGTTCCAGCAGAATTCTTTGGCTCTAAATCATTGTTTCAAACCAGCAGTCTGTGTTTGCTTGGCACTGAGGAACTGACGAACATTTTATGTTTCCTCGCTACCTTCAGCAGCTCGTCCCTGACATGTCATCCCAGCCTTCTGGATTCCTTGTCTTAGCGCTCCTGGCTGAGTTGAATGGCTCTCCTGACTCTCAGCCCTCTCTGATTGTAGCTCATGCTTTTCTTCCCAGGTTTAATGAATATGGACTATAATAACATTTTTAAAGTAGTATTTCCCTGTGTACAAAGATAACATATGCCAAATGTGGGAGAATCAAATATCAAGTAATAATAAAATGATAATAAATAATAAATAGTTGAAGGGGAAAACAAAGTCTCTGAGATTCTACTCTGCTGACACAAATACTCTCTAGAGAAAGGCACAATCAATGTTTCAGTGTAAACTCTGACTATTTTGTGTGTGTGTGTGTGCATGTGTGTTTAGTAGGTATGTATGTGTGTGTGTATATTTATACAAGTCTGCATATGTATGCCTGTGTGAGGGCATATCTGTATTTATATACCTTTATATGCATCATCCTCTTGGATGGCTATGTAGTGTTCCATAGAACAGATGCAACCTACTTCATTGAGTAATTGATATTTACATTTTCCCAATTTTTGCTATTTATGAACAATGTATCAGTGAATACTGTTCATACATAGTCATACGGTTGTCTATTTTCCTTACGATGAATTCCTAGGTGTGGGATTTCAGGGTCAGAGTATATATGCCTTATTTTTTTTTTTTTTTTGAGGAAGATTGGCCCTGAGCTAACATCTGCTGCCAATCCTCCTCTTTTTGCTGAGGAATGCTGGCCCTGAGCTAACATCCACGCCCATCTTCCTCTACTTTATATGTGGGACACCTACCACAGCATGGCTTGCCAAGCGGTGCCATGTCTGCACCTGGGATCTGAACTGGCCAACCCTGGGCCGCCAAAGTGGAATGTGCACACTTTGCTGCGCCGGCCCAATATGCATTTTTAAAATTTCAGTATATATTATAAAATTATACTGCTGAAAGCTTCTATTTCTCTCGGAGGGCACGAGAGCCTTGCACCAGTTCTTTTTCAGCACTGGATATTCTCATTCTTAAACATTTTTTTTTTTCTGATCTGATAGGTAAACTTCTTATTATCCAGTGAGATTAAATATTTTTTAATGTTTATTCCCATTTTGCTTTGAGAGATACACACCTGAGTGGCTCATACTTTGTAGTTCACTCTGAATCCTAATTTTTTTTTTATTCCATTCTTATATGAAGTCAACAGTTCCTCAACAAATGTAGCTTGTTAATAGGGATGCTCTTTTGTGAGCAAAGGGATTTTCTTATGAAACTAGGGAGGAATAAAAGTATACTGGTTGGTAGAGTTATCTTTGAATTGGGAAAAACACTCACAATCTCTGTCAGTCAAAGTCACTTGGGAAAACTGCTGACCATCGGGAATAGCAGGTCCCGGACAAAGGGACTCCTAGTCTTTAATTTGCTTGGGAAGAGAAGGCAGTGGAAATAGGGGATATCAAAAAATAAGAGAATGAAATCAGGATGCAAAGGTAATTCTAAAAGAATAGAAATTCAACAATAATTGCATGGTTTTCCAGCATTGCAATTAATGTCCCTTTGTCCATTTATTCACTTAACAATAGCATCTCTTGGTAGAATATTACTAAGGAGCAGCACGGCTTTCTAAAATCATTGTCTTCTACTTATGACATATTTTGAGAGATGAAGACCTGAATCCTTTAGCTCAGAGAAAAGCACCCTCCCTGCTATACTGTCACTCTATCAATGCCATCCTGTTATTTCCTTCACAGCACTTAGCAAAAACTGAACCTGCCTATGGTCTGTCTATCCCAATTGGAATGTAAGCTCCGTGAAGACAAGACCTTGTCTTTCTTGTTCTTCACGACCTCCCCAGCACCTAGAAGATAGAAAATGTAGTAGAAATATTTATTGAATAAATGAATTGACTATGAAGTTTCTCAACACAGCAATCCTGAATTTAAAGAGTCATATTTTATTTTCATGGCAATTTTCAGCTAGATTTAATAAATATTCAAGGAACACTTAGCATGTACAGGCACAGTCTCAGGCACAGGAGATATAATGGTGAAAAGAGAGATGTGATTTCCCCTGCCTTGAAGCTTATAGTCTAGTGGAGGAACAGTCAAACAAAAAGCACACAGTGGTTAAGTTCACATGCTCCACTTCAGTAGCCCAGGATTAGTGGGTTTGGATCCTGGGAGTAGACCTACACATGGCTTGTCAAGCCATGCTGTGGCTGTCTCCTACATGCAAAATAGAGAAAGACTGTCACAAAGTTAGCTCAGGGACAGTCTTCCTCACCAAAAAAAAAAAAGAAAGAAAGAAAAAAAGTACAGCACTCTCTTTAAAATGAAAATACAGGGCCAGCCCAGTGGCACAGAGGTTAAGTTCGCACGTTCCACTTCTCAGCGGCCCAGGGTTTTCTGGTTCAGATCCCGGGTGTGGACATGGCACCGCTTGGCACACCATGCTGTGGTAAGCGTCCCATGTATAAAGTAGAGAAAGATGGGCATGATGTTAGCTCAGGGCCAGGCTTCTTCAGCAAAAAAGAGGAGGACTGGCAGTAGTTAGCTCAGGGCTAATCTTCCTCAAAAAAAAAAAATGAAAATACTACTTTTCTGAAAGTACCCTCTTGTTGGGGTTGAGCCCAGAGCTCTCAATAAAGTATGCTCAGACAGTAATCTGTAACCTGTCTACCGGCCTCCTTGAAAGTAGGGACTCTGACCTCTTACTGTAGGTAGGGCCACATTTTGGTCAATGCTTGGAACTGCGAGTGTTTTTGATATCCCTTATACTCTTCATATCTGTTTAGGCCTTTAACCTCCAGGTCTGTCTTATAGCAGGTAGAGGCCATTTAGTTGCACTATCATTTGTATTTAAATTAAGCTGATTAAAGTGGAGTAACACTGCTTTGGAAAATAAAAGAGTCCAGCCATAGGGACTATGCCTACACAGTAGATACCCCTGTCACAAACCTTGGATGCTGTACATTTTATTGGGTCTTTTTGGACAGTTCGCAAGTGGAAAAAGGGTTCCATTTTCCCAAAGGAGCCCAATTGCATTTCGCTTTGTAGTCTCGGTTTGAAAAATTGGGAATTTATCCTAGTTGTATGCCTTCCAAATACCATCTAGGCCTCAGGCCAACTCTAATTTCACTAGGAGATTAAATGACGTGGGATTTTAACTCTTTTTGTTGGCAACCCCTGTAAGAAATCATGGCCTCTCTCCTTTGGTTGGTGTGAAGCAGTGAAAGTGTTTTATTGTGCCGATTACAGCCGGTGGCTGGGAGTGTACTAAGGACAGATGTGGAGAAGTAAGAAACGAAGACAATGCTTGTCACTGCTCGGAGGACTGCCTGGCCAAGGGAGACTGCTGTACTAATTACCAAGTGGTTTGCAAAGGTATGTGTTTGCTCGTATCGGCTCGAGCTTTAAAGGAATGAAAACTGGGGATGCTCCAAGAGATCTTAGCTGTTGTGGCTATAACACCTTGGCTATGGGTCTGGGAGGAAAGAATGAGTTATGCTTTTTAATTTCTCAGACTTCTTTCTTAGTTTTACTTCCCTGCATTTCACTGATCTGAAATAACCCTAAATTCCATAATTAGATAGACCAATAGTAATGAAGAGATTTCTAAAGTCAGCTTTCCTAGAAGCAGAGCCCAAGACAGGAATTCCATCCATGGAATTCACCGAGGGAACGCTCTGCAGGAAAACCATGTAAAGGAGCAGGGGCAGCGAGGGTAGGGGCGCAGCAATGGCGTGATCTCAGGTGAAGTCTCACCTCGACCTGCCCTACTGCGGGCTCTGGAGAGAAAATCCCGATGTTCTTAGCCTTGAGACAAGACACATGGCTTTTGTAGCCACTGGATGTAAGCTGTGTGCCGAGGCACCAGCAGCAGGCTGAGGATGAGGGTAAGCTTGTAAAAAGGATCAGGGTGCCAACAGCTCCTATTATACCCCAAAGCCACACATACATGTGTGCTGACTTTGTATGGTTGATTGTAGAATATGATGGTTTTATTCCAATAATAAATACTAGCCAATGGACCACCGAAAATATAAAAGATGCTATTTCTGCCTTTAAGGAATTTAAGTTGCCATGCACCCACTTACAGAAGTTAGTGGAAAGACCCAAGAATCTTCTTGTAAAATTTGCAAGTCACTTTTTAGTGTCTAAATTAAGGCTTTCTTCCTAGCTGTGACCTGGAACATTTACGAAGAGTTTCTGTTAAAAGATTTCAGGAGGCTGACCCTGTGGCCACGTGGTTAAGTTTGCATACTCTGCTTCAGCAGCCCTGGGGTTCACCAGTTCAGATCCTGGGGGCAGACCTATACACCACTCATCAGGCCATGCTGAGGAGGTGTCCCACATAGCACAACCCGAAGGACCTACAACTAGAATATACAACCATGTCCTGGGGGGCTTTGGGGAGAAGAAGAAGAAGCAAAAAAAGAAGATTAGCAACAGATGTTAGCTCAGGGGCCAATCTTTAAAAAAAAAAAAGATTTCAGGGAAAAAGCAAATCAGTTCTGAAACGTATATAGTGTTGAATTGTGGCAAGAGGGTATTACATTAATCCTGAATTTGGAAAATTTCCCCTACCCAAAGAATTATTGTAACTGTTGACAAAGCCTGAAATTGATTAGGAATTTATTTCCCTTTCCCTTTTATTTCCCAATGTAGTAAATGTACCAATAAGCCACAAAGGCTGTTAGAAGAGAAAAGAGAGAAAAAGTCCTAGGTATCATTGGTCATTGAATCATTATACATTGGCTGTTGCTGGCTTACGATTCTAGTTGCCGTACTTATGTGAGGCCCCTGTGTGTGCTCTGGGTTATTACGTGTGTGGTGCAGCTTCCCCATTTTGAGGAGCATGGTACTTACTTACATAGTTGGCAATAGATTGATTATTGGCGTCCAGGGGGGATTTTCAGTGCTCTTTACATGCCAGCAATTTCTCCAAACTCTTGGTCACCAATTTTACTTATATTCAAGACACGTGATTTTTGTTTGTTTTAGGACAGTTAAAGGCAGATGCTTTTTGATAATTTTTGGTTTGTTGGAAGGAAACTTCATTTTTTATCTGAACTCTTTTCTGTTCTCTGTTCTTGATAGGGGTAACTCAGGAAAGATATAGGTTTATGTTCTCAGATCTTGGTGGAAGATAAAAGTGAAAGATAGCATTAGTTTTTATTCCTAAATTCAAGGGCTATACACGGGTCTATTGGCAAATAACCTCTCTATTGGAATCTTCCATCTATCATCCCTAAGTGTTCTAAACCTTTTCCCCCAACTAAAGGAAGTTGTGCCATGCTTTCTATGGCTTTGAGATGTTCAGTGGTGGAGAAAAGAATGTTCCATCTAATGACCAAACAGTTTATTTCTGGAGGGAAACAAACATGAAATTTTGCTCACTGACGCCACTGGTGTTTTTATCTACAAGACATTTAGACTCAGAAGGCTCGCATAAACACCATTTGGGGTTATTAAATCTTAGCTTTCCCATCATGGATGGGCCTACTTTAGTAAGCCAAACCAGACACTAGACTTTATTTCGGAATTTCCTTTTCAATGATGTCCTGTTAGCAACAAGTATCAAACAGCACACAGGTCCTGGAATTGTAGTCTTCAAGGCTCTAGATGGCATTTATAATTAGATTCACCAATACATTTACCTATTTTTCCCAATAGGAGAGTCACATTGGGTGGATGATGACTGTGAAGAAATAAAAGCCCCAGAATGCCCTGCAGGGTAAGTGTTTTTTATGAATATTATGAAGTTTTATATATTAGTGGATAAAATATCACAGGATATGGATGGGTACACGGATAAAAACAATGTAAAACTGAAATCCACGTATACAGGCAAACTTATGAGTACTTATGAGTAATTTCCAAGTTAAAAACTAGACTATATATTTTGAAGTAGAAAATTCTTTTTTAAAATTTTTTGCTATTACCTCTGCACATATTGGAGACTTAGTATCCCCCTATATTTCGCCTTAGCTGATGATTTTACAAAGTGTATCTAAATATCACTGAAGAAGGAAAGAAACATTTCTGACAGTGACTTGTTTTTTAACTGTTTTTCCTAAAGTGCTGCTTTTGCCTTTTTTCGGGTGGAAGAGGGGCGGTCTATAGAACTTCTTGAAAAATATCGTCCAAGATGGTAACTCCTACCAGATGCGCTAGAAACTTGACAAACCACTGAAGTTCTCTTTGCTGGGGTACAGCCAAACTTGAGTGACACCCCACAGCTCAAATGTGACCAGCATAAGGCACTTATTGCGCCTTCCAGGAAACTGTTGAAAATTCACAGACCCTTAAAATGTCTGGCAGAAAATAAATTTTCAGCAAATGTGTTTTCATTAACGTATTTGTTCAAGTGTTTTTTCGTTTTAAGCAGCACGGCCTGGGACACAACCACCAAGTATTTAGATATTGTTTTAATTTTTGCTTCCTTTTTAACTTTAATGAGCCACTTGAATGCCGTTGGACTTTTGGAATGGGACGGCAATAGTTTCTATTTAAAATGTGTTCAGTTATTTTTGAGGAAAAAGCAGTCTATGTGGTAGAAGCCCCATAAGATCATAGTGGTGATGATAATGAACTCTTGTGTAGCATTGTTCTAAGGGCTTTATATGTGATTCATTTAAAACATGCCTTATTTATTATGTGGCTCCAAATAAACTCAAGCCTATACTTGCCGAATTATCTCAAACTCTTAGAAACAATTTTGCACATTTTTTGTGTTCTCAAGTATTGAACAACTAGAATATAATAAAGGGCCTATTGCCTCAGATCCTGCCCTAGTTAAAAGGACATTCTTGTCCTTTATTGATAGACATTTTAGAGATCTTCGATAATTTTAATTATTTTTGAAATTATTTTATAATTAAACCTAAAATAATTTTTTATAAAAGCTTCGTTCTGGTGACAGGAGTGCTACTGCCATTAAATTTATATTTATTCATTCATCCATCCATTCATTCAGTCATGTGTTTAATGCATTTTAGTGAAGCCCTATTATGGTTCTGCAAGATAGAAAGATGAATAAGATACAAACTGTGCTTTAAAACTGGTGAGGAAGGGAAACATGTTAACAGATCATTACAATATAATGTAATATGATATATATTGAATGGTAAAAAAGGTGTTAATTACTATCTTCAAGGAATTAAGCATGAGCAACTAGCATTATAGAGGAGGAAATCTTGAGCTGTGTTTTAAAGGATGAATAGGATTTTTCCAGGTAACAAATGGGAGAATACATATTCTAGGCAAATGTAACCGCTTTTCACATTGTGGAAAACCTTGTTTGCAATGTGAGAGGCAGCAGTGGAGGAAGTACATTAGGGGAAATCTGGAGTCCAGTCTCCTCCCTGGCCATTTTATGACCTTAGTCATTTAACTTTGAACTTCAGTCCCCACAAATGTTACGTGGCTAGAAGCCAGGGCTTGTACAGATATCCTCACTTGAAGTTTCATCTTGTAAATTCTTGGCCCCAATTATTGAGAATGACTAGGCATAATGGAAACTCTGTGGCAATAATTTTTCTAAAGCTTAATGTGTTACTGTTTAAGGTTTGTTCGCCCTCCATTAATCATCTTCTCTGTGGATGGTTTCCGTGCATCATACATGAAGAAAGGCAGCAAGGTCATGCCCAACATTGAAAAACTACGTAAGTCATTTTCACACTGCGTTCTCATCTGTGATCCATGAGCTGCACAGTAACCGCTCAGCTATGGGCTTTGGGACCTATGGACACATGGTTTTAAATATATTTTATTATTGGAAATGCAAAAGTGAAGGTTAACACATGTCTTTGATAGGTTATAAAATGGATTTCCGTGCATGAAGTGGTTCCTGTTGATTCTCTTGCTCTAATATCTGAAATTGTATTTCCAGGGTCTTGTGGCACACACTCTCCCTACATGAGGCCCGTGTACCCAACAAAAACTTTCCCGAACTTATACACTTTGGCTACTGTAAGTATTTCTTCAAATGGTGTAGATTCAAAAGGCTAATTTCATCCTGAAATAACTTAAAGGGTGATTTTTAAAACATGTTCCGTAGTGTTCAAAGAAAGTCTTTCTGTTTTCCGTCTTATCTGCATTAGCTGTTCACAGTAAATGCCTTTTACAACTTGTGGGTGACAGAACCCCATTGCAATGTTAAGACGGAAGCCATTTTTCAGGTGCAGTTCCGTCTGAACACGTGCATTAAACCTCTCTCAAATACCACAGGACCTATTGTTTACTTTCCGAATTTTCAAGTAAAAATGTTGACTTCAGGGCTGCTATGTTTTAATTTTCAGATACTGCCATTTCTACCTTGCTTCCTTTTTTAAAACCATAATTTATTTATTTTATTAATTTTTTTGTTGTTTGGAGGAGAAAACGAACTTAGGAAAAAGGAAAAGCATAGTAGAAATAGAAGCTCCTTTGAAGACACATAAGTAAATGTCAAACTAAAGGTTAATTTATTGCAACAAAAATTAATTTCATCTTATTAAATTATAACAATTAAGACACCCAAATACTTAGTTTCTTGTAATCATATTAAATTTCTCAGATGGCCTATAATTAGTGCATAGATAATATTCATTTTTGCTCAGACACATATAAAGGTTATAAATATCTTATATAAATTTAGAAATTAAATATTGGTATAAAACCTTCTATGATAAGACAATATATGATAGATAATATATGTGGATTATTGTATTGCTATTTTAATAAGGAATTTGCTTTTACATAAAGGGGCTATATCCAGAATCACATGGAATTGTCGGCAATTCAATGTATGATCCTGTGTTTGATGCCACTTTCCATCTTCGAGGGCGAGAAAAATTTAATCACAGATGGTGGGGAGGTCAACCGGTAAGTCCTGAATTGTGTGTGTCTGTGTGTGTGCATTGAAACATTTTGTCCCCGAATTTATCTGTGAAAAAGATGCATATAATTTCTTCATATTTGGCAATGTTTCTATGTTTTGATATTATATATGTATGTGTGCATTATATATATGTATATGTATGTATATAATATATACATGCATATGTATCTGTATATATGTGTATGTATGTACAAATGTGCATATATAATATACATATGCGTATATGTCTATGTGTGTATATATGTGTGTATGTGAGTTTATGATTACAAAAGTGTCAGATGCTAAGTGTCTTGATTACAGTGATAGTGGTGGGAACAGTGAGAGATAAATTTCAGAAATATTTTGAAGAAGGAATAGATAGATCTTATTGATTTACTAGATTTTGGGGGGTACAGTGAAAAAGAGAAGTGAATGACAATGACTGCCCCAAAATTTTGGCCTAGGTGCCATATGAACTGAAAGAGGGAAACTTGCTGAAAAAAAGGAGCTCAGAGAAACCCACAGTAAATTCATGAATTCTCTTTTTTTTAATCCCTTTTTAAAAAATCTTGGAAGTTACATATAATAAGTAGAATCCTACCTTGATGCTGGACCAGAAAATTAATACTTTGAAAGAAATCATCCTGTTTACTTCAGATCAAATGGCTGGGCAGAAGGTAAAAAGGAATGTGAGTGGCTTTCTACGTAGTATTTTTCCTGTGACTGTGTGTATGGTTAGGCAACTTGCTTTGGTCAGACATGAGCAAAGCAACAACATAAAGCCGTGGTTGTGGAATTTGCAGAACTGAGCTAAGCACACATGACCCTTGGTAGAAGGATCAGAATCCCACAGGAACACATCCCAGTACACGCAGTCAGTCAGAAACATGTAGAAGAAGGATAGCACATGGTTCCACCTCATGTCAACTCTGATTGGAGGCCACGGATCCCTGCAACACTGGTTAGGAAAGAGGACTGGGAGACCTTTGTGCGATCTGCTGTGGCATGAAGAGTGGGCAGTGTCTGCACACATCCGTGTGTTTACCACCCCTAAATGATCTCATACCTGGAACTATTTGCTGCAATCTATGGGCAAAATAGAGAATATGAAGCAAGAAAAAAACGGTAATGCTCTTTGAGAAAAGGTCATTTGTGATAAAAATATTTGTATTGCATAATAAATCTGGATGCAACATTAAATACAAGCTTTTAATTTTTTTTTTAAAATAAACATTGGAAGCCTTCTTGTATGTCTGTAGAAGTGTTTCTTTATAGTCAAGCTTCTGATTCTGCTGTCTTTATTCAGGCTGGACTCCCAGAAGTCGATGATGACCTAGGTTGTGAGCATAGTGAAATTTGTTTACTGGGTGGATTTCACAAATAAAGTTTATGATGGAGGAACATTTTATGATTTAAATAAAATGATTGAAATTAGAGCACTGTCAAGCTGTTGCAAGTTGGTCTTTTATAGTAATTTTATCGTGGAAGCAAACTTGCTTGAAGAACCACAAAGGATATAGAGATAAATAGTAATTTTATCAAATTGGAGCACCTTACACCGAGGGTTGACATTAGGTTTCCTTTGGGTTGGCGTGACTCAGAAGATGAGTCCACATATTCATTAACTTCTGCAGAAACAGAGCAGAGGGAATTCTGTTAACAGGTCCAATGAAGTGAAGTCTGTTTTGACTCTGTTTGCCTGTTTCCTCACTAACTCTCAAAGTTGACACATTTGACCAAGTTTAGTACTTTCCCAGTGCTGACCAAGATTTGCGGTGAAAATGATTTGTGTTTCTGTCTATCTTCTTGAACAAGAGGCCACCATAAGAATTCCGGTGAGCATAGTAGCTACAATTTAAAAACATATTTTATTGAAATTTGTCATATAGGAAGAACATATGGACAGAAACTATAAGAAACTACAGTATAAGAGTATAAGAAACTATCAATACTCTAAGAAAAAGATGGGCCTTAATAAATATTCCTCAGGCATTTATACCATCCTCTCAGAGGTTTGTACATTTCACAAAATCACCAGTGAAAAAATAATTGGAGTAGAGAAAATATTTATAAAAATCTTAGACAGGGAATTCGATTAAACTCAACTTATTTTTACTGAATGATTAAACCATGAAAGACATTTGGCTAAATAAGATAGAGATCAGATTAAATGGTGGATAAGAATCACTCCTATTCTAGTTTAAAATCTAGTAGATGGGGTGAAGCATTTGTACAGTGTCCATCTCAAAATTTGAATCTTGCCATTAGGCTTCCAGAAATAATTTCTATAATTTAATTTCATCTTTTTTATTTTTGCCGTGATATAGCCGCATTAACAAAGTCAAGTCTGCTTATAATTTGCTAATCTTCAGAATGCACTAATACAAGTTGTCATTCACTCTACAACCCTACATTTCTCATACATATTTTAATAGAGTTACTTTTGCTATTGCTGTTGTTTTAAAATTGTATTTATTTTTTTTTCTCATTACAAAAGCATGTTCCATACTCTGAATGGAGTTCCTTAAGCGTGTTTGTTTCTTTGAAAATTCTTTCTGCTATAATCATGCAATCTAGTACTAACATGGCTCAGTGGGGAAATGCCCTGCTCCCTTTAGATCTGGACTCAGTGAGGTGAGGAATGAATGGAACTCCAAAGGGCCCACTAAATGTGGAGATTTGAGAAACAGTCCGACACCCCACCATGAGGCAGGTCCTGTAAAGCCATAGTTTCTGGAGTAAGAAGTTTCTAGGAGAGGCAGGTGCATTTTTATCCTTTCTTAAGTTGCTCAGCCTACAGTTGTTTTCTGCCAGTATTGGTGATGTAAGAAGTTGGTTCTGGGATCATCGTCGTGAATTACTGTAGTGTAACAATGCAAGAAAGATAGCATGTTCAAGAAAGAGACAGCAGCGAGAAGAATGACATTAGAATAGGGGTGAACTTCCAGGCAAAGGGATTAGTTTGATGGAAAGCTCAGGTCATTTCTTACCTCTCTTTTATCTATTTTATTATCCTGCCAGTGGGAGTCTTTGCTTTCTTTTCAGGAAAAACTTACCTTTTCTTTATTCTGTTGTTCCTTTTCCATATACTGCTATAAACCTGTATTTTTTTTCTCTTTTTGTTGTATCTTCATGTACTTAGGATGGACTTTGCTCACTTGATCCCTTTGCTTCTTGACTCTTATCTTTCAAATTTCAGTTGAAGTGTCTGTCCCCAGGTAGGCTTCACTAAGCTCCCCCAACTTCTGGCCAAGCTCAGGGAACTTTCTTTGGGTTTTCATATAATTTCTATCATAAATTTGGCCATATCCTTTAGAAATTATTCACGCGTCTGCTATAGACTGTGGGATGCCTGAGAGAAGGGATTTGGTCTATTTACCTCTTTATTCTCAGGACCTAACCCACAGCATGACACATTTAGGTGTCCCGCTTCTGTGTTTTGGACTGACCTGTTCTGCACCCCCGTCCAAGGCATGTAAGCCTGTACTTCATCACTCACCTTCTTCTGGCCCTAACCACCTGGAAGGAGCGACATTGGTCCACAGTCTATGCTGATGCATCCCGCAACCCTCCTATCCTTAGTTTGTTCTGACTCCTGGCTCTCAGTGATTGATTTACTCCTGCTGATACCCATCCCTTGGGTCTCCCAGAATTCTCTTTATCCCAGCTCTGTGCTTTTGAATGGGAGCGAATAATTTCCCTGCAAATAACTGCTAGAAAGATGCCAATAGTTAGTTTATGTTTTTGAAAAATGTTTTTGCTTATTTTCTTTTTCAAAACTTCTCCCCTTCTCCCACAGCTGCATACTTTACTAAATTTGAGAAAGTGTTGCATTTCACATTGAAATCCTTCTGGTTCCAGTGGGAAAGCTTTTTTAAAAAAAATTCCTGATAACATATCAAGAAGGTACAATATTATTCCCGTTTGTCCTCTTTTCAAAATGTAGCAGCTAGGACATAATTGTTGAAAACTGTGTCTCTAGATAAAGCAGAGCAATGGAGGAAATATTGAGATTAAAGGCGGGAAGACCAAACTCAGTTTCTTCTCTTTATTTTTTATAGTCGAACTGTTTTACCAATCTCTGAGGAAATTCACATTACATTCAAATTCAGAGAAACCATACTTCCCATTTCTCTGAATTAACAAGGAACTAGGAACTTCTCTCTCTCTTTTTTTTATAGCCCCAGAGGCTCCTTTTTACTTTTCTTCTTTTGGACCAATGTTTTAATGTCTTTTTTTCTCTGTAATTACTATATTTAACTTCTGAGTTCTGAAATATAATATATACATATGACCTGCAAAGGAACTTTTATAGCTGCTTATGATTTGATGTAACTTAAGAACTTTCTTTTGCTTCAATCTCGTACCAATTGCTAAACCTTCACAGTTTGGCTTCATTACTGCCAGGATCCTTTGGTTGGAGATTTTTAAATGTGTTTTAAAATTTCAATTATTCTCTCTTATTTCTTCGCTTTTTCTTTTTTTTACTTTTCTCACTGTGCTTCCAATTTTCTTTTAGAAAATGTGGTCAACGTGACTTACCAAGAAGCAGGGAGAAATCTTTTGCTTCTTTTCTTGAGAAGAAATCAAACTTTTTACTTTTTATTCGTCTTTGTAGTTCACATTGTTTTTTTACAGTTGATTCACTTTTTTCTGATTACAAAGATGTTAATTGTCACTGTAAAAATTTGGGGAAGTACAGAAAAGTCTAAAGAACAGATGATACTGATTTTGCCATCGGGATAATCTTGGCACACACACTTCCGCCGTCTTTGCCCCCGATGTCTTTCCTTCGCTCCCAATGTCCTTCTCATGCCACCACAAAGACCACGTCTGGTGATCTTTTCCCTTGAGTCTTACTGAGCCAGAAGTTACTCAGAGGGTTTCCTGTTTCCCAGATAATGCCAACATCAGCATGCATTCCACAAAATAACTTTTGAAAGTGCAGGGTCATCGTTTGACAAAACTGCATTTAAAAAAATATTCCATTAGAAAGCCCCAGATGGACCTTACATTTCATGTCTGCCCAATATTGCCTAGTACAACTTCCTTGGAAATATCCAGTCGTTAGATTTTCTAGGAAGTTGTTTGGATATGAATACACTAAGCTTGTGTCTCGGAAATCAATTTAAGTATAAAAATAGATCACTTCATACATTCGAGAAACTGGTCTCTATGGCGTCTGGTGTGGTTTTGAGGCACCTGTAGGATGTCCTGCACGTAGTTTGAGTACATCTTCATCCTAGTGGAGGTTCTGGAACAAAAAGAATAATAACACTTCAGGCCACGTTTTGAATCCTGGTTGGCCTGGGGACACCTGGGAGTGCCAGAGTTTGTCCTTGAAGCGGAAGGATACACTGGACAAAATTCCGGAAGGGCGCTCAAAGCGATCTGAGATCCTTATCTCTCTGTCCCATCGCCATGGGACGGGAACCCCACCTCTCCCATGCTTATGACATCCACTAGCAACTCAGACCTCTGTGGATGTAAGAGGGGGCTGTATACTCTCCCATCCTGTCTCTCACTTGCCAGCTGCAGCAGCTGTGATTTAGGGGGCTGGGGATTTTCAGTCCCTCCGAGGGACTTGGGAATCCTTGCTGAATTCTCCCAGGCCAGGAGTCTCAGACCGTGAAACCATGGCCAAGCTCCTGGATGTCCCATTTCTCCAAATTACCCCTTTCCTCAAAAAACAAAGGTTTTCAGTGGAGTGGATAAGACACTGTCAAAGATACTGGATACAGTGAACCAGAAAAGGGGCTGATTGCAATTTCTAGACCATTTTTGCTTTGGTCTTTTAACAAACAAGCCGCACTTCGTCCTGTTTGCCTTCTAAAGCGAGAGCATTTCTTCTCACAGACTTCTGTTCAATGGACACTGGCTATCCTAAGCTGTTTTTAATGTTCCCAGAATAACTGGATTATATTTATTTCCATTATCGCGTAATAATTAAGATTAAAATTGTTCACCAAATGCTGACACTATTTTAAGGACTCTAAATGTATTAACTCATTAAAGATTAGAATAATCCTCTGTGGTAGGTAATATTATCTACATTTTAAAGGAAACTGAAGCACAGAGAGCTTAAGTAACTTGCTGGAGGACCCCATGGCTGGTAAGTGACGGAGGCAAGACTTAAAATCCAGCTACCTGGTTGCAGAGCTCAGGTTCTTAACGGCTGCCTTTTCTGCCTCCCAACAACGTGAGCCACGAAGAATACTTAAAAAGCCTTAATGAAATGCTTGGTTCACCTAACTTATCCTAGGCACTGATTCCTAAAATTCCATTTACTACAAGGCTAAGGAAAGGATGCAGGGAAAATCCAGAATAAAAAATAGGCTTTTTTCCTTGTCATTCACCCACTTGAAAATAAAACAAGACAAAGCTGGGTTCTAAGATCCTGGCATCTGTGTGCCAAATTGAGGTTCTCCTCTCTGGGCTTTCAATAGTAAAGGAAACATATGGTCCACTCCTAGGTCCTTTGATGAGCCAAATTCTGCCTTATAAGTGAAACATTCAAAACAATGATCAGAAAAGACAGGTACAGAAGAGACTTCTGAGATGAAATAAGAGTTTAAAAAAATGCCACTAGAATCATAGCAAAGCTTTTGAAAGCTTTCGCAGAGAACATGTTGAATAACGTTCATGGAAATAATGATTCTGACTTCCAGATGTGAAAAAAAATGGTTGCAAATAATGTGAAATTTATGGTGAGGTATGGGTAAAGTAAAAGATATCTGATCTAATGTATTTTTAAAAACTTTTTCTTCTTTGACCAAAACTCAGAACATGTTATAAGCCTCTTATATTTTCCTCATTAGCTGTGGATTACAGCCACCAAGCAAGGGGTGAAAGCTGGGACATTCTTCTGGTCTGTGTAAGTTACCTTTATTTTGTCAACATTCGTAAAATTACAATTAGGATTCAATTTATGAAACATTAATTCAATTTAATTTCAGTTAAATGTAAAAGTACTCGAACTTTTGAATACTTTTTGATTCAAAATAACCCTCCAACTATTTTACCCCAGAGGTCCTCTCTCCATCCCTCCCCCCCCTCCTCCCACTCTCTCTTCCTCTTCCATCTCTCTTTTTCCCCATCATTTCTTAATAGAATGTAAGGAAGATTTTCTTCTTCTAGTCATCCTTTAGATTTTTCTGTTCTTGTTTAAAGGTTTTTGGTAATTTGCCACCTAGAGAATGTATATTTCTCTTAGACTATTTATTGCTGTGGTTTGCATTATCATTTTCTATAAATATATTATGACATGTTAAATTTATTTAAAAATCTAGTATGGTCACAGATAGCTGATGTAGTGGTCTAGAGATTGGAAATTCCAAACAGGAGACAAGGGAAATCCTCTGTTTCTAGGAAATCCGCTGTTTCTGCCGATTTTCCCACTGAACTCCAGGATTTCCCTAATAAGAAAAGTGGAACTACTTCTCTTCCCCGCAGAGATGATGGGCGATTCGTAGTTAATGTTCATAAAATGGTCTTAAGATGAAACTTACCTAATAAAAGTGTCAACATGTTGATTATTTTTAAGACTCCCTAGTAAGAAAAGGAATCTGTTTCAACTTTCATGGGGATTTTGTTCCCACTGAGATGTTCTTTCCGTCTTTTTTTTTTTAACCACCTAAAGCTGTTTCCATATTTGCCTCTTATGCCTTAACAAAAATCTGACTATTCTATAATAGCAGTGTGCTGAGAGCAATCACAGGTTCAACTTAATCCAGAACGGTACTGTCTATATTCTCCAAATTCAGGAATAAAAGTAGCTTTTTCAGATTTGAAGGGCTGAGTTGAAACTGGGTTTGGTGATTTGAAGCAAAGACAGAGTGTCCCTTTAAAAGTCTTTTTTCTCTTTTTAAAGAGGTTTTCTGAGTTGAGAAATGAGTGTGTATGGTAGAAATGACACATAAACAGCATGTTGATTTACCAGTTTAAACTTATGCATTACATTTTTTTAACCCTTGACTGTCATAGATCCTTATAGAAATGATTTCTTCTGCTCCACCACGCATTTGATTGGCAGAATGGAGAGGAGCCAACAACATAATTAATACTTAGCCCCACCCTTACCCCTAGAAACTGCTGCGAAGCTTCATTGAAAAGGCCCAGTGTTCTGGTTTTGAATGACAATTTTCTCCACCCATTTGAAACCACTTATAAGAAGTTGGCTTTTCTGTGCTCCAGAGATGGCATAGTTTTGCTTTGCTTTTTGGACCATTCTTCTTTTATCTCTATATCCTGGGAGGGACTTGGATTTGGTTTTTTCCTTCTTTTAAGAAAATCTTTTTGTAACTTAAAAAAAAATTGGGCACGCTTCCAGTTATTTAATGGATATGTCAAGGAAATCTACACATAGTACCTTCTGAAAAATTTAAAATTTAAAGCCAGATTCAAGTCATAGACTTAGACGTTGAAGGCCACCTTTTTAATATGGTTATGTACTGCAACCTAGAATTATTCTTGCTTTTGTAATGATAATATTTCATTGCAAATTATCCTCAGCTGATGCTCCATTACATTCTTTTATGTCAATTCCTGGTCAAAGGCAGTAATTCCCTTTATGTATGAGTATTTAGATTGATTCTAATCCTAGCTCTACCACTTATTAGATTACTGACCTTGGACAAGTCATTTAATCTCTGAAGAAATCAGTGTCCTCATCTTTCAATGGGAATGATAGTACGTTCATCATAGGGTGTGGTGAAGACAGAATGAGTTAGCATATTTAAAGGGCTTAGTAGGGTACCTAGTACATAGAGAACAGTCAATAAGTGTATTTGTTTTCTTATTCACATTATCTCTTTCAACATTGACCAGACAATGACTATATATATCCTAAGGTAATTTGTTCCCCTTTACCGCTAAATACCTCATCTAGTCCATTTTCCATTCCTCCTTTTTTTCTTTTTCTTTCTCTGACCATCTCTAATGTACTTATTCTCAAGACAAATTCTCTATCAATCAGTAATGGTACAGACAGGAGCATGAACCCCATTTCCCTTTCTGTTGGACATGCACTGTTCCTTTGTCAGATTTGTTTGCACTGTCTCTGCGTTGTATTTTGAACACTAGTGGCTAAGAGCCGTGTCTTTTTGGTCTCTGAGGTTATTTAGTAAAGATAATCTAGAACTCCTAGGAAACACGGAGACCACTTTGTCCAACTCCTCATTTTTGAGATCAGAACACCAAGGCTTACAGAGATACAATGTTGTTCCCAAGGTGACACTTAGCATGGATGCTCAGACCTCCAAAGTTGTCATCTTATTCTCTTACCACACTCAGCCCCTGCCAAGAAAATAATAATCACCTGCTCATCTTTCCAAGAAGAGAATGGTGACTCCTCCATAATAGTGTTTGTGGTAGGAGTATCTTGTATCTTTATTTATATTCACACCAAAGCCTTGAACATAATGTGCTTTTAACAAATATTTTGTGAATGAGTGTATTGTCTCTGTGGACCTGTGAATCCAGTACATAATGATGAAAGCTAACTTTTTCTATGTGCCAGGCACTATTCTAAGTGCTTTACATGTATTCTCTCTTTTAATTTCTGTGACAGCCTTATCACATAGGTACTATTATTATCCTCATTTGATAGAGGCACCAAAAGGTTAAGTAACTTGCCAAAGTCTCATTACTGACACATGTCGGAGTCAGGATTCAAACCCAGGCCTTCTGACCTCAGGGCTGATGCTTTTATTCCCTGCCCGCTATGGTCAAGCACCCCATCCAATGAGGGTGTTGCAGAGTGAGCGTTCTGAGCTTGGCACAAATCCTATTAGCTTGTATTTTTCCATTATCATCAAGTGAGTCCATCAGACTCCATTTTTGTGACTTAACACCAATTATAAAATAAAACCGCTTGCAGGTAGGTAGTGAAGTAAGGTAAAATGAAAGGGCTAGGACATTTGCTATTTTTTTAAGTTAGGAAAGAATTCAAAATATGTAATTATTTTGTTCAGATACAGGGGATTTCTAAGTCTGAAGAATTAAATAGTTTAAGCGATTAACCTGGCTTTGCTATGCCTATTTCTAATTCAATTATAGGATCTAATAAACAGGATCCCATTTATTCAGTAGCCTTGAAATTTGTTTAAATTAGGACTCATTTTATGATAAGCACGATTTTTTTCTGGGCTCATAGGGTAGTTCTAGACAGAGAAGGGGCCAGAGGAAAGACAAATCCCTGATATGTCACAGAAGGCTGGAGCTGGTGGGAGTGAGGATGGCGTTGGGGATGCGAGGAGGCTGCTGTATGGGAGCTCCTGCCAACCCTAGCCTTCTACCATGGCTCTGAAGATATGTCTTTCTCCTAGCTTTCTCTTGCTCACATCCACCAAGAGTAAACGTTTAAATGACTCAGCCAATATCCCACGATACATTTCTAATAGAGTTTATTTTTTAGAGCAGTTTTAGGTTCACAGCAAAATCGAGCAGTAGGTACAGAGATTTCCCATATACCCCTTGCCCGCACACATATGTAGCCTCTGCCATTATCAACCTCCTCCACCAGAGCGGTACATTTGCTACAATTAATGAACCGACGTTGACACATCATTATCACCCAGAGACCAGAGTTTACACTAGGGTTCACTCTTGGCCACAATAATTTTTACTAAGCACAATCAAACTTGGGCTTTAGTTCGAATTCATTGTAAACATACATGCTTTAATCCTGCTCTCGGATGGGGGAGCAGAAAAGCTTGTTGTGCTTCTTGTTAGGAAAGAATAAGCGAATTTCCCCATAAATAAAGACATCACTCAACTTAAGAGCATCTTAATGTTACTCAGCCCACGATACAGTACTAATCATGTTAGCCAAGAGCTCTTAAAGCGAGTGCCAGATTTGGGGTAATTATATTTCAACAGAGGAATGAGACTTAAACACAAAAGTCATTGTGGATGAAGATTATACCCTTTTTGTCAGTCTCATAATTATATGTGCCTATTCTTGATAGATTTTTATAGAGCTAGAAGAGAATTTCGAGAATACCTTTCCTAACCCCTTATTTTATAGAGGAGGAACTTAAAGTTTCAGATTAAATACTAAAGTCATATAGCTATTTAGAAATAGAACGATAACTAATTATGATCATTAATAAAAATAAGGTTTTTAAGCGCTTACTATGTGCTAGGCATAGTGCACGCCCTTTGTCTGTCTTATCTCATTTCATCCTTCCAACCAAGCTGTGGAGTAAACTGAGGCTGAGAGAGTTCAAAGAGGCCTAGAGGTCAAGAGAGGTCACGCCACTGGCAAGAGGTATATTTGAGATGTAAGTCCTGATTCCTCTGTGGCCACAGCTAATGGCTTTACCCATTAAATGGCAATGATTTTGAGCCCAGGGTCCTTTCTGCCTGTAGCAGAGTCTCTGATCAGCAAGCCAGGTCCCTCATTTGACTGCAATCAGTTTCCAGTCTCATGTTCTGTGGCAGAAGTTGAGCAATGTAATATGTTGCAAATAGAAATGGAAGTTTAAAAACTGCAGTAGTCCTCCTTATCCACTTGGGATATGGTCCAAGACCCTTGGTGGCTGCCTGAAATTGCAGATAGTACTGAGCCCTATATATATGCTACGTTTTTTCCTATACATACATACCTATGAGAAAGTTTAATTTATAAACTAGGCACAGTAAGAGAATATCCAAATTACACTTGTGCTTTCGGGCCGTTATTAAGTAAAATAAAGATGACTTGAACCCAAACACTGCGAAACCGAGGTGGTTGATTTGATGACTGAGAGGGCTACTAAGTGACTAACAGGCAGGTGGTATATACAATCCGGATACGCTGGACAAAGGGAGGACTCATGTCCTGGATGGGATGGAGTGGGATGGCGTGAGATTGTGAGCAATTTAAACTTATGAATTGTTTATTTCTGGAATTTTCCATTTAATACTTTGGACCGCAGTTGACTTAGAGTAACTGAAACCATGGAAGCAAAACTGTGGATAAGTGGGGGACTATGTAATTCGGAAGAGACCTTTTACTGTAACGTAGTGAACACAGATGGTGGTAAATAGAAAGCCCTTGGCCTGGGTGCAAGAGCAAGCGCTCATCAGTCTGGAGTTTGTGGAAATGCAACCCACATCATTCTTTGCTTGTTATTTCCCTACAGGGTCATCCCTCACGAGCGGAGAATATTAACCATACTGCAGTGGCTCACCCTGCCAGATGAGGAAAGGTATTTGTTTCCCTGTCCCTGACTTTCCCTCTTCTTTCTTCAGTACATTTCCATCTTAGGTGAGAATTGGGTGAAAAACCAGATGGATTGTGCAATAGAAGCACAGTCAAGGTTTGGTATTATTAAAAGTCTTGTGGATCTTAGCCTTAAATGTTACTTCTCTAAGAAGGACTTAGGTTACAGTGGTGTAGGTTACTGGGGACCATTTAATTACATGGACTGCTAACAGCTCTGCGTCCTGGCCACCACAACAGAGCTTTTGGGAGTTCCTGGCTTTGATAAGTGAACCAGCAGCATCCCAAGGATTGGGGAAACATGAAGACTGACTTTTCACTTTAATGGAGTTGTTCTTTCAGGCTGCAGATTGCATGTCCCATGTGAATTATCACTGGGCTCTATTATCTTGAGGATCAAAGACCTGAGTATCTGTTCAGATTAGCCTTTGTGACTTTGATTCCTGAAGGTGGTACCAAGCAGTTACCACAGTGGGGATGTTGTAGGGGGTGGTGGATGTGGAACCAAAAAAAAAAAAACCAACAAGAAAGAGATATTTTCCATGGTAAGACTAACAATGATTGAGAGATTAACTTGATTTGAGAGGACTTTTTTTTAATGTGTAGAGATATTTGATATTCTTTGCTATGTGTGGTTTGGGGGAAATTCTGAACCTTCCAATTTTCCCGTAGGCCTTCAGTCTATGCCTTCTATTCCGAACAACCTGATTTCTCTGGACACAAATATGGCCCTTTTGGCCCTGAGGTTAGTAGCTTATCATCTGCCTGAGGAGAACCTGTGTCCCTGGGCTATCTGATCTACTGACCTTATTTCAGGATTTGTACAAAGTCTCTTGGGGTATTCATATCTGCAAGGTTTATATGTAGACAAAGAATTGCAAGACTAAGAGCATTTCTTAAAAGTCTTAAACATACCTGTTTCTCTTGCAGGAACTTCATTTCAGATTGATTTGATATTCAAAATATCCTAAACTTGGTGTTCATGGGAGGGGTATATTCCAGTCCTGCAGGCATCAGTCAAAAGGTGAAAGATTGAGAAGGGTTGGCGTTTGCCATCACTGGGACTGGAGTGGAAAGGAATCTGGAGGTGAAACTTGCAATACAAAACATTGCAACCGAAATTCAGCTCGCTTCAAATGATTGTACAGTTCAGAGAGGGTAGGTCAGCTACGTGGCTCTAATAGCTTTAGAAGGTACGATCAACCAGACATATGTTATAGCATTGAACGCTTTTTTAATTTGATAAATTTTGATGTAGTTATATACCTGTGAAACCATCACAACAATCAAGGGTACGAACATATCCATCACCCCCTAAAGTGAAACAGATTCTTAAGTGAGAGAAATACATTATTGAATGAACCTGTTTAGCATGGCAGCATGACACCCTTTTATCACTCAGAAATCTTTGTAGAAGATCATCTATTTGGAAGGTGGTATCCAGTATAACTTCACATTCAGCAGGTGGGAATGGGATGGTGATGTTTTGTTATGTTCCTCTTTCATCTAGAGATGGAAATCTTCCCAGTGTGGCAGCATAGATCATTTTAAAATATGATAGGATTTACAAATCTAAACCTTTTACTATTTTAAATGTTTTCCACCTGTCTTTCTTAAGGGTGGTGAGGTCTGCATCAACATAATAGAACTGGATTTTGGATGAGAAATTGTGACCAAAACTTTTTGTTGATGGAAACTGCCTCCCATTCTCTAATAGCCAACAATGTTGTCTAACAGACAACAGCATTGGTGATAATTAAGTTTCTTGTGTTCAGCATAAATATAAGTAGGAAATACAGAAAAGTGTGTCTTGGTTTAAGGATTCTTGAGCGAAAAGCAGCTTGTCTAAAGAAAGGCAGTAAATACCACGAGCCATAAGTATTTCTGAATGCTTTAACATCAATTCAGTGGTGATTTTTTGTATGCACTGGAAACTAATGGCTATGTGAAACCATTCTTAGTTTGCCTTAAATCGCTGGAGTCATCTAAGTCTGATGCTCTTTTTCCTATCCCTTTGATGTTTAACCAGTGTTGCATGATTATGAAACACAAATAATAGAATGAGATAAACATCTGCATACATGAAAGACAAATCTTCTTCTTGCCAGAGCAAGCATGGCTGTTTTATCTTCTGGATGGCTTTCTTTGAGTTTAATCTAAAGTGAACAGAAGGAACCACATTTTATTAAAACGTCAAAAAAAATTAAAAAACCCCTAAGCAGTTCCATGTGCCCTATTTAAAGGTTCAACTTTGCTGGGATAATAATATCCCCTAAAGACCCTGCAGCTTAGGCAAGCCAGAGATTGAAATAGCCGTTCTTTTAAAAGCAGGAGGCTCGTCCTTAAAGAGGTTTGGTGCTGCTCAAGTCGCTTGGCAGGTAAGTGGAGGTAGAACCTCAGAGCATCCGACTCCCAGGGCTCTTCCCGTGAAACCCTTGAATCCTCCTTTGGTCCAAGAGACAAGCAAAGTGCCCAGTTAATAACTATGTTCTTCACACAGAACATTTTCTTTATGTCAAATGTTGACGTTTTACAATATAGATGAGATACAACTCTTATCATCCTCATTTCCTGAAAAGTTATCTGGCTAAGCAATAAATATTCTTTATCCAGGAACACCTATGGATTTCTAATATGTGTAGTTCAGTTATAATTACTTACTTGAAAGTGTATGTGTGTTTTAATCAAGAAGTAAACTAAAACCTTTTTTTAAAGTACTGAGCAAGGATAAAAAGCGTAATATAGTTTGCTTTAATTTGCTGTAATGATGATTCTGTGCTCAGGGTTGCTCATAAGTATACAGAGATTTCTTTGTGCGTAATATTTTTGAATTAAAAGTTGGAAGTGTTCATACTATGTTCTTTTTAGTATTAATACTTCTTGGTACTGGAATGTTCTCAGGTATCTACGGGGTAAAACACTCCTGATTAGATATCTTGGAATGTACCTTCGGTTATGACAACCTGATACCTGGTCACATTTTTCTGATAAGGCAAGGGATATTTTCAGATTTCAACTCTCTCTCATTTGGTTCTAGGAATCTTATTTTTACTGAAAGAAAAGCAAAACAGTTTACACTTCTAAAAATGGAACCAAAGCAAGCTGGCAAAACTTCTTTTCTATTGTAGACTAGTTGTGTATACTTATATAGCCATCATATACGTTTATTGTGCACGTAAAGATTATAGTCGCTGAAGTATTATTTTTAAAATGAGTAACATGTTATCTTTTACATCTAGTGAGAAAATGCATTGCATTTGAAGTTTAATTGAAGTGGTTCAACCTAGCAAAATGTGTGCTACAACACAGTTGAAGTTTGTGCCTCATTTGCTTAATATTTGAGTATACTTTTTTCAGGATGATTCTCAAAGGCTATTAAATAAGGTGACCAAACATTGGGGCAATAGCTTCAAGGAACGGTGTATTGCCTCTGGTTTCTTAGTGTAATGGTGAATGTTCAGAAATATGCTTGCTTTGATTATTGGCACAATCTTTTTCTCTTTGACCTTCTGTGCTTTCTCTATGACTCCTCGTTCGGCTGCTCTTCCAGGCCTAGAGGCAGAGCTTTGGCTGGCTAGTTACTACCCTCAGATGGCAAAGTATCCTTCTGAAAAGCAGGGAAATTTGCCCCTCTACCTCCCATCCTCTTAATAACCTCAGGCTAAATCTTCTAAAGTCAGACTAAAGTATGGCTGGTCAGAGAAAACTTAGCTTTCGTCTACCTCTAACATTCGAAGAAGGAAAGACATGCAATATAATCATTGGATGACAACTCATTTTGACTAAATCCTCTTTCTCCCGCTGCTCCTCTAACCCGCTGCAATCGGAAGGGCTCGCCTTTGGAGTCTCCGGAATGTTGAGGTCTCTTGCAAATGCCCGAGTGTCTGATGGGCAGACTTGTGCGCTCGCTGAATGTCTTCGGTGACCTTGAAATGGGAAACCCTCTTTTTTCCTTTTGCTTCTCTTTTCATAAGAATTGCCTAAAACTAGAAGCCTTTAAAAAACAAAAGAAAACCAGAGTCTATGGGGCTGTGTCTTTCAATCGCTCTGCCTAAGAGAGAGGATGAAACAGAGATGGAAGTGCCCTTGCAGTTGCTTGCTCTGGAAACAGTGAAATCGCATGGCAGATGGCCTCCTTTTTTGGATACACTAACCTTGTTCCTCTTCCTTCCCCTTCCTGCATCTGAATGATTCTCGAATAGTCCCCGCCGAGAGAAATCAGCTAGGTAGACAGCAGGGCTTGCAGCTTTAATTCACCTTTGCACCATCAGCAAATCAGGGGCCTATTTTTCTCTAGCATTTGGAAGCCCCAAAAGGTTATTTCCTAACTCAGTTTGTGGGTCAGCCTTTACTGCTTTCTAGATTTTCAAAACAAGATGCAGAGTACTGCCACTCCCCTCAAAAAGGGGGTTTCTGATAGAAAGAGTATAAGTAGAGTCTTTCTTGATATGTATACCAAGATGAAGAGATCTTGATGACTTTTTATCTTTTACCTAATTTTACAAGAGAATTTTTTAAAAGACTGTTCTATTTTTGATGATCTCTTGGCTTAGAGTTCCTCTGTGCTAGAAACCTAAATTATTCAGTGAGAAGTTCTCTCTCCTGCTGAAAGTTCTGATTTGTGGGAGTGTATTCATGACCAAGGAGGATTGTTTATGATTTGTTTCACTTCATCCTTGGTTTTAAAATTTTATCCTGTTCTTTGCCGATGAAGGTGACAGTTGCTTTGATATATTTGGTGGTGTGAACAGAAACCTGTCAGATCCTGAATTGGAACCACCTACATGAATCCCATTGTCACCTTGAAATGACCAAGTGGCTACTATTCTGTTTAACTTTCATCTAGTACTTTATAAATGAAGAGCTTCTCATAACCAAGGACAAGTTTCTCCCTAACGCATGAGTTATGGAATGCAGAACTCTATGTCACCTTCAAGTGTATCCACAAGTAGTCCCCTCAGCCAAAAGAAACCCATGTGACTAGATTCTCTTAAATTATATTCTTGCTGTCAGTGAAGAAGCTGTGACAACAGCATCAAGATGGATTTAGGAAGCTTCTCTGTATAGAGTACCCTGAATCATCCCTTATACCAACTTTTTCCCCACTTAAGGAGCCTTAGTTTTTCTAAGACTCTGCTGACCCAGAGGCAAAGTGTGAGCTTTATTATCAGACCCAGAGGGACAGACGGCTTCTGAGTCCAGACATCTCTATCCGCCAGTACAGGAGAGTAGTTATGGCTCACCTCTTACTCCGGCTAAGAGACCTAAGAGGAAGGTTACCCCTAAGAGGAGACAGGAAAGACCAGTTGCTCCTCCAAAGAAAAGAAGAAGAAAATTGCATAGGATGGATCATTATGCCGCGGAAACTCGTCAGGACAAAGTAAGTTTACCTATTGTTCCAAAGCTTTGTGGCGGGCAGGTATGAGTTGAAGGTTTCCTTCAGTGCCTTGGTTTGAAAATCAACTGAATAAGTTTCAGAAAAACTCTGGTGCATCATTCTTGGCTTTGAGTCCAGAAGAATCAGGTACTTCAGAGGTTAACACTGACGTGAAGACCTCCTGAACTTTTAGCAACACAGGAAAAGAGAGCATTCTATTCTTTTTAGACTCGGTTGCTCTAAAACTAATATTAACATTTAGTCTTGAGTCAATGTTAAGAAGGCTATTGGCTTTGCTTGCACTTATTCACAAAATTAGTTGTGGTGGTTTGTAGTTTTGGTTCCTGAGAACAACCCAACAAGTTAGCTGTAGATTAGAACTCAATGGAAAATTGGCTTAGATTAGTGGACTGTGCCTTCAGAGTTCAGAAAACATCTTAGGTTATAAATAAGGGAATAGCTGAGAGAGAAAGAGAAAACAATGGGTAGATAGAGTTGTATGTGTCTTCTCATAGAGATATGAGTAGTGTCTACTCTTTTCAGTACATTCTAAACAGCCTATAGGTTCTTACATTTCTCAAAACCTTCAGATACCTCTGAGGCACTATCTTATTTATAATTCTCTGAACTAATCATTAAGAAGTAGGTTCTGAATTTTATCTAAGTTGCCTTGTTGAGTAAAGGAAAATAAGTTGTTGCCAAGGATTGACATGTCTTATGCGTTTGGTGTTTCTTGTATAGGCAAAGGTCTTGGAGGAAAGCATGGTTTTCTCAGAAGCAAGTACTACTTAGTCCCACGTCTGTTAATCCCTTCAGATTATACAGCGCAAATCATTCTGAAAGTTTCACTTGTGACTTACTCCTTGGGACAGAGTTTGAAATACTGACTTCTGTCAGGAAGAGAAACAACTTTACACCTGATTTTACTGATGACATGATATGAGGAAAGGTCTTGAGTCATCTGAGAAGATGCCAGTGGAAGATAATATATGCGTCTGAGTGAAAATGATATGCAGATTCCTTCTGTTCTTGTCTCAAGTCATCTTGGGTGCATGTGTATGATTGTAGCTAAGTTGTAAAATTCGTCTAAAGTACTGTTAAGTGTTTGTCTGATGAGGTGTTTCTTGAAAATCTTTCCATTGCACAAAGATGAGAGCAGGAGGGAAAGTCTCTAGTATGTGGGAACATCCATGCCATTAGAAACTTTCATTTGAAGCAAGAAAAGGAGAGCTGAATTGTGTTTCTTAGTCTTCGGAAATGTTCTACATAGAATTGAGCTTTCATTTTCGTGAGGCAAATAAGAAATCTTCTGGAACAAGCTCAGTGGTTCACTTCTGTTTAAGACTTATAGATTCTAATTTTACTCAAAATCAGCTTGAAAGGGACTAAGGTGAGAAGCAGTAGCTTGTTTCTTAGAGGAGGTTCTTCTGCTAAGAGTCTATTGCTCTCAGAAATCGACAGTTAAGTCCTTTGGAACATTTGATGGATCTCATTGTATTAATGATGTTCTCATTTAGCATCCAGTGGAAGGTTATCATTAATCTCACCACTGCTTTTTTTTTTTTTTTAAAGATTTTATTATTTCCTTTTTCTACCCAAAGCCCCCCAGTACATAGCTGTATATTCTTCGTTGTGGGTTCCTCTAGTTGTGGCATGTGGGACGCTGCCTCAGCGTGGTCCGATGAGCAGTGCCATGTCCGCGCCCAGGACTCGAACCAACAAAACACTGGGCCACCTGCAGTGGAGCGCGCGAACCTAACCACTCGGCCACGGGGCCAGCCCCTCACACCACTGCTTTTGATTCACTTAGCTTCCATCTTCTTGCCTTGGTTCAAAACCTAATGTGATTTCACCTAGGGAGCAAGAGGCTTGGACTATCCATCTGACTTTCTGCTCACTCTCAAAATTCTTGGATTCAAAGAACATTGCTACATTTAGAAAGGCCATTTTATCTCAAAAAAGACAAAAAGAATTGCCCTTAATATTTCTGATATTTTTATATCAAAGAATCTTGAAAGAGATTGGATGAGGAGATGTTTTATGGTGCTGAAATAACACAAATAAAAGTGCTTAGACCAGATTTCCATTAAGAATGGGAGGCAAATCTCCCTGGACAAAGCTCTGCCTCTGGGCCTGAAGTTTTCTTTCCAGAATGTTCTAGGGGTAGAAGATCTATGAGAAACTGAAAGGAAAAAAAACTGCAGGGACTAATTTGCTCCTTTTTCCAGATGACAAATCCTCTGAGGGAAATTGACAAAACAGTGGGGCAATTAATGGACGGACTGAAACAACTAAAGCTGCATCGCTGTGTAAATGTCATCTTTGTTGGAGACCATGGTAAAGCTTTATTTCTTCTTTGCTAATAGGATAGATTCATAGATAATATTTCTGATGGTGTTGAAGAAAGGAACCCTTGCCCTCAGAATCCCAGGTTGTATTCTTCACCTTTTTCCCTCTTTCTTCAGGATGGGGAAGAAAATCTGGCCATGATTCACAAATATGAACCAGCCTGAGAGGACCCTGGGTTCATTTTGATCAAAACCAGGGACTTTCTCTATCTTCCTATTCTTTGCAGGAAAAGCCTTTCTCCAAAAATCTGTCTCTTGTTAAAGTATTGCAGACTATTCTCTTGTGATGTTAATAGCTACCTCTGTGAATGTGACATATCAGGTGATAATCCCCTATCCCTGCCAGCCACATCCCCAAAAGGAGCCCACAGAGTTTATGTGGCTAAAAAATAAATCTAAAGATGATAAGGAAGCAGAGACATAGGATTCTTGTCGAAGAAGTGACATATAAGTAAAATGATTTCTCGGCATTCACCGAGGAAATTCAAGACCAAAACCAGAGGACCCTGCTTCAATAGAGAAGGCTGTTAAAGAGAGGAAGAAGCAGCTTTTCTAAATCAGTGTATAAAGTAAGAAAATTCATAACCACTTTTTTGAGGTGATCAAGAGCATCATAAACATTACATGATTATAAAGCTGGAGAGGGCCCTCAAAGATCATTCTTATTTCACAGGTGTGCAGACTGAGTCCTAGAGAGTGCCTCCTGTATTCCAGAACTATCAGACTGAAGTAGTGACCCTGGAAGGTGTGGCTACTCCTTTCTAGGAGAGGATTTAGAAGAAGAAAATTGGTTGACTTGGTAGTTCTGTTAAGAATGGCTGGAAAATCTTCCTAGTCAAAGCTCTGTTCTGGGCCTGAAGTTTTATTTCCAGAATGTTCTAGAAGATCTGTTAGAAAATAAATTTAAGAAAAGCTATGGGACTAACTTGCTCTTTTACGGGAACTAAATGTGACTCTGCAAAATTATGCTCCATGAGTCTGACTTGGTGGAGAGCTGCAGATACGAAAGTGAATTTGGAGCATGTGACACAGCTGGTTCAATTTAAGTTGCCTAGAGATGTCAAGAGCGTTTGGTCACATGCTGGAGCCAGATGTCTAACAAATAGTTGGGTCCTAATGAGTCACGTGCTGGAGCATTGGAAGGGTCTTGGGTTGATTAAAACCTTGTCTGCCGCTGTGCAGACATCTGAAATGAGTAGATTGCTTTGGTTTTGGGGAGCCATGGCATCTCTTTCTTAAAAGGTAGTATGGTCTAGTGTTTCAGAGCCTGGACTTTGGAGTAAGAATGAGTTTCAGTGGAGTTCAAATTGCACTGTGCCACTTAAGAGCCATGGGACATGGTATATGTTATATGGCCTCTCCAAGTCTCAGCCTCCCCATCTGTGGAATGAGAACATTACCACCACCTACACAGTTAGTCTGGAGGGTCAAGGGTGATGATGCTTAAGAAGCACTTCTCATATGGTCTTTGAAAGCAAGATATGTTTCACCATTGGGGTAGCATAAGTGACTTCCTAGAAATGTAACAAATGGAAGGTCCTTCCAGTCTTCCTTTAATAAGCATTTGGAGACTCCCCCTTCCTGAGTTAAGATTCTACTAGAACATAGTAGCTGTTTATTGCTTTTATTTTTCTTCCTGAGAGTTTAAATGTTATAAGGCAAGATCTATAACCCTTGTGCTATGTTGGGATCTGTTTTTCTCTCTCTTCATTCCAATTATGTATTAAAAAAAGGAGGAGTCTGGATCTGGGATCCTAGAAGGTGATAATTTGAATTTTCCTGGATCCTGGCCACTCTGGGTTATATTTCTTTATTCCAAAACCTTAGGACATCCTTTACAAGATCACTTGTTTTCCCCCTTTTAGAGAATATTCATATATTGAATTGTGCAAAACGATATATTAAACCTTTGTAGTTCCGTGTCGTCTCATAAATTCCGAAATCACAATAAAGGTCTCTACCAGCCTCTATAGTCTGTGATTCTAAGATTTGAGTTATTGTTTTTATTTTTAACATTGATCAAGAAATTTTCCTTGATGGGGTCAGGAAGCAAATCTTGGGTGGGGGAGGAATATTTGTAGGCCAAAAAATTTCCCACCTAGACCAGTGTTCCAGTTTTGTGTTCCAGTTGCCAGCTTTCAGTTTTGACTGATTGCATTGTTTATGACTTGTTTTCAGCGTTATTTTGTTTCTCAGTTTGGGTGGTCATTGGGGCTGACATTTTTCTTTCTCATCTCTTGTTGCCAGTATTGTTTGGTCAGTAACATCCAAGGCCACCAGTGGAGGCAGAGTGAGGACTGGTGATTATGTACTCAAGTCAGGAGATATATTAGAGAGCCAGAGTTGGAAAATGACATTTTGTAAAAGAGACACAGAACTATATATTCCAGTTATTTACACCACCCCCAGCTGGGAAGAGTTTGAAGCAATCTTGGATTTTTCTTTTAAAGAATAGATCTTTTTCATAATGACTGTGTAAATAGGTTTTTTTTTTAAAGAAAGATCATAATTACTTCCTTTGTCTTGCTGCTCTTGCTGAATGGCTTAAAATGATAATTGAGATGATGCATTTTCAACCTTCTAGGACTTCAAGATAATAGGACTAAATCAAAGTCTGATGAAAAAATTATATAAAGAAGCATTAAAAAATTTAAAGTCAAGTTGAGAGATCTTAAGAGAGTGGATCCCCACATTGAGTTGTTAAAAACAAATTAAGGAGATGCCTGGATGTTATCTTTAGTGTCTGTGTCAAGATTTTAATTTTAAGATTGCCTCAAAATACTTTTGTTTTCTCCTCCCTACAGGAATGGAAGATGTTACATGTGATAGAACAGAGTTCTTGAGCAATTACCTGACTAATGTGGATGACATTACTTTAGTGCCTGGAACTCTAGGAAGAATTCGACCCAAATTTAGCAATAATGCTAAATGTAAGTTGATTCTTAAAATACTAAGCTCCTAGAGTAGTAATACAGTGGAGGAGGTAAGGGCTTGTTCTCTGAAGCTGGAATACTTGGGTAAAAATCCTAGCTCTGCTACTTCTTAGCTGAATTACCCTAAATGAGTCATTTAAACTCTAAGCCTCAGCTTTTTTATCTGAAAAATGGGGACGATAGTAACAGTAGCTACCACATAGGCTTGTTGTGAGAATGAATCCATGTACATCACTTAGAGTGGTTCCTGGTGCATGGTAACAGTATATAAATATTTGTTCTTGTTTTTATCATGCAGAAAATACACTTAATTTAAGGCATGTGTATAACCATAAACTTCTGTTTACAAGAGAAGAACTTTTCAACAGGAGGCTCAGGCTTGCTCGTTAGCTGAAGCTGGGGAGTCCGTGACAAGGCTGGCGGAAGCACACTCAGACCCTAAACGTTCCTAGGACCCCGGTTGAAGGGGACTCATCGCTTTTATAAAAGTGATTGACAGGACCCAGGAAGAGAAGCTATTAAGCCGTTGGGAAGGGACAGCTGTTTTGAAAGATTAGAAATAAAATAAATAGGAATGATCATCACTGTGTTTTGCACATTTGGGCTATGATATGCCACTGACAAGAACTTTAATTTAGGGACTAGATGTTTTAGGTGCCGCCCACCCAGATTTTCAGAAGCCCATAGTGTTATTGGAGACATGCTGCATTTAAGAAAAAAAAAAACCTTTAGAGTTTTTAGCCTTGGGAATAAGAAACCATTGGCACCAAGAATAAAGCTTTGGAAAATTAAGTTTTTCCCAAACTGCGTTCCTGAGTCAACACAAATGGGAACCATTCCAAGGTCAGCTCCAGGCAACGTTGTGAAATAAACAAAATGTCTGTGTCCTGCCTTCTCTTTTCCATGTCCTTTCTGTCCTCTGTGTCCTCCCTTCTCCTCTGCTCACTTGAGATAGGCAGGCCCTTGCCAGAGATGGGATGCAAGTCTCTACGGTACCTCTTGATTTAATGTTTGCATTTTAGGGCTATGCAAGAAAGGTTTTGTCTATTTTGAAAGGTACTTCAGATGCCAGTAAATATAATGGGGAGGTTGTTTTAGGGGAAAAGAAAAGCTTTCCTGGGGCCAATGAAGTAATAACTATCAATAAGTAAATGTTTTGTATTTTACAAAGCATTTTCATAGACGTGATTTCATTTTGTGAGAGCCTGTAGAGTGAGATGGTTAAGAGCACAGACAACAGTGGCAGGATGTCTGGGTTCAAATCCCAGCTCTGCCAGGTGCTCACTCTGTGACCTTGGGCAAGCTACTTAAACACTTTGTGCCTCAGTTTCCTCATCCATAAAATAAGGATGGGTGGGAAGATTAAATGAGAGATTACCTACATATCACTTAGATTAGTGTTTAGCACATAGTCAAAGCTACATAAATCTTAGCTATGACAATGATGTCTTGGTCACATCACTCTTTCAGCCAGATATATATACAATCTTCTTTAATCCTTCCAATAGCCCTATGTAATAAGTATTATTATCCCCTTTTACAGACAGTAGAAATCCAGGCTTAGAGAGAGGTGAAGTAACTGGTTCAGAGTATGACAGCTAGGAAGTGGCAGAGCTTGGATTTGAATCCAGATTCACTGATCTTAACTACCCACTCTGGGCTGGGAGCCTCTTCACCTCACACAAGGTGAGAGCTGTTAGCATGAGAGGATTGAGTACTTCAGAGTTGAAGGATCGGTGTCCAAAACATGGACTCAGGCATGTATTGTTTCCTAGCAGTTCTCTGGGGTTTATCTGAGCCCAAGATTGCTCCATGCTCTTAATTTTTCTTCATTATCGGAGAACATGAACTTGCTCTGTTTGGTCCTTTGAGGACTGTGGTTTATGAGGCCACAGAGGGTAGAGGCTCAGAGCATGGCTTGCTCAGTCAGAATGCTTGGTTCCCAGTGTGTAAGCCCCCCACCTTCTAAAAGCCCATTGGCTTAGTGAGGATTCTAATGCCACCTACCTCCCAGAGTTGTTGTCAATGACCAGAGAGAAGGTGCCTGCTAGACTCTCATGGAGAGACTGCATGTGGTATGGACACAATTTGGGTTAACCAGTCGTGCTCCCATTATTACTTATTTGCTCTTAGTTAAAAGATGCAACTAAAATTTAACCCCAGTGTCAAATGGAATTCACGTTTTAGCTTTGGATTGCATAGCTTTAGAACTAAGATTCTGAAAACTCTGTTTGAGGTATGTGTATTTATACCGTAGGTATAACAAATATTTGTTTCTATTTGTTAACAAATGCTTATTGAGTGCCTACTATGTACCAGGCACATAGACCAGACCTGCTCCCCTGACGTTTATACTCCAGGGAGGGCTGTACCATGACAGTTGGTATCTCTTCTGAACGCTGCTTTCCTTTTCTGCTGATTTTATAATGACATACTGAAGCAAATTTTTTGAAAACAAAACAAAATCCAGCCAACCTACAATCTCCTCTTTCTCCCCCCAACCCGAAAGGGGGAGCTTCAGATAATATAATCTTGTCCACAGTTTATACACAGCCATCATTTACATAGTTTTGCTTTTAGCTAGTTCAGGGTATTGACTAAAATATCCTTTGTTTGCTGGTAGTGAAAATAAAGGAGGTGCATACATGTGTGGCTGGAGAGGGGCAGCTACCTATGTAATTAGACCCATGATATTACTGAGAAAACAAAACTTTCTTTAAAAAACACAGCTCAGTGGATTAGAAGATTCCTCGCAAAGCAGATGATCACTTGTTTCAAAGATCTGCAGATAAATAGGAAGTTACATTAAAAACTCCCAAATGCCCAGTTTAGTTCCTGATGTTCAATTGCAAATAAACAAAGTCCAGGCTCCAGAGGGACCATATGGGGGAACGTAGAGAAACAATTTACCATGCATTATCTGAGTGCTCTGGAATTCCCTTCCAGAACAGGAGACCTGGATCTAGCGGGAAATTTACCATAGGAATTGTTCCATTGATTTAGCTGCATGTCACTTACTGAGATATTAAATACCCACACACAATTTTACATGTGTTTTAAACAAAACCTGAAGTGATAGCCCTTCTGGGAGGGGGGGAAAAAAGAAAGAACTGAGTCTCTTGCTGCAAAAATTATTTCTCTCAATGATTATTGTCATCCCTTTTGAAATCTTTCTCCTTCTCTCTTTGAACAGATGACCCTAAAGCCATTATTGCTAATCTCACGGTAAGTATTAGAAGTCCCCTGGGCTCTGCCCTTGGAGCAGCTTCCACTGCTCACCTCCTATGTTCACCTCCCCTGCCCTTCTGTCTATTTGTTTCCCTAAGAGCTTTCAAAATTTCTGGCCTCTGTACAGCTTCAGGTTCCCTAATAGTCTTGGCAACAATACGGGCTGAGAATATTTGATCTTTCCATTAGAACTGAAAAGTATTCATTCATAATTAAACAAATCCTTACTCTCTCTCAACCAGATATTCCCACCACCCTGTTCCATCGTTCTCCATCCATGATAGAGATCTTAAAAGCATATGAGAGTGTAATCACACATGTCTGAACATATGCCCTCCTCCCTTCCTACCCCACCTCCCATCTTTTGACTTGAAGCAGTTGGGAAAGGCCTTGAAGTTTTGGTTGCTCTCAGTGATGGTCTCACAAGTCAGGAATGTATCTTAAAAAGTCCTAACTCCTCTCCGATAAACTTCCATATCATCTTCAAAGTTATCTAATCTCCTTTGAACCTATTTGTTTTCAGCTTGTATTATTCGATAGAGGGATAACAAATTCCACTTATTCTCTAACCAACCTTCGTTTGGCTTAAAACCTCCATCAACTTTCTGGAGAAGGAATATCTAGGACTTTTTCTAGAAGACGCTCCATCTAAACTCCAATTTCCATTTATATTTCAGTGTAAAAAACCAGATCAGCACTTTAAGCCTTACATGAAACAGTACCTTCCCAAACGTTTGCACTATGCCAACAACAGAAGAATTGAGGACATCCATTTATTGGTGGAACGCAGATGGCATGTCGCAAGGTAACCTGGGGACTGGTTGTCCCTGAGTCTCATCTTCATAATCACCTCTTTGATAACTGGAGTGCTATAAGTGCCTGAGCAATCATAAAAAGAAATCTCAGTTGAAAATCTCATTGTTTCCAAAGATTTTGTACGCTAGATAAATAATTAGCCCTGAGACAATACATCTCTGTGTTCTAGGTCTCAGCATCTCAGTGTCTCCTTATAGTCTCTGAGTGCATCTCTGTGTCTGTCCCTTTTTCTCTGTTTCATTTTTTGGATTTACATTCTAGCCTGTATTCTTATTACTTAAGTAAGTCAAAAGTCTGACTGGGACATTGCCTTATCACACTGGACTGATAGGGTCTCAGTTGACAAAACTTAGCCTCCTGCAACGTTGATAGTGGAGATCAGAAAATGTTGTTAATCTTAAAACCTCTGTTATGGTGGGCGTGTTTTATATTGCCTTAAATATTTCAGATGTTTGCCTTCTTTTGAACTACAAAGGACTCTCCAATACTGAAGAGACTATTCCTTACTCTTGAATCGGGTGTAGAATGTGTCTGGAAGCTCTAACCACTTCCAAAGAATTCACCGTAAAAAGTTGATCCATTTTCACGCAGACCTGGGAGCAGCCCTTTCCACTCACTCTTCTTTTTCGTCCTTAAGAAAAGTGTTGTGAATCAGTCTGTAGTGATAATTGGACAACTACTTTATGTACCCTAGCTGGGTACTTTAATGAGTTTACGAGGGAGAGAAGATGATGAGAAAATGGTGGTCCTCTAGGAACTTCTATCCATATGGAACACCTGGGGAGACAAATACATATACATCCTACTATAGTTGTCATGAGGGTATGTAGAGTTAAATATGTAGGAATATGAAGAGAGATACATGAAGACCCAGAAATTATTGAATTCACTTAGAACAGACATGTGGAATCTTTATTAAAAAGTTGTAAAGATGTGACCAAAACAGCTTGGCTGACTACGGCCTCTGCAGGAACATTTGTGTACGGGGCGGCTTGGAAGAAAGAGCAAATTTAGTGCAGTTGATAGGTTTATACGAAGAAAATCTCGTTGAGTAGAAGTTAAGTGAAAGATGAAAACATTTGAGCAAATTAACATAGACCAAAGCTGGGCCTTTTAATTAGCAGAGAATCTTTTAAATTTAACTCTTGCATTGTTGAGTTATTATATGTACATATCCTAAGCTGAAAGTACTTTTCTTAAGAGTGGGGACTCAAATATTTAATTTTTTTATATTCTCCCAAGCACTTTACTTCAGTGCAACGTACCCCATAGGTCTTAGGAAATATTTGTATTAATAAACCTGAAAGTTTTTTGGAAAAGTGCTACATCACACTTAAGCAAAAAATATCTTCCTGTCACAACAAAGAAGGTCAAATGGTTTTGATGTCCGGAGAGTTATGTTTCCATTTTCTATTTCTAAATAGAGATATTGTCTAGGTGAGGCTGGGCTTTTATTAGATATGTCACTATTACATCTGTTAAGTTTACCACTCAGTTATACTCTCTAGTTGCATTATACTGATAGGTAAAGTTGTATGTAAACATTTTTATAGAATACAAATCTCCATTCATTGATTAGACATCACATATTTAAAAAGTGCCTACTATGTGCTTGGCTTTGAGCCTAGTGTTGAGTATATAGAAGTGAAGCAGACAAACATGGTCCCAACATGGGCAATCTTGGGGTGTCGGAACTAGTGAAGTACATAGACAGACAGAATATTACCTGTGTCAAGTGCATTGCTCAGTACAAGCACGAGGTGCCAGGAGGGTACCATGACTTCTGTTCAGAGGTCCCCATTTGTCCTGGGCTGATTGTCAAAGCAAAGACCCTTGGGGGAAATGAACAGCATCATCTTTTATCATCACAGGAATGATGCAATTAAAATAGAGGCAAATATGCTTGTAAAATCTACTTCTTAGAGATGTTTTGTGCACTGAAATTGACTTTTTATCAGAGTGATTTCATGAGAAATCTCGACTGATTATACAATTGTTTCGATGCAGGAAACCTTTGGATGTTTATAAGAAGCCATCGGGAAAATGTTTTTTCCAGGGAGACCATGGATTTGATAATAAGGTCAACAGCATGCAGGTACGATCCTAGAACTGTGAATTGGTTGTTTTTTAGTGACTTTCAGCAGGGATGGCGAATGGTGGTGTGAGTGAAGTTGCACAGTGTTCATAAATAGAGGAAGCGTTGCTACGGGATATTAGCAATGTCTGATTGTTTTTGTTTGTTTTCTTTTCTTTTGGAAGACTGTTTTTGTAGGTTATGGCCCAACATTTAAGTACAAGACTAAAGTGCCTGCATTTGAAAACATTGAACTTTACAATGTTATGTGTGGTAAGTCACTTTTTAAATCAAAACCAATGAGACGATCTTGAGTTAACAGGCGAACTTCCTCAATGTGAGAGAAAGAAATGAGGTGTCTGTTTTCCAGGACCACCTCATCTCCCTGCAAAAAAATGTTGTAACTTGCCCATTGGTTCGAAGGACAGAATGTCATCCCCTTCTAAGGCTTCTTTGTCTTCCTTCAAAGGTTGACTAATGGGGAGTTTTCATAGTGTTGCTGTTGGCAGCCCCTGGCTGATCCAACATAGCATTACAGTTTGACACCACTGGTCAGAGACCTGGTAAAGCAGAAGTTCTGCACAGAGCTTGCTCCCACCTCCATCTCTCACGTTGCAGCCCAGTTAAAGTTTTGCCAGCTTGCATCCTGGCCAGCTATTTATGTGCTCCTAATTATTTTTCTTCCTTGAGCTTCTACTTGCTGAATGAGGACAACTTTTCCTATTTAGTAAGGGAGTGCCAGTCTGGTGGTTAGAGGGGGAGTCTGAAAGTCGGGTCTCCTGGGTTCTTTTCCCATCTTGGCTGCTAGCTTCCCCTGCCCTGCCTCTCAGCTTAGGCAAGTCACTGTGTGCCCACTTGGCAACCATTCACTTGCTATGAAATCAGTCCGTTCATTTCACAGAGGCACTTCAAGGCACAAGGCCAAAGCCTCCTCTTGTCCCCGTACTCCTGTGGAGTGCATTAGAGGGCAGACCAGAGGTTATTTATTGATTATAAGTCTCATTTCAAAATTTGGGATAAAACGTCTCATAGAGATGGAGAAAGGCAGTGATACTGACACTGATAGTCCTTGGGTTGTATCTATCATAGACATAGGCAATAGCTAAGTGAGGACCTATTCCTTCACTCTTTGTTTTTGGGAGTGTCTCTCTCTATGGTCAAGTAATGAACATGGCTATTTCAGAAAGCTGTGGTAAGACATGGGCAGTCTAGAATGGTTTAGGAAGTAAGAAGGCATTGCCTACCGTTTCAATTTGGTTTTACCCAATTCTTATTTGTGTTCAGAGTTTTCAGACCCTTGGAAGGTGAATGGTTTTGACTTCACCATGTCTCATCAAAAAATATTTATAAAGCACCTGGCTTCTTTTCTTTCTTCTTACCAGATCTCCTGGGCTTGAAGCCAGCTCCTAATAACGGGACACACGGAAGTTTGAATCATCTCCTGCGCACTAACACCTTCAGGCCAACCATGCCAGAGGAAGTTACCAGACCCAATTATCCAGGGATTATGTACCTTCAGTCTGATTTTGACCTGGGCTGCACCTGTGATGATAAGGTAGAGCCAAAGGTAGAAATCTTTATGTTTATTATGGAGAAGCTTGTTGAGTATAGAGCAGTGCTGTCCAATAGAACTTTCTGTGATGATGTAAATGGACTATATATTTGCTGTCCAAAATGGTAGCCACTGGCCAAATGTGACTTTTTAGAGCTTGGAACTAAATTTTTAATTTTGTTTAATTTAATTATTTTAAATTGAAAGAGCTGAATGTGGCTTCTGGCTACCAAATGGGACAGCACAGGTACAGAGAATGAAGGACAAAGAGTAGAATTCACGATGCTGTTGTATGGAGTCACAATTCTCAGCCAAAGGCTTTTTCCTTTTTTCAACCTGGATCATGTGTCTATCAGTCATGGTCCCAATAGGAAACAGATGGCCCATGCAGAAGAGGTTTTTAAAGAGAGTTTAAAGGGATTGTTTCAATCATGTTTAATGAGAGGACTATTTACAAAGACTGGGCAGAGCAAAGGGAAGTCAATGAGGGATGGTGAATCACCCTGGGGCTATCAGGGTACCAATCCTAGGTCTGAACAATAAAGGAACCAGAACATGGAGAGAGAGAGCGAGAGAGCTGTATAGGAAGGGAATATGGGATTTGGCAGATGGGTGCAGCAAATACACTGCAACTTGGTAGCGAGGAAGCTGGGGGAGTAAATACCCCCAGTTGTCTTTCTCCTCTAATCTGCTGCTGGTGCTTCCCATTGGTGGAGCCCAACAGAAAGCAAGAGGGCAAGCTTGCTCTTTGATGTGATGCTAGAGGTCAGTCCCCCAGGGCACAGAGCAGGGTAGGGAAGGGTGCAACATGGAAGCAAATAGAGACTACCCAGCACGTTGTGATTGGACAGTTTGAAAACCAAACAAACTGCAAGTGTTAAGCAATAATTTTCTTATTGAATTTTATATTGAGCAAAGACCTTTATAATTGCCAGTCAGTGCTTCTGACAGCAAGAAATAACCAATGTTAGCATACTGAGTTGATGTGATTCCAACACAGGGCAAAGAAATCTGTTATTTTTGCAAGTCTGATTTTATTATGGGTAAATGTGTCTTTCAATTAGAGCTACTGTCCTATCCCCTTCCCCTACCATTTGCTACCTTCTAGGATTCCTAGGGGCCTAGGAGCCAGATATGAGAGGCTCCCCATGGGAGGAATTCAGTTTCCTCTTCTTCTTTACCTCCCTTTTTTACTCCTTCCTACTTTTTGTCCTGGCAAGAACCAAGGAGGCTAATGACTATAAAGGAGGTAATCCTCAGACCTCGGCTGGAGGAGTTGAGTTGCCAGAGTCAACAGGAAGTGGCTTTTGAAGTGGATTCCAAATATAATTTTAGGGGAATCTATTAATTGTATCTTGTTTTCTGAATTACCTTTCTTCTGGAGAACAAGAAATAGTTTGGATATGTTATCTTAGACCATTTTAGAGGAATTCTGGGTTGTCTTCGTTTTGTCTATGGGTTTCTCCAAAAGATTACCTTCCTTTTCTTAAAAAAAAAATACAGACATATTGAAAAGGTATAGAGATTAATAAAGTGAATGCCTCAACACACACATTGTGAGAAAGAAAACATTACAGATTGAGTGGAAGTTCCATGTGTGCCCTACTCCCCTAATTCCACTTCCTTTCTACCCCATAGATAACTAGTATCCTGAATATAGTGTGTATAATTTTACTATGCAGGTCTCTATATGTTTACTCCATACATATGTATCTCTTAAATAATATAATAAGTAATCGTCAGTATAGTTCCCTAAAATAAACTGTGGTATAGTTTTGCATATACCATATATAAATGGTATTTTTATGTAAATGCTGTTATGCTCTATGTATTCTGCAATTATTTTGTTCATCATTATGTTTTTGACATTGATGCATATTAATATGTGAAGCTTTACCTCATTCATTTTTACTGCTAATAGTTAATATTTAATTGCATATATATGCCATAATGATTTTATTCATTTTCCTATTTGAGAACATTTGGTAATTTCCAATTGTTAGCGCTTCCAAACAATGCTGCAATAGACATTATGGCAAATGTCTTCTTGTACACATATGCTGGAGTGTCTCCAGGATGTACAGTGAAGGATAGCGTTGCTGAGCCATAAGTTGTCAGAATCACTGAGTCATTACTTTGCAGCTTTGGAAAAAACAATTTCATAAATTAGTTTGGGAATCACCTTAGTGTACCTAGGAATTAATCTGAAATATTCAGGGAATATTCTAATTAATTTACAAATATGTGCCCAAATAATCATCATTACCAACATGGGAGGTTTCTACCATGACTATCCACAGTTTTAAAGAAAGGAAACAAAGTTATAGAGAGATTGAATAAGGTGCTCACAACCATAGAGTTACTAGGAAGTGGTCTAAAATGTCAATTTAAGATAAAATAGGAATTCCTCTGCAGAGCTTATGATATTGATGAAGATTAGGATCCTGTTTTGGATTTAGCAGGGTATTAAATAGAGAGAACAGTGCAGGAAAGAAAGAATGTTTCTGATTTGCTTTCTTTTCTCTTTTCCTCTTCTGGTTTTCTCACATGAAGAACAAATTGGATGAACTCAACAAACGCCTTCATATAAAAGGGTCTACAGAAGGTAAGGAGTTGATGGAAAAAACAATCAGATAAGTTTTTTCTAGTTTTCAAAAAGTGAAGAGACTTCTCATTTGCTTCATAGTGTAAGCACAATATTTTTTAAAATTCAAATTTGGGTTGCAAAGTGATTTTAATATCCATCTGGCAAAGGATATTGGTTTATCTATGCACACAAGATGCCAGCTGTATAGTAGTCATAAAAGTTCCATTACCATTTTTTTCTCAATAATTTTTAAGTCCTCGGAAAAACAGACATACCATTGTGTATACGATGTCATAATTTAAGGTGCTGATGGGGACTTCTATGAAGGGAATGGAAGTCACAATTATAAATAATGGCAGCTGGTTCCTATACTGAAGCTCACGTACCTGGAGAGGCAGTGTGCATGTTGTGGTGGGGAGAGATACACAGAAGGAATCAAATCAGAATTCCCTCTCTACTTAAGCATCACCTTGAGACCTAACTCAATCTCCTCTTATTTTACATACAATGATAACATACATATATTAGCCAACTTTTGCAAGCTTGTGTCTAAAAAAAGAATCTCAATGATTTGCACCAAATGTGAGCAATAGTGTTTCTTGCTTACACTTGAGTGTTGTGACTTTAGGTCAAGTGTGGCTCTGCCCCATGTGTACTCTTTTTTCTGGAATCCACGCTAAAGGAGTAGCCCCTAGCTAGGATATGTCCTTCTTGTGCCAGAGGGAAAAGAGTAATGGCGGACCATGCAATGGGTCTCAATACTTCTGCATTTGTCACTACCGTTCACAGTTCACAGGCGAAAACCCAGCATACGAAACCAATGGAGTAAGGAAGTATATTCTTTCTACAGGGATGCTGCCCTGCAAGTCACATGGCAATGGGTGGCAGTATATAATTCTTTACAAAAGTGCAGTAAATAATTAGGAACAATAATGCATTCTACCGCACAAGCTCTTCCTTCTGGTTTTGAAATTCCAGAAAATTAGGAGAAAATAGAAGAGGAGGGAAAGACTCCTATGCAGGTTACTACAGTAGGTGGGAGAGCATCTTGTAACAGCAAGGGAATGACTAAAAGTACATGAAAAAGCAGATAGAAATCAAACACAGCATCCCCAAGTCATGCAGTAAAGACCCACATAGTCAAATTCTCCTGAGAGCATTATATGAGTTATTAGCTTACATATGGTTCTGTTTATCATATGTGCTGTTTCCAATCTGATTAAGTGAAGCTTGAGGAAACCAGTAGAAGCTTTTATTTACTTGACTTATTTTCCCTCTTTATAAAGATTTTCATCTTCTTCCTTTTTCCCTTTCTGCATCACCACCCTTCCTCTTCTCTCTTTGATCATAGAACACACAGACTCTTTGGCATGTAATTGGATGAACACAGCTTTGAAGACAGAACTTAGTGGTGGAAGGTACACAAATCCTTCACAAACTCTAGAATTGATCTGAAATGTTTGACCTCTAACCTCTAGCGGACTACAGTGTCCTTATAATTAGAAAAACTGAAACATTGCCAGGGTCAAAGAGTACAGAGTCTCATGATTTGAGTTTTTCAAATATTCAATCACCAAGGCAGGGAAATAATACTGAGATGTTTCTCTTCGAAAAGTCACTAACAAAATAGTTAACTATGATAACTTTTAATGGGCTCTCATGTTTTTGCTGATTCAAGCTCTGGCTATTCATGGTACTAAAATACTTCCGTCTGGGAAAAAAATTCTGCATTTAGTTTGTTGGTGGCAGTGTGACAACACCATTTCCACAACTCAGCATAAACAGTAGCCTCAAACTTCTGAGCCTGAAAATAAGAGGCATCTTATAGGCGAATCACTGACTTTCAAGACTGGAAGGAGAGATAGTTAGTGACCTCACCTCTCCATTGCTCTGCTCAGAGGTGACCCTAAGTGTCTTATTTTAAGATGATTTTACCTCACTGAGGCTTAAAGTTTGTATACTCTTATGGACATGGACTGTAATGGGTAGTTGTTGAGTGTGCCTACGCTGTGCTGGGAACTGATTTCTCTGAGACATTTGGTTCTGTCAGCTATGTCACCAATAGTTTTCAACATGTGACTTCACAGTGGTGACATAAAATATTAAGGGAGGATCATGTTAGCGCATCTCCTTGGTCTGTTCATGACCTAGTGAGACAGGCTTTAATGATAGAAGAGAAACTTTAAAGCTATTACATGAAATAAAAGTAATTATATATCATTGTCTAATGTTCAAAGCATTTCCTTGTTTAGATTCTAGAGTGTGTGTAAGCCTTGATATGCTTTCTCCTGTCTCTCTCTCTCTCTTTCTGTCTCTTGGTCTTCGTCTCCTTAAGGGTCCTATCTCAGGGTCCTATCTCAGTCATTTCTTCAGCCAGAGAGCGACATTTTCTTAGTCTGAGTTCTTTCAGGTCTTTATGGTGTTTCTTGGGTCATAAATCTAGTCTGCCGCTTGAAATATTCAGTGTCTGCTTCGCTGGTGAAGAACCGCATGAATTCGAGTCACTGTGTGAGTGACTGTACGTGCGTGTTATATTCAGCGTAATTACTTCTTTCTGGATATCTTTGAATATATACTGAGGCTTTTAAACAATTTTGTGGACCTAAAGTTCTATACAAATGTAAAGTTGTGTTACTTTTATTCCTAGTTTTTTTAAACACACCCATAGGTAGCCAGTTTTTTCAGAATAGACTACGTGCTGTGCATATTCCATTTGTAACATTCATATGTGGCTGTTTTAGTGTCATGTGCCATAAAACCACTCATACATCTGTATAAAGCGTACGTGTAAAAGCTGTACATTCTGGTAGTGAAACAATCCAGGGGATGTTTTAGGTAAAACAAAAGAGAGGTATATTAAATTAATCTTAGGCAATATTTCACTATAAATACTTAAACTCTTATAGAATGAAGTCTTTTACTAAAATGAAAAGAAAATATATCGTCTTCAAAAACAGTGATCTAAACTGCTTGCTAAAGCCTTAATGTTCTAGATATGTGGTGAATTCTGGATCTAATTACATGACTGTTGTTGTTTTGAATTACATGTACATAACGTCTTGGTAAAATTACTGTTCAGTGAAAACTCTTTTTTTGTAAGGCCTTGAATCAATAGATGAATGAATGAACAAAATGAAAAATTTTAAGTCTCTCATAGCAAGCAATTCTGGTACTCTAGCCAGGTATAATTTTCATTGTAAGAATAATTGCACGGTTTATGCTCACCTTAGTCTTTTCTCTATTTACATTGCTATAGAAACGTTTTATATTTTCTTAGTCAGGTTAGCATTCACTATAATCTTTGTGAGAAAAAGAATGAAATATTATTTTAACATCCATATATATTTGTGCCTTTATCATACACAATGAGAAGTTAGTTTGGATAGAAAAATGACTTAAACACTAGTAATTCTTGTTAACTTTAAAGCAAAATTCTAAATATGACTAGATAGGGAATCTCCTTTGTAGCTCTTTTCTGAAGTGTTTCTCAATTTTGTTATTTATGGAGATGTTAGTTGTGCTATAGAAAGAAGGGGATAAATGTGTGTTTCTCTATGCATGTATCCTTGTGTGTCTTCTGGGGAGGACTTGGAAGAAATCAATACATAGGATAATTGTTTATGACTTATAGTAGGATTCAAGATGAATTCGATGGAGTGGACATAATTTTAATAACCTTTAACTACCAATATTCCTTGTGGATATTAAAGTAGAGCATATGCCCTTTACTAAATCACTTCAACTACAACTACTTTCAGTCAAGATTGATCCAGGTGTTTTACATATTTTGCCTCTAAACAGGGCAACATCTCAGTGAGATACGAAGCTTTGGGAGATCAAGCTACGGAATCACAGAGCTGTAAAGCTGAGATGGGATTTGACTCTGGTTCTATATGACACTAAAGCCCTTGTGCTGTCCTCTGTCAGTGCTTCTTCTGAGAGTTGGAACAAAGAGAATATGTCAGGAGAGAATCTCAGTGCATGTCAGGGTTTGGAAGTTGTTTCTGAAGTACTGGATGCTTTGACACAAATTGCTGTCCTCATTAGCTTCTCAGCATGCATGTCTCAGGAAGAACTCATGTCTGGGAGTAGCTGGATTTTCATTCCAATATGCCCTCCACTAGAATAACCCAGCAGTCAGCATCCAGCTGGAGACTTTGCAAAAAGCTGAGGAGAAGAATAATGGACCAGGAGTATGGAGGCCTAGATTCTGGGTACTGCTGTGTAGCTGAATTATCTTCTACAGATCATGAACCTTCAGTTCCTTCCTCAGTAAAATGGAGATGATATTGATCTGCCCAGTCTATCTCTCAGGATTATATTGGGCAGGTCAGGTTTAGAAAGCCTGTTCTTGAGAGTCATAAAGAACAGTATTTTTTAAAAATAAGACAAGCATTTATTTATTCAACAAGTATTTACTAAGTAGATGTTATGTGCTTGGCATTATTGGAGGTAGAGATACAATGGTGAACAAAACAGAAAAATCCCTGTCCTTGTTAAGTTCTTATTTTATTGTGAGATTTAGCCAGTTGATGAATTACAACATAGTTTTAAAGGTTGAGGTAAGAAAGACCAGGTCACTGATCAAGGCATTGAATCTAATTCCAGAGGAGGTTGACATGGTTGTAAATGATAGTAGGCACTTATAAGGCAAAGGAGGAGAAAGGTTACAGGAAAAGAAGAGACCTTGGGTAGAGATTTTGTGGTAAAATGTAAGAACATATTATTGTGGGAGTGAATGTTTTAAAAAAACAAGAAAGAGGAGAGATTTTCATGTGGCTCTCAAGTCAGCCAGCTAATCTGTGGGAATATGAATCAGGAAGCTGAGGAGGGAAAAGAAACACAAACTCAAATCTGGATGACCGGATCTTTGAAGATGAAAAGAATGAGCGCTGGGGAAGTCCTCACCACTTGAAAAGATGTGCCTCACAGTATTTTGCCAAATGTGGTATCTGGGGGAGACCCTTGGCCTGTACCAAAAATGCCAGAGACTATTGTAAACAGGGAAATGGGATGTGGAAGAAAGGCTCTGTCTAGAATTCCATGGAGTAGGAACTCAGCCTGGTTCCTACTGGGAAGACATGGGATATACCAGATCCGTATGAAGAAATCACGAGGAACATATTTCAAATATTTCAAAAGCACAGGGTCATCTCCAGGGTGGCTGGTCTCTGGATGAAGAGCTTATGTGTCCAAAGACTGACATTTGAGTACACTCTTGTGGCCTGAGCAGGGACTTTCTGCTCAAAAGAAATGCACTAGATGGCTTGCCCAAGATGTCATAAGGAGTAGCAGAGTCAGGCTGTGACCAAGAACCTGTGGTTCTTTGATACTCTTCTCTGAAAAAGGGAAATCTAAATTTTGATTCTGGATGTTAAAGTTTGTGTTTCTTACTGCAAAGATTAGACGAAACTACTATGCTTCGGAAAGACCCAAGTAGATTCTTTGGGTCAGTTGGGGAACTTGGTTAGATTTTAGAAGACTGTCAAAACCACTACATTTTTTTTTTCTTTCATGTTATGTATAGCCAGTTAACAATCGGGAAAAAGTTAGTCAAGTGATGATATATTTGTGCTCCAACTATGTGCCAAAACTGCAGTTGTGCATAATAGCTTAGAAGCTATGAAACCCACATTTCAGAAGCAAATTGAGTCTCTACATGAAGAGCAGAAGAATGGGTAGAGGAGAAGCTTATGTGTGGAAATCTTTCAGGAAAAAGTGAATCTTAAGATATCTCTTCCTGTCTTGTGCCCCCACTCCCTGTCCTCCTCGTGTCTCTTCCATGAGGGCTGAACTATGTGACCATATTATTTGTCACCCACTTTTGAGTGTGAAAAGAGGCACTGTTAACAATTATGCCAGGGAACAGGCATAAATCAGGACATGGATTCTCCCTGGCTTAGCTTCACATGCTTTGTCAGGACTGTAGCGATGCCACCTCAGCCCCAACTGTGGCATTCCTCATGCTGTGTTCCCAGCACACTCTATAAATATCTCTAATACAGTGCATACCATGTTGCATTTTAGTTATTTGTGCCATGTTTGTCTCTCTCATTGAACTGTGAGCTTTTTGACGATAAGAGTTCTATCTTAATTGTCTTTGTCCAGTATCACTATTCTATAGCCCAAGGCCTGGCACAAAGAAGGTACTCAGCAAATGTCTGATGAGGGGGAGTACATTAACGAAAAATTTGAAGGGAGAGAGGTGACAGGACTGGTGGAGGAGATATGCTGGGTAGAGAGAAAGAAAGGGAATCTCATGTATGATAGCAGAGAGCTGCCAACAACAATCGTGCGCAGAGCCTGCAAATAAATCAGCCTTCATGGAATGGAGTTGTATGCTGAGGAATGCCAAGAACTAAGGAGGACTGGAAGGGGGATCAGAGTTGGTGGAGTCTATAGATTGTTCCAGATTATTGTTTGATGGCTGCTCTCAGGAGGGGTGCTGCATAGAGAAACATGGCTGCTGTTTTGTTGTCCTTTTAATGGATTGGATGCTAGGTTTGCATTTGAGTTTGGAGGAATGTGTTTGGTAAGCATTAAAACTTGAATGATAAAAAAAGAATAGCTTCTCAAAGAATTTTGATACTTCTGCTTCCAGCTGAAACCAGGAAATTCAGAGGCAGCAAAAATGAAAACAAGGAAAACATTATTGGAAATTTTGAACCTAGAAAAGGTTTGGTTTGAGTTTTGAAGGAAAGTCTGACTTGGTTAACTGCCCCCAAGTACTACTATTATGATTTGCTGGCTTTTTATTTGTTCGTTATATTTCATTTATATAATATTATCATATTATGTTCTAATTCTTAGGAGTGGGTCCCAAATTTGGCAGCTTAACCAAGGCTTCTATATTTCCTGCAATGCTGACAAAGCCCAATTACCCAGAACAGGCTTGTGCTCTAACAGTGCGGGCTGCTTTGCCTCAAATCAGCAGTTCTACTTGGGAGGGTCTTGCAAAGTATTCTACAAAGAGTTTTCTCTGTTACTTGCCTACAATGGTAATACTTTAATTAAAGCAACATGTATACATAATTTAATAAGTGATTTCAAGAACTGATTTTCTCTATTAGAAATAACAGTAAAAACTTTTTTGATTATCACTTAGGGAGTTGTGGATTGCCTAAGCCTCAGTCTCTAAATATTTTGGTCTGTAGGACCCCAATTTCCAAGAATCTATGAAAGTTCTGACTTTAGCCTATCCAAAACGGGCAGATCAAGCTCGAGGCATTTATTGTGGGTGTGGAATGAAGGTTTGCATACTCAACACCCATGTCTTCTTTCTATAAGAGTAAGATTTCAGACCTTTTTTTGTTTTTTGTTTTCTAAGAGGCGAGCTTTCTCTTGAGGGTCTGCATCTACATTCTGGGGTCCTAACTGAGTTCCTTGGTGACTGACGACCACCCCTCTTCTGTATTTAAAGGACCCTCTTGAATGCCCACTTATTTTATCTATACATGTTCCTTTAAGTTCTTACCTAAAGAGTTTTCCTCCATGTGACAAACCTGCTTACTTTAAATGCTCATTACTACTCACTTTTTATGCTGAAATAATGCATATCTGAGTTGCAGTTTGCAAATGATGATCAAAGAGTGCCTTCCTCTTAATTAAATCATTGGTTAATTTGATGAGCCTTTTCAGGGGTCAAATGAATTCATTCTACAAAAAATCCAATCTTATTGACTTCTCATTCAGCCGGATCATTTCAAAATTTACTACATATTGTTTCCTTCCTCTACAGATTAAAATTCTTTGTAACTAAAAAAAGCATTAAAATAAGTGTGGCATTTGCATTATAGTTTTGATAACTGTAAGCCTTGACCCGTGCTAAGGTGATCAAATAAACCACAGTACTGTTAGGAAAACTAACTTGATTAAATTAAGGAGAAGGAGCTACCTTATTAATAAATAAGCAACCAAATTGTGGACAACTTGACTCTCTTCCAATATTTCTTTAACATTTGATATAAAGTTTAATATGTGTTTAACCCAGTTAATTTTTTCTTTCCTAGAGAGACACCTCCTCTATGGACGGCCTGCTGTGCTTTATCGGACTAGATATGACATCTTATATCATACTGACTTTGAAAGTGGTTATAGTGAAATATTCCTAATGCCACTCTGGACATCGTATACTGTTTCCAAACAGGTCATTGAGAAAATTGGGTTATATATTCTTCATGTGATTATATTCCTCGCCTTAATATAATGATTGTTTGCTTAACAAAATTTTGTCTTAGAAAAGATTTTAATTTTTCCTGATGAAAGAAATCCTATGCTGGATCTATTGCAAGCTATTTTGAACCAGACTTTATTCATGTTCACTATGATTCACTATGTTCTGATAACTTCATAGTAATATGTTAAATATCAAAGGGAGCATACTAATCCTTTTAGTTTCTTTTACTCTGTCATGGCCAGCAGTTACAGAAGCCAACAACGTTTGGCTGTTTGTTTTAATAGACTTTATTTTTCAGAGCAGTTTTAGGGTCACAGCAAAATTGAATGGAAAGGACAGAGAGTTCCCATATGCCCATGGCCCTCACAGGCACATCCTCCCCCACTATAACATCCTGTTTTTTAATAACGGTTTTATGTTGGGGTTTCAGTTTTGGTGAAGATGAAATTGGTAAGTTTGTATCAGGAATTAGAAAAATTTATCTGGCAGTTGTTTTTAATTTCTGAATACAAATGACTACTTACACTGCCCCAAACACAGCTTCATGTTAATTTGTCCTGTGTGCACAAACGTATGCTCAGGCACATACTATATATATATGTGTGTGTGTGTGTGTGTATATGTATATATATACAGTCTTTCTTTCTTTAGGGGATATATCTATATTATTTTTCAGAGTGTTATTTTTTAAGCTGTCTTCTATGGAGTCCTATTGGTTATTTCAACAGGGGGATTTCTGCTTTATATATTGTTATTTTACTTAAGACTTTGATAAGAGAGTTCTGCTGCTAACAAAATAAGAGTTTGAAAATTACTGGCTTACTCTATTTAAAATTGAGACCTTTTTATTTTAAGGTCTCAGTTATTTAAGAATATCAGAATGTGAGCTATAGTGAAAGCTGGAGGGGTTTTGCTTCTGGCTGTTGATAGCTGAGCAGTTCCGGCTTCAGTATGTCTCTGTGGGTTTGCGATGGCATTCCTGAACACCTCTGACTCCCCGTGCAGGCTGAGGTCTCTGGCATCCCGGATCACCTGACCAATTGCGTCCGGCCTGATGTCCGCGTTTCTCCGAGTTTCAGTCAGAGCTGTTTGGCCTACAGAAATGATAAACAGATGTCCTATGGATTCCTCTTCCCTCCTTGTGAGTTGTAGAGTATCAGGATCTGACCATTCTAGAGGGGCGTTATTTTGTGGAGTCTGGAGGTGAAACTTGGTATTCAGGATTTCAGCGGTTTTCAGGTTTTCTTCAAGAGGGGTACTCAACAGATCGAAGAGATGAACATCTATGGACTCCTTCCAAAATCATCCAGAAAAGAGAGCAGCTTTCACAAATCCTGTTTTCAGGAGAATTCTAAAGTGTAACAGAATATTCTGTGTGCCCCTTCACATCATTAAATGAGAATCTGAAAGTGAAATAGTAAATCATTGACACTAACCTTTTAAATAATTCTATAGAGATGATCTCTTAAGAATATGTGAAATCCTTTAATCATCTCTCATTCCCTTGATGACACTTTTTTTTTGAAGAAGAAGATTAGTCCTGAGCTAACATCTCCTGCCAATCCTCCTCTTTTTGCTTTGGAAGACTGGCCTTGAGCTAACATCTGTGCCCACCTTCCTCTACTTTATATGTGGGACGCCTGCCACAGCATGGCTTGACAAGCGGTGTGTAGGTCCACACCTGGGATCTGAATTGGTGAACCCCGGGCCGCCAAAGCAGAACATGTGAACTTAACCACTGTGCCCCTGGGCCAGTCCCTTGATGACACTTTTTTTAAAGTCCAAATTACACTAGTGAAATCAAGGAATTCTTTTACATAATACTTAGTAGACCCAAGACTAGGTAGGAAGGAAAAGCATTGTAAAAGTTTTTGAGAGGGAGCTATGGAGTGAAGTAAAGAGACTGAGTGGGAAAGAAGGTAGGAAATGCTATATAAAGGAGAGAATGAGTAGGAATAAGAGTAGATCTGTTCACTTCAGGCTGCTTGGACCATTTCAGAAGATTACTTCTTGATTGATGTAGACGTTGATAAGTAATGGACACTGTTTGTTTTCCTAATGTTTAGATCTGAGCTCTTCACCAGAAGCTAAATATGACACATTCCTGGTAACCAATATGGTTCCAATGTATCCTGCTTTCAAACGTAAGTCCAATATTTACCTAGTAAATTATTATTTGTGAAAAGAAATATTTCTAAATTTACCACTTACCTTTTCTACCTCCATATTAATTTTAATAATAAAAATGCCTTTCATGTGTTTAACATTTGTAATTTTTGAACATCTTTATGTAAATTCTCTACTGTTAATCCAAAATATGAATCTGTGAGGGAAGTTGGCAGGTTGTTTATCCCTTGTTTATAATTAAGAAATTGAAGTCACAAAAAGTGAGGCAGGTCGTGAATGGTAGAAGCTGAACTTAACCAAGTTTTCCTTCTAATCTGGAGTTCTTTCTATTTCAGTGCTCGTTATATTGGTGATTAAAAAGAGTCTTCTCTGTATTTTGGAGGCCTCTTGACATTTTATAGCATCTATATTTATTTATTGAATGTTACAGTGAAAGCTACCAGCACCGTTCTTGTTTAGCGTGATGGTGATGATATCTTCTGAATGTTGACCCTGAAATCCAGCAAAGCCTAATTGTCTTCTGCATCATTACAGTATTAAATTCAGATAGTTTTAGGGCTGTGAAAATTATCTTAGCTTCTTTGAACACTCGTACTTTCTGTGCACATGACATAAATATTTGTGGATGATAGTGATGCTATCCATGGTATAGGCACAATAAGCCTTGGCCCAAAACAGAGTTCTAGTCCTTGGAGTTGGGATCATTAGCTGTGTGATCACAGAAATGCCATTTAACCTCTCATTTGTGAAATTACAAGATTTGATTGCACGACATCTATGGCTTATATGAATTTATCACTTCATTTGTTCAATGGCCAAAACAATCATTTTCTATTTCTGATAACAAAGAATTCATTCATTCACCCACCCACCCATCTGTCCATCCATCCATCCATCCATCGATTCATCCATCCATCTATCCATGTATTCAAAGATAGAGAAAGCATTCTGGTGTAGCTTTTACCTCCCTTTAGTTCATTTACAGTGAGCACACCTATATGCTTATAGGAAAGGTAGGAAAGGGAATCACCTTTACCTATTTCTACTTGGTAAAGGAGCATTGGGCTGTGTTACAAGACTCTTAGGGCTGAAACAAAGTCTCAAAATAGGAACAAGTGATTGTGAAGTGTCATTTGCAGTGACAGAACTGCCCAACTTGACATTGGTGAAATGGCCAATATGGTTTAAAGAAAAAAAACTATTTATTTGATATTGTAGGTAGTAAATGAAGGTTTATTCAAAGGTAGAATCCATTGCTTATGAGTGGAAAATTAAAGTATGCTTTTGAAAGGAGGTTTGCTCTCAGGCTTAATTGAGAAATGTTTCAGAAACCCACATAGATACATTTGTCATAATATTACATGGAATGCAGCTTCATTTAATTTCCACAAATCAGGGTTTCCTGGATTCCTTTATTCTTTACTGATGCCTTTTTGACCGAGCAGTAATAAAGGAAACACACGGTACCACCCTGAGGCTGGCATGGCAGAAGGCCTGTCACAGAGGGCTCGCTGTTCTTTACTAGGGGAATGGTTTTTTCACATGCCACATTTCTGCGGGTTTGGCCTTTTGACTGTTCTCATTGTTGTTTCTTTTTCTCTCTGCCTGTCCAATTTTTATGCTTAAGTTAACATTTGAACTCTCCCACTGTCCTCCTTTTTTTGTTACAAACAATTATCTACGGTATTTTGGCTCTGGTGGGCTGCTCTGTCCTTTTTATTCAGAGTAGAGTATCAGAAGGGATAAAGAGCAGTTGAAGCACTATGGGAAAAGTGGTCAATAACTTCTTAATAAGAGACATAGGAAGTGATAACAGCCTGAACCTCACAACCCCCACGTAGACTAGTTTGTGGTAAGTTAAATCTAACATTTCAGAACCAACTCGTTGTGTGCCTTTCCTGTCCTCTTCTGTCGTTCCCCTCTCTTGCCTTCCCCTTTTTCCTTTCTGCTTTTCTCATGCCCCTCTGATTGTCCATAAAATAAATTGGAGCTAGGGTGGACAAAGAAGCCTTCTCCAGGGGGTGACCTTGAAAATGAGACATGAATAATGGAGGAGAAACCAGATATGCACAGATCACAGAATGAATTTTCCAGGCAAAAGAAAGAGCAAATGCAAAATCTTAGTCTGAACTGTTTGGCAAGGTTGGGGACAGGTAGGAAGCCATGTGCCTGAGGGGGACAGAGGTAGGGAGTAAAGTTATAGAGGTGGACAGGGGCGTCATGGTGGAAAGTTGGGATTTTATCCTAATTACCGTGAAAAATCATCTGAGGTGTTAGAAATGGATGTTGGGGGGAGTGTGATACAATCTGATTCGTGGTGTAGAAAGATCCATCTATGTACTCTACTACTTAGAGGGTGGGCTACAGGGAAGTAAGAGTTTCTTACCAAGAGCCCAGAGAGTAGTCCTTTGTAGTAGTTCATTGCAGAGTGGATAGTAATCTAGATCAGGGTGGACAGAGTGAAAATGGTGAGAAGTGGTCAGATTTGGATGACTGAGATGTATTTTGGAGGTAGTATTGACAGGACTTGTTCACATGTGTATGAAGTAAGGAGAAAAGTCAGGAATGACTCCTAGGATTTTGACTTGAACATCTGGGCAAGTGCCAGTGCCATTAACTATGATGGAGAAGCCAAGAGTTGGAGCAGGATTGGGAAGGAAAATCAAGAATTCTGATTGGATAATTTTTTGCTCTACGTGATTATTAGGTATTCAAGTGGACCATGAGGCGGGTGGTTAGATGACATGTCTGGAGCTCCGTGGAGAGGTCAGGGCTAGAGACATAAACTTGGCAACTAGCCTATCTGTGAGATCATGAAGGAAGAGAAAGTAGATTAAGGCCTTTTTTCAATTTCTCACAAACACCATACTTCCTCTTTTGTACGTATTGTTCCCCCTACCTAGAATGTTCTGTCTCTACATCTTGGCCTAGGGAATGCCCATTTATCCTTCAGATTTCAGCTCAGTAACCACTTTATCTGCAAATCCTTCCCTGACTTATTGGGCTAGGTTAAACTCCCCGACCAATGTCTCCACATCTTCCTCTTTGCTGGTTCATAAATGACACACACACAGCTAGTGCTTTAGGAGGGTTCTTCTCAAGAATCACGACAGCTCTAGTGTCTCTTGACTTGTGACATTTGGCTAGTAGAATGCATCCGAGAGAGAATTTGGCCAAAGCAAGGAGTTTTCTTCATGAAGAACTGATTTTTATCTTTGTACAGGAGTCTGGAATTATTTCCAAAGGGTGTTGGTGAAGAAATATGCTTCAGAAAGGAATGGAGTTAATGTGATAAGTGGACCAATTTTTGACTATGACTATGATGGCTTACACGACACACAGGACAAAATCAAACAGTAAGCGTTTCATTTCCACTCAGTGTGTGTTTGTAAATTCCAAGATCTCACTTAAGGCTATTTTTGAAATATTCACATACTAGGGAAGTGCTGATCCTCCTTAAATCTTTTGCTCTTTGAATCTCCTTGTGGTTTCTTCAGTTCTCTTGGACCTTTGAGTAAACATGGCATCGGTGGTTAGAATGGAATTGGGTTTTGTGGCAAATAAATGCACTTTTCCCTTCCATGAAAGAAATGTATCAAAAGATTAAAATTTTTTTTCTCAATTATTCTTCAACAACTCTTCAGCAGGAATATGATAATTTTCACTTGTCTGCATTATTTGGGGGGACTTTTGCAATCCCTTAGATTTTCTGAGTCAGTATATCTCAATAGAAAATTGCATATAGACTTTGGTCAAATCGAGTTTCTACCTCTCTGTGGTGCTTGAGGATATGAAGGGATAAGACATACTCTGTTCCACAAGGAACTTACAGTCTGGTGGAGAAGGTAAGAACATACAGATACAACAAGTTCACAATAAGTCATCATTTAATTTTGTACATGCATGAAACAATCAGGGAAGCATAAAATATGAGGGTTTAGTTATGATTTATAGATAGAGAACAAAATGCGTATAGGTAACTAATAAAATAGAATTTATCTTACTCCTTTCCAGTCCTTCATAAGAGAATTTTCATCTTAATTGTACATTTATTTTATTGTTTATCATTGCTATAGTTTTTAGCCCAAATTACAATATCAGTTCAATCATGGTTTTGGTATTTGGAAAATGATTAAAATTAAGATACTAGAAGACCAGGTATGGAATTGCAATTTCTATACTTCACTCTACTGGAAAAGATATTTTATACCTCTAGGCTCATCACTAGCACTCAGTCCTTAGTATTTCCTTTAGTTAGTGAGTTCCCTGTACCCAGCTCAGGATCTCATTGTGTCTTGAAAGGGCTATTATTCCCCTAGCTCCAGTGTCACCTGTCTCAGGTCCATTTTATACAACTCTGTGAAAGTGATCCCCCTGAAACATGGATCTCATAGTGACACTCCCTAGCACAGAACCCTTCAATGGAACACTACTGCCTAAACAATAACGCCCAACTCCACAACTTGGCCCTCAGAACCCTCCACAATTTGGCTTTTATTGACTCTTCCAGCCTTACATTTCTCCTACACTGATATATTCATCATGTCCAGCATCCAAGTCTTGGTTCAAGCTGTTTTCTTTGCCTGGATTATCTTTTTCACTGTGCCAGGTTGAGAGAAGAATGAGGACGCAAGGCAGCAAAAACATTATGTTCAAAGATAGAGAAGTGGGCTAGTGCCCAGAAGTGAAAATGATTCAGTTGAGTGGGAATTAATTTCTGTGACTTAGGCACGAGCCCTTGATCACCATTTAGAAAAGAAAGAGACTACATCAGTTGGAATTTTATTTCACCTTCCTTTCAGGTATGTGGAAGGCAGTTCCATTCCTGTTCCAACTCACTACTACAGCATCATCACCAGCTGCCTGGATTTCACTCAGCCTGCTGACAAGTGTGATGGCCCCCTCTCTGTCTCCTCGTTCATCCTGCCTCACAGACCGGACAATGATGAGAGCTGCAATGTGAGTTCAGAGACAGAGTCCTTTTGGATTTGCTTACATAATTCATCTTTGTTTCTTAAGCAGAACACACTTATAAAACATTTGCACTATACAACCAAGTGGAAAGAAGAAAGGACCCAAACAAGACTTTGCTTAACACTTGGGAACTTTGTGTTCTAATGGCATTTGATTTTTCAGTATAAGGATGTGTGTGTGAGGGTGTGGGTGTGCATTTAACATAATTTTATTTATTTGTTCGATTTTGACGAAAGATAAGAGTGCCCACATGGCCTTAGTTTTGCAAAAGCCATATATATTTTGTAAAAAGAAAGAGGAAAATAGCAAAATTTTGATGATTATTGAAACTAGGTAAGAGTTCACGGGGGCTCATTATATTCTCTATGCTTTTGTGGATCTTCAAAAGTTTCTATAATAAAAATTTTTCAAAAGACACACACACACCAGAATATATACTTTACAAATCAGATTTTCATTAGTTACTTGTTATGAGGGCAGTTGTAACAGGTCACCCCACTCTCAAGTAGCACAGATGACTCCTGACTTACTTGTTCTTACGTGGAGCCAGGATGGCGTGATGAGAAAGCCCCAGGCAGGAAGAAAGGAGCTATACTCTGTGATCCTGGCCCTGTGCTAACTACACTCAGGGATGAATCACAGAGCTTCTCCCCATTTCCTTAATGTGATGGAAAGTCTGTGCTCCGAGGTTGATTTCAGAGGTGATGGTCTCTAGGATTTTGTTTTATAGAGTAGAAGGCACAGGGCTATAATCTTCAAAAGAGGGTTTCCAGTGAATAAGCATACTCAAATTCCTAATTGTACATGGTGCTCTGAGAGGAACAATAGTGTGAGTTGAACATAGTTACTTCTCTAGGCAGACTTCTGTGGGAAAAGCACATAAAACAGGAACAGAAATGGCTACATTAAAAAGCAAAGAGCGAAAGAATGGCTTCAAGAGAGATTGTGAGCTTCAAGGACAAGGTAGATTTGGGGCTATGGCTTCAATTATAGGTGAAGATTGAGGCTATGAGTATCCAAAGCAGACAATGGATGCAGGAAAAAAGAGATTTGAAATATGACCAAGAAAGCCGATAAAGTTTAGCCGGATATTGGAAATGAGGATAATAGTTGGAGATAAGATTTTCCAAGTTGTGTGCAATCAATTTAAAATACCAGTAGTAGTAATAGTGGTCATGGCAGCAGCAATGGGACTTGTTACCTTTTGCTAAGTGCATATTACCATCCAATTGCTGTGTGGGTTCTCTAGATATATTATTTATAGTCATCCAATTACCCTATGAGGCAAGGATCTGTGATCTCCCCACCTCCCCTTTCACTCACTGTTGAGAAACCTTTAGCTAATAAAGGAAAGGTATGTTACATGGTTACCTGCTTAGTTAGTAGGAGAGCAGGATGTTAGATTCAAGGCCTCTGACTCCAAAAGCCCATCCTCTTTCTTTTTTTTTTTTAATGTTTTTTTTTAAAGGTATCCTTTTTGTGTGCGTGTGTGAGGAAGATTGGCCATGAGTTAACATCTGTTGCCAATCTTCCTCTTTTCCTTTCCTCCCCAAAGCCCCAGTGCATAGGTGTATATCCTAGTTCTAAGTCATCCAGTTCTTCTATGTGGGATGCCACCACAGCATGGCTTGATGAAGAATATGTAGGTCCAGGCTGAGGATCCGAACCAGTGAACCCCGGGCCACTGAAGTGGAGTGCGTGAACTTAACCCCTCAGCCAAGGAGCTGACCCCACCCATCCTCTTTCAAATTTACCAGCTTTCAATAGTGGTATATTGAGACCTTAGGAATTTTTTGTGTTGCTTAGGCATTAGGTAGCCACGGAAAATATCTACGCTTAAGTGCGATACTTTAGGCTGTGGTTTAGGGAGATAAATTTGAATTGGAGGGGATCAAGGCTGATGCTCAAAGGGCTTTGACAAGTCTCACAGGATTGAGGTAGCAGAACTTGAATTGGGGTTGTGGTCTTAGAAATTTAAAGAGGAGGGTGGAAGACAGTAATATTATACTGGAAGGATCAATAAGATCTTATAAATAATAGGAAGGGAGGTGGAGAGGCAAGGGAACTGCAAGCGAGAGATGAGCTTATTGGCTTGACCTTCTCAGTTTTGACTGTTCATAACCATGAGATAGATAATGGTGTGCCAGGGAGATGGAATTCTTCTGTATAACATGATATACATTCTTTGAACTTCAGTATTACTAAAAACTTGTTGTGGGGAGGTAAAACTTTTACAAAAAAGTAAACACATGTATTATGGAGTGAAATTCAAAATTGCCATGCATTTTTAAGATAAAACAGAGACTACAAAGAACATTTCAGATTTAAAGTAGGCCATTTAGGGTACACCTAGATTCTTAAGGAGTGTATGTTCAAGTTTCTCTGTCATTAGGGGAAATTGATGATGGGAGAGTTTGAAAAATGTTGTTCCAAACTCAGTTAAAAGGCCATTCTTTAGTCACCCCATATTTCACATGTGACAAATGAGATCCACCAATGTCCTCACAGGTCTTCCTGTCCATCCTGGTTCCTGACTCTGCACAGAGCTTAGAGGTATTTCTGGTAGCGTTCATGGCCAGAACACTTCTCATTGAAGAACCCTCTGCCCATATAGAAACCTGTCCTTGTTTTGAAGTTCACCTTAAAGCTGCTGGAGCTTGAATTCACAGACTCACCTGGGAGAAAGTCAGGGAGGAAAGGCCGATGAAGAATAAATGTCCACAGCAAGAAAGACAATAAGCAAATTCATGGATTGTGCTTTTGTTTGCATTAATGTTCTAGGTTATTTATTTTTAAAGTTTTTCCTTTCCTTACTTCCTTGGTAGTTAGGAACTTTTATTTGAATTTTATTCATTTTGCATTTTGCAATAGAGTCTCTCTCAGCAAATACTTCTGTGGATTGCCAGCTAACATCAGGCAGAAGTCATTTTCATTGCATGTAGCATAGCCCGACATTTCCTAATGAATAACTGGAGGCTAGATATTAGCATGTGAGGACCAGAAGAGAATGCCTCTCAAATGAAACTGGTAAATCACTTCCCAAGGAAAGATATAGCAAAAGGCAGATTTTTCCCTGAATTCTTATAATCCCAGCTGGCTATTATTTAAAATAGGAAAAACCTTTTCACCCCTTGTCCACACATTCAAATGACTGCATTTACAAAGGAAAAATTAGACTTACTGACTATTGAAAAATCAAATAAATGACTTGAATATGAAAATTCTCCCAAAATACAGCTTCATGCTTACTCTGCTTACTCTGAGGGGGTCCTGACCCATTTGGAGACCTCCTACTTCGTTAATTATATGGTCGCACTGAGGATTGGTCAGTACCGTTGTGGGTAGAGTTATATTTAGGTCTGTCCTTTCCTGTGACTCGCAGAGATCTTGGTTAGCTTGGGTTAGAAGGGTGGGGCATGGAGGGTTAAAATCCTTACTTCCCCAGCCTGCAAAGCAATTTCTTCCTATTTCTTCATTTTGCCTTGGATGGCCAGGCATCAGTTTCCTGAACCAACACCCTCATGGTACATATTTAGCACTGGCACAAACTTCTGTAGCTCCCTGTCCAGGTCTGTGTGGGTTGGAGCTTTCCGAGAAAACCCATTGGTTCTTGGGCTTTGGTGGGTAGTTCATTGAGACCACTAGCAGTAAGAGAGTTGGATGAGGGCATGCCTGAACATTCTCAGTCCTGAGACATGCAGCCACCCTTCAACTTGTAGAAAGACTCTTGGAAGCCATTGCATTTCCGGGGGCATTTGGGAGTGAAATTATTTTTAAAGACCCTTCTGCTCCATGTCTACTAATGAGGGTAGCATTTCCTCATAATTCTCAAGGCTCTCAGATCTCATTCTTTCTCTCAGCTTCCTTCAAAAGTGAAAGAAGATTTTTTTTTTAAAGTAAAAGACTGCTTTGTCTGAATTACTCTTTAGTTTCAACTTAGACATGAAATAAATTGTTTGGTGTGGGACGTCTGAATGTCTTTCATCTGGAATTTGTGCCAACAAGGGAGTTCTTGGCTAGTAGTGAAGATGGAAAGAGATTTCCTTCATTTCTGTCATGATGTTGTTTTCTTATTTCACTTTCTCTCCCCTTGTTCCTCCTTGTCCTTCTTCCTCCCTCCCAGGGAGCTGCTGAAGTAAGCATTATTATCCTTGTGAACCAATGAAGAAACTGAGGCCTAGAGAGCTTGACCAAGTAGCTTGACCAAGGTCTCATAGCCAGGAAGTGGAAGAGCCACAATTCAAACCCAGACCTCTTGGGTCCCAAAGTGCCAGGTGTATCAACTGAGCTGCTTTGAATCGAGCTTATTATTCAAATATCAACTCATTGCAATCTAATAGATGATGTAGCTGACGTAGTGGGCTCTTCTGAAAGGCTAAGAATGCACATAGAAATTATGTGCACTGAGCACAAGCTCTTTGTTTTCCTTGGGAAGCAGAAGAGCGTTCTAAATTACCCTTGCTCTGTGCTCAACGTTGCAGTTTGACGGCAGGGAAAAGAAACAAATGATTGAATTCTCCAGGGCCTTTGGTTTTCCTGATTTTGATTTATGTTCTGAGAACCCATTGAGTCAAATGCCCTTTCACACCACATGTCTCGTTTATTTGGTACAGCTAATTGCTGTTGAAAATGTTTACAGCCCAGGGCAGGTATTTGTGGCGCATTACTGAAAGGAATCTGGTAGAGTGGCGGGGAGGCCAGGGAGGAATAACATGCATTGGCTCTGGGTGCAGGAGTATCATAGAGGTCATTTGTGGACTTGGGGCAAACTGACCATTTGGAGAACCTCCTCTGGAAAATTCTGACTCTGATTGTATTCTGTTTCCATGGCAGAGCTCAGAGGATGAATCGAAATGGGTAGAAGAACTTATAAAGATGCACACAGCTCGGGTGCGGGACATTGAACATCTCACCAGTCTGGATTTCTTCCGAAAGACCAGCCGCAGCTATCCAGAAATTCTGACACTGAAGACATACATGCATACATATGAGAGCGAGATTTAACTTTCTGATCATTTGCAGTGGTCTTATCAACTGGTGTATATTTTTATATTGTTTTTGTATTTATTAATTTGAAACCAGGACATTAAAAAAATGTTAGTATTTTAATCCTGTGCCAGATCTGACATATTACGCCTGAATGACTCCACTGTTTTTCTCTAATACTTGATTTAGGTAGTCTTGTGTTCTGAGTAGAGCTTGTAATAAATACTGCAGCTTGCATTTTTAGTGGAAGCTTCTAAATGGTGCTGCGTATTTGAGATTTGCATTGAGGAAATATTAATTTTCCAGTGCACAGTTGCCACGTGTAGTTCTGTACTGTACCGAAATACTGATTTTGTAAAGTTGCATTCATTTACTGTTAATTATGACAGACATATTTAAGCCCTTATAGACCAATCTTAAATATAATAAATCACACATTCAGTTTTTTTCTGCTTTTATTTGACATTTATTTCACTTATAAATGAGAGTGTTTGCTTTTGATATAGTCATGCATGAAAGGTGTACATTTCCTGTATCAGGCCCTCTTCCTAGTTGAATGTAGTTCACATGGTCAAAGGGGCATCCTTGATATTCAGCCACAGTGGCCTGGATGGTTTAGGTGCATAGCTATGGGAAATCAGAAGGACAAAGGGAAATGGAAACCAGAACTTCTGAATACCCTCTCTCACCCATCTCTTTTAAAAATATCTTGAAGTTTAGAAGGATTGGATCAAAGCTGTAAGAATTAGACTCAACTGAGATTGTATTAGGCATATATTCTGTATAAGTTATCAACCTAAGAACTATGGCAGATATAAAGAGAAATAAGACAGTGGGATGAGATATAGACATAAAAGTGTAATTAACCAATCAAGATAGAGAATAATAAATGCCAAGTGAAAAGTGTTGGTAATAATACCATATGACAGAATAATACAATATCACAGTTATGGCTTTAAGTAACAATAAAGCATGGAGTGAGGAAGTCATTCAGAGATTTTCAATCCTTCTGATGGTGTCATGGAGAAAGGCTCATATTAGTGTCACTTAATCTCTCACAGTTACTAATGTCTCTTTTTTAAAAAAGAAAAGAGAACAGCATATTGTTTCGTTTTTATGTTAATTTTTATAGTTGCTCCCTTTTATGGTCAGTGAAATGGGTTTTTAATTTCGATAAATTTTTCTTTAAAAATAAATTTGTTTAAGGGGCTGGCCCGGTGGCGCAGCTGTTAAGTTTGCACGTTCCACTTTGTCAGCCCAGGGTTCGCCGGTTCCGATCCCGGGTGTGGACCTATGCACCACTTGTCAAGCCATGCTGTGGCAGGCATCCCACATATAAAGTAGAGGAAGATGGGCATGGATATTAGCTCAGGGCCAGTCTTCCTTAGCAAAAAAGAAGAGCATTGGCAGCAGATGTTAGCTCAGGGCTAATCTTCCTAAAAAAAAATTAAAATAATAAATTTGTTTGAGAAGGAAGACAGTGTGTCAAATAAAAAATATATTACAAAAAAAGTAAGACAGATGGTACTGGGAAATGGGAAAAATCATGAAAGTGGTAAGAGGAAAACTGATGTTTGGGAAACACAGCTATAGGAATGCACTGGAAGAAGCGAACTTGCTAACATTAATGACAGCCATATTTACCAGGCATCCACTATGTCCAGGCATTTCTCTGGCACTTCATATGCTTTGCCTGTAAACACTGAAAAATGAGGAGCTCAGGGAAGATTTTATGGCAGGAAGAAGAACAAGGATGGGAATGGGGAGGAATGCTTGAATTGGGCTTTGTAGTTTGGGGTAGGGTGAAAGTATAGGAGAAAGGAATGGGAATATGACTATTCATTTAATATTCGATCACGATTTATTGATCATCGACTACATGCCAATTCCTATACTTGCTTTTGGGGATAAAACTGAGTAAGATAAGCATAGTTTCTGATGTTGTAGATCTTAAACTTTAATGGGAGAAAGAGACCCCTTAAAGAACCCCAAAGTTTAGTTGCAGTATGTGCTGTGAAAGAATTAAACAGGTACAGAGTGGAAAGAGAAGATCCCTGTAGATAACATTGCAGCCAAGACTTGGGGGATGGGAAGACCTGGCCTCAAGAAGAATAGGGACAAGAAAGAGCAGCATGGCCAAGGACGGGGGTGGGAAAGATTTTGGGATGTGTGAGGGTCTGAAAGAAAACAGGGGCTACTTATAGGCCCCATGGAGGCATTTGGATTCTATTCTAAATGCAATGGAAAATCATTAAGAATTCTCAAGCAGAGGTGTGAGAGGATCTGTTTTAAGATTGACATAAATATGCAATAACTGCATAGCATACTCTAAATATAATTCCACATAAAATTCATCTGATAAGACAGGTCCACCTATTAGGTGCTGTAATTCTGGATCTCTCAATGGTAGCATTACAAGGGAGGAGGGCCAGTTCTATTTTTTTTCAGTAGTTGCAATCTTCATGCTTAGCCAGGTTTCTATATCACCTCAGATTGAACTCTTCTCGAAATAGGTTATACCTGAGGCTTTTGGGGAGAGCAGTTGCAAATTTAGTTGAGTACTGCTGCTCTATTTTTATCCTTAGGTCAAGTCTTTCTTTCTCATAAATAAACTTCATACCCAGAGAGAACATCAACCACTGTGTATTTCAGGTGAGTGGCTTTGCCGATAAACACATGTCATTAATTGTGGAGTTATTTATGAAAGTCCCTGAATGGACAGGGACTCTGTTAAAATGAGGTCTGGAAGACTATTTTAAGTTGGGGTATTGGGTTTTTTTTTCATATTGAGACCTTGGTTCATTCATGCTTTCATTGAGCAAGTTGCCAACAGCTTGCTAGCATGGTGGTCCTGTCCTAGTGGATGGATGCAGAAACTGCCTCTCTAAAATGAGCTCATTGTAAATAGGGTAAACCAAGAAAGCAGCCACATGGTTTCCCAAGGGCAAAAACAGTCTGAATTGTTTTTAGGAGAGTTGACTTTTTAAAAAAATCTCTGAACAAAAGCAGTGTTTGGTATCAATTGGGTTTGCCCACAGCTCCGAAATTCCAGTGCCCATTATTCCTTCTGGTGGCTGGGAAGAGAGTGGCAGTGGATGAAGTCTAGATGCTCTCTCCTGTTTATATTCCTCGCACTTCAACTGTCTCTCCCTATCTCTTTGCTGAGTCAGGATGGGGCTGCCTTGTGGGTGGGAAGTGGTAAAGGCAATGGGAATTCTCCCATGGCTCTGGGGAGAGGGCCTGTGTGGGACAGTGAGGAACAAGACTCAGATGTTTGAGTTTGTAGGCTCGGGTAAATAGAGCACTGCGGGAGGCCCAACCCAAAGGGGCAGTAGTTCCTGTCTGGGCTGCATTTCTAGGAAGCACATGTCCTTGACCCCTCTTGGCAGGGATGTCCAGTCTTGGCTGGAATGTAAAAGTGGAAATGACGCCCGTGCCCTGTGAAATTCTGTGCTCTGGCTTTTGGGAACAGGCAAAACTCCAGTCTCTGTGAGCTCTGGGCGCCGTTCCCTCTAATTCCTTCAGGTGGTTCTTGCCTTGCCTTTAGGTCGTTTCCTCCCACAGCCTCAGGTGCTGATCAGTGTTCCACTCAACACTGGAGACCCTCTGCAGCACGCACCAAGAGGAAGACCGCCAGCATTTCCGAGTAGAGGCAAGAAGACAGGCCACGTTAGCCGGTTGTTAAAAGCTGGAGATTTTTTTTTGCAGTTACATGGCCTGGGGCAACTTTAAGTCTAAGTCTAGATTTTCTCATCTGTAAAATAGTGTTAATGACACCCATTTCTCAAGCTGGCATAGGAATTATGGCAGGAGATCTTGCTGAAACATAAGTTGGTAAATTTTCCCTCCATTTTTATCTCCATTTTCCACCAAGAAAGGTGTACCCTTTTTAAGTATTTTCTTGGCTTTGGGGCTTTTTGCAGAGTGGCGTGGGGAGCAGAAGCAGTATAAAATTAATGGATTTCTGGTCTTTTGTGACAAACTAAACCCACTGAAGAGGTGGAAGGAAATAGAGTGCCAAGAGAGAAAGGGACCTCTCCTGGCATTTGGAAGTGGAGAGAAGTCTGTGGATGTGAGCAGGTGGTTACACCCCAGGGTGTGCTGTGTGATCCTGTTAGGGAGGTGAAACCCAAGGTCCTGGGGGTCTTGACCATGGCTTGAAAACACACTGGCAAACCCGAAGGGATCTGGAGACATGCATGCCTGTTGTACTTGTCCCACCATTTTCCATTTACGAGGTTCTGGTTTGCCCTGAGGGGGAAGATGAGAACCTCACTAAAAACTGAATTAAAACATGTAAGCCATGTAAGCTGGAAGCTTAGACTAGAAATGAAGTTTATTTTAGGGAAATAAAGTTTTATTTATTGTGGAGTAAAATACATACCAGCTACGTCAGGAAAATGCTTAGCACCATGCTTGGTACATGTGATGTGTTCAATAAATATTAGCTAAATGAAAATGAGCCAGGAGAAAAAAATTGGAAGCAGCAGCCAGAGAGGTAGGCAGAGAACCAGGAAAGAGTGGTTATTATGAAACCCAAGGATAAAGAAACTTTCAAAATGGAGGAAGTGGTGGCAGTGATGTCAAACGCCAGAGAGAAGTTAAGTTAGAGGGGAATTTGAAAGCATCCATTCAATTTTGCAATACGGTGGTCATCCATAACCTTCCTGGAAACACATTCAATGAAGCAGTCTGAAAAACAGCCAAATGGTACTGGGATGAGGAGAGAATGGGAGAGCACACTGAAGGCAGGGAGTGGAGACCGCCCTTGGAAGAAATAGGAAAAAGGAGAACTAGACAATATCTGCAAGAGGGGGATAGAGTTGAGGGAGGATTTTATTATGTTTAGGATGGGAAAAAGCTTTTATAAGCTGTTGAGAAGATTTGATGATCCTAGAAAGGCACTAATGGGTAAAGCAATTCAGTTACAAATAAATCTGAAATTGAAAGCAATTTATGAAAAGATACTCAGCCGTAATAGATTTGCCTTCCAATTAAGGAACAGTATAATGACCTCTTGGGGTAAGTGTTAGTATAGAACATATGATATACATCACACTTTGCAATATGGTGGCCTACAGGCTGGGTACAGACCACGGATTGCTTTGTAGTGGCCACATGATATTTAAGAAAATGAATTAGATGCCAAAATGTAAAAATCAACGTTTCACATAAAAATCCAGAGTTTTGACCTCTCTTGAAACATTAAAAGAGTTTTTTTACTTAGTTATTTTTTGCAGGCCATTGTTCCTGTCAACAATCAGCGGAAGCCTATTTGCACTTAGACAGGGCAAGTGTTCTATAGAACGGGGGTTGGCCAATGTTTTCTGTAAGAGGTTTTGCCATACAGTTTCTAATTACTCAGTTCTGCCACTATAGTGCGAAAGCAACCATCAACGCTACGTACCTAAGTGGGCTTTGCTTTGTCCCAATAAACTTTATTTGTGGACACTGAAATTTGAGTTTCATATGGTTTTCATGCATCAAGAAATACTGTTCTTTCTTAGATTTTTTTTTTCTAACCATTACAAAATTTACCTATTCTTACCAATTGGCCAGAAACGGGTGGCCGGCTGGATTTGGCCCCTGGGCCGGAGTTTATGACTGCTCCTCTGGGTCACCACCTGTCCTATGCTTCTTTCCTCGCTAGGTGGAGTACAAGGTGCCATATTTTGTTGTGTCCAGGCTTTTGTTTTTCTCATGCTTATTCTAAGACATTAATTTACTTTGCCTGCCTTTAGGCATTCGATATCGACCCCCATGTAGGCTGAGCAGATGCCTTGGACTGAAGGACTTTCAGTGCTAAATTCAGAAAAGTCATAGGCAAACCGTGAAGAGCTGGTCATGCTACCCATGTTTACGTTATTTTACATTTCTCTTAGTACTTTGCCATTGAGAAAGCATTGTCGTTTGAATTCACAGTTTAATAATCTTTAATAATCTTTCATCTCTTTCTTCCCTTAGCGGTTTGTTTGCCATCTCAGTAATAACTCCAACCAGTGTTGTCATTGTTGTTGTTTTCCAAAGGAACAAGAACGAGGTTTTATTAAAAGTTATGGGGAAGAAGTGAGGGTTCTGGGAGGAAGATGGGAAGAGGGGAATTTTCAACTGTAGGTGGCAGGGGGTGTCCTGCCTGCTCCAGGACTGGAGGGAAAATGGCCAAGCACCCCTCTCTACTGTCCTGAGGACTCTGACCGTGGGGACAGGGGTGAAGGGGCCCAAATGGCAAAGCTGCTTCTCGCTTTGCCTCCTGCAGAGTCAGGGCTGCCTGGAGCAGAGGTGGGGATAGACATGCCCCTAAAGGCACCTTGCTGGTGGTAGTGCTGGGTCCTCAGCTGGAAGTAAGGCATCTCTTCCTGGGTGGCCCCCCCGGGGATGTGACTTGAGGAAGGGGTGGTATTGCCTCCAAACCCAGGGTTCTTCCTGGTGCCAGGTCCTGTGGTCACCATGGGGGCGCTCTGGGGAGGGCGACCCCAGGTCTTTGGGCCCAAGCTGCCCCGACAGCTGTGTGTGGTGCTCAAGGCCCCACTCGTCTGTGCCATAACGCTTAATGCTCCAAAGGGATGGATCAGGTCTGACACAGCCTTATTGCACCCAAAGCCCTTAGGTGCTGCTGGGAACTGCAACCTGAAGGGCGCTGGGCTTGTGCTGCCAAATGTTGATTGTTGCTGCCTGGTGCTGGGCCCAGCATTGGTCACAGTGCTCCACATGTAGCCGGGAACTGGAAAGCTAGAGGCATGGGTTGTGCTAGAAGGCAATACAGCTGGGGTGGCAGCGAAGGCTGGCCAGGTGCTGGTATAGGTGCCCAAGATGGGAGGTGTGGATAATGCACCTCCAAAAATTGCCCATGTGGTGCTGCCCAAGGCTGGCTGGACTAGAGCAGAGGTTGGGGCCCAGGCTGGGGCTGGAGCTGCCAGAGATCCATTTTGGAGTTAACTTTGTAAGGTGGTAGCTCCATGCTGCTGCCCATCAGGGGCCCCAGATATGGGCTGGGCTGTGGCTCCAGGGTTCATGGGAAGTTTGGGAGTTGGGATGTGGCTGCAGAACCTCAGTGCAGACAGCCTGGCTGTGACTGAGGCCATGCTGTCACTGGGGGACACCTTGAGGGCCTGGTTAGATGGGAAGATGCTCCCACTGGAGCCAGGGGAGACCTCAAAAGGAGAGGCTGGGCAGCTGGAGTGGTGTCCACGGGGGTGACAGTGTCAGAAGCTGGCTGAGGAGCCAGGCCGAGAAGTTTGGGGGTTGGGGTGGGGTTGCAGAACCTCAGTGCAGACAGGCTGGTGGTGACTGAGGCCACGCTGTCACTGAGGAACATCTGGAGGACCTGGGTAGATGGGAAGGTGTTCCCACTGGAACCAGGGACAGACCCTAAGCGGAGAGGCTGGGGAGCTGGAGTGGTATCCATTGGGGTGACCTCAGTCTCAGAAGCTGGCTGGGGAGCCAGGCCTGCAGATGTGCAGGCTGAAGGGCTGGAACTGACAGCAGAAGTGATTGGCAGGCCGGTGATGGGGTCAGTGATGGGAGGGACAGCTGGTAGAGGAGCAGTCCCTGCAGCAAGCATGGGGACAGAACAGGAAGGCTGTGTGGGGCCACAGTTCCTGCCGGCCTCGGTCTCACCCCACAGGGCACTATCAGTGGTCCTCAGTGCTGCTTCCTTCTCCAAGTCCAGGTCTTCCATGGTGACTTGAAAACCCAGCTGAGGGGGTGGCAGCAGGCTTAGAGGGGACCCTCGCCTGTGTGGCAGCAGAGGAGTCTTGTGTTTTCGGGGCCTGCAGCTGTCACACATGGGAGAGCAGTTCCTCGGGGTTTGTGTCTGCCCTATGGCCTCTGCGTCCTTCCCATGCTGGGTCTTCCTCTGGGAAAGCCCCGAGGCTGCAGAGGGAGACCCAGGGCCCTCCTCACTCACTGTCTTGGAGGACGTCTGGGGCAGTCGGGCGTGGGATGTGGCCCGACCGCTCCTCCTCTGCACTGGTGGGAACCCTCCGGTGGAGCTATATGAGCTCGTGATGGTGTTTCGTCTGGGGCAGGAGCTCCCACATGAGGTCTGTGATTTCTGGATCGATCTGGCTTCTGTGTTCGTGGTGTGGAGGTGCCTCTGCAGAGGACCAGGCCTAGCCACAAAGGAACAGAGGCCTCCCTGGACCCCCAGGGGCCTAAATACAGATGAAGCCTCCCCACGGTTGTCAGGGTCCCTTCCATGATCGTCCTGCCTCTTTATGACTGCGGGCTCTTCCTCCTGCTTGACCATCTCTTTCCTGCTCTCTCTTGGGGTCCTCAACACCATCTTCTCTGGGCAGTAGTCTTGGACACACCTGGGTGTTGTGGGTGGCATCTGCGTCACTCCCTCCCCCTGGACCACACAGGGAGTGACTTTGCCCTCAGCAGATGGTGAGCTGCAGGACTTCTCTGAGGTGAGAGCAGACAGCACAGCATTCCTCTGATGCCCAGGCCTGTAGTTGGAGGTAAGGACCCCCAGGAAGGAGCATAGGGTCTTCCGAATCAATGCACATCGCCTGGTAGTGAGACATCGCAGGTGTAAAGTCCCTGGATTCCTGTAGGATGGCCTGCGAGTGAATGGCGGGGCTTGGACAGCTGGGTGACCCCGGCTGGCCAGGGGAAGTCGGTGGGTGCAGTGAGCGGGCTGGAGATGGTGAAGCCCTCTTGGCAGGTGCTGGCCCCACGGTGCCTGGGGCAAGTGTGAGGGGCACAGCCTACCCAGGGAACCACCCATAGCGCACGTGGGTGAGGTCTGTCCCTCAGTAAAGAGCTAAGCTCTGAGTTTTCTCCTTGAGGTTCCAACTACACCAAAGGCAAAGTGGGAACAGTTTGGCCTGTTGCTAGGATGCAGCTTTGGAATGTTTGAGAGAAGAATGGATGTGCAAGAAGATTCTGGAGAGAAGGGAGCGTGTGCAGAGGATCGGTGAGGACATGGGGAGGGATGTACTTAACATATGACCCAAGAAACCCACTTCTAGGTGGTTAACCAATAGAAATCACAATGTATGTTCTCACAGGAACCTGTGTGTGGTGAATGTTTGTGCTGCTTATTCAAATTTCCTCATATAGGACTATTGAGGTTTTTCCAATTTTTCTTTTTTTTTTAATATTTTTTTATTGAGGTAACATTGGTTTATAATATTATATAAATTTCAGGTATACATCATAATATTTCGATTTCTGTGTAGATTACATCATGTTCACCACCAGAAAGACTGATTACAATTCATTACCACACACATGTGCCTAATCACCCCTTTCACCCTCGTCCCTCCCACTTCCTCTCTGGTAACCACCAATCCAATCTCTGTTTCTATATGTTTGTTTGTCATTGTTTTTATCTTCTTCTTATGAGTGAGATCATGTGGTATTTGACTTCCTCCCTCTGACTTATTTCACTCAGCATAATACCTTCAAGGTCCATCCATGTTGTCACAAATGGCTGGATTTCATCATTTCTTACGGCTGAGTAGTATTTCATTGTGTATATATACCACATCTTCTTTATTCGTCCCTTGATGGGCACCTGGGTTGTTTCCAAGTCTTGGCTATTTTGAATAATTCTGCAATGAACATAGGGGTGCATGTGTCTTTATGTATTTGTGTTTTCAAGTTCTTTGGATAAATAGCCAGCAGTAGAATAGCTGGGTCATATGGTAGATCTATTCTTAATTTTTTGTAGAATCTCCATAATGTTTTTATAACCAGTGTTTATTTATCTCTTCCACCTCAAAAGAGGGAGATCTTGTCTTATTCATCTTAAATTCAGAGAACTTTGCAAGGTGCCTCGCACAGATGTGATCATCATTAAGTGAAAGATGGGTGACCGATGAACTTTACTCTCTCTTCACCCTCTGAGAGAGTTAATGTCATTACGGGTGAAAAACTCCAGACTGAGATGAGGATAAAATGGTAATCCACAGGCCCACATCTTACTCACGACTTCTTTCTTCCTGAAATGAGAACTGTGTTTCTTCTGTGTGTTGATGACATCAATCCTGGACCAAGACAGCCCAGCCAGAGACCTGAAGCTTTTTTTGTCCTATTCTCCCACTTGGCTAAAACTCAGTTGCCCATTGGTCAAATGAGTCTAGTCTCCTTGCTTTCCTTTTTCACATAAACAGCTTGAATCTGCAACATGAGGAAAGATGCTGGGGCTTTGCGATCCCATGTGGGTTCAAGTCTGGGCTCTGCCATGTACTAGTTCTTAGACATGCTTCTCATGTTGTGGTCAGCTCATTCGTAAAATATGCCTGATCATATGTACCTCTTTGGATATTTGTGAATATGAGAAATAGTGAATGTATAGCACTTAGTATTATGCCTGGTTCAATGAATATTTGATATCCGCAAGAAAATCTAGGGGTCTGGCGATGGGGATATATACTAATCCTATTGACATTTTGAAAGGTTATCATGTTCCGGACACTGTCTGTAGCACTTCACAGGGATTACTGTATTTAATACTCACAAAATATGGTGTGACCCACTGTCCTGGGAATAAGGGGGTTCCTGGGACACAGGACTTTCAGTTCTAACACTGGGACGATCCCAGGCACACTGGGAGAAACTGGTCACCTGAAAGCCCGTAAGTTAAGTATATTAGTAGGCCCATTTTGTAGACGAGGAAGCTAAAGTTTAGAAAGTTAAGTAACTTGCCCAAGATCATATATCTGTATATAGCTGGGATGTACAAGGTCAGATCCATAGTTCTCACTCTTGACCGGATGCTCTTCCTTCTCTCGCTACACAGGATGTGGGAGAGTTGAGCTGTCAATTGTCAGTAGGAAGTTGGCTGAGCGCTCAGCTTTGGAGTGGCCTGAGTTCTTTCGGGGGCTGGGGTGGGGCGCAGAGAGGGTGGTTTAAATTCTGTTCTTTATTTAACACCCGAATGAAAACATTGTTTCTCGTAGTGGGAAAGCATTTTAAACTGGGAGTGGGGAGTGAGCGTGGAGGCGGAGTCTGATCTCTTTCCTTTCTTACACTCTTATTAAAAGTGCAAGATAAGCTCAGTCCTGTCAAGGTCCTAGTAAACAGCTCTCTGTGGCTTGTACAAATCCACATCATATACATCTGTTGACATAATAAGGAGTTCTGTTGCTCTAAATCTGGGTAAAGCATCCCTTTTTCTGCATCTAAAGTCAAAAGTCTTTTCTAGAGAGATGTAAGCAGTTTTATGGAATCTGAATATAAAATTGTCAATTTGTCTTTGACAACACGTGTATATTGCACTCACCCTGATAATCACAAAAGTACAAGCACTTGAAGGCAAAATGAACTCTCCTGAATTCAACAATACTTTGTTTCTGAGCAATATTTGTTAACATGATAATAATGTAAAGGTAGCTTTCATAGGCCCATGAAAGGGGATGCTCGACAGATGGGTAATACTCGAGATTCTCTAAGAAAAATGTGCCTTTTATTCATGTGTTGTACCTGAGATAGGCCAAGCAAGAATGACTTCAGGGAGAGTTCCAAAGACCAGTAGCATCTGGAGGAGCCGGAAACAGGTGGTATCTTTATGGCATATCTTTGTGGCAAAGCTATCTGGGAACTGGAGCCTGAGAGTGTGACCGGGGGAGGGGAGGGGGAGGAACAGTGACTTACACTTTGGTATCAAGTGAACTCTCCATTAAAAAGGTGATGCTGGGGCAGGTGGCCCTCGCTGAGCATGGAGACCCCTGCCCCCTCCCGCCCCAAACCCCAACCGGCAGCCCCACTTCAGGACCGAGGAAGGGGGTTCCTGTGGGCCGTGAGCTTTGTCCCGGCCGCATCAGGGCTGCTGGAGAGTCGAAGCACGTGCGGCGGCCGAGGCTGTGTGCTCGTGGCCACCGCGGGAGTGAATCCGACGCGGCAAGGCCCCTTTGCGACTTTGAGGAAAGAGGGGAGCGAGGGGAGACCTCCAGGGAGCGAGCGGGGGACCAAAAGGTTGGCTGGGGTGGAGGTGGCATGGACAGGACGTGGCGGGTGACGCGTGGCCGTGTCAGGACGCCGAGGCCAGAGGGCGAGGGGCGAAGCGAGCGAGCTCTGGCGCGGGCTAAAAGTGTGTGGAGGCGAGAACTGTCCTGGCCGCCTGCGCTGCGCCAGGGATGCGGAGGTCGGGAGGCCGGCCGGCGGAGAGGAAGAAGAAAGGCTTCCTTGACTGGGAATCAAACCCAGGCCGGGGCAGTGAGAGCGCCGAATCCTAACCACTAGACCACCAGGGAGCGTAGGGCTATTAAAAAAAAAAAAAAGGTGCTGCTGGGGCTAGCCCGGTGGCACAGTGCTTAAGTTTGCACGCTCCACTTTGGCAGCCCGGGGTTCGCCAGTTTGGATCCTGGGTGCGGACCTACCCACCACTTGGCAAGCCATGCTGTAGCAGGTGTCCCACATATAAAGTAGAGGAAGATGGGCACGGATGTTAGCTCAGGGCCAATCTTCCTCAGCAAATAGAGTAGGATTGGCAGCAGATGTTAGCTCAGGGCCAATCCTCAAAAAAAAAAGGTGCTCCCTTCCACTACGTTTTCTTTGTCTCCAAGTCTTGCTTTCACTTTGCTTCTTCTGTTGTCTTTATTGACAGTCACACCAAACGCTACCTTTAATATATTATTATAAACTATATTTGAGAATGTGCTGACAGGAAAATACTTGTTCCTGTTCCAACTACCCCTCCCTTTCACAGGCTGAGCGTCTGGACTTGGGTTCATTTAGTTTAGGTCTTGGCTTCCACAAATTATGGGCAATAACACTCCTTACTCTCTCAGGCAAGGTGGAGTTCCACTTGGGGTGACTAGAAGCTGATGATTTGGGCCCGTATGATCTTAGTAGTCAAGAAAGTATGAGGAGGACTCAAGACAGTTTTCATTTTATAATACTTTGCTCTAATACTGTATTCTACACGTTAAAATAAGTAATTGTTGACCTCCAAATGGAAAGGTTTCTATATAGGAAACATAGCCAGCATTTTGTTCAATTCAAGAAAAAGGTCATCTCCAGTTTGCATTTTTCTTTCTCTTCTAGTTTTCTTGAAGTCTTCTTTTGGGATTTCTCCCCTGAAAGGAGATGGGGATCGCTCATTTCCATTATTGGTCTGGACTGGTAGGAAACAGAAGGTGCACTCGAAGGGCATATTGGAAGAGAGTGAAGTGAAGGCACACTTTGCAAGGGTTAAGGCAAATCAGGTAGGGGTATTGAGGCTCTCTGGCAGTAGCAGAGAAGAATTACTGCCCTTTGGTCTTAAGAGCCATTGGAAAGGAGAGGTTATTGGAACCTGGAGAGAGAGCTGTAGCTGTAGACATGGCTCTCCAGTAGTGGCTGTGGCCTTCAAAAGAAGGATGCAGTCATGTCAAACTGCGGCCTGGATGGGAGAGACCCAAGATACAGTGAACTTGTATCTCTTTTGCTAGTGCCTCCCATTGGTCAAACCCAACTGGATGCCAGAGGACGAGGGAGCCTGCTGATGAGTCCACAGCCTCCTATTGAACAAAATAGGGAGAATAGTGGAGAGTGGAGATATAGGGGCAAGCAGAGGACATATAGTGTAATGTCTGGCAATGAGGGTACGACTTTGATCTCTCTATGAAGTATCCCTTTTCCCCTTCTTCCCTTAGCTAATTTTCAAGAGAGCACCTCCTCTAGAAAGCATCTGCTGGCTGCCACTCCCTTCTCACACTCTCTTTACCCCTGGTGTCTGTATTTAATGATCTTTGTCTGGGTAGACTCTCCGTCTAGAGCTCCTCAGGAACACAGACAGTGCTTTGTTCAAGACTTTTCCATCCGGGTCTCAGCACCATGTTTGACCTGCAGTAGATACTCAGTACATACTAACTCAATACTATTGGACTAAAGCAGCAAGATGAGCCCCAGGTTACATCACCAATTTGACAGTCAGGGTTCTTGTCTTATGCTGCCGCTGATTTTTGGAGTGACTTTGCCCACTTTGTGCCTCGGTTTTCTCAAGTGCAAGATGAGAGTGAGTTGCATGATCTTTCTGATCTAATTCAATGATTAAAATCTCGTAATTTTGAGTTTCTGAACTTTCCTCTCACTCCAATTTAAATGTAGAATTCTTCATGTAACCTTCACCGATAGTTTGTACCAAAGTCAAGATTATTTATTTCCATGTTTAGGTTCCCATTGCAATCTATCCAAGTAAGAGAGAACATTTATCTCTTCATTCTTTTGTTAATTGTTTTCCACTGGTTCCCCTCTGGCTGGGTTACAAAGTATTTGGCTCATACTCTGTTACGCACTGGTGTATTCCTAGCATCTACCAAAACTTGGTAAATGTCTGAGGAATGGAGAATGTGTAAGAACATGGAGTTTTAAATGATTTTCATGGAGAGGGAAGGAACATCAAATTACTTTACTTAACCAAATATAACATAAATTGCTCTCAGATGTATGTTGCCCAGGGCCATTGCGTTTCAAAACCCCTCTCTCCTCACACTTCTCTCTTGCTCTCTACTCCTTCTTTTATATTTCTTTTTCCCTAGTTGGCTGCTTGGAGAGACTTGAATAACCCATCAAGATGAGCTGAATTCTAGCACTCAATGACATTTTGTGTTGATAGTCAAGTCTTCGCTTTCACTTAACTTTGAAAGAAAATAAATTCAAGGGATTCTTAGCAATGAGCTGGGCACCACAGCTCCTATATGTGATTTTAAATTGTATAGGTCCCTATAAGCATCTTCTCTGTCTGTCTATGGGCAAGACATTTTGTCCTTCAGAGATTTTTTCTTAATAATCGCTTAAGTGAAAACTCTAGGCCAAATTTTGATTCTTTGAAACTTTCAAGCAGGATCTCTGGCTTGTCTGCCTGGTTGTGAATATTGACTCATCCATTTACTAGCAATAAGACCTTGAAAAGTCACTTAACTTCCCTGAGCCTCACTTTCCTGTCTGTAAAATGAGGTTAATAAAGTACCTACCTCATAGGATCGTTGGGAGAATTATGTAAGATAATTCAGATAAAACTGGCATAAAGATTAGCAATGTTTATTGCAGAAAAATTCACACTGCCACATAAATCAGACTATTGAATTTACTCTAGTTTATCTCCTTTGAAACCATCAGAAGATGGAGATTATCACAGACTCACTAAACTATGAAGGACATTTGCAGGGTTTTTGGCTGCTGAGAGCCGCCCCACCTCCCTTTCCGTAGCAGCACTCCAATTTCCTTCTAAGAAATGACCTTTATTTACCCTTCTCTGAGTTCACACAATTTGATTGATATGGATCCACTCCAGTTTTATGGGCATGTTTCTCAGATCTGGCGAATTATAGATTTGCTTTCCCGTGGGCAGAGTGAGTGGTTCTGAATGGTACATGACTTGATCAGGACCAAGAGACACAGTGGGAATTTGGCTTTAACGTTTGGAAAGAAGATGTTCCTTCCCACTAGACTCGAACTCAGGAGGATGTAAAGCTGGACCATGATATTCTTTCTTCCAGGACAGAAGACTACTCCAGGTATATTACAGGACACAGAACAAGGTAAAGAGAAAGAACCGTGGTCCCTTGGCCTAAGCCAAGTATGTAGGTAGCACCACCACTAACCTTTTCAGTAAGATGGGCCAACAAATCTCTTTTTTGCTTCAACTGGTCTGGGTTGGAACTTGACACATAATTGAAAAAGTCTTGACTCACATAGGAGCTGGTCACTTCTTCCTTCTGCAGATTAAGGTCTATAAACCAATGCAAGACTCAAAAAGCAATCTTAGCCACACACACCCCTCCCACTCCTACCTCATCACCTGCTTTGTTTCAAAGCACTTGCTTTAACTTCTAACTTTCTGCCACACAACCACCTCCACAAATTCATCTTCTCTACGTTCTGCCTGGTTATAGACCTACCCACCTACCTGGTCCCTTTGCTTTCCTCACCAGCTCCCTCCCAGTGCCTGGCTCCCCTGTTAATGCCTAATGATTCTTGACTGGTCCTAACCTGGCCACTAGCACCACTCAGGTGCTGCAATGAACAAATACATAACCAATACTAAGCTAGCAACATGTCCTATCCTATTCCTCCTGAGCTTTCTCAGTTATGAGAATAGACTCAAGTGTCCTGAGCCTGTGTGAGGCTGGCGGTGGAGGGGCGGCGGGTGACCTAATTCATTTCTTTTTTGAAAACCCATGAACCAGCTCATTCAACTGAATTAGATGAGAAACAAACATAGTTCCAGAGGTTTCCACTGTTGAGCTTATAGGTTCCTTTCTTGTAGAGGCTGGAAAAGAAGGGGAGGGAAAAGGAGAGAGAGTATGTGGTTTGATTACAGTATAATTTTCCTCCCTCTGGGAGCATTTCAAGCATAGTCTACAAATGTCAGGGAATCAATGACTCATCAAATAGTCGAGTGTTGGTTTTGGAAAAGGGAGAGGAAGTCACTGCTTTGGAGCTCAGTGATGGATTTGCACTAAGGTAAGATCTCATCACACCAGTGGGACTGAAAAGTTGGCAGTGATCCCTTGCTCTTTTCTAAGCCTGGGAGAGGTGCCATGTTCCCCAGATCCCAGGAGCAGGGTGATGCATTTGCAGTCAGAAAACATTTAGCCTGAGCCTTCCAGTGGTAACATTTCCTGTGTCTCCAAGGACCAAGGAGCTGTCCTATGAAGTGAAGCATCAACTCCCTCAGGGCAGAGAGGAGACAAGCCTCAGAAGGCTGGCAAAGGGGAGGTGGGGAGAGCATCTATTGCTTGGTTAGTCTGGGCAAATGTGAGCTGCAGAAGAAAAGCAGATGGAAGAGAGAACTTTGCCAGAGTTTTCAACCCTAGGCGATTATCTTTGCTTCACTTGCTGAGTTTGGGAAGTGAGAAAGTATAATTATTGATTCAGAAGCATGAGAGAGGGACACAACACAAGAGAGGGAAAAATAGCAGTGGACAAGGCTATTTACCAAAACTCATAGTTCCTTGTGTAACACTTGCTTCATGTGAACTCATGTTACCTATTTGTTACTGGTCACACGTGTGGCTCACCTAACTGATGTATTGAGGGGGAGAGAACACACTGGGGTTGAGACACATTCTATGACTCTCCCTTTTTCCTCTCCTTGATAGTCTTGAGCAAAGACCAAAACTTCTGGGCCACTTCTGCATCCTCCAGAAAATCTATACCTCTCTTGTTCAGTCTGTTTTACTTTTCTTTTTTAAAATGATGAGGAGGTGTGCGTAGATGCTTGTGTAAGTTTGGTGGTGGTGATGATGGTTTGGAATGAAATCCTGTGGTCATAAGGCCTGGTCCTCCTCTTCTTAGTAAGTCATGGTGGTAGATGAAGGGGAAAGGGAGGGAGGCAGGAGCTTGGCTCCAATTGTTGGCAGCCAGTCTTGGATGCTCCCTTTAGAATGTGGCATGTACGTGGCAACTTGGTCTTCAGCTTTCAGCCTTTGTTGCAAATCTGGGATGGGGGGGGGGGGGGGAAGGACCACTTTATAGCCTGTAACACCTACTTGTAAAGAGAGAGCTTTAGTGTCCGCAGACCTCCTCGTCTTTCCTCGCTTCTTTCTTGTTTGCCTTTTTCTCACATTGACGTGGCAAAAATCCTAATCTTATTTTATACTTTTCTAGATTTATATCTGAGCCATGTGACAATGCTAGAGAAAGCCACACAATAAGACACACTAAAGTCACAATGAATTCATGATCACACTCTGATATGGGCCCTCCATATGGCCCACAGCTCTCTTGCCAACCCCCCACAATGGACACCATCACTCTGTCCCAACATCTGACCATTTTTTCATGCCTCTTTGCTCTGAGCTTTTGACTTCTCTTACTTTCAGAGGCAATTGAAGTCATCAGATTGGAACATCTTCAAATTCAGACTAGCCAGTCTGTACCTGCCCCTGTTATGAAACCTATCTTTACCTCCTGTTACATTATTGGCGTGTCTCTCCTCCTGAGGCAAACCCTCCCCCTTGTGTCTTAGATTCTACATTCTTCTGTCTTCATAGGGACCTTACAACAATTGAGTCCCCTCAACTGGATCTTTTCATAAATAGTTGAACACGCTTAACTCTGTTCAATCTGTGAAAGAAATCCCTTTATTTTATACCTGTGTCCTCTTACAGTTTCTTCTAACTATTTTTCTTCCAATAGTCTTCTAATCCTTTCCAATTTTCAGAGCCAAACTTTTCAAAAAATCTGTCTACACTTGGGGCCTCCATTTCCTCTCCACCCTCATCTGGCTTCTGCCCTCTCACTCCTCTGGCGTAGCTCTCTATGATCACTAATAACTTTCATGCTGCTTAATCCAGTGGCAATGTTTTAGTTCACATTTTCTTGACCTCCCAGCAGTATTTGACACCACAGTTGCCTACTCCTTTCATGATCACTCTAAAATGCCACACCTTCTTGGATTGCTTCCTCCATCTTTGGCTGAGCCTTCTTTCTCTTTCAGCATCTTTCTTTTCTAAACTGCAATTAAATATTAGTTTCTCAAGGCATGGTCTTGGGCCCCCTTCTCTTCCTTTTTCTTCCTCTCTATATTTTCTCTCAGGAATCTTGCTGACGTACATGGCTGCCATTACCACCTAATCAGGGGTGACCTCAGTCTCTGACTGAGTCTGACTCAGTCTCTAGCCCAGATCTCAGCTCAGAGCCTCACACTTGTGTATTCAAATTTCTATTCAATATCACCATCTGCATGTCTCAAGGTCACCTCAGATTCATTATATCCAAGACAATGTATAAACTTTCCATAAATCCACTTTTTTTTTTAGTCTTCTCTATTTCAGTGAATGGCATCACCATCCAGCGAGAAATTTAGAAGTCATTTTTGCCATTATCTTTGATTTACTCCATCATCACTAAATCTGTCAATTTTACCTCTTTCTTTTTCCTTCCCACACCTGTCTGCCTTCATCCTAGTCTAAACCACTCCTGCTTCTCACCAGAGCTACCGTATGAGCTTCCTCTTTGGTCTCCCTGCCTGTGCTCTGGCCCTTGTCTAATCCACTCTTCATTTTACGAGAGTGACCTTTCCAAATGCAAATCTAATTATGGGTACCAATCTTCTCCCTTCACTTCTCCCCATCAACTACCTATGTAAAAGTCTTCAACATACCTTTGCTCTTTGCAAAAAAACAGAGACCCTTAATATGACCAACAGAGTTCTTTCTTGTACCGGTCCCTGCCTTCCTCTCCAGCTCCAGTTCCATGATTTTCTCCCTCACTTTATGTTCTTTTGACTTTCTTGTGTTTCTTGATTAAGCCAGGTTTCCTTTTGGACACAAGACTTCTGCATGGACTATTCCCTATTCCTGAAATAAATTCCCTTTCTCTTCTGCTTAGTTAACTTGCAATTACTCTTAAGCTCTCAAGGTGAACATCATGTCCTCAAGCATTTCATGACCTCACGATATACATCAGGTTCTTTTGTTATGTGGTAGTATAGGATCATAGCACTTATCTTTGCTTGGATGGTAGGCTTACTTTCTGACTGGAATGTAGTGGAGAGCAATGATTTGCTCAGCTTTGTGTCCCCAGTATCCAGCACAGTATCTCATACTTGGTAAGCACTCAACAAATATTTGCTGAATGAATCAATCAAAAGTCCTGTTAGATAGACACCATTGTCTTAATTTTGCCTTCATTGTGAGGCTTACACAATAAGTGATGGAGTTGTATGGCCAACACAGGTGTATCTGATTCTGGAAACCAGGAAATACCTGATATACAATAGCTTGTACAGTTACTAGGGAAACACTAGTCACAATGCTCTGTGTGTGTGTTTATGTGGCTATTGTTTTAAAATAGGGAGCCAGAGTACAAAACAACTTGCTAATGACTCAAATCATCATAATTATTCCATGGGTTGTCATTAGAAGTAAGACCTAGATGATGTAGAGTTGTTTGTTAAACAGGGCCCATATAATTTTACAATATCTTAGATCTTGGTAGGATTAGGGTTAGATTTAGGTAGGTTGACCATATGTCCTCATTGACACTTGTTGTCTAGGTGTAATTATTAATAGTGTAATTAATAATAATGCCCTTTTTAACTCTCAAAAATCTTCCTCAATGGACCATACGTGATTTGGACATCCTGTTCATAGGTGAGGTAGCAGGGTCAGTGTAAAGAGATCTAGAATTAGGATCCTTAGATTTTAGTTCTAATTCTGCTTTTAGATTTGATTGTTTCAAGTTAGTTTAGTAAGTTTGAAAGGCTAGGTTCTTAGCCTGTGCTTTTGTGTGTTTTGTGGGCTCTTTAAGCTAAAACATTAAAGATAGGTCAGTTTTCTAGGCAAACATGGTTAGAAGGTCCTCTAAGCTTAAGGGACACATCAGCAAGGCCACAGAGATATCAAAAGTGCATAAATTATTAAGGAGGACAGGGAACTTGGTGGAGGGTGGAGGCAGAAATAAGTTGAAGAAGATAAATTAGATCGGATCTTTTCACTGCCTAATTAGGAGAGAATATTTGATAAATGGAGCAAGATGGTTGGACTCATACTTGGATAACTCTGATAGGAATAAAAAATAGATCTGGGATGTGTAAGAATAGCATGTGAGAAATTTATTTGAAACAGATACAATAAAAGGGGATGAAGGGCTAAAGTAGGACAATAAAAATAGTCAAGAAAAGGGACTTGGAGGGAAGAACCACAAAGTGGGCAGAAAAGAAAGTGTTTGGTGACTGGGAAATGGTTGGATTGGGGAATCATTTGTTCAACAAATATTTTTGACACCTATTCTGTGCCAGATATTAGGCGGGGTACTGGGGTACAAAGATGACAAGACTTGGTCATCTATTTCAAGGAGATATGTAAATTAATAATTATAATAAATACAACATAAATATTGGAATGGAAGACTTAAATCATAAATAGGGAACTTTTAAGTCTTCCTGGGTGAATAAGGATAAGCATCATAGAGGGGTTACTTGATCTGAGACTGAAAGAAATAACAAAGGAGGTGACTGGGGTGAAAGCAGAGTATCCAATGCCAAGACTCAAATCTTACTCATCTTTATATTCCTAGAGCTCATTATGGTATCCAGAAAATAGAAGGACCATAAAAATCTGGGGTCTAGCAGGAGGTGGCTACAAAAGGAGGTAGAAGACGATGAAGCAATGAAGGAGAGGAAGGAAATGATGACAACTCAGAGGTTGAACTTAAAGACTGCTTTGGTATCTTCCACATCCTGAATGGTGCCATGCTGGCTTAAAATTGCTGATTCTGCCTTTAAAGTTTGCTAGCCTACAATTAGGAGAGTTTAGCCATCAGGAGAATCTGACTCAATGAACAGAATTACAAATTTCTATTCTAATTACATTCAGAAAGTTTAAAGGATTTGATTATATTTTGGTCTAAGGGAGAGGCCACAGTTTTAAAGGAGTCAGAAATCTTGATATTTTCCGGAATCTTCTTGCTCATCTTTAATTGAAGAAATATTTACTTTTAAACTCAATTTTCAGGTCAATCCAATTATGCTTCTCTGTGACACATGCTCTCATTTCACCTTGGCAGATTGGTTTCATTAGAAATAATCCACTGTGGGGGTAATGTTAACATAATATTGCTTCTAAACTAGGCACAGTTTGATGAAAGATTTGGATGTACTTGGTGGGTTGCCGCTCCAATTTCAGACGTTTTGCTGGCATTCCCTGAGAGTCTGCCAAGAGCAAGGGATGACAGCTAAATGGGCTTTTCATACTCTGAATGTGGCAGTGGAGGTTTAGCCTGTGACTCTCTTTAAAAGCCTTAGGGAACTGATGATCGAAAGGCCCTGAACTCCTCTGAGAAATGTTGTTTCAAATGAGTCCTTGCCAATTCCAAATTCACCAGTTAAAATCTGAAGATGAATTAGGTCATCTCCCACATTTATACATTGTTTAATCCAATTTGCAATGCAATGTCACATGCACAACGCCATTTGATCTTCATAGTAACTCTGGGTTGTAGTCAAGAATGGCCTTGCTTTTTCCATTTTATGGATTTTACAGATGAGGACTAGGTTTAAAGAGAGTAACTTGTTTGTCCATATTTGCACAGATAATTAAATGTTTATGAGGTCTGGGAATCAACTTGGTATACTCATTCCCAGTCTAGTGCTTATTATACTTAACTGTGAGGTCTTACTTGGTAAAACTTTTAAATATACTCATCGAATGAATGACAATTCAGACTTTGCAGCAGATAATGTCCCTGCTACAGATTTAGAGGCAGGGATAATGAAGATAGAAAAGGTACTAAAGACAATAGCTTTGCTCTTCAAGGCTTGAACTGTGGTGAATCTTCCTGTCAGCACAATGGTGGCCTTACTGATACACTAGTCCAAACATGTGTCACCTCGTCATACATATACCAAGAATGTCCTCCCAAGATGTATATAGAGGGCTCTATAAAGAATAGGGAGTGCCTGTAAGGGAAATATTTTATGGGTAGAAGTTCCATTAAACTAAGATGATCTGTCTCACCAGCTTAAGGGTATAAATGAAGCTCCTTCTTTAACTTTTTTGATACTCAAATTAACTGCATCTCAAGTTGCTTTAGCGGAATGACACTGCTGGTCCAGATACCTGCACTTGCTGCAGTGATTCTTCAAAGAAGAATAATTTGACGCCACCATTGTTACCTGCTGCCAAAGAGCTTACCATTGTTATAGCTCTTTGGTTTATTCTCCTTCAAAGACCTTAATCTCAAGGTGCTCACATTGGCTGTTGGATCAGGAAATTCAACATCAGCTGCATGATCGGCTAGAATCAGTCCTCTTCCTCTGTGCAGTAAACCTTGGCTATGAACCTAGATCTTCTGTCCTGGCTCCATCTTTCTTCATTGTGAGCCCCTTTTGGAAGATCTTTGGTGGACTTAAGTTGACATTATCCCAACCTGTCAAAGAGGCTTTAATGTTGACTATCAGAATGGAAGCTGTTGAAGCTTCTACCAACCTAGGTATACAAAAGTTTCTTAATCTGTATGCAAACTTTCCCATGTAATCACAGTAACATCTTTGGCACAATAAAGAGTATCAAGATGGGGAGGGTTTTGGCAAATACTCCCAAATGACTCCAATTAAAGTCCACTTGTCTTATCGTTACATATCTAAGAGAGGCATTTTAAATGATTCTTCCTGGAACCAAGAAGTCTAGAGGATATGTCCTCAACATTTTTTACATAGCAAAACCAAGAACAAATTCATGTTTGCCTGTCAAGACAACTTAATATAACAGTGTCCCAGACTATTAAAAAAATTGAAAGCCTTAGTGTGACACAAATATCTGGATAAACCTTCTGTATGGGAACAGACCTTTGTCCTGACATTTGAATACTGAATGGATTTAAGAAAGAAGTCTAAAAACTTACATAGGAATAATGAATTTATGAACATCTGACTTGTAACCCCTACTCAAGCTACATTTCATTTTTTTGTCAGAGAAAGGGAGCAGAATGAACTGTCTTATGTTATAATGCCTAATAGGGGGAGAAATGGACAAAAACGAGATGACAGGAAAGGCTATAGAGCTCTGAGTCCAAGAAGGATAAGAAGCCTGAACTACCTGTTGACACTAATTCCAGGGCTGGTCTGTGGCTGTTGTGAAAATGTTAGGGCCAATGGACTAGAGAAGGAACTCCCATGAAGTTAGAAGTCGTTGAGACAACTGCAGTGGAGCTGAGTAGCCAATGGCAGAGGGGTTCAAGTCTAGTGGCAGTAGTGCCATCAATGATGGCAGTGAGTATTGATGTCATATGGTAATGACATCAGTGGTAGCCGCAGTGGTATTCTGATTATGTTTTGTCTCCTTTTATTCCCTCTGGAACATCATTTTCCAGTTTTCCTGTCAATTCTGTGAGCTACCAGTTTTCTCCAAATAAATTACTATTTTTGTGTAAGTCATTCAGTGTTCATTTCCGTCATTTGTAAACAAGAACGCTGACTGGTGTAGATATTAGCACCAGGAGTATATGCAAGTATATCTCAGGAAAATGTGAGAAATATGGGGCTATCTGAATCAATTAGAATTAAAAGCAGTGGAAGTTCAGTTCAAATTCAGGGATGAAAGTCTGGAAGCTCATGGCACACGGTTGTGAGTTTGCTAATTAAGCTATCATTCCTGGTAATCTGGGATGAAATGTACATTAAAGGCAAGGATTTGTTGGACTGAATAGTTTAATGCCCTAGAATGGAATAACGGCTAATAGGAATTTGAGAACTATGGATTGGGATGTGTATTATTTGGGGTCTCAGCAGGAAAGAGATGGTACACTCAAATGGGGTATTTGAGGAGAGTTTAACAAAGGGCTTATTTACAATATTGAGGGCAGAGCTAAGGGAAACCAACAAGGGATGGTGAAGTATGTCAGGGATTTGAACTACAAGATCTCTTACTTCCCCCTGTGTCTGAAAGAGCAAGGGGAATGAACAGTTACTAGAACCTAGGGAGAGCTGTAGTTGCAGCTATAGCTGAAGAATGTTTTCCAGTAGGAACTGTAGACTTTGATAAAAGAATTTAGCAACTGCTATCTCACGGCCTGGAAGGTTGGAGGCCAGGAAATAAATTCCCCCTTATCTTTCTCCATCTGATTCTCTCCCATGTGCATCCCATTGGCTGAACCCAACCTGAAGCTGGAAGGTTAGAGTCACCTGTCTGATGCAGTATGTGGAGATCACTCTTCCGGGGCAAAGAGCAAAGAGGAAAAGAATGGAGTGGAGGCAGGATGTGCAAATGAGACTATCCATCACAGGGCGGCTACTTCTAAGGACACTAGATATCTTTAAAGAGATTGACCAACTCGAATTCCTACATTCTTGGCTCAAGGAACTGCCTGAAAGAGAGGTATTTTCTACGACTATGCAAAAAGAATATCTTATCTCTTGGAGGCTTAGGACTGGGATGGCCAAAACCCAAACAAATAGTTGTGTTCTGTAGTTTGACAAATTACGATATCAGTTCAATTCAAAGATCCATTAGTCTTCTCTTAAAGTTGGGACAATGAAATAGGATGAGACCCCACATATTAGAATGGGGATATGTGGGAGAATTTAGTGACTAAACTCATAACTGCAGAGAGCCTCTGTGCCCACATGAAACGGCTCCTCCCCTTCCCAGCTCACTGGAAGTCTTTGTAACTAACTCCCTAACTCTTGCAGGGGAAAGATAATTCTCCCTTTGTCCTCTTTCCACCAACCTCATTGACTCTCCGCCTATAAATAAAGTTTGCTCCTAGAATACCTGGGATGAGGACATTTAAAAAATTAAATCCGAAAGGAGAAATCTTATACTCCAAAAGTATTACAAGAATTTACTAATTTATGTGAACAAAAATCTAAGATATGTGTGGTGGAATGGATTCTGAGGATGTTGGATTAAGGATGGAAGAAGCTAATTTTATTTCAGGCTGAATTTACTGATATTTGTCAGTTTTCTGGTTATTTTTGGATTCGTTGTACAAGACTGAACATCTGGGAGCAGTTCTAATTGTTTGTTTACTTGGTTGACTGAAATCTGGACCTACACAGAAAAGATGCCAGGTTCACTGTAGAGACAGAATCCAAAAACTTTCAGAGATAGGAAGGTTGAAATGGATTAATTGTGTATGACTCACCCACTCATTGCTTAACCACATTCTTTCAAAGGGCCTACATTGCAACTTGACTCTTCCTTTTGTTGACCCTGCTTCCTTCCCCACTTTTCCACAGGTGTTGATCCCAAGGGCTTTCCTAAATAAATATCCTAAAAACTAAATGCCATCTCAGTCCACTTCCCAAAGAACCCAACCTGTAATACAAGTTATACCCTCATCTCAGTTACAACAATGATGAATATAGCTTCAACCCATATTTCTTTCCTTGGGGGATGTGTGTGTCTGTGCACACGTATTTTCCTTCCTTTCTGCTCTCTCACTCCATCCCTTTTTTTTCTTTCCTTCTTCTCCCCCAAACCCCCCAGTACATAGTTGTATATTCTAGTTGTGAGTACTTCTGGCTGTGCTATGTGGGACACCACCCGAACATGACCCGGTGAGTGGTGCCATGTCCGTGCCCAGGATACTAACCGGTGAAACCCTGGGCTGCCGAAGAGGAGCATGTGAGCTCAACCACTTGGCCACAGGGCCGGCTCCCCACCCCATTTTTATATGTATGTAGATATTATGTATTGTTGGGAGCTGATTTTTAGTCTAGTCAAAGCGGTAGAATATCAGGAAGGAGAACGGACATCATCCCCAGATGCAGGACCTGGAGCTGGCAATAGGACCAGATGAGGCATTCTTTTGCCTCCCATCAGGAGATGGTGGGAGTTTGGCTGTCCTGGGGATAGTTTCATTGTGTTAGACAGGAGCAATGTTTTTTGAAATGTTAAGAAGGAAAGAAGGACCTGAGAAGATGTTAGCCAAAGTGGTGGACTTTGATGGACATTAGTCATTTTGGCTGACCTGAATCTAGAAATATCCTTTGTATTTGGGGTAAAGTCCTAAGAGAGGTGGTAGGTTATTCTCTCTAAAGAACTGAAAGTGGTGGGCCATTCTCTCCTTAGCTCTGCCATCTAGTAGCTGGGGTATTGTCACGTGACCCCTGTATAGTCAATCAGATTCTCCAGCATCAAACTTTGAATGTTGGAACGATGCAATTAATATGGTCGGTTAACAATTATTCCTACAGATTGTAGCAGATTCATAAGTCCAGTGTAGTTATAGCAAGAATTTGGTGGCTGAGGAACATTCCACCTAGAATGGTGGCATTCTAGGCAGACCTTCTCTAGGCAGGAAACTGGCTAGGTTTCCTTTGGTTTCTGCTACATCTGGTTGTCTCGTCTTCAAGCCAATACCTCTTCTTCTACCTTCTGCAAGGTAGCCAATACTTGTGCAGTCAATTCCTTTTCTGCTTAAGTTAGCCAGAATCCCTCTTCGTAATTTGCATCCCAAGCTCGAACTAGTATACAAATACCCCAGGACACTCAGAAGTCCTATGAGTACAGATACCTGATGGGGTTGAGGAGTTCAGGCACTTGAACTTGAGGACAAATCAGTGCAAGCTAGATGGAGATAGATGGGAATGAGCACCCTCCACTACTGAAACCCTCAGATGAAATAACTTCCCTGCTCTTTGCCCTAAGAAGCCTGAGTCTTTGCAGTGGGGAAATGACTCTGTGAAGGACCAGCAAATATAAGTAACAGGGACCGGCTGTTCTTTTGTGGCCCCGACTCTGTCTCTTGTAGTCTTTACTCTCTGTTTTCCATATTTATCTACGACATCGGGACATTTTGTGTTGGCAAGAATACAGCCCAGATACCCCCGCTGCCTAAAAATGAACAAAAACCTGATTTTATTTACAAGAGATCATCAGCAAATTGAATTTCATAGACTTGGACTGATCACTGAGTAAGGGGCCCAGGGTCATCTTGAAGGCTGCCTTTCTAGTTCTGCAGCAGCTATAAAATTGGCAGAAACAAAGAAGTGTGTTGGATCCTCCAGTCAAGAATTTTAGAGCCGTAGACTTTCTCCCTACTAGAGCAATCTCCTAATTTTTTCACTCAAATGCATTCTCAAAGCTAAATGCCAGATTGTGAATATCATAGCAATGGCAAGAAAAGAGGTTGCTGGGTAAACCCTGGCAGGCTGCCAGGGCAACCACAAGCTGTTACACATTTCTTCTTGACTCTTAGGACATTCTCATTGCAACAAGTAAGTAACAAATCTCCTCTTATTTAAATGGCAGATGTTAGAAGGTGTTATGTTTGTTTAGGTAAACCTCTAAAAGAGGAAGTTAACTCATAGCATCAGGAGGGTAGGGAATAAGTTAATCCCTTAGGATCCAGGAAGGGGTTTCTGAGCTATAAAGACCACCCTAGAGAATAAGAAGGAGCAGAGCAGAGTTTCTCTTATAGTCTGAGGTTGGGGCACTGTTAGCAAAACATCAACCTTCTCTTCTGCTTTGGACTAAATGTCTGTGTCCCTCTGCCACTCCCTCCCTCCCATTCATACACTGAAGCCCTAATCTCTAAGGTGGTGGTCTTTGGACATGGGACATTTGGGAGGTAATTAGGTCATGAAGGTAGAGTGCTCATGAATGAGATTAGTGCCTTTTAAGAAGAGACACAACAGTGCTCTCTCTCTCTGTCTCCACCACGTGAGGACACAGCCAGAAGATGGCCATCTGCAAAGCAGGAAAAGGGCCCTCACCAGGAATCAAATTAGTCAGCACCTTGATCTTGGACTTCTTAGTCTCTAGAACTGTAAGAAATAAATATTTGTTGATTAATCCACCCAGTCTGTGGTCTTGTGCTACAGCAGCCCGAGCAGACTGAGACTAGCTTTCAACCAGGAAGGCAGCAGGTATCTCTTGGCGAGGTGGAGAATCACTCAGGAAAAGAAAGTCATTATACTAATGGCTTGGATCGCATATACAACTGAACTAGAGTACTTATACACCAGGAATTGAGAACAGTCTTAAGAGAGTTTTAGACCAAACCGCCATCACATTACTTGTTAAAATTTATTGAACGCCTGTTGTTTGCCGGCCACTGGGCTCACTACTGCACATGCGTTTTCTCACTTCCTTCTTTCAGCCACGCTCTGTGGTAGGTTTTATTGTGTCCATTTTACAGACGAGACTGAGAAACAATAAAGTCACTCATCAAAGTCTCTTTTTCTGTGTGACAGGGTAAGTCAGAACCCAGTTTTGTAGGGTTCTGCAGCCCAGGCTGTTTTTACTGTTTTTACTAGAGATGGGACAAGACATCCATAAAACGTCTGCCCACAAGATAGGCGTGTTTGTCTGCTCAGGGCTCAACCTCGTCCTTTTGAGGTTAACAACTGCCAGTGTGTTTTTTTACCACATGTCCCTGGGTACCTCTGTCAGATTCAGAACCCCAGGCTGCCCTGAAATCCGATCCTCCCCAGTGTGGGATCTTTCATAGTCTTCTGTTCTTTGGCTTCCCGGTTTACCCTGGAAGGGGTTCTAAAGGAAAGCACATTACTTTCCATGCACAGGCAAGAGGAGATAAGGGATTAGGTTTGAAACAAACTTTGTTTGTGAGAGGGCTTTGTTTTGTCACAAGGGCCTTTGTCACATGGTACCTTCAAACAACCCAAACAACCAAACCACAGAAACGAAGAGTGGTTTTAAAGACATACGGTTTGAATCACCCCTGTTCCAAAGAGTAACAGAAATAGGAGCTGAAAATGACCCGCTTGGCCATCGTGCCCTTCCGGAGCCAGTACAGAGGGTTCCCTGGAGACCAAGCCGCTTTAGTCCTATCGGGTTTGACGGCTACGTATTGGGGGACTCCTTGTTTCCTCATTTCCCTCCTCCATGAGTCGGCCACCTAACAGTTCTTCCTGCCTGGACATTTTCCCAACCCCAAGCCGAAGTCTTCCCTTGCTCCATTTCATCTCATTATTCCCCCTTTATACTCCCCAGCCTCTGACTCATTCTTTTGTCTCTGGCAGTTTCCAGCCTTTCCAAAGCTAGCAGTCTCTGGGAGCTTCCCCAGTGCCCTGGCTTCCCTGAATGCTCATCAGGGCTTCCTTCACCTTCTTCCAAGACAGGGAACCTCTAGAATGAAACCAGAGGCTGGCGCACAAGAGTGGGCTTGGGAGGGGATGGGGAGCTCAAGTGAGTTTCCCCAGGTCTTCCTCTCATAACCAGCATTTCCTAAAAGTTGCTATTCATCTATCCTTAGTGAGCGAGAAGAGTGAATACCTATCTCAGAGGGATCTGCAGGTAGACCAACGTGGATTGAGATTTCTTTGACATCACTTATTTTCTCTTAAATATTCATATCTTAAATGCATTCATTCATTGTAATGAGAAAATATTTTAAACACTAACCAATTAAAATATTCAACCCTTCACCCTCCCCCAGCCTGCAACCCCAGCCCTGCGAAATCCTCAAGTATGGTTGTCATTGTAAGAATGTGCTTTATGCTAAGTCCGTGACCTCAAATACCTCCAGACATATTATGGTGAGAATGTAAATTCCAGATTGAGAAGCATGACTCTAAGATGGTCAAAGTGCCTATCAGAGTAATGCGAGGAATGAAGAATCTAGAATAAAGTAAGGAGTGAGAGAAAATATAAGTAATAGAAAATGGGTGTGCTCTGCTTTCGGATAGACTAGAGTTTGAATCCTGAATCTGTGAGACTCAGACAAGTTATTTAACATTGCTGATATCCAGCTTCTGCATTGGGAAAAATGAGGATAACAGACTTCTTTGTGAGGTTTTAAAGAGAGAAAATTTGCGAAAACTCTTAGCACTGGGTTCAGGACAGTTGGCAGTAAATAAACGGTACTTGCCTTTTCCTTTATTTTGGTGAGGACTCCAGAAGAGATGGAGAGAAAGAGAAGAAACTTACTCCAGGCTCTTTCTGAACCATTTATCTTCCTAGCCTTGCCCCCTCTGCCCAACTCATTTGCTGGAACAGAAAACTTTTAATTCAAAGTCTCAGCCCCAAATGCGGCCGTATTTTAAGGGTCCTCCTGTTACTACTGGAAAGAACTGGGAATTAGACGTGTTGCCAATATTGTGCTGGGGGTGGGCCCATTGCGGTGGGCCACCATGGATGTCTGCCCACTCTCTGAGCTTCAGTTCTGCTCCCTAGTCTCCATCTTCTGCTGGGACTCAGCCTTAGTTTTCTGTGTGCATTTCTGTTACTTTGCTGAGACTGGAGCCTTCTGTCAACACCATGTCTATCCAGCTGGGCCCAGCATCTGCATCTTTCTCATCAAACCCTTCTCACAAGTGCTGAGCCCAAGTGATGGTCTGGTGTTTAGTGTTTATTTCTCTGTTTTATCAGACCATTCTCTGCACCTCCTTCGTGTGTTGGTGGGCCCTGACATCTGCCTAACTCTTATTTACCACTCCTCATGAGTGCAGAGCCAAGCTGATGGTCAGGTCTTTAGCCATCATGTATTTGTTTGTTTTTAATCAGTCCAGTGTCTGAACCCCTTCTGATGTTTGAGGATACTCCTTTTCATCGGTTGAGGTGGGAGGCAGGACCTCACCTCCTGGTAAAGAAGCCTGAAGGGTCAGATGCTTCATCACCCTCAGCCCTGCCAGCTAGAATGTGGGCACCTGCCTACACTTGGCCAAATAGATGTTTCTGCCTGGGTCTCTGAATTTGGAGCCAGTGATGAAGAGTAGCCGAGAACAGGCTAGAATTCACTCCAGAGACAGAGGTAGTGGCACCCATTGTGCACTGGCATCAGAAGAGGTACCCAATCCAGGCTGCCCTTATGGCAGGATCTTGGTTGAGATTTTAGGCACCTACCTGATCTTTGCTATTCCTTCTCAATTTTGAGCTTGTTTCTTGGGCCTTCCCATCAATTTTCTGAGCCAATCCATGCCCTTCCATAAATCCTTTCATACTTTAGGTAACCAGAGTCCGTTTTGGTTGTTTACATCCAAGAACACTGACTCAACAAATTCTTTAATCCAGGAGGACCAACTCAAATCATAATGCTGCCACCTGCTGGACTAGTTGTTTCACATCCACCTCGGGCAAGACCCTGACCTCCAGGGAGCAGAAACTATGTTGGTCTTCGGGGTGAGCACTATATGTGTTCCCCAAATCTCCCGACGATGAAGGATTTGTTTCCCCAAGTGCTGTTGGCAGATGACCTTCAGCTGTCAGCCACTTCAGGGACTGCCTCATCAGCAGAGAGCCACCTTGCGCAAGGCCACATCCCAGCATGGTTCCCATGCAGTGACTGGCAGATGTGGTCATCTCAGCCCAACTGGAGACAGCTCTGACGGGCCATGCTAGCTCCACTGCCCCCTGTGAGATTTGCTGAGCTGTCACTGGACATGCATTGCAGCTTGAATCTCTCTGCCCAGTGCTGCTTCCACCCTCTCCCTTTCTCGGATGTCTATCTTAGTAAACTCCTTCAAAAGCCTCCTGCAGGCTGATCTCCACCTCAGAGTTGGCTTCCTGGGAAACACAGTTTGTAAGAGTCGTTTTGCTACTGAATTGTCAGGACCCAGCCCAATTTCTCACAATGAGTAAGTGTGAATATGTGTTTGCTTAATAACAGTGATTCCTTTTGTAAATGGAGAGGCTACTCTTCTCTTGCCGGAGACAGATCTCCACTTCTGCTCGGGATCCCATCCCTTCTCATCTCCTCTTGCTTCTCTACAGACTTCTCTTCATCCTCCTCCTCAGGTTTCTTACATATCCCAATCCCTAAATATGGGAGTCTCGTGGCTTTGTCTTGGGCCGTCTTCTCTAGATAGTGTCAACCACCCACGTGGACTGTGGGGTCCAAAGGTCAGTTTACAACTCTGTTTGCTTGTTACATTCCCAGCACCTATCACAGTGGTTGCCCTTAGTAGACACTCAATAAATACTTATTTTATTGACTGAAAGTCTGTATCCTCTACATTTCTCTTTGGGGAAAAGAAAGCCAACCTAGTAGCAGTGTAGAAGAAGTTTTGAAGAGGAGAACGTTTGTTAACTCTCCTACGTGACCTGTTTTTTCACTCTCTTAGTATATTCTAACATTTTTGCTTCTTAGAACCCATCCTCAGTCATCTCACCCTGCTTCCTTTCATTGTTCATTCACATTAAAGTGCCAATAATTAGTGTGGCTAAAGTGCTATTCTCAAGGGGAAAAACTGTCTTAACACACACTAGTGATAAAAATTAGAGATATAGTGAATAATAATTCCAATGATTTTAATGTTAACCATGCTTGTTTTGTTTGGCTTTGCAAAGGAGAACTACCACGCTATCTTATTGCATACCCACAGTGATATGAGGCCATTCTTAATATTTCTATCTTATAGTTGATGAAACTGAAACTCAGGGAATGTAATCTTCCCACCCCAAATTACACAGCTAGTAAATGGAGGATCAGGGGTCAAACTCTTGTCTAATTCTAAATTGCATGCCCTATATTTTAATTTATGTAGTTGAAGCTAAAACAGAGAATTTCAGGCCTTTTGGGTTGCCAGGTAGGGGAGGATTGGTCAGGGTCTAGCTCATGCCACTTCTCAGTAAGACCTGCCCCGTTTACCAAATCTGAAACCCGGAAGTGATGGCTCTTGGAAGAGAAAGGACCCTCAGAACCACTGTCAGTCCTCTAGCCTTTTCTGAAAGAGCTCCGGGATGAAATAGAAATCAATCTTCATTTGGAGGGTACATGCAATTCATAGGCTTTAGGGATAATAGTTGTCATAAGAACCAAAGCATCAACTAAGGTAGATAAAGCAAAACCAAACAGCACAGGGCACAGATGTGCCACCTCTGTGGACTCAAATTTGAGAATTTTATCCAACTTCTATGGGGCAAAAATGCCGTAATGAAGCTACTGCTTTAAAATGGAGGAAGGAGAGAAGACTGAGTCCTTTTTGAGAGAAGAACCAAGTCGCACTCTGATAGTGGGATGGCCCCAGGCTCAAAACCAGTTTATTTCTCTCCAGAGCATGGTCTTGCCCACAGAGCCCTTCGTGCTGAAATGCCAGCTGTGAATATGCTATACTTTTCATTTGGAAACAAATCTTCCTTTCCAGTTTTCCAAGCGTCTCAGTCTGACCATGTTCTTGGCACACTATTTGGTCACAGCTCGGAGATTTTAACCTGCCTGAAAAATACTGTGGATGGATTTTCCAGGAATGCTAACCTAGACTTGAAAACAATGTTTGATCTTAAGTAATAGTTTCTTTTTTCTTTTTGCCCACTGTCATGCACAAAATAGACCTCAATCAGCCGCCGTGTGTGTGTGTGTGTGTGTGTGCATGTGCGTCTTTGGGACTGGAAAAGCAATTTCAACTTATTGATGGGGGAGGGAAGTGCCCGAAAAGTTTCGCCCTGGTCTGATTGTTCACAGCTGTGATAGGCAAACTTATTATTGATAATGTGGAAGAATTGGCAAAGTATTAGGCAAGAAAATGCAATAGTGAGTATGGACTTCTTATGAGGAGGTCTGGATAATACTTCTTAACCATCTGTGCTTCCTGCTTCCTTGTTCATCATCTGAGCATCACCCTTTTCCAGATTTTAACCATTTCAGTGGCATTTCCTAGGCTGATATTACTGTTTCTGCTTCCCCTACATCCTTATAGCTAATATCTCTTGAATGCTTACTACCTGCTAGGCTCTGTGTTAAGTGATTTATGGAGGTCACTTTGCTAAAGCCTTACAGCACTAAGAAGTGGGTATAATCGTCATCTCCATTTTCAAGATGAGGATGCTGAAGTACGTACGGGTTAAGAAACTTGTCCAGTGTTCCAGAACTAGTAAGAGGCAAAGTCTGTATTCAAACTCAGGAGCGTCTGACTCCAGAGACTGCACTTGTCACCATTAAACCAAGCTGCCTCCACCTAGAGGCTGCTGAAGGTGCTTGCTTGCTGAGGAGAACTTTCCAAACGGTTTCCAGTTTCCAGCCCTCCAGTCGTGGCCTCCATGTCTTCCGGGAGAGCTTGGTAGGTGTCTGTGTGCTTTTCAGACCAAACTGGGGGGTGAAACAGTGAACTGGGGAGCCAAAGAGAAGATGAGTTTAACAAACCCAGACTTTCCCTCCCTCAGAAAGGTGTTGCTGGCTAAAGGCTGTTATGTTGATTAGCAGTGCAGACAAAGATCTGCTCGTCTGAAGAGTTTTATGACAGACAAGAACTGTGTCTGTGGTCCTTTCTATTTCTGAGAAAAGCAAATGCTTGGCGACAGGATTTGAGTGAATGAAATATAAAATCTTGTGTAGAGCGCATCCCAGCATTCTAATGTCTTCTGCAGGTGTCATCACCAAGAAAACCAATCTTAGTCTTTTAATGGTCCAGGTCTTGGTTCTTCTTTGCTTCCTTCTTCAGTTTAGGTTTTGTTTCTTCTTTGCTTCCCCTGACCGGGCACTTTCATGAAAGTGCTTTAGAAGTTCTAGAGTTATCTCAGTAACAAAACACGTGGAGGGAAATACAATTTTGACATTTTTTAAAGATCTGGAGCATACAGATGGTGCGTGTGTAGGTACATTTTAGGATGTTTTTGGTTGCGTGTAGCAGAAAAATAGACTCAAATTGCTGTAATCAATAAAGAAAATGTATTGATTTACATAACAGAAAAGTCTAGTGTTAGGGTGTACTTCAGGCTAGGTTTGATCCAGTGGCTCAATGATGGAAGCAAGTATCGGTTCCTTTTTATTGTTCTGCTTTGTCTTCCAAGATATTACATTGCTATAAAATTCCATCATGATTTAAGATGCCTGCTGGCAGCAATTCAGGCCAAATGTCTTTTTGTTTACATCCAGGAGAGAAAGAGGGAATCTTTTGTCCACTATGAAACTAAAATCTTTTGCCTAACTATGATTAACTTAGACATGACTACATCCATATCAACTGTTGCCATATCCATTGGAAGAGATTGACTCCACCACCTTTAGGAATGGTCCAGATTGGCTTAAATCAGTCAGTATAATCCCATCTCCCTTTCAGTAATAATTGGTTCAGGATTGGACATGTGGCTGGTGCCTCAGCCAAGCTGGAGATGGCATTCTTTGGCAAGAGTGGTTGTTTCGTGGTGGATGGGGACAGATCCAGTGGATGCTGGGCATGCAACTATACTGTCCAGTTGAGGAGGCAAGGCCAAAACACAGTCATCCAGTCACTGAGTCTAGACTCTTTAACTTTTCTGTCATTGAGAGAAACATCATACATGGGAAGGTTACACTATTTTAAACAAACCGTCCTATTTGCATGCTGATTCTGCCCCTACTTACCAAAATAGATTAGAATTTCTTAGTTTGTGTCCCATGCGGCATTGAGGCCGTCATGTAATCAGGTAGAGTCAGTATTTCTGGTCAAAAGATTTCAGGAGGAGCTGTAGGTTTGGAGATGTGTCTTGTATTTCCTTTAAATTTTCCTTACTAAAAAGAAACTACGAAAAATGTTTGTACCACATTCACTACGTAAGTGCAAAGTTACAAAAAGTAAATATTAATAAATTTCTTTTCCATCCCAATTACTCCAGAGATAATTAATGTTAACACTTTAATATGTATTCCATGCTTTTTTCCCATGTTTATACACAAAGGGTACACACACACGTATAGAGTTGTTTTGGCAGTATCTTTTTATAAAAGATGAGATTCTATCATGCACATTACTCTACAAATATCTTTTCTCACTTAACAATACATCACCGATATACTTCTGCATCAATATCTGTGGACATAACATATTTTCCAGTAGATCCAATTATAGACGTACTACAAAAATTTACTGATTGGATTATTTTACTCTATTACTCATGGGCATTCAAGGTATTTGCATTTCTTTCCTACAGAAGACAATGCTATTTCACTTTAACCCAGCATAGTAGCCTTTTCTCACTAGCCTAGACTATGGTGTATTCTTTTCTTATTTTTAAACCATTGAATTGTACACTTGAAATGGGCAAATTATATGGCATGCGAATTATATTTCAATAAAGCTGTTCTAAAATGTGTGTTTGTGTATTCTTTATTAATGAATCATTCTCAGAGCTTGATCTTGTGCTTGTCACACAGTATCAACTAAATAAATATTCGTTCAATTAATTCCCCTCGTAACATGGATTTAGAAGATTAACCAAAGTAGTGAGTAATTCATGAGGGGTATTCCAAGGCATTTGCAAATCTTCAAATTCTTAATATCACTTTTATCAGCCAGGTTTTGTTGAGAAATAGACTCAAACAAAGTGACTGGGGGGATTTAATGAATGGACTAATTATGAGGGTAAGGGCTGATTTAAGGAAACTCATTTAGAATAGTGAAGTAACCCAGAGCTAACAGGATCCCTTATCTTCCTCAGAAGCCTGAAGGCGAAGGAGTGGGAGTTCACACTCGAATCTGCACAAGGAGTTGCAGCTGGAGGAGAAGGCTGCCTGCCCCGAGCAGTGAAGTGACTTCAACAGAGGAACCTAGCCTCTACCTACCTACGATCTGTTAAGGAGTAATTCTGGGGGAATAAATGCCCCAACCTCATTCTTCTCCTGTCCTCTCATCTCCTGCTGTGGCTTCCCACTGGCCAAGACTAACTGGAGAGAAAGGTAACTCAATGATGCTGTTGACAAGGGTAAGCCTTTTTGTCCCCTGAGGAGAATGGAAAAGGAGAGAGAGCGGAGAATACTCAGCACATTACTATACCATATAATTCACCTCTTAGAGTTCAGGAATTATGAATGAAAATATAAATGGTACTTTCAGGTACAGTTTTATACACATGGGACTGGAGAAGTTTGCAAAGCTGTTTTCCAGCACAGGCACCAATTTCTTAACTCTTTACTTTTACCATCAACATTTACAATAGGAAGGAATAAAAGGATTTAGAAACTCTTCAGTACAGGGTCATGTCTGTGCTCCATAGTGTCTAGCACAGGGTTGACAGATGGATCTGCTTCAGGAATTTCTTTCTCATTAGCATCATTTATATCCAGATGGGCTAGAAAACAAGTCATCCTAGAAAAGGACTCTATCCCAGCTTGATGAACTGATGATGACTGACATTGTTTGATTCACTTATTGTCTCAACAAAACATGCATTGAGTACTACTCTGTGACAGGGGTTGTACCAGATGCTGTGAAAAATGCAAAGAGGACTTAGACACAGCCCTCAAGGAGCTCACCATCTCCTGGAAGAGACAGGCAGGTAAGCAGATGATTGACTTCAATGTGTAAATTGAGCGCTGGACATAAATGGGCAGTAGAGTGTAGCAGTTATATGCTTGTGTTTAAGATCTTGTCCCATCACCTCTCATGTGGCCTTAAGAAAGTTACTTAACCTCATATGTATAATCATAACCGTGGCAGATTATCGTCTCCTCAAATGGCCACAACAATAACTCCCATCCCACACACAATATGACCTTGTCTCCCCCTCCCCATCAAGGATGGAATGAAGTTTTCTACCCCCTTGAATCTGAGCATGTCCTGGGACTGTTTTGGCCAACAGAATATGGTGGGAGTAACACTGCCAGTTCTAGATATAGCCCAGGTTCATTTGGTCTGGCAAATTTTACATCTTGCCTTTTGGAATGCTAGCTTTTGGGATGCTCCTTTTGGAAACCCAGCCACCATCTTGCGAGAAGCCCAAGTCACCGGGAGAGGCCATGCATAGGTACTCTTTATATTACACAGTGAAAAAATGTTCATGACATTTTTGTCTCCCATGTCAGCAAAGATGTGAAAGCCGTGCTCCTAAGGAGGCCCCTTATCTGTATTGGTATGGCTCAACCATTATAATTCGAAATAATGATTGTTTCCCAAATGCCAGAAAAGGTAAACTTAATGGGTAGAATTTTCTATCTTTTAGTTTTTTCTTTCATAAAATTTTCCTAAGTGTTGGCTTCACTTATCTATACTTAAATCTAAATGTCAAATTCAGACTTTGCCCAAAAGGATATAGTTCCTTATTTTAATTGTGATATATCAGTACTTCCTAGGGTTCTAAAAAAATTATCGTGACTTCAGGTTAAACTATCACCTGTGTGACAGACTGAGCATCTCTAGAGTGAGGAGTAAATTGCTTTTCTTTTTGTAAACTCTGGGCTATTTTGCAGGACATGAGATATAGAAGACAGTGTCAATGTGCTGGCAAATTAATTTGTTAGAAGGAAGAATCTTGTGGAGGAGCTGGGTAAAGAACCCTTTGAATACTGAGGAAGCGGCCATGTCATCTACAGATTTTAGATTTTCAAATATAGATGTATCTTTAATGATATGTTGGGGACATTTTTCTCAAAATGTTGACTATGTCTCTGACGCAAATGGCTTTGAACCCAGGAAAAGACAAGGGAACATGAATTTGGGTCGTGGATGTCAACTACAGAGCATAGACTAAATGTGAAAATTGTCACTATGTATGATTACAGTCAATGATGAATATCACTCCATTTCATAGAGTTCATGTTAACCATTTGGCTAACCTCAGTAGAGTCTAGGTCTATTAAAAAACCTAAGTTGGGCAAGGCTGATAAAAGAAAGCGGAAATGTAGGAGCTTTAGAACCGAAGGATTTAAGTATTTGATGATTAGAGATAATCACTTCTGCCATACCATACCCCAGAGTAGCAGACAAAGGTGCTCACTTCTAAATACTTAGCGGAAAATGCAAATTAGGTCTACATTTTTGCTCAGACCTTGAGATAAGCAGACAATTGAGGAAGTTCTCAGGTGGTTGCAATTTCAATGGATTCCTTTCTCCTGTTGCTAATTGACATTCCCACTATTCTTGTTGTTTGACTATGGACAACTCTCGTAAAGTCTCTGGGCTCTAATTTCTTCATCAGTAAAATTCGGATGATGTAAGCACCTACCTTATAGGATGACTGTGATCATATGTGGTGGCTTAGCACAGTGCTTGGCTGATAGAAATCACTCACTAAAGAGTTGCCAATTGCTATTGATTGAATGTTTGTGTCCACCACCCCCCCCCCCATATTCATATGTTGAAACCTCACCCCCAATGTGATGGACATATTTGGAGGTGGGACCTTTGGGAGGTGATTAGGTCATGAGGGTGGAGCCCTTGTGAATGGGATTAGTGCCCCTGTGTAAGAGACCCCAGAGGGCGCTCTAGCCTCTTCCACCGTCTGAGGACACAGCAAGAAGATGGCCGTCTATGAACCAGGAAGCAGGCTCTCACCAGACACAAAATCTTCTGATGCCCTGATCTTGGACTTCCCAGCTTCCAGAATTATGAGAAATAAAATTTGCGTTGGGCTTAAGCCATATAGTGTATGATATTTTGTTATAGCAGCCTGAACACACTAAGATACTGATTGATAGTATTAATATAGTTATTGTTGATGGGCATTAAGTCAGTGCCCACCTCTGGTGGAGTCAGGCTGCTTTTTCAAACATCTAGTTTAAAGGGTTTCAACCTCAAAATATTCGTTCGGGAGAGTTCCCACCTGTTGTTGGGACTGTGGCACTCTCATTTCTTCAATGCAGGAAGTTTTAGTCACTTCTGAGATGTGAATGAGGATAAAATTTGCTCCTAAGGGATTGTTTCATCTTTGTCTCCTCAGGCATCTGCCAATGACTGCGTTGGGACCTAAAATCTAGAGAAGAGATTGATTCTGAAACTCTCCAGAAGGCTAGCTCAGCTAACCCTACTACTTAAACTATCTTAGATTGTTTACCTAATCCTTCTGAGACTCAGTTTACTTATCTATAGAATGAGAATATAATGGGTTTAAGAAGATTACACAAGACCACATATGCAAAGCACCCAGCAGAAGGTGGCCAATACAAATTAGGTTCTGTTTTCCTGCGTACTCATCCCCAGCTGCTGTGAGTATTCACTGTCAACAGCGCACAGCTACCTGCCCCCTTCCCAGGCAAGGAAACCCACCTGGCCCCAGAGGGTACACACCACTGGAGCCAATGACTGATCAATGTGGGAGTACAAAGGACTGACCTTGGCTGTAATGTGGGGTCTGTGATGTTTCAGAGGGCCTGTGTGAGTCAGGCCAAGACTAGACCTTATCTTGATATTCCTTCCTGACGTTTTCCTTCTTCCCTTGCTTCCTTACAGGTTCTTCCTGAAGAGCGCTCTTTAATAAATCACATTTATTGGCTGCTCCAATTCCTGGTTCTAGAGAACCAGACCTAAGATACTTAATAAAGGACACAAGCTAGAATAATTCTCCTCAAAGCCTTTTGACCACAAGTCCTGCAGAAACTGGCTGAATGTCTTTTTCTGTCTTGAGTCTACTCAGAACTCCTCCATTCTGACATGGCCCCAAGGAACTTGCTTGATCACCAGGGAACTTTCACCCAGAAAATCCAGTCTCACATTTGTTTGAAGGACTGACCTTTGCAGGAATGATATGTCTGTGCCCCTCCATGAATGCCATCTTACCTCTACTCTTTCACAGTTTGTCAGGAAAGTGGAGGTTATTTAGAGCCCTGGAAGAAGATGTGAGATTTCTCGATGTGGAATTGCCTAATTTTGAAATTGGTAGGCTTCTAGAAGCAAATATTTTCAGACTAAAACCAGTTGATATATTTGCCTAGACTTTTCTTTCTTTTTTTCTTTGGTTTCTCATAAAGCAGGTTCTGGAGGCTGGTAACTTGAAGGGGAATACAGACTTCTGTGAGAAAACATTGGGTTTAAAAACTGTTCCATGTGGTTCAAAATGTGTTTTAGACATTCAGTAGGAAAAAGTATGGACTTAATCATAATACTGTGATTTAGAAAAGGTTTCTGTCAGCAGAAAAGTTCAGGGAATAGCTGGGGATTGTGAGGCACAACCTTAAATGATTACGTGCACAGATTGTTCTCATCAGAGAGCATCAGAGGGGACAACAGGTTGACTAAAAGAGGGATGATGGTCATGGGAAAATGGCATAGGATGGAGGGGTGTGTAGAAGATTTGGAAAAGTTGCTGTGGACATTTAATAAGGAATTGACCATGGATGGTTTCAAGGATTATCAATAAGTGGGCAGCATCTGGTAGAGATCTGGTGGTAGGAATTTTAGTAGAGCCAAATTCATTCATTCTGTCACATATGTGTTTAACACTAGTAAGTGTGTTTTGTGTACTGGGTACACTAAGGTAAGACTCCTCAAGAAGTTTCCACACTCAAAGGCCAGCTGTGAGAATGGAACCCAGCTTATTTCACTTAGTGTAATATCTTCAATGTTCATCCATGTTGTTGCGTACAGCAGGACTTCCTTCTTTTTTATGGCTGAATAATATTCCATTGTATATATGTACACATTTTCTTTATCAGTCATCCATCAGTGGACATCCAGGTTGTTTCCACTTATATGGGGTATCTGAAGTAGCTAAACCCACAGAAGTAGAAAGTAGAATGAATGGTGGTTACTGGGGCTGGGGGCAGGGGGCAATAGAGAGTTTCTGTTCAATAGGTATAAAGTTATGCAAGATGAATAAGTTCTAGAAATCAGCTGTACAACATTGTGCTTATGAATAGCAATGCTATACTGTACATTTAAACATTTTTTAAGAGGGTAGCTCTCACATTATGTGTTGTTACCACAATTTTTTTTTTTTTTGAGGAAGATTATCCCTGAGCTAACTACTGCCAATCCTCCTCTTTTTGCTGAGGAAGACTGGCCCTGAGCTAACATCCGTGCCCATTTTCCTCTACTTTATGTGTGGGACACCTACCACAGCATGGCTTGACAAGTGGTGCCCTGTCCGCACCTGGGATCCTAACTTGCGAACCCTGGGCTGCTGAAGCAGAACGTGCGAACTTAACTGCTGCGCCACCGGGCCAGCCCCACCATAATTTTTTTTTAAAAAAGAATGGAACTCAGGAGCATCTTGGCATTGTATTTAACAAGAAAGAGAAATGAAAATTTGAGGGAATAGGGATTCTGTGGTTCCAGGGAGAAGCTAGGTTAAGAGAGCAGGGAAGCCAGGAGGTAAAATATGGGGAAAATAGGAAGAAGCTGAGGACCTATGGGTCACACTGAGCAGAGAGCAGAGAGAGGTGCCAAGATAGGAATTTAGGGGCAGAAAGGGTGATTTCACAGTTTGTTACCCTGAATATGAATAATTAAAGTTGAGAAAGCCCTCCCACTTTGGCATATATTTTTTCTCAATTTTTTTCTCCCTCTACCCCATACATACAGAATTTTGTTTGTGCTCATCAATGTCACCTCCTCCCCTAACCAGTGAAGATGTCTGTACCCTAGTCAATCAGATTCTTTTTTTTAAGCATAGTTAGGAAACTAAGAGAGGGAGACAGGACTGGAGGAGTGCGAGGAAATGGAAAAGACTCATTCTTCAGGCTCTCCTTTGTTGTGAAGAATCTGAAGAATAGGTAAGACAGAGAGTAAAACTCAAAAGAAAATATTGATGGGTCTAGGCCAACCTACATATTAGAGAGCTGAGAGAGACACACGCAAAGGAGAAAAAAATCTGGCAAAATGGCAGAAAGACACAGAGAGAGACTCCATTTGGAACAATATAGGATGAGAGAATAGGAGAGAAGAAAGAGAACGTTAAAAAGTTTTGCCTTGAATTATTGACTGAAGTTTCTCTAAATGATGAACATTGTACGTGAAATTAGTTTAGCAATGATTTTTATAACTGAACTGTTTCTTTGATTGCCACGTTTAGTTGAGACTAAGCCACATAAACTTTGAGATTTATTCAGGATACAGAAGTTCTATCATTGAATATAACTTCAACTTGATCCATTGAGGATCAAATATTAATTATAATCACCCCCGAATTTGCATATGCAAACTGAGAATTACAGCTATTAACTGATTTGCCCATGTCACAATATTAGGAAGTGATAGACTTAAGGGTTGAACTCCAATTTGTCAGACTTATAGGCTCTGAGTTTTCTGCTGCCTAAAAATGGAACAGCTCCAAATGAGAATTTATTTCAAGGTAAAATACCCTTGTATGTGTGTGACATCAATGGAATAGCACGCAGCTCACCAAAGTGAGAAACAAATGGACAAATGTCAAGCTTGCAGATGTGTAGAGGGTGATATCTTGGCAGGTAATGGGGTAACGAGCCAGATTTACAGAGCATTTATCCATCTTCCACCATGTTACCGTCACTTATGCAAATAAATATTTATTCCTGAATGAAAATGAGATAAGATCCTGGGGACCTGTAGATGCCCAAAAGGAAGAGAACGGTTCAGGAAGATGGTGTGAGTTTACCAATAGTGGGATTGTTATGCAATGGTGGGAGCATAGCAGGAGGGCTATTTTCCACTCCGTGAAATAAGATGGGATGGGTGGGGAGGCGAGTGGGAGAAACTACTATTTATTGTTTTTACAGTATAGGACTTTAGATAATTCTCCAAATCTTCTAAACCTCTATAATGATGTTATATTATTTTTCAACATTTAAGCTATCTTTAAAATGAAAGCTATTACATGGCTTCCAGAGACTCAGTAAGTTTTAATTCTGTTATTTACTGAGCGCGTGACCCGCAGCAACAGTTACCTAACTGTTGGTAGTCTTGATCTGTAAAATAAGACTTACAATAATATCACCCTATTAAAGCCATTATGAGGTGTTATGTATTACCTTATTTAGATAACATATGTATAAAGGACTTTGTAAACTAAAAACCATTCTATGAATGCTAGTTTTACTGATAATTAAAGAATTTTTGCGTTTATATAGCATTGAAAATATTTTCATATTTCATAATTCTCATAATTTCTCTGTCTAAGACACCATATTCTATCAAATTGATGTATCATAAGTCATTTCAGGTGTGGAGTTAAGTGACTTGACTTGGGCCACACGGGAATTGTTGGCACGAGGATATGAACATGGTTCTCTTTGACCTCAAAGCTTATATCATTAATACAGTATTGCCTAGAAATGGAAATAACTGCTGTAGTTATCCAAAATCTATATCTTGGAACCATAGGGAAAATAAAGAATGAAAGGTAATTCTGCAAGGATAAGGCATAAATCTAAAACTGTCAGTGTTCTTGGCTAGGGAAAGAAGGAATGTGTGTGTGTGTGTGTGTGTGTGTGTGTGTGTGTGTGTGTGTGCTGAGTGTGGGAAAGAATAAAAACTATAAAAATAGGTCCTGCCTGGAAGAGCTGACCAAGGGAAAATGGACAAGGAGTAGTTCTCATTTTGGAACCAAGGTTTCATTGCAGTTGTAGCTCAAGGTTTAGGGAGTCTCCCCTTAGACAAACAAGGGGGATGCTGGCTTGCTCATGCCAGGGCTGGTCCCGAGGACCACGTGCTCACCTGGGCGGCATGGTTGGTGATGTGGAACACCTTTGAAATAACATTTGTTGCCCTTCAGCTGTTATTCTGTTATTCTTAGGAGTTTTTTTTTTTCTCCCAGAAAGCCACAGCCTTGAGTATTACTCTTCAATAGTACAGACTAATTGGGCAATGGAATAAGTCAGACTGCTGTTACAGATTCGATATGAAACAGTTATAAAAAAAACTTCAGGGGCTGGCCCCATGGCGCAGCGGTTAAGTTCCCACGTTCCGCTTCTCGGCGGCCTGGGGTTCACCTGTTTGGATCCCGGGTGCGGACATGGCACTGCTTGGCAAAAGCCATGCTGTGGTAGGCGTCCCACGTATAAAGTAGAGGAAGATGGGCACAGATGTTAGCTCAGGGCCAGTCTTCCTCAGCAAAAAAAAAAGAGGAGGATTGGCAGTAGTTAGGTTAGGGCTAATCTTCCTCAAAAAACAAACAAACAAACAAACAAACAAACAAAAAACAAAACTTCAGCTCTTTGAGGAAACCGATCTTCCAACTTGGTCTGTTCTCCAGAGAGAAAGAAAAATGTCGTCTTCTCGGAATGGGGAAAGTTAGATATATTTTCCTTTCCCAGATTGTGTTTAGAAACTGTGGGCCAACCTTTCATTCACCAAATACCCAATGTTACCGGAGTAGGATGCCCAGAGCCACAGCAGCAGGAATGCATTAGCTTGCCACCCTTCTTCTTTACAGTTCTCTGAAACGTCCCAGCTCCACCCTCCTTCCCACTTGGCTTGCCTGTTCAGAGGCCCAGGCCAGCCATCTTGGTCACTTTCATGGAGTGGTGGTTGAAGGGATCAACAGCATGTGTTTAGTTAGTGCCCATTGAGTGCAGAGTGCTCTGTTGGGCTACCATGGTGAGTGGGAACAAACAAGTGAGATTATTAAGCTACACTAAGGATAGAAAAATAAATAAAACACCATCCCTGTTCTTAGGGAGCACAGAGTCTGTTGGGCTGACTACAAAGTCAGATGCCTATACAGGGACCAGGTAGGCAAGGTCAGTGAAGAAAGAAGGTCGTGTGGGGATTGTGGTATTGGGGAGAGCAATTCTTCTTCATGAAGTAGCATCCACAGCTCATCTCCAGAAAATCGTTGTTATTTAGGAGGATAAACAATGTGGTCTGATGTTTCAAGAGATTCTAAAACTCCAATTTTTTAAATTATGGAAAATCTCCAGATTTTTAATGTTGGCAACTAATGTAAGGTGTCATTTTAAATATTGTTTGGGTAAAAATAAAAAACATATATGGGTTAGATACAGTCTGTGGGAAATCATTCTGTGACCTCCAAGGGGAGAAAGACAAAAAGAATAGTGATCAAAATCAGTTGGATGGGTGTTATGATAGGGGAGATCTGGGTGCTGTGTGAGCAGAGGTGAAGTCAGGATAGGCTTTCTGGAAGAGGGGCCATGCGTATGAATCGTGTCTGCACAGTACTGGCTAGTCAGAGGGAGGTACGGTGGAGTATGAGTTCTTGACTAAGGAGCCTGCATGTCCAAAGACAGGGATCTGTGTGAAGCATGATTTGCTGGGGTAACTGGAAGTCATTTAGTGGAACTGAAGCACTTCGTACAAGTTAGGGAGTTTTGAGGACTGAAGCTTGAGACTGAAGTTGGTGCCAGATCCCAAAGGACCCTGAACATCCTGCTAAGGATTTTGCATTTTACTCTGCAGGCATTAGGATGTTTTTGAGCAAATTTAAGCAGAGGATCAGCATAATCCGATATGAGGTTTAGAAAGACTATGCTGTTAGAAAAGGGCAAAAGCCGGGTAAGTTTGGTGTTTGTTTAGAGGTTCTTTCAGTGATTTGAGTGAGAGATAAGTATTTGAATTATACCAGTGGTGACAGAAATACAGAAAAGACATTCAAAGGATATCTAGGAGGTGACCTCAGTGGGACTTGATGAGAAAGGTGAGGGGGAGTGGGGAGTCCAGAAAGACTCCCAGGTTTCTGGCTTGAGGGATTGAGTTGATGGCACCCAAAAAAGAAGGGAAGGAGTGCAAGAGGAATGGGTTTTGTGTTTGAAGCTGAGGAGTTCAGTTTTGGATGGGTTGAGTTTGAAATGAACAGGCAGAAATTCTCACTGAGAGTTTCATCCAGAGAACTGGGTTTCCGAAGTGAGCTCCAGGCTGGAGATGTAGATTTGGATTTCTCGGTTGCGTTTGTTGAAGGCAGGGAGTAAGCGCATGTGATCATCCGTAAGATAGAGGATTGAACCCTGGTGAACACCTCCGCTGGGAATGGGACGTGAAAGTGGAGGCAGCTAAGAAGCAGCCACGGAGGTGGCAGGAAAGTCAGGAGGAGTGATGCTCTGCTAACCAACTTCAGAGAGACTTAAGGAGGAAGTTGTACACAGAGCCAAGTGCTGTGGAAAAGGCTAATGTGTAGAGATTGATAAATATTTGTCTACTGGATTTAGCAACAGGATGGTCATAGTTGATCTTGGCAATGGCAACTTTAGGGATGGTTGGGGGAGAAGCGGGCTGAAAATTGAGTAAAGTGAATGGAGGTGAGAAAGAGGAAACTCTGAGTATTGAAAATCCTTTTTAAAGTAGTGTCTGTAAAGGGGATGAGAGATAAAGAGTGATACTGAAAAGACTGTATATGGTAAAGGGAGGGATTTTTAAACCTGGAAGAGGCTTAGAAATGCTTGTGTGTTGACATGAAACAGCTATTATGAATGAGGCAGCTCAGCTGCTGAAGAGAGAAGGATGACAGGTACAGTAAGTGGCCCAGGATGGGCGACCAGATTGTCCTATAACACGTTTTATCCACGGTCTAATGGCCCCCTAGTCCTTTGGTTATCTTGTTTTGTACTTTTCTCTCAGCTCCTGCTTTTTGCCCTCTTTCGTTCTTATGACATGTTTGTTGGCATCTCTACACAATTTCTCTGGTTGTGGCAGTGTCTAGGAATAGCTACAAAGACCGAAGCAGGCAGACACCACTCTTGTATTTCCATCCGCAGGACTGCTACTTATGAACCAAGAACAAACAGGATCTATGTAAAGTTGATTTTTATGCCATTTAATATAGGAATACTAAAAATTGTCAATTTTTCCCAGAGATGTAAGGTCAATAAGTGCAGTGGGAAGCCTGGTCCCAGGCCACTGATAACCTGGCAAGGGTAGCAGTAAATGTGCCCCTTGGCTGCCACTATTACTTTAATTAAATTTCAAACTGAAATGTAAATTTCATGTCCTATTTTTCTAAGTGACCAGGGTCCTTTGAGGGAAGAAGAAAGTGGAGAAGCTCATGACTTTGTCAGGGACTGAGAGCTGATTCACTAACTTGCATCACGATTGTTTACAGCTGGCATTGACATAGCTCAGGAGCTCTGTTTGGGTTGATTTTATGCTGAAAAATTTCAACTGCTGCAAATGCCAAAACTCCTCTCACTCCTACCCCCACCCCCACTCCCAGACTAACTCAGGCTGGATAACGAAATCTTAATAAAACTTTTTATCAAAGTGTGGTCCTCAAAGGCCAAGTAAGATGAAGAGGGCATCCACGCAGAGCGGTAGAGCGCTGGAGCCTGAGTGAGTCAAGTGTGGTGTCCACCCACTGGGCAGAGTAAGAAGGCCACCCCAAGGTAGGGTGACCTATGGGGACTCAGGATGAGGAAGGCACCCAGTTGGATGAGGGCAGCCTGGTGCGGAAAGTCAGAACCCAAATGGGATGAAGAAGGTGTCTGCATGGGCCAGATGTAGAGTGTTGCTGTCTGAGTGGGTAGGTAAGAGGACTAGATGATAGGGGAGGAGGTGGCTGAGAAGATGGGAGATTTGTAACATAAAGTGGAATAGATCATATCAGTAAGTATATTAAAGATAATGAAAGCAAGATTTCTCTCTGTTTGTGGAGGGAGTTACAAATATGGAAAGGAGGAATATCTGACTTAACTTGACGGTATTGAATTGGAATTGGAAGTATAATTGTGAACTTGTGGTTTTCAATATATGGATACATAGAAATAAAATGGTTGCACACGTGTGTGTATATATGTATATGTATACAATCCCCATTTGTATCCATTAAGAGGGCCTAGGAACAGGGACATCTCTGTAGCAGGAAGCATGCCTGGCATCCAGATCACGGCTTCTAAATATTGTTCTCCACTAAAAAGAACCAGAGCTCCTTGAAGAAATGGCTGATTCCAAGTCTGAGGCAGGGAAAATGCAACATGAGCCTAGAACGTCTTCTCCGAGGAAGGGAATGTTTATACAAGAATGGAGACTTGTTAGAAAGACAAAGTGGCCAGTTTGAAGTGCTTCTTACTGGGAAGATAATAATAAATGGTAAAGTATACGTTTGCAAAAATAGGTAGTAATGTATAAATTTGAGTAAATTAAAAAACTAGATTTCATATAGATATACATAAATATATGAGTAAATTGAAAGTTTGGTGAAGAATAAGATATTCACATAGTTTCAAACCATTTTTCCCCAAAACATGTATTAATTTCAAAGGAACAAGAATTACTTAACAGTAGAGAAGCCTGGAAGACACCATCTCAAATAAGTGATAAAGTGAACATCATCAGTAATGGGACGAATTGAAATCATGGGCCACTCGACAAGAAACAATGAACAGATCTCAACATCACATCTGTAATATTCCTGCCCGAGGAGGGTAACTTGAATCTAATCATGAAGATACATCATTGGACAGGCCCAAAGTGAGGGACATTATACAAAATAACTTGCTTGTAGTCTTCAAAAGAATAGAGGTCATGAAAGCCAAGGAATAAAGCAGAGAAGTCAAGATGAAGAAAAAAGCAGAGAAACTGTTAAGACTGAAGGGGTTTCAAAAGACTTGATAACTAAATGCAATATGTGATTCCTTTCAGTATAGATGATATTATTGGGACAATTGGTGAAAGTTAAGTGAGGCCTGAAGATTGATGGGAGGGATGTGTCAGTGTTCACTTCCTGATTTTGATGGTTGCATTGTGGTTGTGTAGGAGTTGTCCCTGTTTGTAGGATATGCACTCTTGGGAGGTTGGAGCATCATACTTGCAACTGAATCTTAAATGGTTCATAAAAAGTTCTTTATAGCATATTTGCTACTTTTCCGTAATTTTGTGATTATTCCAAAATAAAATAAAAACTATATATATATTCATTAAGACTTTATTTTTTAGAGCAATTTAAAGTTCACAGTAAAATTGAGAAGGCACAGAGATTTCCCATATACCCTTTGCCCCCACATATGCACAATTTCCCCCATTATCAACATCCCCCACCAGAGTGGTACATTTGTTACAATAGATGAACATACGTTGACACATCGTTATCACCGAAAGCCCATAGTTTACATTATGGTTCACTCTTGAAGTTGTACATTCTATAGGTATGGATAAACATATAATGACATGTATCCATTGTTATGGTACCATACAGAGTATTTTTGCTGCCCTAAAAATCCTCTGTGCTCTGCCTATTCATCCCTTCCCCATTCCAACCCCTGGTAATCACTGATCTTTTTACTGTCTCCATACTTTTGCCTTTTCCAGAGTGTCATATAGTTGGAATCATATAGTATGTAGCCTTTTTAGATTGGATTCCTTCGTTTAGGAGTATGCCCTTAAGTTTCCTTCATGGCTATTCATGGCTTGATAGCCCATTTCTTTCTAGCACTGGGTAATATTCCACCGTCTGATGTACTGGTTTGTCTATTCACCTACTGAAGGACATCTTGGTTGCTTCCAAGTTTGGGCAATCATGAATAAAACTGCTATAAACATCTACATGCAGGTTTTTGTGTGGACATAAGTTTTCAACTTCTTTGGGTAGTTACAAATGAGTATGGTTGCTGGATCACATGGTAAGATATGAATATTTTTAGTCTTGTAAGAAATTCCTGAACTGTCTTCCAAAGTGGTTGTACCATTTTACATTCCTACCAGTGATGAGTGGGGATTTCAGTTGCTCCACGAGCTCCAAATGCTCGTCAGCATTTGGTGTTGTCAATGCTCTGGATTTCGGCAATTCTAATGGTATGATATCTCATTGTAGTTAAAACAATACATTTTTAAAAAGAACATTTCTCTGTGTTACTCCCAGAGATTCTTCAGGGAGTCTTTAGGGGTTTGTAAGAATTATCTATTTTAATAAGTTCCTGGGGAAGTTTGATGAAAGCAAGGGGGGATTACTTTGAGAAATGGCAGGTTAAATAATGCAAACAAAAAAGGAAGTTATCAATCAGAGATAGTTGTGTAGCTCAAATCCGTTTAAATCCAACCATTGGATTAGGAGGCATGAGAAAACTAGCCTTTTGCTTAGATTCATCATACTCAATATACTTCCAGGCAGGGCTACTAACATAATGTGGATTTGCCTTATGACATGAATATGCACATTTTTTCAGATGAGGAAACTGAATCCCAGATGGTTTAAATAAGCTTCTCAAGAATGCATTGAAATGCCCTCTGACACCTACACCCAGGCTCCTTTCTCCACGTCAAATTCATCTCTTCACCATTCTACTCCTATAATGCTAATGGCCCGAGGAAAAGTTCTCAGAGTCGACTTTTTCCATTTCTTCTCTCCCTTTTTTTTTTTTCCTCAACAAGATTTCCCCCATTAATGGCTTGTTGGACTTGGCTGCTCCCTGGGGAATACTTGTTTGTGTCTGGAGCTGTAGGTGATGGCAACACCAGGGTGTGCTTGGATTAACTCTTTGGATGTACTGCCCAGACTCATTTCAGGTCACCCTAAGAGGCTTTTTGGGTAATACAGCAGTATTTGGCCTCAGGCGCTTCCAAGTACAGGAAGGAAATGGCATGAACTTCAAAGTGAGCTCTGGTGCCATGAGTACTGATCATTTATTAGTGCTTTAATAGTGGTAAATTAATCTCAGATACACATGGAGGCCAGAACAAGCTGGAGGTGTGGGAACAGTCTGCTTTCACCCTTGTTTTCTGGAAATTTAGAACATTTCCCAGTTCCAGTGCTCAGAAGTTAAGGGTCACTTTGGAGGTTATGGTTATTTTCAAAGCTTTAAACAGACCTGAGCCTGTTCTTGGGTCTTTTCCTGATCAGGTTAGTGTTATTTTATTTACATCCCATATGTTTTATAAATACTTCTTTCTTATTCATTTTCTCACTCTATAATTTTTTCAAAGCGACTCTATTGAGACATAATTTACATACAATAAATTCACATTTTAAAGTGCAGTTGGATGAGATTTTACAAATGTAAACATTCATGTAACTATCACCCCAGTTAAGATATGAGATATTTTCACTGTCCCCAAAATTCCCTCCTATCCTTTTGCAATGGATCCCTGCCCGTCCAAGGCATTCATTGATAAGATTTCTGTCACCATTACTTTTGCCTATTCTTGAAGTTCGTATAAATAGAATCATACAGCATGTCCTCTTAGGTCTACATTCTTTAGCTCAGCATAATTTTTTTTGAGATTCCCCCATGTTTTTGCGTCTGTCAGGAGTTCATTATTATTCTTTTCCCGTTTTTCATATAACTCATTTCATTGTAAGTTTACACAATTTTTTCTTTCAAATTTTTATTTTGAAATAATTTAGACTTACAGAAAAATGGCAAAAATATTAAAGAGTTCTTATAAACCCTACATCCAGCTTCTCCTTATGGTGACATCTAGGAAATACATGTATTTCTACTAACCCATGTATAAACATATATCTATATTTATGTCTATATCTATCTATCTGTATGTGCATAAATACAGGTAGATATACAGATTCTAGGATAAACACACACATTAGAATAAACATGAGTTCACACTGATGTGTGACTCTAATCCAGCAGCACTACAGGATTCATTCTAACATTTGCCGTTTGCTTCTTTTAACTTCTTTCTCTGTCGGTGAGAAACCTGGCTTTCATTATCAACAATTTATTTACTAAATTGTTCAACCCTAGTACACATTTGAAGTAGTTTCAGAATGGTAATCCACATCCTGAAAAACAAATTCTCCCACTAGAATACAGTGTTTGTGGACTGTTTTTGTCTTTAACCTCACAGTATATAATCAAAACACTTTTTTTTTTTTACAGGTGTTGAGAAATGATTCCTTTCAGCTCAAGACTCTATTTACAAAGAGTTTTAGGCCAGCTCATTTCTTCCCCATCCCCTCCAGTTGAGTTATGTCATTCATTTGTAATAAAGTTATATTTACTTGTTACAGCCCGCATTTCCTCTTGATTTCTCCCCACCATCCTGGTTGAGTGTTTAAATTTTGCATGTAGTAAAATTCATCTTTGTGGGATATAGACCTATGAGGTTTTTAAAATGCTTTGAGTCACGTATCCATCACCACAGTAACATACAGAACAGTTTCATCACCCTAATAGTTCACTATTTTTCAGTAGTTTGTTAACACAATTTGTTAACCATTCACTTATTAAAGGACATCTGGGTTGTTTCTAGTTTCTGACCATTATATACGAAGCTTCTAGGAACACATATGTGCAGGTTTCTATTGAACATGTTTTCATTTGTCTGGGATAAATGGGCGTGAGTGCAATTACTGGGTTGTATGGTTGTTACATGTTTAAATTTTAAGAGAAATTTCCACGTTATTTTCCAGAGTGGCTGTGCCATGTTACCCTTCCACCAGCAATATACGAGTGATTCAGTTTCTCCACATCCAGCATTTGGTATTGACCCTACTTTTTATAAGTTGTTCTGGTAGGTGTATAGCAATATCCTATTGTTTCAATTTAAATTTTCCTTATGGCTAACATTAAACATCTTTTCATGTGCTTGTTTTCCAACTGTATACTCTCTTTGGCGAAATGTCTCCTCATGTCTTTTGCCTAATTCTAATTGAACTGCTTGTTTTTAATGTTGAGTTTTTAGAGTTCTTTATATATTCTAGATAATAGTTCTTTGCCAGATATGTGGTTTTCTAATACTTTATCCCACTCTATTGCTTGTCTTTTTATTTTCTTGTCACGATCTTTTCCAGAACAAATTTTTTAATTTTGAAAAGGCCCAATCTATCAGTTTCACAGGTTGTGCTTTTGGTGTCAAGTCTAAGAACTCTTTGCCTAGCCTTAGATCCTGAAGGTTTTCTCCTATAGTTTTCTAGTTTTACATTTACGTCTAAGTTTGTGATCCATTTTGAGTTAATTTTTGTATAAGATGTGAAGTTTAAGTCAAGATTTATCTTTTCATCTATTGACATCCACTTGGTCCAGCACTACTGTTAAGAAGGCCATCTTGCCTCCATTGAATTGCTTCTGCACCTTTGTAAAATATCAGTTCTATACGTCTACTCCTCTGTCAGCACCACACAGCGTTGACTACTGTAGCTATATAATAAGTGATATTCTTGCTTTTCAAAATTGTTTTAGCTATTCTATTCCTTTGCCTTCCTATATAACTTTCAGAGTAATCTTGTCTGTATCTACAAAAAAACCTTGCTGGGATTTTAATAGCAATTTCATTAAACCTTTATATCAGTGTAGGGAGAATTAACATCTTTATCACGTTGAGTCTTTCAGTCCATGAACATGTTATGTCTGGCCATTTGTTTTATAATTTTCAGCCTATAGATTCTATGCATGTTTTATTAGATCCACACCTTAGTATTTCTTTATCCCTCTTAGGGATTATAAATTGCATTGTATTTTCAGTTACAGTTTCCATGTGTTCACTGCTGGCACATAGGAATGCAATTGATTTTTGTATGTTTATATTATACCCTCTAACTTTGCTGAACTCATTAGTTCTAGGAGGTTTTTAGAATTTCTTGAAATTGGCATCAGTTTTTCTTTGAATGTTTGGTAGAGTTCCCCAGTGAAGCCATCTGGGCCTGGGCTTTTCTTTGTGGGTAGTTTTTTTTTTTTTTGCTTTAGTTAACAATTTAAATCTCTTTCCTTTTTACGTCTATTCAGATTTTCTATTTATTCTTGAATCAGTTTCAGTTGTTTGTATTCCTTTATATCTATCCTGTATTTCATTATTTCTACTCTAATCTTTTTTTTCCCTTCTGCTTGATTTGAATTTTGTTTGCCCTTTTTCCAGTGTCTTAAGGGAAAATTTAGAGTATTGATATAAGAGCTGTCTTCTTTTCTAATGTAGGCATTTGCAGCTATACATTTCCCCTTAAGCAATGCTTTAGTTGCATCCCATAAGGTTTGGTATGGTGTGTCTTCATTTCCATTCATCTCAAAGTATTTTCTGATTTCCCTTGTGATTTCTTCTTTGACCCATCGGATGTTTGAGAGTGTGTTAATTTTCATCTATTTGTTAATATATAAAAAAAATTTTGTTATGATTTCTAATTTCTCTCTACTATAAGAACATATTTTGTATGGTTTCAATCATTTTGAATTCATTGAGATTTGTTTGATGGCCTAGCATGTGATCTACCCTGGAGAATGTTGCAGGGGAACTTGAGAAGAATGTGCATTCTGCTTTTGTTGGGTAGAGTGTTTTATAGATGTCTGTTAGGTCTAGTTGGTTGTAGTGATGTCCAGGTTTTCTATTTCCTTGATGATCTTATGCTTAGTTGTCCTATTCGCTATTGAATGTAAGGGTATTGAAGTCTCCAATCATTATTGTCTACAATAGAAATTGTCTATTTCTCTCTTCAATTCTGTCAGTTTTTACTTTTTAAATTTTGTGACTCTGTTGTTAGATACATATATGTTTATAATTGCTATATCTTCCTGATGAATAGACCCTTTATCATTATAAAATATTCTTCTGTATCTCTAATAACATATTGTTTCTGAAGTCCATTTTGTTTAATATATGGATAGCAACTGTAGCTTTCTTATGGTTGCTGTTTATATGATGTATTTTTCCATTCTTTTACTTTCAACTTATTTGTATATTTGAATCTAAACTGTGTCTCCTATAGAGGCACTATATAACTAGATCTTGTTTTTAAAGTCCAGTCTGAAAATCTCTGTCTTTTTTTTTTTCTTTTTGAGGAAGGTTAGCCCTGAGCTAACATCTGTGCCCATCTTCCTCTATTTTATATTTGGGTTGCCAGCCATAGCATGGCTTGACAAGCAGTGCATAGGTCCATGCCTGGGATCTGAACCAGTGAACCCTTGGCCACCAAAGCAGAGCACGCAAACTTAACCACTATGCCACTGGGCCAGCCCCAAACCTGTGTCGTTTGCTTAGATTGTTTATTCATTCATGTTTAATGTCACTATTAATATACTTGCATTTATGCCTGCCATTTCACTTTTTGTTTTCTATACGTCTCATGTCTTTTTGTACCTTTATTCTTCCTTTACTGCTTTCTTTTGTATTGAGTGAGTGTTTTCTAGCATTACATTTAATTCCTTCAGTGATTTTTCACTATATATTTTTGGAGTTATTTTCTTAGTGGACGCTCTAAGGCTTACTATGTACATCTTAACTTATCGGAAGCTACTTCAGGTTTATTCTGACTTAATTCCAATGAGATATAGAAATGCTATTGCCATATAGCTCAACTCCATCTTCTCTCTTTTTTGCTTGTTATATGTATTACTTTTGTATGTTATAAAACCAACATACAATGTTATAATCACATTATATTACTTTATATAATTTTATGTTTATTAAAGAAAAGAAAGGAGAGCAATTAAATTCTTAGAGAGTTAGTTATATTAGCCTTCTTATTTACCATTTTGTATTCTTTTCACCTGTTCCTGTGAATTCATGTTTTCGTCTAGCCTTACTTCCTTACTACAGTACAGCTTGGATTCCACCTGTCTCCTTTCCCCTATAGTAGTCAAATATATTGCATTTCTATATTTATAAGGCCAACAATGCAATTATATACACATTATTTTACACAATTGTTTTATAAATCAGTTAAGAGAAGAAATGTGCAACCATACTATCTTTGATAATTATAATTACTTTTACAATTACTATGTTTTTTCATGTAGATTTGAATTGCTGTCTGGGGTCATTTGCTTTTAGCCTGAAAAACTTCCTTTAATACTTCTTGTAAGGTAGGTTTACTAGCCATGAACTCTTCTAGTTTTTGTTCATCTGGGAATGCCTTTATTTTGCCTTCATTTTGAAAGACAGTTTTAGTGGACATAGGATTTTTGGTAATCCTATTTTTCAAACAGTCTCTTTTAGTGGAGGCTAAAAGCTGAATGTGATACCAACAGAGGCAGACACCTTAACAGAGAGTTCAGGGAGAGAGACAGTCAAAGAGAATTCTTTTAAAAACACTGTTTTTCAAGAGTGATTGATCTTCTTTTTCTTGGTGTTTTAGTCAAAAGCTTAGATCAATGATTGTACACATTTCTTCTTGTTCCTAATGCAGTTACTATGCAGTTTGTTCCTATGCAGTTATTAATGCTGCATGACAAATCACCTTCAAAACTTAATGAAATGAAACAACCATTTATTGTGCTCATGGATTCCAAGGGTAAAGTTTAGGAAGGGCTCAGCTAGGAAGTTCTAAACTGGAGTTTCTTGTGTGGTTGCAGTGAGATATTGGCTGAGCCGCAGTCATCTGAAGGCTTGACTGGGGCAGGGAGATCCACTTCCAAATTGCTACACTTGCATGGCTGGCAAGTTGGTGCTAGCTGTTGGCAATCAGCATTGGTTTCTCCACATGTGCCTTTCTGATAAACTCTTTGAGTGTCTTCATGACCATGTGACTAGTTTCCTCAAGCATAAATAATCCAAGAGGCTAAACTGGAAGTTAAATGCCTTTTATGACCTAGGTTGAAAGTCACTCATAATCACTTCTGCTGTTTTCTATTGGTCACACAGAGTCAGCTCCAATTCGGTGTTGGAGGGGACTATATGAAGATATGACTCCTGAGAGCATGGATCTTTGAAGGGTGGGTGCCACACCACTTTTCTAATAGAGGTGTCTAATACTATACCTTTCCCTTTAAGATTGTTTTAGCTGTATCCCACAATTTTAATATGTTGTATTTTTATTATTATTGGGTATAAGATATTTTCTAATTTTCCTTATAATTTGTTCTTTGATCAATGAGTTATGTAGAGACAGTTTGCCAGATTTCCAAATATATTGGGATTTTCTAGGTGTTTATTGTTATTGGTTTGAGTTCAATTGAATGGTGATATGGTCAGAAAATACACTCTGTAAGATTTACAATACTTTGATATTTATTGAGACTTGTTTTATTGCCTACTATATGGGATATCTTGGCTAATGTTTATTATACACTTGAAAGAATATGTATTCTACTGCTATTTGGTGTAGTCTTCTGTACATGTAGATTAAATTTAGTTGATAGAGTTGTTCAAATCTTCTATATCTTCATTGATGTTTTATCTACTCATTATACCAAATACATAGAGAAGTATGTTAAAATATCCAACTATAATTGTGAATTTGTTTATTTTTCTGTTTAATTTTTGCTTCATATGTTTGAAGATCCAGTATTAAGGGCACACACATTTTGAAGTATTATGTTTTCTTGATGAATTAACCATGTTAATATGTCTATTTACTATTTTTTTCCTTGCTTAATTTTTACCCAAGCTTTAATTTATTTTAATAGTTTATATCTGGCTATTCTCTATTCTAGGTCTGACATTTCTATGATCTGAAGTCTTAAGGGGTTCAAATTGTTTGTTGTTCCTGGTGACTTTCACTCATGGTAGCTTACCTTGTGTGTTTGGTGACTTTTGATTATAAGCTCATATATAGTTGATTTTCATTTTTGAGAATTCCCAGGGTCTAAATTAAGGATACTTTCCTCCAGAGAAGATTAACATTTGCTTCTGCTTAAAGGAAGGGGTTGCTTCCAACTTGGGACCATATTATCTCTCTTCCATGGTCCTTGGTAAATGTAGGGTCTAAAGTTCATCTCCCTTATCCTCCTTCTGTTCCAAAGCTAGTTTTCTGATTTGCATTGAAGATATATTCTCAAGGAAACCTCAGCTTTTAACTTTACTTACTTGTCTCTCAACTAGTTTGACATTTCCTTCATTTTCTGTTTTTAAAGGAGATCTTGGAGATTTCCTTTTCTTTATCCATTTAGAAAGCACATTTTTAAGCAGGATTGATTGTTTTTTAGAAAATAGGCCTTCAATGGTGCAAATTCATGCTTTTTTTAAAAAAAATGTGTTTGTATATACTCTTCCTAAATTGCTTTTCCCCTCCCTTAAGCCTGGCCAAGTCTAATGGATTCAAATGTTTCCAAACTCCTTCTTTGCTGCCTCATTTGTGTATATATTCTTCTACTATGTTACTCACCTCTTTAAAATCTAAGAAGCTATTTATCTTTTACCAGAGGTTGTGAACAGACTAAAGGTAGATATGTGTACCACCTCTTACTTTCCCGTACCTTTACACTCCAGTACAACGTTTTGCCTCTGATAAATGTTGGTTGAAAATTGTCTACCTTCTATATTTTCTATCAAAGTGGCTTGCACATAGTTGGAGTTTTGGAGATGTTTGTTTAATGAAGAATTTGCTGGAATGAGAGAGAAAATGAAGAGCTGAATTTTCTTCTTTGGAAATATTCCAAATATGGCTATTTGTAGAAGGATATCTGAGAGGTGTGAAGAATGGAGATAAGGGGTAGGAAGTTTACATGCTAATTTTCTTTGAAATGTCTTAAACAGCTAAACCAGTGTGGGACATAAAAGAGCTTTTTGTTTTCAAAACTGACTTTTGCCCTGAAGTAAACTACTTGAAACTGTACAAATTGCATGCAACTGTGATGCTCCCTAGTGGCTATTTTCTGCCAAAGCAAAGAACAGAATTCAGGTGGTATTCAACAAATAGATGTGTTGGGTATTCTGAAATGCAGAGACTATAATATTTTTTAAGTCAAAATTGCATATGCAGAAATCTAACAAAGTTTCCCTTTCCCCCTTTCCACTCATTCATAAAAGAACATAACATTGACTGAAGAAATAAAACCCATTTCCTTTTAAAAAACAATTTGTACAGTCTAAAATCTTTTTTCCCCACCAACATTTTGACATTTGCTGTCTGACAGTCAGAAAGTTGAGTTACTCATGACCCCTTGTCCCAAAGAGCTCAGAATATTATGAGGAATACAGACGTATAAATAAAAACTGTTACTTGCTGGGATAAATTCAATAATATGGATTTGCACAAAGTCCACAGAGAGGAGAGGGGGTATGTCAAGGATTATGTAAAAAGAAAGCGATCTTTGATTTATGCTTTGAAGGGTAGATACACATCTATTAAATACAGCAGTAGGAGAAGGGCATTCCAGGCGCATGAAGGGCACGATACAAAAGCTTGGAGGGGGAAAAGACACTGCATGCTCAGGCACTTTATGGCAGTGGCTTGAGCATAGGCTACATAGGGGGCTTTGACAGAAAAAGCAAATGGAGATGAGCACAGCAGCCCGATAATACAAAGACATGATGTAGTACTAAGGAATTTGGGTTTGTGTGTTGGAAATAGTGGAACACAGATAGATTTTAATCTGGACAGTGATTAGGCTTTGGTTTTAGTGAAGGATGTCTGGTATTAGTGTAGAGGAGGAACTGGAGAGGGCATTAGTAGTACAGGTTTACTGTAATAATCCAGGAAAGAAATCATGACGTGCCTATCCAGAATGTTGCAGTAGAGATGGAGAGAGGGAGGAAAATTCCAGAAAGATTCTGCGATACACATGAACAGACTTGGTGACCAACTGAGTTTAGGAGGTGGGAAAAATGGGAGGGTGAAAAATATAACCTGTATGCCTGGATAAAATACTATTAACCAAGAGAAAACCTATAAGGGAAGGAGCAGATTGAGGCAGGGCGACGATGATAATAAGGATAGTGGGTTTATTTGGGGATAAGTTCAGTATCAGACATCTACAACGCACAATGAAAGAGATTTTTACCAGGTGTTTGGAAATATGAATCTGGAGCTCAAGAGAGAGAGAGGTCCAGTGTGGTGCTACATATGTGGGGGAACTCCCCACCCTTTGAGTGTGGTTGATTTAGTGATGCACGTCTAATGAGTAGAAAAGAATGGAAATGACAGTTTGTGACTTCAGACACTAGGTTATAAAAGGCACTATGGATTCCTCCTTGCCTTCTCTCTTGGATCACTCGTTCTAGGGGAAACCAGTTGCCGCGTTATGAGTACACTCACCTATAAAGAGATCCACATGGTGAAGAAGTAAATCCTCTGGCCATCAGACAACAAGGAATTGAAGCCTTCTGCCGACAGTCGCATTAGTGAGACTGGAAAAGGATGTTTCAGCTTCAATCAAACCCTCAGATGACTGCAGCCCTGTCCAACACCTTGATTGTAAACTCATGAAAGACCCTGGGACAGAACTCCCAGCTAAGCTACCCCTAAATTCCTGATCCACAGAAACTGTACAATAATAAATATGTATTGTTTTAAGCCACTAGGTTTGGGGATGATTTGTTATACCATAATAGATAACTAATATACAAGGAGGGCTGTATCCTTGCCTAGGCAGCTGCTTCTCAGCCACAACTCCATGCTGTGTTGACAAAAATAATCCATAACCAATATACAAATCAAAATTAGGTGAGTTTATTATGAGCTAGATCTGAAGACCATATAGCCTGGGAAAGTCTTTTCACAAGGGAATGGAGCTCTCCAAAGAAGTGGGAGTGTACAGAGTGGTTATATGTCATCAAAAAGCATGTATCACATATGATTGGAATGTCCCTTTTACAATAGTCATGAGATTGCTTTGCTGGCACAGCATTTCCGTGAATGCAGCAGGTCGGTGGTCTCAAGGTAGGTGGTCACAGCAGGTCAGCAATCAATCACTAGTCTAGGGAGAGATGCTTATCCTTAAGGAAATGCCAATGTGGGGGAAGTTACATCCTTATCTTCAAGGGCATTGTTGTCTTTGGGACATAGTAAATTCTTAAAGCAGATATACAATGCATACTCAACAGCCATGTCAGGCCCTTCTGGAAAAACGAGTCCAGACCAAATTAGTTTTACACCATATGGCTTCCTCATATACTCCGATATGTCCTATTGCTTGTCACTTTTTTATCACTTGGAAGGGAAGAAGGGATTTCAGTAGAAATTGAGTTTAGGTATCTTTTCCACACTATGGTAATGGATTTGGCTTTTGTTAAAAATATAATGGTAAGCTGCTGAATGAACTATTCACATGCTTTTACTGGAAAACAATTCAACAGTGTTAGACAGGATAGGGGAAGACTGGTTAGAAAGCTTTTGAACCCTGAAGCCATTCAGGCAAGAGTTACGTGTGCTGTGAACCGGGATAGAGGCAATGGGGAGACCACTAAAACTATATTTGGAAGTAGTAAAGATAAGAGAACTAGAGAAAGGATTAAAAGTGTTCACCATTCCCCAAAAATTTCTAGGCAAAAGAAAAGGCCAAAGTATGAAACCAAAGAAGACAAAGACCTTCTGAATCCAGTGTGAGAAATGGTTTGGAATGAATGGAAAGGCCACTGGCCCAGAGTAATTCTCAAATTTCCCTATAGACCTCTGCGGTTGTTTTTGATCTGGTTCTTGAGTGAGTATGCTAGGTGTGTTTGATGTAATGCAAATTTGCATCATCAGAGCCAAACTAAAATCTGGAACATACTTGAGGATGAAAACTGCTGTATTTTTATCCAGGTTCCAAGATTACGTGTATTTTCTCATATAATTCTCATAGGAACCCTATGAGAGAGGTTTATTATGATTTCCATCTTACAGGAAAGTAAACTTAGGCTCAGAGAGAATAAGAGACTTGATCAAGATCTCAAAGTTTCTAAGTGGCAGAGTAGGATTTGAACCCAGGTATGTCTGACACCAAAGTCTTTACTCTTGATCACTAAGCTCCACTATTGCATGCAGCAGGTGCTCAGTTAATGTTGAAGGACTGAGTCAACGGATTACAATTTTGTCTCTTTTCCCCACCTCTGCTCAGAATCTAGCACCTCTCTGACACTTCAGACTTGGCCAGATTTGGGAGCTTCGGGAGACATTACCTTGAATATTCTCTTGGCAGTCTTGGGATGGGTTGTTGACAGTGACAATGGAAAACCTATCTTAAGCAATTTTATGGACAGGTATTGACTCAGGGAAATCAGAGCCAGATAGAAAGAATATAAAGGATTTTCAAATGGTGTCGTTACTCTGCCAGGTTCGTTGTTGCCTGCCGCCCAGAAAGCCAAACACAGAGATGAGATTGCAGCAGAGAGAGAGTTCAATCACAAGGCAGCCATGTGAGGAAGTGAGACCATGAGTCTCAAATCCGCTTCCCCAAAGATAGGGGCTCAGGGATATTTATGGAATGGGGCAAGGTGGTCTGAAATGTGGAGATAGGTGATTGGAGGTGAGGAGAGGTGAGGTAATTGACGATCTGTGCAAGCGTACTCAGACTTCATGCCTCTTCACAGGACCCATGTTCACAAAATGGCCATGTGAACATGATGAGAGGGTGGCGTTTTTAGCCTCTTGACGTCAAAAGGTCTCTTATCGGACATCTGCGCTGGCCCAGTTGATGACTTTGTGGTCTCAACTGGCCTGAAGTGGACAAGGAGTTCTAATTCCTGAAAAACAGTTCTCACACAATCCTTACCATGGTGACCCAGGCTCCAGGGAGATGTTATCTACAGGAGCCTAGTGGGAGTCAGATAGCATATTGCCTAAGCAGCACAGTTAACAATGGGTGGGTTAAACAGCTAAAAGCTATAATCAGTAATTGCAAAAAAGGGAAAAAACCTTTAGTTCCTAGCTACTTCACCATCAATGGCTAACTCTCGGCCCATGTCAGTAGCTAACAGACTGAATGTGAGGATACACGAAAGTTTATTTTGGAAGATTCTCAAATTGCTTGAGGGAGAGATTTGGGATATGCACGTGAGGGATTCTGCAGATGTAGTTAGAGGTCAAGAATAGAAACTTTGATTACAGACATAAAGGTCACTTCATTTGTATCTGCAGACAAGAAGGATCTGGTGACTTAGAATTACGGCAGTGCTGGATCCGGGGAGGAATTTGTGGAGAACTGATAAGCATTGATCTGAATAAACCTGAGTAGAACTGAATATAGACGCTTAGAGTTGGAAGGGCTGTAGAGGTCATACACCTTAGCCCTCTGGCTTAAATGTGAATACTTCTCTTGGTGGGAATGGCAGTCATTTCCCTCATACCGGCCTCAGAATGATAAAAAAATTATATTCTATGCTTACTTAAAAATGTAGCTTTCTTACAGAATGCAAATATTTATGAACATTTCTCTGACATTAACTGAAATTTGAGGTCAAAGACTCAGGCAATAGACAGTGGCCTAATATTTTGGAAGCATAATGATAATTACTATAATAACATGATTTCATAATTTGATTGTGAATTAATCATAGCTTGATGTTATCATAACATCAAATACTATTTTCAATAAGGTCTTTTGAATTTGAAAGATCACCTAATTCTGTTGCTTTATAATGACAATAATAACAGGTATTATGATCTGCATTTTGTGCAGGAAAGTACAGAAGCACAAAGACGTTAAGGAACTTGTTCAAAGTTGTATAAATAATAAATGGAAAAGCGAGGAATAGAACCTATGGCCTGTTAAGCTTGTCTTGTCAACACTCATTCCACTTTTATTTAATATTACTCCAATTTTGGGTTTCCCTTGGGAAATCAATACCTTCCCACATGCAGTTCATGAGTTGGGTGGACCACCCCCGCAATGCTGATAGCTTGTGCTTTATCCAATCTGACTAGTCTTAGTGCTGCCCACAAGTCCTATTGTACTACCCAGGTCCACTCACTGTATGACCAGCTCTCCTCCTTATTCCCCCATCCTCACTCTCACCAGGGTGAGAAATTTTAAGCAATGAGAGAAGAAGTTCTACCAGTTCCTGCCACACCATCTATCTACCTACCTGAATCTATGCTTATTTTCTCTGCCTTGCCTCCGTTATTATGAATAAAATGTTTATGTCTATATCTAAAGCCAATTCTTCTGTTTGTAGCTTACATCCTGTAGCTCCAGCAATTCTCTTCCTACAACCCCTGTTTCAGGCAATTTCTTCCCTCACTTGCCAAGATCATTTCTGTCAGCACACAAAACTTCTATAATATCCTCCGTAGTAAAATGAAATAAAATAAAATAAAAAACCTCTTTACCCTATATGGTTCTCTTTTCTTCCGGTTATTGCAAACTCCTTGAAATGTTTTCTGGAGTCACCAACTCTAATTTATCTCCACCTTTTCTATTGAACCCAATCCATTCAGGCAATCACCCCGTCATACTCATGAAACCATTCTTGTCAATATTTCCATGACTAGGTGATTGCACATTTCAGGTTGTACAGGTAGTCCTGGCCTCTGCCTGTTCTCCAGGAATGATTTTGACTCTCAGATTGCCTTGATTTGGATGATAAATTATATGTTCACACTATTTATGACCTCCACATTGACAAATCCAGCTAAATCCAGCAGTTCTCAGGGCTCATTATACCTAAGCTACTAGTATTTAACACATCTTATCACTTCGTTCTTTCTTCACTTGTCTTTCAGGAACTCACATTCTGGTTCTCCTCTTATCTTTCTAGCAGCTTCTTTTCAGATTCCTTAACTGGTTCGCCTCGTCTCCCATTAGTGAGGGCTGCAGTGATCTGGGGCTCAATTGTTTGAATTCTCTTCTTCTCTACCTCATTTATACCCATTTCCTTGTTAATCTCATCTGATCTCATGGCTTTAAACACCAATTATGTAGTAATTATACCCACATTTAAATCTGTATCCTAGAATTTCCCCAGAATTCTATTCTCATATATTCAACTACTTATTTATTTAAAAGCATCCCAATTAGAATATATCCAAAAGCGAACTTTTGATGTTCTCTCCCACACAAAAAGTTTGCTCTTACCCCAGTGTTCCCCATGATAAGTATGAATTAAACCATTTGCAGGAAGCAAAAACCTTGAAATAATCTTTGACTCCCGCTTTCTCTCACATCTCATATCCAATATGCCCCCAGATTCTGTTTGTTCTAACAATAAACCCTACACTTCTCACCACCTCCTCTACCTCTACATGTATCTCTCACCTGGGTTATTGCAGTATCTGTAACGGAAAGTTTGGTTTCTGAACCCGATGCCAATCCAAATAACGAGAACAGAGTCTTGAGTGGAGAGGAAAGGTTTTTACCATGCCAAGCACAGGGAGCAAAGCAAGGGCTCATGCCTCAAAAATTGCTAGCTCCCCGATGAGGAATGGGTAGGGATTTTTATTTGGGGTCTTTGGTAGGGGAGGGGGCGCATGTAGCTTGTGCAGTTTGGCATTTTCCCACCAGCCTGTGTTTGGCCTTGAGAGGCTGCTTGCAGCAAGGCAGGGGGAGGGTGAGACAGGAGGATGGCAGGTGGGCGTCCTTCACCATTGTCTCGTCTTCCTGTTTGAGGCGGCTTCGTTGTCTCTTGTCTCGTCTTCTTGTTTGAGGCGGGTTCGAGCACCGGGAGTCCAGGAGTTGAGGTCTGGGAAGCCTCCGCTCCTTGATATTCTTGAGACAGTGGCTTTCCTGGCAAACTTCAAGGACACATGATTAGCTAAACTTTAGTGTGCCTCCAACTCCAGGCCACCTGAGCTTTTAACAATTTGTAACTCCCATTTAGTTGTAAAGCTCAAGGAGTCCAAGTTTAAAGAAACAGGTATTTACATATGAGCGGAGCTAGAGAAGCAGGAAAGGGGGTGGTGGGTTTTAGTTTTAACCCCATATACGCTGGGTTCAATGTGGGGGAACTGATATCAGGGCTGATGTTAAGAGCCTGTAACATATCCTCATAATAGGCCTTCCTACTTCCATCTTTGCTTCCACAGGATATATTCTCGGCAGAGCAGCCGGAGCAATCTTTTTCATAACTAAGTCATAGTATCTTTCACTCTTCTATTCAAAATCCTTTAATATCGTGTCTCACTGCGTATAGAATCCAAATTCCATGGGGTTACCTACAGACCCACTGCCCTCCTGCTCCATTTACCTCTCTGATATTATCACTTCCTTTTCCTCCCATAGTCCACTCTGCCCCAGGCACAAGGGCATCCTTGATCTTTTTTTGCCTCAGGGTCTTAATGCTCACCGTTTCCTCTGGGTGGATTACTTTCACACAGTTATCTCTGCGAGTTACTCCTTCACCTTCTTGCTGGAGCTTTTCCTTGCCACTCTTTTTCCTCTTCTCCTGTGTTAGTTTCAGGTCTGCTGTAACGAAGTACCACAAACTGCGTGGCTTAAAACAACAGAAATTTATTCTTTCACAGTTCAGTTGGCTAGGTGTCTGAAATCAAGTTGTCGTCAAGGCCGTGCTCCCTCTGAGGCTCTGGATAGAATCCCTTCTTGCCTCTTCCCAGCTCCGGTGGTAGCCAGCAATCCTCACCATTTTCTGGCTTGCAGCTGCGTCATTCCAATCTCTTCCTCTGCCACCACTGGGGTGCTCCCAGTGTCCCTCTATCTTCACATGGCATTTCCTCTTCTATAAGGGCCCCAGCCATATTGGATGAGGGCTGTCGAACCAAGGGAAAAATCCCCTTTCTTCCCTTCTTGTGTTCTTATGGCTGGACTAATAATAAAATTGACACAAGACCAGATTAACAGGAGAAAACCCCAGTTTAGTACGTAAGTATTGGAGATCGTAGAGAGAGGAGACTCCGAGAGGGAACAAAGCAGACAGTATATGTATCTTTTACACAAAGAAACAATACATTTGTGAGGAATGACAAGATAAAGAAACTTAGATTTGAGGTTCGTAATTAGTGAGGAATTTAAGGTCATTCTTGCTAATTTAAGGTTTGTTTGTGTGGGTTTCTTGGCCCTGAATTCCTAGCTCTGGTGATAAGGATGCAGGGAGAGCACCTTCCGCAGGGGAGACTTATTTCCTGCTCTCAGGGGGAACAGAGACAGGAGGGTCAGAATGCCCTTTTTGCTTCTCAAATAACTTTAATTAAAAATAATCAATCCAAAAACAAAAAAAAGGGGGGCCAGCCTGGTGGCTTAGCGGTTAAGCGCGCACTTCCGCTTCAGCGGCCTGGGGTTTGCCGGTTGGGATCCCAGGTGTGGACACGGCACGGCTTGGCAAGCCATGCTGTGGTAGACGGCCCACATATAAAGTGGAGGAAGATGGGCACAGATGTTAGCTCAGGGCCAGTCTTCCTCAGCAAAAAGAGGAGGATTGGCAGCAGATGTTAGCTCAGGGCTAATCTTCCTCAAAATAATAATAATAATAATAATCAATCCCATTGTGGGATATTTTGGGGTGGCCTGCTCTGGGCCCCAACAGGGCCCACACTAATGACCTCATCTTAACTTGATTACGTCTGCAAAGACTCTATTTCCAAATAGAGTCACATTCACAGGTACCAGGGGTTAGAACTTCAATATATCTTTCTAGGGGACAAAATTCAACCTACAGTACTTCCTTTACTCAGTATTTACTGTCCTGATTTCCCCTTTGAAATTTTGGCATAGTACTTACCATCGTTTGGCTTACAAGGCACCTTATTTATACATTATATTACTGACTGTAAATATAAGCTCCACAATGACAGAGATTTTTGACTGTCTTGTACCTTGCTGTTACCATGGTATTCAGAACAGTGCCTGGAACACAGTGTGCACACATTAAATAGTTGTACAAATGTTATTGGCTGAATATCGATGGTATTTCTTTTTGCAGGGATTCTTTCAAATGTCTTGAAATTTTGGAGACTTGAGGGGGCAGTTGCGGGTGTAGACTGAAACAGCACATAGATTCTATGTTCTCTTGCAGGAGTTGGCAAACTATCGCCTGTGGGCCAAAACTGGTCTGCTGCTTGCTTTTGTAAATGAAATTTTATTGTAATGTAGGATTTGTGTACACATGGTCTAACATTGCTTTTGGGCTATAATGCGAGAACTGAGTAGTTGCAATAGAGACCATATGGCCCACAAAAACTAAACTATTTACTGTTTGGTAAATTTACAGAATTTTGGTTTACTTTACAGAAAACGTGAGTGTTCCAAGCCCTGTTCTTCTCTGTTTCCGTAACTTTAACTGTGGGGATTGTTGGTCATTAAAAGAGCATCAGATGAAAAAAGTTAATAAGCATATCTCAACTGAAAATAAAATGAAGCAGGAGACGGTTTTCAGCAGCACAGTTAGTTTAGACCACTTGGTGTCTCCCTTCCCTAAACTTTACAAGTAGATGCTGAACCAGACACCAGCCAACTGGGGCTGTGACATACCAGACAAATATTGACAGTTGCTAAGGCAACTGGGATAAAGTATTGGCCGACGGATAATATAGGCGCCAATTGTGCGTGCCATGTTTCTCACATAGGAGAGAGACAGAGAGAAAATGAATGAAAAATATATTTCCTGCTCTCCAACTGTGGCTTAAGAACAACTTGCAGCTGATGTTTATCTTAACTCCTCTTTCAGTGTTTCTGGAAATTAACGCTTTGGAGACTTGGAGGTTCGTAAGTCAGCTAAAATATGCTACGAGCGGGGACTATGTTTGGGTATCAATTCCTTTTTCCAGTTATCCCTGGAATTTACTTTTCTAAGTTGTGTTCTAAGGGCCAACTGTGAAGCCACATGTATTTGGGGGCTTGCTCAATCTTGTCGCAAAAGTGCTTTCTGTAACATCTCCTTTCAGAGATTTCTTATTAGTTAACATTGGAATAACTAGCCTGTCTTTTTCTTGTCTCCTGCAACATCGTATGAGGGAGTTTTTAATCTATTGAGCTTTTGCCAATGATTAAACTTAGGCTTTTGCCATTATGCTGGTGCAAGGCTTCTCGACATTTTGGGTTGGATAATTCCTTGTTGTGCGGGTTGTCCTATGCAGTGTAGGATGTTTAGAAGCATCTCTGGCCTCTACCCACTAGATGCCAGTAGCAGCCCCCTTGTTGTTAGGATCAAAAATGTCTTTAGATATTATTAAATGTCCCCTGGGGAAGAAAAGTATCCCGAGTTGAAAACATTGTGCTAGTCAGTCTTAAACCATATCTTTCTCAGGCTCCTTCCAAAGCAACCTCCAGTAGAGATGGAGTTTCTAATCACCAATGGGAGAAATGGCGGAAATCTTAGATGGTCCAAATTGCAAAGGAGAACCTCAGTCTTCCAAAAAGTTAAGAAACTCAGAAATTAAAACATTGATAATAAGCTCAGAGAGACCAGTCAACAGGAATTCCTTCATTCAGTGAGATACGCCATAAGATCTTGTAAGACCAGAGGAAATTTTGAGGTCCTTTTCTGCATAGAATATTGGGAAGTTCTGTTATGATCTCTTGTGTAGTGAGAAGCCATTCAGGATGGTCTCTGAACATGCCCCTGCTTTGCTGTCCCCAAAGCGTTTCCGATGACTGAGTTTGGCTCTCTGAGTTAGGAGCAGCTGGGACTGATTAAGGCATGGCATCTAGGAAACTTCTACATCTGACATTTGTCTTCTAGAAAACCATCAGCCTGTCCACAGCTCCTGTGAACTGCCTAGTCTTTGAGTTCCTCCTTGAAGGCTGAGTAATCCCATTTTCCCCATTGGACAGGAGGGGCTGGGTGAGGTCATTATGACAATTTATAAGCAGCATGTTGGGCTGTAACTCCCAAAGGAGCTTGAAATATTGATTTTATGCATGCCATGCTAAAGATTGAGCATGTTTCGTATATTACCTCTTCAAGATTTAAAACTAGATGGCTTTACCACCAGCATAGCTGACATAGTCTAATTAATCTTTATGAAAAGAGTTTGACATGTTTAAATGAGCTCATCCAAATAGCATCAGTTATCTTTCTCTGATATGGGGGATAAATTGGAATGAAGCATGATTTAGAAAGAATAGAAATCTCAGTCTCTTTTCCTCATTTTTCTTGGGTAGGTCTGTCATGCAAAATGGGTTATGATTTATAAAGTTTATAAGAGTATATTGAATAAGATATTTTGCTATGCTTTGCAATACAGAGAAATAGGAGTATTCCCAGTTTATGATAATAGTCATAATGTCCACTCAATAAAGATTGTCTTCTCCAAGTTCTCTAAATGGATACTGCTGAAGAGCTTTCTAGAAAAGGCTGAAATCCACAAAACCAGCAAGATGCTTTACTATTCCTTTGGAAAACTTAGGCAATTAAAGGCTTACGTCGTTTGTGGAAAACATGACTGATGGTTCAAATGAACTTATTATAAGTTATTTCTTTTAAGCTTACAGATTGCATATTTTTCTCTTAAATGCCAGAATCATTAACTAAATGTGAGAGTGCTAGGACTCTAAGGGATCTTAACAAGTAAAATGGGTGGAAAAATCAGTACCTCAGTGGGTAGTTAGAGCATTGAATGAGATAATGTTTGTAAGGATATTTGGAATGGAAATCAACCTAATTAGAGCCACAGCTACCCCATTAGAACAGAGGAGCATAAGTCAGACCTAAGAAAGAATCAAAGGCCCCTCTCTCAATAATTCCAGGGTCATTGTTTCCACAAAGGGTGAGGTCACAGTCATGCTGAAAGGGGATATATCATTTATCATGATATCAGAACAGACTGTGTTTTTTGGTTTTGGTTTGTTTTGTTTTCGAGGAAAAATCAATCCTTGACTGGAGGTACTCTCCCTTCTTAGGTAAACTCATGAGGATATCAGCTGAGCCACTTGATGACAGAAGATGAAACTCAGAACATTCATTTTCTGCCTCATCCACAGGACTCTGATCCAGTCCTCTTCTCATGAGTCAAACAGGACTGAGTCCAGTAAAACTTCCATTAGCCTCAGGGTAATGCCTCAGGCACTTGAGTTTATAAAAGTTAAGTAGAGATGGAAGGACTTAATTGGGAAGGGGTAGAATTATCTGAGAGGCCAGATTGGACTTTGAAGTAGGGGACTTGAAAGAGAGTAGTGTGAAAAAAATAAGGAATATTAAGGAAATACAGAGAATTCATTTGGAGCACCCTGCTTTCAAGGATTTCCTTCGCTAGTGAAGTGCAAAAGAATGCATAAATTGGACCAAGTTAAGCTCTCCTCCTCTTATCCTTGGACTGTTGTTTTGAGATCTACCCTACCTGTCCCTTTATAGTCCCATCATAGTCCAGTAGATATTTGGCATGAGTAAGAAAGGTAAGGTGGTTCTCAGGGAAGAGAAGGTAGTCATTTTGTGAACTCCTGTGGTGATATACTTGAGAGCAAATTTCCCCTATTTTATCCCTCACTCCACTACAGAGTATCAAATGAAGCCATTACAAGTATTGGGATGATGGTAGCAGGTCAGAGACCCAAATCTGGTAATAGCAGCAGAGAAGTTCCTTCCAGGCTGGAGAGAAAATAAAATTGAATTCTGTGAGTACCCTCCCCAGGTTAGCAACGAATATCTTCTGTAATAGAAAAGGAAGATTTTGCTGTATTTGAATTTCGTAAGTGCTTGGCAAATGTTAATTACTTCTCACATAATGATACATCACGTCTTCACGGAATTAAGTTGGAGGATTCCAAACATCAAAATTATGGGGCGTTCTGCATATCACCTTCACGAGAATAACCTTACACACACTGGTTGCTTAGTAAATATTGTCTTGTTAAATTGAATCAGGATAGACAGAGGCATTGTCCATGGAACACTTCACCTTCTTACCACCATAAAGAATACTTGTAACAGGAGTTACGCTCTCAAACATTTGATATGATCTTCTGAGAAGCACAGAAACATATCCAAAACCGAGATGATTGTCTTTTCTGCCAGCGGTCATTTATTCTTTTAGCTAAGTGACTCAGATTGCTTGACTATTTTTGTGTATGGTCAAATTTTTTAAAACCTACTTATAATATTTCCTTCTCTGCAGCACAGTTAGGGTACTTAAGCTTTATAGGGAAAATGTCTGCAAGATGACAAACATTGACTTTTCCTGCTTATTGCTCCATTAATCATTCAGAGGGTTGGGACTAGAATGCCAAGCGGGCTTTTTCAAATATCAAGCATCTGGATGATGAAAAATTTGAATTTATATTCAGATGTCTTGGAGTTGTGTAGACAGCTAATGCCCCTAATAGTAACTTATTTCAAATGGGGTTTTAGAATTTTAAAACTACTTTTACATACATTTTTCCCTTAGAGTAGAAGAGAGTACTACCTTCCTTAAGCTACTTCGGCCTTAATCCTGAACAAAATTGGGAGACTGGTAGCAAAGAAGGCTCTCGAACACACACAGTAGTATTAGAGTTCTTTGTTATTCAGGCAAAGACAAAGGGAATCAACAATACCAATGAAAATTGTGCTGGTTTTAAGTCTAACAGCTCAAGTAAACTTTCCAATTCCTATACCTTGATAGACAGGTTGGGAGAGAATAGACCAACGTAGGTGGCCAGGCTCATAAAGGTGGAAAGGGTAAAGTTAGGGAGAATGCGGTTGGAAGACATACATAAGAAATCGGGTCAGGTTAAGGTTAAGGACAAGAATCAGTAGAAACAATGAAATGAGGCATAGAACTATAAGGAGGGTTGCTGAGAACCGGGAAAGGAAGATGGAGCAATTGGTGTAGGCAGATGTGAGCTCTGGACAAGTTCCTGAGATGACTGTTAATGGAATTTTCCAGACTTTTAGCATCAATTTTGCAAAGGTAAAACTTTTATTTAAAGGGTGAAGGAATGATAGTCATAAAGTGCCAGTTCCCATTTGTTTGTTCATCTATTCGTCCATTAATACCTTTATTCACCCATCTAATCTCTCCATCTAATGATCCTTCCATCAATTTATCCTTTTATTTTTTTACACAACATTTATTGTGTACCCATTTTGTGCAGAATTATTGTTTAACATTTTGTAGAGGACTGAAGAGAGTTAAAACACAGCCTATAAAGTATTATCCATGACTGTAGTAACGGCTTTGATGATTTCAGATTGAGCAGGAAATTTCTCCTATGTTTGCTTTCCCACTCTTAAGTTTAGGAATAATCTCAAAGATGGTTTCCTAACTTGATAAGGGCAGTTTAATGGTTTAGCCTAGAAAATAGGCCATCAGTGGGTACACAGAGCAAATGTCACAATTCACTGTCATCCCAGGGGACCAAGAGATTGGGGAGGGCCTGCACTTTCCAAAAATCTTTTGAAGAAAAGAAAGCAAAAAATGGAAAAGTTGGAGAGAGAAGAGAAGAAGGCAAACATGAAAGCGTGGAAACAAAGCAACACCCTTTTAATATTACTCTAGGTGGTTCCTCGTGAGTTGTAATGTATCAACTGCTCTTTAAAACTGAATCATGTAACTAGCAGGGGAATAGCCAAGAACACATAAATGTGTTTTTATTCTGTAGAATACACAAATTCTGAGTAATTTAAAATTTGGCCAAGAGCCTACATAAGCTCTAGATAATCAATGAAAGCACTTTGGCCTCTGGGCTTACTGCCCATGTACAAAATGCTATGCACACCTAGCTCACCAGGGTGGGGATGAGAACTTGTAGCAAAAATCAGGGTATCTTGGCTGTGACTATATTTTTCAGAGTGAGACTGTAGAGTTCAGGGAACACCCAAGTCAAATAAAGTCATTTTTTCTCCCACAGAATACAGTAAAATACCTTCTTTGGACATTTTCAGAGCTATTCATCAAAGAAGAGAAAGATACAGAAAAATAAAAGAGTAGTAGAAAATCAGTGAAAAAAAGGCATATGCAATTAATGAGATTTGAAGCTCCTGTAAATGCACAGTTAATGTATATAGGATTGAAGAAATGTGTAAATCAATACAAAGTGTTGAAAGAAAAAAATGCCCACTAAAAGGCAGGGCTTTGTGGTGTTAAGGAGTCATAGAAAATAGTACTTGGACTTTACTTTTGTTCCAAGTTTGAACATTCTGTATTGCATTAACCATCCTAGCGTGGTATGAAGTTCAAGTATTTTGTTAAAGAATGTGTGTCATAAGAATTTATCTGTGATGACCAACCTAATATGACAAAAGGTACATGGTCAGACCTTAGACAATCCCAAGCTTTGACTGAGTAAAAATATTAACAAATTAATACATTTCTCTTGGATATGTAGTACAGGTTGATTTAAAAAATGTTAGTGAGGCTCTACCAAATGGATGGTTTGTTTTTAATATATTGAATGGTCATTAACTAGATAGTAACTTGGGTTACATACAAGTTGTTTGAAATGAAATGACCCATTCCAAAACATAAGCTGACCAATTCAACGAATCTGTCTATAAACCTTTACATTTATAGATTCACCTTTATACCTTATTAGAGCAGCCTGATAAAGCTTGTGTTCCTATAAGAAAAAAAAAGTCAAATTTTTTGATTGGTGGGATATAGATTCAATAGCTGGTTTTCTGGTTGACTTTGTCACATCCCTACCAGTTTGGGAGATGTTATGTAGGCACAGTTTTAAGTAGTATTTTCGTTGCTGATTTTCTCACCACAGTGCCTAGAGAGACCAGAATAAATCTAGAGGCCATGGCAGCTATTTTCTAATCCAAAAAACCAGAAGTGCTTGTATTGCAATGAGTTCAGCCTTTAGAATGCTCTTTATAATAAAACAGAATGGGTAGAGGAAGGGCACTACAAGCTCTTGGGGGCTGATGGTAAGTCATGTTGTAAGGACTCTGACCTCTGCAGCCAGGCATCCATGGATTTTAATCCTTATCAGTATCGTCTATAAAATAGGGCAATATACTATCTTGTAGGGTTGTTATGAGGAAAGATAAGGTTATAAAGATGATATTTATAAGTGCATTGCACACAGTAGGTACTCTGTAAGTGTCAATATGGATGAGACCACAGAAGGTGCTGAATTCAACATCCTCACTTATGGACATAGAAGTCTAGAACCCAAGCAACTAGGATGTGACTTGGCTTTCTGATTTGAAGTTCAGTGTTTTCCAATGAACACTACCAGGTTTTTGCCTTGGTCGAAGAGGCATGGTGTCAAGAAGGATTGGGTAATAGAGGGTTGGGTAAACTTAGCGCATAGCATTTTCTGGTAGACAAGATTTCAAAAGGTGAAACTAATGGAAGGAAGACATTCCGAGTAGATAATATAGCAACAAGAAGGGTATGGGCACAATAAAAATTGAGCCCTCCTTCCAAAAGGAAAAAGACCACAACATGATCCCTCTGAATAAACCACTGAACATAGGGTTGGGGGCTGGATAGTTCTCTTAAATGAATGGGGGCTTAGAGGGAGGCCTCTGGAACCCCCACCTCTCTGTGTACTTCTGAAATCTTCCAAGTGTGTGTTTAATAGGCACAAGAGACTCACCTTTCCCATGACTTCTGCAGAGGGGTCTCTGTAAGTAGCCGATATTCAGGTGAGAAATTGGCTTCTCAGGACACTTCAGATGAAGAGCTGGCTTACGTAAGAACAGGGGTCTGCACTGCTTCAGAATCAGTTCTAGGGAGTTTAATTTCTCTGGATCTTTGGGATTTGAGGGTCACCCAATAGTGGGGATGAGCTCTAGGAAGCCCACTCCCATGAGAATGGGAGCCAACAAGGAAAGGCTAAAAAGGGTGGATAATTGAGTCTGAGGAATTGAGCTCTAAGGAAAAACTCATACAACCCATCAGACTATAAGCTTCCTGAGGGTAAGGACTGTATTTGCCTTGTTCACTGCTTTATTTTCAGTTCCAACTTGGAATGTGGTAGATGCTCAATACATATTTGTTGAATTGACTAATTACGTAATTAATGAACACATAAAAGATGAAATGCTTCCCTTAATCTCAATGGCTGGTGAAAAGCTCAAGATTATGCTCCTGGCAGTTCTTGGACTCAGACTTGTTACCCAAAGTCAACGATTTTGCTTGGCAAAGAGCTACATATGCCCCCCCATGCTCCTGTTAGGGAAGTTCCATGGATACTGACCAATGTCCAGAGCCCAAATCCTTCAGGCTTTAGTAGCAACTCATTCATCCATTTGACTTTCTTGAGAACCTACTACTTACTTCTCAACTGGAATAAGTATATAGACAACAAGGCAGATGGATTAAATGCACAAATTCTGGATTAAGAATGTGATGATTCAGATCAGGCTTTATCACATAATAGATCTACGGTCTTGCCCAAGCTATTTATCTTCCCAAAGCTTTGTTTTCCTTACCTGTAATTTTGATATACAATAATACCAATAACTTAGGAGTTTTCAAAGGACTAAAGCAAATGACATAAGCTACGTAAAGCACTTTTCATATTGCCTGGTACCTAATAAACTTGATAAATATTAGTTTTTCTCGTCTTCCTCTGCCTCCTCCTTCTTTATCTTCTTTCTAAATTTCATTTTCTAAAATAAGCATTTTGTATTTCTTTTTTTTTTTTTGTGGGAGATTAGCTCTGAGCTAACTACTGTTTACAATTGATGGGGTATTCTAGGTCAACTGGCAGGATTTTAAATTTTTTTGATATATGAATTAAACAAAATTTTGCCTGGTGCCTAATAAACTTGATAAACTTGAAAAAAAATTGGAATTACTGTTATTATTACTGCTAATTTGACTATGTGAAGTACGCAAGGAGATACAAGAGGCTTCAGTGTAAATGCCAAGCATCATCCTGAAGCATCAATTTGACTTGAAGATTTGGGTGAGAAAATTTTAATAAGCTAGCCAATTTGAAATTTTAGATGCTATTTTTGTTTAAAAGAATATGGCTATATTAAAGAGAAGTCAAATTACCTGAATTTTTAAGAGAAAATGTGGCATGCCAGAGAAGCTTTGGCCTGATATGCTGGATTTCTGCTGCAGGTGTTCATTATGCTCAGCTGTTTGGAGTAACATGATGGAACGTTTTGAGAAGCATGGTGTGAAACAGTGGTGAGAAAACCAGACAAGACCCCTGCCCTCATGGAGCTTAGAATCTAGTGAGAGACAGATATCAATGCAAATAACAGAGGTAAGATGTTTTAGCTGCTATAATAGTAGTTGTTATAAGGAGCAATTGGGCACGTGAAAGGGAGTAGTCGGTTCTGTTGGAGCAGAAAGGTGCCGATCAAGAAGTCTTCTTAGAGAAAGTGAACTTAAAGTAGAGTCTTAAACCAGGATAAGGAGTTTGGGGAGATGGAGATGACAGGGCACACTCAACAGGATCCATGCAGTTTTCATCCTTTTTCCCGGAGGCTGAGAGGCTCTGCAAAGTATTGGAGAAGATTCTCATTGCCGAGCTTTCAGTGCAACTAGGACTCACATTTACTGGGATCTCGTCTGCCAAGGTCCTCCAAGGATCTTGTGAGTGGCCTTGCTTCATCATGACAAATCTGGGTCAGCTTGGAGCATAGTGACCCTTACTTAACCCATGCTGAGAACTTTGTAACCTCTTCCAGACTTCTGAATCTGTTACAAGCAGAGCCTGTTTCTCAGATTTTGCTAATAAAAAATAAGTCCAAGCAACATCCTCTTCTTGGATTATAGAACATTTATTTCTAAGCTCCTTCCAGTAGAACCGGTGGGCTGTTCATTGTGTGGAACTCTGCCATTTGAATGGAACTTTTGTAGCGCTTCCTGGACTGAAATTCAGACCTTCATTTTCTTGTCCTAAGGAGAAAGATATACATCCTTTAGGAAGAATGTTACAACATTGCCATCCTTACCCTTTGCACTTCCTGAGTATCCTTGGAACAGCTGGCTTAAAGTAACAGGAATTCACAGTCCTTAGCTGGATGGTTGCGGAGAATGCTTCATTATTCAGAGTTCAGCAAGTGCCAGCAGTGTTATTGAAGTGGTAATTGAATTTGGTGAACCCTCTGTGGTCAAGACAGCATAGCACTGCCTGCAAGGACCATGCAGTGTGGTTAAGATGAATACATTTCCAACAATAACGAATCTTCGAACTAAGCTTGATAGCACACAGCCAAAAGGACATACTGTTTTGATGATTTGACTTATAATACTGAACATTTTAGAGTGAAAACCATCCGGAAACATGACGATGGGTCTCTCCAAGGAAGATACTGGCAGAGACATCTATTACTGCCCAGAAATCTCCATCAAAAGCTTCATTGATAATCTCATCAAGCACAGACAAGTATGTGACAAATTATTTCCTTGTGTAGTTAAAGATGTCCTTGCTGCATTGTTGAATTAAATCCTTGTGTGGTAAAAGAAAAATCCCCAAATAATTTTCAATGAAGATTGCCTTATCACTAAATAGCAATTAAGTGCTTTCAAAATTTCACATTCACAGAATGATCTCAACCATCTCACTACTTTGCAATGCTGTTTCTAAAAGAGAACATTTATAGTTTGGGAAAATAGCACAAAAATGAAAACGGCTGGAATTGTTTTGGATGCTGAAAATATACTTGGCCTCAGCGACTGCGGCACTGTAAAAAGGAAAGCTCTTTGGCTCTGAGCTCAAGCAGACCCTGAGTTTGAATCCCAGCTCCTTCATTTACTGTGTCCTTAATAGGTCATTAGCTTCTTTGAGTCCCTTCCTCTTTCCCTCTAAAAATGAGGTTAATAAGGAGGTCTGAATAGGACAGACATAGACTAAGGGGCACTGCTTGGCTTTACTAGATACTTATTATACTATCATCTGCAGGCCTACTATGTGCCTGGAACAGCAAGCGCTTATGAACACATATTATCTTACAATATGCGGTTGATAGTTAGGGCGACCAACTTTTCCCAGTTTGCCCAGGACTGTCCTGATTTTATTGCCGAAAGTCTTGAGTCCCAGGGCCCATCTCAGTCCAAGACAAACTAGGGTGGTTGGTCACTCTATCAATATTGTGGTCTCATCTTACAGGTGTGGAAACCGAGGCTCAGAGATTGTGTGTTAATTGCCCCATATCCCACAGCTGGGAGAGAATAGGCCTAGTGTTCCAACCCAGGCTTGAATGACTCCCAAGCCTGCCCGCTTTCTGTAGTCCTAAACTCTGCTCAGTAAATGTTGCTTTCCTTGTTGTCTTGCTAGAACATTCTGTACTTTGCAGATATTTATAGATCAGATCACATTTTTTCAACTGTTTTTGGTTATGGTTTCAGGATTGCATTCATATGTGTACGTGCTTGTATGTGTTAAAAGAGTGGAGGATTGTTCTCCAAGCTATAGTCATAATGAAAATCATAGTGATAGCGACAATGAAAATGATAGTTAGAAGCCTAACATTTATTTCAAAGAACATTCTATGTTTTGTCAGTGCGCAGTCAATTCGTTCATTCACTTATTCATCCATTCAACATATATGCAGTGAGGTCCTACTGTGTGCCAGGTACTGGGACAGATACAGAGAAGACTAAGATGCTGGTCTCAGGATGCTTAGTGTAATGGGATTTAAAGAATCAGTTGTAAAATAGCATGGGACCTCTGATGGAGAGGCATGCCCTACATGTTCCATCTCTTCAATCACCTCATCTCCCACTCTCCTCATGCACTGCCCCAGCCACATGGATCTTCTTTAATGAAGCTCCAACCTTATTCCTGACACTGGGTTTTTTGCACTAGTGGTTACCCCTGCCTGGAAGATTCTTTCTCCTGACCTTGGTTATTCAGCTCTAAGATGAAATGCTATCTCTTCAGAAACAACCTCCTTGACGACCTCCAGGCAAATTAGCCACCGAGAAATCAGATCATGCTGTTGCAATGATTGTACTAGGGTTTATTTATCACTATTTGATATTTATCTTCTTTGTTGTTTATTTCCTGCTTTTGCCTGCCTTTGCCAACAAGATATAAATTACAGAGAAAAGAGGTAACTTGTTTATTTTATTGTTGACATTCGTTTTATTCATGGCTGTATTCCCAGGACCTAAACAATGCTACGTATACAGAAGCAGTCAGTCAGTATTTTTTGAATGAACAAAATGAATGAAAGAGTCAATGTCTTGGATGCTAGGAGGAGCTGCCAACTCAGCATGAATGAGTAGAGGTGTGAGGGAACTGCCCTTGAAGGGATAGCTGAAGTCAGCCATGCCTTTTTTTCTCTGGTTATAAAGGTAGCATATTTTCAGTTAAAAAGGAAAAAAAGTAAAGAAATCACAAAAAAGGAAAAAAAATGAGAACATCTTGACATCATCAGTAATATTTGTTGCATATTCTCTCCTAGTTCTCTTTTCATTTGTTTCATGGATACTTTTGAACAAACCTGAATGACCCTTTCCATAGTTCTAGACCTTTTGGGGGCATAACTATTTTCTTACCTTTTCATTTTAAAGGTTGCTTGGTTCTTCATCATAATGGAGGTACTAGGATTTATCCATAACCAAATCTGTATTGTTGGACCTTTGAATGTTCCCATTTTTCTATTACAGACAGTATTGGACTAAACAGCCTCTCAGATAGACAATCTTTGCATGGAAATGTGAGAGTTTAAAGCAGAAGCAAAAGGATTCTGGTTTAAGTTCTAGATCCACTAGTTTCTTTTATCCATTTATTTATTTATCTTTTGGTGAGGAAGATTGGCCCTGAGCTAACATCTGTTCACAATCTCTCTCCTTTTGCTTGAAGAAGATTGTGCCAATCTTTCTCTATTTTCTATGTGAGATGCTGCCACAGCATGGCTTGATGAGTGGTGTGTAGGTCCATGCCCAGGATCCAAACCCATGAACCCCGGGCTGCTGAAGCAGAGTGCGTGAACTTAACCACTATGCCACCAGACTGGCCCTATCCATTTAAAGTTTTAAAAGTTTCCTCATCTGTAAAATGGGGAGGAATGCCCACCTCGTAGGGCTCTTGTGCAAATTAACTGATACAATGAAGGTAAAGCGTTCATCACAAAGTATGTGGCAAATAGCTGTCTTTGGTAGTTTCCTTTGAATAAACTCCTGCTTTACAGTCGATCTTAAATGACAAAGAGACACTACTTAAAGAGATGAGTGAGAAGGAAACTTCAGATACAGGAAGCGAAGTTGAGAATAAGAAAAGTTTTTTTTTTTTTTAAATTATGGAAGAACTATAGACCCACTACATCAGCCAGAAGCTTTAAACGACAAAAGTTATATGAACTCTGACCCTCACACTCTCAGATGGCAGCCCTGCTCATTGCTCTGCTCTGCATTGCCCCTGGAAATATGCTTTTCTGGGCATGTAGCAAGGTAGCAAGAGCAGGTTGATTCAGATAACGCTGGTGGTTGAAGCTGGGTAACTGGGAGGATAGAGAGATCTTTAACTAGCTAAAGAACCCAGGGAGGTGAGTTTTGCTTGATCCAACAAGAAGTTCAAATTTTAATAATATATAGTGGTATCTAGCAGCTTGTCCAGAAAAAAATGCCAGGGCTCAAGGTGTTGGTTTGAGTAAACAGTGTGGAGAATATTTGAGCCCTTGGCAGTAGACATCATCTAACTCAGTAAGAGCTGTTTTCTGTTTCCATTCTGATAAGAAATTGTAAGCTCATCTAAAAATATTCACTTTGCTTTCAACAGAAGCTGTCGCCTGGTGTCTGATTTAATTTGTAAATTAAAATTTTATTTTTATTTTCAATAAACAACTTATAAACACAAAAGTAATAGCAGAGTCACACATTGATAAGATCATGTTTATTTAGTGATGTCTGACAAGTAGAGAAGTAAAAAGAATATTTTAAAAAATGTATAACTTACATTTATATAAATACATTAAAGGAGAAAAGCTGAACACACATGGTGACATTAGAAGAATGTATACATTTAAGTTTGCAGCCTATCTGATAGCCTGACAAATTAGATACACGCAGATCTTGTTCGTGAGTTTGCATAATTATGGCCCAAGGATAAGTTTTGGGCATGTCTACAATAATCCTAGAGTCCCATAAAATTTGTCGTCTCTTGCCACCACGGTCATGTCGATTCCATCCTTCTTTTTTAAAATTCCACTACAAGCACATTTGGAAGTCATCAAAGGTTGTCATCGGGTGCTTTGGGCCTCAGTTTACTTATCAGTAAGATGAGAGGATCTCTGCTGATATGCTCTGCTTCTTCTGAATTAAAAAACTAGCCAGCCCCAGTGGCCTCCAGCAGGTACAAAAGGATGAGGGCTGCGAGGGTCTGGCCATCTCCGTATTAGGGGGAGTCTTCTGTTCAGCTTCTTTCTATTGGAAAGGAGTCAATCTGTCTGAAATGCTTATGACACCAGTCCACTTAATCAACAAACTCCATTACTGCAGATACCTCTAGTTTCCTAGTGAATAACTAAACAGAAAACTAAATCTTGAAACCTCTGGATTTCAAGTTGAGAGCTTTTTGTTTCCTCAGATCTCGGACTTGGAAGTTCAGAGTTGAGCTCCACAAAGAGAGAGCTCAACAGAGAATCAAGTCAAACCTCAATATATGGTGAAATATTTGACATCTTCAGTAAGATCCTGGACTTCACTGAGTCATTCGTTACGGTGTCATTTTCTTGAAATTGCACAAGTGTATAACAAAATAAGATGGGTGGAATGCGCTAGAGTCTACACAGTAAAACATATGTCTGCTTTCTTAAATTTGTAGAGATTTTCTTTTGGAATAAACACCACGGAAAAGTCAGCCATCCCTAAGCACTATCCTGAGCTTACCTTGATTCCAAGGTTACTGTTAATCATATCTTTCATTAAAAAAAGACAGATATAACTGACCTCATACGACCACAGAAAATACATAGGACTCAGGGGTGAAATAATAACTCTTCATCATTTTTCTTATATTCATTTGATGGTGGGCAGCTACAGTTTGCCTCTGTGGGTGTGCCTCTCGAGGGATACAGGTTACATCTTCCCTCTGCTGGTGTTCGGCTTTAACTCTTGGAGGAAGGCCTCGTTGTTATGAGGACAGTTGTTGTGACAGGTGCAGGTCCCGATGACCATCACTGGTTTCTTGATGATTTGCCCTGGGGCGCACTGGAACTCCACCTGGATGGTTTTGGTGTTGTGGGGGGTGCAGCACCGGCCATCACTGCAAACCCCACAGAACCTGGGCTTATAGGTATGCAGGCTCGTGCAGTTCTTGAACTGCAGGTGGATGGCTTTGAGTGACTTCGTGGTGCGGAGACACTTTTTCCCTTTCTAAGAAAGAAGAAAAGGAGTGATGCATGGAATGGCTATCGTTCCTCCAAGGGACCATTTTAAGGGTATGGAATAACTTGCAAGTTGCCCACCCAATATCCATTACTCTTTCTTCTTTGCTAACAAAACATTAATTTTGTTAGGCAATGTGGTCAGCTAAAAGAGTTTGCTTCCCTAGAATGTCTAGGAGCTTGGATGGCCTTGTGACAAGGTTCTGGCCAATGACACATAAATCAAGGGATTCTGGGAAATCCTTCGCCCTTCAAAACAGGTATAGCTCTTTATTGCTTCCTGCATTCGTTTTCCTTCCTGTCTAGGAAGTGGAAACCAGACCTAATCATGCACAACCATCTTTTGACCTTGTGGTATTAAGCATGAGGGTGAAAGCCTATGTATTATAAACAAACCTATTTTTTCAAGCCACTACAACAGGCTTTGGTGTTATTTTTAGCCAAACGCATTCTCAGGTGTCATAAAGAGAAAGGGAATACATTTGTCACTATTGCAAGCCTACTAATGTTTCAAATATTTTTTAGACATTAACTCACTTAACGTTATTAATAACATTCACTCATACAAGAAACAATTATTAACATAAGGAACAATTGCCCAAGTTTTACAGATGAGTACGTGGAGGCTCCAAGGACAAAAATAATTAGAAATCATCTAGTAATTGAAGTTGTCTGAAGCAAAGCCCATCCCTTCTATTATTCTATAACCTCAGGAAAGTCTAAGACAATAGAATTTAAGGTTATTTTCCATGAAGGCAGAGTAAGTGGGGAATTTATTTAATATTCCATTAGTAACGGTTGATGAGGAGCCCTAATATTGATAATTCAGCAAGGAATTGACTACATTTTTATTTCCCACTTAGATTTCTTCACCTACAAATTTGCCACACTTCTCCACTGCTTTCTACCTTCCTAGGCACAGTCCACAGCTTGTGGAATGAGGAGACACGGAATTTTCTTAAAGCAGTGTTCTCAAACTTTCGTGTGCATCAGAATCATCTAGAAAGTTTGGTAAAACACAGATTGCTGGGCCTTACACCAAGAGTTTCTGATTCAGTTGGTCTGATGTATGCCCCAGTAATCTGCATTTCTAAAAAGGCTTGGCTGCTGCTGCTAGTTTGGGGACTACCCTTTGAGGACTGTCTCACCTTTAAGAATCTCTTGGTGATAAGAAAGTAATAACTATTATTCTAGTATTTCCCTAGATTCCAAACAAATTTCTAGAATCTTTATGAAATATATTTACACTATAAATAAATATCTTAAATATAGTATCTCCCAATATTAAACAGGGTGCAAGTTACAAGAAAAAATACAAATTTTGGTAAAACAAACAATAGAAAAAGCAAAATTTTAGAGGCAACCCATGGAAAAGCCTTATTTAATAAAGGAGCTTCGGTATCCTTCACCATATTTAAGGGATTCTTGTTTCTTCCATTTTCTTTTCTTTCTTTTTTTTTTGTGAGGAAGATCTGCCATGAGCTAACATCTGTGCCAATCCTCCTCTACTTTGTATGTAGGACGCCTCCACAACAAGGCTGATGAGTGGAATAGAGCTGCACCTGGGATCTGAACCCGTGAACCCCAGGCCACTGAAGTGGAGTGTGCGGAACTTGAACCACTTGGCTATGGGGCCAGCCCCTCCTCCTTCTTCATATTAATGTTTAGCATATATTCTTGCCAACATCCACAAAAAGATGCAAGGTCAGCAACACCTCCGTATGTGTATGGATACCTGTGTGTCTGTATGTACATGTAAGTGAGAGACAGATGGGGACAGAGACTGTTTCGTGGGTGCCCCTGCCTGACTATGTTACATGTGTGTTAGAATTCCCCTAAGTATCAAGAGGTGTGGCTTCTAGCATATAATTTTAGGCATAAAGTGTTTCTAGATGTTCTTTCTAAATTGGTGGAAGAAACATAAAATTAGGATGGACCTCAAAAAGTCATATAGCTGAGCTGCCATATAACTACTGCAACCACTAGACTCTTTCTTTTATCAATAAACAGAAATGATGCTTAATGTCAAGTAACGATGCCTAATGTTAACAGAGTAATCTATGCCCAGCACTTTGCAAATTCATTCTATTTAATCCTCATAAGAACGTTTAGGTCCTACCTCCACTGTAAATGGCCCCATTATATGGGGGAAGAAATTGAGGCTTAGAGGTTAAGAAAATTGCCCAGGATCCCACAGCTAGCTCACGTGGGAAGCCGGGATTTACAGCCAGGCTGTCTGGCTCCAGAGCTGCGTCCTTAAGCATTAGATGCTATGGCCTCAGCACAGAGATATGCAAATCTTTCATTGCTAGGGACTGTTTTATTTTGGCCTTAGGTTTGTACGAGGGTCCATATAATAGTTCAATTTGGGTAGTGCATTTATCTGATCCAGGGCTCTGCTAACAAGGCCTGTGATATCATCAGGAACCAATCAGAGCTTTGGATCTGCATGCCTTGCACTCAGCATTAACACTCTGAGTTGATATAATTCCAGCAAAAAAGGAAAGAAATGTGCTATTTTGTTTGGCACATATTGTGTTATGCTGGCAAATATACTACTCCCACTAGGCTTTTAAAAATACTGAAAATAATTCCCAGACATCCATTCATTTATTCATCAACAATTGTTTATCAGGCACAAAATATGTACCAGGTAGGATGTTAGGGACTGAGGGGTGAGCAAGGAGCTATGGTTCCTACTCCATTGCTTCCTACAGATTGAAGGAGTGAAGGAAACTGGGCTCAGAAATGACCTCTCTAAAAGGAGCCAGTTTTCTCCAGGAACAGAATGGGACTTGCCAGACCATTCTCAATTGGGGACATTATTATAGTTGACTGGCCCCTCGCTCTTAACCTGTGGACCTGCTGTGAGCTGCTTGGGATATTTCAATCCATCAAAGAGAAAAAAAAGAAGGTAAACACTCACTTTAGGAACCTCTCTGCCTTTCCCCTGGGATTAACTCCTAGCAAGAGATGACCTCTGAGTCAACTAGAGTCACAGTGACTTTCCAAAGCCCAGGCCCGGATGAGGCCAGACACCGCGTCTGCGATGGGAGGCTACCTCTAGGCTCCTACCTTGTCTGTTGGTTGCTTGTGCTCTTGCTCACAGGGCCGCACCATGCACAGCCGAGTCTGCTTCACCATCTCACACTGTGGATTCCTGTTGGTGACCCGAGTGGAAAAACCCATGCCACAGCTCTTGGAACATGCACTCCATTCTGTGGTCTGTTCAATGCAGTTGACACTGGAGTCAGAGACTGCAACTCCTACAGTGGCTTCTGTCCTGTAGGCTATGGGATGTATAAATAAAGACAGCTGCATTGAGTAAAATGTGGGGATTGCAAAGCGGTTCTTTCAACCATCATTAGAAAGAGGGTCTCATTAAATTCTGTACCTATCAAACTCAGGTGCTCTCAGGGGACAGAACTGGATCTTTGTATTTACAACCCCCTAACAGGTAACACAGTGCCTAGCACATTGTAGGCCTTCAAGAAATCTTTGTGAAATGACTGTCCAACTTGTCCTTGAGAAGCTTAGGAGAGCTTGTCTTTAAGAAGCTTAGTAGTTTTAAGATTATAGAACAGTATAGCATCAACAACCATCCCATAAACTGTAGTGTCTTCAACATGTGATTTCTGTACAGAAAAAAGATCATGATAAAATTTTAATTGGATGAGTAAGTAGAACCACCCAAAATAGTGATGAAAGCTCTCTTCTGCCTTAGGGAGGTGGAAGGGGTTGTTTGGGTTATGCGATACAGACAATCACATAACCTTTGGTTACAATAAGTTCTGTGTCAACAGGTAATATGCACAGCTTGGGGCACACGGCAAGTTTTCTTCTCCTCTACATGGCAGTTTTCCTATCTGTAAGGCATGGCTGATAATTTCTGACCTCAGGAAAATGGTAAAGCTCTGTACACTGCCAGTATAAATAATCTGGCTGATTAATGGCTTCTAAAATATTCTCTACTGGCTCTTGAGGGTTTTTTTTTTTCTCAAAAAACTATTTCCTTTATAAGATAGAACAAAAAGAAAAGCAAAACAAAGATCCTGAAGTGTCACTTGACCCTTCCTATAGCATCTGAAAAGGTGACATTTCTCTGTGACACCTATCTAGGGATGAGGCGCATTCCTTAGGGAGGCTGGCCTTGAGAGCTCACAGGTAGTGTGCAGAACCCAGGGGAAAAAAAGAGTGACTTTTTACTTTTATTTTTGTAATGTTAATAAGGGTCAAGTGGGATGGACTAAAATATAAACAGTAGTCATTCACTAAGACAAAATCAGTCCCATGGCTCAAAAGAACCACTGAATTTGGCAGGTTCTCTTTAGGAGAAACTGTGTGCGTACTTCAGTAACCTGGCTAGGATTCCAACAAGTGATGTGTTTGATCTCACTGGGCAATCTGGAATCCACAGCTGAGTGGCCAGGAACCGAGGCCAGTTTCTCATTGCAAATCCAAAGGAGCTCAGGAGCTTCCTGCCTGCATTTAGTCTGTGCTGTGACCCCCCCCTTCAGGGACCCTGAGTTTCTCACCTGGAAGGGCGAGGAGGTCCCCTAAGTCTCCCTTCTCAGCTGAGTCACAGATCCACTTTTCACAGCACTCCCCGGGCACTTCCACTTTTCTGGGAGCCGGGCAGTCAGGCTGGGGCAGCAGCAGGTCCTCTTCACAGCGGGGTATGCAGCCAATCTGCCCGTCTCTGCAGGTGCACTGGTATTTGCAGCTTGGCTGGAAGGTCTCTCCGCTTTGGTAAATGACCCCATCGAACACACAGTTGTCTCCTTCTACCGCTAGAATATTGGGGAAGCAGGGCAGAGAGGGAAGGGGAGAGAGAAAAACAAGAACACAATACACTGGAGAAGCTATATAGGATTTGCAGCATATGTTCTAAACCCCAAAGCCTTCCTTTTCTGGTTGGGGAGATCTTGTTTCTTCTCCATCCCCAGTAGAGAGATGTCCTCACGGAGGCCTCCCAGAGCAAGAAGAAGCCTTTGAGACCACCCAGTCCTGCCACTCATGATATGGATGAGAAAAGGTGCAGAATTGAGAAATGACACTCCCAGGGTCCCACAGTTGTTGTTCCCAATGATAAAGTCATTTTTGCAAGAACCTCCTTAGATTTAGATTCTCCTACTCCAGCAGCTTAGAAATAAAAAGAAAAAAGTGCACCTCATAGTCTTCAAATGGGTGAACTGGTCAAATTGGGAAGGGCGTTAGGATTCCTTGGCATTCCAGCACAATAAATCATCAGAGCTTAGAAAGGAAAGTAGGCTGCTATTCGAATCCCTCTTATCCAGAGATGCAGGGACAGCCTCCCTCCAAACGGTGCACCACGTGGAAAACGGATCCCTATTGATGAAGTTTCACCAGCTTGGATTGGCTGGTTGCCTGCATTTTATTTTACTCTCAGCCCAGACATGGCTTCTACAGTGGTCCCAGGAGACTAGTGGTTGCTTTGGCTCAAATGGGACAATTACAGGTGTGAAAACAAACCCGCCGGGGCGCAGTGGGGGAACTGTGAGCGCCTGAGTGAGCCCAAGCTTCCATCACTCCTAAACGTCCCCCTGGAAATGCCCAAAGGAAATGACTTCACTTTGCTCTGCTCCCGGTCTATCTAGCTTCTTCTCTAGGGAGGCAAGTGATGAATGTTTCTCACCTCCGCGGACAGGTTTCCTCTCTGGCTTCTGGTCCTCCCCAAAGCCCCAAACGCCCCTAGACCGTGCCTGGCACACAGGAAGCGCTCCATAAACATCACCTACTGCATCCTCATTATTATTATTTGCGCATCACCCTCGGGAATGGGGGAGGAAAAGGAGAGGAAAGAGGAAGCAGCCCCAGCCGCGGGAGAAGAGGTGAGCGGCGGCCGGGCAGGATTACCCATGCAGATGCCCGTTTGGGCGCTGGGGTCCGCTCTGCGGTCGCAGAAGAGGCCGTTGCTCTCCTCGCACGGCTCCATCTCGGAGCAGCTCTCGCCGCGCTGGCGGGCGCACACCAGACAGCAGGAGCAGTCGTCCAGCACCGCTCTCACCCCAGGGGCGCAGGTCGGCGGCGTCTTGGAGCACTGGGCCGGACACGGGGTGGGGCAGCTCTGAGTCGCAGCGACCTGGGGGCGGGCGAGACATGAAGGAGAAACCTCTCAGCAGAGACCACCGAAGCAGAGGACCGAGCGGGGACCGAGCAGGGACCGCCCAGGAGGGCAAAGTCTCCAGGGGGTTGCACCACTCACCTGTCCCAGGAGATGGAGGAGCAGGAAAGCCAGGCAAAGGCACCGCTTGGGCAGACAGGGACTCATGCTCTGCGCACTCTGCATGCTCAGGCTTTTTCCTCCCGCTTTCACAAAACGAGACTTCCTCCGCTGGAGTTTGGCTCTGCACGCCTGTCCTCCCCAGCGCCACCGGCGCAGGTTTTATAGCGCGCTCCAGGGACGCGCACGAGCCGGTTGGCTGCAGCGCAGGGAGGAGGGGGGATGGGCTGGTGGGTGGGGAATGGAACGAACCCCGGGGTTGTCATGGCAATTGGCCGTGGGTGCTGCTCTCCTTAGGGCGCGGCCCCGGGGCCTGCGTGTGCCTGTGTGTGGCGACTGGCTTTTCCCAGAGCCCAGGGAGGGGCTGGGTGGAGTCCCGCGGCTGGGACCCAGGGCTCGCTCGAGCGCGTGGGAAGGAAACGCCCGTTTCCTCCTGGAAGCTGCTTCCCTTTCCCCCAGGACTAAGACGCCGCCGCTCCCCACCATACTTCGCCCGGCCGTTCCAAGCAGGGCTGCGAATGTAGGGCTGTCCTAGAAGGATGCCTGAAGTTTGGGGCCATCTGTGGGGGGTTGGCAAGAGGCCCAATGGTTTAGTCATAAGGGAAGCACATGCAATTTTGTCACTGGTTAGGGCACTCTTTGAATGTGTTGAAAGGGGGAAGGGCAAAAAGGGAGGAAAACAGAAAGAAGAAAGTTAGACAGTGGGGGGAAGAAGCTCAGAAGAAAAGGAAAGAATCGCAATGTTAGGATGGGGGTTGCTGTTGGCCAAACCGAAAGTCCTTTTGAGTAATCATTGTAGGCTCCGCTGATTCTTAAACCCCCAGTTCTGCAGGTTTGGTAGAAATAAGAGTAAAACATAATAAAATAAAAATACAAGAGCCTGAGGTAAATGAAACCTTTCTTCCTGGTTGAGAAAGGCCTTCCCACACCTGTTGTATCATGCCTAATGTAAAACAGCACTTCTCAAAATCCAAGGGCATTGAGGTTATAAGGCAGGTCCAGCACGGCCGCCGTCGGAACCTCGGTGAATCAGGGAAGGAGTGAGGAAAGCATTTGCTTTATTTGGCTGATCCTTGAGCAAATCAAATCCCTCTGTCGCCTGGCCTTTGCTTTGCTGTGAAGCGCTTGTCATCTCTCATGAGAAGGAGAGCAGTTTTACTGCTCCAAAGGTGACGTTGCCTGATGGATTTAAACAGAAATTTCTCCCCTATACTTCAACTTTGCTGCTGCCTCTGGGATCACTATGCCCAGCTCTTTTGAGGATAACCGCGTTGGAAAGACACTTTATAAGAAAAAATATACAGGCTTGTGATGTAACTCTAGACTAAAAAGAAACAAATTTCCTCTACATCATCCATCTCCAGCATGAATCAAAGGCAGCTTGTGTAAGGGGCCAGACCTGCCCCTGTCACACGTGCCCCCCTGATGATGAAGTCATCTCAAGTCCCATCATAGTTCTCTGAGCACTGGGAACTCCTATGACGTACTTCCAAGTCTCCAATAATTCTGCTTTCTTTGAGATAAACCAGACTAAGCAGAACTCGAGGCTTGACAAGAGACTGAACAGTTAACTTGTGCCGTGTCCGGGATACTCATATACTCTCCAAGTTGACGGGCTTCATGGGTCATTTGGCCTAGTCATGCTTCCACGTGGCTGTACCTCAGAATCAACCAGGGTGTATGTCTTAAAAATATAGATTCTTGGACCCCACTCTTGACTCACTCAGTTGGATTCTCTGGTGAGGGCTCTTGGTAGACTGCATGTTAATATATTTTGAGATGGGAGCTGGCTCTGGGAAATGTAGATATGGAACAACTAGAAGCACAGCTAATGGGGAGGCAAGAATATTGGCCAAGTTTTCCAAGTCTCAAGAGACGGAACCAGGAGAAATGGGCAGTATTGAGGTTGGGCTGACTCTTCTTGGAAAGGGAGCGGATGAGAGGAGAAATGTAACTTCAAGATAAGGATGCAAATGTCAAGAAGCCACTGCTGTTGTGAGCTGCTACTCAGGCCTCTTGATTGCAAATGATAAAAACCAAACTGGAACTAGTTTCGTGGAGAAGACTTTATTGGAAGGATGCTGTGGTGACTGACATTGTAACAGAATGGAAATGGTGATGCCTCAGAGGCAGCTAGGATCAGGGCCCTGGAGCTATCAGAGCACCATCTCTCTGTCTATCTTCATTGCCTCTGTGTGTTGGTTTTAGTCTGTTCCACCACGAACCAGCTTCTTCCATATAAGGGAAGTGTCATCCTTGAATTTTCCCTAAACTCTTACATTATGGTCTTATCTCCACAAAAGGAATGTCCCTCTCCCTTAGGTTCAATTTGAAAAATTCCAGGAAGGTGGATGAGCTCACCCTGGGCCAACTGAAGGAGACAAAAAAGGTGAGGTATGAGGATTAGCTAACACCACATCGTTGGAGTGGGGAGGAAAGATAGTTCTCTAGGAAAGATAGAGTTTTATTTTAAGAAGAAAGCAAGCTTGACAAGCCTAACAGTGCGTATTCACCCTATCATCTGCTATAAAAGTTCCTGGATAAGGATCTCCACGTGAAACAATTGGAAATTGAGAGTGAAGCCATCTGATGGTAACCATGTCAGGTCATACTTTGCCGCCTCCAGGACATCTTCTGTTGATTCTTCCACGCTGGGATAGATTTCCTCTCGGTAGGTCTGGCACCCCTTGCTTTCCTCTTATATCTAACTCCTTGAATAATAATGATGTGTCTATGTCTATGTCTGTCTCCCTCTCCTGCCTGGGAGCCCTTGAGGACAGGGAGCATGTCATATTTGCCATAATACCCCCAGCTCCTACTTCAGGGACAGACAAGTGGTAGTTGTTCTTGGCGCTTTTGAGATACTGCAAACCTCACTTTAAGTTTTACCACTTATCACTGCTCTGCATAGGATGAGGTAAGAAAGAACTGGACGCTGTTTATTCCTCAGCAGCAGTAGAGGCTAGATTGGTCCTATTAGCCATCACCCATCTGCCTCTGACATGCACCTTCTCTCAGTCTTTCCTGGCACCAAGAGTCTAGAGGACAATGAACAGGCTGATGACCTTCTCCTGTTTGAAATAAACTGTGTGTCATTGAGGTCTCTGGGGAAGTCAGGGGATTCCGTATTAGAGACTTTTCATAAGTTGTTGTTCTTGGCTTCCATCCAAGATGGCAACTCCACTAGGTTAAGAGGTGCAAGGATTTTGGTCGATTCACTTTTTTGGGGGGTGTGTGAGGAAGATTGTCCCTGAACCAACATCCATGCCTGTCCTCCTCCACTTTGCATGTGGGACACCGCCACAGCATGGCCTGAAGAGTGGTATGCAGGCCCATGCCTGGGATCTGAACCCGCAAAGTCTGAGCCACTGAAGTGGAGTGTGTGAACCCAACCCCTGTGCCACTGGGCGGGCCCTGGGTGGATTCACTTTTCCTTTCATTTCTTCCTCTTCTCCCTTTCCCTTGCCCTAGATGTGGCAGCAGAGACTCATTTCTCCCTGTCTAGCTCAGAGAGGCTGTTAATTGATTTATATTCTTATTACTTATTGGTCAATACTCCTACCCAGAATACATTTAGAGAACTTCCTACATTTTGTAAAGGTAAAATTTTATAATGATTTCCTTCGTTGTTGTTTTATCTTTTTCTTTATTATAAAATATTTTAAAAATATATTGGCACTGACTTCTGTAGCAGACAAGAGAAATATAAGGCACAGAGCCTCATATTAAAAATAAAATACAAGCATGGTGACGATGATGTTATCACTTCCAGGATAACTCAGTCCCTCTCCTTTCGTCAGTGATTACATTCTCTGTAAACTCATAGACATTCATTGTGTCTTCATTCAGTCATTGTTTAGCCAAGCCACATGTACTTAGTTCCCGTAATGTGCCTCATAAATCAACCTCACAGCTCCTTAATTGTTTTGTTGCTCTTTTCTGAATTTCCTTCATATGTTCCTTTTTTGGGGCCCCGGGGAGTTGGTAGGACACAAGGTAATTCCCATTATATATTACGCAGGCCAGCCCTACATGGTGTCCAGTTATATGGCTAATTTCAACCACACCCTCTTGCTTTTCTGACAGACCTCTTGACTTGCTTTTCCAGAAACAGTGGGAGGCAGAGAAGAAGTGGTGATGGGAGGTGAAACATTAAATATGTAATGTTTAGTGTTATCCCCTTTAGAAACATCTTCCTATTGCCCACATTTTTAAAATTTATTTTTCAGTGCCTTTCTTAAAGAAATGAAAACTTGAAGAGATTAAGTAAAAAGAAATTCAAGCTAGAAATTAGCTAGAAATATGAGAAATAAGTTAATTTCTCTCACTGCTAAATGACCTCCTTATAGGGAAATGGGCTCTTGGGAATCAGTAATGTTTTAAAAAGTATTTTGAACTGGAATGGAGTCTATCAAGCTTATATACGTGTCACGTTCCCAGCCCCCAAGTATCAGCACTGCCCATCCCCATGCCTAGCTGGAGAAAGAGGCCCCAGGCAGTTTCTTCTGTGTGACTTCTCTGTGGCTTGTAACAGCTGGGTAGAGTGAAACTGGTTCTGCTCCATGACCTTTAGAGCAGGAATTGGTGTCAGAGACAAAGGCACATGCACATGGACTGGACATCAGGTTAGGCAATAGCCTCACAGGAGTGCTCCATATTGGATGATAGTGGAGCCAACATATAGATGCTGGTGGCCAAGTGAACAAAGAGAAGGGAAGTGGTGTCCCTTGAGTACAGGCAAGGTCCTGAATAACTTCAGTGGCTGCTCCTAGAGAAGGAAAACAATTGGATTCTTCTTTGGGAGAGTCTCTACTCCGAAATGATATCTCAGAGCCTAAAAACCTTACACAGACTTTCTCCCAATTTCTGAATTCTCAGCAGCAGATAATGTAGACTTTTAGGAGAGACATGACACAGAACTGTGTTGTGCTTGACAATGTGAATGTTCATAATGTCCAATTCATTTCTTGATATTTATTATGTACTTCATGGCTTGAGTCCAAGATGCATAAGATATTTTGCATTTTCAAGAATTTTAGGGGCTGGCCCCGTGGCCGAGCGGTTAAGTTCGCGCGCTCTGCTGCAGGCGGCCCGGTGTTTCGTTGGTTTGAATCCTGGGCGCGGACATGGCACTGCTCATCAAACCACGCTGAGGCAGCGTCCCACATGCCACAACTAGAAGGACCCACAACGAAGAATATGCAACTATGTACCGGGGGGCTTTGGGGAGGAAAAGGAAAAATATGAAATCTTTATAAAAAAAAAAAAAAGGAAAGAATTTTATAAGCGAACAGGAAGAGGAAGTAAAGAATAACTACCACATAAGGCAGAATGTGATAATTCCTGTAAATAAACATAGGCAAAGTAACATAGGAGCCTTAAGGAGGATGAAATTAATTTCTTTGCTGTGAGAACACGGGTTTAGTGGAGGCTGGGGAGGGAGTGTTGGGAAAACTATAATTTCATGTTCATTGTTTGTCTTTTCACTAAACCATGTTGCCTTGAAGACTAAATGACATTGGATTGGATAAAGTATGGATAGGATTTTGAAACTGGGAGATGTGGGTTGAACAGAAGCAGTGGAACAAAGGCGTGAGGATGGGAAAATTCAGGATTTGTTCGGGAAATGAAGAGTGGTTCAATTTGCCTGAATCAGAGAAAGGTACTGGGAAATGAGGTTGGAAAAGTAGACTGCAGCCACCGACTCCTGGAAGAGTCTCAATGCCAAACTGTAGAGTCACGTTTTTTTTTTGGATGTATCATTTATCTCTATCACCCATCTATCCATCTGTCTATCTATCTATCTATCTATCTATCTATCTATCTGTCTGTCTATCATCTAGCTACCTACATATCAGTAAGGAATTGCATGGTTAGGGCTATATTTAGGAACATTATTCTTCAAGATTTTGTGCTTGATTATTGGAGGAGGTGAACAGAAGTAAGTACTGCAGTTAAGACGTTTTTGTAGCAGTTCAGGTAGAGATATGAGGACTCAAAGTAGCAGAGTGGCAATGGGAATGGAAAAAGGAGGTTGGAGGTAAGAGGTGAGTTGCCTTCGATGGAGCGCTGGCTGACTGTGGAAGGCCAGGGTAGTGAAGATATAAGTACGATCCCAGGTTTTGACCCTAGATAACTAACTGGCTTGTGATAGTATTTTGGTGGAAGCCAAATAACTTCTGTGATGAAATGCCGCTATCAACAGATGGCCTGGGCTCAAATCCTTCGATCTTAGACTCTTTACCTGACCAGTCTGTGCCTCAGTTTCTTTCTCTGTCTGTAGGCTAGGAATGATAATAATTGTTCTTTCTTTCTAGGATTGTTGTTAGGATAATATGCTGATACTTGGAAAGCCCTGAAGCCCTTCTCAACAGGATTCCGTGAGAGAATTAAGCCCTAACACCCTGAGGCATTCATTTTGATGGATTAACTTTTCTGCATCTTGAATAGTGCATGTAACACATCATGGAGAACCACGGGGCATCTCAGAAAGAAGAAATTAGGAGAGGCTTATTATAAGATTTGGGCTTGGGTTAGCTGACAGGACAATTCAAGGAAGTTGGATTCTGTTCTGGATCTGGTGCTGACAGGAAGCAGAGGCAATTCCATGATTGGTTATCTTAATAATCTTTATTGCAAGGTGGGATGAACAAAGCACAGATAGAATTGCTTTTGGAGAAGAAATGATAGTTGCTCATGTTAGCTGGGTCAGGGGAACTCGGTCATTTTTGTGGTTGCACAGTGTCTTCATTTTTATTTCTGTCACACATCATTATAAAGTGGTCTTGTTATGGAGAGTCCCCAGTGGATGCTGATATTCTGTGAAATTCACAGCAGAGGAAATTCACAGCTTAGCTAGTAGCAACAGATATCAGTAGTCAGGGCTGGTTTTTTCTTTTTTACTACTTCCTGTAAATAGCTTTGATTCTTTCTTTGACATTAGTAGAAATAGAATTATCAAAGTAAAGGTTTCAGTAATTTATGAGTTTGGAGACAAATGATCACTTTGGTTTCTAGGAGTTTGTATCAATTTACTCTTCTACTAGCAGTGTAGGATAGTGGGATAAATGTTGGACAATTTCCAGAAAGCCAGTACCTTCAGTTGTTGAGGTGATTTGTTAGAGAGCCTACCTGGTTCTCTTTCATTAGGTTTTACTGCTGAATGGTCATATGAGGAGGGGTCATTCACATTCTTCCCTTTCCGCATGCTCTCCCCTTCTTTCCCCAGTAGAAGACCTCTTTCCTTCTCATTGACTGGGATCAATAACTCCGGCCAATACTGGGATCCACTTTTTTCTTGTTACCCAGTCCTGGCCATTTTCTCATCCTCGTGTCACTAATCATGAATTGATATAGTTCCTTCCTTCAAGTCATCTTTCCCCCAGGTTAAATGGACAATAAAATGTCACTAATCAAACTTCTCTTTTCCATTGTCTTTGCGGTCTCTCCAATGTGGAGGTGCACTTTCAGAAGAATCCCTTCTTGCTGGTGCTACCTGTGTGTACCAGGTCATCTATAGACCAACAGAACAGGGGCTCTCAAATATTTTTGACAAGACACTCAGTAAGAAATATTGAGATTTTACATCATGAACAAATATGTGTAAATGCATGTTCACATACATACACATATCAGCCCCTACATTTATATAAATACATATCACACACACATAACTGTATAATTGGAAGAAAAGTTTCACAAAACAAACATGTCTTTACTACATGCCTTGTGTTTAGATATTTGATGTTCTAGTCTTTTTCCTTTAAAAAACGCTTGTCATGACACCCTTAATTAATGTTTTTAACTTCTTAGTGATAGAGGAATGTCTCCTTGGTTAGGGGTCAGTGAGTGCTAACGTAGAATAAATTCATTCCTGCATTCATATTTTCTCCATCTTAGAATTTTTTCCTTTTTGTTGTACCAAGAAATTTCAACTGGTTTGGTACAGTGCAGCCCTGAGTCCAGATATTCATTACTCACTCCCAGCTGCCTAAGCTGGAACACGGAATTCAGAATCTCAGGTAAATTTAACCATAAATGTAAATTCAGTCTGATGTAAAATGATGCCTCCTTGCTCCTTAATTGGATACCATCTGCATCCATTCTCATAAATATGGTTCTATATTTTTGCCCAAAGTTCGATAATTATTTTACTAATTGTAAATCTATGCCTCCTTCTTCTGGATTTGGCTTCTCATCCCAAATATGCTCGGATCTGACTCTGAGAAATGGGGGATTAAGGCGGGAAGAGAACTGGACACCTGGGCAGGTTAGACTCTCAGATAGGAGAGGAAGCCTGCTTTTCAGTGAGAGAGGAAACGTTCTTATTCGACAAGGAAGGGGGAGTTGGTGTTCTCAGAGAGGTTTGTAGCCCCTAAGCTCCCGAGGCTTTTCGTTTCCAATTCCACTCAGCAGCATCCAGCACTTTTCTTATCTCCAAAATACAGCTGAGGTTCTGATATTGGCTCCACTGATGTTCCTTCACTGAGAAAAGATTGGGTTTTGTTTTGGTTATCTCAGTCTTGCAGCTGAAAGAGGTGAGATTCTTTTAGCTCTAACTGTTAAGAGATTGCCCCTTTCATCTTCTGCTATCCCTTCCATACTACGCAAAATGGGAACTTTCTTCCAAAATAGATAGGAAGGTTCAATATTGAATAGACCAATACCTATTGTCTATATACTATGAATAATTTTCTGATTTGTCATTTACCTTTAAATTTCATGATGTGATTTTTGATGTACAGAATTTAAAAAATTCATTGATGTTCCCTTTGTGTTTTTTAATTCTAGTAGTTATTTTAATTATTTTTTTAGAATGTAAATCTTTCTGGGCTGGCCCTGTAGCCTAGTGGTTAAGTTCTGCACCCTCCGCTTGGGCAGCTTGGGTTCGCAGGTTCAGATCCCAGGTGCGGATCTACACCATTTATCAGCCATAGTGAGGTGGTGAGCCACATATAAAGTAGAGGAAATTGGCACAGATGTTAGCTCAGGGCTAATCTTCCTCAAGCAAAAAAACAAAAACAAAAACAAAAAAACTTTCAACTGAAAATTTTATGGCTTTTTAAAGTTCATTTTTATGAAATAAAATTGTGCTCAATCTAAAAATGTCAACAGGTGCTATGTAATTGTAAGGAAAAATAGTCTTCTGCCTTATACTTCCTCAATGTTAATTTTCATTCCTTATACTCAAACATTTAAAAATTTTTTAGCTGTATTTATCTGTAAGTATTTGCCCATGTGTCTTTCAATATCATACTCTCATATGTAGCTTATATTGCTACTTTTTGCTTTTTAAAATTTGCATACTATCCATTGACTTTCTTCTTTGGAAGATAAGGGTTTAGTTTTATTACATCACAACTACACGTACTCCCATGCTTTCCTCTCCCCCACAGACTTCCTCTTTTCCCATTTTTCCAATTTCCATCACAATTCTTGTTTAAATAAATACTGTTTACATTATTTGACTATGTTAATATGAGTTACAGTTGACAATGTACTATAACTACATTTCCTTTCTTATAAAACTCTGTTTTTCCTGGAGGTACTAACCGCTTCATCTTTTTAATTTATTTTTCTTTGTACTCACTAGTAATTAAGCTTCAAGTTTAATGACCAAATTGTAACATTTCTCAAAAAACAACTGCCAAGAACTTCAGATAAACTACCAGTTTCCTTCTTTCCTCTTGGTTATGTCTTACCTGGGGCTCTGCAACCTCTTATTCCAAATTGGAGTGGTATTTCCAAGTCTGCTTATTAATTGTTGTACTGAGACCTCTCTCCATCCGGGACTTCCCTTAGTTACATCGCTGCGTTGGACCTTCTGTTTTGCAAATCCCAGGTATTACTTTTTCTTAGTTTACTCCCTATAGTTTTGCCTTTTCTAGACTATCTCCTACAGTACATGTCTTATAAAGGATGCATACAAACTAAACTTTTTGAGACCATGCATATCTTAAAATGTCCATAATTTACTCTTATTCTTCATTGGTAATTTAGCTGTGCATATGAGGCTATATTGGAAATTATTTACCCTCTGCATTTGGGAAGGCACCTATGCTCACCACTATACCACCTCTGCATTTTGAAGCCATTTCTCTATTGTCTTCCAGGTTCCAGTGTTGCTCCTGAGAAATTCAGTGACATTTTGATTCCTAACTTTTTGTATGTGATGTGTTATCTTTCCTTTCTGAAAGTTTTTAGAAATTTGTCTTAAACCTTAGGTTGCTAAAACTTCCTGAAGTCATGGGTTGCTTGGTCTGTCTGTCTGTCTGTCTGTCTGTCTGTCTATCTATCTATCTATCTGTCTATCTATCTATCTATCTACCTAACTACCTTGTTCCGCTTGTTGTACTTCGGGCATTTAGTTTACTGTCAATTTAGGGATATTTTCGTGTATTATTTGGTGATTTTCTTTCCTTCATCTTCTCCTAGACTAGTGATCAATTGTTTAGAGTACTTTCCAGTCTATTTTTCATTTCAGTATTTTTGTTCTACTTTCTAGAAAGACAATACTCTGATTTCACATACCAAATTTTTACAGAATCTTTAAAAGACAGATTTATTGAGGTACAATATATACAGTAAAAGTTGCTCTTTTTAGTGTGAAATTCCACACCTTTTGACAAAAGTTCTGTGATCGTTGCTATAATCAAGATATAGAGTAGTTCCATCACACTCAAAAATTCTTTCATGCTCCTTTATAGTCAGCCTCTTCTTCCACTCACAGCCTCTGAAAACCAACGTATGATCTCTCAACTTCTGGTCTGTTTTATGTTCCTATAATTTTGTCTTTTCCTGAATATCATATAAATGGTTTACTTTTTGGAATCTTAACTAATGTGGCTGCTTTTTGTATTCTGTACCAAAGTTTTAGTTGCAGTCAGTGGGAGAGATAGGCTGATAGGCTTTCTCCATATTGGCTATTTTTTTTTCTGCATTTATCGAAATGATCCTGTAATTTTTCTTCTTTAATCTGTTGATATGGTGAGTTATATTGATTGATTTTCAAATGTTGAATCAGCCTTGCATTTGGAGATAAACGCCATCTGGTCATGATTTATTACACTTTGCTGGATTCAATTTATCAGTTTCTGTTGAGGATTTTCATAAGTATATTCATGAGAAGTATTGGTCTGTATTTTTCTTATGTCTAGTTTAATTCTTTTTATCCTCTTGGGATCAGGATAATGCTGACTTCAGAAAATGAGTTGCAAAGTATTCTCTCCTACTCTATTTTCTGGAAAAGTATAGTATTATTATTTCTTCCTAAGTGTTTGGTAGAATTCACCAGTGAAGCCACCTGGTCTTGGAGTTTTCTTTGTGGGAAGATTTTAAACTACAAATTTAATGTTTTTTATTAGATGTAGGAATATTTAGGTTATTTATTTTTTCAGTGAGCGTTGGTAGTTTCTGTCTTTCAAGGAATTTGTTCATTTCATATAAGTTGTTGAATTTGTGGGCATAATGTTGTTCATAATATTCTCTTACTATCCTTTTAACAACCCTAGGATCTGTAGTAGTGCCTCCTTTTTCATTTCTGATATAGGTAGTTTGTTTCTTCTCCATTTATTGATCATTCTGTTTAGAAGTTTATTGATTTGATTAGTGTTTTCAAAGAACTAGCTTTTGGATTCATTATTTTCTGTATTCTTTTTTTCTGTTTTAAATTTCATTCATTTCTGTTCTTTATTATTCTTTCCGTCTGCCTGCTTTGGGTTTAATTTGATCTTCGACTTCTAGTTTCTTAAGGAAGCTTAAATTTTTTTATTTGAGACCTTTCTTGTTTTCTAATATAAGCATTTAATGCTATGTATTTTCCTCTAAGCGCTCATTTAGCTGAATCCCACAAACTTTGATAGGTTGTGTTTTCATTTTTATTCAATTCGAAATGTCTTCTAATTTCTCTTGTGATTCCTGCTTTGACCTATGAGTTATTTAGAAGTATGCTGTTTAATTTTGAAATGTTTGAGGATGTTCCAGATAGCTGTTATTTATTTGTAGTTTAATTCTGTTATGGTCACAGAATATAGTTTGTATAATTTCAATTATTTCAAAGTTGGTGAGGTTTGTTTAATGGCTCAAAATATGGTCTATCTTGGTGAATGTTTTGTGTGCACTTGAAAAAAATGCTTACTCATTTCCAATATGGAAGTAATTATTGAATTGCCTCAAGGGATTTTTATGAGGATTAAATGAGGTAATACTTATAAGTGTCTAGGAGAGTCTGACTTATGGGAAGCACTTGTAAAAATGTTAACCACTTTTATTGTTGTAGTTGTTTTTTTTCTCCACCCAAGAACACAATATTATTTAATTTCCTTTTTTTTAAGTCCCTTTGTAAGGTTAACATTTTCCTCATATAAACACTGCTTTTTGCATGGTAACTTTGTTCTAAAGTATTCTGTTGTTTTAACAATATTTTTTAAAACATTATTTGTTATATATTTGACATATGATTATTTTACTGAAATTTATCATCAGTTCTAATTTCTTTCATACATTTAATTATTTTGCAGTTTTAGTCAATCGTAAGAGCTACAAATATTAATAACTTGTATCTGATATTTTTTAGGCATTTTATTTCTCATTTCTCTTTCTTGTTTTATTGCATTGCTCCAAACTTCCAAAATAATGTTAATTATTGTGATAGTGGCAGATGTATTTGTCTTCTTCCTGACTTTCATGATGATTCCTCTAGCATTTTACCAATGTGTCTTGTTAACTATTTGCTTGAAGAAAACTTTTAAAATCAATAATATTTAGTGAATTTTACTGAATAAATTCTTAGCATTCTGTTATGTAGCTATGTAGAGGTTATGTAGACTTTTTTCATTGAACTGTTTATATTGTATATAATATGGATAGATTTCTTAATATTAAATCATCCTGTGTTTTCAGAAAAAGCTGAGTTGGATATAGTGTATATAGGTAAGTTAATTTATTAATTTTTATTTAGGATTTGTGTGTTCATATTCATAAATGAAATGAGTTTATAGTTTTTTTCTTTTAAGTGTTGTTAGGATTTGATGCTAGTTTACTAAAATGAATTAGAAAGTTCTCCTCTTTTTGCTTGTATTGGAAGAGTTTATTTTTCAAAGGGATCGTTTGTTTCTCTAGAGTTTGAAGAAGTCATAATTTTTGTAAATATTTCATAGAAATTTGAAAAAGTTTACTTTCTATGGTTATAATATTGTATATATGTATATGTATTTACCTAACATTATTACTTATATTATTACACTCTTCTAGATCAACAATTTTTCACATATTTAATTTATTTCTGACAAAGGGTTATGCCGATATTTTTCATGAAATTAATTTACATTCACATGCTGCATAACGATGTTTTCGTCAATGACGAGCTGTGTATATGACCGTGGTTCCATAAGATTAGTACCATATAACCTAGGTGTGGAGTAGGCTATACCGTCTAGGTTTGTGTAAGTACATTCTATAATATTTGCACAATGATGAAATTGCCTAATGACGCATTTCTCAGACTATGTCCCTGTTGTTTAGTGATGCATGACTGTACTTGTATTCTTTGTGTTTTTATGACCATTTTTTAAACATATTAAAGGTATAGAGTACATGAATTCTTTTCTTCACAATAAATTACAAGTTTTTTTCTATATAAAGTACTTCCTATTGTATGCTTAAATAATTTTCCCTTGGATTCTATTTTGTCTGTTATAAATGTTTCAACTCCAACTTTATACTTTTTCTTTGTTTTCCTGATTTATCCTTAATGATTCATTGATTTGTAAACTTCCTGTGTTTTGTTTTACATGTGTATGTTGCTATATTTCAAACAGCATGCAGTAATGATATTACAATTATTCTCATTGACTCATTCATAGACTCAATATTTTGATAGTTGAGATTCATACATGTATGTTTATTGTCAAAACTGACAAGATTTTTCTTGCCTCTCATCTTGTTTTATGCTAATATTTATGATATCTTGGTTTCTTCTTCTTTTCCTTGTTTTTATTTTCTCTAAATGAGGATTTTGCTTGTTTGTTTTTAATGTTACCCTTTTCTCCAAGTGATTTAGAGCATAAATAACCCATTTTTATTTTATTAGTCATTATCTTTAAGTGAAAATGTCTATTTTATATTATTTAGCTAAAGAATGAATATTATTTGTTTTTCCTTAACGAGATTGAGAATATATCTTTTTACTAGTCTTAAGCTTTGTCTATTTAAATTTTTCTAATATATATATTTTATCATAAAAGTAAACTTTAACATTTGCATTAAGCTATAATCATATTTAAAATAAGTATTTACACACTGTTATTTTTGATGGCGTCAATGATGACTTCCAATTCCTTTAGGCCTCGACTTCCTTCTGTTTGCATTCTTCACTCTGATTCATTTCTTAGTTTTCAGGAGGGATAGGTGAGTTGTATACTTGCTGAGGAAGCTTTGCACGTGAAGAAGTCCTTTGCAGTGGGAGAGCAACTTGGCTGGACACAGAATTCTTGGGTAACAGAATTTTCACTTTAGATGATAATATATTTAGATACAGCTGTTGCAAGCACTAGCCATATATTGATTCATTTAATTCTTCTGTGAAATAGCTCTTATCATTATCCTCATTTTGAAGATGGTATAACTGAAGTGCAGAGAGCTTAAGTGACTTGTCAAAGGTGAAACAACTGGTAAGTGGAATTAGGATTTGAACCAGGGGAGTTTTGTTTCAAAGCCTACACTCATAACCACTACACCAAATAGTCCATTACATAGTCATCTGCAGATTATTGTCTATTAGATATTTATGGATGTTAATTCATTACCTTTTGTCTTTTAGAGAAGATACTATTGAAACAAGTCATATTTTTCTTCATTGGAAGGTAAATGTTTTCTATCTTCTCTCTGCCTGGACGCAACATCAAACTAGTGGTCTCTGTGCCTTGTCCTTTTAAACAACATTTCTGTCTGTGAAGACCTACTTCATCTCTGAAAAGTTTTCTTTTACTATTTTATTCATTTAATTGTTTCTGCAATATTGTCTCCTTTGGGGGTTCCCATGTATGTAGGTAGCATATTCTGGATCTATACTTCACTCATAACTTTATTTAACAAATACTCATTGATTTTCTACTGTGTGCCAGACACTGTGAATATAATGATGATGAAAACATGGCCACTAACCTATTAATCTTACAGTCTAACTAGGGAGAGGCAGATCTTAAAAAGTAAAGGGACACTATTATAATTGTAAATGTCATTTAATGCAAAATCTGAAGGCTAAGTAGACTCAGCCAGTTGAAAGAGTGGAAGAGTATATCAGGCAGAGGGGACAGAATGAATCAAGGCTCCAAGCAGGCTAGACTTGGTGAGTACTAGGGTCTACTGAAGGACAATGAGCAATGGGGAGATTATTATAAAATGAGACTGCCCATGTAGTTAGGAGCTAGATAATGTAGGTCTGTGCAGTCCATGTTAAGCTTTTGCTTCTTAACAAAGGGAAGCCATTAAAAGCTTTGAAGTAGTGGAATTGAATGACCTACAAATAACCTGACTTGAAAGCTGACTGGATGGAATAAGAGGCTGTGTGGGGAGACCAGTTAGAAGGCTCTTGCAGTTTTCCAGCTAAGAGATGATGATGGCTTAGACCAGAATCTAGCAGGGGAGCTGGGGAAAAGAGGAAAAATTTCAGAAACAATTACAGCGTAAGTGCTTTGTATTTACAATTTTTAGTAAAAGTGACAGAGAGCAACCAAAACTAGTAGAATAAGCCTAATTATAAGATTACAGGGATGCATCCAAGGAAGTGAAAGCATATAGCTGAGACTTTGAAAATGCCTGGCACCAAGACGTGGGAAGTCTTAGGAAACTCATGCAATAACTTGTTTTTATCTTTCATCTCTGTTTCTAAATTTCACTGCCTTCTTCTCTGGCTATGCATACTGGCTTAATCTGTTCCATGTACGTAGGGTGGAAGATGGCCAGAGTACATCGCCCACATTTTTGCTTCTTCTCCATTCAAAGGAAAGCATGCAACACTGAATTTTTAATTTTTAGTTTCAGTTCTAATTTCTCAAGATCGTGAGCCAGGTTGATCCAATTTGAGTCTTTTCAAGTGGATTCAGTGGGAAGTTTTATGGTGAAAATAAGATTCTGAGAACCCACCACACTGGATGGAGCTAGGGTTAGCATTTGGAATATACATGAGAAAGTTCCTGTCTAATGATATTTATTTTCTTATGAGAAGTAGATGCAGTAGATTTCTGAGAATAAGAGAATGTGGTAGAGTCAAAGATTTGAGGAGACTGGTGAAAGTTTGCACTTGCAGTTTCAGAAAGAGAAAAACTGAGTAGAGAGCTTTAGTATAATCCTAGGTAGAATTGAGAGCCCAGCTGGGATTAACAACCTTGAACTTATGGTGGTACTAGTCTGCAAATGGACAAAGGCGGAAAGAGTTTGGTATTAGATGATGACTATGATGCATATTAAGGATGAGGAGATAAGTGAAGAGAGGAGATTTATGGGTAGAGAAGAAGGAGAAAGAATGAGATGTATAAAGGCCCAGAGGCAGGAGAGGTTTGGTAGGTTTGTGGCACTGTGAGAAAGCTGGATTGGGGACATAGCGTGAGGGCTGGAGTCACAAGTTGGCTTTTCTTCAGCTCAGCACCCAGCGCAGTGCCCCCAGTGCCCAACCCAATATGTACACGTAGTAAGTGCTCAATAAATATTTGTTGAATGAATCTAGCCTTATCTGTGTTGTGTCTCCAATTTTCCTTCAAAGTTTCTGTCCTCTAGATGGCAGCCTTCCATAGTTTACAGAGACAATGCAGGCTTTCATCTTTTTTGATAGTGGAAAAATTACCTCAATATTCTGGGTCTCAATTTCCTCCTCTGTAAAATACGGGTATAATAATAACACCTACCTCTCAGGTAGTTGTGAGGTTTCAATTGAGTAAAACATGAAAGGGCTCAGCTTTCGACTTAATCATTAATCAATACCTGTTGCCTAATATAATTATTAATTTTATTCTTGTCATGGGAGCTTTTTCAGCCTGGGAGATTACTTGTGTTCATGTCATTGTCTTGTTTAGAACTGTTTTAATTTGTACTGGACATTTGTAATTCGGACGACGCCAAACATCCTTTCCCCATCTTCATCGTATCCTGAGTTCTCCTTTGAGAACCTAGCCCTTTCCAATTCTGCTTCCAAGTGTCTTGAATGGGATGTCTTCTCCCGGTTACAGGGTAGCAGTCCTGCAGGCTTACGTCAATCCTTGTATGGCATCCCCCCATCAACCAGAGCCAATGAAATGTGCAATAATTGGGGGGTTTTGTTTCTTTACTGCGAAAACTATGAGATGAGACCATCCTTTTTCTCCACAATAATATGTGGTGAGCTTGAGAGGTCTGTATCTATGTGAGCCATTGTTGCTACAAGGAGAGCCGAGAGAGCCTTCACAGGGAGCCTGAAGGTCAAGCAGAAACAGAACCATGAGGGGCTGGCCCAGTGGTGCAGCGGTTAGGTTTGCGTGTTCCTCTTTGGCGGCCTGGCCTGGGGTTTGCCGGTTGGGATCCTGGGTGCTCACCTATGGCACTGCTTATCAAGCCATGCTGTGGCAGGCGTGTCAGGTAAAATAGAGGAAGATGGGCATGTGTGTTAGATGTTACCTCAGGGCCAATCTTTCTCAGCAAAAAGAGGAGGATTGGTGGTGGATGTTAGCTCAGGGCTAATCTTCCTCAAAAAAAAAAAAAAGAAAAAGAAAAAGAAAACAGAGCAGAGAGAGGCTTAAGAATGACGTTCTGGGTGCTGGTTTTTGAGCCCTTGGGTCCAATCTTCCCAGAAACTAGTTATATTTCTGATCTCATCATGTGAGCTAACACATTTCGTTTATTGTCTAAACTAGTTTAAGTTGGAGTTTTGTTACTTGCAGTATACAATCTTAACTATACACAATTTTCATTGAGAATGTGCTTGTCCACCTGATGTTGAATATATATTGACTGAAATAAAATTATTCTTTCAATAATCTTATGTAGAAACCCCATTAGTGAATAATCAATGGAGTCTATGCCATTAAGCAGTGCATATATTCATTTTTTCCCAGTCTAAATCAAACTCTAGGACAGTATGGTCTTTTGAAAAATTAGTGACTCTTCTAATAATTACACTGTGATTCTCATGGACTGTCAGTGAGTAAATGATATCTTTAATACAGATTAGTTTTTATATGACTTGTCTTACATTTTAATGTAAAGGAAGAACATTACAGAAATCTCCTATTATTATCCACTTATTATAAAGCTGAGTTCATCCTTTTGCTATTTAATATTTATTATTTAATTTCTACATTTCCATTATATCCAAATTTTGAGAAACCATGGTTTTTATTACTCACAGAGGGAACATTTGAAGTGGAAGGAATTTTGGAAGCAGACAGAACTGGGTTCCCGTCTCAGCTCTGCTACTTGCTAGCTCAGTGAACTTGGACTAGTTATTTAACTCTGAGCCTCAGTTTTTGGTTTTTGTTTTCCCAAATTGGGAGTGATGATAGAACCTTCTAGACAGAGATGTAGTGAGGAATACTGAGATCGCATAAACAAGACTCCTAGTGTACATTAAGATACCCAAAGGCTCACAGCAAGTATTATCTCCCTTTTTCCAATTAGTACATTTAAATTTGTCTTCAGAAAGGTTTAGTGTGAAGGTGTGCCAAGCAGATATATTGTTCTTTGAAGTGAAAATATTAAATATTTTTCTTTATTTACTAACTTCTAAACACTCAGTGAGGAGGAGCTAATGTGTATTCAGATTAGATCTTGTCCAATGCTAATTTGATGTCAGGTTTATGAATTGCTTGAAGTAGTATATCTGTGAGTGATTAGAGGAATACCCATATTTCTCAGCACACTATGGATTTAAAACTATAGGGAGTTTAGAAAGCCATTGAGTCTGCTTCCTTCCTGTAATGTCTATACATCAATTTATCTGTATATTGTTCCAGCTCCACTGGAGAACGTTGGCTTCGTGCATTGTCGTTTATTTTTTAACTTGATATTATTTTGTGTGGCTAACTGTGTAGCTCATAATAGGAAATTGAAAAAAGATGTGTGCAGTCGTGCTGCAAACTGTGACCCATCCATTTAATATGAGCTGAGAGAGAAGTAGCTCCCCCTTTGTTTTATTTTTATTATTGAAGCATTCTCAAGGTTTGGATCTTGAGTCTGAGAGGAAGAGTTTGGTTCTTCACAATGATTTTTGTATAAATGTCTTGAAAGGTTTTCATGTGAAATAAATTTGCTTTTCCCCTGGATCTCAGTTCTAACTTTGACAATCAGAAACCATTTTAAAATCTCCCAATTATATACCCTGCCCAGTGGCCCGCTGGCCATGACCTTTTCATGCCAGCTGGATCCTTCGTCAGTTCCCAGTTGGAGCGTGAGCCTGAGTAGCTAAGGAACCCTCTTCAACAGAGGGATAAACATACCCAAGTTTGAATTTGTCTAAATACTGGTGTAATTACACAAATGACTCAGCCAGCCTTTTCTATTGTTCAAGTTCAATTCAGGGGGGAGAAAAAAAGTTCCTGAAAGTTAGTGAAGAAAGAAGTTGAAGAACAAGACAGTATTGTCTGAGGTGTCTCTTTTTGTGTAATGATAGTTGCAATTTGTGACTAGGAGGCAAGATGGCATGATGGTTAGAAGTATGGACTCTGGTGCTGCCTGGGTTTGAACCCAGATCTGCCACTTATTACCGGATGCTGGTAAGGTACCCTCTCTGTGTGTTTCTATGAAATGGAGATAAAAAAAGGACTTGCTTCATGGATTCTTGTGTGGGGAGGTAAAGATAAATAAAATAAATGCACTTAAAACAGTGCCTGGCATATTTTAAGTGCCCAAAAAATGTTAGGTTGGGTTGTTATTATTATGTTTCTGGATATTTAACAATACTCTGAATGAAAATTTCATGTAAATAATAAATTCAAAATATATTGGCTAAATACAAAGTAAACTTAATTTTAGGATTCCAGTAAATTCTGTCATGTGGAAATTAGTGAGAAGATATTTTCTTATTAATTTACATTGAAATGATGATAGTTGGGTCTCACGTAAATTTTACAAAAATCTTTATTTTAGAAGCACTTTACATGCAGGGCCTAAAGGGAAAAAGGGACAAAAGCATTTGACTTCCAAGCAGTGCCTCTGTTACTCCCTGTAAACTGAATCCTGTGTGCCACTTGAGCTATTCCAGTTCTCTCCTTACCCTTTTTTTTTTTTTTTTTTGGTGAGGAAGATTGGCCCTGAGCTAACATCTGTTGCCAATCTTCCCCTTTTTTGCTTGAAGAAGAGTGGCCTTGAGCTAACATCTGTGCCCGTCTTCCTGTATTTTATATGTGGGACACTGCCACAGCATGGCTTGATGGGCAGTGTGTGGGTCTGCACCTGGGATCCAAACCTGTGAACTCAGGCCGCCAAAGCAGAGAATGTGAATTTAACCACTATGGCACCAGGCTGGGCCCCTCCTTACCTTCTTTCTTTCTTTTTTTCTTTTTTTTTAAAGATTGGCCCTGAGCTAATGTCTGTTGCCAATCTTCCCCTCTTTGTTTTCCTTCTCCCTTAAGCCCCCCAGTACATAGTTGTATATTCTAATTGTAGGTCCTTCTGGCTCTGCTATGTGGGACACTGCCTCAGCATGGCCTGATGAGCAATGCTAGATCTGTGCCCAGAATCCGAACTGGTGACAGCCTGGGCCGCTGAAGCAGAGCGCGCGGACTTGACCACTTGGCCATGGGGCCAGCCCCCTTACCTTCTTTCTTAACCAAGATTCTTGAAAGAATCATCTCTATCTGAGGTTAAATTTATCACCTGCGGTTTTCTCCTGGACCCACTGCAACCTCACTTCACTGCTCCTCTGCAGCTGTTCTTGGGGAAGCCATTGGAAAACCTGGAACTGCTAAAAACCAGCAAATCTTTCCTGGTCATTCTTGATGGACGCTTCAAAGTATCAGGCAGTGTTTGCTTTTCTTTCCTTCTTGAAACTCTTCTCCTCCCTTGGCTTCCTTATTTTTATGTTTTCCCCTTCATCTCTATGCACTTCTTAATCTTCTCGGGGATCTCTTTTTGCAGCAATTTTGTCAATTATTCTATTCTTCAGGGTTGGTATCTCAGACATCTCACTGTCAGTTAGTGGATTTGATCCAACCCAGTAATTTCAGGTACCCACTAAATTGTCCCAATTTATATTTCTCACTTTATGTCTCTGTTGTTTATATTTCTGTTTCTTAGATACCATGTTGTCCCATAAATATCTCAGGGTCAACGCGACCTCAACTAAAACTCGTTATTTTTCTTCCACTCGAAATTGCTCTACATTAATCCTTATTTGGATGAATGATTCTGCCATCAACACGCTCATCTAAGTTAGAAATCTTGAAAGAATCCTAGACTGCTTCCTCCACATCTCTCAATATTTTTCACTGGTTCTCGAGGCCAGTTGAATCTACCTTTTACATTGCTTCACTCTATCTTTTTCTTTATATCTACAGCCCTACTACTTAGTTTTGATTATCCTCATCTCTTGCTTACCTTATTACAACAACCCCTACATTGTAGGGCAAGGGAAGACCAGAAAAGTCACTGAAGAACCTTGAATTCTCAGAGCAAAAGAAACCTACATAAGTGTAACCTTTAATGTAAAGTGTGAAAAAGGTGCGACAAGTTGACATCTGATTGAGAAATTTTGTAATAAGATGAAATCTTGAGCTGCTATCAGCGAAATGTCTTATCCCAAAGGTCACACAATAATTTAAGGTGATAGCGGTCTTTGAATACTCCTGGGGGATTGTCTGCTCTAGTGAACAGCTATGTCACTCAATTAATTTCAAAGTATTTTTCAAAATATCACTTAATTAATTTCAAAAGTATTTTTCAATTGTGTGTGAAAAATTTGGCAGGCACAAATACAGAGCTAAATCTATCAACTTACTCCCAAACCATACCTTTTTGTGTTTTCCCTCTCTTGGTAAGTGGTAACCGTAGATAGTCATTCTCCCAGTTTAGAAGCCTTAATCTTCTCTGCTGTCCCATCCCAGAATGCTCACTTTGATTCTCCACTAGCCACAGCTTAGTTCAAAGCTTACCATCCATTTTGAGAGAAGTACTCATATTTTTGTTAATGTTGACTCTTTAGCATTCTACTGAACATGTACTATTTTTAAATAAATGTTTATTGATTTGCACTTCAAAATTCTAGACATTGTCGTCTACAGTCTGGACTATTGTGATAACCTTCTAATTTGGCTTTCTACTGCTAGCACTTTTTCCCAGTTCAAGTTAACCTCCATATTACCAGCACAGTTATCTACTTAAAATCTGAATTAAGTTAGTCAATCCTTTCTTCTAGCGGCTTTCAAAGCTCAATATCCTTCTCCTGCCATCCCAGGTCCTTTACAGCCTGGCCCCATTTTCCCCTCAGTCATATTCATTGCCACTTCACTCTCTACACCCTATACCCAGTTACCTCTTATTATTCCTCAGATAAGCCAGGCCTTCCTTCCTGTGTTTTTGCACATGTTCCCTTTGCAAGGGAGCCCATCTCCCTTTGTCCACCTAGCAAATTTCCTTGAATTCACAAGTAGCCTAGCCCTTTTCTCCACCGTCCTCACAACCCTTACAATTCTCTTTTATACCTTTTAGTATTTTAATAACTCATTCCTGTCTATTTACCCCACACTTTGTGAGCACCTGGAAGGCATGAATTTTGATTTAATACCTCAGAATTCTCAGAACGTCTTATACAGTGAGTGTGTCATTGTCCCTAGTAAGGATTTATTAAATGAATAATCGAATTCTAAGATGACAATCTATTTTCAATTATGTACATATTTTAATATCTTACTCATCATGCATGAGTACATTTTTAAAGTTTTGTTATTATCTTTAAAAAGAGAGATTTTTAAATATATGTTCTACATAAAAAATAGAGAAACATTTTAATTGTACAAGATTTCAATTGAGAGATTTAGTGGCCTTGTTAGCTAGGCACTCTAGGCTCTCCAAAGAAAGGAAGGAAGACAAAGAAAAGAAAGAAAGAGAAAGGAAGAAAGACGAAGGAAGGAAGGAAGGAAGGACAGAAGGAAGAAAGGAAGGAAGGAAGGAAGAAAGAAATTAAATACAAATGGCAGAAAAATGATAGGCTAGTATAGGCATAATTATGAACTGGCCCCAGTAAATGAAACTTTTACAATGAAATTTCTGAGTTATATCTCCCTGGCAGTCATTCCACAGTGGCCCAACCCACTTTTTCAACCATATCTTCAACTTCCTCTGACCAGCATGATTAAGTCATTACTAAGAATATGTGTTGGGTTTCAAGTCTATTTTTTCCTCCACTGTTTCTTTTGTCAGAAAGCCTTTAACCCTCTATTCATTCTTACTCATCAAGATCCTCCCTAGCACTCAAGAGACTTCCAGATATCACCTCTTTCAGGAAGACTTTCCTGAGCTTTCTGCTGAATGCACATTTCTTCCCTCTCAACTTCTCATTTCGTCTCCTTTTTATGGCACTTAGCACAACTTGCTCTGTGCTATGATTATTTGTGTACTTGGTTCATATTACCTATTAACCTTTAAGCTTCTTAAGTTCAAGAAGGTTTTCTTTTTTTTATCCCTCTCCCCTCCCCCAAGCAATGCTTGGCATAATTTTGGTATTCAATAAATATTTGCAACATAAAATTGAAGTGGGTTATGGGCCTGAATTTTGCCATTGATAAGTTTCTTGGGGCCTGAACTATCAGATACGTACATGTCTATGCCTTAATCTGTGCTAAATTGTATGGCATGTCCCTGTCTTCTTTCTATCGTGTACTGGAAATTTCTATATTTAGAGCCATTAAGCAACAGATTGCTAACAATCAGAATAGCTGTAAAGATCTTTAAAGTAGCATCTGCAGACTTCTTATCTCGGAAACATCATTATGTTGAGAAAGGCAATAAGGTTATTGCCAGGAGCACAGAGCCTGGATCTAGAGCTGCTTAGGTCTGAATGCAGGCTCTGCCACTTGTAAGCTGCGCAGCTTGAGTAAGCTACTTAACCCATCTGTGCCTCACTTCTTTTTTTTGTTTGTTTGTTTTTTTTTTAGATTTTATTTTTTTCCTTTTTCTCCCCAAAGTCCCCCAGTACATAGTTGTATATTCTTCGCTGTGGGTCCTTCTAGTTGTGGCATGTGGGACGCTGCCTCAGCGTGGCTTGATGAGCAGTGCCATGTCCGCGCCCAGGATTTGAACCAACGAAACACCAGGCCACCTGCAGCGGATCGCGCGAACTTAACCACTTGGCCACGGGGCCAGCCCCTGTGCCTCACTTCTAGTATCTATTAAACAAGTGTTATAACAATGTTTATCTCATGGGGTTGGCATGAGAATGAAATGAGTTTATATATGCAAGGTACTTAGAACAGTATAGGCTCACGGTTAGTGCTTAATTAGTTTTGGTTATTATTATGCTATTATTATTATTATTATGTGCCTTCAGTTGTATATGTCTGCCCCTACCTCAAAAGCATGAGCTTCTAAATAGTTAATACTGTGTTTTCTTGGCCTTTGTATTTCAAGTGACCAGCACAGTGCCTGATACAGAGTAAACATGGAAAGAGAAGAACCTGGAAGAAAATTCCTCATTGCCCTAGAGGTGAACCTGAACTTCCTTGCTCCCTGTCGTGGGTATCCAGAGAACTTTGTTTTCCTGCTCTTGTCAACCTCATGTTTAACCCTGCTGGTTTTCATTTACTTTATAATTCAATCATAATGAATTTTAAAATCCATTCTAACTTCCAAGGATCTCTAGAGACTTGCTTCATCAGTCTGACATCACGTTCATTTACATTTCTTATTTTTTCGTTTCCTTGTAAGAGGTCTAAGCACTGTTCCAATAAAACACTTTTAAGATTGCATTACACATACTGTGTGCTATTTATTCCTGGCTACATGTTCAAACTAACAAGCAAGAAATTGCCTATGCCCTGATCAACTGTTATAAACTGTAATGCTATATCTGTTATAATTGAAAAAAAAATTGGACCTGGACTATTCTTTTGTAACCATCTAAGCTAATAGTTTACATGGAAAATATTTATACAAAAATTGTAGCCAATTCAAGTTCAAGGAGATGTTACAGGCCATTCAGCTTGATCATTCTCTCAAGATGGTAAGTTCTTAGGTATTTCCCATGATAAATAATCGTCTGTCTTTTGCCTGGCGTGTTCCAGGCAAAGAGAACACATTAATTCTAAAGTCATCTTCTTCCTTTGGTGGGCAGTTCTTTTTGATGGGAAATTATTTCTCATATTGAATATAACCCACTGCTCTCAAAAACAACATAGGTTGGAGCTGATCACCATCTTCCGTGATAGCCTTCAAATATTTGGAGACAGGTATTTTGTTTCCTAATATGTTATAAATCGACAGATTGTACTGGTGGAGCTCAGTACGTGGAAGGTACATAAATATAATTTAATTCTATTGTTTTACAGATAAGTAAAATAAACAGGAGGAGACGTTGAGTAACATGCCCAACATCACACATTTGTTCATTCAATCATTGTGTACTCAGACACCAACTTAATAAATTTACAGTTTTATTATCTATTATATACAATTTTATAATTTAGTATAACATACAAAATTTTGCAATTTACTATAACAAATAAGTTATGAAGAAATTTATAATTTATTACATAAATAACATTGAAGACCTCACTGAATTACAGTCACTCCGTTCTCCTCCTTCCCTACCCAGAGACTACCACTAACCTCTATTGGTTGTTTAACATTCAAACATATTGTATCAGTTAGTGTTCCAGCAGAGAAACAGAAACACTATGAGTGATATGGAATTGGGGATTTATGATAGGGATTTGATTTTACATGGTTGTAGATGCTGTCGAAGAAGTGGAAGCTTATTGCCTCTGCATCCGGGCCTGAAGTCTTGTAGGTTAGTAGGTCTGACAGTCAAGAACACGAGCCAGACATGAAGTGGGGCAGAACAAGGACAAACCAGAACATAAGTTAGTCCCTCACTGCCTCCAGCCTTGGTGATCCTGGTGAAATAGAAGGAGCTGCTGCCCTTTGCCGTGGAGCCACACACACACCCGGCATTGGACTCAGAGTAAGTGAAGGAGGGTAGCAGGCTTGGAGGAGCTGCAGGCCTGGCTGGTGCTCCATGCCAACAAGGTGAGCAACAGTCAGATACAATATGTGCAATCTGTAGTGGCTCCTGGTAACTACAGAATTCATACTGACCTTCAGAGCAAAATGGCTGCCCCACTGAGCACCATCAATTCTCTAAATGCTGTGTAGTTATCTAGGGGCCAGCATTTAACCTCTGCAGGTCGTCCAAAGCTGGGGCTCATCAGCAGAGACGACCTGCAGATCTCTTCCTTCACCCTATTTACTCCCAAATATTTCTCTGTGTGGCTCAGTTTTATATTTTCTGCAGGACTACTGGGTTGGATTAAAAATGGCAACCTCTGAAACATTTTCTCCTTTAATCATTTGTCAGTGGAGAGTGGGTGGTGAAAAATGAGAATCAATGCAGTGCCTACATTGTCCTGAGGGTGAACTGAGATGATTATGATGTACTTAGTTCAGTGAGAGGCATACAGTAAGTGCTCAATAAATAGTGGTCAATATAAATGTTAATATTATTATTGCACTTAAAATTTCTTCTGCTTCTACTTGTGTGTCTCATTATTCAACTATACATTTCTTGAATTTAGGATCTGTGGCCGATTCAGTCCTGTATCCTCAGAAGCCTAGCTTAGAGCCTGACCTATTTAGAGATTCAATACCTGGAGATTGTATTGAAAATGACTTCATAAGACTCTTTCCTGGGATCAATTTTTAGAAGGAGGAGAGAGATGTATGAAGATACTGGGCACATAAGAATGAAGGGGGCACTGGGGAAAGAAATACTCAAATGTCAATCATACTGTTTGCATGAATTTTGTGATGTTAGATCTCAAGATGTACTTGACTTATTCTGTAGATGGTGTTGGTACCATTGGCTAATGCTTTAGACGAAATAGAGTTATATCCCTATCTAACACCATATGGTAAAAGGAATTCCAAGTGGATTAAATATTTAAATGGAAAAATTAAAGCCATCAAAGTTTGGAGGAAAATGGGTAGGGATGAGTATGTGACCTTGGAGCAATGTTTCCTAAGCATGTCACCAAAGAGGGATTGCATAAAAGATTTAATCTTGTAAAAATAAGAACAAAAATCTGTATTTAAAGATCTTGATGAACTAAAGAGGAAAAGAACAAATTGTAATGACATTTGCAAAATATATGACTGTGTTAATATTTCTAACATGTTAGAGACTCTAATAAACCAGTATGAAAAATATAAACAAATCAATAGAAAAATGGACAAAGAGCATGCACAGCCACTTCTATATACTGCAGGTGGAACCATACCTGGTAGATGGGTACCATCTTTCTGGAAAGCAAATTTGCATCAAAAGCCTTGAATATGTATTTATATTTTGCCCTAGGAATTTCAATCTAAGGAATTTATAATACTGTATCCAAAGATTTAACTGTAAGAACATTTATCAAAGTGTCGTTTGTAAGCAGAATTACAATTCTATTTCCCAAATGACTATAGTGGCCTTCCTGACATTTGCATTTTAGTTCTCTGGGTGTTGCCTAGGTCAGTGTGAATCATTACACGATAGATTTATACATCAGCATCACAAGCTTGGTTAATGTGAGTCTTCTCCTGAGATCTATTTGGGCATATGAAGGAAACATGTTTCTGAGCCTATATGTTTGAGAATTCAGATGCTGGAATTCAGAATTCTCCAGGGCAATAGATTCCACTGACAGAAGCCTTTTGGAAGACAGCCAGACTTCCCCACCTGATGGATTCCTCTGCCTCTCCATCTGGGCAGCAAGGATAAAATTTTCCTTTATTGGAACATCTCAATGTACATTAGTTTTCTCTCACTGCCATAACATATTGCCACAAATTTAGCAGCTTCAAACAACATTCACTGATTAGCTCACAGTTCTCTAGGTTGGAAATCCAGGGGAGCTCAACTGAGTTCTCTGCTTAGGGTCTCATAAAGCAGAGATCAAGTATTGACCAGCTTGGGTTCTTCTCTGGAGGCTGTGGGGAAGAATTCATTTCCAGGGTCATTCCGGTTGCTGGCAGAGTCCAGTTCCTTGCAGCCATAGGGCTGAAATGCCTGACTCAGCCGGGGTCACTCTCAGCTCCTCAAGGCTGCTCTCTGGTCCTTGCAGGTGCCCCCTCCATCTTCAAAGTCTACAACAGCACTTCAAATCTTTTTCCTGTTCCAAATCTTTCGCTTTTCCTTCTGCTACGAGCCAGAGAAAAACGCTGGTTTTAAGATTCATGAGATTAGATTTGGCCCACTGGGGTAATTTACCCTTTGACTAACTCAAAGTCAACTGATTGGTAACATCTAATCTGAATATCCCTTTTGCCACATAATCTTAGGCATTATCTCTCAACACATACATGGTCCTGGGAATGAGGGTGGAGAATCTTGGGCAGCAATTTTGGAATCATGCCCTCTACGACATAGTTTTCTCCATGTGAGTTGCATTACTTTAAGCTCTCTGACTGTTGATTCAAAACAATGATAAAATTATAGAATGTAGGAACTAATTAAATTCCTACAGTTTGGAATCATAGAGTGAGAACAGGTAGCAAAATTGTGTGAGGCCCATGGCAACCCAGAAAGCACACACCACACCTGACAGGCAGTGTGGAGATTTAGCATCAGCATTATTGCCTGAGGGGATGTGCCAGATCTTTCACATTTCCAAATGATGCTTTTTTTTTTTAATATAAAATATCTTGATTTAAAAATTTTTGACTAATTTATACTTTTAAACACTTTGCAAGAAAACACACCAAATAGGCCAAATCCGAATGATAGGCCACCAGTTTTCAAGCTCTGCTTTCATCTCTTGCCCTTCCACCCCGCCCGTTATATTTCTGAGAAAACCCAAATACAGAGAGATTAGATGACCTATCGAAGGTCACATAGCTAACTGGTAACAAAGCTGGAACTAAAAGACAAATGTATTGCCTTTCAGTAAAGATTTTGTCCTTAGGTGTACTAGTTTCCTATTGCTGCTGTAACAAATGACCACAGACTAAAAGGTTTAACACAATACAAATTTATTCCATTACAGTTCTGCAGGCCAGAAGTTTTAAGGCTTATGGGGTTAAAATCAAGGTGACACCTGGGCTGGCTGGTTTTAAGGGCTCGAGGGAGAATCCTTTCCTTGCCTCTTTCAGCTTCCAGAGGCTGCCAGCATTTCTTGGCTTGTGGCTACATAGCTCCAATCTCTGCTTCTGTTGCCATATCACCTTCTACCTTCGATCCTTCTGCCTCCTTCTTATAAGGACCATTGTAATTATACTGGGCCTATGGGAGAATCCAAAATGCTCTTCCTATCTCAAGATTCTTAACTTGAAAACCTCTCCAAAGTCCCTTTTGTCATATAAAGTAACATATTCACAAGTCCTGGGGATTGCAGTGTAGACACATTTGGAAGGCCGTTATTGAGTCTACCAAAGTAGGTTAAAAATCATTAATTATTACCTAGATTTCTCATCCTCCTCTGTTCTGGGTGAGAGCACCAATATCCAGGGCAGTCAAAAAGCATATTAGACAGCAACTTGTGCCAGTTTGTCTAACATTTGAGTAACTTGGGTATGGCCACACCACCCCAGCCATTTCAATTTATTTTCTGTAATTTAAAAAAAGTCAGTCTTTCAAAATATTGGTTCTGAACTTTTTAAAACATCTAGTAAGTAATCATAAATATTAATTTTTTTTTGCCTGCTCCTCTCTCATCCCTCATTTTTATGGTGTGTTGAATACTATTTTATACCCAAAACTATTTTCTTTTTTTGTTTTGTTAAGTATTAAATTTGAGGATTGAAATAAAGGAAAACACCTCATCAAGGAGTAATGGGTTTACCTTGCAGTCAGGGTAAAAAAATTCTCTCTTATCCAGACTTGCAGTAGTCTCCATCCTTCTTAATCGATTTTACACTTCTACTTCACTTGCAGACACGAAAATACTTGATTACAAAACAGAAATGAGAAATCACAATGGCTTGACTTCGAGTTTTTGAGTGAATCAGCACAAAGTTGTTCCACTGATGTTTCAGTCATTTTTAAGAGGCAATGAAATTAAGTGGAAAATGCTCAGTCAAATCTCTACTGCAGTGTGCCTCATGTTTCCCATCTACGAGTCGACCAGAGCTCTATTTTCCCTTATATGACTATGCATCTTGAAAATTTGAAATGTATAGGCGAATGGGACTTTATAACATTTGGTTACATCTATGTATTTGTTTTGCATATGCTGAGGGTTGAGAGTTCAATTTAAGTACACACGTCAGAGTTTTGTGGTTGTGTTCTCCTCTTCATCCTCAACATTGAGCCAATCTCTCACCCAGCCCACTGAGTATCTGGCAAATATCTGTTCTTTCAATAAATATTCAACAAAATGTCTGTTTTGTGCTTCAAAAGGGCAAACTAGAACCTCCTATGAAACATAATTATAAAATTTAGACAAGTGCGTAAAAACCTTGAATGTGGAACAAACTGTAAGCATCAGTGCTGAAGAATGAGCTTGGAAAAGAAGAGTAAATGAATTGGCAGAAAGGAGATGGGGGAATGGAAAAGCCAGAGGGAGTCTAAGGTCTTCAGTGGATCATTTTGTATTGACTCCACTGTCTTTGATACACTAAGCGAGTACCAATCACAGGTAACCATTTCAAATTATTTATGTTATATTTATATTCAAATGGACAAAAATATTCAAACATAAAATTAATTCAGTTAATCTCAGGCAAACTTTCCTAATAATACATGTATCACATACACACATTTTAGAGAAGGAGTAAAAGGCCTCAGTACCTAAAGCTCTAGAAGGGTAATTGTGATGGTTCATTAATACTCATGTAGGTGGAAATGTTCTCTACTTCTGTCTCCAGTGGCTGGCTAGACTGGCACTCTGGATAGAACCAAGAACAAGAGATATCGTGCTTCTGAGGTCCAGAGCTTCCAACCAAAGGTCAAACCTTCAAGTGTTAAGAGAGTGTAAGGAGAGCATGGACCATTGCAGTAGGGGCAAATGCCATTGATTATGAAAGCTTAGAGTTCTTATCTTTTATCATGGGGAGCTCCATTTCTGTGGTTGATTGCACCAGAGTTGTTGCTATTCACATCCTTCCTAAAAAGGCTACATACAAACTAGCTAAACTCATATGTTGATCTAAATATGATTAGTATATATGTTGACTCTGATCTCCCCATCTCTCTGGTTGTCTAAATCTATCAGTATTCAAATTAAGCGATCCTCACATTTTGGTTCAGAGAAGATGTTAACCAGAAATGGAACTTGCCAGGTAATTCACACAACCATACACTCTATGGAGGGCATTCTAGGCACCTGGGAAGGTGGGCTGAAAGACAGAACCGAGGTGATGAGTTCAGTAGAATTTCCCCAAACAGTAACTAGCTCATTGGAACGGAGCAAGAGATGAAATCTGAGATGGAATAACTGGATCAGGCACTTAGGTTTGATCCATTTACTCTGGCTCATCGAAATCCTTTCTTCTAAGAGCAAGGGAGAGTAAATTCATACCCAGAGGAGAGGGCTGTAGAAGGCTTGTATAGGAAAAGCTCAAAGTGGTGCATAGTAAGACTACAATGTATTTGAAATCTCATATTTCATCATTATAATTCATCTGAAGTCTTTGTTCTCTTCCTTTTAAAAAATCCAATTTTATTTTAACATAACCAAAATGTTTCAAATTACTTTGTATTCAAAGTAAAAGATACCTCAGGCATATTTTTTTTTTAAGATTTTATTTTTTTTCTTTTTCTCCCCAAATCCCCCTAGTACATAGTTGTATATTCTTAGTTGTGGGTCCTTCTAGTTGTGGCATGTGGGGCGCTGCCTCAGCGTGGCTTGACGAGCAGTGCCATGTCCGCGCCCAGGATTCGAACCAATGAAACACTGGGCCGCCTGCAATGGAGCGCGCGAACTTAACCACTCAGCCACTGGGCCAGCCCCACCTCAGGAATATTTTTTAAAACATCTTCAGGCAATGTAACTTAGTAGGTAAATATGCTGGCTGTGACCAGATGGACTTCTAGTTAAAATTTCATCATTACTGCTTACTAGCTATGTGGCATAGGGCAAACTATTTCACCTCTCTTTATGCCTCATCTTTGTTTCCTTACCTGTAAAGTGAGAGTGATTATGTTCGTACCTGCTTCACAGACATGTTGGGAGGATTAACAGAGAAGAGACACTGAAAGAACTAAAAACCATGTTTTGCAGTTAGCAAATGTTCAATAAATGTTAATTATGTTGCTATTCTTGTTACCCTAAGGTTTAACATACTTCTGTAGTGTAGTTAAAGAATGAAGGCAACTGGAAAGCATTATAAACTAAAATAAAAACTCTATAATACCTGAGCAAAACCAACCTCCTTTTCCAAACTATGTTCACAGATGATAATTTTACACAAACTCTCAATGGTGCCATGGGACGTTGTGACTACTGGTGGGAAGGAAGACCTGGCTTGGCTCCCCATCTCTGGCTCCTGCTGGGAGCTGGACCACAAAGCCAAAAACTCCTGTGGATTTGTAGGGAAATTCCACTATGCAAAAGCATGAATCTACTCCTGCAGAACTTCAAGAGGTGGGATGAGAAGAGCTAGTTTTTCTGCAAAGCTCTGCTGTACTGCTCTTAACAAACCTGAACAGAATTTGTGCCATTGGCCTGAGACTTTAAAATGAGACTGTGGGGTCTTGGATTCCATCCAAATGTGGTTAATTTCTTCAAATACTTCCAGTACCATAAGGAGGAAATCACCGCTCTCCCACCTTCCCACCTTGGATCCTTCTTGCAATTCTCATGAAGCCCATGGCTGGATTGTCTTTTACAGGCTTTGACTATTGAAAATACTGTCATGCTATCCAGACCCACTGATCCCCAATACATCATTCAAAATAGCCATGAAGTCTGTAAAAGGAAATTGTAGACATTATTACTTTGAACTTAGTTGCATGTTTACTTGTCCAGCATTGCCAGGAGACCAAGTTTTCTGAGGGCATTGATTAACGCTTTATCCAGTTCCAGGTCCCCAGCACATAACACAATACCTGGCATATAGTAATTACTGAAAAAACATTTGTTAAATATGCAAATGAATGAAAGAATGAACGACTTCATTTATGGCAGCCTGCCTATAGAGCGGCCCCTGGCATAGATGCGGATGATTATGAGGTAATTTTAGTTTCCTCAATTTAAGCAGAAAGTGGAATACTTTAGGAAAAAGCATTCATTCTTCTTGATTGTTTGAGTGTATATCTGACTGCCATCGGCAATGGGAGAACAGACTTCAGGTGTCCAGAAAGTTTCTTAGGCATTTTGCAGAAATATTCAGAATTCGTAATTCCTGGGGAGAAAGGTTGACCTCAGTGGCGCCTGGAGTATGTGCTGAGGCTGCCTATTGGGTAATCAATTCCCATGACGCATCGAGCATTTTCTTGCTTAAGGCATCACTTTGAGGAGGCTGGAACAGAACAGTGAAAAGGAATTGAGTATTCTTAAGAGTGATTTGGATTTTGAGAAGAGATTCTTTAAGATTAGAATCTTAGAATAAGGATTCCTGAGATTTTCGGGAATCCTAAGATTCCTTAAGGAGGTAATTTTATAATGGAGACGTAAATAGTAGAGAAAGAGAGGCAGACGAGATGAATTAATCTTATGGCGCAAAGTTTTATTTTATGTGTAGAAAGACGCATAGAAAATTACACATAGAAGGTTAGAGCTGGTTGGAAACTTTCAGAAGATTTGATTCTGAATTCTTCATTCTACCAATCAGGAAACCCATGGCCAGGGTGTGTAAGCAAATTGTCCTGAGTGACACAGGGAATCAGTGGCAGAGCCAGGATTGTAAAGTGGGGCGCCCGGTTTCTAACCCATGCTCGTTCCACCCTCTGAGCTGGCTGCCTAAGCCTGGTGCACAAGGAGAAACCGCTCCTGGGGTTATTTGGAAGAGCATTTGTCATCTGGCTGCCACACTCAAGGGAGAGCCAGACCACTTGATGGTGGAAAAAGAGGATGGAAATGCAAAATGCGAAGATGGAACTGCAGATTTTATATGGAAAACATGAACCAACCTTGGTTTGAAATATTGAAAATAGGTTAAATTCAATTTAAATTCTATTGGACTTCAACTTTAGAACTATAAACAAAATGCCTGGAAAAATTTATGCAGCTATCTCCCTTTCTGCTGCATTAGGTAAATTAAAAGGACTATCCCCAACGTCTAGGATCTTATTTAAAAAGTTGAAAACATTAACCTTAATAAAGGCAAGGGAATGAAACATAGAACAAAGATTACTCCCATAATCTCTTGGCCTTGCCCCCTGTGAGGCAGAACCAAGAGCCCTGGGCTAGAAATGAAAGAACTGGATTCCAGTCCTGTTGAGCCTGTGACTTTACTCAATTCATCAAGAACACTCTGGGGTTCAGTTCACATATCTGTAAAATGAGGGGATTAGATTAGATGGAGGGTCTCTAACAGCCTTTGTCACTTTTAACATTCTAAGACTTACATTTTTTTTTAAATGAGCCCACATGCTCATTTATTGACTGCCTACTATGCATGAGGTATTGAGCAAGGTGTTGTGTTGTGTATACAATGGTGAACAAGACCAATATGACCCCTGACCTCAGGGAACTTAAAGAGACAAGAAGTAAACAGGAAACAATAAGTAGATAACTTGTGAAACTTTATCTATAATAACTAGATAATATAACTAGTAATAGGAGCTAAGCTGAGTTAGAGAGTAAATGTTAGGGGAGGAAGGCTCCTTTGGGTGGGGTCCATGAAGGCCTCAAACCTCAAGACAAACATTTCCATAGCCATAGAAAGAATGACTCTAGCAAAGAAGGCAGCATATGCAAAGGCCCTGTGCTCAGAGAGAGCTTGCTATCCTTGAGGACCTGACAGAAGGTGACTGTGGCTGAGAGACAGTGATCAAGGGGAAAGGAAGCATGACGTGAAGATAGAGCAGGTCTTGCAAGATTTTACAGACCATGGAAGGCAGTTTTGATTTTATCCCAAGGGCGATGGGAGGAGGTTTTAAAGTCAATGAGTGACATGATTTAATTCTTGTATCAAAAAGATTACTTTCAATTCTGTGAAGAGACAATGTAGAGGGGCAAGGGTGTACAAGGGAGACTGGGAAGACATAAATACACTAATTTAGTTAAGCAAGGTGGTAGCGTGGATGAGAGTTACACAGTGGAAATGAAAAGGAAAGAGTAGATTTAAGATATATTTTAGAGGCTGAATTGACAGGACTTATTGATTATTAGCATAAGGTAGGTGACGGGAAAAGAGAAATCAAGGTCAAGGATGATTTGAATATCTAAGAAGATGGTGGTGCCATTTGCTGGGGAAGGCTAGAGGAAAAGTGAGCTTGAGGTGGGGACAGAAATCAGTAATTCTGTTTGGCCTTGTCAACCTTGAGAAGTCTCTTAGACATGTGCAGGGACATACCGTGTAGTGATTGGTCACACGAGTCTGGGTGGAAGAGGTATACATTTTTGGGATTGTCAGAACATAGGTTATAGCTAAGGCTGTGAGGATAGTTAGAGAGAAAAAGAAATAAGGTAGAATGTCCAGGAATTGTGGCGTTAAGTGGAAGAGTCTGCTGCAATGGCTGAGAAAGGATGACCAATGACGTAGGTGGCCTAAACGTCACATAAGCAAGAAGAAGATGTTTCAAGGAGGGAGTAGACAGCTGTGTGGAAAACTGCTGAGAAGTTGAATAAAATGTAGACTGAAAAGTGTCATTAGATTTGGCAGCAGAGAGATAATTGATGACCTTTAAAGGAGAAGATTTTTTTTATAAGTGGGATAAAAACTACATTAGAATGATATGGAAAATAATTGAGAGATGAATATGTGGGATAAATGTGTAGAAAAATTTTAAGGAGTTTTGCTGTGAAGATCAACAGAGAAATAATATAGTAGCTAGAAAGACTTGAAGAATCAGGAGAAGCTAAATTTTATTAAAGACGTAAAACACTAAAGTATATAAAATAGCAGGTCATCAATAGTCTATTAAGTAGTGAGAGAGAAATGGTGTAGAGCTGGGGTTGGCAAACTATGGCCATGGGCCAAATCTGGCCTGTTGCCTATTTTTGTAGACTACTGATGACCCATGAGTTGAGTAGTTTTCACATTTGTAAATAGTTAAAAAAATTTTTTAGAAGAATAATATTTAGTGACGGGCAAATTATACAAAATTCAAATTTTAGTGTCCATAAACAAACTTTTATTGGAACACAGCTACACCAATTAGTTTAGGCATTGTCTATAGCTCCTTTCATGCTATGATGGCGGCATTCTGAGGTCACGACAGAGGCTATATGGCCAGTAAAGCCTGACGTATTTACTAACTGGGCTTTCAGAGAAAAATTTTGTTGACCCCTGATGTAGAAGAAAAACGAATTACTTGCTGAGAAGACCTTGAGAAGGGAATGAGGCTGTGTCCCCCAGGATGAAGGGCTGGTCTCTCGTAAGATCAGGGACACTTACTCAGTAGAGCCTGAAGAAAGATGTTAAGCCTGCTGGCAGATGCATGAAGTATCTTGAGTTTGGTGACTGTGGGACAATATCAATCTTGTTTGATGCCTCTGTTTTCTTAGTGACAAGGAAGTGAGCTGATATAGGCATGGTGTTACCCTGGAATTTTGACCTAAGCCTTCTTTTCTTCAAGAAAGAAATGTCACAGTGAAACAGAGATCAAGGTATAAAATTCATGACTCCCACGTTTCAGAAGTGAATTATGTACTAATATCTTTAAACTTGAAGCACTTCTCTGAGTTGGAGAAGGAAAGAGAGACTCTGAGACGAGGCAAATTAGTTTGATGCTGATGGTTCTCAGAGGGGCTCTGCCCCTTCATTTATCTTGGGATCAGTCATAAAAGGGGGGAAGATAGATCTCTCAAGTAATTTGGGGCATCTTCAAATAAAGGGGACAATGCCTTGATTTTCCCCTTCAAACCTCGGGAACCAGTAGCCTTGCAGATATTTTTCCAAGTGATTACGACTCAGAAGCAGTAGAGGAGACACAGCTGCATATGAAACAGGGCATGGAGAGACGAAGTACCTGCCAAGTTCTCTGTAGTTACAGAATATTGTGGTAGGAAATCCAGCTGTGCCGTGAGGCTATTGCAGTCACGACAGCAGCAGTGGATGGAAGCACGAAAATGGATGGAAGCAGGGAAGGAAAGACAGAGATCAAACCTAAGTAACAGCATTGAGGATAATGGACAGCCAACAAGTCTAAGGAAAACCCTGGATCAAAGGGGGCTTTGTAAATCTCAGTGGAAGTCAGAAGGGACAGTTGACAACTGAGAACCAAGTGTCTTATTCTGGATGCTAAGTAACTTTGAGGGCCTAGTGATTCTTGGAGGCCACCACAAAGTGGGGCAGGAGTTGAACCATACATTGAGTGAGTTTGCTTTGAATTGACTGAGAAAACCCTTAAGTGACTGAATTTCCCCTGAAATCACAAAACCCAATTTCTGCTCTAGGTGCCATAGGAGTTTTGGACAGAAACTAGGAAAAGTACATTTTTTGCATACTTGAGTTTTGTGGTTTGAAAATTAAAAAAATCTTAACAGGAGTTGAATGAGAGAGAAGAGAGCTTGAAATTGTCAGTTATTTTCTCTGGACGGGGAAAAATGCTTTTACCGCATAAATAATTCCTTTTTCCCAATACGCTAAGGTTACTTCTTTAATCGTTAATTATCATGTATAAGGATTTATGTGCGGAACATGTTGTAAAACACTTTATGTGCATGTTTCATTCAATTCTCACATTATTCTATGAGTTATAAGGAATTATGATCATTCTATTGATGAAAAGCCAAAAGTCTAGAATATGCTAAATACTTTGCCAAATGTCACAGAGCAGAATCCACTTGATCCCAATGTCTTTCTTTCTAATCTGTCTTTCTGGCTTCCATTTCACACCGTCAAAAATGAATGGTAATAACTTCCATTTAGTAAGACTGTTTTTTGACAGGTGCTGACCGAATTGCTTTAAATATTCAATTTCCCTTAGTTCTTATAAAAAGTCCATGCCTTACTATTATTCCCACGTTACAGATGAACAAACTGAAGCTTAGGGATGTTAAAAATTTATCCAAAATCACTCAACTAGTAAGCACCAGAGCCAAGAGTTAAACTTAAATCTTCTTGAAAGCCCGTGTTCTTAATTATACTATCACTTTTCTGCCATTCAGATACCTGAGAGTCTGATGCTCTTGGGAAAATTTTTCTAACCAACTACAAGAGTGGTGAAGAATCCTCTTCTTTCTCTGTTAACTTGAAGGACATATAGTGGCCATCCACAAAGATCCATGCCTCCTTCTTCTTGGGCACTTAGCTAGCCTCCTTTGCAGTTGGCATGGTCTCATACAATCTGAGCGGAAATGATATGCACTGTTTCCAGGCTTGGCCTATTAGTCCTTCCATACTGTCCACCATGATCTTTCCCCTTGATCTGGCTGGATGCAGATGTGGAGGAGACCCTAGGAGATGGCAGAGCCACAGATGGAAGCAGCTGGGGTCTCTGAACAACAACCTAGAGCAGAATCATCCCCAAAGAACTGATACCTACTTAGGACTGTTACGGAGTAGGGGCTGGTGGGGAGAAAGAACTTTTATTGTGCTGAAGTGTTATCTTTTGGTCTATTTAATATTTGCTACAGTATCTCAGCTTATTCTAAAAAACACAAACGGAAAGAGACATAGCAGGGAAAATGTAACCAAAAGAAAGTAGGGGAGATATAATAAAATCAGACAAAAACCGTTATTGTGAGATTACAATATGCACACCACAACTATTTACATTTTAGAGAGACCATTATGGCCATAATGTGGTTTGAATGGGAGAAAGCCCAGGACAACATTGGTAGTAGGATGATCATTTAAGAAGCTATAGCAGCAATCCAGGAAATAAACGACGGTAGACAGACCTGAAATGGTAGAAGAAGTGTGAGCATATTTAAGCTATTTTAAGTTGGTAAAATCAATAGGACCTGTGCTTGATTGTATGTGGAGTGAGAAAGGGGCGGGACTCAAGGATGATACCTATGTGTCTGGCTCGACGATGATGGTGCCATTCACAGACGTATGTGACATAGGAGAAAGGGCAGGTTGATGGGTAGAGTAGAGAGGATGAGTTTAGCTTTTCTATTTTTGTATTGCCAAGAGTGACTTGGGGAAGGGATGAATATCCAGGTCTGGCACTCAGAAGAGAGAAATAGGCTGGAGGTCTAGCTTTAGAATCAGTTGGCATTTAATTGGTGATTAACACCAAGGGAGTAGATGAGATTTTCCCCATATTTCACATAATGAATGAGATGTAATCCCCCACACACATACCCCAACACACACACCCTTGCTATGAACTCACTAGAAAATAAAATGAAAATATCTTCTTTTTCATCCTCATTTCTTCTAGAAAAATTCAACATGTCTGAGCTCTATTTACTCTTAAGGGTCAGTGAATTCCATGAAAACCTGGGCTTGTGCATGCACAAGGCTTTCTATATGATGAGGCTGCATGGTCAGAGATAAAATAGATTGCAGGCTGTGGTTCTCTTGATTTGAAACAGAGCCTGCTCTAAACCATGCAGAAAGTTTCACCAGACTGCAAACATGGACAAAGGGCAAAGGATTGGAGGATTCCTGCTCACAATAATGCTGTGAAGGTAGGAAGATCTTTGATGGAGCAGAAGGGATTGTGCTGGTTCTAGGAGAAATTAGGCACCCAGCGGCAGACCTCTGGGAGCCTAGGGAAGACCTCTTTATCTGAAGGTGGCGTGAAGAACTCAGCCCTGCCAGCAAAGCTGCACATGTTTAAATGGATGACAGTCTTAGGAAAGAAGCTGTCACAGTGGTTACTGCCTTGGACTGAAGATCAGAGGCCTCTGTCATATTCTTCCTGGACTACATAAGTGTGGGGTCTAGCCTTGACAAAAAGTAGGGTGCAGAACCTTCAAAAATGATACTGAAACTTTTGCTGATCTTGGTGAGTGAATACTCAAACTGGATTTAATTTGACTTAAGGGAGGAAAAAGTGACATTTCTTCCACCTATATTTTTAATGGAACATATGTTACATATAAAGAATTTAGGCATGAAGAGGTTTAATATCTTTTCCAATATCACACAAGCCATCCTTCTGCCTTCTAAACCCAGGTTCTTTTGCTAAGACAGGTTGAAAGAAATTTCAGAGCTTCTAATCCCTGATACCCTTCTCTTTCCTCTGTTCTACACTGCTTTCTTAGAAAAGCTGAGTTGCCTTTGACTTTAACAGGTGTGGTCACTGGGGTTTAGGAGAGTTATGCACAAAGATGACATTTCCATGGCCAGAAGAAATTCTCATGAGAATTCACATTGAGTAGAATATGATTCCTTTCTATAGGTTGTGCTTCTGATCCGCAATACTGAAGTTTGCCAAAATTAGCTTCCTCTCACTCTTGTTTCCTTTAATGCCTAGTGTATTTCAGCTCCACACCCAGTATCTGTACCAATCTGAGTGAATCGTGAAGCTAAAGCATAGTGGTATTCAGAGGTGTCCTGGGTGACCTGCATTTCATGGGCTGCTACATCAGAGCTGAGCAGGGTTCCCTGGGTTTCTGTGATGCTCTCATCTGCCAGACACTGATCGGAATGTGCAGTCGCTCATGGTGGAAGGGAAACATGTTTCTCATTCAGCAAGAATGCGGTTCCATCCACAGAGTTTACAGCAAGGTTACATTTGAAGTTCAACCATAGAACTTTGTGGCAGTAAAAATGGTCATGATTTATAGGAAAATGTCACTCGGCTGTCTTGTCTATAAAAGGCTTTTACAACTCTCATTGAATATAAATCAGAATGTATGCAGCCAACAAAATGATGGTTTTGGCATAACGTTTTCAAGACGAAAAGAAATGGACTAGAATTGTCTTGGCATTTTACTGAAGACAGAAATTACAGGAATTTATTGCTGGTCCAAAATCAATATTCTTGTCTTTAAAAATAGGTATGATTAAATTTATGTCTTGGTGAAATTCCAAATTAATTAAAGCTGTCATTATAGAGTTTATCCACAGATACTGAGGATGTCATGCTTTTGTAGTTTGAAATTTAGCTGAAATTGGTTTTTTTAAAATTTTTGTGTTGCTAAACCATATTCTTAGATACATAACTCAAGCTTTAAGCTGTGTTTTATTCTAACACGGAGAAAAAGGGTGGGCCCCCAAAAGATTGATTTGCTAAATTCATCTTGGGGATATATCTCACTTTTTATTTTTCTCCAAGTCTCAAAAAGATGTTAAAGATGAATGATCTAACAATTAAAATCTGTGTTCGAAATTGCAGCCCCCACTTTCTCATGTATTTTTGCATGATAGAGCACTCAAAGTAGAGATCAGGATAAAGAATTGAGGAATTGAGGGAACTCGTGATTCTGTGAGGATCTGGAAAGAACATCCAACTTTGTGGCAGGGGAGAGGAAGGGGGTGAAAAGGTCTTCATGTGACTGCTTTGGGGGTGGAAAAAGAATGTTGAGAATGCATCTGGAAGCATGATATTATAAAAGACTATCAGAAAGTTCTGAGAAAGCAAGTCAGGCAAATGGTGGAAAAATCTCACTCTTCTTCCTGTCAGCTACCCTCACCCTCCTCTCACCCCTACCTACCTTGGCCAGACCACACCTGAAATACTGCCTTCTGAGTGCCACATACTGAGATGAGGGGGAAATCAATTAAAAGAAGTCAATAAAATATATTTTAGGAACTATTGAAGGAATCAGAAAAGCTAATCCTAACAAGGGCAGTCCTCAGAGAACATGGTACCTGTGGTGCGGAAGAGGAAATACACCTGTTATGTGAAGCCTCTGTGGTTTGATGTAATACTAATAGGAAGATCTTATATTCACTCACTCCACAAATGTTTATTAAGTGACACATGCTCGGTAGAGTTTTAGGCACTGGAAATGCAGTCAGAGTTTTGGTTTAATATGAAGACTATCATTCTTCCTCTTCCATAATCAATACTATTGATTCTAAATAAAATTCTTAAAAATCATTTCATGAATGGTTCCTCTGCTCCTTTCATTGGTCTCTTTTCTCTCTTAGTCTTTGTTCATATGGACATATAATTTCTATGGTGATTAAAAGGACTAGACACAATTCTAGTCTTTCCTTTCTAATTCAACAGTAAACCATAGCTTCTAAGAGTACAAGGTATGAGCTTTTCAGTGATGGGCTGTCGAATTGAAATCTGGGTTTCCTACCATGGGGTCTTTTAAGCAGACTTGAGATGATAACTCAGAAGAGATACTGTGGAAGTTATTCTGACGTTTATGACACAGAGGTGAGGATTCTTTTGAGATGATGTGAAAAGAAGAATAGTGTGGGGAAGAGAGGCCTAGTGACTCAGAGGTGTGGTATTAGTGGCTACAAAGAGGTCAATATCAAAGCAGTATTAGAAGTAAAATCAGAGAAGCTCGTATTTTTCTCTTCTCCCACAGTCTAATAGTGTTTCCTAGTTCATGTTTCAACATTTTTGGATAACAGTGCTTTCTGTTTTTCCTAGTTATTTTCTTAACAATACTATAGCTTTTCCTTCCTAATATCCCTCTGGGAAGGAACAACTCTTCTCATATAGAAAATTCAGTTAACTTGGGATCTTCCAAACATGCTACCATACTTATGATATTAGACTGAGAATCTCTAAGGCAGAGACAAAGTCCCTGGAGAAAATAGTGCTTGGTTCCTATTTCTCTGTCCTTCTGTTAAGTGAATAATCATAGTAAATAAGAGGATAAAATCAGCGATATTATTATACTAGTAAGACATAAAAAAATCTTTGTAAAAATTTCTGTCTGTGAGTTGTGCTTGAGCCCTGTGACCTCTATGACGTGGTTGAAACCATGAGTCTAAAAATAATATTGCATAAAATTTGCAAAATTCTACTAGCTACATAATCTTTGATTCTTTTGCGTCACCCCAAAATTGCGAAATATTATGCATAGTTCCTGGTACCCATAATATTATCAAATGTGACATATTATCAAATGAGTTATGTTAAACTTTTCAAATGAGTAAAAACTGTATATAAGGAACCAAGGTTAAAGATATTAGGAAAAAATCAGTTTGAATAACGTGGCAATGGCAACCTCAGTATGATTTGAGTTTGATATAAAGTTATGAAAAGCTAACGTCCTCTTAGTTTGCTTTACCAAAGGACGCATTTGCAGAAGAGGGACAGAAATGTACCATTGAATTTTGTTCAGTTGAGAACACATCTGGAGCATAGGTATCCTTTCTGCACGCCACATGTTTACGAGGAACATTGGCAAATAGAATGTACCCAGAGTGGTTCCTGGTAAGGCACAGCATCTGGAAATGATTGAAAGAACTGAGTACATTTAGCATGACTTAAGTAGTGACATGACAGTTGTCATCAAATAATTGAAAAGCAGACAGATGGAAGAAGAATACCGCCTATGCTGTTCCAGACACTTGAATTAATCTAGGGCTACAAGTATCATTTAGGCTCAATATAAGGAAGTATTTTCTAATGGTTAATATTATCCAAAGACAGAAGGAATTTCTTCTTGAAATGTCCTTGTCATTGACTGTGTACAAGAGAGTGAATAACAATCCCACTGGGGCTATTGGAGAAAGAATTCTTGGAATCATTGGAATATCAAACTAAATATTTCTGTTTTCTTCATATCTATTATTATTGTTATAATAGGGGTTCTATAATTAAGCTTGGTGATCAGAAATCCTTACGGTGTTTCATGGCTTCTAGGAGAAGAAATACTATGTAGAGGGTATTCTGTAAGGCTATCTGGTAGAAGGCGTGATTTGGACGTCCCTTTGCGAAGGGGCTGTAACTTTTGCAATGGTAGTACTATTCACGATAGACAGCACAACAGTTAACAGAACTCCAAATTTCCTAGACCATGGATCTCCAGCTCTTTATCCAAGGAGATTCTCTCAATTTCCTTATGGTTCTTTGGGAGTAAAAGGATATAGGAGAGTAGATAGTGACATCAATTGGAATAGTAGATGTGCGGGAATGTAATTTTGCTACCATTTTCCAATCAATATCATGTGTCAGAAGATATTGAAAGGGGATAATGTCAATAGCTTTCTAGACATTTCCTTTACTAACACACCCCCAGCGGGCTGAGAGGACTGATATCAACACAATAGGATCTAGCTGATCAAGAATAACTCAAGTGTGTGATTTCCTTAAAATTTGTATAAACTAACTCATTCCCTCTTCCATATTCATGGGATGCACTGTGACCTCCCTACAGTCACATGGACATCTCTATTTCAAATTTCCTCTGCTTTCTGAATTCCATCTTACTCATCTCTCACCACCCTTTTCTGATGTGGAATAACATCCCTTTTTCTTTTCAGATGCTTCTCATATAAGAGTTATGTGTGGAGTAGATTTTACCAAAAATTTGGGAAGATAAAGGATGCTTTCATAGAGATACATAGCAAATAACTTGAACACTGAATTTAGGCCATCCCTTGTTATGAAAAATCTTCTGGACGATTTGCCACTGGAGAGTCTCATGGTCAGCATTTCTTTACAGGCTACAGATGACTGCAATGTTGTCCAGCTCCCTCTCTCTTCTTTTTTCTTCTTTGCATTTTCATTATCTAGTTCAAATCCAATTCCTGTTTTCTGTTTAAGCAGAGCAGTTAAGCTTCTCCTTTTCCCCCTCAAACCATCATGTTCTCACCTTTCTCCGCTAAAGTAGCCAGTCAACTGTACCTTTCTAACAAAGAACATTCTTTCCCCAGGTGGATTCAAGGTGTCAATTGCTAAAACATTTGTTTCTACCAACGTCTCTTTTTGGTTGTCTAAACGGGGACCTCTGATCACTATGTCACTGAATCTGGAATACTGATCATTGAGCGTAGAGAGTTAGGTAGAAGGAATGTGAGATCTGAAGTAAAAAGGCCTGTGTTTTGAATAACTGCTTTGCCATTTAATGGCTATAAAACCTTGGACGGTTGACACAGCCTTTCTGAGCTCTTTTGTCTTTATAAAATGGGGATGACCTCCACCTTAGAGAATAATTACGAGGATTATTTGAGTACATATAGACAAATCGTCCAATTAAATACTTAGCGTATGTTAACTTCTCAATAAATGTTTACTTCTATTATCTTGGAATCCATTTCTGTTCTTCTGAGCTTTTTTCCCATATCTTATAACCATGTCCTGAACTATAGCTTGGAATGTTGAGGAATATTTGTGCTATTGAGCAAGTAGACACAGACAAAAACACAAGTATGGTTTATAGACAATTTCTAGCCTTTTCTTTATATATTCTGAGAGCAAACTCCTACGTTATCGTATTACCCCGACGGTGGAGTTGAGGAGTTAGATTCTAACAAGCTGAAAGCTGAGTAACCATTGACCAAGAATTGACTTGGGAGGACCCTGGAAGGTTTTACATGGTTGGGATTGTGTGGAAATATTCCATATACTCTTATTAATATGTTTCCTTCATTTGCGGCAGCTGATGTAACATATTTTCTTGCGGAGGAGCAGAGCATATGCTCAGAGAATGATGTCAAGCAGGGTGAACGTTTGGAATCTAAGCTGGACACGGATCTGGCCTTCGGCAACTCTTTGGAAATGCTAATGAGGATCTGATAATGGGAAAAGAGTGCTGTCTACAGCTCAATCTCAAAAATTATGCCCGTACCCCCTTTGGCAATTTTTACTTTTAACAGACCTTTTCTGTATCCCACTCATGGAGTGGTTGGACATCAACATCTGATCAATTTGGATTTTCATGCAAATAAAATACACCAATTTAATGCGATGTGAAAGAGCTGGCTTCAGAATAAATCTTTGTTGAAAGGCACTTGAATTACATTTGAAATGGAAGTGAAACAAAGTTGAATTTTACGGCATTGGCTTACAGGCACTATCTCGCACCATTTACAGATTGACCGTGACAAGGTGGAGAAGACCAGTCAATGAATCCCACTATACACATTTCAGTTGTTTGATAGGTTAGGTTGCTTCCACTTTTTAGCATATGTGTTTTCATTTTATTTATTTATTTTTCCAGTAAGAATTTTTTCCTCAAAATACTAAGTTAGCATTTAAATATACAACTGTGAGTTTAAATACAGAACTGTGTTGGAATAAATACAACATAAAATTTCCAAATCATTACTATCCTGTTTCACTTAATTCATAGAGCTTCCTGCAGTTTTCAAATCTGTCTTCTGAAATTTCATTTGCCTCAATTGTCAATCCGTGTTGATAATGTATTATTCCTAAACTACAGTTGAAGATACTGTAACTCAGAGAGGTGAAGAGATTCACCTAATCCATATAGCCACTTTCTTCTAGATCTGATTTCCTGGCTTTCCTGGTTTTGGTGCTAGTAAATACACACATATGGTTTTGTTACTAAAGCATAGATTTTAATCTATGGTGAACTGTATTCTCTCTCCGAGACTCTAAACCTCGCAATAACCTCCATGCTGTTGTCAGAGGGAGCACTAATGGGCACACATCATTTCTTCTTCCTTCTTACAATAGCCCCCAGGCCTTTATATTTGCATGTGGACTATTGGTGATGAAGTCATGGGGAATTTCATCTTGTTTTGTTTAGACTAGATTTTTCAAGGGGCCTCACGTATGAAGGGGAGATTGTGCTTTCTCCCCACTAGTGGAGACATGCAGACAATTAATGCCCCTAGGTTCCAGTTCTTATGACTATACAGTACTGTCAAGAAAAGAGTATCACAGAATAGGACATACTCAGGGACTATCCTGCTCACTTAACTGTTAATTAAGCAGCTGGATTCTCTTCTCTTCTTTCCTTCCCCCTTGTGAGAAAGTGGGCAGGAGGGGCCTAGTCTGACTTTTGAAGGAAATTTTGGAGGTTGAGAGAAGGATTTCTCTGTCACCAAAGAGAGCTACTCCAGTACTGTGTTTCGCTGCAGTAGCTATGCAGAGCCCTCAGCACCCAGCTCTCAAAGAGATGTTGGGTTTGGGGAAGTTTTGAATATGCAGAAATTACAAACTATTTAAGATATCAATTATCTTGTCTGTATGACAGACAATTTTAAAGTTGGTAATTTTTGTACTCATGGGGCTGCAGGTTGACTATGGTTTGCTGAGTCGGAGGAGCACTAAGAAAACTGAGAAGAAAGGTAAAAAGCTTTAGTGCAGGATGCTGCTGGTATCTTCTCTCTGGGCCCAAGGAATGTGGAGTAGTAGAGTGCCTAGCACATCCAGAAAGAGGCATATGTCTTTTCAAAACAGAATCTTGGACTTCATGGATGCTGCTTATCTCTCTTTGGATACCAGAATACTGATTCCAAATATCAGTAAAGTTTAGAATTATATACATAGCAATACCTCAAAAGGTTTCTAGCTAAGATTTTATGAAGATGACCTAAGTATTTGTTGACGTGCCTGACCCAACACTCAATAAAAACGGCCGTATACTGTTGACACACGTATACATAAGAAACTATAACGGACACATGCTACGTAATAAATTCAGTCTCACATTCCTCATCACTTAGAAGCTAAGGCCCACGGGGATAAGTAAGTGACCACCTCCTGAGATAACCAATTATGTTTATGTCAAGTTCTGAGGTTTATAAATCTACCAAAGGAATGCTTTCTGTCCTGGTCTGCATTCTTTGACTTTCAAGTCCTGAGGCTTCTCCAATGGGCCCCATACCACATTGGGAGGAGGTGACATTTTGTTGAGTGAATCTGTAAGTGAATTTCACTGATGTTGATATTCATTGTGTGTAGTTTTATTTCAGTCCCAGCCTCATTTCCTTTTATTTTGGAGTTAATGCCAGCTGTGTGTCTAGTTTTGAGGGCAGTAAAATAAAATCAGCAAATCACACTTATTTTTCATCCTTTTCCAGTATTTTTTTGTTTGTTTCTGTAGCAACAGTGTGCACCAGTTCTTCCTGTATATTGCCTTTTTGCTGGAAAATGTTGTATGCCGAATAAAATTTTCTATAAAAATTATAAAACCCTCCAGAGCTTTATAGAGCTGGCTGGAAGGAGCTCTATAAAGATGAAAGTATAACTTCATTCAACAGCCTCCAAAGCAGCATTTTACTGCTTAATCCCCTCATCTCCAATAGTCTGTGGTCTCCGCATACATGTGCACACACACAAACATGTGACACACGCATCATGGAACCATGTAATCTCCATGTTTGAAGGGACTCAAAGAGACTTGTAGTCCGAAAGCCTTACCCGGTAATACCATTTCTAACCCTTCAGAACATCTGATTCTGTCAAGAAGGTGCACAAGAATAGAAGCCTAACTATATCCTGTGGTAGTAGATTTCATTTTTTTTGTCCATTCCAGTTGTTAAGGATTTTTTGTTTTCATCATTTTGAGCAGGTTTTCATCTCCCCACACACTCCTCTCTATGGTCCTAATTAAACCTTAGTTCATTAAAATCTGCTATAAAACTCAGTTTTTGTAGCTGTCTACACACCACACTGTGGATTCTTGGGCCAGAACATTTGTTCAGGGACTCCATGCCTTAACGTACCTGTCTATCCTTTATTTCTCTCCTCAACTAAACTGGAAACACCAATAGGCCTCCAGGGTGGAATATGGAGCCCAAAACAATTAACAGATGCTGAGGGTTATCGGAACACTGAGAATTGCTGTGATTGGTGTCTGGGGAGTCATAGCCAGGGCTCGGAGCCCAGAGACAGATGATTTTGATTTCCCACCTCTCTTTGATGTCCTTGTTGACAGATGATGTGCAACTAGCTCCCCTGAGCCTAGTTTGTCTGAATTTACTGGATTTGCAGGTGTTTGGCTTCATCCCATTAATGGAAATGATATAAATGGTCTCTCAAGGCTTACTTAGTGCAGGAGGATTTCATGTATCATAGAAAACCAGAATGTTAGAGTGAAAAGTAACTTTAAAGATGATCTAGTCTTCCCCCGATTTTATCTATTTTTTATTCAGATTTTTTCCTTCTTCTAGACATAAAGTATATAAATATGTTACTCATATTTCCTAGCAGTGCAACGTTATCATTAGTTGCAATGCTCTAGTCTTATTTTATTTCCTTTTAGTATTTTCTCCTTCATCATTGATCTCTCTCCATTCTCCTCTTCCCTGCATGGGCACTCACTCTAATGTCCTTAACGATGTATGGTTCTTCAAAAAATGAATGCTATTATTTTGTGTGTATAAGTGCTTTAAATTTGCATAAATAAAGGTACTTTGTATGTCATGATTCTTAGTTCTTTATGCATCAATGTTTATTTGGCATGTTTGTATTCTGTTTTGCTACTGACAGCTACTTGGTAAACCATTGAACCCACTCACCTCTTTTTACTTGTCTATCCATCCCTTGATGCATACCTAGCTTGTCGTCAGTTCCTCACTTCCATACACAATGCTGAGATGATCAGACTTAGATATGCCTCTTTATGGACCTATGGACAATTCTCTCTGGGATGTATATTAAGGAGGGGGGTTCCCGGGGTTTACTAATATTTAATTTCGTTAAATACTTCAAATTCTTCACCAGGTGACTGCATTAGCCACAACTACACCTGCAGGTGTTTTCTTTTTCCCATATTCATGTCAAATGTGGCATTATCCTTGTTTCTGTTAGTTTCAGCCTATCTATAGTGATGCTATCTGCCAGGAATGCCTGGGGGCACCCATCTGGGCCTGTACTCCTTGGGGGCATGGCAAAACCTCACAGACGTTTCCCTGATGAGAGCCAAAGTTGCGGCTGGACTGGCTCTTGTCGTTCTTCTTATGATTACAAGATGCACCTCAGCAACAATATCAGAGAATTTTGAAAAACCAAGCTTATTACTCACAAGGCCTGGAGGGTACACAGCACACCCAGCTGGGAAAGAGTGACAGAGACAGAGAGGGACGAGGGAAGGAGAGAGAGAAAGAGTATTGGGTTTCTCACTTCACTCTTTATTGGTGAATTTAAAACGTAAGATCAGGATTTAGCCCACAGGAAGGAAAACAGGGTCACTCAAGAGGTCAGTTAGCTAAGTCACCCAGGAAGTTTCTAGTAGGGGAACTTTCATAGGAGGGGTGACTGAGTGGATATCTTTGAAATGGTGGCCTCAGCAATCAACAGTTTAACATTACAATCACAAAAGCTAATTGTCAGGCAGTTATGCTACAACCTTCTTCCTAATTTTTGCCAAATTAATAGGTATAAATTAGTTTCATGTTATTCTGAGGTACATTTCTCTGATTTCTTGTATTTTATGCATCTCATTATATATTTCTTAGCTTTCCAGGTTTCTTTGTCTGTGAATTGTCTATTTATGATCTTTGCCCATTTTTCAGCTTAGCTCACCAGTTTTTAAGTACATTTGTAAGAATTCTTAGGATATTCCAGATATTAACCTTATGTTAGTTTTCACATTATAGGTATCTATCCCAATGGGTTAATTTTGTCAAAGATGTCTTTTATTTAATAGCCATCTTTGATTCTCATATAATTTTTTCACCTTATAGTTTGTGTTCTGGGGACTTAAGAAGATCTTGCCCATCCCAAAGATATAAAAATGGTCCCATACATTTTCTTCTATTAGCTTTATAGTTTTCTCTTTCAAGATTAGATTAAATCCATATGTGCTTTTATATATAGTGTGAGGTAGAAATCCAGCTTAATTTTTTTTCATATAGTGAGTCATTTTGTAACTACGGGCCCTCCAGGACCAGTTCAACTGACCCCATCCTATCAACAGGGTACTTAAGAAATTGTCTTTCAGAACATTTGCAAGGTTGCATAGCCACAGCATGCGCAGAAGAAATCTTGACCTGAAATGACTGCAGAACCAAAGATTCTCCTCCCCACAGAACCAAGGGATGGAAACACGACTGGAAGTTAACAGCTGGACTCTTACCAGAAGCAAGGGATCCATCATTCAGGAAGATCTGGTGTTAAAATTTCTTCCCCCCTTACCATAAATGTTTAGAACCTCATCATAAATGTTTAGAACCTTGCTATAAATACTTGAAACCCAGAACCTTGCTATAAATACTTGAAACCCAGAACCTTGCCATAAATACTTGAAACCTAGAACCTTGCCGCAAATACTTGAAACCCACCAATCAAAGCCTGTCTGGCTAGCATTTCCACGTGCTTGCCTATTCTTCCTAGCCTCTTAAATTTCACCCTGAATCCTGAATTGGGGACACAGATCTGAGGGCATATGCCCCCTGTTTCCTTGCAGATTGATCTCAAAGAAAAAAGCTGATTTCTCTCCCCAAAACTGATGCCATAAGTAATTGGCTTGGTTCTGTGCCCATTAATTGTGGCACTGGGTAGAAGAACCCCATTTTTGTGTGGTAGCAATTTTATCCAAGCCATCTGTTCAACAATTCATCTTTTCCCAACGGCTAGTGAGTGCCACCTCAATGATAAATCAGTTTCCCATATTTGCACAGATCTATTTTTGGCTCTGTATTGTGTTTTATTGTTTTATGTACTTGTTCTTGTGTACTATATGCTAACTAGTTCTATGGCTTTATTATAAGTCTTCATGTCAGACCAGGTGAGCTTCTCTCTTTCCTCTTCATTTTAAAAAATGACAGTTATAGACGTGTCTCTATATTTTCAACAAAGTTTTGAAATGTTTGTATGGAATTTTGATTGGAATAGTATTAGGTTTATACATTAATTTGGGAAAATATAACATTTATTATGCTAATTAGTCTCATGAAACATGGAATATTGTTATATTTTGTAAATTTTTATTTACATATTTTAATAGAGTTTAAAATATTTCTCCATGAAGTCTTGATCAATTTTTATGAAGTTGTTGATAGGATTTGTTGCTATTTATATTTTGATGTCTATTATATTTTCTAATTGGTTGTTTCTGGTAGAGGAAACACTATTGATTTCTTTTTGCATTAAATTTGTTGATTTCTTTGGATACAATTGATATCTTTAAATATTAAATCCTGAACATAAGATACATCTCAATTTATTCCAGTCTTTCTTTACGTCTTTAATAAAGTTGTAAAATTTTTTCCATAAAAACCACACACAGTTTTGTTCAATTAGTTCCTAGACAATGTACAGATTTTTTAAATTTACTTTTATAAATCACACATTAATTTCTATAATATTTTTTTTTTGTCATTTTTGTCATAGAGGAACACTATTGGTTTCATAAGTTGATCTCAAATCCAGCAACCATGCACGTCTCTGATTTTTCCAATATTTTTGCTATTGATTTTTTTAGGCTTTCTATGTTAATTATATCATCTTCAAATAATGACTGTTTTATATCATTCTTTTGTATCTTTATTTGTCTTTTTTCTTTTCTAAGTTATGTTAGATCACTCCTCAGCTCAAAACTCTACAATTACGGCCCATCTAACTCGGATCAAAGCCAATATCCTTGCAATGCCTAGGAGGCCTTAAAGGGCCGCCCCTTACACCCCGACCTCGGCGAGCTGCTTTCCACATTGGTCCCTTTGCACCAGGCACACTGAATGGTTCACTATTCCTGAAACTTGCCAGGGACAGTTTGCCTCCAGGCCTGTCTAGGATCAACTGTATTTGCGTGAGCTGGGTGCTTCCTTAAGCTTTGCAACCTAGGCACCTCACTCGCCTTGTTCCAGTCCAAGCTCTGCTTTACACTTAATTTTATGTCTGCCTGGAAGCTCTTGTCTCAAACATCTCCATGGCTTACTCTCTCACTTCTTTCAAGTCTTTGCTTAGATATCCTCTTCTCAGGACATTTAAATGGACACTGCATACCTATGCAAACACTTTCTATCCATCTTTTTTGCTTTATTTTTCTCTGCAGTATTTATAACTACTTAACACAGCCTGTGACATACACGAATTTGTTATTTTTTTACTTCTCTCTCTCCCCACTAGAATATAATGTCTATAAGGGCAGACATTTTTATCTAGTTTTATTCTTGTTGTATGCTCGATGCATATAACTGTGTCTGGCATATAGAAAGGGCATTATAGCTATTTGTTGAAAAGTAAACAAATGAATGAATAAATGAATGAATATTGTTGATGTTCTTGTCTTGTGCTAGACAAAAAAGAGAATTCATCTGACGTTTGTCCAATTTTAAGAGGTTCACAGTAGGTTTTGTTGGTTAGTCTTTACAAGTAAAAGAAGTTAGATCTGAAGTATCCAATATTATTTCTTAAGATAAATAATTGAAAATAAATTTAGTTAAAAAAACCTCTATAGCAAACAAAAAAGGATACTAATATCTAAGTAAAAAAATGTGTTAAAAATATTAGAATGAAACACAAAAGAAGTAACAACAGTGGCTATCTCTGGCTTGTGGCATTATAATTTTTACCACATTTACAATTTTTCTATATTAAAAAATAATAAATGTTATTCAAATAAAAAAGAAATAACCTCATTGCTAGTCAATTAAACTATTTATGAGTTTCCTAGAACATTAAGTTCCATTTTACTCTATTTATTTCTGTTAACTAATCCTTTGCTGAGCAAAACATGGTGCCAGATACTAGAAAAGATACAAAGATGAATAAAACACAAGCTGTGTCCTTTAAAAAGTTTATAATCTGATGTGCACCAGTAATGCAAGGGAGCAAAGTGCTGAGTGTGCACCGACTATGGAACTCCTGACACTCTGGGTTCCAAATTGGAATGCTGGCATCACATTTAAGCCTTTGAAATTTCCATCCCAGGAGTATGCTTGACGTTATTCTTCCCTGGACCAAACCAGAACTACTGTCTAGGAGGAAGACTTAAGAAAGAACTTCAAATACCAGAAAAGGCATGGAAACTTTTTTTGACATGAAAGAAAGAGAAAAGAATAAGGTAGATTGATTAGAAGGTGACTTGACCAGATGGACTGATTGATGGCAGAGGAGGACAGAGTGATAGGGGCAGAGGAAAGCATGAGTCAGTGATGTTGCTCACTCCTTTCTAAGAGCCTTCTGTCCATGGAGAGGACAGTAAGGATGAGGGTGAGGTGGGAGGAGTAGGGGAACTTTTAGGACTGGGCAAGTTCAACAACTGTTACATGACAAAATCTTTGAAACTCTGCACTAAAAGAGACTATGGGAGGTCCTTTGGTCATTCTCTTGCCTGCAAGCACAACCACAAACTGTCTTTAAGATGAGAATAATCACAACCAAATTTATAGAGTGCTCCCTATGCGATAGGCACCAATCTAGGTGGTTTAATATGCTTGAACATGTTTATTAGCACAATGACCCTTAGAAATAGGTACTGTTATAATTTCCATTTTATAGAGGAGGAGGTTGAGGAACCAAGAGGCTAAGTAACTTGCCCAATGTCACAAGCTATTAAGGAGGGGAGATAAGATTAAACTCAAACAATATGGCATCTGATTCCATGCTTTTAACCACTATGCTCTCCTGCCTCTGCTAAAGATGTCCAATTTATTTAAACATGACAGAGAAAGAACATCTATAACTCTCTCACCAGTAGACAAAATTATTTATTTAGCCAGGGTCAAATTCTTCTTTTATTCTTCATTGATATTCATGTCATATTTGAAGATTGTTGTAAAGTCAGCCATCAGCATTATCATCTTTGCATACTGTTATTGTCTGAACTTAGAAGTTTAATTATGGGCAATAGTGGTGTGTATAACTGCCAGGTTGACAAGGGATGGGCCACGCTCAAGTGTCTGTTGTTAACTTGGCCTCATTGCCACCTCTTTCTAAGGTCTCCTACACATCACAGAAAAGAAGATGGAAACCATATTTCTTGCATTTCCTTTCTCAGTTGGTTACTGGTTAGAGTTTCCCAATGAAGGGCATTCATATGAGATTTGGAAATAGGAAGAGAAACAGAAGCCATTATTCTCATGGGGCAGATGCAGTCAGATGTGTAGCAGACATGAGATTCACAGTGGTCCAATATAGTCATCTTGCCAAGTGGCTGGTCAGTCTCCTCAAGGAATAGTGCTATGGTAGGACACACTTTTGGGCTCTGTTGCTAAAGGTTAGAAATTCAGAGGCATGGTTTAAGGGGTAGTCCATGTATGGTGTTTATCTCTGCTGTTGTAGCCACTCTATTCATGGAAACATCATGACAGTTCAAGGATAGCTGATGACAAATACTGGCTGATGTCAATGGGCTGAGTCAATCTTTCTGCTTGATAATTCAATGTCTTTTCAATGGTGGATGCTTTCTGGAAGCAATATCTACAAATATCTTTAGACATGGTGCTCACTCCCATATGTACATACTCATGCTTCTAGGCTGAAATTTTTGTCTCCCATCTTCCAGTCTTTTTTTCTTTATGCTCCTGACCAGCTCACTAGGCCATAGGCCACTGCTTTGAATCCACATACATTCTCACCTTAGGCCACTTATCTTTCCATTAAAAGTGGATAACCCAGTTGTACTACTTAAGATTTTCTGCATTGGAAAGACTTTTCCTCCCCACTGTCTTTCAAGGTCATTTCTGAGTGTGGCTGTAATGCAGCCACCATTTAATTTTGACTTGCATCCATATACTGAACTGTTCATACACTAAGTTCATAAACTAAGTTTCTTCTTCCTTCTAATGGTTTTATAGATACCCTCTCCCATCACCCCCTTGCCCAGGTCCATTAGTTTGAGCTGATGGAGTGGCATGCAGCAATTATGGTGACATGGGGGGCTGGGATGCTTGATCATGCAGCTTACTTGTGCCCTCTGATCATGCTAGTGCTTAGTCCTGGATGTACCTGCCATTTTTGTCTTAGCATGGATTGCTCCTGGGCCTATCTGATTTTAAGACTTGATGCTTCCAATATAACTCAGCTCTGGATAAGAAGTTCTGGCATAGTTACTCAGTATCCCATGGTCAAGTATTCCATCTCTACCAGGGCCCAGTAACTCCCTAGGAGCTGTCCTTAAAAGGCAAATAACTCTCCCCTGCACATGGCATGGCCTTGCTGTTGAACATTAGGAGCCTGCCTTGTAGTACTCTCAATAGTCCTTGCCATAAACTCCACACTGCATCTTTTTTCTGCTACTGACATCTCCAATAATATAGGGTCTGCTAGAATGTATGACCCAAATAGTAGGGCTGCTTGTACTACAGCCTGGACTGCTGCACAGCCCTTTCATGCTCTAAGTCCCACTCAAAGCTGGCTCCTTCTGATGTCAACCAGTGTGTAGGTGAGAGAATTATTCCTATGTATAGAATGTATTTTTCCCATAGAACCCAGAGGTTCCTTCTTTGTTATAGAAGACACACATTGCAACAATTTGTCTTTTTCTTCACAGAAGATGTCCTGTCAAAGCTCTGACCAGTGGTGTCCTTATTGGCAGCTAGGTGGCAAGGGATTCAGTCCTCAAATCCAATTCTTAAACCATTCTGAGTGTAAACTCCTGTAGTTCTGGTCCTTCAGGAATCAGATGCTGAGATGAAGTTAGGAGTGAAAGAGGTTCCCAGCGAGAAATGTCTGACAGGTAAAAGGGGAGGAAGCAAGGTTAGGTACGGGAAGACTCCAGACCATGATCCAGATCTGACATCTGTGAAATAAAAGGGGATAGAAGCAGGATCCAGTAGGGAGAACTTCACAAAAAGCAAGAGGAAACTCTGGAGCAAAGATTTCCTGTTAAGGCAGTCCCAAACTGGGGAGACTTGGACAGATTCTAGTAGCTTCTTAATGGTCTATCATTAGCTGAAGGCTCTGTGGGAAGTCAGTCTTACCTGGAAAGCTAAGGCAGACCCAAAGGCTCTGAAGTTGAAGGCTACCATCCAATGTCCTCCTTGTAGCTGAAGAAAACGTCGTTTCTTGAAGGGAAATCTCAGTGGAATAATGACCTTGGATCAACAAGAATGTAAGGACCTAACACAAACATACAAGGGCTGGTCTTGCATAAAAGCATGGACGGTTTATCTGTGATAACATGAAGGAAGACAGGGTTTGGACACTAAGGGGTATATAGTCATGGTGGTGAGAGTTTGTGTACATTCTCCTCTGATGGCTTCAATTTTCTTAGTGAAGTAGAAAGCAACATTCTCTGCTGAGTATGAGGATGGGAGTGAATGCACTAGAGATTTGAGAAAAAGAGCAAGTAGATGAGGTACCAAAGGAGAAGGACATTCCAGAGGAACCAATGTATGTGTATGGATTGTTTGAACGGGTAGCTTTTTGTGGTTTAGAGTATAATTGGAGGTTAGGATGCGGCTGGAAAGGTAGGTGGAGATCAGGTTAAGAGTGGCTTTGAATGGCAAGTTAATGATTTAAAATTCTTTTTGTAAATTCCGGGGACCTATTAGTGGTTTTATAGAGGGAAATTTATTTATTAGAATAGAGTTTCTGTTGGAAACATAAGTCTTTTGGCAGCAGAGAGCAAATTGGAGAGAGAAATACAGGTATCCCTCACTCTGCGAATGCTCACTATTCAAATAGTCACTATGACTACTTGTAAAATATTTACCCCAAACTTTCTACTTTAGTTGCAATCCAGGCTAATGACTCTGCATACATGTGCTAGCAAAAATCATTTAGGTTGCAATCTGGACTAGACGATTCAGAGGGTATTGCTCCCATATCTTTGTTCTGGTTGGATGGTGTCTCTTGCTCCCGTTTTTAAACCATTTTGTCTATCCTCGCTATCATCTGCCCCACATTATTAACTAAAACTGTTTTTAAAGAGAATTAGAAAAAAACTGTGAAGAAAAGAATTGTCTAGAAAAGCTCATATATTTAAAAGAAATGCTGGAGGTGATAAAGTATGTTGAGCAAAGTGAATTCATTAAACATCTAAAGCTTGGTCATACCCATGTGTGTATCTATTGTGCATATGATAAGAAAATAGGTATCGTGAAAGTGTTGTTGATGCTGGAACGCTTCATTGTGTTACTTGAGTACAGCATAATATTTTTTAATAAGTAGAGAAATGCCTTATGTAATGGATGAAGCGCCACATTCAGCGTAGGGTGTCATTCAGCACCATTGAGATAGCAGGAGGCGCTAGACATCTCTAAAGGTCTGCAGAAGCCCGTGGAGAAAGGGAATGCTTGGGTGGGGGAGTTGAGTTTCAAAGCAAGTCAGCAATGGTTTGAGAAATTTGAGAAACTAAGATTTTCTAATTGGAGGACCATTGGCAGGCCCACCCCAAACACTTGCAGAGCCTCGGGTAAAGTAAAATGGAGGGTCCAGCCCACAGCCCACCCAAACTTCCCCTGACCAGCTCCATCGCACACTGTGAGGAGCTTCGCACACAGGAGTGTGGATCCTTCAGCCCATATTTCAAAGCTCCATCCAGGGACTCTCTCCCAAGCCCAGGCTCCACGAGGAGCTATGGCAGGGCCACTCCTCATGTGCCATCCAACTTTTGCAGGGTCAATCTAGAGAAAAGACTGTGCAGGCCCTGGAACGGGGCTTGTGTCTGTTAGGGGAAGGAATTCCAGGGTCTTAGGTACATTGGTTTTGGTCTAAAAGAGGAGCAGAGATGCCAGGTGGTCACATCCTCTTGATCCCTAGGGCTACTTGCTCTGTGAGGAGGGATCTGGCAGGAGGAGGGCCAGAGATAAGCCCAGGGGAAGTTTGTCAAGATCTGAGGGCAATATTGATTATGACCAAAGCAGTTTCTGATAACATTGAGGCTGGATCAATCTTCCTCAGTGAAATACAGGGAAACATTGATGAAAAAGAAGATCCTTGAATATAGATGACAAACCTTTAAAAGAAATTTTAGATGGTGCAGACAAAATTATTGCTGTTGCTTGTGAATGTGGTCATGACCTGAATAGCAACATCACATTTTAAAAGGTGATGACATACATTAACTCATACTTCAGGAGTCGTATAATTGCAACCAAAGGACTTCAAAGAGATTACTAATGAGAACTCCATCCCAATGTAACATTCACAGTCAGTTGACTGTAAGTAAAGGAGATTATCCTAGATAATCTGGGTGGGCCTGATTTAATCAGTTAAAGCTCTGAGGAGCAAAACTGAGGTTTCTCAGGAAAAAAAGAATTCTGACTGTCTACTGCAGCTTTAGCTTATGCCCACAGGATCAATTTTCTCTTCCTGATGGCTACCCTGTGGATTTTAGACTTGCCTAGCCAGGCCCCTCAAGAGCAAGAGCCAATTCCTTGTAACAAATCTCTTAATATATATCTCCTACTGGTTCTGTGTCTCTTGTTGAATCCTGACTGATACTGCTTAGGATGCAAATTGGTATATAACATCTTTATAGGCAATTTGGGATATTTAGAAAGTTGAAAGTGTGCTCACCCTAAATCCCAGCTTAGTTTATATGTTTAAACATTTAGTTTAAACATTTAGCTTAAACGTTTAGTTTAAAACCCTAGAGAAACTCTCTTTCATATCTGCAAAGGAAATATATATTTAAGAATTTTTATTGTAATATTATCTATAATGTGACTATTTGGAAACTAATTTTCTATCAACTGGAGAATAGATAAATAAATAAATAAAATATCTTGTAAGAGCAGAAAGTAACAAACTGGAACTCCTTGTATCAATATAAATGAATATAACGTAATATAACGCTTAAGAAGAAAGGTGGTGTCGGGAGAGTTGTTTTTAAATCTCCTTGAATTAAACACAAGGAACCACCACAAAAAAAATCCCAGAAAATATCTTCAACAAAGTAAGGTAACTGGGGGCACCATTCCCTGGACTGATCACCCAGCTACCTGGTGGCAGGTTGATTACACTGGGCCACTCCCATCATGGGGGAGGCAGCTCTTTGTTCTTACTGGAAGAATCACTTACTGTGGATTCGGATTTGTCATTCCTGCAGGCAATGCTTCTGTCAAAACTACCATCCATGGCCTTACAGAATACTTTACCATCGTCATAGTGTTCTGTACACTCTCCCCTTTGTCATTGCTGTCCAGTATCCTCAAGGTTTTCTCCTAGGTTTGCTTTCTCATTTCTTGCTCCTTCATATTACCCAAGTTCTGTGGTCTCTTTTGGTGAATAATCTCTTGCCTACCTTAACAAGACAGCACTAACTCCAGTTATGCAATGCTGACTCTTGAACTTAGTTATCTGTCTAGTGGCCAGTAGGGGAGGTGGAGGTAGATCTTGAAATGCGTGTGTATTGGTTGAGGTCTTTGCATAGCCTTCAGGCAGTAAGGTTGCAGGGGCTGGGGGAGCTGAGTGCTATCTTCTAGCAATGGGAAATAAGCCAGTTGTGCCAACACAGAGGTTCAAGGGAAAGTGGAGATTCAACATTCTCAATGCATCTACCCTATTACCCATATCATAAGTCTTTGGGTCTGATCAGGCCTCTGACTTTGGTTAGGAGCTAGTTGAGGCTGCTAATTCAGGCTTCTTTGAAGTTTTGCTTCTCTTAAACGCTATTAAAAAGGCCGTCTGACTTTCACATCACTCCATTTAAGTTGTTAATTGGCTGATCTGAGACCATCTTTTGTTTTTTCTTCAATGGTGCGCAAAGTATGATGCCAATCTGTGTATCAAAGTGAATAATATCTGTGTTTGCTGGAAGCACTAAATATGTTATAATTCTTGAGTTTATGAAAGTATTTTTAAAAATTCCATTGGTCATCTTGGGAGGTTGCAAGGGAATAAACTCATTACTCTGAAAACTGATAAATAAAAGAAAAGAATCAAGCACACACACATATATATAAAATATTTTCCAAAATTTAAAAATAGGGAAAATGTAGCATAAAGTATAAAAAGTATTTCAAAAATAGGTAAAGTAAGATGCCTTTTGTATAACACACAAAAGACTAATGTATATTGTTTATAGATATCAACATATGTAGCAAAATTTACCAAGTGTACACTGGTAACATTTCAGGATGGTAATTATCTCGGGGAAGGAAGAGAAGAGAATGAGATCGTGAAGTTTATTGTATCTATAATGTATTTCTTTGAAAAAAATATCTGAAGTGAATATTGCAAAATATTATGTGACAAATTTGGGAGGTGGTTGGTACCCAGTGTTTCTTAATTTTTCTCTCATTAGAAATATGCTTGAAAATTTTCATCATATGTATTTAAAATAAAGAACAGAAAGCAGACCTTATGACTTCCTGTTTCTAGTATGAGTGCTGAGTGATGGTGATATCATTACGTGACATAGAAGAAGAGTAATTGGTTTCTAAGCAAAGAGAAGGAACTAAGCTGTGGGTATATTAGTGTAGAGAAGCCTAAAGTGTATTTCCACCCCATACACAGCAAGCTATCCTAATGTCTTTCATTTCTTTTCCTTTTATTTTTTAGTGAGTTTTCTAGACTGGTTCGGTGTATCGTGAAAATGAATGGCCTTGACAGAGTATGTCTAGATTTTGATAAAGAACGTAATGAAACTTTCCACGTTCCTCAAAGACCTGGTGGAGAAATGTGGACTAAATGAAAGTCCAGTTATCTGTGCTCAAGGTTTTACGTACAACTGTAGGAATTATAGTTGGGCTCTGAATGGATTAACATCCAACTCAAAGCTGTCTCTAATCCTTAAAATGTATTTTGTTGGAGTTGTATTGCAAGTGGTAAGAATGGGTTAATGAGCTAATCTTCACAGCAAATATCAGTAGCTAACATTCATGTAGTGCATTCTGAGTGCTAGGCTGTGTGATAAACACTTTGTGTGCATTATCTCATTTTAATCATCACGACAGCCCTCTGAAATAAGTACTGTTACGATGTCAATTTCACAACTACAGAAACTTGGACTCGGAGAGGTTAAGTAACTTGCCAAGGTCATTCAGTAGCTTGCATAGTTACTTATGGCCTTACCTGAAATTTCCTAGGGGTTGTGGTAAGAGGCAATATAGCTAGGTGATGGTGAGCATGGAGTGCAGAAGTGAGGCCAGACCTGAGTTTGAGTTTGGTTTGCCATTCAATAACTCTGTGGCTTTGGGCAATTACTTAATTTCTCTAATTTCTTACTAAAAATGGCATAGGATTTTTGTGAACAGAAATAAGATGATCTATAGCAAGCCTTTCTCATATGCACAGGACCTTGTATCAGTGAATGTTAGCTAAGAGGGACTTTAGGATAATACAAAGGAACGACTAATATGAATGACAAGCTATCGGGAAGATATTTTGGCCTGATACCCTTGAATCATTCAGTTGGCTCCTATGTATAGACTGGTTCCAGGTTAATCTCCACTATGAATAATACGTATGTGGATCATTTTAGAATGAGTTCTTTTCTACAATGATGACAAAGCAGAGAACTGACTTCTTGGACTTCTTTTGTTCAGAGTCCAGTAGGCTACAGTCCAAGTTCATTTCTACTTTGAGAGATGAGAAAAAGTAACCTTGCTGATGGGTGAGGTTATCACATATTTTTAAGTTTTGGACAAGCAGTTAACTCACAGTGGATGTCCTGTCAGTGCTAAGCGGGCTATGGTGGAGCAGCTTCAAATGATAACTCGGTGATAAATGCTTCTCTCAGTCGAGCTTGCCAAGCTCACTGAGATCCAATAGGAACTATTAGCAAGGAGCCAAGGGGAGCAGCTCAAAGCTTTTAAAAGTTTTTTAATGTAACTTTCCTTGTTACACATGTAAAACAATGTTCGTTGTAGAAAATTGGGAAATTGAAATTTTCTGTGTATATTATAAAAGTAAGGACATTTTCCAGTAATAGATGGTCCTAGTTACAATCATGTCCTCTTCTAGATGTTTTTTGAAATATGCAGTTTCATGAAAAATATGGATTATTTTGAGAGACAATTTTACAGATATTTTCATGGCTGCTGTGTATTTTAGGCTCTGTTGAAAAGGCTTCTTTCTGTATCACGCTGTGAAATTTAAGTCAACGTGACATTTTTTTTTTCCTTAGAAAAGTAGGCTCACCTCTCTGGATGCAGTAATTGGCTAATTTAAACCTCAAAGAAAGGGCTTACGGTGATCACCTTTCACCTGAGGTTTCATTCCAGGAGGTGGTGTGTCACACACTAATCACAAAATTTGAGCTGAACTGAGCCCCCCAAACACACAGGCACAGCTCTTTAGAGAGACAATTGCCTAGCTTTGCCTTATCCTTAACTTCTTGCATTAAGAAAGGAAATCGATCTCCAGGTGTCGAGTTCAGGCTAGTACAAGTATTTATTTTTTATAAGATTCAGGGGGGTTTTCTCAAAGCATGTTTCAAAAAACGGTATTTTCCAACACAGTCACGTACCACGTAACAATGTTTCGGTCAATGATGGACCACGTATGCAATGGTGGTCCCGTGAGATCAGTACCACACAGCCTGGGTGTGTAGCAGGCTATACCATCCAAGTTGTGTAAGTACACACTAGGATGTTTGCACAGCAACCAAATAGTCAAATGATGCATTTCTCGGCGTGTATCCCCATTGTTAAGCAACGTGGAACTGTAATTCTTCTTTCATAGTTGCTCAGAAAAATTGGGGGAAGCTAGTAATTGTCATCTTTATCTTTCAGATGAAAGGTTTTATTCCTGTTGGGTAACTGGCTATTTGGCCTCTTCTGGAGGCCATGCCTTCCTTTCCAAACAGCTGATAGACCTATTGAGAATCACTTTTCGGGGACCATGAAGAACAGGGTGCTCGTAGCCTTGGTGATGCCTGCAGACTGTGTTTATGAAAACCCGAGAATCTCTATCCTACCCTCTAGCAAAAAAGCCTGAGGCAAATAAGTCAATGTATAAATTACACAGGGAAATGTGAAACTTCTCTCGGAGATTTTTGGGAAGCAGAAAGAAAGAATAAATCATTTAATGACAAAGTTTCCCTGCATTGTAGAGGCTCTTTTAAAGCCCGGTTTAAGGGGGAAATAATTACTCTCAGGTGGAAATAATTACTCTCAGGTGGAAATAATTACTCTCAGGAGGATTAACAGATGTGTGGGGCCTGGAACGAAGGCAATTATGACTGGGAAGTTCAGCTGCCCTGAAGATTATTCCTTAAATTTCTGCTGAAGTCCTAGTCTCAGCCTGCTTCTTGAAAAGAGTCTCTGAACCCGAGACCATCAATGGAGGAGGATGAAGATGGGGGTGGGGTGCCATTTATCTCCCATGGGGTTTTTAAAACTATACCTGGGGGTCCGGCCCAGTGGTGCAGCCGTTACGTTCGCATGTTTTGCTTCAGTGGCCCAGGGTTCACGGGTTGGGATCCCAGGTGCAGACATGGCACTGCTCATCAAGCCATGCTGTGGTAGGCATCCCACATGTAAAGTAGAGGAAGATGGGCATGGATGTGAGCTCAGGGCCAGTCTTCCTCAGTAAAAAGAGGAGGATTGGCGACAGATGTGAGCTTAGGGCTAATCTTCCTCAAAAACAAACCAAAAAAACTATACATGGACCCAGATCAGATTCTTTGGATGTGTGTATGTGGAGACAATTATGTAGCATTGGGGAAAAAATACAGTTCAATTTTCACGAACTAACCGACTAGCTGTATCCAATCAAACCTCTCTCTGAGAACAACCCAAACACCTAAATAAAGGAAAAGAAAGAAAAAACCAAAACATTTGAAGATGTCTGCGAGTGGCTAAGGCAGCCAGGATTTGTGGACCCAAGATCCGAGTGAGAAAGGAAGGGCAGAGAGCACCACATTAGGCATCACTTTCTTTCAAGGCATTTGTGTTTTTGAAAGCAGCAGAGAGTTGAGGAGCTGAGCAGAGATTTTGGCTAAACAGAGGACTAGAAGGACAATAAAGGGAATTTGGAGCCTTTCAAGGCTACTCCCTGGATGTGAGGGGGAACTGGAAACAGACCAGTTCCCAAAAGACAGAGACCCAGCTTCAAATTTATGCAGTCTCAACATGGAAACAAAACAACACAAGATAAAAGACAGCTATCCCATTGCTCCATCCTACCAATAACTGGGAGGAAGTGAACTCTTTCTCATCCAAGGCCAACACCTCCTCCAAGGCCTCTGATAGCCGTTGTCCCTCCAGCGATGTCCATTAGTCCTCCTCACTCTCTTTCCTGTCCCTATAGCCCCACCATATTGCCTCTTCATAATCCAGTATTCTTTATTCCTTTGGCATGCTCTGTGCCATGAAGTCAGAGGGCATTATTTCTTGCTATTCGTCTTCACAAAAGTGCTTCTCTGTGTAGAAAGGACTGGCACTTCAGCTAGACACAGGGCTTTCTCTGGGCTTCTTTTTTTTCTACCTTAGATGATTGAGTCTTTTGTTTTGTTTTGTTTTGTTTTTGTTTTGTTTATTTATTTTTTATTGCAGTAACATTGCTTTATAACATTATATAAATTTCAGGTATACATCAGTATATTTCGATTTCTATATAGATGACACCGTGTTCACTACCCAAAGACTAATTACAATCCATCACCAGACACATGTGCCTAATCACCCCTTTCGCCCTCCTCCCTTCCCTCTGCCCCTTTGATAACCATCAATCCAATCTCTGTTTTTATGTGTTTGTTTGTCATTGTTTTTATCTTCTACTTATGAGTGAGATCACACAGTATTTGATTTTCTCCCTCTGACTTATTTCACTTAGCATAATACCCTCAAGCTCCATCCATGTTGTCACAAATGGCTGGATTTCATCATTTCTTATGGCTGGGTAGTATTCCATTGTTTATATATACCACATCTTCTTTATTCATTCATCCCTTGATGGGCACCTAGGTTGCTTCCAGGTCTTGGCTATTGTGAATAATGCTGCAATGAACATAGGGACGCATGTATCTTTATGCAGTTGTGCTTTCATGTTCTTTGGATAAATACCCAGTAGTGGAATAGCTGGATCATATGGTAGATCTATTCTTAATTTTTTCAGGAATCTCCATACTGTTTTCCATATTGGCTGCACAAGTTTGCACTCCCACCAGCAGTGTATGAGGGTTGCTTTCTCTCCACAGCCTCTCTTATTGTTTCCTGTCTTGTTAATTATGGACATTCTGACAGGAGTGAGGTGATATCTCATTGCGGTTTTGATTTGCATTTCCCTGATAGTTAATGAAGTTGAACATCTTTTCATGTGCCAATTGGCCATCTGTATATCTTCTTTGGAGAAATGTCTGTTCTGATCTTTTGCCCATTTTTTAATTGGGTTGTTAGGGGTTTTTTTTTGCTGTTGAGATGTATGAGTTCTTGGTATATTTTGCATATTAACCCCTTATCTGATATATGGTTTGCAAATATCTTTTCCCACTTGTTAGGTTGTCTTTTTGTTGGTTTCCTTTGCTGTGCAGAAGCTTTTTAGTTTGATGCAGTCCCATTTGCTTATCTGTTCTGTTGTTTCCCTGCCAGGTCAGACATGGTACTTGAAAATACATGCTGCTAAGACCGATATCGAAGAGCATACTGCCTATGTTTTGTTCTAGAAGTTTAATGGTTTCAGTTCTTACATTCAAGTCTTTAATCCATTTTGAATTAATTTTTGTGTATGATGTAAGATAATGGTTTCCTTTCATTCTTCTGCATGTGGCTGTCCAGTTAGATAATTGAGTCTTTACATCCTTCAATACCTAGCATGGAGTCTGGCACATAATAAAAAATAAACAACAACTATTATTGGATGAAAGAATTCAGCTCGGTAGATAGATATATTAAAAAGACACATTGCAATTCAATATAAGGATTTAGGGAAGAAATTTGTGTTATTTTAAATCTAATTAAAGCTAATTAACTACACTCTGTAATACAATTTTATTACACAAATATAATCTCCCACCCCAAACAAGTCCGAGTGGGAGAATCTAGATAGAGAGTGAATTGCTCTCCATAATAAAGTAAGATGGAATTGAATGTTTTTAGATGGCATCTTTGGACATTACAGGTGGGATGAGAGAGAGAGAGAGGAAAAAGGACCTGATAGAGCAGGTGAGAGAGATCGTGGTGGACTAGAGACTAAGGAGAAGAATGGCCAGTGAGAATTTAAATCCCGGTGTTGAAGATGATCAAGTATCTTCATAACATTGATGTCTAATAATTACTCTTTTTCTATGACCCCACCAGTTTGCAATAAAAAGCTTAATAAACATATTTTAGTAGTTGGTGCTTTGGGGAATGAAATATGGTCAAGGCCATCAGCACCTGGGGTACAATGACATGACAAGTGGACAGCTGCCTCTGGAAATAAAATAAAAGAACCTGGATGGTGCATTCAATGTGAGCAGGAATCCAGAATGAGAGAGGTCCAGAAGACCACTGGATCCACAAGGCACTCCCTGGAATATTGGAAGGAAACTAAACTTTCCAAGTATATAAGGTGGAGGCTTGAGTCATTTTGCTCTGCGTTAATGAAAATCAGTATCCAGAAAGTTTTGTATTAGAGGCTGAGAGACACTTAAACTGTACAAGTAAGAGCTTTTTAACAGCCTGAAGTATCTTTAGATGAAAAAGCTATGAGTGTTTTGGCACTGTAAGTATATAAACATGATCTAGAAGATAGCTTGTCAAGGACATTGTGTTGGGAATTCATGCTTTTGATTTTTGGATATCTACCATCCATGATGCTTTATGGTTCAATGATTCTAAGTTTTAAGGTTCAATGTGACACAATGTAACTTTTTGATCTTTTTAGCTAGAATTTTTTATATAGGTCAACTCTATAAACCAGTAATTTGTGGTGAATGTCTTCGAGAAATTAGTAAGCTCTGTCATTCCATCTATTTAAACAAGATGTGAATTTCTATCTCACACATGGCCCTAGGTTGTGTTTATGGTGTGTCTACTGTTACTGCATTTCTCATTTGTCCTCTAGCGTCTTCAGTGGGTTTGGGTTCCACATGCACGGAAGCCTGGGTAGCTATTTCTCCCCACCCTAGCCACCGTTCCCTAAGCTTGCTATAAAAGAGATTCAGTGTTCTACAAATTCTGGCTGGTATTCAAAGCAGATTTGAAATAAAGCTCCAGATGGAGACACCTACATGAATCTACAGGAAGAACGACTAAAGAAAACAAGTAAATGTCACCACCACCTTACATGTTAAAAGCAGAATAAAAGACGTAAACATGCCGATGAAAGTTGAGTATTCTCAGGCCCCCAAAGACCCTTTGATTATTGCTGAAAGTTTACATTATAGAGATTTATCAAAGAATCTTAGCAATGTAAGCAAGGTGGACAATTTCTCTCTAGATGTAGTCCCAGTCATTTGTTTTTATTTGGAATTAAACAAAATTGGATTTTCCTGGTTACACTCTGATACTGATTGACTATTTAAATCAAATCTATCTAAATCCAAGAGGGCAGGACATTGATCATTGTTGTATTCTAGTGCCCAGAAAAATATCAGATACGTAGGAAGAACTTAGAAAATGTTTGTGGAATTGATAAATGGTGTTTATATTCCATAAATAAGGAAATCGTTTCTCAGAAATGAACTAATTGAAAACTGTGATTACCCAGACTAAGAAGGAAACACGAAGAGTGAAGTGAGAGTGTATTTAGGGTGACTGGAGGGAGTGACACCCGAAGGAGATCTAAACCATGTGCAAAAGCAGAGAAAGAACATCACAGTCAGGGAACAAACTCTGCAAACCTGGATGAAAGAAAGGACTTTCTGTCTTCTAGGAATTTAAAAGAGGGGTGGTGTGGTTGGAGCAGAGTGAGTGAGAGGCAGAATCATGTAAGTTTAAAGAAGTAGACAGAAGCCAGATTGTTTGGGGTCTTAAAGGTGGGGGTAAGGAATTTTGAATTATTCTAGGTGCAATAGAACATTGTTGAAGGGTTTGAAGCAGGATGTGCCATGATCTGATTTAGGTTTTTAAGTGTTTATTCTCGCTGGTATATGAAGAAAACATTAGCGGTGATCAAGAGTACTGAGAGGTCAGGTGAGGGGCGATTATTACTCAGATTAGGGTGGTGGCAGTTGAAATGGAGAAAAGTGGGTGGCTTTGCAAGGCGCTTTGGAGGTAAATTGGAACCAATTTGCGTATAAACTGCAATTGGGGGAGGGCAGGGTGAAGGAAAGAGAACAATGAAAAATGACTTCTCTTCCTTAGCTTGAACAAATAGTGGTGAGTTCTTTAAATAGTTTATCTTGGGATGTGGGAAATTAAGAGCTTTGTTTCAAGTATCTAGTAGATGGAGATGATAAGTGCATAGCTGGATGTATGAGTTGGAGCTCAGTGGGTTATGGGTTGGAGATGCAATTTGAAAACCACTGGCACATGGATGATAATTTAAACCATGGTCCTAGATGAGATAACTGAAGGATAGCCATATATCGGGAAGAAAAGATAAGCTAGGAATGAGTCCTGAGTCACTCTCTCTAGGAACATATCCTGTGAGAAGTCTAGGCCACACCGCCTGGAGAGGTAAATCAGTTTGGGTCTAGTCAGGAGACAGAAACCACATCAGTTATCTGAACAGGAAAATGTAATATGAATAATTGTTATCTAGTAGAAGTGGTTAACTACTGAAAGGGGGAAAAGAGGATTTTAAGAGGTCCAGAATTAGTAGGCTAAAAGAAGGAATTTAGGACTAGGAGAGAGGCCCTCCCCTCTCCTAGACCTGCTGAGATCTAGACCTTTCTGAAGAGGTTGTGACAACCACAGGAAAATACAGCCTGCAAGTTGTGAAAAGATGAGGGAAGAGGGCTGGGGAGGGAGCTGGAGCTGATCCAAAGAGGCCCTGGTGGGGACTGTGTGGCCTGAAGGCACAGCCAGATCTACCACAGAAGCTGTCTGAGGCAATTACTCTAATGGTTGCCAGTGGGCAGAGCATGGTCTAAGGTTGCGGCTTGTCCACAAGGACCATCAGGCTCCCACATGGAAAGATAACAGTGGAAGATCATAACCCTGAAGGAAAATGTCTTCCTGCTGCTATCACCCCAGTGATACCAGTGTCACCCCAGAGCCTAGTGTCACTCCAGTGCCCTCTATGAAAAACCTGACGTTTCACCAGTTGGCAACGGAGAACTATTTACAAGTTTCAGTTGCAGTGTCCCAAAGCAGGGCAGAAAAGGGTAGATTTGGAGCAGAGAGACAACAAATTGATACCTGGCACAAGAGGCCATGTGTAGATGCTCCAGTAGATAGCCCAGATGAACTCCCAGCTGACAGACTGTGTAAACAGCCAACCACATAAATGATCCATCTTGTTTGTTCATCCCAATTAAGCCTTCAGATGATTGCAGCCCCAGCAGACATCTGACTGCATCTGCATGAGAGACTGTAAGCAAGAAACATCTGGCTGAGTCCAGTCAATCCGGAACCACGAGAGATAATAAGTTGTTGTTTTATGTCACCAGGTTTTGGGATAGTTTGTTATACAGCAATGGATAACTGGAACTGAAGGAGTTGCTAGCTTTATAGAAGGCTGCTGAAAGACCATTTTAGATAAAGACTGACCAGAAGTGTCCATTCAATTTTGCAACATGACATAAAGAAATGGAGAGACACATGCAGACGGGTGGGGAAAGAATAGTGGGAACAGAAACGACATTGGTGGGATAGAAGAGTGAAACACTCTCTTGCTTATGACTTCACCCTCTCTGTGTCTTGTTCCTACCTCTCTAACACTCCTTCTCATTCTCCTTTGCTGCTCATCTTCCTCCGTGTAACATTTCCTGGAGACCCTCTCCCAGGCACAGGTCACTGGCCTCTTCTTCTCAACCTATACTTTTGTAATAGGCAACCCCACCTCCCCCACCTCTCCCATGGTTTGAAACAGCACCAATATGTTTGTAACTTCAAAATTCACATCTTCAGCATCAGCTTTTTCCTGAGCTGCAGACATATACATCCAACTTCCTGTTTAACGTTTACACTTGCTTCTTCTCAAATTGCTTATGCCCCAAATTAAAATCATGAGCTTCTCTCACAAACTTCCTCCTCTACTCACTCTATCTCAGCGAATGCTCCACCATGGACTCAGTTGTCCAAGGCAGATTCCTGGGAATGATCTTTTACTCATCTGTCTCTCATCTTGCAGATCCAGTTACGAAGTCCAGACTAATTCTACCTTTTAGGATCTCCTGAGTCTCTCCTCTTTTCTCCATTTTTACTATCCTTGTCCCCCTCTAAAATACTTTTATCTTTTGTTTGTTTTGCTTCAATAATCTCCTAAATTTTCATATTCTCTGTTGCCCAATTATAATCCAGTCTTCACGTAGCCTGCCAGTGCAGTCTTTAGAAATTACAAAGATGAATATGTTGCACTTCTGTTAAAAGTCCTGAAGCGAATTTCCATTGCTCATCTGGTCAATATTAACAGTTTAATATGTCCCAAGTGGCCTGCAAGATTTTCCTCTTCATGATTTCTTCAGTCTCATGATTTCTCAACTCCTCACACCCTTTTTTAAAAATCTTTATACACTAGCATCCTATCAGCTTTCAGTTTTTTCTTCCCTGAGGCAACCTTCTAGATCAGACCAGTTACTCAATCCAGACTAGATTAGGTACCTTTATGCATCTATGGAATGCTCTGTTCCTCTCCATTTATGAACTCATTGCAATTTCAATTAATTATATTATCATTTGCCTTCTCTGCTAGACTGAAAACTCCATGAGGGCTGGGAGCATGCCTGTATTAGTCCTCACTGTATCTCTAGTGCTTTGTATAGTACCTAGCACTGAGCATGGAATTCAAGATTAATTGCTGAATTTTAAAATAAGTAAGGACATAAAATTATGAGAATTTAAATTTAAATTTTATCATCAAGTTGCTATTTCAGACTGTACGTGCCCGTTTCAATTCCATTTATTTCCTCAGTGGGCATGATGGATTCTATTTATACCAAGTATCAGGACAGTTTGAAAACATCATCTTTTGTGAAAGAACTCATAAGAATGTGAAGCTTCTTCCTGTGGAGCTAGAATAAGGCTCTTGCTATAAAGTACAAGTTCTTTGTCTCAGAAAGTCATTTCATTAAGCATCACTGAAATAATATACTCTTCCTTAGAGTTTAATACCAATTATTAAATGTAGATGGAATGAGGGAAATAGAAAAATTATCATTATCAGGCAAAAACAGCAGCAATAATTTTGCAGATTAGAACCTTTGATAAATGCTAAAATTAGGGGGCAAAAGTATATGATGAAAAGGATATTTGTATGAAAAGATGCTCCGCATTATATGTTATCAGGAAAATGAAAATTAAAACAACAATGAGATCTCATTACACTCCTATCAGAATGCCCCAAATCTGGAACACTGACAACTCCAAATGCTGGTGAGGACGTCAAGCAAGAGGAACTCTCATTCACTGTTGGTAGGAAGGTAAAAAGGTACAGCCATTTTGGAAGACTGTTTGGCAACTTCTTACAAAATTAAACATATTCTCACCATATGATCAAGCAATCGTGCTCCATGGTATTTACCCAAAGGAGTTGAAAACTTACGTCCACACAAAAATCTGCACACAGATGTTTGTAGCAGCTTTATTCACAATTGCCAAAACTGGAAAGCAACCAAGATGTCCTTCAGTAGGTGAGTGGATAAATAAACTGTGGTACATCCAAACAATGGAATATTATTCAGTACTAAAAAGAAATGAGCTTTCAAGCCATGAAAAGACATAGAGGAACATTAAATGCATATTACTAAGTGGAAGACACCGATCTGAAAAGGCTAGATACTGTATGATTCCAACTATATGACATTCTGAAAAAGGCAAAACTATGGAGACAGTAAAAAGATGAGTGACTGCCAGGGGTTGCGGGGGATGAATAGGTGGAGCACAGGTGACTTTTGGGGCAGTGAAAATACTCTGTATGATACTATAATGATAAATGCATGTCATTCTATATTTGTCGAAACCCATAGAATGTTCAACACCAAGAGTGAACCCTGATGAAACTATGGACTTTGGATGATAATAATGTATCGATGTAGGTTCATTGATTGCACCAAATGTACCACTCTGGTGGGGGATGTTGACAATGGGGAGGCTATGCATGTGAGGGGACATGGGTATGAGAGAGCTTTATATCTTCTCAATGTTACCATGACCTTAAAACTGCTCTAAAAACATAAAGTTTTTTTTTAAAGAAAAGGTTATTTGCATTATCTGACAGCCTTTCTTCATAGTCTATTCATTAATTGCAATGAGGAAAGGAGTAACTTTTTCAGTGAAGAACGCTGACAGACACCATATTAACCAAGTCATGAAAGTTTACGTCACCAGTAATCAGACATATCAACATAATGTGCCCCTGATCTGAGGCACTGAGAAGGGCACAGCATCACCTCTGTGATGTCCTTGTCCAAAATGAATAGTCTCAATCTCTCAGTTCTAACATGAAGAAATATGAGTCAAACTCAAACTGAAGGATATTCTACAAAATAAATGACCAGTACTCTTCAAAAGCGACAAGATAATGAAAGAAAAGGAAGACTCAAGAACTGTCACAGATTGGAGGAGACTAAGGAGACATGACAACGAAATTCAATGCAGGATCCTAAATTGGATCCTGCAGCAGAAAAAGGACACAGTGGGAAAACCAGGGAAATTTGAATAAAATCTAAAGGTTAGTTAATAGTATTGTATCAATGTTAATTTCCTGGTTTCAATAATTGTACTATTGTTATGTAAGATGTTAACATTAGGGGAAGCTGGGTGAAAGGTACACAGGAACTTGCTCTGCTATTTTTGCAATTGTCTTGTAAATCTAAAATTATTTCAAAATGAAAGGTTAAAAATATACATGCTTAATAAATCTTTTTAATTGGACTGATGAGTAAGATCTTTTTGCCTGACTTCTTCAGATATCTATAATCTCTTTCAGATTCTCTACATCAGGGTTTTTCCCTTTCTTGGTCTAGATTTTCCACTTAAATATATTCACCTTCTTTTTCTAACTCTCACCCATCCTTCTTCCTGCTCTGATGAATAGCTACTCATTTGTCAATTGCCTTCTCACCCATACAGAGAGGCCCTCCTGATTTATATACAACCAACTTCCTGCTACACGGAGGTTCAATGCCTGCCAATATCCTCATTCACGATATACTCAAATGCTTATGGTTGCAATCAACAAAGCCTTAGATGGTTATTTATCTATTTTTAGCCTTGTATGAAAGGTTTTTTAAAAATAATAATGTGAAAATTTTAATCTCAAGAACAAAACAAACCCAGGCTGGTATCTTGACCTTTTATATGGCAGCTTTCACTAAGGAATGCAAAGCATTTTATGGCATTGAATTGTGGTAATTAGGCCTGGCATGTTGGGCAAGTACTGGAAGGCTTATTTTTATGAAGGGATAAAATACTGAGCCCAGAACTTGAGTGTTTCATCCAACACTTACAACAAACTGGCAGCAGGAGAGGTGGTGGAGTCTGTCTTCTGACCTTCATTTTCCTGCCTTCATTTCGAGTTCCAAGCACTCTCCCTTTTTTGAGATTTCTTATCTACAGGTTGATAGACCAGAGGCTAAGGATTCTGAGAAGTCAGCAGATAGGTCTTTGCCCCACCTTGTCTCCCAGCTGCAGTTGGATTAGGTGTGGAGCTAGGTTATGGATTTGCTAATCACTCATTCTGAACAGCTCAGTTTCTGTGCTCAGAAAGTAGGCTTGCTTTCTTTCTTCTTTCTTCTTTTTTTGTTGAGGTAACGTTGATTTATAACATCATATAAATTTCAGATGCACATCATTATATTTCGACTTCTGTATAGACTACATTGTGTTCACCACCAAAAGTCTAGTTGCCATCCATCACCACACACGTGCGCCCATTTACCCCTTTCACCCTCCCTCATCCCCCGGAAAGTAGGCTTTCAACTCATGTTTGCAAGCCGTTTGTTCTTGTTCTCAAGGAGACAGGCTATTTTTCTTTTCTCTTATTTGGTGAAGTGCACTATATTATAGGCACTGCTTCAAAGGGAATAGTTGGATCAGACTACACTGAAAAATCCCTAGTAACCTGTCATAAATTTAAAACTTTTCAGTACAGTCAATATTTTTCAAATGCTAAAGATAGGAAATGTGGCAATTTAAAAAAATTCAGCAAATGTATTCCCCAAGGAGGACTCTTGCCTTCTTCCCACTCCTAGCCGCTGGCTTATTCTAAGGAATCTTTCTTATCTTAAAAATGTTGGCCATTGGAGTGAGCCAGTAGGAGCTAGCTCCAGATTAGAGAGATGGATATCCAGAGTGGGAACCCTAGAATACATATCTGAATAGACCTTTGTTCATTTCACATCACCTGAGTATACTGAACTCTTCTAAGAAAACTACATTAGTGTACCAAGGATTCTGAGACTGCAGATATTGCAACCTAATAACTCCAAAGCAAATATTTTCTAATTTTCAAATAGAGGGATAGCATTTCTCTCCACCAGAACAAAATGCATAGGAACGAAGAAAATCTATAAGATGATCATTGCAGAGATGTAGTTTCTCAAATCCGAACCAAGTAGACTAGGGTTGTATTAGAATCACCCAGCAATCTTGCTAAAAAGACAGATTCTTTATCCAAAGTATCTGACATGCCAATTCAGTGATTGAGATGCATAGCCTGGCTAGGAAATCATTACCTTGAAAGATACAAAGACTGAATCGTACTAGTTGTTTATAAGTTTGGAAAATAACTTTTATTTATTTATCCTTTCATTTATCCATCCACGCATCTGTCAATTCAATATATGGTTATTAAATCTCTCTATATAAACACCTGCTATATGTTAAGAATGGAACTGTGTGCTAGGTGTATAATTATAGTAATATAAACATGGCCTAAAGGGGCATCCAACCAGAGGGGAAGATGTACAAGAAAATAGGCAATGATGGTGTGGTCTATTAAATGTAACGCTAGGGGCCTGCACATGGTGAAATGGAACCAATAAAAAGAGCACTGAATCCTGCCTTGAGGAGTTGGGGAAGATTTCTCAGAGGAGGTAAACCCTGATATAGGTTTTAAAGAACAGTAGGTATGAGCTGAGTGAAGAAAAATTGGTGAAGAGGGATGAGACGATGAGAAAGTGTGCGCCAAGACCCCACAAGTGAAAAGACCATGATTTGGATGAGATTTCCAGTAACTTAGAGCAGCAAGGCTACAAGAAGTCTGTGGGGAAATTGGTGAAGGGTAAGATTGGAGAGTTATGAACAGGTCATGAAAGACTCTACAGTAGAGTGATTACATGTTCCTATTTAAATGAGGCAGTCCTGGTTCATGCCTGTTGTCCCAGATTAATTCTAGTAGCCTCTCCTTTCACTCTCAAAAGATGGTACATTTTATGGTTAGTGATACATTGCATGATTGGCCCACTTATAGCCAATGCTGAGGAGTCTGGCCTTTTGGTCAGAGGAAGATGTATTGTCTTGGAAGAGTTTCAGCAGGAGAGTGAATGATCTCATTTCTGGTTTGACAACCTCATTCTGGCTGCAGTATAGAGAATAGATTGTAGGGGGACAGGACTGGAGTCAGGGATATTGTTTGGTGGGCAGTTGTAGAAATCTTGGCAAGAGCTGATAGTGGATTGAGCACGATGATGGCAAGTGGGCATGAGCAGAAAGGAATGGATTCCTGAAATCCTAAGAAACAGACTGGACTTACCACTTAACATGTGATCCTGGACAAGTTACTTAATGTTTTTTCCTTCATTTGTAAAATAGGGGTTATAAAAATCTTTCATGGAGTTCTTCTAAGGCATGAAAGAGCAAATTGTTTAGAGTACCCAGCACTCATCCTATGAATCCCTCAATGATTATTTTCCCTTTCCTGCCAACCAAGCCCCTCATCTCCATAGCACATTTCCCAGGTCCACTTCCCATGGTCAGATTTCCATTCTCCCAAATTAGGTGGCCTTAATCCTGCTCCAAATTTCCTGGTTTCTCTACTCCCACTTCTCATTCCCTCAATGCCCAGATACCAGGTGGATGTCTCCAAGAATAGCCTAATTTATTGAAGATGTGCTTAAGATTTACTGTTGCTTGAAAAATGCATGTATCCAATAAAACATAAGCAACAAAAATTCCACCAGGCTTTGACCTAAAAACACATGCCATAGATCATATGCAAGCAGTGTGATATACGGACATTGTGGCTATGCAACTAGGATTTCCTAAAACAATTCAGTCATTTATCCTGGTGTTTTTGGTTTAAAAAATATGGTGTCTTTGAAGAAAGATGGCCAATTTTTGGAATCATCTTCACTTCCACCATGAACATCTCTTCCTTTTCTCCCTCTCATCTTCTCTATCCCTTCTTCTTCCTTCATTTCTTGTCAATATCTTTTCCTTCCCATTTTCCCTTCCTCTTCTGTATACACATTTACCTCTAATGATACCTCCAAGCACCTACCTCCAAGCACCTCAACCTCTGTAGTTTGGCTTCAAGGCCCTTTGTAACCTAATTCCTCTCCACCAAGATAGACTCTTTGTCCAAATCAGTTCCTTTCCTGAAACATGGCATAATTTCTCCCTCGTCACTGTGTTTTTTCATGCTGGAACTTCACCCATCAAACCTGTGTGTCTGAGTTGACTCTGCTGAGCTGAATTTCCATCTTCTCCAAAAGGCACCTTCATTTTGTATTCTACGCTCGAGTTGATGCTCACCTTCCCCACCTGTCCCCAGTTCCTTTAGCACCAATGATCTGAATCTCTTTCCAAAGGAATATACACTCTGTACTGTTATGCAACTTTTTAATGTGTGCATGCCTGATCTTACCAACTAGATTGACAGCTCCTAGTCAGGAGGTTTTTGTCTTACATACTCTTACATCACCCACCAAACCTGGCATAAACTTTAGACATAATAAATTATTGATTTATGTACTTTTAATTGTATGAGAAACATAAAGAAAAGCCCCTTATTATCCCTTTCTACTAGGCTTTTCTTTTCACTTGGCTTCCAGATTCCATTAGTGTTCTGGTTTCTAAGTAGCTACTCCTTTGCAGTCTTATCAAAATTCCTGGTTTGGGACTTTGAAGATATGAAATACCTATTACACCTGCCCTCCGAGTTGTCATAAAGTCAAATGAAATAATGTATTATTGCTTATGTTGAACTTATCATGCGAGAATTTATAGACGTAAGGTCAGTTAATATGTTTTCTAAAATAATTGACCTCACCATGAACAATATCCAGTCTGACATCTTTCCTGTTTTCCATTGCTATGGGGTCACTTCTCTGGGCTATTGGTGTTTGTCCTTAAACTTAGGGGTAACCTGTCCTACTTTTCACCTCTAAGTGAAAATCCCGGGGGAAAAATCATAGGACTCATTCTAGTAACCTAGGATTCTGGAGATTTGATTGTTCTAATTTGTAGAGATGAGTAAACAGTATACAGTCATTGGTGGAAGAGTTCACTATGATGCATTCCTCTTTCGAGATTAGCCGTGGGTCATGAAGTCATGGTGTACACTGCTTTTCTTGATGGAAATTAGTGGAAGCTAAACAAATAAAGAGAAGCCTTCCTCCTCCAACCCTAGTTGTGATAGCTAATATTTAAGTAACCTTCCCTCTCTCTAAATAATCCTTTAGGTGAAGGGGAAATCTTGGCAAAAAAAGATGGAAAAGGAGCATATTTGTGCAATTTCATCCTTCATTCCTTCACTCTCTCATTCATTCCACAAATATTGATTGTTTGTACACTATATGGTAGGCACTATTCAAGGCATTGGAGATACAGGAGTGAACAAAAAAGAAAATTATCCCTGCACTTTAAGTGTTTAAGGGAGAGACAGACAAAAAAAGGTAAATAAATAAGATAAGTACAATCGTTTTAACAGCCATGTAGAAAATTAACAGGGTCATATGAGAGAGAAGATGGGATGTGGGCTATGTGAGATAGGATGAGCAGAGAAGACGTTCTGGGAATATCATAAGCACTAATTTTCAAAAATCCATGGAAAGAGTCTTTTAGGAAGAGGGAATGACTAGTGCAAAGGCTCTGAGGTACAAAAGAGCTTGACGAGTTCAAGATACAGAAAGAGGTATGATATATAGCTAAATGGGAGTAAGAAAGAGGAAAATGACATGGATGGAAGTCAGAGAAGCAGGTGGCCAAAACCAGGAATGAGAATAGAAATAAGCAGGCAGATGATATGGAAACTGAATGAAAGCAATAAAATCTCCTTTCAAAAGAAGATGGACATAATCTGTTACCGGTATCCTTTCCTCCTAAACCTGAAAGTACCTTATCACCTTTGGCTTGCGTCATCTGAGCAGTGTGTATGGGCTGTGTTCTCTAACTCAGAACTTCCTCCATTGAATGTTTTTTTGATTGAAGTCACATTGGTTTATGACATTGTGCTTCCTCCACTGATTTTACTCAGGAAAACCGCCTGTTTGGAAGGCCATAGGAAGATGCTTTCATATGCAAATAAGACACTTATTTAAAAAAAAAAAAAAGGCCTGATTTAGGGTAGACAAACACGTGAAATATTATCCATTCTCCCATGGGGCTTTTAGACATCAAAAAGTTTCCCTTTGGTTTATAAACTCATATGAATTTGAAAGCAAATTTAATCTGGAAGGTTCTGATTCATTTGCATTTAGTTTATTACCATGTCATTCTTTTACAGTGGTTTGAAGTTAAGAAGTCTCTTGAGATTTATTTAAAAATCAGCTATTTAAATTTTAAGAACTTTTAAAATTCTTTTTGTTTTTAAGATCAGAAAATTATGATTTTATAAACACAAATAAACTGGAAAGCCTGACGCTAGAGTTCAGTTTGCAACATAAAAAGTTATGATGCTTGTATAAGTTTCAAATTAGGGAAATCGATTCACACATCCATGATGTAATGAGAAAATCAGACTTTGGCAAAATGAGCAATGGTGTCTTTTATGTAGACTAGAAAACTATAGCATATTATTGAGACACGAGTTTTTCTGCATATTTCCTCACTTCAACTCAATTCAGAAAGTTATTGAATTATAGAGATTCCAGAAATACCAAACTTCTAGGAAAAAATTATCAAATGATAAACTGACAGTGTTCGAAGAGACTTTATAAAAGGTCATTTTATTGGTTAAGGCACTTTTGGTTGCAAGTGACAGAAAATCCACCCAGACTGGAATTAAACAAAAGAAGACATTGATTGGTTTATGTGACTGAAAAAGTCAGAAGTAAAGGGGATTTCAGAGATGGGAGAATTTAGAGACCTTTAAGCTTTGGCTTCCTCTCTTGGTTTTATGTGGCAGCAAGATGGCTTTAAGTAACTCGAAGCCATGTGCTCCCAGGTTCCATTGATGTCCAGTGGCGAGTTAAACAGACATGCACATATCCCCGTCTCGGTAAATGTACCCAAACTCCCCAGATCTGTGGTTGGGTCAGGAGTTCGTTTCTCTGCTTGAAGGGCATGATTATCTGATTGGCCTGGCTTAAGTTATGTGCTACCCGTGAAACTAGCGATTTGATTGAATTTTGCTTGAACGGCAGGGATAGAGATGAGGAAGTGATATTCCAGAGGAAAACTGAAGAGTAAAACCAACATTCCAACAAATAAACAAAGCCAAACGAAAATGTCCACTATATAATCTACTGCCCCCATTCATCTGATGTTTGAATCCCTTGAGTTGGAAGCATGAAATAGTAGGCTGGATGGAAGCGCTAGCTTTGTCATAAATTATCTAGGGGACGTGGCCAAGTCCTTTCACTTCTCTGCGCCTCAGCATCCTCCTTTCTGAAAGGAAGGGATTGAACTCAACGCTCTCTCCAAGTTTTCTTCCAGCTCTGAAATGGTAATGACCCCAAGCTTGCCAAATGAGAATGGGAAGATACTTCTGGCTGAAGATTTCATGGAAAAGAAAACGGAAGCAGGCCCAGGTGCAGGGCAGAAAAGGAAGCCAACAGACCCTGGGCCATAGAGCGAAGGAAGCAAAGAGAATGCTCAGGGGAGCAAGGTCAACTCCAGGACAGGACATCTCTCTGCAAACTGAGGAGCACCCTCCAGTCTCTGCTGAGTACTCCGTGAGTGCGTGCACTGGAGCAGTGGTGATAGTTGCCATAGAGAGGGATAAATAGACTGTTGTTTGGTGCAATAACTTGGTTTCTGCCAGAAAGTTTCACACTCAAAATAAATATTATATATGGCTCCCATCAGCAGTGCCTAATCCGGAAAGAAAAAAAAACGCATATTTTCTGAGGTGTTTTAATAAAGTGCTATACTTCTAGATGTCCATAATCTATCTAAAATCCTTAACGTTGTAGGTGTTTCGGAATTCAATTATTTTTAAAGCAAATACAGAAAATGTACCATATATAATATCACCAAAAGTGGGGTACAGTGCAGCACCCCATAAACACCTATATCAATATTCCTGTAGTAAAACATATGAATGTTCACATTGAGAGGGAAATAAAGACTAAAATTAGTCTCTTATTAGTTCAGGTCAGATTTTTGAAGAAAAAAAACAAGCGCTCAATTTTCGGAGGTTTTTGGAGTTTGGAGTTGTGGATAAAGACCCATGGATCTGTACGTACCAGAGCTGATTGAGATCATTTTGGATAAGATAAAAGAGATGGAATCTGGAATGTCAATGAATAAATTGAATTATTTTCCTTATTAATATCAAAGGACATAAGGTTTACCTCCTGGTCTTTTTCCTCTGTGCCTAGCTTCTAGTAGATTTCAGTAACTATTTGTGAATGTTCAGTATCTATTTGTGAAATGAAATATCTCTACCCATTTTGGGCTCATTGGCTGTGTTCTCATCATTGACTCAACCTCTCTACTAAATCAAGTAGATGGCCCACATCAAGTTCATGCCTCTACTGCATTGGGTGGTTGACCACTGTCCCCGGGCCTCTCTTTCACTGACTTGTGTCAAGCCACGTTGTATCTAAATCTCTGGATGGTCCTCCTTGATTTCTTTCCTGGGCTGTTTTTTCTCACCTACCCTTACATGCTGGTGCTCCTCTTCTCTTTTTCCTTTGCACATTTCTCAATGGTGAGCTACTATAGACCACCGACCAGGCATCACCTACCATTCTTATGCTTGCATCTCCAAAGCTGCATCTCTCTCCAGCTTACATGGCTCTTCTGATAATTAGGACCTGTAGTTGACGAGGCATTTCCAAATTCAAATACGCTAATGAGTTTCAAATAGAATTTATTCCCCCGCCCCCTGACCCATAGCTTACTTTATGTGAAAAGTACCACCATCCACTTGGGTACTCTAGACAGAATCCTGTTCTATCAATTATTCCTAATTTATATCTTCCTTATGCATTTCTTTTTCTCCACCATTTACTCTGCCACTATCTTATTTCTGAACTTCATTTTGTCTTGCCTGGATTACTCACTGTCCTCTTAACTCACTTCTCTGTTTCCAGTCACCACTCTCTATAACCCATTCTTTCCATCAGTATTAGAGAAATCTTTCTCAAGCGAAAATCTGATTGAGTCCTGACTCTGCTTCCAATCTTGTGGCTTTTCTCATCCTGAAGATCAACTCCAAACTTCTTCACATGGACACTATACTCCAGGCGACCTAGCCTCTAATTTCTAGACTCACTCTGGCTCCCAGGCTATGCCCTAATCATAGGAATAATTATAGTTCCCCCAACATGCTCAAGATGTTTTGCCTCATTTCTTTGCACATGGTGTCCTCACTTTCTAAAACTGCTCGTCCCCTCAAATGCCTAATTAACTTACATTTGTGATTCAGAATCAGCTTCAACCCCAGCTCCCCCGGGAAGTTGTTCTGATCATGCCCAGCTGGGACAGGTCTCGTCTGCACACCTATAGCAGTCTGTTTATAATTGTATTATAACATACTTTATGATGTCTCTTTTCTTTCATAGGATTGTTAGCTCTTTGTGAACAGAGGCCAAGAAATTCATATCCTCACTGCCTAAAAAAATGCCTGACCCGTAATATCCCTCAATAAATTTTTATTGAATGAAGGCATGAGTGAACACATACACACATACACACTCTCACACTTCACACATTAAAGCTCCTATGAAGCATTTAATATGCTCTTTTATTTCCTAAGATGTTAAATATTGGCACATTAACTCTAGGAAATGCTTTTTTGATTTTTATGATTCAAATGACTAGTATATCATTCAGGATAGGTGCGGTTATTCTGCAGTAACAAATAACCCCGAATCTCAGAGGTCACACGGCCTCAACTTATCACAGGGGCCCCGAGCAGTGCAAGCCTACTGTGTGCCCAGAATCAACAAACGTCTGGCATATTTGAGGACCAGCAGAATTTTAGATATGAAGACTTTAGGTTTGTTTTTCCACGTTTAGAACTTTACATTTATGAGTAAAAGCACACAGTTTAACATCACGGTTTCACTTTTAAAAAGCAACTTCTAGATCAACATGAATTTATTTCATTGATCTTCTCCTTCTACATCAGCATCTGAAGCCCTGATTCTCTCAACCTCTAAATCTTGAACACTTCCCCTGACCACCGCATACCCCATCATCAAGGGAATTCTACCTTCCTTCCTTCCTCTCCTTGCTCCTGTTATTACTCTGACCATCATCTCTTCATGCCGGGATTATGGCACTAGCTTGCTGGCTATCCGCAGTCTCTCCTCCTTCAATGTGTCCCCACCCATTGCATCTAGACTAATCCTATTAAACCTTCCTTTGTGTTTCAGTGTTTTCCTAGAGCTTACAGAATAAAATATTCAACCTATAGCTTATCAACCAAGGCCTATTATAATTTGTTCCTGACCTCCCCTGTGAACTCGTTTTCTCATTATCTCCCTGTGAAAACCTTTGGCTCACGCAAAGGGCCCCTCCTTGAGCCTTCTCTTTCTTATCTGTATTGGTTTAATAATGACAGTCCCTATCTTATAGGGTTGTCATGAAGACTGAATGAAACAATATATGAAAAGCCCCTAGCACATCGCCCTGACAGACAGTCGGCTCTTGATATTATTGTGGCACACGGTTAAAGATACATATTACACCTTTCTGACCTTCTCATTAGTAATCCCCATAATTATCAGTGCCTAAGAAGTATGCCAGTATCATCCTCATTCTTCTTAGGATTCCCTGAGAATAAAGAGGATAGTAACCAACGCACAAATGCCAATCATTCATATTGAAGAACTAGATGAATAATTATACCTCAGTTCTTTGCAATGAATAATTCCAGTTGTTATCATCCAAGTGATGGCATGCACTTACATAGTCCTTAGTCGGCTGAGTTTCACTGTGACTTCCAACAGTTAAGCAGCCACTCAAAGGTGTTTTCATTCCTTTTTTTAGCTGCCAGGGATGAGGTGTTATAAATCCTCTGTGCTTTGTGGTATTAAAGGCGGTGGACGAATGCTACGCCAGTTGCTGGTGCACTTGAGAACAGGGGTGTTATGCTTGTTGAGCCTTTATAAATGTACCCTCATTTAAATTGTTGAAATCAAGCTAGAAAAACAATGCTGTGCTGAAGGGAGAGAACTGGACTTGGAGTCCGCAAACCCATCTTCGGAAATCTGTTTAGAGCTCATGGTGTGATCTATTAGCATCAGGTTATTTCTTGGTAGAATGTGAGTCATACCTGCCTTCTTAGAAGACTGTTGTAAATAACAGATTACGTTTGTGAAAGTGTTTTTGTTCCAATTGATAGTTTGATTTCTGTATACAAGTTACACATATGAAACAATGTAATATGCAAAGCACGGGAGACTTTCATTTTATTTGTTGTATTACTGAAAACATTGTTTCTTTAAGATCAAATTAGATTCCTTTTTAAGAGGTAATTATTACACACTCTCAGAGCCAGCTACAAGTAAGTATTGAGAACGTTTTTTGTTATCATTTCTTATAACTTTTGGTGTTGGTATTCCTGAAGGGAAAGAAGGCATACAGAAGAAACAGATTTTATATAAAAGAGGAAATTTGAGAAACATAATTTTTTGAGGATGAATGAAAACAAAATTTGAATTTTTCTCCTTCATAATGACTGAGTTGGTTGATAAAAACTAGATTTATCTGGGCTAATGTCTGTGTTACCAGAGCAAAGCAAAGGCTCGCTACCCTTTGGAGGAAAATCAGTGGTTAGTACCTGGCTAGTTTGCTCAAAATAATAGCAACAAAAACAGCAGCAGCAGGAGCTCCGGCTTCAATTCTTACCGCTCAGTAAAATCAGGGCGTCGCTCATCTTCCAGACTGGAGAAAAAATTGACCTAGAAATTAAGAGACTGGCCTCAAATCTCACGACTGAGCCAAAATATGAAACAAGTTCTACCTGGCTCCAAACTCTGTGTTCCTTTCACGGTACCGCGCAACCATGCTGGTTGTGAGAATAACTGTGACTTCAGTCAACAAGGCAAAGACAAAAATAGAAAGTTTACTGAAAGATGCAGCACTTTTTTCTTTTTCTTTTGATTACTGCATGACATGCATGATGGCCTTGAGTATGTATGGTTATTAATAATTCAATCCCCACTACCATCTTAAGTGAAGGCTGAACGGGTGGTGCTCAAGCTCAGTAGAAAGAATGGGCAAGTTTCACAAATGGGACACAGTGAGTATGTTCCAAAATTACCTTTTGATTAATAGTGAAAGATATTGAAAGGTGCTGAAAAGATGACTTTTAATTGTAGCATAGTGAGTGTCTAGACATGAAAGGCACTAATGTTTTCAGGTCCTGGCTCCCCCAGTGGAGAATGCCAGTGGAAACAGACATTCTGATTACAAAGATTACTATCTATGCTTTTAATGATTAAGTTTTGGCCAGTCCCTTAAAAGGGGCTGTGGTGCTCAGCTCTTACTTAGAATAGCATGCTACATGTGGCCTTAAACTTTGGGTTTATACATTACCCTAAGGAAGGGGACTCAAGAGTACATCACACTAAAACAGAAAATCTTTCTGAAGTCTCCCGCCCTTGAGCAGCTGCCGATCAAGTCTCTAAAACGTACTTGGACTGCCCTCTCCTGGTTGGATGGAAGAACAGCTAAAAGAAAAGCCTGAACATTGGTTTTAGCATTGCGTTCTCTTTGACTCACCTGAATTTAATAGTAACGGAAATTACCAAGTGATCAAAAGAGAAAAACAGTGGGACAGAAAAAGAATTCTCACTTGTGACTTTGCAGTGCAAATATAAAGCCAGCTAAACAAATTCCATAAAAAAGCATCCTGAGGGACAGCCCTGTGGCCTAGTGGTTAAGTTCTGCAAACTCTGCTTCGGTAGCCCAGGGTCTGGTTCCTGGGAGTGGACGTGCACCACTCATTGGTGGCCATGCTGTGGCAGTGACCCACATATGAAAGAGAGGAAGATTGGCACAGAAGTTAGCTCAGCGTGAATCTTCCTCAAGGAAAACAAAAGAGGAAGATTGGCAACAGATGTCAGATCAGGGCGAATCTTCCTCAGCAAAGAAAAAAAAAGAAAAAAAGCACCCTGATGTTGGACTGAAGTCTTGCTTTAGGGTCATCTGATCTGTAGGGTTTTCCCACAGCTATCTGCTGTGAGTGACCAGAGCTCATCTGAGTACTGGACAGGTTTGTCTCAGTCCTCAAAAACTGTAGGACAGGACTCCATGGAGCCTGGAGTCCCCAATATTGCATTCGTTTTCATTCATTTATACATTTCATAGCCTGGTGCCCTTTGTAGCACCCTAATGGTGGATAAAAAGGCTGATATCAGGCTGAAGTGCAAAAACAGAGATAGCTGGAGATCCATGGAAAATGTTCTATGTTTCATAGTAAAACACTACAACATTTCTTCAGTGTCTATTGACCAAATTCATGGCTATGATAAAACCTAAAAAGTGTATATCTACTCAACTTCTTGCACTTGGTTCAGAAATGTGACCTTTAAAAATGTATTGGATACCAGGACTTCCTGGCCTCTTGGACCATGTTGCTTAGGTTTGAAATGTGGCTGTGATCCTAGCTGCACGAACTTACATAAGTCCCCTAATTTCAGGGCCTTCAGTTTCCACATCTGGAAAATGGTGATCATAAAGTATGTCGTGGGTTATTGGGAAGATTAAACGTGGTACATATAATATTCTTGGATAGTGACTAGCACATAGTAAATGTTTAACACATGTTAGCTACCAATGTTATTCTACAGTCAAAAGGGGGGAGCTTTTGTCAAAAACTTCATTCACAGAGAAGCCATAAAATCATTCCTCGACATTAACGTGTCTAAGATTCAGAGAGTAGAATTACATTGACTTCAAAACACTTTGTAGATCTTTGTTACTCCCTCTAAATCTGCCTTTGTTGGAGGAGGTCATGCCCACATTGCCGTGGGAACCAGGCTACCACCGTTAGGAGATTAGAGAAGCTGACTAGCATGTATGGATATCTTCGTTGAATAGACAGTGATTGGGGTCACATTTTAAGGATCATGATGTGCAAGACTAGCCAAAAGCACATGGCATTGAATGGAAGTTCCATCATCCTTATAACCTGCAAGCAGCAGGGTTGGTAGAAACGAAGAATGGAATATTAAAGCAGCAGATTAATTTATTAACAGGTAAAACTATCTTGGCCAAGCTGTCCTTTAATACATTAAAGGACTGTCCCAGGCTTCAGTACATTTGGATGATCAACCAGTAGGGCCTGTTGCCCCATATGCCAGACCCAGGACCCCTGTCTATATATCCAGCATCATAAAGGTATGGAAGTCATAGGAGACAGCCAGTGCCCTGACTCTCATCATGGATCAATGTGCTATGCTGCTGAGAAGATCAAGCACCATCACACCTGGAAAAGGCATTATCCATTGGAATTTGCAATGGGACCTCCCACCAGGATGAGTGAGTTACTTTGCATCCCTGGGTGAGGGGTAACTACTCAGTCTCCACTGGGATCCTGCTGCAAATCAGACCTATTGGAATGTACTATACTGGAATGGAACACATGCCATTGAACAAGGGGAGAAGGTGGGGGTCTTGGTCTGGCATATCCCACCCCTAGTCTATCTCTTCACATCAGACATTGCTGCCTCCCCTGGCCAACATGTATGGTATGCACAACCAGGTCAAATTCCTAAAGCTGCCAACCTCCCTGTCTTAACGGCCAGGTAGGCAAGTTCTGTTTTCAACTAGTATGACCATTTGGCCGCCATCTTTTTTCCCTCCATTGGCCTGGAGGACATTATCGTGCACATAGAAGCCCTAACTAAATTCACCCAGCAAGCCTTAAATGATGTCCAATAAAGCCTGTCCTTATTGAACACTGAAATGTCTCTAATGAGAAAAGCTGTCCTTCAAAATAGGATGGCCTTGGGCATTATTACTGCCTCATAAGGAGGTCCCTGTGCCATTATCCAAAGAGAATGCTGTGTGTTCATACCTGATGAGTCTGCTAATGTGTCATCTTTATTAAATCACATGAGGACACTGAGTGATCCAAACCCCAGCCTAGGGGACCTAGCAAACCAATGCTCCAGATCGTGGGGCTCTGTTGGAAAAAATTGTTACTTGTTTTGGGAATCATTATCTTAATCTGTGTTTTCTCTTGCATGTGCTTACATTATTCCTTTGTTATCTGCCCCCAGTGCAGCCAGCCAGCCACCAAATGAGCCACCTGCAATCTAATGAAAGCTTTTGCTGACTGTCAGGACACACTGTGGAAGAGAGAGGCTTGTAAGATTGCAAGAGTCGGTCATAAGGGGTGGAGTGTTGGAGCTGGTCATCGAGTTGACCACAGACTGGAACTAGGCAGTCAGAGGCTCCTTACCCTCTCCCTTGTCCTTGAAATGTACGTTCTGCCAACCATTCCCACACTAGAAGCTGTTTCAAGAATGTGCTGTGAGAGAGTAAAGTGTTGTTGAGACCATCTGGCTGGTACATGTGACTGAATTCAGTTAAGGCTTCTGTATAAAGTTTTAAGATTCTGGCTGGTGGGTGTGGAGATCTACTTATCTTGCCTAAGACAAGCCTCATATGTAAGTTCTCTTGCTTATTAAACCTGTCACCTACTAATCTGGAGTGGTCTGCCTGTTTCTTTGGTCTCTCCTTGCCTTCCATAGATGCGAGTCAGTTTCAAATTTCATCAGGGGAACTCCTAAGGTTGAAAACCAACAGCCTTATACACCTTTTCCTGACTGAGATCCACACACACAACACACAAATGCATGTTTTTGCTGTTTCTGTTTTGAAGTAGAGTAAATTCTTCATTAAAAATGTCTTCAGGTGAGATGGGGCACATTCAGGGTGGTGCGGCCATGGACCATTATTAATTTCACTCTCCAGATTTACCATAGGGGCTGGCTGCATGGCTGAGTGGTTAAGTTTGTGCACTCCACTTCAGTGGCCCAGGGTTTCACCAGTTCGGATCCTGGGAATGGACCTAGCACTGCTCAACAAGCCATGCTGAGGTCCCACATAGCAGAACTAGAAGGACCTACAACTAGAATATACAACAATGTACTGGGGAGCTTGGGGAAAAGAAAAGAAATAAAGAGGAAGATCAGTAACAAATGTCAACACAGGGCAAATCTTAAAAAGAAAAAAAAGATTTACCATAAATTCTGAACAGAATGCTGTTTACCCCATAACTAAATTCAGTGATGGACTTTTATAATGGTGGTAAAATAAAATCACAACTCTTAAGTCATATAAATAGAGGAAGAAAATATTCTATGAATTATATGCAGAACAAAGTTTTCAAAAGAAATTTAACCACATACTTAACTAATTGAAGAGAAATAAACATTATAAATAAAAACAATGACTTCAGGTCAAGTATCCAACAGATAGCTCAAAATGTCAGAAGTGACTTGAATTTATTCTAGGTTAAGGAGAAATTTTGTGAAAGGCATTTTATAGCTATACCTTTTAGCCAATGATATACAGAAAGAGAAAGCTTACTATTCAGACTGAAGGAAAAACACACATTCAAAATGGCCAGGCCATGATAAGTACCTCTTAAGGGCGTCACTCACTACAGAGGGATAGTAAATCGGTTCCCATATTGTTTCCTTTCATCTAGCATCATTCCAGTAGTTTTTGCTGAACAAGACTTGGCACATGATTATACCACATGTCAGATACGTACGTTTGCTCTTGAATCTGATAGCAAAAATTGAAAAGGGAGAGGGACTTCTGGCCATTCTTCATTTCAGAAATAAAAAGAGATAGTTGTGGGCTAGGTGGGGTTGCCATGTTAGAATACCAGGTCATGTGACACCTGGCAGCTGATCAGGAAACTATGAGAGTGAGTTAGTAGACAGACAAAGGAAGGCGGACTTAAAATAGGACCTGCTGCCTCGGCTTGCTTGAGGATGAATGCTGTATGCTCCTGAAATGAAGCACTAAAATTCTCAGCCTAACGTGGTATAGCCAAGACATTTGGAAAACTCTTCCAGGGCAATGGGAGAAATTCCAGCACTCACTTGAGGCAGGAAAAATTTCTATAGGTGAAGAAAGAGAAATTTGGAGGAGATAGCTAGGGCGGGTGCAATTTGGTTTAGAGTGGCCTTGAGCCTCTTAGTAAGGGTTCTATCAGAGTCTCAGAGGAGCACGGTCCTGCAGACACTTTGATTTCAGACTTCCAGCCTCCAGAACTGTGAGAGAATACATTTCTGTTATTTTAAGCCACTAGTTGTGGTATTCTGTTACAGCAGCCTTAGAGAACCAATACAATGTCTAAAACCTTTCTTCTGATTCCCCTCCAAACCACCCCCTCCTACAGCCTCTTGTAAAATAGTAAATGGCAACCCTGTCCTTGATCTCAGTCTTGTTTCCTCTGTTTTGCTCACACTCCATACCCAGTCCATCAACACACTCTGTTGGTTTTATCTTCACAGCATGCCTAGAGTCCAACCACTTATCATCACCTCCACTGCTGCCACTCTGGTCTGACTGCAAGCATCCTTCACCTGGTTTATTGCAATAGCCTCTTAATGAGTGTTTCTGCTTCCACTCTTGTTCCTTTACAGCTTATTTTCAGCCCAGCAGCCAGCATTATCCTGTTAAAACTTAAGTTAGATCACGCCACATGCTCCCAACCATCACAGAAAAAGGGAGTTCCTTTGTTTGATGACAAGGTCCTACATGAGCTGCATCCACCAGCACTGCTTCCTATCTTGTCTCATCCTATTCCTCTTCCTGCTCATTTCTCTCTGGATCCACTACCCTCCTTGCTGAGCCTTGAGCACACTAGGCATGCTCACACCCCAGTCCTTTGGAGGGATTATTCAAATCCCTAAGGGCTTTTCCCTTAAACACCCCCTCACTCCCCTCCCTCAGCTTCAGGATCTGCTCATCACCTCTAAGCTAGGCTTTCCCTATTCAACTTATTTAAAATGATAACTCTGCTTCTCCAGGCCTTCCTACACTCTTTGTCTTACTTTATTTTTCTCCTTAACATTCTTGAGTGTCTAACAATTCACACACGTTCTTTGTACCTCTCTCTCTACACCAACATTTAAGCCCTATGAGGAGAGGGACATCGTTTTCTTCACTGTCTGTCTCTGCAGGATCTAGAACCATGGTTGACACATAAAGGAATTCAATAAATATTTGTTGAATAGGTGGATGAATGAAAGGTCTCTTAGATCAGTCTGCTACTTTTTCCATTTATGTACATGACAAAAAAATCCAGTGTGACGTAAACGACTAAACTATGTAACTTTTAAAAAAATGAGTGAATGCACTCAATACACTAACAATTTATGTGCATTTGCCAAGTTAACCACCATAAAATATTTTAACAATTTAAATATCCACTTCAAATTTACCTGAAATAACCAATAGATTCAAAAGTGAATGGGCAAAAAGAAAAGAAAAGCAAGAAGAAAGAGGTTGGGGGGAGGACTTTCATAATTTATCAAGATAAGAGTGCCCACTATTAAAACAAATGAACAAATACCATATGTAAACTGAAAACTGAATGGTTCCAGCTAACAGAACTGTCTGAAGGAGATTCGTGCCACTTGGGGGATGCCCTTACATTAGCCCTCTGCTTTGTTTTAGCACATCATCTGGATTCCTTTTCAATATCTGGAAACCAAATCTACTCAAATCTCTGGACTAAACAAGATGTTATGATTAGTTATTTGAATCTTGGCAAATTAAGCAATGATAGTCTAGAGTGAAATAGGGTTCTTACGGGTTAGTGACAAGGAAAATTATAATTTATATTAAATTTTGTAATAATAGTCAATGGTGCTGATAAAATAACAAGACAAATACTGTACTGGGTAATTATAATCACCCTAACATAGGAGAATGTCCCTATGGAGGGGAACACTCTGGCCAATGTGGTGATTCAGGTCTTTGAAAACATAGAGGAAGTAACACATTAAGTTACAAACAATAGCAAAAACTGGTGATGAGTTTCATTGATGCCCTACATCAATAATGAGAAACAAAGGGTCCCTAACAAAGACCTAAAACTAAAAGTAACAGTCAGAGGGCCTACGAGGTAGTCTACAAAGGGATCCTATCTTTTGCAGTGGGAGAGCAACATAGCTAAAGAGCACACTCAAGATCTGACAGGTTTACTGAACTTCAAAGAGAGTAGAACACTCTGCCAAGGCAAACCTGCAACGCTAACTTCAGCAGCCTGGTGAGAAAGCCTGGGGCCCTGAAACATAGGATGATGATGTTTGAATGGATACCCTCAAAGATCGTGGCTCTCCAGAATTCCCCAAATGCTTGGAGCTACAGAGATAGCTCATCCCTCCTTAGTAAGAGCTAGTACTTTCTCTGTGCAGAGACTTCTCCTTCAGGAGGCAACAGAAAGCTCCCCTCAGGACAGGAAAGTCTCCAACTTTCTCCTGGATGCCAGAAAACTATGGTTAAATCCCAGGACAGCCCAGATGAATTCGTGTTGGATCTAATAAAGGAGAAAGATTATACCCCAAAGCAAAAATTAACTAACATATTATTGACAGGAGCCAGGGGAGTACCAATGCGATTGGATTTTAAGGATGCTTGATCAAACAAAGAACATAAGACTGGGTATGAAAGAATTTATTAACCTCAGAGGATGGTGCAAACTCCAAGCTGGATTGACAAGGAACACAGTGGAAGAAGGGATTTAAAAAACTCAGGGAAGTGAGCATGTTGGAATGATGTATTATGTGAGGGCAGAATACTTCCCAAAGATTTTACTCCACGTGAAGCCCTAGAGGACATATAGTCATGAATGCTCAAGAAGGCTCTGGTGGGAGGAGCAGCAGCATCACTAAGAAGGTCAGTGATGGATTTCCTTTAAAAGACAGAACTGAAGGTATAAGAGACATTTACAGAGCTTGGCTCATCAAAAGAAATAAGGATGATAGAGCCCTGATGCAACAGAATCCAGAGGTGATACTTACTCACCCAAATCCAGGGGGCTGCAAGTTTTGGGAGAGTTAGTCACAGAGACTTGACCCACAGGGATTTATGCAAGTGGTTACTAGAACATGGCTATCTGTAGAGACAAAAACAGATGCGGACCAATAAGGGTACTGCTTACTACAGACAATCAAAAGAAGGAAAGAATGGATGAGCAGGGAGTTGCTGGCAATGGAATACTACTCAGCCATAAAAAGACAAAATTGTGCCATTTGTGACAACACGGATGGACCTTGAGGGTTTTATGTTAAGCAAAATAAGTCAGACAGAAAGACAAATACCTTATGATTACACTCATAAGGAGAAGATAAACAAACAGACAAACACATAGATAAGGAGAACCGATTGGTGGTTACTGGGGGAGAAGGAGGTGGGAGGAGGGTGAAAGGGTTAAAGGGGCACATATGTATGGTGACGGATGGAAACTAGACTTTTGGTGGTGAGTGATGAGGATTTTAGGCTGGTTAATTTTAAAACTTCAGATGAGAAACAGGCTCCGAGGAGTGGAATTTGCTTGCCCTTTGATCAGAGACAGTTGCATTTGTGAAGGAAATCTCCATGCCTCCCTCTCTGCGCCAGGAGGAAGGGGGGATGGCCTTATCTCTGGAAACTCTTAATGGGGAAGGCAAGAACTTAAGTTGTTTACTGTCTGGCAACCTCATGTAACTGACCCCCCACCCCAAAATCCTCCTTTGTCTTTAGTTGAAGACAATATTTGAGCGGTGACTTCTGCCATTTACTCAATCCGGTTTGATTCTTATCTAAAAATTGTGGGACCGCCCAATGGCCGGACCCTACCGGCACTGGTACCATTTTAACTTTTTTTTTCTTTGTCTCGTAAAGAGATAACTCTCATACCTATGTCTTAAATTTAGCCTTACTCTCCACCCAACTTTGCAGCAGAAGCAGCAGCAGCAGCAGCTCCTCCTGCCCATGGGCCCTGTCCCCACGCAGCAGCCTGACTGCCCATGGGTCCTGTCCCCATGCCAGCAGCAGAAGCTCTGACTGCCCATGGGTCCTGTCGCCATGCTATTCTATACTATTCTCTAAATAAAAGAGCACTACTGCCAGATCTTAAGAGTCTAAGAAATCTTCCTTTCGACTCCTCGGCTCACCGACCCCGCATCAGTGAGCACAACACAGTCTATACAGAAGGTGAAATATAATAATGTACACTTGAAATTTACAGAATGTTATAAACCAATGTGATCTCAATAAAAGAAAAAAACAAGAAAAAAAGGATCAGAAACAGTTTACTTTCACATGGATCAGATAGTAATATGCACTACAGATTTGTCCCCAAACTAGAATAACTCTTATGCCATGTGTCATAATATAGTCTGCAGAGATCTGGACTATCTGGACATAACCACAAAGCATGATATTAATCTGTGACATCAAGATGAACAAGAGCAGGCTGAAGACCTCCAGAGGACGTGAGAAAAACCCTGTGAAGATTCAGGGAACTGCCTTTTCTTATAAAGCCTGTAGGCATCTAGCTGCCAGGGGCATGTTGAGACATGCCCTCCAAAGAAGCCAAATTGCAGCATCTTGCTTTCTTAACCACAGAGATGGAAGTACCATGGTTTGTAGGTTTTTCTGGGTTTTCTGAACACAACACATTCCACGTGTAGGAATATTGTTCTGGACCACATGCTGGTTGACATAAAAAGGAACCTTCTCTGAGCGAGACCCAGAGCAGGAAAGAGCTCTGCAGCAGCCCCAGGCTGTGGCACAGCAGCCTGTCCTAGTCATCTTAGGCTGCTGTAACAAAATACCACAGACTGGGTGCCTTAAACAACAGACACTTATTTTCTTACAGTTCTGGAGGCTGAAAGTCCCAGATCACAGTCTGGCAGGGTCAGTTTCTGGTGAGGATGCTCTCCAACTTGCAGACAGCCCACCTTCTCACTGTGTCCTCACAGTAGCGGGGTAGGGAGAGAGAGAGAAAGAGAGAGAGAGAGAGAGAGATCTCCCCAATCCCCCCTCCTTTTAGCCTCTGGCAACCACCAATTTGCTTTCTGTTTCTGTAGATTTACCTATTCTGTATGTTTCACACAAATGGAGTCATATAATACGTGATCTTTTGTGTCTGTCTTCTTTCACTTAGCATAATGTTTCCTAGGGTCATTCATTTTTATCGCGTGTCAGTACTTCAATTCTTTTTATGGCTGAATAATACTTCATTATATGGATAGACTACATTTGTTTATCCATTCATCCATTGATGGACATTGGGGTTGTTTCCACATTTTGACTACTGTAAATAATGCTACAATTACCATTCATGTATAAGTATTTGAATATCTGTTTCAATTCTTTTGGGTATATACCTAGGAGTAGAATTCTCAGGTCATACCATAACTCTAAGTGTGTCTGCTAAAATGTTTTGAGGACTTGCCAACTGTTTTCCACAGTGGCTGCACTATTTTACATTCTTACCAGCAACGTATGAGGGCTCCAATTGAGTTATTTTCCTTTTTTAAAAGATTACAGCCATCCTAGGGTGTGTGAGGTGGTATCTCATTGTGGTTTTGATTTACATTTCCCCGGTGGCTAATGATGTGGCTTTTCATGAGCTTGTTGCCTATGTGTGTATCTTCTTTGGAGAAAAGTCCATTCAAGTCTTTTGCTCATTTTTAAATTGGGTTGCTTGCCTTTTTGTTATTGAGTTATAAGAGTTCTTTTTATATTCTGGATACTAGACTCTTATCAGATATATGATTTGCAAATACTTCTCTCATTCTTTAATTTGTCTTTCACTTTCTTGATAGTGTCTTTTGATGCACAGCAGGTTGTGAATTTTGATGAATCAGTTTATCTATTTACTCTTTTGTTGCTGTTCTGTTGGTGTCATATCTGCAAATTCCTGGTTGAATTCAAGGTCATGAGGATTTATCGCTATATTTTCTTATGAGTTTTATCTCATGCACCTTTTGTGGAAGGAAAAATGTCTTGAGGTGAGAATATGTATAGACTCATACACAATGGGATTATGGTGTGCTTGATCCATGAGCATGGCATCCCACTCAACATAGCATCTAACCAGGGAGATAGCCCTATGACCGTGGTCATTGATCATATCACATAATGCACCATCCAGAAGCAGCTGTTCTGAGAGAGTGTTGGAATGGCCTGTTGAAAGCACAGTTGAAGTGCCGGCACAGAGGCAGTACTCTTTGAGGGGTGGGAGCCATCTTCCTAGATGCCAAATACACATCAAACGTGAGACTTCTAGATGGCACTGTGTCCTCAAAAGAAGAACTCACAGGGCTGGGAAAAAACAGGAGTACCTCCATTTACCACCACTCTCCATGACTCACTGCAGACTCGGTGCTGCCTATTCTTGCAACTTTGCATTCTGCATGGTTACCCTTCTGATTCCCAAAGAAGGCTCATTCTTATCAGGTGACAGAGCAAGGGTCTCATTGAACTACAAGCTGTGGCTTCCGCTGAGGCATGCTGGACTCTTTAGAAACCATCAGGCAAGAAGGATTCGTCATCTTGGCAGGGGTATTTGATCTCGGTCAGGAAGAGGTAGGGCTGATATTATACAATGGAGACAGGGAGGAATGTATATGGAATTCAGATGATCCACTGGGTATCTTTTTGGTATTTTCCTGCTCAACTGCTACTGTGAATGGACAAGTGCAGTGACCACCCCCCCTCCCCCCCACCACCCCACCTACAAAAGGTATAGTTGCCAGGGATTCAGATCACTCAGGGATGAGGGTTTGGGTCACACTACCAAATCAGTCACAAAGACCTGGAGAGGTAGGTGGTAGCTGCTGGGGCAATTCAGGATGGATAATCCCGGAGACAGATTATGAGAACTAGTTATGGCCCGAAGACCAACTGCAGTGATGGGGCTAGTAGTTTGTCTCACTAACTTCCTTGTTCTAATTCTTCCCTAGGACAAGTGGGTCACTGGAGCCTTGGAGGAGTGGCTCCCAAGACATATATGGAGAAGCGGATTCATTTGGCACAAGGGACAGAAAGTAGCAGTAACCAAGTGTGCTGCTCAGATCTCCCACGGAGAACCATCCACAGAGAGAGCAGTTATCTGACAGTCTCCAGTTACAGGTGTCTTCAGGATCATCCTTTGGCTTTTAAGCCAACAAGCTGAGGTCATTCTGTTTCTGGGCAATCCACAGCCAATGACTGAGCATGGTGTTGTACAAGGGCTCCTCCTTTCTAGCTAATGTGGGACTCCTCTATGGACAATCTTTGGTGCTGGAGCTTCTTGGTAAGTTGGTTGAGACTTTCTCAGAACTAGAACACAGTCTGAAACTCTTCCTAATCTTACTTCTTCCTCTCCTCTTTATCTTTCATGGGCATTGCCTCCAGTAAATTGCTTGTACTTCTAAATACATCTTGGGTCCTTCTTTCCAAAGGACCTACTGTCACAGGTTCGTAAATATGATCACCATTGACAGATGAGGATATAGGCTTGGATAAATAAATTGATTCACTTCAAGTCACATAGCTCTTAATGGAATATTTTTTCCTACTTAAACGTTTATTTAGTTCCAGGCTGAACAATATTCATGAAACTATGCCTTTGATGTGCAAGTTATACATTCCTAATCCACTTTGAAAGTGTAACTACTAAAAAAGATTGTTTGAGGCAATGCTTACTCATCTCACATTGGGAAAGAGCATAATATCATATGCATTTGCTGAGAATTTATTTGTTCTTTAAAATTTTATTTGGCCAAGAGTTAATTTTTGAGACTTCGGCAACTTTTCCACTTGAAAGAAATGGAGTAGCTATCATCTTACTGGGAAACCAAAGAAAAGGTATTGATAAAAGTCAGTACCCATGGCTGCCAGACCCTATATTAGACACCCCCCTTTATTATCTTATTTAACACTCCCATCAAACCAGAAAAGGAAGTAAATCCAGTTTCCTGACCTCCAGATCAATGATCCATTCCTGTGGCCTCCAAAATGAGTATATACACCTTAAGAAATATTCAAGATGATTTATTATATAGACTGACAAAAAGAATATTTTACCCATATTTAATGATTTAAAATTAAAATTCTTTAGTAATAGTTAAAATAAGTTGATGCAGTTCATATGTTTCTTATACACAAATAGGGTATGTATGTTCAAAAATCTAGAACTCAATTAAAACAAACTATCTAAAAGTAACAAATTTTTAGTCCACCACTATTTTATATACTATGTATATAAATAAATGAGTTTATTCACATTCCAAAAAATTTCCACACACAAGTTTTAGTGTATTAAGATTTTATATTTAAAAATCAATAATATGCACAATATCATGAAAAGGCAATGTGGCTGGTATACTGATGCATCAGAACTTCATTGCTTCAGCTAAATCATACATTGACTCAGAACATCAGGCATTCTTAGATTGATACATTAAACTAGACAGGAAATTCAACAATGTACTTCATCTAGAATACTTCTCATATATACCCAAGGATCAGGCTTAGAGATGAGAGACATGAAAAATCAGAATGCCACATTATGTATACAAATACCTCCACCTCTTGTTAGCTTTGTAACAGCGACTATCATAATTTCTGGCCAAAACTATTGCTAACCATAGCACTCCACTCCCACCATAATTATATAAAAATGACAGCCTTTCACCACTAATTTTTAGTTCTGATGATGCTTTGAGGACTATCTAAGTCAGTTGAGTCTATATTGGTATCTTCAGTCATGAAAAAAAATTGGAATAAAGATCTAATGAGTTTATATGAGATGCCTAATTTTTATATGCACAACTTTTCTGCTATAGAAGACTGACTATATTTTTACGATACACATATATTTAATTACTAGAGAACCTATAAGGTTATAATTCACTCTAAATACATCCAGAGCTAGGTGAAAAACACCTAGCCATTTTATACCAAAATTTTCAAGGGTTAACAAGATCAGTTTTTATAGAATATATTGATTGGAACACAAGAGTAAGGTATTGCTATTAATATTCGTCCATTCACTAATTCAATGTATAATTACTAAGTGCCTGCTATTTGCTATACTCTATTCTAGGCACTGGGGATACAGCTGTAAACAAAGCAGAGGATTCCTCTCCACAAGCTGTACATTCTAGTGGAGAAGAGGACAAACTAACTAAATAAAATATATGCTATATTTAAAATGTGTCATAAATGCCATGGAGAAAACGAGGGAAAGGAGAACAGGCTGTGCTCATGTGAGATTCAAGTTTAAACAGTTCTCAGGGAGGGCCTCACTGCAAAGGTGACAACTGAGCAAAGATTCAAAGAGGGTAAGAAAGCAAACTATCCAAGTACAATACTTGACAGAGAATGCTCCAGAAACTAGTATTGACCTATTTCCTGGGGCACAGCTTAATATATGCTCTCTCTAAAAAGCTGAACTTTCAAAACATTAAAAAATACATACATTCTAGGGTGGCCCCGTGGCTGAGTGGTTGAGTCCAGTGCACTCTGCTTCGTCGGCCTGGGTTTGCTGGTTCAGATCCTGGGAGCAGACCTACACCACTCGTTAGCCATGCTGTGGTGGGAACTCACATATAAAGTGGAGGAGGGTTGGCACAAATGTTAGCTCAGGGATAATCTTCCCCAAGCAAAAAAGAGGAAGACTGGCAACAGATATTATCTCAGGGCAAATCTTCTTCAGTAAAAAAAATACATACATGTATATGTTCCAAAGATGATCACCTTCCCCTAAACCCTGGATCCTCTCCCATAAACACATTAAGTTGCCACCTGAGATGCTGCCTCACATAGTAACAAACTTGAAGCACAACGCTAAGGCCATAATTTTCATGACGATGACTTAGAATTCCAAATTCTGGCATATTCAGAGGGGAAATTCATAGTTTATGTGCCAAGGTCAAATGGTGTATCTCAGAAGAGAGAACTCTTCTAATGTCAGTTCCCGGGGTGATGAGGAAGCCAGGCTAATTCAGGAAAGGGCTGACTCATACAAGGCAATGGAGCAGACTGACACCTCCTAGTCCATACCAGAACTAATGGACCAGAGAAATATTCAGGTAGCCAAGCACTCTGGGGACCTTTGCAGACCAAAGCAGCCTCGCTTTTTCTCTATCCTGCAGGTTTGGCCTAAATTCTTATAGCTAAACTCAAGAGTCCTTGGTTATGATGAAAATGTTCTAAAAGATGATATCTACCATAAACAACTAGGTTATTAAACATTCTGCTAAAAACTTCTCTGGGGGGGAAAAAGGGGTCACGTTTTTGGATATATAAAATATGTAAAATCTGGGAGAACTGAGGGATGCACAGCCATTAAGAGCTGAACTTTGGAGCCAGACTGCTGGCGTTTAAGTCCCACTTTCCCCACCTGCTAGGTACATGACCCTGGGTGTTTCTTAAGGTCTATGTGTTAACTCCCTTATCTTTAAAATGGGATGGTAGTATCTACCCAATAGAGTTATTATGAGAATTAAATCAGTTAATATTTGAAAAAATGCTCAGAACACTACCTGGCATACATTAAGCACTCTATAAATGCTTTTTAAATAAAATAGAGTATAATTTAAACTTCCTTTATAATATCACTTTCAAAGACTTACCACTTTGACCTTCATCAAAGAAAAAAGATTTACTGACATTTCCTGAAAGACTTTTACCTAGAAATGTTTAAAGAACTCTTCTATATGAGTCTAGAAGTTCCAAATCTGTCAAGTTTTTTACCAAACGTTTAACTGAATTTCAAAGTGAATTGTATAAAAAATAGATGACCACAGAAGATTATCAAATGAATACTTTATTAAGAGTTATAACACATATAAAATAAATTTCTTTTCATCGTGGAGTTACCAGATTTTAAAACTAACCAACACTTTCTCATTTTTACAGCTAAGATATATAAAGAAATCCTCAAATGCCATAATTTTTGTTCAAGTGCTTTGTCATTCAACTCACAAATCTAGAGCATGATTAATCTACAAATCTAAGTATTCACAGTTAGATGAATTTTAGGCTTGGTTCTTAATGATCTAGAAGGAATTCATTTACAAAAGTGCCATCAAAGCAGTTTCATGAAACCATTTAATTTAGTGCCACCAAGCATGGACCTGTTATCCCTTGGAAACAAAAATAAAATCTCAAAACTAAATCTAGCAGACTAACTTGAAACGATTCCAACTAGCATGGTCTATATATCCTTATGGCACATTTATGACTTTGTAATATACAATTCATAATACAGGTTTAAGTATGTGGTATGGAGCTAGAAAAACCAAGGAAGTTGGATATTATAGAAAAGATATGATGTGAGTATAAAATGAGAAGACTGATTTCCTCTTGCCACATATTGAAACATGTCTTTTATCTTTATAATTACATCACAAATGAAAGTCTAATAAGATTCTTCTTTCTAGGGTATTATTACGTAAACAGCATTTGATCATTGAACACTGATCATGCTACTCATTCAGGATTGTTCTATGTTCCACGAAATCTAATAGCCCAACTTGTACATGGCACTCTTAGGGGATGATTCAGTAAAAAAACCAAAGGACTAAAAGTACAGAACAATCGAAAGCCCTCTTTTCCCAGAGGTAGCCCTCTTGGAGCAAGAAATAAGTACACTGCTTGGACTGTGTGGTGGGAGCTGGGGACTAACTCTAACTTGTTCTCCAATTCAAGTCATTTTGGCACCTTTCTGTGACCAGGGTCTCTACAGGTGGGTTAAAAGACTTTTCTGTGCTATTCACATAGAGACAATTTTTGTGATGGCTGTTGTTTTGAAATTGATTTTGTATATCTGTCAACAATGAAAAAACAACATAGAAGGCAGGCCTATTATCAAAACACGTAAGAATCCACAACTTTGTTATATTTAATATTCTATTCAAATCTAACTCAGAAAGTAATGTAAAATAATTAGAAGTAAAAAGTTAATTTTTCAAAGAGCTCTATTTGGTAAAGCCTCACATATCCACACACAAATATTCATATATTCATGCACAGGGCAAACAGCTGTATTCTGAAGCATAAATAAATCCAAAATACGACATAAGTAGTTAGATACCAGTTCCAGTAGTGGTTAATGGTCTCTGGGGATCTCATTTTAAGGATGCCAGAGGAGAGTTCTGCTCAGTTGTTAGGAGACCCTTAGTTTGATTAAGCAACTAGGGTTCACTTCATAAATTACTTTTTCCTGTATCCAAGACTCTGCTTGAATTAGCTTGAGAAACTATAAACCCATTTGAGGGTATCTGACCATTTACACAAAGGCAATGGGATTACTGCATAATGAGACTAAATATTATGTGGCTTATCTAATTAGCTTTATACCTTTCAGGATTAGTTCAATAAACTACAGAACACATAACTGAAGTTTTATATTAGAGGTCGGCAAACTACAGCATGCAGCCCACGGGCCAAACCCAGCCTGCTGCCTGTTTTAGTAAATAAAGTTTTATTGGAACACAACCACAGCTGTTCATTTACATATTGTCTATGGCTGCTTTCCTATAGTAACAGGTGAGTTGAGTAGTCGCAATAGAAACTGTATGGCCCACAAAGCCTAGAATATTTACCATCTGGACTTATACAGAAAAAGGGTGCCGATCTCTATTTTATACTAAAAGATAGAGTTAAGTAGAAGCCTATTTGAAATGTGGATTTTTAAGGGAGTTTTAGTTACCTATTAAAATTAAGATTCAGGTGACTCAGAAACTAAATAAAAGAGATACTTCTTTTTTATGAACACTATCTGTGTATTTTATGGATATAAATGGAAATTTTCTTTCAAAGAAAAAAACAGAAAGAGACAGACGTAAAATTAAAGGCCATTTCTCTGCTTAACATCATAATAAAAGGAAATTCCACACATGAAATGAACCAAAACTTGTACTTAGATTCTCTCCATATACTAAACAAATTACTTTTGGAATGTTGCTATATCTGGATAAAATGGTATCCAAATTGATCAGACATATAAAGTAGACAAATGAAACTAACACACAGACGGTTTCTAAGGAGTGTTACGGTCGCCATCTTCGTAAAGCCAAACCCAAACTGCAACCATAACAAGCTGTCGTGACAAAGGCAAAAATCTAAGGAAAAAGAAACAAAAATTCACATCAGATTTCTAACATTGACTTTAAGGAAACACTCATCCTAAGAACAACTATCTAAAGCCTGACCAACCTACCTAAAGCTACTTCAACACTTATGAAAATGGCTTATGTTCATCTCATTTTTTGATGATTTTTACTACAGTTTTATCCCCTCACATCATTAGCCCTTTTAAACATTCTAGCCCCTAAAAATTCTCCTATTTGTGGACAGCGTTAGGTTGAACATTTGTTCACATACTGGACTCACATGTTAGTTATATGTGAATCTCCCATCACATTCAAAATTCAAAAATTCATTAGGAGGTGTCTATTCATATAGTGATCTCACAGCCAAAGAAAGTGTAACTATCAGGACTTGACAACGTATCAAATCATTTCCATGACAATGGAAATGATTTTAGAACTAAACAAAGAAAACTCATAGAAATGAATCAACAGGTTGGCATGGGAGATATTCCTCAAGTGTACACTCAGCTCCGAATTACTATCCTTAGTGTTCAATAAGGATTTCTTTAGCACTAAATATGTATACATTAGTACATTTGGTGCATATAAACAAATACTAGATATTTCCCCCACCCTTTTGGAGTTTATGATCCATAGAAAACCACAAAATGGAGCAATTACATATGATAAAACATCATGATTTAGTGCAGGGATCCTTTACCAGGAAACTATAGCTCTGAGAAGGAAGATCAGATTCATCTATAGAACGTTTTCACAGTATAATTACCATTTTGCTGTTCACCCCACCCTTCTTCTGCTGGTTGTCTCTCTGATACATCTCTAATCTAGACATTGTCTGCTGAATGAGAATGATCACTTTTGATGCCTATTATTAGTGAAAAGGAATTTTCCTCCCTCTAAGGTATACTGAAATAAAAATAAAAGTGAGGGACTCAATATATATGTCACAAATGAATGGCTCATACATTTACTGTTATTAAAACTCAGAAACTAAAGATTTACTTCTACTGGAGTGTATGGGATCTAATGTACAACTTGAAGCACATAGAGATTTACTAAGGCAGCCTCCCTTAGGCAGAGAGAGAAAGAGAAGGATACCAGAGACAAAGTGACAGAATAGGGACAGCCAGAACAGAATCACACTATGGAGAACATGGAAAACTGGGCTCTAAGGGCAAGGGAATATTAGTGAGAAATTAATGACATCCACCACCGACCATCAAGTACTTGAGCATCTAGTAGTCTTACGAAAGTAGGATCTTAGGGCAACTATAAATAGATCAATTTGGTGCCACTTCAAGTATCTAAGGGAGGTAATGAGAATTTAGCCCGCACTATTAAAAAGGAGTAGATGGAAGAAGTAAAGGAATATCCAAATTGATGACTAATAGGAAGGACATTTGATGGAAAAAAGTCAAATCCAAGTCGTCAAACTTTTCTCTGCTTTGTAAAACTGTTAAAACCAGCGGTTTTCTAACTGTGGTGTCTGGATCACGAGGATTCCATGACAGTACCTCAAATATGATGAGGTAGAGAGAGGCGGCTTTATGAGAAGGGAGGAGGGGCATCATTCGAGACCCCCTTCCCCTACTCCAACTAGGCCATCTGTGCTTTTTCCTTCTACATTCGTTGGGTTTTAAGTAAGAGTTCATTAAGTAAGACAGTTTCATTTCTTACAAAGGAAAGTATAAAAATCACTGATCTGAACTACTAGAACCATGCCTCTTTTCTGTTGCAATCCCACCTTCAGTCTAATTCATTGTAGATTCTCAATGAATTTTGACAAATCCTAACAGACACTTGGAAAACTTTTGATAGTAGAATCATTGGTTCTCTACCCTTCAAAACCCCGACTCTAGACCTGTGCTGTCCAATATGATAAGCATTAGTCACACATGGCTATTTAAATTTAAACTTAGTTAAAATGAATGAATGAATTAGTAGCTACCATATTGGAGAGTGCATATATAGAACATTTCTATCATTTCAGAAAGTTCTATTGGACAGCACTGTTCCAGATAGATTTTAATGGCTACATGAGGAGTCCTGGGCTGTTTATATGCTAGTTGCATAAAACAGTAAAACATTAGGGTCACTAACCTGCTACACAGTCATATTAAATATCAAGACATTTCAGGGAATAATTTAAATTTCTGACACCTTAAAAGTTATGAAAATAGAAATAATATATCATTTATTCCAATTTCCTATGTCAACACAAAATGACAAACTCATTTAAGTATAAGAATTAAGGAGGATAAAAAATTCAAAAAATTTCCCCATGGCATACATTTCATCTGTATATCACCTACCATAATGGCTGGCATAGTTACCTCCCCTACACACCTGGACTTTCCTCAGTGGTGGCAACTGTGCCTTATTCATCCCCGTCCCCAACACTCAGCAAACCACCTGCCTCATGGTAGGCTCTCGGTAAATATTCATTAAATTAAAATGGATTACCAATAGGTCTTGAACACTGAAGAACACATCTCCCTTACCATGTCTGAAGTTACAAGAAGTGAAAAGCACAATTAGTTCTTTTTATAAAGTAGACTTTCTTCGGCAAGGCCAACCACTACCACAGACTGTCTATAATCTCACATGAATGTCAACCTCTCTGTGCTTCAGTTCCATCACCAACAGCACTAGGGGGTAATAATAGTACTTTGCTCATAAGGTTACTGTACAGATAAATAGCTGTTATATGTTTAACGCCAATATCTATTATTAAAAAAAAATTATTGTTGCCTGAGAAGTTTCTTGGAGACCCTGGCAGTGGCAGAGAAGTGCTGGTAAACTGTCCTCATCACACACTTACTGTGGCTGCTACGTTTATGTTATACTGGTTATCGTTCAGGAGCGGCTGCAGAGTCGCGGTCCTGTTGCAGTGCAGGTCGTGCAGGGAGGTGGTTGCTGCTTCCAGTAAAAAGGCTCCAAAGTAGAAGACGAACACTGTAAAATGGTACGCGAAATCCTGAGGGAGGAGGGAAAAGAGCGACATCGACAATGAAAAGACTCAGATTTTGTTGTTATTCTTTATTTCAAATGGTGAAATTTACATTCAGGAAGATTGGAACATATCAATCAAACGATCTTTAACTACATTTGCCATTTATTTTGGCTGCGCTAGCAAGGTCAAGCTATTAGAATCCAAACAAAAATCTACCGACCCAGTGTAACTGGCACAGCGGCAAACCTTTTAATACACTGAATTTTATAATAAAATATATAATTTCAGTTTAGATTAAGGTGCCATAGAGATCAATATTAATTAACATAACATAAAAAAGAAATAGTATATGCTGTCCTTAAAATTCAAATGAAATACCATTTAAATTACATCTTGTTATAGTTATTATATAACTATATTATTGTAGCAATTATATAGTTAAATAATACATATACACATTTTATTATTAGGTATTTTATTTTTGAGCAATTATTGTTTTTAATCCATTCAACTGCCACTTCATACACTACAAGATACAGAAGACCTATGAAATCAGAGAATTCAATAACTTATCTTCTGATATTCTAAAAAAACAAATAATATATCATAAACTTCTATAAAAAGTATAGGGACTTTTCATACAAAACTCAATGGTTATTAGGTTCTTTCATATGTTGCTGGCACTAACGTGAAATATACCTATTAAAATTCACATCGTCTCACCTGAATTAATATGCCATCAACATGTTGCTGCATATCTTTGTTAACAGCTCCCACACACCATGTACTTTACATTCATTACCATTCATCCTTAGAACCACTATTTATTACTCCCACTTTACAAACAGGGAATTTCTTTTTTTTAGTTAGGTGACTGTCCCAAAGTCACACAAAGATGAACTTTTGAAGGCAGAACTCAAATCCGCATAGGTCTGTCTGGCTTCAAAGTCCACTTTCTTTCCTCCCTATCAAACTGTTATTGATACAGCAATATTACAGAAGAAGAACATTGCACTGCCTTTGTAAATGCCCATTCAGCAAACAAAGCTGTCCACAGGAATTGTTCTTACCACGCCTAGAACAATAAGGACAAAGTTAACTAACCAGGGGTGGGAACTACAAAGGGACAGGGCTGAAAATGCTTTCTCCTTAACACCTCTAATTTATTAACCGACTCACAAATGCTTTCAAAAGATTTAAGAGAGGTGTTACATACTGGCCACATGTCTGATCTATAAGAGAAATGATCGAACACATGTAGTTATTCAAAAAATGTTAATTGATGAAGGTCAAAATCCAAATGTCACAATGTTTAGGGATTAAATGTAACAGAGCTAGATCTTAATTAAAGATTAGGAGAAAAATATATTTGAGATCATTAGGCATTTATTTAATTTACTGAGGTAGAGTCTCAGAAATGGCTTATTTTATCTTAAAAGGGACAGGAAAAGTTTGATGACAGGGCCTGCAACTCTTGATATAATACGACCCTTGCCTTCTTCACCAGCCTCATCTGATGTCACCCTCACATCTCTTTGAACCTCAGCCACTTCAGCATCATTTCGGTCCATAGGAAGCACTCTATACCTCAAGGTTGATACGTTTTTTTCCTCAGGTGTACATCGTTATATATTTTGAGTTCTGTGTAGATTACATCATGTTCACTACCCAAAAATTAATCACGATCCATCACCAGACATGTGTGCCTAATTACCCCTTTCACCCTCCTCCCACCCCCCTTCCCTATGGTAACCACCAATCCAATCTCTGTTTCTGTGTTTGTTTGTCATTGTTTTTATCTTCTACTTATGAGATCATATGGTGTTTGACTTTTCCCTTTGACTTATTTCACTCAGCATAATACTCTCAAGCTCCATCCATATTGTCACAAATGGCTGGATTTCATCATTTCTTATGGCTGAGTAGTATTCCATTCTGTATATATATCACAACTTCTTTATCCATTCATCCCTTGATGAGCACCTAGGTTGCTTCCAAGTCTTGCCTATTGTGAATAATGCTGCAATGAACATAGGGGTGCATGTATCTTTATGCATTTGTGTTTTCATGTTCTTTGGATAAACACCCAGCAGTGGACTAGCTCAATCATATGGTAGATCTATTCTTAATTTTTTCAGGGATATCCATACTGTTTTCCATAGTGGCTGCACCAGTTTGCATTCCCACCAGCAGTGTACCAGGGTTTCCTTCTCTCCACACCCTCTCCAATATTTATTATTTCCTGTCTTGTTAACTACAGCCATTCTGAGGGGAATGAGCTGATATCTCATTGTAGTTTTGATTTGCATTTCCCTGATAGTTAATGATGTTGAACATCTTTTCATGGGCCTGTTGGCCATCTGTATATCTTCTTTGGAGAAATGTCTGTTCAGATTTTTTGCCCATTTTTTAATTGGGTTGTTAGACTTTTTGTTGTTGAGATGTATGAGTTACGTATATTTTGGATATTAACCCCTTATCAGATATATGGTTTGCAAATATCTTCTCCCAATTGTTAGGTTGTCTTTTTGTCCTGCTGATGGTTTTCATGCTGTGCAGAAGATTTTTAGTTTGATGTAATCCCATTTGTTTATTTTTTCTATTATTTCCCTTGCCTGGTCAGACACAAGATTAATACTCTTTACATACAGTATTGTCTCTGACTGGAAAGCCTCTTCCCACAACCAATTACCATCTGCACCTGCCCCCTACTTTTGCCCCCCACCATGCCATATGCCATCTGCCTATTCCTGCCTAATTCTGTCTTGTCTCCCCTTTTCAGGAGTATCAGAATAGAATTATGGTGAAGGTTTTCCTTGTCCAATTCTGTTTCTTTCCCCTTCATCTTTCATAGGTATTACCATCCAATAAACTTCTTATACTCTAACTCTGTATGGTTTGGGCCATACTATCCAGTTATCCATATTATCTACAGGAACATATGTACCCTAAGGTGTTGGAGGAGGAGATGTAGTATGTAGTGAGAGATCACTATGTAGACTCCTGTAGTTCTAGAGTCAGGCATGTAACCTGCAGGGGGGAATTGCACGTCTTTGAAAAGCAGCTCCTGGTGTACTACTGGGCCCTTGTAGAGGAGGAACACTTGATCTCGAGACACTAAGTGACCAAGTATCCAGAACTTCCCATTATGAATTGAGTTCTATCAAAGCCACCAACTCATAAAGTCAGGCAGGCCAACAGCAAGCCTTCTTAAGATGGAAATGGCACATCTGAGAGCAATCTGAGCTGGGCTGGAGGGCATGAGTCAGCTGCCTGAGCAGGTAGCCCCCACAACACATACCAGAATGGTACTGCCTCCTTCTTCAGCTCACACCTACAGCCACATGGGGGAGGGGTTCCCTTATGCCTAGCTAAAGGAGAAAGAAAAAATCTGAGCTTGTTTATGGTGGTACAACATGTGGTTGCAAGGTGAAAAGGGACAGCAGCTGCATTATTTATGCACTGTAGCCACATTCAGGGTTGGCAATGAAAGACAGTGGTTAGGAAATATTTTCCTAATGGATGGAACTATGAGTGGTGCAGCATTTCATGCACTTAGTTTGGAAAGCAAAGTGGCCCAAGGGGAGAATACACAGAGACTCACGGTTAGTGGTAAATGGTCTGGCAGGTTGGTCAGGGCCCTGGGAAAATAAGAGACTAAAAGTTCAGAGACAAGGAAGTATGGAGCAGGGAGATGGACATACGGAATTAGGCAAGAAGTCCGAAATGTGATCTTTCTGTCCGATGGTAACGCCTCCTAGAAGCATTCACCTTGGAATTCCACACAGAGAAAATGACATGCCCAGTTCATGCTAGCCAGACTCTGTCATCAGCCACTTGATGACTGGCATTATGGGCACATGAACAGAGTGGCCATGGTTGGGAAGAGGAGGCTATGTAAAGGCCCAATAGCATGGCCTCCTAATTGCCAAAGCTGATCTAGCTACTGCCTCTTCTGAATGTTGACCCTAACAGCAACAGAGACCAACTCTGAGACCCTGATATGGCACTATCCTCACCTAGTAGCCAACTGATGAAACTGAGCTCCTTCCTTCCTAGAAGGCATAATAGTTAATTCTCACAAAAACAGACCCTCATTCTGAGTACGGATTTGATTTCCTTCCCTCACAGCCTAAGCCACCACACTATCTAGGGACTTAGAGAACTCCCGATTCAGAGGCATCCACTCAACACAGCATCTGACCAAGAGAATAACTTCTTAGCAAAGGGAGAGTGAGAAGTGGCCCAGGACCATGAGTCGTATCATATACTGCACCATCTAGAAGCTGCTGACCTGATAGCATGATAGAATGGCTGGCTGAAGGCAGAGCTTGGAGCACTACTCCGTGAGGATGTCTAGCCATCCTTCAGGATGCAGTAGCTGCAGTGAAGAAGAGTTTTCTACATGGTGTTGTGTCCTCATTAGAAGAATGGGAATCAAGGGGTGGAAATAGGAGTTTCTCCATCTACCATCATCCCAATGACCTGGCAGAAGATTGTGATTGCTGTCCCTGCAACTCTGGGCTTTGCATGATCAGAAGTCCTGGTCCCTAAAGGGGTGTACCCTTGCTAGAGGGTACAGCAAGCATCCCATTGAACTATAAGCTATGGCTGCTGCCTGTGCACTTTGGATTCCTTGTGTCCAGGGACCAAAAGGCAAGAGGAGGAGTCACCATCTTGACAAGAGTAGCTTACTCTTATTATCAGTAGAAGGAAGGGATGCTGACACACAGGAGGGCAGGAAGGAATATATGTGGAATTCAGGTGATCTATCTGGGGCCCTCTTGGAACTCTCTTGCCCAACTGTGACTAAAAATGACAACTGCAGTGAAAATGGCCTAGAAAGGATACAGTTACCAGGAAGGAGGATTTGGATTACAACACCAGGTAAGCCACGGGGACCAGGAGACAAGAGCATTGAACAAGAGGAGTTTAAGACAGCTATTGGAAGAGGGAGACAGTGAGTACCAGTCATGACCCTAAGATAAACTCCAGTTAGATAAGTTGTAGTTTGTCCCTTCAGACTCTCTCTTTCAAGTTCTCTTTCAGGAAGAGAGGCACACTGGAACCTTGGAGGAGCAACTCCCCAGAAGTGGACCTGCATGGTGCAAGAAGCGGACTGTAGCATCCATAATCGTGCACTGCATACATTTCCCTTCAAGAAAGAACCTGACATTCAACTGTGAGAAGTATCATTAGCTGATAGCTTTGGCTTCAGTGGATTTGGGATCTACTGCTGTTTTGGGGCCAAGACTACATTCTTCCTGGGTAGCATCCAGCTAATGATGGCACAATGGGCATACTGGCTGCTTTGCCCAACACCAGATTCTTAAAGGGAAGGCTGTGCTCTGGAGCTTCTCACTGACTTGGCCAAGACTTTGTTAATCGACATCACACTCTAACACCTTTCTTCCTTATCCTACTTCCTCCCCCACTATCTTTTACAGGTGTTATTTCCTCTCCTCCCTCTCAAAAAAAATCTCTAGCACTTCTAAATCCATCTTAGAGTCTGCTTCCCAGCGAACCTGGGAAGATGACATATGTGCTCTTCTCATACCCTGAGCATTTCCTTCTTGGCCATTAGCATAATTTTAACTAATGTATCAATTGTGTAATCATTTCTTTACTGCCATTGTCTACTACAACAATCTCTTTGAAGGCCACTAGCAGGCCTGTCATGTTCACCATTGTATTTCTAGGGCCCAGCATAGGACCAGACACATATTAGGTGTTCAGAAAATATTCCCGATCACTGGAGAGCTAACCCGCATTTATATTTGGCCATCCTGGACATCTTATTCCAATTCCTGCTATGTGTGGGACGTGTGCAAAAAGGTCTTCCACAAATTTTGCTCATTGTTGTGGACAATGCAGATCTAAGCCAGTGGTTCTCAAAGGTTAGCATGCATCAGAATCACCTTGAAAGCTTGTTAAAACACAGACTACTGGGCCCCATCCCCAGAATTCCTGACTCAGCAGGTCTGGATGGAACCTGAGAATTTGCATCTCTAACAAGTTCCTAGGTGATGTTGATATTGCTGGTCAGGAACCACCCTTTGTGAACCACTTGTCCTAAGCCCTTGGCATTGTCCATTGGCAGATGACCCCATCCCCTTTCTGAGTACTTCACACACTTCTGCTCTTCTGCCAATCTTCCCAGTACTCCCCAGAGTGCCCCCCACTTGCCTCCACCTTTTCCTCAGGTGAACTCAGCCTCCAGGGTAGCTCGATTTTTTTCAGCAACAAGTGACTGTCCTCTACATTCTTATCTCAAGTCCACGTCTTACTCCTCAGGTTAAGGTCAAACTTTCACTGACTAGTTTAAAAAAAAAAGCTTCATTGTAGATAAGGCGATCCTGGTTTACGTGACAGCAACATGAAAAAGGGACAACAGTCACTTTGAGTTTTAGTTTTCTCATCTGTAAAAATGAGGATAATAGTTTTCATAAAAAATTGTCATAAAGGCCAAATAAATAAATAAATGTGGGGAGAGAAAATATAGCTTAGGACATTTACAATGTTAAGTGCTGCCCATAATAGGCAAATGGTCAAATGTGTGCCAGCTACAGTAACTTTCGGGGAATAAAAGGAAACATTTAATTGTACAGGATGGTTTTTTTAGCTTTTATTTTTCTAAAGTATATCTTTCCTTAACATCCAACCTCCCAATGAAGGGAAAATAAATATGGCATCGTTTATTTAAAGTTGGGTAAAATAGTATTATTTCCTCTCCACACAAAAAAACCCAATAAATAAAAACCACCTCAAAATAAAAACCTGCTTCTCTCCCCAAACTAGAATGGGGCAAGTTTTTAGCATTAAATATACATCATTACAAATTATATTTTTATTTCCTCATTTACACCAAAGCTAGAAAGCTTGGGAAAAAATACTGAAGTCATCTACCATAAATGTGAATTTAATCTCCTGATCAATAAAAGCTAGAACCTATAAATGTTTTAGTTACTATCCCACAACAAACACTCCAAGAAAACGAATTCTTTATCAAATGCACTCTTGCTTCCTTCATGCATGGAATATAGGCGATATTAAACTGTTATCACAGGAGGAAACAATTGTCTTTTGAGCAATTGATGTCTAACAATTCCAGAATGCAGCAATTAAAAACTGTTACCATCTGGTGACAACTCCATGATATCCATGGCTCAAAAATTTTCCTGGTTGACAGTGTGCAAGACATATTGCAAAACCTATCAAAGCAACCATGTGGTCAAAAATGACTGAGCATGTAGAAAATCACATAAGAAGAGAAAAAAGGAACCCTTTCTAAATATGGCAAGGATTTAAATAAACTCCTTGAAGCCACGAGTTGGCTCTTTGAAAGTGTACCCACCATACGATGAAGCTGTGCAGTGACAACCACTGTTCTGTGTGCTGTGTGTTGCTATCACCATTTTTTTCCCTCAGTAAGAGTAGACTGCTCCAGCTATAAAACCACAGGATAAACTCCGCAGGTGACTTATGGCACAGACAGACCAGTAGGTCTTTCAAATTTCAATTGTCCTTTTTATAAAGTGGTTTAATTAAAAAGGAAAAAAACTTCTTAGATTTTATTGTCTGAACATCAGATATTAGCGCTTCAAACTGGGGGGAAATACAAATTTAGGAATCCTAAAGGATCCTCAACACCAAAGATAAGACTCGATATAAGCAAAAGGAAAAAAAAATGGTAGGGACATATGTCTAATAAAACAGCAGTGATATTGGAAAAATATTTAAACATTGGTTAGGCATGTGCATCAACCAATTAGAAAGAATGCTGGGCATTGCAGGATCCTAGAGACTCAGTACTTTTCCAGGTATTAACCCGTTGGTTGCTGGGCTATTAGGAGGTCCAGGAAGGTCCCAGAGGAAGGGTCAGGGTGATGGGGGCACAACACGTGGGGAGAGGTAGCAGGTTGGGGCAACGACTATGTATTAACAAGCAGTGAAGTACCAGTAGGGCTATATGTACATACTGGCAAAATATCATCTTTGGGCCTGATACTAAAAGAGCTTGATGGCGCTTACCAACATTAGCGATTGACTGATTCATTCCTACATTATTATGGGAGACCCAGGCATTTAGAAAGACAAGATTAAGCATCTATCTGTAACTTAAATAGGGCCTTTGATCTTCACACTTGACCAATTATTAGAAATATTTTCTCATCATTAATGAGAAATCAAGGCAAAAATGCAGGAACACACCATATGAGCAACCCAGGAAACAGACTTTCAAAGTTTTATATTGCAAGTGTCAGCATGTTTAAGGAATTATGATGATTATTGATCACTTATTATAAATAAGATACAAAGTTGAGCACTTTATAATACATTAATTCTATTATTCCATAACAATATCTGCTGAGGTAGGTATTATTATTACCCTTTTACAGAGGAAGAAATTGAAATTCATTGAGGTTCAATATTTTGCCCAAAGTGACAGTTATTAAGCAAACCAGACCCAAGATCGAAGCCTGTGCATGACCGTAACCACTGCTCTGCACTTCCCCCTTAGCCTCACACTCACCCAGGCCACCTGCCCCTGGGCTGGTTTAATGGGCAGCCACATTTGCTACACATCACTGGTGCTGATAACATTTGGGATGATGGTTCTCCTTACGCTCTGTAAATAAGACAAGAACAAATATTTTCCTCTAAAGGCCTAATCTAAGTTTGTAACTACTAAAATGTGACTGAAACCTAATGAGGGTTTCTCCATGAACTTCATCAAAGTGCTGTCCACCATGGACTGGAATTCACGCTCCCTTGGGCCAGTGTGAGATAGTCCTAGAGCAAGAATAACCACAATCATGAAAGAGGCCCCTCTATTATACGAGGGAAGGGAAAATAAGTTGATCCAATATAATGGTGTCATAATTTAAGAAACTGTGTTGACTACAAATTCAATTCTTAAAACTTACCAATTCTTGTTAATTGAGGACAGAAGTTGAAAACAAATATAAAATATCCCCTTTTCTTTTCTAAGTATTTGGAGAGTAGAAGATATAGCTACTTCTTTTCTGAAAAGAATATATGTATTGAGAATATGAAGCAGAAATCAATGGAAAATTTTAAGATATATGTCATGGCATCCATCTCACAAAGGCATCTAGTCAATAGTTCAATAATTGTAATGTAATTCATTTGTTGAATGAAATAAAACAGTCATTGAGTAAAGGTCATCTAACTCATAAAGGAGTAACAGAAAGATTGCTCAGCTCTATCAGCACAGGAATTTCACAAACTGGAACCCTGCCGTCCAGAAAGGCAGCCACATGGCAGCGCAGCCGACCTGAGGTCTGACCTTTTCTCTTCCACTAGAGGCAACAGATAGAACAGGGGATCAGGCATTTCGGGACAGAAGAAGATATTTATAAGCTTTTCACATTTTCCTGAAATAGACTTAAAAACCCCTTACCAAGAAGTTCCAATTGGCATCAATCTGAGTCACCATGCCAGAGAGGAACATGCCAAGGAAGACAAGGGAAAGGACAAACGCCGTCACAGACACGAACATGACCCATCCTTGCAGCAGAGGTAGAGGAACGTTGGAGGAGGCAACCAAAATCCAGACGAGCCCCCCAAACACCTGAAGGAAAAGAGAAAGACGGTCATCGGTTTGGGCAACAGAAGCGAACATTCTTGTATCACCCTTACCACACCTTTGTTTCTCCCAGGCCCCTGTGCACATTCCTGCAACCCCGCCCACCCTCTTTTCTCTCATTACGCCAGATGCCTTCTTCCCTCAGGTGAAGGCCAGTGCTTCTACTTGCAGGCCCAATATGACTCCACACCTGTGTCTGCACCTGCCTTCATGTTGGACTCTTGTCTTCAGCCTTTGAACAGGCCCAGCATTCTTTCATTTCTAAAAATATTTTCCTTTGGCCCTGCTGCCTCTCTGGCAACTGCTCTAAGTATTTTCCTTTTCAGTCAACCATTTTTACAAATTCATCTTTGCTTGGTCTCCACCTCCTCTCCTTGCTGTTACTCTTCAAACCACTCTACAGTAGTCCCCCCTTATCCACAGGGGATAGGTTCCAAGACCCCCAGGGGATCCTGAAACTGCAGATAATTCTGACATCTATATATACCATGTTTTTTTCCTACACATACATACCTATGATAAAGTTTAATTTATAAATTAGGCACAGTTAAGAGATTAACAACGATAACCAAGAATAAAATAGAACATTTATAACAGTATAGTGTAATAAAAGTTATGTGAATGTGGTCTCTCTCTCTCTCCTCACCCTTCTTCTTGTGATGCTATAAGATGACACAGTGCCTCTGCAATGAGATGAAGGGAATGGCGCAGGCACTGTGACGTGGCATTATTTTTGGACCACAGTTGACTATGGGTAACTGAAACTAAAGATAAAGGAGGACTATTGTACACTGGCTTCTGCTGTCACCACTTCTCAGGGAGTTTATTAGCAAAGATCATAACTTGTTAACTTGTTACTTCTAAGGGCCACGTTTCAGTCCTTATCATGACCTATTTGTACATGTGAGATTATTGCCTATAGAATAATAGTTGCAGGTGTTGTACATGATAATAAACAATAAAATCTACCATCATTTATTGTCACTCTACTATGTTCTGGGCAGGGGAATAGGTACTTTCGATACTCATGGATCTAATATTCAATCAATATCTACTGCCCATCAGGTATCGTGCCAAGTGCTGGAAGTAAAATGGTAAACAAGCTACACTTGGTTTTCATCATCACAGGATTAACAGTCTCTCATAGAAAAGAGACGAGCAAGTGATTAAAACGTTGCTTCATACATGTCACAATTGGGCAAATAGTGGGCACTGCACGTCGCACAGTGAGAGCTCTAAATTCAGATTTGACAAGTCAGGAAACATTCCCTGGAAGCAACAATCTGAAGGACATGGTTAGAGAGAGTGGCAGAGGGAGGAGATGGCTATTTCAGGGCACGAGGTGAGTCTTAAGATGACCTGGTGGGAGCTGAGAGAGAGCCCTGCAGAGCTAAAGGTCAGAGCTCAGCTTGATGAGAGCAGCAGGCACCAAGTGGGCAACGGCCCAGAGGTGTGAGCTGGGCACCGAGCTGAAGGGTCTTGAAGGCAAAGTCAAGGAGTTGAACTTCACCTGAGGGCAATGGGAGACCAGAGATGACCCTGAGCAGGAACTAGCATAATCAGATTTGTATTTAGAAGTTTCTCTCTGGCTAGAGTGTGACAATGGACTGAAGAGGAAAGGACGGAGGGCTGACGGACCACATAGGAGACTGTTACAACAACCGAGTATAATCTAGATTCAAAGCACTGAGGACAGAGAGAAATGAATGAATCAGAGAGAAATTTAGAAGTAGATGTGATGGTAGTCAGTGACTGATCAGATGTGGGACATGACAGCAAAAGAGACAAGGAAAATACCCAGATTTCTGGCTTAGGCAACTAGGAGTAAGTGAGAAAACACAGGAGGAGAAACTGTTTGGGGCTGAAGACAGTCAGTTTATGAATCTAACAACAGCGGTCTCCTCCATACTACCACTAAAGCAATAAAGGCTATGCCTCCTTTGCATGGCATTCCAGGCCCTTTATGATCTAACCTGTCTTTTTCATCCTTGTCTCTTGCCACTAAGCCCCTCATATTTTACATTACAGAAAAAAATATCTGCAGTAGAAACAAAGCTCTTCCACACCCCAGCGGCCTGACAAATGCTGGCCCACAATGTCATTCCCTTCCCACGTGTATCTGAGAAACTCCCATTCATAGCTCATTTTGAATAGCATGTCATCCAAAAAGTCTTTCCTGAGTTCCACCCAGGCTCAGGTACCCCGCCTTCCCCTGAACCAGCTCCCTATTGTGATATGTTACATCAGTGAGAAACACTGTAATTCCATGGCTTTCAGTCCACCTGCTCTATTAGACTTCTTGGCAGTATGCTGCCTTACGTGTCTTTGCATCTGAAGCCATTTATTAATTTACATAATAATCCTTTCCTAACTATCAGTCAGGCACTATGCTAGATTTGGTAACACAAAAACCTAGGCTATACACCTGAAGACACCTACAGGCAAATGGGAATCAACTTCACTGCCCCCTCCGAACACTCTCACAAACGCAAACATACACATACACACACACACACAGGTAATATCATAAGAGCATGTACATCTGGCACGCAAAAGACTCTCAGATATTTGCTTAGTGAACAAATAAACTCCTAGTTCCCATATGAAAACAGTTGGAACTCCAAATATTAAAAACCAACAATCGCTTGTATTTTGCTTAATGTTCAAATGGCACAAGTCACCAAAAGTTACAAATACAAATTTTAATTCAAGTGTCTAAAGACCCAGTCTTACAACTATTTCTACTTTGAAAACCATTTTTGGAAAGCATAACAAATTATCACCTAAGTAATGATAACTAAAGCACCAATTAATAAATTCATATTTGTGGTGGTACACCTCAAGTCCTAACTTGAAATAAAAAATTACCAATCAACATAGGAAGTTTTATAAAATAAATCTAAGTCATGAATATTAAAGCATATTAAAAAATTTAACCACAATCTTGTTAGTAGCTATGAAAAAATCATGTTCCTGGTAAAAGATTCTCTACTTTTTCAGACTGTTTAATAAATATTTGAAGGTGATAAGATCTTAAATCTTTCCTTTTTTTCTCAGGCTCTTCTTCATGGTAGCCTTTTCTTACTCTCCCACTACAATCAATCTACGTTACTTTAAATACTGTTTAAGAAATATACATCATTATTAAACACCTATTAATTCAAGAGTCATTTATTAAGAACCTATGTGCAAGTATAAAGGGTAAGAACAAACAATTGGTCACTATTTATTAGCGGCAGGCAGATTTAAATAGATAAGCATAATTATATGATACAGGGTTTATGATAAATTGACACCTGTGAAGAAGAGGCTATCTAATCCCTTGGAATTAAGCATACCATTTAATAAACCTGGACTGGACCTCAAACTGGTCAGTCTCAAATCTACTGCCGGGCACCACAGAAGAACACTCAAGAAAAAAGAAAAACGGCAAGGTTCGTCTCCAGGAGCTCTAAATAAGGGAGACATAGACACCATTAAATCTGATTCAGAGCAGATTTCAGTGGGTGCTATAAAAAGAGCTCAACACTGTGGGCTCCGAGAGGCTGGGAGAAGGAAGAAAAACGGGAGCAAAATCCAGAAAGGTCATCAGGGGAGGCAGGTTTCGAAGCAGGCTTTCAAGGCAGACCAGGGCTTCGATAGCAGATGCCAATGTGAAACAGTACAGATAAACTGTTCTTGTTATACTCAAAATTACAGCCCTTCTAACACCTCAAAGGCTTGGAAAGAAAACTAAGTGCTTCTATGCCAAGAAGACAGATTCGCCTCCCCATCTGTGGTATGTGCGGTGCATGGAAGGGGGAGGGGCTGGAGGAGGATGAAAGCCCTTCCTCACAAAGACACACTCACTAGATGCCTAGATCAGAGATTCAGGGAAATCCAGATTTAAGTCCTATTCACAGTCGCTTGGGAAGATAGAGGCCAGAGAACACAACTAAGCCCACTTTGGAGGTCCACCTTTCTTACGGCAAGACTGTCATACTGCTATACAGGTCACTCGGGGCTCAACACAGTTATTTCTTCTCTACTTCAGGATTTCCTTTTGCCAAAGGCTCCCTTCTCTCCCAACCTTCCCAACCCAGCTTCAACTTTAAAAACTGAGCTTTTCATAACATTCCACCACTCAGTATACTCACTTCATGTAATTCTGGATGTTATTTAGCTGAGTATTTCCCAGACACACTGTAATTCTCAGCATCCCTGATCAGTAGAGGTGACTCTGGAGGAAGGCTTATTTTTAGAGGAGAAAAGTGCACAAAAATGGTTAAAATCTGAGGGAGACCAGTCGATCAAGTATCGTAGCAACTGCAGAGGACACACACTGGGAAGAAGAGTGGAATGCCACGTTCACCCATGTTGCTCTCCTCTGGGATCTGAATCCACATTCTGACCTCTTGTCTAACACTGCCTTCCATTGCTCTCTGGTGTCTGAAAAAGTCTGATAATTATGTATAAAACTCCCAAATGCACTGCATTTTGAAGTTTCTTTCAGGAACTAAGTCAGGACTCATGTCTCCAAACCTCACGCTCTTACAAAAAGAAGACCAACCCGACTTCCAGATGATGCAAAAGTAAACATTTCCTACAAATAGACAGATGTGTGTCCCCTGTGACACGGTTACCTGTTTCCTTCTGAGTGCAGATTTAGATGTACCTGGCACACGCCTCAAGTGCTCAAATATATTCTGAGTTGCAGTTATTAAACTGCCACACATTCCTAAAACCACAGATCTCCTTCGTGGCTTACCATATGTTTTTCACTTTGGTTTGGCCCCTGCAAGCCAGAAGGGCATGACTTGGCTGAGGCCTTCCCATAAGAAAACCATGGAAGTATTCATCTACACATCACACTGAACTGAACCCTCAGAGTTGGAGTTAAAACATGTTTTCACTAGAAACTGTAGACTGGCAAAAATACACAACCCCATGGGAAAACATGGTATTGAGCAAGCGGCGACTCTTGTAATTCTGGCTGCATGGATTACAGACTTCCCAACTTGTCTCTTATTCAGATGTCTTCTTATATCCCCAAATATCCTTTTTCTTTTCCAATGTCACCTTTTTCCTAATAGCTTGCTTTTAAACATGCCCTCTGACCTCTTAGCTAATAAGTTTCAAACCAATTTGACATCTTCATCTTAGTATACTCTTATTATTCACTACGTAAACGGCCAGTTCTGACTCTGACCTATTTTCAGTCAATGTTTGGAATGAGAACAGGGAAAGGTAAGTGAATCTGAAGGTATAAAGGACTTGTTAGACAGCCCCTAAGGAAGAATACTTCATTATTTAAACTTTCTGTATATAACACATAACCCCCTCTTTCCAATTCTCCTGTTATTTACATTTTGAGCATTTCATCACTACAGCAGGGAGAATGAACCAACCACCAAGCCTAGAGTTAAAAAAAAGTCTCCCAGTCTGACTTACAGAGTTAGAGTAAGAGGTGGAAGTTAATGAGAACAACAAAAATATTAGCTAGCATTCATTGAGTTCTTATGTTCCAAACACTAGTCTGAGGGTTTTATTTGTACTAATTTAATCCTTACAAACACTGAGAGATAATTACTATTATCATTCCAATTTCACAGATAAGTTAATTGAGGCAGAGAGCCCTTAACAACCTGCTCTAGGCTACAGAGCTAACAAATGTTAGATCTGGGACTTGAACTTGGCGATTGCCTTCTAGAGATTATGCTGTTAATATTACGCTATTCTGCCACCCTCAAAGTTTAGTTTCATTCTAGAGCAGGGTTTCTACCCTTTTTTTTTCTTTTTCTTTTTTAAAGATTGGCACCGGAACTAACAACTGTTGCCAATCTTCTTCTTTTGCTTTTTTTTCTTCTCCTCAAAGCCCACCAGTACATAGTTGTATATTCTAGTTGTGACGCCTCTGGTTGTGCTATGTGGGATGCTGCCTCAGCATGGCCTGATGAGTGGTGCCACGTCCACGCCCAAGATCCGAACCACTGAAACCCTGGGCCACTGAAGTGGAGCGCACAAACTTAAGCACTCAGCCACAGGCCTGGACCCGGGTTCGTTTTTTTTTTTTTGAGGAAGATTACCCCTGAGCTAACTGCTGCCAACCCTCCTCTTTTTGCTGAGGAAGACTGGCCCTGAGCTAACATCCGTGCCCCATCTTCTTCTACTTTATATATGGGACGTCTACCACAGCATGGCTTTTGCCAAGTGGTGCCATGTCCACACCGGGAATCCCAACGGCGAACCCGGGGGCCGCCAAGAAGCGGAACGTGTGAACTTAACTGCTGTGCCACCAGGCTTGCCCCTGGACGGCGGTTTCTATATTTTCGCCATGGAGTGGCTTGGGGGAGCGGGGTTTGGTTCCCTGAAATCATATCAATTGGGTAGACAAGTACATATGCATTTTTCTGAAGACACAGTCTCTAACTTTCATCAGAGTCACAAAGGGGTTTGTGACCCTCCCCCTGGGAAACTTCAGAATACCTTGTCTCCTTGATAACCCCTCCTATTTTAATGGATGCTGACTTATTGGGTACCTGCAAATGAAACTACACGGTTAAAGAGCGTTTAACATGTTCAACGTTTAACACGTTCAGACTATTTATCATCCAGTGAATAGATTACCTACACTTAACTCCATTTTATACAGAACTTGTATTTCAAAAGACTGCTTTCACTGGGAACATACTCAATCAACAAATACAATAACTGATAGACGTGTTTATAAGGCAGCCCATAGAAGCGTCAATTCATTCACAGTGTGACTGCAGTCAGTGGTAAGAGCACTGCCTGCCTCTCCAAGCTCAGTCCCTACCAACCTATCTTTGCACTCCAGCCTGTCCCTCATTCCCTGCATGCACAGTCCATTACACTGGTCCGTGCTTCTGCCTAGCACGCTGCCATCAAAACTTTTGCTGGGTAACTAAACTCTGGTACCACGTCTTCCAGAAAGACTTCCCTGGCTAGATGCCATCCCTTTGTGCTTCCATGGTTACTGATGCATGTATCCTTCACAGTGCTTACAACAGCTGGTTTGAAATCATGGATTCATGTGCCTGTTTGGCCCACTGGATTGTGAGGTCAGAGTCTGCGGCATTGCCCTAAACAGCTCTGTGTGCTCAGAAACCAGGATGGTGCTTTCTACAGAAGATGTTCAGTTGCATTCTCCTTGAACTGAACACAAACCACCAGTGTTTGTAATGAATCATTCTAGAAGAAAATGCTTCAGAAGTGCAGCTTGGGACACTAGGAACACACTGCTGTCTGGAACCTAGCTTATTCCCCGGAACATGGTGGGTGTTCAAAAATAGGCATGAAGACTAGTGAAGTCAGAACATGTACTTCTCAATTTTCAAGTTATTATTGGCAACGCCTACCATCTAGTACAAGATCTCAGGAGGCTAGGGTGGGAAGTTATGAGGAAGTTGGCACCTTTTGCCAGTCTAGCTCAAGACATCCCATTTTCAATCTTCTTAGGGCCCTAAATTTGTTCAATTTACCTATTTTATTACAATTGCCATTGGAACTTTTGACCAGGGTACTGTTTATCTTGTGCCTTATGCCACCGCTTCCTGCTCGCCTCCATCCATGCCCATCTGTCATCTCACCATGCTGACTTTCATCCAGACTGGTCCTGGACTAGCCCTGGTACAGTTCTGAATTAGAGGTACAAGATGGCAAGGTGTTTTGTTTTTTTATATCAACGAAGGGAAAACAAGCCACATTCTGGGAAGCAATGAGATGCCATATTGTAGAAGAGGCCTATGTACAACATACACTAAAGCAAAAGAAGCTTTGCTGTTTAGATTTACATTTTAAATCTAAAATTTGAAAGCTTTAAAAATGTTTGAGGATGCTATAAGTTCCACTCTCTTCCTTCCCATCTGACCCGAACTGCCATTTCACTTTCTTAAATAGCTGATGGTCACTCTAAAATGGAAAGCAGGGGCCAGCTCCACGGCCGAGTGGTTAAGTTCGAGTGCTCTGCTGTGGCAGCCCAGGGTTCGGATCCTGGGCGTGGACATGGCACCGCTCGTCAGGCCATGTTGAGGCGGCGTCCCATGTCCCACAACTAGAAGGACCTGCAACTAAGATATACAACTATGTACCTGGAGGTGGGGGGTGGTTTGGGAAATAAAGCAGAGGTTAAAAAGAAAAAGAAAAAGATTGACAACAGTTGTTAAAAAAAAAAAAAAGAGGAAGATTGGCAACAGTTGTTAGCCCAGGTGCCAATCTTTAAAAAAATAAAATAAATAAATAAATAAAATGGAAAGCATATCTTACAGGGACAAAATATGTTCTGGCCCCTTTTTATTCTTATTTATATTTTTCCTTGATTTTTAAAATATTCTTTTCACATTTATAGGTAACTGGCTATCACCTGGGTTAACAATGTTCATCTATGTCAATGCCTTGACATCAGCAAGCACTGTACAACTCGTCTCTTTTCTTTCTTTTCACCTCCCTCCTTTAGAAAGTTATTACACAGAAATTAAAAATGTCATATATGGTGATGATAAAAGGACATGGCTCTTTTCATATAAAATAGGACACAGGAACTTCAGGTCAAACTGTAGATGAGAAGAATCATGACATTTTAAGAGCTGGGCAAGACTTAAGAGGACGTGTACTCCAAGGGTGCCCTCCTCACTCCACCCAGCTTCTCTAGAATATTTTCGCACACTGTTCTGTTTGTCCTGCAGAACAATCAAACAGCATTTGTTAAGTACTGCATGTGCATGATATTGGGGATGCCAGACCGGTTCCTGCCCTTTGTCATTACACAGTCTTTTCTATTCAGACATGTCAATGTAGCTATGCCATGTTCACAGCTCCTACTACCAGATGCAACATTTCCATAGGGCTCCATAAAACAAATCTCCTCTCTCTGACCTCTTCCTTTGGAGCTCAAGGTGTTCAGGAATTTGGTTTAAAGTTTTCTGAATTTCACTTCTTCATATTTCTTACAGGGCTGCCACTCAGGCCAAATGATTGCTGAAAATAACCATGGCAGGGACATCAGTTTATTTTCTCTTAAGAAGTTTTAAAGTCTTTTCACGTGGATAGAGATTTTTAACCCAGAGGCAAAGGAAAAACCTTAGTTACATGGATAACTCCTCTCCAGCACTGAAAACATACAACTCCCCTTTGTAATCAAAATCTATTTTCTAGGCAAGAAAAGAAAACTCACTACATCTGAACATTTATGCATTAGTCGGTCTAAAGTCAAAACTTTCGGTTGAAAATGACCTGAAATCCCTTCCATAGATTTATCTGCACGACTGCACATGCCTGTTCCCCTCCCCCTCCCTCCCCATCATCCTTTTATTAACATTTATTTTCCTGGCATAATTTCTCTGAGCTACATCTTATATTTAAGTTCTGTCTAGCATCATTTCAGGACACGTCAAACGTCAGATGTGTCTCTCTTCTTCTCTGCTTCTTTCCTTTGTCCTAGTTCAGGTTCTTGTCACCCTTCATCCAGACTACTGCCATAAGCCCCTTAACTGGTCTGCCTGCCTCCGCTCTCTCCGATTTATAACCAAATTTCACTGCATGAAGATTTCTAAAACACAAGTCTGATCAAGTTTATCCCTGTCCTTCAGCAGCTCCCCATCACAGACAGAATAAATTCTATGCCTTGGTCTATCATTTCTCAGCAAATCACAACTTGAACTTTACCTGCCCTTTTTCCTTCTTCTGCCACCTTCCCACAACTCATGTTAACAAAAAAAAAAAACACCTAATAATTGCCAGAACCTTCTTCATGCCATGCTCTTTCTTGTCTCTGAGGTTTGCACATGCCTTTCTTTCTACCTGGAATTCTCTTTCTCACTTTTTCTGTCTATTGAGTGTCTACTCATCATTTAAGGCTAAACTCAAATGTCGCCATCCCTTTAAGGCTGCCTTTCCTGGACTCCCCAGTGGCCAGATGTACTCTACCCTGTTTTTTAATAGTACTTTTCATAAATCAGTTTTATCACTTCAAACACAACATTGTAATTCTTTCTTGCTTTATACTTCACTGTACAGGAATTTCTTTTAAGGGCAGGAGCTATGTTAATTATCTTATTCCAAGGGCATAAAATAAGACCTGATGCAAAGCAGGTTCTTAATTATTTGTTGAATAAATGAAAATTATTGTGGCATCCCAAACACTGTGGTTAGAAGCATGAGAATAAGAGTCCTAGAATATCTCCAATAAAGAGAAATGTGGATATATATCTTGGGGAATGTAGATAGTTTCCTAAACACTGAAACTGTGAAACACATTGAATTCAGTTATGACCTTCATTCTTTTCCATGTTTAATACCGGCTTTCCTGTGCATTATACAAGATAAGCTTATTGAGAACAGGAACCCAAAATATCTTGTTCAGACCAATAGTACAGATGCTCCAATGTTATTTTCTTATAGATAGACATGCCTGGAAAACGCTTTAGCTGTGGTTCACTTTCCATACCACGTCTTTCTTCCCTGAATGCTAGTTATTTTTGTGCATATTCTCTCAACTAGGTTATAAACTCTTTCAGGTGACAGCAAGTCTTTGCTCCCAGAAGAGGGCTTTGCACACAGGAGGTATTCAATACATACCTGATGAATGACATAAAGCATTAATTCAAGAAACATTGAGAGATTTTGAAAATGATAACTTTTGAAGCTGATGTTTTCCAAACTAAAAGGCTTCACTTGGCAAAACTAACTTAGTATTAAACTCCTTATGGCAAGCATGACTTGGTAAGTCTGGCTGACTCCAAAAACCGAGGTGCTGACAACTTAGGTATCTAGGAGTGGAGCACACCTATCTCAAGAAACCACACCAAGCACGCGAGGTTGCAACATTCTCCACCTAGGAAGCCAGTGCTATAAATGGTTTTACCTGCTGCTGTTAGGCTGGCACTATTTGTATCTTTTCAATCAGCTCCCTAACAAATGGCTTACACCTGAGAGACTGTGAATGGGGTACAATAAGGGGGATTGGAATCAAATTCTTTAAGCAAAGTTACTGGTTAGCATGAGAAGTGAACTCCAAGATCACGGTCTCATTAGCTTAGCCAACTATTGATAGCCCAGTCTATCTTTGTCAGATGCAGTTTTCATGTGTTAAGTTTTAGACTGCAAAAGGACATAAACAGGGAAATCACGAAGACAGATGGATTTGGAGAAGAGGTCAAAATTAAGAAGGAGTTTGAGTTTGGGGAATCTCTAGAAACACTGGTAGAGGCTAAAATCATGGGTCCTCAGAAAGGACCTTGAGTTCAGAACTGCTCCTGGCTAATTCTCACATTTAATTTACACGGGGAGTGATTTCGGAAGAGGAGCCATGGGAAACTGAACACTTTAAAGGAATCAGAAAATCAGAGGGAAATTAAGAAAGCTGGGACCAAAGGTGCATCAAAAGTGTTTACTTAGCTCCTCTCCGTGTGTCTGCTCAGCGCGGGAGTTCTCGATAGAGGGGTACCAAAGTGGTCTTGATCTCTGCTCTCTTAAAGCATACAATCCAATATCTCTAAGTGGTCTGGAAGGATGAGAGCTAAGAAGGAGCTATAGTTTGGCTCCAATGTGGTCTCTTCTTTATCTAAGGTCACTGGTTTTACTGGAATATTTTGACCCTTTTATTTTTGGGGGTGTGCGGTGAGGAGGAAGGTTGACATTTAAGTAGAAGAGGTAATGGAGGGCGAAGATTGAAACCTATCAAGATGTTTGGCCATAAAAAGTGAAAAGTAAACTGTTTTTTACTGTTCGGCTTTTGGAAGTGATGCCGTTCTATCTAGATATGGGTCCTAGACATGTTTCGGGGGTAAGAAGCCAGAGGAAATGAAGAGATAAAGGGAAAAGACTGGATATTTCTGTGAGTCTGGAATCTGTCCTAGACTGGGGAGTGGTAGGAATTCCAGCAGAGAGAGAGAATTCACATTTGAATGTGAAGAGCTGTCTTGCCCACAGAGCCCCGCTAAAGACCTCCCTCAGTGGCTCCCAGCCACGACTGTACATTAGAACCTCCAGGGAGCTTTTAAAAAAAGCGAGCCGACTCTGGGCGCTCCCCCAGAGATTCTGATTTAATTAGTCTGGGCCGGCAACAGTATTTTTAAAAGCCGCCCAAGTAATTAAGTACAGCAGGAGTTGAGAACTAACAACTGGGCTAGATAAAGAGATACGGAGGCGGGGGAGAGGAAAGAGAATAAATCACCTTCTGCCTTTTTTCCCTCAAAATTAAGCAGTGTTTCCCAAAGTATCACATGATTGCAGGTGGTCCTTGAAATGGTATATGATTTGATGGCACATGGATAAGTCTTCTTGGCGTTTACATACATATATAGTTCCATATATATATATCTTTACATATACACATACATATATAAACATATATTTGAATATTAGAAAAAATACAACCAGCATATCAAATTTGAGAATTCATGTATAATATTGCTTAGAGTGAGGCTAAGGGAGGTACTGAAGTTTAGAAAGTGAATATATTTAAATGAACATTCTGTAAACTCTTGTACAGGTGGAATGCGGATATGGCAAAAACTTCTAAAAGAGGTATGCAAACAAATGGAGTTTGGTGAACACGGAACTAAAGCAACCCAGAATCTATAAAATCTTGTCCCCACCTCTTTTTCTTCCAAACGTGTCTCCCTCCGCACAGCAGTGCAGCCGGCCCAACGCCATCCTCTCCTCATGGATGCCCGTGCCTCATCCCAAGCACTCAGATGCTTCTGAAACGGCCTCAGACTCAAACCAGCCTCTTCTAGCCTCACAGTCACGATCCGATCGTAACTGTAGCTCACTTGTCTCCTTTTTCATATTCAAATCTGAGCTAAACTTAACTTAGGGTGTCTTAGCCACCCTTAGCATAATAGAACAGAAAACCAACGCTCACAAGGCGTTCCAGCCCCACAAGCATAAAAGTGAAACGAAGCAACTCAAATCCAGGTTATGCAAACTCAAAGGAGGGGGTGAGGGGTAAGAGATGAAAACCCCACGCCGAGCAAACAAAACCAGCCTGCAGGAAAAGCACCGACTCGCTAACATTTCACCCTGTATTTGCCATTCTCAGGCATGATGCAACCTTAGGTTGCCCAATTTATATTTGCACATTTTCCCCTTGTCCACAACGAGCTCCGAAAGCTTCCAACTCCATAAAATTCCTCTTAAAAAGCTCAAGTCTCTAGCCCAAGAAGGTTGCACGACAGGCCAGGTGACCTCATCTTCACCTAGGCCCAAGAAAGCGTGCTGAGAAGGCTGGCAGTTGCAGAAGGAGCCCAGGAAGGGAGAAGGCACGAAGGCAGCCAGCGGGGAACTTGACAGCCAGGTTTGTACCTTTCTCCCTCCATTCTCAGGCCCGCCCACTTGCTTAGAAACTGCCAAGGGCACGGTACAGACTTCACCTTGTCCCCTGCCCTGTTTCCAGAGCCCTGCTCCTCTCCGCAATCCAAAGGACACTAATAATAGCAAGGGCAAAAAAAATGCCCAAGCCTTCCTCCCCCTCTTCCTGGTACCTCCCGCCCCCGCCCTTCCTAGGGTGGCAGCCTCCCGGTCGCCACTCATGGGCTACACCTCTGCACCACCCAACAAAATGGCAGGTTAGCAACAGGCGAGGCCGTGAGCGCCTGCTCTGGCTCTAGCCCCGCGCGGTCCCGGGCCAAGCCAGCAGGCGTCTCTGACGGCGCCCCCAAGCCCGAACACCCTTCTCCTCTCAAAGTCCCCAATCCTCGGCCCCACCGGGCCGCCTGCTCTCTCTCTTGTGGCCATTTCTGTCGCCAGCGGGGAAGCAGGTGCCAGCGTAACAGGTGCCAGGACAGAGGGCCCGGGTGGCTGCGCCGCCGCCCAGCTTCGGGCTGCGCTGGGCATCGAAAGGACCCCAGGAGGGGAGCAAGAAGAGGCCACGTCGAAAGGAAGGGAGCTGGAGGCGTGCGCAGAGGGAGACCGCCCGGGGGACAAGGATGCCGCTGCCCGTCCTCGCTCCCGGGCCGCGACCCTCGCCGAGGCTGCCCCACTTACAATCTCTAGGCAGACGAAGGCGCCCGAGTAAGTCCGCAGGATGTCGGGGCCGGCGGGCAGGGTGACCCGGGGCGCCGGGAAGGACACGGCGGGGTTCGGGGGCGGCGGGACTGCCGCTCCGCCGGCCGACATGCTGCCGCTGCCGCTGCCGCTGCTGCGTCTCCGCGCACCGCCGCCTCCCTCCGCCCGCCTCCGCGGCCCGGGATCCCGCCGCCGCCGCCGGCGCTCGGGTCCGTGGGGTCCGGGCGCGCCGCGCGGGAGGGGCGTGGCCGCGCTGCCCAGGGCCTGGCGGGGCCCCGCCCCGTCACGTGGCCCAGGTGAGCCGCCTCCGCCCTGGCGCCCTGGCCGGTCACGTGCACAGGTGCGGCAGTCACCTGGCGCTGTCCTTCCTGCTCCGGTCTCCTAGCCCCGCTTTGGGCCAGCGCCCCGCGCTCCTGGAGCCTCCCAACGCCCGGCCCCCTGTCCTGCTCTTTATTTGTTCTTGCTGTCCCTCCTCTTCCTTTTCACCTGTTTTCTTCCACCTGTCCTTCCCCCAACTCTCACAGCTCCTCTAATCAACTTTACTCACTTTCTCTGGAGGACAGGTCTTCGTTGGAGCTGTGACTCAGAAGATAAAATCAAAGTCACCAGTCCTAGCTAAAAAGTGGAGTGGATCTGCTTTAAATGGGACTCTAGTGGGATTTTTAAATCACCACTAGGACGGCGTCGCGCATTGGAGTCACTTCCAACACCTGCTGGCGGTGGCTGCCCGGGAGGGAACCGGCTGCTTTGTGGTGTGCCCATCTGTGAAATGGGGATGCACATGATGAACATGGATCATACCTACCTCGAATGGATGCTCCAATGACATGATATAACATGAAAAGAGTTTGGCGCATAGTAACCGCTCCTTAATGATAGCTGATAGCTATTTTTCTAATTTTTTCACATCCACATATCACGCTCGTGTGTACACATGATGTTGCATAGGTTATATTTTCCACATAAAACTTTAATTATTGATTTCACCTGTCTGAAACTTAGTTCTCCTTGCTGTTGTCTTTTAAACAAAAGGATTAAGATAAAAAGGGGGCTATTCTATGTAGTTTGGACTCTCTGGCCCAATTTATCCCCTTGCTATCTTCGGTGTTAATGTCAAAATTTTATAAATGAAATAAAGAGGATGAGATTATTTTTCTCAAAGATCAGCTGAAGATAAAGTACATACACCAGCATGTACATGTAGACCAGGTTGGAAACAGTATTCGCTAACATCATCAGACATTCTCCAAATTGACTACTGATCTTGTCTGTCAGGTTTAGCCTTTGAGGAACTGTGTTTAGCTCTATGCCCTGGTCAGCAGATTTTAGTCATTCTACCTCTTTATTATTTTAATAAGCGAAACTCATAGGTGTGGTGGCAGCATCAGGGTAGAAACCACAAAACAGGGTGTGGGTGAAACCTTTTGTACATACTGCCTATCTCCTCCACCTCTTAGTCATCACTTTCTGATATGTAATGTGTGGTATTTATTAAAGGAAATTTAAAGATTTCTAGACTGATTTATTTCATCAGTGAACTCTGTTCAGAATCTGATTGGAATAGAAAGATCTTTCAGTCTGGTTTATTTTATGCCTAACATTTCTCAATAAGCACTTAAAGAACTTTTGAGGGGAAGATTTCTTCAAGATCTTCATCATGGAGATGCTCAGCAACTATGATGGGCTCCCCAAATTTCAGTGAATAAACTTAAAAATGACTTTGGAGTTTCCAGAAGCGCTAATGACTCAGAAGAACCTCAGCTGTGTTTGTTTAAAAAATTGCCACCAAGGGGAAAACTTTTCACTGTGTCCCTTCCAGAACCCTCCTCGCTATACCATGTGTCCCCGACCATCCTTGCTTTCTTCATTCTACCTGCTTCCACAATGACCAGTGCAATGAAAAAGATTGTCATCGAAGCCTCTTCCATTATTGTAAGGTATTATTTGCTTAAAAACGAATTCCTGCCTAGAACAGTTTCCCTCTCTTATGACCACTACCCAAAACTCTTTTCTCTTGGTAGTACCAGTTTCCTTCTAATGAAGGTAACACTTCTGGAATCAAAGGGAGAAAAGCACTCATCCCCACCCCCACCCCACCATTCTGTCTCTTCCTCTACATAATTGAGCGTGAGCTCTTAACGGTTTCACTTCTCTGTTCTTTCCCCATCTCGTTTCCATGGTTTACTGACCTCCAGCATGACCTTTACCTTGCTCAAGGACTTCTTTTGGTCTCATCTTTTGGAATGTCATCATTCATATTCATGACACTTTCAACAATCTTGCCTCACAACCACTCGCTACGTTCAGTGAGGTGAAATCACGTCTGGATCTACCTTATTACTTGGAATTTTGCTACTGCCATTCTTTTGAATGCTAACATTCTCTATGATATCTATCTCCTATTCATCTAATTCTCCTTCATTCTCAATCCTACTTTCTCTTACTTTTCAGGGAGTTTTAGGACATCTAACCAGTAATACTTGTTTCCTTGAAAACAGGACCGTCAATCCAGGTATCCAAGACGAACATCTGGGAGTTTCCCTTAGTACCTCCTCTCCTGCCACATATTTAGTTAGTTATGAGGTCTGGCAGTTCTACCATCTTATTCTCTGGGATGTATCCACTTCTCTCCATTCCCTCTGTACTTACTCTCTCACAGGATACTATTCCTTCTCACAACAAATACTCTAACAGTCTTGTTCCCTCCCTTGTGCTGTCTACACAGCTATCACAATGATTTCTAAGCAAAAAATTGATCACAGCCACTCCTCTACTTAATTTGAAACACCCTGGAATGCATTCAAGGAATTTCTGGGGTGCAGATTCAAATGAACTCTCTGACCTCACTAGTCCTATTAATCCACCTAAAGGTCCAATAACTCCCCTGCCTCCACACCTTTACACATTCTCCTCCCTCGAATGGAACATCCTTTCTTCTTACCACTCCTCTACCTCAGATCTATTTCCTGCATAATTCCTTTGGGTCATAAAGGCAATTCTTTTTTGTTCTTTTTGGTGGGAAAGATTGGCCCTGAGCTAACGTCTGTTGCCAGTCTTCCTCTTTCTGCCTGAGGAAGATTGTCACTGAGCTAAAATCTGTGCCAGTCTTCCTCTATTTTGTATGTGGGACGCTGCCACAGCATGGCTTGACAAGCAAAATGTAGGTCCGTGCCTGGGATCCAAACCCTTGGACTCTGGGCTGCTGAAGTGGAGAGTAAGAACTTAACCACTAAGCCACCAGGCTGGCCCCTATAAGGGCAATTCTTTATGGCAGCCTTTCTCTTGCCATTGAAGATTATGTAGGGCTCCCTCCCACCCAGTGTGTTTCTATAACCTGATGTGCTTACTTCACACAGAACACTTACTTCACTAAATTGAAATTATATTTTCATTTGTCTCACATCCCTTAACTAGTGTTGTGTAACAGGATATTAAATTGAAAAGTTCAGTGGAGGCATCAAGAGATGATAGATATCAGATAATATGAGCTGCGAAACAGACCACCAGAAGTTTTAAAATAGGCTGTTTGAGAACCTATTCAATAATCTAGAAACCCTTCACTTCTATCAAGAATATGGAATGCTCAGGAATGAGAATTTAGAAAGAGGGTGATTTAGAGCTGTGCTGGGAATCTCACTTCACTCCCCTCCTCCTTCATCCCTTCTCCCATATTGAAGGAAGCAGCTGAGATTTATTCACATTATGTAATGAGAGCTCAAGCAGTATCAAGTGACCAAATTAACTCTGCATGTAGATTTCTCTGCTTCATCATCATTACTCTCTTCCTTTCTTCCTGTTTCGTAAGAAGTGTTTCTTTCCCTATCCAAAGTTGAACCCCGTCTCAGCTTCTCATTGTTTCACCTTTGTACTTCCCTTATGAAATTGATCCATTAATTTTCCCTTCTCTCTCTTCAATTTTCAATTTCCAGTTCACACTCAATTTTTCCTTCTCTATGAACGTACACAAGTTTCTCCTGTCATCAAAAACAGCAACACTTGACTTCTGCCCAAAATAGAATAACCAGGACTGGATTTACCTGCCTGGCTGAAACAACTAAATCCCAAACTATGTGAAACACTGGTTTTCAGACATTGAAAATCAGGCAATGCAGGATAATGATCTTTTAGAGATGGGAAAGAAATGGCATGAGCCCTGTTATTTTCTCAGTTTAGAGAGAGTTTCTGGAGTACAAGTGAGAGAGACTCTGTTGGAGGGCAGCTGTCTCCATGAACAGAGGTGGTGAACCTGGGAATTTGAGGAGGACCAAGGGAGCTAGAGTTCACAGAGTACTAGAATGGAAAGAGCTGCATACAGAGAAAGCTTTGAAGGTGAACAAATGGTCCCCCTTAAATATTCAGATGAATGTTTATCAGCACATGAAGGTAGGTGACTTATCTGAGGCCAGGGAAGAAGCATTCCAAAGGAGCAGAGAAACAATCCTAGGAATTCATCCAAGGACAGGAATAGTTCATGTTTCCACCATCTGGAGCGGAAGATCTCCTACTTAATGGACCACTGGATATAGTGTTAAGAAAAGCATTGTCTCAATATTGAGGCAACATCAGCCTTTGAAAAGAGACTGCTCCGGTCCTGCCTGAGAAAGCCTTTTCAAAAGCCTCAAAGTACTTAAATCATTTCCAGTTAGCTCAACTAAATCACAGAACATGCTCAAGAATATTAAGGAATACAAAAATGTCCAGCAACCAATAAGATAAGGTTCACAATGTCTAGCATTCAATTAAAAGTTACCTGTTATGTGAAGAAGCAGAAAATATGAAACATAACAAGGATAATAATCAGCCACTGTAAATAGACCAAGAAATGATACAGATGATTGTGTTGGTAGAAAAAACATTGACAGTTCTTACAAATATATTCCGTATTTCAAAAAATAGAGTAAGATTGAGCATGTTATGTAAAAAGGACCAAAATTGAATTTCTAGATATGGAAACTACAATCTCTGAGATGAAAAATACTCTGCAGAGAATTAACAGAAAATTAGATACTGCAGAAGAAAAGATTAGTTAACATGAAGACATAGAAATGGAAACTAAAATGAAAGACACAGAGAAAAAAAGACAAAAAAAAATTAATAGCATAGGAGCAGTGGGATAAATTCAAGTGCTTTAATATATTTGTAAATAGAGTCTGAGCAGGATAAGAGAGAGACAGAAAAAAGTTTTAAAGAACTGATGACTGAAAGATTCCCCAATTTGATCTAAATTATACCCAGAGAGATAACATTTAATAAACCTCAGGAATTGGAAACACGAAGAAACCCAAACCAAGGCACATCATAATCAAATGTCTTAAAAGCAGTGATAAAGAGAAAATCTTCAAAGTAATCAGCAAAAAAGATGCACGACATACAGAGAAACAAAGATAAGAATGGTAACAGACTTCTCGTTGGAAATAGTAGAAGCAAGAAGACAGTAGAACACATCTTTAAGGTACTAAAAGAAAAAAAAAGAAAAACCCTGTCAACCTAAAATTCTGTATGCAGTAAAAATGCCTTTCAAAAATGGAGATAAAATATAGACATCTAAAATCTTTGGTTTATCTTTTAAGACAGTTTTTTAAGAGCAGTTTTAGGTTTACAACAGAATTGGGACAGGAGTATAGAGATTTCCCACGTACCCTCTGCCCCCACACAACTGTTGGCTCCCCCATTTTCAATGTCACTCACCAGGACGGTAGATTTTATACCAAGGATGAACCTACTTTGGCACATCAAAGTCACCCAAAGTCCAAAGAGTTCACTCTTGGTTTTGCACATTCTATGGGTTAGGACAAATGTATAATGACATATATCCACCGTTTTAATATCATACAAAATATTCTCACTGCCCTAAAAATCCTCAGTGCTCTGCCTAGTCCTCTCTCCTCCCTACCTCCACCCCTAGAAACCATTGATCTTTTCATTGTCTCCATAGTTTTGCCTTTTCCAGGATACCAGACAGTTGTTACATACAGTAACATACATGTAGCCTCTTAGATTTGCTTCTTTCACTTAGTAACATGCATTCAATGTTCCTCCATGTATTGTTTTTAACTCCTAGCAGTTTTTTCTTTTCTTTAAAGGTTGACATCTAAGCTAACATCTGTTGCCAATCTTATTTTTCTCTCTCTTTTCCTTTTTCTCCCCAAAGCCCCCCAGTACATAGTTGTATACACTAGTTCAAGGTCCCTCTGGTTGTGCTATGTGAGATGCTGCCTCAGCACAGCCTGATGAGCAGTGCCAGGTCCGCCCCTAGGGTCCTAACCAGCGAAACCCTAGGCTGTGAAGTGAAGCACGTGCACTTAACCACTTGGCCATGGGGCTGGCCTTTCCTCCATGTATTTTCATGGCTTGATATCTCATTTCTTTCTAGCTCTAAGTAATTTGCCATTGTCTGGATGTCCCACAGTTTATTTATCTATTCATCTACTGAGGGACGTCCTTGGTTGCTTCCACGTTTCGGCAATTGTGAATAACATAGCTATAAATATTTGCCTGCAGTTTTTTGTGTGGAATTAAGTTTTCAGCTCCTTTGGGTAAATATCAAGGAGCACAATCCCTGGACCCAATGGTAAGAGTGTTTAGTTTTGTAGGAAACCGCTAAATAGTTTTCCAAAGTGGCTGTACCATTTTGCATTCCCACTAGCAATGAATGAGAGTTCCTTTTGTTCCATGTCCTCACCAGCATTTGGTGTTGTCAGTGTTCAGGCCGTTCTAATGGGTGTGTAGTGGTATCTCATTATTGTTGTTTTAACTTGAGTTTGCTTGATGACATATGATGTGGAGCATCTTTTCATGTGCTTATTTACAATTTGTCAATCTTCTTTGGTGAGGTGTCTCTTAAGAGCTTTGGCCCATTTTTTAATCAGGTTGCTTGTTTTCTTACTGTTTAGTTTTAAAAATTCTTTGTATATTTTGGATAGCAGTCCTTTATCAGTGTGTGTTTTAGAAATATTCTCTCACAGTCTATGGCTTGTCTTCTAATTCTCTCGATTTTGTCTTTCACAGAGCAGGTGTTTTTAATTTTAATGCAGTTGAAGTTCAGCTTGTCAGTTATTTCTTTCATGGATCTTATCTTTGTTGTTAAATATAGACTTTTTCAGATATAGAAAAGCTGAAAAAATTTGATAGTAACAAGAAATACACAAATGGGAAAGGAAGTCTTTCAGGCAGAAGAAATTGATGCCAGTTGGAAATCTGCATCAACACAAAGGATAAAAATGGCCAAAAAGGAGAAATATGTGGGTAAATACAGAATTTACTTTAAAAATGTTTTGAATTATAATAGTTGTTTAAAGCAAAACTTGTAACAGTGTATTTTAGTATTTATGTTATGTGTAAAAACAAAAGGCATGACAATAACAGCACAAAGGTCATGAGATGGAAATGTCAAATATAATGTTCTGAAGTTCTTATACTCCACTTGGAGTGGTATAATCAATATTATGTGAAATTAGACTGTCAAAAATTGAATACGTGTACTATACACCCTAAAGAAATAACAATAAGCCAGAAAGAAGGAGTTATAGCTAGCAAGAGAACAAAGCAGATACAGAAGAATCACAAAAGGCACATGATTAATTCAAAAGAAGTCATGCAAAGAAGAAAAAGGAAACAAAGGACATATGGAACAAATAGAAAACAGAGAGATGATAAAATTAAATTCAATTATAATAATAATCACATTATATGTAAATTCCATAAAATCCTCATTTAAAAGGCAAGGGTTATCAGATTTGATAAAAAGCAAGACCTAACTATACACTGTCTACATAGAGTTCGCATATCTAGGCTGTTCTATGAGAAAGTCGATCTGACAGAATTATTTAAAATTTCCTACAGAGTAGGTGGACTAGACGCAAAAAAAAATCAGATAATAGAAACTATTAGCATAATTCAAAGGAGAGGTAATAGGCATTGTTCTAAGTGGTGGAAGTGAATGAATGGGACAGATTATGAGCTGTTGAAGAGGTGGGATTTCAAAGATTTGGAAACTGACTGGATAGGGAAGTGCAACAGAAGTTTTTAAAAGTGAAGTCAAAGCCTGGGTAATTGGAAAAATGGTAATTCCAAGAACAGAAGGAAGAAACAAAAGGGAAAGATGAAGTCTTATAGAGAAAGATAAAGTTTCTTGTAAGACATTATGAGCTTAAAATACAGGTGCATTCCAACAGACAATTGGAAGCAGAGGTCTGGAGTTCCAGAGAGAAATCGAGTTAGAAATCAGAATCTAGATTAGGAAGTGAAGCAGATCACATCAGCGCTTCCCAGGGCCCCTCAAATCCCTTTATACCATTTCTGTGTGCCCTTCTCCCCTCTTTGGTGTGGGTTCAATCATCAGCACCAGTGGCCCGTTTTGGGAACACAACCATGAGCTACTGGAAGTGTGTTGCCTGCTTGTACAGATTGAGGGAAGAGTCTGGAGTTTACGCCTCCTCCTTCCTTCCCTCCTTAGCATTTCCCAGTGATGGTCAGGTGAAGAGGTATGAAAGCCGTGCCTTGAACTGTGCAACACTGAGATGTAACTTATACTCCACTTGTTCTGCAGGATCAGGCTGACTTCTGCCTGAGACAGCGCCCTTGCCTAGTTCCCCTCCTTCCCTGACCTGCTTTACTCACGCCTCTTGCAGTCTCCTCTGAGAGCACTTCTTTACTGAATCACTTGCACATGAATCCATATCTCAGGGTCTGCCTCTGGGGATCCAGATTGAAGACAGAGAGTTTGATAGTATTGCTCAAGTCTTCCATATTGTCACTGACATTCTCTCTCCTTTTATCAGTTATTGAGAGGGGATGATGAGATCTCTGATTCTAATTATGGATTTCTCTATTTCTCATTCCATTCTACTACATTTGCACCACTTATTTCTCCTTACATTCTATTATGTTTGTATCACTTATTTTAAAAACTCTGTTATATATATACACACATATAGGATATATACATATATGTCTATGTACACACATATTAATTCATTATAGACATTTCTTTCCTATTATTGAGGATCACATTTTCAATTTTTCCTTTGTATGCCCTGTAGTCCCCTACCTTGTCCATCATTTAGGCACAGTGCTTTACGCATATCAATTCATTCTTTCATTCATCAAATTTATTTTGTATCTGCTATGTGACAAACCTGTGCAAGGCACTAGAGATACAGTGGCACACACAAAATACAAAGTACAAGTCGTCTTCAAGTTCATAGTTCAGTGGGGGAAGCAGACATCATTGAAATAAGTATTCATCTTAAATTGTAAGGTTATAAAGGGCAAGAATATTTTTTTCAGGGCTTTAAGTTGTAAGCAATAGAAACTGAACCTGGTTGACTTAAAGAGAAGTATAATTTATTGAAAAGACATGTGGTAGTTCATAGATTTGGCAGGAAGCTTGGGAAACCAAGCTTAGAAAGTGGATAGGAATAAGGGAAGATGCATAGCCAAAGCCATGCCCAAAATTAAGCTACAGAATTAGTCTAGTGAGGACACTACTTCCAACTCCACTAATCAATGGAATCCACAACTTGCAGTCCTTACACTGCCAGAACTAGATCAAGGATTCTACCATCAGCATTAATGCTATGGCTACCTCTATACTTGCCTCAAAACTGGATGTTATCACCTTGGGAATAAATCTTTCTCATTGGAACCTGGAAGCAGGTGCATCTAATTTGCTAAAACTAGCCCAGCCATTGGTACTCTAGCTGAAAGGAAAGCTGGGAACATGAGTATCTACTTTTAGCCCTCCGTGATGGAAGGTGGATCCCATCTCTCTCTCTATAGTTCATATTTGGGAAAAGTGACCGAGTAAGGAATTGGTTCATCTGCTGCACAGCCTAAAAAGTCTTCACCTAATGTGGGAAGTTTGGGAAAGATTTGATGAGTCAGTGGCTTAGTCATGGACCCAAAGGATGAATAAAAGTCACCCTGACTGAAGGGTGGAGGAGGAAGGGGTGTTATAAACAAAGGGAAGAGCATATGTGAAGGCTTGTATTCAAGAAGGAGCTTGGTGTTAAGAAACTGAATGAAATCCGTGTACTTTGAGGCAAAGCCAGGGAATCAGGTGAAGCCTTGATTTCCCAGGGCTTTCTCGGTCATGCCTAAGTCTGTGAGCTTTCCCCTAAGAACTCTATAAGGACACTGCAAGCTTAGAGCAGGGGAGTGAACTTTTGAAGCACAAGCTTTAAAGAGATAACTCAGGACTCTTTGTGAAGAATAAAGTGGCACTAGTGTTGAAACCTTCCAACAATGAATGGGAAAGGAGTGTGAGGAGGGGGCAAAAGTAGAAACTTTAGAGAGAGCAGACTTGCTTATCTTGATCAAATCATTTAACCTCTCTAAGACGCATCCCTCATCCTTAAAATGGGAGTTATTTTCCTGTATTTCTCCACCTTTGAGGTTATTGTGAGGTGAAGTGAAATAGATGTGAATTTTAGTTGTAGAATGCTCACAAATATGATATTGTAATAAATATTTAGTGAGTGCTCAATTCTTTTGCTAAGCATGGTGGAGAGTGTACAAATTTATTAGACTTTGAGGAAATGTTCTAGTTTCACGTTTTTGCAGAATGTCATTTATTCTCGTGGAGCCCAGTCTCTATTTTTAATTACACTTCTGCGGGAGGCAGTTTTATTCTGCCAATTGACTAAGTGTACACATTATACAGAGAGCTCTAACTGCAGTACCTAAACCATAGTAAGCACCTCATCAATGTTAAATGTCGTTAGTAATACTGCATGAAGCACAGAAATTATTCCTGAAATATATACAATGTTGGTTCTTCATTCTGGTAATTGTTTAAATTTATCCAATCGAAAATGACTTTACAATCCATAAAACAAAGAAATGCGTTGATGCTTACCAAGGCAAGAGAGAGCAGGTGTTGCCATTACTTTCACAGAAAAAAACACATTTCAGATGGTCAGTTTTACATTGAGCACCTCATCACACCAGAAGAAAGAGATCTTTCCCATGGAATTTGTGTTATAACTGTTCTTCAAACGTTAGATATAATCAGATCTGACATTACTAGAAATTTTTCCAAGGATAGATATAGACTATTATGTTAATTTTCCTCTAATTATCTCACATTTGTAGGGATAGCCCTTCAAAAGATCCTAAAGAAATCAGTAGCTTGTGGCTTTTAAGGAGACACATAGATGCCTACAAAAATACATGTTTTGAAGTGAGGAAAATGATTTACAAAAAAGTTAGGTAAAGTGATAAATATTTGACATGTATTGCACTCTCTATTACCCCACACCCATGACAGACGTCAGTAATAAGTCATAGCACTCTTTCTCTTGGAGCAATTGGCACTTGGGGAAAAAAAATAAACATTTTATCCTTATTCTAAGTTTTCAAAAAAGGAGTATTAATTTGATAATAATTGTTTTTCTAGGAGGATGAGATATTCTAGAAGACTGGGAAATAGGCAGAAGACCTTTTTGCTTTAACAAAAAATCTTTGAACTTTCCATCAAATAGCGCTAATTAATCCTTTTTGATGAACTCATCTATTACATTTCCAGAATCTCTTGGAGGATCAAGGCTATACGTCAGTGAGAAATAAGGATAAAGGGTCTGAGAACAATACCTGCAGACTGGCCTTCAAGAAAAGGAGTTGGCTTTCTGTAAACTCCCTGGGAGCTGGCCCACTTCTCAGGATGAGCAATCCCAGTCAAATGCAAAGCTTGGGCTCCAACCCTTAATGAAGGACTGGTGCTTCCCCAACAATTTGCTACTCCTACTGCTAGTTTGGCGTATCATATAACTGAAACTATAGGGTCTGGACCCAGTGCCCAGGGCAGGGACTGTTTCCCGCCTTCCATGAATGTTAAACTGGCAGAATACAGTTGGAGCCAGGTTTCTGCCGTGTCACAGGATGGAATCACACTAGGGAGGGGCCAGTGCTTCTTTAATCATGCAGCTTAAAGCTCACAGCTCAAGGTTTGGGGTCATCTGAGTCTTATGTCTGACCCTGCCTAATGAATGAGCAACTGGGAACTTATATTTCTGCTAGAAATTCTATCTCCAATAGTTTTTCCCAGTGAATGCCACTCTAGCTAACCTGTATGTGGGGGGTATGTGTATATGAGAGTGTGTATGTGTGCGTGTTTGTGTATAAGCATTTGCTCTAATATTAAAGAATGTTAATCTGACTTCTTTCCTTTTTAATGTGAGATCAGACATTGAAGGTTTAGGGATTTAAATAGAGGGAGAAGAGATAATTTCAGAAAAATTAGTTTTTGTTTGAAGTGATGTAACATAAATGTGGAAATCAGTGTTCCTGCGTTTAAATTCTTCTTTCCTGTCCATGCCTAGGACCCACCTTATAAAACCTACTAATCTTCTTAATTCAATAATTTTTCTGTGGTTTCACCATCCACCCACTTCTTTAGACGTTCTTGCTTTTGTTTGCTTTTCTAAGTTCTCATCTCAACAGATTCCAGCCAGAATCTCAGTTTCTCTCTGCCTAGCTTCCACAGTGTGGCAACCTATTTAGATTACATCTGTCTGGCTTCTTCTGTGGACTCACTGTTATCACTTTCCTCTGCTCCACACAGCAGCCAGAGCTCAAGTTCCACCCTCCAAATGTAGTTCCTATACAGCATGACTCAGTTCCCATAACGACCTCTATCCAGTGGTGTGCTGGTAAATGTTTAACTATGTAGGGCAGAAGGAATGATAATTTGTAGCACAGGCTGATTTCTGTGGTGCAAATATTTCCACCGCGATCAATTTCACGCTACCAACGTGAAGTCACTAAAAGTGGAGTTATGAAGAGGTGTTCAGCAATATATAGTATATCCACTATACAGATATGACAGATGTAGACAACCTCAAGAGTATAGATAATAAAAAAAAGAAAATAATTAGGAATTGCTGAGTATTTGTTACTTTGTTTCTAGTATACTTTACCTACTTGTAAGCTGATATAATTTAAATTTTAATAATGTCTGTGTTTAGTAAGCAGCCTGCAAGTTTCTCAAAAGTTTGACAGCTTGCATGAGCTGGCACAGGCTGGCCCCAGCACACCACCGCTTCCATCCCACCATTTGTCTGGGAAGAGGCAAGAGAAGTGGATGGTTCAAGGGCAGAATATGCCCAGAAAATGAATTGTTATGGATCTTCTCCGAGGTTGAAATTTTCTTGAAGATATGTCTGATAATGCTACCACTCCAACATTCACAGGAACCAGGGGCGGAAGCGGTTAAGTTTTTCAGCACTGGATTGAAACTCCAAATCTCCTCTCCTCCAGCTGCTATGTTGTTTGTGGGCCAGTAAGCCACCGATGATGGCTGTGTGACTAAAGTAGAACATGAAATAAGCTTTATATGTCATTCTTAAGTCCCACTACAAACTGGAGCTGTATGGGCTTGGTTGATATTTTGATTCCATGAATGGAATTTAACACCAATATCCTGAATGAAATTTGTTATAATTTCACATTTTTTTACAAATTTATCTTAAATGTATTTTCTCCAAATTCATATTAAAGTTTAATTTTCATATTTAAATGAGTATCCTAAGACTTTCTTTTATTTCCAAGTACTCTTTGCACATTGCCATAAGAAATCAGGGAATAGTGTATTAAAAGCAATCTTGGATTGCTAGAATCCTAGCTTCAAACCACAATAATAAACACATCTATTTACCTTCCTTGTGTAAACTTTCCTTGCAGCCTTTATGTCTATTGTCTTTAGCTATGGCATTTTTCAAACTGATTTACAGTCAGGATAATCATTAGAAAGCAGACTTCTTTTTAATTAAACATATTTCATTACTATAATTAGTCTGCTGTGTACTCATTAGGTGGAATTATCTATCGTTTTCTTCTAAACTTTGAATTTGTTTCACAGCCTTAAACTGTCTCAGGGATCCTTGCACATGAAGTCCTTACTAACTTTCTCTATTCGAATGCATCCTCATTTGAACATTAGTGAGCTCAGTCTCTTCTTTTCTCCTCTCTTTTTTTTTTTTGGAGTCACCAATATTATCCAAAGAAGCGGTTTTACCTACTCCTTTTTGTTTATATGACAATTTGGCTCCAGGATTTTCTAAAAACTGATTTTCAATTGTTGTCGCTAATGGATATCAACATACTGAATGGATACAGTTGAGAATATGTATGTGTGTATGTATATTTTCAATTACACACAGGTGGCATTTTGTTATCCACCAGTGAAAACAGTTGAAAAATCAGTTTCTATGAAGTCCTGGAGCTAAATTCTCTATATAAGTTTGAATATATATATCTCTATATCTAATCAGTTACATGGTTTATGTACAAATGCTATATACTACTTATAATGAGTACTCTATATGTGATGTAGTGTATACAACCTATATGATACATGCTTAATACGTAATGTATATTATAGCTCTCTCTATATACTGTTAAAGCAATTATATAATATCTCATTCTATATATATTCTGTTATGGCAATATATCATGGTAGTGCAGCCAGCTATTAAATAAAATGCCTGGATTTAAATCTCAGTTCCACTACTTATCAGATATGTGACTTTGGGCAAGTCACTTTACCTTTTTGTGTCACAGTTTCTTTTCCTGTGAAATAGGAATAGTAAAAGCACCTTCCTCCTAAAGTCAGAGTGAGTATTAAGTTAGCATTTAATTGGGAGCAGAAGCCTGTGAATGTTGTGGAATAAAGAATGCATTGTAGGAGTTCAACCTTACACAACCATGGGAGGAATCTGGGGAAATAAAGGTCTAAAAAGATGAGAAAAATGTTGCTAACCAGCAGCCCTGGCATGCATGAATGAGTAGGTTTCTGGAGGCTGGGTTCATCCAGCTGCTATAGCAGTCTGTGGAAGGTTGTTGGCTCTTTGTGGCTGCTGCCTCTGTAAGTTCTCAGTAAGGACCCTTGAGGTAGGTTACCAGACTTTGATGGTAGGTTAACAGACAAACTGCAAGACGCTCGTTAAATTTGAATTTCAGATAAACAGTGAGTACTCTTTTGTATAAATATCTCTTAGATATTGCATGGGACATACTTACACTTTTAAAAAATTGCTGCTTATCTGAAATCCAAATTTAGCTCAATGTTCCTGTATTTTTATTTGCTAAATCTGGCAACCCCAGCCTGTGGTCACTTTTGGTCAACAGAGCCAGCCATAGGGATGGAGAGCTGGGCATAGAGCAGGAAAATCAAGAATAGATTGGAACCCACAGGTACCTCTGCATCTGTCCCTCATCACGTCCAACCGATGATGACCACAGCATAGTGGCTGCCACTTCACTTCCACTTCACCAAATCTCACCTCCTTCTTCATCTCAAATCCTTCTTGTGGCCAGACAACCTAGAAGTATACAAGTAAGGGACCCCAGGAAATGGAGTTCCAGCTGGGCTAAATCAACCAGTACAAAACCCCACATTGGGCAGTAAATGAGGTAAACTATGTAAAGTCTTAGGGCAGTACCTACACGCAATACACATTCATAAGATGGTCATTCTTTAGTGTCGCTGGTGTTTTGTTGTTTTAGCAACTCTACCAAATGGAACCTTGGGCTGAGAGGGTCATGGGATTTGATGAAGAGTTGTGAGGAAGACATAGGAGGTGTAGCATAGGATTAAACATACAAAATGGGTTTCTTTACAGGAACAAAGGACAACTTTACCTTGTGAGTGTAAAAGAGAGCTCTCTTGGGGCAGTGAACAGTTTCTCCCAGGCAGGGACCGAGACCTGAAGGGCTACCCAGTGAGTAGGGATAACAGTGGACTCGTGTGGCTGCTGATACCCTTGGTCCTGTTGTAGTGATTGTGTTGTAATGATTGCTGGATACTTGCACGTCAATTTGTGCCTTTTAATCCTTTCAATGCAGACTGAAGGGTTTGAAATTGGACTATGAATAGGTTGTGCAGCACGTCATTCTAGATATGGTGTTTCCGGGCAGCTGTGGAAGACACGTGACTTGGCAACCTGTTTTCAGATTCCAGCTGTGCACCTTGTTACCTATGGCCCTGCAGGACCATTCGGCATCCATTGTCCTTTCTCCTGGTACCGGCAGTCTGATTTTGCTCTTGGGAAACTGCCTTTCTCCCATCAACGCAAAGGTTAACATTCCTTGGCTAAGGGGTGACCATATGACCCAAGCTTGACCAATCAGGTATGTGTTTCCTGGCCTACAGACCAAAACCAGCAGCAACAAAAGCCAGGATTTGATTCATACCACCTGTGAAACTGTGACTAGACCATCCTCAGTTTATGCCACCGGGATTCTTGCTACCAGTGTGGAGCAGCAGCCTCAGTGTTGCATAGGAGCTATTTAGAGATGCAGAAATTCAGGCCCATCTCAGACCTACTGAATCAGGTCTGCATTTATCCAAGATCTCAGGTAATTTCCATGCAAAGATAATAATGCATCTCTTACAAATGTTTGTACGGTACATATGTTTCATTTTTGACTTCTCCTGTCTACTTATTTAACTGCATTAGGGTAGGCTCTTATATGTGCGTCATGGGCTGAGTGGTCCCTTGGCCTCTGATGCAGAGATATTGGGAGGTTCACAGTCAGTGTTTTCTGGCTTTTTACTTCTCCATTGGCCCTCCTTCTCATTCTTCCAAGGGCTTTCATGTTCACCCCCCACCCATTTCTACCAGATCTCATTCCTGGAAGGTTCACTACCATCTGTCTTTCAACTACTCCTGAACACAATGTGAGCTCATAACACCTTTGGGAGTTATCCTCTGAGGAGAACATCAATAGTGTTGACTGCTTAGCATCTATTTTTCCCCTTCTGGTAATAGGAGATTAAACTATTAAATGTAATCTCCTATTGCATTTCTTTTAATGGGCCACACCTCCCAAGTCTCAGTCCACATAGCTTGGGTGGGGATAATTCCATTCTTGACTCCAAGGGTAAGAAAATGGCAGAGGCCTGGTCCATCTTCCTATTCCATTCACAATTCAAATCAGGGCTGTGGCAGTCAATCTTGTGGCTCCTGTTGGAATGTTTGGGAAAGAGAAACTGTTTCCACTTGATTGTTAGCTCTAAGGATTTTGTGAGCCTGGATATTGCAGGGATCATCTTGCAGAGTTAGCCAGTGCAAAGCGAAAACACAGAGGTAAATGGACTCTCTAATGGGGAGGGAGACTGTGTCATGATAATTTCATTTGAGCTCCTGGGTCTAGTTTTCATTTATGTGGGTCAATACACGTTCTTCTGTTTGAGTTGACACACATATAAGACAAGGCAAGGCGAAGGCCTAGGCCTAACTGATTTGACTGGTAAAGATACAATGAGCCACTTTTAGGTTAGGACAATTTATTATTTATACAGAGAGCAATCAGAAGAGTAAGCCAAAGGTGCCAGAGCTGTCTTTGTCCCATACACCAAAAAGGATGACATCAAAATAAAAGGAGCCAGATGAATCAAATGCAAGTTGTGAGATACCCTGTTGCTGAGGATCTAATTCTGGATGGAAACTAAAACATTTTATGTTCTGCATCTCAATTTTGAGGGGAGTGGACAAAAGCCCTATACTTCATCGGAAACCCAGGAGCCAAGAAGGGGAGAGAGGAAGGCAAGTGGTAGATGGTCTCATAGCTGTTTCTTAGAGACCTTTCATCTCCCGGGGAATTACAAGTTCTTCTGCCAAGACTCAGAGAAGCTGTAGTTCACGGCTTTGCCTCTATGGATGCATGCGAGGTCTCCAGGATAACATGATCGAGCTGTTCCCTCTTAAGTCCTGAGTAATACATCTTCTGTAGTGGACATCTGTCCTTATTTTTCTTAGTAGTACAGGAACCTCCTTCCTAAGTTTGGGGATCCCTTCCCACCTTGAGAAAGAGCCCACCTCCCAGTACTGAAGCTAAAAATGCTAGATACTTTCTAATCTCCCTTACAGCTTGGATTGAGCGTGTTACATAGGACCCACATATCAAATGTGCCGCTTCAGACTTTGACAGAGAGGCTCGTGTTGAAATGAAGCTGAGACCACACAGAATCTATCCTGATGAGGGAGTCTATCTCTGTAGCACAAATTCTGAGCTTCCAGGGGCTGCAGTGGAGGCTGGTCTAGTGGTAGCTTCCATTATCTGTGAAGCAAAGAGTGGTGGCCCAGCCCAGTGGAGGCGGCAGCGGTGTCTTCACCAGGGATTAAGAGTCATTTTCAGAGTTGTTTTTGGGTGCATTGCTTCTCACCTTTATCCTTGGGCTCTCCTGGAGATTCAGTGAGTTACTCAACATCCTTTAAGAAAACCACTTTATGTTTAAAATAGTCAGAGTGTTTCTCTCAATTGCAAACAGGATCCTTAATTGATACAACCTGTAACACAAAATTTCTGCTACTTACCTACCACCTACCACTTTCCACTTATCCTCTGTATTACTCAGGCATCCATTTTTTGGTCATCAAGCCATCTTTACACAGGTGTTGAAAATCAAATTCTTTAAGCTCTATAGAAATACAATTCTATTGATGGCATTTCAGGTTTCATGATAGAAAATGTGTGTGATCAAAAATGATACACATTCATTTGGACACAAGATGAAAAACATAATAGAGAAGAAAAACATCATCCATAATCCTATCAGCTGATACTTGCGTTTTTTTTCTTCCAGTCATTTTTCTATACCTATTTGCACAGTAGTAGTGATAACACCATCTAACTAACTTTTTCTTTCTTCTTCTATGAGATATTTTAAGCATTTCCTATACTATTAAAGAAAACTCATAAGAGATTATTTTTGCCTATTGTGGGTTTGTAAACTGTTTTCAGTTTTGCACTAGTATACAAAACTCTTTGAATATCGTTGTTGATAAAATATTTTTTCTGTGTTTCAGGTGAATTTCTTAGCATATATTCCTAAAAGTGATATTATCAAGTAAAAGTGTGTGCAGTTGTCTTGATACATGTGTCGAATTGCTTTCCAGGGGTTACAGACTCTCACCAGTCACGGATGAAAATGCTCTTTCACTGCATGCTAACTAGTATTATACCATGCCATTTTAAGAATTGCTAACGTAATAGTCTAAACGGTATTTTAAATGTATGAATGGCAAAGGATGAAAAGAGATGATTCACCAAATAGAGACAAAAAAGGTCTAATAAACAGATGAAAAATATTCAACCTCATTAGTACCAAAAACTTTTAAATTATTCTGACTTTTAAATTATTTTGAGGGTAAGGGTTTTTAGAACTGTTTACATTTCATGGCTGTATCTGCCTCGGAGAAAGTCTGCTACAGTCTTGAAGTGATTGATAAAGCTAAGGGAGGGATGTATTGAGGCCCACCCCTATGTGTATCAGGTGGATCAGGCCCATACCTATCTGCTGTTTATTTTTTCCTTTTCTTCCAATGACCTTGTGAGGTAGTGATGGATTTGCCCCTTATTTGTTAATAAATATCTCACTGAATACACTACACCTGATGTAAGTGGGACAAGATTTTTACAGCAAGAGATTTATTCTTTCAGATCACATTTATCTTTGTTGGAAAATGATGTCTCACTCCAATTGTCCTTGTCAATGTCAGTAGCCCAGTATTTTTAGCGCTGTTGTTGTTCGTTATTCTAAAATGTCTGTCTTCTTCTCTTCTTTGCATTTGGACTGGTATGACCTGATTTTCTTCTTGATGCATATTTGTTGATTGCGTGTTTCTTAGCTGTGTATATTTCCCCTTTACTTGTACATTTAAAAATGCTTTTTGTAGGCATATTGGATTTCTGAGCTTATCAAACTTTATATTTGTGTGTATATCCCTCCTTCTCTTGGACACCTTAGAAGCCTATAGGTCTCTATAAAGCAGAAGTCACACACTGGCTCATTATAAGCCATAACTGGCCTGTAGATGTGTTTGCCATAAAACATTTAAACTTTTAAAAATAAATTGCCAATGTTTAAAAATTGAGGGATTTTATCAAAAAGTTCAGATTTCAGCTTCCTCTTCAAAAAAAAGTCTCATAATTGGGGAACACCAAGCTCAGATTTTTGCATGTTCAGTATGGGCTGGACCTAAGTAATGGCTGGTCCATTCCATGTGGTCCTGTGTTCTCTCCCCATGGGCCTGCCCCATTTTGTTGTTCATACGTCTTTCCAGAAAGGCAATATAACTTCATGATTCTGAGCACGTGCTCTCAGGCAGACTGCCTGGCTGCGAAACCCGGCTCTACCTACTTTTTAACCATGTGTCCTCCTTGGTAAATGCCTTTACCTTCGTGTGCCTCAATGTTCTACCTGTCAGGTAGGATTAAGAACACCTACCTTGTCAGGCTGTTGTGAGGATTAAGTGTGTTTATGAATGTAAAGTGTTTAGACCAATGCCTGCATATAATACATCTTCAATAAACATTGGGTGTTATTATTAACTCCTGGAGCTTGTAGACAGTTGAGTTTGCAGCCTCTGTTTTAAAATCTCTAAATTTGGCTTGAGCATCCCCCATAGATGCTGTGCCTTCAAAACTATCAGGCTTCTTTGTGGGAATTGTCACTTTCTTCTCAGTGAGAACCTCATTGAGAAGGATGGCCACCCCCACTATACACACGCACACACACACACACACCCCCCATCACCACCACCACTACCACCACACCAGGTGTCAGGATGGAGAGTACTAGAATGCTGGAGAGATTTAGAGATCTCTGAGCAGTGTCTCCTCAGCCAGACAGCTCAGCTGCTGTCCCTAGATTGTGAGCAACTCAATGGCAGAGCATTTGTCTTTATTTCTTCCTTTATCAGTTGAAGAGTGATGCTCTCTTACAAAAGGTTAACCCCTTTTACTTCTCCAGATTCCCTTTCCTCTCACACCTTTGCTCAGTCAACTCTCTTTCTCACCCCCACTCTTCTGTATCTTTTTTTTTTCACTCACCTCCTATTATCTCATTCCTTTTAGCACAAACTCCTCTAAAGTGTGTTGTTTCCTTCCCTTTACAGATAGGCTTTTTAAGAGAGTGGTCTATACTCATTGTTTATGCATTACCACTTCCCTTCTTTTTTCCCCTCATGACACACAACATAACTTGGTTTCTACTTCCCCGTTCCCAACTCAGATTGAAGTTGTTCAAGCCCAGGTCACTAATGACTTCCTAGGTGTGAAATCTAATGCTAACTTTTCTTCTCTATTTTTTTTATTATAATAGCTTTATTAAGATATAATTCATATATCATAATTTTCACCTACTTAAAGTATACACTGCAATGGTTTTAAGGATATTAAAGAGTTATCCAACCATCACCACAAGCACTTTTAGACTATTTTCATGACCCCCGAAAGAAATTCCATATCCCTCAGCAATCACTTCCCCGCAAGGCTCCCTGCCCAGCCCCAGACAACCACTAATCTATTTTCTGTCTCTATAAGTTTACCTATTCTCAACATTTCACAAAAATGGAGTTATACAATATGGCCGTTGTGACTGGCTTCTTTTATTTAGCATAACGTCTTCCAGGTTCAGTCATGTGGTAGCATATTGTATCAGTACTTTATTTATAATGACTGAATACTATTCCTTTGTGTGGATATACCGCATTTTGTGTGTCCATTCATCAGTTGATAGATATTTGAGTTGTTTCCACGTTTTGTCTATTATGAATAATGTTCCTTTGAAATTTGTATGTGGGTTTTTATGTGGACATATTTTTTAATTCTCTTGAATATATACATGCAGTTAATCTCACTCAGTAAACTTTTCATTAATATCTTTCATCTCTAGAAATTTAATTTAATTCTTAATATATTTTCCATTTCTCTCCTTTTATGTTTATCTTTTTCTTTCTTTTCTTTTTTTGGGGGGGGGGTGAGGAAGATTGTCCCTGAGCCAACATGTGTGTCAATCTTCCTCTGTTTTGTATGTGGGGTGCCGCCACAACATGGCTTGATGAGCAGTGTGTAGGTCTATGCCTGGGATCCGAACCCATGAACCCTGGTCAGCCAAAGTGGGGTGTGCAAACTTAACCACTATGCCAATGGGCTGGCTTCTACGTTTTCCTTTAAATCTGTGAACATATTGAGCATACATATAATAGCTGTTGTAATACTCTTATCTGCTAATTCCATCACCTCTTCCATTTTTATGTTTGTTTCTGTTAATTGACTCCTGCTTTTGGGTCATATTTTTCTGCTTCTTGACATGGCTTGTAATTTTTAATTCAATGGTAGACATTTTGAATGTTGTATTTTTGAGTGTCTGGATTTTGTTATTTTCCTTTAAGGAGTGTTGGGCTTTTTTTTTTTTTTTTTTTTTTGTGACAGGTAGTTTTATTACATGTAGATTAATTCAATACTTAAGAGGCTTATTCTTAAGCCTTGTTAGAGTAGGTCTAGGGCACCCTTTTCTCTAGGTCCAGTTTATTCCTACTCCTCAAGTATGACCCTTCTGGAGTCTTTACTGAATGCCCTAGTCATTATCAAAGGGTGGTCCCTGGACTGGCAACATCAGCATCATCTTGTTAGCAATGCAAAATCTTAGGTCCACTCTAGACCTACTGAATCAGAAACTCGGGGGTTCAGCCCAGCCATCTGTGTTTATCAACTTCTCCAGGTACTTTTGGTACATGCTAAAGTCTGGGAACCACTCTACTAGAGCAATCCTTCTCAAACTTTCATGTGCCTATGAATTGCCTGGGGATTTTGTTAAAATGGTTTCTCTGATTCAGTATTCTGGATAATACCTCAGGTTCTATATTTTTAATAAGTTCCTAGATGCTGCTATTACTGCTGATTCTTTGACCTCACTTTGAGTAGCAAGCACCTAGAGACCTTACTTTCAGCCAAGGAGTCTGATTTCAATGGCATAAGAATGTTTAATTTTTAAATAACTGCATAATGATAAGCAGACCCATTCTGGAATTTCTGTATTGATGGTCTACAAAAATATATATTTTAGGTGGAAGCAGTAGAAGAATTTCCCTTAATTCCTAAATCCAAGTACAAGTATGAGAAACACATTATAATTAGTTATAAGAATACAGACATGTGTCACTTAACGACGGGGATACATTCTGAGAAATGCATCATTAGGTGATTTCGTCTTTGTGAGAACATCATAGAGCATAGTTACACAAAACTAGATGGTATGGCCTACCACACACCTAGGCTGTATGATCCTAATCTTAGGAGACCACCATCATATATGAGGTCCATTGTTGACCGAAACAATTTTGTGGTGTATGACAGTATAATGTCATTTGCTGAAAATTTTCATTGCAGGCATACCTCAGAGATATTGCCAGCTGGTTTCAGACCACTACAATAAAGCAAATATCACAATAAAGCAAGTCACATGAATTTTTTGGTTTCCCAGAGCATATAGAAGTTAGGTTTACATTATACTCTAGTCTATTAAATGTGCAATGCATTATGTCTGACAAAACAATGTGTATACCTTAATTAAAAAATATACCTTTATTGCTAAAAATGCTAACCATCATCCAAGCCTTCTGCGAGTAGTAATCTTTTTGTTGGTGGAGGGTCTTATAAAAATCGCAATGTCTGCGAAGCACAATAAAGTGAAGTGCAATAAAACAAGGTATGCCTGTATATGCTGGACATTGCCTAATATTTCTATAAATACAAGAGCCCTAGTGGTCAGTATCATTATTTTCACTTTTTTATGTTTCCTACTTTAATCTGTCCCACGGAAACTTGGATTAAATTAGTTGTTTGATTCCATCCAGTGAGCAATTGGTAAAGCCTTTACTTAAATCTATGTCTGTGAAATTTAAATCCCAATACTACAGTGTTTGTGCTTGTTGTTCTGCTTTAATATTGTAGTTTGAGTACCATCTTAAGAAGAAAAAGAAACACAAATGAGTTTGCTATGTATTGGATTACCATGATTAATGTAACAAATCTGAGTTAAACATGGCTTCCAAGTCATGCCCCCTGCCACCGTGCCTGTACTGCTGTGAGTTCACTGCAATCAATTTTAAACAAGAGCCTCTGTACCAGGCTTCCACTGCTTAAAAAAAATCACGTACTAACACAGGCATTGTGTTATTTTCTTCATATTTACTAGCAAAACAATACATTTACTGGGAGGGAGGAGGTTAATCTTGGCAAATAAAGCGAAAATTTTTTTAAAAATTGGCAAAAATCGGAGCCTTATATACTATGGCTAAAGTTGTATCAACTCTGTTTCAAAGTCAGGGCACCTTGGTTGGGAAATTGGAGTGGCTCAGTGGGGGTTCTGGGGAGGAAAGCTGGGTTTACACAGTGTGCACGGTGGTTTTCTCTGTTATTTGAAACACAGGCAAGGGAACTCTGTTCTCTGCAGTAATTGCTCTGTAGCCTGAAGCATGAGATTTGATCATTAATATCTTACCTTGGATCAGGATACACATTATTATTAGTTAAAAAGTTATCCATATTTTTTAAAAAGTAGCAAACCAGCACTATGCCCTGCAGTTTTGGCCATTACATGCTGAATTTTACAAGTTGGGTAGCTGCCAGTAGAAAGACCCCCATCCCTTTATAAAAATTATTCAAGTACTGTTTTCTATGTAGCTAAGACTCTCTTTCTTAAATACGATCTTCAGTATGAATGGCCGTAGGTGAAGGATATCCTGAATAGATCATCCCCTGAAGTTTTTTTTTTTTTTTTAAATATGATTCTGTCTCTTTCTCTCTCTTTTAATGTTTGCCCATGTTCCTACCTGAAGGTAAAAGGTAGGCTAAATGGCCCTTCAGAGGTCTCATAACCTTGTGATTCTCTAACTATATGCTTGGATCAAATTTATTCATAAAACTGATTTTACTGCCTGTGTTCAGTTTGTGAGAAATAACTGGGTCTAATTGGGATCTAAGTCTTTAATAGAAACAGAAAGCATTTGTATCTCATCACTAAGCTCTTTATGACTTCATTTGGAAAAATAAGGCAATATTTTTTTAAATGCTCAATGGTAGAAGATGGAGGAAAAAGAGCAGTTTGTAAAGATCTCTCTTAACGAGGGGTATGATGCAAAGGACTGGCAGGCCTTGCATTAGCGCTACAGGCGCTTGGAACCTGGGAAGAAACTGGGTCTTGCCTGGGCAGTGCTGGGCAGACAGAGGTTTTGGGGGACGGAGGGGAGCTAAAGCGTGAGTAGCTCAGAGCTGAGTACAAATCTAAGGGGAAATGGGGTATATCCAAGTGAGCAGTCAGGAATCAGGAGGCTACAGACGCCCAAGGGCAAAGTAATATGAGGATTCCAAAGTCTGAGTGGGCAGGAAGCCATAAACCAACATTGCCACAGGGAGGGGAAAACCAAGGAACCAGAAACTCTGCAAGCTGTATGAACACTGGCACCAGTAACAAAAGACCGTGATAAGGGGCCAAGCCCTATTTATGATGTAGTTGGAAAAGCATGAGCCAAAACAATCTGATCTGACTTCAAATCCCTCCCCCACCACTGCCTGTCATCCTGAACTTGTAACCCAGTGCCCCAGTGCCTGGCACAGAGAAAGGAGAAATGAATCACCGTGAGGCCCAACTTCTCGTGTGCAGAATAGGAATTTTATCTGCCTCACGGGATTCCTCTAAGGACAAAACGAACGTAGTAAAGGTATCAGGAAATACCTCACATGCCTTGAACAGGTGTTCCATAAATACTGGTTCCTCTTTCTTCCTTTCATTGAGTATCTTCCATATTTACTTTCAGCTGGGGCGGAAGACAAGAAATGGTAACAGGTAAAGGTCGGTGGTTCATGGAGCTTGAAAGGGAAGTGAGAAGCAGGAAAGAAAGGCCCATCCTGACCCAGGGTTGGGAACTCGCCAGGGGAATGTGGTATATTCAAATCGTTGGTGCCTTTTAGAAGCAGCTTCCAGCTGGAAATTCCTGTTAGGACAAGATTGTGGGATATTTTCTATTTTGAACTAAAATAACTTACTGCTTTAAAATATCCTAGTGTGTTTCTGTTGGTGCTCCCCTGACCTGATTTCCATTGTCAATGAAATTTCTTTTAGAAGGAGACGGCAGTCTGGTGGGAAGAGTGTATACATGTGCAATGGCAGGTATGGAGAGAGAGAAAAGTTGTCTTGAAGCTGTGTGTGCAAAGCAAATATACTGTCTTTACTTACATGATGTGTTATGTAGGGTGTGTTGTCAAGGTGGGTGGTCGATGAAGATAGCTTTCCACTACAAAAAAGTTGATCTAACATTAAACTCTGATGATGTATAATCCTCAATGATCCCACATCCCCTCCTCCACACATCAATGCCCCAAGGATAAAACCCACACTCCTTAGTATGACAGATAAACCTTCATGACCTAGCCTTAGATGCAGTGTGGCCTCCTTGGTCACTTCTCCACCCCTCCCACACTAGTCTGAAGCCAAACAAACTATTTAAGGTTTCGATAGCATCCCATGTTCTCTCTGGATCTTTGTGAATGATTGCACTCTACCTGCAATATTCTTCTCCTTCCACCCTGTATATCTTCAAACTCCTACTTATGCTTTACGTCCTCATTTGGAAATCAATTCTTCCAAGAAGTCTCCCCCTGAATCTCTGAAGACTGGGCCAACTGTCTTCTTCACCACGAGCTTGCTTCTACAGTCCCCAGTGCTTATTTCAATTGCAGCAGAAAAATCACACTATGTAGTAATTATGCACATACTAATCTTTCTTTCCTACAATACTATGGATGTTTAAGGGACAAGAGCTGTCTGGTCAACCCTGTATCCTGAGCACCTGAAACATATTAGACATTCAATAAATATTTGTTAAATAAAGGAAAGAAGGAACTGACTTTGAGCAAAAAATTTCCCAACAACAACAAAAATAACTCAAAGCAATTTTGGAGATAATAAAGCACATGCTGGAGCAGAAGTAACCTTTGAATAAATCTAATTTAAAGTTGTGCTAATGCTAAAGAAAGCCTTTATTTACAAGGTCATGGAGTACCATTATAGAATCAAACTTACATATACATGTTCATATGTGTGTGTGTGCTTTTCTATAAGCCTGTTGGAATTATGAAAAAAAGTTGTTAAAATTACTAAGAATGTTAGAGGTTTTCATGAAGCCCAAATGAGAGACTAGAGTGAAACACTAACATTGTACTGTCACATATCACATAGAATTATAATTATTCATGTCTAAACTGGGAATTTCTAGAGAGCAAGGACTTGTCCTATCTCTATATTTCTAGAACCTAAATGATACCTAGTGCACGGCAAGGGTGCGATAAAGTTATGAGGAATGAATAGACGAAGGAATGAATAAATGAATTATATCACTGTAAAGAAAAAACAATACAAGTGGACACATTGGAGCTCCCGATATTAGATAATGACTCATTTTCTTAGGCTGTTTCTACACAGACCTCCCTAAATGGTGAGTCATCCTCTGCCACTACATGGTATCCAAAAGCAAAACCTCAATAAACTTGGAATAGAAGAATAGATTGACATCAAGAACCAGCAAATACTCTGAGATCTTGGTGATTTTAGACCGTCCTCTGTATAGGAACCTTACTCCTTGGCCACTGAACTTCACCCAAAAAGGATTCAAGTTTTCCATAGTCGAGTTGTGCTTTGTTTTGAACTGCTGACATCCTTCATTGTAATTGTTTCCCCCTAGACCCTTTCATGTGTTGGCCCCAGTTTGAGGCTGTCTTTTCATTTTATTCTTTCGTGCATGATATATCCCATTATCTGGACAATGCAATTCACTGCAGGTTGACTTTATTCCCGAGGAACTGTATTCTCATTTGTTGACATCATATTAAAATTTCAGAATCAGATTTTGAGGGGGAAATAATCCTATGAGAGTTGAATTTTGAAATATTGTAACACAAATGATTGCAAAGTTCATATACCTGCTGAAACTTTGTTAATGATTACAGGGTGGATTCCTCACCGTAGCAGGCACCTTTGGTACCCACATCACAGTGCTTTGGTCCACCTCTAATACCAGCCACAAATGTGAGGAGCTGCTGTCTGTCTAGCTCAGACTCAGACTCCACAACTTGGCCTGGCATCCTTTGCCATTCTGTCCCAGGGCCTTCTCCTAATTCTTGGGAGCTTGCTCAGCCTGCACAAGTGCAGCCCAGAAATGTAAGAGAATTAGCACTCCCGGAAGTAATCCTCAACCAATAAAGTCTTGGAGCTGAGTGATAAATTCCCCAGCCTCCCACCTTGCAGGCTTTTAAAGGGTCCCAGCAGAATCCAGCTCAGGCATTCACAGCAGTGATCTTGAAAACATACTGATACTGCTTTTTCTTTCTTCACTGTCTCATTCTCCCATTCCTTCTCTTCTGCTTCCTGAGATCACCACCAAATACACCACTGCTACCCAGTCTTTGCTCTAGGCTCTAATTTTGTGGGAAATGCGAGAGAATATACTTATCCATTTTAAATTGTGTAATGGATCTACGTGATTAATGATTTTAGACAACGAAACCACGTTTTGTCCAGTTATTTATTCTTGGGCTGAAGGACATCTTACATTCTAGATGTATAATAATGATAATGATGATTAATAATGTTATGGTATCTGAAGGTCAGGTCATTATGGATTTGCATTGTAAGCAGTTTGAATGTCTCATTTCAGTTATTTACCAAGGGGTTCTCTTGAGCTTCTTGCTTAGTGGTATTTTCAGGTGGATAAAAAGCTACTTTTTCAGGTTAGAACTGCCATATGCTATTAACTTCACCTGATAGCGTTGTTACCCAGTACATAACTACAACATATGATGAAATGCAGCAACACTTAGTGTAAATGGAAATCACTCTACTGAGAGATACCATGTTTCATTTGAGTTTTAAATATGTTTCAAAGGTATTTTACAGAACTGGATGAGTACGCCAAGTGGCCAGGGGCCAGTGTGCACAGAATCAGGACCCCATCAGTTCTAGTATAAATAATGGTAATTGCCGCTGAGCTGGTCTTTCTACTTCCAATTTTGTCCTTCTCCAACCATTTTTCTGTACATGACAAGCAGAAAGAGCCTTATAAAACATAGACGCTGATCAAGTCACTTCTCCTTTAGCCTTCTGACAGCTGGCGTTTATTTCCCATAGGATGGAGGATACTTAAGACAACTTATTACGTCCTTTATGAACCATCCCCTACTCACTCCCACAGCCTCAACATTTACCACTCCCTCACCATTACTTACATTCTATGCTCTAATCAGGGGATATTCTTCTAGGTCTTTATATACGCCATATTCTTCTGCTCCTGGGCCTTAACACTAGCTGTACCATGTGCCTCAGCACTCTTTTTTGATCTTCATTTGGCTGATCTCAGTTTAGGTTGTTATATTCTCCCAAATCTCTTTGCTGAGCCCCCAAGACTGAAGCTTCATTTGTCCAGCAGCAACAACCTGTTAACTGCTTTTTCTGCTTTTAATTAGCTTTCAACCCAGTGTAACAGGCTGATTCATGGCCCCCAAAGATATCCAGGTCCTAATCCCTGGAACCGAGTGAACATTACCTTATACAGCAAAAGAGACTTTGCAGATGTTATTAAATAAAGAATCTTGAAGTGGGAGATTATCTTGGATTATCCAGGTGGGTCCTAAATGCAATCACAAGCATCCTTATAAGAGCAAAGCAGAGGGAGATTTGACAAACAGAAGAAGGCAAGTGACAACTGAAGCAAGATGCTGTGCTACTGGCTTGGCAAGATGGAGGAAGAGGTCCATGAGCCAAGGAATGCAAAGATTGTAGCTCTCGAAGCTGGAAAAGGCAAGGAAATAGACGCCTCCTAGAGTCTCTAGAGGGAGTTTCACTCTGCCTGTACCATGATTTTGCTCAGTGAAACTGATTTTGTACTTCTGACCTCCAGAACTGTAAGAGAATAAACATATGTGTTTTTTTAATCTGCTAAATTTGTGGTCGTTTGTTACAGTAGCCATAGAAAACTAACATAGCCTCCAAACTACTTATGACCCACTCGCTTGGTTTCCACACTCTCGGCCCACTCCTACCCCTTTGAGTTTGGTTCATGGGTAGATGCTATTTTCCGCCACAACCCTCTTCACCTCCCTTTTCCCCTTAGCACATTGTTTGTCTGCCTCAGCTGGATCCTCAGCTTTGTGAGGTCAGGGCCCACATTTGTTTTGTTAATCTTGGCATCCATAACCTTCTGCCTGGGGCATGATATTAGGTTCGATTGTATGAAATTACCCATGTTAAACCACTGGCAATTTCACATGATTCAGTCTAATAGATTCTCAATAAAGGTATGATGAGTATATACCTGTAGGGAGAAGAGTATTTTAAGCATCGGGGGCTGATCCTGAACTTCATCTGCACCTCTTGCAGTTCCCTAATCAGGGAAGCTGGGAAGATCACATGGATCCCACTGTTAGAAGCCACTTTTCTTGTAATTTCTTCCCCTGTGAGTACAATACCCACACCCAACTACTGAATGTGATCAAATCCAAAGTTATAAGACAACAAACAGGAGTCTGGATCTCATATAAAGTGTTTTGCAGGAATTAGCTCACTAATCCTGGCAACAGTCCTACAAGGAGATTCTGTTTTATTCTCACTTTACAGACAAGGAAATCGAGACAGAGAGTTTAAGTAGATGGCCCAAGGTTGTATTTATTGCTAGTGGCAGTGCTGGGATTCAAGCTTAGTGTGACTCCAAACCCCACCCTCCATCACCTTTGAGAAGCACGACTTGTGGTAGAGGCATTAGCAGGACAACGTAACATTTGAGAAACCTGTGTGTGTTTGCCTGTCCTTGTGGGTGGGGATGGATGTCTCTGGGACATGTCATGCTAGGAAGGGTTAATATCTCAAAATTCATGAAAGGATTTCCTAGCGCACCATAATTCCAATGTGCCCCACTTTTTGTGAAAAGAACCCAATTCTGCTGATAACTCTGTTTCCTGCAAGGTAGTAAGTCAAGTTTTCTGCAAGCCTAGGAACTAATATTTATCGCCAGAAAACTGACATTTTACAAGACCCATAAGTTGAAAACAATTTGGAAAGGCCACAGGAAACAGAGGCAAAGAAAGTGGATCTGTTTGAAAATAAAATAGTTGAATACAAAGCTTGTTTGGAGTACTAGTATATTATTAGGGTAAAACTAACAAATTTGGACTATGATTGTGTCATTATAAATAAGGGGTTTCTTTTCAAGGATAATTTTCCTTGGTGGATTTGTCCCCGTTACCCAAGTTTATTAAGGAGTGATTGTCAGTCTCTATCTCACATCACAAATAAGTTTTTATGTTTTTTATATTGCAGACAATTTGCTGAGATCTATCCTTTCGCAAAATCAAATAAGGTTTAGCAAAAATATGGCAGGTGAGTTCTGAATAATAATGGTGTAAATGCATCACTGCCTTACTTGCAACTCGAATGCGCTAATTGAGAACTCTGGGTTTTTGTTATACTGGAGGCTGTGGACTTGGTCTTCTGAGACTAAAAGCGTGATGCTGGTACACTTCTCATTGTAAACATTTGAAGATGTAATTGTCTAAGATAATTTATTCTGGTGTATTTAGTTGAGCTTCTTGACAGCAAGAGACAAAGTTTACATGGCAAATGAAAGATGCAAAGGTAAGGGAATCTGCTCTACCTTATCTCACACAGCGTGCTTTACCATGGAGTAATATCCTTTTTGTTATTGAGGGAAGCACTGCTGTTCAGACTCTCATTGCGATGTCCACTTGCAACATCCTTCCTCATAACTCTAGAAATGAGGCAGATGATGAAGGACACTCAGGATCCACCTTTACTATATGCATAACACTGTACAAGTTAAATGGAACTTTTGATTCAATTTTGTCAGACGCACTATTTGTTGAAAGCCAGCTTTTGAAAAGACACATTGATAGTCACTGCAAGTAACTAAAGCTGGTGATTGATTGTTATATTCAATGTCTTCTTCTGGACGCATCAAAAATAGAAAGGACTACCTGGGAATATTTATCCCTGGAGGTTGGGTTGGTGAGCGGAGCTTAGTCAGAGGTGCACTTCTCCGGACCTGAGTCCGTGCTCCAGAATTTACGCAGACAAGTGAATTTGGCTAATAGTTATTGTGTAGCTATTCTGTGCCATTCTTTAAACACAAGTTCCAAATAATTAATTCAGTGGCATTCAATGTGTACTTATAGAGCTCCTATCATGTACCAGGCACTGTACTGCGTGCAGGGGACTCTATGTAGAGCAACGGAGTCTCGGTCCACTCTTCAAAGAATGTACATTCTAGAGAGATGACAAAATAAAGTCATCGGAGGGGAAGCTACAAGACAGCAGAGCCTCCGTCAACTGGGTTCTTAGTGCTGGCTATTTTCACCTGCTCCTCCAGACTCTCTTTCCCCACTGTCCAATAGTTCTTTGAGGAGTTAGGCAGTTAGGCACAGTTAGGCACTGGACATTTAGGAGATGCCCTTCTTTTGACTCCTCTCAGGGGATTTCTGCTAAATATGCTGAGGGCCCGTGGCCCTGACATTCTCCCTAGTAGGAATAGATAAATATCTGGAAAACATTTTTCACCTACCCTTTCTGTTGTTTTCCTTCAGTAAAGAGTTGAAGCTTGTTAGAATATAAAGCAGAGTCAAACAGAGGAATTAAACTTTTGCTAGAAATTTGGTTTAATTCACTTTAATCCACATGGATATTTACACAAATCCAGAAACTGTTAAAGTAAAACCATCAGGCTTTGAATTGCCTTAGGCATGAGTTATTATTTATTTTTCGTTTCATCCTGAGCACCTAGCTCAGACCATAATGTAAAGGCTCAATAAACATTTACTGAATGAATAAGAATGCAGACAAAAGTAAATTATAGTTGCTTTTCTTTGTATTACTGCAAATTTTTATTTTTAAGTAAATGTACAAGAATTTATTCAGCTAAATCAATGTTGTCCCTTAAAGTAATCTCCTTGGGGTAGGGGTAACCAGTAGGTAAAGACATTTCAACAATGCTGCCATTGTTCAAAGCATTTTTCTTTTTCTTTTTTTTTTGGTGAGGAAGATTTGCCCTGAGCTGACATCCATTGCCAATCTTCTTCTTTTTGCTTGAGGAATATTGTCACTGAGCTAGCATCTGTGCCAGTCTTTCTCTATTTTGTATGTGGGATGCTGCCACAGCATGGCTTGATGAGCAGTGTGTAGATCCATGTCTGGGATCCGAATCTGTGAACCCCAGGCTGCCGAAGCAGAGCACGCAAACTTAACCACTACGTCATTGGGCCAGCACCCAAAGTATTTTTCATATACCCTTTTCAGTGTCAGCCACACGTTCTCTCAGAGAATGGCAAATTTTAATCTTTTGGGAAAGGAATTAATTTTTTTGAAATTGCTAAAAGTTATGCAGACTCACATTTTGTGCGTAAGGTGAATGTTCAAAGTATAATGTATAATATATATACGTGTGTATGTACGTGTACGTATATACACACACATATTTATATATATTTATATACATATAAATATATATGTTAATACATTATAAAAATATATAACATTAAAACAAGTTATGATTACAAAGTAATGATATCTTTTTTTTTGTTCCTGCTTCCTGGTGGCACTCAAATATGCTTGAAATAATCAAATTTCAAAGTATAGCAATTCTAGAAATATTCTGAGCTATGCCAGCCTGGAAAAATGAGAATATAGCTTCCCAAGATGACTACTCTGAAGGATAACAATTTTTTGAATATTTAATTTCTAGACTGTTGACTAAGTGGTACTGTTCAGTGCCTGGTACTTGGTAACTATTCAACACAAACTAGCTAAATGAAATGAAAGTATCCTTTCCTTATAATTACACTTCATCTTTCCCTCCCTCCCTCCCTGCATGACTCATACTACTGGTGGGCTGGAGCATCTCTTCATATGATTTTGCTCCATTTAGTAATCCCCTTCTGAATACTGCCTATTCCTATTTTTGCCTTTTTCCCTTGCTTGGTTCTATGCCTATTATCTTGTTGATTTGCAAGAATTCCTTATGCATTTTAAGTTTTTTTCTAATAATCTGAATCTATGTTTATTCTTTTCTAAATGATTCATATCTTGTGACCTTCTGTTCTTTTCTAGACTATGTATCTTATTTGAGATAAATGGTGCTGTTTAACAATACATCAGGAGAGTTTTAATGAATCAAGGCTGAATTCACACGTCTCTGAATATTTGTTGCCAGTAACGCTATTGTGTAGGGAACTTCTGCCATGGATGCAAACTTCTTTCTGATCTAGGCCTCACCGACTTCTGTTTTCTACTTAAATAGCTCATCAAAGCTACTAACAAACTTAGGACTGGCTAGGTGGTGAATCTTTCAGTCCTCAGACTGAGGTTTAAAACACTAAATAAAGCACAATGATCTGAAGCAAACAATCACAATGTTCTTTAAGGTTAGATTATTCTGTCTATTCACGTACATTCTTTTTAGCACTATATATTAAAAACTTTGTATTTTATTTTAAAATACCATTACATCTGAATAGACTGGTAACTCAAAAAGAAATTTCTTCTAAGAGTAAATTGTCCTTATTTACTGTAGACTGAGAAATAAAAATTAACCTGATTGTAACAAAACACCTAGATCAACTTTAGACGAGTAATTATGAGACTAGTTCACGAAAAGTAAGCACCAGTGTAGCAGCAATTCCTTAGGTTGATTTTTTATTATGTTTTTTAAACAGCCAACAGATTGCTTTAAATTCGGCTACATATAACAGTGTTCATAAATAACTAACATCAATTTAGCTTAACATGGAAAATATGTGATCCCAATAGTGAGTTTCTTAGACTGATATTCCTGCACCTTATCATCCGGCTCCTAATTCAGTCTTTAGGATTTACCTTTCACAACCTTCTTACACATTCCAGATTGAACTGGACACGTCACAAGTGCCTTAACATTCCTGTGCAGGCTCACTTTTATGCTCTTGATTATGTAACATCCTCTTCCGTCGTTCCCACTCCTTCCTGCTGAAATCCTCCCCATCTTTGAGGGCTCAACAAGGTGCCCAGATGCCATTACTCCACGATATCATCTCACATCCACCACTAGATGTGACCTCCCTTTCCTGTTAAATCCCATGGCATTTAAAACATGCCTCTCACATGGTACTTTTAAAATGATCTATTTTCTGGAATTCTGCATATTGGGATATTTGCATTTGTTCACAGACTAGAGTTGAAACTCCACAAGGGCATAGTTTGGGTCTTGTGGATCTCTATCCCCAGCACTGCCTGGCATAGTGCCTTTCATGAAACAGGTGTTTAAGTAGTAAGTACTGAATATTAAATGAGTGTCCAAGAGGTCCATGAAATGTTAAAAATATTGCAGAAAGGATGAGGAAGAAATCGTCTCATCTTTACCATGGACCGAGGATGAGTGGAAGAAGATCACTGAAGTCTGGGAAAGCCAAGACAAGCCTTCTCAATTCACATCCCTGGTGCACCAGATGGAGTGTTGACCAGTTGACTCAACCACTTCAATCCTCATTTGTATACTAGTGATAATAATATCATCCACTAAAACTGGTCTCATTTAGGATTAAATAAAGAGTTTTGCTGAATGTCCATACACTCACAATATGTTTGTTACGGTATTATTTTTGTCAGGGTCTTCAAGTGATTATAGACTTTAATTCAAATGATGTTGGTTGTAGATGGCATTTTGCCTGCCTAAATGGTAATCAGAGATGAGAAATATGTGATAAAAAATATTGAGAGGGTAAAATGAAAACTTAATCCATATAATTTGAGAAGTTCTTTGTTAAAATAGAATGTACCTGAGCTCAAAAATAAAGTCAAGAAACTGTTCTCACATCAGAATCATTTTTTGCATATTAGTATTCTCTCAAGTAATACTTTTCCATCTAAGAGCTCTTTTAATAACCAAATTGACTCTTCAGAATTGGTTGGAATTCTAGGCATGGAAATTAGGTAGGTAAAAGCTCTGTGATTTCATTTCAGTTTTCCAGGTCATGCTGTTTTACGACTTTATCATAAATTAAATATAAGCTTAAACAAACATGGAGTGAACTGTCAGAAGCAAATTAATTCTATTGAGTGTCATGCTCAGATCAGTGAGCACATCTCAGATTTATTTCCCAGTTCTCTGCCAAATACATAAGGGGAGAAGAGAGGAAAGGGAAAGACAAGAATTCATCTCCCATTTGCAGTTTCAGCATGGGAGCATGAAGGAATGGGACAGGTATGTGGCTCCAGAGCCAGTCAGATGGGCTCAAATCCTGCCTTGGCCAGTTATTCACTGCATGGATTTTCATGTTAGTTCCTTTATCTCCAGTATGGGAGTGATGTTAGCTGTGAATCTGCTGTCAAAGTGGCCTGTGATTTATGCCAAGTACTCACCACACTTGGTACTCACATCACAGAATTATCTTTAGAATTAATTTAAAGTTTTCAACTCAGGAATACATCAAAGCTCATGCACTATACTGTCAATTTGAAGGAAGGGACACATTTTTGTATGCCTGGAGCCAAGCACAAGGCCTGTATATAGTGGGTGAGTGTTAACTGTAATCAGTTGAAAAGAAGGGCTTCAACTGTATTCTGTGAATATCCTATCGTCTTTCATGCTCTCTCTCTATAGTCATCTCTTGTCAATTCTTATTCAGGATGCAATGGCATTAGACAAAAGCACAAGACCCAGGAATCCTCCAATAGCTGGCTAACACCTCCATAGATTCAAGAAGGCATTATGCCAAAGGGAGATTTTAGGAAAAATCATCCTATTTATTTTTTAAAGACTTTCCACAAAATCCCAATAGAGTCTTCTTATCATTTAATGCCGTGAGAAAGCCTTTAGCGTAAGCTATACTCAGCAGGACAGCTGGCCTCCTTGGCTCCATTTCTCTAGGTCTACACCCTAATCTCAACTTTCCATCTCAATCCTGTGATGGTGAGTAAAACAGATCCCAAAGAAAAGAATGGAGAGCAATTATTTATTTATACTTCCCTTACTAATAATTCAGGAAGAAGGCCTGGGTTGTTCTTGGACTTGATACCTGAAAAGTAACAAATCTCTTTTGTGGGGTACATGTGTAAAGATGAGCCCTGAACACCAAGTACTGCCTCCTCACAAGTGTCCTCACGAATCATATCTGTGCCAGCCACGATGCGTTTTCCCCTTTCCCGTTGAATATAGAAAGATCTTCCGTTGCAGCTTGGCCCATGCAAGTTTTGTCATCTTGAAGCAGTTAATGATCATCCCTGATTATTCTTATGTTTGTTTGGGAATGAGGATATCTCACTTCAGGGTTGTTTGAGGGAGGGAAAAAAGATTATGGAAGATATTTCTGAAATTTATCCAGCACTCAGAAAGTGTTAATTCTCCAGTAGAACATTTTTCAAATTCATTTGCTTTTCCTATCCATTAGTCACCTTGACTTCAACAAAAATTTGATATAAACAAAAAGCAGGGAGTTAATGGGGGAAACAGGGAAAGCAAAAGATCAAAAAATAATATGCCAACTGGATATCCATCCCAATGAACAGTCATTGCCTTGTCTGTCCAGTCATTCTCCCCTCCTTCTTCTGGAAGTTTTTTCTCCACCCTAATTCCCTCCTTCTGGGAAATGGTCTTTCTCCCATTATAGCCATCTAATTTGAATAAGAGCTGCCACTTCTTATAAGTCCCAGCCACACTTAATGATCTTAGCTGGGTAAATAAATCCAAAGCAACATCACGCACTAGCTGACCTTAGCTGATTGGTCTGGGAATGAATCTTTGCCCAAACCGGACAAACTAGAGAACTTTTCCCTGATGTTTTAATTTGGGAAAAGAAACATCAGGAATCAGTCATTTTCTGGTGACGATTCTGGAAGATTGAAGCTGGAACTGCTGCCAGATTCTCTTTCCTGCTGGTGGGAAAACCTTTCCTAAAAAAAATGAAGTCAATATGTGGATAGAAGACATGTAGTATGTTCTGGAGATATTAGAGTTTCTATTCCCAGTTGACCCCTGGACTTTATTTGATCTTTTTGTGGTTACAAGTTTTCCAATAAATTTCATTTTTTGGCTCAACTAGTTTTTTGTTGGCTTGCTGTCACTTTCAACCCAAAATAAACCTGACTTTGGAAATCTTTTTACTGTTTTTGGTGAGAAAGACTGGCCCGGAGCCAACATCTGTTTTGGTGAGAACATCTGGCCCTGAACTAACATCTCTTTTTGCTTGAGGAAGATTGTCCCTGAGCTAACATCTGTGCCCATCTTCTTCTATTTTGTATTTGGGACACCACCACAGCATGGCTTGACAAGCTGTGCCTAGGTCCCCGCCCAGGATCCGAACCTGCGAACCCCAGGCCGCTGAAGTGGAGGGTGCAAACTTAGACACTACGCCACTGGGCCAGCCCCTGCAAATCTTTTTTAAGAAAATCAAGACTCAATAAGTGAAGGGGTTTAAGAAGTACAAACTTCCAGTTATAAAATAAATAAGTCATGGAGATGTAATGTACAGCATTGTGAATATAGTCAATAATATTGTAGGAAATTTGTATGGTCATATTTGGTTGCTAGACTTGTAGTGGTGATAATTTCATAATGTATACAAATGTCCAGTCACATCTGGTACACCTGAAACAAATATAATATTGTCTATCAACTATACTTCATTAAAAACATATTAAGACTCCATAAACCCTCACTCCAGGGCCAACAGGAGGTCCTGGGATCTCCCCAGATAGGAAAGCCAGCCTGAAGTTTGGGCTAATTGAGGAGTGAATGTTGCCGTTGCCTGGCTCCAAGCAGAACTAAATTGTAAGGGATTCAAGGTGGGGCAAAGGAACAATGGGAACTAAGATGTCATCCAAATGAATCCTTTAACTCTAATGAGCCCTATCACATAGGAAACAACAAAAATGACAAAGATACAAACAAACAAAGGGAGACAAAAGCAGAAGCTCTGACTGGACATAATCAAATGGAGCAAACAGGTCAGGATGGGTAGTCAAGAGTCAGTATCTATGATACAGATGCTGATGTTCAGGGACTGATACAAAGAGGGTAGTGCTCCAATTAGAGGGTGACTGTGACTCCAGTTGCAGAAGGAGAGGCTACCGCTAAATGGGTGATATGGATACGAACAGAATTTTATCCACCAAAGACAATGATTTCAGTAAGAGGCTATTCAAAGAACAATGTTTTAATTCTTCATTTGTATTGTCTCTTGGTCCAGTGTAGACACTTTGTCTAGTTCATGAGTGAGGCTCTCAAGTCAAGAGAAAATCCTGGTGAAGTATATTCCTACTTTTAGAATACTAGGCACATAAAAATCCAATTTACAAGACCATTATTTTTCTACACTGAAGGATTCTTTATACTGTAAAAGATTTGCCACAGCATTTCTTTAATCTAAATAATAGCCTATTTCCAATATGAGTCACTTTGTATGTAGCATTTCAGGTTATATCTCTTATATGAAGGAAGACAACCCTATAAAGCACAAATAAATTGTCCTATCCAGTTAATATCGCAAGCTTTAGCCAGCTATAGATGATATGTAAGAGTTCAAAGGCTGGACATAAACCCATCTCATTCCAGATGAGTCATATTTACTTTACTATTTTAACAGTTCTCAGATGTTCTCTAAACGTTGATTCATTCACACCTACAATCAAGAGGAAAAGGTTGTACAGTCTTTAGAACTCAACATCCAAGGTCATAAGTTTACTAATGCCATGGCAAGGACTATTGTATGGGGAATAATAATCATCATTTCTTAGATGAGCAGTCCTTTAGAACAGAAAACACTTTCCCTTTTATAATCTTATAAAGCCTTATTACAATCCTTTGAAGCAGCTATTATAGCCTTTTAAAGGATGATAAAATTGAGACTAGAACATTAAATGACTTGCCCAAGATTATACACAAGAGTAGTGTGGGAGAGCCAGGATCCATATCCATTTCTTGTGACTATTTTGCTTTCCAGTACAATATAGCTGCTTCACAGCCAAATACCTTACCTGTCCTTGAATGAGCCGTCTGAGATATCTTACAAATGACAGCAATAACTTCCTCTTAAGACAGTTTCCTGTTTTCCAAGCATGCTACTGCGTAATTGGCCAGGACTGAACTTCTTGAAAATTGTTCAGAAATCAAAGTCCAAAATGCATTCAGGCGGTTTCTCAATTACTTGTCACCAAACTTTTTTTGGACATGATTCTGCTGTCAGATAGCTGATAGACGTGCCCCAATTTCTCTCTGGTAGATTAACTACTGCTGTTTGTCTGTGTTAAACTGATTGAGCAAAATGTGTTTATTCTACGACCAGCTAAAGTACAGATTAAAGTAGAGAACTTTTGGTTGTTAATTGTGCGTGAATAAGTTGGAGAAGAATTTTAAGAAATTGAATCTGTATTTAAATATTTGGATATTTTATTTCATTTTTTAGAAGTTTCATTACATGTTTAAAGGTTTATATATTCACCATGAATATATATTTTTTGTGAATCTGAGAAATATACAGTCATTATTTGTATAGCAATGTGTTTGCTTTATTGAGAAAATCTCAGGCTAAAAATTCCTTACAGGCTAAGAATAATCATATAAGATAATGAGATTGTCTTGTTTTACTTGACAGACAGATTTGGGAAAGAACAAAACATTACAACATTGTTAGAAATAAAACACTTTTCTGTATTAATCAAAAGTATTAGGGAAAGTTAGAATGTGCTTACAATTCCAGGCGAAAAAAATTGGGAATACAAAAATAGTTGATAGGTTGCTTAATAAGTAACTAAAAAAAAAAGAATCTTCTCTAGTCAACCAGTTCCACCATCTCACTTCTATTCCCCAAATGGGAAGTTTTAATTAGGTATTAAAACACTGTATCAGGGAATTAATATCTTTAGGCTTAATACTTTCTCATGATGGTTTTATATACACATTTACAAGTTAAAAAGAAATAAAAGGAAACACCTGGTCACTTTCCACTAGAGAATTTTGAGAGGACAGAGCATTAAGTAGCCATTATTCATCTTTAAAATCCATGATAATTCAATCACATTAATGTTGGTGATATTCAGAGTCCCTTCGTGGATATGTTCAATCTTCAGCTAATTCGAATCTGTGAAAAGACAAAGGTTTGAATAATCCTGTTGTAATAGTTGCTTCCGTCTTAAAATCATCATCTGGTAAGGTTATCTGCTAAGGCCTTTTTCTTCAGTCAAAGTATGTATACACAAGACATTTGATTTATAACTTCATTTAAATTTGTTACTTACAGGACAAATCTTACAGCAAAGATTTCATGCTAGGAAAAGTCCTCTTGAAATAACTGCTTGTTTTGCTTAATTTACAGTGTTGTAATATGCAGTCAGTTTTCCAAATAAGTGCCATGTTAACAGGATAATTATTTACATATGGACTTCATCTTACAGTAGGAAAATTCAAGCTTTTCACATATTGTATCAGACACTCTGACTATATCATACAATGAAGTCAATAAAACATAATACCTGTGTATGCTTAAGGTACAGGTAGTTATAAAAACCTCTTCACAGACATTTGGCTCATGTTCCTGGACTTAGGGAGAGTGTCACTCAAGGAAAACTAATGAGTTTTAGCACTTTATTCTGTCTTGGAGTGAGATATTTGTGGGTTGGATTCCAAATGTTATTGGAGTTGCCTAGCTACCACATTTCAATAGAAGGAGAAACAGAATTTTGACAGCAATTGGCCGTGTAGCAAATTATCAGGGCCTTTCTTGACAGCTGGGCGGTAAGGCGTTTTCCTTTCCACCTACGGTATCTCCTTTGAGTAAGACTGACTTTGGGCAAGTGCTAGGGTGAATAGTCCTTCATTTCTCCTGCTTCACATCAAGTTTTAGTAGCTTTCAGGCCTTTCTGAACTGGGAGTGAATTAAAAAGTCAGTGAACAAATATTTTTGAGCCCTGATTATGCACTAGGATATGATACAGGTAGGCATAAGGCCTGATGTGAGGGGGTGGTGATGGTGAGGGAAAACTTCCCCAAGGGGGAGATCATTCATCTGGGATGGGAAGAGTGTGCTGGCACAGAAAAGAGCAAGAGCCTTCTATGCAGGAGCAACTGCCTGTGTGATGACTCAAGGAAAAGAGGCTGTCGTGTTCAAGGGTCTTAAGAAAGCTTAATAGGTCCGAAAAGAAGACGATTGTATGAAAAGGGCAAGAAGGAAGACTGGGCCAATGCTTGAAACGTCTTAAAAGAATTATTAAGGATTTTGGACTTTATCCTAAAGACAATAGGAAATTATTAAAGGATCTTAACAGAGGAGCTTCATTAATCACAATTATGGTTTTAAAGAGATCCTACTGGCTGCTATGAGGAGAGTAGATTCAGTGGTGACCCAAGAGTGGCAATGTGAGATGCAGGAGACCAATTGGAAGACTATTATATTTTTATTATATTATTTCAGATAGGAGATGATGGAAACATGTACTCGGGTGGTGCCACCAGAGATGGATTCAGAGAGCATTTTAGAGACAGAATTGGCAGGCCTGGATGACTGGCTGTGCAAAGTGATCCAGGGAAGGTGGGGATCAGGGAAGAATGAATACATAGTCTCATGAATGCCCATAAGAAACAGAGAAGGTTCAGGAATTCTTCTTTGGGAAAGTAGAGTTCTAGGTGCTTATGAGAAATCCAAATGGAAAGTCTGAGTGGGCAGTTGTATCTATAAGTCATGGGCTCAGACACAGATTTGGGCAGAAGATACATATAGTAATGGAAGCCTTGAAAATGTTAGTGATTGCCTAAGAAGAGAGTACTGGACAGAGCCCCAGGGAACTCCAATATCCCATTGCTGCGTGGAGGAGTGTGACCCACCAATGGAGACCAGTGTGGCCAGAGAAATAGAGAAAAAAATCAGAAACAGAGGCATCAGGGAAGCCAAATGGATTGTTTCAAGAAAAAGAACTCTCTGTTGAATGAGGCTAAGCGATAAGATGAAGTGAGCACTGAAAAGTATACTTTAGTAATGTTTACTTTTAAAAGTATACCTTTTGGTAATGTTTAAATTATTAGTGACTCAGCAAGAGCACTTTTAGTGGAATGGTAGAAGTAGAAGGTTAAGAGAGGAATGAGAAGCAAGAGAGTAAATGTAGACAACTCCGTGATATTTTGTTGTGAAAAGGAAAAGAGTTAGGATAGGAGCTGGAAGGGTAGTTAGTCTTCAGGGAGAATCCATACACACACACACACACTCACTTATACAAATACATACATATACACGCAAGCATACATACATCCATACATTTACATACATGCACACATATACATGTACATGCATGCACACATACATATGCATGCACACATAGATACATATACACATACATATATGTAAAAGACAGCTGAATATATTTGACTGATGATGGAAAGGAGAGAAGATAACTAAGCATGCTAGATTCCTAAGAAGGTCATCAAAACAATGAAGAGTAAAATTTGGGAGTAAATTTGAGTATTTTTATAGATTTCAAGACTGGAATTTGAGATGAATTTCATCTGATGGCTTCAATTTCTCTAGAGAATTTGGGGAATTACTTGAGATCATCTGCTGAGAGGGAGTGGCAACGTGGAGACATGAAATGTTTGAGAAATGTAGAGAAAGAATTATTGTAAGGAGAGGATGCGCACAATGACTAGAATAATAGGGTTGTCCTTGTGATCCACAGTAAGGGCTCAGCTGAGAATGCTGAATGCATATTCATAGTGATGTCAATTTTCCCAGTAATGGGACTTTTCAAAGCAGTCCTCATCAACCCAGATGTAGTCACAGAAGAGATGGGAAGCTGGATTCTTGGTTATTGGTCCGCTATTTGCCACGGGGTAGCAATGAAAGAACAAAAGAATAAGGGAGTTTAGGATATTAGCATGGCATACTGTGGAATCAAACTGAATAGGAATAAAACTAAAGAAAGAAGATAACACCAGGAAAGGTGGAATACTTGATTTATTTCCCTTTAGAAAACACACACACACACACACACACACACACACACACTTATCTTATTTATTCTCAAGAATTACCTTGAATATGTCCTTTGTGTGATATGAAACATTGACATAATTTTCAAGTTCCTTTTATATTTCTTATTTCAGCTCCCTGTATTGAAACATAATATTCGTGATGGCAGGAGATTTAAAATTTTTATACACACGTGCACTATCTGTGGTACATGTTTTCCTTGGCTATACCTGTCTGAGGTGCTAATGGAGTCACATTAACTGTAAAGCACAGATTTGCTCTGTTGTCTTATTTCCTTTTCAGGACCTTGAGCTCTCTCAATTATTTCTGGGAGTGCCTGGGGGTATTTTGTACATCATCTCGGTCACTTTGGCTGCAGGCGCCATCCATCATGGAAAAGACTGAAAATACCAAGGGTGCTGCTTCCTCTTTCTTCAAGCACATCATGCTGCTTCTTTCCCTTGGTCCTGACTCCTTTCGATTTTGGAGCCATTGATTGTGAATACTCTGAGGGCTTCCCTCCAGGAACCAAGGTTACCAAGGCCACAAGGGGCAGGAACCCTAAGTGTGACAAAGCGTCATTGGATTTTCTGTAGCCTACAATGGGCAAATTCACTCTGTGTTCCATGCTGAGAAAGCTTTCTAGAGAGATACCAAGTAACACTCTCTGCTTCTCATGTTGCTCAATTCTCCTCTCCTCTTAGGTTACCTTGTTTCCTAGTAGGTTATTCTTTATACAGATAAATTCCTGTTGGGGACATATACCATTGTAGACCTGTGGATGAATCAGGTCCCCATGATAAAAATTCCATAATCAAAATTTAAGATTTCCCTGCATATCTCTCTTCCTTTCTACCCACCAACCAGGAGAATCAGCACTTCCCCCCATGCCCAGTGACTCCGAACCAAATAGACTAAAAGTCCCCCATAAGCAGACACTAAACCCAAGTGAGTGTGATGGCAGCAGTCATTTTTATGTACTTCTTTCTAAGGCTTGAGCCCTTTTTTTGACCATCAATCCTCTTGTTTTCTATCTTGGGTGATCTCTGGTTTTCACTGGCTCTTCCTGAGTCGTGGCTTGAGGTCAATTGGCTCATCTGGATCTCTGATGGAGCTGTATTTATGTTCACTGTTGTTGTTGCTTCTTTTTCCACTTAATTTATGGATACGATAACGGGATTTAGGTGGGAAAGAAACCTCTTCCCTTATTTCTTCTTCTACAGTACTGTCACCAAATTTCTCTTTTGAGACCATCTAGAAAGAGTATGAAGAAAAGAGCGGAAGGTTGTATGAGTGAGAGAGTGAATCAGTTTTGGTGTTTTGGGAAGTTTTAGCTTATGATTATTCTACCAATGATTGCTAAAGTCACCTTAAACCCATCACTCCCAAGACTTAAACAACTCAATGTATGATATTTCAATATAATATCTCTGCAGGGAGATTTCTAATAACTATAATTTGTTTTAAAGGAAAATGCATGATCTCTCTTGTCACTGAGCTTTTAAGGAGATAATAATTGCTTGTTGGCTAGATAAGAGGAAGAATCCTGACCAATAACGGCAGGGAGGGAAAACAGAAAGAAGTACCAGTTGTTACTCTCTGTAGTCACAGAATATTTTTTAAGTCTGTTCAAAATTCCTACCTGAGTTTTAGAATCCATGTTATTTAGTCATTTCAATTGCCCACAATAAGAAGTATATGAAACACATGCAGTATAAAGTCTCCCATTGTAGTAGAAGAAATTCCAGCTAAGAAATGCAGAAGGAATGGTAAAGTTAGAGAAATCACAATTCTATAATCCCTAATCTGCCCGAAGAGGGGTCTTTAGGGCTCATGTTTGATTTGCCCCAGCTCCTCAGAGCCTGTAGTTCCAGAGTCTCAGGCCAGTGATAACCTGGGCTGCAGAGTGGACTGATGTGGTTCAATTCTGACATCACCACTTTCTACCTGTGAGACCACAGGCAAATTACACCGAAAGTTTAAGTTTCAGTTTTCCCATCTGTAAAATGGTGCTGTTAATAGTATCTATCTCTCACTAAGGATTAAATGATATAAGACATAGTGTTTAACATTCATCCACAAAAAGTCATGAAATACCTACTCTGCAACAGGTACTGACTCAGTTTGTTTTAGACATTGTTCTAGGTGCTAGAAATAGAAAGTGGGCAAGACATCCAAGCTCTGGCTTCGTGGATCTTACATTTTTGTCATGGGAAGATACCACACACAGCACAGAGGCAAAAAAGCAAATGATTATAAGTCATAATAAGTGTCAGAAGGACAGTAACTTTTTACTCTGGAGAGAGTGGTCAGGGAAGGCATCTCTGAGGAGGCGACATTTAAGGAATGCAAAAAGAAGGAGAATCTTTCATAGGAGGGAGAATGTCTGTGTGAGGGCCCTAAATCTGGGAAGAACCTTTTCTTCCTTGTGGAATCTGCTACAGGCTGAATGATTGTGTGACCCCCACCTCCCAACATTCATATGTTGAAACCTAACCCTCAGTGTGATGGTATTAGGAGGTGGGGCCTTTGGGAGGTGGTTAAGTCATGAAGATGGAGCCCTCATGAATGAGATTAGTCTCCTTATAAAAGAAACCCCAAAGAGCTTGCTCATCCTGTCCATAACGTGAGAACACAGAAAAAAGATGGCTAGCTACGAAAAAGACAGTGGGCCCTCATGAGACATCGAATCTGCTGGCACCTTGATCTTGGACTTTCCAGCCTCCAGAACTGTGAAAAATAAATTTCTATTGTTTATATGCTACCTAGCTCGTGCTGTTTTTGTTATGGCAGCCTGAATGGACTAAGACAGAATCCGTGGAGGTAAAGCCAGCAGTGTGTCAAAAGAGTGGCAGAAAATGAACCTGAAGTGCTAAGCAAAGCCTGATCCTTCAAGGTATCATAGGCTAGTGTTAGAAATTTGGACTTTGTTCCACGTGCAACAGAAAACCATTGCACGGTTTTGAAATGGATAAGTTAAGTGACCCCAAAGTCACTTCAAGTATGAAAGTATGTTTTAAGCATACTCTCAAGGTTGTATGGATTTAGAACAGGCAAGAGTGGAGAGTGCATGGTTAGGAGGCTCCTGCGGTGATCCAGGAAAGTGACAATAGCGGTCTGGTCTAAGGTGGCTGGAGCGAAGATGTAGAGAAGGAGATGGATCCAGATACATTTATGATAGAATAGAGAGGGCTTGATGGCAATTGGTGCAAGGGAATGGAGAGGAGAAAAGTGGGACTCATGATTGCAACCTAGGTTTCTAGCTAATTCACTAAGTGGGGTGGTCATGCCACTTCCAGAGCTGAGGAGAGGACAGGAGGAGGGAGAGGGGCTGATTTGGGAGATAACCAAATCAAATTAGCAATTCTTTTCAGGACACTAAATATGAGACATCTATGCGATAATCAACATAGATACTCTATCCCAGTGTGGGAACAAGTAAGTATTATTTATTACTATTAATACTAACCTTCATATCTTTAGTGAATGGAATTACTTTGTTGGAGTGTTTCCTCAGCAATTATTTATTGAGAACCTAAGGTAATCATAAGTGACTACCTGAAGATTTGAGGATTCTATTGAAGTTAAATGTCATTTTTTCATGATTAAATTTAGTGTAATAAATAAGTCAAAATCTGTTACCTTTTGAAAACTGTGATTTAAAAAATCATAGAAATAGAAAAAATATGAATCTGAAATACTGAGAGCCCAAATCGAAATGGAGACCTCACTTTATTCAGTCAATAAAATTGTGCAATTTTGAAAGCCAAATGATAGCTCACCAGGTTTTAACTTAGTTGCATGAAAAGAAAATATATCATACTTGGATTGGACTAATGTGTTTGTTTTAGGTTCCAAATTACTCTAAAAGCAGTATTTTTTTTCTTTTTGTGAGTAAGATTGGCCCTGAGCTAACATCTGTTGCCAATCTTCCTCTTTTTGCTTGAGGAAGATTATCCCTGAGCCAATATCTTTACCAATCTTAATCCACTCTGCATGTAGGATGCCACCACAACACGGCTTGAACGAGCAGTGTGTAGGTCTGCACCCAGGATCCCAACTCGCAATCTGAATGATTTCAATGAAATTAATTAATAGTAATAATACTTACTTGTTCCCACACTGGGATAGAGTATCTATGTTGATTATCGCATAGATGTCTCATATTTAGTGTCCTGAAAAGAACTGCTAATTTGATTTGGTTATCTCCCAAATCAGCCCCTCTCCCTCCTCCTGTCCTCTCCTCACCTCTGGAAGTGGCATGACCACCCCACTTAGTGAATTAGCTAGAAGCCTAGGTTGCAATCATGAGTCCCACTTTTCTCCTCTCCATTCCCTTGCACCAATTGCCATCAAGCCCTCTCTATTCTGTCATAAATGTATCTGGATCCATCTCCAGGCCACTGAAGCAGAGTGCTCGAAACCTAAGCATTATGCCACTGGGCTGGCCTCAATAGCAGAAATTTTGAAAAAGCAAATGATATAATACTTTTCCCTCATGTCCTGAAATATTTAAATCAGTATAAAAACAGATATTCATTCACACTGTCACTTAAAAATATAGATGCAAAGCCCTAACGGGAAATAATTCAAAGTTATTGTTCCCTCGGTAATTATAAATTGCTATGTTCAGATGACATTTCTAGTGTGAGTAGGCTAGAATTGGTACAACCAGAGTGACGTGACTGCTAGAGGGAATGTCACTGAAACTGGACAATTTGAAGATTTGCATTTCTTTATTATTTGAATAGTATAAGGCATTGAATTTTCTTGTTGCTTTTTCAAATAAAGGGATAAATAGAACTAAAACATACTATTTGACTACATGTGTTACCTTGTCAAAAGTTCAGACTCTTGTATTGAGCAATAATTAGTGCATATACTATTCTCCACTATTCCTAGCAGCATGCTAGGAATACATGAGAAAGCCAGTGAGTTCTTTTAAATTAGACTTACTTGAATCTGGTCATGTATAAAGAGGGCGACCACCTGTCTCAGCTTGCTTGGGACTGAGGGGGGTTTTGGCATACGAGATTTCAGTTTTAGAACTGGGACTTTTATGAGCAAACCTGGATGAGTTGTTCATCTTTTACTGAGTCTAGTTAATTATGGCCCTTGAGTAGGGGGAAGTGTTGTCTTCACATATATGTATTTTTAACCTTTGTGAGCCCCTCTCCTCCAAAATCATTGAAAATTGAATCTGTTGATTGAGATTTTTAAAACAATAGGTTTTTAAAAATATCTAACAGATTATTATTTTTTAAAATTTATACCACTTTTTTTGGTGAGGAAGATTTGCCCTGAGCTAACATCTGTTGCCAATCTTCTTCTTTTTTTTCTCTCCAAAGCCCCCCAGTACGTAGTTGTTTATCCTAGTTGTAGGTGCCTCTAGTTCTTCTATGTGGGGCAGCACCCCAGCATGGCTGGATGAGAACTGCCAGGTCCATGCCCAGGATCGGAACTGATGAACCCGGGGCCACGAAAGCTGAGTGTGCAAACCTAACCACTCAGGCATGGGGCCAGCCCCTCTAATAGATTTTATTTGTCCATTTTAAGGCATGTTTCAAGCTGGGGCTCTGTCTTATCCTCTTCATATGCTTGGCATCTCAGAATAATGCCCACAATGGGCAATTTATACATATTGGTTTAACAGGTTGATTTGTCAAGGAAATAAAAAGAGAGAGTGATAAGCACAATATAAGAGCTGTTTTTCCTTTCTCTAGGCCCCTGACTCAGATTTACATGAAAATAAAAAATTCCTATAATCTATGCTTTATAAAATTTATCTTGGGGAGAAAAAAGTGTGAGAAATTTTTCATTGCAAGACTGATGCAGAAAGTTTTATGAACCAGGATGCAAAAGCTTGGTAATAAAAGTATTTTCTTAATCAGAGCTAGAGTTTGCAGTGTTGCTATATGAAAGCCAACCTTTAAGCCCACCTTTTTTCTTTTTTTCTCTCTTTAAGGAAATGTTCTTAAATGTATTTTTCAATGTTTAACTGAAGGATTAGATAAGTAGGTTTTAATGAAACCAAAATTAAAGAAAACATTTACTTTTTGTTCGTTTTCATTAAATTTTAAAAAAATATGTAAAACTAATCAAGCCAGTTAGTCTACATTCTTGGTAAAGCATTACCTGTTCCTTGACACAAGGAAGTAAAAATACATAACATATGTAGAAATGCTGGACCAAGGCCATGTACCTGACTGCTTATGTTGTCATTTGAGACCGAAGATCAGAAAACTCTCTCTTTCTTCCTACATATTCTTTTTCAGCCGTGCACTTGATTCAACGGAGACGCTGATTACACTCCTGAATGCAGGTAAAGTTTTAGTGTAAGTGAGAAAAGGAGCAACACAAAAATGTTAGTGGGTTGCCCTTCACATCATTTAAGAGGGGGAATAGCCTAAAGCTGTTGCACAAAGGAATTAGGTGTGAATGCCAAGGGAACAGGCGTGGTGTTCAGTACCAGGGCAAGCGGAAGCTTCTGGTGCTGCTTAGACTTGTCTGAAAAGCGGTGAAATAACAAGACGATTTTCTCAGTATGTCAATTATACCTTAATTTTTATAAAATTGAGCAAGTTTCATCATAGTAGATGTTCTTAGATTACTGGAAATATTTGTATCAACCATATTTGTTCATTTTAAAGCAGAAATATACTTGCTAGTAGTTTTTCCTGTCTGCCTCCCAGTGCACTTGGAAACACATCTTTTTTGCCCCTTTTATTTAAGAACTCTGTGTTTAGGAGAGATGTCTGACCTAAGGTGTCTTGTATTTGGGGATTATAGGTAAACTAATATGGATTTCTGTGGCAATTTGGAACGAGATTAGAGAAATTTCAAGGTGTTGTGTCTACCCAGGAGCTATTGGAATATGCCAATTCTACAAATAATAAAAGAAAATGTATTAGTTTCATATTACTGCTGTAACAAATTAAATTCAGTAGCATGAAGCAACATAAATTTATCTTCCGGTTCTGAAAACCAGACGTAGTGAAAGCACATGTCCACTAAATTTGTAAAAACATGATCAAAGAAGGTTTTTTTCACAGAAGCACCAACATCTGAAAACACCCCAAATATCTATCAGTAGGTGAATGGATAAACAAATTGAGACTACTTAGCAATGTAACTACTGGTACGTGTTACACGTAGCTACACGGATGAACCTCCAAAGCATTATGCTGATCAAAAGAAGCATTACAGAAAAAGTATATTCTACATGCTTCCATTTATATAAAGCTTTAGAATAGGCAAAACTAATCCATAGAAATCAAAACAGGGGTTTCCACAGGCTGAAGGGGTTGACTGGAAAGGAATATAAGGAGAGTTTCTGGGGTAATGGATCTCTTCCATATCTTGCTGAGGGTCTTAGGTACATGCATATGCACATTTGCCAAAACTCATTGAACTGCATTTCTAAAATGTGTGAATTTTAGTGTATACTAATTTTACTTAAAATAAAAATAATAACACAAAGTATATAGCATTATTCTAGTTTTATTTTAAATAATTTAAGTATATTTTATGTTTTTCATAAATTACCAGATAAACTGGCTTATGAACAAGAGTTATCTTCAAGTGGCAAAATCATTGATATTATTGTTTCTTTACACTTTCAACTTTCCACAATTAATATTTTATAATAAAGTAAATAAATAGTGCAACCACAAGAATATCAGATCTATGATGAGTATCTATAATTTTTGATATCCTATTTTATATTTATTTTATATATTATTTATTTATGTTATTTATTATATTAATTTGAGTTATTTGTATTATTTTATAGTTATATATTTATATTACATTATTAATTTATTTTATTATATTATTTTATATATACTTAAAATCTTTTATTTTATTATTTTTGTTGTTGATACTATAAGGAACAAAAGATTAGGAAAAATGACTTCAAATACTCTAGCCGGATAAATGTTTTCTATTTAAGGTACCAAGCAAAACAGTCAGATGCTCGGCATAGAACTTCACTAGAAGCTCTCTTCTCTGTCCTTCAAATCTGATTTGCTGGTTTCACTGATGTGCTACATCATTTGGTAAATCACAATGACCTATTCCACTGGCCACTGAGTTCTTGCGGAGTGGGAATCTGGGTTATGCCTGCTGCTTCAGCTACCATTCTGTTAAGAAACAAAATTTAACTGAGTAAATTTGAAGATATGATTGGCTTTAATAAACAATTCATGAATGGAGCAGTATCTCATGTGGTAAACAGAGAGATACTCCGAGGGGCTACACAACGTAGAAGGCTTTTATAGTAAGGAGGGTGGGGACAAGGAAACGAAGTCATCCCCAAGGAAAAAATGAAAATTCATTGGAGGAAAGGAAAAGTTCAGGGGATGATGGCTTCTCATTGGCTGAGCTGCAGCATTTTCCATTGGCTGGGCTCGTTTCTGGGCAAGAAGGAAGTCTTCTTTCCTCCAGCTGGAGCAGTAAAGTAGCTGCACTTCTTGTTTGGGAGTACAAGGTACATCTCCTCCTGTTGGGGTCTGTAACTGTCACTGTAATTAACCGACGCTGTAATTGATGTCTTCCTGTTTGGGGTAATTGACAAGTTGTGGAGTGTGAGAGCTCCTTCTATGGGCCTTTGTGACTTCAGTTTTAGTTGGGATTTCTTTTATTAATTTTTACAACTCATTGATATGTGTGCTTATTAAGAGTCAAACGTGTTTGTTCCCAAACCTGTTTTTGCCAGTTCAATTATTACTACAAAAAATGACTAAATATTAATAAACAGAGGTAATATGCATAGTAAAAGAAAGTTGTTTCTGTGAAAATTAAGTTAAATCCTTTGTAAAATCTTGACTGACATAACTTTTTTTTAAAAAAAATTCTATATAATTAGGTGAGTGCACCATTTTTAAAGTGGTTGTGATGGTTATCTTTTTGGCCGCTTCAGACTCATTCTCTTTCATTTTCTGTGTTGGATATCTTTTGATGTTCCCAATAAATTCACTCTTTCCTCTTTTCCCACCTTCTTCTGTTCTTCAGGAGGCTACACTATAAGGACTTATTCATCAGTGGGCTTCCTTGCTCTCCTGCTTCCACTCATTTTGGCCAATGAGAGTAACTGACAGGAGATAAAAAGGAGGGAAGCACTGAGTATTTATTGCCTCAGTTTCTTCCCTGTGGGATCACATTGGGCTGGATACAGCCCTGGACCAAAATTCTCATTTTCTGACAGGTAACCTTCTCTGTCTGTCTTCTGGTAATGACACCTCCTCTTTTCATTTCAAGACTACAAGTATTAACAGTGCCCAGCTGTTACTAGCCCTAGTGTACTACACTATCCGTTGTGTTTCCCCATACTTTGTCTACATTTCTTTCATAGCTCCTTTTTAGAACTTGCCGTGACTTACCCATTTTGAGTGTACTAGCTGTTTCCTGCCAGCACCCTGACTAACGTGCTGGAGGGGTAAAAAAAGTGTAGGTGCTGGAATGAGACAGTCCTAGATGTAAATCTTAACTCTATCATTTCCTGTGCTAAATGGAGAAAGTAGAGCATCTATGGCAACTTTTCAGACTCCAAATTCTTATTTATAAAAATGTAAATAATAGTAAATTCTACTCATAAGCATATAATCTGCTTCAACCGCCACAGAGAGAATCAATTATTCGTAGCTTTTTTGTTTAACTCAGTGTCTGGCACATATTAAATGTTTATTCAGTTTTGGTAAATGAATAAATTATTTTATGAATGAAAGAATGTTTTCGCATACAGACTCACTTTCTGGTAAATTTGATAGTCATTAATCGGATAATTCCTCTACAGTCTTAGGAAGAATATTCCTTGAACAAGAACCAGATTAGCCCCATCTGAAGAGCTTTCACTAGTGTCTCATCCCATTGACTTAGTAGACAATCTAAAATAAATCATGTAAAATTGAAATGAGCTAAAAATCAAAGGACACAAAATGAGACATGAAGGTACACATTATTTCCACTGTAGAGTCACATGGGCTAGGGTTTAAAACTATCTTACTTCCTCTAAAATGGCACATTTGCTAATTATCCTGGTGTGCTGTGTAGCGACATCCCAACAATTTACTATGTGGCACATATATAACCTTATAAGGCACTGACTGTATGCCAGCCTTGTTCTAATTACTTTATATATATAAACCTATGACCCTCTAATGTAGTTATCCTTTCATTATCCCCACTTTACAGAGAAGGAAATCAAAGTTCATAGAGGTTAAATAACTTGCTTAATGACGCACAGCCAATACATGGTGAAATCAGAACCTGTGCACCTACTATTAGCTTGTAGTTGCCTGTAGCAGAGAAAATGCTATGTGTTTACTCCAACATTTCCTCTTCCAGATCTCACAGAAAGGCTACATTTCCTTGTAACTAGATAGGGTCCAATTATTGAGTTCTGGCCAGAAGAATGTAGGCAGTCATGATATAACCCCCCTTCCATGGTCGGCCTTTAAAATCACACCCTGCAGTCCTCCAGCTCTCTCTTTGTCTGCTGTGGTGGCCTAGGAAGCCAAGGGTTCCACATGGGGACCACTACAAGATGGAGAGGCTGCCCAATTTGTTTTCCATTGTGATGCGAATGATAAACAAACTTTTATTGTGTTAAACCACTTTTGAGGGTACATTTATTTACACAAAGCTTGGTGTATCCTAATTAATAAAGAAATTGGTATTTTGAATCATATTGCTTTAAAAAAAGCTATAATATATAACATTGGCTTCATTGTTAGACAACAAGAAGGCCAATATCAGAGGCTAGGATATATAAGAAATTAGCTGTCCATTTTATACTATGGAAGAGCAGCTGGAAAGACTGTTGCCTCTAGTAACTCAGGAGACGGAACAGGCAGGAGCCTTGAACTTGTAGTTTTAGTAGAAATGGATGACTAGGCTAAGAGCACTGATGTCTATTGGCTATTATTGTCTGCCTTTGGAAAGATTATTATTAAAAAAAAAATCAGAAGAGAACTGACCAATATATAAGTAGAATCGAAAAAGAATAGAGTCCAGAAATTAGGATGTTTCTATGTTAGAGGATGCCAAATAGTTAATGATGAGATGTTAGAAGACATTCAAGAAAAAGTTTGAATAAAACTCCTCAGTTGAATAAAGTGATGTGGGGCAAAGATTAGATGAAGAATGTAGACTTCCCACCTACAGTTCCAGAGAGCCTCAGAGAAATGGTCACTGACTTGAGAGAGGGCTGGGCAAGCAGAGAATCAGGAAGCAGAGAAGTACATCAGGTTTGAGAACTCTTCCCATCAAAGCACTTTGTGTGCGGTTGCTGGCACATGGAACCAAAAGCAAGGAGATCAGAAGCTACTAATTCTTGAAGGGATTGCATTGCTAAAGAAACCACGACTCTGGTTTAAAAAATCCTTTGACTGTGTGAGACCTAAAACAATCCTTAAGTCCCAAACTTTTGAAGAAAAAATCAGAGTTCAAAGGCTATACAACCCCAAAAGAAGGCACGGTCTCTAACACCCACATCAGTTGTGGCCAAGGAGGATAAGGAAAGAGGAGGGGCTTCCCTGAAGATAGAAGCAGGGGTGGTGGAGAACAATGGCCAAAAGCATTCCCCCAGGAGCAGAACGAGAGTGACAGGTCAGCAGAAGGGAAGAGCATGCGTGCATTTATCCTCGCAGCCTGAACAACTCCACCTTCTCAAACTGGCTGATGGCCCTGTCAAATTGCCAGGTATAATGTGTCAATTTAACAGCAATATGTTGCTTTAAATCGTTAAAAAAAAGGCCTTTCACCTCAAAAATGTCAACTTGATAAAAAAAAATAGACAATAAGATTGCCATGGACTTTACAACAATTTGAAATACCTCGATGCAGTTGCTTCTTAGAAAACTATGGTTGGGAGTTCCTCATTTGGGAAATTGCTAGCAATCGTCAAAACACTTGGGGAAACTGAAATTTCAGTGAATATCAAAGTGATACTGGCACAGTAGGATTGATTTCTAGCTGGCAATATATCCTAAAGGCCTTACCCGAGTTTGGGTTTCGTGTGAGGCAGTAAGCACAGTCTGGCTTATTGGACTGAGGTATTCAGAGCAGCGTGCCAGCGAGGTACAGTGCAAAGGAGAAATATGGCCTGCATTTCTCTCTATCAGTTTTACTTAAGTGCCTGGTAGACATTTTGTTTCATATTAAAATAAACACATTGTGGATTAGATTGCGACATTTAGACGAATTTTTGAGATAAGATATGAAACTGTAAATAAATTTATTTTTGCAGCCTTGGCATGCTTCAGCTTCCCTGGGTTGAATCACTTGGCAGGGACAAGTGCATATGCCTAAGTTAACTGAGAAACTGGGAGGTGAGAGGGAACAGAAGAAAGAAGGGGTGTAGGAGGCATCTTACAACTTAACAAGACGGGTATTGGTGCCTCCTGATATTTATATCTAAAATCCTTTCTGGTCTTAGGCCACTGGATAGAAGAACAAAATTCAGGTCTAGGACTTCTAAGGATCAGTGTTGCAGGTAATTGTGATGTGTGATGTCTCCCAGGCAGAACGAAGGTAGAGTGATGGCACACCTATGCCCCTTATTTGTTTCTTTCCCTTCTTCCCATTCTGTGCTTCAGTACAATTCAAATCAACATAATTCAAAAGACTACTACTCCATACAAAGATATATCTATTTCTAGAAAGATAGATAGAAATATAGAAAGACAAAGAGAGACACAGACAGAGATTCCATGAGTTAACGGAGGTGTCACTTACTCCCCCGCATCCCACTCATTCTCTTGCCACAGGGGTGGGCATAAGACCAAGAACAAGCTCCTGGGGGACAACAGGACATTGTATCACAGCCAGCAGGGCACAATGTATTTTCCCTGGAGTTGGTAAAGTGGACGGAGGAGAATCTGGGCGTGCAGGTGACCGTCTTTCCTATCACAGGATGAGAGTCTCGAGAAAGAAGCCACAGAAGGGGAAGGAGACCCAGATAAGGCGGAGCCCTTTCAGGCCGTGGATCCAGATGAGCCACAGTCACCTCAGCCTTGCTTCAGTGAGTGTGAACTGAGCTTCTTTTCCTCACCATTAAAAGATTCTGGGCTACAGCAGCACGAAAGGAGAACTGGTGGTACAGAGGGACTACGGAGATGCATATTTAGTGTGACTGTTACCTGTGCAAATGACCTTTCTCTTCACTGAGCTGATTGAGATTGAGAAGAAAGTTCTGAGTCATGTCCTATGTGTTGAGATTTGATTAGAATTTAAAAGACTCAAAAATACCAGCTTACTCTAATTCTTTTGAAGAACATGAGAATATAATTATATATTATAGACATAGCAATATTATAGACATAATATAATTATATATTTAATATATAATTATATAATTAATCCATAATTAATATATTGTCAATTGATGTATAATATTAACAATTATGTAATTATTATATTTATTATATGTAATTATGTCTATATTATATACTATATGTATATATATATACACACACACACACTTTTATAAACATGATGCCTGTGATATCAGAGTATTTCAGGGTCTTCTGGAAATGTTTCAAAAATGGTTCTCAAGGATTAGGAATCGCAGGAGAGTCTTCAAAGACCTGAGATGCTCGGATATGCCAAGGGGTGGACTGCACTCTGGAATTACGGCTGGCCCCTTTAGTTTTAGCCATTTGGAAAGCTCTTAAAGTTAAGAATCATATCTTAGTCCCTTTGTATCTGCCAAAACCAGCTCTGCAGACTTAGCAGCTCCTCCCTCACCTGTAAATAAATCTGTAGATATTTTGTAAAAAGTCCCTACAACCAACTCTGTTGTTTTAGAGAATTTCTCCTGGCCCCACCTTCTATTTTTCCTTCAAACTCCTTTGCTCAATCCCAGGTTCGTGGCCCATTGCCCCACACCTGGGTTCCACCATTCTGTCTGGCTCTTTCCTCTGATGCTTTATTAGGACTGCCCATATTAAGCCTGGCTTTTGACTGCTTGCTGCCTTTCTAATTTCAAAGCTCTTCAACTTCCTTATCTTATCCTGGCTCCCAGATGCCTTAGTATGCCAGCATCTGCCTCTGAGTGTTGAAGAAGAGAGTTTGGACTTCACTCTCTGTGGTGGATGTTTTTGTTTCAATCTATCTCTGTCTGCCTCTACCACATTCAGAGCCCTCAGGAGGCTGAATTTTATAGCCTACAACAACTGGATCCTTTACCTTCTGATTTCCCTTTGGGATTGGTCAATGGAAAGCACTTGTGGGAGAACAGAGAGCAGTAGGAGACATGTCAGCTAATGATCTCTTGGCTTCCCTTTTTGCCTGGCAGCAGATTGGTTTCTTACTTCTAAGGCCACAGCTCCTCTCAGGTAGCGCTCACACTTGGCTCTCTCCAGTTCTGGTAACCCATCCCTTACCTTGGCCTTACAGGCCCTGCTATTGGTGCCCTACCTGTTTCATGACCCCTTGATGATTTCCCTTAACTCTGCCTACTCCTTCATAAAAAGTTCTCCTTTTCGACTCTTAGTTACCTCATTTACATGTGCCACGTCTTTCATGTACGACCCTAACTAAAACACTCCTACTTCCTAGAATGCTGCCCTTAACACAGCGGGACTAGGGGACACCAGCAGATGTTGAATTGTGTTCCTGGATTCGCCATTTACAAGGTAGTTATTGAGCAACCATGTACTGGTCACATATATCCTGCACACTTTGCCTTGGCCTTCGTGCCACAAAGATGGATATGGTATAATCTCTGCTCTCAACAGAAAGTGCCGTGCCAGGAACATGCAGAACTGTGCCAAGAGAGCAGTGGAAGAAGCTCCTGAGGGCCTCTGGGAAGCTGAGATGTGTGAGCTGCATTTCACTGGATGAGTGAAAGGTTGCTAAGCAGACAACAGCGACCAATACACAAAGGCAACATAAATCAGAGAAATGAACCCATTTGGAAACTTCTAGTACCTGTTTAGATTTGGAGCTGTGTACCTAGAAGTGGGTAGCAAATGGAGAGGCTGAAAATGTAGACCAAACCCATGTTATAAAGAGTGCATACTCATTCATCAAATATCTGGGTTTCATAATACGTTATAGTATGAATTTGTGGCTCTATTCCATAGGACTATAAGAGTAGGAGATAAGATTGGAGGCAAGACTCCTGTGACTTATAACTGCAAAAGTTAGAAAGTTATTGCCATCATGGAATAAGTGATATTTCATTCTTAAAATTAAATTAAAACAACACCTTCTGTTACATCCATCACAGTAATATGAGAGGAAGATAGGAGTCATTTAAAATTGCCGGGGAGTAGTTTCCCAGCCTGGAATACTATTTCTCCCGCAGAGGCCTGAATGCTTTCAGAATCCCAAGCAAAGGACTTGATGTCCTCACCACGTGGGACCCACAAGACCAAGCTTCCCTCCCGCAGCACTCACAGAGTCCTTGAAGAGGACCCTGTGCTCTCTATCTTCCTGTCACACTCCATCCCAGGATAACATCGCTCCAGCCCAGGGGCCCCCAATTATGTCATTTTTCTTTCTCTCAGTCAGAGCAGTTGCTTCTCAAGGTTTTTTCAGGAACTTCATCATGTTTGACTTTAAGTGTTTTCAACCAGATCCCCCTGGAATGCTCTATCTCTATTAGAATCATTTCCTTTATGTGAGGCTGTGTTTCTCCTTGCCTTCTGAGGGACAGAAAAAAGTGCGGTCTTTAGAATTCTTGAAATATCTATTTATTTCTTTCGAGAAATGGATGAAATGTTCCTAAGTTTCTAATCTATTCATGACCAATGGAGGTGTTGTGAAACAGTAACATTTTTTTGTATAGTTTTTCCTCTTTTCCACACATCCATCAACACATGCATTACATACACAGATAGCAAGCTCAGAAAGGTTGGGTAGCGAGAAGTTAGGTAGAACCCGAGTATCAAAGCCATAGTGGAAAGTCTGGACCTTCCAAATACACGCATTATCCTATGGTGAGATAGGACAGTGCAGTGGTTAAGAATGCAAACACTGGACTGGACTGCTTGCATTGAAATCCCAGCAGAGTGACCTTAGGGATGTTGCTTAATCTCTATACTTCCATTCATTCACAGGTAAAATAGAGATAATAGTATGTGCCACATAGGATTCATTTGTGAATTAAATTAAAACCACATGTAAAATGTTTAGCATAACACTCAAATTATATCAATTAATACTATTATTTTGATTGAAAATGTCCAGCCACCATTCTTGATCTTGTTGCTTCAACTCTTCTTTACAGGCGAACTTCCTGAACGTATTTTCTGCATATACCATCTCTATCTCCTTGCAGCCCATTTCCCCCTCAACCCAACTCTACTTCTCTTTCTGCCTCCATCACACTATCGAGAATTGTTTTGCTAAGTTCCATTATGACTTCACGTTGACAAATCCAATAGATACTTTTTAATCATTGCTTTCTCCTTGAAGTCTCAAAGGCATTCAATAAAGTTGACTGCTCTCTTCCTCTGGAAACATTCCATATTCTATTACTACTTCTCTTATCCCTCTTTATCACTGTTCCTTAAGAACCTTCTCCTTTCTTTCTCTCCAACCTTTAAATATTACAATAACTCAGGTCTCAGGCCTGGGATAGCTGTTCTCCTCATTCAGTAATCTTACTTTAAGCAAACTCACCCATTTCTGTCCTTTCAAATCCCATCTCTATGCCCATGATTGCTGTGGTACCCTATGGCCAGGACTGCCCATGGGCAGTCCTGAAGAGAACATAAGTGGGAAATATCTATGTCTTATGACACAGACTCAGATAAAGTGAAATTCCAAAGTTGCCAGCATGGAAAACTTCAAGTCCTGGAACCTAGTCTTTAGGCATATGTGACATGGGTTGCTGAGTTGCAGAATTATTGTCTTATATAATAGCATGAGTTATTTCTGACAAGGCCTTTTGAAGAGAAAGAAACGATTGCTCAGGACTTCTTAGACATAATGTATTTCTCACCTCATGTGGAGTTGCTGAGTATTACCACTATTTTGAGTGAATATAGTGGGAGAAATAAAAAGGAAACTTGCTCAGATGTATAATTTAGTGGCTATCACTCTTGTTAATTACTAAGTATCAATGAGTTTTATTTCTTTAGTCCTTGAATTCATCCCTGATCTAGGTCTAAGACATTTAACATCATGAGCTTGGTGGTAAAAATGAGCAAATGGCTTATGTGGGAAGAGAGGAAACAAGGATGATGCAGCACTCCCCTCATGTCAGAGTGGGCTAGTGCTAAGCCTGGTACATAGTCCTAAAAGACTCAAAGACTTATTGGACACATTCCATCAATGAGAAAAATAGAGGAATTTATGCTGATGGATTCAAAAGGAGATCGATTAAAGATTTACTCCTCTTTATTGTCCTCGAATAGTTGGAGAGATTAAGTTTAGTAGAGAGGCAGGATGCTGAGAAAATGAAAGCAGAAGTAGAAAGCAGAAGCCCACATCTCCCTGGAGGGCATCAGTGAATCAAAGTGCGCAGTACAAGGAATTGCTGATCACACAGGTGATGTGGCCATGGGCAGAACCCACAGTGCCCACCAGCCATCTTTAAGGAGAATGTAGTGGATTAAATATGAGATTTCTGAGGAAAGCCCTGGAAGAACTGGGATACAGAAAATGATCAAATATGACAAAGTCTCAAAGGTTTAATCCCCTGAGACTTCTCAAACACAGTAGGTGTTCCAGGTTCTTTTGCTGCCTGTCACTGAATAGAAGTTTTTCCACCTTATCCTTAACCACAACGAGCAGTTTTAGCTGAGATCTTCTGGTGGGAGTGTGATGAGAAATGTTTGAGATCATGGCTAGAAAATAGCTGTAAAAATGGCTTTCTTCTAGGAGCTGCGTTACCAGCTAGATGATCAGTTTGTCTGGTTTTAGTGCGTTCCAGCATACTTTATTGAAATTGATGGGGAGGAGATTCACGAGATCAAAGGCTTGCCCAAAGATCCCTTATGGACATTGAGCGCAAAAACCTAAACGAGGGTGAGTTTACTTCCAGCCACTTTTGCACAAAATAAGATGAAATTGCCTTTTACTCTTCATCCTTAGGTGTCGATGGAAGAAACTATGTTAAGGGTAAAGGAACTAAAGGCCTACAATCCCGAGAGCTATGTGGTAATTATACTTCAGCAGAGGGTGAGGATGATTTTTAACAACAATGGCTAGGAATTCTCAGGAAATAATGGGCCATAAGGATCATGTTAAATGCAAGGATGTGTCAGAATCCCAAGTATGCCAATTATTTAGGAGGGATTACAGACAGTTTGACAGTCAAGACTTTCAGCTTAAGGAGTTTGCATACCAGGGCCCAAATATCATGTCATTTCTGTCCATATAGAACTGAGGTCTTGTTTGTGGTGCTCAGAGGAACACATCCTTTGCTCGTGTATAATTTCACCTGCAAATGTCATCTCCATAATGCATAGGGGTGTAAATTGATGAGGCTAGAACATTAGTGCATATTGAGCTACTGAATTTTTGAAAATTTAAGAATGAGGGAGACTTATAACATAACTTTTTAAAAGAGAAGCAGTGCTGTAATGCCCCATCCTGTCCCCAATAAGATAGATTATCTGAGGAAAGAAGTGCTTAGGTATTTTTCTTTTGCACTTTCAAAAGTAGAGACACAAACACAAATATTTGCCCCCTGCCTTACTCTTTTAATAAAATCTCTCTTTGCAAGGGTGTTTAGTATTAGGAAACCCAGAAGAAATATTTTCAAGCTTCTTTAAAAACTGTGCTGTTTGATACTTCATTCCGGTGTCTTAAAATGCACTTTTGGATATATCAACTTATCTCCTTTTTCTCAAATGTAGAGAAATTGGAGATAGCTTCTTGTATTTGTTCACTCTGTTCTTTAAGTTCTAAAGTCCTGTAGGGCAAAGATAGTATCTTACTCTGTTGCAGAGAGAATTGCGGTGCTTGTAAATGCCAGTGCAAAAATCCTGCATCCATCATGGAGGTTGAGTCCCTGAAAAGTACCAAGGTCAGCAAAATCAAAGAGAAGATCATGCGAAACAGGGGATTTAGGGAAAAATATCTTTAAACAGGAACATTTCCAGAAAGTATCCACTTGCAAAACACATGTGTTCCTCCTGGTACTCTTTCTCCAGAAGCACCTTCTCAAGTTGACTCAGGAAATATCCATGTGAAACTGTGACCTACTAGGGAATGGTCTCCCACAATTCTGTATTACGTCAACTATACTTCTTAGTCAAAATATTCACCCAGACTTTATTGGATTTCAATTGAATGTGTTTTTCAATTATGTCTTCCCTTACCTCATTTTTTCAAGAGTTAGAAAGTTTTCCTGTCCTGCCTGACCTTTTTACCCACCATGACAGAACTTATGGGTACCCTTCCCTGGGACTGATATTCTCTCAATATATCAAGGGGTGAATTATAGACAGTCTTCTCTCCATCCCCTCTCCCAAAAGCCCACCAACCAGGTTTACACAGAGTTAGGCTTAACTATTGATAAATTATTAGTGAAAAATACATATACCAAAAGGTTATATAGATTTAAAATTGTACAGATGCACATTAATCTGTATTATCTCCCAACTGCAGATGCCAACATGATGGTTCATTTGGGGTTGCTGTACTCATATTTTAAAATTTATGACTCACTTCTCCTCCTTTCCTCCCACCTGTCCTTATTTTAATATGAAAGTAACAACATACAGTAAATCTGGGTTTCACTGAATGTTAGGTGCAGGTCAGCAGGAAAAAAATCAGGAAAGGGAATATTTGCTAGGTGTTGATGCTCATTCATGCACAACCACAAGGATGTATTCTATCTTGTGAGGAAATGGTGTGGGTGAGTGTACATATTGATATGAGAACTTTTTGTTCAAAATGAGTCAGCCAAAATGGATGTGTAAATTTATTTGAAGAGATGTGTCACTGTTGCTCTTTGAGAAAGGATAATGTGGTACTTCTATAAAAAATTCTCTTGTCCAAATTATTTCACATCTTTGAAGAGGTGTTATGCTGAAGAAGAAGTAAGGGTAAAAATAGGACAGGTTTATATATTCTTTCCTTGACAATGGGTTAAATCTTGGGCCTCAGTGTGGTAGGCTCGATGTTCAACGAACCTGAGAGGAGTTCTGCCCATGAGGCCAGAAACCTAATCTTTCTTCTTTTCCATTGTGTCTCCAGCCCTTATCATGGTGTTACTTAACACACATTAAATGCTTCATAAATATATTTGTTGAATTAATGAGTTAATAAGCTCTACTATCCACCTAAGCCAATTGTTCATCATGTAGGCTTCATGCATCTGGACTCTGATTTTGGCTTCACTTTCCCACTGGCACTGGGCACCTGCCTCTAATCCCCTCCATGGAGCTTTATCAAACCATCTACCTCTTAACAGCCTCCTCCCATGGGGGTTGAACCCTGTCCACCATGTATCTCACCCTAATAAATAATTTGTGATTGAGATGCCCCACATGACTTTGAATACCATTTATACCCTACATCTGTGCCTCTCATGCTTCACCAACAAAATTTGAATTCATTAGATGTGGGGCATGCCATCCAGGTTTAGAGAAATGTGTAACACTGCATACCCACCTTTTATAGTAAATCTAATATATATGTAACCAAGTGCCATAGTGAGGACAGTTCTCCGTGCTCTGAAATTTACCTTCCTTAAGAGACTGCCCCAGGCTGCCTCAGGGCCAGACCTCTCAGAGTTATAAACAGCAAAAGGTGGAACAAGGACAATGGGTGGAAATTAGAGAGACATGTATTTTAGTTCACTATGAGGGAAAACTTTCTAATAGGATTATGAAATTACCAAAAACATTCAAATATGGACTGCATGACCACCTGGTAGGGAGGCAGTAGAGGAAAGTTCTATATTGATAAAAAAGATTCATGTATACAATATCTATGGCAAATAGTTCCTTTCCTTTACTCTGCATTTGAAAGGATATGACTTTTTTCCCCTCAAATTTTAAGAAACTTAGCTATACCATGAAGACCTTACCATCTCAAGATAATACAATCAATGATCATTTTCAAGTTTAAAAAGATAGTTATTTTGTGTGATAAATGTGGGTTCATATGAACTGCATTCTAGAAAAAGTATAGATGGTTTTAGAATCAATCATATCCAGCTATGAACCTCAGTTCTAATTCTAAACAGTGGCACAGCTTTTGGAAGATTTATTCACTGCCTTGAAGACAAAAATTTTATCTATAAATTGGATAAAAAAGTTACCTTTCTGTGGATACACAGACAAACACACATAGAGAGAACATACATATATATGAATATATCATATATTAGCACATTGTATGTGCTATATACAAATATTCTTTCACTTGAGTAATTTTTTATGTCTTTTTTTTTTGAGAAAGATTAGCCCTGAGCTAACTACTGCCAATCTTCCTCTTTTGGCTGAGGAAGACTGGCCCTGAGCTAACATCCATACCCATCTTCCTCTACTTTATACGTGGGACGCCTATCACAGCATGACATGCCAAGCGGTGCCATGTCCGCACCCGGGATCCGAGCCGGTGAACCCCGGCCGCCGAGAAGCGGAACGTGCTCACTTAACCGCTGTGCCACCAGGCCGGCCCCCTATGTATCTTAAAATATGGTTTGTTTCTTTGTTTTTCTGTACCCATGTATTGTGTCCAGCTGGTACTCTGATTCTTTCCTCCATATACATTACCTCCTTTAGTTGTCAGAAAACTCTGTGGGGAGGAATTACATAGATTTGGAAAACAAGGGTTAGATAAGGTAATATTGGGAAATATTACCCATATATGGCTAGTAAGTGGCACAGTCAGCAATGGAATTCAAGGCAGTCATGACACCAAATCCAGATTTTTTAATTTCAAAGCGATACTTGCAAACCTGTGTTACCGTGCGTGGAATCCTACCACAAGTTTCTAATCAGAGATAATCTCTGGAAACGTTCAGTCTCGATCTGTTGATGATGCAGTGGGGGCTGCGATTTAACTAGATAAACTAACTTTTCCTGTTCCACAGACATCTCGTTGCCTCGAAGTACGCAATCCAGAGAGCTGAAAATTAGTTGGTTAACAACGATTAAAGGAGCCCATATTTGGATAATGCAGATCTAAGCAGGGCAGAATGGATTTTTTTAAAAAGCCAGTAGTGTTTATGGGTGAGTTGACCAAAGTGTAATCAATGTTTGTTATGTCTCTGTCAACACAGGATGTATACGTTTACACGATGTTTGGACAGTGAATCTGGGCATAAGATATCTCTTCTTGCCTGGTTATAGACTATGTTGATTGAGAAGGCACTGTTATGAAATTGTGAGTTAATTTTTTATTTTCTTCCCTTGGAACTTTCATGTAGTTTGTGGGAAGTACCCAGATGTGTCTCTGAAAAGTTGAGTATAAATTCAACTTTTTAAGAGTGAAATTGATTTTAAATGTTATTATTTAAGGGAATTCTCTAATGAATTGTTTTATGGGGCAAATAATTATTTACTCATTTTTATTTGGGGCGAATCTTGATTTTCATATATCTGCTTTGCTTTCCTTATATTTGTAGTTATCTGCAAAACTGTAGTAATACCACACTAACTCACCTCCCCAACACTGATGCCGTGTATAGATATTCATGAATTAAAAAAATAAACCACTGAACAATAAATTTGTAAGGCAAGTTTCTGAATCCCCAGCATCTCTGTTAATTAACTCTAATCTTTAACTTTTGAAAGTAATCAAGAAAGACCATTTGAGCCCCTGCTATCACGAAGGAATCATAGATGAACTTCCATTCAATATAAGAGCAATAAACAGAGGGTGGAGAAAAGACTGGATTGGCAATTTCGATCAGCAGGTTAGAGTCCTGCTTTTCTCTCAAATGAGCTGATTTTGGTAAGTTGCTTAGTTTCCTTGGGCTTCAGTGTTCTCACTGGAAAAATGGCAGTAAAGAAGTCTTCTCTTTGTACTTCACAGAGTTGATCAGGATAGAATGAGAAATGATACGTGAAGGCATTTATTTTGTAACGCACAGAGTGGTTCACAAAATGTAAGTTTTATAGTAAATCTAATTAAGTATGTGGTGCCTTTGAAATTTCTTCCTGGCAAAGTTGCAGGATGAATCCTATTCTTTAACTCTGTCTTCTTCTTTTGGAAGCACTGGCAGCAAAGATGAGTCATTGAGAGAAATGTTATTATTATAATAATCATAACAGAAATAATAACACTTTCAGTATACACAATAAATATTCATACTTTGGGAGCTTAGAACAAATTAAAATATAGATTCCAATGTGAGCTGCCCCTAGGCAAGGTTTGCTGTCCATTCCCTCTCTCCTCTCTTCTTATCCTTGTCTTTTCCTCTAAGTGTTTCCAGGCTCTTGTCCCTTGTGCTCTTGGCTCGTATTTTACCCAAGAATACTGGCTTTGATATGGTGTCCTCTTTCTAATTTTTATTAAGCTGCCCTGCCTTCAAATTATCATATGCCACAGTCTCAAAAGTCTGAATAAGTAACTAGTTTATTAACCTGGTGAATGGCAAACGTTCAACAAATTTCTGTTTGAACTGAACTGAATGAGATATTAATGAGAGATCTTGACTTTGATGCATTGTATCCTAATGACATTCGATATGGTTAGAACCTTCAGAACTTTTCCCCAGAGGTGAGAAATGGAAAGGTCACAATTGTGGCTAGCAGACGGTTTCATATGACTTAAAATTTGGATTAAAAATTGATTAGATGCCAACATTTAAAAATATAAAGATATCTTATAAAGTTCCAACTTTCTGATTTCTCTTGCAATGCCAGAACATGTAGCGACATTGGGTCCTCCGTGGCAAAAAAAGCAGAAACTGTGGAGCAGCTGGTTCTTTTCAAAGGGCAAGCTGTGTTCAGTGTGCTAGGATCCCCACCTGTTCCATTTCACTTATTTATGTCATCTGTATGGCCCCTGTAGGACCTAAGTTTGTGACCCTAATTACACCCACAGAAATAACCTAATTAAATCCTGTCTCATAACCAGTTAGTCATGGGTGAAATCATGGACAGATGGTTTAAGGTGAACATATGTTGTTGATCTTGTTTCTCTTATTTCATTAACCATTTTGCAAGCATTTTAAACAGTCTAATCTTATGCCGCAAACTATAACTGGAGTAGCAGTTTATAATGGGATGATCTAGAGTTTTTTTGAACTATTTATTTTTAAATTCCAAATGAAAGCTGCTTTGAGGTTTGATCTGCAGTTCAAAGTAGAATTTTACCAGCTCAGTAAGTGTGAGTCTGAGGTATGTTCCAAACTCCATGCCTGACACATTCCTCTGATGTCATCTCTGGTAGTGGGGTTTGTATAACATACAGTTATAGAGAGTAAAGAGCCTCCCGTGAAATGTCACTGTGAATGATATATTGGAGGCATGGAGGAGTGGACTTAGAGACATGGTGTTGGTAGCACCCTGAAGCTTCTAGAATTTTCTGAAGGCTTCACAAACCTCTTTCCTCATTTCCCATGCCTAAGGGGAGGAAAGTCAATATGCGTAAACCAAGACAAAGAAAAATGGAGCTGTATTAATAGCAGGGGGCAATTTAGTAGGAGGATTATAAATAATATTATTTGGGAACAAACCTTCTCTTTTTTTTTCTTTTCAATTTCCAAAGTTTCCTTTTCCTCAAATCAGAGAGTTAATACCTGGGGGCCTAGGATTAAGCATGGGCCTACAGAAAGAGGGCCAAGGCAACTGCTTGGTATACTTCAGTGAAGGCTGTCAATCTTCTGATTTCACAAAAGTAGAACAGGTCACTGGGCTAGAAGTCCCTGATACGGAGATTCAGAGTTGAAGTATTTCTATGTCTGTGCAAACAAGACAACTTTATGAGTGCAGCTATGACCGTGATTGATGGGTGACTGGTCAAAGAATTGGGGATCTTGGGTTCAAAGACAGATAATATCTCAACATTCCTAACAGAAAGCCTTCCCATATGTCTGGCTTTGGGTAAGGGCAAACTGTCCACTTATCCACTGGGCTAGATAGTGGTTTAGAGCTCTAGGGAGAGGTGGACAAGAGAACATTTCGTATGAGACAGAGATAACTACCTCCTGCACAACTAGTAATTTAAACTCTCTCTTGGGACCCATGCAACCCAGTGAGCTATTGGCTAAATAACATATGATGTATGACATTGTTCAAAATTGTCACAGAAGGGCATGACGATGGAGATTCCAAACCTCAGTCTATCATGTCTCACTTGTCCTGAGTCAGAATGAATTTAGTGCAATTAGGAAGAAAACGGTGGATAAAAATAACTGCGATAGTAGTCACAGGGAAATAATGAATATGTAGCGTGAGGGAAGTTACTTTTTCTTCTTGACAAACTCACAGACAAAGTACATGGTAAGATGGCACTCAGTGTCATTCCATCTGCCTGAGCTCAGCATCTCCACACAGTCCTCATGACCATAGGGGTCGCTTGGCTCCCCCTCCTTCCAGTTGCTGTAGTTCTGCAGTGGCGTGTTGTCAGTGAACACATACTGCCCCTCCCTCTCAAGGTCATTCACCCCAATGAACACCCGGAAGAAGCCACTCTTGGCGACATAGTCGGCGATCAGCGTGTTGGCGGCTTCGTCCTTTGGCATGGCTAGCATTCCACCCCGGATCCGGCAGTGGGTCAGGGATTCCCTGTAGTTCTTCTCCTCTTGCACAAGGTAGTAGAATTTCTCTTCGGTTTCCCTAATCCCTGCTATGACTTTGCACAGAGGAGAAGAAGAGTATGATTACTCATCTCAAAAAGGGAAAAGACAAGAATATAATATGGCTGGATTTGAATTCATTGATTCAACATTCAACACTTATTTTGCAAAGCCCTATTATGAGGTAGGCACTGGTTTAATATTTTCTCCACCTTTCTAGTCATCAAATGAAGAACAAGCTCCTCTCGTTTGTCCTTGCTGCTCTTCCTCCTTCACTTCCCACACAACTGTGAAAGCGAGAGTTATTTTGACAAAGACTTGTATGAACTTTCACCCAGCTTATCTCAGGCTATTTTTCCCATCCTATTTTGTGCTTTTGCCATACTTACAGTCCCACAAGCATGCCCTTCTTTCTTCCACATCCAAGCCTTTCATGCCTGGAAAGTCTTCCCACAGCTTCTCTACCTGGGAAACTCTTACTCATCCTTTAGATCTTAGCAGAAGTATTTTCTCCTATAAGAACCTTTCCGATGCCCCTGGATGGACACAAGGTCTCTTGTGTGTTCTCCCTCTATGTTTCCATTGCCCCTTCCACTTCATAGCACTCAACACATCTAGCCTAATTGTTTGTTTGTGTGTCTCCTACTAAACTGTGAATGTCTTGAGGCCAAGGACCATGTCTCTGGCACTCTGTAGCCTCAGTGCTTTCAGAATTGCAAGGAATGATAAAATCTTATTAAACTGATATAGAAATAATACAGAAGTTTTTCCACTTTGAGTCGAATTCCTGGGCTATGAACAGGTACTGATTCCCTCCAGGTACGTGAAATCGACTGAGCTACTGACTAAACTTCAAGACAGAATTGGAGACTCAAAAGCATCCTGAGCTCAAAATGTGGTATACATGCTTTGGGCTTCGGGGGCATCTGCATATGCTTTTTAGGGTTCATGGATTAAAATTCACAAAGAAATCTGTGACCACTCAAATGTTAACAACTATTGTTCTATGTTGAACCTCTGAGGTTTGGTTTATTCATTAGAGTTGAAGTCATGTCAGAGACAGCATCTTCTGTACAAGTGATAATCAGAGCTATAACTAGGGTAGTTAGTTAATATTAACATTTCCTTTGTGTCTAATATTACAAGATGAGGAGGAACACAAGATGGAATCTGTATGCTTTCAAAAATGTACAACAAATATAACTGAATTACAATAAATGAAAGTACAATAAAATGAAAACAATTGTGTCAGTAACTACAATAGTTCCTTTATTCATACTGTCTCAGAAGAGAACACATAAGCCCCACTTTAAAGGCTTTACTGCTAACTATCGTGGGAAAATGGACAAGGGATAACTAAAATGACTAGTATGGGAAGTTGCAAAATTTAGAGAAACATAATGTTCCTATTGATTTGTACTGAGGGTAGAGAAGTCAGCAAATCCTGTTTTCCAGTCCCTGCTCCACTGTTCATTTGCTGTTTATCTATGCGCAAGGTAATCTCTCTCTACACTTCAGCTTAAACACAGTACCCATATGGTAATTCTTATTATCATTCCAAGGACTCAAGAAAGTAACTATTGTTTGATTATTACTTCTATTTGCTGAGATGCTAGCTCTGTTTGACTCTTGCTGTCCCTTTTTATTCTCAAGGCATGGCTTGCCAAACTTTGCCCTTTTCTCCATTCCCCTCTCTCTACTCATAGGCAATGCACATATGGATGAATCCGTGTAGTGGACCTGAAGCATCCTGGAGTCTGAGTGGATAATTAGCATTTCGAGAGGCCTTTAAACTCGTTAACACTATCTCAGTAGTCTTTTGCCCAACCCGAGGTATTTCCTGCTAGGAATATTGGAATTGTAGTGTTGAAAGAGGTTAAATTGACAGATAAATACCACAAAGCAAAAGAGAATATACTCACCATTCTTGACGAACTTCATAGACGTCTTGAGTCGAGCAACACTAATGTCCAGTTGTCCAACAACTTTCCGGTATCTTCCACAATCACAGACAGTACCTTTTAAATGACAAAAACTGTGAATTCATGTTGAAGTGTATGCAGATCATTTGAAAAGAGTTGTCACTCTCTTCTCAATATTCTTTATCTTTTTCTAGTTTGGGTATGTCTCTGTGGATGGCTATACTTTTAATCCTTTATTTAAAACACCATTTCCGATTTACGTTGTCTTTAGGAACTCAGAAAATATCTTTTTAAATATTTTGAGTTACAACACAGTTCTAAAGCAGAATTTTTAAAAAGAAGAGTAAGTATGACAAATCGCTGCATACATGTTGTGGACCATTTGACCTTTTTGTTGAACCCAAACGTGCCTGTCCGATCTCAGAATATAACTTTACGGCTTTCTTAAAACATGTTTCTAGCCAGTCTTCTCATGTGTTACGGCATTGTTCACGGGCTCGCACAACTCTCCCCAGACAAGAGAGGACTTTCGTGATGAAATCAAACATTAATTCTGATTATCTCTTTGGAGTATAGATTGAATGTTTCAAGGACTAAGTTTAAATCTTATGAATAGATCTAACTTACAATTTCAAGAATCAGTTGTCCCATTTGTGCTTTGACTATGATTTTAATTTCTGCCTTGCATTCTCCTTCACTCCTTTATCTTTTCAATGACCTACTGATGTTGTGACAGAGAGGGAATTGTAAGGAAAATGATATGAAATTCAAATGATTCCCTTTTTCTTTTCATGCTGCTTCATGTAAACACTTCCATTTGCTTTTTTCTTAGTTAGATGAAAAATATAAAGAATTTTATTAGCCAAAGGAAAAAATATTTGTGGCTTTGTTTACCCATATTCACAGTTAAATATAAGGAATTTAAAACAGTTCTTAGAATTAGTCTTCACTACACCTGTAGATAGAAACAACTGAAGCTCCCCAAGAATAGTCTACTTTCTTTCCCTGCATAAAGCACTGGAAATAAAACTCTCATTACTCAGGGAGAATCTCCCTGGCCATTGAAAACGTGTTCTGTAACCATAGGCCTTTCTGGATTAGGCAAGGTTGCTGCTGGAAAACTGCTGGCCAGCATTCAGTTGAGATGCTGGAGGAATGTAAGGTGTGCTGATACAGTCCTATTGCTGAGGCCGTTGTGGATTCTTCTCTTGGGCTAGGAGAGTGAGGGCTGCTTCCTGATGTGCTGGGTTTGCCTTCTCGCAGTAAGCAGGATGGGGGTGGAACGTGCCTTCATCCCCTTCCTCAGGGCTTGGAAAGTCATCAGCAGATAGAGAAGAAAGTTAGCTTCTTCCCTTTTCTCTAATCCATGTAAAATAAGGTTAAGCACACCGAAAAGACTTTTGTTTTTCTATAAAAATATTTTTATATTTGGAATGATGCTAGAAATTAAAGAGCAAAATGAGCATATGGTACCTGCTTTGCCTTTTCCTCCAGGTATCCCAGGCAAACCCTTTTCCCCTTTGTCACCTGAATAAAAACAGTAGCCACAAAGAGAACAATTAAATAAAATAGTGAATTATTTCAGACAGACTATATCTTATGCACCTAAAATAAGAGGAGATAGTTTTTAAATATCATTTGTAATATCTCCAACTAATATTCTTTGGTTTTACATAAATAATTTAATTTTGAGTTGGCTGCACAGGAACAACTAATCAAACAAGTCATAATTTATTTAGATTGAGTATCGAATTCCAGTAGGATGTGTAAGAAACATTTAAATGTGTGTCACCTATCCTATTAACATGTTTTTATAATGTGGCCTTCTGATCAAGGCTAATACAATTTTCTGCATGCTTTTAATTTTAAACTACTGTTCTTTTGTCTATCTGGGTCAATTGATTAGCACATTTCAGTGTCTGTGTATTATTAGGCTTCCAAGTCCTTCCATGTGGCTTTGCCCTTGGATTTCCAAAACACATGTATTGTGCTTTTTCAATTTAATTCAACAAGTATTTACTATTTACTTACTCTATGCAAAACGAAAGTCTTGGTACTTTGAGAGGATATAAAGAGATGAGAGTAAACTTCTGACTTGAAGGAGTTTACACCTGTTAGGAGAGATGTGATGTATGCAAATATCTATAATATAAAGTGTCAAATATATTATACTAAAATATCAACCTTGATAATTTTCCCTTCTGCTCTTCTTTGTTTGTGAACATTTTGTTGTTCAGTCAGCAGCATCCACAAAATAATTCTCAAAGAATCAGGATTATTAAAGCAGAGAGAAAAAAAATGTTGATTTTTTTTCAACTTCAAAATAAGCTCTTGAAGCCGACATCAGACACAATAATTGAAAGCAAAAGCTTTTGATTTACAAGAGGAAATGTTTGGCTGAAGTTCTTGAAAATCAAAAGAGAAGATCCTGATAGAAGTAAAATAGAGTTTATGGTTCAAGGACGATCTGGAAAAAGTACAAGAAAGAACTCAGGATGAAGGTCATCCAGGCTAGAAAAGAGAACGGGGCTTATCCTTGTAGGAGTTTGGTGTGTCCAAGAATTGGGTATATGACCCAAGGGGCTAATGTGAGGGGGAATGAAGTCAGCATTGAGGTTCTGCCTAACCCCATCATTTACCAGCAAAAGGGAAAAAGTGGGAACCACTGTAAAACCCATAGGGTGCTCTGTGTTGCCTGCCAATTAGCCATTCTCTTCATCACTGTCTGCCGACTGCTTTTCATTAAGTGTCCTGTGCATATTGACTCTTGATTGTCCAGAAAGTCACGACTGCCAGGGCCCCAAGGATTTGTTAAGCCTTACCGCATTGACCCACGCGGACACTTCTCTTTACAATGATGCCGGACATTCAAGAGCCCTCCAGGCAGAAAGAGGGGGTCCTTGAAACCCGGAATGAAGTTTAAATATGCAGAGGGAAGCCTCAGAACTTGTACTTGGATGAAACGAGATGATGATGAAATCTATGGCAATAGAATGTGATAAATATTGTTAAGAGAAATGGAGCTAGAAGAGATATTGCTTTGGCTAGAAGGATGGAGGAGGGCTCTCCTGAGGAGGTGGCATTGGAGCTTGACTGTGAAAAGCTTCAGCAGCTGAAGATGGAAACAAGGTAGGGGACAATATTGTAGCAGAGGTACAGTTGGGAAAAAAGTATGGAAATATGCTGAGCACCCTGATGAAGACAATAGATCTGCTCACACCTAAGTTGTGCCTGCAAATTCCTCATTTCCCTTATAGGTAAATTGGAAAAGATAAGAATAGATTTTGAGAATATATGAATAGAAGGAAGAGAATACATATTTGCTAAGTGCCAATCATTTGTCAAGTGCTGTTTGGATATTTTATAGATATTATTGTATTAAATCCAATGAGCTAGGTACTATCATTATCTTTATTCTACAGTGGAAGAAACTGAGGATCAGAGAGACAAAGTGAGTTGTTCAAAGACATTCAGCAATTCAATGGCAGTGCTGGTGTTGAGACTCAAGCACTTATGACCCCCCAGCTCACGGGGCTTCCCAAATAACTTAAGCACTGATTTAATGAAGGAAAGCAAAGTGTTTGAAAAATGTTATCACAAGTTGAAAGGAATATCAGTCGTATCACCACCAAAAACCACGTGGACTTAAAAGATCATCTGACATGGTTTAATACTTTAATAATGTATTTTCTTTATATGTGAATCCTTTTCATTTCAAAATGGGCTGAAAGTTGATTCTAATTCTGCTTTGATCCTAGTTCTGGGATAAACCCAATAATGGACATAAGAGAAGCATAAGTAGAGTGTTTGCTTTGGAAAATGATGGATTTTTAAGGAAAACAAAGCACACATAAGAGACTAAGGAGATGGGACACTTTCACTATCATGCCCGGACAGAGTGAAATAAGGAAATGACTGGTAGGTATTTGGAAAGGGCAAGGATGGCTGTGGATCAGAATAGAGAAGGCTTCACTGAAGTGGTAGCCTTTAACTGGATCTTAATAGTGTGGGAACAGATTCTTGAATTGATAAGTGGCTTTTTCCCAACAAGATATAAGCAGTGTGACTACTTTCTAGTACTTTGACATGAATGTCTTTCCCCTTTTTTTTTTGTGAGGAAGATTGGCCCTGAGCTAACATCTGTGCCAATCTTCCTCTGTTTTATGTGGGATGTTGCCACAATGTGGCTTGATGAGTGGTGCTATGTCCACACCCAAGATCTGAACCTGCAAACCCCAGTCCACTGAGGTGGAGCACATGAACTTAATCACTACACCACCAGGCCGGCCCCTTCTTTCTTTTTTAACAAATGGGAAACTCAAAGCAATGTGGTGGAGTGAAAGACCATGGGAATTCAAAACTCCAAAAAGGCAGGGCTTGAATCCTGGCTCTGCCACTTACTAGCTAAACATGGACAGGTTATTCAGTTTCTTTAAACCTCCACCTCTTCACTTTTAAGTAGGAAATAATGGTACCTAAAACCATAAGGTCATTAAGGAGGATAAGTTTGATAATGTCATCTTATCCCGGGGTTAGCTCTGTGCTTGCCTCCTAGAGGATGCTCAACCAGTGCTAGCTTCTGTCTCCTAAATCGGAGTTATGGAAACGTACAGCATGCCAAGTACTTAGCCAATTCATGGAGGATGTCATCTCATAATGTCTATTTCCCGAAAACGAATTTTGGTTTACAGTCATACACAAAAACTTATTTTGGCCCATGAGAGGGAACTTGTCTGTAATAACTGTCTTAAGGTTGAAGAATTAGAGATTGCATTTAAACAAACAAACAAAAAGTCATGACGCTTTCACTGTAAAAGGATTATTGACCTTAAGTAAAAACATTTATTTTGCTATGAGATTGAATTTACCTATACTAAATCATTCTTTCTTACTCCTAAAATGAAATATTGACATCCAGAAAGCTACCTTATCCATGCAAGTGACAACATTAAGGTCAGCCCAGGAAGTGGAGATTAATCTGACTTGGTGAAAAATTTAGAAGGGCCATTGACAAAATGAGGACAATAAATTTCAAACTACAGATTAAAAATGAAATTAATCCAGGTGAGCCAGAACATTGAACCTCATTTTTTTTTGAAATTCCAGGACATGCTCATAAATTTTGATGGCATATCTCTAGAAGAGAAAGAAATCTTAGCCAATGGTGGAAATGGATGTTAAGAGAATGTGGTACTTATAGAAACAAAGAGTAGAAAAGAGGGCCACATCAGAGGAAATAATATATTTTATCATTCATTTTCTTATCCTTAATGCAACAAACACTTATAAAGTTTCTATTATATCACAGGCATTAGGATAAAATGGTTAAAAAGTAGGGTCTCCACCTAAAGCTTATATTTATTTAAGCAAATAGATCCAATGAATCTTTCATTCATTGTTCCCTCCAGACGTTCACAGTCTATAGGGGGAAACAGATAAGCTGATAAGCCGTGACGATGAATAAAATGATAGAGGTACGTACTGGGTGCATATGCGCTGAGCATGAATGAAGAATTGGCCTGAAGAAGATGTGGTTAGTGAACCCTATCATTTCCAGACTGTTACTTTTTCAACATTTGTGGAAGTTCATTCACTTTGAGACTCAGAAAGTCATACTAAAACTCTTAATCCTTCCTTGTATCTGTTATCTACCACCCTCCCAAGTTACCTAGTCTTATTCTATGCAAGGATTAAGACTTGGCTTGAGATCACTAACTCCAGCTCCCCATGGTGGAGTCTCATTTAGATTTAACACATCTAAGTCTAAGAAAATACAACATCAAGAATAACTTATTGAAAAATGAAGTGTTTGAATTCTGGATGTGTTCATGACAATGACTTTCCCTCCTCTTCCACTTCTGCTCATCTCCAGGGCCATACTTGGGATTCGAACCTCATCTAACATGGCTTCATCTCAAAAATCTGGAAACCCAACATTCCACTTCCTTGTTACACCGTTCCATCCCTTTCACCAGTTATAACATGAAGCTGATACAGCCACAGACAGATCCATGATGCATTTTATCTGAAGCTTATACAATTTGAGGAGCCCTCTTTAAGAAAAATAATACAAAATGAAAAATGGAAAAGTGGCTACAAAAAGGAATACTTATTATAAGAAAATAAATAAAACAAATCACTAAATTTTGAAAGCAGATGAATATCACATTACCAAATTCACTAAAAATCATAACATTTTCATTAATAAATGAATTATGTGCCTCAACCATTCTTTTCTTCAAACATTATGGGCTGCATATGTTTGGCTGCATTTATGAATAGCCAATTGACCTAGCACTATTTATTAATCGGTGCACTATTTCCCATTGCAAAGTAATGTCATACTTTGCATAAGTCAATTTTGGGGGTCTGTTTCTGCATGCTCTATTCCTTTCCATTGGTCTATTTGTTTCTGCACTATCCTAATGCCTGTCACTTTATAATGAACATTTAAATTTGGTAACTTAAGTCTTCAAGTCTTGTTTTCCTTTATCAAGACCATCTTGGGTATTCTTGGTCCTTTTCATTCTGATATAAATTTTGAATTGGCTTATCAGTTTCCAAGAGAACTACTTCCGGGATGCGGACTGAGATTGCATTGAATCTACTGATCAGTTTGGGAGAACTGACATCTTAACAACACTGAGTCTTTAATTTCTCTCGTTATCATTATGCGGTACATGTTGTAGAGGCCTTATACATCTTTTGTTAGATTTATTCCTAGATACTTGATAATTTTGATGCTATAATAAATCTTTTTAATTTCATTTTTTGAGTTCTTTCTGGTATGTAGAAACAAAATTGATTTTTGTGTGTTAACCTGTCTAAAAAACTTAATACAAATAACTAATCTGTAGATTCTTTTGTATTTTCTAGATGTGTAATCATGTCATCCGCAAATAATGAGACTTTTATTTCTTCATTTCCAATTATTATGATTCTTATCTCTTGTTCTTGCGTTTTTGCTCTGGCTAGACCCTCTTCTATAACGATGATTAGAATTGGTGATGAGATCTGTGCTCATCTCATTCCCAATCTCAGGAGAGAACTGCTCAATATTTCATTATTGCGTACGATTTTTAAATAAGCTTTTGTTGTTGATATTCCTTTTCATATTAAATATTTTTCCTATTATTTCTAGTTTGCTAAAAAAGTTTTTAAACATGAATAGATGTAGCTTAATTACATGTTTTTCAGAATTTCCAGTTTCAGCTGGAAATTTTCATTTTTGAAATGAAAAACGAGTGGCATTTTCCAAGGCCACTCTTCTTTGGCAGGTCTTGAATACTAATTCAGTTTGAGCAACTTTCTGCTCAAGCCTCTGAGTCTGTTAGTGGAGCCTGGCTTATGAATTGCTGAATGACTAGAAAGGGAAAGTAATAGAGAATCATGTGATTCTCTCCTCCTCCAGATCGTGGCTCCTAAATTCCTATTCGATTTGGGAGACCTCTCATGCCTTCAAAGATATGTTTGTTTTTTGTTTGTTTGTTTGACTCAGCTAGTCATTCTTAGCAGAAGGATTAATGCAAGTGAATCTCTCATGGCCTATAGCAGAAATCTGAATTTTTTTATTATTACTAATAATGTAAGAAGTTTCTTTCACTTTTACAATTTGTTTTTGATGATGTATGTACATTAAGAATATTGTCAAATTTGAGAATACTTCTGTAAAGTCTTTTTCATATATAAGCTGTTTGATTTAGAAAAATTTTCCACAGACTAGCTCTGGCCCTGTACATTTCAACACTTGTTCTTTTCCACAATTCACATGTGTCTTGTGCTGAATGCCCCAGGACACAGTCATATGATGATCTGAACTCGGCCCCTGCACTTTTTCATCATGACATCAGGTAGATCTGCACAGTAAGTGGTAGGAGTATTCTTGGAAGCTATTCCTACATTGGAATTGTTCACTGTACATGGAAGTAACTGCAAACTATATGACTATACCCCATTAAGTCCAAATAAAATATTTCTCTCACTCAAGTTTGTCTTAGCTAATTTCCAAAATACTTGTGTTCACTCCAAAAATCACCTGAAACCAGGAGAATTATGATGGAAGGAAGTTGAAGTGGGAGACAGTAGTCTTTTCTTTGTTGTTGCGAGGAAGATTCGCCCTGAGCTAAAATCTGTTGCTAATCCTCCTCTTTTTGCTTGAGGAACATTCTTCCTGAGCTAACATTTGTGCCTGTCTTCCTTTATTTTGTGTGTGGCTTGCCACCACAGCATAGCCACTGACGCGTGGTGTATGTCCACACCCAGGAACTCAACCCGGGCCACTGGAGTGGAGCATGCAGAAATTAACCACTAGGCCACAGGGCCAGCCCAAAAGACAATAGTCTTAACCCTTGCTTTTTCAGTGGGAACAATATCACCTCGAGGATGTAAAAGTTAGTTCTGGTGGGGGGGATAAAAAAGTCTTACTCTTTTTTTATATATAAAGCACAAATATATACACAATACATAACAGATAAATAGTCCATTGGTGATAGTAAAATTTCATAGGAGGAAAGCAGTTTGTTGGGGGGAAAAAGTTTTAAAAAATGTTGAGAGGCACTATTTTAATCAGTTGAGGTTAAAGTATCTTATTTTACAAATTTTGCCAAGACATATGGATAGCCATGTGCACCCATAGCTAAGGCTCCTCTAGGGGTCTTAGTGAGAACCCAAACAAGTGAGGGCCTCTGAAGCCAAAGTTTCATTAGCTTCACAGTAAAACCACTAGAGATATATATGACAGCAGGAGTCATGATCTATGAGGGGTCCATGGAGTTCTTCCTCAGTGATGACGATTTTAACCAGGTCAACATACAATATAAGCCACTGGGTCAAAAATAACCATAGGGATTTCTCTTTAGTGGCATTGCCCTCTTTCCCTGCCTTCAAAAGCAGGTCGAAGGAAATTTCTTAAAGGAATGAGTTGGAAAAGAGTGGAGAGCGGAGTACTGAGCTACAGGATGAGGGGAGAGGGGCCACAGCCTCAGCTCAGTCTGCATCTATCAACCTGCCTCCAAGGACACACTGCTGGCCACTGCAAGGCACCTGTTTGATTATGAAGCTGCTCAAGCATGTATGGAAGGATGGAGGGTACAACAGGGCTGCAGAATTCTGCTGCCCATGGCACTGAGTTTCCCCTGATCTGTACCTTTGTGCAGGTATCTCTTGCATCTCCCGCAAATGTCTTTTCCCCATTTCCATAAACATGTTACTATTCTCCAAGACTTAGGGCAATTCTTTTTCCTGTCAATCTTGCCTTGCTCTCCCACATGGTTCCCATAATAATCATATAGTTATTCTGTATTGGAATTCTTTTTGAGAAAGTTCTATCTTCCTAAATAGTCTATGAGTTCCTTGCAATAAAATTTGATTCTCACTCAGCTTTTTATCTTCAAATCCAGTGGAATGATGCCTGGATGAATTACTGCACATCGGAAGCAACTAGAACCTGCTATCATTGCGAGGCTTTATGAGAAGATGATAGGGAAAGAGTGTTTAGATAATAAAGAAGAGGCTACTCTATTTTGCAATATTACAGCAGTAATTATGCACAGGATCAGGACAAGACTGAAAACGAAAGGGTGTGCACATACATACTTCAAGTTCCTATCCCGTCAATTCAGTAGATCTCAGACACAGAATTATTATTATTCCACTCAAATTAAGAAGGAAAATTATACTGTTCTCTGCTACCTTGAGCTTTATGAATAATTGTTCTCTACAATGGAAGCTGCTTCATGGTCATGATACCCATTTCGATTGTATCCAGGATTCCAACCAGTAAATCCCAGAACAGAATTCAATATAGAGACAACCTGAACTTTGTGTTTGATTCTGTCCCTGAATTTATGCTCAATTTTGTTCAAGTCCTCCATTTTTTAAAAACATATTGCTTATGTATGCAAGATATGAGGAAAGAGAAAACTCACATTTTTCCTATATCTACATAAATGTTTTATTTGCATTTATGTTTTTAAGGATGTTTTAAAAAATAATGTTTGAATTGTGTTGTGTACCTCCCTTTCAGCTCCATGATGTTCATTGGAATTCGGACAAATACCCCAGCTTTGTGGAGGCAGCTCATGAGTCACATGGACTAGATGTCTTGGGAGTATTTTTACAGGTGAGAATCCACTGTACTTAAAATCCATTTTAAACAATCATTCAGCCATGTTGGATAAAGAGTTTCTGTCATGGAATAGACAGTCTACTTTTTTTTTTTTTGAGAAAACATGTTTTAAAAGAAAGTAAAAGGATCACTTTCATGATACAGAACCTTTCAAAGTATATCAGGAACATGCTCAATTTGCTTTAAATTGCTACTGGAGAAGCGTAAAAAGCAGCTTACCCTTCTTGCCGATGGGCCCAGTCTTGCCGATGTTGCCCTGGTCTCCTACATCACCCAGTTCTCCCTTAATCCCTGAAAAGCAAAGCAGGTCATTTTTATATCCTAAAGTTTTATTTCCCCTTTAAATATGTGGCTAATATATGATATTTACTTGAAGGAAGTACCGGAAAGTGCATTCTTCTCTCTGTGGTATACAATAAATATCCTGTGCTATATTATCTGTTTTAGTAGCATCCTAATATATGCATTAAAATTAAAACGTGGCTGTGTATGACAATCTTGGACCTAATGATATTAAAATGCTTACTGATGCAATATTTCTAAAAGGTCTATAGCAGAGGACGTTTAATCTAAAGGTCAGGTAAGGGGCTGAGTGGAAGAATTTTTCCATCTATTCTAATTCTGTTCCTCTCGAAACCCATTTTAGCTTCACTTTGGTATTCTATTTCCTCCCTATTTTAAAATGAGATTCGACTATTAAAAAATAGTCATTTTTTAAAAAAGGGGAAGGAATGTACAGTCATAAAAACCAGTGATCAAAGGGACATCAGAGACTGTGCCATCAAGTTTTTCCAAAAAAATATGATCAGAGATCACTGAGTTCCTCCAAAATTATTAATTTTGTTTTTATATGATGATGTAAAAAATATTTACCAATTATAAAACTATACTTTGTGACAATTTTGCAATGGATTGTACGTATTTACAGAATATTGTACATATTTATAGAATAAGAGGCGTTTAAATCGGCATTTCTCAAATTAAGGTCTCAAGGGCTTGTGAGTCTTTTCTTGTTTTTCATTTACTGAACACCTTAAAAGCAGTGGTCCAGGGTCATCCCTTGTAGCAGTTGGCAGGGAATATTTCTAGTGCTTGGAAGATACACGCTTACACATCAAAATCCAGAGGTTATACTCTGCTGAGACTTACTGTTGGCTTTGTGAGTAAAAACATTCCAGCCTTTGTGTTATCTTCATTTCCTTTGCTTCTTCTCCTCCCCACCATTCGCCAGAGATCTTAGAGAAGGTGAGTAAACCAACGGACCAGACAACTGTTTTTGCTCCTTCTCAACTTCCTCCTTAAGCTCTAGACCCCCAGCCAAAAAGAGTCGCTTAGCAGTGGCTTCTGAGGAGAGACACAGCTATGAACACAGCTGTGTTTCTAAAATTCATTTCTTAGATATTCCCGGAGACCGCTATTCCCTGGGGCTTCCAGAGTGTTTCACTCTAGCCAGCCCCAAGGATGCGGGTTGAGAAATATGTTCAAATCTTGTTGACAGGCCATCTCATACGAACTCTCCGGTGGTGAGTAAATTCATATCTGAAACATATTTCCTGGATCTTTGGAGTAGAGGGTGTTACGAAAGCTGCTAATTTCCGAGGCAAGTCCAGGAGAGAGAGAAGAGCAATTGTAACATTACAGTGTCCATTTCAAATCATTTTCCCTACCTTTTGGCCCCATGCGTCCCACTTTGCCGTGCTTCCCCTCTTCTCCTGGATCTCCTTTTTCGCCATCATCTCCTTTTAAAATGGAAAATGAATGAGTGGGGCAGCTCAAATAGTAACATAAGCACATACTCCCCAGGAAAGGGCGAACATGCTTGGAATCCATCCCGCAGCTCAGTGCTCGCCTTACAATTCCTATGTGAGTATGCATGTAGGCCCACATGGACTGGACATTCAGGGAAAGAGAAGAAACTTCCAGAATCTTTTCTTTTTCACTTTCCTCCACAACCACTTCTATGTTTAAAGAAATGTCCTTGCTGATGAATCCCTGAGAAGTTTGTTTGGCCTGGCAAATCTATAGTCTTGCTGGAGAATCTGGCAAAATCTGGAAGCATTTACATGTGTACACATCAATATGCATGTATATAGATGTACTTTATATAAGAATATATATAATATATAATATGAAGATATATTTTTATATAAATATGTGCAATTATATAAATATATAATAGGTAATATGTGTAAATTTATTCCTATCTGCAAGGTTGGGGACCCCAAAATTGTAGGCATGGACCAGGAAGCTAGGAATAGAAGACTGGCTAAAAATGGGGAACTTTGCAGTTCTGTGGGGCAGCAACTAGCTTAGTCATAGGTGGGTCTAGCTCTAGCATCTCACCCAATCAAGATGGACTGAATGATTTAATGGAGGGTGCCCTGGACTATCAATCAGGAGTCTTGGATTTTAATGTCATGGTAGTCACTGATGAGGTGAGCAAATCTTTAAAAGGTAGCGATTGAACTTATTGGCTTTGGAGTAAGACACACCTGAACTTGAGATTCAGCTCTACCACTTATTATCTGGAGAATGTTGGATATGTGACTTCCTTTCTTAGTCTCATTTTTCTCTCCTCCAAAATGAACTAATAACACCCACTAGAGAGTGTTCTTAAGAACTTAAAATAAGATAATATGCATAAAAGTCCTGGGACATCATCAGCGCTGAGCAATAGTGGCTACTGTTATTCCTTCCTTTATACCTGTTTCCTCATCCTTTACCTGGGAATCATATCTGGCCTCCCTATCTCTCTCGTTGTTTTAGGATCAACAAGGTAAGCAAATGAATGTGCTTTGAAAACAAAGAGCACAACACACACGATATTATGAGTAGCCACCTGCATTATCACCATAGCAATCTTAGGACATAAGACGCCCCATCCACGACTAGAGGAAAGACGTGGATAAGAGACTTCTAAAGACAAAAGCAAAGTTCCTGGGATTTGACAGTTGGGAGAGAGAAAGTTGAGATTTTTATTTATCCGGAAAAAGTATAACCAGCCAGTCTCTGTTTTTTTCTGAGAGCAGAATGTTAATATTTTAAATGAAAGCATAAGCAATGCATGGAAGAGTTGGATTTCCAGCTTGTGAGATTGGTCCAGCATTGGAAAGCTTCATAGGCAAACTCTAAAATCTCTTTCTGGAAAAGGATTTCAAAAAAAGAATGCACAGATCACTTGTGTGATCAGACCAGAGGGGTAAAGTGGGCGGACTAGATGGCGTTTCTCTAGCTAAAGTTAATAGTGAAGGTTTATTGAGCAATTACAATGTGTGCTGCGCACTGTACTAATGTAATTATCCCAGCAATTCTAGGAGATGAAAATTGTTATTGCTCCATTTTATGAACGGAAAAACTGAGATTCAACGAGGTTAAGCTGCTTGTCTTAAAACTTAGGGGTGATAGAAGTAGGATTCAACAACATGTAATCTCTGCCCCACCAGATCCCCAACAGTAAACTATTGTTCCTTCCAATGTAGGTTTCTATTGACTTTTAGTTAATGGGGATTATAGAGAACCTGGCGCTGTGCCAAATTTTTCAGGGCAAAAAGGTAAGACATAGAAAGAATGAGTTTTTGTTTCTATTTATACAAGAAAGATAATGGGGAAAAATAAACAGCTTATTGTCTCAATGATTTAATTCACAGAAAATGTATCCTTCAGGTGGTTTAATATAATTGAGACTTGGCTTTGCCACTCACTTGGGAAGGCCTTTAACTTTTTTGAGCCTTGTTTTGCTATCTGTAGAATGGACAAAATAATACCTTTCAGAGAGTTTTAGTAAAGGAAAAGTTAGAAAAGCATTTTCCTTCAGGAAGCCCTCTCTAAGACTCTCAGGCTGGGCTAAATTCCCTTATTGTTTGAAATACCACTTTGTACTGAGCAAGTCAGTTTATCCGTGCTATGACTCACACTCGTCTGTGACCCGTGGCATGCCTGAGGTCATGAGTGATTTATTCTAGCATCTCCAGAATTTAGCACATTGCCTGGCTCTGGTTCTTAATACACATAGTTGAACCTGATATGCTTTGCAAGCCATCAAACATTTTACAAATGTAATGATAGTGTTGATTGAATACTATGTGCCAAAAGGGTTCTTAGTACTTGACATGCACTCTGTCATTTGATCCCAACAACAACCTTTGAGATGGATGCTATTCTTAGCTCCATTTTACAGATGAGGAAATAGAGTCAAAGAGAGGTTGAGTAACCTTCCAGTGTTGCACAGTTCGTAAGTGGTAAAGCCAGGATTGAAACCAGGGCATTTGCTCTCAAACCTCATGTTCTGAACAAATTGTATGATTTGGAACAAATTTCTGTCTTAACATTTCTGGGTCTTGGATTGCTAGTTTGTACAATGGGACTAAAGATGCATGTCCTGCTCACCAAAAGGCAAGATCGTAGGCAAGCACGCATGTGAATCACTTTGTGAATCACAACACCACACGAATGTAAGTTACTGATGCCATGATTATCCCTCCTCTTTCTCCCCATTCCTATAAGCCTTCCCATTCATTTTCAAACACACATCTAACTGGAGGCAGCCAGATGAGTGACTTGTCATCTGCTGCTCCCTGGTGGCTCCTTATGGAGACCTGGAAGAGTGAAAATAGGATTATTATTCTTCTGAGCCGTGTGCCTGCATCCCAGCCCGGTGGTGAGCAGGCTGCTGGCAGAGATGAAGTAAACAATTTGTGCCCTTGCCTTCGGCTTGGGTCCCGGGTTCATTTGATCTTTGGGACTTGCATTAATGAGAACAGAAGAGAGGTCTAAAAGCAAGCCTTGGAAAGGATCCCCCACATGGCTCACAGTTATCTGCTTTTATCCTCTTGGCAATATTTCACTAGATTAGTAGGGCAATTTAGACTTCCTTTCCTTCTTTTAAAAATAGCCACTTACATTTTAAAATTAAATGAAAAGCTATCAACTGAAATGAACTCATTTCAATTTTACAAAAATGATTTGTTTCGGCCCCCCTAGGCCACCAGCTTGCTGTGATAATCTCTCTAGCAGAATTCCAACAGAGCACACAGTTGACCAATTATTCTTAGGTAGGAATTTTTTCCCCCAATAAGCAAAATGTCCTTTCAAATTAAATTCTAGTTCAAGACGAAATAGCTGAACCCTGGTCAGTACCCCCTGCTCAAAGGAAGTAATCATTAAAAATTAGTGAATTGTCTCCATGTGTCTTTGGGACCTGTCAGCTGTGGCAGTCTCCCTTCCTGGCCATGGAAGAGCATATTCTTGTTTATTGGCAAAGCTGTCACCATTTAATTGGTATCAGATTCTAACTTGCACAAGTAACATTCACTTTTAAAAACCTGGAGGGTGCTGGGTTATTGGGCGTATATCTAACTGGTGTTCAAATGTTTCTAGAAAAAAAAATAGTGAATTGGTTTTGGAAATGCTAAAGAAAATTCACTGGAAGCGGTACTTTTCCCACTGTCAAAATACTCTTATGGACTGGGGGGAAGTTGTTAAGAATCCTTCTCCTGATCAGCCTTAGAATCGAGTGGAATAGGTGGTATGCTGCGCTTTATTAACGAGGCCAGAAGCCTTGTCTAAAATATGTCTTTTCACCCCTACTTACTCCTTTTTCCCATATATACCAATTGCATACTCATTCTTAGAAATTTCAATAGTCATATTGGTCACCCCAAGACCTCTCATAGAGATCAGACACACTATTACAGTTATACAATGGACCACCTCCCAGTACTTTTCCTTCCCCAATCACAGCCTCATCATTTCACTAAAATATTCAGACTTCCTTGGGACTTACTGTTGTTTGCCTTCTCCCCATTCATCCAGTTTGTCAGTCCCTCCGTGCCTTCACCTATCTCCCCATACATCTTGAATTCTTTCAACACAGTCACTTCCACACAGCTCTCCCTAAGGCAAAAGGAGTGCATGGTAGCAGTGATGAGAGCTCCAGAGCAAGTCATTGAATTTCTCTGAGTCTCAGCCTCATCCATAAAATGGAGAAGACAATCCCTACTTCGTAGGATTGTTGTGGACTAAAGGAAACTATGCATGAAAAGTGATCAGCACAGTGCCTGGCGCTTGGTAAACTTTTCTGTTCTTGGTTTAATGAGAGTAGAAGGGAGGTATAAAAATGAGTAGCATTGTCATCATCATCATCAATCACCAGAAATGACATCCCTTTTGAACTTTCCTTTGTATTCACTACCTTAATCCCTATCCTATAATCATTACTTACTTTTTTATGCAACAATGTGTTTTTTTACTCTTTACTATGAAAATTTTTACGCAATTAAAGATACATAGAAATAAATATACACTCATTGCTGAGAATAATGATTAACATGTTGTCTTTGCTTCAATTATGCATTTTTACTGCTTTTTTGAAAAAAGTAAATTATAGACATTATGACATATTGTGCTTAAATACTTCAGCTAGTGTCTCTTAAAGGTAAGAACATTTTCCTACATAAACCTAATATTGTTACATCAATCTTACATTTTTTTTGTTGCTGAGGAAGATTCACACTGAGCTAACATCTGTGCCAATCTTCCTCTATTTTGTATGTGGGTTGCTGCCACAGCATGGTTGCTGATGAGTGGTGTAGGTCCATACCTGGGAACCAAACTCGGGCCAGTGAAGTGGAACATGACAAACTTAACCCCTAGGCCACAGGGCCAGCTCCACAATCTTGTTTTTTAATGGGCTACAGGGATTTCCTAAAGTCACCTTCAAAGAGTTCTGTGATCTTGTTTATCTTGAGCCCATACTGTGGTGCTGTATATAATCTAATAAAAAAGAGATGAGTGCTTAGAAAGAGAAGCGTTCAAAGGAGTAAACTCAGGTTCTTTGAAAACAAGTCATGACAAATAATTCCATCTTCTCTTCTGAAAGGACTGCTAATAGACAAAAAAACTGCCATGACCAGAGTGGTTGGAAGAAGACAAATTTCCTTTGGTCATTCACAGAAGACCAGTAGTTCCTGAGAAGCTGGGATGATATATTGATGAAGTCCGTGGACTCCACTCTTACATATCCTGAGTTCAAGTCCTAATTACAGTGCTTTGTAAACTTAGGTGTGATATAAAGACTCTCAAAGTCTCTGTTTTATCCATAATTGGAAATAACTAAAGTGCCTACCCGTTCTAGAGTCTCTCTAATTGAGGGCTATTGTCTTACTCCGAGACTTGTGGTACTTTGATTCATTTTAATAGCTTTGTGATGGAAACTGCAGATGGAGGAAGAAATCAATGAAAAGATCTCTCACTTTATTCTCTGTCAAATGTATTGCCAAATAATGTGTTACCTGTGCTGCTCCTACCCATTGCCTGAAGGTGGGATTCTTCCACCGTCTAAATGGTTCTCTACCTTAGAACCAGCACCTATCACTTGGTTAATGGGAGTCAACAGGAGAAGGTGATTTGTAATTTAAAACCAGGCCTCTGTGAGCACAGCTCGCTGACCCCAAAGGTAACAGTGGGCCTATGGAGTAGAGACTCCAGACCCATCGTAACATTTCACCACAGCTCTCTTTCCTCCTTTGAGGCACTGAGGGGCAGTTTTCTTCATATTTCTTTTAATAAAAGCATAAAAAGTGAGCAAGCATGATTTCTCAGTGAAGAATGATTTGTAGACATTATGTTTGCCATCTTCGTTGCTAACAGGCAGCTTATATGTGGACAAGGGAGACCCAGACCATGGCCAACCTTGTTTAAGGACAATAAACAACAATATGTTTCTCATGAATAGAAAAACTATTTGCACGGCAGTAGGGCAGGGATCCTCTAAGATATTTTCCTGGGGTTCTTCTCTAACGTTACCTCACCCAGTTATGGTGAATGTGCATGAAATAAGACTGTTTTTGTAAAACAATGAACGCTTTTCCTAACACATTTAAAGCGTTCACAAAATGTTGTTTATTCTGGTCCTACAGTAGGGATATGGTTACAAAAGAACCGAGTTCATCTTAGTTCATGGGAAACCGCATGCCTTTCAGGAGAAAAGCCGTCCAAGGGAGAATCATATGAGGAAGATAGCTCGTAACCAAGATGCAGTTTGCCAAGGGACTCAGCCTCCAGAACCACAGGTCTAGTCAACTTGAATGAGTAACAGGACACTCATCCAAGTTTCCTCTGGAAGCTTGGTGCGATGGACAGAACGGGAGTTTTATAGTCTGTTAGGGGCTGAATTGTGTCCTCCTTGTCAAATTCATATGTTAGAGCCCTACCCCAAGTACCTTAGAATGTGACTATTTGGAGATAAGGCCTTTACAAAAGTGATTAAGTTAAATTGTGGCTGTTAAGGCAGTCCGAAGCCAATCTGACTGGAGTCCTTATGAGAAGAGGAAATTTGGACACACAAAGGGACACGAGGGATGCATGCACGCATCCCCACAAAGGCCATGTGAGGACACTGTGAGAGGGCAGCCATCTGCAAGCCAAGGAGAGAGGTCTTAGCTAAGAGAGACCAAATCTGCCAATTCTTGACCTTGGACTTCCAGCCTCCAGAACTGTAAGACAAAATGTCTGTTGTTTAAGCCACCCTGTTTGTGGTATTTTGTTATGGCAGCCCTAGCAAACTAATTCATAGTCACAGAGACCTAGACTCAAAGCCTAAATCTCCTCTTAATAGCTCTTTAATCTTATATTAAATAATTACCCTCTCTGCTTCAGTTTCTTATCCTGACAAATTGAGATAGTTACAATTTTCTCATGGAGTGTCTCAAAGATTAAATGATATTGTGGATGGCTAAGTTCACAGAGGTGCCACTTGCATCCAGTGTGCCCTCGTTGACCCACTCAATGTTGAGTGTGTAGTGGGCATCTATCTCTTTCACCTACCTGGGATCCTCTACCTGTGCTTCTGGTAACAACCCCACAGTTTTTCATAGGAAACTACACTTGCTTTCTCTCAATCCATGTGGTTTGGACCTGATCCACAGAAATTGGTTCAGCAAGGGATCTGTGACCCAATAAGAGCCAATAGGTCTCAATTTGTAGATAAGTCTCTCTAAGAGCTCAAGTAGTTATGACTTTCAAAAATGGAAACTTGTTCTTTCTTCAGGAGTTGCAGAGAGGATAGACTATTATGGAAGTATCTGAATCTATTTTACCACCATAAAGGGAGAACATTCTTAAAAATGATGTTGTTATAGAGGAAAGCAGAACCAAAGTTGAAGACTGAGTCCTGAACGCATCACTTGAGCCTGGATATAGCTCAGCCTGAATCCCTTCCTGTTATATAAGTTTATAAATTTCCCTTCTCTCTAGTTGTTCGATTAACCAGTATAAGTTTGGTTTGTATTTGGTTTCTTTTCACTTGCAAACAAAATTTCCTTACTGATGATATAACTGCTAGACACTGATCAGAAGGCTAAGAGTGTTCCTATGAGGATATCAAAATCATGGGAGATGGTGGGGCCATATGCATATAACTACCATGATAAATGCTAGAAGAGTAGCTGTAATGGGAGCACAAAGGAGGAAACACCTAACTCTATCTGCCCATCCCTAAAAATCTCCCCTATTCTTTCTCAGGAAGAAGTAAATGGGATCCCTTGCATTGGGCTACATGAGAATCAACTTATATCTCAAGGTAAGTACAAAAGAAAATAGACTAAAATACAAATTTGTCATTATAATAGGGCAAGCTGGTACTAAAATGTTCTCATTGATAAAAGTTCCTGTGGATTTTTACTTCTATCCAACTCCGTGCACCCTATAGGTCCATCTCATACGTCACCTCCTCTCTCCAGGAGTCTTCTCAACACAGACTTTCCTGTCCCCATCTCCCTGTTCACCAGTCAGGGTTAATCTCATTCTCTGAAGGGAATGCCTCTGGAATTTCACAGCATCCACTACATTGTGTCATAAATCATGGCACAAGTCAGGGATGATATGTTATTTTCTTTGTGACCGTAGCACTTGGCACAGGGTCTTGGATGCAATAGGTGCTTTTCTCAGTAAAGGTTTTCAAAATAAAAGGAATAACATCCTTAAAGACAAGCTGGATAAATGTGAGCTTAATGACAATATAGTCAAATAAATTAGTCATTGATTGAAATGTCATTCTCAGTAATGGCTGATTAATGAATTGACTTCAGTCTGCTGAGAGGTCTTTGGTGATGGCTTATAACCTAGTAAGGTGGCCCAGGCAAATACACAAATCTCTGTCTCTACTGCCGCCGCCACTCGATATTTTTGTTTCCTCTCCTAATTTGCCCGTGTCTCCCAATATCACTGCCATGCCCTAGTCTCCCAGGCTCAGTACCCAAATCAGCTTTGACTGTTCCTCCTTCCTAACTCCCATCTTGATTCTTATTTTATCTCATGTCTGTCCCTTCTTTTCCCTCGCCTCTGACTGCCGTTATTTTACCTCTCCCTGTCCTCATCCTCTAGTCCCTGTTCCTTGCAGGTAATGCCTAAATCGTCTGAGTGGTGTTTTATTCACTGGTGATTCCAAGTGCCTAGAATAGTGCCTGTTCAACAAATAGGTTTTGAAATATTGGTTTCCTTGGATCCGAACTTCACTTTTCCAAAACATCTTGCAAACTAATCTTTATAAAGTCATATTTTCAGTATAAAACTGCCCCATTCGAAACGTTTCAGTAGTTCCTCTGTGTTTATAAAAAGGCCACGTCCAAACTAATCAGGCTAGCATGTGGACTTTCACAAACTGGCATCAATGGAACTTTCTCATGTCATTTTCTGAAACTGAACTGCATGACTTTCTATTCCTGTCCAACTTGTTTATTTGTTGTTCATTAAAATGTCTTTCAATCCATGCCTCCATTGAAAGGTACGTGTTCTTCTCTCCATTTGAAATACATCTCCACAAATAAAAAAAGCAGAAGTCATAAAAGAATAGGTAAACATATCTGACTATATGAGAAATTAAAAGTTTTCATGTGATAAAAAATGCCACATAAATGTTAAAGTTTATAAACAAATATATGATAGACAAGGGAAATATCAAACACTAAGACATAAAAAATTAATATTCTTAATGTGCAAAAAGCTTTTGCAAATTGCTCTGCAAAAAAGACAATACATGAATTAAAATGATAATCTGAAAATATAAACAATAAATGATAGATGGAAAATGCACAGAATCCCTATTAGTCAGAAAAACATTAACATATGTAAATGTCTGTATCCTATTTTGCTATGAGATTTAGTAATAATTTAAAAAGACCAGTTGCATGAGAAGATGCCATAAATGCAGAAAGCACTCAGTCATTGCTTTTGGCAAGGTAAACTGTTACAATATTTCTGGAAAATAATCTGTCAATAATGATTAAAATAAAACATCCGTATACTCTATTTTACCTTAGGGAACCTATTTTATGGAAATAACTGTAAGAACAAATGTATATATGAGAATGTTTTTTTGTATTGGCAGAAACAAAAATCATAAACAATCTGAAAGCTTATCATCATGGGACTGATGAAAATACAAGGAGGAATATTATGCAACTACTAAGAATAATGAGTTAGAGAAAGATCTCTGGATAAGGAGTGAGCTCCATGTTATATTATGCAAAGAATGTCTCATGGAGAGTCATGTGCGCATGATCACATTTAGAAAAAAGATTAAATAAATAGGACAAATACAGAGAAAAGTGTTAATACCAAGCTATTAGTGATGGTTACATGGGAGAAGTGAGGCTGGAAAGGGAAGGGTCACAGTAAAAAGAGAGATCATTAGCTTTCTCTTTCTATATCTTTATTTTGTACATATTTATATATGTTATGTGTTTCAACAGGCATGAAATACTCTTGCAATTTAAAAAATAAATCATAAATAACATGAAGGAACTATGGCCATTTTCTTTTATAAATCCTACCCGTGAGTCTTGTCTCAAATTAAATTCTAAATTCTCTAAATTTATTGATAGAATTATATGCTTGGTAATTCACCATCTGGTGTCTTGTTACTAATTGCTGCCTTGAAGTATAATTTAAAAATGCATTGTTATTTAACTTTTGTATTAATGTCAACTACTTAATTAGAGTGGAAATTCCTTGGGATAAGGGCAGATATTCTACACTTTGCTCTCAAGAGCTGTTCAGAACTTCACAATTCACTCACTCATTGATTCCTTAGCAGATGTTTACAGAATTTCTACCAGCTACCAAGTCCTGTGTTGGATCCTAGGAATACAGCACAATCTCAGACAAGACGTGACCTAAGCCTGAAAGTTTGGTGGGAAGGAGGCACCAGACAAGGTCTTATAAATGTCTTGAGTGTTACAAAAGAGAAATGGCCATGTGTTTTGTTAGCATCTAACAAGGTGAGCTTTTGGAAAGATCAGTGATGTAAGGGTAAGGAGACTTGACTTTGACTCATCTATATTGCTCTCTCCTCAGGTGACAAGATAACATATCAAATAAAGAAATAAAATGGAAGTACTTTTTCAAAATTAATATGCTAAACAAATCCAATGAAATATGATATGTAAGGAGATTAATTTGTCTAATAATAATATCAATGTCAATAAAGATAACAGCTAATGTTTATTGGGTGCTTACCATGGCCCAAGCCAGGTTGTTAATGTGCGTGACCATGATGTCAACCAATTCCTTTATGGTGCCCCACCAATTCCAGGGACCCACAAACTTCATTTCCCCTTCAGCTCAATCCTGTGTAACCTAGCAAAGAAAAGTGAGGATTTCAAGAATCCTACCATCTTTCCTACTAGAATTACAAAACACCTATCTTTGTTTTCAGGCTTATTTAGTTTAAAAAGAATTACCATGTGGAACCTGCATGTTTTTTGTAGTCACTGCATGTCTGAGTAACAGGCAGGAAAAAAAATTAACATTGTACTTAATGAAAAATACAACATTAAGGTTTGTTGGGCAGGTTTTCTTCCCCTGCACATATCGTGCATTATTAAAATGCATTCACAGCCAAGTCAGTAGAAACAAATGCAAGGAGGGATCCCATCCATCCAGGACTAAGTGGCTTGCTTCTGTAATACAAATTAGTGGTTAAGAGCTGGGAATCTGGGATTCGAGTGCTTAGTTCAAGTCCTGGTTCCATCACTCACTGGCTGTGACACTTTAGCAACCCGCTTAAATTCTTCAAGCCTTAGTTTCCTCATTAGTAAACCAGAATAGTGAAATACCTCCCTCATGGTGTTGTTGAGAGGAGTAAACGTGATAATGCTTATAAGGGGCCAAATGGTGCCTGGGATGCAGCGAGTGCTCGAGAAATACTACATGATGACAATATTATCCAATAGGCCACCTAGATTTCTAGCCTCTAGGAATTAGAGGGATACAAAGAAGAGGTGGAGAGGAAGCAAGGACTCTTTTAGTCTGTACCTTGGCTGTGCAGATTTGAACTCCCTGGCTGGTGCGTAGTTTTACTTCCAGAGATTCATGCTCTGACATTGAACATTTACTACACTCTATACATGTAAAGTACAGTACTCAGTCTGAAATTCCTGTCAGTGCAAAGCGGGGCAGAAACAAATGTAAAGAAAAAGAGTAGCATTGTTATTGAATGTAAGTAATGGTTGTGCTATTATATATACCAACATCTCAATCCATGGACATCCCAACTATCTGTTAGAATGGCAGTGTCTTCCTTGATGACTATCACTAAATGAGACAAAATAGAAAAACTATGAGTCAAGACCAGGTTGTGTGATTAGCTTCTGCAGAGAAGAAATGCCTAAGAAATATTTATGATACCTATTTTCAACTATCTACTGGACCTTTCCATCCGGGTATCCAGACAGTGCAACACAGTTTAGAACTCATTATAAGCTGCCAATTTTGCTTCTGAAATCTCTTTAATACACCCCCTTCTCCCTGTCCCTAATTCATCTCTTGTTTTTAATTCATGTCCCACCAGGTGCTTCTCACCTCCTTCAGTCAATCTTCAACTGCCAAGAGACTTATCTGCTTGAAAAACAAATCTAATTATGTCATTCTACTAGTTGAAAACTTCTATTGGCTCCTCTGGTTTGAACTATCACTTAGCTAGTCAGACCTGATACAATCTCACAACTTCTACAAAATAGCTTTTTTTGTAAAAAATTTTTAAAAAAGAAGAAGGAAAAAGAGATCTCAGGGTACAAAGGAAATTAGGTTAACAGAGCATAATGAGTTTCTATTTACATTGAAACCACTGGAGATAGGATAGAGAAAATAATTCTGTGCTCTACCTTATTAAACGATCAATCCTATTTACCTAAAAGAAGGTAGAATAGCACTTAGTTCCTCCTCCATTGGACATCCCTGCTTCAAGACTAGGTCTCTACCGACCAGAGAATTGAGTCAATAACTTTGTTGCATTAGTGATGCTTTTTGACACAGCAGAGTATTGTGCCTTAACCTCCCACCCCACCCATATTTCTAATTCCAAAAAGTAAGACAGGAAGGGATATGGGAGAATAGGTGGTGGAATGGTGCATTTTAGGAAATTCAGTTCCCACTAGGAAAGCCTGTAGGCAGGTACAGGAACACCTTGGCAGCAGTGAATTTAGTTTTGCATACATTCATCTGTTCAGAGTTCAAATGTTAGAGAATCAGGAAGAGGGAGCAAGAGAAAGTTCCATGTTAATATGGTTAGGCCACATTAGATTAATACCAATATGATACTGCCTCCCTTGATCATGAAGAGATGATAGATAGATAGATAGATAGATAGAGATAGGTTAATCAAAATTCTGGGCCCATTTTAATTTGAAAAATAACATGTTACCTTATGGGTACTCTAATCCAGGAAACAGGTCACATCCCTTGCTTTTTTATGCTCTTTGTGAGCTTTATTTCAGTGTATCTGGTCTGTGTCTATGGTCCAATACTGGCTTTGCCCCAAAATCATTGGTGGCACTGTCCAGCCTTGCTCTTCGAGCACTAGGATGACAGTGGTACGTTAGTTCCAAGACTCTCTTTTGTACTATATCAAAAGACTTTAATTTGGGGGACTTTCATTTTGGTCTGGAGCATATTGCCTCACTCCACCTCCCAACTTCCCATTAGACATATGGACTTCTTCCTTTTGGTCGTCCTGTCATTTGGTCACTCAGCATGTAGTCTGACGAAAGAAAGAAGACTTTGTCATAGCTTTTGGCTCTGAATGTCAAAATCTTTTTCTGGATATTTGTTCCTCTCAGGCCAGGCAGAACAATACCATTTAAACTATTTTTGAGCACACCCAATACTGTAAAGCCTTGCACATACACTCATTCCTGGATGATGCCAAATAAATGATCCTCAGAAAGGTCACATGTAACAGCAGGGTGCTTTTGTTTCTTTCTCTTTAGGTAGGGATAATGCTTCCTATATTACATCAGTGGAGTAAAAGTGAAATAATGGATAAATCCTTTGTAAATTCTAAAGACTCATATTCATAATAATTTGTTTAAGAGAGAAAAGTATTGTCAAGTGGTCACAAGAGACCTGAAAAGATGCTTGCAGGGTCTTCAAAATCAAGAACAATCACAAAAAATAATTGGAAAACAAATTATTTAGATGCTACTTCACTTGAGTCCCTGAGTGTCAGATTTGTACTGCATATATTTATAATTTATAAAAGAGCATAAAAAGCTATAAAATATAATTTAAAGAATTTTGTAAAATTATATAATATTGCAGATCAAATATGTGGTGCAAAAACCAGACATACTGATTATGGGTTGGAACATCCTGGAAAGATGTGGAAAAGCCAAATAAAACCATTTCTAACAGAATTAGAATGTTTCTAGAAGTAGAATTTTATAAATACAAATAAAAAGAGTGAGAAAGGTAAGTTGTGTGTGGCCTACACGTATGGTCAATGACCCAAGGCCAACAGAACTGCCCACCTGGGGCACAGACAGCAGCTAAAGGAAAATATTCCTTAAAGGAAGAAAAAAAGAACAAAAACAGGAAAAACGTTCTCATTCTCCCTTGGGTTTTGCTAAACTGTGATTTTCTAATATTTAAAGTTTTTGAAAATATGTCAAGGATGGTACTAAGTGCTTTAGGTGGCTTAACTCATTTCTCCTCCCAACAACCCTATGAAGTAGTCACAGTACTATCAATCCATGTTACTGACAAGAAAACTGAGTCTTGGTTTTGTGTGTCTTAGCTCATTTACTCCTATTTTATCCCTGAGGTATATATACTATTATTATTTCTATTTTATTGATAAGGAACACCAGGCTCGGTTGGAGAACGATGGAAACTTCACTATTGGTGAAGAGAAAGGGAGGTCTCAAGTTTGTGAGCAGATGACAAGAAGTTGACTTTGCAGGGGGACTAAAATAGACAGGAAATTGCAGCAAGGAGCAGAAGGTGGTGGCATTTCCCTGGTAGATTTCTATTTGTAGAGCCAACTTTACAATCTAAGAGCCTTTCTTTAGAGATGTGGGGAGAGAGGAAGCTTACGGTGACTAGAAATAGCAATGGAAGCTAATGAAATAAATGCTGATAGTTAAGCTATAGGCTAAACGCGTTTTAATTCTCAAGTTAAGCATTGGAGATGGGCACCATCATTATCTCCATTTTAAAAATGAGGCTTAAGATCACATAAACAGGTAAGTGGCAGAGCTCGAATTGAAAACCATACATTCTGTCTCCAAAGCCCATGCATTTACCAAGATGCAAGTATCTGTTACTATGGTCCCTAGGAGCAATTGCTATATGACCAAATCGTTATGTAAGAGAGCTGGGGAGAGAAATGGCCTGGGTAAACCACGCACCCTTATTAAAATGAAACAAACAAACTCATTTTTTTGGTCATTACCATTCAATACCTCCTGACTCATCTTTACCCACACTTTGATTGACTGGGGTTTTATTCTTCCCCTCCTGACCTAAGCCTGACATGTTTTCTTGGCATCTATCCAAAGGGAAAAAGAGAGGGAAAAAGGGTTCAGAACACCTACACATTGGAATATAAAGTTATAAAAAGTCAAGTCACTTAAAATTTTGCTCTGTCTTTATGCATAAAATACATATTAAAGCTCTTAATGAAAGACTCCAGTGAATTAATACAATTAATATAAAGGATTTGGGAAAATACCTACTTGCTTAGCCTCTTTGATAAAGTCACCAGAAGGAAATCAGCAGCTTAATTTATATCAAGGTGACCGAGCTAAAACAATTCTGTACCATGTTTATACATTGACCTCACAGAACTCCTTTTCTAATGTTAATTTATAAAACTGAAGGAAGGATCATTTCATCCTTAACGGGAATGACAAAACGTGAGGACAATGCTATAACATGGCGGAATGGAACAACGACAGGCCTGAGAATCCGTAATATGAGTTCTAGTTCTGGCCCTGCCACGAATTAGCAGCTGTGTGACCTAGAACAAGTTTTTTACCTCTCTGGGCTTCAGTTTTCACAAATGTAAAAATAACTGGGGTTAAACCAAACTATCTCTAGAGTTACCTTACAGGTAGTGAGACATTCAATTTGGCTATGAAAGTGATCCAAATATTCCTGGGACTATCTGGCTTTCTGTTTGAGGAAGTCACAAGAAGGTCTATTTGGATTGGAGACTGAGAAGACTCCTGGGAAATAACCCAAGTTGTGTCAATTACTAGGATCCAGAGCCACGTTCAGTAAAATAGTGAGTGGCCAGATAGAAGTCCATTCTCTGAAGGCTAAGGGGTTTACTGAGAAATAAATTATCCCAGAAGATAGAGGGGAGCTCTGCAAGGCCTCTCTCATGGCGAAGCCATGCGTACCTCATGTTGTCTGGCACTCAGATGTGTGCCCTGGTCTACCCGTGCATGAGTTCCATAGGGACGAGTGGGAGCTTTAAGCCAAAACTGATGTAGCAATTTCATTCGGCCCCATAAAATCCTGTAGTACAGTCAACCCTGCTTCGAGGCCCCTCCAGCTGATTAGAGGGTTTAGCGGGCTGATTAGAGCATGGAGTCCAACTAGAACTCAACTGAGTTCCAACCTTCCACCTTCCAGCTGTGTGGCCTCAGGCTAGTGACTTAATAGTCGTGAATCTCAGTTTTTTCATCTGTCAAATGAGAATTATGTTTTCCTTTTCAAAGTCTATTGAGGTAATTAAATTGAAAATGGCTATAGAGTGCTGACGTGCTGCCTGGAGAATGGCAACTGTTCACTGTGTGTTAGTATTACCCCTCTTGCTGCCATGCTTGAGGTTGTCATTACAGTTTCACAGAAAGAGGAGAGACTTTCCCAGCCCCGTGAGTTCATCACAGGCGCCTTGTGTGGAGGAGTCGTAATAGTTACTTGCAGGAGCTGCAGAGCCCTCAGAAGCAGCGGAAAGCCTTCCTCACTGAGTGAAGTGGCATTGAGTTAGTGGCCAGGCTAGGCTGAGATAGGGGCACCAGGGAGGCTGTGGCACTGTTGTACTTGCAGGAAATCAGTGGCTACTGGTGGGGAAGTTCTTCCGCCATTGAAGAACTGGTGCAATGTCAGTGTCCCCCAGGAGCAGTCCTTTCTTGGAAGCACGTGAAACACTTTTTGGAAACTGAAGGACATACTTGGAGAGGAATTTCAGGGAACTGGTGGGGAAGCTGGAAAACTTGAGTTCGTTTATTTAGTTAAAAATATTTATTGAGCATCCACTATATGTCAGGGCCTCTTCTAGGCAGTAAGAAAACATGGTCAGTAAGATGGGCAGGGTCCCTGCTTTCACGAAGCTAGCATTCTAGAACTGACTGTAAATATATAGATACACAAGAGATTTTCATTTAGTAATAAGTCTGTGGAAATAATAAAATGTCTTGGGAACTATGACAGAGAGTGAACGGTAGTCAGGCAGGGCCTCACTATGCAAATGGCGTTAGAGCTAAAACCTGAATGAGGAGGAGGAGCTGTCCTTGGGAAGATCTGGGGTTACGTCTCTCATACAGAGGGGGCATCGAATGCATAGACTCTGGGTCAAGAATGAGCAACAAAGCAAGGATGCTGGAAGCAAACTACAAGTGGAAGAGCAGTTTGATGGGGAGAAGTAGGAAGAAGGCATATGGATTGCAAAGGACCTCTTAGTCACACACAAAAATGTAATTGAAAGAAAAAGCTCCTAAACTGAAAAGCTAGCGGAAGCCAAAATTAGCAATAGGGTGCAATATCGTTAACTTCCAAACAAAATAATGAAGCTGTGGAGTCAATTATCAAAGAGGAGGCGTGTCATCACTTTCAACATAATTTAGTATCCAGTACAATGTTGGGTGGTGAGGTTGCATGAACACCACGTTCTTAGGCATTGTCCAATCCATTTCTTATCAAAAAGGGATCGAGGAACTGTATTTTCAAATCTGATTCTAATAGAAACCAGTGGATGTCATGGAATGACCCTGGACCTGAAGCCAGAAAGCCAGGGGTTATGTTCAAATTACAGGACTGTGCCGTATCTACGTGAAAGACCTTGGGAAATCCACTTGGCTGCATTGAGATTGTTTCCTTATCTTTAAGTTTAAAGTAATTGTTACTGCGCAGGGAAACTGTGAAAATTAAAAAGATAATGTATCTGAAAGTTCCTTGGAAATTGTGAATTGTCACCCAAATATTTCTTATTGGTCTTATCATTCTTTTTCACATTTCTTTGAAGTTTCTTGTCATTGTTGTTTCCAAGTGAAACCACTAGAGGTCAGTTTTACATAAATTGTTTAAAGAAATCACAAAAGTGGGGAAAAAAAAGAGAACATTTTCTCACTAAGCAGCATAAAATAATAAGTTTAAGGCACAGAAAAAAAATAAAGATGGTTTTAACAAAGATTTTTTGATAACTGGAACAACGCTTCTTCCCAAAATTGTTACTCAATAGACTTAAGTAGATAGGGAGAGGAAGGAAAGATGGAATGTGTTGTGTCTATTCATGATGTCCACACAGCTTAAAGTTTACATTGATTATTGATTCTTATCCTTCAAACAGGCCTATGATGAGCCTCGTTTTGAAAATAAAGAAACTGAAACATAAATATGTGTAACATACCGAAGATCAGACAGTTTGAATCTGAAGTCTTTCCACTGTCATACTTGGGAAATAATGCAGTAAAAATGGTGTCTCTATACTGGATAACGTATCACATGACAGGTTAACATTACAGATTTTCCACTTGCAACTCTAGATAATTTATTTAGTTCCCAGTCTCACAAATGAGTTTAGGGAAAACATTTTATTGTGTGTTTCTCAGAGTATCTAGAAGTTTCTGAGCACAGTGCTGGTAAATACAGTATTGAGATAATTAGCCATGGAGAAAAATATATACCAGCTTGCTCTTAGGAAAAATATATTGAACAGAAGCAATAACCTAGTCTTTTAAAATGTTTACTTAGTTATTAAGGTTTTGTTTTATTTTATAGAGATAAATATGCAAATCTGCCTTGTTCAGGGGTGGGAGGGGACCAGCATCATGTTCATGAAGTAATGAGGTCGGGTAGATGACAGGTTTACATCTTGAGAGATGACAAGAATCTATGTCTTGGTTTTCATTGCGTCCACAACATCTAGCACGGTGCCTAGAGCAGAGGAGGGGCAGTGATGAATAAGCTCATGTGGCTCAACATGCACATAGAGGCAATTTGCAAAGAAAAAAATAAGTTAACTGGGCCCTGACCCCAAGAGTTTGCAAGCTTATACTCAGCTTGAAATGAAAATACAAATTCAAGGACAAATTCTTCCTTAATCTGAAACCTTTGGCATCTAACATGATGTCTGGAACTTAGTAGGTATCCAGTATATTCCAGAAACGTGGAATCTCTTTAATAAGAAGGAAACAGAATCCATTTGATGCAAAATCCCCAGACTCTTGAGGAAGAAGAAGAAATCATATCAGGTCCATAACAGACTTAGTTCTGGATCCCAGGATTCTAGAGGGCCCCTTCCCGAGTCTCTCTTCCCCAGGAGCACTCACTTCATTCTGCCGCATCTCTGGCTTGTCGTCATCTCACAATTTCTACAGTCTCAAAAGAAGAGAGTTAAAGAGGTTTCCATTCTTTGAAATCTTAGCTGGGTTTCTAACAGGAAGGGAGAAGTTTTGTGAAAAGAAATGAGGGAAAGAAGACTCATGGTGGACTCTGCTAGTATCCAACAAATGGTAACTGCCCTCTGCTCTCCTTCCTAAATTATTTATCTCTCCATTGCTCATGACACTAATATATATAATTTAATGCATCTCTTGTGCCTAAAATAGTGCCTGGAACTTAATAGGTATTCAGTATATGCTGGCTGAATGGGAATGAATAGAATTGTTGAATTGGATTGCATTATATTTTGGACGTTATTTTAATCGTACTTTGTCCATTCTTCTTCCAGTTTGGAAGTTGCAGTTTCTCTGCAAGGAAAATTGTTTGATGGTGCTATTCTCAAATGGGTTAAATGGGTTCTCCATTTTCAGAGAAAAAGAAAACTTTAATTTTCAGCATTTGCCATGACACATCAGGAAAAATACAAAGTTTCCTGTACTCTATGGAAAATGCAGTAATAGTTTTAAGTAAATACTTTTATTTCTAATCAAAACTTTCTTTTCTGAACATTTGCCCTCGCATTATTCATTTCTTCACCCAAGAAATTGTTTGGGAGCCCCAAGGTCTCATTGTTCCTCCCTGCATTTGTTTTATGGTATCAAAGGTTAAAACTTGGATTGCAATCTTAGGAGGAAATTAATTCACTGATTAAGAAAAATGCACTTTAAGCAATACACATTTAAATAACTGACAAGCATAGGGCAATGTATTTCTGTGGTTTTTTTTTTTAAAGACCCTTTCTTTCTACTTAAAATTTTAAGCCGTTGCAATTCTTCCACCCTCTAGCCTGGAGAAACCCAGCACGAATTACTAATGAGGGAGCCCCAATTTGCACTGCAGTGACCACCTTCAGAACAAAAGGGTCAGAGCTGAAACCAGGAAAACAGCAGTATTTTTTATCAACCAGTTGCTTGAAGCACTTTTAGACCTTAGCTCTACTTGAAAACATTTTGCAATGTTCTATCATCCTTCAGCTGAAGGCACTTGGCCCCAAAGACTCTGCTTTCAAATAAAGAAATGTTCACTTAAAAAATACCTCCAATCCTTGACAAAAATTTTTCTCTTCCTTGGAAACCAAGAGCCTATTAATTTATGACATATACAAAGGATTTAATTTTTACTGCACTGAGATTTTGCCTAGTAGCTTTACCAGAATCAATAAGAGAAAAGGGTTAGAATAAAGACGGCGCAAGAATAAAGATGCTCTAAAGGAGAGAATTTTTGAAGATTAATGTCTGGTTGTGTGTCTTCTCTCGGAGCAGTGCGGAAGAGGGAATTTCCCCCTGCCCTGGGTGAGTTGCAACATATCCCTGGCCTGGGGTTCTACCTCCTCCCAATGTTCTCTTACCCAACATCTAGAGAGATTTTACAATAAGTAACAGGCCATTGATTTTCCAAAATAGAAGGAAAGTGGGAGGATGCTAGGAAGGAGGGAAGGGAAAGTCATTGAGAGCTAGACTGGGGTTGAGAGATGATGGAAGAAAGCTTATTTATTATAATAGAAAATTTTGTTTGTCCTTCCTCACCTTTGGGTCCCGGTGAAATTGTGTGTGTGGCACAGACTTCAGCGGTAGGACGACTATCGATGTCCAGACCCAGACTCCGAATTTGCAAAAGAAAAAATACCAGGAGGATGAACTGGTTCCTTCGAAGTGGGGCTCCAAAGCCACCCATTGCTCTGGTTCTTCCAAAAAGGGTCGCCCAGAAGAGCCAAACAAACAGCTTTATTTTAAGTAAAACTTTGTGCTTTGGGGAAGAAAGTGAAGTATCTGGAGCGCACATTCCAAAAAAGGGCTGCAGAGACGGGAAAGAAGCATATCCTAGGTTGTTTATTTTCTCAGTATTCCAAATGGACCATACATTGTCCAGACTGTTTATTTTCAAGTGACAACAGTTTATTGAAAATTATCTCTGAACTAAACACTCAAGTGTGCAGGTCAGTAGAAACATCCCACAGAACAGAGAGGAGAGAGATGCCTTTTGCTTGGTACATGAGCTGACAATTTAATCCCCTATATTGTATTTAAATATTGGGTTCCAGAAAGATTGAACCAGAGATTTCCTGAATTACCTGCATGTTATGTAAGCACTATGCACGGCTTTGAGCTTTTTCATAAGGAAATATTCATGACCTGTTTGTGGCAGTTGAACAGTAAATCTCTCACTGCTCCCCATGACCTTATTTCCTTCCCTTGCTACAAATAATTGTTTTGGGATTAAACCCAAAAGGAACGAACATCAGCTTTTCTACAAAGCAATTTGCCAGTAAGTATCAAGAATATTAAAAATGTTTATAGCCTTTAGCCTAGTAATTGCTCTTCTGGTGTGCTATTTAAGGAAGTATTTTGAAATGTGGCCATGGCTTTATTTGAAATGGTATGGCAAAAGGGGGGAGGGGCATCAATTAACTAACAACAAGTCAATGGTTGGTAAGTCATAAAAGCACAAATGTAGGAGAGAGTGTGATGTGACAATTTTAGTAAAATGATGTTTGTAGCAAGTTTTTATAAAATGGAGGAAAAAACATGGCATTATGTTTATTAAAAAGAAGGATATGTATAAATATAGATATGTAGCTACAGATATACACATATAAACAAGAGTGGAAATAGAGATCTCTCTCTCTCTCTTTCTACACTTATGGATCTATCTATCCATCCATCCAACCATCCATCCATCTGCCTGTCCACCTACCTATTTGTTCCATCAACGCATGACCTGTGTGAGTAACCCAGTCTTAGTAAGATACTGAAAAACTGGAACCAGAATCACATATAGCAGGGAGATGCCTTACCTTCTCCATTCTTAGAAAGGTTGACTAAGAGTTGGGCTAGAAGAGGTTTTGGATCTACTTTCCTTGAAGTGGGCAAAGAAGGACCTTACAGATCTTAATAAAGACTAATAAAGATTATCTCTCAGAGATGTCATTACCAGTAATGGTCAATCTAAGAAATGCAGATGTATTCCTAGGGCTGCTGGAACAAAGTCTCACAAGCTGAGTGGTCTCAACAACAAAAACTTACTGTCTCACAGATCTGGAGGCTAGAAGTCTGGCAGGCTATGCTCCTTGTGAAGGTGCTAGGAAAGGATCTGTTCCAGGCCTGTCTCAAAGCTTCTGGTAATTCCTTGGCTTGTGACAACATAACTGCAATCTCCACATGGAGTTCTCCATGTGTGAGTGTGTCTCTGTGTCCAAATTTCTCCCTTTTTATAAGCATACCTGTCATATTTGATTAGGGCCCACTCTAATGACCTCATTTGAACTTGATTACCTCTGGAGACGCTATCTCCATATCTGGTTACTTTATGAGGTACTGGGGGTTAGGTCCTCAACATATGAATTTTTTTGGCTGAAGAGACAATTCAACCCATAACAATAGGCTTATAGTATAACTGAGCTGATCTTTTCATAAGCAGCACAGAGAGAGGGAGGGAAAGGAACTGGCATCGATTGAATAGTCATTATGTGCAAGGATAAGGTTGGTCTCTTAATTTTAGTTTATCTTACTTAAGCTTTAGCATAGCCCTGTGGAACAGATGATAATCCTCCTATTTTGCATATGAAGTACATGAGGTTCAGAAAAGTTAAGCAGTTTGCCTAAGGTCACTGTGATGGTTGATTTTATGGTCAATTTGACTGGATTGTGGGCGCTGGATATTTGGCTAAACGTCGTTTCTGGGCATGTCTGTGAGGGTGTTTCCAGATGAGATTAGCATTTGAACTGGTAGACTGAGCAAAAGGGATTGGCTTCCCTCCTGTGAGTAGGCCTCATTCAATTGTTAAAGCTCCAAATAGAAAAAAAGGTGGAGGAAGGAAGAATTCGCTCTTTGTCCTACTGGTGGCCCCGAGACTTTGGTTTTCTCCTGCACTTGGACTGGAGCTTACAGCATCAGCCCTTGGTTCTTGGATCTTTGGACTTGGACTGAAACTGTGCCACCTAGTTCCCTGGGCCTCCAGCTTGCAGACAACAGATCATGGAACTTCTCAGCCTCCATCATTGTGTGAGCCAAGTCCTTATAATAAGTCTTTCTCTCTCTAGACATAGATATAGGTATATAAATAAATAGATATATATGGGTATAGATATTGATATAAATATAGATATGTCCTGTTGGTTCTGTATCTCTGGAGAACCCTGACTAATATCATCCATTGAAAAAAGGACAAAAGAAATTCAAACACAAATTATGCACCCAAATTCCTCTTTTAAAATGCTATTTGGTTTCCATAAAGGTGAATATTCTCGAGCTTTGAGGATAGATTAATTTTCACACATTTTTTTCACTTAAAACGTCCAAAGTGGATGCATTCGTCATGTCAACAATGATAGGAAAATAGTGGGAATTAATAGAATGGTGTTAGAAGCCTCAAATATCATGTCTGTCATAACCAGATGTATGACATGGAGCAAATCACTCAACTTCAATTGCCACAAAGCACATAAAGTGAGTTTGGACTTGATATTTAATGTACTTTCTGAATTCTATTTTCTTTGAAAATAGGTATTCTTTAAGTGATTTAGACTATTCTAAATCTACTTTTTTAAATTTCTTTTTCAAGCATTCCATGGCATGCAATGAAAATACATTCATTACACCTATATATAGAAATCTACTGGTAATAGTTTGAAGCAAATAACAGTCCTCACTATTCTTTCTTGGGATATCCTATTCTTGTTCTTTCCAACCTCTTTTTTTTTAAACTCAACAATGCATATAAATATCTTTCCAGATTAATGAAGCCAGCCTTCGTTGTCTAGTGGTTAAGATTTGGCGCACTCACCGCTGTGACCCAGGTTCATTTCCTGGTCAGAGAACCACACCACCCACCCATCTGTCAGTTGTCATACTGTGGCAGCTGCATATTGCTGTGATGCTGAAAGCTATGCCAGTAGCATTTCAAACACCAGCAGGGTCAACCATGGCGGACAGTTTCCAGCACAGCTCCCATACTAAGACAGACCAGGAAGAAGGACCTGGCCACCCACTTCCGAAAAAATTGGCCATGAAAACCCTGTGAATAGCAATGGAGCACTGTCTGATATAGCACCAGGAGATGAGAGAATGGTGTAACAAAGACCAGGTAGGGTTTCACTCTACTGTACACAGAGGCACTAGGAGTCGGAATCAACTTGACGGCACTAACAATAACAAATATTAATGATTAGACTATTATACCAAATTTTGAATTGCTTCAGATTATTTCATCAAATATTTTGTATATAAAACAATTATTTAATCAGTGCTATATTGTTGGGAATTTAGTTTCTAATATTATTAACATAAATAACTCTGTGATGAACATCTTTAGAGCTCAATCTGTGTACTCATCCCTTTTGACCCTTGAAAAGAGACAAAGGTATATGGTTTGGTAACTCACTGAATGTTGAGAGCAACAGATGAGAAGAAATTTTTTTTAAAATAATTCATATATTGCAGTCAGATTGTGCTCTCCTTTCTTATGGAGACTCTGGTCTCCAGAATTGATTTTTTTCTCATCTCACTTGGGAATTATACTTCCCTTTATTCCTCATTGATAAATATGGGGAGCTTATAAATAGGTGGATATTCAAAGAAGAGGACTTTCATAGACCAGAGAGGTCTGCTCTATTTTTAGCTGGGATTTACCCAGAAATGTGATCTTAAAAATCACTTTGTAGCTTCAATCTGGATGACTGGAAAAACACTATTGCTACTAAGAAAATATGGTTAAGGAAAGAACTAGTTTTGAGGGAAAAATAATGAGGCTGGGTGAGTTTAAGGGTCAGGGAAATAACAGGATGAAGATTATAGGCAGGCATTTTGGAATGCAGATGCAGATTCAAATATCTAGAATTTGATATTTTAATTTGAGAGTCATAGGTATAAAGCTTAAAGATGAAGGTAGAATGTTGAGTGAGAAAAGTTCAAGAGTATAAATGTTGAAAGAGTCTATATTCAGGGGCCAGGAGAAGGAAGGGCTAGGAAATAAATCAGAGAAGTAGAAAAATGTCATAAAAGCCAAAGGACAAGAAATTTTAAACATATCATTGGTGGCAATTAGTGCATAGAAGCATAAGATGAGGTTGAGAGCAAGCCATGGGAGTCAGGAGTCAATAATTTATAAGTAGAAACTTACAAAGGAAAGAGACCATTTAGTGGAGAGAGCTTATAAAGATAAGAGGAAGGGAGTGACGTAGAGTCTTATGACCACTGGGAAAATTATTACTGAATAGTCATAGTAATAAAAAATATAATAACAATAACACTCACTTTTATTGACCCAAATGTCTCTTACTTACTCACTCTCAGCACCTAGGAACATGCTACACTTCTTCTTAAGGGTTCTAAACAGTGTTTAAACAAGAATGCAGTTAAAATTGAATGGGATGGTAGGTAAGGCAGTGGGGGTCTAGACTAATTTTATAAGAAACTTGTTGCTGAAGAAAAGAAAAATAATGTGAAAAAAGTATTCATACGACCCTGTCTGTGAATCATTGTAGGGGATGGTGTATATGGATTAAAATTGTGAGCCTGCAGCTATTGTTTAAAATCTTTGTACAAGTTCCTTGGTAACCCAATAAATATGGAATGGAATAAATAAATGACATAAATTTTAAAATTTGAGAGATGATTGAATAAATAGAAGGAAGATGTCAAATTATGTTCAGTGTATTATTTTTAGTGTCTGAAAAATATCTAATGCCCACCAGAAAGATTGCTATGGTGACTTAGAAGAGCTTACTCTCTGTTATCTGGAAAGTGAAGAACTACAGGACAATGCTGCTTTTTTTTTTAAAATATTGTTTTGAAATAGACAATAAGCCAAGCAAGTTTTTAGCTAGTATATAATTGGATGAGGTTAATGGTAAAGCTAGAAAGATAAGAATCAGCGGCTGATTTATGAAATTGTCTCTGTAATTCCAGATTTTCCTGAATTTTTGACCTTCCATTTCCCAAGACATTGAAATTCCAGGCTTAGCTTTGTGCTTATCCAAGTATGACATGCCACTAAAGTGAATAACAGGTGATATTTTCCCCCTGTTATTCTTCTTCCCATTTCTCATGGGTTCAATGGTGGCCTCATAAAAGATATATCCATCTCCTACACAAGGCCACTCTTTCAAGAGCAGGAAAGTAGCTGTTTTCACCTAATTCATAACAACAAACACAGAAAGTCAAACAAAATGAGGAGACAGAGGAATTTGTTTCAAATGGAAGAACAAGATGAAATCTCAGGGAAAAAAAACCCTAATGAAAGAGAGGCAAGTAATTTACTTGATAAAGAGTTCAAAGCAATGATCATAAAGATGCTTACTGAACTCTGAAGTAGAATGAATGAACACAGTAAGAATTTCAACAAAGAGTTAGAAAATATAAGAAAGAACCAATCACAGCTAAAGAATATTATAACTGAAATGAAAAATATACCAGAGGGAATCAACAGCAGATTAGATGATAGAGAATGGATCAGCAATCTGGAAGACAAAATAATGGAAATCAGCCAATCAGAACAGCAAAAAGAAAAAATAATTTTTAAAAATGAAGATAGTTTAAGGGACCTCTAAGACAACATCAAGAGTAATAACATTTACACTATGGGTGTCCCAGAAGGAGAAGAGAGAAAGAGGCAGAAAACTTATTCAGAGCAAAAAAGTAGTGGTTGAAAACTTTCCTAACTTGGAGAAGGAAACAGACACTAGGTCCAGGAATCACAGAGAGTCCCAAACAAGATGAACCCAAAGAGATGAACACCAAGATATATCATAATTAAAATGGCAAAAGGTAAAGATAGAGAATCTTAAAACAGCAAGAGGAAAACAATAAGTCACATAAAAGGAAAACTCCATAAGAATATGAGCTGATTATTCAGTACAAACTTTGCAAGCCAGAAAGGAGTGGCATGATAAAATTAATGTACTTAGAGGAAAAAACTTACAACTAAGAAACTCTACCAAGCAAAGTTATCATTCAGAGTTGAAGGAGAGTTTCCCAGACAAGCAAAAATTAAGATGTTCATCACCACTAAATTAGCCTTATAAGAAATGTTAAAAGGTCTTCTTTAAGCAGAAGAAAAAAGACCATAACTAGAAACAAGAACATATATGAAAGACAGAAATCTCACTTGGCAAGGCGAATATTTAGTAAAGGTAATGGATCAGCCACTTAAAAAGATAGTATGAAGATTAAAAGACAAAAATTGTAAAATAAGCTATAATTGCAGTAAGTAGTTAAGGGATACACAAAATAAAATTTGTAAAATATGATGTCAAAAGCATAACACATGGGGGGGGAGTAAAACTGTAATGCTTTTAGAGTGTGTTCGAACTTAAGCGACTATCACCTTAAAATAGACTGCTATATACATATGTCAATATATATGAACCTCATGGTAACCACAAACCAAAATCCTATAATAGATACACAAAAAATAAAGAGAAAGGAACCCAAACATAACACTAAAGAAAACCATCAAACCACAAAGGAAGAGACCAAGAGAAGAAGAAAGGAACAGAGAAGAACTACAAAAACAACCAGAAAACAACTAACAAAATGGCAATAAGTACCTGCCTATCAATAATTACTTTAAATGTAGATGGACTAAATGCTGCAGTCAAAAGACACAGGGAGGATGAATGGATAAACAAGACCCATTTATATGCTGCCCACATTGGGCCGGCCTGGTGGTGCAGTGGTTAAGTTCGCACATTCTACTTCGGTGCCCCAGGGTTCGCTGGTTCTAATCCCGGATGCGGACCTACACACTGCTTGTCAGGCCATGCTGTGGTAGGCATCCCACAAATAAAGTAGGGGAAGATGGGCACAGATGTTAGCTCAGGGCCAGTCTTCCTCAGCAAAAAGAGGAGGATTGGCAGCAGATGTTAGCTCAGGGCTAATCTTCCTCAAAAAAAAAAAATGCTGCCTACAAGAGACTCACCTCAGACACAAACAGACTGAAAGTAAAGGGATGGAAAAAGACATTCTGTGCAAATAGAACCAAAAAGAAACCTGAAGTAGCAATACTCATATCAGACAAAATAGATTTTAAAACAAAGACTATAACAAAGGACAAAGCAAGGCATTACATAATGATAAAAGGATCAATCTAAGAAAAGGATATAACATTCATAAATATTTATATGCACCCAACATAGAAGCACCTAAATATATAAAGCAAATCTTAACAGGCATAAAAGGAGAAATTGACAGTAATACAAATAATAGCAGGAGACTTTAAGGCCCCATGTATATCAATGGATAGATCATCCAGACAGAAAATCAATAAAGAAACGTTGGCCTTAGATGACATATTAGACCAGATGGACTTAGACATATAAGAACATTCCATACAAAAACTGCAGAATACACATTCTTTTCAAGTGCACATAGAACATTCTCAAGGATAGATCATGTTAGGCCACAAAACAAATCTCTATAAATTTAAGAATATTGAAATCATATCAAATATCTTTTCTGACCAATGGTATGAAACTAGAAATCAATTGCAAGATAAAAACTGGAAAAAACACAAATACGTGGAGACTAAAAAAAATTTCTACTTAAAAAACAATGGTTCAATGAAGAAATCAAAGATGAAATCTAAAAATACCTTGAGATAAATGAAAATGGAAACATAATTTTCCAAAATCTACGGGACACAGCAAATGTAGTTCTAAGAGGGAAGTTCATATCAACATGGGTATACCTCAAGAAACAAGAAAAATCTCAAATAAACAGTCTAACTTGACATCTAAAGGAGCTAGAACAAGAACAAAGCCCCAAATTAGTAGAAGAAAGGAAATAATAAAGATCAGAGTGGAAATAAATGATCTAGACACCAAAAAAAAAACAACAATAGAAAAGATCAATGACACTAAAAGCTGATTCTTTGAGACAATAAACAAAATTGATAAAGCTTTACCCAGACTCATCAAGTAAAAAAGAGAGAGGCTCAAATAAATAAAATAAAAAATGGAAGAGGAGAAGTTACAACTGACACTACAGAAATACAAAAGAGCATAAGAGACTACTATGAAAAATTATATGCCAACAAATTGGAAAATCTAGGAAAATTAAATTCCTAGAAACATACAACATTTCAAGACTGAATCATGAAGAAACAGAAAATCTGAATAGACCTATTACAAGTAATGAAATTGAATCAGTAATTGAAAAACTCCTAAAACACAAAAGTCCAGGACAAGATGGCTTCACAGATAAATTCTACCAAACATTTAAAAAAAAGTTAATAGCTATCCTTCTCAATTTATTCCAAAATATTGAAGAGGAAAGAATACTTCCAAACTCATATTGTGAGGCCAGCATTACCCTAATTACAAAATCAGACAAAGACACCACAAGAAAACAAAATTACAGGCCAACATTCTGGTGAACATCAGGTTTTGATGAGCAAAAGTCCTCAACAAAATATTAGCAAGTCAAATTCAATAATATTTGAAAAGGATCATACACCACCATCAAGTGGGATTTATTCCAGGGATGCAAGAATCGTTCAACATCTACAAATCAATCAATGTGATACATCACATTAACAAAATGAAAGATAAAAATTATATGATCATCTTAATAGATGCAGAAAAGCATTTGACAAAATTCAACATCCATTTGTGATAAAATTCTCAAGAAAGTGGGTATAGAAGGAACATGCCTTAATGTACTAAAGGCCATATATGAAAAACCCACAGCAAACATCATAGTCAACAGTGAGAAATTGATAGTCTTTTATCTAAGATCAGGACCAAGACAGAGATGCCAACTCTCCCAATTTTTATTCAACATAGCATTGGAAGGCCTACCTACAGCAAGTAGGCAAGAAAAAGAAAGAAAAGTCATTCAAATTGGAAAAGAAGTCAAACTATCACTATTTGCAAATGACATAATATATATAGAAAACGCTAAAGACTTGGCCAAAAAACTATTAGAACTAATAAATAAAGTCAGTAAAGTTGCAGAGTAAAAAATTAATGGACAGAAATTGCTTGCATTTCTATACACTAATAATGACCTATCAGAAGGAGAAATTAAAAAAACAATCACATTTAGGGGCCAGCCTGGTGGTGTAGTGGTTAAGTTCATGTGCTCCACTTTGGCAGCCCAGGGTTTGCGGGTTCAGATCTCAGGCATGGACCTACACACCGCTCATCAAGCCATGCTGAGGCAGTGTCCCACATACAAAATAGAGAAAGATTGGTGCAGATGTTAGCTCAGGGCCAATCTTCCTCACCAAAAACAAACAAACAAACAAAAACCAATCACATTTACAATTGCATCAAAAAGAATAAAATACTAGGAATAAATTTAACCAAGGAGGAGAAACACCTGTACTCTGGAAACAATAAGATACTGATGAAAGAAGCTGAAAACAACACAAACAAATGGAAAGATGTTCTGTGCTCATGGACTAGAAGAATTAATATTGTTAGACTGTCCATACTACCCAAAGCAATCTACAGAATCAATGCTACTCTCATCAAAATGCCAATGGCCTTTTTCGTAGAACTAGGACTAAGAATGCTAAAATTTGTACAGAACCACAAGAGACCCTGAATAACCAAAACAATCTTGAGAAAGAACAAACCTGGAGTTATTATGCTCCCTGATTTCAAACTATACTACAAACCTATAGTAATGAAAACAGTATGGTACTGGCAAGACAACAGACACGCAGATCAGTAGAATAGAATAGAGAGGCCAAAATATATAAAGAACTTATACTACTTAATATCAAAAAAAGAAACAATTAAAAAATGGGCGGAGGCAGGCCAGCCCAGTGGCACAGCGGTGAAGTGTGTACATCCTGCTTTGGCTGCCCAGGGTTCACCAGTTCAGATCCTGAGTGTGGACATGGCACAACTTGGCAAGCCATGCTGTGGTAGGCGTCCCACATATAAAGTAGAGGAAGATGGGCACGGTTGTTAGCTCAGGGCCAGTCTTCCTCAGCAAAAAGAGGAGGATTGGTAGCAGTTAGCTCAGGGCTAATCTTCTTCTTCTTAAAAAAAAAAAATGGGCGGAGGACTTGAATAAACGTTTTTCCAAAGGAGACATACAGATGGCCAATAGGTATGTGAAAAGATGCTCGACATCACTAATCATCAGGGAAATGCAAATCAAAACCACAGTGACATCCTACCTCACACCTGTCAGAATGGCTACTATAAAAAAGAGAAAAAATAACAAATGTTGGCCAGAATGTGGAGAAACGGGAACGTTCATATACTATTTGTGGGAATATAAATTGGTGCAGCCCCTATGGAAAACAGTATGGAGTTTTCTCAAAAAATTAAAAATAGAACTACCTTATGATCCAGGAATTCCACTTCTGGGTATTTATCTGAAGAAAACAAAAACACGAATTCAAAGAGATACATGCACCTCTATGTTCATTGCAGCATTATTTACAATAGCCAAGATATGAAAGCAACCTAAGTATCTGTAGATAGACAAATGGATAAAGAAGTTGTGGTGTATACACACACACATGCACAATAGAATATTATGCAGCTATAAAAAAGAATGAAATCTTGCCATTTGCAACAACATAGATGGACTTGGTATTATGCTAAGTGAAATAAGTCAGATGGAGGAAGAAAAATACCATATCATTTCACTTATATGCAGAATCTAAAAAATAAAACAAATGAATAAACAAAACAAAACAGAAAGAGACTCATAAGTACAGAGAACAAGATGGTAATTACCAGAGTGGGGAAGGATTGGAGGGCAGGCAAAATGGGTGAAGGGAATTAAGAAGTACAAACCTCCAGTTATGAAATAAATGTCATAGTAATGTAACGTACAGAATAGGGAATATAGTCAATAATATTGTAATAACTTTGTATGGTGACAGATGATAACTAGACTTATTGTGGTGATCATTTTGTAATGTACATAAACATTGAATCACTATGATGTACACTTGAAACTAATATTGTACGTCAATTGTACTTCAAAAAAAAAAAAAAGAGATGTCCACATCCTAATCCCAGAGTCTGTGAATGTGACCTTATTTGGCACATAGGGTCTTTGCAGATGTAATTAAGCTAAGGAAATTAAGATGAAATAATCCTGGAGTAGCTGGGTGGGCCCTAAATCCAATGCCAAGTGTTCTTAGAAGTGACACCAAAGGAGAGACACAGGGACAAAAGGAGAAGGCCATGTGAAGACAGAGGCAGAGATTGAAGTTATGCAGCCATAAGCTAAGAAACACCTGTAGCCACCGGAGACTAGAAGATGTAAGGAAGGACCCTCCTCTAGACTTCAGAGGTAGCTGAGCCCTGCTAACACCCTGATTTCCTACTTCTGGCCTCCGGAACTGTAAGATAATAAATTTCTGTTGTTTTAAGCCATTAAGTTTGTGGTAATTTGTCATGGCAGCCCTAGGAAACTAATACACCATTCTGTGATATTCATCCACAGTTACTGGCAGGAATGACACATCAAAACGTTTTTAGGGCCTGACAGAGACTGAGCGACATCTCCTCTTGCGCATTTTAATTATCGTGCATCCAGCTTAGATGATATCTGGAGGGAAATAAAATACAGGATATGAAACAAGCATATCCTAAGGCAGAAATGTTTTCCTGGTTAAAACAGGATAGCAACAAACTGACAACCTTGTCTCCTGAAGGAATTTCCCGACAAAGTGGTATAACTCAACTTTGGACTTGGTTTTATTTTTGTCCATTCATATAAGTCTCTTATTGGATTAAAGTTCTCTCCTGTGGGTTAAGTTAATTTAATGCAGCTTGTAAAAAATAGAAATTAGTAGAATGGCTTTTAAAATTTCACATATTTAGAAAGAAACATGCTAACAAACAAGCAAAATTATTTTATTATTTTTTACATTTTAATTGCATATTTATAAAAGCATATTTAAAAAAAAAATCAAATGGTTTTAATAGGCTTATGAGATTAAACAGAAGCCTTTTGCTGTTCCTGCTCCGTTCCTGATTCTTGCTCCCGGAGGGAAACTATTTTAATAATTTTAGTGCCGCTTCTTTTATCTTCTCTATATTTTTTAATAACAAATTTATATTGATGTAATTCGATTTTTTTCAATTTAGATATTCATTGACTCTTTAGTATGGAAGACGGAGATTTCTCTCTCTTTCATCACTAGTCCTACATCCTCTTCCACACACATTTCCTTTCTTTTTATCTTTGTAATTTAATAATATTGTCTTAATACAATATTCAATGTTTATATTATAATGACTCTAATTATTACATTTTATTTCTTGTACGTACTAATTTTGTTTTCACAAAGTTAAATAATTGTATTGTTTTCTTTTACACAGCTTTTTATGTACCAATACCATAGTAACTACTAATTTTTTAAGATTTGTCAGCTCTGTTGAAAACCTAAGGTGTTCAATTAGTTTCCATTGCTTTTCTCAGCAAAATACTTCTTCTGCAACCCTCGAGCTTCTTGCTCCATATAGATCAGGTATTCTTTAGGCTTGTTGTAGAACTGTTATCTTGGGACTTGTCTTCACCATTGTCTAGGAATCTGCATTACAACTCCTTTTCCTGTAGCCACATCTTTTTTTTCCCTTGGTTTCATCCCTCATTTTGTTGTAACATGTTCTACAGCAGTTTCCTGAAAGTGAGTGAAGCTGCAGATATGTTGTTGAGACTTTGCACGTCTGAAAATACAATAATTCTACTTCCAAGTTGTGTGATATTTTGGCTGGGTATAGAATCCCAGATTGAAAGTAATGCTCACCCTGAGGTGTAAGAATATTTTTCTATATTCTTCCAGCTTCTGATGTTGCTGTTGAGAAGTTTGATGTCATTCAAATTCTCTATGCTTGTTCAGAATATTTTTTTCCCTCTCTCTGGAAGCTTTTAGGAGCATTTCTTTATACCTTGTATTCTGAAACTTCAGTAATATGGCTTTAATGTGGGCCTTTTTGCCTTCACTACACTGGGTTATCTGTAGGTGCTTTTTTGTTGCTTCTTTTCTATTTTCTCTATCATTGTAGATTATTATTATTTTTATTCCATTACTGCTGTTTTGGTGACATTCTGGAGGGAGCAGATATGTAGATTAAAATTGTCATATGGACTCAGATATTCCAGAGATTACCTTACAATATAGTTTCAAGAAACTCCTATGAGTAGATGTGCTAAGACGAGGTCCAACAAACACATTCTTCTCCCTAAAAATCAGTCTTGGGGAGGGACTTCCAGCTATGACTATGTGAAGCGATCATAGCGTCCCTTCCACATATCATACATAAAGCTAGGCAAAATTATTAAAAATAACCATTTCAGGGCTCTGAAAACTGCCCAAAGAAGACAGCAACTTCAGAGGCATTTATTCTCAAAAAGATCGCATAGCTTTGTGTAACAACAGTGAAAATATGAGGCCTTTATGCATAATGCCAATTCCACCCCTCCCCCATCGCAGTTAACAAAAACAGCAGTTTTACCAGCTCATGGATGGCCAAAATATCCAGCAACTTTTGGTGCTATGGGCACCAAATATAGAGTGGAGTGTGAAAACACACTAATAGATTAATGTAACCAACTAGTGAGTACAGAAATAAATCCTCACATTGACAGCTAATTGATTGTTGGCAAACTACCAAAGCAATTCAATGGGGGAAATGACAGACTTTTCAACAAACGGTGCTATATGGATAATTGGATAGAAATGAAATGAATGAAAAAAATGAATTTAGAACCATACCCCACACTGTACACAAAAATTAACTCAAAATGGGTCAAAAACTTAAATGTAAGAGACAAAACTATAAAACTTATAGAAGAAAACATAAGAAGATCTTTGTGACCTTGGGTTAGGTAAAAATTTCTTAGGTATTACACCAAAACCATGGTGCATAAAAAATTGATAAATTATACTACTTCAAAACTTAAAACATTTGTGCTTCAAAAATAAAAGGTCACATCATTAAGAAAATAAACAGACAAGTCACAGACTGGAAGAAAATACTTGCAAATCATATATTCAGTAAAGGACTTGTATCAACTGAATAACAAGAATACAAATGACTAAATAAAAAACATGAGCTAAATACCTGGACAAACGTTTCTACAAAGAAGATAAATACCTAATACATGTATGAAAATACACCCAATGTCATTACTCATTAAATTCCAGTGAGATACCGCTGCACACAGACAAGACTAGCCATAATAATAAAAAATGTGGCAGTCCTCAGTATTGGCTAGGATGTAATAAACTGGAACCCCCGTTCACTGTGGATAGGGATGTAACATGGTACAGTCACTTTGGAAAATAGTTTTGCTGTTTCTTAAAATGTTAAATATAAACTTAAACTATAATCCAGCAATTCAGCTCTTAGATATCTACCCAAGAGAAATTAAAACATATGTCCACAAAAATACTTGTACATGAGAGTTCTTAACAGTATTATTCATAATAGTCACCAACTGGAAACAATACAAATGTCCATCAAGCAGGGAGCAGATTTTGTTCATCAAGCAGTGCATCCATACAATGGAATACTTTTCAATAATAAAGGGTACAAAGTACTGATACATTCAACAACACAGACGATGCCTTTTCTTCAAATTATGCCAAGTGAAAGAAACCAGACACAAACGACTACGTATTATATGATTCCTTTTATATGAAATTTCTAGAAAAGCCAAGACTAAAGATATTTGCAGATGAGTGGTCGCCTGGAGCTTAGGGTGAGAGCAGGAATTGATTGCATATGGGCAAAATGGAGCTTTTGGAGGTGATAGCTGTGTTATAAAACTGGATTACAGGGATGGTTGCACAACTATATAAAATTTAAAAATCCAACTTAGAAACACTAATTTGAAAAGATATGTATACCCTTATGTTATCAAAGCACTATTCACAATAGCCAAGACTTGAAAGCAGCCCAGGTGCCCATCAACAGATGAATGGGTAAAAAAGATGTATATATATATATATACATATATATACACACACACACATACACACAATGGAATACTACTCAGCCATAAAAAAGGCAAAATTGTGACAACATGGATGGACCTTGAGGATATTATGCTAAGTCAGCTAGAGAAAGACAAATATTGTGTGATTTCACTCATATGTAGAAGATAAACAAATAAACACGTAGATTAGGAGAACAGATTGGTTGTTACCAGAGGGGAAGAGGAGGGGAGGGCGAAAGGGATAAAGGGGCACATACATATGGTTACGGATGGAAACTAGACTTTTGGTGGTGAACACAATGCAGTCTATGCAGAAACTGAAATTTAACAACGTACACCTGAAATTTACACAATGTTATAAACCAAGGTGACCCCAATAAAATAACTTTTTAAAAAATACAACCCTTCACTTTCAATTGGTTAATTGTATGGTATATAATTTTTACCTCCATAAAACTGTAAAAAAAAAAAAAAGCCCACTAACATTAAAATTGTACCCTAAAACTCTTGGGATGTTTTAATTCTTGAGAAGTATTTATAAGCCTGGAAATCATCAATTAGACAAACTTCATTTAGCCTCTACTTTAGAAAGCAGACCTTGTAGATCCAGTAAGTCATCAATCTCAGGGTTGTTTCCAGTTCAATCTGTATTAGTTTAGTGCGTCTAATGAGTGACTTTAAGTGAAGCTTTTTTCAGTCAAAGCAATCATTGAAAATTACAAGAGAGAAGAAAAATGTTTAGATACATAACTAAATTTTATTATTTAAATACATTTAAATATAAAGTTAATTACAAAAATTAATTATATTAAAAAGCACAGGTATCCTCAACCATTTTACTTACTAAGGGATCAATACCTCCTTCTGGCCCTAATGGAGCCAGAGGCAAGTTCTTGATTTTCATGATTTTTGTTCTGTGATTAATTGTATATAGCAATCTCTTGAATAATATTGGGTAAATTAGAATGAATAATTATATAGGCACATAATGATAGGAGTTTGAGTTTGAATGATAGATATGTGTGATGAAAGGCATTCATTCATCTACTCATTCATCAACTACATATTATTTATCAGATATTGTAGTATAACGTGCGAGGAGTTACAATACTCCATAAAACACAGTATTTTTCTTAAAGAATTGATCAGGATTGTTTTGAGCAGATAGAGAAGTTTAGAAGTACTTAATGTTACTCTTTTTCTTTCCATTCTGATAGGGATAAATACCAGATATCTGGCTGTCATAAGGACCTAGAGGAGAGCGGCCTGCCTTAAGCTTGATTGATCAAGAAAGATTTCCTTTAGGGGATGTTTCCTAAGCAGGGTTTTGGAAAACATGTTGGAATTAGCCAACCAAAGTTGAGAAGGAATAAAAGGAAGATATTCTGCATAGACAGACCAGCATATGCGGAGTCTTGGTTGAGGGGTAGAGTGATGCGTGTGGGGAACTGAAAGTAATTTAGAGGCTCGAGTTTGGAACTTGATGGGATAGATGAGGTTCAAGTTGAAGGTAAGAACTAGACTCTGAAGGGCATTGTATATACTGTTCAGGAGTTTGGAAAATATCCTAAGGGCAGTGGGAAAACATGAATGATTTTAAGAAAGGGAATGCCACTATTAGAAGTGAAAATCAGAATATGAGAGATGTGTCAGAGATAAAACTCATTAGCTTCATGTAATGGAAACCCAGCAACAGTGACTTACTTGCTTAATGAAATAGGAGGTGTTTTGTTTGTTTTTTCAAATAATAAGAAATCTGAAGGCAGAGAATCCTAACACAGTAATACCATGCTGTCACCAGGGCTAAGAGTTCCACTTTCTGGCTTCACTATATTTTACATGTGGCTTTTCTCCTCCTAGTCACAAAAGGGCTGCTACAATTTCAAAGATTGTACCTACGTTCTAGGCAGGATGAAGGGAAAGGTTGTAGATTAAAATATGAGAAAACAAGGCGCCTGGTTCATCACTTTTCAAAGAACTTTCCCAGAAAATTTCTGGAGTAAAATTTACTTACAACTCTTTGTCCAGGATTTATGTCCTATGCTAGCAGCAAGGGAGGCTAAGAGACCAAATATTTTAATTAGGCAAATTAGGGCTTTGGAAGCAAGATGGATATTGAGTGAAGCAAATGTATTGAAAAGAAAAGTGGAAGTAGCAAGATTTGCTAATGTTTGGAAATGGAGGGTAAGAGAGAGGAAGGAGTCAGGATGATTCCCAGGTTCCTGGCTTGAACAATTGGATGTGGTGCCACTTACTGAGATAAGGAAGGCAAATGATGACGAATTAAATTTTGGATATGTTGAATTCAACATCCTCCTGGAATCCTCAAGGGGAGGTATCTGATGGTCCTAAATAAATCTCAGCCAGAGGGATAGATTGGAAAGTCAGCCCATATAGGTTATAATTAAGCCATTGGAGTGGATGAGATCTTGAAAGCATAGAAAGTGAGATGAAAAGACGGTCAGGGTATTTTAAAGAAAGAAACAATAGTTTGTTAACTTGTCAAATCTGTGTAGAAGAAGAAAGTTCAGATTTTGTAACTGGGAGATTCTTTGATGTTTTTGGCAGTGCAAAAGGAAAATTAATACTTTATAGCACTTTCTTTTTTCCTTTTGACAAGGCCTTTTTATTCTTTGTAGTCAGCTCAAATACATGATCTCTTTTAAATTACGTTTTGCTGTCTAAGACAAATAGATGACTAAATTGAATATGTTTAATAGAAACTATGTTTAAACAGTAGTCATGATTTGAGATTTAAGTGGCCTGGGCCCAACTTTCAATTCCTTCACTGATTTACATGTTCTATATCTAAGTTCTTCATTTTGCAAACGTGGAGACCAAGAGCCATGCTCTGCTTGAGAAGACGGGTCAAAGGTTCGTGGTACCTGAGTTCCCGTGAGATAGGCACCCAGCAAACACAGGTTGAGTTAATAAAGGGCATCTTTGCCTCTCTCCTCACTGTATACAGAGGTCAAGGATGAGCATTCTTTGGGGTATGTGCTATTGCTCGCTTTTCCTTGACCCCCTCCTTCTGAGAAGCCTGAAGCAGCAGGATTTCCACACAGACTGCAGGGGATGTGGTTGACCTGCTGCATTTGTTTGACACCCAACACAGAGGAGTTAAGAGAGACTATCAGGCATTTGTTGAAATGATGAAACACAGACTATAACCCATTCCTGGGAAAATATTTGCTGCATTATGTAGATAAATATTTATTTCAGCTCTGCTGGGAAGCATGTTTCTAGTAAACGATATGTTCTTTTCATTAATGGTCTGTTTATGTTTGAGAGACTTCACGTCACGAATTTTGGTTTCCTGCATCATATGTAATTCTCAGAACATTTTCATAACATACTTTTGAGAAGATCTGAATTTGATAATCAAGCAAATATCCTCCCTTTTCTAAATTCCCATACATAACTCTGAAATTTCTACTTCATAACAGGCATAGATACTGAAGTCTTTTACTCATATACTTACTTTTTCTTTCAAAGGATCTGAAAGCTTACATACAAGGACATGTCACAATGTATACAGCACTGAGGAACAATTTTGTTTAAAAATGAGGATTTTATTGCTAAAAATATTTTTTAATTATGTTGATTTCAAGGCAAGAGTGCATCATAGAAAATGGAAGCTAGGATTTAGGGCCTCCTAGAAGTAATGCTGTGTGTGTCTGGGCGCCATGAGGACGTGTATGTAGGGTAAAATTTTAGGATATCAGGGCCATGCCGCTGAGCTCAGTTCAATTTTGGTTTCGTGTTCTATTCTTCAGTCCCAGCTCTAAGGTGTCTCTGCTAAGTGGCTGCTTGTCCTGCTTTCTATATGAATGTCTTCACATATCTTTTAAAATATAAACATCCCTACATGAGCTATTTGCAACCTATTGATATGGAAGAATTTCCCTGACGAATGGTCACATTCACAAGTTGCATCCTTAAAATAAATTACTTCAAGTCAATAGACTAATTTAAGACTAGAGGAAAGAATAGATCCCATTTTGTAAGTTCAAGTGTGTGCAAGCCACCATACGAGAAACTTTTAATTCATTTCTCATTGCCTGCAATCCTAAAAGGAATATAATATCTGCACTTTATGAGTGGGGCATTGACTTTAGAAGGGCTTAGTAACTTACCTAAGGTTTCAAGGGAAGTGGTGGAGTCAGGGTTCGAACCCTGACTGTTGACTGCAAAGCACCTACTGACAGCAATCGCACACTGCCTCAAACACAATTCTTCACACTGTACGTGTTAGGAAACGCGTCATCCAGAAGTCAGCCACCTGAAGGTCCTCACGTTTTCCTGCTTTGTGGGGTCATAAGGCTCTTTAATACTTGAGTAAAATTGTCCTGAGTCTCCGTCTTGCAAACTTTGCCAGCTTATTGCCCTCACTAAAATGGCTGAGAATTCTCGAGGACTTTCCTTCTCTCAGTCTCTAGTCACTCTGTGACCTGTTGCTGCTGTCTCTTTAAGCCTCTTGCCTCTGTCTCCTGGAGCCCCTCTCAGCTCTCCACCACTTCCACCTACAAGTAGAACATAGTCCTTTTCTTTGATTTCCGCGAAGCATCACCAACACAAGGTAGTTGTGTGTAACATCTTTCTGCTGAAGTGCTGAGGATAACAGAGGGTGATTATTTCAAGAGCACATCCAACAACTTAAAACTGAGTATTAGGCATTCCTCTCCTTCAAAGTTCTCTAGCCAACAACATGCTAGGAATTCCTTTTTGCCTTCTTCTCTAAAGCCTTTGCTTCCCAACGTTTTTCTCTAGAATATTACCTCTGCTCTTTTCTTCTTGGTTCCCAGGTACGCTCCACTCTCCCACTTTCTTGGGCTGCCAAGAAGCTTTGAAATCTTTTTTGTTTTCTTTTCATTTTGCTGAGGATTTTGCTTTCTTATTTCTGTGACTTCCATGACATTTGCCCCATAACTTCTAAAATAAAATGCCCTTGTTTTCCATAATAAATATCACCACCCAACAATGTTTCTCTCAATTAAATTAAAATGTAAAAATAGTTATTTTTTGGTCCCCTAAAAATGGAGCAAACACAAAAACGTCACCAACTAACCTTGGAAGAGAGATAAGTTTGTCCAACTATTTCTAATTTGCTCCACAGATCTTATATTAATCTGAGAATCTCATTAATCCTGTGAGGAAATGGAGACTCAGAGACTGTAAGTGACATAATAAATTTCTATAATTAATAAGGGCCACAACCAGAGCTTGAGTTCAGATCTTAAAAATTAAGGTCAGTAATAATAGCTTTGGTAGCTTTAAAAATTAAATGAGATAATACCTTAGATAATGGAAGGAGTTGTTTTTATCTTAAAATACTTATCTGGCAGACAAGACTTGTCAGTAGCTCTCAGAGTTATGCCCAGGTGGCTTGAACATAATTTTTGTGAGAGATTAGTACATGCAAAGACTCGGCATTGCTACCAAGCTACCAATTATGGAGAAACCATAATTTGGTTAGCATCTGACCTCCTATAAAAAATGCATGTGCTTTGCAAGCGCTAGCTAAAACTATGGGATGATGTTAGGACTATATTGGTTAAAATATTTTGCAGTCACCAAGTGAAATGAATTTTGCCTAAGAATAAGGAACTTCAACAATTTTGATAATCTTGTAGATGGGAATAGTTAAAGCAATTTTGTCATCCTGGTGTATCTTCTATCAGTGCTCTAGGGGTTGACAAAATGACCCCAGAAATGTCATTTATTTTCCCGAGTACCAGGTATTTCACTTATCTATTTTGACGCTTCATACACCATAATAAAACTGTTTTATGGGGGAGAAAACTGAGGCACAGAGTGTTAAAGTGACTTGTCTAAGATTACACAGCAATTGAGATGCAGAGTTGGGATTCAAGTCCCAAAGCCTGTCCTTAGCCTCAGCACTTCCATGCTCTGCCACTAGATTGACAATGTTTACATTTATGGTTTGCCATATTGCTTCAACACATTAGCAGTGTGCACATTATGCATTTGAGAAACTGACAAGTTAAATAATGTAATCACTACTCAAAATGGATGTAATGTTGCTGCCTCTATTAATATGACATACATTTTTAGTTTTTCTTTTTTCCTCATGCTGGTGATAAATTCTACAATTTTTTATCTGCGGTATGTGCGTTTATTGATTCATGCATTGATGAACACTCAAATTTGGACCCATCTGTGTGCCAGGCACTCTTGTTTGTGATCAATGCCCAGACTTGCACAATGGCTTTCTGAGCAGTGTATTTTTGTCGCTATTTTAAAACAAGGATAGCATTTTCATTAGGTGTATGATCTCCATTTTTCCCATGAAAACTTCATTTTATAAATATAGTAACTGAGGCTCAGGAAGGTTAAAAGACTTGCCCTTGGTCAGATGACTGGGAAATAGTGGGGACTTGAATCCAGATCTTCTGATTTGCTATCTTAGCGCTTTTTTCACTGCATCACTAAAATGGAGAAAAAGTTGCAGTACTCCAAGTAACACCAAAAACAGTAATTTAGGAAGAGCAATGAGTGGAAACATTACTTATAATTCATGCTTTTATTTCTACTTCAATTCTCACAATTGATTAATAAAGCCTTTTCATTTTATTTTATTGCAGACTTGAGGTCCATAAGAAAACGAAAGTATTTTTTGAATTTCACAGGTCTTACTCCTCCAACTTGGAAACTCATTTCAGTCAATAGCTCAGAAAGACATATGTTTCCCTTAAACACTGAGCTTTGGAAAAAGAACATAAGGAAGGATTAATTCATTTTAAAAGGCAATTAATTTTCTCTTTTGCTCCATTTCACCCTTAGCCCAAGTATTTATTGATATTTTAGTCTTTCTTGTTGGTGGTGAGACTTCTCAGAATGTTTTAGATGGATGAAAAATTAACTAGCTTCACTAAATAAAGACTGTCAGAGTGATGGGTAGATCACAGCTACCTGACCAACACAAGCAGCAAAAACAACTTGGGCCATGTAGTTCCCATTCTATAAGCAAGTCAGCAGACCCAGGGACAGAACCACTAAGATGTGCTTCCATCAGGCCAAGAATTCCTTCACATCAGTGGCTGGGATGTGGACTGGTTTATTGGCCCTTTTATCTCCAACATATGTTTTTTCACATGAGTCTTAGAATCATGCAATCATTTTATTTAAATTTGTGTTATCTTTAAAAGGTAGTAGCTCTATTAAAGTAAAATAAATTGCCAAACCAAAATATATAAAATTTTTTCCTAAGGAAAAATATCCATCCAGACATTTAATCAGACTATACGTATATATATATTAATGGACTATAAATGCATATATTCTGTTTCTCACAGCCTCTATCCAGTGATTTATAAGATTCTCTTGGATAAAAAAATCTCTTTACTAACTTCTGAAGAAATTATATCACTTTCAGGCCGCCATTAGATAATTTCAATAGGTAACCTTGAGTTTATAATTAAAACAAAATTTCAGAGGCCAAACAAACCTTCTTAGTTACTTTTTCCCTTGACATCCAGGAATATATTAAAGGGAAAATCAGTTAGTCTCCAGTTACTGTGAAAATTCTTAGAATATATAAATGGCAAGAGCTGTGAAATTAGATGTTTTACTTTTAGTAATCTCATAAAAATAACATATTTAAGATTATGAAGTGCTGGGGAACATTTACTTTTACAATTGTTTTACGTGTATGAACTAAATTCTCACATATATGAACTAGATCCTTGCCAAGTAGGTAGGCACCATTATTATTAGGAAACAGCTATGTAGAGGTTAAGTGGCTTGCCCAAGTTTCCATGACTAGTAATGATGGTCTGAACTATGAGCACATACAGTCAGCTTTGGAAGCTCAACGTTAGCTTTGAAAGCCCTACTGTTCCCCCTAGTAAAAACTACTTCAGCCATACCAGTAGTGTATTCCCTAAAAAGTGGGGAAAAGTGAATCTTTAGGTAACTGAATTTTCAGATCACTGATGGAGACAGGGCTAGAAGTTATAGCATGATTCTTCTCCAGGCGCACTCAATGCTGAGATGAGCTTCTGTTTCTTCTTCAGAACAAATGATACGGCTCCTATAATGGATGTTAAAAGAAAATTCATTGATTCATCAAGAATTTATGAGTACCTACTCTGTGCCATGTACTTACCCAATCAAAGGAGATAGTGCAATAAGTAAGACTCAGTCTTTGAACTGAGAATCCCTCTGTTAAAAAACAATTTAAAAAAGAAACTGTTTTTAAAATACTGTTATACTATTCTTGTGCCTTAGTAAATAAGTATATTAAAGAATAATTTCTTTCCTTGATGATTGAGCATTGAAGATTGAGATTTAACATGTGGAATGATGGCTCTTATTCTGTAGTAGATGCAAATACATGTAGGGATAGATTCAATCTGTTCAACTGTTGAATTTAACTTGAAAATCATATTTTTCTAATATCTATGAGATAAGCTTGTTTTCCTGACATTCTTCTTTTTTTAACTGAAAGAAGGCAATTCACACTTTCCATTTATTTGCATTATTGCTGAGAGCTGTGTTTTTATTAATTGTTTTTTTTTACTGTAATTGGCATGACACCCTTGATACTGGACACTCAAAGCCATTTGTTTTATCCTGTTAGTTTTTGTCATTAGGCAGTCATATTCCTGCAGAAAAATGTGGAAAACTGGAGAGTTTTAAGACAGAAGTGAACCAATACTTCTTTAGGGTTTATGCTTAAATGAGTAAATATATCCTATTTTTGCACATAAACATTTTTCAGAGAGGAAACTCTTCACCATTTCAACTGATGGACAGGAATGTTGGAAAACCTTCATGTACATATTGCACATATAAGTTAGTTCTATAAGGAGACAAAGGTGGATAGGCTCCAATTAAGAGGTTGAAAGTGAAAGTCCGGATGGCATTTTGATCTTTAGTCTCTCAGCCTTTCTACTTCCTGTTCCCTACCATTCAATTGAGACTTTCTTGCTTGTGCACCAAATGCAAGAAGGACTCTCCCAACTTGATCTAGAAGGCTAATGGCTAGATTTGACACAGCATATGTTGTAACGACTATTGGTTACTGAGTACACACAGAGGCTTGAGACAGCTGGCCATGGCCACGCTTTTGGCTTGGAGTTGCGCCCTGAACTTCCACAGTTGAAATGAGTCCATGATTTTCTGGCTGCTTGATCCATTACCAATGTGGCAAGAGAGCCAAAGTGGTAAACCAATTTCACCAAGGCTCAGATGTATCCAAAGTGTTTACCTTGTACACTGATCCATATCCTCTTTCATTTGAAGGTGGCCGCTCCTTTGCAATAATGATATGTTATCTCTTTTGAGATGGCACCCATTAACATCTGTTGGTATATATTCCAAAAAAATACATTTTTGAGTAGAGTTCAAGGCAGGAGTGCTTGGTTACTTAGGAGAACAAAGTCAGCACTTAGGGACTTCCCAAGGAAATCCTGTTCCTAAGAAGATATCACATTCTTAGCTAAGTTCTTGGCATGCAAGTTCATGCTGGTGACGTCATAGAAAGATGAAGTAGAAAATTCTATGATTTAATGTGTGTTGGGGCCACTGACTAGCCCCTGGAGCCATGGGAAATAGTCTATGGCTCAGGATTAGGTTTAAATGAGGAGAAACTTGATTCCTAAATAGGCAACAACATTTGGGAATCCACTTTTTATTTGTCTGTTTGAAAGCAGGTAGACAAGGCCAACATTACATAAAAATAAGGAAAGACTAAGATAAAAATTACAATTCCTTGGAATCAAGTCATCTTTTTTTTCATATTTGGAAGAATTCTGACATCTCCATCTTCAATGTAGAGATGGATATGTGGGGTGAATCATTTGAACTTTCTATTGTTTCTTTAAGAGGTACCACTAAAAGGATGGGTTGGCCACTATAAAATATGGGCAAAGCAACTGTTGAAATAAGATGCAGTCAATATTTATCTGGATGATAAATGGATGCCAAGAATTCCAATTTACTGTACATCTGTGGACTTATGATACCCAGCATTAATCATACTCTTACTGGGAGAGCCCATTATAATCTGTAGGGAGCCACCAATGAAGGACAGCAAAGATGAAATAAAAAGAGGATGAAGGTTGCAGATTCTAAACAAAGATGAGTGACACATGTTGGGTAGGATAAATCTACAAATAGCCTGGGGCCAGACATCAGACATTATTTGAAATGACAAACTTCACATTAACTAAAAGAGAAAAAAAAGAAGATCATAGATGGAGACAGACAGTGGTGCTAAAAGTTATACAACTGCATGATTCATTTCCAGAAGAAATCAATGTTGAGATGACTTTTTTCCTCCTTCAGAACCAATAATGAGCCTCCTATAATTAGGTAAACTTTCTCTGTCCTATCAAAACAAACCATTAAGCCACAGCGAGGCCACTGACACATCTACCCCTCAACCAAAGCTATAGTATTTTAATCTAAGTACAATGCAAAGATGCATGAGTCAATCTACCGTAAATTTTCAACAAATAGTATGTGTCATTGGAAATAACTTTTGCTTTTCCAAAGACCGTAGATTTATTCTGTAGGAGTTTTAGAAACAAGCAACAATAATTTTAGCTAAAGCAATTCCCTGCGTTCACTAAACCATAACTGTCTGTAACTAGTTATTTCTAGAATTACACAGAACCAAAATAGCAAACATGTAAACAGAGAGCTATGGGTTAGAATTCATCAAATGAGAAAAAAAGTTTTGAATTTTAAGGTATAAAATATCACATCTGTTAACTATTTATAGATGCCAATTTTAATGCACAATTCAAGCACTAATTAAAAACATTCTCTGTAAATAGAAAACCAATTTGCTGTGTGTGCAGAGTGAATAATACAATCAACTTTCCCTAGCTATCAGTTTTCTCTTCATACAGTCGGTCAAAAAGTAATTGACCTCTGGACTTCTCATTAAAACTCAGCAATTGAGGCTGGAAAAATGAAGTTGTGTCTATTCATGCCATCAAATAGGGTTATAGCATATCTAATTTCATTGTTTCAGCTTTCTCTATTGCCAACATGAGCTGCTGGGCCGTGGTCTGAACCAATTGGGGGAAAAAGCAGAATTGAGCGAAGTGAGCCAATTGGCCATGCCACATTTTATCCATTCCATACAGATAGGCAGAGTCTTAGTTTGCCACTGAGCTAATAAAACAGAAATGTGAGATGTCAAAGTGACATCTGGCCCATTCAAGACCCTGGGATGTAGAGATGGACTCTCATTATTCTGACCTTGTGTTGTTAGATTGTATTAATGCCTAACACAAATTTTAGGAGGGGAAATTCTTTGTGGTGTTCATTTCTCTTACTTTCTGAAATTTCTGTGGAAATTTCTGTGGAAATTTCATCATCATCGAGATGCATCATCAAGAACTTGTGGATAAATTGGTGGAGGCAGGGGTAGGTAATACATTTTCCAGAGAAAGGATAAAATTATGGAAACTAATTAACAAGTCTATGGGAGTCTAAAATTGCAGCTGAAAAGAAACAGAGGTAGTATCATTCAATCCCTTTATTTTATAGATGATAGAAATGATAAGACCCAACATTACAGAGCAACTAGCCTCAAGTCACACTTTGCTAAAACATGAACTTGGTCTCAACTCCCAGCTGTGTTTTCTCAGTCACAGCATAGCTTTATTACTCTTTCATCTACTTTCATTTTGTTTGGCATAAACAAAATGAAACAAAGTACAAACAGAATCAAAACTCTCATTGAAGACATCTTGCAAAGCCACACATATGTGCTTGAGTCTTTCTGGCTCAAGCGTTAACTCCAGTATGGCCATTGCATGTGGTCTGGCTCATTTTCAAGCACACAGTATTACCCACCCTCCTTTTTTTAACCCCAAGCTCCTGTGATGGTTTTTGTATGTTTTTTATGGGAAGTCAAGTTTTATAATGTATCTTCAGATTCTTTGCAAGTAAAATGTGGATCTTTACACTCAACGTGAAACTTGTGCTTTAATTAAGGTGATCATATAAATTATCTTCCAAACCACACACTTGTGAGGGTGCATGGGTGGCTATTGATTACTACAACAGGACAACAGGTGCAAACCTGAACTATCCTTGGCAAAGCAGGACATGTGATCTCCCAAGCTTTAGTGTTTTCAACATTCATAGTAGTAAAAATTCCCCTGTACATTTAGGTATTCATTTTTGCCTATTTGGTAGACCTCTTGATGGTTTGTTTTGGTTTTTTATTTCGAAAGGCAGCCATTAAGTCATGGAAAGGTAAAAAGAAATAGAAAGAAAAAGATCTAGGGGTCCAAGTCCTACTGCCAACTGTGAGACCTTTAGCAAATCGCTGTTCTCGCTTCGATTCAGTATTTGCGTCTATTAAAGGATAGGGTTGGACTAAGTCACCATTAAGTTTTCTTCCAGCTCTAATGGTCTAGGACTTCTATGCTCTCCAAATTTCCATTTAACACGTGTATGCGTGTGTGTGTGCGCATGCACATATACATACATGCACACGTATTCATATGCATATGTAAAACATAGAGGTCAACTATGAAAAGGATATAAAACTTCAATAAATATTAAATAGGAAAGATTTGGAGTCTGGAATAAACTGTTAGTAATGTTATCTTTGAAAAGAAGGCAAAATTGTTTATCTATATTGAAAGTCACACCCAGAGACATAATGTTATAGCAACTTGGTAGTTCAGTGACAGACAGGAAATGTTTTTTCATGTGTGTTTTTGGCAAAACTCTACAGCTTAGGATACTGGTAGTTTTTTAGTTACAACAGAGTCTTTTATGTGGCAAAGTCACATTAGACGCTGTCTGGTTGCTCTTGGTTACGAAGGCTTTTCCTATTTGACTCATCTTCAATTTTAGGCAAATTCCCTGGCTTCCTGCTATTGTTTCTGCGTGTCTGCAAGTCGTTGCAATCTTTTCTCTGTCTTCTGAAAGGACAGACTGGGTGATAAAAGAGCATTACATGGCCCACGTAGCTTTAGAGGTGTGAATTATTAAAAACATGAAAGTGGTTGGATAAGAAACAGAGTTTATCATAAATTCTAGATCTTTATCTAGTTTAATAAATCCCTCCTTTTAAATTATAAGTGATAAGCCTTATCTTCTTTCTGCATATGTTGCAGGCACAATTTGGGGCAGTGTTTTGTCTTTCCATATTGCTTGTCTGAACTCTAACATTTCAAGATGTTCCTGAGCCAGGAAGACAAATACCAACATGGGTGGTTTCTCTCTTCTGTTTTGGCTCTTTGTTGTAAATTTTAGGTGTAAGATTGCTTCATTTGATTACTGTGATACATTCCTACTCAAGCTGCAGTATAAGGTATAGTTAAAAAAAAAGAGCATATTGAGTTCTAAGCTTGATAATGTGCTAAGCATTTTCTACACACAATCTCAACCAATCCTCAAAATCATGCATTATACAAATGAAGAAAAGGAGGTTCAGAAAAGTCAATTATTCTGTCAAGTTTGCCTATCAGGTAAGTAGCAAAGCCAGGATTCAAACACAAGTATCTCTGAAATGAAAAATCTGTGTCCTTAACAACTGTAGCTTTTTATCTCAGGGTATGCCATGGAGTAACAGCTCTCTTCTTTACATTTGCACAAAGTCTTACATTCTTTAAACTCTTACTGGTGCATCCATTTAGCATATTTAGTCCTCATGATGTTTTATGAGGGCAGCAAAAACGGTGTGAACTAGGTTCATTTTAGAGACGAGGAATTGATGCTCAGAGAGGAAGAGCCAGTGTCACAAAGCAGCAAGTAGGAGTGCCAGCAATTGAACCTGAGTCTTTGGGCTGCTACCCTAGTGCAAATCAGTTATTTCCTCAAAAAAAACTTTAAAAAAAGTTAAATAAAACCTTAAAGAAACAAAACTTTGAAAGCATAATTAATCATAAATAATCAATAATTGCCATATTGATGAAAAATGCTGGAGGTACCATTTAACCATTTTCTTCCCTCTCCTGCCTATTTTGTGTCCCAACCAATGTCTGATCTGTCTGAATTGGTGGCAACCCCAAAAAATTATAATGATTAATATAACCCAAACCTCTATGGCTTCCTTTGTCTCATCATGCACCAAGCTATATTGACTTGTCTGTTTTCCCTACTAAATTCGGGTGTTAAGCACAGAATAAATAATAAAAAAATAAAAATAAAAGCAGAAGATATTTTTGCTAAGAAGTATAAGAACATCTATGGAGTCGTTAATCTTTCGTATATGCCAGGCACTCTTATAAGTACTTCAGATGTGTTAAACAATTTAATCCTAACAATAATCTTTTAGGATATGTATTTTACCCCAATTTCACTGGTGCAGAAAATAAAGTACAAAGAATTCAAGTAGTTTGCAGAGTCATATTATAGCAAGAGGCAAGGCGAGCATTTGAACCCAGGTAGTACAGTTTAGAAAACCTAAGATTTCAAATTCATTAGCGTCTAGCAATTCTGTGAGGTAGTATTCTTTTAGTCTCTGATTCAGTTCATTAAAATTTTGAAAATGCATTCCAACAGTGTTTAACTACTGAATTGATGTACTGGAGAAAATATCATTTAAAAAAGACCTCTGGGCTTTCTTACCAGGATTAATGGTACCCATTCATTTGGGGATCAGACCAGGAAAAAAAAATGCTGCTTCAACAGATTTTCTGCCAAGCATCTAACAACAAGAGCTAGCATTAGGCAGTTGATAACAACATGGGCCTTTGAGCAAGACAAAGCTAGGACTGAGACTCAGCTCCATGTGTGAGGCCAGGATCTCTAGAAATAGACTCTTAGACAAGAATTGGTGTGCCCCTTTGCCCTGATGCCAAATTAAATGTGAAGTCGCACCCAGGTTAAATCCAGGCACACAAACTACAATTGCCTATTTGGGACTCATTCTGTGTTAGTTATTCTCCATTGGCCTCTTTTTTCCTGAGGGACCGTCCTTTTTAGACCATATCATAGTCTTACTTGCCCTATGGCTTTCAGGTTTGAATTTGCCAAATAGGGAAGCTTCTCCAGTTGGAGATCCGAAGGTGGGAAAAGATAGAAGTCAAGGTATTCCCTCTGCTCTTATCCTGCAGGGCCATAGTTAGACAGTGGCTCTTTACTCTGTCAATGGCTGTGACTCCTGTTGAGTGACCTTCTTGTGTATAGTTAAAACTCTCACTCTTGTGGAATCCCAGTAACCCAGCTTACTCCCTTCTGTTGCTAGTTCTTGGGGCTTCATCATCTCTTACTGGTTCATTTAATCCTTTCCACATCTATCTGAATAATTGGTTCATTCATCCATTCTTTGCTCAAAGTCTTAAATGTACAACTTCCTGTGAAGGACCTGACTAATATAATCCATATCTGTATGGATAATCTCATTATGGATTTCAACAGAGAGCAGAACCACAGCATACCTACTTTACCCCATGCTTCCCTTTTACCTTTCACTCTCTCCCTGGACCAGGAGGAAGGGGCTTTCCCCCTTCCCTTTGTGATAGATACATCTCTTACATCATATCCTGAATTTCACTTCTCGTGGTTTGGAATAAAGCACAGTTTTCAATCTTCTACCTTGATGTACCAATGAGATATTAAGGAATTGAAAAATCTATTTCTCTCTCAATAATTTTAAGACCATAGCTACGTCCTCAAAACAAAAACAAAATAATAACTAATTTAAGAGTAAAACCTAACTAAGTATGCCATTGTTGTTGTTAGTAACCGCGTTCTTCTTCCCTGTGCATTACGCCACATGACTTAGTTGTTATACACAAACATAATTTGCCAGGAAGAAAGGAGTAGAATACATCCATTTGATAATTTAATATTATCTATACTACCTGGTCCAGAGATAAAAGATTTCTTAGAGGTCCACTAACTTCACCTCTCATTTCACAGATAGAGAGGTGAGTAAAATAGTAATATTCTTATGATGGGCAGAATCATGGCCCCCAAAGATGCTCATGCCCTAATCTCCAGAACCAATGAACATGTTAGGTTACATGGCAAAGGGAAATTAAGCTTGCACATGGAATTTAGGTTACTAATGAGTTGACCTTAAAATAGAAAAATTGTCGTGGATTATCTGAATCGATCCAATATAATCACAGGTCCTTAAAAGTAAAAGAGAGAGGCAGAAGAAGGATTCAGAGAGATGGCAGCATGAGAAGGACTTGTCCCATTGTTGCTGGATTTGAAGATGGGGAAAAGGGCCACAAGCCAAGGCTTCAAGAAGCTGGGAAAGGCAAGGAAACTGAATCTCCCTCAGAGCCTCTCGAAGGAGCACAGCCCCATAATACCTTGATTTTAGCCTAATGAGACCCATTTTGGGCCTTCTGACCTCCAGAACTGTAAGATTACAAATTTGTATTGTTTTAAACTGTTAGGGTTGTGATACTCTGTTACAGCAGCAAAAGGAAACTAATACCATTTTAGCCCAAATATCCTTATGTCTTTAGCTCAGAGTTTTAACCCATAATTATTTATTGAGCATATTCGGTGGATCATGCACTCAGCCAGACACTGGATATATAACAAGAAATAAGACAGACACAGGTCCTCCCCTCTTAGGTCTTATGGTCTGGGGGAGGAGTCAGAGAGTTAAATAAGCATTTACAGTGATGTAGGGAAGCACTATCCAGAGGAAGGGCAGGCTGCTGTGGATGACCTAGCAGGGTGAGTGAACAGGAGGGGCTGGGAAAGGCTTCGTAGAAGCAGCTGTTTCACGTTGAAAACTGTAGGATGAGCAGAAGTGAACTGACCCTGAGAAGGTGAGTGCGATTGGGAACTGGGGCACGAGAGATCCAAGCAGAAGGAAAGCTTGTTCCAGAATAAAAAAGAAGGCTTTAGTTCACCCAAAAGAAGGTTCTACACGGCTGGAGCGAAGGCTTAAGGGAGAGCAGAGTGAGAGATGAGGCTGTCAATGTGAGCAGGGACAAAGCGATCGGGCCATACGTGCCACAGACTGTGACCCTTGAGTCTTTAAAAACAAAATTTTGGTGATTAATTGAACACTATTAGTAAGGTGGTTTCTATTATACATATCCAATCATTTATATTGTAACTTGAAGTATAATACTAATTTAAGATGGTCATGCAAAAGTGCAAAGAACTCAAAGAAAGCTAATGTGGCTGGAGATGAGTGAGAGAGGGAGAGAGTGAGACATTGGGGGGGGCAGGCGAGCTAGCAGGGCCAGATAAGGCATCTGATAAGATCAGAAAACTGACTCTGCAATCCAGGGTGTTTAGTAAATTGTGTAGACGGGTCAGCTCAAGAATAAAATATTGATGATTGATCTAAAAGACAAGACTTCACAAATGAATGAGAGTGAGAGCCACACGGGTGTTACATTACCATTTAGACACCAACATCCATTGTCAAAGACATTCCTAAAACAAGTTCAAATACCAGCTTGTATCGAAAAAGGGGGAGTGAATGTACATAAACTTTTATGGTATTTTGTTCAGTTGTTTATTTAGTTAAATAACTAAGATTAAGTTTTCATATCCCATGGATAAGAAAGTTTAAAGGAAGAATGTTGATTCCCATTACGCTATGCCATTTTTCTAAAATTACAAGAAACTCCTTATATCCCTGGTTTAAATCCACTGGCCCACCCTTTGACTTTATCCACAGCACAGTTTTTGACATCCTTAAGGGGAAGATGATAGAGGAAGGAAAGCTAATATTTTATCAAATGTCAGTGACTTTAGTGTGTATGTAATCCTATTACATTCTCCCAAAAAACTCAGAGAAGTTGAAGAGTGCTCAAGATTATCAAGTTAGGAGTGACAAAACTATGATGTGAGCCTAGGTTAGTCTCATATCAAAGTCTAAGTTTATTCTATCTTACCATGTTGATTTTCATGCTTTCTGTTCAAGCAGCGGAAAAAAGTGAGAATTGACTTTCTTGCTGCATCTCCAAAGTCAAGGGATGTGTCAGGAAGAGTCGAGAAAAAGGAAGAAGAATGTTGAACTCCTGAATAAATTCAACTTCTATTTATTGAATCTCTGTTATGTGTCAAATTCCACATCTGTGGATTCCATAATGAAAAAGACAGGGTCCAAGCCTGTGGGCAACTAGACAATGAAATTTTATATCTAATATAGTCATTTGAGAAAAGTTACAAACCAATGTGATCATTGCTTATATGGCATGAGAGTCAAATGGATCCAGAGAAAACTTTCAAGAATAACAGTCTAGATTTACACGAGCAAAAGAAGAGAAGTCTCCACCAAGGAAAGTAGCACAATGCATAGATGCTTAAGATGCTCAACTTAGAATTCAGAAAACTTTGACAACTGAGGGTTTAACACACAGTGTGGTGACTACAGTTAATACTGCTGTATTGGCTACTTGAAATCTACTGAGAGAGTCAGTCTTAAGGGTTCTTATCAAAAACAAACAATATCAGGCAGCTATGGGAGTAATGGACATGTTCATTAACTTGCTTGTGGTGACCATATATCAAATCATCACACTGTACACTTAAATACATACAATTTTATTTGTCAATTTTACCTCAATAAAACTGGAGAGAACAAAAAAAAAGAAAACTTTGGAGAGAGCAAGAATGGAACCCTCTCATCACCTAGAATGCCATTTACACATCTGGAATTCTTCCCATCAATTATGCTCTCTGGGTGAATAAAATCCCATACACTTGGGGCTCACCATATAGGTGAACCCATTAGACGAACAGACCTAAGTATGACTTCAGCTCTAGAGCCCAGCCATTCTCCACCACCAGCACTGAATACCTCATTAATAATGAAGAAACTGGCTTAAATAACAATATAAAATGTCAAGCTCAGAAATAAGAAATTTTTTTTTCTGACATTTATTTATTCATACATGTAGTCAACAACTAGTTATTAAGTGTTTTATGTGTGTCAGGCACTGTTCTAGGTTCTGCTGAAAGTGTGACGAATAAGTAAGACATAGACCCTCTCCTCAGAGAGCTTACAAAATAGGTTAATTAGATAATGGACAAGATAATATTTTACCAAAAAAAATTCACAGACTTTGCTTCTAGATATGTATAAAGGTTGAATGGGTCCTTATCTGGTTTGAGATGGGTCACTCTTAAAATCAGTGATGATAGAAATAATCTCTGTGTTGGGGTCATTTGAAGTTTTTGACCCTTTGAGATCTACCCTTCACTCGTTTCAACTCTCTTCTTCTCCATGTGAAGCTGGCTGGTAGGGACCCCATGGAAGGAAAGTGTCCTGGCTTCTGCTTGGCTAAACCAATGGGAAGGCCCAGCAACAGTGCAAGGAAGGAGACTCTTATGATGTTTTGTCTCTCAAAGTAAGGCTACCACTCCCCTCAAGCTAAACTTCTTTAAGCAACTCCTTGTGAGGTCCAATATCTGCTCACTCCTCTCTGCGTTATAGCTTAGGGGTAGCGATAACTCAGCCACTATTTACTATCTCCAGGTTATTGTACGATTCCATGGGTTTCCCCTATATCCACCTGCATCTTTATAAATAGTCCCTTTGTAAATGGCTCTTCCTTAAGTTATCCTAATTTGAGTGTGTCTTCTGTTCCCTTTTAGGACCCTAACTAAAATAACACCTTTGTTGTATCCCAAGTTCCTATCCTTTATTTACTCATTCTGCTAACATTAATACCACACTCTCAACCAAGCATAGAGGAGAGCACACAGATAGAGACAGTACAATACCTGCTGAATATAAGTGCTCTCACATACTCTTCATAGGAGCTTAATTAATGTACCTACCCAAATTTAAAATGCACTTACCCTTTGACCTAGAAATCCTATCCAAATAATTTACCCTGTTCACTACAGCATAATTTATAATAACAAGATACAGAAACCACTGGTTAGACACATTATGGTACATCCAAACAACAGAATGCTATGCAGATGTTAAAAAGAATACCGTAGATCTGTATGTAATACAACTGAAAAGTCTCCAAGATATGTTAAGTGAGAAATCAAAGTATGTGCCCTACAATACATCTGTTGTATACCTATTTGTGTAAAACAAACAATATACATATGAATGGATCTACACATACAATTTATTTTGTTTTGGGTTTTGGTTTCTTTGTTTTGGAATATAGAAAAAGAAATATTGAAAGGGATACCTTTGGGAAGAGTTGCTAAGGAAGGGAGGTTCATACCTCAAATTCTTTTAGCTTTCTCTGTCCATTTTATTTTTAAAAAACCATGTGCCCGAATTAATTTTATTAAATAACATAAAAATAGAAGTAGAGATGTAATTTCAACCCCCTATTTTGCTTAGCTTAATAGAGGAGTTCCGATTTCCAAAATAGTAGTCATTCAGAGGAAATAAAATAACTCCCTAAAACAAATTTACAAGAAACAACATCCGTACATTAAACAATATCGCTTGCAGAACCTGAAATGGGAGCATTTTCCTCCACTCATTTCACATGAACATCTATTGAAACTGACTTCAAAGGCTGAACCACATGTCCTTGACAGCCACCAGGGGCATGTTAACATAACCTCTGCTTGTTTTCTCTCTTATTATTTTTGCAATACAATTATAACTGGAAGTCCCAAAACCTTGTAATTGTCAACTAACTTTTGGAAAATGCGAATGGTTGACCAAGAATATAAAGGGAAGGCCCCTCCTACCCTCTCTGAACTTTGTGGTGGTCTTTGGGTGCAAAATGACCTACTCGAGCAATCCTCAAAGATGAGCCAAGAAGAAAATAATTGTCTTTTCAGGAAGGGTTTCTCTGTGGACAGCAAAGATCTCTGAGAAAGAATCTGTATAACACTATTTTCTTTTCCCAGAATTTATTGGCATCGGTCCAAGGTTTTTCACTGAAAATTAACATCCTCATGTAGTTTCTTATTTATTAAGAAAGGACACCGTCTCACTCTCTAAATATGAAAATTACCACCATTATCTACTAGTTCTGTTACATATACTTATTGTTACCTGCCATCCTTCTGCAAGTTAAAAAAAATAACAAAAAACTTCTCATATGATATTTTTTTATTCTGTTCATTTAATACATTAATTTTTAAAAAGTTAGGTTGATATCTGAACTCAGCTGGGTCAGCCCATTTTTGTGCATAGTGTATTAATATTCTGCCCATGCCTCAGGCACTCTTATTAATCCAGCATGGTTTCATATCTCTTCTTCCCGTGTCTGCTTTTCACAAATAATCACAACCAGCCATAGATAGCAGATATTCCTGAAGGTACACAAAATAATAGCTAACGCACATACAAAGCCATTCTGAGCTTAAACTGCCTTCTAGAAGAACTCAGATCATAAGCATTGTAATTTCTGATAGAAACTTCCAAGCACACAAGCATATTGCATTAATTATTTTCCATTCTGTTTGCTTATTGATGCAGCATCTGTTGCTATTGTTACTCATGTGTGCTGTAAAGAGGCAAAATACGCAAGGTGGGAGAAAATGTTTTGTAGATGGTTATGCCCAATGAACAGGGAATACTACACTATTAGCATTACTTCTGTTAACATGGAATACTAGTCTTTGCTATTTTTGAACAATGTGCTTAGTTCTCATCTACTGAACTTCAGCCAGACACTGGACTCAGTACTTTACATATGTTATTGCATTTAAACCTTGTGATAACCTTTGAAATAAAGATTTGATTCCCGTTTTACAGATGAGAAATGGTGGTTCAGGAACATTATGTGGGATCACACAGCTAATAAGTGGCAGAGCCGCTGTTGTGACTTCAGTGTTTATGTCTTTTCTTCTAAACACCAAGAGTGGGACTAACATCACAGAGTTTTAAATAACCAAAGTGGCCACTATTTCATCTCCAAAGAAAAAGAATTACCAAAAAGCCCCAATCAGTTGCCTGTCGCCAAAATGAACCAGCAGTTCAAAGCTCAATGTAAAAGAACAAAGTTAGAAACTGCTGATATTTTCACTCCCCACTCTCCTGCCCCCATCTGCAGTTTGAAAAGACCCTTTCTGTGGGTTTTCCTGGAAATATTTATACTCTCCAAATCCCTACTTAGAAGGGTTTCATTCCACCATATTTGGGCAGCATAACTACAAAGTAAAAGAGAGATGACAGAATTCAAGAAAATACATCACAAAAAGTCCCTTTCTGAATTGTTTTAAAACACAGACAATAACCAAGAAGACCTTTGTTTATGCGGGAACAAGATCTCCCCCTCCAGAGAAAATGTTCCTACTCCTTTTCCTATAAAGAAAGGGGAACAATCCAAATAATACCTTAGGCTGAGTATAAAACCATAGCCAGGAGAAATTTGGGGAGGGCCTTTAATAAACGTAGGAGTTAAACCAATGATCGTATTTACTGGGCAATGGTCTGTCTTCCTTTCAGAAACATGCCTGCCCTCTCACTGTATGGTATGGATCAGTCACCATATCCCTTTGGGCACAGAGTCATGACCTGAATGAACACTTCATTATGCCCAATTAAAACCATAGGATGCCAACGCTTGAAGGGGCTACAGAGGTCTTTGATTTCAACTTTTCCAATTTCCCTCTGCCCTAGCAACCCATCGTTCAACTTCTATTTTACAAATGAGGAAAGGTGACGTGACTATTGCATTGCCAATAAATACTTAAATTAGGATTCTAAACCAGGTTTCGGAATTCTCAATCCTCTGCTCTTCCACAACATGAGAGGACTTCACTTTGAATCCTGGCTAACTTCTTAACAGTGAGTGATCCAACTCCCTACGCCTCAAGTTTCCACCTCTGTAAAATTGGAACAATAATGGTACTTGCCTCATAGATTTGTTGTGAGGTTTAATGAAATGTTGCCTGTGAAGGGCTTAACAGAGTCCTTGATACACAATGTGCCATTTAATATCAGTTATTATCATTATTATTAATGCAGTGCTTTCCAAATCAATGTCTTATTCTCTGAAATGTGACATATGTGGGCTTTAAAAATTACGTTTACGCTCTACAAATGCTCACTTTTCAGTGCAAGTTGAATTAAAGTCAAGTATAACATAATGGAAATCTATCCATAATTCTTCCTTCTATTTACCCTTCTGAATTAGCTTCTAACACGATCAGGAGAAAGAGTTCTAAATAACTAGGACAAGTGTTTTCAGCAAGACATAGAGGAATGGGAAGGCACTCTGGAGGTGGTCTTGCCCTTCACCCGACCTGCCATCTTCTTTAACTGCATATCCCATGCCAGCCATCGACATCACTGTTCACCAATTGATTTACATAAGCCAGAAATATGGTAATCTTTGAGTTCTACTTTTCTCATTTTTCATCCGACACTTCAGCCAATAGTGACTTAGTATTGCAAGTTTTATCACTGCATCTGTGTCTAATCTATCTCTTCTCTCTATTCCCACCATAATGACGTAAATGTTGATTCTCACTATTCATCACCTTAATGATACAGGAATCTCCTCTTGTTCCTCCCTCCTCATTTTCCACTCTGCCTCCAGAGGGATCTTCCTAAAACAAACCATGAGATGGTATTGCTGTGTTGTCAAAAATCATGAAGGAGCCCAACTGTCCACAGAATAAAGTCTAAACTCCTCAGCAAGACACACAAGACAAAAAGCCTTCTCCACCCTCAACTCCCATCAATCCCTACCTCAGATTGTATGTCCTGGACATATTGAAATACTTGCAGTTCCCCAAACATGCCAAGATTTCTGGCCTTTATTCTTTCTAACAGAAATGCTCTTCTCACGACACTATCTTGTTTGATTGTAACTTTATTTGTCCTTCCAAGACTCAGTTCAGATTCTACCCACCTGAGGACAGCTTCCTCTGAGTCTAACAGCGCTTCTCACTTCCCTGGTCTCGTTACTGTGAGTTTTACATACCTCTATTATTATACTGCATTGGAATTTTTTACTTATACCTTTCTTCCACTAATTGGAACTTTCTTGTCTAGAGGGTTGGTGTTTTTTTATCAGCATCTTCATGCTTATCCTAATACCTGGCAGAGTATGTACTCAAAAGATTTGTTTTAATGAATGAGAACCTTCCAGACTCTTGTGATTGATAATCATTTGTTGCCACATGAGTTTTCATGGGTCTACGTATTTCAGAGATGGAACTGTGGAGGAAGCTCCATGTGCCGTTGGTTGTGGAGTGCGTTCTCACAACCATAAAGCAGGGTGTGCGCAACCACAACTCCAAAGACCTTTAATCCGGTCTGCAATATGATGCAACACTGGCACTGCCCTACATCTTTCATTCCAAAGAATCCGTTTGACCTTTAGGTATGGTTTCCATCTGGGATGATTAGAGCCCAACACGATAAAACGCTCTCTCACAACTTCCATCTCAGAGTCATTGGTGGAATGTTGAAATCTTCATATAAAATACAGGATGAATAATTACAAATACTTTTCCACATAATAACCCAGAATTGTAAGTGAGGGATAGGGTAGTTATTGTCTGTACGATGAAATGTGGTTAGTTCCAGAGTCATGCCTTCACATGTTCATAGCTTTATGGAAATTTATTGATGGATAAGACCATGTTTTCTCAAAATCTTTCAAAACGACAATATAATAAGTACAATTTATGTGCCAAGCATTATTCTAAGCTCATTACATGTATTGACTCGTTTAATCCTCCCAACAACCTCAGTGAGGTGACTACTATTATTACCTTTATCTTAGCAATGGAAATTGAGGCACAGAGGTGAATAGTAATCTGTTTATATTCACATGGTTAGAGTAGAAGCAGGATTCAAACTCCAGAGCAAACCACTACAAAGTACTAAAACATTTTCACATTGTGGGCTGTATTTTTTTATTTAGAAACATTTAACATTTAAGAAATACTGCTTTATAAACATTAAATTATTAATGATATGTTAAAAATTGGAAACTACCTGTGCTTTAAAAACACATTTTATTGTAATAAAAACATTACGCCCAATAACTACATATCTGATATTCTTAAAAGTCTTCTTCTGAATGATGACCACAATTAAAATATTTCCATGGTATCCAACCACGTGGCCTCACACTTTCACACCTTTCATATTCCATTGTCTGCACTGGTGACAAGGAGGTAGATGTGTGGCTCCAAGCAGCTAATCATCTGAATGGGATTTGGACCCCACACAGAGAGAAGTTAAAGGAGGATAAACAGGAACATATTCCAACTCCATCCCTATTTCTGCAAACTATGCATATAGCTGAGGAGAACACACTAAAATTCCTTCAGACATAGCTTCCCGGAGAAACTCTACTGCAGGCTATGAGCTTATATAGGTTTGCCTAGAGTTAAAGGGCCCATGAAGATTTCCCATTAATCAGCAAGGGCATGGAGAATGCTTAGCTAGTGTAGTGGGAACACAATTAGCTGTTATATTCATTCTTTATCTTTGGCTTCAAGTCACTTAGGTAGAGCTAGTTATTTTCTTTAACTGGATTAAAAGTTCCTCGGAATTAGGGAACACATCCTCTATTTCTTTTCTATTGCCTTCTTGATAAGGGATAGTCCAAAGCACATGGATTGTACTTAGTGAGATACCTAAATTTATGAGTCAAAACTTCTCCATTGAAAAGTGAGAGTGGTAGAGAAAGTGGCTTCTGAATGGTTATTTACATTGTTTGTTTTTTCTTGTATAATCACAAAGTTATTGTCATAATACCTATGATACCTGTTGCTTATTATCATACTACCATAATACTCATTCCTTGGAAGGCAAAGAAATAGTGAATGGAAATCAGATTCAGAGACTAAAGACCTGATTGTCCAGATTGCTGGTAGCCTCCCAGATGCTCTTTCTGGCTTCAGTTTTGGCCTTTTTAATGCAATCTTCGTATAGAAGTCAGAGTGGTCTTCACAAAATGGAAATCTGATTATGTTACTCCCCTGCTTAAACTTACAAAGTGCCGTTGCATAACGTCTAAAGGCTTGACGTGGATTACAAAGCCCTTTGGGAAGTTTGTGCTCTGAACTGCTATACTATACTCTTCCTTCCCTTGACTACCTCCAGACTAGTTGGTGGTGCCCCTGTTACATGGTACTATGGCACCTTGCACATCCCTGTGAGAGGTCTTACCACATTGACTATCATCACCTACTGCTGTAACAGTCATCCCCTCTAATTAGACTGTAGCCTTCATGAGAGCAGAAACCATATTTGCTTTTGTTCATCTTTTAATTACCTGCACCTAGTATGGTTAACTTTTAGTAGATGCTCAACAAATAACTGTTTATTGAATGAATAAACAAGTATCACACTACCATTAACTAGCCATGGTGATTTTTATTCCTGTCAGCAGGGGAAAATAATGTTTGTCTACCAGAGATGACACAACCACATATGATTTAACCTTTGAAACAGCTTTCATTTTTTCAAAAGGAAGATTATGAAGCATTCTCATTTTAGAATAGAGATAATAACTCCTTAAGTTTCTGTGTCATACACTTGACATTTCACTTTTTCCAAAAGTCTGTCCTTTACACTGTTGTGCAATTTCAATATGATATATGATATTCATCAAAACTTTCCTTACCCATGTATCCAGCAATTAGTCATTTAATATGCCAGACACTCTCCTGGATGTCAAGGAAACCAAGATGTATAAGACAAGGCTCCTTCTCTTGAGGAGCTCTCACTAAATGGAGGAGACAGGCAGATCAACACAATAATATTCGTATCTACTAAATACTGAGTACACACTTTCTCCATTTTGTATGCATTTTCTCACTTAATCCTTACATGGACCTTCCAAGGTAGGCTGAGAAAGTCAAGAGTGCAATTGGTCCAAGGCCACTCCACTAATAAGAGCTGAGTTAGGACTTAAATTTAGGACTGCCTAATTCCAGAGCTCACCATATCACACTATGATACAATATGTTAAGTGCTTTAATCTAGACCTGAACAGAGGACACAGGGTATTAGAGAGGAGAGAGAGAGTAATTTTTCCATGGGCAGAGAAAGGAAGTTCTGTGTGCATTTATGCACTCATATGTATGAGTTGGAGAAGGCTTCATAGAAGAGAAGATATTTTAGCTGTGGAGAGGAGTTAAACTCACAGAACAGTTGGTTAAGGTCCCAGAGGAATACAAGAGCTGGAAAAGGTGAGTTAAAAGTAATTAGCTATTGGGGCTGGCCCCGTGGCCGAGTGGTTAAGTCCGTGCGCTCTGCAGCCAGCGGCCCAGTATTTCGTTGGTTCGAATCCTGGGCGCGGACATGGCACTGCTCATCAGGCCACGCTGAGGCGGCGTCCCACATGCCACAACTAGAAGGACCCACAACGAAGAATATACAACTATGTACCGGGGGAGAGGGGGTCTTTGGGGAGAAAAAAGGAAAAAAATAAAAGCAATTAGCTATTGCTGGAGAATTAGCTACATATAAGGGAGTGGTTGTCTCTCTGATAGGAAACTTGTACTTTGCCTTATTGGCAATGGCATTTTAAGTAGTAAAATGACGGTTGGACTTGAATTTATATAAAAGACCATTAGTTATTTACAAAGGATTATTTGGAAGGAGAAAGACTAGAAGCAAAGACATAACCCAGACAAGAACAAATAAGGCTTTGAACTAGGAAAGTATTGTTGAGGCTGGAGAACGAGTCACTAAGAAAGATATTTAAAAGAACAAGTCAATAGAATTTATGAATTGAATGTGAGCATGGGTGTAGGGTGAGTCCAAGGTTATAGTTTGCCAATCTGTTGAATTTAGCCCTGTAGCACAGGCTTATTTCTGCAACTTCCTTGGGTGGCTAATTTTACGGAGGACTCACTTACTATGTGTCAGATATCATTTTAAGCAATTACAACAAACCCATGTGGTTTATACTGTCATTATTTCTATTTTATAGCTGTGGAAAGTGAGGAACAGAAAGATTAAATAATTTTCCCAAGGATATAGACCTATACTAATGGAAACTGTGAGGCTCTTCCCAGATTCCCTTCAGGATCAGAACATATTCCCCTAATGGCTAGCAGCGCTGCTGACTGACAGCCCTCAGCTCTCAGCCCTGCTAGGAGAAGAGAGTCATAGTGCCCAAAGTCATGACACCCTTTCCATGGGCAGCCTACAACCAATGATTGTTGATGCAGGTTACAAAGGCATGGCCTCCTCTCCCCAGCTTCAGATAACTCTGAAAGCGCATCCCAGCTTTAGACATCCCCATGAGGTATGCTTTGATTCGACTTCTCTTTTTGCCCAATCCTGATTCCTTCCCAAACCCCCATGGTGTTGATCTCAAAAACATTCCTTAATAAACGTCCTACAAACTAACCTTCATTTCAGAGTCTTCTCCCTGAGGACTCCCTTCTGAATAGCCTCCAAGCGGCAGAGCTAGCATTTGAACTCAGATTGGTTGTAATAGCCGTGGTTTTAAACACTTTTCTATATAGCTCTGCAAAATCAAAGACCCCAGGGCAATGTCCAGCACTGCAAAAAATGATTCACAAATGGACAAGTTACAACTTCTACTTTTTGTATTAGTTCATGATGCAGAACAGTCATTCAGTAAAAATATACTTGAAATGAAAAAAAGAGAACTGAGAAGATGTTGAACCAGGTACTGCCAAAATCAAGGGAGAAAAGCAAGAACTAGTCAACCACATCAACTACTAAAGGAAGAATAAATGAGATAAGGACTAAAAAGTGTTCAATGGCTTTGGCAATGGGAAGGTTTGAACAATCTAAGTGAGTTTTGTTGACATGGTATAATGCAGGCATAAACTACATTCCTGTGTTACAGGAAGAATAGGAGCTTAGAATGTAAAGAGGAGGAGTGATTGTAAACTTTGCTGTCAAGGAGCTTGACTTTGAAAGGAACCAGGATGGAGTATTGATGTTTTCTAACGTTGCCCATCTGTCAAGGTTGAGTTGGGTCCATGTCTGCCGCGTACATACAGGGAACCTAGAGTAATACGGCTTGCAATAAATCTTAAGTAAACATCTGAGCCTCTGTGAACACCCATTCGCATCACATCTTCTCCTTTCTCAAGAACTGGAGGTTCCAAAAAGTGAATTCTCAAATCCCACACTGTGATGTGGTCAAGCCGCGCGCTTAGTCACTTTGTGCCGTGTGTCCTCACTGTCGATTTTTTGGAAGCCAGAGTTTCCCCTAACATCTTGCCCTGCCATTACACTATGAAGAACACCAGGAACTGTTTCAGGTAAGAAGTTCCTGACCTAGGCCACAAGGGGTGGGTGGCCCAGAGGCATTAACCACAGAAAGTGTTTCCCACGAACCCACAGAGCACAGAATCCATGTTTAAAATGCTGGTGTTTCTCTGTGCTTGTTTATCCTCAGCAGAGTGCCATACCGAGCATTATGTAATAGAGGCAATAGCAGCTGAAACTTTAAAAAATAATCTCTGTGGTAAATTTGAAAGCAAATGTTGAATACTGGAACATTTCAGATTTTCCACTCAGTGGATTGAATCGCTGGATACTTTAGTATCACTTTCTCTCCATTTAGCTATGGAAAGCAAAGATAAAATGCATAACTTCACAGTGTATTGAAACATTCTGGAAGGAATAGACCATAGACTTGAGCTAGAGACCAAGCTCTTTAAAATGGTACTATGCAGATGCAAATATGTGTTACTGCAATTGTATGAATAGCTTACAGAAAGTGGGATCTTTTTGTTAGTTACAATAATCCATGTAAAGTCCTAGGTCACTGTAACTGGGTTGAGAGATTACGTGTTGATGGTCTTGTCCAGACCTCTTGTGACTTAAAAAAGAGTAGTGTGAAAACTTTTAATTGATAAATTATAAATCCTTCCTCAGTTTCTCTTTGAACCATTGTAGCAGGTTTAACTTTTATTATACTCAATTTGGGAGCAAGGAACTTCATATTATTCTCTTTCAGTAGATCAGATGGCCTGTTCTGAACCTCCATGTTTCTGGGAAAAGTGAGACAATGCAAGCAGACTTCAGTATGATACCTCCTCACTTTATTGTCATACAAGAACAGTGGAGGTCTCATGTCATCTAGAACATTCAGTGAAAGACCCTCTGCCCACTACTCTTAAAGGCAGGAGGCTGCATATCATTACAGACATGTGTCTATGTGTGTGCATGCATATGTGTGTGCACATGCATTTGTGTGTCCATGTGTATATGCATGTGTGTGTGTTGGGGAGGTGATTTTACCCTGAGGCCTGGACCTTGACACTCAGTGTGCGGCATCCTGAGATGCTCCACGCAGCCATTGCCATCTGAAGTCACACTCATAACCTAGGCTCCACAAGGGGTCCCACTACTAGAGAAAACCAGTAAAATGCCATCTGCCCCAATCTCTGGGGAAGCTCTAAAAATAAGAAAAACAGTTTTTCCTAGTTGGTTTCACTTTCACCTTTCCCAGTTCTTGAATCCTTTCTTCATAAAAGGAGAGCCCAAAGGTCCCCAAGGATATTCTAGCCATGGGTGAGAAATAACTATAGTTAACCATCAACTTTGTCTTGTTAAAAACTAATGCTACTACCCTCTACCCAACCAGAAGCATGGAAACATAAAGTTTAAAACACTTTCTTGGAATGGAAACCTGAAAAACTGAGAACAAAGTCTATTTAATGTCTGAACTGTACTACATACTTTCACCTTCCAGCCCTTATCACACTGGCATGTGAGTCTGTTTCTGACAAGTGAGACTGTCCAGAAGAATATGCATGGATATGAGGTTTTGACCTGCATCGCCTGACTCTGGACAGAAGCAGCTGAAGCATAGGACTGTCACTCACTCTTCTAAAACAAAAGCAGCAACAAAAATGCTGCTTTTGCCTCTTAAAAAGCTATTCCTCTGATTCCAAAGGATGGTATATAATTGCAGCTTTCACCAAATGTGTTAACATCAAACAAGGTGATTGAAAGACGAATACAGAATGAGCTGGTGCTTTTGCTGTAAGACTTAATAATTGAGATGTATTCTAACAGAAACAACATCATTGTTTTATTTCACTAAATGTTATCTACTCTTTCCACATTACTAAAATTTAAAACCAGAGTGTTTTCCAATTTTCACAGAAAGCCCAAAGAGAGAACTAAGCTGAGCAGTTAACATGTCTAGAAACTGGAAGTTTAAAACAAATCTTTGGAACATTTATAATCTCAGTTTTAGTTCTGTTCATTAAATTCTATTACACCATTTCTCTTTTATAACTCACTCTCTTTTGTTTTTTCCATTCAAAAGTACTCTGTGCCAGGCTTTGTGCTTCTCTCTAAAGCTTTCCTTGGAAGCACCACCTTCAAAAATATCTGATCAGGAGCCAGCCCTGATGGCCTAGTGGTTAAAGTTTGGCATGCTTTGCTTTGGTGGCCCAGGTTCAATTCCTGGGTGCTGAACCACACCACTCATCAGTAGTCATGCTGTGGCAGTGGCTCACTTGGAAGAACTAAAAGGACTTACAACCAGAATGTACAACTACGTACTGGGGCTTTGGGGAGGGGAAAAAAAAGAAAGAGAAAACAAAAACATATCTGGCCAAGAATATCATCCATTTATTCATTCTACAAATGTGATAGACAAATGAAATGAATAGACATAAATCCTTGCATTCTTGGAATTTATATTGGGGGAAATGGATGGAAAATACACAACAAGTAGGCAGAATAAATAAATTATATGGTTTCTTACATGGTGATAAACGCTACAGAAAAAATACAGCAGGGTCAGCAATATTGGGAAGCAGGAAGCGTGGGGGCGCTGTTTGTAGTTTTAAACAAGGTATTTAAGGTGAGCTTTATTGAGACAGTGATATTTAAGCAAAGGCTTGAAGCAGGTCAAAGTACAGCCAGGTGTGTGTCTGAGGAAGCGCATGGATTACTGCAGCTACCTCCAGCAGAGCAAGTGGCTGGTGCAAAGACCCTCAAGCAAAAGGTGACTATTGAGTAGACGGAGGGTCAAGGCATCCAGAGTGAGAGACAGAAGACTCATAGGGGATGATGTCAGAGAGATAGAAGTGGGGTATGGAGGGCCTCCTGGGCATTTTCAGGGTTTGGTGTTTACTCTGAGTGGGATGGAAGCCATTGGAGAGTTTTCAACAGAAGAACGACACAACCCTACTTACATTTTAAAAGGATTACTCTCACTGCTGAGTTGAGGATAGACAGAAGAGGTGGCCACAGAGGGAAAGCTAGTTAGGAAGCTACTGCAAAGATCCAGGCAAGAGGTGATTGTCATTCATACAACAGTGGACAAAGAGGAGTTGGTAAAAAGTGCTCACTTGGTCACTTTCTAAATCGATTTTGAAGGAAGAGCCAACAGGATTTCCTGAGAGACTGGATGTGGGGTCTGAAAAAGTGGCTAACCTTTTCCAATGTCATTATGCTGCATGAATGATAAATTTTTCTTTTATGTCTTTCCCACTTTGAGCAGTTTCTTTTTCTTAGTGTTGAAATGATTTTTATGTAACGCTAACATTTCACCTATATTTTTCTATCTTTGCTGTTTCATACATCACAGATTTAGCAAGTCAAAAAAAAAAAAAAAAAGGTTTAAGGGGCACAGCTACTTGACCATGGGAGTGGCCTGCCTCTCTAAAAGAGGGTGCTTATAGTCTCTTTGTTTTTCATTTGCTCTCCTTAAAAAAACAGGCCAGTGTTTAAACTGTCAGAGAGCAAATAGAACCCATACTTGTTTCACAATTTATGTAACTGATTTAATTTACTTTTGACAATTCCATCATAGATCTGACAGTTACAATTTTTGTTTTTCCCCTGAAACATCAAGATATTACTTTTGGATGTTGCTGAGAGAGAGCTGAGAGGAATCTTGGCATTTGTGCAAGATGATTGCCGGAGGGAGGAATACCAACCATGAAATGGTCTTGCCAATTTTTGTCCCAGAGCCAGCTTTACGGGTAATGATGATATTATCTACCAAGTGTATAGATTGCTTCTCAGTTGACTGCCCTATTTTACATACATTAACCTATATAATCCTCAGAGTAAACCTGTGAGTTATGTGTTATCGGCTGCATTGTGCAGAGGAGCATATTGTCTCAAGGAAGTGAATTGACTTCCCCAGGTCATACCACTGACAAATGACAGAGCCAGGCTCAAAACTGGGTTCAGAATTTAATTCCAATCATAGTTCTACTAGGGGATCTAGGCATGTCCCTCTTTGTTGCAACTGATGGATCTGGAAAGAGAAGGTGGACCATAAATGAATATTGTTTTATTTCACAGTCTTGCTAAGGATGGGTCTTCCCAAGAACAAAAAAAGGTGGTGGCGTTCAACAAGTTTACAGCATCTCTAAAGCTTGACCTGAAATGCAGATGCAGGCAGGATAAAACACTGCCTATTCCATTTCCCTCCAGAGGAAAGTCTTCAACCTCTACCAGCTCCAGCAAGAGTAATGCCTCCCAGCCCCTATGCTTTGATTGTAGAGGATGTTCATTCCCTGCCCCTAACCGGCATCAGAGAATCCCTGTCTTAGATGTAACTGCTCCTGTAGTTCATCTATACAGGGAGTAGCATTCTGCGATGAACGAGAGGACCTGTTCATGAAGTCTGCAGTGCTACGAAGCCCTTTAAGAAACGTTAAGCCCTGTTAGTATAAATCTGACAAAAATTTGATACATGTCTCCTTTACAGCCTAGAAGAATGACAAGTCACCATCTGCCTTTCCACAAAATAATATTAATGGGGTTAACGCCATGGATTTAAATGGAGGCAGCTTCTCAAATTAGGGAAATAGAAGGCACGAAATTCACTATCAGAAGTTTATTGATTTTTCCAATTAACACTGAAAGTTTGCTCCTTAAAATTTTGCTTACTGGCTCAGAAATGCAGTGTGCCAGTGGATAATAATGGACGTGAAGTGTTATATTCCATACATCATTCACGATGTCAAAATGACCGATAATGAGCAAGTTCTAGTTGTTTAAACATTCCTCAGCTAAAGTAGCATCATTAGAAAAGATAAAGATTGCACAGCATGAAACTCTTGTGCATTTTTAATGATTCTAGCTTAGACATCCAAAAACTCTATTTCTAGATGAACTTAATTTAAATATAATAAAGAGAGGATTATTTTCTTATGAAGGACTAGGCACTTTTTAAAAAGTGAAATTTAATTAAGTGCAATTTTAAGTACTGATTCAAGATTAACAAGCTTTTAGCCTTCAGGAGATTTTAAGTTGCTTATAATGAAAAAGTGAAAAGAATCTTCACCAATTCACTGATATATGTGCCCATGGTAACCCCGTTAAACATAGAGATTCTATGCTCACTTAGCTACTTCTTGTATTTCCATTACTCAATACACGTCTTCAAGGTGCTAGGTTCATCCATAACTGAAGAGATGCTACTAAACTTGACTCTTAAACACAACCTTAGAATTCAATACCTAATATTTAGCAACTTGTAGTAGGTATCTGTGTGCATTGCTTAGGTAAACAGTTACAAAACAAACCTGGAAACTGTTTCTCTAGTTTTTGGAAAGGTTAAAAACCTCCCAAATGTTTATTTGAGTAGGAAATATTTTATTGATGTATTTCAAGCACCTAAAGCGGTAGCTGGTAAACAGTTGGGCTCTCCATAAATGTTTATCGAATGTTGGTTAAATGAATAGATGTTCTGTCTTTCAATAATTTCAGCAAATGTGAATATTAGCCCTATGCCAAGCTATATGCTAGTTTTTAGGAAAAGCAGAATGAGGCCAAAGAACCAGAGACCCAGTTCACAACCTTAAGTAGCTAGTGACTTATTAGGACAGAATAAAAAGAAGAAAGAAGAAAGCCAGGCTATGAGCGAGTACTGTGTGATCATAGAAGAGAAAGCTACCACCTGCCTGGGGAGGTCAGACAGGATTCAAAGAGGACAGGACACTTGATCTGGATCTTGTGAGAGAGACATACTGAGGAATGAATGAAACCTCACACAATCAATGAAAAATCTGTTTACTTTTTTTTTCTTCAAAAGTCAATCTTTATCACTCTTTAAGAAGTCAGGTAATGTCACACTGAAACTTTAATGGGGCTGTTTAGCTTTTTCAGTTGTTGGTTTATTGGGATAGGCCTTCAAATGAATAACATGTATTAAGTGCCAAGCACTGTCTGTGCCCGATGTTGGGCGTTCATCAGTCTATGAGACAGCACAATCCCAGCCCTAGAGGATTCCCATACTAGTGTGTCATCGGAGCGTGAGGCAGAGACCTCTTCACTTGGTCTGTGGGCTGGGAAGACCTCCTGCAGGAAAGCACTTCGCAGCTGAGACTTGACGAATGAAAGGAGGGAAAAGCAATAGAGGTGGAACGGAGGGAAGGACATTCCAGGCAGAGGGAAGATCATGTGAGAAACCACCCACTCCAGAGACCAATTTCTTGAGAGTCTTTAAAATGATTGGCTTCAAGAGCAAATGGAAAATAGGGTTTCCTGTCACTCCTCTCCCACTGCACCTTCTGCTTGGCGGCCCCTTCCGTACAGCCTGCACTGACAGGCAACAGAGAATACGGGCTTTCAGTTTTCCGGTATTCTCCTCCCACTGACCCTGAAGTTGCAAGCCACAGGTTTCTTGGAACTGTGAATATTGTTTGAACTCCAGCTAAAACTGGAGATGTGTTTTGAGTCACATTATGCAAGCATATTTATACCATCTGTTTATGACACTTACAGGTGGACACTATGATTCATTACACATACAGCATACTAAAGATAGAAGCCTGGAAAATCCTGAGCCCTGGGGAGTCATTGGGGACGGGGCAGTATGCAGAAGGAGAAGGTAGTAGGAACCTTTTCTTAGGATTTTGTAGCTTTTCAAATAAAATCCTTACCTTGATGAAAATGTTTTTGAAAGTATTTCATAAAATGGATTTGGTAGACGAGGATGGACAAAAAGGAGTGGCAAAATATGTACTACTATGAGCAGTTTGGGAATATTTTCCTTTTCTGTGGAGGGGAGGGTGTGTGTACACATGTGCGCATGTGTTAAAGAACCAGAAAATATTTGCTAACTATGGGGTCAGAAGCAAGTTCTTTCCAAGTCAGAAAGAAAGATTCAGGTCTAAGCCAGTTACTTCTTTCTCCTATGTAATGTTTCTGTATCATTTGGACTTTATGTTTTGTGTTCCTTATCTTCAAATACAGGTAATTCCTTGCTTTTTTTTAAAAAAAAAATCACATTAGGACCCTTTGGTGACAATATACACAGACCTAAAAATCAAGCTACAAGATGTATCTATCCTTTTGTTTCCAGAAACTATTCTCCTATCCACAAATTAGGAATGCTACCACCATGAGCTAAGACTGGTATCTCTCCATTCTCTATGTTTAGCTAAACGTGGAAACTTTGAACAGCCTCATAAATAACAATAACTTTTAAAGTAGTTTCAATAAGCTAGTATCTCAAAGTCAAGCTGTCTGATGGAGACCCTTCCCCTTGGGGTAACAGAAACATCCAAAAGAGTCAAGGGAGAAAGAGCTCGGTGCTGTATTCAATTAGTTGAGAAACCATCAAGATAAATAAGGCGATACCTTCAAGAACACACAAAAAAGGAGGCAGTGAAGTAGAACAGATTAAAAGAAAAAGGAGAAGTCTGCTGGAGCTACTAAGTGACCCCAGGGGTTGAGAATAATTTCTTCTTCAGGACAATTTTGTAGAGGTCTCCTAGCAAAATGGCTCAGTGGAAACGATTTCTTTTCATGTCTGTGGGGAACTGATGAAGTTTGCAGGAAACACAGGCAGTTTAATTCCAAACAGTGTACAGTAGGTCAGTTAGAGGGAGCAACTTTAGAAATCTTTGGTCCCCTCCTAGCATACCAATGCCTGGAAAAGTCCCAATGATCATGAGGAAAGCCATTTACGTCTTAGGAATAGGAGATAGTCCAGGAGAAAAGCTCATGAACTCTGTGCCAACTCAAGATGGCTTTCACGGAATTCTCAGCCTTCTTAAACTGAGAGCTGATAATGGTCCTCTCACAAAATTATTTTTAGTCATAAGATGTTCAATAACTATTTACTGAGTCCTGCTATGTGCCAGGATTTCTGTCAGACTGAAGGAATGTCAAGATACAGGAGGTCTCTGACTTCGAAAGAGAGTGAGAAAAAAAACCACTAGATATTTATGTAATTATTAACCTAAAAACACAGAAGTATGAATATAGTGCTGTGGAATCCCTAAAAGGATAGCTGTATCTGGAAGAAACAATATATAAGAGAGCAATCTCCAAAACGCTAATCTCAGTGAGAAGTTTTGTGAATACGCTGGACGTGTTCCCTCAACCACTGCACATGTCGCCGTGAAAGATGCGACAAATCAACCACTGCACTCATTCCCACAGTTTCAGCCTCAGAATCCTTCTTAACACCGTTGATTACAACCAATAAGTAAGAGCTGGTATGGAACCTACTTGCTAATCTGGCTCTCCACAAATGTAAGGAATTGTTATTAGTACGTTTTAAGAACAAGTACCAACCTAAACAGCCCATTGTCAAAGGGTGTCAGTTGGACAGATTATTTAAAGAGCACAGGACCAGGAATAAGATGATCCAAATTCGAGCTAGCTTTATGATTGTGGTTAAACCTTTTCCATCAAAGCTTCTTCCTTTATCAGAAATGGGAAAATATGGCCTACCTGAGAAGATTCTGGAAGTGTTAAATGTTAAGTATAATGTTCAGTTATATACTTGAGTACTTTGAAAACTGAAGTGCTAAACAAGGTGCGGGTTATCATGATAATGTTCCTCATTATCCTCTTCGTATTATGGTTTTAACTAATCTTTCCATAGTATTCTGGGAACTCTCCCACAGCCCAACCCAATCCCCACCCGAACCTTGCAAAATCCAGCATAAATATGTTAAAATGAAAATCAAAGGTATTCTTAAAAGGGAAAAGAAGTTTAAAAATAGGGAAGAGGGAAGTGATGGAGAGTTCTTGAGCAATAATGTAGTGGTTAGGAGGAAGGGCCCGGAGACCAGATTACATGGGTTTGAATTTTACATCTGTCACTAGCTGTGTGACCTTGGGCAAGTTACTTAACCTCTCTGGCCTCAGTTTCCTCATCTGTAAAATGAGGTTAATAATAGAACCTGTTTCATAACAATGCTGTGAGGCCTGAAGGAAATAATATGAGTAAAGCCTGTAGAACAGTGCCCATAACATAGTACACAATAGCTGTAAGATATGTTTTTATTAACTAAAGAGACATTTATTGAGTATCTGCTATGTGCCAGATCCTTGGCACTGTGAAACTGTTTTCCCCAACTCCTACCAAACCGCCAGATTTGTTCGATTCAGGGTGAACATCCCAATATGCTGAACCCAAGGACAGTCTGTGTTTCTTATCAAAAAGTTTTCTTGCTGTGGGGAAAAGATCAAGACCCTGTAAAAGTCTGTGATGTTAAAGATGTCTTAAAATGCTGTGTAAGAAAGATATCAACTTTCCTTTTCTTCTTTCCTTCTCTCCTTCCTTCTTTCCTTCCTTCCTTTCTTCCTTCCTTCCCTCCTTCCTTCCTCCCTCTCTCTCTCCTTCCTTCCTATAATATTCTTTGAGTTCATTATGCATTAGATGCTATGCTAGAAATCTCAAAATTTTGTATTATAATGAATCCCTCAGAAATGTAAGTAACTTTGATATTGCCCATAAATCCACTGAGTCTGTTGAAGAGTAATTCATCCTGTGAAAGTGATGGAATTGATTCGTTGCAATAAAGCATTAAAGGTTAGTTTCTTAAATTCTAGGGTCCCTGAAACAGTGGCCTCCAAACTTGTTTGAATATTCACCTTTATTATTAAGAAAAAATTTTGAGGATTCATCTCCAATATAGGCACAATATTAATTTATAAATTACATAGAACTACTATAATAATAAATATATTATTTATTAAAAGACACTAACAAGGGAACATTTTTAAAAATGAGACAGAATAAATAGATACTATATAATAAGAAATAAGTAGCATTGCTTATTTTGTACCCGAGTGTCTTGCCCTGTGCATACCTCTCAGTGGCTTGCCATATACATACCTCTGGGGTTCTCACCCCTCATATAGAAGGCATCTCTTCTATGGGGTTTATATAGGTTCAAAAAAAAAAAACCTGTAGAAGAAAAATATATAGCTATAAAATGAAAATGTTTTTTTAATGAGGCCAGCATCTTGTGAAATAATTGGTATTTTTTACTCTCTGTGAAGCCAAATAAGACTTCACTGAAAGTAAAATATACCTCAAAAGTTCCTCAAAAGAATGCAAGGCATTTTCTTGTGAGGCATTGTCTTTTAATGAAGAGTTGCTAAAAGAACTCAGAAGTTGGGACCGGCCCGTGGCCCAGTGGTTAAGTTCGCACGCTCCACTTCGGCGGCCCAGGGTTTTGCTGGCTTGGATCCTAGGCGCGGACATGGCACCGCTCATCAGGTCATGGTGAGGCGGCATCCCACATGCCACAGCCAGAGGCACTCACGACTAGAATATACAACTACGTACTGGGGGCTTTGGAAAGAAGAAGAAGAAAGGGAAAAAAAAGGAAAATTGGCAACAGATGTTAGCTCATGTGCCAATCTTTAAAAAAAAAAAAAGGATACCATCCCATGTGGTGGTGCTTGAAAAAAAAAGAACTTGGCGGTAGAACATAATGGTGAAGCTCAAAGTCTCTGGAGTCACATTTTTTGGATTTTGATTTTGACTCCACCACTCCCTAGTATCGTGTCCTTGAACACGTTGCTTGGACTTTTTGTGCCTCAGTTTCTTCATGTGTGAAAGGTAGAATGATAGTATGCCTAGATCATAAGGCGGTTGTAAGGATTAGATAACTCCTTAGCACATACTGTGTGTTCTAGGGTTAGTTATTATCGTTAACTTCAATAAAGACAGCATTAAGAAGCTGAGCTTTCTTTGCTTCATTTCTAAATTGTTAAACTGCTTTCCAACCATCAGGAGCCAAAGCACAGTCTTCTCGAAGTGAGTCTAATCCTTAATCCCCAGATAAGCAGATCAGTGGTGATTTACCCAGCTTCCCAAAGGAATGGAGCAGGAAACAAAAGGCAGACCCCCATTTGTGCTGTGCCTATGAATCTGTCACGTCTGTAGGCTTTATTCTAACTTCCCACACAATCCATCACGGAGGGAAGGGGATTTGCGCAGGAGGGTCTGAGCCAGTGGTCCTGTCCTCCCTCCCTCACCTGTCTCTCTCTGTGGGGTTTTATCAAAATGAATCTCAAAGGTGAATTTTATGGGCAAATGTTGGCAGGAGCATGTTGGCATGGCACCGCTCATCAGGCCATGGTGAGGTGGCGTCCCATACAGCACAACCAGAAGCAATCACAACTAGAATATACAACTATGTACTGGGGGGCTTTGGGGAGGAGAAGAAGAAGAGATCAGGGTATGAAAGGCACCCGCCTGCCTAAAAGAAAATTGGAACAGTGTATGCGCTTGTGTTCAATACTTCCAAGTTAGTACTCAATGAGTTTGCTAATTGTATTTGCTAATTTCAGTCATGTCTCTTTACTCTTGCTTAATGGAAGGAAGGAAGGAAGAAAGAAACTACTATTGAGCACCTATTAAGTGCCAGGTACTGTGCTAAATAAAATATGAATATTTATTCTCATTGAATCATTACAATGATCAGATGAGGCAGGTATCATCATCACTGTTTTACACATGAGGAAACTGAGGCTCGGAAGGTTTAAGTGACTTTCTCAAGTTTACAAGATATTACGAGGCGTAGCCAGGATTCATTACCTAGGTGTGTCAGAATCTAGGTCATCACACACACCTGTCTTACTGTTGCCCATGAGACACACACCAGCATCCTGAACAGCCAGGTTCCTGGAGTGACCATCCCACTGTTTATTCTCTAGGAGCATCTCCCCAAATAAATGTGGATCTTTGAGCTATCACGGACCCAAAACTTAAGCACAAGCTGAATCCCAACAGCAAAAATTTACCCTTTTGATGATGATTCTGTCAAGTTAGTCCTTCCCTGATCCTATAGTGCTACATTTACTAAATTACTCATTTTCGTGAAACCAGGATTGAAGAATACTACCCCTCCCCAACAAAATATGGGAACTAGGAATTTAAGGAGAGGATGGTGTTCTGGGACTTTCCAGCCTTCACAGTCATCTGAATTCCCAGATTAGCTCTTTCTTATCTCTCTCCACTCACTGCTTGAAATTAATTGGAGTCACGCTTGTTATAAAAGTGTCTTTCCAGAGAGTTCCCAGTTTGAAAAAAATCCTTGTGTTCCACAATTCACTTAAATTCAGTTGTTTGGGTCTTAAACTGCATTTTTCCATAGGATTCATGTTCTTGACTTAGCTGCCAAAGACTCTGACCTGCAATATAGCTGAAATGTACTTAGTACCATTCCAGTAAAATGTAAATAATAGATTTGAATAAGAAATGTTTATTTCTTGTAATAACTAAAATCATGATAAATATGATAATTATAATCCCAACCTTTTACCAGGCTCAGGGTTTAACACAATTTCATGAAAATCTATCAGAGCATCATATCCCATTTTTATACATGAGAAACCTTTCTGAGCCAGATTAAGTAATTAACCAAAAGGCACATAGTGAATTATCAGGATTTGAACTCAGATCGGTACTGTTTCATATTCTGGTTGCTCAGTCTCTCTGAATTTTTACTTAATAAAGTACTGGCATCAGAGACAGGCGATTCAATTTCACTTCCAGGCCTGTTGCTAGGTGGTTGTAAGGATTAGATAGCTCCTTAGCAGATACTGTGTGTTCTAGGGTTAGTCGTTATCATTAACTTTAACAAAGACAGCATTAAGAAGCTAAGCTTTCTTTGCTTCATTTCTAAGTTAGGCTTTGGGCAAGTCCTCTGACTTCCCTGAACTTCACTAGCAAGTTGAACAGTTTGGACAAATGGTCTTTTAATTCAAGGCCAACTAAGACCCCCAGCAATAAATTTCTCATTGCCTCTAGCAGCCCTTTACCATTGTTCCATGGCTGGAATTTTTAGAAAGTTTCTCTTTCCTGGACAATCAAAATATTCCCCCAATAATTTCTAAACATTTTTGTCCTAAAATCCAACAAAATAATTTTATATGCCCTTCCCCATCCATCTATCTGATCAATAAATATGTAATATAGTACCAGCATTGGGAAATCTAAAGAAGTTACAGTCAAAGGAGTGGAAATGAAATGCGACAATTAGAATTAAATATTCATTTATTTAATATAGTTACATCTGGAGTCCAGGAGGAACATAGAGGAATCCTATTCTGTCTTGGGTATGTTAGTTATGATATGTTAGGCTACCCTGATGTGGAAAGAAAGCCTGACATCTCAGTGGCTTAACACAAAGAAAGTTTATTTTTCACTCAAGTAAAGTCTAATGTGGTTTGTTGATATTCATGGACAACTCTCCTCCAAGTGATGAACCAGAAACCAGGCTGCTCCATCTTATAGTTTTGCCATCTTTAATCCTTCACTTCTAACTGCATAGACAGAGATAGATGGAGGATGGAAATTGATGCATATAATTTTATGGCTAGGGTTGTAAATCACTTATATCATCTCTGCCCACATTTCCCTGGCTGGAACTCAGTCGCATTGTCCCAGCTACATGCAATGCTGACTGGGAAATGTATTCTTTCAGTACTTCCAGAAATCAAATTGTTTGGTGAACAAATTGCATTATATTTCCTTTTGGAACTCAGGGGAGTTTACATAGTAGAGTTACAAACAAATTAAGATTTGAAAAATGAGCAAGAATTTTACAGGTGATAAATCTGATGGAGGTACTGGGATAAAAAGAAATTCCTGAGCAAAGATCCAGACAGAGCCAAAGATCCAGAAAGAGCTTGTTACGTCCAGAGAGCAGCATACACTATATAAATATTTATTGGGTTCACACCATGTGTCAGTCCCTTTGCTGTAATTATTTTGGTAAGGTTGTTTAAAGTGGATGTCTTAGACAGAGTTTCCCCCAAAACAGTTCCTGAGACAAACTCTTAAGTGAAGATAGTGTATTTGGAAAGTGACCACAAAAAGCAGACACGATGGACAGGGGAAAGTGAAACAGAAAAGGGAGATAAGCCTCTATAAGCATGCGTTGTCTAGCTGGCCCTGATACAGGCAACTGTTGCTTGAGCCTGAGAGTCATTATTGGTCGCTTATGAAATGTGTCTCAAACTGCTCTAAGAGAATTTGAAGTTGCACACAAGAGATATCCAACATCATCCGCTTCCAGTACAATCTACCTCTTACACTTCTTACATCCATTTGTGCTTTCCATTAGTCTGATTCATCACCAAGTCCCCTTCAAAGTGCTAGCCAGTTATTAAAAGTGGACTGGTGGGACTAGCTCCAGTTCCTCCTGCTATACCTGGTCCTCAGGCACATATTTCAAATTCATTCTCTCGCTCCTACACTACCTATTATGGAGTGAATGTTTGTGTCCCCCCCAAATTCACACATTGATGCCCTAGCCCTCAATGTGACTGTATTTCGAGATAGAGCCTTTACAAAGTAGTCAAGGAAAGGCCATGTGAACACACAGCAAGAAGGATGCCATTTGCAAGCCAGGAAAAGAGCTCCCACCAGAAACCAAATCAGTCAGCACCTTGATCTTGGACTTCTCAGCTTCCGGAACTGTTAGAAATAAATTTCTGTTGTTTAAGCCATCCGATCTATGGTGTTTTGTTATGGCAGCCCAAGAAGACTAATACATTATCCATTTAATATTTTCTTCTTCCTTAGCTAGCACTTTGGCTGGTCTGGTAATCTTCGCTAGTGGTCTAGGCTGCTTACCTAGTGAGATGGCCTGGAACTTCAATCCTGGGGGCTTTGGACTCATGCCTTTGTCAAGTCATGGTTGTTATCCTTGCCCAGTCACCATTTTCACTGGGTGTAGAACTAGCAAGACATTTCCAAGTGAATTCCCTGACTTATTCCTCTCCAACACATAGCAGCAACCCTTCTCCTCCTGACAATCATGATCAATTACCCACAGCGGTACTGTAATCATTTCCTTGCTTGTGGGTCCACTAGTATGAAGAATCCAGAGTGACTAAATGGTAGTCCTAGCTTCAAATAGAGTGGAACTCTTCCTTTGGAGGTTATCTCTTCATGAAAACAGGACCTCAAGTCCAGCAGAGGTTAAGCACAAAATTTTACAAGTGGGTCTCAGACAGTGTTGATAAGAGCGCCTAATTTTACGTAAACCTCTTGGTTCATGAATCAAAGTATTTTACGTATTAGGGATCCAGCACCATCTTTTGACCATTGACTCTGAGCATTTACTCTACTCTGAAGATAGTGCTGCAACTCTAAGTTCAATATTACTAAGCTGGTACATTAATTGAGTTTTTAATAAGCCTGTCCACTATTCTATTACGTCAGTTGCTTCTTGATGCTGGGCTATATAATAAGTCAAGTAGTTCTCATGACTACGATGGTATTTCAGGAACTGTATAAGCCCCCACATTGTGGTGGTGGTGATGGCACTGCAGACAGAAAAGGAAAACCCATATCTTTCCATATAACAATGCCAGCAAGGATAAATCATCTCTCCCTCCAGTGTAGAAGAAGTTTGATGTAATCGACTGGCCACTAAGTGACTGACTGGTTTCATTGAGAGAGAGTACGATTACAAGGGCTCAACACTGATCTCTGATGCTTACAGATTGGGTATTTAGGCATAGCAGTACCTAGATCAGCCTTGGAAAGAGGCATCCCATGTTATTGAGTCCAGGCATATAGCCTCTATCTCTGCCACTGTGGCCACTTAATTCATGAGCCCATTGTGCCAGCATTGGGCTGTCATAAAGTGAGGCTGACTGTCATGTTCTCCAATTATTATTGAGTGTCTCTTCTCTGGTTCACACTCTTTTCATGGTTTGTGTCTACTACCGTAGGTCCATCAATATGAAACCTACACAGACTTCCTTTTTGCCCTTCTTATCTTACTCATTTTAAGTTCCTGACCAATAGACAAGCTATTTTCTAAAGGCCACAAATCCAAACAAATTCATACCTCAAGCCAGTTCTCCCTCCATACATTTGAGCAAACTAAGTGTTTTACTCACAACTCTGTCCACTGGGAGGATTTTCGACCAATCTCATTTAGGAATACCTATACTTGGTCTGTGTTGTGGCAGCAGTCTTTTTAAACTATTGTCAATATAATGCACCAACACCAAAATATTCATTAATGTGGCAGTACTCAATCTTTGTGAAGTTCATTTCTTATCCTCTGGCTCTGGCTCACATGTCTATTACAGGAATATTTATATTTCTGGCTACTTGATGCTCTCAAGGTCCAACTCTACAGAAATATCCAAAACAGTGTGATATGAAGAGGAATCTTCATGATTAGGAGAGCTCTATGCCAATCAAATGCTTGAGTTACCACATAACCCAATTTCCCTGCTACACATACTTCAGCACAATCTACCACGTGATAGTCTTAATAATTATTGAGCTATATAGCTTAATAGTTATTATTTAAGCTATAAGCATGCTACTGCATGCCAAAGATTATTACCACCCACTTCCTAAGAGTAATAAGAGTTTTATTCCTTTCTGATCTATGAGTAATCCAGCTTTAAAATTGCATCACAAGAGCCTGTTTTATATGAACATTCCTAGTAACTGCAGTCTTTCATATTTCTTTGAAAGCAGCTTCAGTCAAAGGCTTACACAAAGGTAATTTATTTGGGAAGTAATCTCTTGAATCAAGAATTATGGAAAGAGGGAGTAAAAAAGGAAAAGAGAGAAAAATAAATAAATGTGAATTGTTGAGTTGGTACATGCGACACGTGTTCAAACCTCCATGCAACAGAAAGAGGTCTATAAAATATATCTGAACTGTTGGCCCAGGCTTTTACCCACCCTGTACACCAAGGTGGCTCCATGTGTGTGAACCTCCCACCCTTTTGGGTTGTCCAAGTTTAATGGTGAAAGGCTTCCTCAGAGAGACCCATGTTTTGATGACAGATATGCCCCAGGGAAAGATGAATTATGTGGCTTCAGGACAGGTGAGGCATTTTCAGAATGCACCTGAGTGAAGCCAGATAAGCTATACATAGAACTGGTCATGGTAACACGACAGTTATTGAAATAAGAGATAGCGTTGGAGATTTGACATGGTACACCAGAAATATCTGAGGCAGTATAATGTGGAAAGGATTGAGCAAAATTAGGCTTGACACTTACACAGAGGCCTGATGCCAAGGATATTTCTATGTGATGAAAGTTATTTCAGATTTCATCCCTTAGTAGATGTCTTTGAAGGATTTTGAGCATGGAAAATATATGCTCATATTTGCACGTTAGAACAATAAAGACAAGTTTGTAGGCAGTGTGAAAGGTGTTGAAACTAGCAGTAAAAAAGACCAACAAATAAGACTATTTTCAGTAAAATCCTGAGATGTGATGATAGTTAAAATCCAGGCAGTAAGAATATAGAGAAAAGGCTCACTCAAAAGCTATTTCGGAGAAAGAGTCAATTGACTGGGTTTGAGTTATCCAAGGAGAGTATAGGAGAGAGAGGAATCTAGGATTACTCTGAGGTGAGAAATTGGGTGACTTGATTGTGTCATACAAAAGTTAGGAACAGACTAGGAAAAAGTTGGCTAGTGTGAGTGAAGCCTTGGCTACAGAGTTCACTTTGGGCAGGTAGAGTTTGGAGAATGGGTGGGAAATTTGGATGTATATATTCAGGAGTGAATTGAGAATATCCATGTGGAGCTCAAGAAAGAGACCTGGGCTGGATAGAGTGGGAATTAGTAGCATACAGGTGGTATGCTGAGAGAAATAAAAACAACAGCCTCAGAAAGATTGCTGCTCAATCATGGGCTTCTCCCAAGGGTGGTTCTGGGAAGCTCTAAGAGAAAAGGGGGAAGATTGAAATTGAAGCAATATAAGCCCATGACACTAGCGAAGGTGACTTAGGATTCATGGGGTCATAGTTGCTGGGGTTTTTTCCTTAATCCTATAGTTGGAGTAGCTAGAATAGATGGTGGACATCACTGCTGAACTAGTGCCTCATTTGGAGGAAACTATTTCCCTAGGGGTCAAAACAGTTCTCCGTACTTAGATTTCCTGTAAATAACAACAACAGCTAACCACTTTTGAGTGCTTAATATATCAGGTATCGTTTGAGTCTAGAGCATCCCAAAAACTATGCCACTTGATGAGGATGGGTTATAGTTAGGTTAGACACATGTCCTGGTTTGCCTAGTAAAATTCCAGTTTGTGCCTTATATGCCAATCCCAGTATTATTATTATCATGCCAAATTTAACTCTCAGAAGTGTCCATATCTGCATGATAAATTGTATGGTCATCCTCGTTATAAATATGCTGATATATTGATCTCCTCAGGGAGGCTAGCCAGCTTAGCATAGTTGAGAACCCCTAGCTAGTTTCCTCTGGCCTCATCTATTTGTTTCAGTGAGCTAGGTGAATACTGCAATTTTCTATGTGTGTGGAGATGTGAAAAGATAGAGAACCTGGGCAACTTGCTTGGATTATTATCCTAATTTTAGGGATAAGGATATGGGTTCAGTGGCACAACCAAGATCAAATAAGAAGAGAGATGATAAAATTTCCAGATCTCTCTAAATCATCCCGCACTGCTTTCCAAGCATCCTTCTATAAAATGCACATCCAGTTAATTCATCCTATGCTCGGTGATGCCAATCACGGATTAATTCTGCTTATGCTGAAATCATTTTGTGATGATGACATCAGAAAGTATTCACCTGTTAAGACTGTATCAAAAAGAAGTTGTTTCTGGAAACAGTTGTACCATTCAGGGCCCAACCAAGTATTTCAGAGGAGACTTAAAAACCAGTGAACTAAAACCTGATACAGAGTATAATTTATTCTGCACACAATCTCCATTTATACGGTTCCTGACATTGAATCTTCAAGTCACATTGAAATACAGCTTTCTTGTTAAGCATGATCTTAAAGTCATCTGACTTAGAAGATTTACAAAAAGCAGTTGAAAAATATCATCTGGTAAAGACTTAGACTTCTCTCTATTATAATTGGTCACACAAAGAGTTTTTCCCAAATATTTACCTATACATTTCAGTTCCTAAAACTAGTTATGATATTCAGCCAGAATATTTCTCTTTGCAAAGTACAAATTCAGTTGGAACTAAGTCAATGAAGAGAAAATTAAATCAAACATGATTATGTAAAGAACTTTCTTACCCTGACTTGTCCAAGGTTACTCAGTTACTAAGTGGCAGAGTAGGAAATCAAAGCCAGGTGTAGATGAATTCAAAAGCCCAGGGCTTTGAAATGATGTTCATAGCTGTCTTCAATGATTTATGCTACTCACCTGGATTCCCACCCTCATGAGACTTAATTCCTCAGAACTGATCCAATTCCCTTTTTTGAATTTCCTCTCTAACGACAGCTGCTTATTATTCCTGGACCTAATTTAATTGAATCTTTTTCTCAACATCACGAAAATTGCTGGTTCCTCAATCTCCTCTCTGTGCCTAATCTAAAACCATTAATCTATTTCTGGCTTCACTTTTCTATACTAGCCAGATAGTACGTTTTGGCCAATTATTTCAGCAAAGCTTTGGCCAAATACTACGTGATTCCTGTTTTCTAGTCTACCTGGGTAAATTCCACCCACCCTTTTAATGGGATTCCTTTGTAAAGCAAGGTAATTGACCAGATAAACACTTATAGAGTCTTCAAGGCATTTGATCAGTAGAACAGAACATTCAAGCATTGTAAATAAAATGCCATCATCCAGAAAATCTGGTCTACATGATCCTATTTATTCTAGTCCATTAAGTAATGGTTAAATCTGCTTAACAGATGAGTCCTGACCCAACCCACGGTTGTTCAATTCCTTTTGAGAACAAATTATTTAATATATTTTTCTCTCTCGTTTTTTTTTTTTGAGGAAGATTAGCCCTGAGCTAACTATTGCCAGTCCTCCTCTTTTTGATGAGGAAGACTGGCCCTGAGCTAACATCCACGCCCATCTTCCTCCACTTTACAGGTGGGACGCCTACCACAGCATGGCTTTTGCCAAGCGGTGCCATGTCTGCACCCGGGATCAGAATCGGCAAACCCCAGGCCGCCAAGAAGCAGAACGTGGGCACTTAACTGCTGCCGGCCCTGTAAGTTTCCATTTTTAAAAACTATAAGTGGTTAACTTTACTTCCTCCTTCAAATTTGTAAACAAATACATAAAACATAATGTTAAATAACTCTTAACTACTTATAGAATTACTGTTTTGCCTGGTGCCTGGTAAAAGTGGAATAGAGAACCAGGTTTAGAGTTAGAGAAATTCAAATAATCAATAAGCTTTGTAAGGCCTACCAGTCAGGGAGCACTTGTTCAGTTCACAAGTATTTTTTGAGCACCCATTTATAAGCCTACTGCAGTCGCTGCTTCCCTTTTGCTGCTGTGTCATGACATGGCACTTGGTCCCTTACTTTGGACCACTACAGTCCACTATCTCTATGCAACAGTTTCGCTATGGCCAGAACCAGGGATTTCTGTCAAGGCAGTAGCTAAATCATGAGAGACCTTCTCCCTTCTCCGATTTACAATGGCACTATTGGGCTTTAGCATCCAGGCAAAATTTAACCTACCTTGCTTCAGGACACCATTTGCTAATCATCAGACTTCATCTTTATTTGCTTTACTGTACTCTCGTCAGTTTGTGCTTTCTCTCCCTTCTTTCAATTTCCTACTCCTCATCTCCTTTCTAAACTTTTCTACTATGTTACCAAAATTTCAAATTCAATTATTAAAATCCACAACTTCATCGCCTAATGCATCCTATGCATTCTGATTTCAGTAAGATCTGATTCTACCCTAGGATGCCTGTACCCTGTAGCCCATTCACAAGGAAGCTCTTGATTCTCCCATATTCACTAAGGCTCAGGGTTTGCAGGGTTCTCCCCACCATCACAATGACGTCCAGACCATTACTCCTCCACTCTTTTGTTAACACCTTGTGTCCTATGTGAATTCACACATTTGAATTTCATGTGAACTGGCTGTGGTCTCCATCACTCCCCTGAATTCATGGTTGACTTCACCACCAGGCCCAGTGTCTTCCTCTCCACCACATTTCCTGCCATCATCCTTAATGAGCTCAACATTTTCATGTATTCATCACCTTGGCCTCTAAGTGATCTCAACAACCCGCTCATATGAACACCCATTCTGCCTGATAACTGGGCTATTTTGGAAATGTCCTATTATTCCAGTTCACTTACTCTTAATACACCCAATTAAGCAATTCCGTAAACTCATCCAGATTTCCATGCCTTTCTCTATCACTTTTTTTTTTTTCTAATATCCATCACCATATCCTACCTTCTTGGTGCTCCTTTTCCTGCGATCCCATGTTCAGAAACGTAGTCACTCCCTTGCAAACACTCTTAACTCTCCTTTCCCTCTCCCCCACTGCAATATTGTGATTTATAAGAAACATACACATCTGCTCATTCAGATGACCAAAATGTATTTCTCATATATATTTGGTCATCATCCATAGTTCCTGTCTCACAGCTCCTAAAACTCTTGAAAATTTCCTGAGAAATAAGAGCAATGGGAGCATCTTTTGTTAATATTATAATAATATTTGATCTCTTGTCCTCAGTTTCTGAAAACACTTCAGAGCCATAAAGGTGAAATGTGTGTCTTGCTATTCATAACAAGCCCTTTTCCACCACAATTGGGTTTATGTTAGTGAAGGTGACTTCTGGAAAGCGCCTAAGGATTGGAGCTTGTTGCGAGGGAACAAATCATGAAAAGAGTTGGAACTGTCTGTACCATCCCTGGATTTCTGTGGAGGGGAGGGAGGCTAGAGGTTGAATCAATCACCAACGGCCTATGAGTTAATCAATCTTGGCCATGTAATGAAGCCTCCATAAAAACCCAAACGGAGGGGGTTCACAGAGCTTCCAGGTTGAGGAGACAGAACTCTTCCAAGTCCCACTGTGCTGGGCCCCAAACTCCACAAGGACAGAAGCTCCTTCGTTGGGGACTTTACACTATGTATCTCTTCATCTGGCTGTTGATTCATATCCTTTAATATTCTTTGTGATAAATCAATAATCTAGTGAATAAATTGGTTTTCTGAGTTTTGTGAGCTGTTCTAGCAAATTAATTGAACCCAAGGAATGAGTTGTGGGAACCCCTGATTTATTGCCAGTTGGTCAGAAGTACAGGTAACAACCTGCAATTGTGATTGGCATCCTGCATTGGAAGGGTCATTGATGCCTCCAATTTATAGCCAGTCAATTGTTCAGAAGCACAGGTAACAAACTGGTCTTGCAATTGGTGTCTGAAGTGGAGGGCAGTCATTTGGGATGGAGCCCTCTACCTGTAGAATCTGATGCTACCTCCGGTAGTTGGTACCAGAACTGAGTTGAATTCTTGGGACACTTTGTTGGTGTCTAAGAATTGCTTGTTAGTGTGGGGAAGCCCACACGCACACACATTGGAACTGGTGATCAGAACACCAAAAGACTTCCTTACTCTGCCATTTTTGCCTAGTGAAACCCAAGCTTAGTTCAACTCAACTATCGACTTGCTCTGTGCCTACACCTGAGTTGCTGAGATGCTGGAAAAAAAGCACACAAGTGTGCTAATGGACCTCACATCAAACTTAGGACCACAAGTCTCAAATCACCTCTCTGCGATGTCTGATAATCCTACCACACTGCTCCAGGAAATTTATTTCCTCACTCTCTACCGTACCACCCTTTTCAGAGAACTAACCTTTCTTCTCCTCTCATTCTCAGCCAAAAACATTGCAGGATAATTCCCAGAAAAATATGTATAATCAGAAAAGAACAATTTCATCTTCTCATCTCCAATGCCAGCACCTTTCATTTGCCTCAGCAAACTCTGCCTTTCTCCCTGTTTTAATGGAATGGGAGTCCCTGCTTTCAAGTAAGTTCTCTGGAGACCAGCTCTATTCCTGTTTTTACTATTTACTGATATTTAGTAAAATATTATTCTCTTCCTCTGCACGGGATCATTCCTATTTGCCCACAGATATGCTTTAATACCCATCTTTAAAAAAGATTGTATAACCCTTTCCAGTTATTATTTCAATACCTGCTCCCTTTCACAACAAAATCCATTAAAGAACTCTCTATACTCATTGCTTTCACTTCCTTACATTCTATCTTTCCTCACGGTAATTGAAAAGTCATTAACTGAAATCATTTTTATCAGGGTCTCCAACATCTTACGTCTTTCTAAAGTCAATGGTCAATTTTCTAGCCTCACCTTGTCCAACATCTCAGTAGGATTCAAGAAATCTGACCCCTCACTTCTCTTAATGTCATTTGCTAAGCTTTTGAGACCATATTTATGTGTTTTTCCTTTCTTCTTATGGGACGGTCTTCCTTAATCTCCTTTCCTGGATCCTTCTCTTTATCAGACCTCTAACTATAGGAAACTCTTAGGGCTCTGTCCTCAGCCATTATCTATTTTCTAGTTACACTCTTCCTGAAGTGATTCTATCTATTCCTATGGCTTCAGATGCCTCCCAACACCCACCTTCCTCATACGGAGTGCTTCAATTAATCTTAATGAATAAAGAAATGAATGGCAAAAATGCAACCATTTTGATAGTCTTGTATATATCTCATGTATATCTTACTGTGTGACCTTGGGAAAATTACTTAATGTATTTATGACTCAAGTGATAACATTACTTAGTGTCTGGAGTTCTTATGAAAATTAAATGATAACATATCCAAAACACTTAGCATAGTGCCTGGCAAATAGGAAACACTCAATAAATGCTAACACAACAATAAATATTAGTTATATTAAGGATGGGTCATTACTTGGGAAAACACAATTAATTCAAGCAAATCCTTAAATTTTCATCCCAAGATTACATGCACAAGATTATAAAAATCACTGGACATTTCAAGAACTTCTATTCATGAGCTTTCCCAGCACAGTGCTTGAAGCATTAAGCTCTTTGTTAGGTCAAGGAGGTGGTTTCATGGCTCCACCACACATGTCCAAAAGCCCTCCATGCTCTTAATTTTACATAGGAATGAAGCCAAATGAATAGAAGCTTAAAGTAGGTGTTAGTTATTAAATACATACGTAGAGGTTAAGTCTATCCATATTGGGAATAATTGAAATATTTACCCCCTTTGGGGAACATGTGATAGGTCAAAGGCAAACTTAACGTATTCCTTCTAAATTCATACTGTTTTGTAGGGATATAAACACTTTTCATATACAATGTCTTTAAGTCAACCTTGTGAGGTTGCAGGAAGACTGTAATTTTTATTTTATAGGTGAAAATATGTTAATTGACTTGTCCAAAGTCACATGGCCTATAATTGGTAAACTCACACCTGGAATGCAGCTCTTGATTGCTGATCTACTAAACACTGTTAGTCCTTAGTGCTGTTGCCTCAGCAGTTTATGATGAACTAATTTTTTTATATGAAACCAAACAGGTTGTTTTTCACTTGTTAACACCAATACCTCTATTTTACTGCCCTCTAAAAGGTTTTGTTAACACCCTTTGACAGAGAAGCTCACTTATCTGCTCTTTAGTCTACTGTATATAACTTTACATATCGTGAAACCTGGTCCATTAACACTCGACCGTTTCCATAGGGCATAAGATGCCCAAACACTCACCAGTTGTAAAGCATGACCAACAAAGGAGAAAGGACTATGGCAAAAGAGCACTCTACAAAGAGATTTCTCTATAAGGCAGTGAATAAAGAACTTCTCAGAATCACTCAGAGCTAGGTCATCACCACCTCGCTATGTCATTTGAAGCATAAATACTTTAAATCCATTTTCTCACCTAAAAACAAGGACACTGAGGTCTAATTCGCAGAGTCATCAAGAGGATTAAAAGTGCCTCACACAGTGTTGGTGCTTAATAATTGTTTGTTTCCCCTGCAGCCCCTCAATAGCTCCTAGGTCATTTTGGTTAAAGATGTCACCTCGCAGGAAGAAGGAAGACCAATTCCATCGAGGCATTTCATTATGAAATGCAGTGGAGAGTAATTAAAATAAAAAATGTACTCCATTTTGTTCTTTAATTGTTTCAAATGCATTCATCTTGTCTTTTAAAATTAATTGCAAATTTCAATGCAGGAAAACTGTATGGAAGGTATTAACCCAGTTAAAACGTCATTTTAAAAGCAAGTGCTTAATGCATAATTTGATTATGTTTGGTTTGAAGATGCAATTGCCTCTTAGAGAGGTATTGCTTTGATTTCCTCAAGAGGATTTTTGCTGATAAATGAGCATAATCTCATGTATCAAATGCAGAGACTCCTTTAAAAATCTGCCTCTTTTATTCTTTCAAAAATGTCATCTTTTACTCATCTACATAATATTTTTCCTCTCTTAGATAGGCCCTAAATTGTTAGAAAGAACAGAAGAAAAAAAGACTAGAAAATAAACTACATTAATAATCAGAATCTAGAAACCTGCTTAAGGCGCATTTCCATCAGTACAACTTACACTGATATCCTGGAAGTAAGAAGCTAAGTGTTTCTATTCTCTTACAAGTTATCAAATTAGAAGAGAAAATGGCCAAAATACTTAAATGGATATCCTCCTATGAGGATCAAGTTGGTAACAAAGTCAACAATCTTTATTAGCAAAAGAGAATTTCCACATTCACATCATAGGCCTAATAACTTTTTTTACTTGTTTTAAAGTAAGAACTCTTGAGTTTTAAAAGTTATTACTTTTAATAATTGTTTTGCTTATAATGTTTATAAATTGCTTTTTAGTCTTAAAGGGCATTTTAGATTTATTGTTTCACTGAGTAAACAAGTTGGCAACAGGGTGTTATTTTTATGCTCATTCAGCAGATGGCTAGAAACTGAATCACAGATTTAAGTACTGTCTAGGAGGCACTTCAAATAAATAGAATGAATAGCTAGAACTTGCACCTGGGTCTCTTGACCCCCACATACCAAATCCTCTTCACCCTAGACTTATAAGACCTTGCTTTGAGTCCCCCATCAGTTACTTTTGGGTGGGCAACTTTGGGTAAGTCAACTAAGTTCTCTGAAGTTCAGACAGCCATTCTTAAAATGGGGACAATGACATCCAGTTTCCTCCCAAGGCTTTAGAAAGAGCAAAGGGACACAATGAATTTGAAGACAACTTGCACCAGATTTTTATTTTCCTATTCCTGAAGTCAAACATTTGACAGTCACGTCAGCAGAGGCTGATTGTCAAGCGAAATAGAAAGATCTGGATCTGGTGAGCCTCAGATGGAGGTCCGCATCCTTGTGTATTATTTCCTAGCTTTGCAGCTTTGCCCACGTTCCTTATTTTCTGAGGCTCAGTTTCCTCACCTGCAAAATTGGCACGCACAATAAATGCTGTTCCATGATCCATCCCCGAATTACTTTAAAAAAAAAATTGGAATGTTTATTATACAGATTTTAGTTATATTCAGGATGTTTGTTTAAAGAGACATTTAATATCTACTCAGCAAAGGCATACATGTCTTCTTTGGTGTGACCAAGTTTTATTTTTTAACTGCAGATTCTACCTTCACATAATAGACAGGTCTATCAAATTGAATTAAAATAGAAATAATTCACATCTTTCTCGGTTAGTAACAAAACACAACAAAAATGTATCCTGAAACCCAAGCAGATGATAGGAAGACCCAAGAGAGGAAAAGGAAGATCTGTATCAAAATGAATATGTATGGAGAGAAACACAAAGGTTTTGATTGCAGGTGATGGGAGGCTGCTAGTCTCATTTCCTTGCACAAAGCAGTGGACTCGGTCCACCAGGGAGGTGCGAGCCCTCCGAAAAGCCACAGGAACGCCTCAGGTGCTGTGAAAGATCTCAGAGCAACTTGCTGATGGGAATTGTCTTCTTCCTTGTTAAGAAAGCCACCCACGGCCAAGTTTGAGCATTAAAATATCCATTTGCTTTCCAAAGTTTTGCATCATTTGATTCCCAAACACTCCTTTTTGCTAAAGCAGCACATGGCAAAATGAAAATTCTGTAAATACAGTCGCAGCCGGGACTCATACCTTGCCATCACTCATCCAAACTACTTTTGAGGGGACCTGGCATATCCCACCCATGAAACCTCCTGCTGAGACTCTGGCAGAAAATAGACTGCCTCACGCATCAGTAGCCCAGAGTTATTTTGGGTCTGCCACTTACCAGCAATGTGGTCTTGTATGGGTCATTTAACCTGTCTGGGCTTCTGTTTCCTTATCTATAGATCTATGAGGCTGGGCTGCATATCGAATATCTGCCAGATTCTTCTCGTTCCAATGTTCTCTAATACAACATATGAACTGATAACAAGGATTCCCAAACTAAAGCAAATTCAGTGTTGCATCCAATTCGGAATGCACTGACGTGATGTTACTAGATTTAGCATATCTGTGGAGAGGGAAAAAAAAAAACAACAGAATTTACTGGCAGCCTGGGTGAGTCAAAAGGCCAAGCTATTTTGGGTAAAGACCACTAAACTGGCTCAGGCATTTATATGCATTTTCTCAGCAATAGGAGAAAGGCATCCAGCTCGAATTCCAGGGAAAGACCTACCAGACACCTTTGCTGCCCTTTGGTAGTTAAACAAATGTACTTAGCTGAGTAAGGACAACACACACTGGCTTTGTAACACTGTTTCTTAGGCTTCACAGTCTGCTAGTTGGTAAGGTTGTCAGGTGACCTAGTCATCAGGTAGGATGCATAGCTTCAGTAGGGGATAAAGAAGCATTTTTGGACTCTTTTTTTCCTTTTGCCCACGTTGGATTGAATGAATAAGTCGTCACTTTGTGAAGACTCCTGTGGTCGGTGCTGTGAGATATAGTGACCATTGTATACTTGAGTCTGGAAGACGACTTTGCAAAATAAAGTCAGTCAAGCGGTCTTTCCAGTTCAGGTAGATAATTATAATAAAGAACAGTGTTTTCCTTTCATGCTCGACATTACTGTCCTATCAAACTATTGAAATTGAAGGAGTTCGGCGCTGCTAAAGACAGCTAACTCTGGGATGTACTATACAACGTGATGACTATAGTTGACATGGCTTTATGGTATATTTGAAAGTTGCTAAGAGAACTGATCCTAAAAGTATTCATCATAAGGAAAAAAACATTTTTTTTGTATCTATATGAGCTGAGGGATGGTAACTAAACTGATTGTGGTAATCATTTTGCAACATATGTGAGTCAAGTTATTAGAATTGTACAGTGTTGTATGCCAATTATATCTCAATAAAACTTAAGGAAAAAAATTACAAGGAAAAGAAATTCAGTTAATTAATTTTAATTTAATTATTCTTTTTTCTTTCTTCTTTCTTTTTTGCTGAAGAAGATTCACCCTGAGCTAACATCTGTTGCCAATCTTCTTCTTTTTGCTTAAGGAGGATTTGTCCTGAGCTAACATCTGTGCCAACCTTCCTCTATTTTGTGTGTGGGTTGCTGCCACAGCACGGCTGCTGCCAAGTGGTGTAAATTTGCACCTGGTAAATGAACCTGGACTGCCAAAGCAGAGTGTACTGAACTTAACCACTAGGCCACAGGGCTGGCCCTAATTAACTTTTTAAAAGTAACGTTTTTTTAAAAAAGAGAGAGAGCTAACTCTGATAGTTATATGTTAATGAGGCAGCAAAAAAGGACATTTAGAAGTAGGAACTTTAAAACCAAAGTGCTGAGATGTAAATCCCAGCCTCCTTTGCTAGCTCTGCAATCTTGGGCAAGTGATAGCCTCTGGGAGACTTACTTTCCATGTCGGTACAATGGTGATAATAATTGCACCTAATGTGCACATAAAGATACCTGAGAAGCACTCAGCCTAGAGGCTACCAGAGAAAGCACTAATTAAACACTCTCAGTATTATCACTCTATTGCTAAAGTAAACTTTGAATTATACCTTGTAAAATCATACGCTTTGTGTCTTGTATTAGGTCACCTGACAACCTTACCCAAAAGCACAGAAATTCACCTGTTTTTACGCCTTCTTTATTTTGCCACTTAGGATCCACTTAACATTCTTTTTGCCACTTCACAGGTAAAAGGTTAACCAGATTTACCCCCAACTCCACTGAAAATGAACCTCAGAAGACATAGGGGCTGTGTCAAGCTATCTTGCAACCACAAGGAAACAGAGAAATGAGGCAACACTGAGAAAGCAGATGGAAGTAATGTAAAAAGAGAATCTGGGCTGTTAAAGTATCATGTATACTATAGAATAATGTTATAGTATCATTTAGGCTCTTGACCAAGGTCCTCCTAAAACTGTGTTCTTGAAACGTTCAGTAGCGTGAGCAACAAAGTCTCTATTTTGACTGAGCCAGCTTGAGGTAGATCTTATGCCACTTGAGAAAGAACACGTCCTAACTATTAGACACTTGTCACAAATGCAACTCCCTTGACCTAATGAATCAATCTTCAATAGTGGAGCCGAGGAATTCTGAATCTTTAACCAGGACCCCAAGTGATTCTCCTGCAAAACCAGCATTAGAGATGGAATTGTGCCCACCAGCCCCATTCATGTGTGGACGTCCTAACCCCCCATAGCTCATAATGTGACTATTTGGAGATAGGGTCTTTAAAGAAGTATTTAAGGTTAAATGAGGTCATTAGCGTGGGCCCTAATCCAATATGACTGCTGTCCTTATGAAAAGAGCAGATTGAGACACAGACACATACAGAGGGAAGACCGTGTGAAGACACAGGGAGAAGATGACCATCTACAAGCCAAAGAGTGAGGTCTCAGAAAAAATCAACCCTGACATTACCTTGATCTTGGACTGGAGAAAATAAGTTTCTGTTGCTTAAGCCACCCAGTCTGTGCCGCTTTGTCACGGCAGCCCTAGGACAAAAATATAATCAGCTTTGGGCAACATCAATTCTGGACTCTTCATCCTATGTGAACATCTTTTTTGCAAACTTCTAGGCTAGCAATCCTGCAGCCTTTGTTTGAATCTCCCTGCAAAGGGGACCCACAGAATTCCAGCATGGCCCATTCCAGCTTGCAATTGCTCTCTCTCTGAAAAACTCTTCCTTACTTTGTGCTGAAATTTATGTTATCATAACAATTAAGGTTCATAATGATAATACTGGGACACTCTAAGATTCTAAAGTGGTTTCAAAACAATCAAAGAAAACATTTTATTCACTGAAAGTTTCAGGTTATGTATACTATTTACAGTAAAATGTTTGATATGAATATTCTAGCTTTTAATTAATTTAGGACATTTGATAAATATTATTTGATTATAACTAGCACTCTCAACTTACTGATAATTCTGGATAAAAGGTAGTTTATCAGGGGCTGACCCTGTGGCCTACTGGTTAAGTTTGGTGAGCTCTGCTTTGGCAGCCTGGGGTTTGGTTCCTGGGCACAGACCTACACCACTCTTTGGGGGCCATGCTGTGGCAGTGACCCACACACAAAATAGAGGAAGATTGGCACAGATGTTAGCTCAGGGCGAATCCTCCTCCCGCACAAAGAGAACAATTGGCAACAGATGTTAGCTCAGGGTGGATCTTCCTCAGGAAAAAAAAAAATAGTAGTTTATCATAGTTTCTAAAAGTAGAATGAGATAAAATTAGTATGTGTGAAGTTCTTCCTCCCCAAGTGATTTTGAACTTCTGAAGTGCAATCGCTAAATGATCAAATCTCCATAGGTTTGGCTGTATAGTCCTTTTTGAGGTCTCAGATCCTTTAGCTTGAGAAGAAATGCTTGTCGCACACAGGTTTCTATCAGCACATCACGTGCTGTCTATTCCTATAAACTTCAGGCCACACTACTGTCAGGAAGTAATATTTTTACAGTTTTATTTAAAACTTCGACCAACTGTTTTACTGAAACAATGATTATTTTGGACAAGTACTGTCCAGTGGAGTTGTTTAAACTGATGCAATTACCTGTATAATTAACCTCCAAAACCTTTCCATTTTAGAGAGGACATTTCTCAGTTTAAGGAAACACTGGCAGTCAGGCTAAAATTTAGTTAAGGTCCTTTCACTCATCTGATGCTATTGAAACTCATATTAATAGTGCTAACAACAACAATAATAATAGTAACTAACATTTACTGTCTACTTACTATGATTCTAGTGGAGGGTTTTATCCATCGATATAAGCTGTATTCATTATTTGCATTTTACAGATGAAACTCAGAGAAGTTTAATAACTCAAAATCACATGCTTCAGTAAGTAGCAGTTTTAAAATCCTGCTCTCAATGACTGTGGGCCTTCCACAAGGAGAACGTATAGTCTGAAGAAAGAAAAATTCATCCTCTAGGCAACATGTGTAAAACAGAGATTTTGACACCTGCCTCTTGAGAGTGTTGTAAAGATTAAATATAAATATAATTTATTTCAGTATCTGGCCCTTGTTCTTGGCAGACATTTCTTAAATGCTTTATAAATGTCGATTTCCTCTCTTTCAGCAATTTTGCCATGTATTTCCAGGGCACTGAACTGGGCCACACAAGAAAACCTACAAGAAGTAGAAGATACAGTTGTTCCTGGTTTCCTGGAGTTTACATCCAAGAGTAAAGGCAAAAGACTGTGGTACGAAAAGGTTACAAAATGATCTATTTTAACGAGTGCTTCGAGCAAAGGTTTTGTAGTCAGACTCTACGGGATTTGTATTCTGTCTCCACCATTTCCATCCACCATTTGTAAAATCTTAGGCCAGTTACTTTCCCTCTCAAGGTTTCAGCATCCCTATGCATGGCCTATGGTTCTACTTCATGGGTTGATATAAGGATTTTAATAGCTATTCTTTGTTGGTGTTCATTTGCACCAGGGAGGATTGTGAAAAATTTGCTTGTTGTATCTCATTGAATCATCACAGCAAGTTGGCGAAATGTGTACTAGTTTATCGTTCTCAAGTTGAGGTAACCAAGACAGCTTGTCTCAAGTTGACAAATGTCACATTGGCAGAAAGTGGTGCAGCTGGGGTGCCAGCCTAGGCAGTGTGGCTTTACAGCCCAGTGTCTTCACGCACTGCACAACACTGACTTACAGATTATAAATGATATATGTGAAGTTCCAGAAATATTTTAAATGCGCAAAAGATTGTGTATTTATTATGTGTTAATGTGTAAAAATAAAAACAAACTAATTAAAAACTTCTTTCTTAGGTTGAATGGAGAGAATAAAAGGTTGTCCAGCTTCCGAGGATAATAATGCCTTTAAGTACACTGAACAGCATTATGCTTTTTTTTATATGCCCTAAAAGAAAGTCCCAAGTCTAGGAAATTGATGGCGTTTCCAGACTTTTTAGATTGCTGTTCCTTCATGTCATTTCAAAAGATGACTTCTAACTTGACGACTTTTCCCATTAGCTCTGGGTCACTCAGCTTGCTTTTTCTAACAAAGGTCCACGGATAAATCATGTATGGCTGACATGATTTCCTTGAAGTTCTCAGTGGTCTCATTTGCCTTGATGTGGTTCCTTTCATGGTTTCCTACGGCACTTGTGGTACATGAGCGGGCATAAGGCCAGAGGGGTCATATTGCACCCATTTGTTTTCTCTTCAAAATGAAAACTGTGTTTAAATAAAAAATTGTGTTCCAGGAACAAATTTTTTCCCTTTGAAGCTCTATCTCCTAACATGACATTTGAAGGTTTTGTGGAGAGAAATAATTTTTATTTTTACATATTTCTTTGTCTTAATTTTGCCATTCCATTTGCAAAGAAGAATGAGAAATTCAAATCCATCCTTCTTTCTTCAATATTAAGACATAATGTATTCAGAGAGGCTTATAGGTTTTAAAAATCATTTTCAAATTACATAGGCTGTAAACGAATATACATATACATATGTATGTATAGGTTGAACAACACAGCAAGAAAAAAAACTTCCTTCTCTCTTCCCTAATTCAAGTCCCTTTCTCTTCTTCGAGATATATACGTCTCAGCTTTTTTTGTGTGTATGTATATACATATATATATATATATACACACACACAGTTTTTTATTGAACAATATGGGATAAGATATTTTGGTTTCAGTGAATATACATCTGTTTTGTTCTTTTTAATGACCACAAATTCTTTAGTATAGACGTAACAGTTTGTTGATAAGGTTTTGTCTTTTATCTATTTTTTTCTTCTAGTGATTTGGAAGTTATATGTTCCATTTCAAACTCCCAAGTTTATATTCTTACAGTTTTACAGTATTTATATATACAGTATATGAAATTTATTGCCATCTAGAGTTAATCTGTATATATCGCCTACCCCCATAAAGAAAAATTTTACCTACTTTCATCCATTCACCAAATACTACTACCACATTGATTTGATCTGAGCATTTTCAAGATTATGATTTTATTTGTTCTTCCAATATTTTCTCTTTGTCTTTGGTGTCCTGCAGTTTGAATATTTTATGCCCACTTGTGGGGTTTTTGGATGTCTGTCCTGCTTGGTATTTTCTAACCTTCCTGGATCTCTGATTTGGTGTCACTAATTTTGGAAAGCACTTGAGCATTATTACTTCAAATACCTCTTCTGCTTCATTCTCTTTTTCTTATCCTTCTAGTATTCCAATTATGTAATTATGCTACACATTTTGCTATTTATTGTCTCACAGTTTTGGATTTTCTGGTCTGTTTTGTTCATTCTTGTCTCTTCGTATTTCAGTTTGAGAAATTTCTATTAACCTGCTTTCAAGTTGACCAATCCCTTCATCAGCCATGTCCAATCTACCAATGAGCCTGTCAAAGCCATTCTTCACTTCTGTTCCATTGTTTTTGATTTCCAGCCTTTCCATTTGGTTCTTTCTTAGAGTACCTCACTCTCTGCTTATGATGCCTACCTCTTCTTGCACACTGTTCACTTATTTCATTAGAGCCTTTACCATATTACAGTTATTTAAAATTTTCTGTGCAATAATTCAATATCTGTGTCATACCTGAGTCTGTTTCTGATGATTGCTTTATCTCTTCAGACTGCTATTTTCTTGCCTTTGGTATGCCTTGTAATTTTCTGTTGAAAACCAGACATCCTCTATTGGGTGATAGGAACAGAGGTAAATAGGCCTTTAGTGTGAGGACTTATGTTAATTTGGCTGGGAGTTGGGGTATATTTCATATTTATTGTAACTATAGGCATCAGAGGCTCCATAGTCCTCTAGTGTCCTTGCTGTTACATCCCCTCTTGACTCGGAGTTTTCCTATGCACTCCTCCCTGGGGAGAGTCTGAGTCTTGTGGCTCTTTCAGCTGTAATCTACTATTGTGCTGGAGCCCTGCTGGTGTGGCGATAATGTGTGGGAGGAGGAGGAGGAATTTTCTATAATCTTACAAATAGATGTTGGTCTTTTAGTGGGTCTGTGTCTTAGGGCAGTGACCTTCACAAGTGTTTCTCTAGTAGCATTGCTTTCCCTCTCCTGTCTCCTACTCCTTTCCCTGGCTGCCTCATTTACAGTTTATTTCCTTGAAGCCTGACCCCTGTTGACTATGTTTTTCTCACTTAGTAAGACAAGAAGGCTGGAGGGGGCTAAAGTGGGAAAGAACTCCCTACTCTCAGCTGGGATAAGCTTTCAGAATTGCTCTCTGGCAAAGACCTGTCTTCTGGAGAGTAGGCCTTTGGTATGGAGAAGGCTTCACTCTCATGCTAGTCCACAGCCAGCCTCCAACAGTGTGTCAAAATTACCATTAAGTATTCCAGTTTATGGCTCCAGCAGTTTCTGCTTCAGGTCAGTGGATCTCAGCTGTCTCTGGACACACCATCTCTCCAGATTTGGATGTTATGGTTTGCCATGTGACCCCAGTTCTCTGATGAGTCCAAGAAAATTTGTTGATTTTGAGTTTGTCCAGCTTTTTCTTGTTATAAGAGCAGGAATGCTCACTTAGCTGTACCTGTTGGAGCTGAAACCAGAGCACTACTTATTCTTAACAAAAAGTTTTACCAGCTTTTTGCTTATCAATGCTTTTGATAAAATACAGCTTCTAAGTTTTTAAAAAAGTTGGTTGAAATATAACTTTAATAAACCTTTCAGATAGAATTTGGAGTGATAAATGTCCTAAGGCCAGGCGTATCTACATCTGTCTTTATTTTGCCATTCACATGAATGATAGTTGGTTTGGGCATAAAATTCAAGTCTCATAATCTTTTTTCCTCAGCATTTTGCAGATATTGCTTAAATGTTTTCTCGAATCAGTTTTTTAAATGAGGAGTCTCTTATCAATCTTTCTTGTTGCTTTGTAAGTTCTCTATTTTTCATTCTGGAAACTTTTAGACTGTTCTCTTTATTTACGGAGTTCTAAAGTTCTACTTAGAACATATATATCTAAGTGTGGGTCTTTTTTTCCCCACTCTCCAGGAACTGTTCCATAAGCAATCTCACTTTTCTTTCAGAGATTGAATGAGGTACACTCTTCTCTTCCCCTATTTATTTTCTTCTTTTTTAAATTAAGGTAAAATTCACATAACATAAAATTAGCCATTTTAAATTGTACAATTCAGTGTTATATTTAGTTGATTCACTCTGTTGTACATCCATGACTGCTATCTAGTTCCAAAACATTTTCTCCACTCCCAAAGAAAACCCAATACCCATTAAGCAGTCCCTGTTCTTGAGTTTTACATCCATATTTCTGTAATTAAATAATATGCTTATGATTTTTTAAAAAAGAAGGAATACCTACTAGGACTGTGGTCATTTATGAGAGTCACATTTTGAAAGGCTCAATAACCAAATGATATCTTTAAACAGGATACTGATCAGTGAGAGGAAGGTTATAGTACTTAAAACAAGAGCATGGTGTCTTACTTCATCTTGGCTGCTGTAACAAAAATATCATAACAAACAGTAAACATTTATTTCTCACAGTTCTGGAGTCTGGGAAGTTTGAGACCATGGCACTGACAGATTGTTGTCAAATAGGAACCCATTTTCTCATAGATCACATCATCTTAAGGTGTCCTCACATCGTGGAAGGGGCAAGAGAGTTTTTTGGGCCTCTTTTATAAGGGTACTAATCTCTTATAAAAGATTGCCCTCCAGGGAGCCTCAATCACCTCCTCAAGTCCCCACCTCTTAATAGTATCACTTTAGGGATTGCAATTTCAACATATGAACTTGGAGGGAACATAAACTTTCAATCTATAGCACATGGGGCTTCATAACCATCCTTAAGAAAACGAAAAGCCAAGCCACAGGCTGGGAGAAAATATTGACAATACATATAGCTAACAAAGAAGCGACATCTAGAACACATAAACACTTCTTACAACTCAGTTATAAATGGCAAATCCAAATGTTTTTAAATGGGTGAAAGATTTGGCCAGATACGTCACAAAAGATATCTGAACGGTTACTAGGCACGTGAAAAGAGGTTCTATGTTATTAGTCATCAGATAAATGCAAATTAAAACCCCTGCTGAAATGAGATGTCCCTACCAACCATTAGAATAGCTAAAACTAAAAATATTATGATGCTAAGTGATGGCAAGATTTTGAAGTAACTGGAGCTCTCATCTATTTCTGGTGGAAATGTAAAGTCACACAGTCACTTTGGAAGACACTTTAGTAGTGTCTTATAAAGTTAAACATACACTTAATCATATGACCAGCAATGGTACTTCTAGATATTTACCTAAGAGAAACAAAAAGCATATTACCACTCAATGACTTTTACATGAATTTTCACAGCAGCGTTTTTTCATAATAATCAGAAAACTCGAAACAACCCAAATATCCAGTAGCTAGTGGGAAGATAAATATTGTGGAACATCTGTACTATGGAATACAAATCAGAAATAAACAGGAGCAAACTACTGATACACAGAACAACGATGAATCTCAAAACTGTTAGGCTGAACGAAAGAACCAGACACAAAAGAGTACTTGCTTTATAATTTCTTATATACGAAGGTCTATAGAAAGCAAATTTAATCTTTATAGCTTGGACAGAAAACAGATAAATGGTTACTTGGGTCCAGAGTGGGGAGATTGACTGAGATCAGGCACAAAGAAACTTTCTTGGGTGTTGCGTATATTCTATATCTTGATTCTGATGGTAGTTTCATGAATGCAGACATTTATCAAAACTCATTCAACTGTACACTAAAATGTATGCATTTTACCGAATGCATATTATACCTCAATAAAGCTGAATCAAATAAAAGTAATAGTCTGGGAACAAATAAAAATGCAAATGGTTATTGTGGAAGAGACGGAAGTTTTTTAGAAAAAAATTGCTTGTATCCAATGTTTGACAGACTTTCATGTGTTGGATAAATTTTCAACCAGTTCTGTGACTCCTCGGATGATAAATAAGAATAAGAATAAGAATGATCTGGGAGAATATAAGTAAAATGTCCTGGAAACTGGAAATTTTTTAGTTTGATATTTGAGAACTTTCCAAATTCTCTGATTTGATACAATGCTGAAGTCCTCTAACATTTGAGGAGTTTTGACATCATATTGATTTAGTATAATTAATCTTGTTACAAATTCCTTGGATAAAATTGATGTTTTATGATTTCCCTTGAAAGATCTGAATTATGAAACCAGAAATTAAAATTCTATTCAAATATGCTTTAGAATGGGAAAAGTAATGGACTGGCTTCTATTCTTCGCTCTATGTTACCTAGATATATGAACCTGGAATGAGTTGCCTCTGTGCAACTCTATTTTGTAATCTGTAAAATCAAAGTGTGGGTTAAATTTTTTAGGTCCCTCCACTTCTTAAATTCTTCTATTAATTGCCCTAACTAGAGACTGGGATTTTATGTTTGGTCCTAGAACGATTTGTGGAACCATAAGAGGGCAGCATTCCATTTACACAATTTCTTACCCAATTTCCTGTAAGTGCTCAGTATACTAAATTACAGGACTTTGAGACTCACATAGCATTTTCTAGTATTTAACCCTCTTAGGACTATGTTAAGAAAGTAATTTGTCTATTTTAAGTATGAATACATAAATTTATCACAACTAGAGTCAAAGAAAGGTCATGTTACTCTTTCTTTGGCTATCAGGCTTGCATTTATTTAAGTTGAGGAGACTATTCTTCAATCTCATCAGCACTGTGACATATTAAAACGCACTTGTCAACGCAGCTAAGTGAGGACACTCCAGGTCTAGGACATAGATTTACAAGGAGTTATTTTTCTCCGGATTATGTGTAAACTGCAACGTATATAGTTGCAACTAATGTTCAAAATCAGTGTCAATATCCCACATTAAAATTACATTTCAGTACAGCAGAAGTGGGAAAATAAACAAGGATGAAGAGTCGTCCTTGGGACAAGAATTTACTTAGATTTTATTTACTTTGATCTTTTTAAAGGGGTCGAAGGCTTAGAAACTACTATTAAGGCATTTACAATCATTTTTAGAAACTGGATATATATTCCTTAAACAACAAAAGAGAATTGAGGAAAGATAGATTCTCTCACAACGAGAGGCTTTCCAATTTTTTAAAGCAGTGTCCCAATTGTTAGCAACTTCATTTGTCTTATAAGCCCATCATTTGACAAGGACAGAAGGCCATGGAATCTTGCTCATTTCAAGGTCATAATCACAAATTCATGGTTTACGGAACTGAACTCCCTCTTCTTCCCCTTTTGTCCTTAACACTGGTTCGTCATCTCCTGGTCACTCATCTCAACCTGGGAATGTCCCCTTTTCTCTCTCCTTGGCATTCAGTTCATCCTTCCTCTCTGCAATGTTGAAGTATCTTATTACTCTCTTAGGAAATCACCTCCATCTTCCATAGTTAGAGGGAAGGAATGTTTAACAGTTTGGAAAAGAAAGATTCAAGTATTGGGCAATTGAGGAAAGCTTACCAGTTACTGGTTATGTCCATGCCCAGAGGACAATCTGTCACCCTGTTGGCTTACTAGGAATGTCTGAAGAATTTGTTTGACTTGCTTCAAATCACTGTCTTCATTATGCTCATTAGAGTGTATAGTGTCTCACAATAATGGAGTGCATATGCACAAACAAACAACACAATGAATCAAACGGCTTTTCTTTGAAAAGAACATTTACACCAGAAATAGAGAGACTTGCTTGGGCAAAATTATCCATGAGATGATGTGGTAGAATTCACAAGTTGAGGGAATTTGGAAATGTTATATAAGTTTGCACCTTACTACAAGACCGGAGCAAAACTGTGCCTAAAAATGAAAAAATATTTGAGTACAAATGCTCTTCTAACTATACTTTGACTCCATTTTAATATTTAAAATCTATGCTGATGTAGTGTTAGGATGTTAATAAAATGTAAATTGCTTTTATCCTGACCTTCTGTTTTATTGTTTCTCCTCAGCTTTTATTACAGAATTGTTATTGCTATGGAAATGTTAACTTCCTGTTTGTATTTCTGGAACACACTGCAGGGCATGGACGTTGGCCAGTTTACGCTTTATTAGGTAGCTACTGAGAGAAAAATATCCTTTACATTTTTATTTTGTTTTGCTGCAAATGAAAATCTGTCCATTAAAAGTAAACTTTGTGGTCAATGCCACAGAAATGTCTCCCTTTTTTCCCAGCAGCAAACTATAAACCTTAAGCTCATTGAGGTTAATTTTGGGGATCTGCAATTGCTGCATCTAAACTTGAATCTTGAATCTAACCATTCTCAAAATGTATATACCTTCTGGAATACCAGATGATAGCAGTGGGAAAGGTTGGGTAAGTTTTCCTGATGCGTTGCATCATGGCTCCCGCCATGTTGGGGAGAGGAAGAGCACAGTGGAGAGCTGAGTCCTTGACTTTCCAGGTTCTTAACGTTGATTCTGTGAGTTTACCTAAATTTGGGCTCTAATGCTGCCTTATAAACAGTAATGTCACTTTACGAATTACTAAGGGAGGTATTAAGAACAGTGAGAATCAACAATTGTAGTGATCAGAACGCTTATGCCCAATAGCCCTCTATTCACAGCCTTTCCTAGGAACAAGGTAATTAGAAAACTGAGCTAGTGATAGAAAGTTGCTTGATGAGATAGCAGTAAAGGGAACTGAATGTCCTTGAAGGAACGCTCATCTTAATTAAAGGAAGATACACCTCTCTCTAGTGATCAGAACATAGTACTTTGGTTTCGTCTTTTGGATGATTACAGGATAATTATTAGAAGAAATCAGTACTCTCTTTTTTCTCCTTCTGTAGTGCTTGCATTTTTCCTAACAAACTTCCCCTTTATTCTATCAAATAGGTCATTTTATATATATGCATGACAAAATAGACAAAGTCTTTACTCCATGGACCTTTAATTTTAATGGTTTAAAACAGACAATGAAATGTGGTATATAATATTTTATGTGGTTGAAAAGTAGTATTGAGAGTAAAAATAAAGAAAGATAAAGAACAGAAAGCAATAAAGGAATTGCTGTTTTAGATAGCATGGTCCAGAAAGGTCTCTCTAAAAAAATGACACAGGAGCAAAAGCCTGAATTAAGTGAAGCCAAAGTTATATATCTGGAACAAAAGCGCTCCAGGCAGAGTAAATCACAGTGCAAAAACCCAGAAATAGGACAGCACTGGGTGAGTTTGAGGAAGCAGAAGGGAGTCAGTACATCTGGACCAGAGTGAGTACAGGGAGAGTAGCTTAAGATGACATGCGGACGGTGCAAGGCCATGGTGAAGAATTTGGAGTCTAGTATGAGTTAAATAGGAAACACCTGGAAGATTTGGAATAGAGGCATGAAATGCTGATTCATGCTTTAAAGAATCTCTCTGACCACTGCACGAAAAATAAACTATAGGAGAATGCAGTAGGCAACTTCTCAGATGGCACCCAATAATTCCTGCCTCTTGGTATTCATGCTCTTGCGTAATTCCCACCCCTCAAGTGTGGACAGGATCTGTGACTTGCTTTTAACCAATATAATATGGTAACAGTGAAGGGATATTGCTTCTATGATTAGATTATACAAAATTGTAGCTTCCATGATTAGCAGACTCTCTCTATTGCTTTCTTGACTTGCACACTGTGATGAAGTAAGAAACCATGTTGGAGAAGCCCACATGGCAAAGAAGTTTGGCCTCTTGCCAATCACCAACAAGGGACTCAGATCCTCTGTCCAATAGCCCATGAGGAACTGAACTTTGTCTACAATCATATGAGCTCAGAAGTGACCTTTCCCCAGTCATACCTTCAGATGAGACCTTAGCCCTGGGTCACACCTTGATTTCAGTCTTATTTGAGTCCCTGAAGCAGAAGACACAGATAAGCTTTGCTCAGACCCCTGACCTACAGAAACTGTTAGATAATAAATGTATGTTGTGTTAAGCCACAAAGTATTTTGGTGATTTGTTATCCATCATTAGATAACTAATACAGGGAATAAGGGTGAAATCTGGGAGAACAGTTAGGAAGCTAGAGTTGTAACCCAAGTGAGAGGCATCAGTAACCTGAAGTAGAGCTTCACTATTGACCATGCTGGGAAGTAGACAGATTCTGAAGGCAGAGTTCACAGTTTTGTTGTGTATTGAATGCGGACTATGAGAGAAAGAGAGAAGTCAAGGATAGTGCCAAGATTTTTAGCTAGAGCAACTCAAGTTATTATTTACTGAGCTAGAGAGGACTAGAAGAAAAGAGGTTTTACTGTTTTTTGTTTTATTTTGTCTTGTTTTTGACATTTTTTGGGAGACAAAGAGGATACATGTTAGAAATAAGAGTTGTTGCTTGGATTTGCCAAGTTTGAGATGCCTATTAGACATTTCCAAGTAGATGATAAATCTCGAGTTCAGGGGAAAGGCCCAATTGAGTATACAGATTTGGAAATCACATGACTCATCCTCACATTCTCCTTGGGAGATAGTAACAGCAGATACCCTCCGCCCCGGAGGGTAAAAAAGGAAAGCAAAGCATAGAAGTAGCTCTTTACTTGACTCTCTGAGGGCCAAGGATTGAGTAAAACCAGGAGAAGCTACCAAGAAGCCCTAAAATTCCATTACTGAGAGTCTCTGGCTCCTTCCAACTTCTGGCTGGGCTGGGTGGGAAAGGAATATAAACATATAAATGAATGGCAGAATCAAACATTTGGTTATAAGCCCAACATAATTTTTTCTACTCAAGAAAATATGGCCACTAAGGGATAAATAAAAAACTGCAAATCACCAACAGGGTGCCACTTTGTGAGGACAGAGTAGGAGGGAGACACATAAACGGCATTAGTAGGAAGCCAATCCATTCAGTTTTACCAATACAAATGAGGGGATGAGATGTGAGTAAGAGTGGGAGGCAGTAAAGTAGGAATCAATTCTGAGATAATGGAGGTTGGAAGTCCGGTTTCAGTGGGAGCATGGGACAGAGGTATCTCAAAGCTCCTGATGCAATCCGCTTTGAGAATTTTTATTGTAACATGTGGGTGACACGCTGCTGTTTACTTACTGAATAAGGCACCAAGAACTTCCCTGGAGATGTTGCATTTCTCTGACAGAGGTCACTAGGAGATGAGAGGCGGACAAATATATATGAAACTATTTCAGAAAAACTTATGAAATGTATTTTCTTTTTTGTGAAGCAATACTGTATGATCTTCAGCATATGAACAAAGTGTGTAGTTTCCATGTCACTTTAAAGGAATGTTGTGTGGTCCTTTCAATAACTCAGAGCAATTCCAATATTTTCGTTTACTTTCATGCATTCCTGAGGTATCTCACACATAGACATCCATCTTCAGGAATGTCTTATGGGTATATTAACTTATTTAATTCTTATAATAGCTTCATTAGGCAAAATCTATTTTTTAAAAGATGAAATAGAAGTCCAAAGAGATTTAGTAAATTGTTCGGGGTCAGATATTTAGCAAGTCATAGAAGTGAGATTTTTTAACCCAGGAAATCTGACTCCTCTGCTCTCACTACATTATTGTAATGGACCAAGGGTTTGTGTCCCCCCAGAATTCATTTGTCAAAGCCCTGACCCGCAATGTGAGGGCACTAGGAGGTGAAGCCTTTGGGAGGTTATTAGCTTTAGATGAGATCATGAGAATAAAGCTCCTATGATGGGATTAGTGGCCTTATAAGAAGAGGAAGAGACACCAGAGCTTGTTCTCTCTGCCATATGAGGACACAGCAAAAAAGTGGCCATCTGCAACCCAAGAAGAGAGCTCTCATCACAACCCAACCCTGAGGGCACCTTCATCTTGGACTTCTAGTGTCCAAAGCTGTGAGGAAATAAAGTCCTGTTGTTTAAGCCAGCCAATCCATGGTGTTTTCTAATGGTAGCCCAAGTAGACTAAGACAATTACATTTTACTGCCTCTGAAGTTCAGCTAAGCTGTTTTTTGAGATTCAGCTCTATCAAAAATTACTTACTATGTCCACATCACCGGATCCCAACTGTTTTCTTGTATAGGGAAAACCAAATTAAAATTACTGCCAAAGTTACCCTTTGGCATACCCATATATCTTCTGGGTGTCTCTCCACTTCAGATTCTGGTCCCCAGGGTCCTGGGAGAAAGGTTCAGAAAGGCATAGAATGGATCATATGCTTACTGCTAACAGTGCACAGCAGATGTTAGCAGCTCAGTAAATTGTTGTTGAATGAATGAATAAATGAATAACCAAGTTCTCTGGACCTTCTATCACTCAATCAAAAATAAGAAGAGGCCGGCCCGGTGGCATAGCAGTTAAGTTTACAAAAGAGAAAAACAGTCCTGTTTTTTTAACTGTGCAATTAAGGACTTTGGTTTGGTGATGGGTAAGGAAATTGATATTGACAGCCATAATCTACCATTTTTTAAGGTACATTTTCCTAGCACCATTTGGAGCCACCTCTTGTGTCACTCAGGGTCCTGTCGGGAAATTAGGCCAAATTGAGAAAGGTTTAATAAGGCATAATTTACAAGAGTGTACAGTATCCTGAGACTGGTACCACTTCTAGGCCCCCTAAAATGAGGAGACAGCATGATCAATGGAACTCAGAAGAAAATGATAATACCTTGAGACAAGCAGTAACCTTCAGTAGAGAAACCCAACCATCCAGCAGTGACCCTGCAAGAAGGGGTGTAGCCCACGCAGATCAGCATCCCTGGGATGGAGGTGGGGTTTGGGGATGAGGGATGGAAAGATAGCAGGTACACTTTTTCTCTTTTTGATTGCCTGTCTGAAACCCTACCAGAATTAAAATGTGGTGTCCCAGTCTTAAAGAATAAGGGGGCCACCCTCAACCTAACATTTACACAACTCCTCCTTCCACAATGAAGGCTCATCATGCCTGGGCTGACCTTAGATCAAGGTGTTTCTAATGGCAGTGGGAATAGGAAGACTAGTAGACAAAGACAGTGTTCACCTGGCTTGATCTTTGGCGACTACAATGTCAGACCCCACCGAATCTCAAAGAAAAAGCAAAGACTAAAAAGAGAAGGGGTTCTGGGTCTAATGACTTGAGTGCAAGGCATACCGATGACAAGTAATATCTTTGTGATCATTGATCAAATTGCTTGATCTCTTTGAGTCTCTGTTTCTTTATCTATGACATGAGCATAATAGTACTTGCTCATAAAGTTATTGGGAGGATAAAAAATTATGATGCATGTGAAAGACATTGTACGATACAAAAAGCCACAATGCTTTCTAATGATCTCCCAAAGATATAAAAGCAAGTACTTAGTCATCCCTGCTTTAAAAGGAAAAAGGAAAAGGCACCAACATATATTGAGGATACAATACGCCCCAGACACTGCTAAATGCTTAATACATATTATCTCATTTAATTCTTTGAATGCCACCTGTAAAATAGATGTTAATATTATCATTTTATGGGTAAGAAAACCGAGACTCAGAGAGAACAAACAGTTCACCCTAAATCACATGTTTTGTAAGTGGCAAGACCAGGATTTGTACTGAAGCAGCATGAATCCCAAGCCAATGTGTTTTTCTCCCCAAATCATCAATCCTGCTTAATGTTACACCAAGAACACAGAAAAACTGTATGTTTCATTTCAGAGTTTTCCTGGGCATGAAGAAGAAGCTGATCACCAACTCTCCTAGAGAACTTCTCTCTCCTTCTCTGTGAGGTGCCAAGGAGAAAACCTGGAAGCCTCAGAGCACTCTGCCCAGTAGCAGCCAGGCCTGGGGCATCTCTGCCTGGCCTAGACTGCACACCACTGGATTCAACATGAAAGGATGCCCTGCCCTGATTTTCAAAGTCCAACACCACCAGCACTCCTTCTCATGTGGGAGCAGGCAAAACTGCAACAGAGACCTCTGCCTTCCCACCCCAGGGAAGACAGACCCCACATCACAGAGCTCAGCCCCTCTGCCAGGAACCCAGGGAGGATGGTCATCATGCTTCACCAACTGCCATTGATGTCCAGAAAGAGAGTGAAGTAAATAGCCCTTTGATTTGTTGCTTCTCAGCTTCTTCAGAAAGTTGTCCTAAGGCTGTAGCTCAGGTGGGTCTAACACACCAGCGTAGACAGATGGTACATCAAGGTGGTAAATATTTGGTTTTGTTTTGATCTCCTGGGTTAACAGGGGCAAGGCAGGGTATGAATTCATGTGAGTGAACTAGGAATGAGTTCCATAAAAGAAGGCCATTTTATTGGTTGCAGTAGTAACACAGTGAGTCAGGGAACTCAGAGAAGAAACATCAAGAATGGGGCCACAGCTAGGCAGGAATCACATCTTGGGGTATGCCCAGAACCTACATCAACCCACTGTCCCCATTAGACCTCTGGGTTTTGTCAGGAATAACTATTCTTTGCCCTTCTGTTGTTGTATGAAGAGTTTTGGCCCACCCAGCTTCATCGATTTTCCTCTCCTGCAGGGATGTGAAACTTTTCTGATTGCTAACCTCAGTTTGGGAATGGTAGCAGGCTCAGCATAATTGTGACCTCCATGAAGTCAGGGACTCTATCTGCCCCCTCACCGTGGAATTCACTGTGTGTGGCATAGAGATGATGATCAGTAAGCTTTGGTTAAGTGAGTAAATTAATCACCCCTGTGACCTCACCACTCATCCAGACTGACAGGTTACTAGGCGTTAAATGCTTTCCATGGAATTCTAGGCAGGCTAGCTTATGTGGTAGATGTAAACAGCTCCAAAACATACCAGTGGCTTAAAACAACAAAGATTTATTTCAGGTCAGCTAGGGGCTCAGCATCGCATTACCCTCACTCTAGGACCCGGTGGATGGAGAGGTCACTATCTGGACCACCGATGTTGCTAAAGCAGACAAGGAGACAGTGAATCTAACACTGGCTCTTACAGACTTCCTCCCAGAAGTGACAGGTGTCAGTTCTGCTCATACTTTGTTGGCCAAAGTCAGTCGCTTTGCCACCACATTCCAAAATGGGTGAGAATGTTCAATCTTGTCTAGAAGAAGAAGAGAATCAGAATGTTTATGAACATCTCTATGACTACCATCCACGTTTTAGTTCATTTAAACCTTATAATTCAGCCAGAATGTAGACACTATTAGTGGTCCTATGTTTTAGTCAAGGATCTCAAGGCATAGTGTGCTTAACTGAGTTGATCAAGAAAATCAAATAGTGGAGCAACTTCAATCACTAAACCAATCTGTTGAACCTTGCTGTCGTTGGAGTCTGGCAAGTTCTATATGAGGAGACACAATGATGTCTCAAGGGTGCCTAGGACCAGATTCATCAAGGATCTGTGCTTGAAATCATTGAGCCAAACCTCATAGACTTGTGCCCATACAGGCAGTACCTCCGCTCTCTGACTTATCCTTTCTCTTTATTAGAAGAACTTGCTACTCCTTAAACAGAATGACAGCTACTTATTTAAGGCATTAAAGATCTGCCATCACCCTTTTTGTGGCTATGTTTTAGAAGTTAGCCAGCAAAGGCAATTTTCTTAGTTGCTGATGGTAGATAATATTCATGGAAATTTTATGAAATTCATATTTATAACAAAACTATTCTTTCCATAACAGATTTTAGCAGCTCAGATATCAGAGGATTGCAAATTCAGTGTGTGGCTCACATTTTTCTTTCCGCGTAGACAGAGAAAAATATTTCCCAAATGCTGCAATTAGGCTGTGGACTTAGCTTGTTGGGGTAAACATCAGTTGGCTAATGATCTGCAGACTATTTCTGTGGAATACGATGATCTTGCTAAAAATAAATTGTTGATCTAAAACACCATCACAAAATTTAGAGGGACCAGAGGATGCTATCAACTGACTATTTAGATAATTTACTAGAGTGGGTGTAACAGCCACAGGAACCCACTCTAGCCAACTTGCACAAATGAAGGAATTTATCATAAGGACCTAGGTGTCTCAAAATATCAAAAGAAAAGCAAATTACTAAGCCTCTGGAAGGAATGGAAAGACTGTAGCTTTGGGGATCAGGTGTACCACCATCAGAATTCATCAACTCCAAATATCTTTCTTCTGGGTGTCTCTCCACTTCAGATTCTGGTCCCCAGGGTCCTGGGAGAAAGGTTCAGAAAGGCATAGAATGGATCATATGCTTACTGCTAACAGTGCACAGCAGATGTTAGCAGCTCAGAAAATTGTAGTTGAATGAATGAATAAATGAATAACCAAGTTCTCTGGACCTTCTATCACTCAATCAAAAATAAGAAGAGGCTGGCCCGGTGGCATAGCAGTTAAGTTTACACGTTCTGCTTTGGTGGCCTGGGGTTCACTGGTTCAGATCCCGGGCACAGATCTACCCACCACTTATCAAACCATGCTGTGGCAGGTGTCCCACATATAAAGTAGAGGAAGATGGGCACAGATGTTAGCTCAGGACCAATCTTCCTCAGCAAAAGTTAAAAAGAGGAGGATTGGTGGTGGATGTTAGCTCAGGGCTAATCTTCCTCAAAAAAAAATAAAGAAGATTGAATTTGATAATCTAAGAGGTCTGTATTAGTTGCCTATTTTTGTTGTAATGTATTATCACAGATTAGTGGCTTTTTAAAAACCCCAAAGATTTATTATTACATAGTTCTGCATGTCACAAGTTCAAAATGAGTATTATGGGGCTAAAATCAATGTATCATCAGGCTGATTCTTTTTGGAGACTCCAGGGGAGAATCAGTTTCTTGCTTCTACCAGCATGTAGAAGCTGCTAGTGTTCCTTGGCTCATGGCCCCATTACTCCAATCTCTGCTTACATTGTCAAATTCCTTCTATTGACCTTGATCCTCTTGCCTCCCTCTTATAAGGCTCCTTGTGATTAGATTGAGCCCACCTGACAATCGAGGATAATCTCTTCATCTCAAGGCCCTTAATTTAATCAGATCTGCAAGGTCCCTTTTACTACGTAAGGTTAACGTATTCACAGCTTCTGGGCATTAGGATGTGGACATCTTTGGGGGATCATATTTGGCCCACCATAAGAATCCTTTCAATTCTAAAATTCTGGAATGCTCTCATTGCTGATGCTGATGCTGGGAACTGCGGCGAGCATCTGGTCCTGTGTCTGTGGAGCTTACAGTATATTACAAACCAAGCTAACAAAGCTGTACAATGGTAAATAAGAGTTGCTGAAAGAGAAGATTGTGTCAGATGATTCCTCTCTGTTGAATGAACCAGATGCCTTAATGTCTATGTTGTACATTTGGGGGTAAAAGCAAAGATTTTTGTTACAACATTTCTACTAACTCCACCCCAAAATACTATCACTATGAGAAGATAGTGTTAAAAAGTCACTCACATCATATTCACACATCCCCAGAAGAGGCTCAGGACCAGGCTAAGAACCGTGGGAGACTCCCAAGCACTGACTAGATTACTGTGCCCAACTTCCTTTCATAATTTAAAAAAAAAAGCTCTAAAGCACAAAATAAACATAAAGTGCTACAAGAAATGTCCGATTTTATTTATGATGACTACTGAATGCTTGTTTTCAAATATATCTATGGAATAATATCATTTTAAGAATTGCCATTTTCTTCTTATGTGTTCTTATTAATACACTAAATGCATTCTTCTTTTTTTAATTCATAATATATATATTTTTTTGCTGGCAAAGATTCACCCTGAGCTAACATCCGTTGCCAATCTTCCTTTCTCTCTCTCTCTCTCTCTTTTTTTTGCCCCCCAAAGCCCCAGTACATAGTTGTATATTCTAGTTGTAAGTCCTTCTAGTTCTTGTACATGAGCCACCATCATAGCACAGCTACTGACCTACTGGTTTGGTTCCGTGCCTGGGACCCGAACCTGGGTCACCAAAGTGGAGTGCCCCAAACTTCAACCACTAGGCCATCGGGGCTGGCCCTTAATGCATTCTTAATCTTATTGGATAAGGCAGCCCAAAGCATTCCTGGTCTGCAGGAAATAACACCATCCTTAGTTACCCAAGCCAGTGATTTCTAGATGTCATTTTATGATACCTTAGGGTTTTACAAATGCTGTTAAAAGGGACTCTGGCATTCTCAATGCTCATATAATTGTTAATTAAAATATGGACCCAACATTCATAATACCAAGGACCCAAACAAAATCCCACTATGGATCTCAGATTTTTAAATATTCTGCCTATCAAATAAAATGCCCTTATTTACAATCATTCACTTTTTCATTTTTTTATCAAAAATACCTTATGACTACAATCTGAGCCTCTGAGCAGTGTGGGATAATAACAATTGACCTTAGATAATTGCTTTATGCTAGTCTATCAGCAAATACGTTATAAATTTTTAATCTTATATTTAGCACATTATTTAATCCCAAAATTACTGCAGGCATTATCATCATACCCATTACACAGATGAGTAAACTGAAGCATAGAGTAGCTACTTAATTTGATGCAGGTCACACAGTAGAGTAGAAATTTGAATCCAGGAACTTGGTCTCTTAACCATTATACCACTCCAGTTCCTAGTATTACCACACTGGTTAGGTATCGTAGTAATCAGATGCAGGAATGGCCTATGCAGACTTTTTTTTTCTTTCTATTTCTTTTGTTTGTTTGTTTGTTTTCTTTTTTGAGAGTAAATTTATGATTTCCAACAGACTAATGGTTTGAACCACACCTATCCATCAGAATAGCTCAAAGAAGCATTTCCAGGTATATTTGGCAAGCCCGACCCTAGAGACTCTGGTTTTGCGTGCCAAGGCAAGCAGACACTTGTGTGCAGGTAAAAGCTCCCTATGTAACTCTAACATAGACTCCTAAGGAAGAATCACTACACCAGGTCTTATGAGGTGCTGAAAGAAGCGGAGACATCACATCATCACCTTCAAGGACTTGGAGGAATCTTGGAACTCCCAAGTGGCCTTAGAAAGTGGATCAACAAAAGCATATAATAACTCCAAGAAGTCTGTGAATCTAGTCCAAGTGGAAAGAAAAATTTACAGCAGAAAGTGGTACCTGGCTTGACACATCACAGCAAACGCTATGATATTTGAAATATTTAAAGAGGAGTCAACCACCTATGGTCCTCTGTGGCCTCTTTTCCTGAGTTATGGCATGCCTTTGCATTCGTGAGAAGAAAAGTAGAGCGGAGTGCAGCAAAGGAATAAAACTCCAGATGAAAACAACACTGAAAATACATTGTGGTTGGAGTTAAATAGCCCCAGTGACTTAAAAATGGAGCAATCTCATCAAGAAAGAGCAGTGGGAAATGACCCCATACCTTTAACTCATCTCGAACATTTTCCGTTTTCCAGACAACCTCTCACAATTCTGTGAAAGGATTTAACAGGCTTAAAAAGACACGGAAAGAAGTCATTTCAAAGGATCAGTGGAGTGTGCTGCAACATGCTCAATCTGATTTCGAAGTCTCTCTGTATTATTTCATATGAATTATTTAAAATAATTCACACCCCTCCAACACAATGACTCGTGTCTTCTTTCAGTCGCTATGTAATATCCTTTTTGTTGTTGTTTTTATTATAGTCAGAAGACAACTTTTTGGCTTTCTGTTTTGTCTGTACTTGTGAGAAAGGCAAAGAAAGTTTTAAAAAGATGTTAACATCTGCTTGGGATATATAGTTGATTTTAAAAATGGACTAATTTGGTGCCCTCTTCTGCTTCCTCGTTGTGGGTTTCCATGTGTAACCAATAGACACTAAGTACTTTAGTAGGACGTACTAAATTTTTTCCATAGCCCCAGGGCCATCTTACACTCTGTTTTTTTCATTAGAATCCCACACACGGTGTTTTTAGTAAACTTTCATTTCCTAGGATCTGGTCTTTTTCCATTGAACTCAGATTTTTCCCTGATTTGCTTTTAGATTATGTAACTGTTGCCAAATTAGACATGGTTTAAAAAAAAACACCACCACTACCTCTCCTGATGTTGAGTTAGTATTTTAGTTTAGCCACCCAGTAGAAATATCAACAGTCACCAATTCAAGTGACAAAATTAAAATTTTTTCGGCCAGTCATGGCTGGAAAGAATAACTGATTTTACTACTCACTTCCCTGACCTGACATTGATTTTCTATTTCTATGACAATGATCTCACAATCAACAAATATCAATTGAATGCCTACAATTCAGAAAGCAAACGATTGTGCCAGGGCCTGAGCATGAGATCCATTATTAACTCCCCACTCCTTCTTTTCCTGTTTTGAAGACAGTGTTGGAGGCTTACCCAGCAACCACACCATTCACCACTTCTCCGCTTCACACACACACTTCCTCCCAGCAGACACAATCTGCCATCTAATATGGAGACTGAAAATGCCAGGTACATACTTTCCCAGCCTCCTTTGCATTAGAGCATCAACATGTGGCCCAGTCATGGCCACTGGGACCTGAAAGGAAATTGGCTGAGACTGGGGTGGAAAGTGGGGGAAATGTGGTTCTTTGCTTTGATAAAAAGGATTTTGAGAAAAGTTATCCCCTTTCAGCTATTTTTTGTCCAGTTGCTTAAAATACTATGCCAAGGCATTTGGCAGCCATCTTGCAATCATAAGGGGAAAAGCTTAAGAACAAAAACTAGTATTCTGAGGAAAATAGAGCAGAAAAGTAGAAAGAGCTTGAGTCTTCAATGACATTTTGAGCGATCAAACTAAATCTGGAATTTCTCCGCTCTGTATTTCATATTATGTGGAATAATGATTGTACTTCCTATGGAAGCTATCTTCAACTGGGTAGTCTATATTTTGTAGTCGAAGGTATGCCAACTGATATACCTGCTTAATGCTCCTTCTTCCTTCAAAATTCAACTGAGACATCAACGCCCTACAAAACTTGCCTTAGTAGCACTTTGCCCCACCCCACAGCACCCCAACTTTCATCCCCACTCAGGTGGAGCAACGTGACCCTTTCTTTCAATTCCCATGTTACCCTGGCATACAGAGGCTTCTTTTTTCTACAAACAGCTTAGGTTCTCAAAGCTCCATCTTGTCCATTAGCCCTCAAATCCGATGCAGCTGTGTCTAGTTGATGTGACCACTTGACCCATCTGCTGGTGGCAGGAAGAGTTAAATGCCTTTACTAAAGGGGAAACGTTGCTCACACCTAGGAAAGACAATGACAGTCGTTGAAAGTTCAGAAGCAAAGGAAATTCTCCGCTGCATTGTATTGAAGTCATCAATGTATCAGTCTCCTCCTTAAGATCATAAACACCTTAAATAAATGGATTGTGTCTTCGTTATTTCATCTTAATTCCTCCAGTGTCCTGCAGAAAGTTTAGCAGCCTAGCATGTAGTAGCTCCTCAATAACTGTTTGTTAAAATGGGTTGCTAATTACAAAATTTAAATGTTGAAGCTCAGTGACACCTTAGAGATTCTCAGATATAATCTCCTAATTTTATGGGTAAAGGTACTAAGGTCTGGAGAGTTCGTATAACTTCCTCAATTTGTAAAGGAGGGGCAAAGCTAGAAGTACTACCCAGGCTGATTGTCTCCTCATCCAGTGCTCCTTCTGTTCTACCAGAAGGATGAATGCATTTGTAATCCAGGTGGATAGAAAGATATCTGCAAAAATATAACTAAAAGTGCATGCAGATACAATAAGTGCCATATATTGTTGCAAGTGGGGAGAAAACATTGTGGACTGGGATGGTTAAGATTGCCTATTGTATGTGTCAGGATGCACAGTAGTCTGGATTCTTGGATTTATTGCCTTCACCCTTCTGATATCAGCTTGGAGAGGGCCACCCTGACTTTACAACCTAAATTTAGAAACTATCCCATTTATTCTTTGCATGGTATCTTCAATGTTTTCACTTCTCCCAACTCTTAACGTAATATTGAACATTTATTTATGTATTTATTTGTTTGTTTGTTTAATTTGCATCTCTTCCAGGAGAGCAAGGACCACATCTATTTTATTTCTCAGTCTATATCTAGCACTTCGCAGAGCTACTGATATGTAATAGACTGTCTATATCTAATCAATCATTAATTTATTCAACAACATTCCAAGTGATGGGAGAACAACGACGAAAAAGACAGACAGAAACGCTACCCTCTCAAAGCTTATATTCTAATGGAGGAAGGCACATAATAAACAATATAACATAAGCAAAATACTGCCTATTTAAGGAATTTCAGATGCCATCAATTTGAAAATGCACTGTTACTTTTATGTATAAACAAAGAAAAAGACATCACAAACTTTGCCATGCCATTAATGTTTTGATGTATCCTAACTTCAGAGATGTAAAAATATGAAAAGGAGATCTTAGAATTGATGAAATATAGCATATTGTATGTTAGATTGTGACAAGTGTTACAGTGAAAAATAAGGTAGGCAAGATGCGTAAAGAGAGAGTGCCTTGAGTTAATGAAAGAATTAGGTTGGAATTAGATATGGGGGGATAGTGGAATATCACAGAAGTGGGTAAAGAATTGAAATATTAATCAATGACCAGCCTTGTAGTCACAAGGTATTTAGTAACTTTAGTGGTAGATACATCCTAACTTCAGCCCTGGCAATCTTTTGTTGTGTGGACTCAAGTGAGTTTTTGAGTCTCAGTTTCCTAATTTGGAAAATGGGTATCATAAAATGGGATATTTGAAACAATGTATATACAAGGCCCTAAACTTAATGGATATTCAATAAATGGTAGTTTTCATTACTTTTATCATTTTATCTGTAACTCCTAAATTGATTTCTAGTTGATTTCCTGTTTGTTTGTTTATTTTAACCGTTGGACCCTCTCCTTGATTTGCCAGTTCTGGACTTTTTTCTCCCACTATAAACTTCCACAGCATTCTGTGCTCATCATTTTCACCTTGTTTCAGTTTGTCACTTATCTGTCCTCCCTACTAGATGATAAGCTCCTCAAGCGTGTGAACCCTGACTTAGTCATATCCATCATATCCATAGTACAGTGCTTGACGTCTAGAAGATTTTTATAATATTTGTTGACTGAATGTAAGAACAAATGTATTCAGCAAAGGGCCTTCTGGGGAATGGTAAAGTTTTCATTAAAGTCTTAGTGATGAATGCACTGAGCAGCCATTCATTCACTCAACAAAACTTCTTTAGTGCTAAGTGGCAATAGTTTCAGAGGAGAAGATTCCTGCTGTTTGGAATACACAAGGATATCCCATGGAATGCATAGGGCAGGACTCATCTTGGGCTTTCCCCTATCACACTACTTAATCTCCACCACAGGCAGTTACTCCTTTCAGTTCAATTTGGATCTGCCACTCCAGCAGTCCCTTCTCATGGTAAACTGTTAACTTTGCAAGGTTCTAAAGAGGCTGCAAATGTTTCTCAACATTTTTGTGTGAATGCCAGAATCTACACCCGCCTCTGCCCCGTGGGAGGGTTGGCTTTTAGGTAATACAAAACAACAGGGGGGTTATTGGTTTCTCTGCCTCATCTTGGACAAACATGCCTTGGAGAGCATGAGCTCAGCTGCAGGCCCACTCGTTGGCATGCCAACCTGCAAAGTCACTTCTTTGAAAATGACCTAGCCCTTTTCATTTCTTAAGGACTGAGTAGGACATTAAAAAATGTCCAAAACCAAACTCATCATTGAAATTGTGAGGTCTCTCTAAGTAAAAATAACCTTCTTCTGGCTTCCTAGGTCAAGAATCCATCAGAAAGAAATCATCTCAGCTGCCCAAGAATGGTCTCGAGTCCAGCCACAGGGGCGCCAAAGCCAATACCACTTTGACACAGATGGGTAACCAGCCAGAAAAGGTAGAGCTCCGGTGTCAGATTCTCCAGCTCCTCTGGCCTTGGAGTGAAGGGAGTAGAAGATGGGAGGAGAGAAGGGCAGGCCAAAAAATCAACAAAGTATAACATGTCTCATAGCCAAGTCAACCATGGCAGAGTCACTTGATGCTGGTGACCAGTTTCTGTGTCATGCAGAGAGGTCCAGCCCCCGTTTCAGATGAGCCACTTGTAGTCTTCCATCTTGGCATCCACCCACAGGCCTCAAATAATCAGGCAAGGAAAAGTTCTAGTAACAGCCGAAAATACCCTTTAGTCTACAGAAGCTTACTGTCTAATGATGGATAATGGCTTTAACTGAGTTAAGCGGAAACAGCTGGCAAAATATGATGGACTATGGAAGTTTTGAAAGAATCTGGAGTTCAAGTTCTTGCTTTGATTTTGAGTCCATCTCTTGCTAACTGTGCCACCTCTGACTGGCCACTGGTCCTCTCTGAGTGCTAGTTTTGTCATAATAGAAATATCAATCACGTTTTAACCTATCTACCTGTCAGTTACTGGGAAAGTCAAATGATTAAATGATAAAATGATGTTACGTTGACTTAAAAGCAGTGTACAAATGTTGGATTTTTGTCTCAGGACTTAAATTATAAAATAATAGGTATATTAAAGATATCGTGACAATATGGATACACTTTATGAATAAGGCCATCATTCTCATTAAACTTTTGACACAGTTTGGAACAAAAGTAGACTTGTTTCCAAACCAGTAGCTTTGCAGAGTGGTCCACAGGTGGTCCATATCATCCCGTCCTCTTCCTCCTAATCCTTCTCTGGGCATGAGCAGGACAATTTCTTGATCTTTCTGCTTTATCTGCAATGTGTATGGCATGCCCAGGGAAATATGAAGCAAAAAGGAGGCAAATAATGGCTCCTTTATGTATCGCACTGCCTTGCTCTAACGACAAAACGAAAAAAAGTATGAAAAAGTACTTTGAAAAGAATAAAGTGGTTTACAAATGGTGCCTTAAGCACAGTTCTAATCATGCTCAAAAACCTTTTGAGCCTCCACTGCCCATAAAATAACAGCAGCACTCAGCACTCAAGATCATCCACCCTTTTCCTTCAGCCTCTTCCTTCTCTGCAGCTTTAGCATCAATGACAAGGTCTTCTCTCACCTGTGCTGTTCAGTTTTCTTCTGCTGGGACCGTGCATCCTCCAGCACCCCTTCTTCTAACACCACCACCACCAACACACACACTCCACTCCACTCCCACCTCTGGGCCTTCAATGGCCTTATTTTTCCTGCCTGGAATCCATTTTCTTCTCGAATCTCCCTCTCAAAGGCCTGCTAATTTTTCGAAGTCCTTGTCTTTCAAGAAGCCTTTACAGGTATACCTTATCCCATTTCAAATGCATCCTTCCTGCCCGCTAAACTCCTCAATATTTTATACCATACTTAACATCATTATACCTCCTGACATCCTGCACCACTTCTTTTCTGTAACTTTTTAAGAAGCATGTATAACTGTGTAGGCCAAACTCTGATTAAGAGACCAGATAAGAAACTCATGGAAGTCAAGGAAGACGTGTGGACATCCACCTCCAGTAGGTTTCTTCAGTGCTTTGTGCAGGACCAAACACATGACAGGCACTAATGGACACTGTGTCCCAGTTGATTTGACTGCTATGGTGGCCAGAGATTTTCTGCTTTGAATATCTAGTTCATACTTTTAAATAGGTAGTAACTGTAGCGTGAAAATTCTTTGAAACAATAAAATCTCTCTATTCAATGGCCCAGACAGCCGTGACCACACAGCACAAGGTATGATCATTCTAAAGCAATGTATCAGTGAATTTGAGCACAGATAGGCACTGAGCTTACTGCTTGCCAGGCATTGTTCTAAGTGCCTTGCATGTATTTTCCCACTGAATACTCAGAACAAGCCTTGGAAGTGAATACTCTTAGTAGCTTCTCCATTGTATAGATGTAGACACAGAGACACAGAGAGATGAAAGGACACGGAACACGGCAACAAGGGTTCAAAGGCAAGCAGCCCAGCTTCAGAGGCAGAGCTACACTCTGCTCTATTGTTTTTAGTCTAAAAGGGCCCCAACGGACTTGACCACATCTGCTGCTAAACTGCCAGCTCTTCATCCCATGCTACCTAAGCCTTATCTTAAATGAGTGTTTTAAAACAGGCCACAAAAAACTCCCTCTTCCACACCTCCCACTGTGTCTGCCCATTGGAACTTCTGCTTTTGTATTCCTTTCATCTCCTCTACATTTTTGATAACCACTAAAGAAGCAGCGGAGCTTCCTTCAAATGTCAACTGTGGTAAGTACCAGGCTGTTTGGAACCCAAGGAGCTACTGAATCAGTCTCTGTGTGCTGCTCCCTCTAACAAATATCTCTTTGAGATTCTAGAATGACTCAATCACACATCCCACACCTGCCAAGCAGAATCAGCTGCCCTGAGATCTGAGCTGTTCTGAGAGTACACAATTTCAAAGGGCGAGCCCATTTATAGACTTGGTTAGTATAATGATGCACTAGCGAGGAGAAAACAACGCTCATTTGTATAACATTGAAATTTCGAGACGGGTATCCTGGACAAGAACCCAGAAAATATAAATATAGAAATGTGACAAATGATGATACAACCATATTATTCACCAAGGTACAAACATCTCTTTAAAGCTGAGCAGCAAAAAGTTTCATCATATTCCAGATCAATTTCCCTACTGGAGTCATAGGCCAGGAACCTTCTGAAATGGATTGCAGAATTTGTGTGAGCCTACATACTTTTTCTGGGCAGCTGATCCACAGCTTTCAAGAACTTGAAAGCCCCAACTATGAGGCTTTCTCTTGCCAAGTAAGCATTCCTGCTGCATATCAGCTGTAGTTAAAACCACTAAGTTATCATTTCTAGGCCCAGCCTTTGGTCCCACACCGTAAAAGCCTTCCACTTGGTCTAGTTTAGGAATGTAAGCATGCCTTTGCCTCTACTGGAACTCCTCCCAGCAAAAGCAACATGTCTTTTGAGAGAAGAAATCATGGCATAAATAATGTCCTTCCTACCAGGACCCAAAAGTGCCCTTGACTGTTCTCAGGTTCCACTGCTCTCATCTGCCTAATTCTCACTGACTGCCATGTGGTGCTTACAGAAATAGGAACCTTCAAAGGCCATTTCACGTACCTGAGAGGAACTGTAGTGGCAGAATTTGGGCTGCTTTTCATTTACACATTGTTTATATTCCTCCAGAGTCAAACCCCATCTTTTCTCTCCTACTGTGGTCTGAACTATTCCCTGTACACAACTCTTTTCTCTGTCCACTCTCTTGTTCTGGATTCCTGTTACTATGTCTGTCATTTATTTTTAAATATTTCAGCATAGTGTGATGTTATGAACACATTAGTTAGGTTAAGCTACCCTCTAAAGGGAGACAGTTGACTTAATCAGGAGTCCCACTTTCCAAGAGGTGAATGGTGGTAAAATGGGCTCTCATTGGTGAAATGATGGGTCTTAAAGGAACGAGATTGACTAAAGCATGCACTCTCAATGGGAGAGATATATCCCACAAGTGGGCAAAATTTGTTTGAGAGGGATGGGGTGAAAAAAAGTCTGAGATATTGCAAGGGTTTCATGGCCCTCCAAAACACAACCCCACCTGAAAAAATATTATGCCTTAATATTTAATTTCTCTCCTTAAGTTAAATTAACTTAAAGTTTTCTCTTTTGGGGGCAATAAAGAAAACAATATTAGATAAGCACCAGACTAAAGTATTTTAATACCCCCTACACCCTTATAGGAACACAGAATGTAGCCAATTCTTTGCCCTTTATTTTTATGATCAATAAGTATAATGTTAGCTGTGAGTTTGTCATATATGGCCTTTATTATGTTGAGGTACATTCCTTCTACACCTAATTTGTTGAGAGATTTTTTTCTTCAAAGAATATTGAGTTTTGTCAAATGCTTTTTCTGCATCTATTGAGATGATCCTATAATTTTCATCCTTTGTTCTGTTAATGTGGTGTATCACATTTATTGATTTGCATATGTAGAACCATCCTTGCATCCCAGGGATAAATCTCACTTGATTATGGTGTGTGACCCTTTTAATGTGCTGTTGAATATGGTTTGCTAGTATTTTGTTGAGGATTTTTGCATCTGTGTTCATCAGGGATATTGGCCTATAATTTTCTTTTTTTGTAAGTGTCTTTGTCTGGTTTTGGTATCAGGGTAACGGTAGACTCATGAAATGAGTTTGGAAGTGTTCCTTTTCTCTTTAATTTTTTGGAAGAGTTTGAGAAGGATGTGTATTAGTTCTTTAAATGTTTGGTAGAATTCACCTGTGAAGCCCTCTGGTTCTGTACTTCTGTCCATTGGGAGATTTTTTATTACTAATTCAGTCTCCTTACTAATAATTGGTCTGTTCATATTTTCTACTTCTTCCTGATTTAGTTTTGGTGGGTTGTATGTTTCTAAGAATTTTTCCATTTCTTCTAGCTTGTCTAGTTTGTTGCCATATAGTTGTTTATAGTAGTTTCTTATGCTCCTCTCTGATGTATTTCTGTGGTTTCAGTTGCCATACTCAACAGTGAAAAGTTAAAAGCCTTTCCTTTAAGAGCAGGAACAAGACAAGAATGCTCACTCTCACCACTTTTATTTAACATTGTACTGCAAGTCCTAGCCACAACAATCCATCAAGAAAAAGAAATAAAAGCATCCAAATTGGAAAGGAAGAAGTAAAATGATCTCTGTTTGCAGATGATGTGATCTTTTATATAGAAAACCCTAAAGACTACACCAAAAATCTGTTAAAACTAATAAACGAATTCAGTAAAGTTGCGGGATATAAAATCAACATGCAAAACTCACTTGCATTTCTATATACTAACAATGATCTGAAGGAGAAATTAAGAAAGCAGTCCCATTTACAATAGCATCAGAAATGATAAAATATTTAGGAATGAAATATTTTTAGGATCAGTGCCTTATGTTGGATCCCTGAATTGTCCTGTATTCTACCTCTGATTCTCGGAATACCTGTTTGCCTGACAGAGGCATTGTTGCTGCATTCTGCCACTGGCTATTGTCACATTTGTTTCAGGTCAACCTATAATGTAAATTGTGTTCAGAAGACCGAAAATTTGATGAGAGCTGTGAGCTCATAAAGTATAAGTTCACATTGTACATACATTTGGGGTCTGCTTGCTAATAAATATTTGTTCATATAGCAGAGTTTGATCTAAGAAAGGAAGCTAACACTCACCTACTTTTAACCTTTGGCTACTACCAAGATATATCAAATACCTAATCTTTCTGCAGGACAAAATTGACTTCTAGTTTTAGAAAACCCTCAAATTTATTATAAGCAGCAGAGCCAGCAGTTAAAAGCACAGACTCTGGAATTAGAATGTCTGGACTCAAATGCATTCAATAGCTGTTGATCTTGTGAAAGTTATTTGACCTCTCTGAGCCCCAGTCCTCTTTTTGAGTAAAATGGGAAGGATAGTAGTATCTATTTCATGTAAGTTAATCAATATGACACTTAGCCCGGTATCTTAGAAATTGTAGGCATTCAAAATTTTATTATTATTATCATTACTTTTGGGAACAATAAACCTTAAGTATCCAGAAAATTATGTAGAAACTAAAAAAAAATGTAAAAGTTCGTATATACTTAACATAAATGCTTCTTTTTGTATATCTGCTTATTTTACCATTTAGTTCTCTTATATCCTTCTGACATGTTGGGCACTAACTTCAAACGTAGGATCCAAGGAAATATACTTTATTAGTAGTAATGGAAATTTACTGTGCTTCAGGAATAATGAACTCTTCCACATACATTATCTGATTCTCCTAGTATCCTTATGAAGTAGTTACAGCTTCATTAGGTAACTAGAATATCCATTTTACAGGCTATGAAACTCAGAGGCTCAGAGAAACTAAGCGATTTGACTGGAGACACTTGGATATAAATGATGGAGCTAAGACTCACTCTTCTGCTTCTCAGAACCTGAGGGTTTGATGTTGGTTGTCCTGGTGACAATTACCTTCCTGCTTCCTGTGGTCTTCCTGCTTCTGCTCTAGCCATATTACTACTACCAAAAGTGATCCTTTTGCATATATGTCAAATCACTTCATCCGCATCTTAAGGCATGCCAGTGGCTTCCCACTGTGCTTCAACTAAATTGCCAAGTCCCTTCCCTGTAGACACTGCCTGGTCCCTGCCCACCTCTCTGGCGACATATGATTTAAATCTCCTTCTTATTCTCTTAGCTCTAACCTCGCTGACATTTTTTATCTGGGTAACCACATTTGTTCTTCCATCTACCTGGAAGGCTCTGACCCCACTTCCTGGCATGGTCAGCATCATCATCATTCCATTGTCCAGTCAGAAGTTGCTTCTTCAGAGAGCCCTTCACTAAGAAGCTCAGCTAAAGTAGCCCCTTCTTAGCCACACACCGTTATACTAACCTCTATTATGGACTTCACCTGTCTTATCACTCTCTGAAATTGTCTTATCACCATCTGAAGAGTTTACTTCTTGGTTTACTTCATTATTGTTTCTCCCCAACCCGACTATAAGCTTCAGAAGTGTGGGGCCTATTTCTGTCTATATCAGGGGTACAGTGTCTGGCACCTACTAGGTAATAAGTAAATATTTGTTGAATAAATGAATGACAAATTATTTGTATTGAAACAGACTTTCTTTCTTGGCTTTGTTAATGCTACCACTTCAGCTTAATATTAAATAACTTCATTCCCCTCTTTAGTTTAATATTCACCTAAAGATGCTCCTTTAGGCTAACCCTTTTATAGGCAAACTCTTGTTTTAGAAAGCAATTCTCGCAGGCTGGTTTCCCTGAAAACTATCTCATCAAAATCTTTGTTCTAAAGGTTTGTTTTAGTTAAAGGAGGGGAGTTTCCCAGATAGAAGTACCTAACTGACTATTAAGAGAATAGTTCTAAGGGTTCTTATCTACCATATTTTCGTTAGCCAGGTGCAGAATGCATGGGGCGGGGGAGGGGAGATTCTTTGAATTAACACTACAGATGACCATATTTCCTGAAGGAGCTTTGAAGATGTGCTCTGAGTGGGGCATGCAGGATTCTCTAGCACTCTTCTGATAGAAACATTTATTTGTTCAGAAGCCTCCAGGTGAGTGTTTGGGACATGCTTCCTGTTTAGTTAAGGAACCAGTTTCTTGGGACTGAGTAGGCATTAGATGGGTATCTGAGTTTCAGGAAACCCCAGCTGAAGTGACTGGAGCGATTAGCAGACAGTCAAAGTGTTTATATGCAAGGAGTTATGTCTCTTCCTCTGGCTGCAGAGAACAACAGACACTCTGTCGTGGTCTGTTGAGATTTTTCTTCCTTTTCCCCAACTTCCCCACCTACAGGTGTGATGAACTTGGCACAATCCTTGACAGAAATTTCAAAGAGAAAATTGTGATGTGTGTTGCACGTGCAGAAAGCTTGACCCATGTCTTCCTCTGCTCAGGTGGGCAGGGTATAATACGCTATTTAATGTAATTGAACTGATTAAAAGCCTTTATCAAAGAATGCGCAAGATTTCCTCCCTGCTAGTAGCTCGCCAACCTCATCCAATCAGAGACGTTAGAACCTGTAAATGGGTGATGCATTTTAGAAGGCGATGTAGGCATCAATTGGAACTCCCTGAACTATGCAGCCTATTTTATTAGTTTGAAGCAAGGGAGTCCAGAAAGGGAAGAAAAAAGAAATGTGAGAGAGAGAAAAAGAGTGACATTATAATTATATATCCATAACATTTATCGAGCACTAGGTAGCACGTCTTTTAAAAGCCTAAATTCCCTGGAAAATTAAACAAGAGATTATGAGTCCTAAAAGAGGATGGTAGAACTATACTGCTACCACTTGAATTGTGTCCCCTTCTACCTCCCGAATTCATATGTTGAAGTCCTAACCCCCAATGTGACTGTATTCAGAGACAGAGCTTTTGGGAGGTAATTAAGGTTAAACAAGGTCATAAGGGTGGAGTCCTAATTCAATAGGGTGGGTGGCCTTATTAGAAGAGGGAGAGAAAGAGATCCAAACACATACAAAGAAGAGGTCATGTGAGCACACAGTGAGATGGTGGCCACCTACAAGCCAGGAAGAGAGGCCTCACCAGAAGCTGGCACCCTGGTCTCAGATTTCTAGCCTCCAGAACTGTGAGAAAACACATCTGTTGTTAAAGCCACCCAGTCTATGTCATTTTGATGTGGCAGCCCAAGCTGACTAAGACACATTCCACTGCTCTCGAAGGGCCGATGGCAGTTGCTAAGCTCTGAAGCGTGAAGGAAGCAGCTCTCTCCAGAGGTCTAAGTTTGAAAGACCAGACTTGCCACTTAAAGACTGCAGTCCTCCTTCCGATACTATGTGACATGGGTCACAGGGAGTGGTATTAACTGATTTTAGTTATCCTCCCCAAAAGCGGTAAGATCAATATTAAGAATAGTAAAATTTCTGGGAGACAATTGGCAATACCTACCAAAATGTAAAACATGGATACCTTTGTCCCAGAAATTACATTTCAAAGAATTTATCCTGAAACACTCCATTCACCTAAGTGTGCAAAGATATATGCATAAGGATGCTCATTGACACATTGTTTGCAATAGGAAAAATACTAGAAACAGTTGAATTGTTCATCAGTAGAGTACTGATTAAATAAATAATATATTTATACATTAGGATATGCAACAGTGAAAAGGGACAAGACTTTTCCATATATGTTTTGCTAGTCCTTGTTCTGTTTGCCCCCACAGACCATCCATAGCTCCTCATTCTTCTCAGCATCACAGGAAAGCCCACCAACACCCACTGCACTCCCAGGTTCCCATGTCTGCTGGCGTCTGTCTGTGGTTGGCTAATGGAAAGCTCTGGCGGGAGATTTAAAGCCAATGTTTCTGACAGCAACTCTGTCTCCTAGGAGCTCAGATGCCACTGGACAGGGCCACTGTGGTTCCAGCTTCCTCCTGGTGAGCCAGGTCCCCAGCTCTTCTCTTTGAGTGTTCAAGTTAGGGGAGGTAAGAGCTTTATGCTGCTGCTCATCCCTTGGTTGCCTCATCATTCTCTGTTTGACGTCCCAGCGATTCTGTAACTGGTGTAACCAACTCTGTGCATTAAGCTCTCTCTTTGGAAGACCTCAGACACAATGTTGGTATGGAACAGAAACAATGTAAAGTGGCAAAAGCAACCTTTGGAGCACTATAGCGTATGCTCCTTTTGCATGGAACAACAGGATGTCTAACGATAAACTTGTGTTAGTTTGTGACAAACTCTTTCTGAAAGATCACACAAGAATCACTAGCAGTAGTCTTTTTTGTAGAGGCGCAGTGGAGGTCTGAGGTGAAATGGAGATTTACCCTCCCTTAAAGACATGTTAATACCATTTGGAATTTTACCATATGCGTTAACAGTAAAGTAGTTAAGCTAATAAACATACTTTTGCATTTTTGCTGTAATTTTTAGTCTAAGAGGGCTTTCTCTTGCATGTCTGTTTGGACCTAGGACCCTGAGAGGTTGGCAGGGTGAAGTTCAGAGAATTTCCACCCCATAGAAGCTATAATGATCATGTCACTCTCATGCTTCACACACTCCAGTTTTTCCTATGGTCCTTTGGAGAAAGACTAGAATGAATTATACTTTGCAGCCTGACCACAGTCCACTCACCTCTCTAGCCTCTTGATCCATGCAATGCCTTGCTGTCTGTGCTCCACCCACACTCGGCTTCTTCTAGTTCCTTGAAATCACACCCTGCTTCCTTCCATCTCGAGGTCTGCTGACGCCCTAGCCTCCCTGCCCAAGGGCTCTCCCTCCTACACTATCTTTTCACCACTACTTAACACATTCATTTTATGGAGGTCTGGTTTAAAATCACACTGGGTCAGGTGATCCTACTATGACTTTTTTTCCATGTAGCACGCAGTCCTGTTCATATTTATGTATTGGTGTGATTGTTTGATTATTGCCAGTTTTCAATGGAAGGCCTACTTTAGTGGATGAGTGACAATGCTGGAGTCACACTACCATCGAGTGGGGAACCATAACTAGCCCCAACCACCCTGGTCCAACACTTTCCAGCAGATCCTTGAGCAACTGGTGACTTACTCAATCAGAAAGTGCTTCAGCTCCACAACCTTGCCTTTCTATACATTTTTTTTTAAAGAAAGCATTCATCCATGTCTGTACATAGCCTACGACATCTTAAAAATCAAACAGCTTTTGTCTAGAATATTAATACAGTTGAAATTATGTTTGTTGATGGAGAAATTGGCAAACAATAAAATAAAAGAAAATCAATAGGTTAGCTGCATGATATTTCTCCTCTTTTCCTTCTCTTATGAAATCAGAGAAAGATATGTTTTAATAACAATGAAATAGCAAGGAATATATTCTTGTTCTTCGAGTTAATAACCTTTCACATACATAACCTCAGAACTAGTGTTTCCAATTTTCAGGTGAGGGAGCTTAGGTCTAAGATATTCTAGACACTCGATCAGGCACTTCAGAGCTCACTGGACACCTTGTCTCCCAAATGACCTAAATCAATTCCTGTCCTGAGTTTCATGCATTTCCATTATGACGATGATTATAAATGGTCTTCTGCAGCAGGTGCTTTGCTGCCGTGCTAAGGAGATGAAGTGTTTTCCCTATGGGAAATCCTGATATTCAGGCACCACTTCTCTAAGCTTTAGGAGTGGCTGAAATGTGGGTAGAGACAACCAGAAATATGGGCAGTGAAAATGTGTTCAACATGGGGTCTAGTTCAAAAGGGTTCAAGGAAGAGAAGATGAGGGTTATCTAACGAGGTGTCATTTAGAAAGTCAGCATGACACATATCTGGTGCCCAGAAACATAAGGTTAAATTTACCAGGCACTCCCTTTAATGTCACTGATGGCCTCTGCCAGTGAAGGATCTGTCACAGGAAGATGAATGTAGTCTGCCAAGTTAGTGTTCAAATGTCCCCCTTTCAATTCAGTCCCAAACCCCTGGGCCCATTCCAATTCAAGCTTCAGATGAACTCCGGCCTTACAGTGTTCAGGGCCTGCTGCCCACAGTAGCGTGTCACAGCGGAAGACCCCGGGGGATCAGCCAGATTGCTCCAGGAATATAACAAATGAAATGACCGATAACTCACAGTGTCTGTCTGTTTCCTGTCAGAGGGTGATTAATAAACGGCCCCAAGATCCACAGCCAATACACAGTCTATTTTGTGACTCTAGATAAACGGTGTCCCAACTTTTCTCAAGATTACAGCTAATTCACCCCTCTACATACACATACACACGCCAACCACCACCACCGCTACTGCTATTATTTATCGAATAGTGCCAGGGAGCCAGACACTGAGCTAAAAGCTTCTGGGAATACCATAGGAAAAAAAAACAGGATTCCTGCCCTCAGGAGCTTATAATCCAGACTCATTTGTGCTCATATAAATGTCCATATGAAAACCTCAGATGAGAATAATAATAACAGCTAGCAGTTAATGAGCACTTACTGTGTGCTAGGCACTATTCTGAGTGTTTTACATGTTTTATCTAATTTAATTCTCATAATAACCTTTACAATCCTCTGAGGTAGGTACAATTATTATTATCATTATACAGATAAAGAAACCAAACAGAAACACAAATAGGTTACGTAAAACTTGCCTGAGGTCACAGAGCTAGGATGTGGCAGATCGGCGCTTCAAATCTAGGTGTCTGGCCTTGCAGACCAGAATCTTAGGGACTCCCCTTGAACAACCATAGCTATAATTTAGTGAATATTTCCTACAGGCCAGGCACTGTGCTCAGTTGTCTTACATGCATTACTTTATTTAATGCTCGCAATTAGTGATCAACCTCATTTATGTAACACTCTCAAAAAATGCTTTTATTTGCTCCCTTCCACATTTCTGTAATATCGATATTTTTATCTTACAGATGAGGAAACTGTGGCTTAGCAAGACATGACACTTTCCCAGGGTTAAAACTGCCAGGACTCAATTCTTTCCTTTTTTTTTTTTTTTCTGCTTTTTCTCCCCGAATCCCCCCAGTACGTAGTTGTATATTTTAGTTGTGGGTCCTTCTAGTTGTGGCATGTGGGACGTTGCCTCACGGCGGCCTGATGAGCAGTGCCATGTCCGCACCCAGGATCCAAACCAGTGAAACCCCGGGCTGCCCAAGTGGAGCTTGGGAACTTAACCACTCACCACGGGCAGGTCCCTCAATTCTTGCTCAGTTTTCTCTAAGGTTTGACTCCCGCATATTGACATTATACTATATTTCAAGAAAAATGTCTTCAAATAACATCCTAGACAAACAGGACCCTAAAAAAACAATAATGCTGCCATTTATATAGTGCTTCACTGTTAACATTTGGATTTACTCAAGTCTAAGTGCTACTAGCTCGGGTTGTAGACGTCAAAACTGAAGTTCAAAAGAGCGGCAGGTCTGGGGTCCTACAATTTTGTCCTCACTCGCCGACCTTCATTTATTCACTGGTTCACTTAAGAAACCACCAAGCTGTTATGTTCTGGTACTGGAGAGACAAAGCTGAATAAGACCCTTTGTCTTCTGTAATTCAAAGTCCGAGGGGAAGAGCTGACCTCCTTGCTCTGATCCCTGCTGGCAAAACTTGCCCCCCAGGAGGCCCCTTCCTCACTCTTCACCTTCCATCCTTGAACTCTGCTGAAGAGCAGAATTTGCCCTTTACAAGAGACATGTAACCAAACACTTGGCCCTAATAGAGAAGCTGGCTCCGCAGTGACCTTTTCAGCATCTGTGAGCAGAGAGTTCGGAGAACTAAGCGGTGAACTGCACGACCTCGGAATGGGACTAGACTTCAGAAGTAATCGGGTCCAACTTTCAGACTCGCGGGAGTGGATGGGGAAAGCAAGAACCCTTTATGCAAAGCACCAAACTTTAGTCAGCAGCTTGGGGGCAGTGGTTCCAGGAGTTCAGTATGTAGGACACTAAGGTACCAATCGTCCTTTGATGACGATGGTGAAGAAAACAGCGGCCAAAGTTTCCGACAGCCTACAAGGTTTTCAGTTTTTCCTCTGCTGATTCTCTCTGGCGCTAACTCTCCCAGACAACAAGACGTGAATGGGAAAAAGCACGGGCTTTGGAACCAAACAGCCAAAAGTTAGAGAAGGTCCTACTTCTACAGAGTCTGTGTAACCTTGGAGATTAATGATTGCAAAGTGCTCCCCGTAAAGCGCTCTGAGACAATGCCCTGCATAAATGAGAAGGCTTGTTACTCGAGCTCTCAGAATCTGCAGAGAAGGGGGCAGAGGGGTATAAAGTGTCCGGGACGCACTCCAAGCTGCGCCCGGACGCTCAGGGTGGAGGAGCCGGGCGCAGCGGCTGCCCAGCGTGCGCCCAGCCCTCCCACCGCCGGTCGCGGCTGCCAGGAGGCCGGCCGCTGGCGGGAAGGGGCCGGGAAACCTCAGAGCCGCGCGGAGACAGAAGCCGCCTTGTTCCGCAGCCCAGTTGCTTTTTTTTTTTTCCCCTCCCATGGGCCAGACATCCTCGCCCCACCCCCCAAGTCCCCACCTCTCCTGGCGATTCTTGCCTCCCTGGCATTGAAAGCGTTAACCCCGGAGCATTTCTCACCCCCCACCGCTCCCGCCCAAGGTTCCTAAAAAAGAAAGGTGCAAAGTTTGGTCCAGATAGGGAATGAATGATCAAAGCCAAGCCGATACTTCCTGTTGCCCGGACGCTATATATAACGTGATGAGTGCACGGGCTGCGGAGACGCACCGTAGCGCTCGCCCAGCCGCCGCGCCGCCGCCTCCGAGCGCCTGAGGTTTCCCGGGGACCACAATGAACAAGCTGCTGTGCTGCGCGCTCGTGGTAAGTCCCTGGCCCCGGGTCGTCGGCGCTGGTGCCCCGGGCGTCTGGGGAGGCTGCCTGCTCGCCGCTCTCCGGACCTCCCCGCGGCTTCATGGCGACAAAGCTCAATTTACTCGCTCTTCCAGGAAAGATTTGAGGTCACGTTGGAACAGGAGATCTCTTTCAAGCTAATTGTGCTTCTCCTAGGGTATCCCTTTACACTGGAAAGTTTGTGCTGGGTTTCTGCAGAAGAGAGAGGCGCTCTAGACCTTTTTTGTTGGAATGATTTTTATTCGTTTTATTTACTGCCTCTCTTCATCTCAGATTATTAACACTCTCATGTAGTTCATACCATCTTTGCTTAGTTAACTTGGATCTAATTATTATTAGCAATAAAGTGGTCCCTTAGATTCAGAGTAAGTTGGGAGGAGATATCAGTCTTCTTAAAATTATTATAATTAGAATAAAATTTGGATGTAGTGTGTATATGATACATCATTAGGCTCATTCCCAACTTAAGCAAATGTTATGGGAAATTTTGAATAATTAACACCAGAGAAGAGATCATACACACACACACACAAACACACACACTTGTTAACTGTGTAATTTAACTTCTTGATAAAATTTTATTATTAAAGTGGGTTATTCCAGTTCTTAACTTCAATATACTGTGGAAAATATTGGTGGGTTAATGTTAATTATGTTCTAAAATATAATCAAATAGTTGAAGTTCAGCACTAAATAGGCTGAGTTATTTTTAACATATTATTTGGAAGAAAAAGGAAACAGTGACTTCGCTTAGCTTTTTTATTTAGTTTTTTGACCAAGTTACTAAGATTTGTATGTAGATTATTCTATTGCCAATGACTTGTTTCCTTTATGTCACTAGAGTGTGGAATACCTTGAGGTATGAGTCAAACATTCACAAAAGGATAGGAAAACCCATATTTAAGCCACATATGTGTTTTGAACGTGTTGGAGTAAATGCTTGAATTTCAATGCCCAACCCACAAATGGTGAATAGAAGACTTCCTAGCCAGGAGGTCTTCCAGTTAGTTCTCAGGATACACAAGCGTAAATAGGTAAATAAATAGCAAAGTCACTAAAGAAAAGGTGGATTGGGCAGGAGTCCACACATAAGTATACTGATCTTATCTACCATTACATACATATAAATAACATATAAAATAACTCCACCAATATGGATACTAGGAAGAACTTTCTAAAAAGTAAACTTTATTAAAACATAACCCAGAGAATTGCACAAATCCTAAGTGCCTAATGAAGTTTCTTGAAGTGAACACTTGTGAGCTAACACTCAGATCAAGAAATACTACATTCCCAGCACCCCAGCATCTTCCAGGGCTCACTTGCTATGACTACTATGTCCATAGCCAGAGTAATCAATATTCTGACTTCTAACACCATGGATGAGTTTTGCTTGTATTTAGACTTTATATAAATGCACTTTTTGCACTTTTCTGTGTCTAGTTACTTTCACTTAAGCTTCTTTTGTGAGATCATCTTCACTGTTGGATGTACCATAGTTCGTCCATTTTCATTGCTGTATGGTACTCCATTCTCTACATATGCCACAATTGATTTAATCATTCTCAAGTTTGGCTAGTATAAATAATTTTGCTATTAATATGGGGACACTTTATTCTTCCTCATCCTTTGTATTCTGTCAAAGACTTAAAATCTGTCAAAGATTTATTATCTGAGACTTTTAAATTTCCGGATTTCTGCTAAATAATGTATGTACCTAATAACAAGTGCTCCTAAATAATAAACAGACAATGTTTTGATATGTGGTCTATATAGGGAGGTAGATATGTGTGTAGATAACTAATTGTGGATGACAGCATTATCAAAGGAGAAGATTTTATATGTGTCTTGAACATAGTAAACACTCAAATAGGAAAGATTTCTCTTTCCCTTTCTATGATTTCTGAGATTGACTTTATTTTATAAATGATTGGAGATGGACACTTTGTACTTAGACACAAAGAGTCCCAATGCTCTTTTGTAAATACTAAGGTGCAGTTCCAGGAACTGGAAGCATTACAGGTATTCGTCCTTTGTATGAGGCATCCCGCTGGGTACTGGGACAGAGTGGAAAACAAGATGGACCCCATTCTTGTCCTCATGGACCTCACGGCCTGATGAAGAAGGCAGATATTGGATAAGTGATTGTTTGTATAATGAGAGTAACAAAGGGGAGCACTGGGCGTGTGGGAATATAAAAGGTTCTGCCCTCCGGGCCCTTATAAAGGAAGCTGCAGTGCGGTAGTTATCAGTTGGACCAAAATTCAAATTCCAGTACCACCACTTACTTGAAAAATGACCACGGCCAAGTGGTCTCTTTTGAGTTTTAGTTTTCTCTTCTATAAAATAGAGATAATGATACGGTCTCATGCAAGATAACTACATAAAGTTCCTGCTGCATGTTAACGCTAGCTTCTAGCATTATGCTCGCAGATAACTGTAGGACAATCCAGAACCAAGTGAATTATGTAAACAAAGTGCTGATGATGCTCGAAGGAGGGAGAGATGGCCACTGACTATTACCTTGAAGGAGGAGTAGAAGGTTTCATCATTGGACGTAAAATCAAGGTGTCCTGGAGCTAAGAAGTGGGAGAAGGTAAAATTCTGTGGCAAAGTGGACTTCTAGACTCTTTTTCTGAGAGCAGAGGATATGCTGGTGGGCAAGCAGTGAGGGGGTGTCATCGTTAATACTAATGCCACAGTCATGGGCTTTCTGGAATGCTGACTAATGTAGTTAAGCAGAGACCTGCCCTGCAAGGTGAAGAAGTCACACCACCACGTCATTTCTTTCCTGGTTGCCCAGGAGACTCCAGATACACTGAGAACATCCTGTTCTAGGCCCAAATTTTGACTGGTGGCTGAAACTTCCCATCATAGAGTGCCAGAACCGTCCATTGGCCTTCTCAAAGCTAAGCTCTGAATTAATGTTATGATACTACGACTTGGGGTGGGGGTGGGGGTGAAGAAGCGGGAATAGCAGATGTTTCTTCTTAAGAAAACTCCCTGTCATGTCTGTCTTCCTTTAGGATTCTCTTTCTGACTTTTTGTTGTTTTGTTGTTTATTTTGGTTTCCCTCCTCTCCCTCAGTGCTTGCGTGTATGTATTTGTCTAGCCTTTTTGTTTGCTTATTTATTTATTTTAATAGAATAATGACTCTAGTTTCTAAGAGAATCTGACATGTACTCAGTCCAGAACAGTCCTGATCCCTCTTCCTTGCAACCTTCCCCGCCTCTGTCACCTAGCAACCTTCAGCACAGTTCCTAATGTCAATCTGGTCTCTAACTTTACTCCTTAGGCTAACACCACAGTTGTCAAATTCCATTGGTTAAGGAAGAAAGCATTCTGTGCCAGATGTTTTATCCACTTAGTTCTGGAAGGAGAGCTAAGGCAGTGTCTATCAAAAGGGCACTAAACACACAAATTTTCCTGCTTTCCTATCCTCCGATTTGTCTGCTGGGTTTTTCTCTCAGCAACCCTCAGCCCTGCTGCCTGCATGTTCCCTTTTCAAGAAAGCTTTCTGTGAAGAGCATTATTTCCTTTAGCATCTCGTTAACCCATAGCATTTCCTTTAGCCTCAGTTTCTCCTTTGTAGCCAAAAAAAGAGGACTGGGAAAATATATTGAAGAGAAAGAGTAATCTTCTTATAAAAAATTTATGGTTGTGTTATTCAAAGCCTTGACCAATGATGCTTGGCTGCCCCTTATGTGTTGCTACTATGGAACAGAGATGCCCAAATTATCAGTGTGTTTGTATGTTTTACGCATCAGACTTCTTCCATGCACTTTTATAATAAATCCCTTGTTACAACTCCCTTGCTCTTCTTAAATGAAAATTAGAGTACATACATTTTACCTACACACCTAATTTTTAAAAATCAATGTACTGGCATAACTATACCATAAAGGAGAAACGAAAGGAAAGGAATTTACAATAAAATAAGCTTCACCAGAAGACTTAACAAGGTCGTGATATCTTAGCATCTTTATGTAAAATTGCCATGAACAGTCTGCTAGGAACAAAGACGGGAACACGTGGGTCCCATTTGGGTTCAAAACCATGATAGGGGTTGGCTTTGATTTTTGGAAATGGTGAACAAATCTGGCTAACGTTTTTAAAAAAAGCAAAGTATAATATTCTATCAAATTTTATGTTGTTAAATTCCTGGAAATTCACTATGTATAAAAGTCATGCAAAAACCACTCTGTGTAGCTATAAAGTGGAGTTAGGATATATTAGGTTTGTCTACTTAGATCACTTATATCAGTTGTGACCAAGACATTTGAAAAGTGTGCGTGACATGAGATTATTCTTGATCATTCAGGACATCTTGCAGCACACAGTCATTGTGACAAGAGGAATCCACCACAAATTTCCAGAGCTTCTAGAGGATAGCATCACCCTGGTGGTAGACAAAGTATGAGTTCTTTGCAAACATAGATTTTCATCTTACTCACATTTGTAGCCCCCAGGTCTCCCCAATGCCTGACATTAAATGTGTGTTTGCTGAGTCAAAGGACCTATGGTGAGATTTGCTAGAGTGTTGTATAGTCTACCAGTAGTTTCCATGAATGTTCCAACAGGATGTGGCTCACTGCCAGAGGTTTAACATTCTAATGGTGGTTTTATTATATCAAAATATAATACCCTACCCACCTGATGAATATTTTAAAGATTCTTTTGTACAATTTTATTATAATGGTTCATATCAATACCTTCATGAAGGCTCGTTCTTAAGCGAGCAACAAAAATGAACCAGATTCATAGAATTGACTGTTGGAGGCTTTACCTAAGCTCAGCTGAACCCAGTTTCTGACCTTCCCATCTGGTTGGTTTGGGCATCAAGTGTCCTCTTTTGGTTTGATAAATTTTATAGTTTGTAAAATATGCCAGTGGAGATGTCGAGTAGACATTTGGATTCAACAAAAGTTTGGTGGGCAGGAACCTGGGCTGGAGATAAAAAATCTAGGTCATCAGTGTAGAGTGAGCTTTTAAAACCCTAAGGAAGGATGATTTCACACAGCAAGAGAGGAGAGAGGGAAGCAGCCCAGAGCACATTTCTGATACTGATGGTCTGGTAAACAAAATGCAAATATGAACAGTAATAGCAGCCGTGTTTAGAAAAGAAAACAAAAATCAAAATAAAACTTAGCAACCCACAATAGCAGGAACTAGTGAATCGGAAATCCTAGCAACATCTGTAAACTATCTATGCAAGAAGAAAGAGTGAGGTATAGCCAACTTGAAATAGATACAAGGACAGTATTTTTATGTGACATGTAATTAGTTTTTGGAACTCACTACCACAGAATATTTTGGGGTAACTAGCATAGAAAGTCTAAAAAAGGAATCCTTTTAGACAGTTGTAAGGGATAAAAATAGTGTTACAACCATTAGGTAAGAAGCTGTGTGGGACCCGCTCCCTCTGACATTTACCTGGCCTCTCTAAATTAATGTTCTAAAGGCCAGGACAGTCTACAGACACACTAAAATGGTTTCTCCCAACTACAAGGTGACATAACTTCCCAGGTGCTTGGGTAGATTTTTTTCACCCCCAATTTCTCAGAAGCACCTGAATCAGCCAGACCATAAATGGATAGAGGATGCAGGAGGAAATGAAATGGCATTCCTGGAGCCCTTCTAAAAAAGTAATGTGCTCCTAATAGCCTTGATTTGTTACTTTCTTATTGTGATTTCTTGAAAGTTCATCTCTCTAAAATTATAGTTTTAATACTGTGAAAACCTTGTTTAATTTCCTTGAAGCATCTTCCATTAAAAAAAAAGAAGAGTAGCCTTAGGATTTTCAGTTCAATTTAGTCTGTACCTTGGAAGCATTTTCTATAAAAGCCTCTTAAATGATCAACTGTAAAATAGGTGTCAAGATGAATTTAGGTTTAAAACAAGACAGCAATTCATCTAAGCTTTGTGACTGCCTTTGGTAAATTGAATTTTCTTCTCTGGTCTTCGATCCGAAAACCTCAATTCCTTTGCCATGTCATGTTACTTTCTTGTTCAAAAAAACTATTTCTTTTGTTCTTAGAAAATATGGATACCAGGAGCCTAATCTTTAGAAAGCTCCCCCCACCATCAGTTGGCACCAACAGCGCTCATGAATTAAACGTAATTTAGGAATTCAGTTGTGGGTTATGGTGGCAGTAAGTCCTCTGCAAAAGCAGACAAGAGGCAAGGGGTCTAATTTCTCAGTTTTGCCTTAGACTCTGGGGTCCAGTCAGTGACTCCACTTCTCTGAGTCTTACTCTAATTATCTGTAACATAGGGCTGTTGGGCTAGGTGATGTGTTGGAAAATCTGCTTTAGTTTTTAGTTTTTGTCATTTAAAAATGAATTAAAAAAAGATTTATATACCATTTACTATTCCAAATGTGCAAAAATTAAATGGACTTATTTACCTATGAAAAAATTATCCTAAAGGAATGTTTATAAAAAGTCTATTTTGTTGCAGTTGTCAAAGTTTCTTCTTTTCAACTGATTTCATGTGTAAGAAATTGTAAGTCAATGGGATCCCAAGAGGAAGCAGCTGTTGAAATGTCACCTACTTTTAAGTAGTGAGACTTACTTGTTTTAGGATCACAGATTCTTCTTTTAAATCAAAAACTCTTTTTCTCATCCTGAAACAAGGCCTTCTTGTCTTTAACTAGTATGGGTAAGAAGTGCGTATTTTTCATATTCCATTTAGTTAGAAGCCAGGTCCAAGATGTTCCCTCAGGACTTACTAAAGAGGTATAATTATGGTCACTTGCAATCTCCTTAGACTCATTGAACAGAATTTTCTTTGAATTTGTATTCACAAGGAAGTAGTTGACAACTGCACACGGCTCTTTGGAATAAATGTCAAACCTTCGGGCAGAATAAGCATGATAATGGGTAGGGTGGCATGACTATTAAATATTATACTTGAATACTACACTAGACTAATCGACGGAAACCTCTGCTCCCACACTCTCTGTTCCCTGTCTCTTCTTTTAATATTCAGTAAAAAGAAAAAAAATTCAATTAGATTGTGCTAAAATAAAGGTCATCTAGAAATGTGAGTGATGTTTATTGACTGAGGATGTAGTTGTTAACACTGCTTGTAAATTGTTCTCAATTCTCCTCCCTTCCAGAAACATGGTAAGATTATACTTCCCAGCCTCCGTCTAGTGAGGAAGGGGGGCACAGAAGGTGAATAGTTGTGGCCAATGACTTGTGAGTTAAATGATAGGTTACTTCCAAATTAAAACACTTAATTATCAATAAATGATCCCCCCAACTTTTTTTTCTTTTTCCCTCCTCCACAACAAACCAGCCATGTTCCAGATATTAGCTGCTGCATCATCCTAGGCCCTGGACAGAGGACAAAGCCAACAGCCTTCAGTGGACTCACTAGGGACTGTAGCATTAGCGAGCAATAAACCTTTGTTATTTTTAAGCCACTGAGATTGTGAAATTGATAATAATTAGCACAGCATAAAACCCAGAAGTCCTGAGTGATACAGCAGCCAAACCCTGGTTATATCTCTGGTCATTGAGGGGCAGTAACTGCAAAGAGCGTTTAAAAATCACAGATGACCAAAATCTGTGATTTTAGATTATCGATTTAATCTCCTTCTTCATCAAAAGTATTGTTAAAGGATTCATGAGGAAAGACCTCTTCTTTATTCTGCTGAAAATTCAAAATTTAGGGAACTGAGATTACATAAAAGCTTAGCTGGGCTGCAAAATGGGAAGGTCAACAGATACTTAACAGTAGACTCTAAATCAAGCACCCTATTCTTTGAGAGTAAGCAATCAGGGATCAGGTTTTTCTCTTCATCACTTCCAGTGGACCCTTCCTTTGTAGGGTTTCATTTGTCTTCATCTTTCATCAGAACAATTTCTACCCACTTAAGCTAAGCTAAAAGGAGGAAACCATAAAACAGAAAGACACTAATCATTCTTAGAATCTGTATTGTTAATGAAAGCCACCCCTAATATTTCACTTAACTTTTCACAAAACTCCTTGTGACGCAGAGATGAGTATCTGTTTTACAGAAGAGGAAGAAGTTCAGAGCAGTAATTTTCCCTAAGGTTACCTAGCTGAGAAGTTCTTTATGCCCTATAGGAGCTTATATCTAGTAGCTGAGTCCAGTGAAAAATATCCATAAATCAGAGCAAAGCCTCTGTGGGTACCTTCAACCCAGAGAACTCTGCTGGGGTTAAGAATGCCCCAGGATGGGGCTCAGGAGGGTCAAACCCTTGGCAAATTGATGCCAATGTATTTTCATCCTTTTTTCAGCTCTCCCTGCAGCTCTAGGGGGTCACCATGTTTTTATCTGTTGAAATTAAATGCCCTGGCCTCCTTACTCGACATGAGTTCTAAGCCCAGAATCATTAGGAAACAGAGCGTGTGGCAAACACTTATGCTTTAGTACCTTATTAGAAAGTGCAAGTACAATCCTGGGGAAGCAAGAGTGAGTGAAAGAAGAGTAAGGCAGAAAAGGAAGGAGAGCAAATTGAAGGGGGTCCTTTACGGAGAAGCTACTGCTTAGTATAAAGTGCAACTGATTGCTTAATCTCACAGGCCCATCTTCCAGAGAGGCTGTGGGCACTACTGCATTTCAGGACAGGAAAGGGAGAAGAATTTATTCACCAAGGTAGATGGATGGATGAATGGATGGACAGATAGATAGGGAGATGGATAGATAGATGGATTAGATGGATACATAAAAGATCTTATTGAATTTTACATTGTATTGTAATTGATCATTTATATGCCTATCTCTTTCATAAGACAAGTCCCCAGAGGAAGAGTCAGTTGTTAAGGCTTAGATTCAGACAGGATTGGATTTGAATCCCAGCTCGAATGTGCACTAGCTCCGTGACCTTTGACAAGTCACTCAACTTCTCTGAGACTCAATTTCTTCATCTATAAAATGGGGATAATCCTATCTCCTCATAGGTGGTTGAAGGGAATGGATGATAATAGCATGTGAAGAAAAGGCTTAGTATAGAGTCTACAATATAATAATATTATAACATAAGCTGTTCTTATTCACCATCTCACCCGGGGCTTCTAGTATGATGTTTCCCATGTTGTAGGCACACAGTAAATGTCTACATATTTAACTCAGATGCTGTTTTATTCTGTTTCTAGCTCTAGTTTCTATTCCATTTCATAACCACCATGGCTTTTCTTTTCTAACTTTCTCTCACTAGCTGCCCTTAACTATATATTGACTGGGCTTCAATCCAGGTCATTAGCAACCAAAAGAGATTCATAAGATGGTGTAAGCAATGTATTATCTTCGAAGAAAAGCACTGTAGAAATAAAATGGAATTTAAAAATTGGGCACTAGGGGTGAAGTGGTGTACCTACAACATGACTAATAATAATGTACAACTGTAATTTCACAAGGATGTTAACTTTTATAACCTTAATAAAAAAAATTAATGTTCAGAAATGTCAACATACTAAAATGTAGTGCCGATTCTTAGCCCAAATGCAAGGAACTGTAGCTGGGAAACTTTGAGGTAGTGGTGCTGTCCTTGTGTTTGTCAAGTGGGCCCTAATGGACATAATTATAAGGAAAATTGCAACCAGCCCTTCTGTTGGGTTGAAGTTTTCAGAATTGATGTTATGTCTCAAATCTGGTGGTTAATAGAAACCCAAGAGAAGAAATATTAAAATCTGGGAGCCAACATATGAGAGATTTCTACGTATCTTCCTTGGAAAGTTTGAAGTGTTTACCTGTATTGCAAGTTCTTTTTTCTCAGAGACTTTTTTCATTTATTTGTTAATGTATCAAATGTTAATTGTCAGTAAAACTCCTCTGAAGCAGCAAAAGCATCATAAGCAATCTGCCCTGACAATTCTGGTTAATTCCAAACGTCAACAAGGTACCGCTAATTCATTTAAAAGCCTTTGAACAACTAAAGGAAACTTCTGAAGGGAACAAAAAAGTCACATTTAAAGTTACATTTTACCCAGAGACAGTTCTTCAGCCCCAAGGGAAGCAAAATAGTGTAGAAGTTGGCCCACTGATTCATCTAATAAATCATAATTGCTTGTGTTTCCTTTCCCCTCTTTGCCTAGCAAAAGCTGTGGGCAGCAAATCGGTTCTGTAGAGATGAACACATTTAATTCATTTGCTCTGACTTCCTTACCTAGAGACATAATCCTCAGCCAAAAAACTTGCTATTGTGCAAATTATTAAGCCATGGTAGACCCTCAGGGGGGGACCTGGCAGCAGTCGATAAACCTTTCTCAAATGAACTACCTGTTTCTTTCACACCTTCACCTCTAAAATGGAAGCTAAATATGAATGGAACAATATGCAAAATGCCATGCAAGATGAAAGACACTTTAGAAGAATCTTCCTTTAGGCAAATTCTGTCATCACTATCGTTTTATAGATGAGAAAATTACAGATTTTGTGCTTGTCCTTGCAAATTTCTTCTTTACATGGTAGATATTTATCTGCATCTATGTAGTCACCAGTAATCCTAGTTACACATAGTAGGTATTCAATATATCTATTGAATTGCATAAAATTAAATTATATATATTGGATACTTGATATGTATAAGACATCATGGTAAGCATTTAAGGGTTATGGGGACAAATACTTTTCTATCTGGATCCTCTAGGCAAACCCATGGAACTGTCTTGAAACAATCTGACCTAGACCATGAAAATGATACCATTTAGGAAGATACTGAAAACTTGATTTTAAAACAAGTTAGAGACGCTTTTTCTGGAAACAATTAAGAACAGGGTAGATAATCAACTTATGGCACATTTTAGGTATATTACAGAGCAAGAAACTTCAAAATGTCACCAAAAATGAGTCTGATTCAAAATGTACACCTCCTGTGTAATTAGCATATGTGATAATCACTTTACTTGTCTGGAACTTTATTCTTTACCAAGTTTATTTATGTCCCTTTGCTTATGTGAAATATGGCAATTGTACAGGGATAGATAAAATAAGGATTATTCTCATTTTAGAGGTAAGATGGTGGCCAAGGGTTACTAAGCTGGTGGTCGAACCAACTTTGGAACCCTAGTATACAGGTTCCCAGCTGAAAGTGCTCTTGTTAATTCACGTTGATCTAATTGCCAAGCTGTACGCTTTTTAGAACTTACTATTCATTATCCATTTAGTGCTCTTCTTGAAACTTTCTGTGATAGCCATACTTTTTTTACCTTTTCTTTTTCATCTCATTTTGCAAGTATTTATGTCTCAAAGGTTAGCATTTTAATCTCTTTTTACTTGTATGCAATATCCTTGGGTAATTCCATCCAACCTTTCTGCTTCTAGAGCCATTTATGTGCTCATAACCCTGAAAGCTGTATCTTTGGCTACAGTTCTGGGCTGAATTCCCAATATGTATATCAAGTTGTCTACTAGACATCATCACCTAAGTCTCATAGTTGGAAGATGTTCTAGACTAAATTCACTGTCTTTCTTCATAACTGTCTCCTCCTCCTGCTGTCAGTAATAAATGGCAACACCACCTACCTAACAGTTGGAATTCATGGACATGTTCTTCACTTGCTCTTCCTAGTAACCCCTCCCCATGCAATCAGCCAACATATCGTATCGTTCCTCTCCTCCATTACCAGTGTCTAACTTCATCCTCTCATCTTTTCTGACTTGTTTCTCTATTGAGTCTTGTCTTGATCCCCATCCTCTCATCTTTTCTGACTTGTTTCTCTATTGAGTCTTGTCTTGATCCCCTTTCTCCTCTCTTCTGCCTCCATTTGTTTTGCAGTGATTTATGAGTATTTTACATCAGGCTTGGCTTTTAGGTGAAGGTTCTTATGAAACAGGAACATTAACTTATCCAACTCCATCACTTAGCAGTATTTCCAGATCATAGTAGTTGTTTCAATAAGTGTTTGCTGAATGAATGAATTAAGGAATGGAGGAAAAAGAGAAGGAGCTACTACATTGTAAGACTACAGAAAATCAAAGAAACTAACTTTCATAGGAAAATAGTTTTTTTTAATAAGCTTTATAGTTTACTCTACAAGAGATCTTTAGGAAATTCACCATGTATATATCCTGAATGTTTCCTTTCTTGGCTAAGATGAACTGTAAAACGGCCTGGTTTCCAAACTGACCAGAAGTTTAGCTAACTCTGGATATTCCTCAAATAGTTCTCTGCGGCAAAGATCATGACGAGTGATCACAAAAGGAACTCCCAAACCAAGTAGTTATTTCAAGCTTTGCGTGGGCTCCTTTTAATGAATTTTCCATAAACGGAAACCCACTGGGTCACTCATGGTTCTGCATACCAGAGAGCAAGCCTATTAGTATGGGATTGGCTGCATTGCATAATGCAAAAATAAACTTGCCAGAGGAAATGTATTCTTCTTTTGTCCTTTAAGGAAGAAGCGTACACCAGGAGAATGCTGTAGTCAAATCACGTATCATCTGAGAAATTTCCACTGCAATAGCTCTGGACAAGAGCTAGTCTTAGGGGCCGGCACTGTGGCGTAGTGGTTAAGTTCAGCATGCTATGCTTCAGTGGCCCTGGTTAGCGGGTTCAGATCCTGAGCTCAAACATACACCATTTTTCAGCCATGCTGAGGTGACAACCCATGTACCAAATAGAGGAAGATTGGCACAAGTGTTAGCTCAGGGCGAATCTTCCTGAGCAAAAGAAAAGAAAAAAAAGAGCTTGTCTTAGCACAAAGAAAGAAAAGCCAACATTGGTTCATCTGGGCTTTGGGAAGGCTTTGGTTGATCTAACTTTTGTGATGTCTTGAGTCTGAATGAAAAGTTAGCACTTTAGGGCTTACTTTTAGACCATGCATAAAGGCTTTAGCATAAGTGAGAGTATTTGATATTTATCAAATATTTAACAAATATGTTAAAGGATTTGGCCAAAAAATAGTATTCTATGGCACATGCTCTGGGTTTGAACTCCGCGTCCACTAATTAGTGTGACCTGGGACAGTTAATTTCTTATTCCAAGACTCATTTTTGTAGCCAATGGAAACTTAATGATGATAATGGTAAAACATCCCAAAGTAGGTACAAACCAAAATATTATAAAGATTATTTTTTAGTCCACTGCCTGGCACAGAGTAGGAATTAATTTGTGTATGTTAGAACAGAATAGACAAAATGGATTCCATCTTCATATTGCCTATTTTTGCTGCCTGCACATAACATTACCATGTCATTATACTTCTTAAGTATGGGGAATTTTTATTAGAAATTTTATGTTTGGGACTATGAGTTAGGTGATTAATTGAAAAATCAGTTAAAGCATTTAATAATAAGAATTATAAATATATACCTTAAATATTTTATTTTGGCCTAAAACATTTAAATAAACACTCATGCACCTGTATTTTGAGATCTGGTCAAGGCCTTTCTTGGAATCTGTGTTTTCTAACTGGAGTCCCATGCTGTCTTTCTTACAAAGCTGTTATCTATAATGTTTTGCCCATCCATTTCAGTTTTGGAATTTAAAGACTTTTATGAAACAAATTGATTATACAATCGTTCTACATGTTTTCCCCATTTTGTTTTTACAAATGTCTCAGCTACTCCAAATTCTATGGTAGGGTTTTTGTATTTTGGGTTTTGTTGGCTCATCTTTATCAAGTTGTCCCCAAAGCATTCAATTTACTTTTCACAGAAAATATAATTCTTTTTTTCACACCCATGTTTATTGGCTCACATAATGTTTAATTGGATTACCAAACTATAGTTACAACTACAGTATATATGATACATATATACAACAAGCATAAACAGATTCAGCAGCAAACATACAACTGACTTTTGTTAAGCAGGCAACTCCACTGGTAAGAGCTGATAGGAGAGGGCATCTAGAGGAGAAGGCATAATTGAGAATTCAAGGTCCTGGGGCATCAGCTGGTTTTACAGAGGGAATGGAAGGCATGGTTGAATCTGGAAAGTGGAGATTGGTGAAGAGAATTCTGCATTAAAAACGGGTTTCACAAGTAAAATAGTGGACCAAGGAAGTAGGAAGGAAGTTAAGAGCAAGACATTTATTTTCAAGTTCATTGGCTAATTAAACGCTGTCAAACTACAGAATTTTACAATGGTAGAGCTAGAAAAGGCTTTAGAGAACAACTATTTCAACCCACTCACCACCTTCACCCACAACCATCATCTGCTAACATTTGATGAGGAAAGATGGTTGGGTTTGAAATAGAAAATTCTTTAACGTTGCCCAACATTAAAAATGGAAGGTAAGGAGAAGAACAAAGCTATTAGAGGTGGAGCCTTAACTGTCCTTTCAAGAAAAGAGGCCTGGGGGATTCAGGAAGATTTCCTGGACTGGTGGGAAGTGCTGGGTTGGAAGGCTTTTGGATTCTCTTCAAGCACAAGAGGTCTACATCAAAGGATGGACAGATTGGGAATGGGAGGAGGAAGAAAGAAAAAATGAAGAGAAAATTCCATTTAATTTTTCTTTAAAAGTCAAGCTTAAAACACCAAAAACAGAGTGGCTTCTTCTATAGAAAGCACTTTATGCTCTGCAGACATACCTATACGCCTGTCCTGGTTTCTCCAGATGTTCATCAGTGGTTATGCATCTCACACAGAAATTTATTTTTGAACTCTTATTAGGTTTTAATTATTATCAGCTGGCAAAGGAGATAGCGCCAATGTTAAGATGATCTGTCCTCCTATGGCATCTTTTTCATTGCTTTTCCAGGAAATGGAGAAGAAAGTAAGAGAGAAAACTGTGATAAAGAGCTCTGTTAACCTTGCCCATCCTCTATCCAGTAACTGGTTCCAGAAATTCTGTGCAGGAATTGGGGCTAACCAAAAATTGAGACCTAAACATCCAATTTTGGCCACACAGAGTTCTGTCTTTTTACCAAAGTGGAAAATTTTCAAATAAAACACCAAGGCTCAGTGGAACTTGTTGAAAACAAGTCTGCAGATTCTCAAGGCTTTCCGCTTTTTAAAAATATATATGATAATTCCATGCAGTGGCCTTAGGGAAATAACCTTCACTAATATAATTGCTCTCTAATCCTTAAGTCAACCTTATTTATTTTTTTCTCTGTGGATTCCTTTCACCTCCACTTCCCTGTATTTTGAAGAAATGGCAACTCATTTCCAAAACATGGTTTCAGAAAACCAACAGTGTCATGTCCAATTGCCTAGAAAAATACAAATTGCATCAGCATTCTTGGTCAGATCTTGTATTTGTGTGGCTCCTTCTAGTGAGGAACAGAAGCACCATCTGTGGGGTTTTCCCATCCCATCCTCATCACTTCTTGGTAAGGGAGAAAAGAGTCAGCTGATGAATAAATGGGCACAACTGAACCACACTGAAATGGGAAAGGGGGAAAGATGGGAAGTTGGGCTATGGGGAGTCTCAGGTCTGCTAACTCTACCAGGATGGGACTCACTCAGCAGTACCACACGAGACAAAGGTATCCCTCTGGACCCCTGAGCTAGGCCTCTTGAAAGCAACAGAACCCTCAAAAGTGGCTTTTCAGGGAATCAAAAGTTAACAACAAGAGAAAAAAGCATTTCTCGTTACTTTCATGTGGCTTTGCAAATTGCGTCAGGAAAACTTCATTCCTTAGCATGGAAGATTTTAGAAATATTTGAGCCAATTTACACAAGGGGCCTTGAAAGATGTAGCGTAATATATTTAAATGACCAGGTATCACCAAAGTCATTTCAATCTTGCTTTGTTTCCTTCAAAACATTGATCGTTATTTGTAATTATCTATTTTTTTTACTTCTCTGCTTTCTTCCTCCTCACTAGACTGAACAACTTGAAGTCAAGGACCTTTCTTGCATACCACCATAAGTTAAGTTCCTTCTACAGTGCCTGGTGCCCATTGGGTGCTCAATACATGTGTGTTGATTGAATAAATAGATTCTCTGTATTTCTGAAAGATCCAGACCAAACCAGAGCTTTTGCCCACTATTGGCCCATTTCTTTCTGCCTAATGTCGACTCACTCCAACTGAGCCAATAAAAAGCCCCAGGGAAATTCAAGGACATACTTTCCCCAGAAACCCTTAGGTCATGAGAAGAGACCTTCGAAAGAGCCCTGACTTTGCACTGTATCCTACTGTTTGTTGCTTAGGAGTCCTTTACATCCCAGCACTCTGAAAATCGCTCTCGCTTAAAATCTCTTTGGCCCTAGGTGAGAGATTTTGTTCTTTTCTTCTGGTTTATCAGCTCCTATTAGGTCCAGTCAGCCCTGACACTTGTCATGTTCCAATGAGAAATGAATGAAGTTACTTAGATTAAAATGCCCAAATGCTTATGAAGAAGGCCATTCTTTACCTTTGTCACTCCTAATTCAAAAGGGAGCGCTGTTTCCCTAGCTTGGTATGCTTTTCCCAGGTCAAGGGGTTTCTGTGAGATTTCCTGAGTTCTGCAAAGAAGAGAGTTTGGAAAAAATTATTGTGTTTGGCCTGCCACCTCCCCGAAGCCTGAAAATAGTCAGTGTTGATCCTTGTACCAAAAACAAACAATAAAAACCAAACAAACCACCCCCTACACACAAACAACGCTGTGTCTTCCGAATGTGTGTTTCTTGTAAGTAGTACGAAGAACTACTTCAGTGTTCCCTTGAGACCTTTTGAGATCTAGAATACAAGATTGAATACCCTGTTGGAGCTGCCCTCCTGAGCAGCACCCTTGTCCTTGAAATCTTCTTTCTCCTGCTGCAGACATCTTTCTGTCATTATGTGTGGAAACTTCTGAACCCCTTCCTGCTCCCTGAAGTTTTTCCTAATTAACCTGAAGAGAGGTGGTCATTTAATATTGCACCGTATGATGTCTCTGAATGAAATAGCCATCTTAAAATTCTAGGAATTTTCCAGTGGATTGCAAACTCCATGGGGACAGGCATCATGTCTTACTTACCAGTATATTCCTGGTAGGCATTCAATGCATATCTGTGGCATGAATGAATGAATGATCAGAATGACTGTTGATGTAATCGCCAACTCTTCACTATATGTGTGAAATCATTATGTCTTAGAATGGGAAAACTAAGAGAGAGATATCATCTAGTCCTAAATATGGCTATTTGACCATCCCATTTAAAGATTGTAATCTCTCCACCTTCCTCTCCATGTTTCCAATCTCTTTTACTTGCTCATTTTTCACCACACTTACCTTCTAACATATAGTTTATCTGCAATTTGTTACTTATTTTCTTACTCCTCCAATTGGATTGTAAACTTCACAAGAGCAGGGTTTCTTGACTGTTTTATTCACAGCTGTATCCCAATTACAAGGAACAGAGTCTGGCACATATTAAGGGTTCAATAACTATTGTCAAGTGAACAAATGAAAGAAGAATCATCGAGGATGGACTCCACACCTCGGAATCACTTCAGGAGGATTCTAAATCCCCAGCCCCAACTCCACACCCGTGGAGTCAGAATGGTTGGGGATGCAAATCCCAGGAATCTCCATTTTATGAAGGAGTCTAGGTGACTCTGGTATAGCTGTTCTGAGAACCACTCATTCATCCAACTCAGTAATCTAGAGATAATCTGAAGCCCAAAGAGATAAAGCATCATTCAGGCCACATGGGTTATTTAGCGGTGCATCTAAGTATAATAATATCTATTCTGATGAGCTTTCCACTCCAGTCATCTGTGAACCAGATTTACTTAACATGTTTGCTGCCATTGCCTTCTTAGTCTTTGAGATTAAGCAACTAGAGGCAAGAATTAGGGCTTCTAAATTTACTTCATGGTATAGCTCAATAGGCAGGAAGAGAATGAGGCTTCAGGTCGCAAAGGACTTTTGTGTCTAACGATGCCTTTGCACAGAAGAACCACCCTGTTTCCATGGTAACACGCCCCTATTTTCCTTTCTCTTCCTAGTTCCTGGATCTCTCCATTAAATGGACCACCCAGGAAACCTTTCCTCCAAAGTACCTTCATTATGACCCAGAAACCTCTCGTCAGCTGATGTGTGACAAATGTCCTCCTGGCACCTTCCTAAAACAGCACTGTACAGCAAGGCGGAAGACAGTGTGTGCCCCTTGTCCTGACCACTACTACACAGACACCTGGCACAGCAGTGACGAGTGTCTGTACTGCACCCCGGTGTGCAAAGAGCTGCAGTATGTCAAGCAGGAGTGCAGTCGCACCCACAACCGCGTGTGCGAATGTGAGGAAGGGCGCTACCTTGAGCTTGAGTTCTGCTTGAAGCACCGGAGCTGTCCCCCTGGATTCGGGGTGCTGCAAGTTGGTACGTATCAGCGCTCAACGTCTGGCGAAATTAATTAGGCTCATACAAAGTCAGGCAGTACTGAAAGTTTAAGGGAACACTTTTGTCTTCATGACATTACAGGATAGCAAATTGCAAAGGTAATGGAACCTACTAGGTAAGTACTATGTGTCTGGATTGCTGCCAAAGGACCATTTCTCAGAGGAATTCTTTGCCACCACGGAGCAATTCAGTGACAAATCTCAAATAAAGCAAATGGCTCTCTAATGGGATGCATGATGGATTGCTCCGTTTTAAAGGGACACGCTCTGAGTTGCAATGTTTATAGTTAATATATCCCTCAATGTGTCACGTCAGCATGGACAGCTTCAAACTGCAGTGCTTTTTGACAGACATCAGAAATGTTAATGGATACCAAGAGACTAATTATGTTGATATTAATGAGGCTCTGGAGTGCTCACAATGAGAAGTTATAATTAATTATGTAAAAAATGAGAATGGTTGGGGAAATGCATTTCATTATTAAAAATGAAGCTAGTTCTCCCTTTGGCATGGGAGTTGAGTATCTGGGAGCATAGACTGCAGCAGCACCTCTTCAATGAGCTTATTCTTTATCTTAGACAAAACACATTGTTAAGCCAAGAGTGAGTACCTGTCTATAAACAAAGTACTTTCTCTTTTTTGCGTTTTGAACAGATAGGTTAAAGCCAGTGGGCATTGAATCGTTTAAAGCTGCAACCCGCATTTTTTTCTACCACATTCATGAAGCTTCAATGTAGTCTGTATCCTCTTGTGGCTTCGGAAAATTAAGAGTATTCACTTACTTTGCTGGAGGAAGTAGTAATCAGTACAGATTCTGATTCCTCAGTTTGAAGCAGTGTTTCTCAGCTTCAGCGCTATTGACATTTTGGCTGGATAATTCTTTTTGTGGCCAGCTGTCCTGTGCATTGCAGAGTGTTTAGCGGCATCTCTGGTCTCTAGCCAAAACATGCCAATAGCACTCCTCCTCCAGTTGTGACAACCAAAAATGTCTCCAGACATTGCCAAATGTCCCCTGGATGACAAAATCACCCATGGTGGAGAGCTACTGGTTTAGAGGGTGCTAATTGTTTGTAACTATTTTAATTTTCAGAAGTTGTGTTATACAGGGTCTAAATTACGAGACGACAAATACTATAAGTTTAAAGGCATACAAAGGAAATATATTCAAAAATTGAAGTCTATTAAGTTTCCTAAATTGTGAATCTTATAAAATTAATCACAGAAGGTGGAAATTGCATGTGTCCCTAAAAATGTCCCTCATAGATGTATTTGAGGGAGAAATTGGTGACACTTCCTAGCTTTTATTGGATGGTACTTTGGGATTCTAGTCCTAAGCCAAGTAGTAGTGGGGCAAAGTCCACCCAACAAAAACAAATTCATTTAATTCAATTCTGTATGTTGTATATGTAGAAAAATTAGTTAAGCAGGAACTATGCAGGTTGGAAACTAGAAAGTTTTGAAAAATAATGGAAATAGCAAGGATGTTTCTCCCATAAGAATGAAAATCTGTCTGTAGAATGAATTAAGCAGGCAGCCAGAAGACTTAGGACAAAGGTACACATTTTATTCTGTGCTGCCACCACGGGGCTTATTTACCTCTCCCTCCCTAAAAACCCACAGAGTAGTTTCTCATGGAAAATAAGAGGTTTCCAGCCCAAAGAAAAGGAAGGCCTATGCGGTGTTATTCTAAAAAGCATTTAATAATCATTCCTTTTTGTTGTTGAGGTCAGATTGTTTCCTCTTGATATTTTACTTACTTCATTCTATTTGTCAGTCCTATGATGCCAATGTCATTACTTCTGGCTCACATGGTGACATGCTCACTTGTAAGGCAGAACTCCTCTCATCATTATGATATTTCACATTTTGCCTGCCAGGTGGTACTTTTTATGTTTCCCCTGATACTAATAAGGCAATATCATTTACTTAGGCAGAGAAATCTTTTTTTTTAAGTTCTATCAACTGTGAAACAGGGAAGTCCTCTTTAGAAAGGTCATTATGTAAAGCCTCCAAATATATTAAGAAGCTTTACTTCTGTCATTCTTCGATTCCTTTTGGTAAAGAACTGCAAAGGCTAAATTACCTGAAAGACTGTCTCGTGCCTGTGACTTTCTCATTAGGATGCGTGAGAAGACCCCACCCACCAGTGTGTATCTGAAGGACAAGATTTCTCTTTGTGAAGTTCTCTTTCCAGAACAGGTGGCAGTTGGTAAAGGGAGACAAGTCCACTTATTCCCAAAATATTAGTAATGAACAAATACTGTGGAATACCCCCCTAAATACCTCTGCTTATCTTGTAGAATTCGGTGTGGAGTTGGATCCCATTTAAGGAGAGGGGGATAGTAAGAAAGTACTTAAAAAAATAGACCTCTTTGTAAGGTGGTTCCTAAGATGTTGTCACTGCAACACTAGAAATGGCATATAATATGTGAAAGTATCGGGCCTGTCGTTTCCCCCCTCTTCTTTTTTTCTTCCAACCTTTTGTCATTTTTCTGTTCAATGCACCATCAATTCCCTTAGAAGACACAAGAGTTGAAAGTAGAACCAAATCATTTTGCTCTTTTTTCCCCTCTGGTTTTGATACAATGAGTTGGGAGGTTTGAATTTTTAATAAATGAAGTTTATTAACTTTCTGTAGCTTTCATTTGTCCCTTTTGTATTTGTTATCTTGCATAAGCCAGAACTGGCCTGTAAATGCTGTATTTGAATATTGAAGTCTAAATCTGTTCAACCAGCTTACACTAGATGGAGGTATTTTCATATGCAAATATACTGTGATCTATGCTCTATCCACGAATAGAGTCAACAGTTTGAAGGTATTTATTTTTAATAGCATCCTTAGTTGTTGACTGGTTCAAGTTTTCCTACCAATGATTTCTCCAAATTTATCAAGTATCTTTCCACCATGAAATAAAACGTCCTGCAGTCACCCTTCCTTGAAATTTTAACGACTGTGCTCTTTTAAAACTCAACAGTTTAAGCAAACGGTATATCATCTTCCATTTACTATGGAACTTAAACTGCAGCTTACCCTTCTGAGTCAGTGGCTAACTTTATTGCCACCTTCAAAAGTTTATTATAATGTTGTAAATTTTTACTTCTCAAGGTTAGCACACTTATGAGTTGTTTCACAATTAGGCTTCAGGAAAGAGAGAACTTCAGTAGGAACTGATTGGAATTTAACGATGCAGCACACCATGGGTACTGATCTCCAAGAGTGATAGGACAGCAGTTACACAGCAGTTATCTTCGTGATTTTCCAAGAATAACTGTGGGAAGAATATGGTTGACAGCAAGACCTTACTGACACTTCAGCCCAGGCAGGACTAATGAACAGCCTACCCTTCTTTCCTTTCCTCTCACGTTTTGTGAATGTTTTGTAGGTAACAGCAGAACAAATTTGTGTTTGTATTACAAGGAGTGGAGCCTGCCTAAGGGGCTAACTGTAGACGTTTTGTTCTCTCTGTCTAATGAAGTGAAAAATGAAAATGGCTGAAGTTTTGTGCACCGTTATAGTAGCAGTAAAAACCGAGTGAAAAGTCTTTGCAAAACTGTGTTAAGAGTGTATTTGTCATGAAAGTCTTTGGGAAGAAGGTGCTAACTTGCTTGGTATTTTCTGTAGGAACCCCGGAGCGAAATACAGTTTGCAAAAGATGTCCAGATGGATTCTTCTCGAATGAGACGTCATCTAAAGCACCCTGTAGAAAACACACAAATTGCAGTGCATTTGGTCTCCTTCTAACTCAGAAAGGAAATTCAACGCATGACAATATATGTTCTGGAAGCAGTGAATCAACTCAGAAATGTGGAATAGGTAATTATATCTCAAGCTATCAGCCTTTGTACCACCTCTGAGTCGAATACAAGACCCTCTGGCCATCTTCTTAGTCAAACCCATCTTTTCCCTTTCTTGAATTTTAACCAACTAAGACTATTCTCTGCATATTGTTGCTAAAGCCACGACTCAAAATCCTTGAAAAAGTCCTCATCCTCTCACAGATCACACTCCCAAGCCTGACTTTCTCCCTTTTACACTTAAATCAAATCTTTCCTATGGGGAAAGGGGGGGTTGGAAAGATTATATCTGAGGCCAAATTATCAAAGTCCAAAGTGTAGAATGTTTTTAGTTATGCATTTGTATCACTTTAAAGAATATTTATAGTATTAGCCAAAGTATAAATTGGCAACTAAGAAGCATAGTGACATAAACTGATGACAAGTTAGAAATGCAAAACTGACTTTGTTACCTATGGTATTACTGCATCTACTAAGTGCCAAGTTCCTCTGGTTGTCTTAAACTCTTTATTCAAGAAGAGTCGCTAGCTCCAAGCTCAAGTTATCTGAATGCATCCCATGTTGGCAGTGACCCTAATCAGGTTGGTGTCCTCACCCTGTCACTCCTACCCCTAGAGTAATCTCAGACCTTCTACCAAGGATTTACCACACCAAGGATGATCTGTATTTTAGCATGTAACAAAGCAAAGTCATGAACCAGCTTGACTCTCCCCAAACATCTTTTTGTACAACAGACAGTATATGAAGCAGAGTAATGTGGGTTGGGAGATTTAAGATTCCAACCCAGTTCCAACATTTTTTCACCATGTAATCGAAATCTTAGAAAAATCATTTAGCCTTTCTGCTTTCTTATCTAAAAAATGGAATGAGGGATGGTATAGTGAGAGGAGTGACTTCTGACTTTAACATTTTCTTTACTTAATTCATTTTTAACTTTGTTTTTATCATTCACTGAGGACTTACTATATGCCAAGTATTTTGCTATAAAGACTTTAATATTTACAAAAACATTGTGAAGGTTGCTCAAGTTCACTATAGGCAATGAATGGCAGAGCCAGGATTCACACCCAGTCCTGATGAATCTGAAGACAAATTCTTAATCCCTGGGATATGCCAACCTATGCAGACACTCAGGCCATTGTACCTCTTTTCCAAATGACATGTTTTTTGTATGTGATTATTTTACCACTTAATGTATGCTTATATGTCTATATCCATCCTTGTTCCCAAAGGTAAACTTTGTGTTTGTATATGTGCAAAAAATAATATACCATTCCAGATTACTTTTTAAGCTCCTTTAAAGGCAATGATTATTTGTTTTGACACTGATCTTGAAGTATACTGTGAGCACTAGGTAAATCCTTAGCAGAATATTAACATTTATATTAAATCATAGAATTTTTGCTGTAACTTATAGCAATATTACATTCTTATTAGACATTTATTAACCTTTCCTCCAAAAATTCCCCTTAAAGAACTATTAGAAAGAACATAAGTCCAGTTGGGTTGGCAGTCTACCACTAAGACCAACCAACAGACTAAACCAGACCAAAATTTATTCAAACTTTGCCTCTTAGCATATTATATCTTGGAAAACTCAATTATGTTGGTTTTTTAATTTTGGTTTTTGTCCAATAGACTTCCACGAATGCAGTTGTTGAGTAAATCTTCTTGGTTTTCCCACCTTCCTTTAGATGTCACCCTGTGTGAGGAGGCATTCTTCAGGTTTGCTGTTCCTACCAAGTTTACCCCTAATTGGCTCAGCATCCTGGTAGACAGTTTGCCTGGCACCAAAGTAAATGCAGAGAGCATAGAGAGGATCAAACGGCAACACAGTTCACAAGAGCAAACTTTCCAGCTGCTCAAGTTATGGAAACATCAAAACAAAGACCAAGATATGGTCAAGAAGATCATTCAAGGTATGGCAACCTGAAATAAACAAGTTGATCAAAAATTAAAGACACTCATTTATCACAGAACAGGAAACAAGACTATGTATCTGTTTAGTTGTGTGGGTGATATTTTCCTTTTGGAATTATTGTTGGACTGAAAAGCTTTTGCCAAGTGATAGTGTAGACGCTATTCCTAGAGCAGTCATGCAAGGTTTTATTCTCACCTCCTCCACTCCTCCCCACCAATTTCTTTTTAAAGTGTATTGAACACTCTACAAGAAGAGCCAATACATTTCAAATACAGGACTGGACCTCAGGAATCCACCTCTAAATCCCGTAGCAGTTTTATGAGTGTCCTCTCTGGCCTACCTAGAAGTTCTTTAACCACTTTGGATCCTAACCTTGCATTTCCACTGAGAAACTCTGTTGTATTTATTTGGCAGTTCTCTCCAGAGAGCCTCTAAGTGTCTTACAGATATCCTCTCATTAATCCTCACAACACAGCCTATTTTAAAATTACCATTTTAATAGCATATGTTGTGAGGATTACTGAGATAAGCCCTGTAAAGTGTTCAGGCTTCTTGGAGAAAAGGGCTAGTTAAAACCAAGTAGTCTCATATTTCAAAGGTTTATAAAGAATCTTCTTTAGAAACTATGGGTGAGCGTGTGTGTGTGTTATTATGGGAGAGAAGCCAAAGGGGAGAAGTAAGTTTCATCCAGTGTGGACTGTAAGCTTTAGGATATACGGTGGAAAGAGTTCTGACTTCATTTAGCAATGGGAGGACATGTCAGAAACAATGAAGGAGGGTTTGTATAATTAAGCAGACAGTGTCAGTGAGAAATCCATTCTGCTCTTCACTTGAAGTTAAATGACTGAGGAGTTCTACACTACTCTAAAAGCCTCAACCATCTGAAACCAAGGCAACAGATTTTGGGAGATTAACATCTTTGACAGCTGAATGCTTTCACTTGTGCAAAGAGTAAACTTTTCTTCTGTTTTTGGCAAACAACACGTATTCTTTGAAAGTGTAATTAGCCCCGAAGCAAAAAGAAAGGGAAGTAGAGAATCAGAGACTGTTAGAATCAGAAGGAACCAAATCCCTATTTTATAAATGAAGACATTTCAGCCCAGAAAGATGAACTGACTTGCCTTAGGGCTCACAGATACTAAATGACTCACGTCATTAACAAAAACGTTAGTTACTCCCTCTTGCGTTTATGTCCTAGCTCATTACTGAAATATTCTCTAGGCTGCGTGTATCCTCGCATTCTTTGGCCTCATATTATTGGGTTTTCAGATCTCCTCCTCCGTGGTGGTAATCCTCTGGCGCTATTTGTTAAAGTCTAGTTGCTAACTCTTTTCAAATAGCACATATGTCAGATATCAACTAATGAAATTTATAAAATAACTAACTTGATTTCTTTGTTTTTCTGAAATATTATGGTTTTAATTTCTCAAACTTTTCTTAGAAAACTTGGAGTGATGTGTCTGTAATTTTCTACTGTTAATTTTCAAAATTATGGCTTTTCACAAAGTTTTATTGGATGCCTAGAATATATAAAGCATATTATCCTTTTATAACGCAAAATAATATTATCTCAGTTCTCAGAAATAACTGGCATAACTTAAGCTCTCCAAAGAAAGGAAAAGGTTATCCTTAAAATAAAGTTATGAAACTCTGGGAGCACCCTTTGCCTCAGGGTAGTTTTCTGGTGGCACTAGAATATCCACGATGTGAACGTCTCTTTGGGCTTTTGCTTTATGCAGATATAGACCTCTGTGAAAGCAGCGTGCAGCGGCACATCGGGCATGCAAACCTCACCTTCGAGCAGCTTCGCCGCTTGATGGAAAGCTTGCCGGGGAAGAAAGTCACAACAGAAGACATTGAGAAAACAGTGAAGGCATGCAAATCCAGTGAGCAGATCCTGAAGCTGCTCAGCCTGTGGAGAATAAAAAATGGCGACCAAGACACCCTGAAGGGCCTAATGCACGCACTAAAGCACTTGAAGACGTACCACTTTCCCAAAACTGTCACCCAGAGTCTGAAGAAGATCATCAGATTCCTTCACAGCTTCACGATGTACAGATTGTATCAGAAGCTCTTTTTAGAAATGATAGGGAACCAAGTCCAATCAGTAAAAATAAGCTGCTTATAACCGGAAATGGTCATTGGGCTATTTCCTCACGATGGACCAGATCCGATGGATGAATAAACTGTTTCTCAGGCACTTGAGCGGGTACAAAGATTTCTTTCTCATCACAAAGGACTGGATTTGGCCACAGGGCAGGAAAAGAAACTATGCTGTGGAGAAAGAACATCTCCCCCCCAAAGTTCAATAAACCCCGAATAGTTTATCCAACTGACAGATCTGGTCCAATATCTACTGACTATATTTTCCCTTATTACTGCTTGCAGTAATTCAACTGGAACTAAGAAACTAGACTCCATTGTGCCTTGCTAAATATGGGAATGTCCAATTTAAATAGCTTTGAGATTTCAGCTGTGCTAGAGGCTTTTATTAGAAAGCCATATTTTTTTTCTGTAAAAGTTACTAATATATCTGTAACACTATTATAGTATTTGCTATTTATATTCATTTAGATATAAGGTTTGTACATATTATCATCCTAAAGGGAAATTGTGTAAGACTTAATATTAGAAAGAAAAAAATATATATTCTGTTTATTATTATGACAAATGAAAGAGAGAAAATATATTTTTTAATGGAAAGTGTGTAGCATTTCTTAATAGCTACTGCCATTCTTCCTGTGTGGAGTGTTTTTGTAATATAATTTTACCTGTATAAGCTGTAATATCATTTCATAGAAAATGCATTATTTAGTCAATTGTTTAATGTTGGAAAGTGTATGAAATATAAATTATCTGAATATTAGATGCTCTGAGAAATTGAATGTACCTTATTTAAAAGATTTTATGTTTTTACTATATAGATAACATCATTAAAGTTTTCAAATTATTTTTCATTGCTTTTCCTCTTGCTTTTATTTGAATGGGACATTAATGAATCTGAGCTTTGACAATTTTCCCTCTTCTTTTATCATCAGGACCATCTGGGAATTGTTAAAAATGCAGATTCCTAGATGAATTTATTGAGAAACTTTGGGGAGGAGGGCAGTAACTTGCATTTTTAACAAGTTCCAACGTTATTCTTTTTTTTTTTTTCTGCTGAGGAAGATTTGCCCTGAGCTAACATCTGTTGCCAATCTCCCTCTTTTTTTGCTGAGGAAGATTCGCTCTGAGCTAACATCTGTACCAGTCTTCCTCTGTTTTGTATGTGGGTCATTGCCACAGCATGACCACCAACGAGTGATGTAGGTCTGCCCCCAGGAACTAAACCCAGGCTGCCGAAACAGAGGGTGCTGAACTTAACCAGTAGGCCATGGGGTCAGCGCTACCAAAGTAATTCACATTACACTAAAATTGGAGAACTTCTGAAGTCACGCTTAGTATACTGATGGTACAAACCACTCATAATTGCTGCCACTAGAATCTAGAGACCAAACTATGTAAGTTCTTCTGGTTGCAAATAATCGACTGGCACTACTTAGTCTTAAAAAAAAATGATTGGAAGGGTGATGTATTTGGTTGAATGGTGGTCCCCCCAAAACAGGTTCACATCATAATCCCCAGAACCTGTGAATGTTGCCTTTTTTTAGAAAAAGGGTCTTTGTAGATATAATTAAGCGGACGATCTTGAGATGAGGAACTCATCCTGGATATCAAGTGGGCTGCAAATCCAATGACAAATGTCTTTATAAGAGATCCACAGAGGGGACGGACGAGGAGAAGACGATGTGAAGACAGAGACAGAGATGGGAGTGACATAGCCATAAGCCAAGGAAGCTAGGCGGGGCAAGGAAAAGGTTCTCCCCTAGAGACTCTGTAGGGAGTACAGCCCTGCTGACATCTTGATTTTGGATTCTAGCCTCCAGAACTAAGAGAATTCCTTTCTTGTTGTTTTAAGCCACCCAGCTTGTGGAAATTTTCTACAACAGACACAGGAAACTAATACTGGTTATATCCATGCCTCAGAAATGGCAGAATTAAGAGAACTCTGGGCCGAAGTTCCTACACTATCTTTTGGTCTTGCATTTATGTATCTTCTAGTTCAAAATTTCAAATTCCTAGGAGAGAAACTCTGACTGTCCTAGATTGGGACTGGTGTAAAGATGTGGCCAGTGAGGGTCTGTCTTTGCTTATCAGTTGCGATTCCCAAGAAGGGGATGTCATTGTGAACAGGGTCCACTGTATCCCATTCTTTCACAGTCTATGTTCCTCTTTTCTCTCACTTTACTATGATTTAGGATGTAGTGTTGGCACAGATCAACCCTACCTTGGTGAAATCAGATCAGTTATGGCCACTTTGACAGAAGGGTAGATCCAGGTAAACATCACACACACTCACAGATCTGGGGAAATAAAAAGCAGAGTTGAAGTCAAGAGGCTCAAACCTGGAGAGTCAGAATTCCAACCTTGCAATACTTGAAGTAAAAAAAAATTGTGGAAATTAAGTGCTGAGGATTTAAGCAGGAGGACAGGAGTTAACTAAGCCTGCAAGTTTCCCTTCAGAAGCACCAGTTCTTGCACCCAAGTTCCTAATTGCAGAACAGGAAATGGTCTACACACTTAGCTAAGTCTAAGAGAAGTTTGAAAATTAATGGTATCAAGTGTAAATCATTCAAATGCTAGTTTGATTGACATCCCTTCTGCTCCTCAAGCTTCTCCTCCAAGGGAGATATAGCACGTAACTCCACATCAGCTTCTTTTTTTTAAACTTTTAATTTCGAAGCAATTTTAGATGTACAGAACCATCGAAAAGATAGTATGCCTCAATTTCAGTCTGTCTTATGTTTTCTCACAAATAGACTGGTTATGGATTTGGGGGAAGAAAATCACATAGGCAATGACACTTCTCGTCACGTCATATCGGGGCAAATGATACCAGCATGACTAATTACTATTGATATTAAGCTTGATAACTGAGATAATTTTTATATAAGATGTGAGATACATGTTAAACTCCTTTTTCTTGGGCATATGATCATCCAGTTGTTCCAATGGAATTTGTTAAAAACTAGCATTTCTGGGCCAGTCCCAGTGGCCTAGTGGTTAAGTTTGTCATGCTCTACTTCAGCCACCCAGGTTTGGTTCCTGGGTGCGGACCTACACCACTGTGTTAGCGGCCATGCTGTGCCAGTGGCCCACATACTAAAAGAGAGAGGAAGATTGGCATGGATGTTAGCACAGGGCAAAAAATACCCAAAAAAACAAGACTAGCATTTCTCCATTTAATTGCCTTTGCATCTTTGTCAAAAACCAGTTGATAATATTTGTGTGGTTATATTTCTGGACTCTCTTTTATGTTCCATTAATCTATAAGTCTATCCTTTCTCCAGTACCATACTGTCTTAATTATTGTCACTTTACAATGTCTTAAAATTAGTTCTGATGATTACTGTCACTCGGGAATATGCAATTTTTTCTTGCCTTTTTTGTATGATTCATAATTTTTGTTAAAAGCAAAATATATTGTGTAGGTCAGTAGAAACTCAAGTAGAAAGTTTTTATACCTGGTTATGGGCATGACTTTCCTTCTGTGAGAACTTTAATGGAAAGCTTTGCATTAATCTAGTTAGTAAGTGGACTGGTTTTGTGATTTTTTTTTTTTTTTTTTTTGGCTATGGTTATTGTCAGTGCATCACAGGTTTCGATTCCTATAGAGAGCTTGTTCTGGGTGGTGGATGTGTATCAGACCAATGACTGTTTGTGAGTTGTAGGGATTCCCTTTGAGTTGGGTTTCAAAGAGGTTCTCTTTGCACATTCTTGTTCCCCTCCCACCCCTCCCCCAGCAGTATGTTGCTCTTACTTGTCATTGGAAACTTCTTCACCTCATGGTAGGAGGTAGGAGGTACAGTCTCTGGTGCTCTGACACCTGGTCTTACAGGCATACCTGTGTCCCTAGGGGTGTGAGGCCTCTCAAGTCCCCTTTCTGCAGTTGTGGGTTCAACACTTAATCCTGCCCCTCACCCCAAGAATCCCCTTTCCCCCTCCTGTTCCCTTTCCTCAGCTGCAATGTGTTCACCAATATCCTAAAGGCAGCAGTGTTGCCCCTTTCCCCCCAGATTAATGCTTTTGTTCTTCTGGGTGCGGTGTCTTGCCCTCCTAGGGCTACTGCCCCTCCCTCCAAGATCTTATGTTCTTTCTGGTCTATTTGGTGAGTGTTCAATGGAGTTCATGGAGAAAAACCCTGTGAAAATGTTGGAGCTGGTCCCCAGGGGGACGTGCTTACTGACTGACCCAGAGCTGGACCCAGGCAATCAGAAGCCCCTCACCCCCACCCCGTCCTTGGAATGTACATTCTGCCCACAGTTGCCACAGTGGGAGCCATTCAAGAATGTAGCCCTGAGAAAGCAATGTGTGTTGAGACCATCTGGACGGAATATGTGACTGAACCCAGTTAAGGCCTCTATATAAACTTTTAAGATCCTGGCGGGCGGGTGCGGAGATCCACTTATGTTGCTGCCACCCAGGACAAGCCTCTTACAAGCAAGTAAGTTTTCTTGCTTATTAACCTTCCGCCTACCAATCTCGAGCGGTCGGCCTCCTTCTTCAGTCTCTCCCTGGCCTCCTTGTACAGGGGCCAGTTTCAGATTTCACCCAGGATGCTCCTGAGGTTGTGAACCAACAAAAAGGGTGCCAGACTCCCCCAATTTCTACAGCACCAGGTTTCACACTGTTTTACCAGCCCACACACAGCCTTCATCAATTTTTCAGCTATCCTAGTTGAGCTCTTACTGGTGTCCATTTCACCTATCCCAGGTAAGCACATAGCTATATATCCTCTCTCCCTGGAATCACTGTCTCTTCTCAGATTTGGGGCCAGATATTTTTTCTGTGACCTCACGTCTCCAATGAATCTTTGCTTGTTTGTTTTAAGACTTTTTTTTGTTTTTTTGGTGAAGAAGATTGGCCCCAAGCTAACATCTGTTGCCAATCTTCTTCTTTTTGCTTGAGGAAGATTGTCCCTGAGGTAACATCTGTGCCAATTCTCGTCTACTTTGTATGCGGGACGCCGCCACAGCATGGCTTGGTGAATGGTGTATAGGTCCGCACCTGGGATCTGAACTCCTGACCCCAGGGCCGCTGAAGCAGAGCACACAAACTTAACCACTATGCCACTGGGCCAGCCTCTTGTTTTAAATTAAGACTACTTAAGAGTAGTTGTAGGTTCACAGAAAAATTGAGAGGAAGGTACTTAGATTTCCCCTATACCTCCATCCCCACACATGCATAGCCTCCCCCATTATCAACGTCTCCCACTAGAGTGTGCATTTGTTACAATTAGTGAACCCACACTGACACATCATCACCCAAAGTCTGTAGTTTACATTATGGTTTATGCTTGGTGTGGTACATCCAATTGTTTGTTGTTTTTTTTTAAGTCATGAATTTGAACTTAGTTTGGTTCTATTTTGTCATGTTTGGGAGCATTGCTTACTCTAGGTCTCTACATCATCCAGCTCGATATATTCTTCCCAGGCAGAAGCCAGAATTTATCAGTCAATTTTGTTGTTTGAAGACTTGATGTGAAAGATTAGATAGGAGTTAAGTCTATCCTCACGAGTCCAGACCCACTGTCTCCTCTTGTCCATCTAGAAACCTACCCAAGTTGTAAAGTGTTTTTGATGTTAGTACTATGGAGTAAAGGATTTAGGATCTAAAATCAAGAAACACTTTTGAAATCCTTATTCTAGACCTGTCATAAATATTCTATGAAGTTTTTATTTATATAACTGTGATTTTCTATTTTGCCTATTTTATTAAGCATCTTATTCAATAGACTATCTTCAGCATTTTATTCATATGCTGGAAATCTAATTCATCGAAAACATGTTTTTGGGGTGCCAAGTAGAGTACTCAATATAATGTACTTTATAACCAGTTCTAAGCAAGGGATATGGTGACAAATCATCACGACTTTCAGAAGCGTAGTCTCAGGTTGTTTTAGTTTGCTGTTTGTGAAACCACCCCTGTCAAACAGAAAGGTGTTCATGCACAGGTGTAGAGATGAGTGTTAGAGAAATGGAGAGGTTTAAGAACAGAACTCTATACTCTTCTTCATCCATGGAGAGATCGATAGCCCTGGAGCAGCTCCTTTCCAAAACACTTAGCACCTTTGGAGATGTTTCCTAAACTGATGCCCAAACTCGATTTGAGGGTTGAACTTTTACTATTCTCTTCCCTTGATCAAAGTTCATAACAGTGGCTGTTAGTTCAACTAGTATAATTATGATTGTTGAAATTGAATACAACTATGCTCTAATTCCTTGACTTTCTTGTTGTTTTCCAAATTTCTCTCTCCCCACATCTAGGAAACATAAAACAGGGATTTAACCATAATAATAGCCAGCAGCAATTATCTCTGTAAATGAGTTTAAATACATCTGTTCTGAAGATGGTTATAATCTAGCTGGGGAGACAGGATATACACATGAAAGAGTAGTTGCTAATACCAGACAGTATGAACTTAGTGCTAATTGAATTGTATAAACGTGGCGCAGTCATCTCTGAAGCCCAGGGCAGGCCAAGCAGCGGTAACTTCAGCTGGGCCTTGTGGATACATCTAGTCAGCGAGAAATAGGTTGGATATTTTAAGGGATCTTATTGGAAAAGCCATAGAGGCTAACATGTGCACAATATGTTGAGGAAACATTGACTAGACACATGTGGTTTATATAAAAATTCAAGGATTAGCATAAAATAAGCTTGTAGACATTTATTACTAACACACTATGGGGTGTGAGAGATAAAACTAATTGTTTTATTCACCCATACTCTTCATTTCAGTTTGGTAAGCACCTCCTTCCTTTAGGTAACTGTTCTCTCCCACTCCATCTCCAACTCAACCATGTGGTTCCAATGGGGGCTGATATTAATAGCCTCTCTTTCTTCCCACCCCAACCTTTCCCCATGTCTAACCCAAGGCATTCAAGCAGAGATCTTCCTTAGGGTCGTGCATTTGAAATTATTTAAAGAGGACTTTTTTTTCTGTCCAATGAAAAGCTGTAAAGGTGTGAACCTAAAGCTGCCAGAGGCCACAGAGAAAGGAAGATAGCAGAAAGAACTAGGAAGAAAGACAGGCAAAGAACCCTGATGATGTTCAAGCCCCTGGTTCTAGCCACATCTTTCCTTCTTGTCGATGTTATTTAGTTTTGTGAACTATTGACCTTCCCCTCTCACCCAAGTCAGTATCCGTCATTCATAAATAAGAGTCCTGACTAATACGTGGAGTAAATAAGAGGTCCTTGAATGCCAGACAATGATGTTTGGATTTGAGGAACTAACTGATGATTGTGAGGTCCTATCCACCTGAGAATCTTAATTTTATAATATTTCCTATAAACACGATAGGAGACATTGAAGTTTTAAGAAAGGTATTGGTGTTTGCAAAGCAGAATTTAGAAGATTATTCTGGCAGGAGTGTATAGAATACATAGGAACAGCAATAGGCTAGAGACAATTAAACCAGAACAGTTAACTATTAGAACAGTTCAGCCATGAGGTAAATAGACAACTCAGACTGGAGGTGGGAGCCCAGAGTGGAAAGGAAAGGTCACATTCATTCAAGAACCATTAATCTTTCCAGAAGAGTCATCAGAGGAGGAACGCCATCCTGGGCATTTAGTTATGACTAATGGATCGAGATTCCTGTCTTTTTCCAAGTATTTAATACAAAATAAATCTCCCATTTCCTTGGGTTTTCTTGAGTCTTTTCCCAGGGAAATCCACCTCATCTTTTGAGACACAAAAGCTTAAGTCATATTTCCGCAAAAATCCTTCTAACTAAAACAGAGACGTCTTCCAAATTGACATTTCTATAGCAATTTTGGTTTTTCATGACTCACAGACTTCAGACAAGAGGAGGTAAACATGGCAGATCATGCATAAAACCTGTGTCATTCCTGTGGAATCATCAGTTTCTGAGAGACAACATGAAGTCATCTGTTCGTCTTTCCTGCCTTGGTCCAGCCATTCCTAAACCATCTTAGAGTGATGACTTGGGATTTAAGCATTTTTAAAATATCTTATGGCTATAGTGATTTCCCCTCACCACACACACACACACACAGAGCCAATGGAACCCAATTCTAAGCCGTAATAGCTCTCACTCTAAAATTGAGATGAGGAAAAAATGGTTTCTTAACGAGAAACTCCTACTTGCTTGAAATTTTAGGGCAGGTGGCCTTTAAACATTGTTCTAGCCCAGTGTTTATCAAACTTACTTAATCATAAGCATCATTTGGGATGTTGTTCAAAATGCACCTTCCTAGCACCCATCCAAGATTTTGATTCCATGGGTCAGGAGTGGGGTGGTAGAATTCTTATTGAGCAATTTTGGGAAATACTATTGTATCTAATCCTTGAGGATCCAAATGAGGCTGTGGGAAATTAAATTGTAGAGCTGGTAGCAGAACTCAGAGCTCCTCAGTCCTACTAAGACTCTTGTAGTTTAACTTTGTACTTCTCTTAATGAAGATGGGGAGCAACTAGCTTTCCCTTTTTGAGTGCATTTAATTACACTGTGCACGTAGCTATCATTGCACTTATCACCAGACAGTTTAACTCTCTCCGTTGATGCTGATGTTAATGGTAATAATAACAGCAGCAATAAGGATAATCACTATCATTCATTAAATGCTTTTCTATTAGCTCCAGACTCTGGGCCCATTTAGGTTCTTAGAAAACCATGTTCCATACAGCCAAAAGCCAGTATGTGACTGATTCATCGTCTGATTTGCTATTGCTTCTATGTTGACCCTGGTACTCACAGTAAATGCCCTTTATTGAGAACTAGCTAGGAGCATAGCCCTATAGGTAAGGCCATTACAGACTTCACCTCATTAAATCTCAACAACCCAATTAGCTGACTCTCCCTGACTGACTTATTATATCATCATCATTTCACTAAATCCTAACAGCCCTAGCAGCTGACTTCCCCGATACCTACTATCCCTTTACTGGGACCTGTATTACTACCTACTGCTTAGATTGGGTGCAATGTTTGCCTGATCTAGTCACAGTTATCCCAAGTCTTACACATCCTACCAATGATCTATCCTCAATACACCTTTGAATTTAAGCTTGAGACACCAAACATCCCTCCTGAGATAGGATGACAGCAAGAGTCAAGAGAAAAAGTCACAATTCTGAAAAACAGAAATCCACTAGCCAGGAATCCAAGAGTGATGGTTTTGTATGGAAAATTCCATCTGCTTTTTGTGGAGTTTGGATCTGATTTTTCCCCTCCAGCCAGGAGAATATGCCACTCAAAAGGATCTGCCTTGGATGGTAACAAGATGTACTCTGCCCTTAAGTACTCGTGGCAAGGAAAGCATCCAGGATTTGCTTACGAAGAAGAGATGGCAAAAGAAGCAAGCTTTGCTAAAGCCTCCAGAATAAATTTCTGTTTAAACCCAAACCGTAAAGTTGAGACTAGGTATTAAAAAAAAAGACCCATAAAGCCAGCAGACCTGCCGTTGGGTGTAACTAGCACTATATCTTTTCCTAATTATTTGAAAATAGGCTCTGTTGACTAAGCCACATTTAAAGAGTAGAGAATTTCATAATAAATCTTCTAGAAAAAATACAATCTGATGTGGTCTGGGAATAAAAGAAAAGTAAGAGCACATTCCACCTAGAAATAAGTAGCCGTCTTTCCCAGAAGCAGGCTCACATGGGTTACCAAACCTTTGGTAAAGGAAAAAGGGCTTTGGAGTGAGACACACCTGATTTCAATCCTGTCTCTTCTCCTAAATAGTGTGATTGCTTTGGGGCTCAGCCTCCTTGTCTGCACAGTCAACAGGATAAAACCTCACAAGCTTATTTGGACATCCCATATAAGTTTCTATTACGGTACTTGACATAGTAAATAAGTGTTTTTAAAAATTTATTCCTTCACAAGAGAGAAATTCACTCAATGGATGGTTCCCAGCCATTTCATGTGATCACTTTGAGGAAAATGATAAAGGAGCATTCCTCCAGAAAACTATGCTGGTTATTTGATTCGGGGCGTAACTACTTCACCACAAAATGGAAGAGAGGCAAGTCAAGAGAAGGCAATTAAGGCAAGAAGGAGGTATCCACAGCCCTGGCTTTCATTCTGGGCCACAGACTTTCTGGGCCTCCCTGTGTGAGTCATTGAAGCTTATGGTGTACCAGTGACAATGGTGCTATTCTGAGTATGAACACAGTGCGTCTGCAGCTCAGATGGTTTGTGACAAATGTAGCTCCAAGCACTTGCAAGCACTGTAGGGATGCTCTCCCTTCACATGCATAGCAGAGATTGTGAATTTTTCAATTATAGCAAGGCCCTCTTTAAGACAAAACTCTCTAACAGCCACTGACATTTGAGAAGTTAAGTCAGCACATCCCCTCAAAGTCAGATAGTTCGTTGAGTGTTCAGTGAAGACACATCAATCACTTTGACTTCCTTTTGAGGAATCTGGATAAAAGAAAATCTCTCTCAGAAATAATAATTCCAACTGGAAATAATCTTAAAGGACAGTAGAAAATAACATCTATTGAGCATCTGTCATGTGCCAAGATCTTAGCTTTTTATGTTCATTCTATTAACAGCTTTACAAATTAGGCCTTAATATTTCCCTTTTAAAGATAAAGGGCCATAGCACCAAAAAGAAAACGTTATATATCCACTAATTCATAGCAAGTAAGTAACAGATAGAATTTGAACTCCACTTTGTTTTTAAAACCTCTGATATTTTATTCTATCACACTGGTCCAAAGACATTGGGGAAGTCAGAGAGTAGTCAATTAAGAATCAAGAAGTGGGCATTTGAAAGTTGTGTTTAATGTTCCTTGCATTTTCTTTTTGCTCTAGTGTTGAGGCGAAACTCGTTTCACACAATTCTGAATTTGGCCCACAGACGGATATTTAAGTCATGTAAGTGTCCACCTATTCTGTTTCCGTCCCAACTAGATGAACAGAAATTCAATTCTGACTCTGACTAGCCAGTGTTAGCACAGACGTCATACGTTAAGGGTAAAGTCTGCCACAAGACTGGCCTCATTTCGGAGGCCAGCCACAAATTTTAGGGGTCCCCAAGCCACCCACACTTCTGACAGATTTGCTACATAAAGGGGAGTCCCACAACCCCCTAAGGTCCAATAATTCGTTGGAATGACTCAGAACTCAGGAAAGTACTATATTTATGATTATAGTTTTGTCGTAAAGGATGCTCCTACAGGCAAGATCTGAGAGGGTCCTGGACACGGAGATTCTGTGCCTTTTCCCTGTGGAATCAGATGCATCATTCTCCCACCACATCAATAACGTATTCACCAGTCAAGAAGCTCCATTATCCCGAGTTTTTATTGGAGTTTCATTACATGAGCACAATTGATTGAACTCAATTTCCAGCCCTCTTCTGTGCCCTATAAGTCAAGGTCATTCAAAGTCCCAACACTATTCAGCATGGTTGGTCTTTCCCATGCCCAACCCCCAAGGTAAAATTATCTAGGGGCCTACCCCGAGTCATATAATTAGCATAAAAAAGACCTTCTTTATCACTTGGGATAGTCCAGAGATTTAAAGTCTCCCTTCCAGGAAGAAGGATAGTCAAATTCTTTATTATAACACCACCGCCCTATCCAATCTCAGTCTCCAAACTTATTCCCCTTTCTAGTATACTCACTTCTGTCAGGGGCACCACCAACTACCCGTTCAGCCTGCCAGACCTGAAAACCTGGAGTTGTCTGGGACTCTGCCTTTCCTTTGCCCTTCTCAAGTAGGATAATTTCCTTTGGGTTGATTTTCTTCTCCAGGTTTCCCAGATTTATCCTCTCCTCTGCACTCCCACTCCCACTGCCATTCAGAGTTCAAACCCTCAGAAGCTTAAGTTGTTGTCCAACTTCCTGACTGATCCGCCTGACCCTGCTTCATCTACTTCAATCCTTCTTGCACACAACTATAAGATCAATCTCCTTAAACACCCCAGTAATTAGCAATAATTTGCTTGTCTAAGCAGCTTGTAGGAGAATTCTTTTTCTCCGTGCCATAAAGTCCCTTGCAACATCATGCTTCCCTGCCTTTTTCTCAAGGGATATCAGAAAAACCACCTGAGTTCCAAACGATCTTTGCAAGGTGGACAAGCACACAGTATGGTAATTGGAGTGAGTACTGATTCTGGAGTTCAGAAGGTTGGGGTTTGAATCCTTGCTCAACTGCAAGCTACAAACGCCTACATTATAGAGGTGCTGCATAGGGCAGGGATGTAAGGCGTTCACTACATACATGATTAAACACAGAAAACCTAATCTGCAGTGAAATGGGTATTTTTCACTCATGACGCATTTCTTTAAATCTTTCCTTTTTAAGGCACTTTGTTAATTTTCTATTGCTCTTGAAACAAATTACTATGAACAGTGGCTTAAATAATACAAATTTATTTTCTTACAGTTCTGGAGATCAGAAGTCCAAAATGAGTCTCGGTAGGCTAAATTCAAGGTGGTGGCAAGCTGTGTCCATTCTGAATGTTCTGGGGCAGAGCCTGTTTCCTCGTCTTTTCCATCCTCTAGAGGCCAGCTGCATTCCTTATGTTCGTTCTCCGTCTTCAAAGCCAGCAACACTGGGCAGAGTCCTTCTCATGCTGCCCTCTCTCTGGTTCCTCTTCTTCCGCCGGCTTCTTCCACTATTAATGACCCAGGTGATTACATTGAGCCCACCTGGATAATCCCAGCTAATTCTCCATTTCAAGGTCAGCTGATTAACAACCTTAATTCCACCTGCACCCTTATTGCCCCTTTGTCATATAACGTAACACGTTCAGAGGTCCCAGAGATTATTGGTGGTGGGAGGACATTATTCTGTCTCATGCTAAGTTCGGGTAAAATCTTACCTATGAAGCTTTCCCTGATGAGTCTCACCTGTGTTATTCTCTTGCCTCTAATCCTGTAGTCTGCAATCTTGTCTGCACATTGGAGTCACCTGGGGCACTTTAAAAACTATTGATGTCAGGGTTCCATTCTTGAGAGACATGGATTAAATTGGTTCAGTGTATTACCTGAGTGAAGGAATTCTTACAAATCTGCCCTGATGATTCTAATATGCAGCCAAAATTGAAAACCACTGCTCTGGTAAATTTCTGTATTTTTGTCTTATCTGTCAATGTAGAAAGAAGGTATCATATGATGATTCAAAGGAAGGGTCCACAGTTAAAATGCCTGTATTCACATCTCTTGGCCCCACTTCTAACTAGTAGTGGATTTTGAGCTATTTGAGCAATCATTTGGTGCCTCTGTTTCTTCATTTGTAAACTAGGAAGAATAATAATGCCTCATAAAGTTGTTGAGAAGATTAAATGATATTATGTACATAAAGTGTTTATTGTAGCACATGGCTCAGAGTATGCTCCCAATCAATATTAACTCTAAAAGCATTTCAAGGCCATTCACCTTATCTTTGAAACTCACCTGGAAGCTTAGCCTGGGCATAACCAATGCTTCTTTCTGAGGTTCTCAAAAAACACTTTTTATTTGATGGATAGGAAACAAGCAATGTGGCCAAACCACATGATTGCAGTTCTTTGAGCCATAAATCCTATTTTATTTTATTTTTAGAATAGTTTTGTCATATCTTCACTTTCCACATCTCTTCAACTAGCATAGCTTGGATGCACATTAGAATCATTTCGGAAGCTTTTTAAAAACGTCAGGCCCAGGGCCCACCCCCCAGAGACATTAACTCAGTTGGAGTCCAGGCATCAGTATCTTTTAGCTTTCCAGGTAATTACAATCTGCAGCAAGGGATGAGAATCTCAGAGCTGGACCAAATGTCTACAACTGCTGCATTCTGAGTACTTCTAATGAAACTAACGACTTATCCTGGGAATGCCACGGCGGGTCGAGAGAGAGTATAGTAAAGGGAAAATAAGAAAGTAAGAAAAGAAAGATGGTCAAGTACACCTAAAAGGTATCTCTTGGCCACTTGTTGGCACTCATGCCATGTATTAACTATGCTCTTCCATCCCAACTTGGTCATCAAGGAGAGATGCGTATCCTTGGACAGAATCTCCTTAGAGGAGTGGAGATTCTGTGCCCTTCCCAGAGTGTGGACCCAAAATACATTTAAGCAAACCTGTATCCAGCAGCAGCACAGATTTGTTCTGTGGCTATTCAGGTAGGTAGTATTGGAAGAGGCATAAAAAAAGACTAAGCTGAAAGGTTGGGGCTATTCCTTAAACAACTCCAGAGAGGAAATTCCTTGCTCACCCTGGGTACCACACAGGTCACTAAGGGGACTGCAAGAAATGTGAGTCAGAGGAGAAAATTACTCAAGAAAGTTGCCCAATCTCCTCATATGTGGTGGCAAAGAGAAGCTCTAAGTAACCTCAAGGTGACTCCCAGGCATCAAACACCAGCCAGTCAACAGTGTTAGGCAGGTGGCCACAGCACAAAGAAATTTCCTATCTGCTGCCACGTTTTCCTATAGCAAAAATAATGTCATAACTTGCATTTACATATCTTTGATGATTTATAAAATCCTTTCCCACTTAGGATCTTCCTGGTTTTTTTTTTCAGAAAAAACCCCCAAACCTTTGTAGATACATAGGTCAAATATTATCCCCACACTAAAGAAGAAGAGTCAAGTCTTAGGTGGTGAGTGACTGAGTGGTGGAGATAAAGGCTTCTGATGTTATCTCCTTTCTGGATGCACCCCTTCCTTAAGAAAAGTATAATTAATCACGGCATAGATGATTACAAAATAAACAAAAAGTATTTAGAACAAATTGTCAAGGTGCTGAAAATCAGCATCAGTAGGGTACCAGTAAGGCTCTGTTTAAGAAAACTTCCCAAGAAAGGTGAACATCGGGAGGTATTTTGATACTAAAGGACAGCAAGTTCCACTGGGAAATGGAAATTTAAGAAAAACAGTATTTTGCAAACAAAAAACAGTGATATATAAATCAATATATAAGACATACCACTAAATACATACTTCTGGAGTGAAAATAAAATCTCCTTTGCCAAATGCTATTGTGTTGTCAGATGCTTTACGAATAATAGCTTCTGATTATTAAATGTCTGAATAACAGAACAACACAAGATTCTTGACATGCATTAACTATCGAATCCTAGCAACTGCCCTACTAGATAGATAATTGTTACAAGATTATTCTCACTTCTCGTCTAAGGAGACTGAGGCCCACTGGGCCGTGCCCCACAGCTGGTGGACGGGAGAGCCATGATTCAGACCCAGGTCTCTCTGACTCCAGAGCTCATGCTTTCCGCTGCTCAAAGCCCATAATTAAGCAAAATAATATGCTCGTCACAAATGAAAAGATCTCATGCACAAAAACGACGAGACGACTTTTGGTTGATGCACTTCCAAGTGTGCGGCAGATCCTTTTTCTGGAAACCGCATTTGGCATAAGGAGCCTAAAGTCCAGACAGTTTCAGTGACATAACTCAAGGTCTCCGTAGATGTTGGCCTTGCGTCTGAAATAGCCCTGAGCCCTCCCGTCCTGGCGTCTCCCCTGTACACACCCCCCACCCCCGCCAAGCTCAGACTGCCCACAGGACTTGCAAGTGGGTGAGGTGACAAGGCTCATGGGGTTTGTAACAAGGTACATTGTGATCTCCTTGTCCATCCTAGTAACTATTTCCACTGCTCTCACTCTCACTGGAGCTTATTCTCGGCTCTGTAGGACTTCGTGTTTGTTTGTTTTGCTTTCAGCTCTAAAAAGGACTCTTAGCAGCCATTCAAGACTTTTATAAAATTATCCACCGTCTCTTAGAGTAATCCGGAGGGCTGCCGAGAAGGATGGCGCTCTGTGAGCTGGTACTTGAGACCAGGTTTTAAGGGTAATCTGGTTTTGTTTCTCCCCACCCGCATTCCCATACACACCTTATTTTAGTCAAAGAGCATCTTCCCTACACACCTTATTTTAGTCAAAGAGCATCTTCCCTTAGGTGTAAAAGGCAGACAACAGTACGCACCATAGTTCTCATCACATCTAATGGCTTAAGCTGTGAGTCCTAGTAATTCTGCAGCTGTGGTTTCTCAGATGTCACCATCTCCCCTCAGTCTTCTTTGGCCCGTGTCTTACCTTCCTTGAGATTTTATCATTTTCCTACCAGGGTTTAGCTTCTGTCAAAAGGAAGCAATAAAAAGTAGTGAAAGGGGCATTGGAATTAAAGTCCAAAGAACTCATTCTGAGTTTACTTCCTTCTTCCCTCACTCAACTGAAGGGGTGACTATGGACTATCAGAACCTCCTTTTCTTGTATCTAAAGCAGTGATTACAGAATACTTGCTCTTCTTATCTCACAGACCTATAGTAAGGATCAGAGGAAAGAGCAAATGAAATGCAAGGTAAATATTAGTTCATCCACTGGCTGCTCCTGTGACTAGACACTGTGCTAGACACTGGAGACACTACGATTAATAAAATACAGCATCCTGGAATAGGAAGCCTGGATGATGTCTGGGGATATGGGGTGCCAGCTAGGTTCTAGAAAGAATCCTCATAGGAAGTCAGATTTGAGCTGGACCATGAAGGCTGAACGGATGTTTTCTGAGAAAACAGAGAAGCAAAGGGCATCTCAGGAAGAAAGACCAACACATAGAAAAAGCCTATTATACTAATATGAATTTTGTCCCCTAAGTGCCAGGGGTGGGGTTGGGGGAGGCAACATGTGACTTTAAGCAGGAAGTGAAATAAGAAGAAGCATATTTTAGAAAGATCATTTTAGAGGCAGTGGGGCAAGGAAAACATGAGAAAAATTAGATGATGATGATGGTGATGATGACGATTAGAGGCTCTCTCTTATGAGCCTGAATAGAGATTGAGTATGAATTGAGCTGAGAGTTCAGTTATCCTCTGCACAGAGGAAAGAGAGTGAAACCTGGAGCAAGATTGGGAAGGGGAAAGAGACTTTGGCCTTCATTCCAAGGTAAGGTCACACCTGAGTAAGAGGAAGGCTCTCTTTCAGAGAAGTGGAGATTCCCACTGACAATAACCCGGAGAAGGAGCTGACACTGGAAAATGAAATGGACCCCAGGATGGCAAAACTTATCTCTGAGCCTGGACTCAAAGGAGTCTCCACAGTTCAAGGATGTTCCTTTGATGTGAAGAAAAAAGTGTCTTCTGACATAGACAGACGGTCATGTAGGCATGCAAGGAGGCCCTGAGAGGGACCCCAGAAGAATACATGTGGGACTGTCATGTCTGAGAGTCTCCATATTAAATAACAGGTGTACTTCCTCCTGACTTTAATCCCCTTCTTTTATCCCTGAGCCATCAGCCATGTCAAGGAAACCTTTAAACTGGTCTCAGCTGTGTCGTGGTGATATAAATGTGAAGCTTGCCTAGGCCAAAACCATTGTCACGAAAAGCAGTGAGAGTAATAGTTAACATTTATTGAGCATTTTCTATGTGTCAGGAATGAACTGTTAGGAGCTTAAATGGATTACCTTATTTTCTCAACAATCTTGAGATTACAAAACTCTAGTTAACCTCATTTTATAGGTAAAAAATCTAAAGTTTAGAGGGGTTAAATAACTTACCCAAATCACACTGATTTGATATGCGGCATTCTGTCTCCAGAGACAATTCTCTTCCTTGCTACCCTGAACTACAGCCCAGTTTAGGGTCAGAAGGGGGTGGCAGCTTTGGTTCAAGAGAGCCATGGCTACACCCACACAGGGAGTGGATGCGAAGGAGACTGGCGATGTCATGGGTAGCTGTCTGAAATGGAGCAGCCATTGTGGGTCCATGGCTAAATGATGAGAGAAGTGCAGGCAACACCCCACATTAACATTGGGGACAATGGGAAATGTGGCCTGGGGCCTCTCTCAGAGCACTAGAGAGGCCAGGGAACCTCAGAATGAAGACCAAGCTCCTGATCATAGTAATGAGCCACACCACATCAGTGGACTTCAGCCTAACCAATGTGGCTGTCTTTATGCCTACCAGCTAGTAAGGCATGAGGGACATGCAGCTTACCATTATATGACAATAAGTATGTTAAAGTGAACAGAGAAAAAGAGGAAAATATTAAGAAATTACAAAGTGGCCCATAATCAAAATTCCAAACTTGAACATTCCCGAGAAAAGACTCTATTCTACATAGGCCTAAACAAATTACATGCTGATAGCATGCTGTTTTTAGAGCCCTCTGGCTTTTTCTGATGTTCTGTTATCAACCTCACTGTTACTAATGAATTTTCTCGTGGAACTCAATACTTGGCAGCGAAAAGAAGAAACGAGCAGCAGCAGCAGAAATTCCCTTAAAGGCAAATAATATCAGTGTCTACGGAAGGGGTCCCAAAGATATGCCATTGCCTTCAAAATCAGTCCCAAAGGAGCTATATGGAGTCTTAGCCAAAGAGTTTTGTCTCTCAAACTGAAGCCTCTACATTTCCACAATCCCTGTGGAAAGTTCCACAGTTCATAGATGACCCTGACACGAGAATTTTTCCAAATCATGCAACCAAATTTTAAGATCCCTGCCACTTAAAATATGGAAATCCGAATCAGCAGCAGCACCTGGAAGTTTGTTAGAAATACATACTCTCAGGGTCCACCAAAGACGCAATAAGTCAGAATCTCCATTTTGGCAAGATCCTCAGGTGATCGAGGTGTTTGTTCAAGTTAAGAAGCACAGTTTAGGATTGTTTGAATATCAGGCACCACACAGGACGTAGTGTCCATATTACAACATTAACTTGAGTCTGGATTTGTGCCTCTCAATCAGTTCATAAGGCCGTTGACTACTGATCTTTCAACATGTGTCCCTTACTCTGCTAAGCAATGTTGATGATACAAAAAACAAAAACTCAAGATATGATCCCTGTTGAAAGCATGCTTACAATTCTGTTGGGGAATATACACATGCTCAGAAGGACCTTTCAGGAAAGTAAATCAGACCCTGTCAGCGCCCTGACTAAAGGAAGCTGGGTTCCCCAATGCAGACTAGGTGACGTCCAGACCCCGGCAGAGCACACGAAGCCTTTGAACAGCTTGGCGCACACCTTCCTCCAGAGCCTTATCATCTTCCCATCTCTCCCACAATGCTTTGCTCCAGCCTCACTGAACCTGAAGGTCCTGGAATGTGCAGCACTCACTCTCATGTCTTGCACTTGCAGAACGACTCTGTCCCTTTCTGCCCTTCCCGCCTTTTATGATAACTCTATTTAATTCTTTAGACTCACCTCAGCATCATCTTTCTCAGGCAGCTTTTCTTTGGTTTCTAATTTGAGGGAATCATTGCCCCTCTAGTGTATTTCCATTGCAAATTCTGTTTATGACTGTCTCCTAGATACAAGGGCACCCGGTAAATGTCTGGTGGAAAGAAATAAATATGGTATATGAGTGAGCTATAAATCAGTGATGCAACTGAGCAGCATCACAGTCTCCATCTCAGACACACCGAAGAGCCCGGCCCCAGGCTGTAAATGCTCTCATCCTCCTCACTCAGGCTTCTCTCCTGGATCATGGACCTGCTGGCTAAGCCCTGTGTGATCGCGAGGCTCAGTCCTAGGCTTGGGACGTCCTTCCAGACCCTGTCACTTGGGAAACTCCTCTGCATCTTTTACATCTCATCTCAAACACGACATCCTCTAAAATGCTTCCTCCTCTTCACAAGAGCAAGTTGGACCTTCCCATCTCTGTGTTCCAATGTCACTTTGTACCTATCTCTATCTAAGATCTCTGGTTGATTGTACATCTTTGTTTGCCTGTCTCTCCCCTCTGCCTGTCAATTTTTCTAGGACAGAGACTTGTCTTCTAAGGCAGAAATAAGACTCATTGCGTTTTATTCATGTCTGTATTCTTAGTGTTCTGCAAATGTTTGGCACAAAATAGACCAGTACTTCCCAACCTCTGCTAATTAATCATCAGAATCCACCATATGTCACTTAAAAATCCATATGCCTGTGTTTCATCCCCCAAAATCCTGCTTCCATAGATGTAGGATAGGATCCAGGCATCTATATTTCCCAAATGCTCCCCAGATAATTCTGACATGCAACCAAAATTTAGAAACTCTGCAGTAGTCCCTTAGTAAAGTTTGTTAGTAAAGGAATTATTCATCGTCTACCCCTGGGCATGACCCATTGCTTTTCTAGATAAACCTGAGGTACCTCCTTGACATGTTCTATTTGATTGGATTGCCTTGGTCTTTTCTGGCTGGATACATCTTATACCTACCCAGACCCTGGCATCACTACAATGATAGGAAGGAGTATACACACTTATAGGCTCAATTGTGTGTGCCCATCTCTATGTATAATACGAGGCAGAGAAGAACGTGATGCATGTGTAACTAGGGTAGAATAACAGCAGAGACCTTTCAGGCAGACTAGGTCTCACCCGATGTTCCCAAGATGTCATGCCCATAACTCTACAACATTATCCTGTAACTTTCCAGTCTGTTTGTGTGCTACAACTTAACTATGCTCCAGCTAGAGTCCCTGAAGGCAGGACTATTCCCTTTGGTGCTATAATCTCAAATCTTCTCCCAGTACCTGCCATATAATAAGTGCTCAATAAGTGTTTAATGACAGTCAGTCTGAACGAGGAAATGAGAGGATTTGGAAAGATGGAAAGGAGGAAGGAAAATATTCCTGCAGGGGTGGGGATTAGGAATCAAGATGTTCATGGGTCTAGAGAAGAGAAAGAGCTTGGTACACGCATAAGAAAACAAGACAATAGTTTGTGAAGTTAGCTGCTCCCTTTTAGAGAAAGTTGAAGACCTTTGTGCTTCCTTCTCATGGGATTTCTAACGATGGACTTCTGTACTGTGCAGGAGGAAGCTCTCTTGAGAGTCAAAGTAGAGTTATTCCTAACTCTTCCATAGAGTTACTGTGTTACTATCAATAAAGGGAAGAAAGAAAATGAAGGAAAATATTTAGTGTCTATTTTGTGCCTAGTGCTTTGCATATACTATCTCCCTAAACTGTAACAACAGCTTCTTGTGCTACTACTGCCATTTTTCCAGTGATGGAAATTAAAGTAAGAGAATTTAAATGACTCTTACAACTTGTACTTTTCCCTGCATGCATTGCTGCTCTCATTGACTTAAGCTATCTGGGCCTCAGTTTCTGTACTTGAAAATGAATGGATTATGCTAGATTATGTCTTAGGCCTTTTTAGTTCTAAAATCAATGGGTTTATCTTTGTAGTGGGGTTGCTCAACCTTAAGGCAACTTCTTCTGAAGCCTGTCTATTACTCAGTATAATACCATGCACCATTCAATATTTGCTTACTGAATTGAAGAATTGAATTTAATCACCTGGGTGGCTCTGGGATATAAAAGACAGTATAACCTTTTTGCTCTAGTCAAAAGATCTGCTCACAGTTACTGAACAAACCTTTCATAAGCTTGTTTCTTCACTTTTACCTGTGATTTACTCTCCACTTATCAAAATTCTACTCTGTCTTCAAAGTCCAGTTCATTCTCCTCCTCCATGCAACCCTCTCTGGTTGCCAATAGACCAATCACTATGGTAAGGAGGATAGGATTATCCCATTGATTTAGGGATGCAGTCAGTCACAAGCCTTGGGCTGCTACATAATGAAGGAAGAGTATAATGGACGATGACAGGCAACCTCAGTGTCCCATGTATTTCCTCATGGAGATTTAAAGAAAGAACAGTCCAACATTGCTCTTCCCTAGAATCTGTGGGCTTCAAAGGACCCCACTGTTGCCTTAGAAATAAAATGACTATATCTAATTTGAAAATCTACATCACCTCTAGCTTTTAGGATTCTTCATAGACTTTTCATAACCAACCTATGCTCTGCTGTCACATACCATTAAATCTGCATGAGCCCAGCTCCCGCACTTGGAAGATGTCCCTCTGCCTAGGCTAGTCGTGGAAGATTACTCAAGAGAACTGACTTTATTCATTATGTCACTGCCTAAGGACATCCTGAAGAGCTCCCAGTCACTATCCATGCAAGCAGAACCACCTGCCTTATGGAAATATTTCTTATTTTTAATGCATCTTTGTTCATTCTTAGTAAAACAAGATGGAATTAGCATTATGTAGTCACAACCAGAAAAGTGAAGTGCTTACTCCCATACGTGCACACGTATTGTATGCTCTGACGTTCAACATAGATGACTAAGGAGTATGTTAAACCTTCTGGATCACTGTGCGATACGAATCATAGTAAACTATTGCTCCTGACAGTTTTAAAATCAGACAAGAATTTTTTGTCCTTTGAAAGTTATCATTTAACATTTGCTCACTTGTATATTCCTGACACGTGGCACAGTTACAAAATGAGTCATTCGGTAAATGTTTGTTGACTGAATCCAACAATCAATGGATTCATCTTTATTTTTTCTGTCTTTCTCCCCTAATATGACTCTGAAAATGCGTCATCAATATAATAAACACATTAATTTAACATGAGAAAATCTGAGTCATAAAATGGAAGAATCCTCTTTCTCTGTGCTTTGCTAATGTTTCTGTAATTATACTTGCAATTTATCTGTTTTTACATGCCTCTTTCCTCCACTGGACAGGTGTTTTTTAAGGGAGGTGACTGTCTTACTCATTTCTGTATCATCAACATTTATTATAGCAGCCAGCACATAATAAGTTTAGTAGATGTTTATTAAGTGAGTGAGTAAATATATTTATGAAATGATTGCTATGCCTACATTGGCTTCCTGCTCCCTCCTCACCCTTATACTCGTTTTTTTTTTAGAATTTTTAGATACTTCTCTGTCGTATTTAGACAGGCAGCTTTTGCGAAAATTATAAGTAAATCCCTCTTACGAAAAGTACAGAATTGTGATGTAAATAATCTTTTTAGAATGTTTTATTTTTAAAGATTGGTACCTGAGCTAACAACTGTTGCCAATCTTCTTCTTTTTCATTTTTCTGCTTTTTCTCCCCAAATCCCCCAAGTACATAGTTGCATATTTTTTAGTTGTGGGTCCTACCAGTTGTGGCATGTGGGACACCGCCTCAGCATGGCCTGATGAGCGGTGCCATGTCCCTGCCCAGGATCTGAACTGGTGAAACTCTGGGCCACCAAAGCAGAGTGCGCAAACTGAACCAATTTGCCATAGGGCCGGCCCCTAGAATTTTTTTTTAAATCACAAAATTGTGGTGCTTGAAGGAACCTCACAGATCTCCCAAATGTAAATAATATATTAAGAATCCTGCCTACTGACAATATGAAATTGGTATATCTTTTTTATACAGAATATATAAGATATATTAAAAAATGAAAACTCAGAAAAATATATGAACATTCGTTACACAGGAGAAATTAAAATGCAGGGAATCAGCATATAGAAACCCTTTCATACAGGCATTGGTAGGAATTGTGGGAGAATAAGAGCTCTCATGCTCTATTGATAGGAGTACAGACTGGTGACGCCATTCTGAAGAGCCATCTGGCATTACTGTCTGTATGTGAATATATCATAGAACCCAAGATCCTGAGTGAATAATCCAAAGAAATTCTCACACAGTCTCCATGGGAGCAAGTAAGAGAATTTGGCAGGGAGTTAGAGGCAACCTGAATGTCCCTCAGTTAAAGCATGAATAGGTAAAATACACTGCTTCCACCCCAGGAAGTTTAGTATGGCAATAGAAGCTACAGATCAGATTTTCACAGATCAGATGATGGGTCTTAGAAACGTAGTAGTTAGTGAAACACATAAACACAAAATCATTTATGTAAATTAATAATACATGCATGCAAAACATATTTTGCAATAACATATACAACCAAAAACAAAGCACCTCATGTTAAATACATGATGATGGTAACCTGTGGTGGGAAGGCGAGAGAAATATGGAATAAAGTGATAAATGGGAATACGCAAATTTTAAAAACTAAGAGGGAGCTCCCATGGCCCATATATGATAATGTTTCATGAATTAAGCAGGATGATCAATTCAAAACCCTATATTGGAGGTCCAAAAGAAAAAAAAAATGAAAAGAACAAACAATATTAAAACTTGCTAGAAATAAAATTAATATAAATTAAAACCATAGGGTTCCTTTCTCACCAAAATAACAAAAGATTTACTTTACTTGAACCAGTGGCTCCATTTTTGTCATTTATAAATAATGATTAACAGTGCTATTTAACTTTAATTCTGGAGATATAACCCAACATAGTTAAGCAAAAGAAAGAAAAGGACAAAAATTAAAAAGCAGGAATATTTATTATTTTATTGCATATTTGAAAAACCAAAGAGAATTAACTGAAAAAGAATTTTTCCAATTTTTAAAAATTTTTTTGTAATTTTTTATTACAAAGAACAAATAAATTTGGCAAGAAAGTTGGCCATATATTTCATATCTATAAATTAATAGCCTATAAATTAATATCCTAAATAGAATGAACACTAGTTTGTTGTTATAAAGAACAATGACTCCATCCACAATGGAAAAAAAGAAACTTAGGCTAGAAATTAATTACAAGAAAAAAGCTGAGAAAGGCAAAAAGATGGGGAGACTAAACAACACACTACTGAACAAGCAATGGATAATTGAAGAAATTAAAGAAGAAATCAAAAAATACCTGGAAGCAAATGAAAATGATAGCATGCCGTACCAACTCATATGGGATACAGCAAAAGCTGTATTAAGAGGAAAATTCATCGCAATACAGGCACATCTTAACAAACAAGAAAAATCCCAAATAAGCAATCTTAAACTATACCTAACTGAACTAGAGAAAAAAGAACAAATAAAGCCCAAAGTCAGCAGAAGGAGAGAAATAATAAAAATCAGAGCAGAAATAAATACTATTGAAATGAAAAAGGCAGTAGAAAGGATCAATGAGACAAAGAGCTGGTTTTTTGAGAAGATAAATAAAATTGACAAACCACTAGCCAGACTTACAAAGAAAAAGAGGGAGAGCTCAAATAAACAAAATCAAGAGATGAAAGAGGAGAAATAACAACAGACTCTGCAGAAGTACAACGGATTATAAGAGAATACTATGAAAAACTATATGCCAACAGAATGGATAACCTAGAGGAAATGGATAAATTCTTGGACTCCTACAATCTCCCAAAGCTCACTCAAGAAGAGGCAGACAATTTGAACAGACCAATCACAAGGAAAGAGATTGAAACAGCAATCAAAAACATCCCAAAGAATAAAACCCCAGGACCAGATGGCTTTCCTGGGGAATTCTACCAAACTTTCAGAGAGGATTTAATACCTATCCTTTTCAAGCTATTCCAAAAAATTAGGGAAGATGGAACACTTCCTAACACATTCTATGAGGCCAGCATCACGCTGATCCCAAAACCTGACAAGGACACCACGAAAAAAGAGAACTACAGGCCAAGATCACTGATGAACATAGATGCAAGAATTCTAAACAAAATTTTGGCAACCAGAATTCAGCAATTCATCAAAAGGATCATACATCAGGATCAGGTGGGATTCATACCAGGGACACAGGGATGGTTCAACATCCACAAATCAATCAACGTGATACACCACATCAACAAACTCAGGAATAAAAACCACACGATCATCTCAATAGATGCAGAGAAGGCATTTGACAAGATCCAACAGCCATTTATGATAAGAACTCTGAACAAAATGGGCATAGAAGGAAACTACCTCAACATAATAAAGGCAACATATGACAAACCCATAGCCAACATCATACTCAATGGGCAAAAACTGAATGCCATCCCTCTGAAAACAGGAATGAGACAAGGATGCCCTCTATCACCACTCTTATTTAACATAGTACTGGAGGTCCTGGCCAGAGCAATCAGGCAAGAAAAAAGAATAAAGGGAATCCAAATAGGGAGGGAAGAAGTGAAACTCTCGCTGTTTGCAGACGACATGATCTTATATATAGAAACCCCAAAGAATCCATTGGAAAACTGTTAGAAGTAATCAACAACTACAGCAAAGTTGCAGGGTACAAAATCAATTTGCATAAATCAGTAGCATTTCTATACTCCAATAACGAACTAACAGAAAAAGAACTCAAGAACACAATACCATTCACAATCGCAACAAAAAGAATAAAATACCTTGGGGTAAATTTAACTAAGGAAGTGAAGGACCTATATAATGAAAATTACAAGGCCTTTCTGAGAGAATTGGATGACGGCATAAGGAGATGGAAAGACATTCCATGTACATGGATTGGAAGAATAAACATAGTTAAAATGTCCGTTCTACCTAAAGCAATCTACAGATTCAACGCCATCCCAATCAGAATCCCAATGACATTCTTTACAGAATAAGAACAAAGAATCCTAAAATTCATATAGGGCAACAAAAGACCCCGAATTTCTAAAGCAATCCTGAGAAAAAAGAACAAAACGGGAGGCATCACAATCCCTGACTTCAAAACTTACTACAAAGCTACAGTAATCAAAACAGCATGGTACTGGTACAAAAACAGGTGCACAGATCAATGGAACAGAATTGAAAGCCCAGAAATAAAACCACACATCTATGGACAGCTTATCTTTGACAAAGGAGCTGAGGGCATACAATGGAGAAAAGAAAGTCTTTTCAACAAATGGTGCTGGGAAAACTGGAAAGCCACATGTAAAAGAATGAAAATTGACCATTCTTTTTCACCATTCACCAAAATAAACTCAAAATGGATCAAAGACCTAAAGGTGAGGCCTGAAACCATAAGGCTTTTGGAAGAAAACATAGGCAGTACACTCTTTCACATCAGTATTAAAAGGATCTTTTCAGACACCATGCCTTCTCAGAGAAGGGAAACAATAGAAAGAATAAACAAATGGGACTTCATCAGACTAAAGAGCTTCTTCAAGGCAAATGAAAATAGGATTGAAACAAAAAAACAACCCACTAACTGGGAAAAAATATTTGCAAGTCATATATCTGACAAAGGCTTAATATCCATAATATATAAAAAACTCTCACAACTCAACAACAAAAAATCGAACAACTCAATCAAAAAATGGGCTGGAGACATGAACAGACATTTCTCCAAAGAAGATATACAGATGGCCAATAGGCACATGAAAAGATGCTCATCATCGCTGATCATCAGGGAAATGCAAATCAAAACTACACTAAGATATCACCTTACACCCATTAGAATGACGAAATATCTGAAACTAATAGTAACAAATGTTGGAGAGGTTGTGGAGAAAAAGAAACCCTCATACACTGCTGGTGGGAATGCAAACTGGTGCAGCCACTATGGAAAACAGTATGGAGATTCCTCAAAAAATTAAAAATAGAACTACCATACAATCCAGCCATCCCACTACTGGGTATTTATCCAAAGAGATTGAAGCCAGCAATCCCAAAAGTCCTATGCACCCCAGTGTTCATTGCAGCATTATTTACAATAGCCAAGACATGGAAGCAACCTAAGTGCCCATCAACAGACAAATGGATAAAGAAGATGTGGTACATATATACAATGGAATACTACTCAGCTGCAAAATAGAACTAAATCATTCCATTTGCAATAACATGGATGGACCTTGAGGGAATTATGTTAAGTGAAATAAGCCAGTTAGAGAAGGATAATCTGTGTATGACTCCACTCATATGAGGAATTTAAAAATGTGGACTAAGAGAACAGTTTAGTGGATACCAGGGGAAAGGTGGGGTGGGGGGTGGGCACAAAGGGTGAAGTGGTGCACCTACAACACGAATGACAAACATTAATGTACAACTGAAATTTCACAAGATTGTAACCTATCATTAACTCAATAAAAAAAAAAGAAAAGAAACTTAGAAAACTTATCAGTAGTGTTTAAGATCTAGATAAAGAACTCTAAAATTCTTCTGAGAGCCGAAAAGAAGACTTGAACAAAAGGCAAGGCATACAGTGATCTCAGATGGAAAGAATTAACATTGTAAAGATGTCAATTCTTTCCAAATCGACATATAAATTTAATGTAATTTTACTAACAATACCAACTGGTTTATTTGGGAAACAAAAGCTGATTTCAAGTCAATATAAAAGAATCAATAAGAATATCCAAAGTAATTCTAAAACATCTCTATAAAACGAAATACTTTATAAAATATATTATAGACACATGAATAGACAGATCCAAAGAACAAAACATAACTCAAAAAATAGTCCCAAACGCATGTGGAGATTAAGTATATGATAAAGGTGGCATTGGAAATCAGCGAAGAACAGAAGGATTATTCAGTAAATGGTATCTTAAGAACTGGACAGCCATCTGGAAGAAAAGTCTACTTGGATCAATAATATAATTTAAAAATAAAACTCAAAGTGCAAGAAGAAATCACGGTAGCAATTTTTGATACGTAGTCTGAATGGCAAAGGTCATCCCAAACATGACATAAAAACCAGAAGTAATGAAATAACCAACATGAAAATTTGACAAGAAAACATTTTGGCAGGGCAAAACCCACAATAACCAAAATCAATAATCTCAAGGGGAAATCAGAAAAACATTTGTAATTTATATCTTAGAAAACAAGGGCTAATTTCCCTAATCATTAAAAAAAGATCAACAATCCAAAGGAAAATTCAAAGGAGATTTACAGAAAAAAAAAAATAGCCCTGGAACATATGCAGTTACATTCAACCTTACTAGAAGACAAAAGCAAATGAAAATTACACTGAGATACCATTTTCACCCATCATATTAGAAAATACTTTAAAAATTGGTTAACAGATGGGTTGTCAAGAGGATAGGGAAACAGCCACTTTCCCACATAGCTGGTGGGAATGTAAATTGGTGACATCTCTAGGTAGGACAATTTATCAGTAGCTATCCAAATTACAATTGCATTTATTTTTGACACAGAAAGACCATGTCTACACATTCCTTCTACAAATACACTTGCACAAGTATATTCACTACTGCCTTATTTGTAAGAGCAAAAGATTGGAAGAGTATTGTTTGCAATTGTCCACTGAAATTTTTTTCTCTTCCTTATTGCCTTGGGCATTGTAACAATGCTTACTTTCAAGTTGGTCTCTGAATTTCTGGGTTCCCTGTGAATATGTGTCTGTTGTTTGTATCAATTTTTCTTCAAGTTGTCATGTCTCTTCGTATGCTTGTTGTTTGGTTTGGTTAGTTTTGGTGGTTGGGACTTTGTATTTGTAAAATTCATTCTAAAAATAATGGGAAGCCAAGGATGTTGTTGTCTTCTCCAGAGAAGATTTACCCTTGCTCCCACCAAGAGCTATTAGCAATCTTGAATGATCTCAATGAAATTTCAGGAATCAAGAGGATGTGTCCAGTCCCTTTTGATGCCATGTCACTTGAGATTAATTCTTACTTCTAGGGTTCATCCCTTTGCATTTCCAGCCCAAAGTCCAGGGAGTCACCAGGGCTCCCCTCCTTTGGATGGTCCGTGACTCCTCTTAGCTCCACGAGGCTGTCACAAAGTCCTTCTCAAGCCTTCTCATTGCCCAGGTGAAAAACAGCCTCAAATGCTGGGCTCCAAGCCCTGGGTTTCCATTCCTCTCAGCTCCTCACCAAGTAATTCCACTCTCTCTTCTTAACTCTCTACTATCTTCTGATGGGCATCTTTCTTAAAAAAACACTTATCTGGCTTTTCTGATTTCCTTAAAGTGAGTTTAGTCCATATTCTCTTGTCCATAATGACCAGGAACAAAATTCCAAAAAACTCTATATCCCATCAATCCAAAAATTATAGTACATTTATACAATAGAATGTTATTCAGCCATAGGATAATTTTTTAGATGCTGATACTGAACAATCTTTTTAAGAAATATTGTTTAGTGAAAATGCAAGGTACAGAACAGTGGCTATGGTATGCTATCATTTAGACATAAAGTATCTCTGGGAAGATTCAAAACAACTTAAGACTTGGATTGTTTGGGGCTTGGGAAAGTATATAGCCAAGACATAGAAGTGAGAAGAAAGTTCTTCACTGTTTATTTACCATTTTGTACATTTGAATTTTGAAACAAGTATTACATATGTTCTGTTCAATATAAAAGCAAATAAAGTAAATAATAAATGATAAAAATGTTCACGCACTGCAATATTTATATCAAACAATTAAAAGCAAGTTAAGGGGCCGGCCCGGTGGCGCAGCAGTTAAGTGCACACGTTCTGCTTCGGTGGCCCGGGGTTCGCCAGTTTGGATCCCATGTACGGACATGGCACCACTTGGCAGGCCATGCTGTGGTAGGCGTCCCACGTATAAAGTAGAGGAAGATGGGCATGCATGTTCGCTCAGGGCCAGTCTTCCTCAGCAAAAAGAGGAGGATTGGCAGTAGTTAGCTCAGGGCTAATCTTCCTAAAAAAAAAAAGGTAACGTAAATGTCCAACTGTAAGGAAATTTGGTTAAATATGTCAGGTGCAAATGATGGCTTTGTCTGTGATGATGGTAAAAATAAATATGAAAGTTATATAGAAACATGGATGCACTACTTTCCTATTGCAGTGCAATGAACTAACACAAACTTAGCAGTTTAAAACATCATTTCTTCTCTCGTTGTTCTGTAGATCAGAAGTCCCACACGGTGTAGTCGGGTTCCCCGCTCAGTCTCACAGGCTGAAAGCAAGTTGTCAACTGGGCTGAATTCTTACCTGGGAATGCTGTCTAATTCAATGAAAAATGCATTTTGATAAAGAAAGAAAATAACAATGGCCCTTAAACAAATGCAAAAGTATTCATGCTTACTAGTAAGAGAATTTACACTGAAGCACTCTTTTCATCTGTCAGAAAAACTTTTAAAAATTTGGTAATGATTGATGTACATCAAAATGTTGCATACAGGAATGTGCATCAACTATGATAACAACTAGGTAAAAACATGTGTATGTGAAAGAGATAAAAAGGAAGGGAACAAAAATGCTGACAGTCATCTAAAAAAATTTGTGTCACAATATTTTGTTAATTTTGAGATTTTTAAGTAAGTGTACTATTTTCTTATATCATTAAAATTACATTTAAAGAGGAAGAACAGTAACTTTTTCTACCTCTTTCCTTTTACCATAGCACAAAGAAATGAGTAGATTTAGCACAGTGTTCCAAATAATTGCTATTTGTTAGTATTGCTGAAATTAGGACACAGGTCCCCAACCCCTGGTCTTTTATGTACCATGTTGTCCAGTCTCTTGTAGGAAAACTCCAGGCACATGAGAGAATGACAGTTATGGAATACCTGTTACCTACTGTGTGCTCACTTCTTGCTAGGTACCTTTAAAGCATATTTAATCCTCGCAACAATCCCATAAGAATAAGTATTAGTTCACATTCTCTTTGGGTTTTTAATCCCAGCTCTGCACCAGAAAAATTTGAGAGGACTGGCAAGCCGTCTACGTCTCCTTGCTCGGTTTCCTCTTTTGCAAAATGCAGTAAGAGTCATACCTAAGATGTAGTGGATACCGTTGATATCCTGCCTACATGCCTTCAGCACTTAACCACGCCCTTGCATGCTCAGCCCAACTTCCAAGTGCCAGCATCTTTGACTTGTTGCCTGAGGTTTCCTCTCACCAGGAAACACCTGCTGCTCACATGTGGGCAAAGCCGAAAGTTCTGGGGGAGTTAATACCCCTCATCTTCCCCCAGAGGCCTCAATCAACGAATAACTGGGGAATGCACAGATAACCACAGAGCTACCTCATTCCCTCGGTGAAACAGCTGAGGTGTTTGTTCTGCACATAAAATATTCTATTGCTCCCCAGCGGGAGTAAGTTCCATTTACCCCCACGAATGATTCCCCCTTGAAAATATGCTTTTTTTTTTGGTAGTAAAAACATTTAACATGAGATCTACCCTCTTAACAAAATTTTAAGTGTCCAATATGGTACTGCTAACTATAGGCACCATGTGGTACAGCAGATCTCTGGAACTTATTCATCTTGTATAATTGAAACATTTTACCCATTGAACAATAACTCCCTGTCTCCCCTCCTCTAACCACTGGCAACCAATATTCTACTCCGTGCTTCTATGAGCTTGGGTGTTTTAGATATCTGGTGTAAGTAGAATCACAAAGTATTTGTCCTTCTGTGGCTGTCTTGTTTCACTTAGCATTACGGCCTCCAGGTTCATCTATGTTGTTGCATATTGCAGGATTTTCTTCTTTTTTAAGGCTGAATAATATTCCATTGTATGTATATACCACATATTCTTTATCCACTCATTTGCCAATGGACATTTAGGTTGTTTCCACATCTTGACTCTTGTGACTAGTGCTGCAATAAACATGGGAATGCAAATATCTCTTTGAGATCTTGATTTCAATTCTTCTGGATAAATAACCAGAAGTGGGACTGTTGGATCATATGGTACTTCTACTTTTAACTTTTTGAGGAACCTTTATACTGTTTTCCATAACGGCTGTACCAATTTACACTCCCATCAACAGTATGCTAGGGTTCACTTTTCTCTGCATCCTTGCCAACAATGGTGATCTCTTGTCTTTTTGATAGAAGTCATTCTAACAGATGTGAGGTGATATCTCATTACGGTTTTGATTTGCATTTCCCTTATAATTAATGATGTTGAGCATCTTTTCATGTTATCTATTGTCACATTACAAATCACCACTAATTTAGCAGCTTAAAACAACACACATTTATTATCTCATGGTTTCTGTGGTTAAGAAATTCAGGCACAGCTTTGCTGAATTGTCTGTTTTGAGGTCTCTCACAGGCCTCAGTCAATGGGTTGGCAGGGGCTGTGCTCCCCTCTGAAAGCTTGACTGCGAAAGGATCCACTTCCAAGCTCACAGGCCTGTTGGCACAGTTCAGTTTGTCAAGGGTTATTGGACTGAGGGCTTCTGTTCTCAGCTGGCTATTTGCTAGAAGTGTACCTCAGTTCCTTGCCACATACATGGCAGTATGCAAATTGAGAAGGCAACAGAGAGAATCTGCTAGCAAGATGGATGACATAATTTTATGCAACCTAACTACGGAAGTGACATCCCATCATCTTTTCCCTATTCTTGCTATTCCTTAGCAAGTCACTAGGCAAGTCCACATTCAATGGAAAGGGATTGCAAGGGGTATGAATCCAGGAGGCAGGGATCATTGGGAGACCTTAGAATATGCCTGCCACACTAGCCAATTTTAGATCATCCTGATAGGAAAGAAAGAGGCTGGCTAAACAGAAAACATTCCTTTCTGGTTCTTTGATATACTCTTGGAAACTTAACAGGAGATTTTCCTCACAAAATGAGCTTTTACTTAAGCAAATATATTCTGGGAGAATGTAAGATGGCTCTAAAACACAAGAAGGAAATCAAAGTTATCCATGACTAGTTGAATTGTGTAACTTCATGATATTGGGAGATTCTACTCAATGTTGGTGGACCAATCTGAATAGCGGATATTGACAGACTTAATTCAACATATATGCCCTGAGCATACTCTTTTGCATATAGTAGGGGCTTAATACCTATTTGGAAAAAAAAATCAAACAGAAGCAGATTTAAATGTGTAGATTCAATCATCCTTATTGGTACTGTTCATACTTTAACTTTTAACAAGAGCCATTTCGCCTCTGCTTCCAAGTGTAATGATGAATAATTTGTACCTTGAATTAGAAATAAAAATGACTATAAAGAAATCAGAGTCCATGCTATTATTACTCAATCCTAACAGAGCCGTGCTTATAAACTGCAAAAGGAAGCCGTTTCTCTAATCTGTGGGGATGTTCCAGCCCACCAAATGAAAAATAAAGCCATATTCAACAGCAGCCAAGGAGTTATGGGTATGAAATTGTGCCTCCATCATTCCCTGAAATGCATGGTTGAGATCATTCAAAGTAACACCTGGAAATCTACTAAAACAATCACAAGGCGGGTTGGGAGTTTATCCTTTTTGACCAGTTCCACAACCCACTTCTGCCACAGTGAATTTTAATTGCATATTATTCTAGAGAAGAGCTCCTATGCTAGGATTAAGTCAGAAAAATAAGCAATTGCACTGCGTTATTCATCATTCCAGCATAAATGAAAATAGAATGGACTTAGAGTAGAAAACTACTTTTCAGCAGGGAGAGGATTTGTATATAATGAGACTATCAACCTCAAGGTTTGGACCCAATATTACAACAATCTATGTGTTCAATGAACAAAAATTCAATTCTAAATTACTTTTTCCATAGTACAGATAAGGGAATGGTTTTCCTTGCATTGTCTACAATTCCAAAGTATTTTTTTAATTTTTATATGATTAGGATAATATTAATCAAACCATTGGGGTATACACATAGATCATCCTTCCTAAAGTCTTGCCTATTTCCATTATACATTGTATATCTTTGTGGTCAGCCTCCTACTTTAAGTTTCTATTGTGTCTTTCCAGGCAAAGAGGAGAGCTATAATTGACCCTGAGTCAAGAATATAATTATTTCAGATATATGGAATTTTTCCTTCTTAGAATTCATCAGAGAAATGTTTTTGCCAGTGAAGAGAGAAATCCATTTATATTGTTAAGAATGTAAGCGAAAAGCCAGGAGATTTTGATACTTACTGAGCACCTACCATGTGCCAATCATTTCTTTACATATATTCTCTCATTGAATGAAGCATTATTACCCCATTTTGATAAATGAGAAAAAGGAAACTGTGGAGCCATGGAAGCAAAAAGACCTACATTTGTTGAGCAAGTGAATACTAATGTGAGGTGCACTTCATACTTACAAATTCATTTAAAATTTACATATCCATCCCCACGTTACAGTTAAAGAAACTTAGGCTCGAGATGCTAAATAAGTTGCACAATATGATATATCGAGTAAGCAGTTAAGTTGAATTGAAATCCACGTATTTTTCCCAATTATATCACAAGTCAGCATAAAATCCTTTTAACGTAGCTTCTCGCAGAGAAACTGAAGAGTTTAGATGGTTTCCTGTCTGCTTAAAGAGAAGATTGCTATTTCTAAAACTGTTACGTTCCTCAGCAGGGAAACGTATCTGGGAACATTTCCAGAATTAAATTTATCCATAATTAAATAAATAAAATTAATAAAAGTAAATATTAGAGGCATCTTCCTTGGCTCAACTGTACGTTCCAAGACAGGTCCAGTCACTAAATCTGCCCTATTATAATTTCTTTTCTTTCTTTATTTTTTTAATTACTAAAATTGTTGAACACATTGCTTCATTATAATTTCTTTTTAACTCATCTATCTGCTGCTCTAGATTAACAGTTTCTTGAGAGCAGATATCTTGATATATTGTAGGCATCTAATACCTGGTACTTAGCAGATGCTCAGTAAAAATTGAAAGGATAAAAGATTGAATAAATAAATTAATTAACAAATGAACAAATATACGAATCGACTGGGTACCAAGTCAGATTCATTACTTCATTCATTCTAGCAAACTTCAGAATACTCTAGATTATGGCCCTCACACTGAAGGTGGTATGATGCCCCCAGGCTGCCTCAAGTTACAGATTTAGGTTGGCAGGTACTTGACCAGGATTCAGCTTAATTGAGTGTTACCCACCTCTGCACCACTTCGAGATGCTCAGATATTGATCTCTAGTAGCTGATAGACTAAGGTCCCTCTGATTCTGTGATTCTCTGTAGCATACTTTCCCCCACTTCTCCTTCATTCCTCTGTTCCACATACACATTTTATCTTGATATCGCAAAAATATTAAACGTAGGGCTTTCTTTCTGCTCACTAGAATGCCTACAAATAATGTGTAGTGATTATGAGCACAAGTTTCAGGTCAGACTAAGTAGGCTATCATTTATGTGACCTTCAGAAAGATACTTAAATACTTCTAAGTTTCAGCTTCTCATGTATAAATGGGGATCATAGGAGTACCTACTTCAGAGAGTTATTGTGGAAATTATATTAGATGATGAACCAAATGTAGTGATGATGGCTCCTGACACATTATTTTTCTAATATCAGAATGAGATTGAGAAAATGTCTTTTCATCGGCTGTTCAGTTTATAAAGACTTTTGAATTAAAACCAAGAGAAAAGAGAAATCCCCATTATCCCCCGAAGAAAATATTAATTGAATAATCTAGTTGCAAGGATGGGAATATCTATGGTTTGGCCAAGCTTCAGATCCTGTGTCCATCCTGGCGATGAGGATGAGCTGTTTTGGTTGTTGGCCTGGGTCATAGGACCTCCTCAAGGAACTGGGATGTGTGAGGGGGTAGGAAGGGAGTACCGTCTTACGCAAACCACATGGACTGAGAGCAAAAGAGGAGATGTTCACTAAAGGAAAATCAGGGTGCTACTGCCGGAAAGAGCTTTAAAAGCTGTTAAGTATCCCTAAAGAACTAAACCAACCATGGATAACCAATATAGGATGACATTACTAACGAAGAGAAATAAAAGCACCTCCAAATGCCTTCTTTCTCCTATTCAAAACCAAAATATGGAGATACAAAAGGGAAGCAGGACATTTCAAGGCCTAGTCTGATTTAATTTAATTGGAACCACAGAGGAATTATTGCTGTAGAGGCCACAAAATTGAGTCTAAGCATCATCAGTGAAATGGACATAAGTGTATATCTGAGTAGGTTAATTAGGGTTTTCTTTAATAGCCAATTTGGCTAAGATAAAATTTCTTTCTAAGGGTTCTTTCTACCCTCTCTCATAAATTACTCAGACTCTTAATTCAAACTTTCCACTTTGCCTACAGAGACACAGCCTTGAAAGGCATAGCTCCCCAAATTTAGACTATTCACTTACCTCTAGGGGAAGCATGCAAATAAAAGGACAGAAATTATGCAAATAAAAGGATCGATTTTTCTATGCCTGCCCATCCTTATCATATTTAAATAAGACCTGATGTATTCCCTTGTCTCGGGAAAGAATAAGTAAGAACAACAAAATTCAGAAAGACATAAATTGTCAATACCTCATAATGTAGCTCTGCTCCAGAAGCCTTCGTCAAAGTAAAATTCCTGTTGACGGCAAGCTCCAAATACTACTTAAATCAGGGCATTTTGTCCCAGAGTCATTTACTCATGAGTGTGTATGTGTGTGTGCATGTGTGTGTTTGAGTGTGTACATATTTGTGTTTCCTTTATTCTCTCCCCTTACATTTCTCTTCATAAGAAATTTCCTCTCTTTAAGGTCATCTACCCCTCAAACTACCAAGCATCGAGGAACGAACATAACACTTAGACAATATAATTTTGTTTCTTAAATAGAATGTTAGATATACAAGCAATATTTTTAAATGTTCACAGGAAAAGAAAGATAAGCAAACGTAGAAGGTCATGGAAAGTTTCCTTTCTCTTCTCCTTTTGTGTTTAAATAGCACATATATTTTGGGTTACAAGTTACAAGAAAATTACAGGAAAATATTAGGAAGACCATTAAAAAAGCATATGAAATATGAAAATCACAAGAGATAAACAATGAACACAATTAAGTAAATGGCCTGCCAGTTTTTCAATCTCTAAGCCAAGCACTAGATTCCAGATTTAAAATGAATAAGAAAACCATAGAAGCTGAAACTAAGCCACACAGACAGAGAAATCTTGCTTAATTCTATTGTGTTCTTAAAACATGGATATTTGAGCAGGTAGTATATCAGATAAGTATGCTGAAACATAACTTTTATTTATTACCAGCAGAACTAAATAAACTCTGGAGGAGTACATGACAAGAAATGAAAACCTGGAACCAATTAGAGACGTTCTCAGTTCTGGGCTAGGTCTGTTTTCCCTGGAGGATCTACAAGCCTACAGCCAACATGACTTCCAAGATGTATCAAATTAAACACTGTAGACTTAAAGGAAAATACCACTGGATATTGTAGACGACCTTTAGAAAAATGTTTTATGAAAACACACCTCAATAGTTTAACTTGACAGGCCAAGTCCATTATTAAACAAAAATGTATCTATATCTCTCAACAAATCTTGACTCACGTTGTTAGCACTAGATTCATATCGATAGCTTCCTTCCCAGTTCCAAAAGAAAATATAATCATCCACGTGCTTGCTATTGTGGAAAGCCTTTTATCATTGGATTACAAATGGCCTGTTTCCTTCAAACCCCATCTTACTCTTTTCTTAAAATCTCACTTAATATATATTTTGTATATATCATATAAAATATAAATATATGTTACATATTATATTATACTATTATCTATATATAAATGCTTAACTATACTGTTATGGGATAGAATGGCCACAGAGTTGATAAAGAATTCCCACTGAGATTTAATTTAGTGTCATGGATTAGACATTGCACTCCTAATAATTCCCCATTCACCTGTATTGTTAATGAGCCCTAAGGGACCAGTGACCCGCAAGTGGGCCCTTTTGCCCTGAGCTGCTGGCACCAATAGAAGGAGACTGGGGTTGGGAATAGCAGAGCAGAAACGTTATTCATTGATCAACAAATGGAGGAGGTAGAGCTCATGCTGTAAAGTACCTTCTCAAAGGGAAGGTGAGCAGGGTTCCTGTGGGATGTGAAGGCGGGGAGCTCTCTGCATCATCACTCTGGTGTGGGCATTTGGGGGCATGTTCAGACCTTTCCTTCTTGCACACAGCACCTTTTGCACACATTTTCTATTGCACACAGCACTCCATGGCCATATTGGACCTTTTGGTTTGGATTGGTCTTGTGGTTTGGCCATCTGGCAATGTTCTGCCTTGGTTCCTACAAGCAAGCACACCTTGAAAACAAAGCATTAGACATGGAAAATGTTTTAGGGACTTCCCTGGGTGACAGTAACACATTCACAAAGCCTATTCCTTGTAAATCTACCTCAGTTATCACCTTCTCTGAAAAGACTTCCATGACCATACTCTTTACCACCAGAGAGATAAAGCTATTTAAAAAAATACCTCCAGTATTTTGTGCAATGAGATAAAGTGCCAACGAACATGTAATCACGTAATCACTCTCCCATGCATGCCATCTTGTACAAACTTATGGTTATACCTGTCACACTGTATTGTAGTTTATTTAACGTCAGTATACACGATGACTGACTTACTGGGTATAAAGCCATGTTATATTCATCTTCGTACCCAGGAGCAGATGCTGCCTTACTCTGGCTACCTTTACGGAGCCAGTGCATTTATCTCCTAGCTGCCGTGAGTCTTGGCTGCTAATGGCCCATAGTTACCTTCCTCCAGAGAATTGTCTTTGGACAACAGGAGTCTAGAAATGCCTAGGAGGAGAGCTCTCATCAAACGATTGGATGATTCAAAGGTACAGGCTCAGCCTCTTGACTCAGGGTGGGATGAGTCTGTGGTGTTCTTTACCCTCCAGAGCTCCCCTACAGATCAGGCTGAGGCCAGAGTTAGCTGAACCCACATCTCTTAGCTTCTTCCCCTGCCCGAATCTGCTTCCCTCACTTCCTTGCAGTTTTCTTCCAGAAACACTCCATCAGTTAATCCCCTGTATAAGAGCCCCCATCTCGGGCCATGCTTTTAGGAAATCTAAGACATAGCTCTAAGTTCATTGGTTTCTGTGACAAATCATCTTTTTCTCCTATTAAACTCTGAGATCCCTAAGAACAGAAATGATAACTTATTCGTCTCTTCTTATCTGGTACCTAAGTTGGTGCCTGACAGATAGTACACACTCAAAAAAAAAAGTGTTTGTAAATTTGAATTTATATGTAAGTATATTTACCTCACTCCTTATTCTCATCCTGTACCGAGTGGATAAATCCTAGAAAAGGAAAGAGATGGGTCTAAGGATTATCATTGCCTTTATCATTTAATACCAACCTTTCTCTAAGACTAAAGGAATATGAATTTTTGGAGAAGTCATAAGCTCTGAAGTAAGAGGGGGATGAAGGAGCCGCCCCCTCAAATTCTATTCCTACAGTAATGCAGGTAATTAAACAGTGGTCCCTCATCAATTGAATAGATTCATTAATGGTAGCTAATGGCCATATATCAAAACTGAATTCTCTTCTGTTTTCTTTTTCAGCTTCCTCTGAGAATATTTTCCATTCCTCACTTTCATCTTACTCCCATATTAAATCAGCATTAGGTTGGTAAATATCAAACCAACTCCAGAAAATAAAGCTGAGGCATTTTCTCAGTTGCAGCACAGTATATCACCAGAGATTAAAACAAATGTGGGGCTCTGGTCTCTACTGTGTCCTTTGCAAATGATCCAATTTCTCTTCACTAAGGAAGATAGATCAGATTCCACTCAATGAATTAACAAGTTTATCTAGAAGGACAAGAACTCCTACTTTAATCAAATGCATGTGAATATATCTAAATTAATCTGAAGGCACAAGTTTTTTGATCAGTGTTTCTGCTCCAGCCTATGTCTTACTAATAAAGTAGCAGGATTTCCATGGGTAGAAAATGGAATGATACTTTCAATAGTCTAATTATCACTCCTGTTACTAACTGATCATCTCAAAGATTGGCCAAGAAAGCATGAAAATAATTGACTCTTCACCAATACATTTTGTTTGGAGATAGAGAGAGCCTTCTGATGAGAAAAGGCTCATTAGGTTTCTATAGTTCAAACTTGTGTCAAATATGCAAGATCCACCTCTCAATGAAATTACAAAAAATTACTCAAATATTTTCTCTAAGTGGATTAACTATTTGGGAACACTTGTATTTGGTTAGTTCCTCTGGGAACCTCCCACCGTCAATTGTATCTCAATTACAGAGTTATGACCCAAACAAATGAGATTGGGGGGTAGAGAGGGGGGCGGAAATTCTTAGGAAAACTGGCCTTTAGCAACAGATGTTGCCATTTAACCCAAGTAAGGTGCTGGATATGTTGGCTATGTTATCTCGTCTACTCTTTACAATAGCCCAGAGAGGGTTGTATTTTTTTATCATCATTTTACAAGTGATAAAACTTGGCTTTACAGATGGCAAATAGTTTTTACAAAAGTCACATAGCTGCTAAGTAGTAGAGCTTAAATTCAAACCAAAGACTTTCTGTTTCAAAGCCCATCATCTTCTTTTTTTATTGAGTTCATAATAGTTGACATCAATGTGAGATTTCAGTTGTACAATATTTCTTGGCTGTCATCACATAAGTGCTCCCCTTCACCCCCTGTACGCCCCCCGCCTCCCCCCCCCGCCTCCCTTCCCCTGTTTTCTTTGTCCAAGTACTTGTTTATATTCCACATATGAGTGAAATCATCTGGTGTTTGTGCTTCTCAGACTGCCTTATTTCGCTTAGCATAATTCCCTCTAGGTCCTTCCATGTTATTGCAAATGGGATGAATTTGTCTTTTTTTCTGACTGAGTAGTGTTCCATTGTATATATATATATTATTCCATTGTATATATATATTCCGTTGTGTATATATATATATACCACATCTTCTTTATCCAATCATCGGTCGATCACAGCCCATCATATTTTGACTTTATCATCCTGCATCAGGTTAGCTAGTATTTACTAAGGGTCTATTTTTTGCTGAGCTATTAAATCTTGGCATTTCTGTGATCTAGGAACTGAAAGTTTTTGTGGACACTCCTTTTCTTTATGACACGAGTATTTATAATCCCATCACTCTTCTGCTATATTTTTTGCTAACTAACTAACTATAATAAAGGTTTGTTATAAGAGGTAATTCTATACCTTAAATAAGAGTGGATATAGTCTTCTTTAAGGTTATCAAAATGAGTTAGTCAAATGCAGCAGATGCTTCCAAGGCATGCTAAAGCTTCAAAGTATGTTAGCAAAATAAAAAAAAATTAAATTAACAGTATTTCAAATAAATTGCTAACTTCTCACACCATATCATCTATTTCTCATGTTCCTTATTCCAACAAAAGAGACTCTGTGCACTCAAGATCTGGACAAAATGGCATCAAGGGCGAATTAGAGGTGTATAGATTAGCCTGAAGATGACCTGTATATGATGGGTCCAGGCTATCTTCAGGCTTTGCCTTGGTGATGGTGAAGTGGTTTGAGAGGGTGTATGTAGATGAGTCTGAGGTCCTTTGGGAACACTACTAGCCACAGCTGCTTCCTTACCTTTCCCCTCTATAAGTGCTGGCCTGATCCTTACTTCCCATCTCCAAGAATCAGAGTTTCCAAGATGCTGCATCAGAACTCTTCTTTTCCCCTGCTTCCAGAGCTTCTTGATGCTCTCTCTGTCTTTTTTCCTCCTCCTGGAGGAGTTTCTGCCAAGAGTACAGAGGATTGGCCCATCCTCCCACCAACAGTTGTCCATCAATTTTGCTGCGCTGTTTTGCAGGAGGTTCTTACCTTCTGTAGAAAGCTACAGTACTCATTTGGCCTAGAGATGCTATATCATAATGATTTTAGGACTTGGGATCCATCTCTCTTCTCTTTGGTCCCTCATCTCATCAACTTTTCATGACCTCCCATCCGCTAATGCACCAGTTCCTGTGCCTTCAGCTCCTGCTTCTATCATGTAGAAGTAGGAAGAAGAGGGAACAGCAGTGTGGTGAATGTCAACGTTAAGCTTTCAAACTCTATTTGCAAACCTGACAAAGCACTTTATAATCTCCATATGAAAGCCAAGTTTAAAGTAAAGACTTATTAAATCTGTATACAAATGAATAAATTATTGCTAATGGCAGGACTTTCTGTATTCCTCTTCAAAACTGAACCAGGACAAATTACTTTCATTTTAAACAATAAATTCATTTTCCAATATCCAGGATACCTCACTAATCCATTTCAGGTTTTCAGTATAATACAGATTTGTCTACATTTGTAAAATGAAAGACCTAGCTGCAAGAGAAATGAGGAAGAAAGCAAGGACTGCATTACAGGGTAGTATGGAAAAACCATTAAACCAAAATTCATTTTAAACAAATTCCTGCTAGACAGTGTGGGTTGAGTGTGATTACTAGTTCTAGGAACTCATTATGAAACAAAAGTTAAACATTGCCCTGGAAAATTGATACAGTGAGTTGAATTCATTTATCCATTGAATAGCAAATAGAACTCAATTTTGGCAAGGAGAGTCAGGATATCTGGGAAGAGAATTTTATCTCAAGGATGTATTTGAGAACAAGTTAGGTTATGAAAAATAAAAGGTACTGAGATGGAATTTTGCACGATCATTTACAATGCGGTGGATTTATATTATGTCAATTTAGCTCAACTGGAACAAAGTTTCTCAAAATTCCCTTCCCTACATAGTTTCTGGTTAGCATGAAGTATCAGCCACATTCTTTCTTGCATTCAGAGGGTCAAAGCAGGCAATGAGGCTCCTTGCAGCTTACACACTTTGTTGCTCATTGTTGGCTCACCACCCTGGGGTAGCATCCCCCCATACTTACTGCAGCTCCTGCCGGATCCTCCCTTGGCTTCTCTGACCCCTGTGCTAGGTGCAGCTTTAGCTCCATGAAGGGCACTAGCTTCCCTGCAGGATACCCCTATTGTGGGTGTTGCAGTTGTAAAGGCAGGGAGAGACTGTCATGGATTTTAGCCTGTCCTTATGGGCTCCATCAGCTTTGCAGGTTCCCATTTGTGCTCACTTCCCTCACTGCACATCCATCCTCCCTCTCAACTGCCTGCTCTGTGGATTTCCATCTCCACCATCAGACTAGAAGAAAACACTTCACATAATGATTTAACCATATCCCAGGGCTGTGTAAGGCCAAGCCACCATAATAAATCCCTTATTTAGATATTAATGTCTATTTCAGAGAGGTTGTGTCTCTCTGATCAAGCTCTGACAGAAACACAGGGTGAGGTTATTAGAGTAGGAAAAATTGGGAAGATAATTGGGCAAAGCACCTTTCATTTCTCAGAAGAAAGACAATGCCTTTGACTAAGCTATTATTGCTGCAACGGTCTCCATAATGCTCCGCAAAGGTTAAATCTATTCTATTTAAGACCTTTAGTTGTGCACTGAGGATAAAATAATTTACTAGCAAACTATTTCCTTGAGATTTAGTATCTTCATATAACTTTATCCATGTTACTGGAGTTATTAGTCACACACTTTAAAATCATACACAATAACTTATATTTATGTATATATTTATGAATATATATATGTATATATTATGAATATTTATGGCTAATATTCTAAGTATATTCAATATTTGGCAATATCTAGGTGATGTCACTATTCTTAGTAGCTGATGTTCAAGATTTAAAACTTTGCTTTGTGTACCACTTTTGATGGGTATTTTTAATTGATGACCTGATTTTTTTTCTCAAAACAATTCTGAGAGGTCAGAAAAGAGCCAGTAAGTAGTTGGAGTTTGGCATATAAGGAGAGAACAAACATTTCTGAAGCCCAAGCCATCATGTTTGCACTTGATAATGTCAATTAATTCTCGCAAACCCTGTATGGTTAGTATTATTATCTGTATTTTAAAATCAGGGAAACTGAGGCTCAGAGAAGTAAAATGTTTTGTCCAACATCTCACACCTAACAAATGACTGTGAACCAAGTTCTGCATAACTCCAAAAGCCCGGGTTCTCTCTACCCCCTGGTGTTTCTTCAAGTAAAGAGAAGCTTGCATTTCTGAAAGTTGGCTTATCAGGCTTATAGGTTTTTTTTTTCTGCATTTGTCTAACCTATGTCTTTGTTCTTACTTAATTCCAGACATATAAATAAGTTTGATTTTGCCTTTGCATCTGAAAATAATCCTCTCTCTAGCTTGAAGGAAGTTATGGAGGCCTATACTCAAGAGCTTAGCAAAAGTCCTTGATAGTGAGCACACTGTGACTTTCTCCTCTATTTTTTTTTTTTAAAGATTGGCACCTGGGCTAACAACTGTTGCCAATCTTTTTTTTTTTTTCTGCTTTATCTCCCCAACCCACCCCTGTACACAGTTGTATATCTTAGTTGCAGGTCCTTATATTTGTGGGATGTGGGACGCTGCCTCAACGTGGCCTGACGAGCAGTGCCATGTCCGCGCCCAGGATCCGAACCCTGGGCTGCCGCACTGGAGCGGGCGAACTTAACCACTCGGCCACGGAGCTGGCCCCTCTCCTCTATTTTCTATAACCAAATCTTTGTTTATTTTGTCTCAAACCTCCCCCTGATGCTCCAGATTCTTTCACTGATAATTTGTCTTGTTACTCATTCAATAAGCATTGAGGGCCCAATAAGGGCAGGATACAACATTAAAGATTAGAGTTATGAATAACACATGGAATCTATCCACAATGAGATGATCTTTCTACTACAAGAGAGAATCTTGTAAAATCGAGTAAAATTTCAGCACGGTACAATATTACTATAATTTGAGAATGTACAAGGACAGTAGGAATCAACTCAACTAGGAGAATGAGTAAGGCAGTCTTCATAAAGGAACTACTGCTCGAGTTAAGACTTGGAGGACAAGTAAGATTTTTCAAGGTAAAAATCTTACAGTTAGAGGTAACAGCATATGCAAAAAGAGTATGCATGAAGTAGAGCTGCCCTTTTGGGATTGTAATAGCTTGATGTATTGGAATATAGAGAATGGGCAATAAGGCTGGTAGGAAAGGTATAACTCAGCTCAAGAAAGACTTTTTGGGTTGCGCTAAGGAATTGTGGCAATGGAAGTCATTAAAATGTTTAAACTGGGAATGAGTATGATTACATTTGCAGATCTGACACCTGTGTGCAAACAATGACTTGGAAGGAAGATCAACACTGGCCCTGGAGTGGCTTCTAGCTGCTCAACCCTAGTCTTCTAGTACTGAGATACTCAGCCAGCTCAGGTGCCCAGGACCCCACCCCTCCCTACATGCCTCTCTCCTCCTGGAAGTCAGAGCCCTTCTTCTTGGCCTTCCATCTATAGTACCCTACATCAAATGGCTATTTTGTTCTACTGTCTATTAGATTCTCTATCTTACAAGCACTGACAGATCTTTGGGTCACAACCTGTCCCCCCGACCTCCAAAAGAAAAATGCCACATATGCTACTGGTTGGGGCTTCATTATTGCCTGTGCTATCTTTGTAGATCTCTCTTGTTTCTGAATACCAACCATTCTCCATTTTCCCCTCCAGTCCTTCTAAGTCCAAGTCATGACATCTAGGGTTAGGCAGACATTTTCCACCACTGACTTTGGATTCTTAGTGAGCATTTCTATCAGTTAATCTTAACCTTGGCCAACTTCATACATAGGTAAAATTGGCCCTAGTTAACTCCCATTCTGAATACAGAACTCATCTTGTGATTTTGATACTGGACACAGCAATGAGAATAATAAAAACTCATATCCAATTGAAGCTACATTTTATTACCCTCTATATCAACTATTGTTGATTCTCTAAAGTTAAAAATCTTTTGCTAACTACCACCTTGTAACTCTAAGTTCTTCCTTAAAAGTGAATGAAGCCATAATCATACCAATGGAAAAACTGTAATTCCCTTTAGAACCAGAAAATGTTGAGATGCATTATGCACCAAGAAAAGTAAGAAGCTACGAGGCAACCAGAACCATATGACAAGGATTCAGTGTCTGACAGCTGGATGGCAGCAACAAAAAACAATGGTAAAAATTTTCATCACTTCATAGTAAAAGCTTTTCTGATAGCAAACTATTTACAGTATATTTAATGCATCTGAAAAGAGTTATACTTTTAATGTTAAAATGAATGAAATGGGAAAAAATGCCAAAGAAAGAATCAAACACTAAACCACAAAACTTCCAAGTACCATCTAATCACCAGGGAGGAAGTATGATATTTTAATGAAAAAAATCCCCCACGTATAATACCTAGAATTTTCATTTCAGCAATTGTCACTTCAATATTGAGACCCTTTGTCTGTTCTAGAGGGGTAATGAGAGGTAGAATTTTACCTGAAATCCCCTCAAGTTTCCAGTTCTCCTGGTCACTTCCTCCTAAAATTCTTCCTGTTACTAATCAATGGTACCTCATTACAATCTTAGGGTAAGTTTGAACAAAAGGATCCATTTCCCAATGGTTGTAAAAATGAATGGAACATGAAGGGAAGTTACACTTTATACTTAGTAGAGTCACAGAATTTTAGTGACATTTAAGATTAATTCCCGACTTTTATAAATGAGTCAACTGAAAATCAGAGAAGTTAAATTGTATTAGTTAAGATGAAAAGTGATCCAGGGTTATGGCGACATTAAACTTACAAGATTTTGAGAGCCATCTTTTAAAAAAATTAACATAAAATTACATACAGGGATTCAGGTGTGGCTCATGAAAGTGGAGGGTTAATATTCTAACCAGAACTGGACAAGATAAAATCCACCTGAAAAAGCAAAAGCCAAGTAAGAGTTGAATGACCCAGATTCTGGAAATGCAGGGAAGCAGCGGGGCATCAGGGACAAGTGGAACCAGAGAAATGAACCTCACCAGGCTTGTTTCTGCCTCTGTTTCTTTCTGCATGTTGGCTTTATTCTCTCTCACTGTAGACCAGTATTCTTCATTGGCAGGAAAACATGGCTACTGACAGTTCGTAAGTTACACATCATAGAACTTCAACCACTGCAGAGATGCTTTCTCTGGGTCAAGCCAAATCCTGGGGAAGGATCTTAACTGGTCCAGTTGAGTCCAAATCAACTTCTATTAGAGGAGTAGAGTCTTACAAAAACATGGGGGCAACCATAGGCACACAGCACAGGAAAGGATCTGTGCCTCGAAGAATCTGGGAAGACAAAACAAGCACTAGATAAGTGATTTGCTCAATGCTGAACAGCTAATAAGTGGGAGATGAAGGATCATAAGCTAAGGGTCCATTTCCAGGACAATGTTTTTTTCTCTAACAGTTAACAGCAGTTACTAAAAAAATTAATTTTCCTGGCTCAACGTTTTTGTTTTCTTGTCATAGCAAGTTATAGAATGCCAAAATAAAAGCAAGAGCAAACACAAAACAATCTTACTTTTTCATTCAAAAGCCACTCACAGTTCTGAATGATCATTATACAAATCAATTCTCATCAGAGATTTAATAGAAAATATTGGACATTTGGGTTAAACATGAATTATGTATTAACTCATACTAGAAACTGTCCTTTTTACTGCTATTCTGATTTGAGTTGCTCACTCTCATATTTTCTCTTTATCATAGGTATAGAATGCATGAAAAAGTGCTAGTTGGTTGTGCCCTGAGATAAATGTAAGATTATTGTACAGTGCTTCGATATGTAAATAGCATCACTTTAAGCTATCACTTATTAAAGCCACAGTTTTAGAACAAATAGCATATTGCCAAACATTTCAGACCAAAAAGTTCCTGCATAAGGAAGTTGCTATTGATTTCCATTTCCTAGTTAAGTAATTCTCTATCGATTTGTTTTTCTTTGCCCTAAACAAAGTGCTTCAATCATTGGAAAAATTAAAATGAGAGAAACTGGAACATGGTGAATTTTGAAGAAATATATCATAATAGAAAACCCCGAGCCTTTCTTCTTCCTGCCTCAACACAGCTTTAGGAGCATCTTTCTATTTTATTTTAATTTTTAAATTCATAAATTCCTTTTGTTTTGTTTTGTTAGGAAGATTAGCCCTGAGCTAACTGCTGCCAATCCTCCTCTTTTTTTCTGAGGAAGACTGGCCCTGAGCTAACATCCATGTCCATCTTCCTCTACTTTATAGGTGGGATGCCTACCACAGCATGGCTTGCCAAGCGGTGCCATGTCCACATCTGGGGTCCAAACCAGCGAACCCCGGGCCACCAAAGCGGAACGTGGGCACTTAACCGCTGTGCCACCAGGCCGGCCCCCCGTTTTTTTTTAATAAGCTCTGGGAACTCCTCCCCACTTGGATATATGACTTAAGTTAAAGGCATTGCTGGAAAGGATTTACATCGTGCATAAACTATACCTCTTTGATTGAGATGAGAAAATACAGAGCTTTGCAAATAATGAACGGGTTTCAGTTTTCAGCCTATGAGGCTTTCTCTGGGTTGGGCTCAGCCCCATGGCCATTTAGGGCATGACCAAAGATGTGTTCATTTTACTATGTACTGCCAGGCAAGAGCAGAAAAAGCCCCAATTCAGAAGTAGACTTTGGGAGCAAGGAAGCAGGAAACTAAAATGAAGGGTAGCAGATACCACACTAAAATGAAGGTGTATGACCAGTCTTCTAAATGAGTAAGAGAAGACAACTTGTTAATCGTCATATTCGATTTCCTTCACATAAATGAAATCCTGCCAAGCAGATTCCTTACAGAGAAGACAGGACACATGAGTAGAAAGGACGAGAGTGTGATTCCCCAGCAGATGATGTGCAGTAGAGAAACAGCAAGTGGGGTGTCGAAAGAAACATCGTAAGGGGCCCAGAGGGCTGTGAACCATTCAGAAACCAGAGCTGAGCTCACACCCATCTAGAAAACTCCATTGGCACCAAGATGGGGAGCCAATTTGAAAGCAAAGAGGCAAATTTGCAAGGTTTGCCAGACTCTTTAAAATGCAATTACAGCCACTCATCAACTTGCAGAAGACTCCTGAAAACATTTGGACATTTTACCTTCTACCTACCCACACTATAGCATTACCTTCAGAATGTCCTCTTAATGAAAAACCTTTATTCCCTCTCACACTTAGAAGAGTACGCAATTTGTGATTTACTTATATTTGCATTTTTTTCTTGAATTGCTCATTTTTCTTTACTAATATTGTACTAAGTGATCATAATTTAGAATAATATATCAAGCATGCTTAGTGTGACAGAAAGTCTCTATTTCTCCCTCCAGGTTTACTGTCTGCTCATCTCAGCCTTAACCTGTGCCCAGGGAGAATGACCTCCACCAATCGTGTCACCTGTGTTCCCTTGCCCTCTGGCTGCCAGTTGGATTTGGCCAGTAGGAAGCACCAACATGAGATCAGATAATGGGAGGAGAGAGAGGTTGAGATGTTATTACCCCCACTCTCTCCCAACAGGACAGCAGTTTAGCAGGGTGTGTTCCTCTGGAGCAGGCCTCTCAAATGGCCCCTGTCACGGGGCTGCAGCTCTCTCCAGATTCCAGCAGTAGCCTCCCCTGGTTCATCCTGGTATAGAGCTTCTGTATGACATTTTCTTAAATTATTCTTATATGTACAACATCTCCTTTTCTTCTAGAATTCTGATTAATGAAGTTGGCAAACCAACATCTTTACTAAAACAAATAGATCTGAAGAACCACAAATCTATTACAAGCAAAGTCGATGCAAAGTGCAGTGACAGCAATATGACAGAGAAGAGGGTATGTTTCCAGAAAGTAGTATGGCAGAGTGGATCAGTACTCGACTTTTCATACCAGGCTTCATATTCTGGTTCTGCCTGTTCCTAGATCCGTGAACCTGAGCACACGTTGTAGCTTCTCAAAACCTGTTTCTTTCTTAACAAGATAAGGCTGATAATAATATCTCTCCTATAGAGTTGTTGCTGGGATTAAATGAGATAATTTGATTTAAACGCATAGCATGCCATTGGCATTAAAACTGACAGCTTGACAGCTATAATTGTAGCAATGGTTTTAAAATGATGTTTCCAGGGATGAAGTCTCAACTGAGAGGTATATTCTAAACATTTTAAAGACAACTCTTTTAGTGACCTTTGCTAAGGAACATCTATAGTGCTACTTTACTCAGTTTACCAGTTGTCTCAGCATTACCATTGCTATCAAACAATAATAGGCAATATCCTGCATTGTTTTCTCTCTTTGTCAATTAGTTTCAGGTGGGATGAGGTTCCTAGCCTTAAAATATCCCCTTTCCCCATGCTGGAAAGATACAGCAGAGAGGTGAAGATGATGACAATGGTGGTGATGAGGATGGTAATTCTTACTGAGATTGACTGTGTGCCAGCATTATTCTCAGCATTTTATATGTGTTAAATCTTTCAGTCCTCATCACAATCATATAATGTTGTATATTATTATTTTCTCATTTTACAGATAGAGCAATTGAGGCAAAGATTAAGTAACTTGCCGGTAGTCACATCTTAGAGTCCTGGCTCCAACATTCATGTGCTAAAACACCCAGCTCTACTGCCTTGCCCTGAAATTTTCACCCACTTTCTTGATGCTATGGATATCTGGGGGTCCATGCTTATGAATGTAAACATTTTATTCAGAATTATAACACCACTGAAAAATTTTTGTCAAGCAAGCACTTTACGGAGCAAATATCATTAGGCCAATTTAATATATTATTGAATTTCCTATTCAGCACAGTTAAAACATTTTTATGTTTACTTTATTGAAATTATATTCATCAGGATCATTTTCCTGTAAACCGTACACTGAACATCTGATTTATTGGCCAGTCATTTTGTTCATGTCAAATGCAACCGATTAAAGTCTCTACCTGTAAGACTTTTCTTTTATGGTAATTATAATAGAGCTTCATCAGACCCACATTTAATTTACATGAATTCTATCAGCTTGGCCAAAAATTAAAATAAATCTAAGAGTTTCAGTGATTTCTCAAATCCACCCCCAAGGGATTTCCAAACATTAACAGGTTTTATACATGGTAAGGACAAAATTGAGTAGGGATCATTCCAAGAAGAAATTAAGGAATTAACTTGGTGGGAGAGAGAGAAGGGGAGGATGTCGATGAGAAACAGGTTATTAACATAGTCTCAAAATATCTCCCTACACATTATAATTTACAAAAACTACAATTTACTATACACTGGACAAACAAAACAATACCTTAACCAAGGGATAAAAATTAACATCATGAATAAAGGGCAAACAGATATGATGTGCCTACAGGTGTGATAACCTAAGAAGCACATAACATCATTTATTTAGCAATCACACCAAAAAATACATAACCAGAATCATACTATGAAGAAAGACTAGGTAAACCAAATTGTAGGACCGTCTGTATAATAACTGGCCTGTAATCTTCAAAAATATCAAGGTCAGGAAAGACAATAAAGGATAAGAAACCACCCTAAATTAAATAAGACTGAAGAAACATGATAACTAAGTACAATACACGATCCTGGACTGCATTCTGTACTCGAAGAAAAATCGCTATGAATGATATTATTGGGATAACCGATGAAACAGGAAACGGACTATACATCATATAAAATCAGTGTAGCAAAATTAAATTTCCTGAATTTGATAACTAGACTGTGATTATGTAAGAAAATACCCTTGTTCTTGGGAAATACACACTGAAGTATTGTGATAAAAAATCATGGTGTGGGCAATCTTCTCTCAAATGGTTCAGCAAAAAGCCGTATGTGTATGTGTGTGTGTGTGTGTGTGTATGCACAGTGAGAGAATAAAGAAGCAAATATGGCAAAATAGTCAAAATTAGCAAGTCTGTATGAAGTATATTGTTGTTCTTTGCAATTTCGTGAAACTTTTCTTAAATTAGAAATTATTTCAAAATAAAGTTTTACCTTTTTTTAAAGATTTTATTTTTTTCCTTTTTCTCCCCAATGCCCCCCGGTACATAGTTGTATATTCTTCATTGTGGGTCCTTCTAGTTGTGGCATGTGGGACGCTGCCTCAGCGTGGTCTGATGAGCAGTGCCATGTCCGCGCCCAGGATTCGAACTAACGAAACACTGGGCCGCCTGCAGCGGAGCGCGAGAACTTAACCACTCGGCCACGGGGCCAGCCCCAGTTTTACCTTTTTTTAAATAAAAGAATTACTTGAAGGCCTTAGAGAAACACTCACCAAAATGGGAAAAATTATTAAAGTCTAATGCAGAAAATAATGATAATGCTAAGCCAGGAATTTGGAATTGTCACAAAATTGTGGAAATGTTGCAAAACACTTGAATTATTTACTTGCTGATTATGGGCCTTCTTTGTAATTACATGTTGCATATGTTATCCAGTTATACGTACATATTACTGTACTGTACCAAGAATCTTTGTACTGTATATTTATGGGCAATTTAGGGATTTTCCAGGGTAACTTTCACTCTACGTGATTTTCAACTTGTTTTAGAACTTAAAATCAGTTTTTAAAATGTTACTTCACTGTATTTCTAGGAAGTCCAGTTTTTCTAGGTCAACTTTTGCAGATCTAAATGTTTAAGGATTTTCCTCATCTTGGGGTTTGTGGTGATTTTTTAGTTCTGGTCACGGTGTGCTGGAGAGTCTGATTTTTCTCTCCAGATCTGTGTTTTACTTTTGGCTATCCCGCTCTGAATCTAGAGGTTGCACCCAGAGCTTCTATGCCTTCTTGTTTCCAGTTGGATGTAAACAAGGGGAGACATCAGTTGCATACCAAAGGGTGAGAGCTGAGTGACACTGGGTATTTTCTCCCAGGCCTATCCCTGACCTGGCCAATAAAGGCTGCATTCCTCTACTATGGAGGCCATGGCTCCTGTTGAGTGGTCATCTCCTACAGCTGTAGCATTTGTCCCAGTTTCCAGTAACTGCTCTGTCAAATGCTGGCTCCAGAAAACATTAGCAAAATCATCTGCTGATAAAGCAAAGCTGAGTTTTTTGCTTCTCACAGGAAGACCGATGCCTCCCTCGACAGAATCTTAGCAGCGACTTGTAGGAGGGAGAGCAAAGTCAGAAAATATATGATGTTTTGAAGGTCTGGTTTAAGGTGGATTTTTCAAAGTGAAGGTTTGTTTAGGATTGGGCAAAGCTCATGATAGAATAGTCCAGGATTGGTGGATGCAGCAAGACAGAGTTTCCAGGTGAGTTAAAGAATAATTTCTTAATAAGCTTGCTTGAGCTATCTGTTATCCTGAGAAGGGTATATTTACTCAAGTGAAGATAAGCTAAGTAGTATGGCATTGAGATGAATGGACTTTCAGGAAGTTCCTGAAACAAGCAATAAAGTTCTTTGAAATTTCATCTTCCTGGGCATGAGTTGCCTGAAATAACAAAGTCATGTTAATGTAGACTGTAAACTGTGTGGGTGTAAGTGGTTTCTGTTCTCAGCTCCCATCCTTTCAGGCCTATGGATGGTAATGACTCCCCACTGTTACTAGCCACAGGGTGCTCCATCATCCTGTGGTGGGTTTTCCTTCCCTGCCTACACCCTTGTCAATAATCTATTAAACTTTTTTCAATTACCCCTTTTGTAAATGAATGTGCCATCTGTTTCTTACTGGGACCCTCATGATAAAGATAATTATGAGTTGGATAAACATTTGTTCATTTGTATATATTTATTATAAACTCGGCAACTCACCCAATCGCTCTGTAGCCCAGTATTAATCCATTGCATTGCTAGTCTAAGTCAATATCATTGCATATGGTTTGATCACTGAAGGTGCAGCAAAACACAAACCACAGAGTAAGAAATTGCACTTTGTGCCTGGATCTATTTGACCCCACCTACAGAAGTGGTCTCATTGATCTTTTGAACGGTGCTGACAGAGGACGGGAAGGACTTTAAACCACTCCAGCTAAAGACTGAGAAATTAGCACCTGTAGCTCCCAGCCCTGCCCTCCTGCCTTGGTTCTAAAAACTGCACTTCTTTCTGCTTCTCTCTGGGTCTCCATCTCCATCATGATAATCTAACTAGTGACTCAAAATTGCTTTATTCTTGGCAGTCCTAGCTGCCAAGAACTGGAGACTTGGCGGTAAATCCTAGCCAAGTGCAAGGGCGGCCCCCAGCTCATGTCTTGCCTGTTGCTGCTGGCCTCTGAGGATTTCTAGCACCATTCCTTGAATCTCTCCCTCCTCCGTGTGGGTTTGTTTTGAAGCCCCAGTGCCCCTGTCTACCCCCAGCGCCTCCCCTACTGCTAAGCTCTTCAGTGTGGTAACTGTCCCCTGAGTATCTAATACAGAAAATGGAAAAAGGGTCATGTGCCGCCTCCTCCCATAATACACTCATAAAAGCTTGAAAGAAACTAAATCTTCAAAAGAAACAAAGCAAAGAATATAAATGCATGTCTAAACACATTTCCTGAACATGTGGAAGCTCTCTGGCCTTTCTCCTCCCTACCAAGATTACCATCATCTTTAATACACATAACTCACAAACCATCCGCAAGTGCTGTGTTGAATTATTTAGCATGATTTAGCATGGCTATTTGTTCTGTGTTTGACCTGTTTGGAATGAAATGAAGGAAAAGACATAAGACAGACACACAGGAGCACAATTATAGGCAAATCACACTAGGTTTCATTCATCATTCTTTGCTTTCATGCCAGGAACTATTTTGGCTTAGTTATAATACGCACATTATATTTCTTTCCAGGAGATACAAAAACTCATATAATACATATCCCTATACATACAGAGATAAAAGTGAACTCTACACAAAAGCCTGTGTCACAGGCAATCGCACTAGCACTTTAAGAAAAGAAGGGTAGAGTTTTCCTAAAGCACATGTTGGAATACCTAACGTATAAGTAGGAAATATGAAATGTCCCTTTGCGTGTCATACTGGACTCTACTCTGACAGAGCCAAGTAACTGAGAAACTGGAGTTATTTCAGGGACTTCACGGGCTTCTCATATAATGCATTACAAGGGGACAGACTTCCTGCTGAGAATATATTTTTCATTTTTATTGCATAAATTATGTGCTATACAATCTAATACAGTGATGGAACACTTTAACTTTCAAGTTACCAAACTTGGGTTTGAATTCCAATTCCTAGTCTCAGTAACTCTCTGAGATTCTGCAAATTAATTTATTTCATTAAACCTTGGTCACCTCAACTAAAAATGGTGAAAAGGTTAGCACTTACTTATAACATTTTTATAAGAATTAAATGAAAGAATGTATGAAAAACACAAAGCATGATTCTAGCATATAGTAAGCACTTACCACTACTGTGTCCTTCAAAGTTGCTGTTTGAATATTGAACATGCACTCAGGAATGGCCAGTTTTCACATTTAACCCTAGTACGTCCATTCAGATGAAACCCAATAAATAACACTGCTAACTTCTTCCTGCCCCACCAGTTGCTAATATCCAACAGCCCATTAGAGATTTTCATACGGAAATTACACCAGTATGTCACAGTTGCTGTGTCTGAAGTGAAGCTTACCATCTTCTGCCTAAAAAGAGTTCTTCCTCCTGACTTACCAGCTACTATTAAATTGGAAACATTCCCTCATTCTCAAAGATAGCTGGACTCATGAATTTGACTTGATTGAATTAAAGACTAAGGAAATTGAAAACCAGGACCAATGAACAGATCATTGTTCTTCTCCAGATATATATATTAGTCATTCTCTATATATCTATTAGTCATCATATATATCATGACTGAAATCCCTAAAATGTGGAGGAAAAAAATCAATGAAATTTTTTCAAAAGGTCAATCCAATTTAGAAAAAAATTTGGTCAATATTTAAATTTAAAGCCCTTAGTAGATTTCTTACAGGTCTCTCAGAGTTATAAAAAGAACCAAAATTCTTTATATTTGCATAGCACCTTAAAGTTTACTAAAATCTTTCACATATATTGACTCTTCAAGGATAGGAAAGTAGGGCTATTATTATTTTCTTACATGCAATAACACAGAGACAATATTTTAGATTGGATTATCAGGAAAGGTCAAGGCCACTAATAAGGTGCAGAAATCTAAGTCAAGTGAGGGACCAGCCATGCAGCTCTCTGAAGGAAGAGCAAAGGAGAAGGAATAGCAAGTGCAAAGGCCCTGAGACAGGAACATTCTTGGTTTGGTGGGGGAATGGCAAGGTGGACCATGGGGCTGGAACAGAGGTAGTCAGGAGCCCCATAATGTAGTGTCTTGTAGGCAACAGAAATAGCTTAGGAATCTTTACCTTGTATCTTTCCAAAGAGTTCTCAGGTAGCAAGTGGCAGGTTTGGGGCTGACTTTGAGTCTTCCAATTCAAAATCTGAGATGGTGACACATAAAAAGGGTTTCTTAGGTAAGCAGATAAGACCCTGGATGGCATATTTAAGTGCCACCCAAAGCCCACCATTTTATCTCCTCTATTAAACCAACAGCCAGCATAACTACCATCTATCATGTTCCAACTCTTCTATGAAACCAGCCCACACTCTCAGACGTTTCTCTTTTCTCTCCTTTTGCTCAACACCTGTTCATGAGGGCAGAAGGGCTGGCAGAACAATTATAGAAGAGATGATCCTTCTCCTGTTTTCTGCTTTAGCTACTTGTCGAAATTTAATTCTAATCCAAACTCTGTCACACTCTCTAGTTGTGACATAAGACAAGTCATTAAAGCTTCTTTGTTTTCCTGCCTCTGCAAAATAAAGATACTGATGCTATTAATAGTGTCAAAAGCTGCTTTATCCCAGAAAAATGAAGTAACAACTACATAACTGTTTTGGTTTCTTTTCCAGAAAGATGACATGTCAGGAAGTATTCATTAAGCGATGCTACATTCCCAGCCTATGCTAGGCACCATGGAGCATAAAAAGAAGTAAAATGCCCAAATCTCCACCACAGAGAACTCAAAATTCTATTCAGGAAAAGAATATGTCTGTATAAGCAACGATGAAAGCTTAAGGGTTTTGATGTTAAGAGAAAGGCTACAGTGACACGGCCAGTTTCCTTAGGCCCTACTCTCCAATGGGGCCCTAGGAATCAGCTGACATAATGCATTTATGTTCTGTTCAACAAAGCAAACCCAGTGGCTGTTACCTAGTGATTTCTGAGAAGACTCCTGTAACCATTCCCACCCTCAACCTTTCCCACTGGCCCACCAAAGGGCCTGTAATTTTCATTTTTGGGGTCACTTCTTTGGAATAAATATATTCTGTTTATTGAAAGTCCTTACTAGAATGCAAGCAAGTTACTAAGAAGAAGTAACCCATTAACTGATTAGCGTGGATTCATAGATCATTTTCACACCAAGGAGAAAGGCCTTAGGAGACTGTAAATATGAAAGGTTTTGGAACAAGAGATAAAGTTTGAGAAAACTGGAACAAAGGAACCCAGAAGCAGAGACCCTAAGACCTTCATGCATCTACTGGGTAGAGTGCTCAGAGGAGAAAAAAAGAATGTGAAGGGAAGATAAAGCGTGTAAGACCAACTCTGGCAACTTTCTGATTTTGCCTGGTGCTTCTCTGGTGTTCTAACCTGGGACTGAACAACAGAAACGATCTTGAGGACGCGCTGCTTCAATGCCTCCACTTTATGTGTGGTGAAAACATTACCCTGGGCATTTAAGTGACTTGCTCAATGCCATTCAGCAAGTAAGTGACAGAATAAAGATTAGAAATCTAGACTCCTGACTCCCCACCTGCTTTGCTAGGGTATAAAAAAAATTGGCAGCTCTTGAGATTAGGATCTTTGGGAAGGGTTTTTCCAGATCCTATTTTCAAGGCTTTTCAGTCTTCGAATTAAAGTTCTTTTATTTTGGCTATTCTGAGTGTTTATTCAAGAAAAGGCTATTAGACAGGGCTCACATTGGGATTAGTAGGCAAAGAGACTTAAACCTCTGATAGAGTACATCTCAAAATTCAGAAGCAGAAAAGTTCTCCTGAATCAGAGGTGGGTGCAATACGCAGACACATTTCCTCTTTTCTTCCCACACTCTCATCTTAAAAATAATACCAGACAGTCCTAGACATCAAAGACAGCCAGCTGAGACAGGAGGAAGTGACTGTTCAAACAAGGAGGGATTCAGCAAGGTAAGTCCCTAACAAATAGGCCCTGGTGATAAATGAGACAAAGGCATCACCGGATTGATCAGTGTCTCCAAAAACATATGCATCTAGCCCACAAACATCATGAAATGTTTTCTTGATAATGTCGGTGATTTGATTCAGTTTTGTAGATGAATAAGACTTGATTAAAAGAATGAAAAAAATTTAAATGTCCCATTTTTCTCTTTAAGCTCAAGGGAAGACATCACAGCACAGTGAAAAAAGAATAGTGTTAGAGTCACATAGATGTGGTTTTTAATTTCTAACTCCTGGATAAAAGAAAGAGCACCATAAAGAGAAGTGTGAAGGGGGGAAATACAAATTTTATTTGTTTTACATATTTAGCCAGTATCTGTGTCTTTCAGAGATGGTACAGCACCTTGATTAAGGGCAGTGTTATGAAGCCAAGAAGATCTAGACTCATTACACAGACCTACTCTTTATTGGTTATGTGACCATGGGCAAGCTATTCCCCTTGCTTCTCTTGAAATAGTAATAATAAAAACCAACTTATAGAATTGTCATTAGGATTAAAATTGAAAAAAAAGTCACGTGTCAAGCACCTAGCATAATGCCTGGCCCACAGCAAATACTCAACAAAAATACATTCCCCTTCTTTCAAGTGCCCTTCCAGGAAAATCAATTATCTTTAGAAGTAATTTAACAAGTACATGTCCATATACTTTAGCTCTCTAAATCTCCTCAATCATTTAAAATTTGGATTATCTGCACTTTAAAGATTTCTCCGTCTTTGAAAATACCCCTTAGAGGAACAACACCTGGGATTTTAAGATACAAAAATTTGGGAGGCATTCAATTTAAGAGTGATGAAAGTGATAAGATTAAAAATATTATATTCCTATGTGGGAACAGGTGTTACAAGCAAAGGCAGAAATAAACAACAGACCAGAGGAAAATACTTACAATGCAAAGGTTAATAGTCCTATTTTTATTAAAAGCTCTTATTAATCAATAAGAAAAATACAAATGTCAATGGAAGAAAGGTCAAAAGATTTGATAGGCAACTTAGATAAGCCCTATAAATAGCCACTAAGCACATGACATGTTCAACTCAATTAATAATAAAAGAAATACAAAGTAAAACCATGAGATATTATTTTGCCCATTGGATTGGCAAAATTAAATAGATTGATAATATCCAGATTGACAAACTTAAAAGCCAAAGGGAAGGTAATATTTGGTGAGAGAAACCTGGCATTATCTGTAAAAAATTTATATGCTTATACTCTTTGACCCAGAAATACAACTACAGAAAGAATTATGGACATGATCAATGATAAATGTACAAGAATATTTGCTGCAATTGTATTTGAAATATTAAAATCATTGATAACAATTTAAATACCAATGTCTTAGGATGCTTTTGGCTGCAAGTAACAGAAAAACATTTCAAAGTGGCTAAAAAAATAAGAAAGTTTTATTATCGTGTGTGCCAAAAATTTAATGGGAAAAGTGCTGGTTAATTTATTGGCTAAATGACATCATAAAGGACAAAGTTTATGACCATCTCTTCCTTCTACTTTGCATATAAACTTTGCTCTCACAATAACTCCACTCACCAATGTATGGAACCAAAAATCCAGGCTTTATAACAATGCCGAGCAAAAGATGAACAGCCATCTTTTCATAACCTGTGGAAATAACGTTAAAAAAAACCATCTGTTAGACTTCCTCTCATTTCCCTTTGGCCGGAATTATATCACATATCTATTCCTGAGCAATTGCCTAGCAAGGAGAATGGAATCCCCTCACTTGGTTTAAGAAAGAACATAGCTTCCTACCAGTAAGTGGGTCACCTAAATTACATCTGGGATCTACCTTAAAGGAATAGGAAGAAGACTTGACATGGAAATATTTTATACTTAGATTGAAAAATTGTATACACATTTAGTTACCTCTGTTAAGTAAGATTGAGAAGTAAATGAATCAGACTAGGAGAGGTTATGTTATGAATACAAATAAGACCTGAATTTCAGTTTAATGCAATAATAATATAGGTTTTCTTTCATTCATGTCATGATCTTATGCACATTGCCTGGCTTTCCTGGGTAGTTCACCTCCTAGCAGTGGCAGAGGGATCCAGGTTTCTCCTAACTTGTGGTTCTACTTAATCTCAAACAAGTCATCTCCAAAGTCATTGCAGAAGGAAAAGAGAGAGCATGATGACAACCCAGGGACTTTATAGCCAGCCTTGGAAGTGAGCTACATTACTCCCATTAACCACTCATTGGCCAGAACACAATTACACAGTCCTTCCTCTGACTGCAAGACAGGCTGGGGAATGTTGTTTGTGTGCACAGAAAGGGGAAATAAAATCCCATTTTGATTGTATGTAGCTTCGTCTCTGTCAGAGGAGATTTTTTTTTAATGATCTTTATTTTTTACTTTATATACTTGTCTTTTTTTTTTTTTTTTTTTGCAAATAACTCATTACTTTGTAATTTAAAACAGTTATGTCTATAAAGGGGGAAAAACAGTCCCTGGTCATGCCTGATAAGTACTTTTACTGAAAATATTTAATCCAATTTTCCTTGTATGAAAATCCTTTCTCTTTTTTTTTTTTTTCCATCATGAGGACTTTGTTACAGAAGAAAATTATAGCGGAGAGTCTGTAAGTTATGGATTCACCTTGTAGCATCCTAAAAGGTCAAGGATTCAGGATCTGGGGAGGCAAAGGATTCAGGATACTCTGATCAGAAATCTTAGGAACACACAGGGACATACAGGAATTGGTGTTACTGCTTTTTTTTTTTTTGACTGTTTGTATTTTTGTTTACTTTTCCTTTTTTATTTTATTATTTTTATTGTGGTAAAGTACACATAACATAAAACTTATCATTGCAACCATTTAAAAGTGTACAATTCAGTTGCATTAAGAATGTTTACCATGTTGTATAGTCGTTACCGCTATCTAGTTACAGAATTTTTCATCACCCTAAAGAGAAACCCCATCCTCATTAAGCAATTACTCCCCATTTCCCTCTTCCCCCAGCCCTTGGCAACCACTAAGCTGTTTTCCGTCTCTACAGATTTGCCTATTCTGGATGTGTGTGGCCTTTTGCCTTTGGCTTCTTAGATGACTTGACATGAATCAGTTATGTGATGATGGGCTAGTTTATCTGAAACCAGTCTTGTTCAGAAAAGGGGCTTATTTCAGTCTATAGCCTTTTGACACCATCTATTTTTCTCTACACCAAGAAAAATAAGCCAGAGAGTAGTTGGAAGCAGTAAACATATAAATAGGAAATTATAATAACATATGGGAAACACAATGGTAGATATTTGCATAGAGTGTTTGGGAGGAACGCAATTATCCTACACTAAGCAGCCTGAGCTGAATTCAACAGAGATGATACTAGGTTTCTGTGTTAACGGATGAAGAAATGTTAACCAAAGAGGTCTTGGGAAAGAGGAAGGAAGGCTATGAGAGATAGAGAAAATATATTGAAAAAGACACCTTGAGATGCTTTAAGCAAATTGGCAGCTCAACAGTCTGCTGAATAAATTGTAACTCAGAGGCAAGGCCATAAAACAAGGGAGATTAGAAGCAAGGAAGGTGAAACTGGAAGAATTCGCTGTAGCAAAACTCCATCTCATCTCCACTATTGCTGGGGCCAATCTTTCAGTCAAATCAGATCTCATCTCTCTCAAAATCTTCAGTCACACTTAATTCACACACATTTTAATACTTAAGGATATATTGGCTCATAATCTTCTTTATTCACATCTCATTTCTGGTTGCCACAAGCAGGTATTATCTACTTCAAAGCAGAGATACACAGAAAATATTGCATTGAAACATAAAGGAGTATCACCTTCCCTTACAGGCAACGTAAAGACAAGGACATCAGAAAGATGGTGAGGTAGAGAACTTTGTTTTTTAAAATAAATAGGTAAATAATAAGACATATCCTAGCCCAGGCTAGGATGAGGATTAGTAACAAAACCAAGCAATTGTGACCAACACTTGCTTCAGGACTTGTGTGGTTTCTTGCCTGGGCAGAACACCCTTTTCCTTTGGTACCTTCGATCTGCTTATACTTCCTTCATTTCCTATAGTTTTGCTTTCTCTGTCAATCAAGGCTTTTCTCATCCCCAAGTCAAAGCATGCACACATGAGCCCAGTTGGCTCTGCCACCCAGAGACCAGAGCTCCCCAGGAACTAAAGGGCAGCCTCTCCCCAGGGCCACATTTAGAATGACTCAGCATCATTAGAGTCACCTTAGTAGTCAAGCTTTGGGGAGAGCTAGTTTAACTAGCTGACTTGGGGTCACATGTACCTTCCCTTGACTGCTGAGGTCCTAGTTTATCCAAAGCCTAAGGAGAACATCTAGGGTTGCATTCACTGCTGGGCAAATATTCCCACTGAGGCATCAGCATTCTACCACCAATCTCTGCAAAAATTAAAAATCTCCTACATCTCAATCTTCCTCCATGACCCTAACCTCAAGCCAAGAATTTCTCTGTTATTTAACCAAATTCAAAGGTACTGGTCATAAAAATTAAAGTGGAAAAGTCATTGCTACACACACACCTTACATTGGTGTCATTTTCACTGTTGTACATGTGACGATCCTGGAAGATCCACGTTTTTGAAAGAATTAATGGTAACCCCAGCGCACATGGTACCCAACTTCTTTACGTTTTGATGATTTTTAAGAGAAAGAAAATAAAGGCAGAGAGACACAGACTTTCTTTTGAATAACAAAGACATGCAGAAGAGCCAAATTCTTGGACAAGAAAAACAGACAGAAAGGAATGTGGAATCTTACCACACATAATAGATTCAGGTAGCTCAAGGATAATATTTTCTTTAAAAAATATTCATTACACTTGCCTGGAGAACTGAAAACCGTTACTCTTTGGCCAAACAAAGCAGAAGAAGAATGTTGGATTTCATACCAACCCATTTCCCTATGCACATAGTGCTAGATAACCAAAATAAATGTTGAAAAATACCGATCGTGTTTCAGGCACCCAGAAAAGGTAATGTGCAAGGGCTACTGCTCCTTTCCACAGCTTAAAGGGGGAAAACATGTAAAATGAGGCAATTGGATATTTTTAGGGGGAGGATTCAATTTTTGTGAGGATTCAATGAGATTTTATATATATATATATAAATTGTACATATGTATCCTGTGCCTTGCACATAGATGGTTAATAAATATTTATTATTATCATTACATGTCTTGGTGCCATTTGTCAGGGTGAAAATCTAAATAAGACCAAGCCAACATTTCCTTTCTTAAGTTATTTTTCTTACTATTAACAGGAAGTTTGGCTTCTTACCTCCCTTTATCCTTTCGCTATTATCAATATTATGGCAGACCAACACTTTACAATAAAATATGGAGTAATCTAGTATCAAGACATCAGAAATGGCCTAGGCCTCAGTGCTCCAAACATCCTTCTGACAACCACTCTAAAACACATAGCAACAAAGAATGAAGGGCAGAGAAGAACAGCCATGGATAGAATTTATTAAGAAACAGTTTCTCAACATAAAGAGGAATTTTCTAAAAACCAGAGCCCTCAAAATATGGAATGGGCAGCCAAAAGTTGATAGAATCTTACAGTTGAAGAGGACTTCAGAGTTCTTCAGTTGTCTTCTCGAGTGTGAATTCTTTCTATACTATCATTGAAGAGTTACTCTATTTCCTTCTTAAGTACATTTAAGAAAATCTTAAGCACGAGAAACTCACTTACTGTGCAAGATGACATCCCATTTTAAGAAAGCTTTCCAGGGGTGGGCAAACGTCTTTTGGTAAAGGGGCAGACATTAAAGACTTTTGGCTTTGTGGGCCACATACGGTTCCACTGCTGCTGCTGCTGCTGCTTCAATAACCCTCTGAAAGTATAAAAACCATTCTTCATTCATAATCCCCTATGGATTGAATGTTTGTGTCCCTCCAAAATTCATATGTTTAAATCTGAACCTCCAACGCACTGATCGCTGGAGATGGGGCATTTGGGAGGTAATTAAGTCATGAAGGTGGAGCCTTCATGAATGGTACTGTGCCCTCCTAAAAAGAGACACTAGAGAGCTTTCTTCCTCTCTGTGTCTCTCAGCCATGTTCAAGAAGACAGCCATCTGCAAACCAGGCAGTGGGCCCTCACCAGACACCAGATCTGCTGGCACCTTCATCTCAACTTCTTAGATTCCAGAAATGTGACAAATAAATGTGCATCATTTAAGCCACCCAGTCTATGGTATTCTGTTATAGCCGCTCAAACTGACTAAGACACAGTTCATAAAATACAAGTCCATGAAAACAATATGGCGTTTCCTCAAGAAATTCAGAATAGAACTACCAAATGATCCAGCAATTCCACTTCTGGGAATATAACCAAAGGAAACAAAAACACTAACTCGAAAAGATATCTGTACCCCCATGATCATAGCAGTATTATTTATAATAGCCAAGACATGGAAACAACCTAAGTGTCCAATGATGGATGAGTGGATAAAAGAGTTATGGTGTGTGTGTGTGTATATATATATATATATATATATATATATATATATATACAATGGAATATTATTCAGACACAAAAAATGAGGAAATCCATAATTTGATCCTGGAGGCATTATTCTAAGTGAAATAAGTCAGAGAGAGAAAGACAACTATTGTATGATGTCACCTACATGTGAAATCTAAAAAAGAAAAGCAACCAAACTCATAGAAAAAGAGGTCAAATTTGTGGCTACCAGAGACAGGGGTGGGGAAATTGGAGGAAGGTGGTCAAAAAGTACTAACTTCCAGTTATTAGCTAAACAAGCACTAGGGGTGTAATGTATAACATGACAACTATAGTTAACACGGCTGTATGATATACAGGAAAGTTGTTAAGAGAGTAGATCCTAAGAGTTTTCGTCACAAGGAGAAATTTTTTTTCTTTTCTTTTTATTGTATCTACACGAGATGATGGATGTTAACTAAACCTATTGTGGTAATCATTTCACAATATATGCAAATCAAACTGTCATGCTGTATACCTTAAACTTATACAGTGATGCATGTCAACCATTTCTTAATAAAACTAGAAGAAATAAAAACAGGCCGTTTTTTAAAAAAATCCCACCCACCATAGTTTGCCAGCTCCTGCTCTAAATTGTGATGATTCTTCTCAGTGTTAAGGCAAAACCTACCCCCTCAATGTTTCCATCCCTTAACCCTAGTTCAATATAAGTAAATGTAATTGAATCTGTGTCTGGACTTCTACTTAGCTTATCATTCTATCAACTCTGGGATATATACTATGATTATCACGGTTTACATAGAGCGAAGTGGAGACTTAAAAATCTTAAGTACCTTGCTCTAAGTTCCAAAGCTAGTTAGAGGGGGGATCCAGGACACAAAACCTAGAGCTTCAAGAAACTTCACCGTGAGGTACTTCTGCCCCCAGGGAAACACAAAGACATCAGAGTCCTCTTCTTCTGGCAGTTCTTGAAATAGCTGCCAAAGCTCACAAAATATTCTCTTCATGTTGCAAATTGTCTGATTCTTGTTGTTTAAAGAATATGTTTTAAATCTCAGCATTCATTCTCCTGTAGGTAACATCTTTTTAGTTTTCTCCCTCCTTAGTAGCTGCAGCCAACATTATCTTCCCCTTTCTTACTTATCAATATAATTTTGTTCCATACCTAGTATGTAGAATATGAATTTGTGAATATATATATTTTGGCACAGGATTATGATAATTATTCAACTCTGTCTGCCTGCCTTTTTCATGTGCAAGGGATATATATTAAAATTTTTATTTTGTTCTGTCTTCATTTTTATGAGTTTTGCCTGTATAAGTTTTCTTTCCTATAAATTAATGCAAATTCTTTTAGACGTGTGGTGGGTAAGGCAAAATCACCCTTTAATTACCAAAGACTACTCAAAATTGGATAATAGATCCTCACATTGCCAAACAGAAAATACCTGGAGAGAGCCACACCAAAGCATGGTTGGCTGCCTCTGAGATGGCCCCCAATGATCCCCACCTCTCAGCATGGTGGTAACTCATGTCCTTGTGTAGTCCCCTTCACTTGAGTGTGAGCTGGACCTAGGGATTGCTTCTAACAAATGGAATACAGCAAAAGTGATCGGATGTCACTTTCAGATTGGTTAGAAAAAGACTGACTTCTATCTCACTGGATATTTCTCTGTGTCTCTCTCCCTGTTTCTCTCTCTCTTTCTCAGTGTCCTCTATTATTTTCTTACTTTCTTGCTCTGATGGAGCCAGCTGTGATGAATGAGCTTCTCTGTGGGGAGGCCTACATGTCAAGGAACTGAGTTGGGCCTCTGGCCCCAAACAGCACAGAACTGAAGCCTTCAGTCCAACAGACTGCACAGAACTGAATCCTGCCAACAACTATGTGAGTGAACTTGGAAATCGACCCTCCTCCAGTCAAGCCTTGACATGACTATATCCCCTCACACTATGATTATAGCCTGTGAGAAACTCTGAGCTGAAGTCTAAGCTGTGTGTGGATTTCTGACCCCCTAGAAACTATGAGATAATAAATGATTACTGATTTAAGCTGCTATGTTTCAGAGTCATTTGTTACACAGCAATAGATAACTAATACAATAAATATTTGATCTTACCGAGAAGTAATGAGACTGCTTAGTGGGTAAAGGGTTTCCTTTTGGGATAATGAAAATGTTTTGGAACTAGATAGTCAAGTCATACTTGCTACACAGTATTGTGACTGTACTAAATGTTATTGAATTGTAAACTTCAAAGTGGTCAGTTTCATATTCCGTGAATTTTCCCTTAATATTTTTTTTAAAGAACGTAGCACAAGATCCAAACAAAGAAACTAGAAGAAAAATAGGAAGATAAAAGGAAAACTAAAAGTTTATGTAAGAACACTCACAAGAAACACAATGCATCACAGCAAATGAAAACTATGATCAAAATTTGGCACCAAGTTACTCAACTTAATAAATCCATCACCTCACAAACATGTGACAAATGTAGAGTCCAGGGCTCAGTTAGGAGAGGGCAAGATGACAAAACAAGCTGAAATTTACAAAGCAGTGCTCAGTAAAAGCAGCAACAAAGGCTAAAAATGTTTTACTGTGGGAGAAGAAAATAACATGAGGAGTATGAAGGTGCTGTTTTCCTAATAAATAATTCCAGAATGACTTAGCCCTTTAAACTATGTAAATGTATAATTTGTTCGAAAGTAAGTTTTAAACGGCCAAGAAAAAAAAAAGTAATGCAAAGATTTTCATTTTAAAACCTTAGCAAATTTCTTGTGCAGCTAAGGGTAGAATGAAGGGTATCTACTCCTAAACTTGGTTTTCTTTTTCTGCGCCAAAAAGCCATCAAGGTACAGTCTATAATCAGAAATGCAAGTAACTAGAACTTCTTTTCATGATGAGTTAAGATGTTATGTCCACTGTGGCCAGAGACAATTGTTTAAATTATTTTGTAATCAGGAAAATATTTCTTTGACATGCTATATATCAAGACTATACTGTCTTTGAGACATAATGGTTGATTTTGGGAAATGTACACATGCCTTGTATTTGGCATATCAAAGCCTGCCCCTCTCCAGCTATTCCTCACGTTGCTTTCCTAGATCAGTGATTCTTGACTCTTTGTTGTAGGATCACCTGGGGAGCTTAAAAAATCAGCGTCCTACTTTCAGAAATTCTGATTTGGCTGCACTGGAATGTGGCCTGGCCATTGGAAACAAACAAACCATTGTTTCTAAACATAACAGAGAAATTGAACAGAACAAATCTGTATTCCAGAATGGAAGATATCAGAGTTTGGGAAATGCACCGCTGAGTTACTCTGTTCCAATATATCCCGGAAATGTGGGTGGGATTGATGAAAAACACTAGAGCCAAATCAATGTCTGCAAACAACAGGGGATGTGGGAGGATGAAGTCTCAAACTGTGCCGGTTGGACGAAAGGGACATAGAGCTGAGAATAGGATAACAAGGCTAGGCAATTTCATGTGTCCAAGGAGGGACTTTCCAGTGAAAGAGATAATTTATGGTCTTTCTTTTCAGAGTGTTCACACTCTATATGGATTCAAATATTTAGTCCATAAGAAGTCTCATTTATGCGTCCACACAAAATCCCTCATAACAGCACTTAGTGACCGATTCAGAAAGTGTTTGTCTCACATGAGGAGCCAGACCACTAGCAAACAACGTATAATGGGTTGAATTGTGTCCCCCTGCAAATTCATATGTTAAAGTTCTAACATCCAAGATCTTAGAGATAGGTGCTTTGTAGAGCTAGTCAAGTAAAAGTGAGGTCATTAAGGTGGGCTGTCCAATATGACAGTTGTTCTCATAAAAAGGGGAAATTTGGGCACAGAAATAAGCAGAGAGGGAAGACAAAGATGACAAGAAGACACAAAGAACAGGGCATGTATAAGCCCTGGAGAGAGGGCCTGGAAGAGATCTTTCCCTCACAGCCCTCAGAAGAAACCAACCCTGTCAATACCTTGATTCAGGACTTCTAGCCTCCCGAAATGTGAAACGATAAAGTTTTGTTATTTGAGCTACAGGAGTTTAAGGTGCTTTGTTACATGAGCCCTAGAAAACAAATACAGGGAATGTTGGCCTTTTCTTTAGGGTGAAAGGGCTTTTATTCAGAAGAATAATTCCTGTTTTTGAGGGGGGCTGGGGGACATATCAGATTACCCCTAGAATGAGCCAAATGATTTATTCCAATGTAACAAAGAAAAGTCACCCCCCCAAAAGAAGTTCAATTTTTAATATCAAAATATGTCATTGTGGTACAATGGGAAATATATATTTGGTCTTTGTCCCCAGCTCCTGGCACAGAGCTCCTAAACCCTTGGAATTCTCTGAGTGATAGGAGTGTCTTTTGATTTTGGTAACAAAACCATATCTGAGTTTATGCTATTAAGATGACTCTTGAGGGCTTCTAGATAGCTTCAGGATGGGAGCTGCTCCCCAGAAAGATCAAGGCATGATAAGAAGGTTGGAGCTTTCAGTACCACCCCTTGATCTCTGGGGAGAGAAGAGGTGCTAGAGATGGAGTTCAATCACCAAAGGCCAATGATTCAATCAATCATGCCTAAAAATTAAACCTCCATAAAAACTCCAAACAATGGAATTCCGAGAGCGTCCAGGTGGGTGAACACATCAAGGTGCTGGGAGGGTGGCATATCCAGAAAGGGCATGGAAGCTCCGTGCCCCTCCCCCCTTCCCTTGCCCTGTGCGTCTCTTCCATTTGGCTCTTCCTGAGTTGTATCCCTTATAATAAGCCAGTAATAGTATGTAAAGTGCTTTCCTTAGTTCTGTGAGTCGTTCTAGGGAATTATCGAACCTGAAAAGGGGGTTGTGGGAAGCCTTGAATTTGTAAGCAAGTCAGACAGAAGTGGGGGTTACCTAGGATCTGATACTTGCTGTTGGCATCTAAAGTGGGAACAGTCTTTGGGAATGAGCCTTTAAACCTGTGAAGTCTGACGTTAACCCCGGGTAGTTACTGTCAGAATGATATTGAATTGTTGGACACCGATTGGTGTTCAGAGAATCAGAGAACTACAGAGTCACAAACATCCATATCCTGCAAGGCAAATAAGATTACGGTCATACTGTTACTCACTCACTCACTTACCCTTTAAGGGACACCTACCAAATAGAAGGCTCCCGTTGCTGACCCTATAACGCAATAGAATGGCAAGGAAGGGACAACTGCTTCCCAGGGAATCCCAGCCACAGATTCCCTAAGAGTTTCCCTGGAGCTTGTGTTCCACTGTAAGTCTCCAGTTTCCTCCTTGTAACCCAGCTCTCCTTAGCAGCCTCTGCCTGGGCAGCACCTGGGTGCAGACAGGAAGAGTGGGAGAATGTGGGTGAGGTCAGGAAGGAAACCAACCTAGCCTTAACCTCCCACCAGCTCTTCCTTTCTTCTCCCTCCTACTCCTGTTCTTCAAGGCCTTTTTCCTCCCTTTGGACAAGAAATAAAGGTAGGATGAAGTGCAAATTACTAGTTGGTGGCCACTGCAGTTTTTAAGTCCCCCACAATTCTCACTCCCAAGCCAATTAGATTTCCCTGGGCCAAGTCAACTTCCTCTCACCTCTTCCATATACTTATCCTACATGAACACCCCACCCCCAATCCACATGCACCCCCAGAAACACAAACGTAAGCCCTCTGCCTTCTCTGCCTCTCTATCTTCTGTTCCTTGACCTGCTGGATTGGTGGATTTGTGAGTTGCTTTGCCAGGTTTCTCTTGACTTTCCACTGCAGGTCAACACAGGTGGAGAACCATACTGGCTGGGCTTAGGTTTCTGGCAGGCATGGAATCAAATTCTCCTGTGCTCCTTTCTCCCGATGTTTCCTTACATAAGTTACTTTAAAGCCTCTGAATTGGTTTCCTTTTTGTGAAATGGAGATTTTTAATCCAACAGCCTAATATATAGGCAGATTTCATTCGATCGTCAGCTAGATTGGAGCTGTCACTTAACATAATTATATAAAGCCATCAAGGTCATATAACTTGTGGAGTAACCTTAGAACCTGAGCTATACTAAAAATGCAATTTGACTACTATTTATTTTTATCCTCACAATAAATTAATGTCTTATGGTTTAGAGACTTGATATTAAACCTGAATGGAGTAAACTCTACAGGCAAGAAGGAATACTCTAGAATTCTACACTCATCCCTCCCCACCCCACGGTGCCGATGGTTATGTTAGAACAGAGTGGTTACATGCAAAGAGATTTTCCTTTGTTCCTCCTTTGGATGTTTCCTTTGTAAACTTTAATGTGCAAAGTATTTTATGGGTTTGTATGCTGAAAATCGAGTATTATGTACTTTGTGAGTGAAATAAGGAGTTTCTAGAGTAATTCTGCCTATACTCAATTTTTGCCTTATACAGTGATTTAGAATTCATTTTTCATAAATACTTATCTATTATTTTAACATAGCACAGGAAACTGAAATATAAATATATATATATATGTTTTCAGTATTTGATCTTTTTCAAATATCCAGGGTAAAATATTCTTGTAATGTGTAAAAACAACACTACAAAAGAACAGATAAGCAAATCTGCTGGCTGCCACCACTCTCAACACCACAACCACCACTACCACCACACACACACACACACAAAGTAACAAGATTGGTGTGTATCCTTCCGAACCATCTCTCCAACAAATTTTCACATGCATATAAGCACATCCATAGGACTTTTATTCTTGTTATTGTTTAAAAAAAAATAGAATTATAGTATACACAATCCCATAAAACACAGGTTTTCTTCACTCATTTATATATATGTATATTTAAGATATCCAGTACTAGTAGACATAGATCTAACTTGATCTATTTTCTAAAGACTTTATACAGATACTCACATACATTGAAAATTTTGTGCACACAGTTTCATATGAAACATTCTGAGGGGTCGGCCTGGTTGCATAGTGGTTAAGTTCTTACATTCCACTTTGGCAGCCTGGGGTTCACAGGTTTGAATCCTGGGCACAGACCTACATATCTCTCATCAAGCTATGCTAAAGTGGCATCCCACATACAAAATAGAGGAAGATTGGCACGTATGTAAGTTCGGTGGTAATCTTCTTCACCAAAACAAAAACAAAAGCAAAAACATTCTGAGAAATTTTTATTCAGTATTTATTTTTCCCTTAATTTTATTTTTTATTTCTCTTCACTTTCCTCTTCTTTCCTATCTTCAGAATCAGTCTATTAACTGTGAGTTTAAGGATTTTATCACAAGGCTTTTCGTTTTTAAGAATTTCCTATTTACATCCTTTGTCCACAATTCTATCAAGGTATGTTTTCGTGTCAGTTTGAATCTTATATTTTCTTTGTATTCTATAGATTTTAAACTATTTGAATTTGTGTTGCAAATACATTTTTATAAATCTATCATGTATCCATTGACTTTGGTATCTTCTGCCATATTTCTATATGTTTAAATGTGTCTGTCTTGTTTGTTTGTTTGTTTTTAGGAAGATTAGCCCTGAGCTAACATCTGCCACCAATCCTCCTCTTTTTGCTAAGGAAGACTGGCCCTGAGCTAACGTCTGTGTCCATCTTCCTCTACTTTATACACGGGCCGCCTGCCACAGCATGGCTTGATAAGCAGTGAGCATGTCCATGCCCAGGATCCGAACCTGCGAACCCCAGGCTCCTGAGGCAGAGCACACGAACATAACCACCACGCCACCAGGCCTACCCCTAAATGTGTCTGTCTTTTATAGTTTCTGGATCTTCCATGCTGGTTAAAAAATTCTCTACCACACCTAGGCAGTAAGTGTAACTCCCTAGATTTTCTTCTAAGATTCTTTTTTCATTTCTTTTTTTAAAAATGTACATTTAAGTCTTTAATCCAGCTGGAATTTATTTTCATATATGGTCTGAGATGGCAATCCCACTTCATTTTCTTCCAGATGAAATAAATGTCAACTGTGTTAAATAAACTGTCTTTTCCCCCAATGAATAAAGTGCCAATTGTATTATATATTAAGAATTCATAAATACTAGAGTTACTTTTTGATTCACTATTTTGCTCCAATGACGTATTTATCTATTGAAACACCAAAGTTCTACAGCACCTTCTATGTCTGGCAAGGCTCTATCCTTATCACGATATTTCTTTTTCATCCATTTCATGGCTATCTTACTTATTCTTCCCTAAGAACATCCTTTATGAAATTCTCAAAAGTGCTTCTTACAATTATAATTGGAATTCATATTATTTTGGGAGAATTGATATTTTATTTATTAAATATTACCATCTAAAAATATGGTATGTCTTTCTAATTGCATAAATATTGATTTATGTCTTTCAATAAAAACTAAATTTTTTCCTATGTTTCATATTAAATTTACCTATTAAGTTTGGAAACTTTTCTTCTTAAATTCATTTCTAAGTGCTTTCTCATTTTTGCCACCATTATAAATGAAATATTTTCCTAATTTTATTTCTGGTTACCATTATTGTAGAGAAAACTCAGTGCTTTTTTATATATTTATATTATATCCAGTCATTTTACCTAATTTTTTTTTATTAATTCTTACTAATGTACTGCAATCTTGTTGATTTTCTAGTTACATATTTTTTATCAGTAAAAAGAAATATTTTTATAATTTATTTTCCAAAAATTTTGCTTTAGTTTTAATTGAAATGGTTTTAATATTTGACCATTTAGAATGATATTTGTAATTATTTGGGGTGTTTGAGAGTAAACAACAATTTCATATTCATTGTGCTATTTTTACCATTACCTGTGTTTTTCAAATTAATATTAATAATTTCCAAAGCTTAAAGGTGAATAAGAACTAAATGTCTATTTCTCCGCATCTTGATATCAGATTGCATGTTTAAATGAAAATAACCATACAACCATTTATTAGCAATCAGGAACCAAAATAGTCACACGCTCTGTATTTCTCAACTCAATGAATTCCCAGCATCACTTCAACTTTTAAGAACCCCAAAGAATACCTTGTCTGAAAAGTTCACCCCTTCACAAATAAAACAAATATTCTGATCATTGGATGAGCTAATCTTCTAGTCAGATCAGGCAGGAAACAGAGGCTCAAATGGCATTCTAGTTGTAGAGGGCTGCTCTGAAGGTTAGGTGAAGAACCGAGGCTCCAGCCAACAGCCATGGGAATGAACCATCTTGAAAGTGGATCCTCTGGCCTGCTTCAAGCCTTCAGATGACTTCAGCTCCTGCCGATAGCCGAACCTCGTGAGAGACCCTAAGTGGTGCATGGAAGATGGAGGGAAGCAGTAGAGGAATAGCGCACTTGGTGAGGGGTTTTTGAATTAAAATTAATATTAATAGAGAAATAATAGACTTGATTTTAACTACCAGGAAAGAGAAGGGAACCATTAGTACATTAGCAAAGCGTAGTACAGATCCAAAATTAATAAGCTGCAAATATAAAAAGGAGTAAAAGAAAAACATCAAATCAAAATAATTAACATAGAGTAAAATGGAAAATATGAAAAAAGTACATATATATATGTTGTGTTAGTTATCTACAACTGCATAAAAATTTAACCCAAAATTTGGTGGCCTCAAACAACAAACATGTATTATTTCATAGTTTATGTATTATCTCTATGTTATGTGAATTCATAGGAATTCAGAGCAGCTTAGCTGGATGGCTAAGCTGGGTGTTAGATAGCATCCCAATACGCAAGCATCTATTTACATCCTCTTATTTGCATGCAAGCAGAGCACTTTTGAATGTTGTCTATAATTAGAATATTTCGGATGCAAGCCATATTGCAAGGACAGATGATAGCCGTTGCTGATATATGGGAAGGTCAAGAAAAAACATTTCACTTTTCCTGTCCTGAACTCTGAACCAAACAGAAAGTAAAACAGAAGAGTAAGACAGATGGACATGCCTGTAGCACCTTAATTACCAATGTAAGTATACAGCTTAAGCTTTGTGGTGGCTAGTTTCTACAAAAGACACTCCCACCACCACCACCACTTTTTTAGCCATCTCTTGGTATTAACATCCTTGGGTAGCCATCCCTTATCTATTAAGTCTTGCCTGGCCCTGTGAACCACTTGTAACCAATAGAATACATCAGAAGTGATGCTGTGCCACTCTTGAGACTAGGTCAGAAGAAGCCTTGCAGCTTCCACTTGGCCTCTTGGAATGCTCACTCTGGGAAAATCTAGCTGCCATATAAGACGTGCATCTACTCTGAGACCACTATAATGTGAGGAAGCCCAAGCCAACCTTGTAGACTGTCCATCTGGAGTGGGAGAGATGCCTAGTAGCCCTAGCTGTTTCTGCCAGCCCAGCCCATGCAGAAATATGTCCGTGAAAATCTTGGACATTCTGGCCCATGTTGATGTGATGTGGAGAAAAACTGAGGAACCCAGCTGATGGTTAGAATTAAGGCCCATGATACATGGCTCCAGTAAAGCCAGCTGAGCCAAATGTAGCAATTTGAGCCAACCTAAGTAAGGCTCTAGTCATTGCAAAACAGATATACGTCATCCTTGCTGTGTCCTGCCCAAATTTTTGACCCACAAAATTATGACCTTAATGAAATTATTATTGTTTTAAAACCACTAAGCTTTAGGCTAGTTTGTCACACAGCAGTAGGTAACTGGGAAAGTTGTGCAGTAACAGTGGGCTTCCTTTTACCCACTCTGTCACAAATAGCGCTGGATAATCATGGCCTCCCCAAGCGGAGGTGCCCTAGCATAATGAAGGGCACAGAGTTGCAGACCAGAACACACGCTTTCTGAGGGCATACTGCCTTCCATGACAATGAAGAAACAAGTGGCTGAGATACTCATAGCCAGTTGCCCTCCCAAATTTACCTCAAAATAACTCACTCCACTTCTGGGGGAGAGATAAAGGGAATGAGGGAGCCTAAAGCAGCAGGAGTGTTTAGTGGAACATTCCTTCTCATGGAAAGGAATGGATAGAGAAGAAATATTCTCCCATCAAGGTTCGTGATCCTACAAAGGAAAAGGATTCTGGTTCAGCAAGACGTATCCAGCAAATGTTAGGAGGAGCAACGTTATACTTGCCACAAGACTCACACTTGAATATATGCACTTCAAAAAAACAAATTAAACAAGCTGCCTGTAGAATTTTCAAATTGTGTTAGTTTGCTAAGGCTGCCATAACAAAACACCACAAACTCGGTGGCTTAAGGAACAGAAATTTATTTCTTCACAGTCTGGGAGACTGGAAGTCTAAGATCAAGGTGTTAGCAGGTTTGTTTTCTCCTGAGACCTCTCCCCTTGACTGTCTTCTCCCTGTGTCCTCACACAGCCGTTCCTCTCTGCACTGTCTCTTTGTATGTCCCAATCTCCTCTTTTTCTAAGGACACCAGTCAGATTGAATTAGGGCCCACCCGAAGGGCCTCATTTTAATTCACTTGACCTCTGTAAAGACCTTATCGCCAAATACACAAGAAGATGAACTTATTTTACCAGCAGGCTCTTATTTGTTCATCTTGGATTAAACCTTTCATGCAAAGTCATTGTTTCTGAGCCTTGTTCTCGAATCTTGCTTTCATTAAGACATAACACTTGATAGCAAACAAGTGGGGGTAGAAGGTTTGAGCTTCCATCTACTTCCAATCACCAAAGGCTGCTGTTTACTGAAAGAACTGACCAAATTGTGTGCCATAAACCATGGCCCAGCTCAGGGGTTAGTTCAGCTGTATCGCCACTTGGCAAAGTACAGTCGGATTTATTCACCAACCCTATCGCCCTCACCTAATATTCAGGGCCCCTCTTCATCGTGGGAGCTCCTGAGTGTCCCGAAGCTTGAGGGAGAGCTCTTTAGCTAACCTGGTCCATTCCCTGGTCTAATTCCCCTCTGTGCTTTGACCTGTTTTAATCTGAGGAAAAGCCCTTTCTCTATTCAAGTTTTGCACGAGGCACTTTCTCTCTCTTTTTCTTGCCCCAGGCATTCTCCTCTGTTTGTGGGGTTTTTTTCTACATTAAACCTTTATGGCTCATTAAACCCAAAATCAGAATCATTAGCAACTCTGTAAAGACCTTATCGCCAAATACACAAGAAGATGAACTTATTTTACCAGCAGGAAGAGCTTAAAGTTTAAACTTTCCCTGAAGGTGAAGAGAAATGTTTTTTCCATCCTTCCAATGCAGAAAAAGCGGGGGGAAAGCAAAAGTCAAGCTTCCATATTGAAATATTCTCCCATTCAGTTTCAGTCATAGAGTTGAATATCCACAGCATATAGTATAAATGGGTACCACTGATTTCCCAAATATGGGCAGTATTTCTTACTTTACGAGTAAATGTCATTGTCATATCTCATACCTGTTGTGGCTAGGTGACAGAAATGAGCTGTTTTAGAGCACCTAAGTACCTCAGCCTGGGTGGAACTACTAACCTGGTCCAGGTGAGGTGAGCTGGCCCTTTGGCCTGAGAGTAAGCAAGTCATCTGGGCTCAGCAAATGAAGGCTGGAAGCAGATTCAGACGGGAGAGAGGGACTTAACAGGTGGCCCATGACAGGGTTAATGTTGAAAGAGAGAAGAACCTTGTTTCCAGATATTAGAAGGTACATACGAGCTGCAATCAGTTGGGCTGAATTTCTCCTGCATGTAGAACTAACCTGAGTTGGCTGGTGAATAAACTATAGGTAAAGCGGTAAAGATGGAGAGATGCCACTGAGCTGAGTTGGAGGACACATGGCTGATTTCTCTTGAGCTGCACCTCTAACAAACACTAAGGCAAGATTAATATTAGTAAACCCATCTATTTCTATTCCTTATCTTTTGGTTTTGCAATAGACTGAATGTTTATGTCCCCCCAAAACTCATATTTTGATTCCTAACTCTCAAGGTGATCGTATCAAGAGGTGGAGCCTTCGAGAGATGATTTTGTCATGAGGGCAGTCAACCTGTCTGTTATAGCAATCCCAAGTGACTAGGACAGAAATTGGTACCTAAAGTGAGGTGATGCTATAAAAAATACCCAAAAATACGGACGTGGCTTTGGAACTGGGTACTGAGTAGAGGCTGGAAGAGTTTTGAGATTCACTCTTGTAAAGACCTACATTGCGTTGAATAGCCCATTAAGAGAGATTCTGGTGAGCATCCAGAAAGAAAAGAGGTGAGCTGTAGAAAAAGCTTCAGTCTTCTTAGAGAATACCTAAGTAATTTGGAGCAGAATGTTGGTAGAAATACGGATGGCAAAGGCCATTCTGATGAGGTGTCAGATGGAAACAAGGAACAAGTTATTGGAAATGTGGAAGTTCCAAAGTCACTTATTGTTATTGGAAGGAAAGGCGAACCTTGTTATGAAGTGCCAAGACCTTGTCTGAATTGGCTTTGTGTCCTAGTGTTTTGTGGAAGGTGGAACTTGCACAGTGAAGCAAGTGATGAAATTGTGTATTTGGCTGAGGAAATATCTAAGGAAAGGGTTGAAGGAGCAGCCTGGTTCCTCTTAAATGCTCATTGTAAAACGGGAGAAGAGAGAAATGACTTAAAAATGGGATTGTTAATCAGAAAGGAAGTGAAACTTAAAGATATGGAACATTCTCAGCCTATCCATATTGTAAAAGTGAGAATGTCTGTTTGAGAGATAACTTCCAGGGTGTGGCCAAAAGATCATCTGATAAAGAGATTAGTCAGCCTTCTAAACAGAAACCAGGAGCTATTGTTACAGACAATGGAAGAATGACCCCTCTTCTCCTCAAGGTGATCCAAAGATCATCAGAACAATTTCAAAGGAGGAGCTACTGGTGCCTGCACTACCTCGGGGCACTTGCCCTGTGTAGGTGTTGCCTCACATCAGGGACTCCACTCGCTGCACTCCAGTGCCAGGCTCCTTGGACACCCAGGTGTGGCTCTGGCGACCCCAGTGCAGCAGAAGCCATGGTAGCCACCCCTCTGGAGGGCACAAGCAGCAGATTTTGGCATCCCACACTCTCTCTGCAGGTGTGCATAGTGCAGGAGCCTGGGAGACCTGACTACCTCCACCCAGATTTGGAAGGATGGAGCTGCTCAGAGCCACAGGCAAGCCACTCAGGCAGAAAACTGTGGGGGGCATGGAGCCTATCACAGAAAGCCCCCAACAGGCAATGCCCAGTAGATCCTGGGGGCAGGGTCAACCTCCTGACCCCAAAACAGTGGAGCCACCAACATGTGTTTCCAATCCAGGAGAGCCACAGGCACAGGACTCCAACCTGTGAGAGCTGTGGCGTGGTTTGTCCCCAGCAAAACCATGGGAACAGGGTCTCCCAAAGCTGTGGGGGCAGGACCACCTGGAGCCTTGGGGACCTAACTCCTGCCCAGCAAAGCTAAAGGGGCGGAACATTTGCCCCAGTGGGTCTGGAAGGCAGGAACTCTGCTCCAGTGGGCTGAAGAGCAGATCACAGAGGCAAAGAAAACTATTCTCAAACGTTAAGGTTTTGGACTTGCTAGAGATTTGTCATATCTTCCTTCTTTCCTATTTTTACCTTTTGGAATGCAAATATCTGCCCTGTGCCTGATCCATCATTGTATTTTGAAAGCTCCTAACCTGTTTGATTTCTTGGGCTCGCAGCTCGAAGGGGATTTGCCTCAGATGAATTGTACCTCTAGTCTCACCCATATCTGATTTAGATGATGTTTAGATGAGACTTCAGACTTTAGACTTTTGAGTTGATGCTGGAAAGAGAGTTAAGACTTTTGGGGCTATTGAGATGGAATGAATGCATTTGCATGTGAGAAGGATATGAATTTGGGGGGTGGGGAGCAGGGGTGGAATGCAGTGGACTGAATGCTTATGTTCCTCCAAAATTCACTTACTGAAATTCTAACCCCCAAGGTGATGGTATTAGGAGGTGGGGCCTGTGGGAGGTGATTAGCTCCTGAGGTCGCAGCCCTCATGAATGGGACTAGTGCCCTGATAAAACAGAGCCAGAGAGATCCCTCACACCTTCCACCACGTGAGAAAAGACAGCCATCTAGGAGACAGGTCCTTGGCAGACATCAAATCTGCTAGGGCCTTGATCTTGGACTTCCCAGCCACTAGAACTGTGAGAAATAAATTTCTGTTGTTTATAAGCCACCCCAGTCTGTGGTATTTCTGTTATAGCAGCTCAAATTGATTACCAAGGTTTTGAAGGTTTCTAAAAATTTATTTTATAGACTTTATTTTCTAGAACACTTTTAGTCTCATAGCAAAACTGAGCAGAAAGTACACAGTTTCCACTTACCACTCCCAATATGTTGTATCTTTTCATCAGTCTTTTTCTATTATTTTTAAAAAGTGATATGGATACCTGGCAAAAATTCTCATTAGAATAGTTGGTAGTCATTCTGGGCTGGGATTCTATGGGATTCTAGAAGGTACAAGTGATGATATTGGAGAAAAGTGGGACAAGTTAGTATTTGGTTTTAAATGCCCCCTCACATTGGAGTCACCCAGCCCTGATACCTGGGTCCTAATGCTAGAGATTAAGTGGTTTGGAATGCAAAATTAAAAGTTATCCAGATGATTCCAAGTGTGTCAAGATTCAGGACCAAGAAGACAGAACCATGTTCAATCAAAATGGGGATGACTAGACATAGTTAAAGGTGCTTCTTTCATCTAGGCTGGAGTTTTCTCTCAGCTTAGAGCCCAATGAGATTAGTATGTGTAAAAGCAGAAATTAAGGTATCAGCCAATCCCCACCTTTGGGGCCGTGGACATCAAACCAAGTTCCTCCCTGGTGCCCTGGCCTTAGTCACAGCATGCTAACTGTAAGCCATCTTCTCAGCTCTGAGAAATAGCTAGTCCACTTTTACTTCGAATCCTCAAATCTAATTTCTTCAAAGAGAGTTTTGATTTTCCACTTCATTCTGAAAACTTTCTACCTGAATGAAAGGATGCCTTAGGTTTTAGCAATTCTCTTTGGAGCCTTACAATTGTGAATAAACTGGTTATTGCCTGACTGTCTCACTGACATCCGCCTCTTTATAGTTTTCCATTTATGAATGGAGGCGGCAGTTGAAGATAATGGACAGAGGACAATCCAGACACCCTCTAAATCTCCATTTGTGTCTAAAGTCCTCTGGATTTCCAAAGCTGTTTATGAATAATTCCCAGAAGCTGTATTTAAAATGGACTCATTTTATTGTTCTGAGAACTTTTATATCATCTTTTTCCCCTTTTTTAAATCTAGATCTAGCTGGTTTGGCAATGCCCATTCAGCTGTTGGCAATATAGGAGCCATTGATCTGAGCCTCAACCCTTCTTGCTGTCTCTGAAATTGCAGAGTGAGACACTGCTGGGATGTAAGTGGTGAAATTATGATTAAGTTGGATGTAGGCAGGACTTTCTCCTTCCTTCTTGTCAGCAATAATAGTCTACCTCCCATGGCAGAGTCTGCCAGGAAAGGCATATGAGACGACAGGCTCTGGTCTTTCCATTCCGAGGCATGTGCATGTAGAAGTTCAGATGTGCTGTTTCTGACACCCGCCAGGTCATGGAAGGGAAGGAGGACAAGATCAGAGGTGACCTTCACAGCGGTTGTCTTCACTGACCCTGCTGTTGCTTTCAAGGGCTCAGAGCCACCTCTGCAGCACCTGCAGGAATCCCCCATCCAGAACACTGCAGGTGAGCAAGGGCCAGCTCTTCAACTCGAAACCCCAATCTCTTCCTGGTCTTGAGAAGCTAACTCCATCTGCCCCTGGGCCTTTTCAACGTCCAGTACCAGCCTCTCTCCTCTCTCCTTTGATGAGCCTCCACAACTAATAAAAGAATACAAGCCTGGAAAGGAGGAGTTAATTGCTCCTGGAGGCCTGGAGAATTCTGTTTCCTGGTCTGAAGACAAATCTGCAGAAGAACTCCTGAGACATGGAAGCCCAGCCTCTGTTAGAATGGGAATGTCTGTCCGCATTCTTAGGATACGGAAGGGAAAAACAGCCTCTCATTCTCTAAAGGAGAACAAATAATGTACCACAGCATCCTGCCTCAAAACGAAGAATAACCTTTCCCCAAGCCACCGGCCTGACTTGCCCAATCCCATCTAATCGGCCCTTCCAGAAGCAGTTAACTTTTGCACTCCTAAAGCCCTTATACTTGATTATCCAGTTAATTACATTATCTAGTTACATGTATGTGAGTCTCATTTTCCTCATTGGGATATTAAGCCCCTTAAGTCCCAAGAGCAGAGTGTTTGCTTCATTCCGCCCTACATGTAGGAGGTGACAACAGTGACAATTTCCCCTCATGCCAGGCACCATGAAATAAGGACCAGGTCGTTACACAATTTCTGCAGCTAGTTGTACTTCTCCTGGATCAATATATCATCCAGAGATAAAAATACCCTCCATCCACTTCTCACCTATTTCTTCCTCCTCACCTCCAAAACAATGAGATGGAATTTCTTTTTGCCCTGATGAATGAGAATTTGGGCCAAGATTTAATTAGATGCAAGAGAAAAAAAAATGGACTTCTCTCATCTCCAAAGGTTATCATGAATTCATACCTATAAAAACACATGGAAATAAATACACTTTCTCAAAACTTAGGTAAGTTGGACGAGTAGCATAGGCTTTAGATGACCTGAGAGTGTTACATGTTAAAACTTGTCTGTAAATTTGCTAAACCAAACTGCCTCTCTTTAGGCAGGAATCCTCTGCTTGTTAGGATTCCGTAAATAGCACATCTTCCTCTCTATTTTTCTACCTCTTCTATGAATAGAATCAAATTTAGCGTGTGCCGTGGAGTGGAAGATTATGAAACTTCCTGTCTTCCTTCAAATATTGTATTGTGGGTAAAGTTATGGTTTTAGCTGATGCTCATTCAATAAAGTTTTGTCCCAATCACTGCTATAAGATCTGAGGCCCCTTTCATTTCCCAAAAGCATCTATTATAATACAGAAATTGGTACACTGATGAAACTGTGGCAAAAAAGAACATTTTCAAGCTAGCGTTTGAATCATAAAGCCAATTCTTAAAGAAAAGTCACCTGGCATAACCAAGATTTGACTCATGTCTTCAATTACTCCCTAATCACCTACTTCAGTGTCTTGCATAAAATAACATGGGATCGCTTCGCTCTTACTAAATTTAGTATTGAGATGTTACCGTTGCACCTGTAACTGATCAGATATTTTACAGTTAGAGTAGTAAACAAGTCCTAATGTACAGTGGTGAAACTATTTCTATAAATGAAATAATTTGTTCTTGCGCACACTCCACTTGACTGCGCCCACTCACACCCATTCCTTTTGACTGCAACTACGTCTACAGTGCTTTCAGCAAATTCAGGGCTATCAAGTGATTTATCAGACAATTTCGAAAAGTTACAATGCTTTAAGTATGTTAACAGAGCTCTTCTTCATCTTCTCCCCTGGATGAGCAGATCCTTCATCCGCTCCTAGTCATGGAGTGGGAAGGGATAGAAAAGGCAACTTAGGTGAATGTCTCAAAAATGCTAATATTGATGCATGCTTTCTTTGGATTTCTTGTAAACTGACCCCTTTCCCCAATGGCGTAGGCCCCCAACTTGGCTGTCCATTCCATTGCTATTGCTATCTGGTCCCCTCCGTCCCCATACTCTGTACTTTGGTGACACCCTGCAGTCAACATAGGCATCAATCTTCAGCTCCCTTAGCTGGACTTCTTCCATGCATGTGCAGGCCACCAGAATAGGGGACAACCTCTGCCATCTTCTGCCTGGAGACATCAGGCCACTATGTCACTACTCTCCTACTGCTCACCCCAATCATGGAAGATGCCACCATGAGGACTGCAGCTCAGCAGACTCCGGCAGAGAAAGGATGGTCTGCTACTCCTCACACCCCCTTCTTAGAAAGACCTGTCAAAGAAATGCTGCAAGGTCTTTTTAGTCATTGCTGAGATGGGGCAAAGAAATAAGTAGAAAAAGAAATGTCTTTGCCTCTCTATGTGAGCCTAATGTCACATTAGGAGTGATATGCTCTTGGCTTTAATTATTTAGGGCCTGGCATTTTTGTTCTTGCCAGTGAGCATTCACGCAAGCGATGATTTCCTTTGGGGAAAGGGTTAACAGGTAAGATGGGGAAAGTTTAACAAGTCATAGAGAAAGACACAGGGGTGATTCCCACTAACACTTCGGATAGCAGCAGCCTCAACTGATATTCATCAAATCTTTTTCTGTGTTGACTTTACTTTCATACTATAATATTTTGAGGTTTAGGATAACCTGCAGGAGATAGTGGGCTATGTAGAAAAATCAGAGCTTAGGAATCAGGCAGACCAAGTTGTCTTTAACTAGCTGTGTAAATATAAGCAAGTTAGTCTGTCTCACAGATGGTTTGTTCATTGTTATCTTGGACAATAACAAACTCACCTCTTGAGGTTGTACAACTTCGGTGAAGTTATCTTAAGTACAGAGCACGTAGGCGCTTCATAGTTTTTTTATTTTAAGCATTCATTTAAAACGTTAAATTAGTAACAATCTTAATACTCAATTCAATTAGCCATTCTAAAACTTCTGCTCTAAATCGTTAGTTCTATCATACAGGATGATTGAGTGCTAAATTGTCATTGACCGGGTTTTGGCAAAGATGTGGAGCAACTAGCAGTCTCATACATAGCTCATGGAAAGGCAATTTTCCAGAAGGAAATAAAATCCTTAAATTATGTGCACTCTAACTTAATAGTTACATTTCTAAAAAATTATCGCAGGAAAATAATTGGATAAGTGTGCGAAGACGTATGCATAAATTTTATAGAACTAACTATTAGGACAAACAGAAAATTGGTTAAATAATTGTATATTTATACAGATGAATATGTATTTGTTTTTTTTGAGGAAGATTAGCCCTGAGCTAACTGCTGCGGCCAATCCTCATCTTTTTGTTGAGGAAGACTGGCCCTGAGCTAACATCCACGCTCATCTTCCTCTACTTTATATGTAGGACGCCTGTCAGAGCATGGCTTGCCAAGCAGTGCATAGGTCCACACTAGGGATCCAAACCAGCGAACCCTGGGCTGGCAAAGTAGAATGTGTGAACTTAACCACTGTGCCACCGGGCTGGCCCTAAAATCTCTACTCTTAAAAGCTCATGGGCAGAAACCAGTCTCAGAGACCTAAGATCAGCTGGCACATTCGCTGCCTGGTTCCAGCTTATCTCCATATTGCAAAGACTAGCTTTCCCACACCATCTGAAATATTCTATGCAACTTCCCAGTTTACAGCCTAAGTCTACCTGCTCACCAGCCCCAGAGAGAAGGAAAATCTTCCTTTCCATGTTACATGGACTAACTTATTTCCTGTTACTGAATTAACCTCTTCCCAGGAGAGTTAACAGTTCCTTCAGGGTGTATTCCTGCACAATGATCCAGACAAGAAAATCCAAATTGTCAGCAGTTTATTTTCCCAATAGGCTTATTTAGTTTTAAATTCCATTACACTGAAACACTGACATCCAGTGGTTTGCTGAACCTGGTTTTCACCAGTGAATAAGAGCCAATTATGCACATCAACTTTAACTCTACATTCAGTGACGTCATGCTGTTAATTTGAAATGAACCATGGTGGGAGTATTTACACCATGGGAATTGGCAAACATTCTACATCAGGGCTTTTTTCCCCAAAAATCTGATTGTTAAACCTTTACAGCATATCACTGCTGACACTCCAGTCCTGGTTTCATCACACCAAATCTTACCCAATTTTTCCTTTTACACAATGTTCCATCTTAGCTTGTGTCTAAGAATTTCACATACACACACCTCATGATTGTCTCCATTTCGCAGATAAGAAATGTGATATTTAAAAACATTAAATGTCCAAAGTTACACAGCTAGAAAGTAGCAGATTTGGAGCTCAAACCCAGGTCTTTTTGACCCTAAGTCTCTCTATATATGTGTGCATGATTTATCCATTAGCATTCTTAAAACCATTCACTATTCTAATGTGAAAAATACTGCATATATATATATATATATATAAACTTGCCCATTTATGTCTTACACCTACGCCAAAACACAATCAAAAATAAGTTAGAGAGTATTTCTGTCATGCTAACTGCTAAAACAAGGCAGGTCTACTTATCTTGCAAATTAATTTGGGAAATTTTTTAATCATAAATCCCTTTTTGCTTGCTATCGCTCACCACCTGAGGAATTTGAAGATTAATCCTAAATTATCTCATTTCATATGAATTTCTTCTTATCCCCTCCTCCTATTTATAGCTCCCATTTATATGACTGTCCTACCCTGCCTTTTACTCAAGGATCACTTTTAATGTTGATTTGTGTCATTTGCACTAGACTGTGAGCACCCAGTGATACTCATATTGCTCCCTTCCCAGTTTCTAGAAAAGTACCATGCACAGAGTCTCTTCTCAATAGATTGTTGTTGTAATGAAATGAATCCTTTCAAGATGACTCAAAAGAACCAACACTTATTTTTATTTATTTTTTGACCATCTCTTCCACCTTGCCACATGATAACTGACTGCTTCCATTTTCAACACTCACCTTTTTTTTTAAAGTCATAATTCCCTGTAAGTTTTGACGTCAAGTTACATGCAGGGCAGAAATACTATTCAAGACACTGGGCCCCTTGTCTCCTTGCTATAACATGACCCAGCCCAAGAGTTTCTGTCTACTATTGCTGTACTATTTCCATGAAGAGAGTTACACAGTTTATACTTTCCCTGAACACTGGCACAGAATTGCCCCACACTCAGTAGAGTTTGTGTTATGGAAGTATTTCATCTCATCTGTCTAAGATTAAATACTGCTAATATGTGAGTCTACACATCGTAGATGGTCTGAAAGAGGCATTCTAACTCAATGCATGTTTTAGTACATTCTAAGTTTGAGCACTAGAGTCACAAAAACTGTATTGGCCATTAATCTTAGCAGTCAATGATCTCATCTCTGAAGGTCCCCAAAGCATTAATCACTATATTCTACCACCTCCATCCTCTTTACCTCCAAATATGTTGTATGTTGCCGTATTTTGTTTTCAATCCCTCTAGAATTGGAGGGTATAAAGTTCTCTATAAAAGTACTCGGTATATTATTAATCTGAATGTCTTGATACTTGTCCTAAGGGACAAAATTGTTTTCTTTTCAACTTCAGCCTGTTAATCTTACCTAGAAGGCTTTGTACCAACCTACATCATTTTTCTCCCATTGCAACATTCATAGGGATTTTGTTGTCGTTAGAACTTTTACTTTTTGTAGGCTTTACTCGTAAATCATCTACTTAGGCCCATAATCATTTAATTTTCTTCTTCATTTAACCTTTCTAGGTAGCATAAATCAGATTATTACATTAAGTAGTTGCATAATTTTCCCAAAGTGAATCAAAGAATTTCTCACCAATATGATCCCACGAACCATTCTCCCAGCTCCAGACAGAAGATATGAGGGAAGAATAGATAGTTTTAGGCCTGGAGGAAACTAAGCCATGGAGCGTTTCAGTAAGGGGTGGGTTTGAGTCTGGTGTTAAATATTATCCTATTCAAACCAGACTGGCTAAATTTTACAATATCAGGTCACTAGACATGTTTGTATAGAAAAAGGGTATTCTTTTGTTTATTCTGCCAGTCTTCAGAATACAGAGTTCCCACGAGAACACAAAAACCCCATTTGCCTCTGGTTTCCTCAGAAATGACTTGCCACAGGCCTCTGGGGAGCGTTTCCGTGATGCTTCTCTGCTAGTATTGATCCGGCCATTCTGGCCTTTTGACCCCCATCCTGAGTCTACGTTCCACATCTTGAGATACACAGTACAGAGAAGTGGTTAAGAGCACTGGGCTTCCACTTGGCTTTGAAACTCAATTACACCACTGGAACAAAGTTCTTCATGTTCCTATCTTGCTGTTTACTCACTGGCAAAATGAAGGTTAATAACAGTCCTCACAGGATGTCTGAGGGTGAAATGACAGAACGTATGTAGAGCCCCTGGCACTGGGTCCAGCAGGGTACTTGCTAAGGAATGTTGGCTCTAATTGTGATTATCATTACGTTTATCGCCAGCATTGCCCCAGCTAAACTGCTAACCCACCAACAGTTACAGCCTCAGGCAAACCCTACTTGTGTCCTGGATAAGTACACATAGCCAGTTTTGTGTGTTTTCCTCCCCTGCCCCTCTCCCTGTCCACAACTCACTTCCTCCCTTAATTAGCTCCAGAGGAAAGGACTTCAGCATCCAGATTTCCTCACCAGACCCTTCAGTCAGCAATGTCGCCTCAGGGCTCACAATCCCTACCCCGTTTAAGAATCAGTTATAACGCTCTCTTAGCACCTGGTTCTGCTACCTCTAATCCAACGCCCTAATTCCCCAGAACAATGCCTCAGCATCTAGCAGAGTAATCCAGGGAATCAAAAAAGATAGAGTCCTTCTTACAGAGCAAAACATGGGTTCAGATGAGATTCCGGCTATCATAGCCCATGAGCTTCCCTCGGGGCTGCTTTAAAAGAAATTATTTTCGCCCTGATGCTCACAGAGACACCTGGGATTGTTCTGGCAATTAGCAATGATGACTTTCTATTTTTTATCTCTTCACCCCTGCTAAAATCTGCTACTTGTCCTTGGAGGACATTGAGAAGACATAAGAAATACCTTCTGGGTCTTGACTATTTAATTTCCAAGTACTTATTCAGTGTACTCATAATTTTTGTGAACTGGATGGAAGCACATAAAGCTTTTACATTTGCATTACTAAATTACTAGAAATAAATTCACTGTTATAACCTAACGTAAGGTATGAAGTTATCATTCAAAAAGACAAAAACTAAAACAGACAAACAAGCAACAAAAGACTTACAGTTTAACTATAAGTGGATTAGCAGTTTAACCAGGGCAATGATGGTGATAAAAATGATAATAATAGCCAATGTTCATTAGTACCATTCTAGACATAGTGCGAGATGCTCTAAATGCATTTCTCACTGCATTCCTGTCTGAAATGCTCCTGCAGACGTGATTCAGAAAACAACATTATTCTCAGTCTCCATGGAGTGGCAGAGGCACATTTCAGAGGCCATTAATCACTATCGAGAGATTAGCACTACTCTCAGAGGCCAAAGTTAGCTTGTCACAGGTCAAATTAAAGGGGGCAGGAGAATCTAAAATTTATTGTCTAATCTCCTAAATCTCTAGCTAATAGAACATCAAAAATACCCTTAAAGATTCAGGTTTTAACTTCAAAATCCACCTGAAAAGAAAATAGTGGATTCTCTTAAGATTTCTAGCTCAAAGTCTTGCTTTACTAAAATTCTAGCTGACCACGATTTAAATGTGCCTTTCCTCATCCTCATGTTTCTAGTTAAACATCTATGCAATATAAATAAAGGTAAAAATATCTGGATATTGAGCCAGAGGTTAATTTGAAAGTAAAAAGCCATGAAGGGAATAGCCATTTATTGGATAAAAGGTTAGGCTACAATACTGGTTCGCAACTGGGGGCAATTTTCCTCCCCAGGGAACATTTGACAATTTCTGGAGACATTTTTGGTTGTCATGACTCAGGAGCAGGGGGGACTACTGGCATCTAGTGGGTAGAGAACAGCGATGCGGCTCAATATGCTCCTGTAGGATGCACAGGACAGCCTCAAAGAATTATCTAGCCCAAATTGTCAATGCTAGCCTAGAAAAATGTAGAATTCCTTCCTACAATTGTATTCCCAATTCTCTAAAACTCCTCCAAAGAGAGATTTACACACCTCTCCTCTGTGTGTAACCAACTCGGCATTCTTACTCTTTTTCCTGGTTGAGGCAAAGATTACTGCAGATAAAGTGAAAAATGTGGGGAATCAGTTAGGTTTCAACTTCATTCCTTCTGGACCAATGTGAAGTGTCCAGTTGGGAAAGTGAAGAGTTGGAATTAGGTAGATCTTGAAGAGATATGAGCAAAGCTTAGGACTGGACCTGGAGAAAAGAATCACTGGGGAGGTGAACTTCACCTCCCTGTCCCCTCCGGCTAACTTAGTTTCTTTTATCCTGCTGCCTCCTCCTCCTGGTATCTTATTATTCCCTGCAGGGTGCTCCTCTTATAGAGGCCGTCTAATATAGATCTTCTTGACGCTCTTTCAATTAAAGAAACTCATCTATTATCGGATAATACTTAATCTAGTATGTGTCCTATGTGAAAGGAGGGCAAAACTAAGATGGAGCACCTTCTTAGTACCAAACCAGAAGCTAAGTGATTTACATGCACTATCACAACAGAACCACGAAATTGGTACTCTCAGCCCCATTCAACGGATGAAGTATCTGAGGCTCAGTATAACTAAATAACTGACCTAAGATCGTATAGTTAACAAGTGGTGAAAGATCTGAATTCAAACCCAGGTCTTTCTGTCCCCAAAGCCAAGCCATTTTCACTTTCCACAGAGCTTCCCAGGTCACATTTTGCCTTCTCTCTATTAGCTGGTACGTGCATCCAGAAATTGCTGAATTGCTCACCATATTGGTAGTAATTTCAGACATGCATCCATTTTGGCTTGACACATCTTTCAATGGACAGGTCTATCATTGCCCACCAGTCAGGTCAAATAGGCCTGATGTTCAACCACTATGCAGAGTACCACAACTGGAAGGACTTTGAAATATAACTCGAGCAGACAAGTATTCCAAAGACCAAGTGTTAATCAATAACATCTATGATGAAGTATTGTAATTGTAAGCTAAAGTCTGACTTGCTTTAATATATCCAGCTCATAAATGAACCATCAGTACCCTACTCATCTTGTATGATTCTGAACCAGATCACTCTTCTCTCCTTGGACATCATAAATGCAAGGAGTCATATCTCTATAAATTATTTTCTTATAGGACATCAGGGATGAGGGTAGCTTTCTGTGCTCTAAAGCGGAAAACCTAGAAGGCATCTAAACATCTCCATCTTTATCCCATGGTTCTTAATTCATGAATGGGTTTTAAGAGGTCCATGTTTGTAAAATTTTGTACAAGTATGCATTTTCTTCATATAATTTATACAAGCTTTCTTCAAATCCTTAAAGTTAACTATGGTTCTTGAATTTAGAGATCATACTTTCCTACCCTACAGAGCTGACACCATAATTTCTGCTCCTATTCCATTATCCTGAATTACAGTATAAAGGATTTAACTCCTTAATGCTAGCTTGAGGTACTGGGTGCATGCAAACAGGAAGCATCCTTGGATCTAAACCTTCTATCACTACATGTCCAGAGGTTCTGGGGATCCCGTGGTCTTCACCCAGAAACTACCTTTGAGTGCAGGAAAATAATTGGTATATTAAAAATTGATGTTTTAAGTTGAACGTCACAGAGTAAATGTGACTTCCTTCAACTTGTTTTTGGAATCTCTATGGTAATTCAGTAAAAGTAGAAAATTCAAAACTTCTGTGTGCAGTAGCCACCTGGCCTTTTGGAATTTCTTTCCACAAGGAATAGTCATCTTCTATCCTTAAAATATTAAGTATTTTAAAACTGAAAGAAGTCTTAAAAATCCAACTGCCCATCGAGAGCAAGAATTTGATCTTGCATTATCCCTTGCTGAGAAAAAGTCATCCCACCTACATTTAGGCTCTCTCAATGATGAGGTCTTGACTTAGCTTACAAGGCAGCCTATTCCATTGTTTTAGAGAGAGTCCTAAGCATGCAGACCTTCATTCCGTTGAGTTAAAATTGAACCCATGTAACATTTATTCAGTTTCTTTTGTTTAAGATACTATGCCAGGCCCTGGGGATACAGCGTAATTGTGACAGACACTATCCCTAGCCTATTTGGGATTATACATCTAGCTAAGGGCTGTTCTTGAAGTGAGCCACAGTGAGTTGATACCCTCTCTCACAGAAGTCTCAACATTTGAGAAGATGATCAGATTCTCCTAAGTTGTGTCTCTTTTCTAGGCTATGCATCTTCATTTGAAGTGTTTTACAGACCCTTCATTATCCCAGTCAGCCTCTTCTCTGTGGGATTCTGTCTCTCAGTGGGCATCTGAAACAATGCATTGCCTAGATTGAAACAGGATACTCAAATCTGATGAGTCTGAGCTACAGATTGATTTATTGGGCAGAACCTAGATGATATACTTCAAAAAACTTCCCCCGGATGACACCGATGTTGTAATTAATTTCTGATCAGTGAAGAGCACAGTGAAGTCCATGGAGAATGCCAATGTGGCTCTCCAAAGATTCAGCCAGCCAAAGCAGAGCCCATGATTCTCATCCATAGGTCCTGCTGTTCGTGCATGATGTGGTGAGCCGTCACTGCTGGCGCCAAGCCACTGCTTCTGAGCTAAGCCTCCCGCTAGGCGTAGGCACCCAGCTCAGCTCCAGACTCTAAATCCAATCATAGCCTCTGCCCAGTCCTACTTTCTTCACTCCCTCCAGATATTGGCTCCTAGAGCACTGTCCAATAAACTTCCTGAACAAAAATGTCAGTCTGTTTCCTGGGGAATGTGGACTAGTACAGGATCCTACAGAAGTCTAGGTTTCAATTAGTTCAATCCAATCAAGTTCTAGAGCTGAAATGGCTCTTCAGAGTTGTCCCACCCTCCTTCAAGTGGACCAGGCCTTTATTTCCCACATTGTCCAAGAATTGGAGGTGCACTGCACTTAGGGAGTGAATGTGACCTCAGGCATGGCAGCTGTCTTCAGCTGGTAGCAAGTCCCAACAGCTGAGGGGACTGGGTATCTAATCCCTATGGGTGGTGGTCCACAGCATCCACTACAGTCCCTAAGTGACTATGTAGAGTAGAGCCCCATCCACCTGCACAGGACATGTGCATAAGCGAATATAAACCATTTGTGTGTGTGTGTGTGTGTCTGCGTCTTTTAAATCCTGAGATTTCATGGCTTATTTTTACCAGCAGCAGAGCCTAGACACTACCCTGCATAATATACCTACCTCATAACATTGCTGGGGGAGTATAAGAGAATAAATGTGAAGTACCTTATGTGACAGGGGCCTTTCCACCTCTTTCAGTGTTTGTACTTCTCTCTCCCCACCATGATGACAGAGTTCCGAGAACTGACTCTATTTATAGTGTTACCTCCCCATTCCTCCTGGTTCTCAAGTGTGCTCTCGAGACCAGCATCATCAGCATCATCTGGGAACTTTTAGAAATGCAAATTCTCAGGCCCATCTCAGACCAAATAAATTGGAGACTCTAGACCCAGGCCATGGGGTCATTTGAGTGCTTTTCTTGCTTCTAGTCCCCCATACTACTCTTTATATTCCTCTATTCTATCCATTTTCATATTATATTTTATGATTTGTGTAGAGTGTGTCTTTTCTCATAAATTATTCCCTCCTCCAGGGCAGCTAATAAAAATTAATAGCTAATTTTTATTTTTGCATACCTAATGCCTTGCATGGTTCTGACACATAATGAATGCCCAACAAATTCATTCTATTAATAAATATTTAGCACATATTATTTGCTGTGGATTTTTCTAGGTATTTCAAAAAACTTCTACCTAACAAGAAAAGACAACCTAACAATAAATGCGATAAAGTGATGCAGATGCTACGGCAAAATATTATTAGGAATGATATACTTTGTGTCCGGCACTTGCCTAAGTGGTTTGCATGTGTTAATCCACTTAATCCTCACAGTAATCCCACAAGGTACAATTCTAGGAAAGGAATAGAATTCATCCTAAGGAAAAATTACTGTTTTGTTTAGCTATAATTTTTAATGAGACCCTTAGTTATAAAAGGCAGTAACCCACTCTGGGATAAGGAGGATAAGACAAGGGTAGCTAAAGTGAAAAATTATGTAAAAGGTTGGCCTCCTTGGAAGTTGATGTTTTGACAACTGATTTTTCCATCTTCCACCTGAACTGGGGAAACAGAATAAAACGATACATGATAAATGTCTTAAAAATCAATAAAATCTTAGCCCAAAGAATAACTCTCTAACCATGAAATTTTAGACACTGTGGGCAGGACGGGAGGTAGTGGGATAAGGGACCTTAAGTTATAGCACCTAAGACAATCATCTTGCTTTATCCTTAAGCCAGTCTTTTGCCAAAACAGTGGAAAACATTTTCTTCATATCATACTTCAGGTAGAAAATTAAACAGTGTTGTTTTAGAATCTGAAAGAGTTGTTCAAAAGTAGGATTTTAATACTATTAATATATAGAAGAATTCTTTGGATTCCCCATCTTGAACTTATTTCTCTATACATTCAGGACCAGTGTTTGAATTATTCACCACTATTTACATTCAGCAATTCTCCTCAATGTGATTTGACCATCTCTGAAAGGCTATATTATCGGGCAAGGAAAAAATCCATAATACCGGGCAATTAAAATGATTTTGTAATTAGCAAGAGGTGGTTTTCTATAATGTCACATTAACAACGATCATGAAGAAAGACAGGGAATAAATTGAGCTCAAAGTGTTAGGTAGACCCCTAACACTTTGACATCTTGAAAGAAACCATGCAATATCCATCATGTTACATACATCACAATGCCTATTGTTATCAGAAATAGGAGGCTAAGAGTTGTTGAATTACAGAAATCCCAGGAAAACAAAACACGCCATGTGGTAGGTTATATAGATTGTAGTCATGGCCCACGTTCTTCACCTCTCCTTCTATCCACACCCCTTGCTATGTGATTATGCAGCTCTTCCCATAAATGAAGAAGAGTAAATTTCCTTGCCCTCCAAGTTTAGGTTTGGCCACGTGGCTTGCTTTGGTCAACAGAACAAAGCAATGGTGACAGTGGTGTTCAGTCCTGATACCAGGCAATCAGAAGCCTTGTATGGTTATGCTTGCTTTCTTGACTTCACCATCTCCAAGAGAAGAGCAGGACCAGCCTGAAGGTTCCAGGAAGAGGATGAGAGACTCATGCACCAGAGTCCCAGCAGGTAGCTGCCCTAACCGAGCTCCTTCTAGGTGAGCCAAGCCCCCACTTCCACAGACATGGTGTGAGAAAAAAATGGCTATTGTTGAATGCGATAGACGTTTTGTTCTATTATGCAGCATTACTGTGCCCATGACTGATTGATAAAGGTGGGTATTTTTTGTTCCAAGATGAATTCAAATGCAAACTTGAATGTTACAAATAATGATAACTGGGTTTCACCTTGAAATGCACCAAAAATGAGACAACTAGAAACAAGGACACCAGGAACAAAGACTAAGAAAAATAAATGGCTTCTTCAATTGGCTTTCATTTCAAAGATGATAACAGAGAAGAATCCAGTTCTCTCAGTGAAACTCAGGGACTACAGCTTGACACTTTTAATTAAAAAGACATTAAAAAATTAACACAGAACTCTTCCCGTTTTGCTCCAGGGCAGCTCATGAAAGATTGCCGCTTCGCTATCAGAATGCATAATATCTATGTCCAGGCCCATCTGCTTCAACCTCTACATGAAAGATTGTGAAGGTCTGTGCCTCCAGTGAGAAACTCTCCTGTCGAGGCTTAATTTCCTCAGCACTGATAACGTAAAAGCGATCTGGCAGAATAAATTAGTGGATGATTCCAAAGCACAAATTTTTGATATTCTGCCATATTCCTGACAGAAATCATGACAGTTAAAATATTGTTCACTACCAAGAATGGAAAAAGGCCTATTTGAAAAGGCAGAATCTCGTTCTATCCTCTAAAACACCTTGTGAGACCAGGGGTCATAACTTCTAGCACAGTGCTTCCAAAACACTAATCTACATACAAATCATGGAGAGAGCATGTGAAAAGTAGACTCTAATGCAGTAGAGAGGGAGCGAATTCCAAGATACTGAATTTCTTTCTTTCTTTCTTTTTTTTTCTTTTTGCTGAGGAAGACCAGCTTTGAGCTAACATCTGTGCCAGTCTTCCTCTATTTTGCATGTGGGATATCTCCACAGCATGGCTAGCGGGTTGAGTAGATTCCCACCTGGGATCCAAATTGTTATCCCAGGCCACCAAAGTAGAGCATGCAGAAATTTAACCACTCAGCCATCGGGTCGGGCCCTCTTTTTTTTTAAATTGAGGTAACATTGGTTTAAAACATTATATAAATGTCACGTGTACATCATTATATTTCAACTTCTGTATAGATTACATCGAATGGGGACATTTGAACAGTGATGGATGGTGACTAGACTTTTGGTGGTGAACAAATTCCGAATTTCTAAAAAGCTCTTATGTGCAGGAGGTGGGTGGAGCAAAACGGCAGGGTGAGCTGACCCGGGATTCTCTCCCCTCCAAAATACAACAAAAGATTGGAAGAACTGAATTTCAGAGAATAAACATAATGCCAGCTCGTTAGAGACCTACAATACCAAGAAGGCACAGATCATAAACCTAGTTTTAACCCTTTGGAGGTGCTGGAACGGTAGGAGAGAACATCGCTCCCTCCCCTGGAGTCTGCAATCCCTGCGGCGCAGGGTCGGGAAGGAGTGGGGGAGGGACTGCGCGACGAGTGGATCATCCAGGACTCCTGCCGCTGATTCAGTGGAGACCCGCTGACGGGGGGAAAGCTTCCATCCACGGGGACCCTATAAATCAAGAGCCTTGGGAGACCAGAGAGCAGAACTGATCTGAACCCAGACCGCCCGTGTGAGTAACAGCCCCTCCCCCCAGCAAAGCCAGTGGGCGCAGCCATCTTGCCCCAAGGCGGAGAGCTCAGAATACACGGCTCTCGACCCCCATCTAGTGGCGACAGGCTGTAACTGCAACCGAATTCTACCACCATGTGAAAAAACCGCTCCTCTACCATCCAGCAATTTATAAAAGCCCCAGACCAGAAGGAAAACAATAAAAACACAGAATTAAGTCCTGAGGACTTGGAATTAGGTAAACTAAGTGATAATGAATTCAGAGCAGCTATAATCAAAAAACTCAATGAGGTAGAGAGAAAGATAGAGAAACAAGCCGAGTTCTGGAGTTACTTCACAAAAGAGATTGAAATCATAAAGAAGAATCAAACAGAATTACTTGAGATGAAAAACACAATGGACCAGATAAAACAGAATACGGATTCCCTGAATGCCCGTGTAGACAACATAGAGGAGCAAATCAGCATAATCGAGGACAGACAGGCTGAATGGCGCCAGACAGAGGAAGAAAGAGAACTAAGAATTAAAAAAAGTGAGGAAAATCTCCGAGAGATAATGGATTCAATGAGGAGTAAGAACATAAGGATTATAGGAATTCCCGAGAATATGGAAAAGGAAAATGGAGCAGAAAGTGTGCTTAACGAAATTATTGAAGAGAACTTCCCAAATCTAGGGATCAACGGAGAAATGTGTGTAGAGGAGGGTTTTAGATCTCCTAGATTTGTCAATGTAAAAAGACCCACTGCAAGGCACATAATAGTAAAATTGGCAAATAGGAATGATAAGGAAAGAATACTCAGGGAAGTAAGAAAAAAAAAGAGAATAACCTATAAAGGAGCCCCTATCAGACTGTCAGCAGATTTCTCTACAGAAACCCTACAAGCTAGGAGAGAATGGAGTGATATATTCAAAGCTTTAAAGGATAAAAACCTTCAGCCAAGAATACTCTATCCAGCAAGAATTTCCTTCAGATATGAGGGAGAAATTAAATCTTTTCCAGACAAACAAAAGTTAAGGGAATTTGTAACTAAAAGCCCTCCATTACAAGAAATCCTCAAGAAGGCTCTCATACTTGAAAAAAGAAAAAAGGGAGAAAGGGGACACAATCCACAGACTAGGGAGACCGATGGATAGAACCAGAACAGGATAGCAAATATTCAACTATAGCATTAGGGTAAAAATAAGGAAACTACCAAAACAAGGATGATCTTAGCACTCTAACTACAAATTAATAAGACGAGTTGGAATAAAAAATGAAAATAATCATTTAGGAGGGGAAGAGCAAAGGGTCTAAATCAGTATTGGTCGAGTAAGTAAGAGACCACCAGAGAATAGACTATATTATACACGAGATTCTAAATACAAACTTCAAGGTAGACACTAAAATAAAGTACAGAACAGAGTCACAAATCATAGATAAGGAAAAATCTAAGAAAGCCAGCATAAGAAATTGCAGTATTAAATGGGTAGTCTAAAGCACACAGGAAAAGAAACACAGGAAAACAAGATAATGAGTGACAGATTGACAGCATTAAGTCCACATGCATCAATAATCACTCTCAATGTGAACGGATTGAACTCTCCAATAAAAAGATGCAGAGTGGCAAAATGGATTAAAGAACAAGATCCAACAATTTGTTGCCTCCAGGAAACACACCTCAGCCCCAAGGACAAACACAGACTCAGGGTGAAGGGGTGGAGGACAATACTTCAAGCAAATAGCAAGGAAAAAAAGGCAGGTGTTGCGATTCTCATATCAGACCAAGTGGATTCCAAAATAAGACAGGTAAAGAGAGACACAGAGGGACAATATATAATGATCAAAGGGACACTTCATCAAGAAGAAATAACGCTTATAAATATCTATGCACCCAACACAGAAGCACCAAGATTCATAAAGCAACTATTAACAGACCTAAAGGAAGATGTTAAAAACAACACAATAATAGTAGGGGACCTCAACACCCCACTCACATCAAGGGACAGATCATCCAGACAGAAAATCAACAAGGAAATAGTGGAGCTGAATGAAAAACTAAAACAATTGGACTTAATAGACATATATAGATCACTCGACCCTGAAGGAGCTGAATACACATTCTTCTCAAGTGCACATGGAACATTCTGTAGGATAGACCATATGTTGGGAAACAAGGCAAGCCTCTACAAATGTAAAAAAATTGAAATAATAACAAGCATCTTCTCAGATCATAGTGCTATAAGGCTAGAAATTAATTACAAGAAAAAAGCTGAGAAAGGCACAAAGATGTGGAGACTAAACAACACACTACTGAACAAGCAATGGATCATTGAAGAAATTAAAGAAGAAATAAAAAAATACCCAGAAACAAATGAAAATGATAGCATGCCATACCAACTCATAGGGGATACAGCAAAAGCTGTATTAAGAGGAAAATTCATCGCAATACAGGCACATATTAACAAACAAGAAAAATCCTAAATAAGCAATCTTAAAGCACACCTAACTGAACCAGAGAAAAAAGAACAAATGAAGCCCAAAGTCAGCAGAAGGAGAGAAATAATAAAAATCAGAGCAGAAATAAATACTATTGAAATGAAAAAGGCAGTAGAAAGGATCAATGAGACAAAGAGCTGGTTTTTTGAGAAGATAAATAAAATTGACAAACCACTAGCCAGACTTACAAAGAAAAAAAGGGAGAAAGCTCCAATAAACAAAATCAGAAATGAGCGAGGAGAAATAACAACAGACTCTGCAGAAATACAACAGATTATAAGAGAATACTACAAAAAACTATATGCCAACAGAATGGATAACCTAGAGGAAATGGATAAATTCTTGGACTCCTACCATCTCCCAAAGCTCACTCAAGAAGAGGCAGACAATTTGAACAGACCAATCACAAGGAAAGAGATTGAAACAGCAATCAAAAACATCCCAAAGAATAAAACCCCAGGACCAGATGGCTTTCCTGGGGAATTCTACCAAACTTTCAGAGAGGATTTAATACCCATCCTTTTCAAGCTATTCCAAAAAATTAGGGAAGATGGAACACTTCCTAACACATTCTATGAGGCCAACATCACGCTGATCCCAAAACCTGACAAGGACACCACGAAAAAAGAGAACTACAGGCCGATATCACTGATGAACATAGATGCAAAAATTCTAAACAAAATTTTGGCAACCAGAATTCAGCAATTCATCAAAAGGATCATACATCAGGATCAGGTGGGATTCATACCAGGGACACAGGGATGGTTCAACATCCGCAAATCAATCAATGTGATACACCACATCAACAAACTGAGGAATAAAAACCACATGATCATCTCAATTGATGCAGAGAAGGCATTTGACAAGATCCAACAGCCATTTATGATAAAAACTCTGAACAAAACGGGCATAGAAGGAAACTACCTCAACATAATAAAGGCGACATATGACAAACCCATAGCCAACATCATACTCAATGGGCAAAAACTGAACCCCATCCCCCTGAAAACAGGAATGAGACAAGGATGCCCTCTATCACCACTCTTATTTAACATAGTACTGGATGTCCTGGCCAGAGCAATCAGGCAAGAAAAAGGAATAAAAGGAATCCAAATAGGGAGGGAAGAAGTGAAACTCTCGCTGTTTGCAGATGACGTGATCTTATATATAGAAAACCCCAAAGAATCCATTGGAAAACTGTTAGAAGTAATCAACAACTACAGCAAAGTTGCAGGGTAGAAAATCAATTTGCATAAATCAGTAGCATTTCTATACTCCAGTAATGAACCAACAGAAAAAGAACTCAAGAATACAATACCACTCACAATCGCAACAAAAAGAATAAAATACCTTGGGGTAAATTTAACTAAGGAAGTGAAGGACCTATATAATGAAAATTACAAGGCCTTTCTGAGAGAATTGGATGACGACATAAGGAGATGGAAAGACATTCCATGTACATGGATTGGAAGAATAAACATAGTTAAAATGTCCGTTCTACCTAAAGCAATCTACAGATTCAACGCCATCCCAATCAGAATCCCAATGACATTCTTTACAGAATTAGAACAAAGAATCCTAAAATTCATATGGGGCAACAAAAGACCCCGAATTTCTAAAGCAATCCTGAGAAAAAAGAACAAAACGGGAGGCATCACAATCCCTGACTTCAAAACTTACTACAAAGCTACAGTAATCAAAACAGCATGGTACTGGTACAAAAACAGGTGCACAGATCAATGGAACAGAATTGAAAGCCCAGAAATAAAACCACACATCTATGGACAGCTTATCTTTGACAAAGGAGCTGAGGGCATACAATGGAGAAAAGAAAGTCTTTTCAACAAATGGTGCTGGGAAAACTGGAAAGCCACATGTAAAAGAATGAAAATTGACCATTCTTTTTCACCATTCACCAAAATAAACTCAAAATGGATTAAAGACCTAAAGGTGGGACCTGAAACCATAAGGCTTCTGGAAGAAAACGTAGGCAGTACACTCTTTGACATCAGTATTAAAAGGATATTTTCGGACACCATGCCTTCTCAAAGAAGGGAAACAATAGAAAGAATAAACAAATGGGACTTCATCAGACTAAAGAGCTTCTTCAAGGCAAATGAAAACAGGATTGAAACAAAAAAACAACCCACTAACTGGGAAAAAATATTTGCAAGTCATATATCTGACAAAGGCTTAATATCCATAATATATAAAGAACTCTCGCAACTCAACCACAAAACATCAAACAACCCAATCAAAAAATGGGCTGGAGACATGAACAGACATTTCTCCAAAGAAGATATACTGATGGCCAATAGGCACATGAAAAGATGCTCATCATCGCTGATCATCAGGGAAATGCAAATCAAAACTACACTAAGATATCACCTTACACCCCTTAGAATGATAAAAATATCTAAAACTAATAGCAACAAATGTTGGAGAGGTTGCGGAGAAAAAGGAACCCTCATACACTGCTGGTGGGAATGCAAACTGGTGCAGCCACTATGGAAAACAGTATGGAGATTCCTCAAAAAACTAAAAATAGAACTACCATACGATCCAGCCATCCCACTACTGGGTATCTATCCAAAGAGCTAGAAGTCAGCAATTCCAAAAGTCCTGTGCACCCCAATGTTTATTGCAGCACTGTTTACAATAGCCAAGACGTGGAAGCAACCTAAGTGCCCATCAACAGACGAATGGATAAAGAAGATGTGGTACATATATACAATGGAATACTACTCAGCTGCAAAACAGAACTAAATCATTCCATTTGCAATAACATGGATGGACCTTGAGGGAATTATGTTAAGTGAAATAAGCCAGTTAGAGAAGGATAATCTGTGTATGACTCCACTCATATGAGGAATTTAAAACTATGGACCAAGAACAGTTTAGTGGATACCAGGGGAAAGGTGGGGTGGGGGATGGGCACAAAGGGTGAAGTGGTGCACCTACAACATGACTGACAAACATTAATGTACAATTGAAATTTCACAAGATTGTAACCTATCAATAACTCAATAAAAAAAATAATATAAAGAAAAGCTCTTATGTGCAGCTGAGGCTGCTGGTTCAGATACCTCTCAGGGATTATTCTTGTACCTGTGATCAACCTCTGTAAGACAAAGCTATCCTAAACTTCCGGACTGATATTCAGTACTAGGAGAGGGTATGGTATACTGAAAGGAATAGGGTTCAGAGTCAATCTAGTCATTTAAGTACGAGGATTTAAATTTTGCTCATCTATTAAACTCACTGTATATTTTTAGGCACTTTTTATTACATATCACTCAGCCTCCATTTCTTTGCCAATAAAATGTGAATAACCACCGCGGAAAAGGAGTTAATCTATAGAAAATCTTGCTAAATGGTCATCAGTCAATAATGTGAGTTCCCATGTTTTAATACAGTAAAATGTCAAATAACCATAATCTCACTTTCCCTAATTAATTGGCCTATGTCATAGGTTTGAGGGGAGCTTATCCTTGCTCTGTTTCATGTTTATTGGTTTATTTTGTGAAAAACTACTATTTTTTTTTTTTTTTGAGGAAGATTAGCCCTGAGCTAATACTGCCAGTCCTCCTCTTTTTTTCTGAGGAAGGCTGGCCTTGAGCTAACATCCGTGCCCATCTTCCTCTACTTTATATGTGGGACGCCTACCACAGCATGTCATGCCAAGTGGTGCCATGTCCTCACCCGGGATCCGAACTGGCAAACCCCAGGCTGCCGAGAAGCAGAACGTGCAAACTTAACCGCTGCGCCACCAGGCCAGCCCCTGAAAAAATGCTTTAATCATAAAAGACATGGAAACAAGACTTTCCCAGGTGTTTGAAATGTCTAAATACTATTATTTCAATAAAATTTCACTGAAGGCACATTCTTTGCTAAGACTGTGATGAGTACTTTGAAGTATACAAAGACGAGATTTCACACCCTGAAGAAAGCTAAATTCTAAAACCTAGATCAGATTGGATGGTGTTATCTTCCCCTTGAATCTGTTTAAGACTTCCCAGTATTCTAGGACTGAATATATTTCATTAGTATTGCCCTGTCCTTTCAGAGGTATTGGATTTTGTAGAATCAAAAATATTTTTGTCCATAGAAAGGGATTTAAGAAACTATCTTGACTGGCTACTCTGTTGTACAGAAAAAGTTAAGTAGTCCTCATGCCTTTCTAACTGGATTCTTTCATATTTAAGCAGTCCTACATATAAGGCACTGGTAAAATGTCTTTTGAAACAGGATGAAATAATGTTTAACGATATCGCTAACCAATTCTTAGTGTATATTTTTAGATGGAAAGAAATTGTTGAACTGATGAATTCTTGGAAGTAACTCCTTAGTTCTTGAACCTTGGGCAAATCATTTAATATCACTAAACCTCACAATCTTCATCTGTAAAATGGAAACTAAAAATATCTACATTTTTGGGGGCCAGCCTGGTGGCGCAGCAGTTAAGTGTGCACATTCCGCTTTGGCGGCCCGGGGGTTGCTGGTTCAGATCCCGGGTGCGGACGTGGCACCGCTTGGCAAGCCATGCTGTGGCAGGCATCCCACATATAAAGTAGAGGAAGATGGGCATGGATGTTAGCTCAGGGCCAGTCTTCCTCAGCAAAAAGAGGAGGATTGGCAGCAGATGTTAGCTCAGGGCTAATCTTCCTCAAAAAATAAATAAATAAATAAATAAATAAGAATATCTACTTTTTATAATTTAGGAGGAACATAATAATTGCTCAATAAATGGCAGCAGTTACTTATTCCTTGACAACTTTTCTTATCCTTTTCATGTAAGATACCAGGTATCTCATGCCAATAAGTTAGAAATTTGGTTCAAAGGGTTTTGCCTTGTAGTCTCCCATGTAAAACCTAAAGATGAATGTGGAGCTTTACTGCACATGAAATTTTTATTAAATTCAATCATTATTCTTAAGCTTTTCAGTACACTCTCTTTGTGGACCCCGTACTTCCTCACAAAGGTCTCATATCCCAGAGAAACTATATATCCACTTTGTTATTACAAAGAATCTTCTCCCCTGGATTTGGAAAGCCCCCACCTACATTCTGTCCTTACCCCTAACCGTGTACAGTCACCTGTGCCAGAAGCTGCCAGAACTGATGACAAGCCCAACAAGGTCCTTCGCTAAATAACAAAGCCTGAAGCTACGGAAAATCACATAGTTGGAAGGCTTCTCAGGAAATGAATTGCAGACATGCGAAACCTAGACTCCGAAGTAGGATGTTTTATTCAGCTATGAATGCCAAACCTAGGCTTCTCTAAGTTGGCTGACTTTGTAATTCAATCATGAACACTCCTATTATATATCTACAGGATTATAACTGGATTAAATCAAAGGATAGCCAACCCATGCATCTCCTTCTAATGTTGGTGTGAAAAGGTCAAAGAGAATGTGTGAATTTGAGAGTTTTTACGTTTTTGCAAGAGTTGCTTTCCTAATGAACATGCTTTAGATTCCCAATGTACCTAACTTCCTCTATTTATTGAGTACCTACTGTGATCTAGATACATATTTATCTTACTTGACCCTTACAATAACTTTATGAAGTACAGACAGTTTTATCATCCCAATTTCCAGATGAGGAAACTGAGACTGAGAGTGGTCCAGTATAATTTTGCCTAGGTCAGAGAACTGTAAGCTGCAGAGCTGGGATTCATACAGTCTCTCTGACTTCAGAGCCAGTACTAGCTCCAACATACGAAATTGTTTTTATGGTATCATATCAATGTATTAAGAAAGGGCCCTCTTTTCCTCTGGAAAGTGAACTTTACTTTAGAATAGATGAAATAGGGAAAATCAAATGACAACCGTTAGGCCACCCCTAATTGCCATTAATCACTTCTCCCTCTAGATCTTTTATGAAAGTTGTACATGAAATATTTGGCTGATATGAGTTCCATACTATCGAAATACTCCTATTCAATGTGTAGGGAAACTGGTGAGCTAATGAGCAATAGAACATCATGATGGTTGAGATCAATGAAGAGTGTTGGAGAGTGGAGACCTTGGACAAGCCTCAGAAAGTAGAGAACAATTGAGGAAAGGAAGGCTCAAGTGGGTCTCTAAATTCACGAAAGATATTTCAACATGAAGAAGAATTTATCAGCAACAAGACAAGAAATTCCTCCCTTAAAGAGATCTGCTTTGCTGGGAAAATATTTCCTTAAGATCTCTCCAGAGCAGGATTTGGGAGGGAATGTGTAGAGGTGGTAGCCAGAGGAGAGAGAGATGCCACCCAAGAGGTAAGGAGGAAGAATGTGGCAGACGAAAGAAAAACAAGAACCTAGGGAGGGAGCTCAAAGAGACGAAAAATGTTCAATGGGGAATGTACAGGAGCAAATGCAGTGTGCTTTCTGAAATGACCACAGCCCACGATCTCAAGGATTTTCAATAGAGACTGTCAAAACTATTGAAAATAATGAAGAGGTAGAATCCAGTCCTTGTCATGACTGATGACACCAGAAAAGAGAACATCCAACTTTGGGTCACATCTAGAATATAAGTTTGGTATTCTTCAGCACAAGATAAAAGGACTCGGACTACATCTGGGGAGGGTGGGAGAGGGTGGAATTAGATCTTTGACTCCTCTGAAATTGCCAGCCTTTACACCTCTCACATGGCCTATGCCTTATATTGTCTTGATAACATAGCTCTGTCTTCCAGTTAGATCATAAAATAAATACACTCTGGCAAGATTTACTTTAGAATCATCTTTGTACACCCTTTGATGTCTAGTAGATAAAGTGCTCAACACATTTTTATATTAATGAATAATTAATAAATCAATGTTCAAGCATATTTGGAATCTAGATTTTACTTCATAACTGTGTGTCTTTGGACAATTTATGTAACCTCTCTGAGTCTCAGTTTCTCCATGTGTGAAACTGAGCTAACAATACCCACTTCACAGGGCTGGTGTAAAGACTAAAAGGAATAATCCTTGCATGTATGTATGTATGTAGGAAACACACATCAAGCATTTGGCACAGGACCTGGAATGTGGAAAATGCACAAATCATAGGTATTAGCTGGTGTATTTAAGTTATAAATACCTTTTAAAGATCTGTTGACTTTGATCTTAAGTCTAATTCCACCGACCGGAAATTGAGAGCTTCGTAATATTACTGCCAGTCCTCAAGATTGGTTTTCTCTTATCTCTCTCTGCCTCCTCATTCCAATACTCAAGCTCGATATCACTCAGAATGAGTGTGAGTGTAAAATAGGATCACTTCACAGCTTCTCTCTCTAATTATCTCTTCCCATCTTCACACATACATACACCAGCATTTATGAATTTTTAAGAATATTCAATATTTGAGGGTTACGAGGCAGTGTCACCTTGCACATCATGTAGCATCCCTACCCTCATGCTAGCCCTGTCCCCTCTTTTCCTTTTTCCTGTTTTCCTGTACCCTCCCTCTGAGCAGTGGCAAGAAAATCTGTTCCCTTAAGTAGTACAGAGCACTAAAGCTCATATGTATGCCAGTTGGGTCCAGCCTTCCATTCTAAGTGCTTTTCCCAACAAATATAGTTGTTTTCCCCTATGAAATTCTGGTGAATAAAACACTCTCCATTCTGATGTGTTATTACTAATATAATAAGGAATTCTCTGATGACGCATTTCACTAAGCCTGTAATAAGTTTACCAGGGCAGCTACTGAGTCTTTCCTTCTCTAGGGTGCTTCACAAGTAGGTGTTGATTAATGTATATGTGCGGAAGGGAGCCTGAGATGCTCTATTTTTCAGCTGGTCTAATAATATAAGACCATGCATTTATAATAGGGGTTTTTCATAAATGATCTCAGATAGAAGGAATTGAGTTCCCCAAAGCTCAGAAAGCTTCAGATACCTAATTAGCGGCAGAGCAAAGACAAGAAATTAGATCTCCTGACCCCAAGTACATGTTCTTCCCACTACATACTACATTATACCCAATGCCCTAGCTCAACCAAATAAACCTCTGTAGACCTCTGATTAGAGACCAGGAAGTGCTCTCCTTCCTGATCAAGGCTGACCTCAAAGTTCTAACTCATTTATTTCTATTTTAGTTCTTCCAAAAAAAAAAAAAAAAAGACATGCTTTTCTTTTAAAATGATGCAGTGTTTGGAAACATCCCCAAGAAAGTTCTTTCCTTATTTTAAAAATAAATCTCAGGGTCTGGTTTTGTTTGTTTGTTTGCTTGTTTTTGGTGAGGTTGTTCTTCAAAAGGACCCGATGCACTTGGGTTGTGCAGCCATCTGCCACTACATGCTCAAGTATTGTGGTTAAAAAAATCTGGCCACCCCGCCTTTGATATAGAAGAACCACATGGGGTTGAGTCATACGCTGTGGAGAGAACACAGCTAATTATGGGATGTGCTGGGCCCAGAGAAGATGTTAACTGCTACATAATTACAACTGCAATCCAAGGGGACAGAGTCATGGAAATTCAGTTAATATAAAGAAGTCAACATAAAAATACTAAATTCTAAGCCACAAACTACCAATATATAGTCCCATTCTCGAATTTTTATTTCCATGAACTTCCAAACTTGAGATCTGGTTTGTCATCAGGAATATCCATGATCCTGAAGCACTTTTTGTCATTAAATAAAATGTTGTTTTAACAATGCTGGGTTTTGATGATCTGAATGAAAATCAAAGGATGACAGCAGTCTAGAAGATACAAGACTTTGGTTCTAGCCTCAGCTCTCCAATTAAAAATGCAAGAGACCTTGTCAAATCACTTAATTTGGGAGAAGAGGTAGGTTGGAGGGAGGTTATTTCAAAGAGCATCTGAAGTTTGCCATTATGATGAATAGAAATAGTCCCTTTCAAGAGAGTTATTGATCATCAAGATCATGTCAGGCAAGTATTTGGAATTCAGAGATGAATAAAACATAATCTAGTAGCCAATTTCACAAAGTTATCACACTTTCTCTGAATGTCCTATAATTTAGGAAACTCATGACAATAATAGAAACCTTGCCCTTTGGGCATTTTCTTCATTTTCAAAAAAATTTAAACTCAAATTCTGATCAAATAAACTAACTTCTCAAGATCCATGGATTAAGAAGTTGAATAGTAAGAAAGTAGAAATAAAACTTTCACTGGCAATATTTTATAGCCATATTCGATGGCGCTACTACCTCAGGACCATCAATAGTCACACCCAATTCCTCCTTCCCACAGCCCCTGGCAATCATGTTCTTATATCTCAAGGGATACCTATTAAGAAGAACATGGGCTTCTTGTCAAGTCTACTACAGTCATGTGTTGCTTACCAATGCGGATATATTTTGAGAAATGTGTTGTTAGGTGATTTCGTTGTGCAAACATCATAGAGTGTATTTACACAAATCTAGATGGCATAGCCTACTGCACACCTAGGCTATATGGTACTAATCTTATGGGACCACCACTGTACATGTGGTTCATCAGTGATCAAATGTCACTAATTGTTAATGCTCCAGAAAAGGGGTTTACATCTAAGAGCTATGAGTCCCCACTTACACGGGTTAGGAGATATGGGTTGGGTTAAAGAAAATGTAAAATAGGCTTGATAAACACTAAAATTATGACAGCACATGAGATTATATAGCCTTATTTTCTTGGACCAATTCCAGAGAGCTTTCAGGAAGTTCCCCAGGATAGTTTTTCTTTGAAAGACCTATGTGCTATCTGACTAATATAGTAGAGAACTCAACAGGAACATGCTCTCCAAGAGTTCTTGACAAAACACCTTGAGCTGACCCTGTAATGGTGGGCCCAGCATCTGCCTGGAACCTGCTGGAGACACTACAGCATTAATGAGAAATTCAAAGATCCACTGCTTCCCAGAGCAGCTGCTGAGGGCAGATTTCTTGAGGGGCTGTCATTGTTGCTATCAGTTGGAAGCCATAGCAGTAGTCACCTTCATAGTGAGATCTCATTGATAGGAGCTGCTCCTGGAAACAGCAGAAGTGTTTTCAGGCTCGGGGCACTATATTGTTCAACATGAATCAACTGCTCACCTTTAGAGAGAAGCCAGAGATGGCTGATATATAAATCAGGCTTGAACTCAACTGCATGTGTCAAAAATCCAGTTATAGCATATTAACCAAATAAGAGTTTTTCTCATGCAATAAGATCCAGAGGAGGGTAGTCGAGGGCTGGAGTAGCTATCATGAAACTCCTTAAAGACTAAGGCTCTTCCTAGCTTTCTTAGCTGCATACAGCTGGAGCCCTTTGTCCTCCCCTCATCTTTCTGCTTACAATTCAGATGAAGGTAGATCAAGCACATTACAACCAGGAGAATGATAGTGCCACAGTTGGAGATAAAAGCAAAAAAGAAAACTATAGCTCTTCCCAAAGCTCTATCCAGTAGATTTCTGCTTACATTTCTTTGGCCAAAACCAGGCCATGTGGCCAGGCCAGGCATAGCTACAAGGAATTGTGTAGAGGTAAATGGAGACTGTTGCTTCTCTGAGGAAAACCAGGTTATATTATTGGAAGCAGAGAGAACGAATATGCAGGAGATTTGTGGTGTCTGCCATCATGGTCTTTTTATACACCCCCACAGCTACCTCTAAGCATAAAACTTGATCTGAAATTCATGGGTTTTTTGTTTAGGTAGAAGAAATTAATGACTAGTGCTAATTCCAATCAAAGCTTCTAGCTCTTTTCTATGTTACTCTAGGAGGTTGCAACTCAGGGGGAAAAAAGTGTACAGGTTTGACATTGTAAGTTTTTAAGATGAGGGTCCTGCCTCAGAAATGTATGAAGCCCCAGTAAGTGTAATTCTTTGCATACAGAGGTCTCCATTTCCTCCAAATTAGGAATGGGGTGGTTTTGAAAAATGAAGTTATTTTACTTCCCAAGCCTGGTAAACTAACTTAAAATGCACAGCACCTTCCAAGCAACCATAGAAAGCCAGCACCAGGTTGCCTAAGAGAAGACTTCAGTATGAACAAGAAGCTCAAGTCAAATGTCTCCTCAAAGTGTCTAAATAATGAAGGAAAACAGAGAAGGATATTGAAGAATACTTTGTGCAGAACCGTGGTGCTCTCACCCACAGACAGGGATGCAAAAGGACATTTGGCTCATGAATGTGAAGAGAGGATTCTGTAGCATGCTCCTCAGCCTCAGGGAGAAGAAAGTCACATTCTGTTATAGGCTTAATTTTGTCCCCTGAAATTCATATGTTGAAGTCCTAACCCGCATATCTCAGAATGTGCCTTTATTCAGAAATAGGGTCATTGCAAATGTAATTAGTTAAGATGAGGCCATACCGGAGTAGGGTGGGACCCTAATCCAATGTGACTGGCGTCCTTATAAAAAGGGGAAATTTGGTTACAGACAGCAACACAGGGAGGGCAGCATGTGAAGATGAAGATAGAGATCAGAGTGATGCTTCTAAAAGCCAAGGAACCCCAAAGACTGTCGGCAGACCACCAAAAGCTAGGAGAGAGGCAACTGATTGCCTACCACAGTTCTCAAAAGGAAGCAACCCTGCCAATTCCTTGATCTTGGACTTCTAGCCTCCAGAACTGTGAGACAACACATTTCTGTTGTTTAGACCCCCTAATTTGTAGTACTTTATTACGGCAGCCCTAGCAAACTAATACACTCCCTAAGGAAAGACAATGCTGGTTAGTGTTAGCTTTTTTCACCGAGACAACAGATCTGAAGGCTACAGACTTAAGCAAATAGTGGTTTTCCACGGTATCTTTACCATGCACTTTATCCATTCTGATGGTTTGGCAGCCCTACTAAGTTAACCTACAAAAGAAATATGGGAAATTTGTGACCTTGAATTCTGAGAAGTCTTTCCAGTTTGTGTTTATTAATTTCCATATGGAAATTGTTTTGTAGGATAGTGGGGAGGCCATGGTTGGGATCAGAGATTAAAGTTTGACTCCTTACGATGCTGACTAATTGGCTGAAGGACTTTGGCAAGTAACTTAATCTCTCTAAAATTCAGTTTTGCTTCTCTGTAGAATGGGGATATTATCTAGCCCAAAGGAATGTTCTGAGGATTAAACGAGGCAATGTACATACTGGGTTCTGTGGCTGGCACTCAGTTCAAGGAATTGTGATAATGCTAATACTCCTGAATTATATCTACAGATAGTGTTGTAATGAAAGAAAACATAAGATTTCTGAGCCATAGTCAACCCTGATAATTTATGATAACGAGAAAGATTATTATAGGAAGTAAGATCATCAAGCTAAAAAATGGCATTTTCCAAAATTAAAATCTTTTTTGTTTGTCTATAAAACATATATGCTCACATTAAAAATTTTAAATGATATAAATACTTATAAGGTAGAATTATAATTTTATACTTCCCAAGTCCAAAATTCAGTGATTTTTTTTTCATATTTCTTTAGGTATGTCTGTGTGTGTTTAATAAAGCAATTAGTTTACACAAAAGTGGATTATATTATATATGCTGTCCTGCAGATTGATTCAGCTCTAGTCAGTAATATATCTTAAACCTTTCATGCCCTTACATATAAAATCTCTCATTGCTTCAAAATGCTATATAATATAATGCTCTATGGATATACAAAAATTTATTTACCTAAGTTGTTTGAACATTTAGATTGCTTGCAATTTGTAAGAGTCACAATGCTACAATAAGTAAAAACTACATGTTGGAGAATGTTATCAATGTTCTCCAATCTTTTGAAAATAAATTAAGGCCTTGTTGGAAGGAAGGAAAGTAGGAAAAGAAAAAGTGAAAAGTTTATTAATTTCTCTAATTATTTGGTGTATATAATGTCAAATAACATATTTGTAAGTCTTTTTGTTGAAAGTTACTAATAGTTTTCCTGAGTGAAAATTAGCTGAATTGGGGGGCGCTCTTGGAATCGTGTTTGCATAGCCTTAGATAAAAGCTGTACAATCCAATAAAATTGGTCTTCATTGAAGATATGATGAATCTAATCTAAGGAATCTAGCCCCAGGTTTCCAGAATTTGTCAAATACTTTGACATCATGCAGATGTCCCATTGCGAATCACTTCTAGAGCCAGACAGCAAAGTTTCTCAAATGACAGTCCCACAACCTGCAGACATACCAGGATCTTTGTTTTATTTTGTAGATAAAATGAGGCAGAGTTTGGACTTAACATTCTTTAAGAGAGGTAAGAGAATTTTTCTTCAGTGTTAACTTTGGGAGTGTGCTGAGCAACTCAAACATTTTAGAGGTACCAGTTCTTGACAATGTACCGGCAGACATCCTGTGTGAGCAGATGCCCTTGCTTGCACAAATGACTCTCTTTTCTCTAGTAGGTCTACATATGCTATCTGGTTTCAATCAAAACTCCATTGAGACTTTTTAAATCGCCATTTACTACCCCCTCTTACAGTTAACCCAAAGAGTATTTGTCCAAGAATAGCTAAGAAACTATATCAAAAAAACCCACAGTGGACCAAATCAAAATATAAAGTTATGGTTATTAAAACATTGTGGTGACTGGATCAAGAATAGACAAATAAATTGGAACAGAATATAAAAGTCTGGAAATGAACATATATAAGAATTTATTATGTGATAAAGGTGGCATGTCAATCTGAAAGTCAAAATACATGCTACTCAAAATGTAGTTGGAAAAAATTAGAAATCTATTTGGAAGAAATAAGCTATATATTTCATTATATACACAAATTTAAGACTCAAATGCATAAAAAAGTTTTAAAAAGTATGAGAAAGAAATAGATGTTAATAAGACTATTAATAAATTATGACCTGAATTATGAACATAAAGCACTAGAAAAAACTATAAACCATATATATATGAAAATTTTTCTAAGCGACATATAAAACTCAAAGGACATAAATACAAAGAATGGTAGATTTTACTACTTAAATCTTTCAACTTAGATACTTTGAAAGACATCATAAAGATCTTCAGAAAACAAGGAACGGGGGAAAAAATATTTACAAAAAATAAAATCAATACTCATAATGTTAAAAGCTCTTACAAATCTCTAAGAATAATGTAACAAAACCATTAGGAAAATCCACAAAGGGTTTGAACAGACAGTTCAAAAACAGAAGAGAATAAATCACCAATAAACGTTAAAAGATATTCGACTTGTGGTAACTGAGGAAATGGAAATAATTAAAATGACACTAAGATGCCATTTGTCACCCATAAGATTTACAAAAATTAAAAAGATAATATCTGGGGGCTGGCCCAGTGGTGTAGTCACTAAGTTTGCATGCTCTGTTTTGGCAGCACAGGGTTTGCGGGTTTGTATCCTGGGCACGGACCTACACACCACTCATCAAGCCATGCTGTGGCAGCATCTCACATACAAACTAGAGGAAGATTGCAACAGAGGTTAACTCAGGGCCAATCTTCCTCACCAAAAAATAAAAATAAAAAAAAGATAATATCTGATGTTGGTAAGAGTGGCAGTGCAAGAAAATGGATACTTTCATGCACGCTATGTAGGAGAGCAGACAGAGCCTTTTTTGAAATCTAATCTCATAGTGTTCATCAAATCCAAATACACATCTCACCTTTCCGTTTCTTTCCTATAGGTCTACTTGCCAATGTTTAAAGATATTTGTGCAAGGATATACTGCAGCATTATTTTCATAGTTCCCATGCCAACTATATAAAACACACAAAATGATTGACAGGATGACTACAGAGTTCAACAGGGCAAAAACACCCAGGAGAAACCTGGCTTGAGTGGACACTCTACAACTCAGTTCACTAAAAAGGCTGGGGGTTACACAGCATGAAAAGGGATCATATTTTTTCAGACACTCCCTCATTTCGAAGAAAGGCCCAAATCCTGTGTACAGAGCATTCAGAGTTAGGCTTCTGTTTCGTACCCTCACTTGTGCTTCTTTTCTGTCTAAAATCAAGGCAATACTTTAGAAAACTTAAATGAATAAGAGGTTTTACATCAGTACCTTCTAGTACTGATGTCAAAAGCCAAAATGAATACTGACCATCTTCAACTGAAAACACGCTCTTTCAGGGCAGTATACGAAGTCACATTGTTACCAAAGTTTGAGGGTAAAGCTATCATCAAGGAAACATTGTTCCTTTGGCCACAGTCAGAATTATATCCTCACCAATAAATAACTATCATCTTCTTTTCTCTGCTGTTGGTTCAAGGTTCGTGCAGTTCAACTTCTACAGCCATGTTTACCTACCTAATTATACAGTGCAACCTGTGTTTGGAAGGCTAGTTCTGTTTTATTATAGTTTCCCACAGACAAAACAAAAATATTTGTTTAAACTATCCATTGAAGGAAAAATTGCTACTGTTTTCCTATTCAATTGATAGTGATGTTGGCTTTGAACATTAAAATGAGGAAAGTGATCCCTGTCCGGCTGAGCAGAGACCTTAGGCTCAGAGAACATCACTACACTGCATCTTCAAAAAAGTAGGACATGAAAGTCAGTTTCTTGGATCACTGGGAAGACACCATTACCCCTTGTTCTCACCACACACCTGCTCCTAACCACTACCTATACCAAAGTTGGTCTCATTTGGCTTCTCCTCTCCCCTAAAACCAAAGACCACTACTATCCCCGGAGGGTATGTGCTTCCCTTTCCAACAGTTAGCACTCCTACAGACCCTTCTGGATCCCTAGCATGAATGCTCTTAGAGGTACTTGCAAAGGAGACTCCACTTACCTGTGTTAGGAAGTGCTGGATATCCTTATTCAGGCTGAGGAGGTAAAGTTGAACTGCTGAAGGAAATCCCAGCTCTGCCACTTAACTTGTGTGTCCTTGGGCCTGATACTTAACCTCCCTTAGCATCAGTTTCCTTATCTGTACAATGGGAATAATAAGACTACTTATAGGGTTGCCAAGATCATTAAGTATTCTATTATGGCGTCTGGCACATAAAAAGTACCAAAAAACTGCTAGCTGTAATTGTTAGCATTCTCATTATCTACCTGCACACCCCTGCCTTGGCCAGATTTACTCAGCAAAACAGCTTACACAAGGTCAAGGTGCTGCTGGCAGGTTTCCCCAGGCTGTGGGCAAGTACCCCCATAGAAGGCAACTCCACCAATGAGGAGGTGAACTGGAGAAGATTCACCCTGAGTCCCAGCCACACCTGCCCCTCCGTCTTCTATTGCACTTTCTCAGGACCCAGATAAAAAGGACCTAAGTTTCATGGCTCTATGCCACTGTGCGCACACCTCCCTTCTAAAACCAGGCCCTCTGCAGTCCTAATTGTGCACACATATGTCCCTTCTTAGATTGTGAACTTGAAGGAGGGACTGAGTTTCCCTCCACTTTGTAATCTTTTTGGTGATTTGCCTTGTACTGTGTCTGGAGAAGAGTTAACTAAATAAATGAAGAATGAATGAATGAATGGAAGTAATATTTGTAAGCAAGACAGTTGGACCAGGCTAAGGTCAAAGGGAATTTGCCTTGTTATTTCCCAACTCCCTTTCTTCCCAACTATGAAAGATGTTCTTCCCTTGGTTCTCAATGCCTTCTGGCATGCTTTGGCTTGTCTCCACCCATCCTGCAGAATCCTCCCCCACATCTCTCTGTATCAGAACCCTACTCTCTCACAGTCTCTCCCAAGTGACAATCAGATGTGAACGCATTAATTAATCAAGTAAGCAGCCCCTAAGATAAGGTACTAATAAATCAATGCAATAGAAAACCAAAAACCTTAATCCAGAGAAAGCTCTTGTCTATAAAGAATCTAATATGGGCCACTCTAATGGGGCAATGTCAAATTTCGTATCAGGCAGGTGAGAGAAAGACACCTATTTTTGATTGTTCTTTCTCCTTAGGATCCTAATGGCTCCTAGAAATGCTGTTGTACATGTAGGATCTGAATAAACCTGGCCAGCCAGCTACTGCTATACTAATTCTATCTTCTCTCCTTGGTTTTTCCAGAGCCACCCTCGAAAGAATCAAAGTTCATGTAGGAGGTTTTATGAGAATAGCTGCTGCACTGTTTGCAGAACTGTATCAGAGAAACTAGAGATAGCAGAGGGGTTATCTAGTTCCTTCTCACAGGCCAGCAGCAGCATTGTTCTGAATACAATGGAGTGTTTGATGTCTTTGGATGACCACACGTAACCCCCATAGACAGCCAGTGAGTAAACATGACCAAAGGCTGGTACTTTCCCTCTCAGTTGAAACCTCCAGCTAAATGAATCACAGCAGTTCTATGAGAAAGGGAGGGGAAAACCCATCAATAACCCGTCAAGAAACTTTCAAGTATAAGTGAGGAAGTAGCTGGGGGAAAAAAAGGCAGAAAGCCTAGCAAATCAATTGCTTTTCAGATAGTACCTCCCATGTGCTCCAAATCACCTAAGTGTTCCTTGGATTGGAGCATGTCTTACATTGCATTGATTGACTTTATTTAATTAGAGTGTAAATTTCCTAAAGGACGAAATCTCACATGGCAGAGTAGTAACAGCGGACTTGGAGAGTCGGAGTGCCGGGGTTTGAGTACAGTGCCCGCCTCTTACACCTCTATAAACTTGGACTAGTTATTCTGTCTCTCTGGGATTCATTTTCATTTTTGTAAAGTGAGGACAATACTACTGTCTACCTCATAAGATTATTGTTGCTATGGCTTGTGTTAAATCATCCATCTACAACCCTATGTCCAGGCCCAGGCATAATTATTGATTGTCCATCATTATGACCTCTCTTGCTGACCATTGCTGTCCTCCAAGTACAGAAGGCAGTGCACAGAAAATTCTCAAGATAGATCCGATTGAATAAATATATCCCAAGTGTTGCCCCATGGAGCTGCTACTTTGGTGAATAAATTAAATAGTCTAGAACATTGTAACATCATATCATCATACCTCTGCTTACCTTATCAAACAATTCTATTCTCAATTCATTTAGTAGCATTATATGAAATTTTATGACAGCTCTATAGGGATAATAGGAATTTAAAATATGTCAAGGGAGTTATTTCTTTATTCAACGAACACTTTTGAAACAGATATAGTTTTCCGGACTCTGTGAAAACACCAAGAAAACGATAAAAAGATAAAATTCCTATGTGATTTTTATTGATAACAGCTTATATTTATTACCCATCACATAATAAGCATTATATTGGGCTCTTTGAATATGTTAGCTCATTTTACTCTGACAAAAAACAGCAAGGTGATTATTATGTCCATTTTAGAGAGAAGAAAACTGAGATACAAACCGACTTAATAACTTGCCTGACATTTTTCAGCTAGAATTTTCCAGAACTAAAACTTCTGTATTTCCAAAGCCTGTTCCCACTCACACAACCATGAGCAGCTAATAGCTAAACAATCATACTTTGGTCACTCATTCTGTCCACTCATTTTCTGCCATTAAGCAAACTACCCAGAGATTATTCTCAAGTCCACAAATAATCAATGAGTAAATATCTACAGTGAAGTCAGTCTGTTGCAACACCTAAAAGAGAGAGAGAACTTGCTTTATTGGTGGCCCCAAAGCAGGTGTTTTAAGAAGAATATAGAGTTTAGAATATGATATCCCCTGGCATCAATATACAACAGGGAGCAGGGGAAGTTTGGAGACCTGTGGACCTTTAAGATGGTCTATTTCCCCCAGTTTTACAGACAAAAGGTTTAGGAAGCCCTGGACCTGCACCAGAACCCAACATTCCTCTTGCTCTAGCCTCTTCTACCACTTCATCATGCAGTTGTTCTGAAGGCAGTGGCTGCTGCCTCTAGAACACATCCCGTTTGCCTCCAAAGGGAAGGCTTTTTTTGGCTACAGCGAAAGGAAAGTGGGAAGATAAAACAAACTTTAATTCATCTGTTCTTACTCATAGGCTTCCCATCAAGGATGGGTTTTATCCTTATTTAGAATCAATACTAAGTAAAGAAAGTATAAATATACCAATTGAAAAAGTCTTACTGTGGATGCCTTGGCAGCCGCAGTTAAATTGCCTGAGGTTTAGCAACACCATGCATTTACCCTAGCTCTCATTCTGTAGCCCTCAAGTGTTAAACTCAATCATTTCCCGGGACCCTTGATATAACAGCATCTAGAATCTGTTAATAGGATTTTTTGTGTTGTTTTGGGGGGATTCTTTTTTTTTTTGTAGTTCTGGGACAGAGTTAGGTAAATCCCTAACAGACCAATGGAGTTTTTAAGCCTTAATCGCTTGTGTTGAACAGTTTTCCCCAAGATATAAGAGCAACAATATTTAAGTTGAGAATTACTACTTCTGAGAAGAGCAAGAGGATCTGGGTGAAACTGAGGAATTTCCCTGGCATTTCCCCTAGGTTAATCTTTTGTCAAGGGACTCAAACCTCAGGGTGATCCTAGGGTCTCTGTACACTGCTATAGGAAGTGGCATAGACTGAGTCAGGTGACCTTAATTTCCTTACCGTCCCTCACACTGACTGGCACTATAATCCAAGGGAAAGTCAAACTCCAAAGTTCAGATTCCTTGTCTGTAAAACAGGAGACTTGAACTGATGCATCCCTTTCGGACATTTCTAGCACTGACTAACTCCATTTCTTTGGGTTGCCTTGGACAAACACAAAATGAGCCACAAAGTAAGGGCTCAGAGCTGAATATTTTGAGAAAAGAAAAAGAAAATGCATATTGGGATTGCATTTAAAGGATTTATGGCTGGATTTGTTCCCTGACTTGGGAAACCGGAAATCCTTTGGCCAATGCAGTCTCTGGGTCAATGAGTCTCAAGTAGGCTCACTTTGTTGAGGACAGTAGGAAAGAATTTATTTTCATAGAAGGTGAAACCAAAACAGGCTTGAGTGATGAGCCCAGGTCTTGGGCTACTCTCTGGTCACTTTTCCACTAAATTATACTGCCTAGATTTTCTCCTCCAGACCTAAACAGAAAGACAACATGAAATGAGAGGCATATGACTTGGAAAATGTTAAACCATTGTTTCTAGTCTTTCCAAAGACTAGTTCCAGAAGATGTCGCATATGAAAATGTTTTCAAAGTGCAAAATGTGGGAAACCAGAAAGTTCAGCTCTGTCTTAGAGCTTTAAAATTAGCATACAAAAAGTTTGGAAAGGTCCTACGGGAGAGAAACCTGTATACATTTTTCTTAAGCTAGCATTCCCTAACTTATTTGGCCAACGAAGACATACTCTACACAAACCACCAATAATCATTGCATCTGTTTTGTAAATATGTAGAAGTCATCACTCATATAGACAGAAGGAAAGATCATTTTACTGCACTGTGAAGTGGCCGTCTCTCTCATCTTAGCATTTGCCCATTGGTAGCTCCTTTTCCTAATTACCTTCAGTCAGCGCAGGCTTGGTTTTCAGTACAGTACTGCACAGCCTGATCCCAGTTGTTTTCATCATTCCAGACTTTGATAGCACACCTCTGTATCCCCCAAATTACCTAGCATAATACTTGCAAGCAAAGGCTGCTCAAACACTTGTCAATATCCTGAAATTGACCTTTACAAAATTTCTAGTCATTTTTATCACTCAAATGTTTGATTGCCCAAGTTGATCACTTATACAGGGCACAATTGACTTCTATAGCCCATTGGTTTTGTGGGATACTACCCAATGATGTACACCCAACCTTTCATGTGTAAGTGAGAGGCACACAGCAAATCTAATCTTTGCTTAAATATAAACTCAGAGTAAAAAGAAGCCACAAGAATCCTGCCTCAAAGCCAGTACACACAAATCAGGGTCAGCAGTTAAAGGTACATGGTCATCTGCCTAGTGACCTATCTTTACCCTTGGGAGCTGGCTCAGTTCCTTATAAGTCCTGGTGGGAGGAGGAATGAGTCCAGACCAGAGTGGCCAGAGGGTCCATGTGGCCTGGAGTGGCTCCATGCGGTCCAGTCCAGCTCCAGGCCGTCCTTTATTGGAACCCCAAATGATAAGGTCACAGCCAACGACAAGTAACAGATAGAAATGGGCACAGATAACCAGTCTTAGCCACATGCACGTGTTGACCAGAGAGAACAAAAACAAATTATTTAAGCTGAAATATGTTGGTGAGGACAAACGTATAAGTGGAGAAATTGGAACCCTTGTACACTGTTGTAGGAATGCAAAATGGTGCAGCCACTATGGAAAACAGTATGTGAGTTGCTCAAAAAAGTAAAAATAGAGCTACCATATGATCCAGTAATCCCACCCTTGGGTATTTAGTCAAAAGAATTGAAATCAGGGTCTCAAAAAGATATTAACACAGCTATGTTCATTGCAGCATTATTCACAAAAGCCAAGATGTGGAAATAACCTAAATGTCCATCGACAGATGAATGGATAAGGAAAATCTGGTATATACACATGATGAAATATTATTCAGCCTTTTAAACAATGAAATTCTGGAATATGTGGCAACATAAGTGAACTTTGAGGACACTATGCTAAGTGAAATAAGCCAGTCACAGGTAAATACAGCATGATTCCATTTATGTGAGGTATCTAAAATAGTCAAATTCATAGAATCAAAGAGTGGAATTGTGGTTACCAGGGTCTAGGGGGAGAGAGAAATGAGGAGTTACTAATCAGTGTGCATAAAGTTCCAATCAAGCAAGATTAATAAGCTCTAGAGACCTGCTATACAGCATTATACCTATAGTCAACAATAATGTAGTCTACAATTAACAGTTTTTTAGAAAGGTAGATCTCATGTTAAGTGTTCTTACTACAATAAAATTTTAAAAAGTAAAAGATGAAAAAAAGGTCCTTGAGGTGTTGTAGGCATTCAACACATTGCATTATTCTTCTCATTCAGTAGTCTCCAAATATGAGGGTTTAGCTTAGTGAACAAGGAAGGTTTAGACTGTAGTGTGACATCCTGTGTTCAAAATCCTCCTGATTCCTCAATTTTATCATCTACAAAAGTAAAATTAAGTGGAATTATATTGGGCATATAGCATGGAGGCAGTTCCTAGCATATAGTAAGTATATTTTAAACATTTTTCTTAAATAGGACAGTGTGAAGATCTTGCCATTTTGTCATTATTAATAGGTCTTTCTTTGAAGATTACAACCTCTAAATTACCTTGACACATCTCTCTTGGTTTATTCCACTTTTCCTTTTTCTTTCCCTCCTCCTTTTCCTTCTCATTCTCTCTTGTATTTCTTCTCTCTCTGATCTCTTGTATAACAAGGTCAACCATATTCTTTCAGAAGTCTACTCCCCTCCTGTGAAATAGAGAGAGAGAGACAGAGAGAGAGAAAAAATGTCTCTGCTGGGGAAGAGAGTGGACAAGTTCTCCTCCTAGACATGCTGGTCAGAAGTGGGTTATGGAGTGAAGGAGGGTGACAACCTCTGGTGACAGTAGCTGCCACACATTTCAGGATCTGAGGAAGAACTGAGTAAAGATCATTTTTCTTTATCTTCCGTGAAACTGCCATAATCTAGCCCCACAACTCTCCTCCTGATCCCACATTCAGTACACTAACAGTACCCTGTTCTTAGTTTAACTGCTTTTGATTGTGATGAGGGTACATACCGACTCATAAATACCTAGGTATCCGTTAGGCTACCATCCAAAACCCACTGGCTCCTTTTTTGTAACCAGAAATTATTTACTAAACAAATATCTCCCAGAAATCAAATGTCAGTCAGCTACTAATTTGAAAAAACAAGCAAATACAGTTAGTCAGCAGTTTTTAATGGCCCCATAACATACATGCATACAAACATCTCTCTAATAGACATTAGCAACTGTTAAGTAATATTTTTTAATTAAGTATAAAATATATAGAGAAAAATACCCAAATTACAAGTATACAGCTTGATAAATTTTCACAAATGGGGTATACCCATATAACCATCCCCTCAATCAAGAAATAGAACATTTCAAATAGCCCAGAGCACCCCTGTCACCCCTTCTTTCAGTCATCACCCCTCCAAGGGCCACCCTATATGGAGTTCTAACACCACAGACTAATTTGCTTGTTTTTTTTAACTTTGCTTAAATGGAATTAATCAGTGTCTAGTCTCTTGTGTCTGGCTTCTTCTGCTCAACATATGGTTGTCAGAGTCACCCATGCTATTGCATGCAGCAGTAGTCCCTCTGTTTTCACTGATGCTGATGGTCTTTACCAGTAGATTTCAATTAGCTTTATGCATCAGACCTAGTACAGCAGGAGTTATGTATGGACTAGAGGCAAGATCAACAGCTTGCTTAACTCTTAAACAGCTCTACAGCTCTATTTATTTTTTCTCATACAGGCTTCCATTTGGCAAAAGCCTCAGCCCATCCGTAAAAATGGCCTTTCAAATTATGTATTTCTTGCCTCCCTTTTCCAGGCTCTTCCCCAGCCGTCATTCTCCACCTTCCCCCACCACATCTACTTCACCTATCCTTCCCAAATGTATGAATACCAGGGAGTCTGAGGTGTAATATTTTCCTTCTTTACCAATACGGAAAAAAACTACATGGGCAGAGGATGTTGCACAGTTTTTCAACTGCTGGTTAGCTGGGTCTTCACACTCAAAATTCACTATTTTATTTGAAATTCCATAGATGTTCACGTAATTATATACAGGAAAAAACATTTGTTCCCACATAAAAACAATTATTTAGGGTTTATCTGGTTCAATACTTTTTTCTACCACCTGCAGTAGGTGGATATAAATGAGATTGGACTATAATGGACTAAAGTGAAGGCAAATATTACATCAAAACAAATGGATGCTGGGAGACCACGTATGTGGTTAACTCAGCCATGGAAAAAGCCTTGGAGTATGGAAGAAAGACGAACATGCTAAAAATGGAAGAAAGGAAGCATACCAGGCAATACAGTTGCTCCACAATGTCATTCCTGCCCATCCCAGAGGGGCATAAATAGAAATATTCTGGAATTTAGCACCACTGATATTTAAGCCCAATTTCCAGCAAGGTCAAAACTAATAGTGAATTATTTGTTTTACTGACTTAGGTTGCAAGCGCCTTGGGCGGATCCTGTGCCTTCTTCTATATCTCATTCAGCGCCAAGAATACTGTTAGCCATCAACAAAACCATAATAGACCCAGAGTCTTCTCCAAAGGCCAATGAAAACACACACACTGAGCTAATGGAGACATTTACAGGCAGAGGACTTCAGTTTCCTTTCTGAAAATGCCACCAAGGCAGCCTAGCTAATTAGGTCTCAGTAAATGACATAGACCAGAATGGTCCACCTGCCTGGAGTGTTGTATGTGCACCAAGCCTGTTTTCTATTTGTTTGGTTCTTGTTTTTGTTCTTCTAGCTATAAATGAAAGGGCTATTTTTGAAATTTCAAGTCTCTCTCTGAGATCCGGATTGTGAGTTTACGGTAATTTCAAGAAAATGGGAATGCAGTATTTAACACTACAAAGAATGAATTTATTCATTTGGCGCTGTTTGGTCATTCCTCTCCTACCCCTATTATCTTCCCTTTGGAGAAACCTAGGAATATAATTACGCCCAAGGCTACCCAGAAATGCAGTGACAGTTCCAGGAATGAAATTCTGATGTTTCTTGCAAACTTGTCTCTGATCCAGCCTAGGAGTAGTCATAAATTTCCCAGTATTCCCAATATGAATGTCCTTGTGATGGTCTAACTCATTCTTTGTTTGTGTTTCTGAAAATAACGCAAATTGATGGAGATAGGGATTGCGGACATGAGACACTGGAGTAACACAGACTCAAAGTCTAGCAGGTCTTTCTACGAACAAGAATGGCTTTGACTTCAACCAAGGTGCTTTAAACCCAAAGACCACATATGATGAATGTTAATCACTGGAAATCTCAATGAGTATTAACGGAGCTTCTATTACAAATACCCAGAACACAAGTGTTTCTGTGTCCCTCATATTCTCTTCCTCCAAAATACTAATAGAAAATGATACAACTGCAAGTCATGGCCTTTATCCACCAAAAAATAAATAAATAAAAATTTTTCGAGCAGCTCAAACATATCAGCATAGGTGCCAAAACATACCAGCCAAAACATTCCAGAAAACTGTAATGCAGTATGGTAGAGCAGAGAGAGAATGGACCACCGAGTCAGATATACCTGACTGCCAATTACAGTTTCATTTGTTATTAGCTGTGCAGTTTTTTCTGAAACTCTCTCAGCTTAATTTCCTCATCTATAGAATTAGGACTAATACATTTATTCAGAGCTCTTTCAATTGCAAGTATGAAAAACTCAACCTAGGGGCCAGCCCCACTTGGCCTAGTGGTTAAGTTCAGCGTGCTCCACTTCAGCAGCCCGGGTTTGGTTCCTGGGTGTGGACATACACCCCTCTGTTAGCAGCCATGCTGTGCCAGCAGCCCACAAACTAAAAAATAGAGGAAGATTGGCATGAATGTTAGCTCAGGGTGAATCTTCCTCAGCAAACAAAACAAAAGAAAACAAATTTAACCTAAATTTGCTTAAGCAAAAAAAAAGGCATACATAAAAATGCAAGAAATATATTTACCATGTAACTTAAAAACCCAGGAGTCTCTAGCTTCTGGTATACCTGGATTCAGGTGCTCAATTTTGTCAGGAAGTAATCTCTCCCATATACCTTATTTATTCTGAAATGACAATCTTTTTCTTTTTTTTTTTTTTTGAGGAAGATTAGCCCTGAGCTAACTATTGCCAATCCTCCTCTTTTTGCTGAGGAAGACTGGCCCTGAGCTAACATCCATGCCCATCTTCCTCTGCTTTATACATGGGACGCCTAGCACAGCATGGCTTTTGCCAAGTGGTGCCATGTCCACACCTGGGATCCGAACCCACGAGCCCCGGGCCAGCAAGAAGCAGAACGTGCGAACTTAATTCCTGCGCCACCGGGCTGGCCCCCAAAATGACTTAATTTTTAAGTACGCTTTCCCATCATGATGGCCACCAGAACTCAAGGATAACATCCTCACAGCCCCAAGTCCAATGCAATGAAGACAGTTGGCAACGGTTCTAACAAGAGGTTAGGACTTAACCTCAGTTACTCTGATCAATTATATGTCCACACCCAGAGGCATCACTGGAAGGAATCTCAAGGTACGTCAGAGTGCTGTTACCTGGATAAAGATACAAGGCTTCTGGAAAGGCCAAAGCAACCAATGTCCCTACAACACATCTCACAGTTGTAAAAGCAAACAAATAAACAAAACTTATCCCACTGCCTGCAATTTCTATTAAGATAATAATAAATTAAAGTAATTCTTCTAGGTGGACAAATCTTTGACATCCAGGAAATATTTGTCTGTATTGACTCGACTTAGAGTACGCAATACACTTAGTAGTGGAAGCTCCAAGATCTACACAACATTCTGCCAAAATTAGGTAAGGTTGCAAGGTGAGATTTTAGCTGGATTGAAAGGGGCAGAGGATTTAGCCAAGCAAAGAACAGAAAGGTCATTCTCAGGGGAAGTAATAAAACAAGTTAATGACTATGTATTTTTCATATAACAGAATGTTGTGGGTAAGATGAGCATTCTAACCAACAGAAAATGGCATATCATGAAGTAGATTTGTAAATATTAGTAGGAAGAGCTTGCATACATCCAGCAAAAAATGACATTTACCGAATTAAGTTGTTTACAATGTCATTAGTAAGGAAAGATTCTTTTGAAGTACTCATTCAACATAGGTCTTTGAAAAGACACTCTTCCTCCTTAAGCTGGTCTCCTTTCAATGAGGTGGGCTGCGTGCAAACGTATATTTGACAAATGACGTTCAGACCTCTTCATTATAGAACACAATTAGCTCACTCCAGGAAAGATGAGGATTTATTGGTTTAAGCATGCTAATAAAATCCTGGCTGCAACTGAGAAACAAAAAGTAGTTTAGAATGAGAAAATTGTATTAATATACATGATGTGGATTCTAACTGAAGCCAAAGTGAAAACTATTTCCTGGATTTCAGATAGAGGTCTGTCCAACAACAACCTTACTTTGAGCATTTTGAAGGCAGACTTCAAATAAATAATGAAAAGACAGAAACATTTAACCAAATGTGAAAAGAGTTTCTTTAAAACACATTGGAAGTGCCAACCATAAACAATTTTTGCAAGAATTACTAAGCCAGACTTACCATCCTTCCGGTAATGCACCTACATCAGACACCAAGAATCTTTATTTCTGGCTATGATGAATTCAGATGAGTTATCCCATTCTCAAAAAGATGTCTACAGAAAGCTCTTCTGGCTGCCAAAAGCAGTATTCTCTCAAAATAGAAATCCTTTCTCAGTTCGACTTAACAAGTCTGCTATGGTAATCTCAGGGAATTTACCAGTCTGGGGAGATTTATTTCTTGGAAATGGAGTGTTTCCAACGTTTGAAGAAATTCGCTCCATATTTCGGAAAATGAGCATGTGATATATTTTGTATGCTGTTTAATAGAAGAAGCAATAGCTCTTTCTACAGTGCACTATGAGCTGCTGATTAACAGTCGTATCTTCACAGCCAAGAAGTAAAACAAAGCATTAAAGTAAGTGAATATAATAAATTAAAATCTTGAGAAAATGAGGGCAAATTAAAGCCATGGTGGCAAAATATTAGGTTCCCCCCCAAAAATTCAGTGATTTATGAAATTATTCTTCATTAGTAAAAAGTTGTTTCTAAATATGAACACACTGAAGAGCATCTACACCAAGTATTCATTGGATGGTATGACGACTGCCAAGCATCTCTATTGCTTTGGGTCCTGTACCTTTGTGTTTGTGGTCTAAAGATATCCTTCCTCAACTCTTCCCCCAACCAAGAGCTCTGAAGGTAAAACATAGTTAATGATGGCACTAAACAACTGAGAGTTTTGATTACAAGAAGAGTGTGCACAGCTTTTTGGATGTCTGATTAGCTGTAGAAGATCGAGTAAGCCTTGGGGTCAGGCTCATAGGAGAGACACCTAACCTAATTTCCAGAAAAGAAGGAAGGCTTCTGAGAATAGAGGAAATGTAAGCTGGGGCCTGAAGGTGGAGGAGAAGGAGCTTATTCAGGTAAATAAGGTCTTAAGAGAGACTGGCATGTGCAAATGATCAGCTGCCAGTAGCAGCATGGCTCTTTTAGGTAACTAGTAAATTTGAGTAGAGTGAAAGAAGAGAACATACAATGGGGAAGCCAGGGGAAAGAGGAGGTTAGAAGTGTAAGCAGAGACAAGATCATGTAAAATCTTGTAGGCCATGATCAGGATCTGTACTTTATTCTAAGAGCAATGGGGAGCCATATAAGTCATCAGAAAATCTCATCATCCCTATATATGAAATATCTCCAGAAACTGACCACATTTTTTACACATCCCCATTATGGTCCAAGCCACTATCAACTCCTGCTCAGAGTATCACAATTGCCTCCTAACTGGCCTTCTTACCTTCCCTGGCTTCCTTCAGGCTCTTCTCCTCTGGGTACTCCCTACACCTTGACCCTGCTCACTTTTCTCCGTAGCACTTAACATCTGACATATTCTATATTGACTTAGGAGTTTCTCGTCTGTCTCCATCACCAGAAAGGCAGAAATAAACTAGTTTTGTTCTCTGCTATAATATTTGCATTTAGATCAGTGCCTAGCACAAAGTAGATACTCAATAAAGTTTTGATCATTGAAGACTTGCTTGTGCTCCCTATATTCAAAACTGTTTCAGTGGCTTACCATTTCACTTTGTTGAAAAGTCAGAATCCTTACCATGGCTCCCAGGGCCCTGCAGGACCTGGTCTTCCTACCTCTCTGCTCTCATCTCCTACCACTTTCCCACTTGCGCCCTTTGCCTGGGTCTTCCCGTTCTCTGACTATAGCAAGCATGCTTCACCTCCAGTGCCTTGAGACTTCCTATTCTCTCTGCCTAAAACACTCCTGTTCCGCAAAGCTGCATAATTTGATCCCATACTTCCTTCAAATCTGCTCAAATGTCACCTGCCCAGAGAGATCATTATACAACCACAGCCCCTTCTGGCCACCTTGGTCACTCTCTTCCCCCATACCTGGCTTTTGTTTTTTAGACTAATGAAAAAGAATCACTTATTATAATACATATTTATGCATGCTGCTTGTTTAACCCTACAACAAGATCAGTTCTATGAAGGCCATGGATTTATTTGGGCCATGACTGTTCTCTTGCACTTCGAACTATGCCTGGTCCATGTTAAATACCTGCATTAATGAGGAGCCAACTAGGAATCAGAAACCACACCAGTTATTTTATGAGAGGGAATTTAATTTAAAGAAGTGTAAACTATTATAAAGTTGTTAACTAGGTGCCTGGAAGCATACAAAGAGAACACTCAAGTATCTCAAAAGTAACAGCTGTAGGAAGCAACTACCTCTATCTAGGCTAGGGGAACAAGGAAGATGTTGGAATTATTAAATCTTAGAAACCCAGAGGGTCCTTGCAGAACTGAAACTCGGCTCTGAGGAGGGGGTTCTCCAAGGCTAATGTCTGAGCTCCAATGAGTGACCTGGTGGGCTTCAGACCCAGATCTTTGAAGAGGGACTGCTGCCGGCTGAGGCTGGCAAGATGGTAAGTCAGATGAAATGGGCTCTGTTCATGTTGGAAGAACCAACTGAATGTTGGATCTAGCTGTTGCTACAAGAAGGAAAAACTTCCATGGGGTGAAGAAGTATTTATTAGGCAATCCTACTGGGAACAGAAAGCAGAAAGGAAGTCCCTGAGAAGCTGAGAGGAGAGATAATATCCCTTCTCTTCAAGCCTTGCAGTCTCTTTCTCTATTGCTCCCTATTGGCAGAGCCTAACATGAAGCCAACTGGCCAAGCCACAGTGTGGTTTGCACAGTTCCAGCCCCAGCCAGCATCACAAAGCTGAGTACAGAAGGGTGGCTTGGAAGTTGAGCAACAATAACTTAATAACATGCACAATACTCAATAAATTTCTGTTGAAAGAAGTTATTGAAATGTATTGGAATTTCTCAAAAAATCATTTAAATTGCTTAGAAATCAAACACTGCTGAATATAATAAATAGCAATTTAAAAAATTATTCAAAGGACATAGAGGCTTGTCAAGTAGGGTCAAGTAAAATAATCAATTCCTATCACAGGCAAAGAATAGTTTTCTGTTTCCTGGCAGCTGAGGCAAAAATGGAAATATGTCATGCATTACAATTTAATTATAACAGTTAGTGCCAGAGAGCAGCAAGGAGGTCTAACAATAAAGTGAACATTTTTTTTCAGAGCAGAGGTTTGATCCTTTCAAGCATGTGTTTGAAATCCCACAGTTCAGAACCAGGAAACATGAAATAAAAGAGTAGTCTTGCTTAAGTTTTATCTCATAGCAGTGTGTGTATGAGCACGTTCATGCATATGTTTGTGTGTGTGGTGTGTGGCCAGCTGTTGGCCTCATCTATAAAAAGAACATCAATACATAAAATAGCAAACATCTCATTTTAAGGACTAGATCCTCGGGAGCCATCACGATGAATTAGGAGCAAAATGCATGCCTGAATAAGAGAATAAATCCACTTGTGGGCCGAGAGTGATTGAATCCCTACAAAAGGCATAATAAATTGACTTGTTGCCTCAGGATATTTAAAATTGAATGTCTACCAAATACAATGATTTTCTTGCTTTACAGAATTTTATGCTGACTTGCTCCTAATGGAAGTGAGATGCCAATAGACTCATATTGCTTCTTAAGTTAACTCTTAGAGAATATGTCAAGGTTATCAGCATAAAGGAAGACACTTGTATGTCTCTTTGTTGCAGTAGGAGGAGATAAAGTCAATTCATTTCATACTTATACTATGTTGATAAAATTTAAAAAACAGGTGCTAGAACTTAGTCCTGTTTGATGTCACTTAAGGCTATATTGCATATCATCATGAGAATATTTCTGCCTACTCTAATTTTGGCAACTATGTTGAATGAAAGAGACAGTAATAGCTGAGGTGACTGTCTGGATTGCATGAGTAGGTCCGTAGGCAGTTGTTGTCCATAGCAGCAGAGGTGAATGATGGAGCAGTGATGAAGATAACACATGGCCTTGACATGTTCTTAAACCTGAGGCACACTAGTATATCAAAATAAATAGCTACTTTTCCAATTTCAACAACATGGACTAGAAAGACAGTCTCAAGAAAATAAGAAGATAAGCCACAGACTAAGAAAATATTTGCAAAAGACACATCTTATAAAATATTGTTATCCAAAATACAAAAACTCTTAAAACTCAACAGGATGAAAACAAACAATCAGATTTAAAAAATGGGTGAAAGATCTGAGCAGACATTTCATCAAACAAGATATACAGATGGGATATAAGCATATGAAAAGATGCTCCACATCATATGTCACCAGGGAAATACAAATTAAAACAACCAGATACCATTGCATACCTATGAGAATGGCCAAAATCTGGAACAGCGACAACACCAAATGCTGGTGAGGATGTGGAGCAACAGGAACTCTTATCCATTGCTGATGGGAAGGAAAAATGGTACCATCACTTTGGGAAATAGTTTGGCAGCTTCTTATAAAACTAAACATACTCTTCCCATACAATCCAGCAGTCATGATTCTTGACATTTACCCAAATGAATATAAAAGTTACGTCCATACACACCAGCCCATGGATGTTTATGGTAGCTTTATTCATAATTGCTAAAATTTGGAAGCAACCAGGATGTCCTTCAGTAGAAAAGTGCATCAGCTGTGCTGTACCCAGACAATGGAATATTATATAGAGCTAAAAAGAAATGAACTACCAAGTCATGAAAAGACATGGAAGAAACTTAAACATATTACTAAGCATATTACTAAGTGAAGGAAGATTGTAACAAATATGTCACTCTGGTGTGAGTTGTTGATAATGGGGGAGGTCATGTGTGGGGGAGAGGTCCAGAAAGAATATGGGAACTCTCTGTACTTTCTGCTCAACTTTGCTGTGAATCTAAAACTGCTCTAAAAAATAAAGTTTATTAACTTTTCAAAAAGCACAGATTGGTTGCTTATATTACATGGAGACTAACACTTTTATCTTAACTTGATTTCTTCCTTTCTTACATATGGGGGAGGAGGAAGTGGGTCAATGTTTATCTTTCTCACCTCTAGAACAGCTGGCTCATAACTCTTACTCTGTTTTGTATTATTTACCTCATTTTCTGTCTCCCACTACTTCTGTTAATGGCATATATTAAATAAGAAGAAAAATTGCTGCTTTCAGGATAGCAATCAGAAGTTTTATTTGAAAAGTGACCAAGATTATTAAATTGGTACCTTGGAGACAGACTAGTTAGAACTCTTTAAGAAATTCTGACCATGTCAGTCTTGTTAGTCTCTCTTCTCATTACTCATCGATTCCAAATTGTCTTAATCTCCTAGACTATCATGAGAGCTTTCCAGAAGTCTCTGTAAGAAGTACATTCTGCTTCATGGTACTTCTTGCGTACCATTCGGTTTGCTTTCCCTCAGAGGCCTGTTCACAAGGCAGACTGGGAGAGAGAAGGTGAGTGGATCAGAGAGATCCTATCACTAACAGGAGTACAGAGTTAATAATAATAACAGTTACCTAATATGAATCACCCACCATGTACCAGACACCACGCTAGGTGTTTAAATGAAAGTAAGTATTGTGCCCTTTATAGTTAAGGAAACCAAGGTTCAGAGAGGGCACATAATTTACAAAAGGCCACAAGGCTGGATTGGTTTTTGGATGCTCTGTTTGTAAGCATCAGAAATAGGACTCCAACTCATTTAGACAAAAATGGGTAAAGTTTGACTAAAAAATTCCAAAGAAGATTAAATAAGCAGACTGAACACAGGTCACAGATTCAGCAGGACCTTAGGAATGCTTAGAACCAGCATCTTAAAATCTACCAAGTTTTTCTCTATATCTCTCCTCTCTTGTCTTCTTTGCATGTATCTTTTATTCCCTCTTATTGCAGACAAGTTGTTTCCTTTTGGCAGGAAACTGGGCTACCAACAAAAGCTCCAAAGATTTATATCTTTAAAATGTCTGGTCCTGGAGAGATACTCTCTTTGCACTTACCAATTCAAAAAATCCTGGTGAAAAAAAGTTCTGTTTATACTGCCTATCCCGCTGGGCCACTGAATTCTCTCTATTCCCCAAACAACCATATGGATGACAAGAAATGGGAGCAGAATTGGGAGGGAGATCCAGGAGAATTGGAGACAATCCTTATAAGACAAACTCAGACACGTTCACCCCAAAAATCATGATGTAGAGCCTACAAGTATTATTCTCAATATGCAGATGAGGAAAATAAAAATTAACTAATTAAAAGAAATTAAAGTGTGAGTGTTTTGCCCAACAAACAAGTAGTCAGGACTGCACTCAGTTCTCTCTAAATTCATTATGTTTTTATCTGTATCTGTTTCCAACTCTAGGAAGAGAAGGTTGTTCAGTGTAATCTATTGCTAGAAGGACGATGGACAGCATCTCATAGGACTAGCTGATGCCAAAGGAACTTGACGTCCACAGATTGGATCAAAGACTAATCCCTCTGGCATCCATACTCTTAAGATAATTACAGAGATAAAACAAATTAAGAAAGAATAATAGCAATGATGTTGATTGATCACTATCTTTATGCAGTGAAGTTTGCTTATTTATCACATAAGATAAAACTCTGAAAAGCAGGGAAGATTATCACCATTTTACATAAGAAGAAACTAAGACTAAGAGAGATGAAGGTATTTGCCTAACACCAGGGTTGATTTTCAAACCTATATGTAACCAGCTTCAAAGTTTTTGTGCTTTCCATATATCTTCTATTTCCAAAGAGAAGTAGATGGAAAAGGATGTAGAAAGATCCTCCCACATAAAAGTGGTAAAGTCATTAGCACCTAGATTTACCTTGAGTTCAGCGGGATGAGTGATCCCTGGAAGCAAAGAAAACAATGGACACTTAAGGTCTCAGCAGAGCTGGAGTCCTGGCAACTAACAGTGAAGATTTGAATCAGATCTAGAGACTCCAAATATAAACTGACACCAAGGATACAGTTAAACAAGGCAGAGTCCTCCACCTGAGGAGCTTACACGTTCATGGGGAAAACAGACCAACATTTACATAAAAGGAATAAACAGGTAATTTATGTTTTAATATATACCATGAAGAAGTTAAAATAGGAAAATGTGACAATAAGTGAATGTGGATGCTGGGTTATCTAGTGTTGTCAGAGAAGATCACTCTAGAAGGAGATGTGTGTGTTCAGTCCTGAATTACAAGACAAAGGCAGCCATGCAGAGATCTGGGTGAGGTGAAAGGTGAGGGGTGGGAAAGAGAAAAGGGGAAGATTGTTCCAAAGAGAAAGGAGATGGAGTTCAAAGACCCTGAGAAGGAAGCAGCGGGATCTCAGTAGCTGGGTTGAGAAATATGAGAAGAGGTTTGAGAAGTGAGCAAGATCTGGACCCTGTAGGGCTTGGTAGGCCAAAGCCAGGAGTTTGACATTTTTAATAGGAAAGTTATTGGATAGTTTTAACTGGGAAGTGACACAATCTGATTCATATTTCAGAACGATGACTCTGAAGAGGGGGCACAAGTGAGGCATGGAGATCTGTGAGGCTGGAGGCCATTGTGGAAGAATAGGCAAGAGATGACAGAGGCTTGAACTCAAGTTTTGGCAGTGAGATAAGTGAATTGTAGTTGGACTCAGGGTATATTTTGGAGAAAAGCCTATAGGGTTGCACATAGATTACAAAGAAAATAAAGTAACAAAACCCCTAAAATCCTAGATGTTTGGGTCTGTACAACAGGTTGTATGACAATCACATTTACTGAGACAGCAAAATCTTATAAGAGAGCAGATATAGTAGGCAGGTGGGGGAGATAGTTCTGTTTTGCCCATGTTGTGATTAGTATCCTTATTAGATATCCAAGTAGAGATGCTACGTTAGGCATTTAGGTATATGAGTTTGCAAGTCAGGAAGGGGATTGGGACTGGAGATATAAGGGTGAGAGTTCTCAGCTTCTAGATAACATCGCAATGGATGAATTCTTTAGGGAGACACTGCAGATAAAGAAACCAAGAAAGACAAAGATAGAGTTCCATGTCACACCAAAATTCAGAGTGCTGGTGAAGAAACAGCAGACAGTAAATCACTCAAGGTATATTGTGTTAGGCAGTAGGAAAAGAAAGGGATTGTGAGTCACAAAAGCCTAAAGAAAAGTGTTGTAGGAAAAAGGGAGAGGTCAACAATGACAAATGCTACCAAATACAAGCGATCGAACAAACAAGGATAGAGAAGTCTGGATCATTATTCCTTTTGCTACAAGCTACAGAGAACCAACAGATTATTTTAAACAATATGTAGCTGGTTATCTCACATATCAATAGGTCTTGACCTTGGGCTCTTCCAAGGTTCTTTAATTCAGAGGGTCAACGACACTACCAATATTTTCCAGATACTTTCCAACACTACAAGATATTTTCCATCTTGTTTTTCTTCCATCCTCAAAGTATGGACAATGTCTTCCCATGACTATATACCTTCAAAATCTCATATGGACATGACCACATCCAAAAAAGGAAGTTTTTTCTTCTATCCTTCTCTCTGTATTAGGAAGTTCCCAGATATGCTCCCACCAGACTTTTATTCAAAACTCATTGACCTACATTGGTCTTAAACTAAAGTCTCAACCAGTCATTGGCAAGAAAAACAGAATGACTTTTTTTTTTTTTTTTTTGCTTAGGTCAATTACAGTTCACATCTCAAGGACTGGGAAAAGGTTTGTTTGTCTTCCCTTATCACATGAGAAATGCCCAAATATAATAAAAGATTCAACTAAAAGAAGGAGTAGAAGAAGACAAAGAGAAAAGGAAGAAGGAGGAGGCTGAGAATAAGAGGAAGAAAGAAGAGGAAAAGGAAGGGGAGGAGGAAGAATAAGAGGGAAAAAAAGGATGGAAATATCTTTGGGATAAACAATCAACAGAATGTGCTCCCAGTTTTATAAAGACAATTTCAGCGGAGGGTGGAATTAAAAGTTCTGTTAATGCAATTGCAGGGAGAAAGAGGAGGACTAAGTAAAGAGAGTAAGCACAAAGAATATTTTTAAGGGGTTTTGATGTAAAGGGAGAAGATAAATGCATTAGTTTCCAAAGAAATAAATGGGTTTGAATAAAGGAGGATATAGGGTCAAAGAAGTTTAAGGTTGATTTTAGTTTTGTTTTTAAGGTAGGCGATTTTGTAGCATTTTTGTCTGTCAAGATGAATGATCCTAAAATGGGAAAGAAATTAATGTGGGAAATGTGACAATTGTAGAAAAAATGAGATGAGGAGGAATCTAAGACATTAGTAGAGGGTTTGGTCTTAATGACAAATATAAGTCAAATCTTTTAATAAGGTGAGAAATTCAGAAGTTGAGTACACATGCTGAAAGGTTGGTTGAATTGTTACCTGATAAGGTAGTTCGCATCCAAATGTATCTATTTTCTCTATAAAGTAAGCTTCAAGGTTATGAAGAGAGTAGGCAGATGAAGAGGGGATGTTTGAAATTGGGGAGAGAGGATAAGTGAGAGTCTCTGAGAGTGACGAAGTGCTTTTACTAGAGAAGTATTTTGGGGCAGCTTAGAAGAGTTCAGATTTTCAGTATATTTTGACTGTTACAGCATCAGCACAGAGTTATGGGATAATTTAGTTTGGTTGGGGTTGGGATTTTGCCAGATAAGTAGGATAGTGGAGAAGAGAATGGAGCAAAGGGGTCAAGACTGTTTTCACGGGAGTGTTATAGGACTAGATCACAAAATTTCTAGGCTGAGTAAGAAGAGAAGTAAGGTAAATGGGTTGAAAGTTTGAATAAACTCAGAGAATGTTTTGGGAATACTAAAGGAAGTAAACTAAAAATATAGGAGGTAAACAGAAGATGGTCAGAGAGTAGAGATTTGAAATTAAAATTTTGGAAGTGGTCTAACTATTGACGATGACAAGATGGCTGAACTAGGATAGAAGAAAAGATAGTTGAAGCTAAAGAGGTCAAGGAGCTGAGAGGCTAGCTTGTAGGACGGACCAGCCACTTCCCGGCTCCCTCCACTTACTGACTGGTGATCTTGGACAAGGTACTTTACATCTATATGCCCCTGTTTCATCTAAAAAAGGAGGATAATAATATAAACCAATTCATAGATCTATTGTAAAACCTACATAAGTTCATATATATAAAGTGCTTTCAATGGTGCCTAGCATATAGTAAGCATTCAATAAATACTAGCATTGAGTACTATCTGTATTTATATTAAGTACTTACTACTTTATGTTTAAATGGTGGTGAAGGTTCTGAATATACTGGATGTTCACAATGACAGACACTCTTCTAAGCAATTATTTTGTTTTAATCTCATTTAATCTTCACAATGTCCTTACAAGGTAGGTACTATTTTCACACCCATTTTGTAGTTAAAAAGACAGAGAGCAGCTAGTAAGTGATAAGTCAGGCTCTTTTAAATCAGTCTGATTCCAGATTCTGTGCCCTTCACCATTATCCCATGTGGTGATTTACAGGGAAACAGATGAGGCCAGGAGGTGAAGATAATGAAAGAGAAGAAGATATTTGGAGGTAGAGATATGAGAGCCACAAGGAAGGGTAATGCATAAGGAAGTCAATGACATGCGCTTCAAAGAATCTGGGGTTTTCAGAGAGGAAGGAAGAGAGACAGCCTGGAAGTGACAGCGGGGAGCAAGGCTTACAAGACACAGAAGCATTTCAAGCATTTCCGACCTAGAGAATAACGTGAAAAAAATAACTTCAAATTTGGGCATCTAGTAGACTTGGCAGTTCCTTAGGGTTCTGTCTTCGTCATTGTATTTATATCCCAGGGAGACGAAGTTCTTGTAAGACCTTGTCCTCTAGCCCAATTTTGCTAAGTATCATACTCAGTTTAGGAGTGAAGCCATCAAATTAACCAAGAGGATACTGAAGTAACTTTTTGGGGGTGGGGGGTGGTTCTTAGACTAATATTCATATGAAAGGATTTTTTTCAAAACAGAGAAAAACTCTAAATACTCTTTCCCGGTATGTGGATATTGCAAATAATGTAATTAGATGCAAATTTGTAAGTTCAACTTTCTTCCCATGACAGTTTCCAAAATAAATAAATAAATTGAATGTTTTTCAGAACCAGTAGGTATAGATCAGTGGTCAGCAAAGTGCCACCCATGAGCCAATTCCAATCCACCACCTGTGTTTGCATGGCCTGAGAGCTAAGAACGCCTTTTACATTTTGAAGTGGTAGAAAAAAATCAAAAGGCAAAATGATATTTAGGGACATGCAAAAGTTATATGAAATTCAAACTCTAAATGAAATAATTAAAATCTCATTATACTTCAGCATTAACAGATGAACATTTGCAAAATATTCTGATGATAGGGGACATCAAACCCAATTAAATGAAATTTTATCCCCCAAAAGGGATTCCATTCTTCTCATTCCATTACAAAAAAATGTGCTTGATTACTATTATTATTACTATTTGTGTGTGTGTGTGTGAGGAAGTTTGGCCCTAAGCTGACATCTGTTCCGAGTCTTCCTCTTTTTGCTTGAGGAGGATTGTGGCTGACCTAATACGTGCCAATCTTCCTCTATTTTATGTGGGACGTCAAAATGTTGGCTTGATGAGCCATCCTAGGTCTGTGCCAGGATCCAAATCTGTGAACCCTGGGCTGCTGAAGTGGAGCAGACGACCTTAACCACTACACCCCCGGGCCAGCCCCCCATTATTATATTTTTAATTTCATCAGGGAAAATTATTTTCCCTCATGTTATACAAGCACCTACACAATATTCTCAATTTTACCTCTCAACCTGAAAAGTTTAAATATTTTGCTATCTGGCCCTTTATAGAAAAACTTTGCTGACTTTTGGTTAGAGATAATGGGTAGACAAAGTTTACATTACTGTAGGTATCATAATGTAAATATTATGAAAGTGATATGTGAATGTCTATGTATAAATGCAGTCATTCTACCACATATTCATTCAGCCAACAGACATTTATTGAGCACCTTTTATATACTAGAAACTGTCTTGGTTGCTGACAATACAAACTTGAAACTATATGATCATTGCTCTCAAGAACATCAGTCATTGGTTTATTGTCATGGTAATTCAGGTAGAATTTAAGAAGAACAAAGGATTTCTACAAAATTCTCAAATGAATATGCCTTCCTCTTTCTCCCAGAAAATTTCTAATTATTGTTGGTTATTGAATTTTATAATTCTATGTAACCATCAAGTGATTCACTGTTTTTCAATCTAGGAGGGAAAATGGGAGTTAGCAAATGTGACATCTCTCCCCTATCTTTAACTCCATTGGAATGTCTTGTGACCTCTCCCGTCTATGCTTACCCTCTATTATGTCATTTAATTTGCTGGGGTCCTGGCATGTCACTTGGATAGTCATCCAAGGTATGTGCCTCTGCCAAGTGCAACTGAATGTTGCCCATTAACGTAGCAATTGCATTGCTCATCCACAGAATCAAGACCCAAAGCCATTTCCATATTTTTCAGTAGCTACCTCTTATCCTTTTCTTTCTAAATTGTCTCTGACATCAATTGCCCTACAGGATTTCAGTGTGGGTGTAGGGGACTGAACAACCAATGAATATGGGGCATTCTTAGAGCATGCAATCATAACTTGTGTTTAGCTTTCATAACAAAATCTTATCCAAAACCATCTCAAAGAAGCCAAAACCAATCCAAAACCACTTCCTAGGTCCACATTGCATAACAAGTAGATGTGTTCTTTCTCACCACATGATAAAAGGCACGAGGTAGCTAGATGCCTGATCATATATACAGTGGAAGTATTTGCCTATTATGTTTAAGCTACAAAAATTGCAAGATTTCTGGTTCCATGTTCTTTATTAAACATTTTTCTATTCATATCCATTCTATTCCTTCTTTGACTCCTGGGAAGAGTCCACTGCTCTTTCTCTTCCCTTACATCCTGACAAAACATAACTCTTGTGGGAGAAGGAGAATGGGGAACTTAAGGTTTTCACTTAATACCCATAGGTCAAGAAATAGGGGAGACAGAGAATGAATATTTAAGAGCTGCACTGATAGAAACAAAGAAACCAGGGGACATGGAGCTTTTTAACATTAAGACATTTTTCTTATTTCCCAAGTAATCTTGCTTCCCTAGACTCTATCAACAATATTGAGCTTGTGTCTCTGGGAAATACCAAGGATTTAGGAATGCTTACTGGGTTCAGTAATCACCTCTTTCCCAAAATGTCTTCTGTGGTAACACTAGAGATTCTCTGAATCCTGAGTCCAGGGAAAGAAATGTTCATTCCTTTCCTTTTAGACTACAGATAAGCAGAGCTGCGGGGGTCTCTTGTGCTGTAGCCAGTGCTACCGGAGGGTTTTGGCAATGCTGGAACAGGAAGTGATAAAAAGAATGAATTAAAAACTAAAGAGGACAGAAATTAGAGAATTTTTAAAATTGAGAGAAAAATTAAGCTTGCAGGGAGGGCAGGACCACATGTCAACACAATTACCAGAGGTCCAAATTATGCAAATTGATTCTAAGTAGCTCCATACCCTGTCTCACCACACCCTCCGACCAAAAGAAGGACATTTCTTCAATTGATCTATCATGGTCTCTAAAACTGCTAGCATTATCAAAATACTTTAAGGGTGTAATAAAAAAGAGATGTATTTTATCTTGATGAAACCAGTCAGACACCCTTTTGGGAGAAAGGAACACATGAACTGGTTAATAAATTTCTGAGTTTGGGCTAAGTGTTATCCACACCCTCCACCATCAAGATAAGAGTCATCGATCAATTCTACTTCGTGCATTCCACATCTCTGGGAAGGCTCCATCATGCCCTGGCCTTCGTCAGAATCCTCCATCTCTCTCATGTTCTCCCCCAAACAATGGCATAAACAATCACCCAAACGTGCAATTTCTATTTTCTAAGTACCTCTCAGATCTGTCCCTTCTTCTCTATCCACACTGCCACTGTTTCAGTCTAGGCCACCCCAGCTCCCATTCAGATTTCTGATATAAACTAGGTGGTCTTACTCCCTGACTTTACTTAAAAGAAAGACTTTTCTAAATTACAAATCTGATCTTGTCACCTTCTCGCATAACTTTCCTTTGTGTCTCCCAAAGCCCTCAGGATTAAGCTCACACTCATCTCCATCTTTCCAGCACACTTGCTCAGTGTTCTTTCCAGAACAAATCCCAGCATGCCCTTAGGGGCCTTCCATGCTCTGCCATGGTGACATTTCTTGCAATGTTCTATGCTGTCTCATGCCTTTGCATCTTTGTTGTGATACTGGATACTCTTGCCCATCTGTCTCACAAAGCTGTGTGCTCCATAAGCATAGGAACCATGTCTTGTTTAGTGTTGTACCCATGGCATCTGACATAACGTCTGGCACATGGTAGAATGAGACAAAGAACTGGTAACTTTTAAAGCAAATTGACAATTCCAAAAGGAAGGAATGTTTGCTGGCTGACTGAAGGTACCACAGCAATGAGGACGCAGTTATCCTGACAGTCATAGGAAAACATGAGCATCTCCAAAATTGAGACAGGGGAGAAGGATAGGGGGAGTGGTGGGCACGAGGGGGAAAAAAGGGAATGCTAAAAACCAGCTGTCTACTGCATAATTTGGCAGAGGGCTGGCCCTGACGTGGAGGGTGGCTCAAAGGGAAATTACTGCCCGACACAGGAGTAAAGAATACCAATTATTTTCCTCTTAAGTAGGGCCAGACCAACTCAACAGAAAACCAGAGAGGATGGGCACTACATTCCTGGAAGGAAGCTGATGGTGCTGGTGCCATCAGCTGGGTTGACTAAGGAGACATGATCCAGGAGCCACCCAGCTGAAGGCTGGTACACCACAGACAGACATGCTTCTTGGAAAAGACCTGTGGCAATTAGGAATTCAAGCCTAGCCCCAACTTTTCAGATGAAGCCTTCTAATTTTCCTTCTCCCTCCCTTGATTCTTCCAGGAAACCTGCCTTGTCCTCTGCTGTGGTCAGGAAAGATCAAATGTGCCTTTTACCGAAAAGGCAGGGCTTTCCTCTCCTCCCTGTTCCTTCGTGTGTACCCACATGTGATGGCTCATTCAGAGACACTCCTGGAGCCTCAGACAATGGAGCCACCTCATTCTGTGCCTATGATCCTTTGTGTAGAAGGAGATGACCCAAGGTCAAAGTGGAAGGCCAGACCAGTAGTCCAAGACAGTAAATGATGATAGAATAATGTGGCCATGAAAAACACCATTTTGAATAGAATTTTTCTGGATATATTTTGAGCCCAGAAAATTTTTGGATGCTTTTGTGTCATGCCCTCATCATTTTACTCATGCTAACTAATTTTAACCAAATACTTTACCAGGAGAACTAGGCAAAATCCAAAAACCACATGGCCTATCCTACTAATTGGAAATAAAAGTGAGTTGTTGAAACAGGAGAAAGAAATTTGACTCCACCTTGGTACCCAATCTTCTCTCCCAATATTCTAATAAGATTTTCAAACTTGTCCAGACATCCTCCACCTGCTTCCCATGGACACACAGTATATCTTTCCAGTAGGTTTCTTCTGAATATCCACTTCCTCCATTCTGCCCAGTTGTACCAGTACTTGTAAGCTTTACACCATAGAATTAGTGTCCTTCCACTTCTGTCCCTCTCATCAGCTTGTGAACTTCTGGAAGATAGGAATTTATGTCAATGATCTCAACTTGTCACCATTAGATCACTCTTTCCTTCCAAACACCCCTTCCTGTGCATCACTGCTGGACTCTAAGCTCATCGTGGGCAAGGATCATGGCTTATTTCAACACACAGAAGACAATCTGTAAGTACTGGTTGCTTGTCTAATTTGGCCAAAACATTGGTTGATCACTTATTGCCATGTCCAAAGTTTTTATACAAATACGCCGTTGCCCCTTTCTGAAGCTTTCACTTTTTTCATATTAAGTTAAATACTTCAGATGGAAGAATTTAATCATCTCTTGGTATCAGTCCATAAGAAGGCTAGAAAGGTACAGGTGTTGTTAACTAACAGGACTTTGAACTTGAGGTAGCATGTGGCGAAGGTGATGACAGTCTAGGTCATCTCTCAATCAAGACACTCAAGAGAAAAACTTCCACAGAGCTCCATCAGTAGCCCCAATGAGACTAGAAAAACAGGACAGTCCTGAAAGTGGAAAGACCATGGGGTCACTACAGAACAGGCATGAAGGGAAATGTACTCTGTTTTATAAATTGACCCAAGGAACAACTCAATTTCTTTGACAATCCCATAGTATTTTTAGCCATTGAGCTGGCTAGTTCCCTGTCTGAATATTCCTCTTTTGTTTACTCAACTCTTGATTCTTCCTTCCTTCCTTCCTGCTGTGAATTGGCATGTTTACTGTTTATTGCGAAATCACTACCATATTTACTTGTGTTTTTATTGCCAAGATGCTCACAACCCTTTTTTTCCCATCTGGAGGGAAAAAAAACATAACTAAAAAAAAGAGAAAGAAAAGCATGGCTTTTAAATGGCCAGAAGTGTTTCACTTCATTTTCTACCACATTCTAAGCACTTCTAGGTTATCGGGTATCGTTAAGCATTTAACACGTATTATCTCATTTAATACTCACCACATGGATACCTTTTATTATTCTCAGTCTTATTTACGGGGAAATAAGCACAGAGAAACTTTCCCAAGCTCATCTGCTAATATATGGTAAAGCCAGAACTGGAACCCAAGTAAATGAGACTTCACACTTCAATTCTTACCTAGTAATCTTCCATGATTTTGAAGTCTGTATCTTCATTTCCCACTGCTCCCTCCCATTATGACCATGTTCTTCAGTTTCAAAAGAATCCTTTGCCTAATAGAATTGTGTATCACACAAGACCACAGAAATCATAGATGTCCTCATCCTACAGATGATATAACAAAGTCTTAAAGAATTTGAATGACTGACATAAGATGTCAAAGCTACTTCATGCCATCTCAAATCAAAACTAGGTTTTCTTGTCCTCCTGTTGGTCTTTCATCCTTGTTACAACACTGACTTCTTGAGCCCCTTATATTTTTACTATGACTTTCTGATAGGCAGTATTTCTTTTCCTTCACTCAAGAAGCTCTGTTTTGGCAAAGGAGAACAAAACATCTCACAGGGAGAGATCCAAATATATCATTTGAAGCTATTATGCACACACTGGATACACTAAGCCCTTTGGATGCTTAAGACATCTTGCTTATGAAAGATGATTATGTAAATGAAGATGTTAATTCATACTTTCCCACATTATAAATTACCCATAGGAATTCACTTGGCTGGTGGAAGAGACTAAATACAAGCAAGGCCAATGCTAAGTAAACTTCAAATTAGGCACATTTGTTTTCAGTGACCTCCCAAGTCCCTTCTAGTCTTTCATCACCTCCTGGCATTCATCATCTTCCTGGATCATCTATTACTTGCTCAAATATCTCACAGATTTGGCTGCCCACGCACACCCTGTACCAACTTCTCTCTTTGTCACCTTTATTACCCTCTCTCTTCTTTCCTTCTCCCAATTCTCATTGCCTAAGCTGGATGATCTCCCTCCAGGTTATGAGGGCCTCTATCAGTCTTTTCCATGCTTCTCCAGTCCTTTTTCCTATATTCTGAGAGCACCAGTGACCTTCCAATACTTCCTTCAACCCACTTCCTACAGAAGAATGCCACCAGAACAGGGCACTACTGTAATTTTGGGATCTTTCCAGTACCCCTTTTCCATAACTACCATCTGATCAATACTTAGCTGTCTGAATACCATTCCTCCATGCCCTGCTTTTTCAGGTGGTTAATGAAATTAACTATTCATTCCATTATTAATATTAGTTAATAATTATATTAATAATTTATTAACACAATACTGTTATTAATATTAATATTTATTAATTTCATTAAATAATGTTGGCTAAGTAAAATTAATAAGCTAATCCCTGCCAACGTGCGAACTTCCTGATGTGTCACCCCACACAGTGATCAAATTAGATGCACAAGTGAGGGTCCAGAGACCCTTTAGGAGTGACTACACTTAATGACAGGTGGCGATACCAATTTCTCAAATCCATCATAGAGAAAGAGTACTGCTGGAGCCCTTGAACTCCAAAGTGAAGATTATCCATCCACATCTTGCTAAGTATGATTTCATTCCTTACTGTGTTCACTACAGCTTGTTTCCAAATAGATGGTTTTGGAACTTTTCTCCTATTCATAGATATTCAGGCTTTTTCCAATTCTACTTCCACTACAAATAATATAAGAAACATCATTCACTACAGCTTTGCATTTTCGTGGCTATTTCTATCTGTAGGATATAGTTCCCAAAATGGAATTGCTTGCGTCAAGGAATACATGCATAATTTTTCCGGAAAAGTTTGGTTAGAGCAATTTAACAACACCTGAGAGTGTCTATATCCTTAGCAGACTTATAATATGATAAAAATATTATATGAGTTACAAGTATACAATAAGTCTATGTGAGCTTGTGTCTAATATAGTGAGACATCTAAAATGAGGGGCCTGAGATGGAAGGAAAAGAGCCATCTTTCAAGATGTATCCTAACATTTTTACGTAGGTTCAAGCTTGTTGAAAATAGTACCAATGACCCTTTTTGGAGTGTGAAGGTAGAGGTGGACATTTTAGAAAAGATGAATGTAGCTTTCAGGAGTAGGGTGTAAAGAGGGAGGATGTTATTATTGCCAGGCAATGCTTAAGCAAATTGTTCTGATTTGATGTATATAGATGTATTCATTTGGCCAGTTTCCTCATTTTTCCCACCCATCACCAAACTCTGAGGTCAATTGTTCCCTGCAGTGGCTGAGAGTACACATAAAAGGCAATACAGCAGGTGGTTGATAATGTTTCCACTGGTAGCTAACATTGATTGAGCACTTGCAACGAACCAGGTGCTCCTCTAAGTGCTAAGTCCAGTTCACTTGATATCACTATCCACTGGATCACAAACACTCACAAACTTCCTATCTTTCCAGGAGGTCCAGTCCGTCCAAGCCACATCATTGGCTTGATGGTATGGAGTATTAGGAGTCATGTTTAAGCCTGGCCCATACTTCCCACATCCTCACCTCCTCGCTCCCATTCTCTTCTCAATCGCCTGCAATCTGTCTCCTGTCCACATTGCTCCACAGAAACTGCTAAGGTGAAAATCACCAGATGCCCTCCATATGGCCAAATCCAGCAAGCACTGCTTTCTGTTTTCTCCCCTTTGACATTCGGCCACTTGTTCATCTTCGTGAGCACAAATCTCACCTCTCAGTAGGCATGATAGCCCTCTTGCCTGGGTTCCTCCTAACACTATTACTTTAGCCCAGTCTCAGTCATGGACTTCTTTTCCTCCATCATTCCCCTATGTTTTCCAAGATTCTAAATTTGGATCTTTTCCCCCTCCTGGAAAATCCAATCCATATCCATGGAATCAGATACAATTTATATGCTGCCGATACACAAAGCTAAATCCCCAGGCCTGGATCCCTTCTGAGAGCCATATCCTTACATCCTAGCAGAGGCACCAGACATCCTCATCCATGATTAGAATCAAAGTCACTTTTTGTTTTCTTTAAACAAGCCTGCTCTTCCTCCAAATTCTCTGCGTATCATGACTATCCAGCTATTAACTCACTTTAAATTTTAAGGATATCATTTTAAACATCTCTTTCTCTCTCAGCCCCCAAGAATGGTAGCAATCCTTTACTGAATTTTGATGTGGGGCCCTATTCTTTTCATACTTGGATCCATTTCATTGAAAAGAGTCCCACAAAATAGCTACTATAATCCCATTTTCACAGATGATGAAATTGAGGCTCAGAAATATTAAGCAACTTGACCAAAGTCTTGCAGATAGTATAAGGCAGTAAGGGGATTTAAATGAAAGGCTACCTGGCTTAAAACCCCACACAAGTTCAACTACACTACATGACATCTCACCCAAGTTCCAATACTGATAGTAATTATAATAGCTGGGACAGTTAATTTTATGTCTCAACTTGACTGGGCCATGGGGTGCCCAGATATCTGGTTAAACACTATCCTACGTGTGTCCATGGAGGTGTTTCTGGATGAGATTAACATTTGAATAGGTAGACTGAGTAAAGCAGATGGCCCTCCCCAAGGTGGGTGGCCACCTCCAATCTATTGGAGACCTGAATAGAACACAGGTGAAGCAGGGGAGAATTTGCTCTCTCTGACTGTTTTCAAGCTTGGACATCAGTCTTCTGCACTTGGACTGGAACTTATACAATTAGTTCTCCTGGTTCTCAGGCCTTTAGACTTAGACTGGAACTACACCACCAGCTCTACTGGGTGTCCATCTTGTAGATGGCAGACAATGGGACTTTTCAGCCTCCATTTTTGTGTAAGCCAATTCCTTGTAATAAATAGGATAATATATATCCTATTGGTTCTGTTTCTCTGGAGAACCCTGACTAAGACAATAGCCAAATGTATTGAGTTACTATGTTTCAAGTACTGGATACTAATTTTCTCAAATTAACTCATTTAATCCACACAATGACCCTATGAGGTAGGTACTATTATCCCATTTTACAAACAAGAAAGCCAAGATTCAGAGAATTTACAAAACTTGGACTGCACGAGTGATCCAACTAAGAAGCTAGAAAGTAGTAGTACCAGGATACCAGAACTCAAAGCCAAACTCTGAACTTCTGTGATTTCCCTAAAAACCCTTTAATCTGCCTCTCCCTCTTCATCACCACTGCTACGACCCTGGTCCAGACCCTCTTTATTTCACCAACACCGTGTGCTATTTGTCTCCTCCCTATCTATTCCCATTGAATCCACTATATTCCATACATGGCCTATTATTAGCACATATGACTTTATTTCCCATTTGTCTGGGGCTTTGTAAGGGCAGATATTTCACCTTATTCATCTCTATCTCCATCTGAACATCAAGACATTTTAGATGAATAGATGGACAGTTGCATATCTTCCCCCATCATCAGGATAGTTTGCTCATGAACAAATCTCTAAGGTTCCATCCCCAGCCACCCATGGACAGAGAGATTTCTCACTGAAAAATGAGACAGCAAATCAGTACAGTGACACCATCACAGGCAGATCAATAATTCTACTAGTCCCTATTTTATTTCTTCTACTAAGTCACTGACAAGAAAATTTACAATTAACACAAAGGGATAGTCAAAGTGAACGTGGATTTGTTTGTTTGTTTGTCTTGATTTTAAACACAATAAGGAGTTGCAACTAATTATGGACAAGGAAAGTATCTATTTCTTTATCTTTTAATTCACACCCAAACCCACATCTTAACATTAAATCTAAAGAAGCTATTTCCTGTCATTGAAACTTGAACCATGATATGTCATATAGTGATGGTGTTATGTGGTTTTAAAAGCAATTTTTTTTTTTTTGGCCACAACCTTTTAAAGACGTCAACTTCCAGTGAATTAACACAATGGTGGGAATTCAAGGAAGTTTTCAGATTTCAGAAGAAATTGGCCAATGTCTACCCAAACACCGAAATTTTTAACCACAAAAACTGATTCGTTTGAAGAGGACATTTTTTTCCCTTCCCACAGACAAGTTAGCTGAGCAACTCTTCACATGGCGAGTCTAGAGAACGAATGGAGAAAAGAAAACAAACCATGGGCTTCTTCAGAACATGCCAGGAAAGAGACAGTGGTGAGACCTTTAGAACACCGGAATTTGGTAGGACAATGGCCCGTTTATAAGTCTCAGTTCACTCTTGGAGAATCACTAGGTTCTATTCCTCTTGATGCTTGAAACTTTGCTGGTTTCTAAAGATGGCCATTCAACAAAGATACAGATGTATCACTTTGCATGAAAAAATAATTTAGTTTACCCCAGTTAAAGATGGAATGCCTCATCCACAAACAAACCACTGAATTTTATTCCTAGCCAATCTTTTTCTCTTACGATGAAAAAAGTCATTACAGAATCTGACTTGCTTTGAGTTCCATTCAACTATTCTCGTTCAAATTAGGTAACACTTTATCTTTTATCATCTACAACTAAAATGAAAACTGACATTTACCTGTAAGCTATCTTTCACCAAGTTGCTAAAAACATTTTGGATAGCATCCACCTCACTAAATCGGATCAACAAAAAAGACAAAGTGATAGCCCAGGGAGTGGAGTGGCTTCAAGTCCATGACTTACCCTGACGGGCCAACCTAGGAAGACTTGAGGATGGCCAATGCTTGAAGCTGTCCCTGGAGAGTCCAGGTCAATGGAATCTTTGGCTTGAAGGTCTCAGGTGGTTTAGCCGTGCCTGGGAAGCCACAGTACTGGTGTGCTGTGTAATCATATATAAAACAGGTGTGAAATGCATTCTTTGTTTTAGAGGCTTGTTATGTATTCTAATATGATATATATACATACACATATATATTCATAAATATATACACACACACATATATATGTATATACATGCCAATATACAAAATCTAGCTAAAAATCTTAAGCAGAAACATGACTACAAAATACAGAACTGAAAGAAATTTCTTCCATCTAGTCTCTTTGGCCTCAACTCTGTAACCCAGTATGAAGCAGAGGATCTTTCTTCTCTGACTGTCCCTTCTCTCTAACAATGGTGATTCTGTGTCCTTCAACTGCCCCTTTCCTGAAGGCTGCCCCTAAATATTCTGTCCTCACCCACGTGCTCTTTCATTTCGAGTCTTCTGCCTCCCTCAACCACCTCTTTCACACCACAGCCAATGGCACACATCAAAAAAGCAAATACAAAGCTGTCACTCCCATGCATAAAACTAATAGTTCCTTATCACCTGCGAAATCAAACCCAAGTCCCTGAGAATGACTCTGTGAGAACTGGTTAAAATCATGCACAGAGGAAATTTATATTCCTATACATAATAGAAAAGAAAAAAAACTCAAAATAAAAGATCAGTTCACCCATCTCAAGAAGTTAAGGAATAAACTAAATGCTAAACAAGAAAAAGGAAAAAAATAAATGGAAGTAGAAATTAATGGGATTGAAAACATACAGTAAAGATAATGAAAACCCACAGGTTAGTTCTTTGAAAAACTAATTAAATTGATAAGCTTCTAGTGAGACTAATTTAGAAAAAAGAGAGAGAAAAAGCACAAATAACTACTAATCGAGATGACAGGGGACAATCATTACTCATTCAGACATTCAAAATATAATGAGGACATTATGGGGTTGCCAGAAAAATACAGGATGCAATTAAATCTGAATCTCAGATAAACAATAGACAATTTTTTAGTATAAGCATGTCCCAAATATTATTTATCTGACATAGATCAGAATAATTTTATATCTGTTAAAGAAATTGAAACCATAATTAAAAATCTTTCCATGCTAAACCGAAAAGACTCTCTCTGAACGGAACCGTTGAGAATTACAGCAAATATTTAAGCAAGAAATTACACCAATCTTACATAAAAATCTTACAGAGAACAGGAAAGCAAGCAAACACTTTCTGATTCATTGTACATGACCAGAATAAACTTGATAACAAACCAGACAGAACATTACAATAAAAATAAATAAACCTGGTCATTTCACTTATTAAGGTAGTACAAAAGGCATTGATCTATAAAGATCATACAACACAACAAAATTGGGTTTATTTTAGGAATGGGAGTTTAGTTTAACATTTTGAAAATCAGTCAATGATATTTACCACATTAATAGCAAAAAGGACAAAATTTATATGATGTTATTATATGTAGAAAAAAAGCCTGTGATAAAATTCATGTTTGCACAAGGGTGTTTTGTCCATACCTTGTTCTGACAAGAGTGTGGATAGTTGTATCTAATGTGTGCAAAGTGATCAGAACTATGTGTAATACTAATTGAATTAGCAATTTCAGGCTTGTTCCAGGGGAAAAGAATTTCAAGTAAATAAAAATGTGAAGTTGGAAATAGTTTAACTATGATGTGTGTAAATTCTTTGGGGAGCTATGTTCACCTTCCTGGAATCCTAAGAATGTGATAAGATAGAAATGTTTTGGGTCCAGGCCAAACGAGGCGAAGGTCTCTAAAAAGCTGAAACTAGGTCGGCTCTGCAACTGAGCAGCAAGGTTACGAACCTCTGCCCCAGGTCAGTGATGTCAAGAAGAGAAAAGCCCCATGCAAATGAATTCAACAGTAAATTGAGTGGAGCAGACCAGCTTTAGCTGGTTCTGCCCAGTGCCATGGTAGCAGTGGGGAGGATTGGGAGAGAAGTTGAGGGACTCACAAATGTAAGATCACAGAGGTTTAGTCTTGGTTTATAAATAAAACAGACTTCCAGCCTGCATGCACAGTATACAGGTCTGCCTTGGTCAGTCAGCGCAAATATACTAAATATTCTAATGTCCGTGTTGTCATGCCTGCTATGCCCAGTGGCCTTCCTTGCCTGGGGGAAACCCCAGAACTGGAAGAAAGCTCCTTCCCCTGCGATGGTGGCTTTTGAGGATTGGCTTGTGTTCCTGGAAAGCAAGGCAGCCTCTTGGCTTGATTGCTCTTGGCGGGCCTTGAGATCACCCAAGGGGTTAGACAAATACACAAGAGACTCGACATATATCTTTACATATAGAGAAAGAAGTTCTTTCCACATTATTAATATTGCATTGTATATTCGACTTTGTAATTAGAGTTTTTCATTTACTTTTATAAGAATTCTTTCCCCTGAGGTCAGAGTCTCTATCATGGTACACTAATGCCTGGCACTCAAGGCTAAATGAATAAAAACGAGTTCAATATTAAAATCAATGTGAAAAGTTTGCATATATGGGGGCCAGCCCCGTGGCCTGCTCCACTTCATCAGCCCAGGGTTCACAGGTTCAGATCCTGGGTGCAGACTTAGTGCCACTCATCAAGCCATGCTGTGGCGGCATCTCACATAAAGTAGAGGAAGATTGGCACAGACGTTAGCTCAGCAACAATCTTCCTCAAGCAAAGAAGGAAAGGTTGGCAACAGATGTTAGCTCAGGGCCAATCTTCCTCACCAAAAAGAATAAGTTTGCATAGGTGGACACAAAGGTTGAAATGAGTGGGAAACTTTTAAAGAACATTAAGTAGACTTGAATAAGATAAAGTTAAAAGTATTGGGTAGGCTGTGGCAGCCCTACATGCCAGAGTTTGGACTTTAATCTCTCTAAACAACACTCCCTGTTCAAACGCGTCAATGGTCCTACTTTGCCGACTGCAGTGTTTTTCAACTTCTCTTAATCCAAGCCCAGTAATTACAGAAAGGTGACTTAGGGCCCCAGGAATGGCTGGGGTGGACAGGGAGGGGAAGCATGTGTGAGTTAATGAAAAGACAAATTTAAGAAGGTTTCTGACTGCTCATCCCTACTCTGACCAGAACAGCTATATGTTTATCTGTTTTTAATACACAGGCTCGCATAGAATATTTCATTTGAAAAAGAGCAGTTCACTTGCCTGGTTTGAAAACCATTAGCTGTTGAATTGCACTCTCTTGCATGGCTGGGAACAGGAAGAGACTGCAGAGACACCATTTAACAAGCGACTGCAATGGTAGAAAGATGCAGGAATAGCAGCTTGAACACAGATGATCGACAGAGTTGACGAGATGCTCACCAATCCTGTTCCCTCTTCCTTGTCACACAGGAAGACTATATTTCCCAGCCTTCTTTGCTTTTAAGTTGGTACCAAAAGGCTGGGTTTGGCCAACTGAATGCAGACAAGAGTGATGTGTGCTATTTCTAGGCCTGTTCATAAAATAGCCTGCCTAATCTTCAACATTCTTTCATCTTCCATATCATCTTGTCCATCTGCTAGCTGGATGGTACCAGAGCAACTGTGAAGCAACAATGTAACAGAGCCTCAAGATGGTGCATCCCTGAGTTTCCACTTGCAGAAAATTACCAAGAATTGCTAGCCAATTAGGAACTTCTTTATTTGACTTTGTGCTAGTAGGCCACAAATTTTAACTGGGCTAAGCCATCAAGATTTCAGAGTTTCTTTGTTACTGCAGCATAGCCTACTGTGACCAATAAATATGGCCAGCATGTCCTACCCAGGATATTAACCATTCAGAGAATCATTTTTCACATCCTCTTCCTCGATATGAGAAAATTATTTTGAGTAACATGACATGAAATGAAAAAACAATGATCAGAAAACAGAGAAGAGTAAATTTTTATGTTATAGAACTTTTAATGTATTATATCAAATTTTTTCAAATAACATTAAGATCAATATGACAACATAAAAAAAGATAATGGATTAATGATTTTAACTGTATTGCTGTATTTTTTTAAAGGGGAAAAACATATACCTACATATTGCTCTATTGTAGTCATGAACAACAAAATTATAGTTTTCGTTTTTCTAGCCTTAATATTCTACAAATTTGTCAATGATTTTGTCGAAGTTATTTTTCTTCAAATATTTATTTTCAATAGACAATAGACTTTTTTTGTCAATCTGTGCTGACTGATAGTTGACGGAAGAGCAATTTTTTATTAATTTCAATGTCATAAAGTTTCTTTCACATGAAGCAACAGACATACAAACAACTAAGAAAGCCCTTAAATTAAGTATAAGCCTAGCAAAGTTTAATAAAACTTCCATTTTATAATAAAGTTTAGAAGTTTCTATGTCTTTGTTTCTTCGTTATCAATTCTAGTTACCTTCAAATTTTTTCACCGTCAAAAAAGTTCCACTAAAATACTTTCACCAGAAGTTCAGCTTAAATTTCTAATACATTTAGTAAAAACTTCTAAGTTTTTCTTCTTCTGCTTTAGAACTAGTGTCCAGATCTTGGTGAAAATGATCAGGACATTCAAACACTGCCTTGTTATTTCTCCAACGATGTAAGACGAGCATCTTTGGTTTCTCTGGGTACTTTTCTTCTAATTTGATTAATTTTTCTAAGTAAATGTCCAATTCCTAACATTTTGCATGGTTAATCGCCTTTTCCACCATTTCTGGACACCAGTCTTCAAAAAACAAGTTTGAAGCTTGCTGTTTTCAGTACATCTTTAAACTGATTCTGGCTGTTCGCAAATATTTTGATGTCAGGTTTCCTCACACCGGAAAAAATATAATTCAGAAAAAAAAATCACATACAGCTATCTTTGTTTATTTCAAATCTACCATTTATATTCAGGAATATAGAGCACCATGGGAGTTAGAAATATAAAAACTACCCCAGAAGCAAGCTTCAAGGATTTTGAACCATTAGGAACTTCCTCTGGAAATGAACTTGGTAGCTAAGTCCATGTGGTGTCGAAGGCTAACCACATAGCTGGGAGTTCTCTGAATTTACTTTCACAGAGAACTCAATGTTTATTAAAGAGGTGATTTAAATGTGCTAATTTGAAGCATACCTATATGTTATTGAAACTCAGCTGCAATCGTGGCAAATATTTGGAAATTAGGCCAGAAAAAGATTTTTTCTCACTGATAATGCTTAAGAACGGCTGGGTGATAATTTAAAGCAGACCAACATTTAGTCAGAGTTGTTATGCTTTTTAAATTCTCTATGGGAAATGCACCCCTGATTGTCTGTACCCCACGTGGATTGTACATCCAACCCCTGCTCAGATACAGAGGGATGATCATGTAACTCTCTACTTACTGGAATGGAAAATGAGCAAACCCTCAACAGACACAGAAAAGGCAACAGAACTAGGAAGCTGCTAATGCCTCTATTGACGTCTTTATGCTTAAACATGAAAGTTTTTCATCACAATTTTGTGGATAGTTCAGTTACTGTGTATTCCAGGATCTCCTTAAAAAGTTGAGTCAGAAACAACAGTCCTAGTTTCACTAAGTTCTCTGGAAAAAGAAATTCCTGACCTATGTAATCCAGTTCAGTGAGACGCAAAGCTTCTTCCTAACAATGGACTATGGTCACTTTCCTTAAACAGAACTCTGTTCCCACGCCATTCCTGGGGAGACACACTCAAAAACCAACCCTAACATAAGCAGAGATAAAATGTGCCTTTTCGTATGTATGGTGACGCACGAAAACTGGACTATTGGTGGTGAACACGATGTAGTCTATACAGAAAATGAAATATAATAATGTACACCTGAAATTTACACAACAGTATAAGCCAATAAAAATAATGTGCCTCTTACTCAGACACAGAAACCACATTGCGGGTGGAGAAATAGGAATGTCCTCTTAATGCCACGTAACTCCTGCACCTGTCCCAAAGCCCGACCACTTAAGTGGTGGGAAAGGAAGAGTGACTAAAACCAGCTGGCTTGTGGTGGCAGAAATTCAGGAAAGCATGATGAAGTGGAAGCTGAAGTGACAGCAATACATGCAACGTCTCCCTGTTAGCTGGAGAAAATCCTTCTTCCTATAACAAATTCCTTTGGAAACACCTTCTCTACAGAAGAAAGAAAAGTTCTTCTAAGATGTCTAATTTTACGTCTGAGTTTCTGCTATTTTTCCCCACCCTGTCCAGCCACCTGGAACTCAGTTAATCCTCCTGAAAATAAAAGACATTTGCAGATGTTCCCAGGCTTCTTCTCTCAGCCATTATGCTTTCATGCCAGCTTCTCGACTATGATGATATTGATTCAGGTATCAGTGAAACAAAGCCCAGAGTAAGCGCAAGACCTTGGGATGTTCACCTCATAGCTCATTTTGACAGATTTATTTAAGGAGTTTTTTCTTTTTTTCTTTCTTTTACTCAGTTTTGTTTCCTTTTCCAACTAAGTATATCTTCGGATTCAAGGCCAAATTCATAGATTTATGTAGTGGATTCCCCGGAATTAGTCTCCATACAAGCTACCCCTCCCGCCAAGGCACTGAGCGCGTCAGACCCTCCCTCTGCGAACAGGACAAACGCCTGGGGCTCTAAAGCTTCGCCTAATGCCGAAGTGCAGTGTGGTGTGACTGCCATCTGCTGGCGAGGGCCTGACATTACAGGATGCACCACCGGCGCTCTGTGGCAAATAATCAGATGACATTTGTTCCCGGAAAAAAAAAAGAAGCTTTCTCTGAAGAAATGAAAAACAAGTGTTTTCATAAACCTTGCCCATCTTCAGCACCAAAAAAAAAAAAAAAATCTTTACACCGGAAAAGCTGAAGAAGAGTAGAAAATTCGTTTATGGCAGACTTCCAAGTGCTAAATACAGTGAGGAAGTGGGATTACCGGCTACCAACCTCCTCAGCAAGGCGGAACCCATTATCATAAAGCTAGAGGGCAAACCTCATCGACTCAGGCAAGGAGGTCCTAGCTTGTGAAGCCTGTTATGCGCTGACATTAAAACCAGTAACAGGTTGAGTATCTTCTTTAAGGTACTGACAATTACTATGACCTCTTTCCCTCTTAAAGGAAAAGATTTTGGTTCTTAGAATCCAAATGAGTGAAACATAAGCACTGCCATTTGGGGGTTGTGGGAATTGTTTTCTCATTATAAAAGCCATTCTCCAATGTTTAAGAAGAAGAATCATGCTTAAGAAATGTTTACATAAGCGCGCCCTTGAAATCAGAGCCAGGCTGTTTTCACTCAGTCCTGACTCTTTTTTTCCAACTCTTATCTTCAGGATTTGTGGAACCGCACAATTCGTGGCAACGAAAGCCAAATTCCTATGGCTGACTTCAGTGGGTGTTGCCACTTATTTTCATGTCAAAGAATGGGACCTTGTATAATTGTGAATAGACAACCACAGGGAAGAATTTCCCATAGAGTACACCCCTGATGGTGGAATAAAACTAAGGTTCTTGAAAGGACCTTATTCATTGCAGAAGCAACACATTCAACACTGAAGGCACTGTTTGCTGTTAACATTAATTTCTTCATTAAAGGCCATGGGAACTCAAACATTTCAAATTTTGTAGAACTGAAGGTATATAACAAATACTGTATTTTTACACTTATGTAAATATGACATCTCCCATCCCTAAAGCCCGTTTCTCCCCCAGGCTTCCTCATCTTAGGAAATGGCCACACATCTGCTCAGTTGTTTGACCCCCAAACTCATGGAGCCATCCTGCAAGCTCTATGCCCCATTCACATCCAGTCCATCTCCATGTCTTGGCAGCCTTATCTCAAAATTCACCTCTGCTTACATCTCTCCACATGCGCAGTGACCAGCTTAGTCCGGTCTTCTGTTATCTCCCTTGTGAACTACAGCCATCACGTGCTAAATGGTCCCAGTTTCCACTCTTGCCCCTCCATCTTCAATTCCCAACAGCACAGTTGGAATGATATTTCTAAAATATAAACCTTCAGTGGTAACCCAGAGAAGAAAATCCAAACTCCATACCAAGTGTGCCTTAACGAACTCATGAAGAGACTTTATGATTTGTCTGAAATGATAACAGTTGCTTTAGGGTGGTTTACTGGCATGTAGGGTTGACTGCTCATTCTAACACTCCAAAAACAGAGGGGAATTCTGTTTGTTGATGGCTGCAGAAGGTGCCATTTTTGAAAAGTCTTCACATAGCTTAGGGCATTGGTGGAGTAGAAATAGCATATGGCTTTCAGAGCCACATCAAGACATGAAGTAGCCTCAGGTAGCCTAATAATTTGGAAGTCCCATGTTGATATCCTTAAAATAGGTTTTAATATGGGTTTAGAGATGATTCTGAGCTCTGCATGAGGAAAGAGGGTAGTGGCAACACTAGTATCGTTCTCATTCTCTGTTGCCTCCCAAGCAAGGTCTTGGCCACCTAACTTGCGTCCCCATTCAGAAGAAAAAAAAAGCCCTGAACTGCAATAGACCAACCCCCCCTTCTTAAAAGGTAACTTAGTAAATACTGATTGTTCCTCCAGTTTTCCCATTAAACAGTCCCCCAAATGGCTTAACAAAAATCCCTTCAAATCACATACACTATTTCTCTGATAAGAATTCTGCTAGATTCTATTCTCTCCATCTAATTATCTTCCCTGAGCTGTTTTAGCAACCTGTCTTAGTCAGGGTTAGATCGGAGAGGCAGAAGCACTAGGAGATTTATATAATAAGGGCTTTATTATAGGGATTGATCTTAGATTATTGTGGATTAAAGAATCTATTGAGTTTTGGTTTCTGCAGCTAGGGAAGTCAGCTAGTCTGGCATTTGGGACTGGAAGAAGGACGTGAAGAGGGAGAAGCCAGCTCAGAAGGAACCCTGCAGGAATGGGCTGGAACGCAGGAGGATGGACAAGAATCTGCATCAGACTCTTACCACCTCTGAGCCTCCAACTTCGATGATGGGAATAATATGAAGAAGAAGCTGCTGCCCTTTGTCATGGAGCTAAATCTATACCTGACCCAGGAGTCAGGAAAACTGAAAGAGGTTGTCTGGCTGAAGCTGCCACACGCTGGCAAGGTGTGCAGGCAGATCAACAACAACACACGTGAGCCGCAACAGCACTTCATACCATACATCAACCTCCTGAAGATACAAAGACTATCACTATTGCTTCACTTCCACCTTCCAAGTCTTGTGCAGAATGCCTTTTGTGATTCACCCCAGCCCAGAGCTATACAGGGAAGGGAATTCTGGGAACTGTAGTTCTAGATTAGCTACATTGACACAACATAAATCCACCACATACCTCTCATGAATGGGTACCCCACAAAAATTCTTGGCTGGCCCATCCATGAACCCAGATATAAGTCAAGCAGAAGTTCTGTGATGTCAGGATATAAGGGAGAGACACAAGAGAATATTAGCACTTGGAATGAGCTAGTCAGCTAAACCCACTCCTGCATTTTATAAATGAGTAAAACGAAAGAACCAGGAAAGGATAGAAACTTGTCTAGTCTCATAAGTGCCCAGAGGCAATGCAAGAAAGCAGTTTACCTGTCTGTTAATCTATTATATGCGAATCAAGAAAGGCACATGAAGCAGTAGAAATTTCCAGGTAGGCCCACCCCTGGTCTAACCCATGCAGGCCTCCTCGACAAAGGTTGCACATGTGAACATGGGATAAACTGTGGCCTTGGCATTCCTTCACATATAAAAAAATTATTCCATAACCTAGGTTCATGATTTGTATTTTGGCATAAACATTTTCTTTAAACATTATACCTTTTTATGATAACAGAGAATTCATCTGACAATAAGGTCCAGAAATTTACTTTTTTATTTAAAATTACCTTCTCAATTACTTTTTCATGGCAGTACCATTGGTTTATAACATGATATAAATTTCAGGTGTATATCATTATATTTTGATTTCTGTGTAGATTACATCATGTTCACCATCCAAAAACTAATTACAGTCCATCACCACACACATGTGCCTAATCACTCCTTTTGCCTTCCTTCCTCCTCTGAACCCCTCTGGTAACCACCAATCCAATCTCTGTCCCTATGTGTCTGTTTGTTGTTGATTTTATCTTCTGTTTATGAGTGAGATCATATGGTATTTGACTTTCTCCCTCTGACTTATTTTGCTTAGCATAATACCCTCAAAGTCCATCCGTGTTGTCACAAATAGCAAGATTTCATCATTTTTATGGCTGAGGAGTATCCCATTGTGTATGTATACCACATCTCCTTTAACCATTTGCCCCTTGATGGGCATCTAGGTTGCTTCCAAGTCTTGGCTATTGTGAATAATGCGGCAATAAACTTAGGGGTGCATATATCGTTACACATTCACATTTTCACATTCTTGGATAAATACCCAGCAGTGGAATAAGTGGATCATATGGTAGATCTATTCTTAATTTTCTGAGAAATCTCCATACTGTTTCCCATAGTGGCTGCACCAGTTTGCACTCCCACCAGCAGTGTATGAGAGTTCCCTTCTCTCCACATCCTCTCCAACACTTGTTATTTCCTGTCTTGTTAATTATAGCCATTCTGATATCTCATTGTAGCTTTGATTTGCATTTCCCTGATAATTAGCGATATTGAACATCTTTTCATGTACCTGTTGGCCATCTGTATATCTTCCTTGGAGAAATTTCTGTTTAGATTTTTTGCCCATTTTTTAATTGGGTTGTTAGTTATTTTGTTGTTAAGATGTATGAATTCCTTATATGTTTGGATATTAACCCCTTATCAGGTATATGGTTTTCAAGTATCTTCTCCCAATTGTTGGGTTGCCTTTTCATTTTGTTGATGGTTTCCTTTGCTGTGCAGAAGATTTTTAGTTTGATGTAGTCCCATTTGTTTATTTTTTCTTTTGTTTCCCTTGTCTGGTCAGACATGCTACTTGAAAATATGCTGCTAAGACCAATGTCAAAGAGCATATTGCCTACATTTTCTCCTAGAAGTTTCACGGTTTCAGGTCATATATTCAAGTCTTCAATCCATTCTGAGTTAATTTTTATGTCTGGTGTAAGATAACGGTCTACTTTCATTCTTTTGCATGTGGCTGTCCTGTTTTCCCAACACAATTATTGAAGAGACTCTCCTTTCTCCATTGTATGTTCTGGGCTCCCTTGTCGAAAATTAGCTGTCCATAGATGTGTGGGTTTATTTCTGGGCTCTCGATCCTGTTCCATTGATCTGTGGGTCTGTTTTGTGCCAGTACCATGCTGCTTTGATTACTATAGCTTTGTAGAATATTTTGAAATCAGGGAGTATGATACCACCAGCTTTGTTATTTTTTCTCAGGATCCCTTTGTTTATTTGGGGTCTTTTGCTGTTCCATATAAATTTTAGGATTCTTTGTTCTATTTCTGTGAAAAATGTCATTGGAACTTTGATACACATTGCACTGAATCTGTAAATTGCTTTAGGAAGTATGGACATTTTAACTATGTTAATTCTTCCAATCCAAGAGCATGGAATATCTTTCCATTTCTGTGTGTCTTCTTCAATTTCTTTCAACAATGTTTTATAGTTTTTCAGTATACAGATCTTTCACCTCCTTGGTTAAATTTATTCCTAGGTATTTTATTCTTTTTGTTGCAATTGTAAATGGGACTATATTCTTAATTTCTCTTTCTGCTACTTTGTTATTAGTGTATAGAAATGCAACTGATTTTTGTATGTTGATTTTGTATCCTGCAACTTTACCATATTCATTTATTATTCCTAAAAGGTTTTTGGTGGATTCTTTAGGGTTTTCTATGTATAAAATCATGTCATCTGCAAATAGTGACAGTTTCACTTCTTCCTTTCCAATTTGGATCCCTTTTATTTCTTTTTCTTGCCTGATTGCTCTGGCTAGCACTTCCAACACTATGTTAAATAAGAGTGGTGAAAGTGGGCATCCTTGTCTGGTTCCTGTTCTTAGAGGGATAGCTTTCAGTTTTTCTCCATTGAGAATGATATTTCCTGTGAGTTTGTCATATATGGCCTTTATTATATTGAACTATTTTCCTTCTATACCCAATTTATTCAGAGTTTTTATCATAAATTGATGCTGTTTCTGGTCAAATGCTTTCTCTGCATCTATTGAGATTATCATGTGATTTTTATTCTTCATTTTGTTAATGTGGATGATTGATTTATAGATGTGGAACCATCCCTGCATCACTCGAATAAATCCTACTTGATCATGATGTATGATCTCTTTAATGTATGACTGTATTTGATTTGCTAGTATTTTGTTAAGGATTTTTGCGTTGATGTTCATCAGTGATATTGGCCTGTAATTTTCTTTTTTTGTGTTGTCCTTGCCTGGTTTTGGTATCAGGGTAATGTTGGCTTCATAGAATGCATTAGGAAGCTTCCCCTCCTTATCAATTTTTTGGAAGAGTTTGAGAAGGATTGGTGTTAAGTCTTCTTTGAATGTTTGGTGGAATTCACCAGGGAAGCCATCTGGCTCTGGACTTTTGTTCTTGGGGAGGTTTTGATTACTGTTTCAATCTCGTTACTGGTGATTGGTCTATTTTAATTCTCTATTTCTTCTTGATTCAGTTTTGGAAGGCTGTATGCTTCTAAGAACTTATCCATTTCTTCTAGATTATCCAATTTGTTGGTGTACAGCTTATCATATTATTCTGTTATAATCTTTTTGTATTTTGAGGTGTCCATTGTAATTTCTCCTCTTTCATTTCTGATTTTATTTCTTTGAGTCTTCTCTCTTTTTTTCTTGGTGAGTCTAGCTAAGGTTTGCCAATTTTCCTTATCTTTTCAAAGAACAAGCTCTTCTTTTCATTGATTTTTTCTATTTTTTTAAGTCTCTATTTCATTTATTTCTACTCTGATTTTTATTAGTTCCTGCTTCTACTGATTTGGGGCTTGGTTTGTTCTTTTTCCAGTTCCTTTAGGTGCATTGTTAGGTTGTTTGAGATTTTCCTTGTTTGTTGAGAGAGGTCTGTATTGCTATAAACTTCCCTCTTAGAATTGCTTTTGTTGTATACCATAAATTTGGGCATATTGTATTTTCATTTTCATTTTCTCTAGGTATTTTTTGAGGAAGAAGAAGATTAGCCCAAGCTAACATCTGCTGCCAATCCTCTTCTTTTTGCTGAGGAAGACTGGCCCTGAGCTAACATCTGTGCCCATCTTTCTCTACGTTATATGTAGGATGCCTGCCACAGCATGGCTTGACAAGCAGTGAGGTCTGCACCCAGGATCTGAACCAGCCAACCCCAGGCTGCCAAAGCGGAATGTGCAAACTTAACTGCTGCGCCACCTGGCTGGCCCCTGTCTCTAGGTATTTTTTTATTTCTCCTTTGATTTCTTCATTGACCCAATGATTGTTCAGTAGCATTTTGTTTAATCTCCACATATCTCTGGCTTTTCCAATTTTCTTCCTGTAGTTGATTTCTAGTTTCATACTGTTGAGGTCAGAAAAGATGCTTGGTGTATTTTCAATCTTCCTAAATTTATTGAGACTTGTTTTGTGGCCTAATACATGGTCTATCTTGGAGAATGTTCCATGTGCATTTGAAACGAATGTGTACTCTGCAGTTTCTGTATATATCTACTAAGTCCATCTGGTCTAATGTGTCATTTAAGGCCAATGTTTCCTTTTTGATCTTCTGTTTGGATGATCTATCCATTGGTGTAACTGGAGTGTTAAAGTCCCCCACTATTATTGTATTACTGTCTATTCCTCTTTTTATGTCTGTTAATAATTGCTTTATATATTTAGGTGCCCCTATGTTGGGTGCATAGATATTTGCAAGTGTTATATCCTCTTGTTGAATTGTTCCCTTTATCATTATGTAGTGCCCTTTTTTGTCTCTTGTTACAGTTTTTGTTTTAAAGTCTATTTTTTTCTGATGTAAGTATTGCTACTCCAGATTTATTTTCACTGACATTTGCTGGGAGTATCTTCTTCCATCCCTTCACTTTCAGTTTGTGAGTGTCTTTAGATCTGCAATGTATCTCTTAAGCACAGCACATATATGAGTCTTGGGGTTTTTTTTATCCAACCAGCCACCCTATGGCTTTTGATTGGAGCATTCAGTCCATTGACATTTAAAGTAGCTATTGATAAGAATGTACTTATTGCCATTTTGTTACTTTTTTTCTGGGTGTTTTAGTAGTTCTTCTCTGTTCTTTTCTTCTTCTCTTGCTTTCTTCCCTTGTGGTTAGATGGCTTTCTTTATTATTATGTTTGGGTTCCTTTCTGTTAATTTTTTGAGTATTCATTATAGGTTTCTGGTTTGTGATTACCATGAGGTTCATACATAATAACCTACATATATAGCAATCTATATTAAGTTGATGGTCTCTTTAGCATTATCTCATGCTAAAAGCTCTACTCTTTTACTCCCCTCCTCCCACATTTTATGTTTTTGATATCATCTCTAACCTCTTGTGTGTGTGTATCTGTTACCATCCTATTGTGTAAATAGACAATGTTAGTACTTTTGTCTTTTGACCTTCGTATTAGCTTCCCAGGTAGTTGATCTACTACCTTTACTGTATATTTGCCTTTACCAGTGATTTTATTGCTTGTTTGTTTTGATAATTCTCTTTTTCCTATTCATGGTCTTCTCTTTTCCACTTAAATAAGTCCCTTTAGCATTTCTTATAAGGCTAGTATCTTGCCTTTAGTTTTTGCTTGTCTAGGAAACTCTTTATCTCTCCTTCCATTCTGAATGATAACATTGCTGGGTAGAGTATTCTTGGCTGTAGGTATTTTCCTTTTAGCACTTTAAGTATATCACGCCACTCCTAGCCTGTAAGGTTTTTGCCGAGAAGAAAGCTGTAAGGTTTCAGCTGATAGCCTTATTGGGTTTCCTTTGTATGTAACTTGTTGCCTTTCTCTTGCAGCTTTTAGGATTCTCTCTTTATCTTTGATGCTTGACATTTCACTTATAATGTGTCTTAGTGTGGTCCTCTTTGGATTTATCTTGTTTGGTGCTCGCTTTTATTCCTATACCTGGATGTCTGTTTCTTTCCTTATGTTAGGAAAGTTTTCAGCTATTATTTCTTCAAATAGATTCTCTGCCCCTTTGTCTCTCTCTTCTCCTTCAGGGACACCTATAATATGGATGTTAGTGCAATTGATGTTGTCCAGAGTTCCCTTAGACTGTCCTCATTCTTTTTAATTCTTTTTCTTTTATCTGTTCAGCTTGGATGATTTCTTCTAGTCTTTCATCCAGCTTGATGATCCATTCTTCTGTATCATCTACTCTGCTATTGAGTCCCTCTAATGAATTTTTCATTTCAACTATTGTATTCTTCATTTCCAATTGGTTCATCTTTATATTTTCCACTTCTTTGTTGAAGTTCTTACTGAGTTCATCCATTCTTCTCCCAAGATCAGTGAGTATCCTTATGACTATTAGTTTGTACTCTTTGTCAGGTAGACTGTTTATCTCTGTTTTGTTTAGTTCTTTTCCTGTGGTTTAATCCTCTTACCTTACTTGGAACTTATTCCTTTGTCTTCCCATTTTGCCTCTTTCCCTGTACTTGTATCTATGTATTAGGTAGGTCAGCTATGTCTCCCAATTTTGGAGAGGTGGCCTTATGTAAGAAATGCCTTATGATGCCCAGCAGTGTGCTTCCCTCTCATCACCAGTTCCAAATGTTCCAGGAGTGTCCCTTGTATGGACTACCTGTGTCCTTCTGTTGTAGCAGGGCTGCTCTTTCTGGAGGTTCCTGGGAGGCTAGGCTGTACCCCTGGCCAGCTGAGTGTAATGCTCAGCTATGTGTGACTGTTATGGTCCCTTCAACCACTATCAGGTGTGGGGACCTCCAGCACAGTTGGCTGCAAGGTCTAATAGCAAATTCCTGTTGCAGTTTTTCTGTTAAGTGAGTAGGCTCCCAGTGTGACTGGTTGCTAGGCTCAGGGGCTTACAATTGCTCTAGGACTCTGGCCTGCAAAGCTGTTGTCAGCTCTCCCAGGATTGCAGCTGATTGGGTCCAGTCCCAGGATTGGGAGCACCCAAAAGTTTCAGGCTTTGGAAGGTGGGGCTGATCCCCTATGTGGCTATTTGAGAAGCACAAGTCTTCTCAGCTGACAAGCCACATGCCCACAGGGTCACACACCTCATCAACACAGTCCTGCCCCATGGGCACACCCCAACCCACTGAAGCAGACCCAGTCGCCCCACTGCAGAGGTCCCACACACTTCATCAATGCAGATCTATCCCACATGCACATGACCTGTCCCACAGAGGTGGACCCACTTGCCCAGTTGCAGAGTTTCCAGGCACCCTACCTATGTGGGCCCACAAGTTGCCTAAGGGCTTGTCATTGGGCTGTTGGGTAGGGCCAGTCCTTAGGGCAACCTTCCTGCCCTGGCTGAGCTGGATTAAATTGGTGCTATATCATGTGAGGCAGACCCCTGGGCTAACAGGTCAGGGGAAGTACACCAATGATGTCTGCCAGCATCTGTGACAGCATGCCTGTCTTAGGTCACAGCAATGGCTACTGCCAATGTCTCAGACCCATGAGAGGTGTCACCTCTCCCTGAGATGCACTCAGAACCCATCAAGTCAGTCTCTTTTCACCAAAGGACTGTGCACCTTTCTTTCTGGTGATTTTAGGTTGCTTTCTGAAATGGGTGAATTTGTGCCTGGGCCCTTTAAGAGCAGGACTTTTTCCCCCTTAAGTCCAATAGCTTTCCTGGGGGTATTCCATATCATACTTAATAGCCAGAAAAGCCAGATATTATTACCCTTGTCTCTGTTGTGCTGAGTCCAAAAGCTGCTTATTGTGGTAACACTCTCGTGCTCAAATCCCTCACTCCTCCAGGAAAGGCTTCATACCTTAGGATGGCTCCCAGCTGACCATGAAGTGCCATGGCTAAAAGGTGGCATTTTTCTCTCAAGAAAGGAATTTATGCCTCTTCCACCTCAGTTAGCACTGTCCCTTGTTGTGGGGGTTCTTTTTATCCAGTTCTTAATTCCCTCTCAGGGGTAATTGTTCCAAGAGTAGTTGTAAATTTGTTGTGTCCAGGGGAGGAGGTGAGCTCAGAGTCCACCTACGCTGCCATCTTGACACCATATCTCAATTATTTTTAATTTGTGACACCCTTATGTAAAACGTTTAACTAAACACAATCAAGGTACACATCATATTTAAGTTGATACTCTAAACCTTAGCCCTAAAAAGCAGTGTAATACATAGAATTGAGAACATAGTCTTTGGATTCATACAGCCACAACTTCAAATAGGAGCTCTACCACTTGCCAGCTTCTGGTCCTGCAGCAAGTTGTCTGAACTTTCAGAGACAGTTTCCTCTTCTTTAAAATATAAATCAGAGCATCACTAGGATTAAATGAGGTAATTCATATATAACATTTACTACAGTACCAGGGAAATAGAAAGAGCATTAAAATAGGAGCCAATAATTTCTATTATTATTATTTTTGTTGTTATAATTGGCACTGTTAGTAATAGTGTCCTAGTAATTAATATTAATAATTTATTATTATTAATTAGCATTATTGATAGTAATTAATTACTAAGAGTATATTGGACCTGAAGAACTGAATGTGGTACAAAATGATTTTTTTGAGTTTTCTTATTGAAAAGAATAATTTAAGTGATTCCTTTAAGAGGTCATATTAATGAAACTGGGGTTTAAGACAAAAAGAACCTGATATTATCAGCATATGACCTTAGAGACTATTAGATTTACCAATAGAGGATTGTTACACAAATTTCAAGCTTAAGCTTCAGGGTGAGAAATGGTAATCACACGAAATTAAATGCATATCTTTGCCAGCATCTTACCTCCAGCTGTTTGTCTTCTTTCCATTGCTCAGGTTACTCTTCAGAATTGACAACTGCACATCAAAACATAACTCTGCCAGTCCAGCATCCTCTCTTCAATTGATCTTGGCCACAGATCAAGGCATCCTCCACATGGCCCTTAAACGAGGGAACAATTTATTTTGAAGGTGCTGGGCCCCATCATTGACACTCAGCAACTTTTTTTACTCTACAAATAAAAACTGCGCTGATATTTGTTTAGAAAGTATTTCATCCAGGGCTTTACAAATTGCCTTATTCACAGAAGTTTCCAAGCTTTCTGGATGTCCTCATCCAGTGTCATGCAGGCTGTTGACAAACATGAGATCAGTTGAATTCAACTTCAAGCTAATTCATGCCTCTCTGAGTTCTGTTGCTTTTTTGACCGACATCTATCTTCTATTCACATTCCCTGCTTTAGCTCTGCAATTAGATATGTTACATTCTGCTGGCTTGGAATATCAAAGATTTATTTCTTTACCATAGTATATGTCCAGTGCAAGTTGCCAAGAGGTCTCTGCTTGTCTTAGTCATCAGGGTCCCAAGTTGATAGAACAGGCACCATTTTGAACATTGCCAGTAGCCATGCCAAATAAAAAAGAGCTCCAAAGTGCCTTGCATCAGCAGTTAAATGCTTGACGTGAAAGTGGCATGCATAGCTTCTTCTCGTGACTCATTGGCCAGAATGGTCACACAATTCCACCTGAGCATAGCAGGGCTTGGAAGTATTACTGAACTAGAAGGGAGGGAACTGGGAAGCCCTAATGACTAACACATAGAATTTCTATTTGTTGACAAACAGCAATATCTTCCTTTTATTTGAAAAACTTTAATCTTGAGAAGGTTGTTTACTTGTTTTCTGTGGAAAACTTTTGGGGTAAGTCACAGGATATAATCATTATGTGAAAGGATTAAAAAAACAGATAAGAGTGTAGCTTATTGATTAAAAATTTTGGATGCAAGTAAATTTCAGTGTAGGAGAGTTTCTAGTAGCAAATTGCCATAGTATCCCAGAAATCACAATCACATAGAGACTCACATACTCACCAACCTAGATGAAAATGAAGACAACTTGGATAACAGACTCATCCCGGGGTCCTGCAAAGAACTAGACTTATAGTTTTCATCAAACTGCCTCCATGATATGCATCTTCATTTGCAAAAAGTAAATTTGACCATTTCACACTTAATTTAGGTGTGAGAATTCCAATTATTCATCTTAGAGCATACATGTTCATGGGAATGATGGCAATCTAAATCCGCACTAACAGGAGCCACTAGCCACAAACATAGCTATTTACATTTAAACTTAAATAAGTTCTGTCAAATTAAAAATTCAGTTCCTCAGTCACACTAGCCACACTTCAAATGCTCAATAAGCACGTGTAATTAGCAGCTATTGTAGTGGAAGAGCACAGATATCGAACATTCCATCATTGCAGAAAGTTTTATTGGACAGCTCTGGTCTAATCTTTCACTTTTGCTTCTGGAAACAGTTGGACATTCTCCATTTCCTAAAGCCATACCTTCAAAAGACCAAGCTGATTTCCAAGACCTCAAAGAACTAGATAGAAAGTCCTGACTGTAGTAACCTAACAGTCTAATAACCAAGTCCATCTCTGGTCTTGTTTGATCTCATTGGTTTGATATGCCTTGCGTCTTAGTTACAGAGGGTACCTATAGTAACACACACAAAAAAACTCAAATTCAAGGTTGTTCAAGCTAGAAAAGGAAAGAAGAACCTCAGAAATTACATAGAACTTGTCTCATTTCTACTATTCCTGTACTTCATACCTCCAGGATAAAATTTACCCTAAAAAAAAAATTGGTATAAGATTTGCTATATTTTTTGTGTGAAAATACAGTAGAAAGTCTAGGTCAAGAGTCATAAGTAATATATGATAATTTATTTTGATTCTCTGTAACTCAATCAAATGATTCCATGAAATTAGGAATATTTTATACGAGTTAATAAAAATAAAGAAAGAAGTGGATCAGCGTGGGTTGTGAGGACAAAGAGGAGAGGATGTAAGAAACACTCATTCTGCTCTTCCTCAGGTATGATATTAATATAATCTGTGCATTGTTCCTCAAGATTGGTATGGTTGGCAACCAAAATAATGATCATTGCCCCTGGAAACATGGCTTGGCAGCTAGCTAGGCTTCAATTCCTGTTGCTTTGTTTTTAAAATGGAATACACAAATATCACCTAATAAACAAGACGTGTATTGCTGCACCCCCAGCTCCTCATTATTGAATCTCTCTCTGATGCTCTCAGTTTCTGTTTGATCAGGCTCCTCTTCCCATTTATGCAAAGGCTGTTCTACCATAAATGAAGGCTTATTTTTCACCGCCTCGTCTAAGTTTGCCAAGATCCAGTAACAGGATCAAGGATCTAATTATAAATGGCTTAAGTCCCCTATCTGATGTGAACAGACAGAATCTGAGCAACAATAAAAATCAAAACATTTCTCTGGATAAGTTTTATCCAACTATGATATATTTTAGGCCAAAATATATTCATTCTCTGAAACCTACAGATACTCAACAAGATTTCACCTTTTTTGCAACTGGGGAAAAAAATAAGAGAATTTTAATCTACAAATTGGCAAATGCTTTACCTTTTTGCAGCCCAGCACCCCAAATTTTACTTATAAGAAGAACTTTAAGAAATACTCATGAAACATGAAGTGTGCATGTCCAGGTACAGACTGTGAAAAATTTTGCCATTGAATATGCAACTGTAGTTGTCAAGGCCTGTTGGTATAAATATTTGTATTGTACCAGCATCTGCAGTGACCAGCACTGAGTCTATTTCTAAAGGATCAAAATTTTAACACAGGGTATGGAGTCCAGCCTTAGCATTAGACTGGGATTAAAATATTAGCGATGCTGCTTTGATATTATGATTTTGAAAAAGTCACCAATCTCTCCAGGTCTTTTTTCTCACTTATAAAGATGCATAAAGTAATATCTTGGGGTGGTTGTAAGGATTAGAAGAAAGGGATGCGAAGTCTCTGGTCAATGGATGTTAGCTGCTGCTGTCATTCATGTGGGCTGCTGCTGCTCTTCTTGTCCATGAGCAAGACAGCGCCATGATGGCAAATATGCCCGTGGACGATGCAGTGACATCATCAACCCCAAAAGGCAAAAGCACTCGTGCCCAACCATTAGGGATATATTTTAAGCATTGAAGAAATAAATGAGCCCCTGTATGGTGGACTTAGTGATAACCAGACCACCATCACATGAAATACTACCCATAACCCCCCTCTGCACAGTATAGCAACTTCCCCTTTAAGAACTTCCCCATCATAGTAGAAGCTTTTTGTTACTTGCTGTCGTTGTGGCCATTGCTGCTTTTGATGCCTGGACTTGAAATCTGGAAACCAAGGTTTGAATTTCAGCTCTGTCATTAACTAGTTGTGAGACCTAAGCTGCTAAGTCTCTTGGCCTCACTGCATCTCAATTTCCTCAGCTTTAAAAATGGGGTTGTTTTGAGCAATGTGGTATTTGGACTTTCAAAAAAGCTTTGCAAACTGTAAATGCTAGTTGTGATGTAGATTAAGAAGAAGTCACCAGGAAGACACTACTACAATGCAACTATGTTACCACAGAGGGACAACAGGTGTCCTGGGATTCCACTGTTTCATCACATTAGCCTGTTCTCACTTCATTCATTCACTCACAAATATTTATTGAATGCCTACTATGTGCCCTCTGCAGCTCTAGGGGCTGGAAATGCAGCAGATAAAAAACACATTCTAGGTCATTGTAGGTCACAATAAGCACATCAATAAATATATGCTTTAATCTAAGGTAATGGTAAGTGCCATGAGGACGGATAAAGGAGCATAGGGAATGGGGTGGTCAGAGTTCTCTCTGAAGAGGTAACATTTAAGCAGAGGCTTGAATGAAGTGAGAGAATGAGCCATGAGATTGTCTCAAGAAGAGGCATCCTGGCAGAAAAGAAGCAAGTATAAACTCGCTGAAGCAGGAGCACAATTGGAATCTTGGAGGAACATCAAGGAAAGCAGTGCATCTGAAGCCTAGTGAGCAAGGAGGGGGATAGTAGGAGACGTAACCCAGATAATTTAGTGCTTGTAAGCCATGATAAGGAGTTTGGATTTTATTTGGTTAGCTGGAAGATCCAAAGAGCATGGTAGCTGAGGAAATAGAAGTTTTGGTGGGGAAGGGAGATGCAAGGAATTCTAAGATGAGGCCAAATGGGAGAAGGTAAACCCTGACATGGGGCCACAGTAGGTGGTCCTGGACCATGAGAGCCCTGCGAGCTTGGAGAGCATCATGGTGGGCGCAGAGAAAGGCACTCACTCCCAAGGCTAGCCAACGCCTTCAGTGGGGAGGATGATTCGTACTCGAGAACCAATATGACTTTTTCAGAACACTTGACACAAGTAAAGTCAAGTAAGTTAGCACTCACATGTCAAATGACTTCTGGCGGGAACATGTTCAGATGCTGATGTGAATGCAGAAGAGGCCACAAGGACTCACCATAAAAAAAGCTAAGAGAGACCTTGTACACCCCCAAAATGGTATCATAAAGCAAAATGTTTTTAAAACAATATTCTTGTGTCTTTTTCTTATTGTTATATCCCTAATTTCTCTAGCCCACTGCCTATCACATAGTAGGCACTCAAAGTTTGTTGAGTGAATGAATGAGATAAGAAAAGAAGGAAGGAAGGAAGAAAAAAGGAAAGGGAGGAAGAAAGGAAGGAATAGGTGATACTGGTTTCCTAGGGCTGCTGTAAGATATTACCACAAACTTGGTGGTTTAAAACAACAGAAATTAATTCTCTGAGAGTTCTGGAGACCAGATATCCAAAATCAAGGTGCTGGCAGGGTTAGTTCCCTCTAGAGGCTCTGATGGAGAATCCATGCCTCTCTCCTAGCTTCTAGCGGCTGCTGCCAACCCTTAGTGTTCCTTGGTTTAAGTCTGCATAACTTAAGTCTCTGCCTGCGTCTTCATATGGAAGACATACTTCTCTCTGTTTCTTTGTGTCATCTCTTCTTCTTATAAGGATACATGTCATTGGATTTAGGGCTCATCCTAAATCCAGTGTAACCTAATCTTAAGATCTTAAGATTAATTACATCTGCAAGATCCTTTTTCAAAATAAGTTCAATTCATAGATTCCAGGTATACACAGGGAGTGGGGCTATAGGTGACGTATTTTTTTCATATGAGGAAAACTACTGATAGGTCAAATTCTCCCGTCAGAAGTAGCACCAAGTCTGTTACTAACTGACAAATAGTATGAAAATTTTGTTCTACGCAGGTACATTTTCAAAGGAAAGAATGATATGTTCTAAAATATTTTGATATTCTTGAATAATATTGCTCTAAAAATAGCTAACTAGACACAGAGAGTCCAGTTCCTATTTTCTAAAGAAATTGAAGATCCTAACTGCTATCTTTACATTGAAGTATTCTTCCTTCTGGCTGTTTCAATTTAAAACAGTTTGAGAATGAGTATGTTCTAATTTCCATATAAAGATACCTTCTATTAGCAAGAGATGCACGGGAACAAGTTGGTGCAGTATAAATGTTTAATAGTCAATAAATAACTATCACAAGTATGTATCTACATTGTAAAACAAGATACATAACAGTCCAGCAACCAGTAGACAGACAACATACGTCAACACAATTCTCAAATTGGTAAATGCAACCCATAAAAAAATTTGAACATCAGGCATTCATGCATTAGGTGGTCTCTTCTGCAACTTAATGACATTCTTTATATGAATATATATTGTTACATAAAAATGGAAACTATACGTATTTATATATTAGTATTTTCTTTCTGACCTATTTATAATGCATGTTAAAAAGAAAACTATGGCTAGCACTGGTTTCTCAAAACAGAAAATCTAATATCTAAAGTATTGGCATACTTTAAAGCAGTTTGAAGAAATGCTGATTTGAGGAAATCCTGAAGCACGAGCTGTCATCAGGACAAGTTTTAGGGATGTGCTTCAAGGGAAATGAGATCTTCAGAGTTAACCCTAAGACACTAGAAGAGTTTTGAAGTTCCACAGAGCCGTGGACTCTATTTAGCCCTGAACATATCCAAAAATTGCCAGAAGGCACCAGATAAGACTTTCTAAATCTTCGCCTATTTCCCAACACAAAACCCTCTTCCCATCCCAACTCAAATAGAAATGTACTTTTCCTTATTTCTCTCTATTGCATTCTTATCGATGTTTCATTTTTATCTTCATTGAGAAGCATTTCCTAAGCACCCAAGTCCCTACTGGACTCCTACAGGTCTTACTACCCATGTTATTTACATGGCGATTTTTCTACATTGCTGCTTATATTGTTTAGGTTTCCATTTGTGTCACCCTTGTTTCCCAACTAGAGAGTAAGCTCCTCATAAGTGTAACTCATGTCTCATGATTTTACGGACATACCAATCAACAGTTCTTTGCACGTAGTAGGAACTAAAAATATGTGTGAAATAAATAAAAATTAATATACTAGCTAACTCTTTACTGAGATATCTAGAAAGAATAAACAGTACAGGAGTGACATGAAAGGATTAATGAAACTCCGCAAGGACCTAGTTTATGAGCAGGGAGTAATTTATGCACCATGAAACCTACATCCCTTACTCACCAATGTCTTTCAGCAATAAGCAAGTTTCCTCAAAGAAGAGCTTGTGTTTCTGACCCTGTGTGTTTGAATTCACAAGACATCAGTCTATGGTCTTTATAGAATTGAAAATAATGCTACTAAGTTAACGTGTCAGATGAATTAAAACAATTTTAATCTCATCTTCAACTACTGCTCAACCAAGCGCATATTAGGAATGTGGAGTGGGGAGAGCCAGCACTAGAAAGTCTTGTTCTTTCTGGGACATTATGATCTTATTCAGTCTCATCTCAGAAAAGGTCTTTTCTTTACTCCTGTAAGAAGCCACATTCTAAATCAGAGAATGGTGAGTGTGTGGTATCTTTTTTACCTCCCTCACCTTCCAGAAACTTGGCAGCCATTGGTAAGCAATCACAGGACTCTTTCTTATTAAGTGTGGACTTGGTCTCTGAATCTGTCTCCACCTAATTCTCCAGGAATCATTGTCAGTCAAATAGATTTGTCAGACAAGATAGAGCCTCATTTCCATGCCTAGGTCTAAACCACTCTCAAACTGTTTATCGTCCCTTCCAGTTTTTAATTCTCAGCAAATCAGGACTGTTTGGCCATGATCACCTGGCATTTTTGCCTCAATTCCTTTGCTTAAAGTCTACGTTGAATATGCTGCTGCTTTTCCCCATCTCTCGGGCTTAAAGGAAAAATATAACTATTTCGGATGCTAACTGTTCTTTCGGTATCTCAGAAGCACTACAGCCTAAACCTACTCTAACTCTTCTCATCTGCTGAGCTTTTCTTTCTTCCTTTCCAAGGACATGGTGTGCCACAGACCTGGACCAAAAGAGGCCAGTTAGGGAGAGGAAATAACAAAGGGGAAATGGCACCCAAATACCATTAGAAAGCTCTAAAAGTTATTTTAATTCAAAATATTCCCAATTTTAACATGCTCATCATTCATATTATCATTATTGCTTACAAACGGGAAAAATATTTTAAATAGGTTTCTAACATATTTACATAAACTCATACTTTATTATATATTCATTGACATTAAAGGGTGACAAACCAAGGTGTGCTTCTGGGGTCTGCCCTTACCAGCAGCATGATCTTGGCAAATTGACCTTTTGAAGATTCAATTACTGCCATTCAGACAGGCTATGGACTCTGAATACCTGGGCTGAATTCACAATTTGTCCCTTAGCAGTAGTATGATTTTACGCAAATTAATTAAATGTATTGGGCCTCAGTGTCACCATCTGTAAAATGGAGCTTCATTACCTGCCTCCCAGGGAGGACTAAATGAACAGCTTTGTGTCATGGGATAACATAGTAGAGAGGTAAAGAATCTTAACTCTGGAGCCAGAGGTCACTCTTCTCATCCTAACTCCGCCACTGGTTACATGTGTGACTTTGAGTAATTCGCCTCACCTCTCTGTGCCTTAATTTCCTCATCTGGAAAATGGGGATGAATAATAGTATTTATGTAGAGGTTTCTTTTGAAGACTGGATGAGTTAATGTTCATTAAGTTCTTAGACCAATACCCGGCACATATAAGTATTTAAAAGTAAAAATAAATTAATACTATATATGATGTGTTTGAAAGTGCCTGGCACATGGTAAGTACTCCATAAATTTCAGTTATTGGGCATAAACTCAGCCTGATGTACAGAAAGTACACTACAGAAGGTATGTGCTTCTGTTAAGGAAAACTAACATGCTTCAGAGGACATCCTTATTCTTTGTGGGTGTTATTTAGAAAGCGGACGCTCTAGATGAATCCTTCTACTGTCTAAAATATTCCACAGTACCACGTTACAAAGGGCACCCAAGGTGGCTAGTGTGTGTTGGATCTGCCCCTCTTTAACTATTCTTATAGATCAAAATGTCTTAATAGGTCTGTGTGGATGTGAAGAGAAGTTATCTTCATGTCAGAGTAATAGTTTTTTTTGTTTGTTTGTTTGTTTTGCTGTGGAAGATTTGCCCTGAGCTACTAACATTTGTGCCAACCTCCCTCTATTTTGTATGTGAGCTGCCACAGTGACAAGCGCTGTAGGTCCACGCATGGAATCTGAACCCATGAACCCAGGCCACTGAAGCGGAGCATACTGAAATTAACCACTAGGCCATGGGGCCGGCCCCCAGAGTAATATTTTTTAAATTGAGATCCATGGACCCTCCTGGGCTCCTCAAGGTAGATCAGAAACCCTTGAAACGTTGAGAGAACAATGGGTGGGAAGGGCTTCAAGCCCCCATTCCACTTATACCGCAGCATGTCCAATTATGTCTGTTGTGCATATTAGCAGTCCACATGTCATGACAGTTCAGCATGGTGATTTGTTGAAAATTTAATATAATAGTATGGCGTACTTAAAAAAAATAAACTGGGGCTTTTTTTCTTTTTTTATCACAGATAATCTATTATAGAGAAACAAAAAATTTATTAGTCACACATCTCAGGAGAGTGCCCAGGCCCTATTCCCTAGGTCTATACTTCCCAATCCTCCAGGTTGTAAGAAAAAAGGCCTTTTTGCTAGCTCTTCCTCCATTCCCATTACCATCCCCTACCAAGAGCCTGGAGCAGGAGATTAACCTAATGAAATCTCCTAAGGAGATGTCTGAAGTTCAAAGTTCTAGGCAATGTTGAAACTAAGTCGAAACACCTAAAGAGGAAAGAGATGGAGTCTTTATGTCTTGAAGATTGGCAAAAGAAGCTTCCAGACTCCTGTGAGATATAGAATCCCCTGGACTTGAATAAAAAGATGATGGAAGATGTGCTTCTCGAAGCACCACCTCTCTGAGGCAAGCCAGTCCTCATCAGGGGCTGGCAACAGGGTGCTTGTCAGGACCTGGTGTGAAGCACACAGCCTCAGAAACCTCAGCAAAGATGCTTTGTGGCTGAGATGGAAAAAAAGGAAGTGGGGCCGGCAGAAACCAGCCACCCCTGACAAATTGTGAGGCCACGGCAGGGAGCCAAGACAGCAGAGAAAGCAGGAGAAAGCGTGGACTTTCCATCAATATTGGCAAGAAGAAGCGGGAGCCAGATTTGATTTGGCTTAACAAATAAGTAAATATGGTATTATCTGTATCCCAAGCCTCGTGTAGTAACTAAAATTGTTATTTTTATAACACTTTGGAAAAATAGTCTTAATACTTTAAAAAGAGTTAGAAAAGCATTACTCTTGGCCCTCACCACTCCCTCTGACCAAACTACTCTTTACCTACTTCAAGGAAGGATGCCACTGAAGGAATCCTCAGTTCTTATGGGTTCCACATTTGTGGGCAACACACACACAACTTTGCTAAAGTCTAATAGCTTGAACCACGGTGCACATGCCAGGCCTCTACAGTGAAGCAGAGGAGAATCCAGAGAAATGGAAAGATCAGAGGAGCAGCGTCCACAAGGATCATAAATATTATATTATAAGAATGGTTGAGTTGCAGTAAATTGAAGAATACCTTCTTTCTATCCTTCATCTCACTCCCATTAAGCTTTCCTTGCACCTTTAGTCATTTCAAAATGATGAAAACACACTGGATCATAGCTGGAATATACAGCAAACCTTGGATTTTTACCCTCTGATTACTTCCACCCCAGGAAAAACCACCATGAAAGTGCTGTTCCTAGTGGCTGAAATTGATGCCCCATAGGAATTAAAATAGTCTAAGGAAAATAAATAGCTGATGGCACAAGTCTGGAGCTTAAACTCTCATTATCGCTTTTGTCTGAGAGTTCAGAAAGAAATGTGGAACAAAGTCACTGAAGCGGAGCCAGAAGCCACTCTCATTTCGGTTCAAGCAACTCCAGCTGCCTTTTTTCTGTGCAATTTATCACGAAAGCATGGCTTCTATTCCAGGGCACAGGGGAAGCTGGAAGTCAATTTTATCCACCTCTTTTGAAAAGAGTATCATGAGTGACTATTGGAATTAAAACAAAACAAAAAATATCATATCTTATACCAGAAAAATAATAGTCAGAATCATAAAGAAGACAAGTACCACTATTTATGGTCTAGAATTAATTATGACTCAGGGCAGCCTGAAAAACTTTCTTTTCAGAAAACTCAGTGGTGTATGAAGTGATTCTGAAGGACAAAAGCAAAGTGGGCACCCCTTCTCTAGCATGGTGGGCACTACAAGAGGTGGTCTTTTGAGAGTACTTCTTCCTTTTCAATTAATTATCTATACTTGTGATCCAGCTCCCTGGGCAATGGGGTAGATGGTTGGAAGTGAGGAAGTGGATTATTTTGGGGAAAATATGTCAAGTTAGATACTCGTCTCACACATACATCAAAATGAAATCCAAGTAGATTATAGAGTGAAATGCGAAAAATAAGCAAGACCCAGAGAAAAAAGATTATGTAGTGGATATTGACAGAGAGAGACTTTAGAAGCATAAAAGCTGAAAGCACAAAGGAACATTTTAATAGAATTTGTTACATAAAAATTTAAATTTCCATATATCATGAAACATTGTAAATAAAATCAATAGACAATCATTAAAACAAAATAATTGCAATGTTTACAACAGACAAAAGACAAGTATCTATGATATATAATTAGTTCTTATAGATCAGTAAGAAAAATCTCCAGTGAGAAAACAAAGAGCTTAAATACTCGACTCTTAGAAATATCAATTATCAACAAGCATATGTATAAAACTTCAACCTCATATATAATCCAGCAAGTATTGAAATACTAAATAATATTCTTACCAAATGGCAGAGCTTGTTTTAAAATGACAATGCTGACAAAGCTTTTGAAAAACAGACGGTCAAAAATGTAAAGTGGTTAGGAAACTTTTTTAAATAAACAGAAGAATCTTTAGTCTAACAGAAGACTAGTTAAGAGATTCAGGAAAATGGGTCCGGCCAGGTCATAGGAAGATCAAAATAGAAATTCTGTCTTTGTACCTCCAGCATCAAGACAACACTGCTATTAAGGACACACTTCAGGGTTCTTGATGAGAACTTTTCCATCATCCCCAGCGTGGTATCCCTCCTGTGAGGCCAGATGATGTAGCAATGGTTGGCCTTCACACACCCAGTCCTATGGGAAGTATATAATGATAGCCCGTCTGCAGGCATGCCATCTTATGCGTCTACTGAAGGGTCACAGAACATGTCACCCCAAAATATGACACTTTGGCATATTGATTATTTTGAATTAAAGGCACTTAAAAACAGCTAGTGCAAGAAGAACACTCTGACCTTCCTTTGCCCTTCTGAAAGCAGGAGACAAACCTCCCATGTAAAAGGTACCCTCCCTGCACGAGAAGGAGGGAAGACATTCTTATCACCAGAGACAGAGAATTTGGGGTAGAGAAATCTGTACAAACCTAGTTAAACTAACCCTTAACTTTCTGTAATCGCAGGCCCTCCAGGACTAGTTCAAGCGAACCCATCCCTTGTGGACAGAGTGATTAAGAATTGTCTTTCAGAAAAACTGCAAAGTCACGTAGCCAGAGCATGTGTAAAAGAAGAAATTGTGACCTGAAATGACCTCATAACTAAAGATCCTCCTCCCCACGGAACCCAAGAACAGGGACATGACCAGAACTCGAAAGTCAGACTCTTATCAGAAGCAAGGGGTCCCTCATTCAGAAAGATCCAGTATTAAAATTCCTTCCCCATCTCATCAAAAATGTTTGGAACCCTGTCATAAATACTTAAGGCCTTACCATAAATGCTTGAAGCCCACCAATCAAAATCTGTCCCACCAGCATTTCCACATGCCAGCCTGTTGTCCCTAACTTCTTAAATTTTGTCCCAAATCCTGAATCGGGGAGACAAATCTGAGGGGGCACATGACCTCCGTCTCCCTGCAGATCGATCTTGGGAATAAAGGCTGATTTCTCCCCCCAAAGGCTGATGCCATAATTAATCAGTTTGTTTATGTGCATCAGCACAGAACCCCATTTTGTGTGGTAACATTCCTAGTTACTTCTTTACCACTTACTACACCTAGCCCTAAACCCCTTTGTTTCGTCAATTCCTCACAAATTTATTGTCTAAAAGCTATAAAAGCTCCCTGCTCTGGTCATTTCTTTGGGTCTTCATTCTCTTGTCAAGTTTCCCATGTGCATGCAAAAATTTTAATGAAATTTGTATACTTTTCTTCTGTTATTCTGTATTTGTCAGTTTAATTTTCAGATTCAGCCAGGGATCCTAAGAGGGTTGAGGAAAACTTTTTCCTCCCCTACAGTCTTATGACACGAAATCTGGGGCCACTAAGCTTAGCATTCCCAGCCATGAGGGTCCACAGCAATGCATATCAAAAATCTTCATATTCTTTGACCCAGTAATTCCACTTCTAGAAATCTTACCTAATGAAATAAAGATGCAAACAAAGACATCTATACAAGAATATTTATGGAGGCTCTTTTTATTATTGAGAAAATCTGGAAACAGTCTCAACGTTCTATACCTGAAGGATAGCTAAATCATGAAAAATTCAAATAATGAAACATTAAATAATCAAAAATAATGTTTTAAGGCATATTTAACATCATGTGAAAGCACTCAACATATAGCAAGAGAAAAAAAGTTGAAACAACAATCTTTCTATAGTTTGATCCAATTTGTGTTTGTGTGTGTGTGAGGAAGATTGACCTTGAGCTAACATCTGTGCCAACCTTCCTCTATTTTATGTGGGATGCCGCCACAGCATGGCTTGACAAGCAGTGCTAGATCCATACCTGGGATCCAAACCTGTGAACCCCCGGCTGCCGAAGTAGAGCACAGGAACTCAACCACCAGGCCACCAGGCCAGCCCCTATCCAATTTTTTTTAAAGATCAGAAGAAAAGATAATTTGTTACCATTGGTTATCTCTGATGCCAGAGATTAGTGTTGCTTTATTTAATCGTAAAATTATAATTAAAAAATTATTTTGTAACTATAAAAGTAGAACATAATAATTATGATTAAAATCTAGGAGCATATAAAGATGCAAGTAAAGGCCCCTCACATATTCCACTCTGCATCACTGATTCACTCAACCCAAGAATGTATTGGTATATGTCCTTTTAGATGTTTCCCAAGGTAAATTCACATTTACTGTATGTTAGGGAAATGGAGTCATGTTAGAATTACATTCAGAACGTACTTAATGTTCTAAAACTCACTTTTTATCACTCAAAAATTTATCATGGATATCTTCCATGAAAGTGCATATAGACATGCTTGGTTACTTTTTAACAGCAAGCTAAATTTCTTTATTCTTTTATAGTTTCAGTTTTTCCATAATGTTCTATAATTCTACAATGAGCATATATTACTTTTGAGATCAGAAAAAAAAATAAACATTTCTTTAAAGAGAGGAGTCTCTACTACATTATAGAGGTGACAGTGACTCCTTGCAAATATCCCTCAGCATGTGAATGGGAGAAGCATCACTGGACGAGAAGCATTCCTTCACTCTAGCACATGAGTTGTCCACTGAGGACCTGAGGTGTGTCAGACACAGTAGGCACTGGGGAGACAGGACACGATCTTAGTGCCCGTCTCAGACCTGGCCCCAAAAAACGACAGAACTGAACTGTGCTGCTGCTGATGAATGAGGCTGGGAGCTCCTCAGGTCTAATGAGAAGGTTAAAGGGTCAGGAGGGCCTTTGGAGTACTCTTCAATTCGTTGATTCTCTGTTAATGCCTACTAGGAAGGAGCTAACTGTTTTTTTCTGCCCCCAGACTCCAGTAATTTAGCTTGGTTTAACAGCCAGTTTGCCATCTCTAAAATAAGAACGATAATAAGTGGGGATTGAGGGAGAATTTTCGTGAAATGCCCAGCCAGGAGGTGGCACATGGTACATTCAATGAATGACCCCACTCACAGTACTATTCCATCTCGGACTGCCTTCCTCCTCCATCAGCTCTGCAGGGAAGATGAACAGCTTCATCTGCACCTGAGTGATTAGTCTGATGAGTGATTAGTCCCTGCTCGGGTGCCATGTTCAGAAGGCTCTGAAGCTGAGTGTAGGCTCAGCGTGACTAAACTCTACCACAGGCGTAGGAGAAGGGAGTGGAAGAGTCATTTGCCCTCCCTAAACTCAAATACTTTCAGAAGCGTAAGCTCATTAAAAATTGCCCCAATGCCAATACAAGCAGGAAAGCCATTCTGTTACTATGAAATGATTTTAAAACATAGTGACAGGATGTTGGATTATCTGCGATTTTGGCTTATGGACAACACCTCTCCCACTATACCACCCACATTTCTCAAACCCACACCTAATTATGAAAACAAGAGAAGAGCAAAAGAAAATACTGAGTAAAGAGATGAGCCTAAATGGGACTAGAGGAAGTGACTTCAGCCTGGCTTTGAATCAAACTTACCATGGTCCCATGTTTTTTTTTTTCCTAGCAGTCATTGACAAGGCAAAACAGTTCAACATTTTATTGACTACTGCTATCATTGTCAAAGAACATGACCGCCCCAGTCAAGGGGAGGGTCTCTCACTGGGCTGCAAATGGATCCTAAACAAAATTTCAACATGCAGTTCATTAAAAAGAATGTAATAGAGTAAAACCCACTCAGCAATCCAAGATGCATTTACTTTGTGTACGAAGATGTGTATGCCAAAGTCAGGGTCAAGTGAACCACTTTGCAACTAGAATTCTGACCTATTCAAGCAAGAAGGGTCTTGCCGAGGGATCATAATTATATCAACGGAATTTACCCGGGATCAAGTGTTTCTACATTAACCACAACCTGTAGGAAGTTCTTAAGTCCTTGAGGCATTGAAAAATAAAGCCACTAATTTAGAAAAATACCTCCTGTTTAATGAAGCCTTCTTTGATGTTCCCTCAGATTGAAGTGGTCTCATCAAGCTCTGAGTCCCCATGACCCTTTAGCTATCTGTGCTTTAGCTTACATCACGCTACAGCTTGCACATAAACGATGTGTGTGTGTGGTATAGTTCCTACAAGAGCATAACTTCTGTGAAAGCAAAGTCTAGGTTTTCTGTCTTTGGGTCTCTCATTGTATTTAGTTCAGTGCATAACAGATGTTTGGTAAATGTTTGTAATGTATAAAAATGAATACACACACACATAAACCACTCTAGACAAAGGACATACAGGCTTTGTCATACTCATGATAGGCCAGAGTTTCCTTCACCAACTCAGACGTCTACAGAGGCCAAGCAGCTAAGGTAAGTGAGTGACGCGGGCATGGGGTGGGACGTGGGGAGGTGCATTTTGGTGAACTGGTGAGGGCAGGCTCTATCTAAAGAGCCTGGCTGCTACTCAACTCCACAGAATTGTTGTTCTGCAGGAATTTGTGCATAGATTTGCAGATCTTCTCATTTTTCAAAAGCTAGAAATTTTGACCTATGTGAAATCTTTTGTTTTTTAAAATGTTATCAAGTAATAAATTTTTAAATACAGAGCAGGATGAATGAAAGCTGCCTGGAGGCCAGACACAAACCACAGACTGCCTACTATTCTCAGTATGCATATCACCAAGCCCTTTCCCCACGTGAATGTCTCGTTTAATCTCTCCCTGCCAGGGCTGAATAATGCCCGTTAGCCTGTAACCTCTATCTTCATCTTCACTGTTTCTGTCCTCTTCTCTTGTGGGAAGGATTGTCTCTAAGACGGGGTTTGTTGCTATTTATCTGATGTCCCCTGGTTTTCTCAACTCTGGTTAAGGTAAACACAATTTCCATCCCAAACCCTGTGCCTGCTGCTTTCACCTTTCTAATCCGTGTCTTCCTGTGTTTTTGCCAAGTGAAGGCCACTTTTCTCTTTGTAATCCAAATGATTGCAAACCTTTTTATGTGATCTTTGAAATATGTTGATCTCAGCTAGGCTGGCTTTCTTTCATTCTACTTTAACTTGAGTATCCTTTTGCATCAATCAACTCCCTTCTATAGGTTAAGTCTGGGCTTCCTCCTTGGCCATTTTTCCTTTGGAGTAGATTTTAGACTTCATATTTCTCCAGGGAATTGTGCCCCTGACTACACAACTGCCAGCCAGGAAGCTCACTGGTTCCCTTTTCTCGGTGGGCTTGTTATCCATTGTGGGAGCTTTGACAAGTTGCCACACTGACTTACACAAGATATCATTCAATAGACTGTAACTCTGATCCCCATTTCATCAATATGTTGTGACTCTTGGGACTAGAGATGACATGGTTCTATCTTCATCTTAAGATGTCCCTGACATTCTAGTCTCTTCTGTGAACACACTGGGAAGGGCAATTGATTCTGATGCCATGCTTTTAGCAAGAAAGAAGAGCTTCTGGGCAAAGTGTAATACACAGATACTTTTTCTACAGCATAAAAGTCTTCCTGTATGATCCCGTCTTGTTTATCTTTTCAAAACCTTTCCTCCGCTCTCAGAGCCATATAACCAATTCAACTTGCCATATTTAAAGAACAAATACTGATGCCTGCATTCAGATTCCTGCTACTCAGCTGAAAAGTCTTTTCACACTTAAATTCTTTAACTATTTCCTGTTCTAGTATGGACAGGTACAGACTCAGCTTAAAAATCTTATTTTTCCTATCTGTAAAAGGTGGATCACAGAGAACTTTATATGATTGGGCTTGAAAATGAAGAGGATGTTAAATGAAACAGCTTTAAAAAAAAAAAATGAAGAATTAGAGATGAGCTAAATACAGAAGACAAATTTCAGTGACTTTTTAAAGTATGCAATAAAAATAGTCAATAATTAAAATATCATCGAAAGTAGCCTGTAATAAAACTAGCCTGCAGGAAACACAAATAATCTAGAACAATCATCTGAGGATATCTAGAAGATAGGCAAGGTGAATTAAAATGTACTACATATTCATTCCATGATTAGTCTGGACTCCGTTAAATGATACTTTTAACAATTTTAGTCAGAGGAAAACAGATACTTCCAGAATAAGATTAAGGGCAGTGGTGGGAGTGGAAGGATTGAGGAGGTGAAAATTAACCACGGATAGAAGGCAGACCTCAGACTTCCGAGGGACCTGGTGACCTTCTGGAAACCATCTATCAATGCTTGAGCTTCAATTGAATCTCGAGTTTGGTAAACAGAATTGTGGTTGTGTGCAAATTTAAAATCAAACATCTACTCAGTAAGTACCTGAAGTATTTTTAAAGAGCTTTCAAAATCATTTAAAAAGGAAATTGAACTTCACGTGTTCCTACCCTAGTCTTCAAATACTGAAGTCTTCAGGAGTGTCAAAATTCTAAGCCACTGAAATATTTTATTTGCCCAATTTCATTTTCCATCATACAGTCTAAACTACAGTGGAAAATTGCAATTGTTTGTCATGGCTTATTATCACCTCTAAATCTGGTTTAGTGGTTCAAAGCTTCCCCTCCCTAGAGAAGCAAGGACTTACCACCAGAGAAAGCATCCAAACCCAACTGAAAATGTCATTTTGTCTCATCTTAGCATGGAGAGAAGCCATTCCATTTCCCCAGACACCATACAAATTGTCTCAAGTACTGACCTCCAGTGTTGGTTTTATTTATTTTTGAGCTTTTCTATCATTCCCTCTACTCTTCACCATGAGAAAGTAACTAGACTTTAAAATAAAAGCCATTTTCCATATATGAAAATGAATAGAAATATTCAAGCATCAAAGCTATGTTTACTTTAGCTGTGTAGCTGCCTCTTATTTAAGAGTGACTCTGGCCGAAATGGTGTTAGTTCTAGCTTTTAGTTTATGGATTTTGTGTTTGGTATTCAAGGTTAACTTCCTACTGGATTAGATGTAAGATGATATTAACAGCAGCAACTGCCACTGTGAAAATGACATGCTACACATTTGGTCTTAAAAGCCAAGAACCTATGAGTTAACTAGATGATCTAATCTAGCTTCAAATTAACCACATTAAAATAAATTAAATGCTCTCTCCTCTTCATGTTGCAAAACATAAAAATGTCATACTCTGTAATTTGAGAATGACTGTTCTCATTTGATTCAGGAGATGGTGCGATGACTTTAACTCCTTTATCAATATTATCCCAGACCAACAGATGGAAGATCAAGCAATTAAGGAGAAATAAGCATGTGCTGTACTTATTATGCTTTTTCTTTCTTTTCCTGAAGTTTGCTTACTGGAAGCTGTTTTGCCATATCCACCAAACAGGGATGTTTACAGCCAAGAAACAACAAAGAAAAAATTAAAGGGCTCAGAGAAATCCATGATATATTATAGAGGCAAGGACAGAGGACAAATTCACCTACCTTTGCTCAGTCTATTCCTCTATTGCAAGAATTTTATTCTTACAGACATGTATCCAATAATCTTTGATTTTTTTCTTATATGGGGAAATTGTGGCCTAGATTTTGCTGAGATCATAAATCAGTCAACAAGTATTTATTGAGCATCTATTATATGCTGAGAATGTTGCTAGGCTCTGCAGACACACTGGTGACAACTCAGACAGTGGCTCTGCCTACTAAGGGAGCCAGAAAACTACTGGGGAAGGTAAATATTAAGGAAATTATTTCATTTCTTAAATGTAAAAGAGTTGAATTTTAGATCACAGCTCTAGGAATGAAGACAAGTTACATGCTGTATCACTTTGGGTCCTAGCAAGAAAGAGAGACATATTCCTATAGGTAAAGGGGAAACTTTACTAAAGGGACTGTTTACAAATGTGTGGGCAGAATTTAGTCCCCTAAAGGGAATCATGCAGTACTCCAGGGTAGTAACGAGAAATAGTGGGGTCCTCCAGGGTAATAACAAGGAATGGTATAGTACCCTAGGTCTACCAAAGGCAGGGAGCCAGCTATACCTCCAGGTCCTTCTTCCTGGCCCCTGTCCCCACCCTACATACACACTCAAAGGAGTAAGAGGGTCATGCTAAGGGAAACTTGGAAGAGCTGTATGGAGAGGTCTGCCTGATAGGAAGCATTGCCTCAGTGGAGGAACACAACCAACCCTTGGCAACCCAGGGAGGAGGGGTGGAGCATAAATATGGCAGCCTCACTCTCTACCATCTTGACTCCTATTGGGGACTTGTAGTTTAAGGAGGCCATCACAACGCCCTGAGGACCTCACTCCTTTCACCCTCAATCTGGCCCTGGGTGAACTCACTTAAAGCCAGAGAGCACGACAGCCTATTGATGTGGCCATTCAGGCCACAGCGCCAGACTGAGAGAGGGCAGAGGAAATTGACTGAAGAACACATAACCTATCCAGGACACCTGCTTTATTTTTCTAAATCAAATTCTAAATATAAGTCTCCACCTACGTGGTTGGAAAGAAATTCAATTTCAGTAAATGTTTGGCCCCCTTTACTGCTCTCATGGGATTATAAAAGAACCCCAAGAATTTGTGCAGAAATATTGGAAAGGGGTCCAGGTCTCAGTGGTTGTTGCCCCTTGGGCTACTCAATATTTCCCTACTTTAGGCAGTCACACATTTAGGGACTACCCATATTATCATTTTCTTGATCTGTTCTTCAAATCAATCTATTTAGTATTAAAAAAATGATAGCCAGAAAACTACAGTTTTAATATGCAAAGGGCAGATTTTTCCTCTATGCATTAAAATAAATAAACAAAGTCTATCTAAATTCCTCCCTCATTATTACCACTGTTGGTATATTACCACTGTTGGGGTATGTTTGGCGTACTCAGTATTTCAGTTCGTCCTCCCAAGCACGGCTGCCATGGACAAGCTCAGAGATGCATCTCCTATGTGTTAGCTCCTCAGACTCTGCTTCCACATCCTCCTTCTCCCCGCTGGGACCCAGCAGGGCCTGGACCACAGGTTTAGTCTCAGAGGTCACTAAATCTGCCCATCCACGCAGCGGCCTCCTCCTCCTTCTCCACTGAGAAACCCACAGTTAATCATCCTGAAAAGACCCAAGCCTTAAAAGCTCTTAACTCTTCCAGTTCAAGAGAACTCAGAAATTTGGAAACATAGTGCTGGCTTCTCTGTCGTGGGTTAGACGGGGAGAAAGGAGTCACTAACATCACCTCTAGTGTCTGTTCTTCCTAATCAGTCACTCTGTCACTAAATAATAACAGCTGTTATGAGGAAACAAACAGTGGTGAAGAAAGTTGCCTGGGAGAGGGAGGCCAGGACCTGTACAAACTGTGAGAGAATTGGCCCCAGGCAGCCTAGAGAAAGGTGTGCTGAAGTCAGAGTGCCTGCGCTTGGCAGGCATCCTCGCTAATTTTGCAGACCTGCCAAGTTTTCTTGGTACCTGCTTTTTCAGCTCTGCTAATGATGATAAACTGTTGCCTCAGGATCCACAGCCAACCCTTTACACCTCATAGGTTTATCTCTAACACCCTTGAACAACAGACAGTAATTAGGAAATATGAGTATCTGGTATAGTATAAAAATTCACAGGTGTTGTTTTGATTCTGAGTGACATGGACATCTAATTGACCAGGTTTCTGGGAGCAGATCTCCTGGGAAATATGGATAGTAACGAAGCTATTGATGGTTTAAAAAAATTGAAGAAAATAATGGCCACTTGTGGCGGCCCAAGTTTAGAGTTGAACTAGTGGGAGTTTTGAATCTACGGGAGGGACCCCCAGGCTGGGGTTGCAATCACAGGGTGCTGTTACTGTTTAAGAAGCAGCACTGGCATGTGGAAGCAGCAGGGAAGAAATTCCACAACCTTTTTCGCCTTTCACATGCCCATTTCCTTCGTCTTTGTTTCCCATTGCCTGAACCCAATGAGAAGCCAGCCAGAAAGGGAGGTGGGGAAATGTCCCTAAGGCTCAGCCTTGCAGGGTGCAGAGCAGAGAGGAGAAAAACCAGATCAAGGTGGCTGGGCAGACGCAATATTACTTTAGTCATTTTCCTCTCCTCTGTTTAGGCTCTGGAGATCCATTTAGCTCATCTGAACCTGATAGGGATCAGAAAGAAGTATGGGTATGAGTGAGCAGAAAACGGTCACTCCCTCAGGTCAGAGCCTACAGAAGTCATGTTTTTTCATCAATTTTCAAGGTAACATACTGACATGGCTATAAGACTATGATATAAAGACATTATAGGAAGAAATGTGAAATTGACCATGAGACTCATAAAAAAATATTAAAGGCAGCTTTTATTATGGTTTTATTCCCTTAACCACTAATGGTGTAGGTACTGGATACTGCGTTAGTAGAGAATATTCCATAATAGGATAGCAAAACAGCATTTCTAAAAAATTGTCCCTCCATAAGCACTCCTTTCAGACTATGTAGGATACTGTGGTCCATCGTCCAGATTCCTCATCAGGAGTGATGGTCTTAGTCCCCCAGTTGCTGGGAATGCTGTTGGCAGACAGTTGTCAGCTATCGGCCCCTTCCAGGGATTGCCTTAGCTGGAAGAGAGAACTCACCCAAGGTCACACACCTCTTCCCAATTCCAGAACAGCCCACATCCAATGACTGATTATCACAGGCCTACAAAGGATCAGCACTCTCACCTCAACTAGGGGCATTTCTGCAGGGTCACGTCATCTTCAGAACTCCCCTTAGAGATGTCTGAGGCTTCTCTTGACACTGCATCTCAGCCTGACCTCTCCCTCTCACAGTCCTGCTTCTTTCTCTTTCCTTCCACAGGTTGATCCCAAGAGCACTCCCTAATAAAAGCCCCAAATGCTGATCTCCATCTCAGAGTCTGCTTTCCTGGGACCCAACCTGCATCTCAGAGATCCCCTTACAAATAAACGCTCGTATTTCTCCATATTGTTCGATGCGCTTTCTATAGTAAAACAACGAGAAAAAGGAATTCTTTTCCTGTCAGTATTTCATTAAACTCTCTGCACATTACTTTCTCTTTTCCAAGTTTCTAGTTTTGCTCTTGAAATGTACTTGAGAAAATTAATAGACCTGGATACTTTAAAATAGAACCCAAAGCACAGTAAGTCTTGTACCAGAAACCAGAATAGAGGGCGAAAAGGAGAACCAAGGGCTGAGTTAAAAAGGGATGAAGGACTTAAGAAAAATAAGAGCTGTACATATAATAAAATATGTTTTTAATTCTGGAAAAAAAGGGGTGAAGGAGAGTGTAATAAACTCACAGATTTATACATCCCACAAAAAACGCACTTAAAGTTTAAAGTGGATGCCACGGACTCCTTGCACTGGAAATCTGCCTCTGTTAGGAATCAGAGTCCTTTTTCTCTGCAGTAGCACCACAGCAGCACACCAGATTTGTCATGGGTGCAAATTCTGTCCACATTTTCTGAACTCTATCTTCAGAGGATGTCAAGGCCAGAAAAGTCAAGAGCCTTCCTTAGTAACTGATGAGAAAGGTCGGCCTTACAAAATGATAATGAAATCATATCATATTCTGTGACAATAGAATAATAATAGCTAACTTTTATGTGTTATGCATGTGCAAGGCATCACGCTAAATGCTTCAATAATAACTCATTTAAGGGAAAAAAAGGAGATGCTGAGAACTATAAATCATGTATTGAGTTACATCAGTTACTAAATGATTATGGATATTAAAAAAAAGGAAGAAATCAAAGAGGAGCTATAGTGGCTTTGTAATGTGTTTAGTTGGCTTTGCTGACCAACATTTCTCCAAATTCCTTTTCCTGTGTGTTTCAGGTTAGGTTACAACACAAGGGAAATTCGGACAGGAGATCTGGAGGGCAGTCCTTTCATAGCTCATATACATTGTTGCTGATCATCTTATTGCCAGGATGTAGTGGCTTGGCCCTCAACTGCTCCTCCTTTCCCTGGATCCTCCAACTTTGTTGTGGTCACGCCACAGAGGTGGGACGGATCCTCCCATACATAACTCTGGCTCAGAGAGACGGATGACACTGTATGCACCACGAGAGAATGAAGAGTCTATTACTTACATAACGAGGTTTTCTGGGGAGAGCAAGGCAGGCTCTCAACCAGGTGGAAAATGCCTTGAGAGAAAGCAGAGAAATGAAATTGGCTTGGGGTTTTATGGTGGTTAGAGGGTGGGGCTGGAGTGATACACGCAGGCTGGGACTTATGGGATTTGAACTTCCCACAAGTGCCAAAGGAGGGAGCATCCAGGTTTTCTTATCAGCCTGCCCAGATGTGGGGTATAGGGGAAGGGAGAGTGGTGGGGCTTGAAAGCTATCAGTAGTAACAACAAAAATAGAGCCAAGTTCTTTATCAGAAGCCAAGTTCTTTATCTTTGACTCCTGGACTGGGTGTGTATGTTTCACCCTATGACAAAGGGTCTTGGCTTCTGTAGAGCACTCAGACCACCAAGACCAGAGGCAACAACAGAGACAGGCTTCAGTTCATCCTTGTGGCCTCCAATTCATGCTTGTGGGTTCCAGCTTGATCTTGCCTGACCCTACTTTACATTCATCTTCCTTCAGGATTGCCTGACCTGTGGAATTCAAGCTCCTGTAGCAGATGCAAAGAAAATAGCATTAGAAGAATATTTAACCAGCTCCCCCCATTTCATATGGCCAAATCCTTGAAACAAATGTGTGTGTGTGTGTGTATACCCTGGTGACACTGCTTCTCTGATTGAACTCTGACTGATTCAGGAACCCAAAACTCTACTTGTTTGAGAACATGGTTCGAGAAAGCTTTGGTATCTCTGACCACATGATGCTCCCATTCAATATGTTGAATGGTTCTCAATGGGTCCCCAGTTAAGTAGACAGGTATTTAAGGCCCTTGAGCTTACTTTTATGCTCTGTACTTCAGCCAAACTGGACTGCTGGCAGCTTTCTGACCAGACAGCCATATTCACATACCAAAAATGCAACGTTCTGGGAGGAAGACCAAGCCTAACCACCACCAGATGAAAGACTGGCCAATCGTTCTCTGTTAGCCATGGTTACCTTATTTGTATGGAAGTGTGTGTGGTCCCCTTGGGTAATCCTCCACCTTTATCAGCCTCATTTTGAAAAACATGAGATCTTGTGTACAATTGTTGAGGTTTTTTTTTCAAAGAAAGACTCTAGACATTGAGACTGTCTTAATTACTATTTTTGTTAGAAACCAATTCTCAAGGCCTTTGTCATGTGGCATACTTTCTAACTTTTTGATCACAGTGCCTAACTGTGTCAGTCATGATATCTACATGTAGATTAATTTCCTCCCTTTCATTTTTATCTCACTTCTCTTATTTAACATATTAAATGCCACAGTGATTTCCTACAATTCCCAATTTGTGCCAAGTGAGGATTTTTCATACTTGCAGACAGGATTAAAGGTGCCACATTTAAAAGTTTAAGTTCTTCTCAAGGCAAATGATTATAGTAATTTGTGTAATTCTTGTCGACAGTTTTCTTTAACTTTGGTCTCCACATCATAAAAATTAATGTCTATAATTTGCTTTATGGTCCCACAGAGAGGGACAGCAAAAGAAAGAGGAAAAATACCTGCTCTGTTAGACAGTGTGGCCAGAATTGATCATGTGAGCAAAAATCCAGAATAAAATGAACACTACTAAGAGAGAAAGAAAAGGAAATGGAATTTACAAAAGCATTAAATAAATATACCAGGGGAGATATAAACTATACAGAAGACAGGTCTGCTAATAAAAAGATAGACTACTAAATTGCTATGACTCTAAACTTAGCTGAATGATTGTAGTCATTTTTCAACTCCTGTTTACCAAGTCAAATTAGAAAAATAAACTTGCACAATAAGAATAATGGAGAGACTGGAAAATAAGTATTGGCAAAATGCAGGTGGGGAGTACTTAGTGTAAATGTGAACATAAACACTTGGTCTGGATGATATGCATCCTAACAGAATAAGAAAATTAGCAAACATCTATTGAATTGTTTATAATTGTCTTTAAACAAAGTACTCAAGACACACCATGAGATTAGAGGAAAACAGATGTGGTATTATCCCACAGAGCAGGTAAGAATGGCTGAGCCAGCTTTTGTAATTCAGAAACTCTACCTTAGCAAGATAATGAAACAAATATAATAAGATGAAAAATCTTTAAACAGTTAGCACACAATGGGATCGTAAGCAAAAGATAAGATGGGCCTACAAAGAAAATATCACATTAGACTGAAGTCATAGATTTTTGCCAACAAATTAGAAAATCAATGACTGAAGGAAATGAAGTAGATGTTTCATAATTGGCCTTTGGTGAAGCTTGTGACAAAATCTCATAAAATTCTATTTGTTAAATTGATTTGAATTGGCTTAGAGATGAATATAGTCACCTGGACTGAAAATTAGTTGCCTCGTTGAAGGAATATGCCTGGAAGGTTCTGACAAGGATGGGTATTTATATGTTTCAATACTCCTAGATTTTCCTTCTTCCTCTCAAGGCCTTGATGAAAATGAGGGTAAAGTTATGGATACAGGCACTACCCATATGCAGACATTAAATTTTATAGTTTAGCCAACCAAACAGTGCTGCATCCATTTGAAGAATGCAGATGTAGAAGGAAATGAAGGAATAGAGTAAAATGAAATATTTCTGATAAAGACATGAAGTATAAAATGTTGGCTGTTTCTGACAATGTCCATGAAAACAAACGCAGGTAGGGTTTTGTGTGGGTTTTTTGATTTACTTTGGTTGAGTTATCACCCGTACAAGTTTTGAATTAAAAAGAGCTGGAGTCTAACTAAGAACTGAACCCTTGAACGATTCCTCTTCTTTTCCTCCCCGGCTCCCCTTCCCACTCTCCCACCTGAACATCCTCCTTGTCAACGGAAAAAGAGCTGTCAGGAAGCTTCCTAAAATGGTACTTTGTGTGACAACTAAGGTAAGAGTCCTGCTCACACAAAGCAGGTGAAATCTAGAGCCAGAAGTTGTTGGTCCTTTCTCATCCATGAGGGCGGAACTGGTGAGAGACAAACTTTATCCAGCAGTTTCCCATGGTATGCAGGGGGCCTTTTGCTCACTGGGACACAAAAGTAAGGAACAAAAAGTAGGATTTTGTAAGATGCCTAAAAACTAGATCACCTAATCTGATACAGAAGGTGGGAGAGATCACGGAATTGGATAAGCAAAGTGGCCAAGTATTAGAGATGAAGGCTGGAACTGGGTCTTAAAGGATACACAGGAGATCATTCGGCATTTAGGAAAGAAAAGCAGGGGAAAATGTCCCAGGCAGAGGGAACCTTACTTGCAAAGGCTCAGAGGCAGGTGCGCCCCGAGATTCAGAGCAGCCGCAGGTAATTTGGTATTGGATGGACTATATACCCAATGCTCACCAGGCTACCTCAGCTTAAACCCTTTAGTAGTGCTCCACTGTGCATAGGATAGATGGGGAGGAGAATCCCTATCATGGCCTATAAGACTTGCATGGTCTGGCCCTTATCTAACTCCACAGTTTCATCTTGCTGCATCGTGTCAGGAGACAATTCTCTACGGGTCTCTCAAGTTTCTGCACTTCTTGCAAGAGAGATATGAACTGCCCTTTTGCTCCAGACTATCTTTTCAAGGGTGATTAGATAGAGAACTGTCCTGGAACTTATAGGTAGTGTCTCCCTCTGGAGCAGAAGGCAGATTTGCTTACTGTCCAGTATAATACAGATAATATCTCACTCCAGACCAAAGGTCAGGCAAGCATGTTTCTCATTTTTAAAGATTTGGATTCTCAAAGAAATGGTGACACAAACTCACTGTGTGTTCAGCTCTACCTGGGTCTCTCCACATTACCTATGTGAGACTTTGGTGATGGGGGGGCGGGGCATGTGGAACTGATGTAAATATGAAGCTCCTGCTACTTGCTATGTCATGAGTAATAGAGTCTTTTCTCTCTCTCTCTCTCTTTTTTTTTTTTTGAGGAAGATTGGCCCTGAGCTAACATCTGTGCCCACCTTCCTCTACTTTATGCGGGATGCCTGTCACAGCATGTCTTGACAAGCAGTGTGTAGGTCCACACCTGGGATCCAAACCAGCGAACCCTGGGCGGCAGAGGCAGAAGGTATGAACTTAACCGCTACATCACTGGGCTGGCTCAGAGTAATAGTCTTTTGTCTCTGATCCTGGAGTCTTCTGTCAGCATCCATAAAATGGTGGCAGGCTAAGTTTTTTGTGTACATATGGAACAAAATCTCAGACCCACCACAGTTCTTGACACACCCTCACTTTCTGAACTCTAGTCACAGTCAACACTGCTAGACAACAGAAAAATGCAAATTAAGACCACAAAGAGCTACCACTACACATCTGTCAGAATGGATAAAATAAAAAATAGTGATAGCACTAAATGCTGGCAAGAAGGAGGGGAAACTAGATCTCTCATACTTTGCTGATAGGGATGTAAGATGGTACAGCCACTCTAGAAACAGTATGGCAGTTTCTTAAAAAACTAAACATACAATTACCACACAATGCAGCCATTGCACACTTGGGCATTCATCTCAGAGAAATGAAAACTACGTTTACACCAAAACCAATTCACAAATGTTTATTCCAGTTTTATTCATAATAGCCAAAAACTGGAAACAGGCTACATATCTTCAACAGGTTAACGGTTAAACAAATTGTGGTACATCCATACCATGGAACACTACTCCATAATACACAGGAACAAACTACTGTTACAAGTAACAACTTGGAGGAATCTCAAGAAAATTATCATGAGTGAAAAAAGTCAATCCCAAATAGTTACACATTATGTGATTTCATTTCTATAACATTTTGAAAGGACTAAATTTTAGAAATGGAGACCAAATTCGTGCCATTCATGGTTAGAGATGGACAGGGGAAACAGGTAGGAAAGTGGACGTTGTTATAAGAGGGTAACATAAGGTATCCTTGTAGTGAAGAAACTGTTCAGTATCTTGACTGTGGTGGTAGATACACGAACCTACACGTGAGATAAAATTATATAGAATGAAATCACAAATATGCACATATACACACATGTGCGCATAAATGAACACAAGTAAAACTGAGCAATTATGAATAAGGTCAGTGGATTTTATCAATGTAAACATCCTATTTGAAATATTGTGCTATAGTTTTGTACCATGTCAACATTACGGGAAACCAGGTAAAGAGTACATGGGCTTTCCCTGTAGTATTTCTTATGACTGTACGTAAATCTAAAATAATCTCTAGAAAAATTTCCATTAAAAACTTCTGGGACATGCCAAAGATACCTTCTTAGCATAAGGAAGGAAGTCTATCAAAGCATGTTTAAAGGCAGAAACAGAAAAAGATGAATCATTTCCTGTTTACATCGTATCAAGTCCAACCAGTTCCATGCACTGTTACAACATTACATAATTCCACATTCGTTTCATGTAGTTTGATAGATTCCTCTTCCTTATTGTACTGTAAGCTTCTTTATGGCAGGACCGTGTCTGGTTTGCTCATTATTTTAGCTCTAGGGCCTGACAGTTATTAGGTGATCAAATACTACTCAGTAAATTTTAAAAGGAAGTTTTAAGAGGTGACGTTAAAGAAACAGAACCTTACAATCATGAATATGATATTTTAAGCAGTGATAATGTCAAAGAAAGTGCCAAGGCAACAGCGGAGCAAGTGCACCCAAGTGTCAGACTGAGCAGGGTTCACATTCAGCTCTGACACTTGTCTGATAGGTGACCAGGCAAGTTTCACGGCTCTCTGTCCTGATTTCCTCATCCCTTCAGCATGAAGATGTATTAATGGCACTCATCCTAGAGGGTCATAATGAGAACTGAGATCACAGAGGAAAAGCACAGTGCTTGGAACATAGAAGGTGTCAATATATGCTGCTGCTTCCACTACAATAATGATGAATACCACCATCAAAACTCTTGTTACAATACTAATTGTTCCAACTGAAGAAAGGAGACACTCGTCAGAGGGTTTCAGGCTAATAAAGAGATTTTTTCCCCCAACAAGTCTTTAAATAGTGAAAGTCTTCTGTAAGTGTATTTTTCTATTAGGAGATACAAGTAATGAGCTAGTTAAAGAAAATCATTTAAAAATTTCATATTCAGGGGGCTGGCCCGTGGCCAAGTGGTTGAGTTTGCGTACTCCGCTGCAGCGGCCCAGGGTTTCCCTGGTTCGCATCCTGGGCGTGGACATGGCACCACTCGTCAGGCCACGTTGAGGCGGCATCCCACATGCCACAACTAGAGGGACCTGCAACTATGATATACAACTATGTACCAGGGGCATTTGGGGAGATAAAGCAGAAAAAAACAAAAAAAAGATTGGCAACAGTTGTTAGCTCAGGTGCCAGTTTTAAAAAAAAAAAATTTCATATTCACCAAGATATACCATATCTGGGCCATAAAACACATCTTAACAAATTAAAAGAATAGAAATCTCATATAAAGTATGTTCTCATCCCACAATGGAATTAAACTAGAAGTCAATAACAGAAAGATAGCTAGAAAATCCCCAACTATTTGGAGATTAAACAACACACTTCCAAATAACACATAGATCAAAGAAGTTACAAGAGAAATGAAAAAGTATTTTGAACTAAATGAGCACAACTAAAGGAACAAAAGTAACGCAGTGGAAAAAAGACAGCCTTTTCAAAAATGGTGCTAGAACAATGGAATGTCATATGAAAAAAGAAAGAACCTATACACACAGATCTTTCACCTTTCACAAAAATTAACTCAAAATGGGTTGTAGACCTACATGTAAAATGCAAAACTATAAAACTTCTACAAAAGAGCAAAACAGAATGTCTATGGGAACTTGTTGGGTGGTGAGTTTTTGACACAACACTAAAAGCATGATCCACGAGAGAAAAAATTAACACGTTGGGCTTTTTATTAAAATTAAAAACTTCTGCTCTGTGTAAGACATTGTTAAGAGAGTGAAAGCCAAGCTAGAGACCTGGGAGAAAACATTTGGAAAACACATATCTGATAAAGAACTTGTATCCAAAATATACAAAGAATTCTTAAAACTCAACAGCAAGAAATCAAACAGTGCAACATTAAAAATGGACAGAAGATCTGAACAGACATTTCACCACAAAAGATATTACAGAAGGTAACCAAGCATGTGAAAAGATACTCAACATCATTTGTTATCAGGGAATTGCAAATTAAAATATTTGTAACTTTACACTGGAGAATTCTGGCAAACAGTAACCTAGCAGGTGATCCAGGTCAATATCAACAGGGATATCATATTGATAGTATGTGCTGGAAGCTGAGTTTAATTATGAGGAAAAGATCAGATAAATCCCAAATAAAGAGCATTCTACGAAATACCTAATGAATACTCCTCAAAAGTGTCAAAGTCATCAAAAACAAAGAAAATTTGAGAAACTGTCACAGCCAAGAGGAACCTAAAGAGACAGACAACTAAATGTAATGTTGAACCCTGGATGAGCTCTTGGAAGAGAAAAAGCAACACTAGGCAAACACTAAGGAAATTTGAATAAATATGGACTTTCATTAATAATAACATATCAGTATCACTAATTGTAGCAAATACACCATACTTACGTTAGATGTTAATAATGGGAAACTGGGTGTGAGATATATGGAAATTCTCTGTACTATCTTTGCCATTTTTTTGTAAACCTAAAATTGTTCTTAAAAAAATAATTTGCTTTTTAAAGCCTTATTTAATGGATGTGAAGTTTCAGTTTTTCAAAATGGAAAAGTTCTGGAGCTCTGTTGTACAAGAATGTGAATGTACCGAGCACTACTGAATTGTACACTTACAAATGGTTAAGATGGTAAATTTCGTTATGTGTTGTTTACCACAATTAAAGATAAAACAAATTTTTTAAAGCCTCATTTTCACTTCTAGCCACACACAGGAGTTTCTCATTGTCTTCAAACACCTTTAACATTAAATATTAATTATTACAATATTATAGTTATTATCAGTGAAGCTTCCAACATCAACAGAATGCTTAATGTATGTAAGGGCCGGGCTAAGCATTTCACAAAAATTCTTCCATTGAATGCTCACAGCAACTCCATTAAGTGGATATTATTACTATATTTCCCATGCTACAGGTGATAAATGTGAAGCTCAGAGAATTTAAGTGCATTGCAATGATCACATTGTAGTAAGTGGTTCTAATTTCCAGAACAATTTGACTCGAAAAATCCACATTCATAGCTACTTTGCTGTACTTGCAAATTTCACTTGCAGCAGATCACAACCCCCAGGTAATACAACAAAACAAAACAAACAAATAAAAAAACAGGAAAGTAAGCAAATGAAGAATTGCCAAGCCAGCAGAGCAGCCAGCCACTGAAGTAAAGTGACTTTGAATTCCTATGCATTTCCCACAACAGCTTTTTACCATTTTATAGATTGCTAGTCCCCAATTGTGACCCCATTACAGACAATACTGGCTGCTGTGATATAACCAGGCTCCCTATCACTCACTTATATTCAATTCCTCTGAGGAAATCTGGGAGGAAAAGAAAATGCTACCCCTTAGGGATCTGAAAAATCCTACAGGTAGGACGTTTAAACAGATGCTACATTCCTAGGAAAATTATACTATAAAAACTCCATCCTAAATGTCATTTCCCCTGAGGGAGGGAGAGTCTTTGAACTAAGAAGGAAAGTAGTCCCCCTAAGAAACAGGTTAATCCTTCATTTTGTTTAAAAGGAACTGCATTTCCCTGTCTGTTTAACTAAGAAGCCCGGTGCACTTGTGAGGCCTGGGCTGTGACTGATGGAAAGCAAGCCACCCGGGGCTGGCCCGGTGGCACAGCAGTTAAGTGCACACGTTCTACTTCTCAGCGGCCCGGGGTTCGCTGGTTCAGATCCTGGCTGCGGACATGGCACTGATTGGTAAAAGCCATGCTGTGGTAGGTGTCCCATGTATAAAATAGAGGAAGATGGGCATGGATGTTACCTTAAGACCAGTCTTCCTCAGCAAAAAGAAGAGGATTGGCAGCAGTTAGCTCAGGGCTAATCTTCCTCAAAAAAAAAAAGAAAAGAAAAGAAAAGAAAAGAAAGCTCCCTGTTTCTCACACTGCTCTCCTGGCACGTTGAAAAAGGCAGAAAGCTCATATGAGGCTAAACCAGATAGTGCTTTGCAGGTTAAAATGGGAAAGCTTTGAGGAAAATATTTCAAGCTCTGTCTAATGTAAAAATCAGTACCAACGCTTACTTTTAATACGGAAAATCACAAATGGCTAGAATGAATCCCTGTTTGGGATGGCCAGGCCATGTGAATGGAACATGGAAAATGAATAAAAAATTTTGAGTAGAAAAAGTGAACACATTTTGAAACTTTGAAAGCGCTACAGAACGTTAAGCCAGGGTTCAAACTCTTTATGACTTTTTCCCCCATCAGCATCTACTAATTTCAGTTTCTTAGACTCTCATGGGAAAACAAAGTACCATACAATAAAATAATGCCTTTTATAATAAGGTAAAACTTTTTATTATCAGGGTTCAGATTTCAATACAGTTATTAGCTCCACCTTATTGGTTATGTTAGTTGAAGTTTCTCTATCCTTATTGGTGTTTTATCCTCTGATTTTCCCAGGATTGTGTTAAGTATGTTAAAATCTCCTATTATTAGTGTGTCTCTATTTCGCACCTCTAGTAGTTTCGGCTTTGTTATTGCTGTGTTGCTGTGTTATTAGAGGAATAGATAATAACAATAATAACTTTTGCATCTTCTTTATCATTTTCAGCCTTTAGTATTAGAAAATAACTTCTTTATCTATTTTAGTATTTTAGGCTTTAATTCTGTCTTGCCTGTATCAAGAACTTTGCTTTTTATTTTAAAGATTGGCACCTGAGCTAACAACTGTTGCCAATCTTCTTTTTTTTCTTTTTTCCTGCTTTATCTCCCCAAATCCCCCCCATATATAGTTGTCTATCTTAGTTGCAGGTCCTTCTAGTTGTGGCATGTGGGACGCTGCCTCAACATGGTCTGACGAGCGGTGCCATGTCTGCACCCAGGATCCGAACTGGCGAAACCCTGGGTCGCTGCAGTGGAGCAGGCAAACTTAACCACTCGGCCATGGGGCTGGCCCCGAACTTTGCCTTTTTTAATTGCAGTTTCCTACTCTTTTATTTTTAATCTTCAAAATCATTTAATTTTAGGTATGTCCCTTTTAAACAGTAGAGAGCAAGATTTTGCTTTTTGGGCAATCTGAAAATCCTTTTTTTTTTTTCCTTTTTAATAAGTGACGTAAGCCTGTATGTCTGTTGATATGATCTATGTGTTTGGTCTCTGTTCTGTTTTACTGTTTTCTGATATTTTTTACTGAATATAGAAAGCTGTTCCCTATGTAGTCCTTTTTCTTGCTCCTTTCCTTTTTTTTTAGATGAGGACGATTGGCCCTGAGCTAACATCTGTGCCAATCTTCCTTCATTTTGTATGTGGGACACAGCCACGGCATAGCTTGATGAGAGGTGTGTAGGTCCATGCCTGGGATCCGAACCCACAAACCCAGGGCCACAGAAACAGAGGGCACAAACCCAACCACTACACTACCAGGCCAGCCCACCCCCTTTTCCTTTTTAAGATGCGTACTAAAGTATTTGATAGTAAAATGATATAATGTCTGAGATTTTCTTTAAAATACTCCAAACATAAAAGTGGTGGTGGCAGGGGGATAAATAAGTACAGATAGTGTTGATGGTTATTAAAGCTGGATATGTGGTTCCGACTTCTATGCATGTTTGGAAATTTTTGTTTTCAGAAGCGTTTTGCTTTTTAAATAGTTATAAAAAAGAATTTCATCTTTTTCATGTTACACAAAGTTGGCATTTTTTTTAATTTACTTTCATAATAAGCCAAGTTATATCTTCATAAATATAGACCTGAAATAATTAAAACTTAAGAGCTTCATAAAAAGAAGTGTTAGTCTCTAAATCAAATAAAGACCTTCTCCACTGCCTCAAGCTCTGCAGTAAATCATACATACTGTAAATGAGCAGAGCTTCTTTTAAACTTACAAGAAACAATTTTGTCTTTGTGAGAGTTTTATAACTACATCCAACAGCCTATAAAAAGCCTGTCTTGATGTGGTTCCCATGGTGACAGGACATAATATATGTGTCCATTAAATTTGGAAATGTAATGAAGTGTAATAAAAATCTACTTCAGAAAAGTACACTTCTCAGCATATTTTTATTAATTAAAATATTGCATTGAACATTTTTCATGTCTGCATGCCTGACAGTAAATAAAAGCTTTGCCACAGATTAACTGTGACTCTTGAGTTCCATCCAATATTAATTGGTACAAAATAGGAAAGGCATTTTTGCAGAGAAAATATTTTGACTGGTGGCCCAGAGTGATTAATGGGTAAACATTTATGCTTCCTGAACTGTGCCCATACCATTTCAAATGCCACCAGCAATACGGATTTTGACATTTGTGTCCACAGGGTCAGGAACAGACTAGAAAGCAGATATCTGTAATCCCTGGGGAAGAAGAGAAGTTCCTTATTGCTGACTGCCTACCCCAGCCTTGTGAAGAGTGTGTGACTACTTTGCCTGTGGGGGAGACACGGTATCCTAAGGGCAGTTTAAGAAAACCCTGCAGAAATTTAACAAACAGCAACAAAAGCAAAGACCACAAAAAACATGCCAGTACACCACTAGATGCACAGAGCTGCAGGGGGAAAAAAAAGCAGGGGGAGGGGTTCAAATTTTAAGCAGAATAAGAGGAGAGGAAAGAGTCTTATTTTCAGGATGGTTACCCAGTCATCTTCAGAGAAGGAGTGGAAAACTCTCAACTATTTCTGTGTGAGTTCCTATCTCTGTCTGTCCTCCCAAATTAACAACATCTGAATGACTTTGACATCTCTGAAATCACACAGGAAACGTAACCGGAGAAACTCTGCATAGCTTCTGCCCGCCCCTGAAATCAAGAAGAGCATGAACTGCCTCTCATATATTAAATTAATCTGAGAGGTATTTACCTTTTGAGTTCTTGCATCATACTACAATGTAATAATTACAAGAATCTTCACTGTCCTGTTTGCTGTTCCATGAAAATCCCAATGGATTAAACCACATTGAGAAACTACTCAACTGAAAAACTAATGAGCTGGACTTACTAGGTCTCAAACTCTCTCCCAAAAATGTTTTTTTAAAAATACTCTTATAGAATTCCCATTAGTTAACCACACTTCAATACCCTAGTCACATTTTTTGGAATCATGGAAAATACCTGAAAATACCACTGCCCCCACCCCTTAAATAGTGCAATACTCAAAAATGAAAGGAAATGTTTAGGCATAATATTTATCCTGGACCCATCACTGAGGGCAGAATATCAATATTATATTACCATTAGATAGTCCATATTTGCCTAGCCACTGCAGTGAAAAAGCAGTCGATGGCAATCCACAAAATGTTTGGAAGTTCCCCAAATTAAATTTTTTTCACACTGGTTCATAAGGTTTTTTGGAAGTAGGGAACTCCAGGAGTTGCACATATATCAAGGCAAAAATGGAAAGCAAAAGAAGGGAAGAAACCAAAGGCCTTCCAAATCTGGAGGCTCCTGGGGCCATGCAGCACAGCCAAGTGCCAGCAGCTACTCCTCACTTAATGGGGCAGGGTACACAAGCATACTCCCTTCTCTAACCATGTGAGGGTTTCTCTACCGAAACACATCAAACGCTCCGAGTCAGGCTTCCCTGATTTCCATCGCATAGATTCTGGCTCCCGTCTGTTCCAGATTTTCTCTTAAATGCTGCCCTAGCCCCTGATGCTACATTTCACATTGAAGCACTTATCAGACTATCCTGAATGGTCTCCTGTCCATGCCTACCCACCTGTCAGGCTGTGAACCCCTCGACGGTGGGAAATAAATCTTACTCTTTTCACCATTCCACCCTTTATGAATACTTAACACATACAGGTTGCTTCATATAGATGGAAGAAGACTTGATGATCTGTTTGTAAAATATCGTATATATATATTTATAAACACGCACACCAATTCTGTCAAATACATAATGGTACACTTCATCCTTTGCACCTCAAGATCACATTGTTTGGATAGTAGATACATAAGGATGCTTACACTGTTCTCTGTACCTGTTTGACTATTTGAAATATTACTGAGTAGTTAAATATGAATATGGAAAAAGAGAAAATACATATACCAAATCACTACCTCTGCCGATTTGTACCCATTTATTTATTCATTCATTCATAGTATATTTTTTGAGCACCTATAAAGTACTAGGTTTATCCTAGGCATCGGGAAAGGAGTAGTAAACAAAACAGAAATGCCCTTTGCACTAACAGAGCTTGCATTCTGCTGTGCTTGGGAAAAGACAATAAACTAGGAAGCAAATGAAGGTACCAGGGAATCTCAGGTTGCAATAAGTGCTTACAGAGAAAATAAAACAGATGATACAGTGGAGTGATTGGAAGCAGGGAGAGGCTGCGCTCATAGGTGAGCAGGAAAGGCCTCCTTGAGGTGGTAACTTTGACCAGGATAAACGTAGAAGAGTGAGGGTGGAAGTGGGGTAGCCTATGAGGTCAGAGAGTGGGCTAGGGCAAGATTACAGAGGGTCTTAAAGGATGCTGTAAGGAGTTCAGGTTTTATTGCAGTGCCATGAGAAGCCATTGGAACGTCCTAAGTAGAGAGATGACAAGATGCTATTTTTAGGACAGACTAGTAGGGTTATTGTGTGGACAATGGAATGTGGCTTGCCAAGAGGTGAAGCAGAGGATAAGGAAAACTGGGCCACATTTACTCTAATGGTTCTCAACCAGGAGCAGTTTTGCCTCCCAAAAGACATTTGGCAATATCTAGAAATGTTTTCTGTTGTCACAACTAGGAGAGAGAGGTGTTACTGGCATCTAGTGGGCAGAGGCCGTGGATCTGCTAAACACTCTACAGTGCACTGGACAGCCCTTCTCAACAAAGAACTATCCATCCAATGGTGCCAAGGTTGAGAAACCCTGTTCTATGCAGATCTGCTATTTGACTTCTGAACTGCAATATAGAAGCAACAGAAAAAACAAGTTATATAAATTCCAAGGGGTATGTGTTTATGGGAAGCAAAGAAGCAAACTATGGGAAGAAAAGAGGACATAAGAAGAGGCCGTAAAGCTAGACTGAAAATCACTCAAAACTAGCCCCACCTCTTGTACCAAAAGCAGACGTTTCACTCTTGAGACCAGTGAACTCCCCTTAATTTCTTATTGCAACCTCAACATGGTGACCCTCATAGATAGAGAATACACAGTTATTTTTTATTTTCTTTAATTAAACTAAATAGTATTCCATTTAGATTGCATTGTCTTAACACTTAGAAATCCCTGATGAATGGCATTTCTTGTCCTCGGATGTGCCTTCCTTTCAATAAATTGATAATTTGCCTTCAGAAATTTGAGCATTTGATTAATTAGTGATTGGGATGAAAATTGTTCTTTGTGACAACACCTAGACCTTTTCCATTAATATGTCTAAAAACAGAGACGGCATTCCACAATGGGCAGTACTGTCAGACATGTTGATGCAGGTTAAGCGGGATTCTTTTTTCATGAAGAGACTGATGTGATGGGATTCTCCCAATAAATTACTATGCTGGGTCTCAGAGAAGGTTTTGCACTCAAAGGGAGCCTCTGGGATGCAGTTACTCCTCTTTGAAGGACACGACTTTCACCAAACATCTGCCTTGCTTAATGTACCGCTACTAAATGTGAGCACCTGAAGTGAATACGTTAAGCAAGGAAAGCAACTAGCAAGAAACCATTTTGAAAACCCCAGGACCTTTGCCAGGAGGCTAAAATACAACTTGGATCCTCAAAAGAAAATCCTTAAATATAGGTTTTTCAGGGTTTTCTTTAAAGTCTGTATTTTCTGAATGGTCATATTCAGCGAAAATCAACAAACATTAATGGAAAAATAAAGATTACATATTTTTATAAGAATGTGAACATTAGACATACTAGAACAAATAATCTAATGTGAGGCAATATATAGGTGGACAAATATATTTAATAACGAAAGTACAAGTTAATACCAGTGAGGGTGGCAGGATGGGTATTCTCATACACTACTGGGGGGCAGGATTTATAAATTATTACAACTTTCCACAGAAGTCCCTCTAAACAACTTTTTGAAAAGTTTATGCTTTATAATCCAATAAGTACCTGTCTATCTTAAATGAGTGATCAGAGAAGAACACAAAGATTTATGAATTGGGGTACTTGTTACAGGATTACTAAGAATAGTGTGAAATGGTAACAACAATAGTCAGGAATTTGTTAAACGGATATAGTTAACCTAAACTATGAAACATTAGTAAGTCATTAAAAATCAAGTTTTCAGGAAAACACTAAAGATACTGTTCACTAATGTACGCCTAGAACTTAAAATAGTGCCTGGGACATGATATTAAGCACTCTAAATATTTGTCAAATGAAAGAATACAACATTGAATGAAAGAGGATACAAAATCATTTTTTTCAGTATGATCCAAATGCTCTTGTAAGTATAATTTAGATAGGTAGATAGACCCCTACCTATGCATAGAAAAAGATCTGAAAGGAAATACTCAGAACTATTTACAATGGTTATTTTTGGAAGGTGGAGTTGTACATTGCTTTTATGTTCTTCATTTCATCCTTTATTTTTAAAATCTTCTACAACAAATATTCATCAGTTCTATAATCAAAAAGAATGATCTTTTTAAGTGACAAAAGGCATGTGTACATTAGAAACACAAGTCACTATTCCTTTTGGTGGTGTTTCTTGCTGACCTTGACTCCATTTCCCTATTGGAGTTCTTAACTACTTATGGGATCAAAAATTAGTTTAGTTTAACAAACACTTGTTGATGCCCTGTTAAGTGTCTGCCATGATCTGGGGAGATATAAATGATGTCTTAAGGATATGAGAGTAAATATAAATTTACATTATTTAGGTACGTATTTAATACAAAGAAACTCTAGTTAAGACAAAAATAATCTGGTTTTCATTACCTGGAGCCACTACCATAAGGGAAGTAAGTGGGCACAGGCCACCATGAGAGCAAAGAGCAAGAGTGTCTCCACCAACCTGGAGAGACCAGAAGGAGCAGTTAAAGCCATATGAGAAAAACAATGAGTGTATCAGTTACAGAAGCCAAGGAAATAAAATGAGTGCAGGGGAGGCCAGGTCAGCACACTGCCAGGAAAGCAAATAAGACAACACCTGAGATGTGAAGTAAACAGCACGGGTAGCTTTGCTTTTCGCTGTGTATTCTAGTCACATCTTCATTTCTACCCAAGGAGAAATGATAAATGACATGTCTACTGCCTTCTCCAGCCTCAAGGCCAATTTACTATCCCCTCAATCTGACTCTCATTTGTGAGTAAAACTCCCTTTCTTGGTTATACCTCTAACAACTTGATCACTCCATTCTCCACAATAATCTCAAATCTTCCAGCTCTCTTCTCTGCTAAAGAAACATATTCCATAATGTCTTCCAGATTTTAAGACATTTTCAGACAAAGAAAAGCATTTTGAGACAAGGAATTCATGACTAAAGCTGCAGAGAGAGTCAATGAAAGGAGCCTTTAACTGGTAAGATGGTAACTTTCAAACAAGACTGGTAGCCCTTTCCTTCTTGTTGTCACGAAGGGCACTAAAGACGGATGGCCTTAATAACAGGCCCTTTGCATTAATAAACACCAGGTCCAAAGGGACTAGCCCCAGAGAAAAGGTATCTCCACTGAGGTTCATCCCAACATGCTCTTTATGCAACAGCCACACAGATATAATAATGAACAATACAAGACCATGTGACCAACAAGCACTTAGCCCATTTTGTGGTGCAATGTACAGATAAGCAACTGATGTGGAATTTCCTTTTTTAAACACAGAGTTCAGAAACAAATAAACAAAACACAAAGCAGTATAACCAATGTGTAGAACATAAACGCCAGTGTCATGGGATCAAATAGCTGTTATAAAAAAATGAGTATCCTGCTTAAAAATTCCAGGAAACCCTAGATAAGACAAGTTTCTTTACCATTATCTTTAACATGTCAAGGTGGATTGAATTTCTCCTAGGGGATTATATGTAACATTTCCCAAGTTTATGTCACCACGAAATCTCTTTTGTAGATTATTTTGCATGTCTGGGGTTTTCTTAGAGAGCATAGCTTTAAAAATCATTGAACTAGATTAGATTTTAAAATTACAGAATCAGATTAGAAGAGATCTCTAATCTTGGTTAGAAGTGATTTTAGAACAGCTGTTCTCAATTGTGTCTGCACATTAGCAACACCTGAGAAGCTTTTAAAATTCCCAATGCCCAAACCTTACCAGATCAATCAAATCAGAATCCCTGAGGCTAGGACCCAGATATTAGAATTTTGTAAGGTTCCCAAGGGGGTTGCAATGGACAGCCAAGTTGAGAGTCACTGCCATCAAGTCTCCCACCAACGCAGGAAGCTCCTCTTGAGCATCCTTGATATCTTCTTGTGCTAGCTCTTCAATAATAGGGAACCTCTGTGGCCCCACAAGACAGTGAAACATTCCTCTGCTATGTTAAACACAAGATGAAGCATATCGTGTCTAAGATAACATTTATCTCAGTAATGTCTTATATTGCTATAACTGTAGGGCACATGCTACATTTCTATCTTCCTTCAATAAATGGCCCATATTTTTTTTCTCATGTAGTTTGAACATAGTGTTCCACATAAAATTCGCACATAGGGAAAAAACAAGCTTCAAATTTATTAATAAAGTTCTAACAGCAAATATTGAAAAGCAGATATCTAGACAAAGAGTGCAGAATATTAACTGTGACATGTAATATTTAAGGGCAGAAATTTTTTATTAATATTTATACACCTAATATGTACAATCTAGAAAACTAAATAACAGAGATGCTTTTTGCATTGTGCAGACACAGGCCCAGTGAATTTAACCAGCCTTCAGGGCACGGAGTAAGACTATCTTGGAGGTGGGAGCTCACATATGCCCCTTTGTTAATCTTTGCCTTGGTAGGAACCTTAATTAATTTCATTTATAGTTCTCTCAAGTATCGCCTTGTTTCTTCTCAGTGAATTACTTGGAACCCATGTTCGGATGAATAGCATTGCTTTCAATTAAATAGTTAAAATAAAACAACTCCAAGGACTCCAGTCACACAACCATTCAAAACTTGGGACCTAGAAAGAAATACCTTTGATTGAAAAGAGGAAAACTCAATTTTGCAAATGACTTCCCAAAAAGCATTGTCCCTGATGTGAGTGAGTCAACATGTTATAGCTCATTCTGTGAAAATGCACAATCCTTTAATCCCTTGCTACCCATGGATTTCATGCAAAATTGACATCAAAGGAAACAAGAATACTTAGTGCTTTATCCTTAAAATTGAAAAGGTTTATAACAAGGTAGTTACATTATTTATTTGAATAATAAAATAGAGCCTAATTTCAACTTGACTTTCTAAAACCAGCTATCTGATTGTAGAGTCACTAATCTTTATTTTCTTCATAATCCAATTTCCTTTATTATTTGCATTGCTAATGACTGTTTTGATTAAGGAATTAGGGATAGAAATGATAGTACTGTATAATTAAGTACGTAGATTTGGAGCTTTTTGCTTTTAAAGGCAATGTATTCAAAGAGCCAGATACTGGTACTAGATAATTTGTGAAATTATATATTGCATTAGTAATGTGCTGGATAGTTAAGGAGCAAAGAATTTCAGGATTATCCCGTGTCCAATTGCTGATGGTCCATAAATATTCCAAGTGAATCTAAGTAGGCCTTTAAAAAATCCAATTTATTGAATTAAGTATGAGCTTTAGTAGCCCAATAAAACATCACTGAAAGATAAATATTGCAAATTACATTGCCCAATTTCAACATAACAATTCATTGAATTTTATCTCTCTAGGAAAAATAAATATTATAATTATTTTTCACAAAAATTTGTATCAAATTTAAATAATACTCCTTCACGAACCTGATAGTTTCTATAATAATAGACTAAAGTTATCTGTTGTTTTCAACAGAGTTTGTCAGGTATTCTGAGACTGAACTATAAAGAGGGCCTAAGAGAACCTGTAGCATTTATGCTAAAGAAGAGGAAACACGGGAAAGGAGCTGAGAGGCTAGGAGGAATTTATGGCTGTGTTTAATTTTGTGGTTGGGTTGCTGTCATTCAGAAGAGGGATGAGACTTTCTCTGATGCTTCTGAGGGCGAGAGACCAAATAGAGATAGATTGTAAAACATCATAAGGAAATATTTTCAAGCAGTCAAAATTATTTCAAGAGGTAAAATCCGCCCCCCCCCCAAAGGTGAGTCTTTTGTTAATAAAAACCATCAAGTCCAGGATCCATAAACACAAGCAGAAATACCGAAGAAGAGATCTGGCATCAGAATTAGGAGCCAAGCAGATTACTTTCAAAGTCTGCTTTTACCCTGAGATCCTAGAATTTTCTGAGATTAATTACAGCTAATTGGGGATTATCAAAAATCAAGCAATTTAGTTTAAATAAATCATTTGAAATATCAGAAATCAGAATCAAATTAAAAGAAAACTTTTAACCCAATGTGCAGCCACTAAGAGATGCATGAATTGTAATTAAATCATTCTCTATTAATAACCTGTATAAGTATGGTCATATTTTCCTATATATACTTATGTTTTCTTAAATCTGTAAGAATGATCTTTTTTTGATATTTCACATTAAAAACTATAAACTATTATATACATACATGCTTATAGTTGTTATTTCCATATTATGAGGTCATAAATGATTTATATTTCCTGCTCTTTGCTTATGTTAACATATTTGTTTTCTCAAAAAGCATGGTAAAATTGAGAAATAATACATTTTAGTAAAATATTAGAAGTATGTTTTGACTACATGCGTACATTCACAGAATAAAGTTAAAAACTAAGATACCTAGATAATTAAAGAATTCAAATTCAGATCAAAGCCTCCCTTTGACCTCAATTGTCTGGATATTATTTAAAAAATGCTTAAGTACTTAAATTATAATTATCTAAATTGGTCCTTTAATTTCTCAGTGCAAAAACGGCCTACGTATTCCATCATCTGAAAGTTCATGTAAATTAATAAAATCAGCATTCTGGACATATTTTACTGAAAGTGAGACAGCATTGTCTTAGTATCTTTCACAATATAATTGTGTACTAAGGAATATTTTAAATTTTATATATTTTAGTTTAAAATTAAATTATTTTTGATAATTATTTAGGGTTATAATCTCAACAATTATGGAGGCAGAAAAAGCAGTAAGATTTAATTCTGGTAAAATTAAGCATTTTACCAAGCCATAGCATTATAGTCAAATTTAGGCAATAATTACTTGGGACAAATTCAGGGAAAAAAATATGATTTATTCTGCTGCTCTCTGCTAATATAATGCAAGAGAACTTATGAAAAAATCCTTAATATTTGCTGTGCACCTACCATCTATGTATTCTGTTTTAATATCACAGCTGTCTTCCTTTAAATGCTATGCAAAGTCAAAGATATCACAGAAGGTCTTACAAAGGGATTCGAGCTCCATACTTTTAAGATCATTTAAATTTCTGGAAATCACTGTATTGGATAACTCAGCTTTTAAATAAAACTTCTAGTTTCTACCAGCTTTACCCAGTACGTAATTCAACTTTCTCCAGGAGGTTCCAATTTTGTGGTCAGGCCAAGTAAACTGGCATGCAATTAAGAAAAATCTGATTTTCCTCCTATCAGGATAGCACCATATGCACAGGTGAGCAAACAGCTAGAAGCAGCTACCTTTGGAAAAAAGGGTAGCGATGTCAATTGCTTCTGTGAGCACTTGCTTCATTCTGAGTCCTTATCCTTTCTGTCACCTGTACTTGGAGCTACTTGGTCTCCTCCAGACTCGGCTTTACTCTCCAGGCCCTATAACCAATTCGATTCTTCATCAGGGCATTTAAAGAGTTCTATTTCAGGACTGAAGATCAAACTTTGAGGCAGCTTAACTCTAGCCTGCCTTTGGCCCTTTGACTCAGTTTTGATACGTGGCCTTTCAACCAAGACCCCCATCTTCTCTGTCATAACAAACGATTCCTGCCTTGTTCTTCTGCACTTGATCATCTGCTTGAAAACCAAGTCAGGAAGCCAGTCTCTCTGAGGCTTGGACCCAACGTTGCCCTCGTGCTTAAAAAAGATCTGGCCTCGCAAACATTTAAAAAGTAATACAGATATGAGCATGCATGTGCGTGCATGTGCACACACACAAAATTCCAAAAAAGTTTTAAAACTGTGCTATTCTTTAAATGTTTACTTTGAAAAAACTGATGTTTTTAACATGCAAAATGTTTAACACAATATTATTGTGTTAGTCACAAGAAAATTATAGAATTAATTTTTAAAATCAATTCAAAATATAGTACAAGAAATGTGTCAGGAATGGGACTCTCTAGTCTGATCACTGTACCTGGGCCTGTAGTACAGTAGTGTTACCTGTGTCCTCATCAGGAGATGTGTTGGATGATGTGTGATGATGATGATCTGTGTGATGGCAGGTCTACTCTTCACCCCTCTAGCCTACTCTATACTGAGACTGGCTGTGTATGGACGACTCAACATGCCCCCTTGCCCTTGGCTTCTTAGTGCGTTACGCATCAGGGAGAAGTTGCAGGAGGTTGGCGGAGTGATGAGATGGGGTCAGAAATACATTCCTTAGCTCCCACCCTGTGGGGTCACCATGGGCTTGCTGCCTACCTCAACCTATGATCATAGCTCATACGAAGTTGTCTGCTCCACACAGCTTCTCTGGCTCCACGTTTTGCTTACAACTCCCTACTGCATCCCTTCAGACCTAGGGATGGTAACAGTTGCCCACTGTTACCAGCTCCAGGGTACTGAACACTATCTCTTGTGGTTTCTCTACACGTGGACAACACTTTGGAAACAGTCCTTTCACTGAGCTCTTCAAAAATTAAGCAATTTGAGAGTGTCATCTATTTCCTGCTGCAACACTGATACAAGAGATAAAGTCAAAATTCTAAATTTCAGGTTGTAAGTAAACATAAGGCCAAAGTCAAATGGCTCTTATGGGTCTGTTCTGATGGCTGTGGGTCTCCATTCCCCATGTCCTAAAACCAGAGTCCTGGCCCTGGCCCAGGCTTGTGGCCAGTTACTTACATCCATGAATGGCTAGACCTCCCAGTTTTGACTCCTGCAGTTTTGTTCTTCTTGTGCTCCTTTGCCAGGCTTTGGTGTAGTCAGAGCACCTTTATAACCTGATGCCATCCTTCAACTGCATGACCATTTACCATTATTTGTCTACATGCCCTCTATATACCCGCCTGGCTAGACCATCCAACCTCTGGCAGCTCTCTGTGCTGCATGGACCTGCACCAGCCCAGTGGATATACCTTCTCACTGTATCTTTATTTTTTTCTAAGATTGGTACCTGAGCTAAATCTGCTGCCAATCTTTTTTTTTTTCTTTTTCTTCTCCCCAAAGCCCGCCAGTACATAGTTGTATATTCTAGCTGTAGGTTCTTCTAGTTGTGCTATGTGGGACACTGCCTCAGCATGGCCTGATGAGCAGTGCTAAATCTGCACCCAGGATCCAAGCCAGAGAAACCCTGAGCTGCCAAACTGGAGCACCAACTTAACCACTCGGCCATGGGCTGACCCCCTCTCTGTATCTTTATCTCACCATCATACTGAATCAAACACTCTGAATCTCATCCATGTCACAACAGATTCCATTTATGGGGCTTCATGTAGAAATAGTTTGTGTGTTCCCTTCACAATCAATACAACATCTTTTGTTCATGCATAAGAGTTACAGAGAAATAGGCACATAGCCACTACTTACTTTCAGAGTGTGGTTCACTCTGCATTACCTTACTTGCCTTCCCCATCACCTCCAGCTGGAGTATTCACAACTCTCCTCCTTTCACGCCTCTGCTTTACTAAATATACGTTTAGGATGAAGTCATATACTAAAAGGCAAAATGGCTCCAGGACCTGACCAGTAGTTACCATTGCCACTGAGAAGATTCCAGAAGCACACTGTGACACTGGTAGATATTTGGGAGGTTTGGGCATTCTGAATGTACCACCATGTCATTGGGCCACACTGATTTATTTCATAACAAGTAGAGCAGGAAAGCTGCTCAGAATTGCTCTGTTGCTGTTCAAAGTATACCCTCTGCTTTGTCACTCTCTGTTAAGTCTCTAAGAACTTTAAAACAAAACCTGGAGTTAGCCTGAGTGGCACTTAACTTTAAATCACTTTAGAAAAAGCGTGAGAGCATTGCATCCTCTGAAAGGATGGGATGAAACAACATATGGGAGATTTTGTACCAAGTTGATCACAGAGCTGAACCCTGTAAAGAGACCAGTCAAGGATTTATTTTCCGGCCAACACTTGCCTAGTTGATTTTATCTAGTCTCATGTATTAGCTACAGGCTCATGACTCCCAAATTAAAATCTTCAGCCCAGACCTCCTCTGTGAACCCCAGACTCACTAGCTAAATGCCTCCTCTACAACTCCATGAGGAGTTCAACCATGCATCTCACACTGAACATGTCCAAAAAGGAGATAATACTCCAAGCTCCTCAGTCTGTTTCTCCTCAAATCTTTTCTATCTCCCTAAATAACACCTCCAGGGGCCGGCCCGATGGCGCAGCAGTTAAGTTCGCATGCTCCGCTTCTCGGCGGCCCAGGGGTTCGCCGGTTCAGATCCCTGGTGAGGACATGGCACCGCTCGGCACGCCATGCTGTGGTAGGCGTCCCACATATAAAGTAGAGGAAGATGGGCATGATGTTAGCTCAGGGCCAGGCTTCCTCAGAAAAAAGAGGAGGACTGGTAGTAGTTAGCTCAGGGCTAACCTTCCTCAAAAAAAAATAAATAAATAAAAAATAACACCTCCATTCTTCTAGGTACGCAGGTAAAAGTTCTTGATTCCTCTCTTTCTCTTATATTCAATCTATTAGCAAATTCTGTCAGCTCTTCCTTTTAAATATCCAGAATTTGCTCCTCAACTTGCCATCTCTACCACAACTACCCTGGTCCAAGTAGCATTATCTCTTGCCTGGACTAACACAGCCTCCTACCTATGGCTTCCTTGCCTCCACTTTTGCCCCCTACACCTATTCTACACAGAGTAAGCAGAGGGAGCCTTTAAAAAGGTAAGTCAGATCATGTCACTCTTCTGCTCAAACCCTTACAGTGATTTCTCAGTCCACACAGCATAAAATCTAAATTCTTCACCAGGGCTTATATGAGGCTAGATGGTCTGTACCCCAACCTTCCTCCGCCTCATACGTGCATCTTCCTGATGAAGTCTCCTATCACTCTCTCCCTTACTCACTCTGTTCCAGCCACAAGGGCATCCATGATGCTCCACCTTAAACATAGTCCTAGTCGAGGGACTTTGCCAGGATTGCCTGAAACCCTCTTCCCCTGATACCTGCACATTTTGCGCCATCAATTCCTTACAGTCTCTGCTGAGACAAAACCTTAGAGAGGGCTTTTCCTGCTCATTTTACACAAAATAGCATGTCCAATTCATATTACTCCTTATCCCCTTATTCTGCCTTATTTTTCCTCGTAGAATGTCATATATTTATTTATTTAATGCCTGTCTTCTCAAAGAGGATGTAAACACCTTGAGGGTAGGGACTTTGTAGTATTCTTGGCACCTTGAACAATGCCTGATACAGAGCAGGCATAACTATATATTTGTTGGTTGATTAAATGAATGAATAATGTACTCTTTTGTTCCAGTCTTTCTCATAATGGAAACCTGCATGTTTGTACATCTTTGAACATCATCTGGAACACATCAGACCTTGATCCAGGCATTCATAATGTCCCAAGGATGGGAAATCTGGAGTTAATCATCCTTTTCAAATTGCCACTGTCCCATGGGCATTTTATCATCCTTATACCAAGACTGCTGGAAAATCCAGATTGAGCGATTACAATGTTCTCCTAAGGAACTATTTGCTGTTCATAAAACTCTAAAAAATAGCATCTATGGAACAAAGAGGCTGATGCAGTGTAGAGATACATTATCCTGAACAGCTTAAGATGGCTTCCAAAAATAGGATGTACCCTGTAATAGCATAATAACCTGTCCATTTCTCATTAAAAGGAGACTGAGAGTGCAATGCACCACACATTTATTTTTAAAGCTCTTTCATGAAGTTGTTCTCACAGATTCTAACTGTGACTTGAAGGAGAAATCTAAGATTCTAAAAGAGAATTTCTAATAACCAAGAAAAATCATCAAAAAATCTCATGTTTTCTAAATGTGGAATGAGAAAATGAGGCAGAGGAAAACAGAGGGAAGAAACTGCTGCAGAACATACAGCAAGTGAATGTTAGATGAATCTTTTACTCTTTCAGAATTAATGGACTAAATGACTAGACAGAAAAAATATCTTCTCCCATTTGTTGTGCATTATCTACATAAAAGCTTCCTCAGAGAAGGCATGAGTATTTGATAGTTATTATTTTAATCTCTGTGATATTGGTTAAGATCATGGATTTTGATGTCACATACCCAAGAGTTAATTCTTTGCTGTTATTTACTAGCTGTGAGATTGGACCAGTCACTTAGTCTCTCTGATCTTTCATTCTCTTATCTAGAAAATGGAGACAATAACACTCTTCATAGTGGAAGGACTAAACAAAACAAACAAATAAAAGAATGCATGTAATGCAGTGCCTAGCATATAAATAATAACAATAACAAATACAATACACAAACAGTACATAAAACAGCCAGAATTGCTAGAAGAGAATGAAAAGAAAGAGAAGGCATGTCTAAAGTACTTTATGATTACTCTTCCACACTTTCAGGTCTCCACTTAACCACCTATGGCATGTGATTTGAAGAGTTGCTAACAAAGTGAAAGGCTTTGGACTCTTATTTCTCATGCAGTATGGAGGTGGAATTTCCCTCTATCTGCCAATTGATTTCCCACTTGACTTCACATTAACTTAATATCCCTTCCACGGTTTGATAATGACACTCTTTTCCTAGAAAGTCACACTCAACCTCTTCCAGTTAAGGTGGATGCATTCTTTTGTCTCTGTTCCAATCCTGCCTGTTCCTCCCTTGCACTAGGTTGCTTCTGCTCCTTCTGCTCTAATCCAAGTACCCTTGGCTGCTTCTCCCCCACTCCCTGTGCTCGGGTTATCAAAGACTCCTCACCACTCTCTGAAGAAAGAGACTGGGATCTCACAGCTCATGATTTTAGCACCTGCTGTTCCCTCTCTTTGTTCTCGCCCAAACCAACTCAGACTTATCCTTCAAGATCAAGTCTATGCATCACCTCCCTTTGATGATCCTGCTGTCTTCCCCACCAACCACAGAGATGAGCTGACTCCTTTGCATCATCTGTGTGCCTTCTTAGAAAGACAATAGGCCTTTTAGAACCTGTATTGCAACTACTGGCTCATTTGCAGTACAGATGAAGGTCACACAGACTTGCTTTCTAATTCCGACTCCCCATTTACTAACCATCTGATCTTGAGCATGTTATTTAATGTCCTGAGCCTTTAAAGTCCTGAATCACTTAAGAAACTGAGTGGCTGTACCCGAGGGTACTGACACTTCTCTCATCTGTAAAATGGAAATAATAACAGATATCTGAGAGAACTATTATGAGAATTCATTGAGATCATGAAAATAAATGTTTAGTCAATGCTGTCACATAATAAGTGTTTAATGTGCACAGTGCCTGGCACATAGAACTCAGTCACTCATCCAAAAAATATTTATAAATCGTGTGTTATGTGTCAGGCATTGTGTTAGAAGCTTACAATTCAACAGAGGAAGGAAGACCCAGTTCTTGCACTCAAGAAGCTCAGAGACTATTATCGGGGGGCGAGAGGGGTGAGGGCGTATTGGTTGGGAGAGAGGTGCAGGAGAGCAGAGCATGAAGTGGACGGATAGACAAGGAAAGCTGCAACATGCCACAGTGTAGTAGGTGCTATGATGGGGTGGGGTTACATGTGACTGCACCCACCCAAGTCTTGGAGGGGCGGAAAGGCTTCCCAGAGGCTTTGGGATTCAAGCTGAGACCTGAAGGGAGAATGGGAATTAGCCGCTCAATGGTGGCGGTGGAGGTAGTAGAGGTGGTATGGTGGTAAATTTGGTGGGTGGGTTGGCATTAGGGGAGGCAGGGCATGAAGGACACTCTTGGCAGGGAATGTGCAGAGATCAGGAAACAAGAGAACGTACTGAATTCAGAGAGCCAAAAGCATTTCAACACAGCTGGAGACGATGAAGATAACCATTAAATATTAAATTAATCAGTTAGCTAAGTAACTGATTAACTGGAATTTCCACACTACCTCACTAAGCTCTAATAGCATTCTTCTCCTATCTGCCACATACATTTGAAGACGGTTCACATCCAGTAGAACACAATGCCTAAGGGCAAGGGCTCTGGATTCTGACTGCCTAGGTTCAAATCTCAGTTCTGCTACTTAGTAGCTGTGCAACTTCAATTACTTATTTCCAGATTCCTCTCTTGTAAAACCAAGATAGAAATAGTGCTTTCCGCGGTTACACAGATTTAATTATTAGTATGGCAGCTGACACAGAGCAATCATCCAATAAATGTCATTAACGTGACATATGCTCCTTGAGTTTTCCCTGAGTGCATTTCCTGTCTCACGACATGACCGCAACCTCCCTGGGGTCAAGGACACAGTCTTAAACATTTTCTCTTCCCTGATAGGATAGAGCAGTACTAGTTAAAAACGCTCGATAACTGTGTGCTGACAGTTATATTAGTTCAGGCAGCATAGCAGAATGCTTAAGATCATAAATTCCGGAGCCACACCTGCTTGGGCTCATTTTCATAGCTCTTCCATGTCTGACTCTGTCATCTTGGGCAAGTTGCTTAACCTCTCATTGCCTCAGTTTTCTCATCTGTAAAATGAGAATAATCATAGTAATGACTTCACTGGTTAGTTAACCCATGAGCATTCAATGGGTTAACTTATGTAAAACCCTTAGACTAGGGCTAGTATTTAAGAGATAGTGTTGTTATTATTATGCTATGTGTATTTGTAGCATTCAAGTGGGAAACAGGGACTGAGGTGGGAATGCAAGCTATCTAAATATGCAGCCAACCTAAAGCTACAGTGGCAATCAGAGATGTATAATTTTTATGTATTTGTGTAAAATCACCTGTACACAATCACAAATAAAAATTCATGACCTCACTCTATTAAAAGTAACAACATCTAATGTGACAGGTCATACGTAGATTGCTCTCTGCTTTGTACCTGATTCTGTCCTATTAACTTGAGTCAAACAGAATCTTAGCTTTAGTAGAACCCAAGTAAGACACTGGAGGGCTTCCCAGAAATAAACCAAACAACAGGAGACCACATCTTAATATCCTGATACCAACAAATACCAAAAACTGCGGGTTTAAAAAGTTAGGTATTAATGATTGATCCAATCCTAGGAGACTCAATGCAATTTGAACCATCAAAGTCAATTCTAAAGCTGGATCAAATCCACTTACACATCCCTGATTTAGAGCTTATGGATTTTATTCTTCTAAGGATCTGTAATCCAAATATCTCACTTGGGGCTCATGGGGGAAGATGCAATAAAGTGCGCAGAATGCTAGGAATTCAAATGGGGAAATTCCTAACTCCTTAATTAAAGTTGCAGGGATAATGCTTTCTGGATGAATCAGATTCATAAAAGTATAATAACAACCATAGATTTATAGCTGGACAACGGATATATGTCATGCTCTGAGTTACAGCTGAGAACAGAGTTTGTTAAAACTGAATTATGGCAAATGCCTTCAACTGAAAATATGTATGCATAAAATATTAGCCATGATACACACTTAGAATACTCTGCAGTATAATAAAGACAGTTTCCTTTAAAGGCTATAAATTAAGAATGCTTCCTTTCAGATGAATTACAATTATCACTTTCTTTTTAAAAGTGGCTGAGCATGTATCTTGTGCCTATCTCCTATTTAAAGAATATGTCTATAACCTTAACGTCTTCCTATGTAACTTTCTCTAGGGTCCCTGGACTACAGGCACAAAGCTACTGTAAAAATGAGAAAGAAATACACCTCAGCCATTTCAATTGGTAATTATTATGTTCGCTACCAAGCTGCTTCTACGTGTTCTTTGATTCAGTGGGCAAGTTTACATGTATTCAGAGCACCTTTTTTCATTTCTTATTATTTTAAGCAAAGCCAGGTAAGAACCACCTAGGCAGTAAATATTCCTTTGACACCCACCACGAAGGCCTACGTCTTCCTCCAAGCCAGGAAATGACAGGAGGAAAATTTTCAAAGCATTTGAAAGTACATTTTCATTAAGAAACTTGGGGATTTGAGCTCATAACTCACTCTTCAAGGCAAGGGAGTTTGTTGGGTAGAATAAGTGACTCCCCTCCCCACCCCCGTGCTACAAGGGGACTCTGTCACTTAGCTGGCAGATGATGGAGTGAGTTTTGGTAGCTCCAGTTGTCAGATTTGCAATAACATTTAGCCTTTGCAAATTACTTTACCAACTCCTAAGATCATCAGTCTGTCATCGGGTGGTTTTTTTCCCCCCTGAAACTTGGCTTTGGTTCCTACTGGTCTGCCGACTTGAGCTATTGCTGAGTTTCTCCAAAACTCATCAGCTTTGCTTCATCACCTCCTGGCCAGAGCATGATTCACCATGTAAGCTTCTCCTTTTAAACGGAGGAAGGGGAGATATATATATATATATACATATATAAAATGCTATTTATTAAAAAGATATTCTTCAGTTAATTAGAACTTAAAACTATTTCTTGCTTTAAAAATTCCTATTCTTTGAAGTTATTCAAGGTTTCCATTCTGCATGTTTATCCAGCAGCTCAGGAAAAAAAAAAAGTTAGGGAATATAATTCTTTGATTACCCCTTTCCTTTCCCTGTGTTACTTTTTTAATATATATTTTTCCTGACTTTTTTCTAAACATTAGAATAAAAGTAAGTGTTTGTGTAAAATTTTGAAACTATAAAAAAGAGAAAGAACAATATAAAAAATCATTCCTAATTTTGCTACCCTGAGATAATCACCATTAATATTTTGATATTTCTTTCCAAAACTTTTCCTATGTGCCTTCTAACAGCATTAGGATCATAATATACATGAGCAGCTTTGTATACTGCTTTTAAAAATGTAACCTTATATCTGAGAATTTCTCTATTCTTATATTCTTTGAAAATCTAATTTTTTATTGGCTGCATAATACTCTCTAATGTGGATATACCTCAATAAATTTAACCATTTCTACCTTGTTTGACATTTAAGATGTATTTAATTTTTAATACTTACACCCAGATCCTTACTCCAATCTCTGACTATTTCCTCAAGGTTTCTCCAAGTACAAATATTGTGTCAAAAGATATTTTAGGGGGCCAGCCAGGTGACACAGTGGTTAAGTTCGCATGTTCTGCTTTGGTGGCCCAGGGTTTGCCAGTTCAGATCCCAGGTGTGGACCCAGCACTGCTTGACAAGCCATGCTGTGGCAGGCGTCCCACATATAAAGTGGAGGAAGATGGGCACAGACGTTAGCTCATGGCCGGTCTTCCTCAGCAAAAAAGAGGAGGATTGGTGGTAGATGTTAGCTCAGGGCTAATCTTCCTCAAAAAAAACCAAAAAAGATATTTTAGAAGCCTATTTATCACATATTTGCAAACACTGTTCTTAACTTTAATAAAATTGACTCATTTTATCCTTATAATGGGTAAGTACTACTGTTATCTTGAAACTGAGGCAGTGAGATTAAATAATTTCTGAAAGTCACACTATGAGTATGTTGGGGAACTGAGCTTTGATCTCAAGGAAATGCTCCTAAATACTGCTCCAAGCTGCCTCTTGGGAAAAGTTGCAGGGCTTTTGATAAATATTATCAATTTTTATAAAGATCATACAATACATAGCTACATGTGAGAATACATACCTCCTCTTACATCACATTACATTCACCAGCACAGAATATTATTGTTTTTAATGTCTCCAAATTTTAGACTTTAAATTTTCATTTATTCAATTCAGTCCCTTTTTTGCTGAATTATACAGATGCTTTCGCTCTTTGAGAATAGGGTACTTTGAACGTAGTTGGAGTTCAACCAATATTTGTTGGTTGATTGATTCATTGACGGATTGAGAAAAAAGGAGAATTAATTCAAGTCAGATCAATAAGTACAGATTCAGACTACTTGAATATAGGCTAGCAGGCTTGAAAGAACCTGAGCTGTTATGGCCGCCTGAGCTATTAAAGACAAGGCAAATACCTGATAATGTATAGAGAAAAACTCACAGCATCCATGCTTCCGCTCAATAGGGTTCTTTGCTAACTCAGACATAAGCTGCTAGATGCTCCTTCAAGAAGCTTACCATTCCTGAAGGGTCAGACAGAAAGCAGTTGGAAAATAATACAAGATGGTATCCAGTCATGAGCTGAATGAAACACAAATGTTATAGTAGGTCTGAGAGGGGAGAAAATTCACAGTCTAGATCCTCAGCTGCCCTGACAAATGTTGTGAGATTTGTCATATGCAATTGTATTGAACTGGTTGAGCACGTCCTTCTGAGTAATGATAAGTCCATTCTTTTAAAGGAAACCTAATTTGGGGGAAGTCGAGATGTTTGCAAATGGCAATATTTTTAATTGCATTTTATTTTTAAGCAGGAAATGTAATCCATAACTGTACTTAGTCATTTTCTTCTTATTTCCCTATCATGGAAGCGGTTCATTTTGGTTTATTTAATGTCAACAATGCAGATACTACATAAGTAGGCTGATTGTATGCTGTGCTCCTGAACACATGTTGATTTTGAATAAGACATATTAATGCTCATGTAAGATGGCTAATTATGAAATGTGACTTGTCTAGTTGCACTTTTAATAAAGTATTCTTTAAAATGAGAAATTATTTTTTGTTTCAGAGGCTATTAAGAGTAGCTTTTTAAATACTGAACTACTTCTCATGTTTGTGGAAAGATAGGTTTATTTCTAGATGCTTCTCTTCCTGAGAGCAAATATTGCAGCAGTTTAAAGACTATACTAATTCTTAATTATGTTTTGCAGTTGTTAAGAAAAATGTAATTATAGAATGATTAAAATTTTTTTAAAGATTAAGATGCAAACTCTTCCATTAGGCACCAAAAGCACCATGCCTAAAGTCTATAAATTTTCAAAATCCACAAAACAAAATGCAACAAAAATGTACTGGCTTTAAAATAGGAAAAGAAAATTGCAAAACAGGAATTAACAAATGTTATTATTATATAATACAGAATGCATCCTTCTCTTAACTCTTCAATGACAATTAAATCTTGACAGTTATATCTTAAGTTAAAATGTATCACTTCTCTTATTAAAATATATTTCGTATGGTGTGGGCCTCCAAAAGTAAGAGAATCCAGGACCTGCAAAGATCTTAAATCGGCCCTGAGTTTAAGAACGTACTTCTCTCTGATCAAGCTGTTTTCAAGCATTAAACATGGCTTTCGGGGCTGGCCCCGTGGCTGAGTGGTTAAGTTCGCACGCTCCGCTGCAGGCGGCCCAGTGTTTCGTTGGTTCGAATCCTGGGCGCGGACATGGCACTGCTCGTCAAACCACGCTGAGGCGGCATCCCACATGCCATAACTAGAAGGACCCACAACGAAGAATATACAACTATGTACTGGGGGGCTTTGGGGAGAAAAAAGGAAAAAATAAAATCTTTAGAAAAAAAAAAAAACATGGCTTTCATTTCTCCATTAAGTAAAATACGCTATACAACATACCTAAGGTACACTTAAGATATCAATAGGTATTATAAAATTTCTGCATCTGGCTACAGCCTCCGTTAATAAAGGTCAGTTGCTTCAGGCATTTGCTCCTGCTGACTATATTATTTGAGATGTTTGGAGTATGGTTTCCTCTATTTTAGCCACTGTTTAATCTTCATTGAATATATAATTTCAACCTGCTTTTTGCTCAGACCCTGGAACAAACTATTTACCTCTCCTCCTCTGTGGCCCCCCAGTTTGTGGTACTTTGTTACAACAGCCCTAGCAAACTATCTATTGTCTCTAGGTTGAAATTCCAAATTCCAGCAGGAAGAAAACGGATCCCTCTTGGGTCAGGTGTCCTCCTCTGCTCTAATCAACTATGGTCATGGGGGCAGGATTACAATTTCTGCAGACCAAGTATGCATGTGAGACAAAGGAAGGTCTTGGCTTGTGTCCCTACAAAATAGAGCTGGAGTCAAGAATTAAGTGCTGATGCTTTGCTTGGGAGGTGAGAAACCAGGACAGCAACAGTGAGGGAAACGTAGGACTACTACATATCCCAGTTTGCTTCAGTCCTGATTTGCACTTGTCCTGGCAGCTTGTGAGTGAGTGATGAGCAAATGCGTGATTGGTCCTCCTTGAGGAGAGGCAAGGTGATGCTCTCAGCTCTACAAACTAAGCAGCATCTTTTTCTTCAGGAAAGACTTTGTGATGCCAAATGGTCAAAGTGGTCACAGGAATAGAAATCAGGAACCAGGGCTCTAGTTGTGCTTTTGTTCTTGTCTTTCATTTGGCTTAAGAATTTCCATGGAATATCAGGTTTGGAAGACATGTAGCTTCAGGTTTACTGACAGATGTAAGTTTTTTACAGTATTCTTTGCATTTTAATGTACATTACAAAAACTAACCAAAACATCAAATGTATAAAATATAGTTTTTTTATCTCATGAAAAATGAGTGAATCATTTAAAGAAAAAGATTCAATAAATAATAGCACAGAGAGCACTAGAGCAAAAATTGTGGGGGTGGGTCACAAAAGAAGTTCATTCATCAATCCCATGTTTAATTCTTGTGCAACATGCAAGATCTTATTCAGCCTGATCTTAAACAGCTCCAATGACCAGTTTCTCCTGCTAACCCTCTCCCAATGCCTCAGCCAAGTCTTTCCTCTTCTTCCTCTGCTTTTTCCCATTAGTCCTAACTCTCTGCTGTGGAGTCACACAGAATGATTCTATTGTTTCTTCCTGATGGCTGTCCTTCAAATACTTGACGTCAATAATCAAACCTTCTTTTAATCTTCTTTTTCTCAGGGCTAACTATGTCTATGGCCCTTCCTCATCGAGAATCTTTATCATGTCTTCTCTGTCATTTTATCAATCAAGGGAAAGCAGGTCCACATCTCAAGAGCATATATTTCTCACGTAATCCACTTGTGCAGAGCTCCAGGAAAATACTAAGTCACAACACTTCTAGGTGGCTCAAATTGTTGAAATTCTTACACAAAAAGTGATCTCATTTGATCCCCTCTGTAACTTTGCCAGGTAGACAGGTAACATTAGCAGGTAATATAACCATTTATTAGATTAGAAAAGTGAGGGGCAGAAATATTTAAATAATTTCCTTGAATTAGAAGACAAATAATAAAATTTATGAGCACAAAAGTAGAGTCTCCAGGCACTAAATTTGTTTTTTCCTGCTAACCCTGATATTTTATAGTCTCTGGTCTCACGAAGTTCACAACCCAAGATGTAAGATAAGAGAGAACCACAGAAAATGGAGAATAGGAAGGAGAAAGTAAAGTAGAAAATTAAAAGAGAAAACATATGGGATCTAGAAAGACATGGATAGGCAAAGCAGTGGTAAATGATGGGTCGAAAAGAAGCATGACATTGTATTCAAATATTTTAGAGTAGATTGTCTTTCTTCATATCGGCCCTTGAACTCGGGATCCCTGAAGCCAGAGCCTGCTGCTTTAGCAGTGCCAGGGAGGCCTCTCAGAAAATAAAATAAATACAGTCCTTCTAAGGAATAGAAGAAGTCTCAAGCCCAGCTCCAGGTTTGATGATTAGCTAGGAGGAATTACATGACTCAGTATATAGTTGTGCTCATAGCTAAGATTTATTACAGTGAAAGCATGTAAAGCAAAATCAACAAAGGGAAATGCGCATAGGGCGAAGTCCTGAAGAAACCAAGTACAAGCTTCCAAGATATCTATCCTAGTGGAGTCATACAGCACATGCTTAATTCCTCTAGTAATGGGCTGTTAACAACACGTATGAAATATTGTCTATCACAGATGCTCACTGGAGACTCAGTGATCAAAGTTATTATTGGGAGCTAGGCACTCATTGCCTGGCATGTACCAAAATTCCAGGATCCCAGGAGGAAAGCAGGTGTTCAGCATGAATGATATTGTTTCTACAAACAGTTTAGGCGCAGAGGGCCACTCTGACCAGTGAGAGGCCATTTTATATCAGTATAGGGAACTGTTTATCATTCAAGTTCACAGATGCCAGCCAGGACCCACATTGCAAGCAGGACTTCCTAAGGATAGCAGTCCCAGATCTGCTATGTTAACTTTTCTGCACGTATAGTAAATGCTCCATCCAGCCAAAAGCTTTATTACAATTTCAGGTTGATTAGGCTCTAGAACAGAATTTTTTTTTTCCTCTTGGAAAAAGGGAGCCTGGACTGTTCCAACATATAAATACCAGTCATCAGAAATATATTGGGATAGTAGACAAGGGAAAAAGAGTGAGACCAAGTATCTAATGACGAAATCCATCTGATGGATACATAAATCTGCAGCCTCACTGATGATCCCTAAGGAACATTATTTCTCAGTCCCACTTGAGAGTTAGTTTTTGCAACTGAGATATTTCTGCCCCTTAAATCTAACCTAAATATTTCGTTCTTACTGAACTAGGTCTTTCTATCTGGCTTAAGGAAGTCTTCTAGTCCCTGCAATAGGTCAGGTGGTCCAGGTCAACAGATCGTTAAGGTCCATGATGGTGTCTGCACTGAGGCGTATCATGAAGAGGCAAGCATTTGATCCTTATATGGAAGAAGCAGTTTTTAAACTTCTATACATATAAAAATAAAAGCAATCGATTCAAACACTTGAGGAAAATGTATCAGGAGATCTGCTCTCCTTCAGAGAAAACGAATGTAGTCACTAATTAGCTGTGTCTCCTTGGGCAATTAAACCTCCAAATCTCAGTTTTCTCAGCTGTAAAATGAGAGAGTAGAGCTACACGGCCTACAAAGTCCCTTCTGATTCTAAAACTCGGATTCAGTGGGTTTCACAATACTGCCATACACAGTACCATTGGCACTGTTGAAAAGTCCCAATACTCTTGGCTAAATATCTTTTATCTCATTCAAATTCAGGGGTGGGATGGACAGTGAGCAAGGAACTGGGGTTGCAGAGGAACGACAACAAAAGAGAAAGTTGTAGAGATTAAAAGTGCATCTGAATAAAAAAGAGGTCTTCAGAACAGCCTCCCTACTCAGAAACTTTTGTTTGGCTCATGTAGAACTATTTCTTTGTGCTCCAGCTGAACTTCCCCTTCTTGGTTTTTAATAAGAAGGAAACCAGCACATTAATTTTTTAAAACAGGAAATGATAGGGCAAAGACTCCATAAACAGCTGAAATGTTAATCACACAAAGGCTCCCAAAGCAATTTCGTTCTGGACTCTCATGGTTATGCATTACAATAGGAATTTTCATCAGAACACTGGCCCTTGGACAGGCTGCTGGACAAATGACATCTGTGGCAGCCTGATCCCTGTGCTGGCTCTTGAAGGGACAACCAGGGCAGAATGTTCCAGAAAAGCCACTGGCATAGATGGTGATGCTGAGGCAAGGAAGGGGGTAATTAATCCATTTTCAGAAACTACTGCATGCTCTGCTTATATTATCTTAATTGATTTCAACAATAGCCCATGTGGGGATATGATTATCATGCTCACTTCTCAGATGATGAAAATAAGGTTCAGAGAAGGTAGGTAACTTTACAAAGGCACACAGTCAGACAGTATATTAGTTTTCCACTGCTATGTTCTTGTTGCAAAACAAATTACCACAATCTTGCCAGCTTAAACCAACACAATTGTCTTATCTTATAGTTTCCATGAGTCAAGAGTCCAGGTATGAGTTAGCTGGGTCCTCTGCTCAGGTCTCACAGGCTGACATCAAGAAGTTGGCTAGTGCTAGGATTCTTACCTGAGGTTTCCAGGCCTCATCCAAGCTCACTGGTTATTGGCAGAATTCATTTCAACTAGTAGAGGTCACACACTTCCTCGCCACGTGATTCCTATAGGCAGTTCACAACTTGGCTGTTTGCTCCCAGGCCAGTCAGGCCCACCCAGCATAATCTCCTCTTTGGTTAACTCAAAGTCAACTGGTTAGTAACCTAACTGCAACAATGGTATCAATCATATTCACTGGTTCCACTCACACTCAGGTGGGGGTGGAGATATTAAACAGGGTGTGGGACACTGAGGGCCATCTTAGAATTCTGCCTACCCTACATAGGTAGTAAATGGCGGAGCTAATGCGTATCTTCAGGTCTGCTACTTCTAAAGCCATGGTGCTGCCTGCACACCTGAGCCAGCCCGGGTCGAAGCAGGAGCCTAGACGGATATTCCCAACCATGGCAACTGGTTCAGAGAATTAGAAGAGACAGGTAAACCCCAGCTGGCCTGACACTCCTCAGAGGGAGGGGTGGTGGCAAGTTTTAGCGTCTAGGTTTCCCTGCCAAGTGAATAGGATCATTCTGAGATTCCTCAAAAACCAATATTCCTTGTTGTCAAGGCCTCAGACCATTGGGAGGAATCTGGTTGCCCTGTATGAGTGGCTAAATTTCCTTACATACTGTTTCCTCTCAAGGGTCCCTTCCTTCTGCTCAGCCTTTCTGCCACATTTATAGAGTGTCTGCCATGAACCGAGAACTCTGAGAGTCACTAAGGAAACACAGATGAAAAGACAAGACCCTGCCCTCAAGGGTCTTCCTCATATATATATGTATGTTATAAGTTAGAGAGGAAGGAGATATATCTGCCTGGGAAGGTTCCATAGAGTTCAGTCTGATTCTTAAAGAGGAAAATGTTGTTGAATGGATTAGATGAGGAGTATGGAGGGTTGGGTGGGGAGGGCATTCGAGGCAGAGGAAACATCTTCCTTCAAACCCTTTAGTGATTCTCCATTGATTCTTAAGATCCAATCCAGAGTCCTGGATATGACTTAGAAGTTCCTACAGGATCTGGCTTCTTCCTTTCCAGATAATGCTTCCCTTGATATCTGCTGTCTGGACTCACCACTGGTCTTTCACATGTGTGGTTTCCTCTTCCGGAACATTCTTTACCAGTATACTGCTACCACGCTTAATTCTTCAACCTATGTTTCCAAGCCCTACAGACACACATACACTCATAATTCTCCTGTTTAATTACTATTCACTCTTCAGGACTTGGATTAGACACCACGTCCTCTAGAAAGCCTTCCTCAGTGCCAAAGCTCTGATTTAGAACACTCACTGTAAGTGCTCTCATAATGTTCTATGCATTCCCTAGCATAGCATTTGTCAGTGTCCTGTCTCCTCGAGGCTACTGGAAGATACAGCACAGTCAAGTTAAGGGACCAGGCTTATCTTTTCACTCTTCTATCTCCAGTGCTTATCAGTTACTTAGTAGGTGCTCAAAAAATATTTGTTGGAAAAATAAGTAAAAGGCACAGAGGCAGCCCTTGCCCATGGAAAAAAATATTAAATGCATCACAGACTAAATGGAAACTAAATTGCTCAAGTCTTCCAGAGCCTAGTGCCTGCACTAGGCTACCTGTTACAGGCCTCAGCAGAGAATTTATACATAAAAATCACATGTAGGTTACATGGATAAATCATATATGAATTATATATAAATGAATGATAGTGCTTAAATGAAGATCAGAGAAAAGAGAGACACCTCTTAATACGAAAGTTTGGAATTCTGTTTTTCTGTTGAAATCATAGGCAAGACATAAGATTTTCTTTTCACAGTTGGCCATTCCTAGAATGCAGGTATATGGGTCAAAAAAGGCTAGGGTTTGCTGCAGTAACAAATGATCCCCAAAATTGCAGTAGCTTAAAACAAAGCTTTATTTTTTGCTCACAGTGCATGATCATCAACTGCTCCCAATATTGGTCATTTCAGACTCAGGCTGACCTAACATCCTCTATCTTTGATATATCTATGGCCATGATAACAGAGAGAGGAGACACGACAAATCTAAAATGTTCATCTTGGACGTGACATGTGTTACTTCCATCGGTATTCCACTAAGTAAAGCATGTCTACACAGCCACTCCTGAGTTCAACAGGTCAGACACATATAAATCTCACATAAGAAGGGGTTGTTCAAGGAAGGAAAGTGAAATATTTGACAACAATAATCCGTCACACCAGGGATCAGCAGGTTGCAAGCCTCTTTTCTAACATTTGGATTTTCTTTTTCATTTCTCAGCAATTAAACTTTACAATACTGCCCTGAAGTTGGGGTAAAGAATACAAGTTAATATTCTAGAGGAAAGAGAAAGAATCAGAATCCTCAAGTTGGAAAGGTCCCTACAGTTCACACAGTCACAACGCTGTATTTTATGAATGAGAAGATCGGCTCAGAGAAGCTGACGGACTTCCCCGAGGCACCCCTGCATCATGTGAGAGCTAAGATCACATCCCAAATCACCAGTCTCAGGACTTAGGATCATTCTTCCATTGCCTACAGGAGAGAACCCAATCTAATGTCTATGAACCAGACCCAAGGCTTTGCACAGCATGCATATGGTTCTTGCCTTTGAACCTGATTTATGGTCCTGCTGCAAGAACCCCCTGGTGCAATGAGTTACAATGGCGTGTTTCTCAAACCAATTCTCCTTGCTCTGTTGAGAGAGGCTGTAATTATGCTCAGTTCTTCACTTGTTTTATAGCTTGGTACGGACATAGTGAGAGCATCTACAATAAAAATGTCTATGGGGCTTTGTTTCCTTTTGTATAAATTCATTGTCTAGAATCTAGCAGCTTCACGTCTTGGTGATTTATCAGAATTAGTCCATTTAGGAAGGAGTGCCTTGCTCAACTGAAATCTGTTCTCTTTGTTTTATCCAAACACTGGTATTGTCATGTAGCTTAATCTAAGCTCCTATATCTGTTTTAAAATAAAAAAAACAACACAAAACTCTCTCTGGTCCTCAGTCAACTCTTCTCCTAAAGTCTCTCTATGCTAATCTTTTCCAAGTTTCTTGATTGTATAATGAACACTATTTCTTCACCATCATTTTCTTCCCCACTGACAATCCATGTAATTTGACTACATAATCTGATGTCTACCTTCATTTATGAATTGGTCAAATCTTAGAGATGGTAGAAAATGTAATGAAACAGAGAGCTATTTTTAAAGAATGAAATGTGGTTTATTTAGACTTTTCTCCTTAGTTTTTAATATAAGCTTTTTAATAGATCATAGATTTTACCTCCTTCAAATTTTCTATGTAAAAACAAGGAGCACATACTCCAATGTTCTCCTCTCCTTAAGAAAAAATATATGTATATTAATGCACAATATTAGCATTTTGTTCACTCTGAGTTTTGAGTCCACTATTTTACAATCTCTTGTTTTCTGTTTTTGATACATTTATGTTGCATCTTTTTCTTCTAATATATCCATGCTATTGAAGTACAAGGTTTAGTACTAAGAACTGAACAATCGTAGACATGTGAAGGAGTTTGAGGATAGAGAGATTGAGCTGGTCTAAGAAATGAAATAAATGTTCACTGCCTGCACAGAGATTAGAATCTAGATTTTTAAAAAGCAGCTCCTCACACTTTCAGGATTTGGAGTCTAAAAGGTTGTTTTAGGGTCCTCCACTCCCCAGTTGGATTTTGACTGCCATCTCCTCATTTGCTGACTCTGGCAAAGGGTGCATAGGAGTGGTTGATGTGGTCTACCTATGAACAGCTCTGAGGACTGGGAATGTGATAAGCGAATTCTCCTTCTCATGATGTGTTGTTCCGCAATTTATATCCACACACACACACATATATAACACAGGTGTAGTATTTCCCTGTGAGTTCTCCAACATAAATAAACTAAATGATGTCATGTTGGACAAGGGAAATTCTTCAAAGAAAGTCAAGTTGGCATACAGAATCCAGATAGTGGGAGCACATTTGAATAGGCAGACTCTGTGCTAAAAAGTTGCTTTTCTACAATGCCAGGGTTTAGAAAAGCTGTAAAGTTTGGTTATTTGAATAGGACTATTCCCAGAAGACATCACTAATTAGTGGACAGATGACTAGGCTAGGATTAGGAAGCCATAATTATGCCCTAGAGGTCTATGCACTTAACCTGCTCCATGACTTAATTTCCACAGCCCAGCTTGGTGTGATTTCCATCTTGGCCCTGATAACTATACTGTGGCCCTTTCTCCCTTTGCTTAAAAACAGCTAACATAATATTAAATCTATTGTTAAACACCACAATTCTAAACCACAATATCTTTTATATATTAATTATTCTCCTGTATATAAAAGTAGCACATGTTCACCATAGAAATATTGGGAAATAAGAGAAGTATAAAGAAGAAAAATTGCATGTATTCCTATTGCTCACACATAACACTTCTAAAATATTAGATATATTTCCTTCTAGCTTTTTTCCTAGGATGCCTCTCTCTCTATCCTCCTATCTACACACCCAGAACCTCCCTCCCACACACACACACACACACACACACACACACAGAGGAAGGCATCCTCCCTCACTTACTCAAAAACTACTTAAACTTTTTACTCCTTAGTTTTCTTATCTGTAAAATGCAGATTAAAATAATGCCTGCTTCACACAACTAGTGTAAGGATTAAATGAGTGAGTGAGTATATGTAATGTAGTTAGACCTTTGTCTGGCACATAACAGATACTCAATAAATGTTGGCTACTATTATCTTACTGTATATACAGTTTTGTTTCTTTCCTTTAACTTTATAATCAAATACATTCAAATTCTATCTCCCCACCTTCACTACTATAACCCTAGTCTAAGCTAGCATCCTCTCTCTCCTGAAGTACTGCAACGATCATTTACTCGAGGTCCCCAGTAGGACCTGCAGTCTGGTCTCCATGGAGCAGATAGCGTCATTTGTTGCAAATATAAATCAGACCATACTGCTCTCCTGCTTAAAACCCTTTGATGATTTCTAATTACACACAGAACAAAATATAAATTTCTTACTATATTTATTATTTAGGAATTGAATTCCAATTCATGTCATGGAACCCTGGTTAGAGTCGCCTGAACAAACAAGAATGTGAAGGCGGGTATCCTAGAATGAGTGTACCAGCTGCATGAGGCCCTCGAGGTCCCAGGTGACTTTTATCTTCCTGCTCCAAAATCCTTAGCCTAAAGCTCTCAATCTTTTGGTTGCAAGGCACTGCTCCATATCCAGGATCTTTTCTGTGCTCCAGAGAGAAAGAGAAGAGAGGGGTTAAGGGGCAAAAGTCAAAAGTCCAAGGAGATAAGCTGCAGAGTCTGTCACTTTTGTGAGAATCTCCTAGAAGCCTCCTCCATACACTGATTTCTTCAAACATCTTTATTGGCATGGACAGTGTCACAATCCCCCTAGCCCCCTACTCCAGAAGCAAGAGATACCAGGAGAACCAATGTTTTAATTGTACACATTGGTGCTCCACACTAACCTGGTCGCCTCTGGAAGAAAGAAGAGAGATGGGATGTTAGGGTGAGCAACCAGCAGTATCTGCTGCCTGCTGGCCTACAACATCTTTCCTCATGCCTCCCTGCCCTACTATTCTTGTTCACTGTGCCCAGCCACACTGGTCTTGGTCCTTAGACGACACCAACGTCCTGCCTGCCTCAAGAAAGGTCTTGCCCTTGCTTTCCCTTCTGCCTAGAAGGTTCTGCCCTCTGGTCTCCACATGGCTGGTTCCTTCTCTTCATCAAGTCTTAGTGGAAATGTAACTGCTTCAGAGAGCCCTCCTTGATTCCCTATGCAAGGTCACCCCTCATCCAACCCACCCACCCACCCTCATCTGCTTCCTAACACTTATCACTAGTTGAAATTACCCTGTTCACTAATTTGCTTACTTGTTTACTGTCCATCTCCTCTGCTAGGACATAAGATGCAAGAGATCTGGGCCTTCGCTCAGCTTATATCTCCAGTGCTCAGAACAGGGCCGGGCACGTAACGTTAGACTTGGTGAACAAATGTTGAATGAATTATGATAACTTTCTGTTTCCATTAAATGCTACTCAAGAGATTTGACAGTTGCATAACATTCCATTGAATAAATATAACCCAATTAACCACTTCCTCTGGTTTGTTATTGTGGTAAACTGAATGGTGGTCCCCCAAATATGTGCGCATCCTAATCTTCAGAAACTGTGAATGTTACTTTATATGGGGAAAGAGGCTTTGTGGTGTGATTAAGTTAAGGATCTTAATCTTAAGAGACTAGGATTTAAAAATGGGGATATTATCCTGGATTATCCATATGTTTGTTTGTTTTGTTGTTTTTAGTGCTGTCAAGTCAATTCCAACTCCTAGTGACCCTGTGTACAGCAGAGCAGAACCCTGCCTGGTCATTTTGTACCATCCTCTCACCTTCTGGTGCTGTATCAGACAATCCTCTGGGTTTTCATGGTCAATTTTTTCAGAAATGGGTGGTTAGATCCTTCTTCCTGGTCTATCTTAGACTGGAAGCCCCATTGAAACCTGTCCACCATGTGTGACCCTGCTGGTATTTGAAATACCAGTGTCATAACTTTCAGCCTCATAGCAACACACAGCCGTCACAGTATGACAACCGACAGACGGTGTGGTTTCCTGACTGGGAAATGAACCTGGGCTGTGGTGGTAAAAGCTCTGAATCTCAACCACTAGACCACCAGAGCTAGCTTCATCCAGGTGGGCCGGATGTTATCACAATAGGCCTTACTACAGGGACAAAGGAGGAGTCAAAGAGGAGAAAGCAATGTGATAACAGCAGAGGTTGAAGTCATGGGCTTCGAAGGGGGCCACAAGCAAAGGAATGTGGGTGGCTCATAGAGCTGAAAAAGGCAAGAGAACAGCTATCCCCTCAGAGACCCCAGAATGAACCAGCCCTGACACCTTGACCTTAGCCCAGCAAAATCAATTTCAGGCTTCTGACCCCTAGAACTGTAAGAGAATACATTTTGTGTTATTTAAAGTCACTAAATTTGAAGTAATTTGTTACAGCAGCAAGAGGAAACTAATACAGATATTTAAAGACTTTTTCCCCTAAGTGTTTACTATTATAATGATGCTGTGATAAACTTCCTCTTACAGATACTTCGTCTACTTTCCAGTGACTTCATTAGAATGGATTCCTAGAAGCAGAACTCCTGTAAGTTTGCACAATCTTCCAACATTCCTGGCGGTAGCTGGGCAAATTCCTGAGCCACCTGGCTGTTTAGAAGTGTCTGTAATTTTGAGCCACAACCACAAGGCCTGCATAGAATTAACCCGCTTTGTGCAAGAATCACACAAACACAAAGAGGTTGTTTTCCAGGGAAAACAATGTATATAAAAAATAAGCAAAACACAAGGGTGCTTTTTTTCATTTTTTTCTCATTCTCTCCCTATTAATACGATACCCTAGAAGTGGTGAGCAGTAAAGAGTTAAAATATAAGACCAGAAAAAGCTCAAGTTCAGCTCCAAGAATCTAGACACACCTTTGATACCTACCAGGTGGGCCTTTGAAGTGCAAAACAGGATCAAATCCTGAAGGAAAGGCTGACACACAAGTCCTGACCTGTGAATCAATGAGAGAAGCCTCTGGGTATGGACAGACATTGCAGCTGTGAGACGGGTGTGTCCCGTGTAGGCTGCTTGGCCAGAGTGGTCTCCACGGCAAGACAGAGAAATAATTTACTTGGGGGCCAAGTGACAAGCGTGGGGTCTCTCAGAGCAGAGCATGTCAGCGACCATCCCTCAGCACAGACGAGAAACATGTTGCAAATAATTCAGTACGGAAAATTGTGAATGACTGACTTTTGTGTTTTCCAAAATTTTCCCATTTTCCACCCTAGAACCTTGCAATTCAAAGCATGTTTTGTATACCAGCAGCATTGTCGTCACATGGGAGTTTGTTAGAAATGCAGATCTCAAGCAGCATACAGACCTAGGGAAGCAGAATCTACATTTTAACAATATCTCCATGTAATGCGTATGCACTTAATGTTTGAAAACATAAGCATTAGTGTCCAAGCTGCATAAAAGCAGAGCTTTTGTGACCTTTCTTCAGAGCTGTATTTCCTGTGCCTCAAATGGTGCCCAGCATTACTTGGAGGGGCTCAATAAATGGTTGTCTTATGAATGATTACATGAGTGAACGCACTAAGGCTTGCGTGCTGAAGGCAAATTTGAAAAGATGAGAATTCCTTGGGTATTTTTCTCTGTATTTTACATATACACATTAAAATGAAAGAATATTTTTTGACTCCATATCTCAAGTGCACTAGCACAACCTAAATAAGTGGCTGCAAGGTGAATTCCTTTCCTGGTCATTGTGGAAGCCAAAATCCAGGGAAGAGGTTAAGATAAGAGAGCTGGAATGAGCCTGGGGAAGTTACTCCCATGACTAGAGAAGACTATGTAGGTCCCTGCTTCACCCTAGTGTCAAAAAGTCACACCCTTCCTTGCGAATAAATGGACCAGGACTCAGAGGGGAGCGACTGCCCAGGATCCCGTGTCCAGAGGGGACCTAGGGAGACTGGACCTAGGGAGACCGGCCTACAGGGGTGCAACGGCCTCAGGAAAAATTCCTGCTCCAGCCTTGACATAAATGCAACATTCTGACTTCTTCCTAAGGATCCTTCATACTAGATGATGGTCATATCACCATGACTCGTTGGCCTGAAGACTTTTTGGAGCACCACATGAGTGTCCCCGATTGTTGAGTAAGTGTATTAAGGGGCCTCTATAATAACTGAGATTGAATTTTCCTCCAGCCTTGTCATATAAAGATTGTGAGGCGGATTTCATTTCATTTAAAGAAATAAAGAAGTATGACATTCTCTTTTTTATAATTTCCTTTTAATGGCTATTATAGCAATTTCAAACATACACAAGGGATGAAAAGGAAAAGTATAATGAGCCCTCATTACCCATTGTCCAGCCTCAAGAATTATGAATATATTGTCAAACTGGCTTCATCTGTACCTTTCATTCTCTATTCTGTGCTGGATATTTTTACTTAACAGCTATATTGAGTTATAAGATTAATAAAATTCACCTAGTGTAAGGGTAGAAGTCAATCACTTTTAGGAAATTAATACAGATGGGCAAATATCACCACAATCCAGTTCTAAAACATTTCATCACCCAACAAGTCCCCCGGAATCCCCTCCTCCACACTCCTCTGCCTGTTGACAGTCAATTCCTGCCCCTAGTCCCAGCCCCAGGCAGCCTCTGATCTGCTTTACATCTCTATAGATTTGCCTCTTCTGGATATTTCATATAGAGAGAATTACACAATACATAATCTTTTGTTTCTGGATTCCTGCACTTAGCATGATATTCTTGAGGTTCATCCCTGTGGTGGCATATATAAGTAGTTCAATTATTTTTATTACTGAAGAGTATTCCAATATATGAAATACTACATTTTGTTTACGCTTTCACACATTGATGGACATTTAGATTTAGTCTGTGGCTTTTGTGTTATCAAAATACTATGAGCATTCATTTAAAAGTCTTTTTTTCCTAAGACTGGCACCTGAGCTAACAACTGTTGCCAATCTTCTTCTTCTTCTTCTTTTTTTCTTCTCCCCAAAGCCCCCAGGTACAGAGTTGTATATTCTAGTTGTGAGTTCCTCTGGTTGTGCTATATGGGACGCTGCATCAGCATGGCCTGATGAGCGGTGCCATGTCCGTGCCCAGGACGCGAACCAGCGAAACCCTGGGCCACCAAAGCGGAGCACGCAAACTTAACCACTCAGCCACAGGGCCAGCCCCTAAAAGTCTTTTGATGTACATATTTTCATTTTTCTTGGGTAGATAAACAGGTGTGGAATTGCTGGGTCATATGGTAGCTCTTTAAGAAAATGAAAACCTGTTTTCCAAAGTGATTGCACCATTTTCTGCCCTTACTGGCAGTGTGTGGGAATTCCAGCTTCTCCACATCCTCCCCAATACTTGTTTTTGTTTCTATTTTACTAAAGTGCATTGTGCACATAGTGCACAGGAAGTGGTATGTCATTGTGGTTTTAATTTGCATTTCCCTATTGACTAACGATGTTGAGCGTCTTTTCATGTACTTATTAGCTCTTCATATATTTTCTCTAGTGAAAAGTTTATTCAAGTATTGTGCCCATGTATTAATTGGATTGTTTGTTTTACTACTGAGATGCAAGAGTTTCTTATATATTCTAAACATAAGTTCTTAATGAGATATATGATTTACAAAGTTTTTCTCAAGCCAGTCAGTGGCTTGTCCTTTCATTTGGTTAGTCAATGAGCCCCTCTCACCCTGGATAGTTACAATGTCTGCTCACTGAGGATGTACAGGGGCCTCATTTAGTGACATTTAGTTCATTTGGCTATAACATGTAAATGGGAAACCAATTTCTATAGAAACTTTCCAACCTTTACAAAGCACAAAGATTTGCGTCTGGAGAAACCAACTCTGGCCCAGCTTCTGGCTAATGGGATGGCCCAGGGGAGCACACAGCCTCTCACGAGGGCAGAACAGAGGCCCCAGCAAGGACACCTGCTGGTATTTTGACAGTGATTGAGGGGAATTAAATTTTCCAATTCACAAATATAGAACCTCTCTCCATTTATTTAGATCTTTAATTTTTGTCACCAATGTTTTGTAATTTTCAGTGTACAGGTCTTGCACTTCTTTTGTCAAATTTATTCCTAAGTACTTTATTCTTTTTTGGTGTTATTGTGAATGGAATTGTTTTCTAAATTTCATTTTCAGATTGCTCATTGCCAGTATATAAAATTACAATTGATTTTTCTAAATCGATCTTGTATCCTATGACCTTGATGAACTCATTTATTATTTCCAGTAGCTTTTTCTCATGGCTTCTGTAGGCTTTTCTACATACACGTGTGGCAATTTGTTGCACTCGTGTTTGTGGAATAAGATTCATAGCAACCTGATTTTAAAATAAACAAATTACAATGCACTCAAAGTTATTCCAATTACAGGGCTGTATATGCCTAAAGAGCAGAGTGGGAGAGGTGTCATTGGGCTGTGCTGGAAATCATGTGTCATCTGCAGCCTGTCTCATCTCCTCTACAGCTATATGAGACAGCTTCTTAGTTGAGGGTTTTGTCAAAATGAGCCTATACCCATAGGAATGCGTCAGAGGGGAACACCATTGAGAAATGCTGCCTTTAGAAGATTGCTTGGCCTGAGACATGTCCTCGGGGAAGATTCTAGGGAGAGAGAAGGGAGTCTCAAGAGCAGGAGCAGCATGGGAGAAAGTAAACTGGAAGGCAATGCATTTTCATGCACCCACGTGAAAAGTGTAAAAGAGTAAGAAGAGGCATCCTTCCTATTTCACAGAGGGTGTAGACAACGGTGCAAGGTCTGCACTTTGAATCCTGCACAGAGGGCACAATTCAGAGAACTACATAAAGGCAGTGAAAAAAGAGAAGGTGTGGCAATGGCTAAACTGTTGCTATAAAAGTTGCAAAAAACATGTCATAACGTAATTGAATCCCAACATATTGAGTTAGTGTGTGGAAAGCATATAGCTCAGAGTTTAATAGTAAATGTTCAATAAATGGTGGCTGTTTATATTATTACTACTACTTTTGCAACTAAAATTATAGGCATTCTGCAACTCTCTATAACTGGTATTTATAATGCTGAGGGAAGTTCCCTGCTTAGTTCGATGGTTATTTCAGAGACATATCATGGGACTCAGAAGCAGATAAGGCAGCCCAGGATAGAGGCAGGCTTCAGAGGAGAAGGTGGTAAGGAAGATGTCAAAAACCATAACTTTGTACTAACCACCCATGACAATCAAGACCATGAAGTGCTTTTCCATGTCCATTGCAGCCTTATTCACAATAGTCAAGATATGGAAACAACCTAAGAGTTTGTCAACAGTTGAGTGGACAAAGAAGATGTGGTATATATATGCACAAGCATGCCTTAGAGATAGTGCGGGGTTCAGTTCCAGACAACTACCATAAAGCGAATATTGCAATAAAGTCACACAATTTTTTTTTGGTTTCCCAGTGCATATAAAAGTTATGTTTACACTATACTGTTATTAAGGGTGCAATAGCATTGTGTACAAAATAAAATGTACGTACCTTAGTTAAAAAGTACTTTATTGTAAAAAAATGCTAAACATCATCTGAGCCTTCAGTGAGTCTTAATCGTTTTGCTGGTGGATGATCTTGCCTTGATGTTGCTGGCTGCTGACCGATCAGGGTGGTGGTTGCTGAAGGCTGGGGTGGCTGTGGCAATTTCTTAAAACAAGACCACAATGAAGTTTGCTGCATTGATTAACTTATCCTTTCACAAAGGATTCTTTGTAGTATGAGATGCTGTTTCACAGCATTTTACCCACAGTAGAACTTTATCAAAATTGGATCCTCTCAAACCCTGTTGTTGCTTTATCAGCCAAGTTTATGCAATATTCCAAATCCTTTGTTGTCATTTCAACAATCTTCACAGTATCTTCACCAGGAGTAGTTTGCATCTCCAGAAACCACTTTCTTTGCTCATCCACATGAAACAACATCTTATCTGTTAAAAGTTTTATCATGAGATGGCAGCAATTCAGTCCTATCTTCAGGATCCACTTCTAATTCTAGTTCTCTTGCTATTTCTACCACATCTGCAGTTACTTCCTCCCCTGAAGCCTTGAACCCTCAAAGTCATCCCTGAGGGTTGGAGTCAGTTTCTTCCAAACTCCTGTTAATGTTGATATTCTGACCTCTTTCCATGAATTACGAATGTTCTTAATGGCATCTAGAATGGTGACGTTCCTTTCTTCCCTTTCCAAAAGGTTTTCAGCCTACTTTGTCCAGATCCATCAGAGGAATCACTATCTATGGAAGCTACAGCCTTATGAAATGTATATATATATATATGTACATATATATATATATTTTAAGGAAGACTAGCCCTGAGCTAACGTCTGCCACCAATCCTCTTCTTTTTGCTGAGGAACTCTGGCCCTGAGTTAACATCCGTGCTCATCTTCCTCCACTTTATATGTGGGACGCCCACCACAGCATGGCTTGCCAGGCGGTGTGTAGGTCTGCACCCGGGATCTGAAGCAGCGAACCCCGGGCTGCTGAAGCGGAACATGCAAACTTACCTGCTATGCCACTGGGCCAGCCTGAAATGTATTTCTTAAATAACAGGACTTAAAAATGGAAATTACTCCTTGATCCATGGGCTGCAGAATGGATGTTGTGTTAGCAGGCATGAAAACAACATTAAGCTCATTGTACATCTCCCTCAGAGAGCTTGTAGGTGACCAGGTGCATTGTCAGTGAGCAGTAATATTTTGAAAGGAATCTTTTTTTCTGAGGAGTAAGTCTCAACAGCGGGCTTAAAAGATTCAGTAAACTATGTTGTAAACATATGTGCTGTCATCCTCTGTTGTTCCATTTACAGAGCACAGGCAGAGTAGATTTAGTATAATTCTTAAGGGCCCTTGGATTTTCAGAATGCTATGTGAGCACTGGCTTCAGCTTAGAGTCACCAGCTGCATTAGCTCCTAACAAGAGAATCAGCCTGTCCTTTGAAGCTTTGAAACTAGGCACTGACTTCTCATTTCTACCTATGAAAGTCCTAGATGGCATCTTCTTCCAATATAAGGCTGTTTCATCTACACTGAAAATCTCCTATTTAGTGTAACCACCTTCATTAATTATCTTAGCTAGATCTCCTGGACTACTTGCTGCATCTTCTATACCAGCACTTGCTGCTTCCCCTTGCACTTTTATGTTATGGAGACGGCTTCTTTCCTTAAACCTCACGAACCAACCTCTACGCACTTCAAACTTTTCTTCTGCAGCTTCCTCACCTCTCTCAGCCTTCACACAATTGAAGAGAGTTAGATCCTCGTTTGGGATTAAGCTTTGGCTTAAGGGAATGTTGTGGCTGATTTGATCTTCTATCTAGACCACTAAAACTTTCTCCATATCAGCGATAAGGCTTTTCACTTTCTTACCATTCGTGTATTCAGTGGAGTAGCACTTGTAATTTCCTTCAAGAACTTTTCCTTTGCATTCACAATTTGGCTGTTTGGTGCAAGGGGCCTAGCTTTTGGTTTATCTTGGTTTTTCACATGCCTTCCTCACTAAGCTTAATCATTTCTAGATTTGATTTAGAGAGACGTGTGACTCTTTAAACACTTATAGGCCATTGTAGGGCTATTCATTGGCCTAATTTTAATATTGTTGTGACTCAGGGAATGAGGAGGCCTAAGGAGAGGGAAAGAGAGATGGGGGAATGGCTGATCAGTGGAGCGGTCAGAACACACACAACACATTGATTAAGTTCACTGTTTTATATGGGCGCAGTTTGTGGGTCCCCAAAACAATTACAATAGTAACATCAAAGATCACTAATCACAGATCACCATAAAAAATAAAATAATAATGAAAAAGTTTGAAATATTGTGAGAATGACCAAAATATGACACAGGGAGACGAAGTGAGCAAACGCTGTTAGGTAAATGGTGCTGATACACTTCCACAACAGGTTGCCGCAAACCTTCAATTTATAAAAAATGCAGTATCTGTGAAGCACAATAAAGCAAAATGCAATAATACAATGTATGCTTGTACATATAAAATGGAATATTATTCAGCCACGAGAAAGAAGGAAATCCTTTCATTGGCTACAACATGGACAGACTTTGAGGATATTATGCTAAGTGAAAGAAGTCAGACAGAGAGAGACAAATATTGTATAATATCACGTATATGTGGAATCGCTGAACTCATAGAAACAGAGAGTAAACAGTGGTTACCAAGGGCTGGGGAGATGGGGGAAATGGGGAGATGTTGGTCAGACTTCCAGTTACAGGACAAGTAAGTGCTAAGGATCTAATGTACAACATGGTGACTATAATTAATAACACTATACTATATACTGAATGTTGCAAAGAGAGTAAATCTTAAATATTCTCACCACAAAAAAGAAATGGTAATTATGTGACATGATGGAGGTGTTAGCTAAAGCTATGATGATAATCATTTTGTAATATGTAAGTGTATCAAATCAACACATTGTACACCTTAAACTTATACAATGTTATATGTCAATCATACCTCAATGAAGCTGGGGGAAAAAAGGCTACAAAATGCTTGTGAAGAGACTAATGAATAAACCTGAAATGTAGAGATTTGTACCTGTGTGTGCTTATATTCAGAAAATCTATTTCTAAGCTTATCTGTAATCATATTTAATTATATCTTTTATTTCTAAATTGCCAGATTAAGAAACAAGCTGTTTTCTCACTGTATTTGAAAACCTGACACTGGAAGCGCCTGCCAAGAAGGAGGCCATTGTGTGGCCAAGGGCTGCAATCTGAAGGGGGAGTTTCAGAACAGATCCCTCTCCTCTCCTCCTCTCCCCTCCCCTCCCCTTTCCTTCAGTCTTCACCCTTGCTCTACTTAAGGGCAGAGTCATCTGACCCTGGAGGTTACAGTATCACTGATATGGGGAGGAGGGCTCTTTTAGCTACATTTAGTTCATTTAGCTACAACATACAACCCAGACACCAAATTCAACTTGGTTGGACAGTTTTAAGACCTACAAAGCACAGGGATCTACATCTGGACAAACTACTTCTGGCTCTCTCAGCTCCTATGCTCCCAGTAAAACAAAGCCAAAGTGTGTCTGATAGGATGGCCCAGGGCAGGGCCCCAGAAGTGGCCTGAATGTGTTCAGATAGCAAGAATGCTCAGGTGGCCAGCACCTTCAGGGCACATAGGCAGTGTCAGGGCACCATGGTAACAGGGCATTCCCTGAAAGCTTCTTTGCTTCTAAGCAGATGGACAATCCTACAGCCAGCAGAGAAGAGGCTCAGGTTGCTGAAGGAGCAGGCAGCAGGTACATTGATTTCATCTCTGTGTGATGCCTGCAAACAGTGGCTGCAACCTCAGGAAACACTGCAGTGAATGAAATAAACATTCTACACTCAACTTTGCCACTTAGGAAGTGAAGTCATTTCACTTCTCTGAGCCTCTATTTCTGCTTCCGTATTTTGGAAATGTAATAATTCCTACCTGCAGGGTTACATCAAAGATAAACAAAAGAACCTACTCTAGAATGTTCTTTGTGAGGTCCAAAGCACCAGACAAACAGGTACCAAAAAATGACAAGCTGTCTCCACGATGCTATGTCTAAACCTGGCCCAGATGTTAATATTTAATTGGCTAAAAGCAATTTTCTCACTGGCATTCTTCTAACAAAGGTAATTTAAGTTAAAGGAATATAAATATTATTTTCCTAGAATTCTGTAATGTTATTTTCATTAGAATAAAATGAGTATGGTCATAAACTTTTTTTTTTTTTTTTCCTGAATGGGTCCCTGTAAAAAAATATGCTCTCTATCATGGCTCTAATTGGTTCCCTTGTTTCAGTCTCACGCTGTCAGTTCCATCCTTCACACTCCTGTCAGCCTGCTCCGGCTCAAAGACAAATCTGAGGTTGACTCCTCTTTTTCCCTAAAGACCCATATCCAATCAGTCAAGTCTTATGGATTCTGCCTCCTTAATATCTCCCAAATCCATCCATTTCTCTCCATGCCACCTGACGTGCCTCCATTTTAAGTCACTATCATTTCTCACTGGAAACTAACGAACTAGCTGTCATATAGTCACTTATACGGGCCCCCTGACTTGCTCTTTTATCTTGATTCCTTTCTCCACACTGCAGCCAAAATGACCTTCCTGAAGTGCAAATTTTATCATGTAACTCCCTGCAGAAACTGTGATCTTCAGGATAAACAGGATAAAATCCCTTGGACGTAGTGTCCTTGCTATTTCAGGTCCAGGTGTTCCTTTGCCTCACATTGCATCACTTCTGTTGCACTTTCCATTCCAGCCACTCCAGCCATTCCTAACTATGTAACATCCCCCCCCCCACACCCACCCAACCCCCGCCTTGGCACCTTCTCACCCTTTGCACATGCTGTTCCCTCCACCTGGGAGACTTTTACTCTTTAACAGTTTCCATACCCACTGCCTTCACATACCTAATTCCTTATCTCATCATTGCCATCACCTCCTTTGGGAATCCTCCTCAGGACCCCTAACTGGGCTAGATGCTCTTGTTCTGTGTCTTCACTTTGCTTACTACCCTATGCTACTTACTTATCTGCTACAATAGCTCATCAATTAGACTCTCAACTCCTTGAGGGCATGAATGGATCCTTGTTCCTGCTATATCCCAATAGTGAATGTGCTGTTCTCACATAGATTTATTTCTTCCTATCTCCCAGCTCCTGGGGATATTGATTTGATTACTGAGGGCTCAAAGCCATGTCTCTTGCTGGGCATTGTCTTAGGTTGCAAAAAACTGCCTTGCCCGTGGTTACAGCTCCTCTCAGGGACACTGGGGCACCAATGACTGGGTGTTATGGGCATACAAAGGCCTAGCCTCCTTGCCTCTTTGGGACAACTCTAAAGGATTATCTCAGCTCCAGAGCTCCTGGTAGGACTGGACTAGGCCTCAGCTGCAAACACAGTGAGCATCTGCTTCTCTCCCTGCCCAATCCTGCCACCCTCACATACTTTCAGGTGCATCTCCCAAGAATATTCCCTAATAAACCTTCTGCACACAATTCACAATTCTCCGTCTCAGAGTCTATTTCCAGGGAATCCAATCTAAAACCGTCCCCACCACACAACATAGTACCTGGCACATAGTCGGTGCTAAAAATGTACTTGACATACAAACAAAAAAGTAGATAAATGCCTCTAAAGACAACTCTCAGAGGAGAAAACTTGTATTATTCATGTTTCCCTTTGTAGGGCCTGACTACTTTCTTGCTTGAATGGTCCCTCAAATGTTCTCTTTATACGACTAAGGGAGCAGTCTTCAGGAGGCATATGGCTCCTTTCTTTATCCATCAAGTCTAAAGTGATACAGGCTAAAAACATCGAAGGAAAGTAATATTACTCTTCATAACAATGAAATTTACTACTTTTAAAGGAAGAAAAAGTTATACTGCAAATTACAAAATAGTTAGGAAATACTTTGCTTTTCACTAGGGTTTAGAGGGACCGTGCTCTCCCTGAGAATTAAAATAACTTTAGGGTGAGCTATGTGCTGTTCTAACAGATCTGATAGGGTTTTTTTTTTTAAGGTGTATCTTTAGGGAAACCTCCAAAGAGATCTGCCTTGGAGGATACAAGCACACCTCAATGACGCTGTAAGACTTGGAGCACTGGATCCCTGCCCCATACCATTCTGTAGCTCTTTGGGTTATCAGAAGAAAATCACTGATTGTCCAAATAAAAATCATGGATGCTATCCTGGACTCAATGACTTGGACTTAGGGGTGTGTCTTAATAAGGGGAATCACAATGGGTCCTGGAAGTATCCAATGGGTAGGAGTTGTGGTGTTCCAGAACATGAATGGAATCTCAATGGAGAAGTCTAGAAGCTAAGGCTCTCTTGGACAGAGGGGCAAAACCAGGAACAGGAAAATCAGATTAGAAACTGTAGATGTGCTCAGAAACAATCCATCTAGTGAAGGGTTGGCTTAGTCAACACACACACACACTCACACACTTTTGAACCTTGAGGAAGTTAGATTTAGTACTTGGCTTTCAAATTTTCTTCTTTTTAAAATAGACTTTATTTTTTAGAGCAGTTTCAGACTCTAAAAATTCCCAGCCAAAATTTCACAATGTAAAGCATAGGAATTCCTTAAGCTTTAGCAAAATTGAGCAGAAGGCACAGAGAATTCTCATATACTCCCTGCTCCCACACACCCATAGCATCCCCCATTATCAACGTCCCCCACCAGAGCAGTGCATTTGCTATAAGTGATAAACTATATTGACACATCATTATCACTCAAAGTCCATAGTTTACATTAGAGTTCACTCTTGGTGTTGTATATTCTACGGGTTTGGACAAATGTATAATGACGTGTATCCACCATTATAGTATCATACAGAGTAGTCTGTCTACCCCCAAAATCTGCTGTGGGCCAATTCCCTTTTAACATTACACAGTCCTTCAGAAAAAAAAAGTTACATATACATATACCTGCACACACATATCTTGATGTTCTAAGTCACACATATCTTGGTGACTCTGGGGAGGCTGAGGGTTGGGCAGTGAAAGAGAAATACAGCAACAGTCTGTTGAGGAATGGCTTTCTGGACTTTCACCTGTTGAGGTACAGTACAGTGAGTAGGGGCTCATCAACAAGTGGGAAGTGTCAGGGAACAGGCACAGTGATAAGAACAGGTTTCAAGTAGACAACCGAAGAGAATTTCATGACACGACACCTGTGCTTGTCCACAATAAGCCCAAGAGAGCAAACCTCTTGGGTTACTTTCTCTCTACCTCAGGAAGATTCACATTGCACATTAGCATATCAAAGTCTCCTGGAAATTCTAGTAGTTGAGAAAATTTAACTTATTTTAAGACTGTATTCTCCAAAAACTATTGATATGTACTAATATTTGTGGTAACCTGTATGAAGACTACTACAGAGCCTCCACAGAAGGGTTTTATTTTAACAATAGGTTGTCATAACCAATGAGGACATTCTTGGAGATTTCTGTAGTCATTGGACACAAGATAATTTGGAAGTAAGAATGACTGGAGAGGTGACTCTTGTTAAGGGACTGCTACAGTATTTCAGTTCCAGTCCTCATCAAGTGTAGAATGAAGATGGTGGCTAAGGGATGAGAAAAGGAGTCAAGAAAATAACTGTTGAGAACAAATTGACCAGACTTGTCACTAATTTCTATAAGTATGAGGAAGCAGGAAGAAGGAAAACTCACATCATCATAAAACTTTAGAGCAGAAAGTAACCTTTAAGATCATCTAGTTCAGTAGTTTTCAAACTTATATTTAGCCTTAGGACCTTCAAACATCAAAGTTTCAAGGAGAAACCTAAAGTGCAGAACAAAAGAAAGTAGAAGGCTATGGGAGTGTTTTATCCAATAGTAGAGAAAGGGAGAGTGTAGGAGAGGAATTCCTATGCTTCACATTGTGAAATTTTGGCTGAGAATTTTTGGGGTATACTAGGTCTGAGAGATATGCCTCAAGATACAGACTTCACAATTTAAGTATCATTTTCTTCCACTCTCAAATATTCCAGGACAAATAAGTTTCAAAGGAGGGAATATATCACATGAATTATTTTAGAGGCCTTGATGTGTGGGAAGACCCATAGTGTGCAGGTCAAAAGCTCTGTCCTAGTTGACTATTTGAGACCAAGTCCTGGCTCTATCATGCTCTTCCACAGGTTAACATCCAGCAAATTGCCTAACTTCTTTGTGCAGACCTCAGTTTTCCCATTTGTAAAATTGGGATAATGGAGCAGTATCTATTCCCAGGGTTATTGTGAAAAGGAAATGAGCTTTCCATCAAAAACGCTTAGCACAACACCTTAACACAAGGTAAGCAACAAATTTAGCTTATTATTTAATAAACGTTAGCTCATTATTTATGATGGTTGGTATGCACCAAGCACTGTGCTAAGTACTGGAGCAATGGAGTAAAACAAGATATTACTTAAGCCTTCAAATAATAGTTGCATTTATTTACTGAACACTTATTTTTTTCCAAGGATTTTACTTACGCTACCTCTTATCATGATTTAAAATATGTCCACAAATTCTTATACACTCCCTTCAAAAATCAGAGTCTTATTCCCCTCCCCTTGACTATAGGGTAGACTAAGTGGCCTGCTTCTAGCAAGTAGAATAGGCAGAAGTGGGGATGTATGATTCTTGAGACAAGGTCACAAAAGGCATTGTGCCTTCCTCCTTGCTCTCTTGGATCACTCTCTCTGGGGGAAGCCAGCTGTAGCTTTGCGAGGACAAGCCAGCAGTCCCATGAAGAGGTCCACGTTGCAAGGCACTGAGGCTTCCTGCCAATAGCCAACACTCACTTGCCAACTGTGTGAGTGAGCCACCATAGGAGTGGATCCTCCAGCCCCAGGCAAGCCTTCAGATGACTGCAGCCCTGGCCGACATCATGACTGCATCCTCGTGGGAGACTCTGAGCCAAAACCACTCAGCTAAGCTGCTCTCAGATTCTCTAAACCACAGAAATTGCATGAGATGGTAAATGTTTACTATTTTAAAACACTAAGTATTGTGGGTTAATTTATTAGATAGGTAGATAACTTATCCTCAAAAAGCCCTTGAGAGGGATATTTTGTTATCCATTTTATAAATAAGAAAACCAAGGCCAGACTTGTTACTTTGTTTCAGTTCACTCAAGTGATAGTGGTGAGAGGCAGACTTCAGACTCAGATCTCTTATGTTTCCAGGGTCCAGGGTATGTTTACTCCATCACTGTGCCACCAAAGGCAGAGTCAACAATATCTACAGCACACATAAGGCAGCACCATAAGGAACTAGGGCCTTGGGAGGGCTTTGTGATTGGGTTTGTTTTCTTTCCTGAGATCAGCCCAGGAGAAGAGAATGAAGGATACCCAAGGGTTGACAGAAGAGTTGTATGAGGAAGACAGAGATCATCTTAAAAAAACATACACTGCATCACTTAAGACATCTAACAGGTACTACCCCACTAGGATTTACAACTGTGGGGCAAAAATGAACAGATAATTTCCCCACTCCCATAAAATTCACATTTCCAGCTTTTAGGATCACTGAATAAAACTATGCCTCAAAGAAATAAATTTCAAATGCCAAATTCCTCTCTAACAGTTACCAGAGGCTGCAAAAAGGCAAGTAGAAGGCAAAACCTGGGGTTGCACTATGCTAATGCTCACCTTATCTCACAAGGCACATCTTGGGTGTGCTGCATTCTTTGTCTCCCAGGTGCAATCTAAATCATCTCCTATGTCCCATTATTCTTTAACTTCTTTGAGTTTGGCAGACATTAGGATTGAGCCCTAGATCACGCCTTCAGGTTTATGAGGACAGTAATCTGTCATCGGCACCTGCAGTGCCTTTTATCCAGCTCCAACTGCATGAATTCCCCCAACTCTTACTTTCTGACAACTGAGGGACATTTCTCGTCTTTAACAATGAGGGCTCAACCCCATTCTTTCCTTTTGCAACAACATAATATGCTGTTTTTTCTACCCCTGGAAAAAATAAGAAAGCATACAGCTTCCTAAAAAAAGAAAAGGCTGCAGAGGTGGTATCCACATTTCTGTTACAAGGAGGGGGCTCCTTTAGATCCACAGCTGATATCAGTGTATCCAGCTCCATGTTTTGACTTTGGTCTGCCATTCTCTAAAATTGCATATGGTGGAAACACAATACGTGAAAAATTAGAAAGGTGGCATAGTATAGTGGTTAAGCACATGGCCTACAAAGCCAGAATGCCTGGGCGTTTTCAAGGCACTTAGAAGAATTTCTGGCAAATCATAAGCACTCCATTAGTGTTTGATTCATATACGTAGGTTAAATCTATTGAAAAAACCTCCCATTTCTTTAGAGAACTACCTCTACTCCAAAATGGAGCTTTAATTTTTTTATTTAATCCTTACAAAACCAAATAGTATATTAAGGTATTAAAGTCCAGAACTGTCTATCTATCCCCCCATTCAGAACTAGGAATTTCATTATTTTAAAGAAAGAATGTTTCGAATATACAGATATTTGCATAAAGACTTTCCTTATAGTCTTTTCTATATGTTCTCTGATTTGGGAGTGCTAGGGAATTATTCTACCGGATTGTAATTATAAAACTACTCCTATATTTCAAAGGCAATATAAGACACTTTCAAGGACAAAGTTGACCATTCCTGATTTTTACTCTACACTTTTACTTGAAAATCTAACCCCATCTAAGCCTGACTTCCTTTTGTCAAATTTAGTTGTGCATTATACACGATTTCACTAGTAAATTAACTTCCTATGCCCCATGCCTGAAACACTGTATTCAGCTGTGGCATGTTTTCTTTCTTAGTTCTGCACATATAGCCATGGGTTGTCCCACAGTCATTCTTTTCCAGAACTGGGTGAAGACAGAACTGTGGAGTCAGCAATAGGCCTTTGGTATTAATCATTTCCACAAATGTACTGAACACAGTGCAAAGCACCTTGCCTACATTTTCTCACTTTCTTCCCAGTGTAGCTCATGCCAGACTTAGGTGTCAGCCTTTATGACCCCTCCCCTTTTTCTCACACCTACAGAAAATGAAAACTCACGAGCTCTATCAACTCCACTGATCCATGAGGCAAGTAGAACCTGAATTCCTTAGAACTATATTCTTATTACTCAGTGAGTTGGTTAAACCCACTCTGGATTAGGTGAAGTCATACTGGATTGGGATGGGCCCTAAATCCAATGACTGGTGTCCTCTTAAGGAGGAGAGATTTAGAGACAGAGACATACTCATGAGGAAGAAGACCATGTGATGACAGAGGCAGAGACTGGAGTGATGTAGCTACAAGCCAAGGAACCCCAAAGATTGCCAGCAAATACTAGAAACTAGGAAGAGGCAAGAGAGGATTCTTTCTCTAGGGAATTCAGAGGAAGTATGGCCCTGCCAACAACTTCATTTCAGTCTTCTAGTCTCCAGGCCTTTGCAAGAATACATTTTGTTGTTTTAAACCACCCAGCTTGCAGTACTTTGTTATGGCAGCCATGGGAAACTAACACACAGTCATAGTAGAGATTGAATAATTCGCTCCATTCCTCATCCTTTGCTGCAATCACATCTTGCCATGGCTTCTTCATGGGCAGAGTATCTTTCCTTATGCCTTGACCTGGAGGTTGGCCATGCGACTTGCTTTGAGGAATGGCATAGAGGATGAAGTGAAAGTGCCCTAGTGCTGAGCCAGGCCTGAAAAGTCTTTCATGCTCCCTGTTGCCCCCTTGCTCTTCTGCCACTACTAGGAGAATGGCTTCCCCAGGCGGCTGCTGCCCCTTCAGCCTGTGGCAGAGCTACCCCAGCCTACTCACAAACCTGCTGGGAGGAGCAGAACTGCCCCAGCCTCTTCGACCTAAAGCTAAGCCACCAAACCAAGCTGAGCCTAGAGCAACCAAAATCTGCCCACCCACTCCGCTCCTGGCAAAAAATGCCTTGGCTTGGATCTGGTTTCTAGACAGTTTGGCCATGGCATGACCTGGGCAAACCTTTAAGCTTTTCTGCCTTTGCTGTGAAATGAAGGAGCTTAGATTAACTTGTCTCTAAGTGATTTTTGATTGATTAAAATGTCTACTTCTAAGAGTAGGGGACATTAAAACAAACAAAAACAAAATATTAACTTGTAATTTCATTGGGAAAAATAAAGACAATTACAATTAGTAGTCTATTCATGCACTCCAGTCAGTCATTATTTACAAACACGTAATACATGTATTAAGTATTATGTGCTAGACACAGTGCTAGTGGCTGGAACACCAAAGGTGAGCAAGACCAGAGTTCATCCTGCTCCCCTTGGAACCAGCGGGGGCACTGGCACTATCTAAATGAAACCCTGGTCAGACTCTTCCAGCACGGGAGCAGAGGGAATGGAAGAGAAGCCCTCATTCAAGACGTATGTCACAAGAAGATGGGACAATATAGTGACAGGTTAATAGAGCATGCAACAGAGAGGAATGTCGAACAGGTCTCCTCTTTACTTCCTATCCAGGCATTTTGGTCTCTATCCCTTTAAGGAGCATGCTCAATAGAAACTACAGATTAGAATCTTCTGAAGTACTCAAAAAAAGAAAAAGATGCTGGAGGTGGGACTCCTACCTCCAGAGATTCTGATTCACTTTGTCAGCATTGGTACTATTAATATTATCATTATTTTTTTTAACTGTCTCCACCCACAAAAATAAGGCCAAGATAACTGTCTGCTTTGTACAAGATGTGCCCTGTATTAATTTCTATTGCCACATAACAAAACAAACAAATGAAAACATAAACAAATTTAGCACCTTAAAACAATATTCATTTATTAGCTCACAGTTCTGTAGCTCAGAGGTCTGAGTGGGCTCCCCTGGCTTCTCTACTCAGGTTTTACAAGATGTAATTCAAGGTGTCAGCTGGGTTGGACTCTTATCTGAAGTCTCTGGGAGAGAATCTATAGCCAGCCTCATTCAGGTTGTTGGCAGAATCCAGTTCCTTAGAGCTCTAGGACCCAGGGCCCTGTTTCCTTGCTGGCTGTTTGCCAGGAGCTGCCTGCATCCCTCCTCACGTGGCCCTCCCTATCTCCAAAAGAGCAATCCGTGCATTGAATCTTTTTCATGCCTGGAATCCCTCTGAGTTCCTCTTCCACCATCCTCTTTCTCTACCAGCTGGAGAAAGTTCTCTTTCCTAGCTGACTAGATTCAGCTCACCTGAACAATTTTCCTTTTTTAAGGTCAACTGTGCCTAACATAACATAATCACAGGAGGTATGTCTGATCACATTCACAGATTCAGGGGATTATGGTACGGAATCTTGAGGGGCGTTTCTAGAAATTCAGCCTACCATATATCAGAAGCATCTAGACAAGTGCCTGGCACATAGAAGGTCCTCAAAACATACTTGATAAATGGAATGGAACTGTCACTTTTTGTGGCAAAGAAAGAGAAAGAGAAGGCATAGATAATCAAAGAGTGGTTGATAATGGGTCAGTTATCTTATTTAATTGAATCTAAGCATATATTCCTTTTTACACTTTTTGTTGGAGTATCTCCCACACACACACAAACACACACTTCCACAAATCATACACACACAAGCTCCATAAATTTTCACAAACAGTACACAAATGTATAAACAGCATGCAAATCACGAATCAGAATATCTCCAGCACCCAAGAAGCCTTCATGGGGCTTCCTTCCAGTAACTAATTACTCCCTCCCTTTAACCCCACACACACTAGGCGGAACCACTCTCCTGATTTCCAATGCCATATTTCACTTTTGACTGTTTTTTTTAACTTTATCTAAATGGAATCACACAATATGTACGTCTTTTCATCTGGCTTTTTTTGTTCAAGATTCTGCTTGTGGTAGGCAGCCTCTAAGATGGCCCCCAGTGATCCGACCTCCTGGTATGCATGGCATCCCCTTGAGTAACTTGCATCTAACATTGAGACATGAATAGAATATGGCAACATGAGGGGCTGGCACTTCCATGATTAGGTAACAAAAGGTTGTGACTTCCATCTTGCTAGCAGGTTCTATTGCCTTCTTGGCTTGCATGCTTTGATGAAGCAGGCTGCCATGTTGGACAGGCCCTTGTGGCAAAGTACTGAGGATGGCCTCTGGCCAACAGCCAGCAAAGAACTGAGGCCCTCTGTCCAACAGCCTGAGAGAAACTGAATTCTGCCAACATCTATGTGAGCTGGGAAGCTGATCCCTCCCTGGTTGAGCCTTTGGATGACTTCAGCCCAGCCAACACCTTGATTTCAGCCTCTAAAAGATCCTGAGGCAGAGGTCCCAGCTAAGCTGTGCCCAAATTTCTGTCCTACAGAAACTGAGATGACAAAAGGGTGTTATTTTAAGCCACTAAATTTTGGGGTGATCAGTTACCAGCAACAGATAAATAATGCATATAGTTCATCCATGTGGTTGTATGCAGTTGTAATTCATTCATTCTCATTACTTTATAGTAGGGTTTGAAAAAGCTTTTTTCTATAAAGAGCCAGAGAGAAAATATTGTAGGTTTTGCAGGCCAAAAAACAAAATTGAGGATATTATGTAGGTACTTCTACATAATTTTCATGTGTTACAAAATATTATTCTTCTTTTGATTTTTTTTCCCCAACTATTTTAAAATGTAAAAACCATTCTTAACTCCTGAGCCACACAAAGATAGGCAGGGGGCCACATGTGGCCCATGGGCCATAGATTGCTGACCTCTGCTATATAGAATGGTTTGCTTATACCACAGTTCATTTGACTAATCTATTGTTGAGGAACATTTGGGTTGTTTGCAGTTTGAAGGTATTACAAATACTGCAGCCAGGAGCATTCCTGTATATGTCTTTTGGATAAGATGTGTATGCATATCTGTTTGTTATACATGCAGGAGTGAAACTCCTGGGTCACCGGATAAGCATATATTCAGCTAAATATGCCAAGTTGTTTTCCAAAGTGGTTTATTAATTTTCACAACACCAGCAGTATATATGAGTCCCTACTTTCCCACAATCTTGCCAAGAATTGGTATTTTCTTTTTCTTTTGGCCATTCTAGTGGGAACTGTTTTCAAAGCTTCCCAGGTGATTCTAATATTCAGCCAGAATTGAAAATTCCTGCTTAACTACTGCTTCTCTATTAGGATGAACCACATGAAATTGCTCTGTTTATAGGCTAAAAAAAGGTTAAATGTTGGCTATTTTATATGGTTAAACTAATATTTCATTCACATCTTATTTATATTTATACTAAAAATGAACTCCAACTGCAATGCACATCAGTTGGGGAAGATCTTAAAGTCTTGCTCTGAAATTAAGTTTTTTAAATTAAAAATGGAGTTCATGGTCTGGCCCCGTGGTGCAGCGGTTAAGTTTGCACACTCCACTTTGGTGGACCAGGGTTTACCGGTTGGCGTCCCGCAAGCAGACCTATGCACCACTTATCAAGCCAAGCTGTGACAGGCGTCCCACATATAAAACATGGAGGAAGATGGGTACAGATGTTAGCTCAGGGCTAATCTTCCTCAGCAAAAAGAGAAGAATTGGCAGCAGATCTTCCTCAAAAAAAAAAAGGATTTCAGTGACTCTTACATTTTAATGTCACCGGGATCCTTAAAAGCTTGAAAATACACCAATAGTTTTCACCTTGGCTGCAGATTAGAATCACTTGCGGGTTTTTTTTTTAAGACTTAAGTGCCCCTACTCAAACTCTCAGAAATTCTGATTCTGTGAGACTAGGATGGGATTAGGAACGTGTGTTTGTAAAAGGCTGATGCACAGACAAGGTTGAGAACCACTGATATCATCTCCCCCGGCTTTCTTTTCCATTCACTCAATCTAAGGAAAGACAGTGCTTTGTGATTCTATATGCTTGAAGTGGGAAGGAAGCACCTGCATTTAAGTTCCTTCCAGATTTTGGAATGCTCGGTTGCATATTAGGTTGGAAAAATTCTTTTACCCATGGCAATGGTGTCTCACTGAACATGTCTTTCTCTACTAGACCACAGATAGATGCCTTGGCTTTGATTGGTACACAGCTCAAAGGACTCAGAGTTCAAGTATCCCCAAAGGCATTTAATGGCTACTCACAGGTATTTCTAAAAGTACACAGACTCAGCCATATTACCCAATAGGAGGGTAAGCATGTACTTAGTGGCCAGAAAAGTAAGTGTGCACGTACACACTCAGAAACAAAGCTGTTTTGTAAAACAAAAAAAATTTAAGACCAAGAAAGAAAATCTAAGTAGTTATGATGGGAAGAATCACATCTTTATATTTCCTTAGATCTCCTTTACAGAATAGTTTTAAAAAATTTATTTATAGGGGAGGGAGCAGAAAAGCTGGGGGCTGGGTGGAAGTGGCACCATATGCATTTCCAAGCTCAAGGCCTTCAAAAGTCTAAACGCAGTCCTGAGTCAGATTTGTTCCCAAGGCCATTCCCTTATCTCTACCAGCCCTAATTGCATCTGTATTTCCACACGCAGGGAAAAAAAAGTTCGGGTACGTCATTTTCATCAGTACCGGCTCTGTATTTCTATTGCCCTCCACGTGACTCCCTTTTTCCCGTCAGCTTATAGCACCCTCCAGCACCTGGAGCCAGGACACAGGTTCAAAAGTTGAAAGAACACTAATTCTTAGGCGCTGTTAATTATTAGGTCCTATCACAGACCGCCAACGGGTTTCCAGGCCAGGCAAGCCGAAAGCCTCCTACCTTGGAAGCCAGACAAGCTTCCATCACCTGACATCCTCAGGTAGAATCCTGAATCCTAGATTTTGTTCCTAATAACCCCTTGGGGATGATGCTTGTTCGGGATTTTTAAGCCACCCCCAACCACTATGCTAAGTGTTTAGCCACCCGAACCGCCTGGAGGATCAGAAGACAGCTGGAGCAGCTGGCGGGATTCTCCTAAACCCCACACATCCCAGGGCGCAGAGGAACAAGTTTCAACCGCACCCTGTGCAGCGGCTCTCTGGCCCAGCGGAGAACCACAGCCGGCCGGCGGCTCTGCTCTCCTCACTAAATGGGTGGCCAAGCAGGCCAGCGAAAAACCCAGAAGATCACACCACAAACCCGGCCGCCTCCTGCCTCCCACACGACCCCTGCCAGGTGCTCACCCTCTTCTAATTGACGGGGAAGATCTCAATCACGGGTCTCTACTCTTAGCGCCGAACGAAACCCAGAGCACGGCATCTTGGGAAAGGTAGTCCCCGCCACCTCCCGGGGTGCCCGGATCCGCTCATGAGAGCCCCCCGGGAGGGATTGCTCTACCTGGGCCAGCTGAAGCCGGAGCTGCTGTCTTAGGGAGGAAGGAGGGCCGCGCCCCGCGGACGACTCGGGGTGCTCTCCCGGGTCAAAGCGAAGGGAGGGAACTACATTTCCCAGGCCGCCTTGCGCCGAGCCGGCAGCCGGTAGCCTCGTTTTGCGTGACCGCGGCAGGTTGGTCCTGATGAGCGCAGAATATTTAGGAGAAAGCGCGAGGAGGGGGGAGCGCGGTACAGGAGGAGTACCTCGGCCAAGAAAATTATGCATGCGTTAGGGAAGCTCTGAGAGAATGGCTGTGGAAGGTAAGGGACGCTTGGGCATTTTAAGCTCCCTCTTAACCCGCGCACCCCGATACACACATCCCTGATGAACCTCAGGGAACGTGGGGAGGAGAGGAAATCGGGTGGTGGCGAGCGGGCCCTTTCCTCCTACACCTCTTGGCACTCACCTGAGCCACCGAAGGCCAGTAGGCGCCGTATTCAGTTGCTTTGGAAAGACATGTAGGTGCGCAGGACTTTAGGGTTGGAGACGAAGAGTGTCCCTAATGCTAAACGATGTGCTGGAAATGGGGGGAAAGCCGGAGAGATCAGCCTGAGGTCTCAGCCCCGAGGTGCCCTTTTCGCTTCCCCCTCCCACCGGGGCCGGCTGGGCAGCCACGGCGCTGGGGATCCTCGCTTTGCCCCCTGCACGTGGGAGAGGACCCCCGCCAGGTGCGTCATCGGCAAGCATGGACTGCGATTGGGTCGAGGGCCCTCGTCGTGTGCACCCAGCAGGGGTGGCAGCAGATGTACCCAGAGGGTGGAGGTGTCCCTACACCTGTCCCCGTTTATACAGCCCTCCCGGTGTTAGCAAAGTTTACAGAAACGAAATGCAATCAGCCCAGGGAAAAAAAGGACAACTAATCTCTTGGATTTGGGAGAATCCTTTTCTTAGAAGAACACCTTCCTCTTTCCTAGTATAATTTTGGCCTTTGGCTTTGCAGTTTTGGCTCTAGGATCCTGCCTCCTTTGAACTTCCTGGTTGAAAGCAGAGACGGGCCATTTGTGAGGAATCTGAGTTTGCTTTTCAAGTTCTCTTAGCTTGGAACACCTTTTTTTTTTTTTTGCTGAGGGTAGCTTCTCGGGAAGAAAATAAGTGGACTAGACGTATTTGTGATGTCAAATTAGAAGTCAGCCGGTGCTCGAATGACGAAATGATCGCGGCACTAAAGGGGAACCTGCGTTCACCTACAGAATTATAGTTCCTGAGTGTGGTTCAGGTCAGAGGGGAACGGGGGTAGGAAAAAGAGGGCAAGCCTGCCAGCTGCATGAGGCTCCTTGCCAAAGGGAAATGAGCCTGTTCCTTGTAGGCTGGAGGCAAGGAGCCACAAGGGCTTGCTTGCTTCTCTCTCCCCTCCCTGTCCTGGGTGAGAGAAACTCTTGCTCTCTCTCTAACTGCTTAACCTGAAGTAGCAACAACCCAGTCACATGCTTAGGACCCATTAACTCAGCAAACTATTGCCTTTGGGCTCGCTCAGGTTCAAAGATCTTCAGCTGGCCACATCTTTCTATCTGTATTTAATCTATTTATTTATTTATATATATTTGGCTTTTCAATTATATATATATATATATATATATCTCATATATATGGCTTTGAAAAACCAAATAACCAAAGACTTTTCTAAGTTTTCTGTGCAAACGTAGTAATAGGGTGAGAAGCCATCTTTTTGCATTGTTTATAGTTGATAAGTGAGACAAGATGAAAAAAATAACCAAGGTAAAGTTCATCCTGAGCTTGAGGTCAAGGAGAAGTTGACCCCCTGGCAGCCTTCTACCTCACCCCTCAGATGACACTGATTATCATCTCTCCTCTTCCCTACTCTTCTGTGTCCCCAAGTGAGGGGCACTCCCATTGGTTGCCAGTCCACAATGTACTTGAAAACAATTTCCTGCTCACTGAAAGAAGTATAGAATTAGTCACGTTTCTTGTCTGATGGGTTATTATACCAGTGCAGCCAGACCTTACCAAAACAAGGGTTTTGGACGGAAGCACGCATGGACTGGGGAGAACTTATTTCATTTTCTAGTGACTTATTGGTTCATGTTCCTTGTCTAGTAAACAGGAGATCCTGAGCTTGAATCACAGTGAGGTCTCAACTCGAAGAATGCAGGGAGTATTTTAAACTTAGGAATCATATTTGCCCCCAATCTCTGGTCTTTGTACCCAGTCTCTGGTCTTTGCAATGGCAGTTTTCTTGGCCTGAATGGAGTCCTTCCTGGCTATTCTCACTTGGTCTTTCCAGGCTCAGAGAAGACAATCTCTGGTCTTTGTACCCAGTCCCTGGTCTTTGCAATGGCAGTTTTCTTGGCCTGAATGGAGTCCTTCCTGGCTATTCTCACTTGGTCTTTCCAGGCTCAGAGAAGACAATCTCTGGTCTTTGTACCCAGTCCCTGGTCTTTGCAATGGCAGTTTTCTTGGCCTGAATGGAGTCCTTCCTGGCTATTCTCACTTGGTCTTTCCAGGCTCAGAGAAGACTTCACTTCTCTGGGAACTTGTCGCAGTCCTCCTTTCCCTCTGCCTTCCCAGGGCCCTGCCGCGGTCTGTGGGAGAGCACTAACTTTCCTGAGCACCTGGGCTTCCATCTCTCCTACCACATACCATCCCTAATCTGTCTCTCACTAGACTATAAGACTATAGCCCTTTGAGAGGGAGGACCATGTACTCTTTGACATTATTTTCTCAGCCAATAGCACAGTACCTGACCCATATAGGTACTCAATAAATGCTCATAGAATGAGTGGGAAATAAATTCATGGAGCTTTCATAATTGACTCCATGAGGATGTGTGGGGCTTTCTTAGGAGCCCAAATGTGATAAAATAAGGGATTTTTGAGAAATTTGAAGTAGGGGAGACTTAAAGAAAGTGATCCTCTCTTCAGTCTTTTGTCCTGATGCTCAAAGATTCTTCTAGAGCAGTGAGTCTCAACTGAGGGGGACATTGTCCCTCTAGGGTCTGTTTGAGATCTGTAGGAATTGCTGCTGGGGGCTGATATTGGTATTTTGTGCACTTGGGGCAAGGGATACTGAACATCCTGCAGTGTGTGGCCATTGCATACAAGTTCCCAACCCAAGCCCAAGTAACGACCAGTTTCCCTCAGCTCAGTGGGAAGCACTGATTCAGAGAATAAGGAATTTTGCCAGTGGAACAGGAATAGGAAATATAATACATGTTATTTAACATCTGAGATTTAGTTTCCACATCTGGAAAAAATGGGCACACTACCATTTATGTCCCAGGAAGGTTATGAAGATTAAATAAAAGAAAGGACTTATCGAAGAGTGCCTGAAGCATGGATCCTAAGAAAATGTTATTTTACTCCTCCTATCCTTGGGCACATATTTTGTATCCTGGATTTTCACTTCTTCATGCCAGTCTGTCTAATTAGTAATAAATCAGAAGGTTTTTACGACGTGTAAACTGTTTTCTTAAGTAAGCTTGAACTTGTAAAAGTGTCAAGAGCAAGTAGGGAGCTCATTCATTTTGCTGAACCTTTAGCCTTGAGTTTAAGATGAAAAAGAGGTGGTGTTTTTTATTGTTTTATGGCTACCCTGGGTCATGTTTCCTTCTCTGTGTTTAATTACAACATCCAGTTTCTATTTCCTAGCCTGGTTGTGCCCCATGCCTTGCGTTTATGGGCAGCTGGTCAGCTTAGAGTTGTACTTTCCAGACATGGAACACATTATGATCTGCATTCAGATTGGGATTATATTGGCATCTATTGTCTTTCTGAAAAACAATTGCATTGTAATACATTATTCCAGATAGCCTGAGAACTAGGACCGCTAGAGAGGAGGTAGCATGCAGAAACCACAGAGTAATCCATTCTCCATGGATATGCTGTGTAGACAGTTGTGTCCATTGAGATAACATTTCTAACAGAAATGGGTTGCAGTATTCTACAGGGAGAGGAAAAAAGTGGATTCATCAGGGACAGTGTTATATTCATCTGTTTATTCTAAGATTGGTTTCTGGCACTTGGAGGAGCACAGTAATTGTTTCATGAATGAGCTATAAATGCCCCAAAGAAAGAGAAGGGTTTTCCTACTCCTTGTATACAATTCTTTTCCTTGCTTCAGCCTCAGAGCTATATAAGAAAAGTGGGATGGGTGAACATTGTACATAGTGTTTTTATTCCAGATCTGATAGAGTAGCCCCTTTTACATGCAGAAAAGTGATTTCCAATATTCTGCACCCCGTACCTCCAAAGATTTCAAATGGAAGATGCTGTGCTGTAAATGACGTGTTTGTTAGGGAATTTGAGTTTCCCATCCTCAGTGAACAAGTTGACTTATCAAATGGCCTCTGATAAGTCACTCAATGCTCAGGTTCTGTGGGTTATTTTCCTGCAAAAGAGTGAAAAAACTGCCCATCGCCAAAATATTGTAAGGATAAGTAATAATAACAGCGGCTAGGAAAAAGGGCAAACGAGATAGTCAAATGCTTGTAGCAAAGAGTAGTCATAAATGATGACTCTGCACTCTTCACATTCAGGACTAAGGCACGGTGAGTCACAATGGGAGATAACAACGTCTTCTTTATACCGAGGCAACTTGGGTTATCTCATCTGCCTTAGAGTTAGATGATAAAGTAGACTTGCTAATACTGTGCCTCAGTGGTGAGCTCACCCCTCATAGGAGTGCCTGCCTCTGTAAAGCTGACAGACTGGAGAGCAGAGAGGAGTATGGGCTTCTCCAGCAGGCGGGTGGGACCCAAAGGGAGGGAGGAGGGGAGGCCCGAGCTGCCTATGCTTTGTTCCCTTTCACAGACTTGCATGTCAATTGTTGTCTTCTCCTCTCTTGAGGAGAGCCCATGAGAGAGTGGAGAGAGACCAGAAGTGCCATTCTCATGGATTCCCCCTCGTATGACACATGGAGCAAGGAGGACGGTGGATCTCTTGCTGCTAACTTATGTCCACTTCTCTATTTTTCCAACTATATTTCCTTGTTGAGAACACCATTTATGTGCACTTCTCCTTGGTGGTGCTTTCTGAGGGGAGGCACTGTGTCCTCTGCCTGGTGCCTGGTAGACCCTGCATGAAGCTTGTTGAACGAACAAGTGAGTGAATGGAAGACCGATGAAGGATTATGAGTGCTTCTGATTTCCACAGGAACCCCCATACACCCACAAGTAGCACTCCCAACTGTGTTCAACTACAGAGTAGATGTAAAAGCAGTGGGACTGTGGACAGGTTTCCCTAACAGGTACTTATCTGTGCAGCATCACAGTGTTGTTGTTCAAATAACTGCTGCCTGATTCTCCTCCATTTCACTGATCGCCAAGGGTCTTTTTTTCCTTTTTCTGATTTTTATTTTGATCTCCACCCCATGAGATCTGATTTTCCTGCACCAGCAGCTTCTATTAATCACTCTGTTTTAGGACATGAGAGTCATGAATAGAAGCCCATCGTTGAAAATTCCTGTCCAGTGACTGTGAGCAAGAAGCGGGGCCTCAAACCCTCCTAAACTTGCTGTGGCAGTGGTTCCTGCCACTCCCATCTTTTCCTCCTCGGGACCTCTCGGCCAGTTCAGACAGGGCTTCCGTCTAATCCCGCTATTGAGTTGCCTGGCCCAGCCCTTACTAATTCCTTTCAGCCCACCCTTTCTTTCTCATTTTGTCTCAAAGCACAGGCTGGTGCTAATAAGAGGAGATTGTCTAGAACCTTTGCTGGTATAGCTGAGTTCTGAAAAGCTGAGTCACAGAAAATGCTGTGGTGACACGTTACAGGAGGGGCAGCCAGGGATCTGAAGCTGTGCCTGAACTCTGGGGAGTGACTGTCAGGTGTTGTGTACTTGATTAGGAGAAAGAGGGGAAATTGCAAACTCCTTCATGAGCATTCAGGCAGGCTTTGCATTTTCTGTTGACAAGCAGTAGAGTACTGACTGTGTACAAGCAACGCTACTAGATTTGGTGGGGAGCCTAATAAAAAGGGACTTTAGGCCACTGTGCCCTACCCGCCTCCACTTTGGTGACAGAGTCAGAGAAGCAGATTAGGCTGAGTGATATAAGTGCTAAATAAAAATACAAGCAGCATAATGTGGGAGGTCTGAGAACAAGGGGAGCATTTAGTTCTGAGCTGGATGGGGATGGCCTCACCAAGGGAGTAACATTTGAGTGAACTTTTGAGTAGGATATTGATGGGTGGAGAATGGGGGGAAGGGCATAAAACAGAGTGGTATATGTAGAATATGTGCTACCTGATGGAGTTTTCCCCCCAAGTCCTGGTGGTGTGGTTGTTTAGCCCTTTATGGGCAGGAAAGTGAATGCGGATGCTCCTAAGTCGTGTTTGATACGTTCCTTTTCCTACAGGCTCTATTTGCATGGCCAACCCTTCAGCACTCCCCACAGCCCAGTTGGATCTTGCCTATGGTCCTTTTGGAACCACAGGAGCAAGCAAGGAGAGCTGCTCTCCTGTAAATCAAGCTGATTCCTCCCCGATTTTCTGAAGTGGAATGGAGCAGCACTGCCAGCTCCGAGCTGGCTCATGAGAGCAAAGTTGGCTATATTTAGTCTGATTTTTCTAAAGTGTGGGTGCAAGAAGCTGCTTGTACGGCTCGCCTCCCCCAGTGAAGAGCATGAAGGGGTGGCAGCTGTCGGGTGACGGGTGGCCGCCTCACTGTCTTTACAGCCTTTTTCCAAGGGCATTGGGGCTGGGAGGAGCCACCTGGCAAGTTGAGTTTCTTTGCTCCTCGGCTGCCCTTCCTGCTGTAGAAGGTGTTTGGTGATATTCTGTCCAGCAAATCCCAAGTCTTCTGTGATTTGACAGATGTTTGTGGACCTCAGAGCTACAGCTGACCTGAAGAGCTGGAGCACAGAATGGGCTCAGGCCTGCTCCTGTCTCACTGTGGGGGCTGTAGTACTCGCAGTGCTGTCTTTAAATGTAGAAGCTCTATAGCCAGACTGGGTGTGAACCCCAGCTCAGCCCAGGACCTGCCGTGTGGGCTTGGGCAATTCACTGAACAGCTCTGAGGCTCCTTTGCTCATCTATCAAATGGGGATATTAATTGTAATGACCTCATAGGCATGTTGAGAGGGTTAAATTAGTATCAATAAAGCTCTTAGGACCCATTCGGGTAGTTGCTCAATAAACACTTAGCAAATGTTAGACAAGGTGATGGCTGATGGCTATGATGCTGTCTCTCCTTGTCTCCCTACCACAGTTAAGAAAGCATCTAAGCCATTTTTATGACTCCGTGGTAATATAGTGTCTGATAGAATAGTAGGAGCTCAATGAAGGAATGTAGGTTCTCAGAGTTGGGATAAGACTAACAAAAGGTAATTGGTAAAATATAAGGCATCCTCACTTTTAAATGTATTATTTGATTTATTCATTATCTGATTCCCTGTGGTTATGAGGCCAACAGAGGGACATAAAAGTTGTCATGAGTATATTCACTAAGGACTCATCACTTAAATAATTTTTCCCTACTAAAAATTTACTTGCCACTGAACACACACAATTTTTTGGACTGGGTTCTCTCTGATGGTCTGATAATCACTCAAGCAAACGATATATATATAAATTGATTGCAAAGAGAAGTTTCAGATCTTGCAATAGAAAATTCCATGGATTCTATGAAAGTGACATTGGAAAACTGATGGAATCATACAACCATGGCTCAATTAAGATCTGGCTGAGTTATACCAGTAACCGTTAAAGAGGAGAAAATCGACCTAAAATGCTGACTTGATAGGCATCAAAGAAAAATATTGGGACCATCTAAGGATTAAGAGAAGTCTTTGAAAAGTGATGCCCTGAGATATTTTGGGGGAAAAAATGATCTCCTTTATAAATGGGCTATGAAAAGTCAAACGTGAAATGAAAACTATTTTGTCTTGCTGCCGTAAATCTTGTTGCAGAGTTATATAACAAAAAGTGGATTTTTTTTTGCTTCCAAGAATTTACACGTATTTACGATTGTAATCTAAATTTGGTTAAATAGGAGATAAACTTCTCAGTTCCTCTTTTCAAGATAAAGTATCATTCAAATCATTTCACTATTCATTTTGAAACTTGAGTCCCTATTTCAGGTCTTCTCTCTCTCTGTTCTATATTAGTATTTTAAAAATTTAAAATATGGGTTATTTAGGTATAATTTATATACAGTAAAGTACTTGCATCTTTTGTGGTTCTTGGAGTTTTGACAAATGTATACAATGTATTCAGTCTTTTAGCCACCACCACAATCAAGTTCAATTCCTACACCCCAAAAAGTTTCCTTGTGCCCTTTGTATATCCTTCACCCCACCCACAGTCCCTGACAACCACTGCTCTGAATTCTGTTCCTATACTTTTGCCTTTTCCAGAATGTTATATAAATGATATCATACACTGTGTTGCCATTTGAATCTGGCTTCTTTCACTTAATGTAATGCATTTGAGATTCATCCATGTTGTTGCATGGATCAATAGTTCAGTCCTTTTAACTGCTGAATAGTATTCCATTGAATGGATATTCCACGGTTTATGCACTTACCAATTAAAGTACACTTAGATTGTCTCCAGTTCTTGCTAATGATGAATCAACCGCTATAAACAGTAGCATACAGGTTTTTTTGTAACATAAGTTTATTCCTCTTATATGAATGGCTAGGAGTGGGATTTTTGAGTCATATAGTAAGTGTGTTTTAACTTTATAAGAAACTACCAAACTGTTTTCTAGAGTTACTGTGCCTCATACATATTTTCCTCAATTTGGATTTTGTTTCTCTGGATTACTCATCTGCTGATAACAAGGACCTCACAAGAATAAGAGAATTCTAGTAGTGAGGACTATGCAAGCAGTTTGATGGCATTAGAAGGAAACAGCTTTCCAGAAGTGGCTTCCTTGAGCTGCATCATAGAAGAGCATGCAGTACAGCTATAGCAAATAGGCACCCTGGTTTCCAGGTTAGTCCAGAGTTCAAGCAAGGGGATAGCCCGGAAATGCTGCTGGTTTTGCATCCGAAAGAAAACTATTAAATTCCCTTTTATACTAAGAAGTAACAAAAGAATTTGTCATCAAGTTCTAGATGATGTTGTTGTTGTTGTGGAAAAGCAGTCGGATAAGGAAAGCAGCCTAGATGAGGGAGAGCTTACCTTTGGAGAAAATTAGGAAGGGCGTGACGCTGGGAAAGGAAAGATTGTGTTTGAGAGGCCACAGAAGGTGAATTTAACTAGAGTCGGGGAGAAACTTACCTCTCCCTGAAAGGAGCTGGCCTTGCCTGCCAAGGAGAGTTATGGACTCCATTTTGTGAAGCCTAAGAAAAGGTTAGTTGACTGTTTCTAGTGTGATTTAGATTTTGAGGATGACAGGGGCCAGGCTTGTGTTGCAGCCCTGTGCATTTCTGATTTAGAATTGGGTCTTTCATCAGCTGTCCCTTTATACAGTGGGAGCAGTGCCTGGTTCACCTGCAAAGACCACATTTTACTCAGCCACAAATTGGGGATAGGGGCTGACAGCAGAATTGCTTCCAAAGGCAGGAGCGTCTTGGAGGTATAATTTGGATGTGAACACACTAGGATTTCCAGGATTTCCCACTGGTCTGTAAGACCATAGGATGGAATATTTGTATTTAGGATTTAGGATTGCTACAGAACTCCTAGATACATAGTTACCTTAACTCTGGTATTTGAGGTATTTGAGGTTGTAAAATGTCAATTCAAGGTTTGTTGTCTTTTTTTTTTTGGAGAATGTGCCTTTGCATTACATGGAGGTGAAAATATGATGTTAACCAGGCTTCAGTAGATGTACTTTGCACTTGATTTTGTCTGGAGTTTTATTGTCCCCTTGATGAGCAGGGGTTTATAGGTGGAGGAGAGAGCAATCAGTGGCCAAGAAATGGGGGCGGGACATCCCACCCCTGGCCTTGGCTGGGTCACCACCCTCTTTTATTCTCCTATCTCTGAGAGCAGCACCAGATATAGTGCTTTCTGATACCCCTTGCTTTCTGTTTCTTTTCTGCTTTCTGAGAAAACTTAGCTTTTGCACATTGTGGTTGTTTAATGTATATTTCTACCTGGATAAACTGTAGGATTGACATTTGGTATTAAAGGCATCTGGGAACCTTATGTGGGTATAGCATTTACTTTAGCTTAGAAGTGGAATATTCTTCTTTTCACATTCACAAATACTTATTGAGCACCTAATATGTGCCGGGTGCTGGTGGGGTTTGATTTATAGTCCTATAATGTGGTGGGTAAGCTTGGGAAAGCAGGTGTGCTGGGGAGTGAGGTTAGGTTACACAATCTGCTTAGGTTGTGTTTCCTTAACGATGAGATTCTCCCGGGGCGCTTGATAACATCCACACTCCTACTCCCCTCCCTTGGGTGGTATGTTTTGGTAAATCAGAAATGAGACCCTGAATGGAACATGTGCCCTGAGTCATTCTTAAAAAACGTATTTGGGAGACACTGACATAGTGTCAGGGTTCTTAAGCTAAGATCACAAGAGGGGACTGAAGGTTTCATAGGATCCTTGATCCCCTTCCAGCTGTGTGCACAATTTGTACAGGGACATTATGTGTATTTTTCATGGGGAAAGGGACTGGGGCTTTCATTCTGTTCTCGCAGGGGCTGAGGATGAATCAGTTTTATGAGAACATGCACTTGACTTTTTATTCTCTGATAGATCTCCAGTGCCTACAACCGTGTCTGGCACACAGAAGGCACACAACTATTTGTTGAGTAAGCAGGAAAATTAATGTTATTTTGTGCTTACTCTCAGCCAGGCTTTTGATGTCCACTCTTTAAACATGAGTTTTCATAATGCAGTGGGATAGGTTGTTTTCCCATCCAATAGTGGAGAGACTTTACATCCAGAGATGGTAAGTACTTTCTCCAAGGCCACACAGCTAATTGGTGGCAGAACTGGGCTTTGTTGCCAAATTTGCCGTATTTCAGAGTCCTTGCATTTTCATTGTCCTGTGTTGCTTTCTGGTTTTGTTCAAATTTGGCAGTTTGATTCTGGTTTACTAGGTATCTTTTGGAAACATTGGTAATTTAAGAAAAAAAACATAATAAAATATAACTTCTTTGGGTTCTACAACAGGGAAAATTCTTCAGGTTTTTTGTATCAAATCTCTAACAAGATGTTTCTGTTGATATTGACTCTGTACAATTTTGTTTCTTTCTTTGTAAGGAGCCCCAGATCTTTGGGGTTTTGTTGTTGCTTCCCCATGTTGCCTTCCAAATTCACTTGGATGCCCAGCACAATTAGTGTGCATTTCTGTTTTATTTGGATAATAAGTATTCATTATTATCACAGTGCGATAAGCCCCCACTGTGAATGGCACTGGCCGTAAAAGGATCTAAGGCTATGCACCTTCCCTACGTGGGGCTTACAGTGGAGTCAGGGCTCAGGCAGGGTGTGTGGGCAGGGTAGGCCGTGTAGGGCTCTGGTCTCGGTCGGGGGAGCTCCCATGCCCATCGTAATGGCCCTCCCACTGCCCTGGACTCCCTGTGAGAAGTCCTTGTAGGTATTTCTTTTTAAAAAGAGTGGACTAACTGCTATGGAAAGTTTGGTCACAGCCTGGAGAGTGAAAAAACAAGGCAGCTGAAGTAATGTAGTAATAAGATAAGGCGGGGGAAAGGAACGGAGAGGAGCAGATGTGAGAAACTTCATAGGAAAGAAAAGGTAGAGTTTGGAATTGTTTAGTTATAGGATGTGGCAGATGCGTAATTGCTGCCACCTCTTCAGGAGCTCTCCACTGCCCACCAAATCAAGTGCAGACCCCTCAGCAGTCAGGGCCCCTCAGAGAATTTCACCGCATTCCTGCTCCAGGCTGATTTCCCACCCCTTTCCCTTAGGAATCTTTCCTGATCTTCAAGGAGCGTGGCTGTTCACTGGCTCACAGTGCACCTTGAATACCTCCTGTCTTTGTGATATTCTTCCCACCTTGAAGGTCTTTCTTTCTTTTGTTCACATGTTGTACTTCTCACATCCTTCTCCGAACATGTCTAAGGCAAGAGAATAGGTGGGTGAGAGAGGAGGTCTTGTGTGAGAAGAGCGTGACTGCCAGACTGCTGCAGTGTTTAAGGGGTGGAGACAGGAGGAAGCAGCCAGTGGTGGTAGGGGACCATTTCAGAGTGGAGTCTGTCGGCACCACCTGATGCGCAGCCAGCCAGTGAGGGTGTATTAGGAAGTGCCCATGGGTTCGGCATGTAGTAAGGGGCATTCTGATGAATTGGGGAGGAAAATCCATTTTTTAATAGTTCAAGGATTAAATGGATGTTGAGGAAGCTACCCTTGATGCAAATGTCTAGTAACGGAAAGAAGGAAATGTATCAAAGTGGAAGAAGGGAGAAATAGTTACAGCAAGAGAGAGATCAAGGTCAAAGCAGTTGTAACCTTGGTGAGGAGTTGAAAGTACTAAGATGAAGGACCTTACCTAGATGGGAAACAAGTGCAAAGGAGCAGGAGCCATTGGGAATTTAGATGTATTATCTCTTGGAGAAGGTACTGTTCTTTCTGGAAGGCGTGGGTGGTGTGTGGTGCAGAGAAGGATTGTTGTAACTGCAAAATAAATACATAATTATTAAAAATTAATACCTGTACTATATAATAGGCACTGTTCTAACTGCCTATCATATATTAACTCATTAGTCTTCACATCAACCCTATCTATAAACAATGGAAGAGGCACAGAGAGGTTAAGTAACTTGCCCATAGTTACTCAGCTAGTAAGTGGTAGAGCTGAAATTTGCTAAAAAAAAAAACAAAAGATGTTCATCCAGTTTCCTAGTTAGGATACTTTGGGGACTACTGGATTAGGACAATATCCTCTTCAGAATTTTCTGTAAAAATGAGACTATTAAAGGATGACCTATAAGAATAAGTCGGCCATTGGGAATTTCTTGTGAGTTAGTTTATTTTGTAATAACTAACTCCAGGTAGGTCAGGGATGAAATAGGAGGAATTCTAATTCTCATGTGTTGGGGGAGGGTATAATTTTCGGAACATGAGCCATTTTCTGGAGAGGTCAGTCCTTCGTGGGTGCTTGCCTGTGGAGCAGGGGTTGGGTGCATAGGTCAGCTGGTACCAGCAGGTACCACGAGGGCATTTTGATCCTACAGCCTCCCTTTGGGTTTTCAGGAAAATGACAGCATATACGGGTAACGTCAGAAAGGAAAGGTGAGGAAGATGCTGAAATAAACTTGGCCAACTTCACAATTTTGCCAAGACGAACATGATCTCCATTTCCTTCTGCTGTCTCCTGCCCCCCTCCTGCTTTTAAAGGCCTTAAAATTCAGGTTTCCAGGGTGCTGAGGCCATTGTCCCTGATTCTAATGGTAAGGGAGAGTGATTTTCCCTGGCTGATGCTCACTCTATTGCTTGCTAAGTGCCACTGTACAACTCCATGAAGCGCCAGCCTGCCTCTGACCTGCTTTGCCTGGCCAGGGTTTCTTAATTGAAACTCAATAGCTGGTAGCTTTGGCACCGCGTGTTTTCTGGGGCTCACCCCAAGGCCATTATTGAAATCATACCGCTCTGGCTTTACACAGCACTCTTTGCTTTCCAAAGTACAGTTTCTCATTTGAGCCACAGCTGATCCATTGGCAGCTGGAACAGGCACTCTTGTTCCGTTTCATAAATAAGGACGTGCAGGCTCCCTTGCCCAAGATCACATAACTCATGAGATTTAGAACTTGGTGTCTTGAGTCGTTTTATTATGGCTTCTATCATTGCTGCCATGATTGGAAGGGAAGGTACAGTACCTACTTTTAAGAGATTTGCAAGTTGGGATTTTCTTAAAAGAGATCAAGAGTTTTTCTTAAATTATGGATGAAGGCAACCAGGGTGGGGCCTGAGGGCATGTACTTCTTTGGAGGTGCCTAATCCTTGGCTCAGTGATAAATTCCTTTTTTTTTCTCCCCCAGGATTTTGTTGACTCTCCATAACCATATCTTCTGAATAGTTATATTAAAGCAATATTTAAAAATATTTTTTCTGGATATGAAAATCCTTCGTATTCACCATAGAAAGAAAAAATCATAGAAACACAAATAAGAATAACAATGGCTAACATTTATTAAGCATTCACTGATATTGGCAGCTGGGATGGTTCTTCAGCCAGTATGCCCTGATGCAGCTATACTGGCATTGATAGCCAGTGACTATTCTGATGGCTTGGGGTCCAGGCCATACTGGGTGTTGTTTATTTTGAGTATCCTACATGTTCATGATAATCCTATGAGATGGTTATTAATATTATCTCCATTTCCTCCATGAAAAAAATTAAGGCCCAGAGAGATTAAATCATTTCCCCAAGGTCACCAGCTGGTAAATGATGGAGTAGGAATTCCAGCCCAAGTTCAGATGACTTCACTGTCTACTCTGTTGCTACTAAGCAAGTCAGCCCTTCTGATCTGGAGATCCCCCCGGGGAAGCTTCATATTTCTTTCTGGGCTTTATGTAAGTTACTCACTGTACCTGGAGTAACATAAATCATTCTAGCAAATCTTAATAGTTGTTTAGTTGTTGATAAAATATTAATGCATTTTATTTATTCTTCCCCTCCTTTCTTCTTCTTTTTTTTTTTTTTGTAAATGTGTGTAAGCGTAATGAGCAAACTCATTCTCCTTAGAGCAGCACCTATGAGGGCAACGATGGAAGCTCTTGAGAGGACAACAAGTAATTGTCCAAGTTTCAGAAGAGATTGTCCCATTCTGTCAGTTCTATCACTGTGACTTGTTGATGGTCGTTGTTGGGATTAGAGGCATAGAAAACACCTTTTATAATGAAAGGTTTGTCTGTGTTAGATGGAATGAGAAGTCTATGTGACATGAGGACAGGATCCAAGTTAATTGTAGAACTCAGTTATAACACATTTCTTTTTCTTTTTATTGAGGTAACATTGGTTTATAACATTTCAGGTGTACATTATTATATATCAGTTTCTGTATAGACTGCATTGTGTACACTGCCAAAAGTTTAGTTGCCATCTGTCGCCATCCACATGTGCCACTTTACCCCTTTTGCCCTCTCCCTCCCTGCTTCCCCACTGGTAACCGCCAATCTGTTCTCTGGCTCTATGTTTGTTTATCTTCCACATTTGAGTGAAATCATATGGTGTTTGTCTTTCTCTGACCGACTGACTTTGCTTAGCATAATACCATCAAGATCCATCCATGTTGTTGCAAATGGCCAGATTTCATCTTTTTTATGGCTGAGTAGTATTCCATTGTGTGTGTGTGTGTGTGTGTGTGTGTGTGTGTGTGTGTGTATGTATACACACCATATCTTCTTTATCTATTCATCCATCAGTGGGCACTTAGATTGTTTCCAAGTCTTGGTTATTATGAATAAGGCTACAATGAACATAGGGGCACATACATCTTTTCAAATTAGTGTTTTCATATTCTTTGGATAAATACCCAGAAGTGAAATATCTGAGTTATATGGTAGTTCTATTTTTAATTTTTTGAAGAATCTCCATGCTGTTTTCCATAGTGGCTGCACCGGTTTACATTCCCACCAGCAGTGTACAAGGCGGTTCCCTTTTCCCCGCATCCTTTCCAGCACTTATTATTTCTTGTCTTTTTGATGATTGCCATTCTGATGGCTGTGATGTGATATCTCATGGTTTTGATTTGCCTTTTCCTAATAATTAGTGATGTTGAACGTCTGTTCATGTGCCTGTTTGCCACCTGTACATCTTCTTTGGAAAAATGTCTGTTCACATCCTCTGCCTATTTTTTTAAATGAGTTCTTTGTTCTTTTGTTGTTGAGTTGTATGAGTTCTTCATGTATTTTGGATATTAACCCATTTAGGGGATATACGATTTGCAAATTTCTTCTCCCAATTGGTAGGTTGTCTTTCCATTTTGTTGATGGTTTCTTTTGCTGTGTAACACACTTCTTGAGGTAAGCTCGTCCACCTTTATTACAACTTATTGATGATTCCCATGCACTACTTTTATTTGATTATTGCCATGGCATTTTATTCTACTCTTTAATATATTCTCCTAGCAAGGTTTTCTACCTATCTTTTTCTTTTGGAGTTTCACGTTGGTCTCCTAGTCTATCTGGTCATTCAAATGTTTCATTGATTTTTTTTTTTTCTTTATACTGTGGAGGCTGTTCAGCCATTTTTATTCTTAATGTTTTAAAATCTTTAAGTAAATATTCAGAAACACTGCAATTCTTATATTCAGCCACTATGTATCTATGACTTCTTAATGTTAATATTTCTAAATTAAGATTTCATTGTTCAAGTGAAACATATACCCAAATATTTTATATACAAGTATAGATAGATAAATATTCTGTGCCATTTATTAAATGTTTACTGTATATTATTCTGTCTAATGCCTAGTACATTATATTTATTCCCAATTGTGTATGAGGAAACAGGCTTTGGGTAGTTAATTTGTCTGAGACTGCTTAGTAAAAGAAGTTGGGAGGGAAGCCTGAAGTATGCCTGTGTAGTTGAAGTCATCATTATAATCATGGCCAAATTTATTGAGTACTTATTATATGCCAGAAAGTATGATAAGAACTTTAGAAACTTAAATTTTATTTTTGTTATATGTGAACGTTATTGAAAAATTAATCATTGTCTTTAAAAATAATCCTTTATAATGTTGTTTGCTTAGTCTTCTATAAACATCACTAATTCAAACGAAAAGTTTCTCTGTTGGTTAAATCTCCTCCCAATACATTCATCCACTAGGTATTCTGTCAGCTTCTTCTCACTGAAGAAATTTTCCCCAAAGAATTCTGACTTGTTTCAAATAGGTCTCTACACTTGATTCAGAGAAGTTGTGTTTGGATTTCGTCTTACATCAGTCCTTGGAGTGCCTTTCTTGATGTGTTTGTGTTAGATTCCCTCTTCTAGGATCCTGGGTCTTCCTCTTACCGTTTCACTTTGGTTTTAGTGGAGCACGTCCTCCAGTTACCTCCTGAGAAAAGGTGCATGGGAAGTATACTTTTGAGAACTTGCACATCTGAAAAAAGTATTTACCCTTGTACTTAATTGATAACTTGATTAAATTTTAAAAAGTAAGTGGGAGATCATCTTCCCTCACAATTTTGAAGCATCTAATATCTTCCAGTTTCTAGTCTTGTTTCTGAGAAACCTGAAGCCATTCTGATTTTTGATCATTTGTATGAAATAATACATTTTTCTTCTTGAAATTATTTAATCTTTATCCCAAGTGTTGAGAAACTTTATGAGAATATGCCGTGTTGTGACTCTTATTTTTATCCACTGTATTGTGTAGTTAGTGATCTTTCAAAATGGAGACTCCTGTCATTCATTTCTGGGAATTATTTTTGAATTATTTATTTGATTTCCTTTTATCCAATTTGTTCTGTTCTTTATTTCTCCAGCTGCTGTTTTTGAGATGATAAATTTCCCGGACTGGTTCTTATTTTTGAAGTCTGTTTCCTATTTCACATCTCTGTTCTTTTTGTTTTCTGGTACATTAATTTTATCTTTCAAGCTTCTATGGCATTTATGATTTCTACTATCATTTTTAATTTTTCAAGAGATTTCTTTTGGTTTTCTGAAATTTTTATAGCATCCTATAAATATGGATGCAATATCTTTTCATATTTCATTGAGGATATTAATGCTAACATTTTTATATTTCAATTGAAGTTTACTTTGCTCTCCAAGTTGCCTTTATTTCTACTAAGTTGCCTTTTTTTCTATTTGTTCATTATGGTCCCCTTCATGTTAGATATTTTCTTCAAGTGTTTGTAGATATTAGGCTCTCTGCTCATAGTTGAGTGGCCCACTTTAAAAAAAATCTGAAAGCTCTCTGTGTATGCCTGGGGCCTGTCAATCGTGGTTTTCATTGTAAGATGAACTGGCTGGATGTTTTTAGGACGAGGGAGGGAGTCTTCTTATGTGAGAATGTTTAGGTGTTTTTTATCGGGTTGGTGAATTACTCAGAGAAGACCCATTATTTGAACCCCAAAATCTGATTCCAGAGTCTATGCCCTTCTCCACTCATTAACTTCCGGATAAGGTTCAATGTCTGGGTATATTTCATTGTATTGTTTCTAAGTTACATGTAGAAAGAAAATTACATCTACTCTGTATGAAGATTTACTAGGAATTCTCATTTCTGAAGATGACTCTTTTAACCAGAAATTTCCCTCCACTACAATTATATTCTTCATCTGTTTTTTCACGGATGTAGTTGATCGCTTGGAAAAATACCTGGTGCATAGTCAATTTTCTAACTCCCATTCTAGTGCTGTAGTACATGTGTACACACTCAGACTTGATAAAAACAGTCATAGAAACCAAAATAGATTCAACCCCAAAAGAGAGGTTTTCTGTTTATAGAACTTCTTGAGGAAAGAGTATATTTCTTTATATTTGGGATTGAGAGTTATTATTGAGGTTGCACTGGAGTTGACTGGAAAAAGTCTGCTTGGGGTACATAATTGGCCCTCTTAGGAACTTGCATGTACCTGTGCATTCACGTTGCAGCATTTTTTATCTTGATTTAAGCATACATTTTGCTGACTGCCTCTTAGAGACTTTCCCATCTACTACTTTCTGCTGACTGAGTTGTTTTGAACTTAGAATGGAGAGATCTCCCCAAGGGACACCCACAGCTGCCTCTTTCCATCCCAACCAGCTTTCTCTCGTCTCTTTCCCTCTGCATCTACCCAGTGGTCCTTCATCATTGAAGTGGGAATGGGGGTGAGAGCTTGATAATGCTGAGCAGACCTTTTTGGAAGAGCCAACTGTCAAACCAAAAGGACTTAGCTGTTGGCATAGCCAATGGCATTGCTCTGTGACATTGCCTTTGTCCTCCATTTTGACATCTGGGATCCCATTCTTTGGAAGGATCCATTCTCAGGGAGGATCAGTGGGGTCAAGATTCCCTGAAAGAAACGAGAAGAGAGCAAGATCACAGCACTAAGAATTCTCTCCTTATTAGAATGAGGCAACCGTCTTTAAAGATAATTGTAAGGAGAAACTTGAACTTATGATCAAGTTGAGTTATGTTGACTTGACTTGAGTTACGACTCAAGTCAGCCAACCATGTTGGGTTTATTTGTCAGGAGATGAGAGAAAAGGGAGCTGTACTGGAAAATAAGATAATAGTGAGGAGGATATGGTGTCTGGAAATACTTAAAGAAGAGTTATTCACTAGGCATGAAGACAAAAATAATTTATCCATTTATAAAGCTATATCGGCTATTTAGAGCTGAATACATAGTTTGTTGTAAACCTAAGGTTTTTAAAATTTTTACATAATTTAATATATTCTGCTAATATCCTGGGGCAAGATACTACTAGAAATTCAAGAATTAAAAAAAAATGCAACATAGCAACATTTCCCTACCTTTTAAATTAACCTTTTAAAATAATTATAATTACATGCTTATTATATATACCCTTTAGAAAGTAGAAAGAAGAAAATTATCCATGGACCCACCTTCAAAAGACAGCCACTATTAGTATTTGGCATATTTTCTTCTAGCCTTTTTCTCTTTGTATGGTTTTTGGTTTTGCGTAGCAGTCCTAAGGCATTTTGCTTGCCTTTTAGTAAGATTTTTGGTCTTCAATTGGAGTTGACTGTGATTATATTCTGATAATGCATGTCTGTGATTTATTCTTTCCTTGTCATGAGGCTGAATAAGCTGTGCTTTAGTTCTTGGCTTGAATAAATTCTCTATATGCTTATAAAATAAAACATTGTACAGATTAGAAAGTGAATAATCCTTAGAGCGAAGAAGTATGATGTATATTTCACAACCACTTAAAAAAAAATCAGATCTAAAAAAAGCGCAAAAAATGGTTTGGGGGAAATGTGTATAACAAAGAAAAGACTTTAAGGTTTCTCTGTGGGAGACAGTCTCTCAGTGGTCCTAGGACACATTATAGATGTCTAGTAATATTTGTTAAATATACAATAATCATTATTACTTGTAATGTGGTGGTCGCAAGGCAGAGAGAGAGAAATCTTTTTATCTGGAGGCACAGAAGAGAGAACGTAGTGAAATAGAGGCGCTGCTGAAACCAGAAGCAATGCCGAAACCAGAGTTAGAAATTTTGGTCCTGCCTGAGCTGCTAACTAGTTGCCACCTCAGAAGCACCTGCCCTCAATATCATCACCAATAAAATGAGGCTTTTGATCTATATAATTTTAACAAGTTTCTGTCCTCCTCTAACATTCAGTGACTCAGTGAATTTATGATCTGGGACCAAATGCTGAGAACATGAAGATCCAAAAACCTAGCAGTTACCTTGACTCTTCATTTCCCTCCTCCCTCACATCCAGTCAGTGACCAAGTCTGACTATTTTACTCTCTAAGTCAGGGGCTGGCAAGCGACCACCTGTTTCCGTAAACAAAGTTTTATTGAAACATAGTTATGCTCGTTAGTTTATGTATTGTTTATGGCTGTTTTTGTACTATAGAGGCAGAGTTGGGTAATTGTGACAAACTGTATGGTCTGCAAAGCTTTGTATTTACTATCTGGCCCTTTGTAGAGAAAGTTGGTCAACCCCTGATCTAAATGACTTGCAAACTCGTTTCCCTCTGTCATCCTCACTACCTTTGTCCTAACTTAGGACTTCGTCTCTTTTCACCTGGAGAACCTAAGAGCGTCTAAACTTTTTCTGACTCTGGTTTTGAGCCTCTCAAATGTACTCTCTACAGAATAAAGAATAATTAAAAGAAAAATTTTAACACCAATTTGCTTGCTTAAAATCCTTCAGGGGCATCCTGCTGAACTCAGAATGAAGGCCAAATTCCTTACCTAACACACATGGTTAGAAAACCACTGTACTTGACCGACATCTGAAGAGCCTTCTAGTCATAAAACATGACATGGTGTTTGACATGACCCATGCCCTATGAATTGCAAATCTCAGAAAACCCAACCCAACCAGCGTAAGTACAAAGAGGCTGTGTGTTGGCTCACCTAACTAAGGAGCCTAGCTGTAGATCTAGCCTTGCAAAAGATTTAATCCAGGTTTCTAGTTGTGTCACCTGGACTCCATTTCTTTCTGTTGCCTCTTCTGCTGCTGCGTTGGCCCTATTCACGTGGAAGCTTTTATCTTGAGAGGTCAAGGCTGCTGTAGCCATTCCTGCTTCACATCCTTCTGGGCTCACATCTGGCAGGAAAGAGAACAAATGTTTTCCTAGTAATTCCACTCAAGGTGTAGAAGTCTCTCTACTTGGATAGCATAGGTCGTGTGATCAGGGATAATGGAATGTGCTAATCGGCTTAGGGCCAGATCACATGCTTAAGCCCTGGAGTTAGGGATGTGATCCCACCTGAACCATAAGGACTGCGAATGGGAGAAGACTTTATCCCCCATTGTTGTGGAAGCAAGGTGAATGGAGGTGGACTGGAACAAAACAACCAAGATTCACTGAGCATACCATGAGCAAGAGCCCTTTGGCAGTCAGAAGCAATAGCAGTTGCCTTCCGTACCTGGGGAGGCCAGCAATCAGAGTATCCCAAGTTTTGGGGATTGTGGTTGCCTTAGTCAGTGGTTCTTAATTCCAGTTAGTCAGTAGAATTACTAGATTCCTGGACTCTTTGAGAGCCAATTAACTTGGGATCTCTTCTGGTTGGCCAGGTATGAGCGATTTTACAAGTTCTCCAGGTGATTCTAATGTGCAGCCAAGATGACCTGTTGACTGGGTTTAGGTCCTGACTTCATATACGAGTTCAGTGAACTTGGGTAAATAGCTTAACCCCTTTAAGCTTCAGTTTCTTCATCTGTGGAATGGGAACAATCCTATTCCCCCAGCAGCATTGTTGGGAGGAATAAATGAGGTGACATATGTAAGGAATCCAGCCTATCTAGGTGCTCAAATAAATGGTAGTTTCTTACAGGAGTTCATAACTTTACAAGGATATTAGATTCCTAGGGTTGCCACACATAACAAAATACCACAGACTAGGTGACTTGAGCAAGTTTGTTTCCTCATAGTTCTGGATGCTACAAGCCCAAGATCAAGGTGTTGGCGGATTTGGCTTCTCTTGTGACCTCTCTCCTTGGCTTGCAGATGGCCTTTTCTCTGTGTGCATACATCCCTGCTGTCTCTTCCTCTTATAAGAACACCAGACTTATTGAATTAGGGCCCACCCTTTTGGCCTCGTTTAACCTTCATTGCCTCTTTAAAGGCCACATCTCCAAATACAGGCATGTTGGGGGTTAAGACCTCAACATATGAATTTTGAGGGGACGCAATTCAACCCATAATAGATATGAATCCTTTGGTTCTCTTATGAAAGCTGGGGTTCCTTTACCCAGAAAAATACAAAGACACACATACATTAAACCTTGCATAAGTTTGTAGGACTCCAAATATCTTCCTAAACAGGAACATCTGAAGCAGCCTTGCAGAGGAAAACAAATACTGTAGAGAAGGATGTATATAAAAGAACAGGGGCATTGCATTCCCATTCGTTCGTTAATTTAGCGATTATTTACTGAGTGCCCATGTGCCAGGCACTGTGCTATGGTTGTAAAAATGAATGACACAGGCAAGGCCCCTTCCTCTCAGAACTAACAGTGTTTGTTGGAGGAAGCAGACAGTAAACACATAGGCCATTCAATATCAGAGTACCAGGTACCATGTAGGGACTCAAAACAGAATGAGGGGGTGGTGTTTGCCTGGGAAGCTACTTAGATGATGTGGTCAGGAATGTCCTCCCTGAGGAGGTGATGTTTGAGTGGAGGCTTGAATAACAAGGAGGCAGCCATGCAAATGGGGGCAGAGGGTTTATGGCTGATAAAGGCCTATTACTCTCTGATTTATTTTAGTATCAGCTGGCAGAGCCACCGCCTCTTGCACTAGCTGCTTCCCAGATTCAGTTCTGCCTGCAGAGCAAGAATTCAGGATCTGCCCTGAGAAGGGCATGGCTATTGTGGACTGCTCCCCTGACTTTGGATGTCTTTCCTCTTACCCTGTTTCTGATATGTTGAGGTCATGTGTTCAAAGGGGTAAGACCCATCAATTCAAACATCTGTTCCTCTAAATTCCCACTGACATTACCAGAGTTTAGTCACTACTGTCTCTAGCTCAGATTATTTTGACCATTGTGACCATTGTGGGGAGAAGTCAGCATTGGTGGTGTGGTAAATGCGTAAGCAATAATTGTATTGTAGTACATGCTTCTATAACAGTGCAATGGGGCTCTGAAGGATTTAAAGGGACCCTAAACAGCATCTGGATGGAATGGAGAAGACTTTCCCTAGAAGCTGCATCCCAAAGGTACTCCATTGGCCTTAGGATAAAGAAAAAAAATCCTGTCATGGCTTGCAGCCTCCTGTGGATCTGGCATCTGCTGCCCTCTCCGGTTCTCTCCGCCTCTCTGCCAAGAGAGGCTGGGCTTGGTTCCAGACTTTAGGTTGAGGTCAGCTCTGCTCTGTGTGTCTCATTCTGGGGGCCAGGCTGAAGGGGCAAGAGCCCCTGGGCATGCTCTTTTCCTGGTTATCGTAAGTGTGTAACAGGCCAAACTAAACTGCGTAAGCATGTTTAACTACTGCTCACATCTCGTCCACTCACATCCATTGGCCAAATTAACTCTCAAGGCCAAGGCCAAAGTCAAGGTCATTGTATAGGGACACATACTCTGGCTTATAACATTGTATAAATTTCAGGTGTACACTATTTCAGCTTCTGTGTAGACTGCATCATGTTCACCACCAACAGTCTAGTTTTTATCTGTCACCATACATATGTGCCCCTTTACCCCTTTCACCCTCCCCCTCTGGTAACCACCAATCTGTTCTTCTCTATGTGTTTATCTTCCACATATGAGTGAAATCATATGATATTTGTCTTTGTCTGATTTATTTAGCTTAGCATTAATACCCTCAAGATCCATCCATGTTGTCACAAATGGCACGATTTTGTCTTTTTTACAGCTGAATAGTCTTCCATTGTGTATGTATATATATATATATACATATCCACCACATCTTTATCCATTCATCCGTTGGGTGGGCACTTGGGTTGCTTCCAAGTCTTGGCTATTGTGAATAATGCTGCAACGAACACAGGGATGCAGATATCTTTTTGAATTAGTGGTTTCATGTTCTTTGGATAAATACCCAGAAGTGGAATAGCTGGATCATATAGGGACACATACTCTGCTCCAAGGGAAGGGGAGTGAATATTTATCAAATAGTAATTTGATCTACCCTAGTATGCACAGTGCTTAGTATAGTGCCTACCTAGGGCTGCCTATACTATAAATAATAATGCATTGTTAACAGTCTTACTGTAGGGAAGGGAAAAAGAGGGGAGTAGTTTGTTAAGTGATCAACAGAGTTGGGGGAGGATTATTATATAGGGCTAGACTTGAGCACGTTAATAGACTTATGGGGGAAGCAAGTGGGCTGGTTGAAGATGGAAGACAGGGCAAGCTTGAGGATTCAGCTGAAATTTGAAAACATGAACTTAGAGTGGTGCCATCTTCCTCATGGCTTTTGATATCAGCAAATGGTTGGATTGATAGACTTTCTCTAATCTGAGCTTTATGTACTTGATTTTTCTCCCTTCTCCCTAATCTTAAGGAGAGATTTAGATTGTAACAGTTGGTGTTTACAATGTTTTAATGGCTGTCATATTGAGAACTGACTAGAAGCATCTTTAGAAATAATTTACACCACCATAAAATGAATTGCTAATCTTTCAGAGTGTTTTCCTTAGAATTGTTTTTGTTTTTGTATACAAGCCAAGAAGATCTAGACCAATGAGGAAACTGGTAAAATATTTCAGAAGCATTATCTAGTTTGAAAAGCTAAGTAGGGATATAAATCCTTTCTCAAATACCCAATTGTGCTCTGCCATTTACTTGTGGTTTTGTTTCCTTGGTTGTCCCTTAGAACCATGTATATGTATGTGATTAAGATGTCCGCAGGATGCACACCCACCAGTGCTCAGCTGTAGGACTCATGGATGGGAGCATAAGGGCCGTGGGACATGGTGTTGGTTTGTACAAACAGTCATTAGCCCCTACTGTGGGCCCAGTATTTAAAGAGACACAGGTAATTATATTGGTACTTAATAACATGATTTACTGGATGCCAAAGTTTGTGGTGGCGACTTGAAGTGGTAACATACTGCCCTAGTTAGTATAGATAAATGCTTTGGGAGTTCAGATTATGGAATGTAGGAATGTGTTGGACGAGGGGAAAAGGTTTTAATGAGGCTTAAACTGCATCTTAAAGGATGCTCACATATCAACAGATGAATGTTGTCATAACCATATTACTGAAGCACAACATTGGCTAAGTTCCTCTCTGCTCGAAACATTTATTGACTTTCCAATTGTTTAGTGAAAAATGTTACAGACTTCTTATCCTAATACCAAAGACCACACACGCTCATTGTATTCTGATCCCAGATTATCCTCCTGTCTCATGTCCACAATTTCTGTTTATGTACATTAGATTTCAAATGACTTGTTCATCCTTGTAAATGTTCCAAACTTTCCTAAGCTGTACCTTTGTTTAAATTGGTCCTTCTGCTTGGACATCTTCCCCTGATCTATGGATGCAAATCCGACTTTTTCTTCAAAACCTATCTGAACTACAAGGTCCTATGAAGTCTTGCCTGATTTTTCTGCCTTGGAAGTAATGGTTTCCTTTCTCAAGTTTTGAAGCCTCTCATCATTACTTTCTCTGCAGCTCTTATTCCCACCCTCCCTTACCCCCCATATTATCTGCAGGTAACGATTGGCCTGTTTTTTATTCATCAATAGCATAGAAGTACTCAAACGTTTAGCTTTCATAGACAAGTAATTTTTTAAAAATGGGGACGCTCATAGTTTCTATGCCATTTTTCTTTTGCTAGCATCAAAACTCATGTGCCCAGATACACACAGATACACTCATCACCTCTTATCTAATGTCATAAAAGATGGGCAGTTAACACCAAAAAATGCAGGGAAGACAATGTCAGAATAAAAGACAGGCCTTTACTCTGAGAACATTTGGCCAATGGAAAACTCACAAGGCTATCTTTTTCTTTTTTTTTCGTTTCACTAAGGACAAATGAAATTTTCATCACATCTCTCTCCTCTCCGGGTAGACATTTGGAAGGCACTATTTTAGTAGATTGTGAGTTTTGCCAGAGCTGGTTTATCTCTGAATCTCAATTTCTCTATCTCCCTCAGAGATAATCTTGGGTCTCTAAAAACTTATAACAACAACAACAAAAATCGTTGTGATTTGTGACACAGAAGCAATCAGACTGGGGGATAGATTATTCAGAGATCTGACAGTTGTCTAGAATAACCAAACAGGAAGTCACTTACGTTTATAAAAGCATATCTGAAATGTGTAGGGTACAGCAATAGGTTACAGGGCTGTTCATTCTAAAAGAGCAAAAATTTCATATAATCCCCAATTTTGGCATTATACTTAATTTTTTTCTTTTGTCTAAAATGGAGATATGCTTAAGATCACTAAAAACAAGAAATATAGAAGAAATTTCTGACTTCAAATTCATGTTTTCTCAATTCTTGTTAAAGTCACAAATTGACTTGAACATTGAGAAGGAAGACACTGATATTCTTTTAAAGTTGTGCTACCCAGTAGAACTTTCTGTGATGATGAAAATGTTCAGTAATCTATACTGTCCACAGGTAGCCACAGCCACGTGTGTCTGTTGAGCAATTGAAATGTGGCCGATTTGACTAAATTTCAAATTGTATTTAAAAATAATTAATTTAAATTAAAATAGCCACTTGTAGCTATTGACTCCCATGTTGGACACTGTGGCTTCAGAGGATTGACTGAGGTGCATTGAGGTGTATTGACCTGCGATTTTTTTTGCCAAGTTGGATGGCATCTGATCAAGTTTCTTAAAAAGTTTGAGAAATTTAAAAAGCATTTTTTTCTTACTAATGAGTCTTTAGCAAGTTCTATACCTATCAATGGTTCCATTGACCTTCGAGCTACTTTCAGTCCTCAGATCACAAGTTTTAAAAATGCTGATTCTCAACCTATAAATTAAGATCTGTCCATTTCCTCCGTCATTACAGCTCCTTTTAGATAATATGATCTTTGATTTATGTGTATATACACACATATAAAGATGTATATACACACGTATATATCATATATGCATTTGTGAACATCAAGTGAAACAAGGGATGGGGCTAGTTAAACTTGAGCGTTCCTTTCGTCTGAGTGTTACTATGAATGGAGAGAGCGAGCAAACAAAATTGCGTGTTAAGATGACCTCGCTCCACCCCCTTGGGGAAGGGGAACACTGACATTCATCAAGTCAGCTGGAACCAGTCAAGCCTCTTTCATGTTTCTGTGATTTGACAGATAACTTATGTTTCTGCCTGAGATATTATTTTTTTTCCTTAGTTGCCAGGAGAACCCTTTCAAGAGAATTTTAAGCTTTTCTTTTTCTTCTCTGAAGCCTTTACCTGACCTTTTGTCCCCCTCTACCTTCCCTAACCATACTGACCAGTCGCTTCTTTTCTTTTAGTGGAGCCATGTGTGCATGTGCATGCAGATGTGTATACCAAGAGTCAAGGTATTTCCTTTTGAAGAAATCAATATCAAGATGATATTAACAGGAGCAAAGGAAGTAATGATTACAGCAATGGTTACCATTTGTTGGGCACTTACTGGGTGCCAGGCATTGACTAAGCACTTTAAATACATTTCATTTAATTCTTCCAATGCAGTATAAAGAAGTTATGATTATTCAAATTTTTTTTTTTTAAAGATTTTATTTTTTCCTTTTTCTCCCCAAAGCCCCCCAGTACATAGTTGTATATTCTTCGTTGTGGGTCCTTCTAGTTGTAGCATGTGGGATGCCGCCTCAGCGTGGCTTGATGAGCAGTGCCATGTCCGTGCCCAGGATTCGAACCAACGAAACACTGGGCCGCCTGCAGCGGAGCGCACAGACTTAACCACTCGGCCACGGGGCCAGCCCCATGATTATTCAAATTTTATAGTAAGACAGCCCTAATGTAAAGCTAAGTAACTTGCCCGAGGCCACACAGCTGGTCAATGGAGGAGCCAGATTTATTTGACTCCAAAGCCCATAATTTTACTGACTAAGCGATGGTTAAGCTGTAGAGAAAAACACCTCTTATTTTGCAGAGAAGCATGGTGTGGTGGGAACAATATGTATGTGATATGGAAGAATTCTTGTTTTCATTTCCACTTTGCTATTTTCAGAGTAGCCTTAAACACGTTGCTTAGCATCTGTCTTTGCCTCCTTCTAATATCTAATTCCCTCCTTCTAATATGTAATACCTTAGTGATAAAGGATAAGTCTTCCATATATGTTAATTCTGTACTTCTTTGTCCTCCTTTTCTGAAATAGCAGATTGTAATATGTAAAGACTTTCCAAACAATTAGAGTCACCTTTTTTTCATTAGCTTGGTTTGACAGAGAATGCCATCAGCTCACCAGCAGAAAAGATGTTACAAGGTGCAGGTATTTGCTTTTATCTTTATTTATAACCTCATTCCTCACCAAGGTTCTTTGTATCTTTGAAAAGCCATTCTTTTTTCCTTCTGACTTTTCTTTCTTTTTACTGAATTTCACTTTAGTTTGCTCTTTTCTTTTAGGGTTGCCACTTTTCAAGTTTGTACTACGTTTTTCCTTTAAAATTACACAGTTACCATTTTCTTTATTTAATAATTTTTAAAATGTTAAGGCCAAGTGGTCCTCCATTGTGATGGAGGAAGGCAGTAGGATAAAAATGATGGATTGATGTTCATTAAACATATGGTAGGTGCCAGGTGTTCTATATGTGTTATCTCACTTTATCAACGTGATAAAAATGTGAGGATATGTAATAAGGTATTGCTAGTATTGCCATTTTACCGAAGAGAGGTAATATAACTTGTCCATGCTTAAATATATGTGGCAAGAAGGTGGTACAGCTTGGACTTAAATCTCTGTGTAGCTGTGTGTTGAGTGGGGAAGAGGGATAGGAATAGAAACACATAATTAAAAAATCATTTGTAAACGCTTTCTAAAAATAAAGTATATCTAGTGTCTGTATTTAATTCTGTTTTTCATTTTTTTTAGATTGTATTTACAATAAAAAGCACATATGTTAAGTGTTCAGTTCACTGAGTTTTGATACATGTATAGTATCATGTAAACAAAGCAAGATGTAGAACGTTTCCAAGAAAGTTTCCTCTACCCTTTCTGATTAAATCTTCTTTAGTCTCCATTCTGTTGTTGAGCCCATCTACTGAGCCTTTTATTTGGGTGACTATATTTTCCACTTCTAACGTTTCCATTTGGTGGTTCTTTGTGTCTTCCATTCCTTTGCTGTGACTTTCTATTTCTTGGCTTAAGCTTTCTATTTTATTTTTTTGTTTGTGTCAGGTATAATTAGTCATTGAAGCGCTTTTATCACGGCTGCTATAAAATCTTTGTCAGATATTTCTGACGTCTCTGTCATCTTTGGTGTTGGCAGCTATTGGTTGTCTTTTCTTATTTAGTTTGAGATCCTCCCGGTTCTTGGTTATGAGTGATTTTTTTTATTGAAACTTGGATATTTTTATTTTATATTATGAGTCTCTGGATCTTATTTAAACCTTCTAGTTTAGCTGGCTTTCTTTAACACGACTTTGTCCAGTTGGAGTTAGAAATCCAGGTTCCCCACTCTGCCTCAGTTGATTCCTGGGAAGTGGAGCCTCTTTATTTACTGAGTGATGGTGAACCTCCTGACTCACCACCAGGTTTCCTTGACACCCTCCACCCCCTGGGAAGGAGGGGCTGCTTCTTATTGTCTGGTGGGTGTGGAAGTCCAGCATCTCGGCGTCAACTCAACTAACATTGCAGGGGTGGAAAGGTGGCCTCGTTACCAGTCGACAGAGATGAAAAGTCTGGGCTCCCTACTTGGCTTTCTTGGATACCACTCCCTTGGGAGTTTTGGGGTACATTATTACAGCCCGAAGAGGGTGGGAGTCTAGGCTCTCCGCTCAGCCTTTGCTGGAATGGGTGGTTGGGTCACATTTTTTCTGTGATGTTTGAGTAGAAGGGTTGTTGTCTAAAAGTTTTCTGTCTTGCTAGGCTGTTCTTTCATGGTCCTTTGACTAGATAAATCAGGCTTTTGTTGTCTTATTTTTTGTCTGTACCCTAGGCTATTTCTATGTTGTGGGCTTCTTCAGCTCCAAGTCTGGAGTATATTAGGCAAAAATAAAGCCTGAGGAACTTTCTCCCATGTCATTTCTTGAGTCTGAAAGTCCCTAGATGGTCTATCGTCTCTCTACCTTTCAAAGTCATCTTATGTTTCTCTTATGTATAATGTCCAGGGTTTCTATTTTTTCCTACCAGGATGAATTGAGAAAAGTATGTCTAGTCTATCTTCTCAGAAGCATTCAAGAGGCACTGTTTTATTTTTAAAAAATAAGAAAAAATGAGATGACCTGTAGTAAAAGAATGTATTTTTTCATAATAACTCTAATTTGTATACATGGATATATATATGTTTGGGCACTGATTCACAATACGAAATCTGTTTCTTATCGTATCGTGATTAAAAATATTTTAAAGTCAGCAGTGTAGACCACCTCTCTCTCTCAATCTGGTGTTTGCATCCTCGGTCTAAAGCTTCATAGAACCTCTGAGGGTATCTGCCTTTGTATTTTCTTCATGAATAAGAAGAGTTAATGTTTGCATGCCTTGGAGAGAGATTGTCCAAAGCCTTTCCCCACTCTACTGATGCTGAAATATGTAAGTTAAACATTATTTTAATTTCTGCTGTATTTAGATTGTCTAGTCCAGATATCATGGGTAGGAAGGGTAAACATTCACTGTGGTCATTACATTTAAGTAGCCTTTGGGGAACGAGGTTCTCTTATGACAAGCTCTTTTACAAAGATGAAATCATCTCCGTAGACACATGAGCCAGAGTGATGTGCCTCGTGCAGCTCGGAGGAGGCAGTGTCCTGACACAGCTGCATGTAGTCTAAATATCTAGCTGGAAGAGAAGTCATCCAGGCCCAGCTCTGGTGGCCACACGATAGTTGTCAGGGATACCATTGGGCAAACTTTTGAGGATGATAGAGTGTGTTTTTTGGGTCTAACTTTTCACGTTCCATGTTATTTCTTACCGTTTCTTCTCATTGGCAAAGTGCCTTCTTCCTCTCCAGCCTCTTCTTGTTTGGAACAGGGGAGCCATCTATGACTACTCAGTTACAGACTTGCTGGGAGTGGGCATGTCATCTTTTAATGCCTCCAAGTTGCCCATCTGGAAATTTGTGTTTTTAACTGTGTTCTTTTTGATAGTGAGAAAAGGACTCCATTAGCTGACTAAGGAGAGGTTTGGAAGTCATATTCTGTCTCCTCGTAGCCTGACCCAAATCTTAAAGTCAAACATAATTTATCTCATTTAAATTGCTTGGGAGTGCAGAATAATTGGAAGCTAGTTGCTCAAAGACCCATGAGTTCTTCCTTGATATTGTTAGCGTGGAGGTGGCTGGGGTTCTTGGACTCTACTCTGGAACAGGGGCCAGCAGACTTTTTTGTAAAGGGCCAGCTAGGAAATATTTTAGTCTTTACAGGCCATGTGGTCTCTGTCACAACTACTTACTCTGCCATTATAGCACAAAAGCAGCCGTACACAACATATAAATAAATAAGCATGTGTTCCAATAGAACTGTATTTATGGATGTTAGCATTTGAATTTCATATAATTCTCAGAGATCACAAAATATTTTTCTTTTATTTTTCCAACCATTTAAAAATGTAAAAACCATTCTTGACTCATAAGCCATGGGAAAACAGGTGGTGGGCTGGGCTTGGCCCATGGACCATAGTTTGCTGACCCCTGCCCTAGAAGATGTCTGCTGGATAGGTTCCTTTGCCCAAGGAAACATTGTACTCCGTGTCCACTAGCTTAACCCAATCCTGTGTTCCTGAGACAGTTTCTGGTACATGATGTATTTTTGTGTTAAAACATTAGTGATCTAACACCTGTGAACACATTCCCATTCATTCATGCAAAGGGTTATTATGAGTCATCTAAGCACATTTCTGGGCACCAGAGGCCTCCAGGTAAGTAAGAGAGTTTTGCCTTCAGCTTTTCACAGTGTCATCTGGATTGATGATACTTCTGATAAGTGTTCTTGATAACAGCATGTGTTCTTAATGTACATCTTCCTTGGTAAGATATTACTGTAGTTATACAGCTTTCTAAGTCATAATGGGAGTAATGAAACCCAAGCAAAACATTCTGGTTGGGCTTTCAGTTGTTTTATTTTCTTCTCCTTAAGGAAGAGGTTAAAATGGAATTGTGTGTCAGTTTGGAATGTTTTATCTGACAGTTATAGAAGACCTGATTCACCATGGCTTAATAGATAAGGGATTATTTTTCTCATTTAGCATCGAGTCCAGAGGTAGGCAGGTAAGAACATAGTGTGAGTAGCCCAATGATGGCAGAGCCAATGTGGCTCTTGGCCTCTTGGCTTTCTCATGTCTGCAGCCCTATGGTCACAGAACATCCCAAGCAGCTATAGATATTACATCTGCTTTCAAGGTGGAGGGGAAGGGTGGTCTTAATATCTGTTCTCCTTTGTCAGTTCCAGAACTGTCTCTTTGTGCATTAAACTTCTGCTTAGGTCTCCTAGACAGGAATCTGTCCACAGCCATTTGTAGCTGCAAGGGAGGCTGGGAAACTGAGTATTTTCTTTGTAGCCATATTGCAGAAGGTGGCAAGGAGGAGAGTGTTGGGAATGTTTAGCTGACTTAAAGTGTCTGGTGCAAAGAGAGGCCTTTTGTGATTCTGAGATTACTTCTAGAGGGTGGTGCTCTGCTGAATTTGAATCTAGAATATATATCCATTAATTAAACCCGTATTTGGAGAGTGTCTGCTATGTGTATATTACGTATGAGAGAGATATGAAACAAGAGCCCTGTCCTTCAGGAACTTCATCTCTAGCTAGAAGCAAGACATATACAGGAACTGTATACAGTCCGTCTCGATTCTAATAGCTAATGATGGGGATTGGAGTGTATTTGTTTCTAAGGTTGTTCGTTCATTAGCAACATTTACTGGGTGCTGACTATGTGTAACTGTTCAGTCTTTGCAGGCACACAGATGAACAAGACTGTCTCTGTTCTAAAGGCAGTCAAGTAAATCAGTTTCAGGACAGCTCTACATATTTGACTTAACATATTTTTGGTGAATTACACAGTTAGGTTGGAAGTAGCTTTTATGTGCTCTTTTGAAAAACAGGGATGTGAGTTACTCATAAGAAGGGAATGGTGGTGAGTAGGATTGACTCAGGATGTTTCCATCGTACCTCTGCTTACTCTGTAAACAGTGATTGAGCACTCACTGTAGATTAACCATGGGCTAGGCTCTGGTTTGTAAAGCTCAATGAGGAGGAGTCACTTATTTCAAGGGCCTCCTAGTCAGAGACTAGGCAAACATGTTGATAAATATTTGCAATGCATGATGTAGACACACACAGAGAACATATCTTCTAATAAGAAAAAGAGATAGATTGTCAACATTGCTTAGGATATAATGGGTACAAAATCAGTTAAAGCTTCATAGTGGAAAGAAGAGAGCATTTAATACTTCCTGAAAGAAAAGAGTGTTTAATAAATGAGGGAAAGGAAGAGTGTATTATGTCAAAAGATCAGTTCTGTCAAAGTAGAGAAGCACAAAACATCTCAGGAGCTGCCAGCGGTTTCTGCCTGATGGTAGTGGAGGTCCCCTTGGTGCAGGAGCCAGAGAAGCCTAATGGGCTATTGGGAGTATTTTCACAGCCTCTGTTCATGGCCTAGCTCAGAAGAAGGGAACATTCAACTTGAACGAGTCTCTGTCCCTTGTTTCACTACAGGGAGAGTGGATGTGGGTGGGGATTGGAAGGACTGGGAAGCTGGGCGACTTCTTGACAAGTAAAATATACTTGTTTTTGTGAATGAATGCAGCCCAGCACATTGCTCAGCTCTTCTCGCATCATCTTGGGTAGATAGAATGAGGCCTGGCACTTCTGAATAGTCTGTCACTGTGACCTAAGTCACATCGGAGTGGGATCTCTCAAAGGTCACGTTCAGGAGGCCCCAGGCTCACTTCCAGCAATTGCAGCACCTCTTCTGCCAGTCAATGGGCTGGGGCCCGTTTTGGAGAACATGCCCTTTCCAGGAAAATTCTAAAGTAATCTGATACTATTGATCTGTCATTATTGTCCTTTTTAAAAAAAAAAAAAAAATAGAAAATCATCTTATGGCTAAAAATCACCATGAAATTATTGAAAAAGAAACTCAAACCTTTGAATAAAGAAAATGTTTTTAGAACTTCTCTTTCCATTTTTGGAGCCAGGAGGAGGAAAAAATGAGAGTTTGGGTTTTGTTTTTAAGTTTTATTGTAAAATATGTATATAACATAAAATTGATCATTTTAACCATTTTAAGTGTATGATTCAGTGGCATTAGGTATATTCCTCTTGTTGCGTAACCATCAGCACTATCTATCTGCAGAACTTTTTCATCATCCCAAAATGAAATTCTGTACTAAGCAATAATTCCCCATTTGCCTCTCCTCCAGCCCCTGGTAACCACTGTTCTACTTTTGATTTCTATAAATTTGACTACTCTACCTGATACAAATGGAATCGTAACAATATTTGTCCTTTTGTGTTGGCTTATTTGACTTAGGATAATTGTCTTCAAGGTTCATCCATGTTGTAGCAGGTATCAGAACTTCATTCCTTGTTAAGACTGAATAATATTCCATTGTGTGTATATACCACATTTGGTTTATCCATTCATCCATCAATGGACCCTGGGGTTGTTTCTACCTTTTGGCTATTGTGAATAATGCTGCTGTGAACATGGACATACAAATATCTGTTTGAGCCCCTGCTTTCAATTCTTTTGTTGAATTACTGCATCATATGGTAATTCTCTGTTTAATTTTTTTGAGGAATTGCTATACAGTTTTCCACAGCAGCTGCACCATCTTACATTCCCACCAGCAATGTACAGGGAGTAGGGTTTTGCACATGAAAAAGAGATGGTGCTTTCAAAATGGCATCTCAAAACAGTGCTAAAATTTGTGCATTTGCAGTGAAATATTTTCCTGTTAACTTTTAAAAAGAGCAGTATTTGTGAAATCTGTTTTGGTTTTTAACTCTTCATTTTGAAGAACTCAGAATGAGCAACATTAATATTAAGGTGACAGTGGCAGCACTTCAGGTAAAGACCACAAACAGCCCACAGTGTCAGTTTAATAACTAGAAATCCATAAGACACGAGTGGTCAGGGAGGTCAGGGAAATATGAAGAGGGTCTCGAAGCCAACCTGTGAACTGCTAGCCCATTAAATTGAGTAAATAACTTTAGTGGAAACAAGAAAGGGCAGTGATGAGGACAGAAAGGAGAAAGCAAACAGGGACATGTTTTACAAGATGAGCAAAGAAATGGAGGTCACAGCTTGTAAGAGGCCATTTGAAAGTTGCTTGATTTGTAAATATTAGGGACATGAAATTTCAGGGAAAACAAAGCAAAGCCTGTCAGAAATGGTTTTAAATAAATAAACTGAAGCACAAAAACCTAAATCAACTTCTGGGTTTGTAGGCAAAGAGGGAACAGCTATGGAGGATTAAAATATTTGTATGAAGAAGAAGGGTATGTGCGTCGAAAGTCAAAGCACCATTTTCCACCTCATGTTTATAGATATCTTACATTTTGAATGCTAGGTATTTACTAGCAGAGAATAGTTTCCTTTTGATTTAAGGCATGATCGTGTAAAGAGAGGAGGTTGCTGGTTCATTCAGCAGCTGAACAAATGTTTCTTAGATGCCTATTATGTGCCAGTTCTGGACTTGGGAGTGGAGATCATGGAGATGTATAAGGGGTGGAGCCTGCCTCAAGGAGCTTGCAGTTGTGGTAGGCGAGGCAGACAGATCAATCAAGTAGACATCCTCAATACTGTAAGAAGATGAAGTATCAGGGTGCTACATTCATGGAGGGAGTATAGCCAAAGGTTCTTACTCTGGTAGCCAGAGACTCCTAGAAGGCTTTATGAAGAGGTCTGAACTGACATGTGGGCTGAGGAGGAGTCAGCTTTCCAAAGAAGGAAGTAGGATTCGGGTGGAGTAGAGCCTCTTTCTAGGAGGAGGGACCAGCATGAGCAAGGGTGAAGGAAGTACAAGAGTCTGACTGGGTGGGGAGGTGATGGAGGAAGAGAACAGGAGATACTGGGAGCTATCAGCAGCTCAGTGGTTTTCCTAGGCTGTGAGTTTCAAGGCAGGAAGCATCCAAAGATCATGCTGGAGAGAAAGATCAAAGTTATACATTTCTCTTTTCCTCATTACTGTCTAAATCTGTCCCATGCCAATCCCCCAGCTCCCTACGCAAGCACACCTTTTTTTTAATAATCACAATTTTAGTACATTTAATTGAATATTCTTTGTAAGTAGGCTATTCTTTGGAGATGGGGAAGCTGATTGATGTTAACAGTAATTAGCTTCATGCTCTCATAGGTTTTGTTCTCTTTCTGCCACTGCCTGAATTGGGCATTGTGGTTGATTCTCCAGCATTCACTCTGCTCTTGGCTTGTTGAGTAGCAGCAATGTGGTTTGGGGAATTTACCTTAGCTGAAGGTCAGCTGGTTTAAAGGTAACCCTATCTGCACTGCCAGGGTTTTAGTTCACTAACGGGTGTGTGATTCACTTTGGTCCAATGAGAAAAGATGAAAGTTTGGAGGAGGACTTGGGGAAAGAGAACCATAGTCAACCAAGCTGTCTCTGTTGCTAGGTGAGAACTAGAGCTTGTAGATCTGGGTGCCATGAGGGAACTCAGGCTTAGGATAAAAGTGATGTTATGGATAGCAGAATGGAGAGATGGAAAAAAAATATTGGAGTCCTTGATGACACTGTTGAGCTGGGAAATCAGTTAACTCTGACCTTTTTACCATTACTGGGCTTCCTGTCCTGAAAGCTAATAATTTCCCTTACTGTTTAATTCATTTGGGTTTGTTCATCTGAAACTTGAAATCATCTGCATCCTAAATGATACGTATTCTTTCTGACCTTCAGCAGACACCTGTGTGACTTTTTGTAACTATAACTCTTAGAGCCTCATTTCCTTTCTCTGTGAAATGAATATAATTGTCTCACAGTTTTTCATGAAGATTATTTGAGATCCAGCCCAAAGCCTGGGGGAGGAGGCAGGAACTAATACATGTTTGAGTCCCCTACTATGCACCATGAAATAGGCTGGTCTTTGGTTTTTAGGAAGCGTAGACACTTGAAGAGAAATTCAGATAATTTCCACGTGAAATGGTATAAATAAGGTCATATGCACGTGGACCTTTGTACAAATCTGTTTAAGACCATTCATACAAAATTTGCTGAATACTGTTCCAGGCACGTGATCTAACATGGGATAGGGGCAGGTGGGGGTGATGTGGAAGAGGATTAAGGGAAGGCATATCTGAAGAAATGGTATTTAAGCCGAAACCTGAAGGATGAATAGCAGTTAGGTGAAGAGTGGGAAAGTACATTTCAGGCAAAGAAACATGAGCAAAGTCCAGGAGCTGTGAAAGAACTTGGTGTGCTCAAGGAAGTGTGTGGTCAGAATGGAGTGAACAAGGGATAACATGGTGGGAGATGAAATTGGAAAGGTAGAAAGGGGATAGATAATGTAGGGGCTTGTTGGCCATGTTAAAGATTTTTGAATGATCTAGGTGTAAAATGAAGCCATTAGAAAGTTTTAAGCAGAAGAATCTCACAAGCTGACCTATACATTTTTTAATGGGATTTTGGGGGTCAAGGGAGGAAGAGCACTTGGGCTAGTCAGCAGTCTGGGTGAAAGACGTGGGTAGCTTGGACCAGGGGGATGGCAGTGGAGATGGAGTGAAGTAGGTGGGTTTGAGCAGCATTTTGGATGTAGAACTTCTGGATCTGGAATTAGATGGAAGGGATGTGGTGAATCATGGAGAGAGGGATGTCAAAGATGACTCCAGTTTCTGTGTGAGTAACTGGAGAAGACTGGAAAAGGCAACTTTTTTTTGGTGTAAAAAAGGTTCAGTTTTGAATACATTTGAGATATCTATGATACATTGAAATTAGGATGTTGGGTAACAGTTTTACTTATGTCTGAAGCTCATAAGAGAGGTCTACCTAGGCTGGAGCTAAAATTTGAGAGTCACCAGCAGATTGATTGTATCAAAAGTGATGGGAATGAATGGTACCTGTTAAGGAGGGAGTGGAGAGTGGAAAAAGAACACCTTACTCACTTCTTCTGAGAAGCCTTCCTTCATCTCTCAGATGTAAAATATTCTTTCAATATAAAGAGAATATTTTCTGGTAAAGAGAAGAGGAAACCTGACCTGGATGGGGTGCTGAGTAAAGGGAAGAATTTATAATCGCAGGAGTTCGTTGAAGGGAAAGAATGCTGACAAAGGGGAAAACTGAAGATGTTGGGTAAAAAGAGATTATCAATGAAATAAAGTTATAAGGGAGATGGGAGGGGATTAAAGTTCTGGCCTTAAATCCTCTGAGGCCAAAGGGAAGGGAATAAAGATGGGAGTTTAACTAAATTTGAAGAGTCAGGGTCATGGGAAGGTGAGATAATTTACTACTGGAGACTTCAAAACACACATATGTGCTGCGTGTGCATACACACACACATATACACAGCTGGTGGTTCGTGGAGGTCATCTAGGTGGAATGTATGGTTCCTATAACATACACTATTTCTTTGATGATAATGGGTATGTAGGAGAGGTTCGGTAGGTATTTGTTGAATGAATACATATCCTCAGAAAATAGACTTTAGATTTTATTTGTGGGGGTGTTCACGTTAGTGGATGTGGAGAGAGTAAGATATGAAAAATCAGAAGCCAGTAGGCTTAACTCCCTTGAACCCTTCCCTGTGATCTTTCCTTCTTGTCCGTATAGCAGTAATAACTGTTTTAAAAAATCACTACTTCCTTTGTCTGCCTCTTCTATTGGATTGTGAGTTCTTTAAGGGTAACACCTGTCATATATAAATCCACCTTTCCAGTATCTAACCCAGGGATGGCACATAGTAAGTGCTCAAGAAATATTTGTTGAATGAATGAAAGAAGTAGATTTGAGTGGATACTTGAAGACTAGAGAATATTCAGAAGAAGGAGGGACTGAGCACTTTTCCAGACGAAGGCAGAGAGATAAGCTAAACTGCAGGGGTTGAAATAACTGCGTGTGTAGGAGGCACTAGCGAAGTTGCCTGATTTGGTATTCTCGTCTGTGATGTGGGGTTTAGTAACTCGCTCAAGGTCAGACAACTTGGAACTGATGGTTTCTGGATTTGCACGTAAGTCTTTCTGACTTCAAAGCTCAGGGTTTCCCACTATACCATGCTCCCTCTTCACCATATTATTTCCCATAGTTATGACACCACCACTCAACTGGCAAATGCCTCCTTTCTTCCCACTTAGGCCACATGAAATATTGTCTCTCTTGGACACCTTGTTTATATGATTTGTTTTCTGAGTTATGTTTTTTCCTCTTTCTTAGCTCTCCACTGCGGCTTGAATCCACGGGGTATTGATCACCCTGCCTGTGCCGAAGGTATTAAACTGCAAATTGAAGGTGAAGGTGTTGAATCGCAATCCATTAAAAGCAAAAATTTCCAGAAGGTGCTTGACCAAAAAGGAACCCCCAAGCGACTGCAGGCAGAAGCTGAGACGGCTAAGGTAGGTAATAATCCAATAAATTAAAGAGAGTCTGAAGCTGCAGCATTGATATTTTGTGGTCCAGCCTCAGAGGAGAACTGATAGTGCTTTCACTAATTACCATTGCATCTTCAGTTAAATGAAGGCTGCTCCTTGATGATGGGTAATAATAAAGGGAAATATTGGCTATGTCCCCTTTAGAGTGGGATTGAAACACATTTGTGGTCAGTCTCGTTGCATGAGGCTCTGAATATGGTATAAAAGGGGCTCTGGAGAAAAACTCCTTGGTCTTAAAGTTGAAAGGTTTGTTTGCCAGGCTCAGATTGATCACTTTATGATATTGGGCAAGTCATGTGACTTCCTAAGCCTCAAATTCTTCCTCTATAGAATGGGTATCATAAAAACTACCTTCCCAATCATGTTGAGCAGATGAAACAATACTGTGCATGTGGGAATTTTGTAAAAGTCCCAGTTGGCTGTGTGAGGAAGAGGGGCTTTTGCTGACAAACACTGTTAATAGCAACTGACATTTTGTTAGATATATACATATATTCCAGGTACTGTTTGAAAGACTCTTGATGTACTGGTTTGTTGTGTCCCCATGACAATACTGTGAGGTGGACAATGGTAAACAGGAGCCTAATTAATGAAAGATATAATTGTTCTGTTTTGTTGAAGGATATTTTGTTCTTTTTAGTCTTTAGCCTAGATGTAGGTACAAAACACACCTTGGTAAACTGGGAGTTGGAGGGTAGATGATTCTTTAGTAAGGACAACCTCTTTTAAAGGCTTTCCACAGTGTAATTAGAACTATACATATTTTTGTCTGCAATCAGTGAAGATGTCCGTCACTATAGGGGCACAGTGTTGAAGATGTTCATATTATTGAGAGAACTAGTCTTCATATGGCATTGGTTTCCCCCTTGTTCATTCCCTGCAAGGGAATTTCCTTTCAAATGTTTGAGTCAATGCATATATGCATGCCTGGGAAAGCAAATGTTGTAATCACCCAAGAAAAATATTCAGTGGAAAGGTCACTTTGCTGTCATGCAGTAACCACCTCCCTCCCCCCAAAAAAATAGCTTTCAAAATCAAATGTGAATTTTTCTGCTTTATCTACAGCTTTTTTGTTTGTTTGAGGAAGATTAGCCCTGAGCTAACATCCACTGCCAATCCTCCTCATTTTTGCTGAGAAAGACTGGCCTTGAGCTAACATCCATGCCCATCTTCCTCTACTTTATATGTGGGACGCCTACCACAGCATGGCTTGCCAAGTGGTGTGTAGGTCAACACCCGGGATCCGAACCAGCGAACCTCGGGCCACCAAAGCAGAGAGTGTGAACTTAACCACTGTGCCACGGGCTGGCCACTGCTTTATCGACAGTTTTGAATAGTTACCATTGTTGCTTCCCTTCTTTAGTGTGGATAATTAAAGCTGATGACCTTATGTGTGTGTGTGTGTGTGTGTGTGTGTGTGTGTGTGTGTGTGTTACAGAAGTGGAGAATGATTAACAAGAAAGATATTGCAAATATTTGCACTAGGTATTTTAGCTGAGAGAAATTGCACCCCACAGGAATTTGGTTGATGATCACTGAAGTTTGGTTTGTGAGCAGAGTTAGAAATAAGGGAGCCCTATTACGACATCTAAACCTCATCAATCTCTGATACTGCACAGGAATCTTGAAAGAGTAAGGGGAAAAAGTCTTAAGGGTCTTCTTTAACTAGCGAAATAAATAGACTTTGTCTGAGTAGGATCTTTTCAACAGGATGCTTAAAATATTAAAAATTAGAGTGGAGAAAAAGAAAAATTAATTATTGATATTTGTCTGATTTTAATTCAACTTAAAACATTTCCCAATTATCTTTTATTTGCAAAACAGATGGGTAATATAAAAAGTTTGATTCAAACCTGATACAATTTGATGACTTCTGAATCATTTGGAATATATGGTATTTTAGTAAATCCTGAATTTTCATGTTGGTAGCACTTGCCTTTGCCTCTGGATCATTTTGTATTTGCTTTGCTGACAACATACTTCACTGAGAATGTAGTAGTCTAGAAACAACTTTTCCTCAGGAATAGATCCCGTATTGGAAACCAGATTCATTTGAGTTTATCTAGATCATCCACAACAAAACCCCCAAACAAATGGGGTTGAAAAGGTGATTCTGAGAGTTTTCACATTGACATCATATTTAGGAGTGAACAGACTAGAGGCTTTACTAAAGCTTAGACAAAGTATTTATTCATTTTTTTTCATGGAAGGCTTGATGGCATTTTTCATGCAGGACTTACTGCAGGCTCGCAGGATCACATACCCTGAAGTTTTTGTACCACAGACAATGTGAACTAGTTGTATGCATGGACAGACACATTTAGATGTTCTCTTCTGTTGTATTTAGAGGGTTATTGGAGTTGTAACATCTGTTTTGGGGGATAAATAATTGAATCTCTGGTAACTTGACCTACTCGAAACTTACTAAAAAAACCTCTGGCTAGAGATGCATGTATTGAAAACCACTCAGTAATGTAAATTTCAACAGCTTTCTGGGAGGACAGTCTGATAGTAATTATCAAAATTTGAAATGTATGTAATTTTTAGCCAATAATTTCCTCTCTAGGAACTTGTCCTAAGGAAATAACCGTCCAGATGTGCACAGATGGCTGCAGAAGAATGGTCTCTCTAGCACTGTTTGTAATATGAAAACCTTGGAAACAGCCTAAATGTCTATTCCTAGAGCACTAGCTAAAGAAACAATGTGTATTTTTGCAATGGAATGGAATTTTCTCTTTATAAGGGTGGGGGAGACCTATGTGTGCTTATCTTAGTGTTCAAGCTGCTGTAACAAAATACTGTAGACTGGGTAGCTTGTAAGCAATAGAAATTTATTTCTCACAATTCTGGAGGCATCCGGAACTTAAAGATCAAGATGCTGCCCAGCTTGGTGTCTGATGAGTGTCTGCCTCCTGGTTTGTAGATGGCTATCTTCTTACTGTGTCCTCACATGGTGAAAAGGGCAAAGGAGCACTCTGGAGTCTCTTTATGAGGGCACTAATCCCATCCGTGAGGACTTCACCCTCATGACCTAAACACCTCCCAAAGGCCCTACCTTCTAATACCCTCACATTGGGGTTAGGTTTCAACGTATGAATTTTAGGGGAACACAGACCTTCAGTCTATAGCAGTATTTATGCAGGAAAATGAGTGTGGTAATGTTTTTACATGGGGAGGGGAGGAGAAAGGCAAGTCACAGCATGTGTAGCATGTTCCTATTCATGTAAAAATGTCTTTGTATAAGCGCACTACTGAGTCTGAAAGAATTTACTCCACAGTTTGAGCGGCAGTTTATACCTGGAGTTGAAGTTATGGGGGAAACTTTCTCTTTCTCCACTTCTGTTTTGAGTTTTTGAACAAAGATATGCATTCTTTTAAGCATATTTATTTTAAAGCCCTTTTCAGATTGCCCTATTAACTTTTAACTATTACAGTAGGTCAACTGTACCTTTTCCTGTTGAGTCGGTATTCTGCCTTTTAGGGTGCCGTATGTCCTCCCATGGTTTCTGATTCTTGCTGGTAGGTTATTTGCCAAGGGAAAGAGTTACCTTGGGGACTGTGTGTGTCTTGGGTTGTGGAGGCCATTTGATGAGTTGCCTTTTTAGTACATGTGCTGCTGAAGTGAGCACTGATGGGGTGTTTTTGCATTTCTCTCTTCCTGAACCTCTTAGGATGGAACAGCTTTGACCAGGAGTTCCATTGTATTTCAATTTGACATTCTATCTCTTTGCTACTGACTGACTATGCAAATCAAGGCCCCCCATATGCACTTTCCTGTTTGTGGATGTCACACAGGGAACCTGGTTCCAGCTCCCTATCATGGCTCTGGGATCTTCCACCTTGAGTCCAGCCATGTTGAGCTTTAAAACCTATCCCTCAGCACAGCATCTCTTCCACATCTCCAACAGGCCCAGTGAGCTGCATGCTCTTCATTGCTGTGGGTTTCTCACACCTAGTGATTTCTCTTCCTTGATTTCAAGCTTGGTCTTATATAAATTTAAAAATATATTTTCTAGTATCTTTAAGTCTAGAACCTGAGGGGGATTGTAGCATGAGCTGAATCTGCCATCTTGACAGAAATTTGTATTGCTTTCATAATTTAAAAATTTCTCTCTCTCCCCCTCTCCCTCTCTCTCCGTTCTGGGAAAAATCGTCCTTTTTGCTTCTCTCTTAGAATGTGATCTTGGGACCCTTGGCCCTAATTCCTCAAAAGACTAGAATCCTAATTCCAGAAGGAGTTGTCAGTGCCACAAGTTGCCTCCAGCTCTTATAGACCAAAGAGAAACCAATAGAAAACCAAGTTCATTTTTAAGCCTTAATATGGGCAGCATTCAGTCTAGTTGGGGAAAAAAATGGATCCATTTGAAAAGTGGATCAGCAAAAGATATTTACCAATGTAAATCCTAAATGCTTATGAGCACCTGGGAATCCAGAGAGTGTGCATGCCGTATCACAGCTGCAGTTACAAGTTCAAGACACAAATAACTGCGTTAACTCAGCTTTACAGGTGGATACAAGGCAAGAGAGATAGTAGGTACAGCATTTTCATCTCATCGTGGGGCGCAGAAGTTATGAAGGTACACAGCTTCTTTTGCTGCCTCACCCACACAGGAGCATGTACAACTGCCTCAGATGAGAGCCAAGGTGAGGATGAGTCTTCTTGATGCAGAGAAGGCACAGCCTCTGTTTCCCACTAGTCTGTTTTTACCATTCTAGTCATGGAGGCCCAGGGCCAACTCACAGCTCCTGCAGACGAATTGTAGTTCCACATAATATTTTCCAAGGAAGCAGCCCTGTGAGACACTGAGGTCCTTCCAGGACAGGCCCAGGCCTGAGGTTAATTAATCCTTTCCTCATAGAGCAGTAGGGATGGGGCTGCAGGAGAGGGTATTCCAATAGAGAGAGAACTTCACCCGTGTTGTCCAATATCGATAAAATTCAAATATGCAGCAATAAGAATGGAAGGTGCCCTTAGCAATGAAGTCTAAGTACCTTGAGTCAAGTTTTGGCAGCAGACATCCTCGGGTGTGCTCAGCAGCAGTCTTCTTAGTGTCAGGCTTTGTGTTGTGGAAACTGGTGGGAACAGTAGTTTGGAGCCAAGTTGTATAGGATGTGAATACTAGAACGAGGAGTGTGGATTTATTTTCTGCACTGTCCAATATGGTAGCCAGTAGCTGTGTGTGGCTATTTAAATTTATTAAAATTAAATAAAATGAAAAAAACTCATTTCCTTGGTCAAACCAGTCAAATTTCAAGTGGTCAGTTGCCACATGTGTCTAGGGGCCACTGTTTTGGATAGCACAGACATAGAACATCACAGAAAGTTCTGTTGGACAGCGCTGCTCTGATCTGTGGGAAGCCATTGAAGATCTCTGGGTATAGGATGTAAGATGAAAAAATGGAATTGTGTTAACATTTTCTCTGACCCTTGTCCTTAGGCCTCGAAGGATATGTACTTCAGTCATAGGAAAAATGTTGATACAGGAGTCTGTTCTGAAAGTGATATTCCTAAATGCTCTGGTTGGAATTTGAGTTTCTGTGGCAACTCTGGCTGTGGAATAAGATCAGTTCTTCAGCAGGCCGTATCTTGGCTGTTCTCCATCTTGGAATTCTGGGATGTGTCCTCACAGGTGTCCCAAACATGGCATTGGGAAACTAGAAACTTAAGGAAACTTCCCTTTTCTGTGTTTTTATGCCTGTAAAATAAGGGTTTCGAAGGTTAATTCTTACTTTTCCTTGCCAGCAATGCCAGTTCGCCAGAGCCTGTAAAGTGGTGAGTCAGTGATAATCAAGAGTCTTGGTGGCTTTTTGAGTGTCCCTCATTTTTGCATGACTGCCCCAAACCTGTTATTTATAAAACGTGTATCCTCATTTTGCAGCTGAAAAAACAAAGAATTTAAATGACTTGCCAAAACTTAGTTTCTGGCTAACAACTAGAGGAACATGGAATTCAAATCTGAGTCTAATGACTCCAAATCTAGGGTGTTATATTCTCTTAACATTAAATGTACAAATGATTTATTTATTTGAAAAGAAAATATAATGTGTTACACTGAGAATCTGGCCAACTCGGCAGAAGAGGTTAAAACACTGCCTGTATTTTTTATTCCTCAGAGAAACACGGAAAATCTTGATTGCTGTATTATATAAGGGAGAAGCAATGCCAGCATCTAAAACAGTGAATAATTGCCTGTGTTTGGCTTTGGGATGCATTATGTGAGTCTTTGGCAGCACATAGCCTTTTCTCATTAGGTTAATATTAGATTTAGTTTGTATTTCTTTGGCACAGAGTTAAAGGAGCTGGCCTGGAACTTACTGCTGGAGGCAGGAGGAGGAAAAAGCCTGGTGCTTTGGATAAGCCACAGGCGGATAAATGAGAGTTGACTGGGGGGCAGTTGGTGGACATTTCTAACAGCAAGCAGGAAGCATTAATCTGGGATTAAAACAGAAAGCTAAAAGAATTTTGACTTGGGTTAAAAGACAAAGGGTGGATTGTACTTAACCTTGATCAAATTACATTGCTCAGCTGCCTCTGAGAAGGTCTGTGGCAATTTGGGGGATAGAATGATCTAATTCTTGGCTATGTGTATTTCTTGGCTCGGAGAGCAAGAGTGTCTCCAAAAGAAGCTGCCAACCCAATATAGTGTCACCAATGATGTGAAAGGACATAATGCATGGGAAACACAATGAGCACATACTTAGTTAAGAATTGCCAGAAGGGTCAGAACAAGAGAGGCAAGCCAGAATGACGTCATGCTATGTGAGTTCCAGGGCCCCAGTACACATACACTGGGCACTTGGAAAGATGTCAGAAGAAACTACAGTAAACCCGTATTGGAAAAGGTAAACGTTTATTGCTAAAGTGTTGAGCTCTGAAGAGTTGTGACAGTAAAAAGGGTGTATTTGAGTCATAGATTACGGTATAAGCAACAATGAAGAAATCTTGAGGAGCATTTGTCTACCTAATTTACTTTATAGGTGAGGGAACTCAGACTCAGATGAAATTGAATGGCTTCTCCAAGATCTTGAGGCTAGTAGTGACTCAGTCTAGACTAAAACGTGGTCTTCTAACACATCGCCAGTGCTTTCTGCTCTTCTGTGCTGACAAATCTATGCAAAACAACAAGTACTTGGAGCCGTTTGTTCTATGGTACTTTTCTGGTTGCCAAGACTGTCGTGTGTGCCATTTGAGGATGCAAAATGGAAGGTGGTGTTCGGGGGAGATGGAGCCCCTAACAGTGGGTAGATCAGGGGCAGTTAGAGTTCCATCGGCAGTTTTGACACAGCAAAGATAGGCCTCTGGAAGAAAGGGCATGTGAGTTCTAGGGAGGGTTTGTCGGCTAGCACTTGGCCCAAATGCTTTTCTTTTCCAGCTTGAAATTCTGAAGATCAGTATGTTCTCAACAATGGCCGCAGTTAAAGAATCCTAACAGTCAGAATTGATTGTGATATTTCAGAATTGTGTGCATCTATATAAAGGCAAATAGACAACGTATACCCAAGAAGGAGATAAACATAGGTGGCACTTATGACAACAGTGCGAGTATTCTGTAGTTCTGATGATGAAAAGTCTCCCAGCCCTTGATGAGTGACATTGGAAAAGCCTAGAGGTAGCTAAGAGCCCTGGTCAACCCAGCCAAGTGAAGAACTCAAGAAGCAGATAAAGCAGAACCACATGGAGAAGTATGAGATCTAAGATGAACAGCAGAGGGTGGTGGAAGAAAGCGGAATTTGACCTTTGGCCACACCCATAGCTGGAGGGCTGATGACAGTTCCTAATGAGGGGCATTGTAGTTTAACAAACACATCATCTCAAAGCATGTACAGTTTCACCTTCTTTCTCTATGCACACAAATGCTAAAAGATCTTCTTTATAAAATGCGTATTGTTTAGTAAGTTTTTCTAGTAAATCTTTGTTTTGCTTTCCCTAATATCTTACACTGTAGTTGCTGTTGAACTATGACTACTTGGACTCAGGTGACCATTTAGAACAGGGGTTTGTAAACTTTTAGTGTAAAGGGCTAGAGAGTAAATGGCTTTGCATGTTGAGTGTTGCTATCCCTATGTGACTTTGAGGAAGTGGACGCCTTTCCTTGAGACAGTTAAGTGGTGGAGCTCTTACTTAGATATGTGCGTCTTTACTGCTCCGTGTGTCTCAGCTGATGGGAGGAGCTGGAGAGCTCAGCTTTAGACAATGCACACCCAGTAGTATGGAAAACTGTGAGGAGAGAGGTGAAGGTGGAAGGGATACTTCAAATCATTTTAAAGAGATAACCCACTTTCTTTTCTTCTCTATAAATATACAAATGGCCACAGCTTATGTTCTATTTGGATACAAGTTGCCAAAAGTTTATAGTTGTAAAGGAAAAAAAAAATTGTAATAAGTAATAAATCATTTAAAACTGCCCTGATATCAATCATAGATTGAGAAGGAGAAAGATTTTGTAATAATGATTGAATTGGAAAAGAGTATTCCATTATTTTAAAAAAAAATGCAAATGGCATAGGCAATTCTGTTATTCAGAGATGGATTATTCCATCAACACATCATGTTCCTTCATTCTATCCTCAGTTCATATTCTGAAATCCGTGCACATTCCACCTCCGCTACCATCCCACGGGTCCACCTGACCATCTCTTCTCCCTTGGACCACAACAGTAGCCTCTTAACTGGCTTCCATTTCCCTCTTGCCCTCCTGCGATCCATTCTCCACACAGCAGTCTTGAATCAGAGGATGCCACTCTCTTGCTTAACATCCTCAATGGCTTTTCATTGCACTGAAAGTGAAAATCCAGATTCGTTATCATGATTGATAAGAACCTAAGACATTTGGATCCTGCTTGCCTTCCCAGCCTTGCCTTGGCTGTCCTCTGGTTGTCTGAGCTCCAGGCGTATTTGTCTTTCTGTTTCTTGCATATACCAGGGTCATTCTCTGTTGAGAGCATAGATACTTGCCATCTCATCTGCCTATCATGATTTCCCCCTTGATCATTGCATGGCTGGTTCCCTGTCATTTAGGTCCCAGCTCAAATGTGCCTTTCCAGAGTCCTGACCACCCTAAGTTACTCCCCCAGTCACACTGTCTGACATCACCGTTTGATGTCCTTCATAGAACTTCTTCCTGTCTGAAGTCATCCTGTTTCTTTTCTGTCTCTTCAATAAAATTTAAACTCCTTAGAGCAGTAATCTTGTCTGTCTTGTTCACTGCTGTAACATCAGTGCCTGTTACAATGTCCAGCACATAATAAAGAATGCATTTTTGATAAATAAGTCAGTTGGTGTGACACAGAAGTCCCTTGCCTCTGGATCTGTCTCTCTTTTGCCTCGTAGTTATTTCATTATCTTTAACCTCTTTACCACTGAGGAGAAAGATAAATTTTCTTGGTCCTATAATGGTTGACCATATCAGAGAAATGCTTTTCTGGACTGGTGGGTGCTTATGCGACATCGCCCACAGGGTGAGCAAGGGATATATACATAGCCACTCTCTTACACTGCATCCTCCAAAAGTCAGGTTTTCTCTAAGACTAGGGAAATACCTGTTTGCAATTTGTGGCAGGCATTCCAAACTTCACCTAGATAAAGAATCTTTAACTCCCAGATCAGGACCCAGTGATCTCTCTGCTACCTCCAGAACTGGCCAAGATTCTAGATGGCAAGTTTCCTTCACTCCCACCTACACTCTCTTCAGGGTCCTCAGTATAAGCATCAGCTGACTACCCTGATTTTTACCCCATCTCCTTGAAGTCAAAACTTGAAGGAAATGGGAAGTAGCAGCTTCTCCTTAAATGATTAGGAACTCATGACTCAAGTTGAAAATCAGATCACTAGGTACCAAACAGTACCTAAAACTTTATTTCCAGGGCTTTACAAATTAGAAAGTTTTCAAATGTTGCTTTTGCAGGAAACCTTCTATATATCCTATCATAGTCTGCTTGGGCTGCTATGACAAAATGCCATGGACTAGGTGGCTTAAACAATAAACTTGTATTTCTCACAGTTCTGGAGGCTGGGAAGTCCAAGATCAAAGTGCCAGCCAATTTGGTTCCCAGGGAGGCCCCTCTTCCTGGCTTGTAGATGGTAACCTTCTGGCTGCATCCTCGCATGGTGGGGAGAGAGTGAACTCTGGTCTCTCTTCCTTTTCTTAAAAGGACACTAGTCTTGTCAAGGGGCCCCACCCTCATGACCTCATCTAAACCTTATTATCCCCCGAAGGCCTTATCTCCAAATACCATTGCATTGGGGGTTAGAGCTTCAACATACGAATTTGGGAGGGGACACAAACATTTGGTTAATGACATATACCAAATATGCATTTTGGTCAAATGGCTAGTGCTAAATCATTATTTGGCTGAAGTTGAATATCACCATCAAAGAATGAATGACTGGCATGCAAGAATAAACATGAAATATTAATAAGAATGCCTATTACAACTTAATTAAAATTATACCAAGCAGACTTTTTTAAAATTGGCATTGTAGTGCAGTGGTAATAATTTCTCAGAGCCATCAGCTCCCATGATTTTTGTATTGCACATTTATGATACTGAAAATATGCTCTCTCTCAACTGAAGTCAGTGAAGGAGCAATGTACATTTTTGTCAAGCTCTGCCACTACAGGGTCATGCTAATGGGGATATTCCCCCCAAGTCATTAAGCATTTTTCCTCTCTGGTAATAACTGACTGAAGTAAAGACTTCAACCCTTGGGCTTGCCGTCTTGCTTTGAGGGTCATGAGGCAATTTCATTGAAACAATCCCATAAACTAAAGCTTTGGGCTGTACTTGAAGAAGATGGTTTTTAAAATTCTCAAAATCAAGCTTAATTTTTTTGCTATCCCTTGTGGTTTTCTTTTTTTTTTTTTTTTTTTGAGCAATGTTTTCACAATATTCCTTGTGAAACGTGATTCTCAATTTAGCAGCCAGGATGATCTTGTTAACGTGCCGGGCAGATCATGTCGTTCCTCTGCTCAGACTCCTCTAATCTCTCCCCATATTCCTCAAATGAAAAGCCAAAGTCCTTTCAGTGGTTCAGCAGGTCCTGCAAGATCAGTCCCCTGGCAAGTCACTCATGTCATCTGCTGCTGCACTTCTACGTGCTCAGGCTGCTCCTGTATTAGACCAGTCATCTTCCCACCTTGGGGCCTTTTCATTGGCTGTTCCTCATCCTGCAATTCCCTTTCCTCAGGATGCACAAGGTGCACTTCTTCTTGTCCTTCAAATCTTCACTCCAGCATAACCACCTCACAGAGGCTTATGTGAGCTATTCTATTTAAATAATGAACTCTTTCTCACTGCCCTGACTCCCTGGCTCTTTTCTGTTCTTCTCACTGCTTCTCCCACCCTACATACTCATCGCTTTCTAAAACAGTGTGTCATTTCCTTATTTATTATGTGTATTACTTTACGTGATCATCCACCGGAGTGTAAACTCTGCGAAGGCAGGGTCATGTTTTGTTCAGTGACATATCCATAAGACTCACGACCCTGCCTGGTATGTCCTAGGGGTTCAACTCTTTGTTTAAATGAATTCTTTTAACAATCAGTGTACATTTAATCTTCAGCTCACTGATAGACTTTTACTATATAAAGCAAATTAGGAGAATTTCACTCTAAGTTACATCTAGAATGCTAACTTTTATTGGAAAGGGAATTTTCATACGACAACAGTGAACTCAAAAAACATCCCTGTTTGTGTTACTAATAGCGCTGTGATGATCAGATATGTAAATAATCTGTCTGATCAAATAATCATTAATTGCACACAAGTTCAAGGTTGCCAAAAATATAATTGAAATGGCGTTTGACTATTTGGCTTGCCAGAAACCAAGGCTGAAGCCAAATCCTAATAGCAGATTTTTGGCCGAATGCCACAACCAAAACTGAGCTTGGTGCCTCCTTGTTCTTTATATAATTAAGCAGTTTACCTTCTAAATGTTCACATGTTTAACTTGTACATTGTGTAATCTTGTTTTTTTTGGGAAAATCTGATATCAGCCTTTTTTTATGTTCTATATAGACAAAAAGAAGGGTTAACCCTATACAAGCTGCGTAGTGGTAACCTCTTAGAGATGGCTAGACACAGAAGAGAGGAAGACATCAAAGCTTGAATTTACCAGGAAGAATGATTTTATAAAGGATAGGTAATTTTGCTATTTTGATTTATCTTGCAATTACATAGTCAAGAGCACAGACCCTGGGGCCTGAGTTCTGATCCCTGCTCTGCCACAGACTGGCTGCATCACCTGGAGCTAATTTCTTGACGTCTCTCTGCCACAGGGCCTTCATCTGCCCAGTAGAGATAATCATAGTATTGACCTCAATGGGTTGTTGTTAGCATCATTGGGTTTACATATGCAGTGCCTAAAATGGCTCCTGGCATATAGTAAGCACAACGTAAGTTTGCTACTATTGTTATTCTTAATATTGTCATTATTCTTAGAGAACATTTTGGCAAGATAGATTGGAGAATATTTTTTTTTTTAAGCCAAGGTTTCAAATTGACTGCCTGTAGCCATATTGGGTCCACCAGCAAGTTTTGTTTGCCCACACAAACTTGACATTTAAATTAATCTTCCACAGTGGAAAACCCCAGAAATTCTTCATTTAAAAGCTCCACATTTTCCACTTCTTTTGAAAAATTAAAAAATCTGGAAATGATAAACCTAAACTTGTACCAGCTGGAGTTGCCAGCAGCTGCTGCTTTTAAATGAGGAGTTTTTCCAGTTTGGTTCTGTCTGTGGCTGGCTCTCTTCACTCATGATGTTTCCTGATAGGCTGATATAAGCAGTTTAGTTCGTGACCCTATAAAGGGATAGCTAAGTCTCTTACATTTAGTGAAAATGTCTCTTATTTCCTTAAATATGCACTTGTTCTAAGTTCAAAGTATCTATTAGATCCCTGATGCTATAGTGAACAAGACACCAGTGGAAACTGGGTCCCAAACATGTACTATGATGTAAATTCTAATATGTATTTGGAAGGAAACAAACCGAGGTCTGAGAAATTGAGATAGAAAATAAAGATGGAGTAGAGAAGACAGGAGGGAAGGAGGAAGGGGAGAAAGGATGTTTTTGAAATGAAACCTAAATATTTATCAATAGAAATGGAGACAAGTGGGTAACTTGAAGTTTATTTTGAAGATAGAAGTGGTAAGATGTAATTATGTGTAACCCATGAGACAAAGGGAGGAATCAAGGATTACTCCTAAGTTTCTGGTTGTAGCAGCTAACTGGACATTGGTGTTGCTTAGTGAGATGGGGGAAAATGACAAGAGAGGGCATTAGCAGAGGAAGGTTTGGGGCAATATCACAAGTTTCATTTTGACCATGTTAATTTTATGATTTCTGAGCTACATCCAAGAGAAAATGTCAAGTAAGCCGTTAAACTTGTGAATCCAGGTTTCCAAGGGAGGTCTCAGTTACAGATATAGATTAGAGGTCACATCTGTCACACTGGGGTGCATGTGTGTGACACAGTGTGTAGAAACCAAGGGATTTTCCATGGGTCCTCACCTCTAGGAGGTGGTATCCCTTTTTTTCCCCAGCCTCTGCTACTACTTTGATGATTCTTGTTATCTCTGCCCTGTCATCATTGGACTTTGATGAGCCTAAGGGCTAGACTGTTCAGTTTGGAGTGTAAAGGCCCAACATGAAAGTACTTGGATAGAAATAGCTCATCCTAACCTTTTCAGTCTAATTTTTGACCACCACCCCTGCTCCCATTCATGCTTGCCTACTGTTAACTGTTTTACACATCTAGTGAAAAGAGGCCAGTGCATTGCATGAGCAGTCAGAAAAGGGGAAGAGTAGGGTTGTTGGGATGAGCAGCTGATGGAGTTTTTAGGCTTCAAAGCTTATTAATTTTCTATTGAGCCAGCCCTCAACAGATTCGGCACTCTCACTGCCACAGCCTGGGTTCATTTCCCAGTCAGGGAACCACACCACCTGTCTCTCAGTTGCCGTACTATGGTAGCTGTGTGTTGCTGTGATGCTGAAGGCCATGCCATCGGTATTTCAAATACCAGCAGGGCCACCCATGGTAGACAGGTTTCAGTGGAGCTTCCAGACTAAGACAGACTTAGAAAGAAGGACCTGGCCACCCACTTCTGAAAAAATTGGCCATGAAAACCCTGTGAATAGCAGGGAGCATGGTCTTATATAACACCAGATGGACAATGAAAGGGTGGCGTAAAAAGACTGGGCAGAGTTCTGCACTGCTGTACACAAGGTTGTAGGAGTTGGAATCAACTCAACACTAACAACAACAAAATTTTCCATTGGGATGTGAGGGTGTGTTTATTTTCCACTCATGCTGTCACGATAGATGTCACTTGTGTTCACCAGTATCTACTTCTCTCCTGGGCTCATGGAAAACTGCACTTCCCAATCTCCCAGAATGACTAGTTGTAGACAATGGCCTGTGAGAGAAAGTGACATGCTGTACTAACAGGCTAGGACAACAAGAACGCTGGTGCAAACTTCCAGCTCCCTCTTTCTTTTTGAGGAGTGTGGTGGCTACATGTTCAGATGGCAGAGCACAAAGTCAAAGGAACTTTGATCACCAAGTCTCCATTCATGGAGGACAGCTGCCCAAGAGCTGACTTGTAGCTGACTTTGTATAAGCAAGAAAGAAACTTTCATTGTGTCCCAAGATTTTGACGGATGTTTGTTACTGCACCATAAGCCTAGCCTAACCAGATTAATCCAGATGTCATCTGGAAACCATACAATAATGCTTACTCAAAACTTAAGCTCCTCACAAGTAGGCATCTTGTTGAACTTCAGGCCAAGTGCAACCCTTGACAAAGATGGATGTGCTTGAGTATTACTCAAAAATTGGTATTGATCATGACTTTGTTTTTAACAGATGGAGACTATCAGTACTCTTTTTACTCTGAACTAAAATTAAGTTGTTACTTGAAGATTTTAAAGCTTTTCTCCTGGGTCCCAGTGATTGTTACCAATGTCAGGACATTCTGAGGCATGCATCTCCCTAGTGCCTATTTTGTGTTTGTATGTAGTTGACAGCAATTAGCTGCTGTTTCTATCTCATAATGATGCTGCGATTTCCTTTCATGTCCTCATGTTTTCTTCTAGAATGTATCACTTGAGTGCTAAGCACATGTAACGAGTCTAAATCATTGGGCTTAAAAGTTAGAGATGAGTGTTATTTTTCTGGTGTCATTTGTGTGTGGTTTAATCTACTTGAGCAATTATTTTGTTTTGGAGAAGCTGACCTATTTTTCCCTCCTGAATGCAAATCTGAGCTGTATCTCTTACCATTTGCACAGTGACTTTCTGAGACACAAATGCTTCTCCTTGAATGACCCCTTTCCCTCTTGGGCTTCCTTGGCTAATATTTATCGGCAACATCTGGGGTTTAGCGCAATGAAGTTATTTACAGCAGTGCTTATTAGTGCACTGCTGTGAGTCATGGCGCTTCCTAGCCAACTCCGCCATTTTGTTGAGAATGGCCCTCAGTGGAGCCCCGAGATTTGCAGCTATTTTTCAGGAAGTAGAAGCCTTGTGTGCTTTGATGAAAAATCACAGAGAATGTAGGGGAAGGGACTGATTACAATTGGAATGGACATAAGGAATCTTCTAATTGAACCTTCTCATTTTACTGGTGAGAAAATTGATGGGCAAAGAATGACTTGCAGAAGGCTGCAGGAAGTAAGTTACAGAAATGCAAGCAGGAGTCAGAGCTTTTGCTCTCAGTCTGTTTATCACTCCATCATAGCTTTTCTTTCTTGGGACTTTAATACTTAATCCAGGATGTTTGTGGGGAGGAAGCTTTCTTTGTTCATAGATCATTTCTTAGATTTTCTTTCACTCAGGGAAGAAAAATAGGAGAAAATTCAAGTTCTGTTTGGGTTGGTTATTTTCAGCATTGTAAGGGTTTCTCCACCTTCCTCCTGGAGAAGGTCTCCTTCCAGCCACATCCTGGTTAGGGCAGAACAGGCAATTGCTTTCAGCTTTATGCTCTGGGCATGGATGGTGATGGCTACAGCTGAGAATGGAATGAGAAGGGACTGACATCTCCAGCTGCTGTTAAAAGTGATTCCCAGGCTCGTGCATATATCTCCACTTACTTTTTGAAAAAATATATGTAATATTTGATATATAGACAATAGCACAGGATATATGTCTCTATGGCTAATAGTAAAATTAACACTAGTGAACTCACCACCAACCTTATGAAAGCCTGCTCGTTTTTGAACTCATCTTCTCTTGTGTTCTCTGGGAGTGACTGACTCCCTTAGCTATATCCTGCTTCTTGTATTTTTTCTTTCTATAAAATATTGCTGTTAAACATGCGTACAAGCATCCTCTATCTTTAAATCAACCACAATTACAACATTTTTGTTTTATTTTTGAACGTCACTTTATTCCTCAAATACAGTGATTTCCAAGATTGTCATCAGCCCTTTTCTTGTCTGTTTTACCATTTTCCTCCTTGGCAGTGTCTATGGAGCTGACCACCAGATCCTTATCTCCAGGGCTTGCTTCTCTCCTGAATCATCATCCGTCATTTTCAGCTACCTGGTGGACAGTTCCACTTGGACCTACTGCAGTTACTTCAAAAGGAACAAAAGAAATCTGCTTTCCTTCGACTACTACCCTAATTTTTAAAGATCCTTCCTTTTGGTCCTAAACAAATATATCCAAGGAATAATTTGTATATACTCCCTGTATTTATTGCATGACCCACACTTACTCTTTCATCTCCTTCAATTTCATCTGTGGCTGCCCTCCTAAAGCTATAGTCTCTGAAGTCAGTAATTAGTTGTACTTTTCCACCATTGCGCCCCTGTCCTCACTGCTCATTCTTAGGCACTTCTCTGCAGTGTTTGACTTTGTTGATCAATTCCTGTTTTGTTTTTGGAAACCCACTCTTCTCTTGGTCTATGAAATACTGCTGTCACCTGGTTTTCTCTCTCTCTCTGACTTTCCTTCTTTTTATTTTAATGACCTCTTGTTTTTCTTTAATCCCCAAATATAGTGATTTCCAAGTCTGTCATCAGCCTCTTTCTGGTCTGTTTACCATTCCCCTCCTTGGCAGTGTCTAGGCAGATGACTTGCCAGATCCTTATCTCCAGGCCTGACTTCTCTCCTGAGGCCTTCTTCCTTTTCAGCTGCCTGGTGGACAGTTCCACTTGGACTAATGCAGTTACATCAAAAGGAATGCCCACTTGGGACACCCCATTTACAGCAATCCCCCAAAGATTGTGAATGGTCTGGCAGTCGTTCTTGTAGCTATATAATGATAGAAGGGACAATTCACTAGTAAGGTGTAGTAATTTTAAAGTTGCACGCACCTAATAGCCTCAAAATGTTTAAAGAAATCAAATGGAGAAAATGACAAATTCACCATCATAGAAGAAAGTTTTAGCTTCTTTTTCTTAGTAATTAAGACCTTAAGTGGGCCAGTGTTAGAAAGAATATAGAAGATATGAACAATACAATGAAGAAGCTTGATCTGGTAGACAAAGTTAAAACCTTGGACCAACAATTAAAGAATACACATTCTATTTGTCCATTGCTAAACTACAGGTAGCAAAATTAAAGGTGCCCATGCTGTAACCTACAGATTCCATCTTACGTCTTTGCATAGAAAAACTCTATGATATGTGAAAAAAGATGTTTACAGAAATGTTAGTTATAGGATTGTTTATAATATGAAAATAAGACACAACCTAAATGTCCATGAGTAGAAGACCAGATAAATGAATTGTGTTATGTTCTTACAAGGAGTACTAAACATTAGTTAAAATGATTGGGCTAGAATTATCTGACTCAAAATGGGTAGGTCTCATAGAAGTGAGTGACAATCAAATTGTAGAATAATATAGATGCTGCATGAGATTGTTAAGGTAAAAAATATTACTTATGGGTATATATAAATAGAAGTTATAAGAACATGCTAGAGCTTAGAAACAATAGTATTAGGATGTTATTTCTAGAGGTGGGGTAATCTTGGAGGAAGCGAGGGAGGGGAACAGGTTTTATAAAGGTGCTTGGACTGTGTTTGAAATTTTTTTGTTTCTGTTTTTCAAAGATTTGGAGTACAATTAGACATTTTCAAGATTTGACAAATCTGAGTGAAACTACAAAGACACATACATATACCAGCTATGTGAAAAAGTCTGTATACCACTAGGACTCAGGTTAGGTGTCGAGATATTCTGTAGTTTTACTCACGACGTGTCCTTGGAGAGTAGTGCTCTTCTCTGCCTGCTGTGATGTGCTCATCAGTGAAGACATTTCAGATACTCTCATTCTCCGTGAAAGCTGCTCTGATCTACCCCAATCAAAATGAATCTTCCTGTGTTTTCTCTAAGTATTTTGCCAGTTCCTCTATTATGTCACTTATGTCATAATTATCATAGTTACTATGTTTCTGTCACTAGATTGTGAGTTTGAGGACAAACTCTGTGTGTCTCTGTCATCCCTGGATGTTAGCGCCGTTATACTTGTTAATGTTATTTCCAGAATCTAATAAGTTATTTTGACAGTTGCAATTCAAAGATTCTTGGAGTTCACGGTAGCCAAAGGAACTCACATATGCATGTCATTCACCAGTTGGCAAAGGTAGGGCATTGGGATGCCTAAATATTCTGACTCAGGGATGATGTTTACTAGGGACTCTTGGCCATTTCTGCCACCTGGGTCCTGATGAATGGCACAGAACATTCTGAAACTTCCTTCACCTCATCATGGCCTTATCAGCAATTCTAGAAGACCAAGCTCAGGGGCATGGGAGTGATATTTTCAGCTCTAGAATGTAAAGGGGTGAATGTTGGGTCTTTGAGAATATAAAAAAGATCATACCCTAAACGGAATTGTTTTTCATTTAAATCTTGAACATTTTGCTGTAAGCAATTGGTAGGTAGGTTGCTGTTCGCTCCATCTTAAACATGAGAATACAAATGAGGCACAAGAGTGAGGACTCCAAATCTAAATTCCATACCTTTTGCTCAGTGCAGTGTCCATAATTATTTTACCCTGGCATTTTCTAGAATGTGATTTCTTCTTCCTTTTCCTTTTCCTAAGCCAGTTTAGTTAAACATAACTAATGATTAGAGTACTCCCTGGAAATCACCAAATACCAGGGATTGGTAATTGAGCCCCAAAAATCATTTCAAAATCACTTTACTAAGTAGTGAGTTGACACCGTACTCAAAGATCCAGCCACACTCCTTACCCAGTTTCATGTTGCTGTGAGAAAGGGGCTCTTCATTGGTTGTGGTTGGGCTACTTGCAGTATAGTAAACATTTTCTTATGGTTTGTTTCTCTGTTCAGGAAATGGAATGATAAACACATGGCAGAGCCAGAGCGGGTCTGCACTTCCTTGGCACTATCTGTTATTTAGTGGAAATGAAGAGATGTACAATGTGCTGATTTGCAGAGTAGAAGAGACTTCTTATTTAAATTTTATGACGTTAATATTTTTGAATATTGATTTGGTTGTCAACATGGGCTCTAGAATTCATTTTCTTTTTTGATTCATTAACAAAAGCCTTTATATCTGGTGTCCCTGTGATAATGTGGAGGAAGACGAGCTTGTTGTATATCAGTAATACAAAGTGATGCTCCAGAAGAAATCTGGGTGGCTTCGAAGGGCGGGGGAGGGAAGGAATGAAGAAGAAGAATACTTTTGTTTTAGGGAAATGAATTTATTGTGTTTTTTCTGGCACCCACTCAAAAGAGGAAAAAAAAATACCGTAAGCAAACTGTGAAACTTGAATAAGAGTCTTAGTTGTTTTATTAGTGATTGAAACAAAACAGAGAATGGAAATCAAGTGTAAAGATAAACAACATCAGGAAAGGAATTCTTCAGTATGTGCCCTGAGAAAGTTGTAATGGAAACTAATTTGTAATTATTTGATTTGTGGCACTACTCTGTGTGTTGCTTATTTTGCTTTATTCTCACATTTGCCGTGTTAACAAACAACAGATGAATGTTAGCTCTTTTGCAGTTGTTGAATTACTCCTTATTTTTTTCCCCTAAATCCCTGTTTGACCATCTTTAGGTGTAACCCACCCCCCCTCCCGCAAATGCACAAACATGGAAAAATATGGTGTATTAGTCAGAGTTCTCCAGAGAAATAGAACCAATAGGATGTATAGATGCTCGTCTCCCTCTGTGTCTAAATGTCTGTCTGTGTCCCTGTCTCTAGAGACTGATGAAGGAATTGGCTCCTGTGATTGTGGGGACTGGCAAGTCCAAGATTCACAGGGTAGGCTGGCCGACTGGAAACTCAGGCAGGGTTTAAAAGTTTTGAGGCAGAATTTATTCTTCTTTGGGAAACTTCAGTCTTTGCTCTTAAGGCCTTCAACTGATTGGACGAGGCCCACCTACATCATGGAGGGTATATTAGTCAGGATTCTCCAAAGAAACAGAACCAATTGGCTCACACAGTTGTGGAGGCTGAGAAGTCCCAGAATATCTCCAGTCAACAAACTGGAGACCCAAGAAGGCCAATGGTGTAGTTCCAGTCCAAAAGCTGACAAGCTCAACACCCAAGAAGTGTCAATGTTTCAGTTTGAGTCCAGAGGTGGGAAAAGACTGATGTCCTAGCTCAAAGCATTCAGGGGGAAAAGGTTGCCCCTTACTCATGAGAGAGTCAGCTTTTTTGTTCTCTTCAGGCTTCACCTCATTGGATGAGACAGCTGGTTGCCCACATTTGCAAGGGCAATCTGCTTTAATTTGTCTGCTGGTTCAAATGTTAATCTTATCCAGAAACATCCTCACAGAAACACCAGGAATAATGTTTGACCAAATATCTGGGGACCCATGGCCCGGTCAAGCTAACACATAAATTAACCATCACAGAGAATTATCTGCTTTACATAAAGTCAACTGATTGAATGTTAAAAAAAAAAACCTTCACAGTAACATCTAGACTAGTATTTGACCAAACAACTGGGCCCCATAGCCTAGCTCAGCTGACACATACAGTTAATCATCACAGATGGTACATATTTTTTTTTCATTATAAAAGTACTGTGACCACATTCTAAGTTATTAGGAAACTAGGAAGGAGAAAAAATAATATATCCATTACCCCACCAGAACTTGTTCTGCTTTCTTTCAGTCTTTTTAATTAAAAGGGTATATTTTAAAGTATCTTGAAAATATTTGCAATAACGTTGTAGACATTTGAAAGCTTTTATCTTTCTTGTATTTGTTCTAGTTGTCAGAGCAAAAACAGTAAAGTGGAAGCTGGGCTCTGGATGTTTATCCAATCTCTACCACTCACTGATTTCATCAATTGAGAAAGAAATAGAATCTCCTAAACCTGGGTTCCCTTATCTGTTTATGAACGGTTTGGGCTTGGCAATCTCTAATGACCTTTTCAGCTTGAGTATTTACTAATCCAGGATTTCTTAAAATGGGGTACATGTACCACTCTATTACTACAAGCTGAAAGAATGGAGCATAGTATACAGATGAACAGTGTTTAATAATTTAGTGTTTTGTGTATTTGAACAAAATATAATTGGACACAAAATCGTGGCTTCCTGGCTATTATTTCTTAGGACAAGATGAAAACTAACAAAGGGAGTCATTTTAAAGAAAAATATTAAAACACATGTTTTACACTGACATGGAGGAACATTAGCAATGAACGAAGCTTGGGCTATAGACTATATTAATCTACTAATCTAACTTGATTTGCTTTTGAAACTTGAATCTAACTTGATGTGCCTTCAAGAGACCCATAAAGACCCCAGTTCTCTTAGCAGACAGCAGTGTTGACACTTGTTCATCTAACATTTTGCTCCACCTGTGCTGAGTACAACCTGCTGGGTTCTGTGCCAGGGGCGAGGATCCTTGGGTGAATGGGATGTGGCGTTGGCCCTTGGTGGCTTGCAATCTAGTAGTGCGTCAGAAGTGTAAATGATTAATTATATCTGTATCATATCTGCAGTAATGGAGGTATACACCAGTGACTAGGTTTGGGATAACACAGAGGAGAGAGACTAACTCAGCCATGGGGACACCAGGAAAAGCCTAACAGCAGTCCTTCTTGACCTGACTGACCAATGGGGATGGGCATTCCAGGTACGGGGAATAGGTGTCCAGAGCCAGCTACCTAGGAAGTGTCTGTAGATGTTGTTTTTCAGCTTTCTCCCCAGTTCTGGGTGGCAAGCCTGAGCTAATCTTTCAGTATATATGGATTAGATTTTGGACTATTTGCCATCTCTGCGCTTACCTGTTACCTGGCTTGGGGCTTCTGTTTCTTTACTCCTGAACAAGTCTCAAGCAAAAATCTGCCTACCCTGTAACATTCTTTTTCAATATGGATTTTGTCATTTAAAAAAAGGGAAAGAGAAGAAAAATGATTTTCAATGATCTTGGATGAGGGAAAACTTTGGATGCCTAATTAAATGCCTGAGTTTGGTTCTGTGTTTGCTGGGAGCCTACTATAAAGCAAAGTGATGTGGCCTTCTGTTCTGTTTCAGGCGCCAAGAGCTTGCTGGGCTGGGTTCCCACTGCGTCTGTGTGATGCGTTCCTTCTGTCCCACCCCGTATTGCAGATCTGCCGAGGCTGACATCATCACCTTGGATAATAAAGCCGCTCCCGAGTGTGTTACAAGTTGAGCTGCCTAAATGGAGGGATGGGGGTGGGATTGCAGAGGGCCTTGCCAGTTAGTTCAACATTGTAATTTCATTTGCCTTCTTTAAAGAGTCCTCTGTAGAAAGAGATCACACATTTAAATTTGAAGTATTTTACAGGGCTAATTTATTGCTCTATTGCCGTCTGCCCTGCAAGCAGATCTGTTCATCTGTTCCCTTGACGGCCTGCCAGATTTAAGTTTGCTTTCCCTCCCGGTGGGCCTCACCTGGACACCTTGGAGGCTGGTGGGAATCATTTGGACAGAGTAGGTGTGGGCTGCTGGAAGAATTTCTGGACGCAGTGTTGCTCTGGTTGAGAGCAGAGGAGGGCAGGGCTCTTCTCTCCCCATCAGGGCTGGGGTTTACAGAGACCTCTCCCCATTCCACCTCTTGCTTTGATAGCTCAGTGCTACTCATCATTGTTAAAGTCTCATCTTAAAGGTTACTTTGTCCGGGAGTCTTCCCTGACCACTTAAGGCGTGTGTTCGTCCCCTTGTTGTATTCTCTGACAGCGCCCTGTGCTGCCCTCTCCTCACACTTGGTAGCAGTTCCCTCACTGCACTGCAAGCTGTGTGCCAGAAGAGATGATGGCATTTATCGAGAGCTTGCTTTGTGCCAAGCCTCGTTCTAGATGATTCCCATGTATTCCGTCTATTCCGTGGAGAGGTATACAGCAGAGGTTGAGTTCCATTCCTGACGCTACACTGCTCATGTGAGCTCTGTGGGGTCAAGGAAGGCAATACTTGGGCTGAGGTTGGACACAGTATAATAAAGGGCCCTGTCTTTGGAATTAGGAACAATCTGAGTTTGGTGTTTTACTAGCTCTGTAATTTGAGGAAGTTAATCTCACTTGCCAGGCATATAACCATAGATTAACCCTGACCATAGTGGGTGTTTAACACATGTTAAGCGTATTTCATCAATTCTGAAATGTGCATTTTTTAAACCTTTTAACATTTCTGAAATTGAGAGGCATCTTACAACTGCTTGCATATCATGGTTTAATTGACCGTGTGTTTTCTTTCTTAGTGATACCTAAAATAGTGGCATATCTTGGGTGCATAAAGAGTCATAGAATTATGGTGGCTCTTTCTCTCTCCTCTATCTAGGACAGAGTATGGGGTCTAGATTAAGTGTCAGATACCCTCATTCAGAGTATGCACAACATCTCTGTGGTATTTAGAATTGCCTAGACTGCTTATTTAAAAATGTGTATTTATACGTAGATATGTATTTGTGTATATACACACATGCACATACACGTAAGTGGGTATATATATTATATAGTTTTGAGCCTCAGCTCAGGTCTATTGATTAACATTTATGTGAACAAAAATAAAGATAAATATAAAGGCCTGGGCATCTGCATTTGTCATTCGCCCTAGGGAGTTCTGTCGCAGCTAGCATGAAACAGTTTGAGAATCAGTGCCCTCGTTCTTCTACTGTTGGCTTACATTCTACATCCAGTCACTGCTCCACCTTTTTATATTTGCTTTCTTCCTTCCTTATCTCTTTATATGTGGAAGCACGTAGCGCAACGCCTGGCACAAGGCATGTTCTCAGTCGATTTAACTTCTTTCCCCATCCTTTCTCCTTAATATTTCCAAAATTAGTGAGTGAATAGAAAGTGTGGGGGCCAGAGTTGCAGGATACGGTGAGGAAGCAGTGGAGTAGTGAGGTGAGAGCTAGCACTGGCCTCTGCCCACTGGTAGCAAGGAATGAGGGTTGGCAAGAGGGAGGAAGGCAGATACCTCTGCTCATGTGGTTCTTGACTGTCTCTCTATCAGGTTGTTCTCATTCCCTTGGTATTGGATGCTGTACATTAAGTACTTTAGTTTCAATTTGATTTTTCATGGCGTGTGGGCTGGGGTGAAATCCCCAGAGCAACTCTCTACCCTCCTTGACTGACTTTCAATCCCAACCAATCTAAACATCATGAGCTTAGAAAACCCAACTCCAGGAAGCCCTTCTGATTTGCCTGCTCTTGGTTTTAGGTTAATGTGACTCTTAGCCTGGAAACCCTGGAGGCAGACACCTCTTGTGTGCTCTCCCCCACTCCCAAGCTGCTGCTGCTTCTGGCTCTACGATGCATACTTTGATCCTTCAGCACCCTTTCCTGAGGTTTTTCTGGAAGACTGCTCTCCTTAACCAAGGCCTCAGAGAAGAGATTCCTCTTTGTTTCTTTGCTTCTCTTAGGTCCTCTCACCCTTGGAACTAATCTGTCTCTGGTCAAATATACCTGTAAACGTTGTATAATAGTTTCCACTTTAAGTATTGTAGTATAATTATGAAAGTAAAATATGACCTATTTTTTGTGCCCCTACCATATCACGTAACTGATGATTAAATGTGAATATAAGACTGGAAAAAGGTGAGAATGAGCATTGCTATTTGGAGAAGAGCTGGTGGACTAGCTTAGGTCATAGAGGGTTTCTTAGTGAGATGGGAAAGGTAGGTTGGGAACAGATGGTGAAAGACCTAAGACACAAGAGCTTAGATTCTGTTCTATACAAGAGGGAGCCCCAAAAGATTTTTCTGAACAGAAGACTGGTAGAGTAAAAATGATATTTTGGTAAGATTCATGTAACCTCAGTGGTTTGGGATGAGGAGATGCTGAAAGTAAAGTGATGAAAGATGAATATGAAGACTATTCTAGAAATTCATGATTACCTAAGATTTTGAATGTTATCAGAAGGGATGGAAAGGAATGAAGGGATGCAAATATGTCATGAAGAAAGAGTCTTAATTGTTGAAGAATGTGGAGTCAAGATCCCTGAGATTTCTACCATGAACTGAAATAGGGGTATGGGAAAAGAAAGCTGGCTAAAGGAGTAGGTGAGTTTTTGTTTGATCTCATTAGGGTTTGAAATGAAGGTAGCTCTTCTAAAGGGAGATATCTGACCGACAATTAGAGACTCAGAATGAGAGACCAAGAGATGGATTAGCGGTACAGATAAGAAATTTGGAAGTTGTATACATAACGGTATAGTTGGCATCATGAGAGTGGGAAGGTGAGCTTAGGACTGAATGCATAGGCTCTTGGGAATGTCCAGAGTGAGTAGGCAGGATCCAAGCAGCAAGTCCGCAGGGCCCTAGGCATAGAATAGACCATTTAGATTCCCTGTCTTAACTTTTTTTTTTTTGCTAGGACTACAAGGATAGCCCTTTTCCCCTTTATTCTTAAGCTATTTAATTCTTCTCCTCTTTTCCCTCCTTTCATCTGCCTTCCCTCTTTTTAAAAATAATAATTTATTATATTTCATTTTTTAGCTTTATTAATATATAAATGATGTATAACATTGTGTAAGTTTAAGATGTACAATATGATTTGATATACGTATATATCGTGAAATGGTTACCACACTAAGGTTAGTTAACACATTCATTGCTTCACATAGTTACATTTTTGTGTGTGGTGAGAACATTTGAGATCTATTCTCTTAGCAGCTTTCAAGTATACAGTATTTTCCCCCAGCTTTATTGAGATATAATTGACATATATCATTGTATAAGTTTAAGGTGTACAATGTGTTGATTTGATACATTTGTATATTGCAAAATGATTTTCACTTTAGGGTTAGCTCAACACCTCCATCCTGTCACATAATTACCATTTCTTTTTTTGTGGTGAGAACATGTAAGATCCACTCTCTTCACAACTTTTAAGTATATAATACCGTATTATTCACTGTGGTTGCATGCTGTGCGTTAGATGGCCCTCTGTCTTTTCTTTCCTTTCTATCCTTTAGCCCCTCCCTGCCTCCCTCCTTCACTTCTTCAATTCCCTTTTTTTCCTGTCTGTCTTTGTCTTCCATTTCCCTAATGTAGTGCAAAGAGGCCTGGGTATTTAGGTGTAGCTAGGGATAATATTGGATGCAAGAGAGGAGAGTAGGCAGAAAGGAAAATATAGACAACCTTGGGAAGTCCATGGTTCTGTTTTATATATTGCACCCAAGACTACTTTGTCCCTGAACAGCAAATCATTCCTCATCATAAAAATAAAATGCATTTTGTTTTTAATGGTATTTACAGGCAGCCTGACATTACCTAATGTGTATAGGCTCGGAAATTAACTTTCACTTGGACCCAGCTATAAGTAACCTCCTAAAAGTAATTGTTATAAAATTGCCTTTCCTTTTTCTGTGGTTTCCTAATTCTGGAAGACCTGGGACAACTCTGTTTTCCCATGAAGTGATGTTGGAAGTTGAAATCCAAGTGCTGCCTCCTTCTCCAAATGCTCCTAGAACCATTAGAAACCAGACTTTAAAAGGTATATCTGAGATTGTACTCTTTCTTTAGTACAATATTTTAAGTACTAATTTATATTTGTAGCAAATATTATCTCATGGGTATTTTAATTTATACCTAAAACATTTAATTATTTGTAAAGCAATTTAATTTTAAAAACAAATACTGTTTGGAAAATTAAAGGAAATAAATGTGTTTATTTTTCCACTGAGAATGAGATGATCTAATTATCTTTACCCATCTCAAAGAGTATCATTTTAGTAGAGAATTTTTTTTTTAATCGTGATATTGTCTGGAAGTCCCTGATACTTATTATCCATGCAGGTAGAGTATCCTGTTTCACACTGGCTTCATAGTTCTTTCTTCCTTGCATGGAGTACAATAGAATGCCCCTTTCTAAAGGACTTATGCCCACCCTCTATTATTGCCTGCTTACCTTAACTTTTTTTGGTTTATCACCAATAAGATGTGTGGCACTCCGATCTTTAAGAACCAAAATACTCAAAATCATCATGAGTTAACACATTTATCAACTTGATCAATTAGTAACTTTGTGTACTTTGTATGTGTCTGGCAGTTTATCAGTTACTGAAATTGTGTGTGTGTGTTTAGTCATGGGTAAACTATAAAACAGCATAAAAATATTTAACGTTTGTAATTTGTCTATAAGGAATTTATAATCTAGTAGCTCAGATTGGCTACAAATTTGTATAAAACATAAACCTCCTTGGAAGAGCAAGCCAGAGAGACATGGACTAAAATCTCTGCTCTTCTCTTTGCTGATTCTATAACTTTGGAGAGGGACTTAAACTTAGAGGCCTAGTTTGCTCATCAGGAAAGTGGGCTGAATAGCCGTCTACTTCCCTGGGTCTTAAGGATTTAATGAAACAATGCAGGTGTAGTATTTAACATGCTGCTATGTGGTAGTTTCTCAAAGTTGACTTCATTCTCTGGGAAAGACACGTTGCTGGAGCTCCAGGCTTATAGGATTCTACTAGCTGAAATTTAAGAAGATTTGATAAGATTAAGAAGTTGAAATTTAAGAAGAAATTATAGAACAAGATGGGCTTGTTCTATCATTTCAGATTTTGAAAAAGGTTCCTGATGGGCCCACTTCAGTCACATTCCCACCTCTAGACCAATCAGGATCCTATGGCCTGAGGGAGAGGCATTTCCCATCAGAGAGGGATGCAACCAAAAAGGACCATGTTGGCTACATTGCCTTTACCCATGTTTGACGTCATTATTTGTCTTTACCCCACCTTTGCATATATTCCAGCTTGAGATAAATTTTTTCAAGGGCTAAGGCCTAGAGTACCTGTGGGCACTTTGTCTATGGACAATTGTAATGGTGCAGCCTTAAGGAGCAGAGAGCAATAGCTGTGGGAGCAACAACAGCAGTTTTTAGAACTATGGTATGTTTAGAATTCCGTGAATGGCACAGTCTGTGATTCTTAACTTTCCATCTACCTTGACAAAGAGTAGGGATGATTTTCGCATAACTAACATACCTTGTATACACACCAGGGGTTATGCACAATTCCCTGCATGCTGGCCATATCAAATTTCTCTTCCACTAAGAAAGCGTATGGGAATGCAAGTGAGGATGACGCTATTACAGATGACCTTGAATCTGCTCTGGGGAAGCGAGGACACAATCATAAAGCACTAGCCTACTTGAGCACTTCATTATAATTTAAAAATTGCTAATGATATACTTCATCACTGAGCACAGTACACTAGGGACCTGTGTCATGGTAGTTGAGAACCAGTATCCTGGAAGAACTTGGAGTCATCTTAGGGTGATGGAAAGGGCTCATAAAATGAGTCATGATACAAGGTAGATAGGCTGAGTGCCTAATAAATGGAGCCAGCATCTGGAACAGTTGAGAGTATATAACATGCCACAGATAAAGGATTCTTGGATTTGTGGGCTTGTATTAGTTATAGGTCTCTGTTTCCAAGAAATAGAAACTGCTGCTGTTAGCTTAAGCGAAAAAGGGGAATTTATTGTAACAGTGAAGTAGAACTTCTAGTCCTCAGTCATCTAAATGACATCTGGCACATACTAGGTGCTCAGTAAGTATTTGTTGAATGAATGAATGATCTCAACCAGAAAGTCTTTAGAAACTTAGTGTTCTTTCTCTAGCTCTTGTCTCTGCTTCTCTGTGTATGACACTCCATCTTTTCTCTGCAGCTGGTTTCTCAGCTTCCCAGACCAGGTGGCAGCACATGGCCCCCAGCAGCTCCTGAGTTTATGCTGTCCAGTTCCAGCCATTTGATGAGGCTGACATGATTCCCTCATTTCCAGCTCTACATTTTGGTAGAAAGAGATTGGCCCAGTGTGAGTTAGTGGTCTACCCTTGGTAAAACACCTGTCACACAAACATGGTGGCTGTCAGCATCTTCCCCAGGATCCTGTGGCCCTAGGTTGGGCAATATGGGGAACATTCCCAGACACAAAGAAGTTCATTGTAAACTAGGAAGACAATTCCATGGTGTTTACTGTGGGGCCCATTAGATAGATGAGGTGAAAAGTACTAAAGCCAAGCCTCCATGTAGCTTGCCTCAGGACAGGATTTGCTGGGCATTGGTGATTGTAGCTGGAGTCAGAATAGTTCAGCCTCCTGGTCTTGGGTAGAATGTCAATCCTTCTGTTCTTCTGTGGTTGTTATCATTTGGGTTCCACGCCAGACAAGAACACATAGAATTGACTTTTGAGAAAGTGGCAATTGAGCCATCCTCATTTTCGTGAAAGCAGCTAGTTGGTACCGAATAATAATGAAATTCTATTCCTGGACTTCGTGATTCCATCTCTGAGCAAATGCAAAGCAGATCGTGGCAGGTATATCTCTATATGATCAGCAATGCCGAGGCAGCTCTCACTGCTTAAGCAGTGCGGCAGACGTGAGTGACATTTTTAGGCTGTTTGTATTGATTGTAATGTTGTTTTAAGGCGGAGTGTATCATGCATTACTTTTGGGAAATTGCTTGGTTTGGTAGAAAGGGTCAGATAGGTTTACATCCCCTTTGGGCCGCTTGCTATCTTTGAAATATCAGGCAAGTTCCTTAACCTTTCTGAGTTTAAGTTTTGTCATTGGCAAAATGGAGATAATGACATTTCAGGAGAAAGAAAGAAAACAGAAATAGATGCCTTACTTTATACCATACACGAAAATAAATTCTAGATGGGTTAAAGAGCTCATGTGATAAACTAAAGATTTAAAAATTTTAGAAGGCAATGTAGGAGAAAGGCTTTCTTGAGCATCATAAAATTAAATACTTCTAAATACATAGTCACTGTGAACGTAAAGATAGGTGACAGCATGGGAGAAGATATTTGTGACCATATATAGCAAACATTGAATTAATATCCGTAACATGTTCAGTAAAACAAATATTCACAACAAATCAGTAAAACAAACTATCAAGTAGGTAAATAGGCTAAAGGGAATAAATAGGCAATTCAGAGAAGAAATTTTTATATCACAATAAACTTATAGAAAGACTCAACTTCATCATTAATCAAAAAATTCATTTTTTTAAAAAAAGATTCCTTTGCTTACCATTAACAAAAATAAAAAATCAAGTAAAGTGGAATAATGTGCACTTTCATGCACTATTAATGGAAAATTCTTTAGTAAAACTTCTGTTTATGTTATTTTGGCATTAATTCCAAGATATAAAATGTGTATACACTTTCACTCAGCAATTCCACTTCTAGGAACCCATCAAGAATTCTTCAATTGTGTACAATAATCTACGTACAGGGATTCTTATTTCAGAATATTTTGTTGTAGAGAAAAATTATAAACAACCTTTATCAATAGGAGAGTAGTTAAATTATGGTATTTGAGTGAAAAATTGGAAACATACTAATGCCCATAATAAGGGGGTAGCCAAATCAATCATGGTATATTCATTCCATGGAATATTATGCAGAGATTTAAAAGAAAGAGGTAGACCCATGAATAATATGGAAATAGCTCCCCAAGACCTTTTGTTAAATGAAAAAAAATGAATTAGAATCAAAATATAGTATGATCCAGTTATTTAAAAGGTACTTACATTTATGTTCATATATGTAGATGTATGGAAAAAGGACAAGAAGGAACACACCAAATTTGACCATGGTGGCCTTTGTGGAATGTTTAGAGGTATGGGTGAAGGCTGGTAGTCACACGTTCCCATTTTATTGTATTATTCAACTATTTTAGGTGAAGCTCTTATTAACTTGTTTCTTCTGAAACATAAAGTAAGTATTTTTTAAATGGTGATAATGTAAGGGTATAGTATTAAATGCAAAACACTTAGGACAATGCTTGGCACATAGTATGTCCTTGATACGTGTTAGTGTGTTTCTTCTTTTAATAATAGGCTAGAATGAATAAGAATTGTATGAAATAATAAACATTGAATTGGTGCTTACTCTGTGTCCTGGGGAGCACTTATCTGTAAGAACCTTCCAATCTACCTTGAAGATAAGACAGATTCACAGATACATCCAGCAGTGATTTGGATTGGTGTATCCACGCTAGTAATGTTTAGACCTGGATGTGCCATTTCTGAGAATCAGAGCATCCTTTTCCCATTGTGGTATCAGCACTTGATGCAGACTGATACTCTTTATAATCCAACTTACTCCTGTTAAACTATTGTACACTTTACCCAAGGGTTTCTGGGATAGTTAGTCCCTTCTGTCTGCCCATTCCCTTTTTGAATTGGCTCTTTTCTTTTTACCCTTATTTTAAAGTTATTTTGTACCTGTGCCTTTTGTTTTAAGCTGCCTTGACTCGTTTTTTCAGAAGACAAGCATGCAGTACATAAACATATATTACCTGTGTGTTACCACAAACTTCCAGCATTCCTGCATCACTTCACCTTGGACATGTTACTTATTAAGTTGTTCATTTTCTTTAGTTGGCTTCATTTCTGATCATTTTTTTTTCTCCTCTCCCAAGCAGAACAAATCCATCATTTCATCCATGTCCTTTCTTCCTTTCTGCTTATCTATTTACTTGTCTTATTTTCCTGTGTCTTCGGGGCTAGCTTTGAGAGTTGCACAGGGATGAAAGACAATGTGTGTTCATTCTTGGGCTAGACACCGTGCAAGGTCTAGGGCTGTAAAGTAAACGGTTGAGGATAGCACAGCATAAACATTCACATATTGAAGGTATACAGTAGTGTAGAAGTACTTAGGAAGGACACGGAACTGAGAATAATGCTGATAAGTTTGTGGGAAGGGGCTGGAGGTGAGTAGGTAGAAGGAGTAAGATAACAGCATTACTATAGTAAGGAAGACAAACAATGCATAGCAGATTTTATGGCAGAAGCCTGGAGTGAAATGAATGGAAAGCTGAGAAAGATGATGCTAGAGAGAAGACGAGAGCCAGACTGGAACAACTTTGTAAGCTCTACCTTGGAATTTGCCTGGGAAAATAGTGGCATAGAATCAGGTCCCTGCTGCCCTCCTTCCTAATTCCAGCCTAATTGCCTTCCATCTGTCCTGAGTGGAGTTGTTATGGGTTAGACAGGAGCATCTGGGGTCGAGGGGGGTGGGGTGGATTTACTGGAGTCCAGAACCCAGGCCCAAGCCAGGAGCCAACTCAAGCCTAGGGTGTAGTGGGAGAGAGCCCTCAGGGAGTGTCAGGATGCCTCACTTCCTGGAGAGAGCTTGATCTGCAGAGTGCTGTCGACCCTGGGATTAAGGGCAGTGCCAGCCCTGACAGTGGCTCTTGGAGGACCCCCAACCCCTGAGGAGCTGCAATGAGGAATGAGAATTCAGAGGTTCAGTCTTTCCTTCCCGTATGAGCAGGAGAATGCCAACTTTTTTGGCTGAGGCATCCAAGAAGGAAATTCAATTCCTTGTGATGGTATATTAGTCCTGGTAGGCTCAGTTTAATCTGTGGAAATGAAAATCCCTCAACCTCAGTGACAAAAATATAGGAAACATTTCTTTATTTTTCATTTTATATGTCAGTTGCCTGTTATCTGAGGTCTCTGCCTCCAGGACCCAGGCTGATTGAGGCTCGACCATCTGGAAAGTCAATAGTCACCATAGCAGAAGGAAAGAAAGATGAGTAATTGTACACTGACCTTTAAATGTTTTCATCCAGAAGTGACACATGTCATTTTTTCTCATATTCATTGGACAGCACAAGTCACACAAGTGCACAAAACTTTGGGGGTTGGGGGGAGTGTAATCCTTTCTATGCTAGAGATAGAGGGAACTGTATATTGGTGAACAGTGGAAATGTCCACCACGTTTGGGAATGGCAACTGCCAACCTGGCCATTGCTGGTCCGTAGCTCCACTGTGCCTCCTGCCTCTTACCAGATTAGTGCTTAAAGGGTCTCCACAGCTGGACCTGAGCCCCAGGGGTAAACAAGTCATGAATGGACAAAGGAAAATAACCTAAAAGGGGCCTAGAAGCCAGGGAGAGGAAAGATATGCAGAACAGCCAGAATAGGTAGCAATTCCTGCAGAGGTTGGCAAACTACAGTCCATGGACCAAATGTGGCCCAACCACCTGTTTTTATATGGCCTGCCAGCTAAAAACGTTGAAAAAAATGTTTCAAACGCTTTACAATGTGTCATGCATTCTTCTAAATCTCTGCATTTATCAGCTTAATTAATCTTTATGACAATCCTGTGAAAGAGGTATTAGTAGTCATTTTGTAGAAGAGACAACTGAAGCTTCTAGATGGGGCTAATGTGTCATTTAGCTGGAATTCAAACCCAGAAAGTCTTACCTCTGAGCCTATGCTCTTAATCTGTTTCCCTAAATGGAAAGTTCTTCAACACTGAGTTCAGTATTTAAGTGATGAAAGAAAGACACAGGCAACACATTCCCAGGAGAGAAGATCACTGTATTTCAGAGAAGCAAAGAAAGGCGTTATAGGAGGAAGAGGCCATATTTCTACCATGATGACTGGGAACACTAACCTTGAACCCCAATTACGTAAAATGTTACCCATCCAAAAAAAGACTCCATTCTTCTCATTAGGAGACCTTAGACTTGTATTACAAAAATTATACTCAGTTGTTGCTATTAGATTTTGAATTGAGCTAGTGAAGAATTTATGGAAATCTATTTTTCTTTCTTGTTATATGTGTACTTACATAATATCCCTAATTTTGCCTCTTAACCCACAAATCCTGAAATATTTACTGTCTGACCCTTTACAGAAAACAGTTTGCTGACTCCTGAACTGGTGCTATGGAAGTTCAGGAGGAGACCTCCAGTAACATTAATGAAAACCATAATATGAACATTTAGGAGGTTCAGTAACAAGAAAAAAAGCCTTTGGCCTTCGTGTAAATAAAAAATATTCTTTTCCCTTAACTTTTTATTATGAAATTTTCAAATATACACAAAATAGTAAAAAATGCTTTAATGGACTCCCAGGTACCCAACGCTCAGTTTAAACAAACACCTAGTTTTGTATGTTACCCCAATGTCCCCCCTCCCCACCCCCAACAATGGGGTATTGTAAACAAAGGCATCCTATCATTTCATTGGAAAATATTCCATCTTGTATCTATAATAGATGAGGACTTCGTTCTTTTAAAAAAAATGCATAGCCACAATACTGTTGTTATACCCAACAAAATTAATAACAATACCTTAAGGCCATCTAATACTAAGGCCATGTTCAATTTTTCCTAATTATCTCAAGAAAAGCAGAACTTAGAAATTAACTGGGGTGCAGGTGGGAGAGGCCGTCAACAGTGACTTGATCAAGCCAAGAAAAACAAGGAAAATAAAAAAAGAAAATAGCAAAATAAAATAAAAAACAATGGAAAATACAAAGAATAAGTATTTCAGTTATGATTATGAACATGACAAATTCCCTTATTTTATACAGATTCCGCTAAAACCCAACAACATGAAGTTCTTTTAAATCAAAGAGATAAAAAATGGTTTAAATTACAGGAATGTGCAAAGAGATGGCAAGAAAAACAGAGGTTATAATTTTAATATCGAACTTATGGGAATTTAAGGTTAAAAGCACTGAAGAAGATAAATAAGGACATTATTATTATAGGCACAATATAAAAGAAGATATATTATTTATAAACATAAATACATCATATTGGACGAAAAAATATAAAGCAAAACTTATTAAAATGCAAAGGGAACACGATATTAGTAAAATTTTAGTGTGATCTTGCTGTATATCTTTCAGGATCACCCAGATCCAGGCAAACTGTGTGTTTTAATAAACAAAATTGAATATGTTTAACTTTGAATTCTGTGAAAGGGAAAAGTATGTGTATTTTTGTTTGTCTGTGGAATAGTTCCAAGAATTGATTATGTTCTTAGCCCTAAATTTTCATAGGCCATTTTCTCTAATCATAATCTAGTAACTAAAAATAATTTTAAAAAGAGATCAGTACTAAAGTGATGACCAAGAAAGTCTTAATTATGTGTTAATAAAATTCTACTAAATTATCCTTGGATCAAAATAGAAGTCAAAACTTCAATTATAAACTGTCTAAAAAGCAATTGAAAGGAGAAAATTTTATACCAAAATCTGTGGGAAATACCAAAAGCTGAACTCAGGAGATGTATTGCCTTAAACATCAATATTTAAAAAGTAAAATAAAGAAACTTAAAATGTATCTTAGGAATGTAGAACAAGGACACAAAAATAAAACATTTAGGAAAAAAGAAGTATTAAAAGATAAGGGCTGAAATTGTTGAAACAGAAAATAATGACTTGTATAAAAGTTAAGTGAGTCCAAAATCTGATTCTTTGAAAAGACCAGTAAAGCTGATAACCTCTTCTTGACTCTAGTTGAGAAAGAGAGACAGCAAAAATGTATATAATTAGGAACAAGAAAGGAGATAAAACCATAGATAGAGGACAAACTAAAAGACCTATAAGAGAATACAATATAAACCCTTGTGACAGTAAACTTGAGTGCCCGAAGGAAATTATAAGTCAGTTCTGGTGCTGGTCCAGATGGAGAACCCCGCCAAGCGCATTTCTCCCAGTGATGACAGCTGTAAGTTCTGGACAGAGTACCAAAAGCAACAACGTGAGGCCTCTGAAGAGTAAACAACACAGACAGGCTGGGAGAGAAGTCAAAACCTGAAGATACTAGTACAGTATTGAGGTTCCTGGTTTTGTCCTCTTTCATCCCTGGCTGGAACCTGAGGGTGGCACCAGATACTGAGCTGTGCAGAGGGTCCAGGGCCACAACCGAAGAGAGAAACTCCCTATTTCTGGCCAGAGGACCAGGAAAGGGTGGGCTGTCTAAAATTCATATAGCCCCACTTTTCTGACCAGAGGACACGGTAAGACAGGCCCCTGTCGTGGTGGGTACATGACTCTGCATTGGTCAAAACTCATAGACCTTTATGCCAAAAAGAATTAATTTTACTGGATATGTATTCAAAATTAAATATATTTGTTATTTTTTGTGTGTATGAGGAAGATCTTCCCTGAGCTAACGCCTGTGCTGGTCTTCCTCTACTTTGTATGTGGGACGCCTCCACAGCATGGCCAATGAGTGGAGTAGGTCCTCACCTGGGATCCAAACCCACAAACCCCAGGCCACCAAAGTGGAGTACTTGGGACTTTAACCACTCAGCCATGGTGCCGGCCCCCCAAATTAAGTATATTTAAACCAGAAAAATTATATATTCATTCACTTGGGAAAAAGAAGTAGTTTTGCATAAACTAGCATAGAAGTTATTAGAAACATGACTAAAGGTCTACCATTTAAAAGTCACAGGAATCAGACCATGTACAACTATATTCTCTACACATCAGAAAGCAGTTAATCCTAGTGATCTGCACTATGCAAACTGTAAAGGAAGATGGCATGATGTTAATAGCAAAACACAATAAAAATAGTTAAGGAACAAAAACTACAGACCAATATCATATGATTATGAATATAAAATAGTTTAGCATCATGTCAATGAATAATGTGCTATGACCAAGTTACCTTCTTCCAGGAATGGAAAGAGATCCTGTGTCTGAAAATCCATCAGTATAATTCATTTCTATAACAAATTAAAGAAAAAGTAATGTATTAAAATGCTTCAGAAGGCATTTCCTAAACTTCAGCGGGTATTCCTAATTGAACAAATTCAATGTTATGTAGGAATAGGTGGGAACTTCATAAATATAATAAAGGCTGTTTACCAAAAAAGAAAAAAACAGTGACTAACATTGTCTTAAATGGCAAAGCACTCTCATAATTTCAGTTAAAATCAGGAGCTAGAGAAGCATGGCTCCTATCACCATTATTATTCAACATTGTTTTGGAGATGCTAATGTAGTAAGGAAAAAAAAGTAAAATGTCAAAAATGTAGAAAAAATTGGTATAAATAGACAAAAGAATACAATCATGTCATCTTTGCTTATTATAAAATTGTATGGCCTAGAAAAGGGCATGATAGATTAAAAGTACTAGAATTAACAAAGGCTTGGTCCATGGTAAATATACAAAAATAATAGTTTTTCCTCTCCATTAGCAAAGTCATCAAGAGATGGATATAAGGAAATAGGTTGCATTCACAGTTGGTGTCTGCAGTTTACCTGTCTGCTGTGGGGGCTACTGTAGGATACTAAGTCTGGGAGAAACATGCTCAGATTTGCATTTTGAAACGAATGCTTCAGCAGCTCTAAAGTGATGGCTTTGAAGAGGGAGACCAATTATGAGGCTCCTGCAATGATCTAGACAGAGACAATGTGGCCTCAAGCAACGGCAGTGGCATGAGACAGAAGAGATGGGGAAGGATCTGAGATATCAAGTAGGGAGAATAAAGGAGGATTTGCGATCAACTGACTGGAAGGGAAGGAGAGGGAAGAGTTACAGATGAATCTCGAGATTCTGGGGGTGAAAGGGGCTTCTGATCATTGAGTAGGAATGCAGGAGGATGAGCAGGTTCCACGTGATGGGGAAGCGTGTTCACTGTGGGCATGTCCTGTCTGTGGGACATAAAAATATTCAGCAGGCAGGTGGTTGTGCGGGTTTGGAGCTGCAAGTGAAGGATGCATTTGGGGAAGACATTTGGGTGTCATCACAGGTTTGTCTGATACTCCCAGTGCAATTACTGCTCCGATGTTTCTTTCCATAGGGAACTGATTGTCAAATGCCCGCATACAGAATGTTTTCCTTTTAGCCCTCCAGATCAGTATTCCCCTCCCTTTCTCCACTTTGCTCCAGAACTCAGAAGGTTATCCTGTATGGACTGTATTGAGGCTCTCTTGCTCTCTGGCTTCTGGTTGCCTTTGGCCTTGACTGAATGTTTGAGCTCTTGCCAGGCTATCTTCTCTTGTAGCTATAGCAACTCTGCAACCTTCTGGCAACTGCTCCCTCACCTTGTCCCTTCTGGTCTCAGGTATGGACAGCTCCCTGCTGCTCTTCTACTCCACCTCATCCCTACCGGCACCTTTAGAACTAGTCCCACCCTTAGATTCCTCCTAATCTCCCTATTTGATGTGCTATTTCCTGTTGGTTACACCTGGTCAGTGAATTGGCTGCATCAAAAAATCACCTGGGATGCCTGTTAAACTATAGATCTCTGGGCTTCATCCCAGAGTGACCAAAACACTTTCTATGGGTGAAACCAAAGACTTGGCATTTATCAAGCATCTCAAGTGATTCTGATCTGTAGCCAGGTTGGGGAACCTTCCCTAATCTTCTTGGCAACCCTTCTGAGACAACATATCATCAGCCAGATGGTCGAGGTTAAACAGTTCAATCCCAGGCCCTGCCGTTGCCATTGTGTCACCTTGGGCAAAATTGCTTCACCTGTCCAAGCCTTGGGTTCCACAGATGTAAAGGAAGTTCATAATTCCTACCTCGTGTTGTTTTTCAGAGGCTTAAATGAGGTAATCTGTGTAAAATAATAGGATGCTAATAAGCTTCCAGTAAATGTTATTTATTATCTATTGATAGTATTCATTTAATCTCCACACACATGCTCAAATTTTGCCAGCCCTAGGGCAAATAAGACTTGGTCCCTGTATTCAGTCTTGTGAAGGACACAAAGAAGTAAAATAATTACAATAAATGTAATTAGATGATTCAATATTTATAAACTTCTAATTTCGGAACTTTCACTGATGTCAACCAAGCCGTGGCTCAGAGCGAATGTTTGTCCACTTTGTCCTCTATCTATGGAGTAGGGTTATGCCTTTATGAACCTAACTTCATAGATAGAGGTGTGTTGTAGTGAACTTCTCTGGGAGTACAGAAGAGATTGGGAGAAGCGTGGAAGGTTTCCGAGATATTTGTGAACTGTCACAGACATTTCAAGTTATCCATCCATTGGACAAAGAGGTAGGGCAAGTGTTTCAGTGACAGAGAAGAGCATAATGGAGTCCCTGGAAGGTAAAAATCTAGGATCACTGGGAAAGGTACCGTTTGGTAGGACTGGAACACAGTGTTAGAAGCAACCAATGAACTTTGAAGGCATTCTTTCATTCAACTAATATTTATTTAACTTTCCTATGGCTAGGCACTGCTTTGGGTGCTGGGAACACAGATGAGTACAAAATAGACATTGTCTCTCCTAATGGAGCTTACGTTCTAGTAAGAATTTTAATTGGTGAACAAGCAAGTAAATGTATAATGTGAAATGGTGACAATTGCCATAGAAAAGTATTATAAAGCAGGGTAAAGGGAAAAGGATGTGTAGGGCAGGATGGGGAAATAATATAGGGTAGCCAGGGCAGGCCTCTCTGACAAGGTAGCCTGAAGGGAATGCAGGAGCTAACCAAGTGGATGTCTGGGGAAAAGCATCCCAACAGTGGGAACCTGGTACCTTGACAGAGAATGTGCTTGATGTTCTGGAAAAACAGCAAGGAGCCTTTGTGGCTTGAGCAGAAAGAAAATGAATAGAGTGATAAGAGACAAGTTAGAGAACTGGGTGGGGGTTGGAGCTCATATAAAGCCTGGGAGGCGATTGTGAGCATTTTTGCTTTTACTTTGAGTGAGATAGTAAAAGCATCATTGGGTTTTGCTATACCCTGACTTATTTACAAAGGATCAGTAACACTGGCTGCTGTGTTGAGAATAGACAGTAGAGGAGCAAGAGGGAAGCAGGGGTACCACTTAGGAAGCTGTTGTAATAATCCAGGGGAGACAGAGTGCTGGCCCAGTGTGGGAGTAGTAATGGTGAGAAGCGGTCAGATACTTGATATATTTTGAAGATAGAGCCAACGTGTTTCAATGGTGGACTGCATGTGGGTGTGTGCACAAGCAATAAGGGGAAGTTAGGATTGACTCAAGCTTTTTGGCCTGAGCAACTGGAAGGTCACAGCTGTTGTTAACTGAATCAGAGAGCTGCAGGAGGAATAGGGTTGTCGTGTGAGGATGGAAATCAGGGATTCTCTTTTAGACATTTTTCTTTGGAGATGTTGAGCAGGCAGCTTAGGTAGATGAGTCTGAAGTTCAGGGGAGAAGTCCAGGCTGCAGGTACAAATTTGGGAGACATTAGTGTATAAGTGGTATTTGAAACGTTCAGCCTGGGCCAGTTCCCTTAGAAGGAGAGAAGGGATAGAGAAGAGCAGCAGGGACTGAATGCTGGGGCATCCTATATTTAGAAATCAGGGAAACTAGAAGGAAGGAGTAAGGAGTCAGAGAAGGAGCAACCAGTGAGATAGGAAGGAAGGGGAGGTGAGTCCTGTCCTGGATGCTAAAACAAGAAAGTGTTTCCAGGAGGGATGGTAGAAGCATGTGTTCCTGATGTGTCAAATACGATGACTGAGAATTGACCATAGGATTTGGCAATGTGGAATCAGTCATTGGTGACCCTAAAGACCTGTCTCAGTGGAGAGATGAGGGTAAAAAGCCTGGTAGCAGTGGCTTCAGGAGAGAATGGGCCCAGAGGATTTGGAGAACAAAAGTAATAGTGCTTTTGAGGCTTTTTACTCTAAAAGAGGGAAAGAGAAATGGAGTAGGAGCTAGAAGGAGGTGTGTGGGGGTATGGGGACATGGGAGCGTGTGGGTGGAGATAGAAAAAGGTGTTTATATGATGATGAGAATGATCCAGTAGAGAGGGGGAAGTTGAGGACGTGGGATAAGAATGGACGTGTGCTGAAGTGACGTCCTGAAGTAGGCATGAGGGTGTGGGGTCTAGTGTACAAATGGATGCCTTGATTTCAAATAGGAAGACCCAGAGTTAGAAGAGAGAAAGCAAAGTAGGTGGGCCCCAAGACAAGGATGGTGGGATTATGGGGGGAAGATTGGGGAGCTCTGTTCTGCTGGCTCCTCTTTTCTTAGAAATAAGAATTAGAGGGCCAGCCCAGTGGCTTAGTGGTTAAATTCATGTGCTCCACTTCAGTGGCCTGGGGTTCGTGGGTTTGGATCCCAGGCACAGACCTACATGGCACTCATCAAGCCTTGCTGTGGTGGTGTCCACCACATGCAAAATAGATGGAAGATTGGCACAAATGTTAGCTCAGGGACAATCTTCCTCAAGCAAAAAAAAAAAAAAAAAAAAAAAGAGGAAGATTGGCAACAGTTGTTAGCTCAGGGTGAATCCTCCTCACCAAAAAACACACACAAAAGAATTGGAGTTTCCATTCAACAGTGAGGATGGAGAGGAGGAGAGTGGGTGAGTTAGTGAATCAGGGACACATAATGGAGATGCCCTGGAGAAGTAAGGTCCTCTTGAGTTACTGTCCTTGAATTTTAGGGAAGACCAGTCACCACGGTTGTGTATTATTCTGTAGTCTTGTTCAGCTGGGCAGCTGTAGGTATTGAGTAGACAGAGCTGAATTTATATAAGGTTGGGGTTTTGTTAGGCAGATATCCATATAAGCAGTCTAGCTTTATTCTCTAAACACTGGGACTCATCTATGATTACATATATGTTTTATGAGGATAAATCTGATGACAATGAAGAGGGGGAAACCTGCACACCGTTATGGTAGGTGATGAGAACCGGTTCTAAATTGCCTGTGTTTCAGCCACCCTGACATTTGGTGCCTACTTTCAGTTTGATGGAGTGTTCGAAGTCTGGCCCTTTCACTGGACTTGCATCTTTTCGTCCACAGGCCAATACTAACTTCCATTTCCATGAAAGGTGGAGGGAGCATGCCCCACCCCCTCCCCAAAGTCTTCAATAAACCATGCTCTGAGTCAGCAGTCTCTGAAAGGTTTGTGGCTCCCACAGCTAATTTTAAAACTTTTGTATATCACAGCGCACACATGTTATACCGACCTTTTTGGCTCAAGTGGGCCAACTATTTTCACGTATAAAATATATTTTATGAGTTAGATATATATCAAAAGGGTGTATTTTGCAAAGCCAGATAAAATTGCATTTTCAGCTAGAGAAATATCAAATATCGGAATAACCTCCAAGGACCAAAACAGCTAGGAACACTGTGTATTTTATTAAGTAGAGAGATCTAAAACAAAATCCATCGTGTGGGTATGTATAAAATATGTTTACACCAGAATAATCTGTCTTGAATGGCCTTCTCATGGCTACTTGCTCATGTCCTCAGGAGCCATGCAATGTCTTGATTTTGTTTTTTAAATTCTTATAAAGAAAAAAAAATCTTTAAAAACTGTTTATTCCATTAAGCTGTGTCAGTTTTGTTCAGATTTGTTTCACCTGATGATACATTCATTTCTCAATGTAACAAATCAGGAAAGCTCTGCTGACAAGGCTTACAATTAAGCTTGATATTAAATTCTTTAATCTCGAATTGTCACAAATAGATTAAAAGTCCATAGCAACTTTGTGGAAAAGTGTCTCCTGAAATGATACCTTTCTGTTTCTCTTTGACGGAAACTTCATTAAAGCTCACGTGAAAGATGATTATTTAGTAACGAACTTTGTGTCAGTCTTAGGGCGTGGGCATTCATTTTTCATTGAGTTTGGTACATGGGTTTTTAAGTTACTGTGAACCTGGTATTGATATGCCTAAGTCTCCACAAGTGCTGCTGAAAACACCTTTCTCTGCCCACCAGGCTGTTAGGTGTGGCCTCTACAATGTAAACTGAAATAGTTGGGTATGTGTCTGGGTTCCCTCTAACTCTTCAGATCTCTCTTATGCTTTCTCGCCTTCCTTTCCCTCTCTCTTTCCCTCTGTCCTTCTCCCTTTCTCTCTCTGTCACTCAGACAGTCAATCAATAATTATTTACTGAGCAGCCACCACAGTGCTGAACACTGTAAACATGACAGAGTTAAGAGAAAACACAATTCTCACCCCCAAGAGCTCACAATTTGGGGAATAATGGGCAAATTGTAGTGTGTTGATTACCATGTCGGTTATAGATCTCATTAACTAGTACTTCCCTGGACAATGCATTTTCGTTAACATGTAAGTATAGCAAGTCACTTTAAGATTCCCTATTGAGTAATCCAAGGTGAATTAGAAAAACTAGGCAAAAAAAAGAACCCCACCCCCCACCAAAGGGGGAAAGCTTCTCTTCGGCATTAGCTCTATAGCTTCTGAGTCTGGCTGAATGCCAACAAAATGAGGCAGCGACAAGGATATGACATTTAACTACCTGGGAAGAAAGAAGCCTAATAAATTTTTGGCGTTATTGTTACCATTAAGGAAAATAAGGACCTGGATAGAGATCTTCAGTGCAGCGCAGTCTTGGGTGAAGCCTGAATGTGTGTAAAAGCAAAGAAAGTGCTGAAGGTCACTCATCCGTCACTTCAGCCATACGTGTGTGTAGCTGGTAGTATAACACTATCAGCAGTAACATTGTCAAATATTCAGGCGGCTGGAGAATAAATATGGAAGTCCTGTGAAAAGTAAAAGTGGGAATGGAAGAATGAATGACAGTGAACACTTATCTCTCGGTAAGATAAATGATTTCAAATGTGCCCTCCTTCAGGCCAGCTCTGACAGGTCTCTAACACAGAATCCTTTGCCTAATGTATCCTGCATCTGAGAGTTAGAGACTCTGTGCTCAGCCACTTCTGCTCAGCAAAGGGATGAAGGAAATAGACATGGCAGCCGATGTTAAAGGGGCTTAGCTCAAAGGGAGGATCAAGGGAAATGTGACAGACAGTGAGGGCTGGGTAGAGAGAACAGCTGCATGATGGATGTTTGGAAATGTGTGAAAAATTGGACAGTACAACAAATAAAATGGAGTAGGGGAAAACTCTACAATTTTTAGATCAGCATGCACAATGATGCTAGTTCAGACTAAAAGGAAAAAAAGTCAGGCATTCTTAAAGACTAGATGAGAGGTGAAGGAAAATAAATCTGTACATATATATTTAATATACATTTTAATTATATATCTACACAGAATCCAACAAACCTTTAGTGCCTGAGCAAATACAGATTGACAAAACTGATGGTGAATCTGTGCTACATAATAGGTTTACCCTTGTCCTAATTATTTTTTATGGATCACTACGCAGAATGGATATAAAAAAGGATGGCTTTAACCTTTCTCTCAGGCTGATTGGAGTTTTACTATCTTTTTGCTCTTCTCCTTTCTAAATCAATGAAAAAAAGTTTGTATAAGAAATAATAAATTGAGCCACTCTGACCTTTTGATATTTGGATAAAGCAAAAATGTAAGTGATTGTCTTTAGACATCTTATTGATGAATCTTCCAGAAAAGAAACAGCCACCTGGTTTTCTGACTACTTTTCCTGGGCATCTAGTCCTTTATCTCTTAATACTTTACCATCAACAGCCTGTATCTTCACAAATACCGTAGGGTCTGTGTTTTCAGAAACAGTCAATTCGTATAAGTTCCCTGGACTGAACATCAGTATATAGATTCCACTGAGCATTTATATTTTAAAATTATCTTTTTTCACTCCCTCTATCCTCATCCTAACAGTGTGGAAGAAAATCAGCTTGCATTGTGTGAGGGTACTTTTTCTTTCCCCGACAGTGCTAATAGCCATGTTTTGAAGTATCTCACACCCGTGCAGTGTGATCTCTCTCCATGCCTGCCAGTTCCAATATTTCACTTGTAAAAATGTTCAGGTAGGCCTCCAAATGATTTAAATTGACTACATTTTCTGAAAAGTCAGGAATTTGAAGATGGAAAGATATTTTTGCATACACTTTTTCTTCTTTGCCAAAAGCTGGTGTTGCGTTTCAGCATATGGCTGTCATATGAGGTAATTAAATCATTTAGATTCTAGCAATGTGTTTATTTTAGGGAATAAACCAAGCAAATTATCCTAGGAATGCTCACCTTCACCTTCCTCAACTCCCATCTCATCTCTGTAACACCTTCCCTAGAGAATATTTAGTGTGGGACCACAAAAAGCTCTTTCATATTGCTGACAATTACCTGAAATTATCAGTAATCATACAAGAGGCAATTATAACTCATAGAAGCACCAACATAATTATTACATCTTTTTCAGTGCTCTGAACTTCAATGTACTCCGATAGCTCAAGCACAAACAATGTTGCTGTGGCTTTATTAGTTCAAATTATCTGGAATGCACGAACTAGATGTTAAATCACTTTATTTAGTTGTGACCAGTAAAAGCAAGTCCTAATTTTAAAAGTATACAGCTTTAGACAATATATGACCCTCTTTCTTCTTATCATAATTGCAACGTGTTCATTAAGGTCATACAGTAAGGCAGGCCATCTTTGGGCAGAGCCGGATTAGGGATGCATACCTGATTTGCATCAGCATCCCTCAACTCAGAGATGCAATCATCAAATATTGTATGATACTTGAAAGCAAAAGTACAGCCACTGTGCCTCTATAAATCATCAAAAGAATCAAATCATCAAAAAGAATAAAACTGTGCTCCGTGTACTTTAGAATGGGCATAAATATATTGCGCTACATTAGTTGGGAAAATAGCCCCAGAAGGCTTTAGATTTCTATGCAGGGGAAAGAATGTAAGGATGTTAGCCAGACTTGCATTGAAATGCTGATACAACTTAGGCTCATTCTTAAGTTTTAGCCATTTAGACTTTTTTTATTAATGGTTAATTGAAGATGTCAAGTGCCTGCCAAAATGCCTGTTATCTAGTAGGTACTCAGTAAATGGTGGCTCCTGTTATGTGTGAGATTTTGCTGGAGGATGCCCTAGAATTTGGTGGGAGTGGGAGATTAGCTTAGGGATGTGTAGAGAACCACAGATCTCCTAACACTCAGACAGCAGGACTTGGGAAAGGTGTTTGCGCACTGAGAGTCTACTCGAGGAGGAGACAGATCCTTGCCATCCTGGAGTTGAGTTTCTTTCTTTCCCACAGGTTGAGTGTGCTTGTCTGTTAGTATAAATCAGGCTGGACCTGAGTCCCAACAGCTGTTGACTTTTATTTCCCTCTGCTCGTGCTTTTCTGCATTCCCATATCCCCTGCCTCTTAAATCTAGCTTCCTTGTATGAAGCTGCCATCTTAAGCCCTTGCTTTCCACATTCCCCTTCTTTAAGAGCACATTCTTTTCTTTTCACAAACAGTTATTGAGCCCATGCTGTGTACCAGGCCCTCATGCCTGACATTGGGAGTACCGAAATAAAAAGACACAGTGAGCATGCCAAGAATGTGCATCCCAGCTCAGCAGCCTGATGAAGACCTGGTGGTACTTACCAATGTGTGGAACACACTTCCTTATGCTGTTCTTCAGGAGGTCAGAGATGCTCAGCATGATGATGGTACAGTAGGGTATGAAAAAACTTAACTATTCTAAGGAGTGTCCTATACATGTTATGTAGTAAGGGCTGGGAAGGGTGACTGAGGCTCCTGTACCACTGAGCGATTTCCCTCTACCCCCAGTTTAGCACAACAAAAGTTGATTGATAACTTAGAACATTTGCTAAATGCCTGACATACAGCACTAAATATCAGTCTTTGTCATTCTATAACCTTTTTAGGCATGGGGGAAGCGGGGGAATATTGGAAGTAGGGATGGGGTAAAAGCGACTATTTTCTAATTTATCAAGATGCAAGTGTTGGCCCCACAGCTAACAGGATGTGGATTTTAGCTGGGGAGTGACATCTGCTTTGTTATTTCTCCATCAGAGTTCTTGCTTTGCGGATGATACTTTTCCTGTGTTTCCCTTTGAAAGGGACTTCTCTTGGCTTATCTGTCCATCACCCTTCTCCCCCCCGTTCCTACGGTAACACAGGCCCCCAATCTTATGGGGAACCCATTCCATGTAATTTGGTGGAGCCAATTGTCTGTCCTCTACCCATAGTGGTGGGTGTGTTACTTTTGCCTAGTCCTTTCTTATCTCTCTGGCCACAGTAATTAGTTCAGAGGTAGGCGTGTGACTCAAGCTAGGTCAATTAGAAATCCATATAGGACCTTTTTTTGCCAGAGCTACTGAGAGACAACTCTCCCTTTTTCCTTGGGGTTGCTAGGCTGGTAGGGAGTGAGTCTAAGCTGCTCTTGACCATCTTCTTTGCTTTTTGGAGAGTGGGAGAGGGAGAGAAACAGAACCTGAGTGGCATTGTTAAAAGCCCCAGGTTCGATCATGAATGAAGATAACATTTCCCAGTTATGTGTTGAGTTAATCACCTTCCTCCCCAACCCATTCTGAGGGTGGATGGGCGGGCAGGCATAAGCTAATTTAGAGTGGATTGAGTTGTAACTGAAATAATTCTTACAAACTCGCCCATTCAAAAGCTAAGAAATTACCAGTGAATACTGGTTGATTTTATAACAATCTACAAATCTCTGGTGCCTTTGGAAACCACCTAATGTGTGTGTGACTGATTCTGATCTTTTATGTGACACATCACATCCTCCTGATGGGCAGGCACCAGCAGACACCATGGTCCCTGGGGTTTTGTTAATAATCCTGTGCTCTTTAAGCACCTGGATGATACATCATTGGAATTCCTATAGGTTGCCCTTATGAGTGTGATAAACCTCTCTTCCATTTGTTAAACATTGCTCAGTCACTTACCATGTACCAAGAACTATTGTTAGCTATTAGCATTATAACCTTTAATCGGCTCTGTAGCCCTAGGGGGATGTACTGTTACTATCTCCATTTTGCAAATGAGGAAATTAAGGTGTAGAGCACCAGTTAAGTAATTTTCCCAGTCAAGCAGCTGAGTAAGTGGTAGAGCTGTGATTGACCCTGAACCTGACTCCAGGACACTGATATAACCACCATGCAGTGGCATCTGTCTGTGCACTCGAATAGTTTGGGTTCATATTTGTTTGGAATCACTTTAGATTATCTTGCCTTTTTTTCCCCCAATTCCTTTTTTCTCTTGGGCGACTAGTATGTCTAACACCCATTTTGAGCTAGGAATCATTCAGAAATTAAAATGGTTTCTTCCCCCACTGATTATTTGTGTGTGGGGTATTCACCCATATAAGGAAAATAAGAGTCAGCCTAAAAAGACAGTTCTAGATTGTCTTGGAACTGTCTTGGAATTTGGAACATGTAGAAATATAGCCTTTGCACAAATCCTGTTAAAATATCAATAGTTTGGCTGAAACAAACAAATAAAAGTTCAATGATAGCAAAGAGCCATGAATTAGATTTAAGGAAAAATGAGTGAACAGGAAAAGACGGTTAGAAACCAGAACATTCGTGGTCCAAAGACAGAGAAATAGAAATTTCTGCACTCTGTTAGGAATCAAGCTGCCCTGCTGTACCAAGGACAGTTTTCTGTATTCCCAGAGCTCCTAAGAGTCCCTGCACTGAGTAACTGTGTATGTTTAATGTGAGCAGCATGTTGTAAACAAGATAAAACATTTATACAAAATTGAGATGACATGAGAACAGCCAAAACCAACCTTAAAAAAATAGTTCAAAAGCAATTGTAAAGTGCTGTTAAACCAGAACATAATACTACGATATAAACTATGTAAATAGTACCCACGAGATAGAGGGCAAGAACCAATAACTATGTGACAGAGATAACAAAAGTTTGGAGAAGTCACTGGCAAAGTATACATATTATTCAGCCTTAAAAAAGAAAGAAATCCTGCCATATGCGTCAACAATATGACCCTGGAGGACATTATGCTAAATGAAATAAGCCAGTCACAGAAGGACAAATACTGCATAATCTCACTTATATGAGGTATCTAAAATAGTCAAACTCGGGGCCAGCCCCGTGGCTGAGTGGTTAAGTTCCAGCGCTCTGCTTCGGCGGCCCAGGGTTTGGATCCTGGGCGTGGACATGGCACCGCTCGTTAGGCCATGTTGAGGTGGCATCCCACATGCCACAACTAGAAGGACCCACAACTAAAATATACAGCTATGTATTGGGGGGATTTGGGGAGAAAAAGCAGGGAAAAAAAAAAAAAAAGATAGGCCACAGTTGTTAGCTCAGGTGCCAATCTTGAAAAAAATAAAATAGTCAAACTCGTAGAAACGGAGAGTAAATAGGTGGTTGCCACAGGTTGCGGGAAGGGGAAATGGGGAATTGCTTTCCACAGGTGTGGATATAAAGTTTCAGTTAAGCAAGATGGATAAGTTCTAGAGATCTGCTGTACAACAGTATGCCCATAATTAACAATACTGTGTTGTGCACTTAAAAATCTGTGAAGAGGGTAGATCTCGTATTTAATGTTCTTACCGGAATAATTTTTTAAAAGATCAAGGAGCAGGCGGCTGCAGAAACATGAATTGCTCTGTATTTGAACTTTTCCCAAGGGCCTCAAAGAGCTCTCTTAGCAAAGTCATGTCTCCAGCGTGGATGGGGAATTGGAGGAGGCTGTTGGGAACCACAGTTCTTGCATCTGTCTCTGTGGCTCACCCTTTATGAGAACAGAATTTCAGAACTGCAAATCCTTTCTAAGGAGAGCACCCAGAGTAGGATTTTGTAAGTATCTTCAGGGGCCAGCAGGGCTACTAGAGGCCTGTGGTGTACTGAAGAGTCCAAGTCTTGAGTAAAGGTGTTCACAGCACCATGCTGGTTAAACAAAAACCCTCTATGGGCAGGGTTTGGGCCTCACCAGTTGGTGACTGCTGGCTAGAGTAAGTGAGAAGGGATTGAGGTTTCACACACCAGAATTGGGGGTGGCGGGAAGTACGAAATGCTGGGATGGGAAGAGGGACTTGTCAAGGAGGAAGGTCTCAAGAAGGGAGAACCAAAATGAACAGGGCTTCATCAGCAGACCTGTCCACACATCCTTACTGAGCACTGCCTGAGTATGTTAGATTCTGGGACTTTTGGCTTCTGCTCCCATACTACAGTTGTCCCTCAGTATCCGTGGGGAATTTGTTCCAGGACCCTCTGCAAATACCATAAGACGTGGATGCTCAAGTCTCTTTGTTGGCTCTCTGTATCCATGGGTTCCATACCCATGGATTCAACCAATCATGGATCGTGTATGGTTTACAATCCGTGATTGGTTGAATCCGTGGATGCAGAACCTGCGGATCCCGAGGGCCGACTGTATCTGGCTGCTCTGCGAGGGGGCTTACATTAAATGTAGGTGGTCTTTCCTCAATGTACAAACACAGACTAATTTAATAATGCTATTTTCCCAACTTTAAGGTTTTTCTCTCTTAAATTGATCTTAATCTTTATCATACTACAACTAGCTCCAGGTATGCATCTAATACAACCTGTGGTTGTCTATATTTAATTATATTATATTGAATAAATATTTCATGTGCAAAGAACACAATGACTCACAGATGGTGTGCAACCTGAACACTTTGTGAGCCACGTTAAACACGTTATAGACAACTGGAGAATGAATACGTCTTTGACAGTGTGTTAGTCCTCCTTGTCCTGCAGCCATGAAGACAGTGACAGCATGAGGATGCCTGCCTCATAGATGGTGTTCAATAAATATTTGCCATGAATTAATGGCAGTGAGGAAACGAATGACTCATGGACTCCCTTCTGCCTCCTCCAGAGCCTGCTGTAAAGTCGATCTGAAAATGGGAATAATACCTTTCTCCGTAGCTGCTCTGAGGAGAATTGAGAGAATGCATAAGAAAGTGCTTTGTAAGCAAACAGCACTGCACACAGGTTTAAAATTCCTACCATGGTCCCACAACTCATTTTAGTGCACTCCATGGTCAACCATTAGAAAGTAGCATGGGAACTTAAAAAATAGCTTTAAATGTGGGTGAGTAGGGAAGCTCGCTGGCCTCAAACACTGTCTTGATGCCACACAGGTCATAAATTTGAAGTTCGGCCAACAGGTGTGTTTACCTGGCCTGCCTAGTACTTGAAACATTTTACTTATTCTAGTTGCCAGCATTAATAATGGAAATTTTCACTTAAAACAGGAATTTTAGGTGATTCTTAGAAACTCAGATTTTCTGGAAACTTTGGACCTGAATCCCCACATAGAAATAATAGGCTGGAATGGAGTGGTGGAGGCTCCCTGGAGGAGGGGCATTCTTTTTGCATTAGCCGTGATTTCCACCGCTGCTCGTTTACTCCTCAAAGACTACAGGCAAGTGCCATTTAGTGTTGATCTTAGAGCTTTATTTTCTCTCCTTTTGGCCTTCTCTACTCATTCACATTACCTGTCTAGCCCCTCTAGGCAGCCGAATTTGTGGGTTTTGCCCAAGGGCTCTGTCACCACTATATCCCCCAAACTTCCCCTACTCCCAGCTGTCCCAACAGAATTATTTGCCTTAGAGGCATTCTCTTCTTTTCTCTCTGGAGCAAGAAAATCCTGTCCTTCTTTTAGCGGCCTCTGTGTTTGACCTGGTCTTTACTGTAGCACATATATAGGAATATTTATTTTCATGGTTTGTTTGTTGTAGGGTATGTGTGTTTGTGGGTAGGGGGAGCTGTTTTTAGAAACATCTTAACAGAGTAGTTATAATTTTACAGCCTAACATGTACCCTATGAGCCGTGTTGACCATTTATAATCCCCACAGCCTTTCCTGTATTCTCTGACTTTAATATTTCTTAATAGATGTATTCATCTATTAAGGATGTAAACTCCTTTTCCTTTAAATTTGCAACTCTATTCATCTTTACTGGGGTATTTATATATTTTATTTATAAAATATTTAAATCTCCTCTGTTTGGGTTAGCTGCATTTGGGATTGGCAGATTATTTAGTTTTTATGGGCTCTGGTTTTGCAAGGGAAAACTCAAATGACTAGTGCATGTTTGAAATACATGAATACTATTTGTTAGTATTTACTATGCCGAGACAGTTGTCTTGGCTGTGGAGAAGTAAAGATGGTCTTTGCCTTCAAGGTGTTCCGAGTCTAGCGAAGGAGATATACATATGGCATAACTACAAGGGAAAATGATACAAGTGCTTAATAATATTAAAATTAACTGAACTTTGGATAGCCTCCAACAGTGTACAAAATGTGCTTCACATGTTTTACTTGATATGCGCAAGAACATTGCAGAGGAAGGAATAATTACAACTGGTTGGAAGACTTGGAAGAAGTTTCATGTAGGAGATGATGTTTGAATTTGGCTTTGAGGGATAGTCTAGCCTGGACAGTGCAGAAGAGGTGAGAGAGGGGTGCATCCCAAGCCAAGAGAATGACATTAGCATATCAAGAGGCTCAGAAGGGCAAGTTATGGTTGGATATGGCCAGCAGATCAGTAGAGATGGATCTTAGAAATGAGGGAAGATTGTTTTGGGCAATTTCATTGGAAAAGTGACTGGGACTAGATCATGGAGAACTCTGAGTGCCATGCTAAGGGTTTAAGCACTGAAATGAAAAACTCAGTGCGTCTGACAACAGTCTGGTGATTTTCCCTCCCTCTGTTCTGGTCTCATAAAAATACTGTTTATTGAGTGTCTGATATGGCCCTGTTTCAATGCAAGCTGATATGTGTTTGAGTTCTCTAGGATTTGTTCAGTTGTGAGTGATAGAAAGCTAAACTATTTTCTTCAATCAGTCAAATAATGGGGTAGATATTTATTTGTTCACAACATCGAAAAAGCTGATCGTGGCTCTGGCATGGCAGATCCAGGGCTCACACAGTGTCATGTATCCCATCTTTTAGTTCTGTTTTGTGTTTTTTGCTTTCCTCTCCTGCAAGATTTCTGCATGTGGCAATTCCCAACCTCCAGTCCAGTAGACAAATGTCTCTTTCCTGGAAGTTCCTACCGAAGTCTTTAGAGTGAAGGAACCACTCTGATTGTATTCATTTGCCCAAATGAAATGTGGACCTGGAAGTGTTAGGTGCCCCCAAGGAAAACGTAGATCCTATTTCCGGATGAAAGGGAATGGATGCAGAGTTGGATGGCAAAAAATGCCCGCCAAATGCTCCATTCTTCTCTCTTAGAAAAATCCAACTGCTGATTCATTTATTCATTTACTTACTAGCTTATTATTTAGCATTGGAGGCTCAGATTGCAATGATAAACAAAGGGCAAGTTTGATTTGTTGGTCAGTCAGTCTGAAAAATAACAAGTTTTTGCAAAGGCCAGTGCTGTGTTCGGTGCAGATATGGAAGTGTCCCTGTTGTGTACTTTTACAAAATAAATGGCTACTTTTAAAATCATGACAATGGGAAATGATTTGACAACAACCGAATCGTGTCTGTTTAATTTCCTAGTAGCTGATCTATATGGCATTGTAAAGCTCAGTGCAAACCTTCATTCTGTTGTGGATTTTGTGTTGCGTTGTGTTAAGAAATATTAAAAAAAAATTTTTTTCCCTTTACTTTAGAGCTTGCTATAGAAGCTTGAATATAGAGCTTTAAGAAAGAAAGTGGCTCTTCAACTGGAACTATAGCGTTGCTAGGGCCCCGCCATGATAATTGACACAGCAGAGGTTCAGCAAACATTGCTCTGAAGTTTGCATTATCAAATCTACCCAGATTTTCCAATCCACAAAACGTCTATTCAAGCACTATTTTTTAACATTGAGAGATTTCTAAATTTGTCAATTGACCTGCTAGACACTGCATATTATGTTGCCTAAAATAACACCGTAAACTGTAGGGGGAAAAGTGGAATTGTCAAATCACCTACAGTTTTCAACGGTTTTCTCTTTCATATGAACATTTCAATTTCAATTGCTGTCAGTTCCTCTAAATAAGAATCGATCTTTTTTCCGCCTTCCTATTCCCATTATTCTGAGCGCTTTCCAGGGAAATGACCAAATTAAATTAATCTCTGCACCTTTCAGTTTTTGTATTTATTTATTTATTCTTTTCTAATTTGGTGAATTTATTGCACTAAGACATCCCTTTTGTTAACAGTTCAATTTCCTTCTGCCGTTCTAGATGAGTTGTCAATGATAAGCAAAGTAATTTTTGAATTCCAATAGGTTCTTTGTGAAGAAAAATATAATATCCCAAACTGTCACAGTCAGTTTATTTTTTAAATGACAGCAGTGTTGTTAATACCTTTTAACTTGGATTTCCTGAGGAACTTCAAGCTTTAGTAGTTTTAAAATCAGTAGAAAAGTAACCGCATTCACACTTTCTTTGCTTGGAGGAAATGCATTCTGTCTACTGAACATTGTGAGTTATTAGCGTTTTTAACTGTTGACCCAAGCCTTAGGAACTCTATAAAGAATTGTTAAATGAATAAATAGTGCTCCCCTGTCCCATTTTTTTTTTTTTTTTTTGGAGTAGTTGGAGAGGTTTTGGGCATTTAATGCCAGGTAGAGCTAGGCTGTAATATCTAAACTTGACCAGTAGGTGCCACTTTCTAACATGTGATGTCCCCTTGTCCACTGACTATGGCCAAGCAAAGTATACCCTGTATGATGAGGAGAGGGGGTGCTTTCATTTGATTTATCATATGAATGCCTCCTCCTAGAAGTTCAAGCTTGAGTTATATAAATGAAATTATCACCCTACTTCATAGGCAGTAATGGAGTATCATAAAAGAAATCTCCATAAATATGTAGAGTTCCTTTTGTTTTTAAAAGGATTGTGGTACTGAACAGTCAGTGAAATACCTCCTTGTTTCTCAGAGTGTGGCGTGCATCAAGATCACATGACATGCTTGTAACTGAAGGTCCCTGGGCCCTACCCTAAGCCAAGTGAGGCACAATTTTTTTAGATGGGGAGAGTGGTGATTACCAAGCTTCCCAGGGGATTCTTCTGTAAAGTGAAAATTGAGAACCGCTGTTATAAAGATTACTGATGATTGGAAAGTACTGGCCCAACACACATTTATGGGAAGCTTTCCCATTGAAATGATGCAAGTGTGGAAAGAATTGTGTACAGGTGGTCCTCAACTTAACAATAGTTTGACAATGATTTTTTGACTTTACAATAGTGGGAAAGCAATATGCATGCATTCAGTAGAAACTGTACTTCTAATTTTGAATTACGATCTTTTCCCAGGCTAGCGATGTTCAATCAGATACTCTCATGATGCTGGGTAGCGGCAGAGAGCCGCAGCTCCCAGTCAGCTGTGCGATCACAAGGGTCAACAACCAATACACTTAGAACCATTCTGTACCCATGCAGCCATCCCGTTTTTCACTTTCAATACAGTATTTAATAAATTACATGAGATATTCAATGATCTATCATAAAATAGGCTTTGTGTTAGATGATTTTGCCCAACTGTAGGCTATTAGAAGTGTTCTGAGCACGTTTAAGGTCGGCTACGCTAAGCTCTGATACTCGGAGGTTGGGTGTGTTAAATGCATTTTTGACTTAGGATGTTTTCAACTTACGGTGGGTTTATTGGGAAAACCCCATCATAATTTGAGGAGCATCCGTATATTTATATAGATGCGTGTGTGTGTGTAACTACTTTAGCTTGCACAGATAACTCTCATCCTCAATATTATCATCTTTAAATATCAATATTATTCACTATTTTTGAAATAATTTGTTACACTTTATGTATAATGTTACACTTTAAGGTACAATAATGCATTATTATATAGATATCACCTTTCCATCAAGATTTATAATCTAAGACAATAGTCATTGTTAGATATTTAGGACATATGGGAAGAAGAGAAATCAAAGAAATTAAATATTTAAATTACATATAAATTAACTTAAAGCTGTTCATGATGTTGCATTTTAATTAGAAAACAAACGAAACATAATCTGGACTTCATGATACAAAAGTTGTCAGAGAAGGGTTGTGTGTGTATGTGTGCACGTGTTTTTATGTAATGTTCAATTTTGAGTTTGGGGGATATTGTGTCTAGGATTTTTACCAAACTGTATACTTCTGCATTTCAGAAGTAGAGCCATTTCAAAACCAGAATGTGTATAGATATAGCCATTCCTGCCCTCAAATAGTCAAAGCCAGTTTCATGAAGAAACAATAAAATTTCTGTTTCTTGGGGAAGTGGATTCTGAAACCCTCCTGCTATTTTGCTGCACTTCAGGTCCCAGCCAGCCAGGCCCACTCCCACTCCTTGCTCCAACCACCGCTCGGTCTAGCCTGGGGGTTTCATCAGGATAGACAAGGTGACTGTTTTGGCTATAAGTCAATCCTTGAGGGTTAAATATTATTAAATTTTGGATAGTTGGCAAAATCCATTCACACCAGAATTTTAAAGTTTTACTGTAATTGTTTGGTACTTACTGGATACAAACACACAGATGCACATTTCAGTAGATTTGTCATCTTTTGCACCTTCATTGAAGATCAATTCAGAATCACCCAAGAAAGTAATGCTTTTTTTTTTTAATACCAATTATTAAACCTTAGGGGAAGAAGGCTAATATTCTTGGTATATTTTTTACCATCCTTTTGCCTCCCAAGTGGCAACTTACTGTCAATATTTAGACCAGAGCATTATTAAGAATATGAAATGTTATTACAGAGCAGATTTCATAAGCAATTTGATCCCTTGCTTCAGTATGATGCCAGACTTTCAATCATGTTGTAACATTAAAGTTCCATTTTTAATGTTGCCTGGGTCTGGAATTGTGTTCAAAGTTGAAGAATAAAATGAGTTTGGAGAAAATACATTCATCCCTTTCATTCGTATCTCTACCTCTGTCATGCCCACATTTCTGACTGCTCACAGGGATTTGGTTGAAAACAAGACAGTGTGTATTGAGTGAGCACTTGCTGTCTGCCCAGAACTCCCCCCCGTATTTAACAATAATGACAAGAATCAACCTCCTGCCCAAAATACAAAAAACTAGTACAGATACGTGGTGATTGTGCAAGTGACGTTAAAGTCAGAATATAAGATGACGTGGAGATGTCATTCTTCCTTCATCTTATTAGACATGCAAAAATCATAGATAAATTGAAATGGCATTAACAAATCACAGTTTGTTATTAGTTGTGAAAATGGTGACTTTATAGATGGCAAAAATACGAAACACCTTTGGGGGAAGTCTGCTTTAGTCTTGAATTCATTAATTCGTAAGAGAAGGAAGATTATTTTGTTTGGGCGCTTGTTCAACCAAGCAGGCCTCACTCTCCTTTTGAGAGAAAATAAGATCTGGCCTTAGAGAATACTTCTCTCATAAATTAGAGAGACGTTTAGGTTATTTTCCACTTGTTTCTAGGTCTAGGTCTATATTCTATACAGTAGCTAATATGTAATTAACTATTGGTCTTGTAGTTCAGAATTCAAATCCCAATTGGTTCTGGAACCTTGGGCAAATCACGTAGCCTTTCTAAACCTATTTTTTCATCTAAAAAATAGGAATGATAGGGAGTAAATGAGATGATTATTGTGCCGTACTTGGCATCAGGCAAGCCTTCAAAATGTGCTCTGTAGTAGATATTGTCTTGTTACACCTTCAAGGAGTTTACAATCTAGTATTTAAGACAGGACATGTATTCACATGGTCATAATTTAATACAAGGTGGAGTTCAGAAGAGAGAGAGATCACCTCTAACCTAGAAGACTTAGAGGATGATGTGGCATTTGACCTGAGCCTTGAATAAAATGAGTAATGTTTGAACAGGTAGGGACGACTTCCTAGGGGGAGGGAGTTATGCAAGCAGAGCTACAGAGATGAGCAAGGATAAGATACCAGTGAGGTGTTCAGTGTGGCTGCATTGTAGAATTTGTGAAATACAGCAATGTGAGGGAAGACTGGGAAAAATGAAGTTGGTTATAGCTAGACTGATTATCTAGGACCTGGAATGCTTCATGTTCAAAAGTTTGGTCTCTGAGCCATGAAAAATGGATTCTCATTCTCATCTTTTGGAGGGGTGCATGGCCAGCTCATTTATAACCACCTGCGAATGAAGCCTCACCCCCCCACACGGCTTCATGGTGGCAGATGATATGTGGCAGCAATCCAATGGCTGAAGCTTCCTGAACAGCTCTGAACTTCTGTATTATCCAGCTGGTCACACTTTCCACCACACCTATGTAATCATCAAGAAATAGAAGCCATTTTTTAGGTGGGCTAAGTTAAAGGCAAATGTTTTCTAAATTGACTGTGACTAATTTTTTTGTAAATGGTGTTGGTCTAGGAAACTATCAGAGGAATGTGACCCTAGTGCCTGTCAGCGAGCATTAGTGACAGTATCAAGTACACATGACTCTTGATGCTTCAAGTCATTACTGAGGGCTTATTTCATCCATTTATGGTTTTAGAAAACTCAGACCAAGAGATTGTGTAGCTTTTTCTAAATCTTGTAAACATTGTTGACTTAGTGGCAGGTTGATCTTATCCCAGTTTCCCTTTTCCCATGAAAAATTGGGAAATAATTCAGATACATGGAAGACTTGGAAAATCAGGCAGGATTTGCCTAGAGGGAATGGGCCCCTCCAAAATGATCTGTAGTCTGACCTAAATTTGGGTTCAGGAGATGTTTTATTAGAGACCGAAGCCAAAGTAAGAATTCAAAGTTCTTAAGTACTGAAGGACATAAAAAATGAGTAAGTTATTAAGTTTCTTGATTATTAAGTTTCTTGGTAATCAAGATATTAAAAAAAGATAAAGCTAAGTCACTGATTAGTGGATAGATATAATCAGGAGTAGATAAAGAGTTAGGAGTTCAGGAAATTTCTGGGATCGACAAGGTGTCAGCTTTCAAAGCTGGAGCTTGGTCTACCTCATGTTGCCTTCTCTGGTTCCATCCTGCTAGTATATAGGGACCAGTGTTCTCTACCTAGACCATAGGTGTGACCATGGGTATGGACACTGCGTTAGTGACTGGAGCAGTAAGCAAGAAAGCTAACTTTTACTGAAAGGTTCTTCTAGGGATAACAATGAGATTGAGGTGCTAATGGATGATAAGGCCAAGGAACCAAGGAATACTCAAATTCTGTTCGGGGGCCTGAGGAAGATATTCCAGTAACTGCAAAATGGAGAGCAAAGTAATGCATCATTTTTGGCTGTGACTTCACCTCAAATCCTGATGTTGAGAGCTCTAGTAATTGAGTGAGTGCACAAAGAACATTCTGTTTTTCTAAGCTGATGGACATACTAGTATCTGGCTGTGAGTTACAAAAAGCCCAGTTAAGCAGTGGCTCAAGACATGGTTGACTTTTCTCACGTTATGAAGTCCAGAGTATGCAGTGCATGACTTACTCACAGATGTACCATATCTTCAACGTCACAGGCTCCCTCTGCCTTTCTCTTCTGCCTTCCTTATCATAAGGCTTTTTCCTCTTCATGGTTTCGGTTCTAGTCAGCATATTTGCATGCCAGGTAGGAAGAGGGATAAGACTCAAAGGCCAAATGCGAGTGCCAGAAGAGTCTGCCCCCTTTAAAAATGGTTTTCCTGGAGGCAAGCCTAACCACTTGCACTTCTCTCTCTTGGACTAGAACTCAATCTTGTGGTTAGTGGCAAAGGATCCTGGGAAGTGTAGTTTGCACATTGCTGCGCTGAAAAAATTACAGTTCCGTTCATAAGAAAGAAGGAGAGGATGAATATTGGAGAAGCCAGTAGCACCAGTTGCCAAGGCTAGTCAAGTCTAAATAACTTCAGAATGAGGTGGGCCCTGAGACTTGCTCAGCCTCTGTTCCTGCTCACCATATCCAATCTCAGATTCTAACCCTGTGTCACCCTATTCCAACTAGTGCCAGGCAAGACAGGGGTTGGAACTGGAAAGAGTCATTCAGAGAGAGGAAGCTCACGTATACCTTCTTTATTAGTTTTTTGTGCCAATTGTAACAAATTACCACAAACCAGGTAGCTTAAAACAACAGAAACTTATTCTCTTGCAGTTCTGGATGCCAGAAGTCTGAAATCTTACTCAGAGAAACTGACAGAGTGCTGCACTCCCTCTGAAAGCTCTAGGGAAGAACCTGTCCCCTGTTTCTCCTAGCTTCTGGCACCTGTTAGCATTCTTTGGCTTGTGGCCACATTTCTCTCTGCTCTGTCTTCATGTTGTCTTTTCTTCTGTGTCTGTGTATGTATTTGTCTTCCTCTCTTCTGTGTATCTCAAGTCTCCCTGTACCTTTCTCCTATGAGGACACTTGTCATTGGATTTAGAGCCCACCTAAATAATCCAGGACGGTCTTATCATCTCAAGATCCTCAATCAGATCTGCACTGATCCTTTTTTCAAGAAAGTTCACATTCACTGGTTCTGGGGATTCGGACATGGGCATAGCTTTTGGGGGCCACCATTCAACCCAGTATGCCCTCTGCTAAGCACTGAGTTTTCCCAGGTCAGCATAAACCTTTTAGAGATAGAAAATCAAAGGCACATCCACCGTATGGTCTCACCAGCTGTATATTTGTGCAGAGACTAGAGAGAACGATTAATAGCCAGGTCACCTTGCACTTGTGGTGAACTTTGTAGGGTTGTTTTGGGGGTTAGTCAGACCCAGCACTAAGTATGTTTTCAGTAAAGAGAGTCTATTCGTTATTACTGTATTGCTGTTATCTGGGCACAGACAGGAGTGTGCTGTTTTGCTGTGGGCTGAAGAGGCTCATGCAGGACTGCTTTGTAGATATTAACCTTTCCTTCCCACTCAGCTATGGCCTCGGGATATAGATGAGGGCATAGTGCATATGAATTTCATAATATGCTGACAGGAAAAGACCAGAGAATAAGAGGCAAGGGAACGGTTGACTTAGATGGTGGCAGGGATGGGGTAAGCCAAGGAATCCGTGTGACATAGGCTATTTCTAGGGGATGGGTAATCCAAGAAACTGTTGCTGAGGACTTTGGCTTTGGGACATCCCAAAAAGATAGTTAAATGAGGAGGTTTGGGGTATGATCTCCACCCTGTATGGCCAACTTGCAAAATTAGTGTTACTGCTCCTTTCAGACTCTATAGAATCACCTCAGGCAACCATTTTGTGATTCGATTAATTTTTCTTTTGTTTTTGCTTTAGATGTTTGTTTTAATTGGATTTTCCCTGGGGCAGAAAAAGAGGTGATCATTATGGAGGAGGACTGACAAGAGAGAAGGAGAGAGGAGAGAGATGGCGGCAGTGTTGTGATGCTTCCTTCTGCCACCAGGTGGAACTTGGTTTCTGATTCAATGTTTAGTCTCCAAACAGTCTCCTCAGTTTCCTCAGAAATGATGAAAGGCAACATAATCTTGAAACAAATGGCCAACTTTCCGTGGACTCTTTATGCTTTAAGGATGAATTTTGGCCTTACTGGAAGTTCTGTAGACGATCGGAAGAAGGGCCTGGCATGATGAGCCTTAGAAGTGGTGTTGGCTAGTGGAAAGGGAGCCCTGAGCACATTTATCCTTTTCATGAAGTTAGTTAAATTAATAGATGACTCTCATACTTTTCCATGAAAGCACCTTGCCTTTTAAAGACCCAGTCCCAGCTACAGAAATAATCACTTAAGTTTCTTAATTTCCTTTCATAACGCACTCTTTTCTAGTGTTAAGCCAAATTGCAGTGCATGATACATTTTCTTTTACTTGCAAGAAATCCCCACAGACAGCATTAATGGATTTATTTTAAATTGTTGTTTGTAAAATGAAAGCAAACTCCAAATAATTATATAAAATTGTTTTTTAATGTTTGCATAATTCTTTCATCATTAAAAGCCACCAAGCCCTTTAATGTTGAGGCAGAACCATCCATTGAACATAAAAAATTGTTACCTTGATGCTTTTAATATCTCTGCCTCACACACACAGAGGCATTCTCTGCTCCGTGTGGTTATTTATAGTGCTTGTCACATTAGCGGCTTATTCTGACAAATGTATTATTTTGGCGTGAACTTCAATGAGAGAGGGAGAAAAAAAAATCTATCCTGAAACTTCCTGGAAACCAAGCCTACATACTCGGCCTGCTGTTGAGAATTGGACAATCATGCTACTCTCACTTTATCTTTTGAGAATCCCTTAGTGATGCTGTTCTTAGCCCTTACTGTTTTCAGAATCATCCTCTGCATGCTGGAAAAGCCTACAAAATTAAGGATCAAGGAGTGGCTTTTAAGATGTCTTCCTCCAAATTGCAGAGGGGGTTCAGGAGTTCAATAGATATTTGCTTTGAATTCAGGTTTGTATACATTTTTACTCACTGAAAACTGTAATGAAAGTGTGCCCTTCAATGTATTCCAGATTTGAATATACTGGAGACCATTGGTGCTTCAACTTCCCCTGACTTGTGCAGGGCTATTAGAGAAAAGCTTTTCCTGTCATTTGTTTCATTGACATCTAACCTAAGATTGTAAGGCAAGCTGCTAAATAATTGGAAATGATTCTTTCTTTTTTTTTTTTTTGATCTCTATGAATCGGGACATTCATCAGGAAATAACAAGCAAAAATAAACTACTAATGCTGATATGCATTTGTCTTAGATAAACCAAGATTTCAAATTTTGTATTCATCAAAACAGACTCACCAGCCTTTTGAATTGACTGACTTTATTATAAAGAGATGTTACAAATTTGAACTTATTTGTATGTTCAAGCTACTGAAATACCACCTCTGTCTGTTATAATACAGTCCCTAGAAGATATTGTTTTAAAATAGCTCCCTAATAAGCGAACTAACAAAACAGTTAAAAGTGTAGCCTTGCCACTCAAAGTGTGGTCTATACTCCAGCAGTCTGGAAGTTGGTTAGAAACGCTAAGCTTTGACCCCACCCCAGACTTATTGAGTCGGAATCTGCATTTTAACAAGATCCCCAGGTGATTCATGTGCGTGGTTAGTTTTGGAAGCACTGCCCTGGACTAAACAGTAAACGTTTCTGCTAATAAACTTGTAGTCTATAAGTGTAACCCATTATCACCCATAAATATATATTGGAAAGGTGCTTTCGAAATGTCACTCAGAGGGCTGATGTCCAAGCTGGATAGATTCCCAGGCCACATCCACAAAATGATGCTTTAATAGGTCTTGTGGGGAAGAGAAATCTGTATATATTTTAGAAAACTTCCCAGGCAATTGTGGTGAGCAGCTAGTTTTGTAGAAGCAAGACGTTGGGAGAATGCAACATGAAACTGGCAGTTTTTAAAGTTTGGGTGGAGAAAGAATAGGTAAACAAAAGGTTCACATGGAGAAAACAGCTCATGCTAGATTGGCTGTAAAGTACCAAATCCTAATCATTCAGAGGCCATTGGAGAAGGACACGAGAAAATGGAAATGATGGGAAAGTGGCTAGAGAGGCATTCCATCTGTCCCATTTCTGTTGGTGTCTGTTTTATACAGACCACCATGCTGACAGTGATGGACAATGAGGTGAGTGATCAGACTCTCTCTGGCTTCTAGCACTCTCTAATAGAGTGGGGGAGACAAGAATATCAATAACGAATCCAAGCGAGAATGAAATGAATACGAAAACAAGGTAAAATGTTTGTGTTCTGACCACAGAGGAAGGAACAATTGCTTTTAACTAAAAGAAGCGGGAATGGCTTTGCAGGAAGGAACCCACATCCCTGTGTTCCAGGTGTTTTTCTAATCACATTTGAGAAAGATTGATGTGGAAGGAGAAGCTGGAGGGGGAGTTCCAGGACAACAGCAAAACTTAGAGGCATGAAAGGTTTCCTGGGGCCCAGATCAGCATTTACAGTCATGCACCACATAATGTTTTGGTCAACGATGGACCACAAACAATGGTGGTCCCATAAGATTCGTACCATATAGCCTAGGTGTGTAGTAGGCTATACCGCCTAGGTTTGTGTAAGAACACTATGATGTTCACACAATGGCAAAATCACCTAACAATGCGTTTCTCAGAATGTGTCCCCATCATTAAGCGATGCATGACTGTACTCTGATGTGGGTGGAGAGGATGCATGTGGTGAGAGAGAGACAGCATAAAGGAGCAGTTGGTTGTCTCAGCATGGAGGACCTTGGAGCTATATTAAGGACAGTCTTATCTGGTGCTGGCTACATCTGACAACCTTGTTGATTCTTTTGAAGAGACTCAGAGGTGAAGGAGGTCAGCACCCTTTAATTTTTTCATTACCCAAAAGAAGAAATGCTTGAAGCTCTTGGCCTTCAACTCAGCAGTCTTGGAGTCAGGGGCCAAGATTCATAAATTATTTGTGCTTTTATCCACACTGATGTTTTGGGAGCCTCCACTTTTTATTAGTTTTTCTCTAGTCCTGGCCAACGATGTCCTCCTTGAATACGTACAACTTATATTCATCACTGTTTTACATTTCTAGTGCATGTTTAGGTTTTCAGAGCATTTTCATTTACCCTTGCTGCCCTGAAGCTGTAGATCCAACATCTGAGGTAGGCAGGAGAAGTATTGCCGTATAACTTTGGCTTGGGGAGGGTAAATGACTTTGTGGGCATGTGGCTACTAAATCTTGGAGCTGGGAATAGATCAAGTTAATTGTCCTTTCCACATTTCCACACTTCCTCTTATTCCTTATAGTAAACCACTGTGGTAATCATTAGTTCTAATTAACAATATTTGGTCCTCCTCTCTTCTGGTCTCTACATAGTTGACTGGTTCTGGCCAGAGAGATGTGAGTGGAGGGGATGGATGTCACTTTCAGGTTGGAGCATTTAATTATCAATTTGAGACCAAATGGTCCCTTATCCTGCCTTTGGCCATCATGGAAGCTGTTGTCTCGATGAGGCCTCTATCAGCCTGGGTCCCTGAGTCACTAGGATGAGTCAAGCCCCTATGTTGGACATAAAATAAACAAGAAATAAATTTTTATTAAGTCACTCATATTTGGGAGTTATTACAGCAGCATAACCTAGCCTATCCTGACGGGCACAGCCTCCATCAAATCCTTATGCATGTAAGCCAGCATGTATTCACTGGAAAGTGAGGGTATGAAAGATGAGCTCGGCAGGATGGTAAAGCATATACCTGAAACACTTCATAGTACAAGACTCTGTTTTCTCTGAGGGAAGATGTCGTGTCTACCTCTCCCCTGGTTATAGCAACCATTTCTACCATATACCTCACACCTATTAGGTGCCCTATCTATATTTCTTCAATGAATGAAGAAACACTTCTATTTTAAAGTAAGTTTTATGGCTACGTTCTTTCTATCAAGATATATCTTAGCAATATTTCTATTTCTATTAACTTTCATATTTTCCACGTTATATACTATAAGCCATGGGGATTCAAGGTATGAGCACTGACCTTTTCATAGGAATTTAGTTTGGGTAGAATATCTGTATTACCACTAACCAGCGAGCATTGTAGGTTTTAGAAGAAGAAGAAAGGGATGAAGTAGTGACGTTATTTGAGGTTCAGAGGAGAATTTCCCAGCCTGATTTGGTGATGTGCTTGGAGCTATACATGTACCTCTAGGGGTGTTGTGAGGTAATAAATGTTACAGATATAACATGCTGATCTAGTCGATCTTAAATAAAACACGTTAGTGTATTATCGACTTTTTTATTTTATGTTTCATTGGAAACACAATCTTATTCTTCTCCATCTTTTATGTATCATGCTAATTGGCCTGTGTTTAAGGGAACAGCATATAACTGTGTAAATAGGGTCCTTAAACAGAGACTGTTTCTGTGCATTAAATGGATTGCAAAACACCTTTCAAAGTGAGGGATCCTTTGTCTCAGCTGGAATCAGAAGCATGCCAGGCCTGGGGCTGGTGTCCCTGTTCACTGTGCTATGCACTGTTGTAGCACATTCTGCACCTTATTTCAGTTCGTTAATTATCTGCTTCTAGTTCTTCTGTTTAATTAGTCCTATGTTGTTTTATTCTTCCTGCTTCCTGACTTTCTCCTTTTCTTTCATATTCTCCATCTGTTTCTGTCTTTGAAAATTTCATTTTGGTCTTTAACTTTAATTGATGTCTCCTCTAACATTTTATAGTTCATTAGCATTTCTTATCAGAATTCTTACATTCAGTTCAGGCTTTTTTACATATCTGAAAACTTTTAAAGCCTTAAGTGTATAGATCCTCAAAAAGGCATCTTTTTTTGAGTAAATATTCCAAAGTGCTTGGGATCCCTATAAACATTTTTCTCTTCTCTTAAGTCCAAAGTAGATGGCCTGTATGATACCCTTGATATTACAAATTGTATTATTTCAAAACATAATGATTATTAATAGTAATAGCTGCCATTTACTGAGCACCTGAATGTATCAGGCACTTTCCTAAGTCGTTTGTATGTCTTATCTCAAGTAATCCTTACTAAAACCCTAGGAGGTAAGTATTATCATTATCCCCATTTTACAGAAAAAGAAATGAGACACCGAGAAGTATCAGTGACTCTGCCTTTCACCCAGGCAGCCAGATTCATGTCCCATTCTCTTAACCAATGTAGACAGATAAAAAGGTTAGATAAATAACTCATCAGAAAACCTTACACATCTTTGAAGATTATCGTCTTTATTATAGCTGTGAAGATTATATTATCTTTGAGGATTATGAGCTTTCTTGAAATTATTACTAGTTTTCAACTGGTCATTATGTACATATTTATTTTTTAGCTGAGGTGATCATGTAAAAATCATACAGCTGAACTTGAAGGACAAAAGTGTTTTACAGAGTCAATATATTTGGAACCATTCTTTAGACTGTGAGAGGATATGAAATATTACACTTCCTAAAAGCTTTGGAATTTGGAGTTCTGAGACTTGCGATGCCCCGGACCCAAATCTTTCCTATATTGATTGGGCACATACATCCCATGACAAGCTGATGACCCCAGTTGACATGTTTTGTTCTCTTCCAATTCGACTTATCATTGCCTAAGCTCACCCTGGATTCTCTAACATCTTCTGTGACAAGGATGACGACAACTAACATTTACCTTGAACTTACTGTGTATCTGGTACTTGTGCCACATGCTTTCTGAGCATTTTCTTGTGTGATTCTTACAACAACTCCATAATGTATGTACTGTCATATCCCCAGCCTATGGATATGGAAACTGAGTTTAGGGAAGTTTATGTAACTTACTTACAATGACCCAGATGGGAGACTGCAGACCTGGGTAACTCCTGTTCTCACTGTACATGATTTGGGGTATGTACAAGGCATTCGTTCATCAGACGTTTATTACACCATGCTTTGTGTGAACTAGAGGAGGGAACTGGCTTTTGCCCTCACAAACTTGTAGAGTAGTCAGATGTGTATACAAATAATTACAAATAAAGATAAAGAGATGAATGGTGCTGGAGAAGCCCAATAGACTGGCCTTGAGGAAAACTGGAAACATAGTCAATACATTTGATTGAGTGGGAATTAACCAGATGAATAAGAGAAGGGTGTTCAAGACCAAGGAAACATCATTTGTTGAGGCCTGAAGTCCTTCACTGATTAATTCAACAAATACTTTTGAGTGTGTACTTCAGTGCAGGCAAAAAGGACTGCCTTCATAGACCTTGTGTTCCAAACATGCAACAGCTTTGAATGCAATTTCATGAAAGTACATGACACATTTAGCACAAAGCTACAGCTGGTGTTTATAAAGTGCAGGCAAGTGAAGCTATTGTATTAGTTTCCTGTTGTTGCTGTAATAAATTGCCACAAATAGAGTAGCTTAAACAACACAAATTTATCTTACAGTTGTGGAGGTCAGAAGTTCAAAATAGGTCTTATGAGCTAAAGTCAAGATATTGCCAAGGCTGTATTCCTTCTAAAGGCTCTAGGGAAGAATCCATTTCTTTTGTCTTTGCCAGATTCTAAAGGACACCCATATCCCTTAACTCATGGCCCCTTCCATCATCTTCAGATCCAGCAGCATAGCATCTTCAAATGTCATCTACTCTGATGCTTCTGCCTCCTGAAAAACACTCTTGTGATTCCATCGGACTCACTTGGATAGTCCAGAATAATCTTCTTTTCAGCTTCATCCCTAAGTGCCTGCAGAGTCCCTTTTGCCGTGGAAGGTAACGCATTCACAGGTTTCGAGGATTAGAATGTGGACATCTTTGGGGGCCTGTTATCTTGCAGTAGAGGCAGATGATGAAGAGCTTCTTTAACATACTAGGACCTGGCCTTTGTTTAATAGAATTGTGGGAAATGAGCAGAAGCAAAAAGAGGCTAGAAAAAGAATGTTTAGAGGCTTTTGCTGGTGAAAGCTGATGGAGGTCTGAAGTAAGAGAGTATCAGTGGGGTTGGAAAACGGTAATCATTTGAGAGAAATTTAGTACGTATGGCACTTGGTGATTAACTGGTACATGCATGAAGGAGAGGGAGACTTCAGAGATGACCCCAGTGTTTCCCCCTTGATCAGCTTGTTAGCAAATGTGCTTAATTTTCTGCTTAAAATAGTATTTTCTGAACTCTCAAGTGTCAGCATAAATCTTCAGGCCAGTACAACATGAGCTGCATTGACTTCTAACAAATCGCTGGTGGCGGGCCTTCCAGCTGAAGTTATTCAGGTCTTCAGTGTATATTTCCTTTGCTCTATTGTAGGCTATTCTGGAATACGCGGGTATACATAGATGTCTTCTCCACTAAATTGCATTTTAGTGTAGTATCTTAAGCTAGCCTATGATTGGAGTTTTTAAGGTGTGATACACATCACTCTTTTTTTCTGGCTCTTGCTATGTTTAAGAAAGTAATTTTTGATCCAGCCATCCCACTCTGTGGTATATATCCAAAGGAAATAAAATCGCTATCTCAATGAGGTATCTGCACTCCCATGTTCATTGCAGCATTATTCATGGTAACCAAGATATAGAAACAATCTTAGTGTCCATCAACAGATGAATGGATAAAGAAAATGTGATATGTATATACACACACACACACACACTGGAATATCAGCCTTTAAAAAGAAGGAAATCCTTCTATTTATGACAACATGAATGAACCTGGAGGACATTATGCTCAATGAAATAAGCCAGACACAGAAAGACAAGTATTGCATGATCTCACTTATTTGTGGACTGTAACAAAAAAAAAACTGGGGGTGGGGCTGGCCCAGTGGCATAGTGATTAAGTTTGTGTGCTTCAGCAGCCCAGGTCATGAGTTTGGATTCTGGGTGTGGACCTACACACTACTCATCAAGCCATGCTGTGGCAGTGTCTCGCATACGAAATAGAGAGGAATATTGGCAGAGATGTTAGCTCAGGGGCAATCTTCCTCAAGCAAAAAGAGGAAGATTGGCAACAGATGTTAGCTCAGGGCATATCTACCTCACCAAAAAAAAAAAAAGAAAAATGTCAAACTCATAATAACGGAGGGTAGAATGGTGGTTACCAGAAGCTGAGGGGTGGATGAAAAGGAGAGATATTGATTGATCAAAGAGTACAGACTTTGAGTTGTAGGATGAATAAGTTCTGGAGACTAATGTATAGCATGGTGACTATATGTAGTAATAATGCATTGTATACTTGAAGAGAATAGATCTCAAGTGCTCTTACCACACACACACCAAAAAATGTTAACTAAGGGAGGTGATAGATATGTTAATTAGTTTGATTGTGGTAATCATTTCATAAGGTATCACATTACACATCTGAAATATATACAATTTTTGTCAAAAGTAAATAAATTTTTCTAAACTAATTTTTATAAATATTTAGATGAATAAACCAATTGTTGTAATGTAAGGCTAGAATATTAGCTTCCATATATAATTTATACATCATAACCTGAACATACTAGGCTCGGAAGACCTCACCAGAACGGGTTAATTCACAGTATTCCTCAAGTTCCCTCTTTAAGTCCAGCATCATGTTACGTATTTTTGTAAGGTAAGGAAAAGTATGTTTCTCTTCACAAATAACTTAGGGATACACTGGGCCCCCTGTGATAATACAAGTGAAATAACTGAAGAGGTATACATAGAGAAAGTGTCAGTCATATACGAGTAGATGTCAAAACAGCAGAGAGAGCATGACAGCAAATGGAGATGGCATGGGCCCAGGCTGGCTCATTCAAATGAACTAATCTCAAACCCCAATCCCTGATACCCCCCCCCCCCCAATCAAGTAACTTCTATTTCTTCCAACTTAACTCAAAATAAATTTATTAAATTCTTACTGTTAAACACCGTGTTTCACAGACTAAGAGGAATATGTGCAATACATATATCTGACAAATGACTTGTACTTTGAATATATGAAGAAAAGTCATACAAATCAATAAAAAGGGGTGAACAACCCGACTTTTTAAACTGGCAAAGACTTGAACAGACACTTCACAAAAATAGGTATCAGAATGGACAATAAGCACATGAAAATGTATACAGCGTCATTAGGAAAATATTAATTAGAACCCAATGAGATACTACTTCATACCCCTAGAATAACTAAAACTTTAAAAAGACCGGCAATGCCAACAGTGAGAATGTGCAACAACCAGAAGCCTCCTACAGTGGGAGTGGGAATATAGAATGTTGCAACCACTTTTGGAAAAGTGTTGGCAGCTCCTCAAACTTAAACATACAGTAAACGTGAAGTTAAGTATATACTTGCCCAGTGACTCAGAAATTCCTCTCAAGTATTTCCAAAAGAAATGAAAACACATGGCCACACAAATACTTGTACATGAATACTCATCGCAATTTTGTTCATTAAACAACTCAAACGTCCATCTACAAGAGAATGGATCAACAAACAGTAGTATATTTATACAATGGAATTCTCTGCAGCATTAAAATAGAACAAATTACTTGTACACACAGCAATGTGATTGAATCTTATGGACATTGTGTTGAGTGAAAGAAACCAGACCCAAAAGCATATATACTGTATGATTCCATTTATATGAAGTGCAAAAACAGCAAAAGCAGTCCATGGTGATAGAAAATAAAATACAATTTGCTATAAGGGGTGGGGATTGGTTGCAAGAGGACATGAGGGAATTTCTTGGGGGGAGGGAAGCGTTCTGTATTTGGGGTTTTGTTACATGGGCAAAAACACTTCTCAAAACTTGTCAAATTGTATTCTTAAGGTATATACATTTTACTATATGTAAATTTTCCCTAAAGAAAAATGAAACTACTGTGCTAGGTACCAGGAATGCAATTATTGAACAAAATATATGAGGTCTCTGTCTTCCTGGATCTTGCAGTTGAATGAGTGAGAAAGACATTAAATAAGAAATGGCTTGTGGGATAAGCCTTTTGATACAGTGACACGGGAGCATTAAAGCAAGGGAAAACATTCAAGAAACATTACTGTCCTGAGAGAAATGAGATTTAAGCAGACTCTTTAAGTATGTGGAAGAGTGACTTTGGTGAAGTTGAAGAGGCAAAGAGGGAAAAAACAGTTTCCTAAGAACTTGGAAAGTGAGAAAGAACTCACTTCTCCAAGAAACTGAAGAAGGTCCAGGATGAGTGGAGCATGGAGAAAGATGGGGAGCGTGATGGAAGATGATGCACAGAGCAGAGGCAGCCAGGAGCCAGTGAAGAATCTTGTAGAGTCTATTAAAGGGCTTTAGTATCTGTCCTGTGGCAATGTGAAGATGTTCCCATTGTTTTACTTTGTAGAATGATGTGATTCATGTAGCAGAGGCTGCCGAGCTTCCCCGTGTTCATTCTTCTTTTCACTGATATTAAAACAAAAGTTTTAGCTGGTCATGGCTGCCCAAAGTAGCGCCTTCATTTCCTAGCCTAACGAGCAGCTTTGTGTGGCCATGTGGCTAAGTTCTGGCTAAGGAGATGCAAACGGAAGTGTTCTTTCTCAGTTTCTGCTGACCTCCTCTAGGAGAGACCTGGAGTATGCCCACCTTCTTCATTTCCTGCACCTGCCTACTTCCAGGAACTTGGATGTAGCCTTGGACCTTGAGAATGACACCCTAGGGTCAGATCCTCAGCACTTCATGGAGAAAAGCTTACACAGCAGTCCTGAGTTGCAAACCTCCAGACTTTGATGAGAGAGAGGAAAAGGGAGAAAGGGAAGAGAAAAGAGAAAGTATCATTGAAATGTTTTGTTAGTGCTAGATGAAGCTAATCCTAACACACACTGTCAGATTTACATTTTTAAAATATCATCCTGGCTTCATTGTGATTCCTGAACATAAAGTTTTATCCACTTTCCTATATTTTGCTTTCTGTTTTGTCTCCTTGCCCCTCAGAGAGGAAGATGATAAAAATGAAGCAATCCTTCATTAACATGAATAACGTTTTGTGGTTTTTACTTTCAATTTCTGCAAATGGCTGGTTTAAGGTATAGGAAAATGATAGACATGATCAACTATTATAAACTAATTGCCAAGAACATGGGAACCAAATCTCAATAAATGGGTTTCCCCTTCTCCAGTTAATATTGAGCAAAGTTGATTGGCATCTTAAATAGGAAAGTTGCATGACTCTCATCTCTGAGTAGCTGCAAAATGTTAACATATGATAATGATTTGCTGTGTCAACAACATCAGACTCCTTATTTAAAAAATGCCCAGCTAGTAAGGACTTAACACATTTTACTCAATAAAGACTTTTTCTGTCTGCAAGGAGGAAACCTAGGCAGCATCTGTGCAGTGGTGGTATGCAAAGACACCATTCCTCCCCTATATTAACCTGAATTCTCTAGGGATTTTTCAGTAGAACAGAACTGACTTCTTTCTCTCCCATCCCCACCCTAGTGTCTATCAGGTCCTCAATATCCTAATAATAACCAACAATCTGCATAGTTGTTTTGAACAGTTAAATCATATTATTTCTTTTCAGTGTATCAAACAAAAGGAAAAGCTAACAAAAACCAATAAAACAAAAGCCATTATACCAACTGTACTTGGAAGAGAAGAACATTATGAGCTAAAAATATTTTAAATTAGTTTTTAATGTGAAAATTAAAGGCATTATAAATCCATCACATGAACAGGATTGTAATTTCCAGTCAATACAAAGAAAAAAACATCCTGATAGGAATGGTTTTAAAGCACCGGAACAGATTGCTGAAGGAGATTTGTCAAGGTGGTTTCTCTAGAGATCTTTAAAGGGGAAGAAACTCATCTGTCTTAGTTGGTTTAGAGGAAACTTGGTAGGAGGTGAGAGACTAAAATTGCTGGCATTTGAAGGTCTCTTCTACCAGAGTCTTTTAAAAATTCTACTGAAAGGGAATATCTTCATGACCTTGGGGTGGACAAAGATTTCTGAAATAAGACACTAATCATAAGCAAGAATGGTAAACTGGTGTCATTAAAATTAAGAACTTCTGATCATCAAAAGACAGTAGAATGAGGAGATAAGCCACAGATTAGGTGGAGATATTTGCAAGACATAATTCTAGCAAAGGACTTGTATGCAGAGTTTATAAAGGAGTTCTGTAATGAGTGAGAAAAAAGACAAACACCCCAATTAAAAATGGTCAAAAGATTTGAACAAGCACTTCACCAAAGGGGATATTGAAATGGCAATAAACACATGAAAAAGCTCAGCATCATTACTAATCAGAGTAAGACAAATTAAAAACAAACTGAGATACCATGACATCCTCACCAGAATGTCTACAATTGAAACAACTTCCAGTACTAGGGTCTGGCCAGGTGTGGAGCACCTGCGTCTCTCACATGTTGTTGCTACAGTGTAAATTGATATAACCTCTTCAGAAAACTGTTAGGCAGGTCTTTTTAGTTTATTTTTATTTTTTTGTAAAGTTAAGCAAACAGCTGCCCTGTGACTTCACAATTCCACTCCTAGATGTTTGCCGAAGAGAAATGAAGACGTGACCAAACAAAGACTTGTACAAGAATGTCATAGCAGCTTTACTCAAACTGAAAACAACCTAGGTGTCTACCAATAGGAGAAGGGAGAAAAAACTAAAACCAATGTTGGTCTAGTTTCTACACAGTATTAAAAATGAATGAACTACTGATACATGTAACAATATGAATAAATCTCACAGACTGTGCCCAGCCAAAGAAACTAGGCAGAGAAGAAGGCATACTGTATGGTCTCATTTATGTGCAGTTCAAAGAAGATAAAACTGAGAGATGGAGGGACCACCAGAATAGCAGTTACCCTGGGGGTGGGGTTGAGGGGAAGGGATTGTGTGTCAAGTTGCCAAGGGACATGAGAGGAAACCTTCTGGGGTGATGGAAATTTCCAGTGCCTTGATCTAAGTTGTGACTGCATAGTGAATACATATGCAAAAAAAATCATTGCATTGTACACTTAAGCTCAGTGTACTTAACTGCTTGTATACCTCAATAAAAACGTTAAAAAATAAAATTTATTCTGTATTGTGATTCTGAATCCCCTTGGAGTGTTGTCCAGCATTTTCATTAGATGTATTGTGTAAAGCACTCATCTTCAAGCATTTTAGACCATGCACTGTCATTTAAAAAATTATAGTAAAATGAATGAATGAATGAAGCATGTATGCAATACATGCCTTATTAACTGTATTCCATGGAATAAAATGTGTTGGGGTAAAAGAAATCATTATTGATAGTGATTATGAATCCACATTTTATAGTCTTGCTATTTTATTTACGTGCTGACTTGATGCCTTTGAGGCCAGAAACCCACTCTTACCAGGCTTACTCATAGAAGTAAGCATACTTCCATTTTAATTCCCTAACCACATGGTTGAACTTCACAGTGAATATCTTTGTGTTACAGGGTAACAACGGATTATATTAAGTATAGCCCATTGGTGAGATTAATCAGATTATAGGAGTAGAAAAGCACACTGCATTTGATAGGTCTGTCTCTCAAGTCATGAAGCCGTGATTTGGGGCCATGCTGGACCGTGCTATAATGGATGGGAAAGTGGACTTGGAAAAGGAAGGATTGATCAAGATGGCGACGTAAGCAGACTCTGAACTCACCTTCTCCCACGAACACAACCAGGTTACAACTATTTTTGGAAAAATTACCCTGGAGAGAAAACTGAAAACTTGATAAAAAGAACCCTGACTGAGGTGTAAGAGGCAGAAATTCCTTCTGGAGAGAAAAAAATTCACCTTCGTGAGCTGCAGAGATTCACAGCCGGCAGGGTAGGAACCACCCTAAGGTATGCAGCCCTCCCTGGAGGAGTGGGGCCCTGAGCAGGGGGCTTGTTACTGCTATAAACATCCTTCAGACTCAGCACGACTGAGATGAGCATCCTACTATCTGGCTTTGCTGGCTATTAACTGCAATGGGGATACCCCAAAAGCTATCTGATGAAAGCTGTAAAGACTCAGCTCTTAAATGGCCCATGAACAAATTCCCCCGTCTCACAGAGCAGCCTAAAATCACCAGAAAGAAGGCTTCACAGTCCTTTGGTAAAAAGAGACTCACCTGGTAGGCTCTGGGTGGATCTCGGTGAGAGATGAGACCTCTCCAGAGACTGAGATCTTGGTGGTGACCATTGTTGTCACCTAGTCCAGGCATGCTGACAGCCTGACAGATGCCATTGAAGTTCTTCCCCTGGCCTGTTAGCCCAGGGGTCTGCAACATGCACTAGAGCGCAGATTTAATCCAGTTCAGCCAGAGCAGGCAGCCCACCCCAAGGACTGGCCCCACCCAACAGCAAGCCCTCAGGCTACTTGTTGCCTGCATAGACTGGTGCCTTGATCCTCTACTGGCTGGCAAGAGGGTCTGCCTCTGTGGGGCAGGGCCTGTGTGAGGACCAGGTGAACTGTGGGGAGTGTTGGTGGAGAGGTGGGGGCCTCTGCAGTGGGGTGACAGAGTATGCTCCAGAGGGTCAGGAAGTGTGCACAGGCCAGGACTGTGTTGATGGTGCCTGTGGACCTGTGGGGGGTGGGGCTTATCAGTGGCAGAAGACCTGTGCTTCACAAACAGCCACAAAGAGTATCAGCCCCACCTACCAAAGCCTGAGACACTTGGGTGCTCCAGTGCCTAGGGCCAGCCCCACTCAGCTGCAATTCTAAGACAGCTGACAACAGCCTTGCAGGCCTGAGGCCTACAGCAACTCTAAGCCCCCGAACCTAGCAACCAGCTATACTGGGTACCTACCCAATTAGCAGAAAAACTGCAACAGGAATGTTCTGTTATTCCTTGTAGCCAATGGTGCTGAGGCTCCCTAAACCTGATTTATAAATAGCCAGCCAGGGAGGGAAAGATGAGACTCCCTGGTTACCTGCAGTCAAGAGCAACCCTGCCACAGCAGGACACAAGTAGCCCAAACAGGGGACACTCCTGGATCATTTGGACTGGTGAGAAGAGGGAAGCACACTGCCTGGCCTGAAAAGGCATCTCTTACATAAGGCCACTTCTCCAAGATCAGGAGACATAGCTGACTCACCTAATACATAGAAATAAGCACAGAGAAAGAGGCATAATGAGGAGACAAAGGAATACATTCCAAGCAAGGGAACAGGGCAAAACCCCAGAAAAAGAACTAAATGAAACAGAAATAAGCAACCTACCTGACAAAGAGTTCAAACAAAACTCACAAGGATGCTCACTGATATTTGGAGAAGACTGGATGAACCCAGTGAGAATGTCAACAAAGAACTGGAAAATATAAAAAAGAACCAATTCGAAATGAAGAGTACAGTTCTGGAAATGAAAAATTCACTAGAGGGACTCAATAGCAGAATAGATGATACAGAAGAATGGATCAGCAAGGTGGACAAAAGACTAGAGGAAATCACCCAAGCTGGACAGATAATTGAAAAAAGAATTAGATGGAAGGAGAACAGTCTAAGGGAGCTCTGGGACAATATCAAGTGCACTAATATTCCTATTATAGGTATCCCAGAAGAAGAAGAGAGAGACAAAGGGGCAGAGAATCTGTTTGAAGAAATAATAGCTGAAAACTTTCCTAACATAAGGAAGGAAACAGACATCCAAGTACAGGAAGCATAGAGAGCACCAAACAAGATAAGCCCAGAGAGGCCCACATCAAGACACATTCTAATCAAAATGTGAAGAAGTAAAGATAAAGAGAGAATCCTAAAAGTGGCAAGAGAAAGGCAACAAGTGACATACAAAGGAAAACCCACAGGTTATCGGCAGACTTCTCAGCTGAAACCCTACAGGCTAGAAGAGAGGGGCATGACATATTTAAAGTACTGAAAAGAAAAAAACCTACAGCCAAGAATACTCTATCCAGCAAAGTTATCATTCAGAATGGAAGGAGAGATAAAGAACTTCCCAGACAAGCAAAAATTAAAGGAGTTTATCACCAAGAAACCAATTCTACAAGAAATGCTGAAAGGACTTAAGTGAGAAAGAGAAGACCACAAATAGGGATGAGAAAATTATTTTTTAAAAAAACAAGAAGAGGCAATAAAATCATGGGTAAAGGCAAAAATATAGTAAAGGTAGCAGATCAACCACCTGTGAAGATAATATGAAGGTTAAAAGACAAAAGTACTAAAATTACATATTTCAGTGATAAGAGGGTAATGGATAGACTCACAAAACGAGATCAGATATGATTTCAAAAATATAAAATATGGGAGGAGGGGAGTAAAGAAGCAGAGCATTTAGAAAGAGGTCAAGCTAAAGAGACTATCAACTCTATATATACATAGAATATTATACAGGATCCTCATGGTAATGAAAAATCAGACACATACAATAAGTAAACAAGTAAGTAAGAGGAAAGAAACCAAACATATTACTAAAGAAAGCTAACAAACCACAAGGGAAGAGAGCAAGAGAAGAAGAAAGGAACAGAGAAGAACTACTAAAACACTCAGGGAAAAAAAAGTAACAAAATGACAATGAATACAAATTTATCAATAGCTACTTGAAATGTCAATGGACTAAATGCTCCAATCAAAAGGCATAGGGTGGCTGATTTGATAAAAAAAAAAAACAAGACCCGTATATATACTGCATACAAAAGACACACTTCAGACCTAAAGACACTCACAAACTGAAAGTGAAAGGATGGAAAAAGATACTCCATGCAAATGGCAAAGAAAAGAAAGCAGGAGTAGCAATACTTGTATCAGACAAAATAGACTTTAAAACAAAAGTCGGAGAAGGGCACTATGTAATGATAAAGGGAACAATCCAACAAGAAGGAAAAGGAAGAATTGGGGTCAAATCCTGGTTCTATCACACACTAGCTCTGACCAAGTTATTTTTCACCTCTGAGATTCATTTTCCGTTTCTCAAAAGAGGGACCAATGATACCTATCTCAAAAGGTCATTTGGAACCTAGAATAAAATAATATTTATGAAAATGCTTAGCACAATGCATAATACCTATTAGGTTAAAGCACAGTAAAACTTCATTCCTTCCTTTCAGTCCTCCCAGAAGCCACACGAGGCATCTAGACCTGGAGTTCTTCCTTTTGCTAAACTACCACATTGTTGGCCACCCAGCCTAAATAGCAGAAGCCTGACTACTTTAAATGTTATGTGTCTAGAGAAACTCTGAAATAGGTGACGGTATCCTTGATGCATGCTGGGGCATGGTCTGTATTGTTTTCTAACCCATTCTGGTCCTTGTTCTCTGCTTACTCGTTAAACTTAGCACGCCTTCCCCTAAACTCCCTTTCACAAAGCTTGTAGTTTTTGAATTGGATACATTTCCCAGAGAATGTTAGTACTCAAGTTTCATATAATGTGCTGCAGCACGGTTGTATAGAATAGCTGGAAAACGACAATAGCAAAAACCTAGAGCCACTAACATCCCAAGGTGGTGGAATGGGTTCCCTAGGTGGAAAGGCTACCATGTACCAGCTCTGTACCAGCTCCTCTTTATACACTTGTGCTTCCATTGCCTTTCTAGATCCAGTGTCACCCATCTTTGCCTTACTCAGACCCTGGTAGGACCACATCACCCGGACCCCTTTGCCCTCTGACTTCCATTTGGGAAATACCAACAGGAGACCAAATGGCAGCAGGAGAGCAAGGTTGGAGTGTTTATTTCTCCATTCTTTCCACACTGGGCTGTGGGTCAACTTGGCTGCGTTCTGCTACCTGAAGCCATGGCTCACTGTCAGGCAGCATCTCTCCTTTGGCTACAGCTCTCTCCAGGCCCTAATAGCAGCTCTCTGCCCTTCCCCTTTAGGCTTTGAGGGGTTATCTGCCTCCTACGATTGCTGGTGCAAAGGTGCTTCCCCTCCTCTTATTTGTTCCATTAAACCTTCCTGCACCTTTGTCAATACTACTTACTACGTTAATCTTCTGTTGCTTCCATGACAAAGTAAAACAACACAAATTTATTCTCTTACAATTTTGTATATTAGAAGTTTGACGTAGGTCTCACAAGACTAAAATCAGGGTGTTGGCTGGGCTGCATTCCTTTCTGGAGGCCCTAGGAAAGAATCTGTTATCTTTTCTAGCTTCTAGAGGTCACCTGTATTCTTTTTCTCATGGCCCCTTCCTCCATCTTTATAGCCAACAGTGGGTTGAATCCTCATGTCGTATCTCTCTGACTTCCTCTTTTGTCACCCTCTTTCACTTTTAAGATTGGGCCACTCAGATAATTTAGGATAATTTCTTTATCTCAAAGTCCTGAACCTTAATCAACCTAGTAACGTTCCTTTTGCCACGTAAGGTGACATATTCACAGGTTCCAGGGGTTAGAATGTCAGCATCTTTGGGGGTCATTATTCTGCCTATCACAATTACCTTCATTAAATTCTCTTCATTTTCCCCTTTGTGCCATCTGCTTCCTGCCTTATAAAGCATTGTTTAATTCCATCCCATAGAGACTCCGTGATACAGGTATTGTTTCACAGATGAGGAAACTGAGGATAGAAACCAGCCAACTGTATTTGGATTTACCATACCAGTATTAGATAATTTAGATGATATTGGTCAATTAAAAAAAACCAAAACCCAAAATTATTTATGTCTGCTAGCTGCTGGAATTGCCCATAAAATTCCATGAACATTGACTAGCCCAAGGCAAAATTATTTGGTTTACAATATGTATACAAACAAATATATGTGTATGTTAAATATATGTATATACCAAATATGCATATATCAAATATATATGCACGTATGTATATTGCCTACTGACTACTATAACACAAAGATCATAACCCAGAGTAAAGTAAAAAAAAAAAAAAGGAAAAAGGATTAGGAGGAAAGAGAAAATCTGTATCATGAACTTTCTCCTCAGGAGAGCTGTAGAATTAAGGTAGGTTAAACTTTCTTCTGGTTCCTCTGTCCTCTCTGTCTTCTCTCCTCATCCAATCAGTCAACTTAGTTTTTTCTTCCTCCTTCTCCACATCCCCCACCTCTACTATTTGCAGGAGAAAATTTATTGCAGCTTTGTGTGAATTGGTTTAATGTGTTACCTCTCCCAGGAGTATTGATGTGGTGAAAGAGGAGGTCTGGGGCAAGGAGGTGTTTGCAAAACCAGGCCATCTGGTCTACTTACTTAATGTTAGTGGATATCTTGGGCCCATGGGTCTTTCAGTCCCATCTGATAGGGAGCCACTCCATCTGTCTGCTTACTGCTGATCCTATGTATAGGTTAACCAATGTACTATAGAAATCATGCTGGTGAAACAGCTCATACCAGAGGAACAGTTCAAGTGGAAAGCTATGACTTGGATATAGAGATCATGATGGTGCAATTGTAGACAAACCAGGAGCATATTCTAAGCAGCGGGGCCAGGGCCACCATAAACATCATTGGGAGATCCATTAGTGTGAAAGTCCTGTAGGACTAGGGAGCATTGTCTGGATTCCTTGATCTCCATATTTCCAATGCCCAGAGAAGATATTCTATATATACTTGTTAAATGAAGAATTCAAAGAGAAGGAGAGAAAGAAGTGACATTTCAGGCTTTGTAACAACCCCTTCAAAGACAAAGGCTGATTATTTTTCTCTGGCTATCTTTGGCCCCCCTTCTGAGAGTAGAACACTCAAGGGTTGATAAATGTGTTAACAGGCAGGGAGAGGCAAGGCTTCCCAGGAGACATTAGCTGTTGATTTTTCAAGAGAATCTCAACTAATGTGTTGTGCTGCTTTATAAGGAGAGAGTGGTATTTGAACAATCAAGTTATATCAATACTGCATGTGTAATTTACTTGTCATAGAAAGAATATCATAGATCAATTCAAAGTCTAGTTGGCTAACACATCTACACATATGCTTTGGATATTCACATGACCACTTCATCCATGTGACTTACTTCATTGAGGTCTCTGCTCATGTGCTCCCTTTTCAGATGGAGTCTCCCAACCCCACTTCCTCCCTCTCCCCTTACCCTACTGTGTCTCCTCATAGCACTTATCATAGTATGACATTGTATTATATGATAACTTTTTATTGTCTGTTTAACCCCACGAGAATGAACTTCCATGCAGCTAGGCAAGCTGTCTGTTTAGTTTTCTATTCCAGTGCTGAGAATAATACTTGATACAGAGTTACCACTCAGTATATATTTGCTAAGTGAATGAATCTGGCTTTGAATCTATCTGGTGATCTTCTGCAGGCCCATCTCCCTAAGCCTTGGTTTTCTCATTTGTGAAATGAGGGTAGGAATTACAATATGGGGTTATTTAAAAAATTAAGCAAGAGGCAGTATGTGAAAGATTCTACTACAGTATCTGGCCCTTAGAAGGCCCTCAACAATGTAAGTTTCTTTAACGTCATCTGTTAATTGTGCATTCTCTTCAAGAGTATAAGTAATTTTTATTTGTTGTATATAGATATTATTAGGTATTTAAGAAACTTGTTAATATTAATGATCTAGATATGATTTGTAGTAATCAAATTTCATCATTGAGACAGAAAATTGAAATTGGCCACTGACTATTAAATAAAATGTTACAATGACATTCACTAGATGGCAATCTGGGTCTCAATATGGCAAGACTTGAGTGTTTGACAAAAGTTTTTATTTGTTAAAGCAAATTGTAAATGACCGAATTAGATGACACAAGCAGAGCAATAAATGTAGAAAGTGATTTAAGAGTAGGTTCTTATAAGGTCTTTTTCAATTTACAAATTTAAGTGGTATGTTTCTCCATAAAGAGTACATGTTAATGCAAAATAGTGCCTCCTTAAAATGTCAAGTGCAGTGAATTACTAAGATGTTGCTGATGGTTTCTCTTTTAACTTCAGACATTCCCAGTTATTGTCTTGATTATTACAAATAGCTGATATGCTTTCTGACATGATTATTACTTTATTAAATAATTTTGTTTAATGCCCTTATACCTCTTCTATGTCTCTCTAATAATTTATTCATGAAGCTCATCATATTCTGCATAAAACTAGCATGATTATATTTGTACCTGAAATTTTTTTAGTTTGAGATGGATGGCAAAGGTCAGATACTTTAAAAATACTCAGCTGCACTGCCCTCTAATTGCCAATTTTACCAAATGTGATATGTATTTACTTTCTCTTCACTGTGGCTTCCCTGGGAGTAATACTCAAAAAGCCAGGGAAAACCCTGTTCCCATCAGAGCAGGCTTTCAGGGTGGTCCTTCTTAGACCACTTCTGGAATAGTTTTGTTGCAAAAGTATCAGAATGTCTTTATTATAGACGTGGGTGTCCTGAGTTACTGATCCTGGGACAGCTTTAAAGCAAGCAATAAAACATATACCTGTTTTCCTTATCCTTTCATTTGGTAGCCATTCAGTAAAATGAAGTAAAGGAAATTGTGATAGGTTAAAATAGGACTTTGCCTCAAAACGTCTCTGTTACTTTAGGGAGAATATTGAAATGACTGACAGTGCTTGTTTTTGGAGAGTGACTATCATCATCTTGTATCAAAGGTCCTATTTTCTGCATTAAAAGCTCATTTTGTGTCTTTGAAGTTATGGGATCCTGCCCCTATTGAATTAAGAAGATACTCCACTCATGATCATTTTGGTGGAGTGAAAATAATGGATGGTCATTTAACCAATGTCATCGGGCATCCTTCTTTGAGGGGCAAGACTGACTGAACTTAAATCCTTGCTCTTCCAGTAATTGACTATGTAATCCTATCTCGTTTGTAAAATGGAGATAATAACTGTAATCTACCTCATGGAGTTGTTGGAAGAATTAAGTGAGTTAATATATGTAAGGCTCTTGGAACATCACCCAGCTCAGAGTAAGCACATCTGTAAATGTCTTCCAAGGCACACAGCAGGTTCTGCTGCTTCTGTGGAACCTCCTCATGTCTCTCCTCTTTCTGGCTGTCTATGTGATTTATTGTCTGAGCCATATATTGTGGAGCTTTATTACATGTAATATAACCCTTTATTGTGCCACTGCTATTTCCCCCCAATTTGTGTAAGTCAGTCTTGTCCACACATTTATGTGATCCTTGAGGGCAGGGATTGTGATCAGCCATTTTTAATTCCCTCCTGTGCCCCCAGTAGCATCTTAGCACAGGGCTGGCTAAGTCTTTGACTTCAAATCTTTGCTAAAAACAGATCAAAATGATCTTCATCTGTAAAGCCTGTTAGGGTCACATTTTCTCATCCCTGTGGAGAATTATTTGGTTCTTTCTTAGCATTCTTTTATCTCCTAAAACCTGTTTCTTCCACTCTCCCTCTCCCTCCTGTCCTTCCTTCCAACCAAACCAACCACTGAGCCAGCTGTTCAACAAGTATATATATATATATATTTTTCAGACTCCTGCTATGTGCTGAAAACAATGTGAGTCATTAAGTGTACAAATGGTCAACCAAGTAGGGATAGCTCATGTTTTCATGGAACTTTTCCGGTAAAGGCTAGGAAGGGAAAAAGCAGAGTGCTCTGAATGAATGACAGTAGGAACCTACTTTAAATTGTGTAATTAAGGAATGTTGCTCTAAAGAAGTGATATTTAAACTGAGACTTGAAAAGTGAAAAGAAATCCTACCAAGATTTGGAGAGAAAGAAGATGAGGAAGGCCATGACTAGTAGAGCGAACTGTACTCAGGGAGGTGTGGAGGCCATGGCTCTGAAGAGGGCCAGCACAGCTGGACCCCGGTGAGCTTAGAGGAGGGTACCAAGAATGAGACCTGAGTGACAGGCAGACCAGGCGATCGCACGGAGCCTTGCAGCCTGCAACAAGGATGTAGGTCTGAAGTGTGGTGGAAGTCAGTGAGATGCCTGAAGGCTTGCATTTTCTGATTTCAATTTTTGACTCATTCTGGTTGCTTCTGTAGATACTGCTTTGGAGGGGGCCCAAGCCAGCACCGGGGGACAAGGAGCTATTGCAACAGTTCATTCCTCTATTATAATATTTAACACACTGGGTTATTTTAATGATTGATTTACTTGGCTCTTCATGTTTGCATCACTGGGTCCTAACATACTGCCTGACATGTGGTGAGATATGTCAGAAAGTGTTGAGGGGACAATGCCTGAATTAAAAGCTGCCTTTAGTGCAGTCCAAGGAGATTGCTTCTCTTAGCTGTAACCTTCTGATTTGCTCATGCTGCTGTGGTCATATGCTGCTGTCTCCTATTGAAGGCATGCGGTGTGCATGCTGCCTAAGTCCACGGGCCTCAATAATCAAGTACAGCATCCTTTCCTACTGAGGTGGGCCTGGGAGAGAGAACCACTTGCTTCTCTTTGTCTAGAGAATCATTAAATTACCTGAAGCTGAAGTTTCCAAAAGTGTATATACTGAGGTTTTCTTCAGTGGTCTAGTGGTTAAGGTTTGGCACTCTCGCCACCACAGCTTGGGATTCATTTCCTGGTCAGGGACCCACACCACCCATCTGTCTGTTGTCATACTGTGGTGGCTGCGTGTTCCTGTGATGCTGAAAGCTATGCCACCAGTGTTTCAAATACCAGTGGGGTCACCCATGGTGGACAGCTTTCTGCCAAGTACAGACTGGGAAGAAGGACCCGGCTGCCCACTTTGGAAAAAATTGCTCATGAAAACCCTATGAATAACAATGAAGCATTGTCTGATACAGCGCTGGAAGGGGAGAGGATGGCGGAAAAAGTCAGGGTTCAGCTCTGCTGTGCATGGGTGGGCTAGGAGTTGGAATTGACTTGACGGCACTAACAAGTTTTTCCTTCGTTTTTAAAGTTTTTGTTTGTATGTTTGTGTTTGGGTGGTGGTCATGTTCTTTAAGAACCTTGCCTATTGACTCCAAAAATGATGCTGGTATTGGGTTTATAGTTCTCTCTCCCACCTTCCTTTTCTTTGCACTGTTTTCAAGAGAGAATTTGCACAATTCCAGAGTAAGAGGTGTTGTGATAGTGTGTAGGGATGCAGCAGTGAACACAAATAACAAAATATTCGCCCTTGCAGAGATTACTTTTTAGGAGAAATTATACAAGAAGATGATGAGTATAATGGGGGGACAAAAGAGTAAAGGGAGGGATTGCTGGTGGGTGGACTCCTTGTCAGAGAAGGTTTCACTGAGAAGGTAACATTTGAGCAAATATATGAACAAGAGTGAGCTATGAAGATACTGGGGAAGAACATTCCAGATGAGAAGAGCAGCCAGTGCAAAGATCCTGAGGCACAGTGTGCCTAGCAAGTTAGAGGAAGGGCAGAGAGGCCAGTGTGGTTAAAGGTGAGTGAGCTAGATGATTGGTAGGAGATGTGATCAGTGAGATAATGGAGAGGCAAATTGTGAAAGGCCTGTGGTCTACTGTAGGGACTTGGCTTTTACTCTGAGGGAAATGGAGGGCCAGTGCACAGACTGACCAAAGGAACTACAGGTGTATTGAGTGTTAACTGCTCATTAAGTGACAGACGGAAAGCAATCTACCAAATCCATTTGTCTTGACATTGGTGTCCCAGGTGTGGCATAGGAATGTGCTGACACTGGCTTTAAGTAACTATGACATATTGTCATTGCTTGGGTGACTTAATATCAAGTAATGGAGTGTCAGCCCTTCTCTAATGAGGTCCTGGAGCTCCCACTCCCTGCTGGGGAAAGAAAGTCAGGATCATGAAAAGTAGATCCATGTGGCAGAGACCAATGATGGCACAAACTGCCCCAAGCAGCTGATAATTAGGAAGACACTCGCACAGAACTGACGTGGAGAGGCAGCCCAGGGTGGTGGTTAACCACAGGGATTCTCGGGCCAGACTTAGGCCTCGGTTGGAATCTGGTTCTGCCCTTTGCCAGCTATGTGATGGTAAGTTAACTTCTTTGGGCCTTAGTTGCTACAACCATGAAAATGGGAATAATTCTGATACCTCTTAGACTAGCCATGAGGATTAGTTACTATTTGAAAAGTTCTTTCTAAGTGTTTTGAATAAAATCCATGTATACTCCCTCCCTTTCTTTGGGTTTATACACCAGACTTGTTACTTTGTGGCTCAAGGAGATGAGATTGCTCTCCACGAAGCCCTGCCCGCTCTTCCCTGGGTCGCTGTGTTTTCCTCTCTGTCTTTGGATGGTTGATGGCTCTGCAGTTAAAGCTGACAGTTCAGGGCTCTCCTTCAGTCCTGATTGAAAGGGAACAATGCTTTCCTTTAAGGGGAACACCCTGCTGGAAGAAAATACATTGGCCGAGCCATCATGCTAATTATCTAAGGCTCAAAGGAATTAATTTTCTGGTAGTCATTGAGCTGACTCCCTCTTTAAAAAAAAATTGTTTGTTAAATTAATGCGATATAAAAGGATTTATATTTAAGTAACTGGATTGTGACTAGAATAAGAATGACAGTATATTGAGGACTCAAGGTATAGGGTCAGGCAGGCAATATTATTGAACATATATTAATTCTTCCTAGGTTCTTAGGTTTTTGAGGAATTGTCATCTATGTGATGCTATGCTTAGAATACTGTATGGTTCTTTTCTACTCTAGAATAATTATAGAGAGGTGGTCTGACAAAGTAGGGGCTACTATATTATTCCAGGTGCTTTCTAAATACTATCTCAGTTAGTTCTCACTTGGTAGATAGCATCATCTCTGAGTCACAGTTTGAGGGAACTGAAGCTAAGAGGCCATACAGCTACAAATGGTGGAGCCAATGTTCAGAACTTTCTATGTCTCCCAAGACCCCATTCCTTCCACTTCCCTTTCCTGCTTCCCTTAATATGTCACTGCTGGGCATTATAAGTCAAAGGACTTGACCTCTTCTATCCTAGTAGGTAACATTAACAGCTTCCCTGTCAGAATTTTAGATCCTGCAGCCAATACTGTAGAATTGGCCTGGGAATAAGTCCCTGTGTGTATCCTGTTCCCAATGTTCCTTGGAGCTTACAACCTTTCAACTGGTATTCAAACCAAAGGATCATCTTAGTCTTTCATATAAAAGCAAAATATTAAAAAATAAGAAAGACACTAGCTCCAAATACAGAAATGAAAAAAGTAAATAATTTGAGTTAAATATCTCTGGGTTGTATTACAGCAAAGGATCGTTTATGAGCTGCTAACTCTGTTTGGCTGTGTCTCAGAGAGCAAACAGGAGTTGCTCTTTGAAGATGATGAAGTAGCCATCATGAATTGGGCATCAAACAGCCCACAGAATCAGACTGTGCTCCACTCCGGGGCTGTAACTCATCCTGATGATGAGACAGACCTGCTGAGTGTGCAGGTACAGGAAGTGATGTGTCTGGGTGGGAACCAGTTGATGACAGCTTCTCTGAAAGAGTTGCATCTGTGCTCTTGCCAGCAGTTGGGAAGGAGCATTGAGCATTGCTCAAGAGCTGGCAGAGAACCACTAGAGCCAGAGGAACAAATGCCATTTTCTGAGCATTAAGGTTTCTTGGCAGAAATCTTCTGATATTTGGAGCTGCCAGAATGCGAATGAGGGCATGAAATAATTTCAGTATTTATTTTTAGTAATTTCAAGAACATGCCTAGTATTGTCTTGTTCCTAGAGCCACCTGTTCAGATTTGTTGAATTGGGATGGAAACAATGCCAAGCATCTCTAGTCTCTTTCCCTGCCACTTGGAAGGCCCTCCCCTTGATTTCCATTTGTCTCTCGTATATTCATGTGATGATACCAGCCATGTAGACTGAATGGCAGTATGGGAGCTTTGGAACTGTTGGAGAATTTGGCAGAATTAAAGATGTGTTGCCTCTCTGGGCTAGACTCTCCTTGGATTCTTTATCACCGTAAGATGAAAATTTCAGGCACCAAAGGACAGAAAACATACAAAACATATTTATTCTCCCTTTATTCCCTAAATAAGTAGGGTGCCTGGCAAAACTCAGAAAGTCCTCACACTGCCCTCTGCATCAAGGTGAGAATCTTCGCTTTTCTGCATGGTCCAGGGTGTGAGAACTGCATCACTTTACCCAAGCTTTGGGGCAGATGGCAGAGGGCACACCTGCAACATGCAGCTGAGACTGTGCCGTCCACAGTGGGTGATCGTTCCAGTGTGGGAAGATGTTTTGACTCCTCTTTTCTCACTATACCCAGGTCCAGAACTATGGACCACTGGTGATGTCAGTTTTGTTGATGCTCTGGGACAGGGCTTAATAGTGACTCCCAGGTACAGCCTTTGCATTCCATTTTGGATACCAAGTGGCAGACGTTTCATACTTAAAGAAATGATCTCTACAAAGGGGAAGGAGTTTTCACAGGAAATTGGTAAACATTGCATTGCTCCTGCACACCTTGTTGCAGATTCAGTTAGTCTTCTGGGATGGACCTGCTAGGAAGGAAAGATCCTAGCAGTGCCTTGCTGGAGAACATTGAATAGTTGGATCCCATCGGCTTCTCATGAGAAGGGGGAAAATCATATGGTGATGTTAGTGTATCTCAAGCCTCAAATGGAATTTTCCCGAAAGTCTTCTATAACCAGACTTAGCCATATTGTCCTCTTTTTTGCTTCCCTGATATCCAATTTGACATCTAGTAAGCCTACTAGCATTTATTAAATAATCCAACAAAGGTTAATTAAGTGCCCCTAAGAGGTAATAGAGCACGGAGGTTAAGAGTGCAGACCAGAGCTAGACTGCCTGGATTTCAGATCTGGCTCTGCAGCTTACTAGTTTTATGATCCAGTCAACTTACTTAATCATTCTATGCCTCTTCCTCACATCTGTAAAATGGGGGTGAAATTAGCATCTGTATCATTGGGTTGATGGGAGCAGTAAATGAATTAATATATCAAAAGCACTAAGAACAATATTTGGCACGTAATAAGCACTGCTAGGAGTTTGTTGGATGATGGTGATGATGACAATGATGATTTTGTTGTTAGGCTGAGAATAAAAATACACTACTACTCTCAAGTGGGTAGTAATCTTCGGTGGGGATATAAGTCAGTCAACAGCTTCATCACACACTTGTATTGTGTTTGGATAGAAATGTGAAGTTGTGTATGAGTAGGGAGACTTGGTGGGGGGTGATGGGAAGAATTCTAGAAGGTATGCTGTGCCAGCCATGTCTTGCACAGTAAGCAGGGGTTAGCTAGAAAGAGAAATGAGAGCAATGCCTTCCAGGTGAAGAACCCACATGTGTTAAGACCTGTGTATGAAGATCTGAGGGAGACGAGTTTGAGAAGCACAGATGGTTTAGTATGGTTAGTTAGCATGTAGGGTGCAAGTGAGGGAGGAGTGAGAGATTGAATTGGAGAGAGAAGGACCAGCTAGATCATGGAGGGTCTCATATGTCTTGATCAGGAATTGGGGTTTCGTCTGGAAGGTGTGAAGCAGGGGAATGACAGAGCCAAGGAGGTGGCAAATCAAAGAATTGAAAACATAGTCACTTTTAAAACATTTTGAGTTTCCTCATTTATAAAATCAGGGCTGTGGGACTGCAGGGTGTTAAGTACAGAACGAGTGGACAGAAGATTCTCTTTTTGGATTCTCTATCAATAAGGCAGGAAACAGATGGTGTACTCAACTAGGATTTTTGCAAATAAATGTTAAAGAAGGGACTAAGAGGTATTGGTAGAGTTTAGAAAACCAACAGGGCATGGTAAGGGATGGGGAGGGGTAGCTATAGCAGGGAACTTGAAGGGGCACAAGGAGGCAACAATGTGACAGAGTCTATCTAGTTCAGAGCTGAAGCCACAGATGTCTAGAGGCCATCTGGTAGAGGTCAGAGGGAAGGGATGAGCCACTGCCAGGCAGAAGGCTCAGAAGCAAGCAAGGAGCAAGAGGTCCTGTCCTCTCCCTTCCCCCACCCTCTCATCTCCTACTGATGCCTTCCATTGCTACCTTCCCACTAGAAGCAAGAGAGCAATGTATAGAGGTCAGGAAAATGAGAAAGTTTTCTTTTTTGGGGGTGGGAGGGGGGGCCTGTCCAATCCACTGTAAGACAATAGTTGTGGATAAGATTGGAATTTGCAAAAAATTTTTAAATCTCCTTTCTATTCTGAGTCAGAAAGTTATACTAGGCTTTTTTACTATCATCAGCTACTTTCTTCTATTAGAACATTCTAATGGAAAACCACAGAATAAGTACGATAATTCTCCCTTTTCTTCCCATTTACTGAAACTCATCTGTGACAGGCTCTTGAGACTAATCACCAATCTTTACAACAATCTGAAAGGTGCTTTGTATTATTATTCACATTTTACAGAAATGAGACTAGGAAAGGAAATCAAGGCAGTGATTTTCCAATGATGCTACAGCTGTAAGGAATGAAACTGGGATTCAGACTCAGTTTGGGTTTTCTGTCTATACATTCCCCACAGCCTTTATGCAATAGAGATCCTTTAGATAGGTCTACTGCTCTGCTTTGGGGAAGATACTGGGTACCTGGATGTCTACTGTCATCACCATCACCATTGTCTCCACCACCGTCACCGCCATGATCATCACTGCAAACAACAAAACAAAAGCAGCAAATAGATACAGGGAACCAGAGGCAAGTTGTGTGGACACTAAAACTGAACATTTTAAGGAGAGTTATTTTTGTCTAACTCTAGTTTTATTTTTTAACAACGTTTCAATTTTGGCTTTGTAAAGGAATTTTTATCAGATTTCTTTTTGCAAATGTTTTTAGTGGTGACATATTGGTTATAATTTGGTGCCATGAAGCATTTCAATGAAATTATTGCTTTAGTCACTACTTTAATACTATTTTGATGCCACTAAAATTTCTGCAATATACTGTAAGATGAAGTTGCTTCATGATCAGGACTGTCTTTCTGCTCCCGCCCAAAATGGTGGCTGCTAAAAGACCTTACAACTGCAGACTAGGTAATTGAATAATTTGTATACCAAATTGAGGTCCAAATGATGCTTTTAATAGCATAATTACTCATAATAAGGAAAAGGTCAGCATTCGCTAGTAATTATCTATTCTCTATCATTTTTAAAACATGAAAAGAATGCTGTGGCCAGCACATCCAAAGGGGAAAAGGCACTGTAAAACATCACTGGTATGAGCAAACCATGCTTTGTTATTAAATTAGTAATTTCATTTGAGAGACACAATGTATAATTGATCAGCTAATTTGCCCAAAGCCTTTCATTTAACTACTGTATGTCATAGATTCTTAAACGCACATTCTCTTCACATTGTCACATTTCCAAAATCAGGCATCATTGTGTGACATAGTTTATTTAGCATCTTTCCTTTTCTGTCTTGGCAGTACATAAAATAAATGTATGTCTTAAAATCAGTGGCATCTTCCATCAGATGAAATAGGGATTCAGACCTTTTCATTTTTATTTTTTCCCAATGAGATATTCTTGAAAGGCTAAAAGAACTCTTTGGAGGTAGCTAATGCAGAAGACTGCATCCCATATTCTAATAAAGTCATTCATTTTTCTAATTTATGTTATGTGCCTTATCTGTGTGAGACACTGTGTTATTACTTTATGGGAGTAATAATCACAATGATAAATTGTATCTTCTGCATTTGGCTAGTGCTTTATGGTTTTTAAGGAGCTATTGCATGCATGATCTTATTTATTCTTAGAGTTACCTTGGAGGATAGACAGCATTCCTACTTTCTGGCTAAATAATTAGATACAAACTTTCGAAAGGTTGGGTGATTCAACTAAGGTGCTCAGGTCAGGGCTGATAGAGCCAAAACCTGGGTCTGCCCACTCCAAGGCCCCTCCTTCCACTACAAGAAGAGAAAGCTTAAGGAGGGAGGCGGCTTCCAAAGCAGCTAAGCCTAGGTCCAAATCTTACTGTGCAACCTAACATCTAGGCGATCAAGACGAGGGTATCTATCTTTTCCCATATTAATTTGTTTGATTGCCTAAGTAATACGTGAACATAAACGCATTGTTTACAGTAAAGGGTAAAATATGGAGTGAAAAGTAAATCACCCCCATCACTACCCATTTTCTAGTGTTTACTGCGTGTGTGTAAATAGATTTTTAGCATAAGTGGAGTCACTACATATAGTGTTTTGTGATTTCCTTTCTCACATCCAGTATTTCTTGGACATTTATTCATTCATTCAACAAATATTTACTGTTCTCAGCACTGAGAAATGCTGATGTCAGCAGATTTAGTTCCTCTCTCTCTCTCTTTTCAACTCATGAAGAGTAGTCCATTCTATGTATTTATCATCATTTATTAAAGCATTTCCCTGTCCCTGGACATTTGGCTTGGTTGCAGTGTAACTTCAATTACAATTAATGGGACAATAAAAATATAAAAATCGTAGCACATGCCTATCTGTGCATGTGTGTATACTTGTGGGCGAGTTCCCTACATGGAGGGGTAAAGGATGGGTGTATGTACTTCAGTTTTAGTTACTTTTGCCCAGCTGTCCACAAGGGAAGTGGAACCAAGAGTGTGTCAGAGTGAGCAAAATGAATCTCCATGGACTTCTCTTTTTTTCCCCCCATTTATGAAAGGGCGGAAATAACACTGAAACCTCATAGAGTTCTGAAAATCCTGCCAAGTGAGATTTGGAGAAAAGTAATGATAGCCACCCCACAGGATTTTACCCTCTTTTGTGGATCAGACAGATACAGCAAGGCAGTAAACGCCCAGGGCATCTGGATGGCACGGGCAGATTTAAAGGTCAGAGGAAGGCGAGAGGACTTCTGGCTGCTGTGTGGTGGGAGGGCAGAAGAGTGAGTATAGGCCTGCCTAGGAGATGGGTAGAAACGTGCTGGGCTGTGACATTCCAGGCAGAAAAAACAGTGTAGAGGAAGGCAGAGAGAGGTGACTGTGATGGGAAACTTAACATCCAGCGAAATCCTGTATGGTGTGGTGGAGCTGCAGTCTCTCACTGTTTGGATTAAAACTTTTACTTTGCATCTCATTAGTCACGCGGCAAGTTAAGCCACTTTGCTTTGTCTCCTCAGCTCGGCCCTTGCTGTTTGTACCTCACTTCTCTGCACAGTGACAAGAATTATACACCCATGGTTAGGCTACCAAAAGTCCTGTATATTCCTCTCTTAGGGACTAGTGTTTGTAAAATGTTCAGTGATAGAGTTGGAACTGGAGTAAAAAATCTAGGCTGTTGCCATCAAGAAACTGCTCTGTGTCCAGCATTCTGCCAGGCACTTCTCAGGTGAGCAGAGAAGGGGACAAGAAGGTTATAAAACCAACTTTCAACCCACTGAAAGCTTTCATATTAGAAATAGAACATTATTTCATATCAACAAAGCCCTGTGAGGCACCACATGCCTCACTGGATCTCTCTTTGCAGTGTGTTATTTTCTGAAGGCATTATGAACCAATGGAAATAATAGCAGGGTGGTTGAAAGACACTCTGGCATTTTTAAGGAGGATTCTGCTGCCATTAGGGGTGGGTGTTTTGTGAGCATGTGAAGACGGGTTGGTTTTCAGAGACGGCTGGCAAAAATCCATCCCTCCTTGCTAGTTCATGTTACTGCCTGGAGACTGCCAAAGATCATGATGATATACTTTTTGGTCTGCTTGCTGCAGCTGTTTGCCCACCATCCACTACCATTTCTTATTGTTAGGAGTCAGGCCTGGGGCATGTGTATGGGGGAGGGGGTGTGTGTGTGTACATACTTCTTGTGCTAGGGTACTCTGCCATATGTTATTGTTCAATGATTTCCACATTTGTACCATTCTCAGACTCTCTTGTTACTGGCTGCAAAGAATTATGGTTTACAGGAATGGGATTACTGAAGGAGAAAGAGGTGGTACCTTGTAGCAGGTCTTGATCTCTCCCACTGAACGGATAAAGTGAACTGCAGCCTGGTGCCCCATGGGTCCCCATCCTTATGCATCTATTCGGCTTAGAAAGGCACAAGTCTTGTGATCTCCTTAAGGTCTTTTGGGCTTTCAAATTGGAAGAGTGTCTTGGTGACTTGAATGGGTAGTGTAAGTAGCAGCCCTGAATCATAAATAGGTTGACCCTGTCATAAATAGATTGAGAACCATCCACTCTGCATTTTTGTCTCAGACCATAATTGATGGGCAGGATTCAAACAGAGCCTTACCATCTAGCATGTTTAAACTGTGCCAGGCTCCAAACTGGATCGCAGCTGCTGAGCCCAAGGCTGTCCTATATTGGATGTCCAATAAGCCTGTAAGGTAGGAGGCTGCAGTCTCTATAGGTCTTGATATTAACTACTTTTTACTGAGTCTGCATTGCAGCAAAGAACATGGCCACGTGTTCTTCTGCAGGGGAGCACAAAAGATGGCATTACCACTTTTCTAACTGAACCTGGATCAGAGATCCTCACTTTACAGTAAAGGCAGGCACAGAATTTGAAACATAAAACAACAAGAACAATAATAAAAATAGTAATAAACCTTTATATAAATTGTTCCATATAGTAGACATTTCCATGTAGTGGAATCCCCAGGCTGTCATTGGTTATAGGGGTTCAAAGGGCCCCAGAAGTAGCCATATGGACAAGGAAGTATAGCCAGGGATAAAAGCATTTGAAGATTGGCCCATTGTTTCTGAATAGATGACTCAAGAAAATGCAGTCCTGTCATTTTCTGTTCCCAACAGCTTAGTATCTTCTTTTGTGATTCCTACTAGGAATCATTGATTACTGAAAATGGTTTGTGAAGCAATCCAATTAAATGAGCCAAGAATTACATGTCAAGTGTTACCATCTTTATTTGCTTATGTCAAGTGGAGTCAGAGCCCTTCTGTGATCAGCACAACAGCGTAAAGTGGTTGATTAATTTCCTTTAAGTTTTGTCAAAATTTGTGGGCAGAGAATCTAATTTTCAGTTTAATTTTCCTTCCTAGCACACGCTCCCATTTTTTTTTTCATTCTCTCTCCCTATTACTGCTAGCCAGAACGTATCATTTGTAGTTTCACTTTACTTGAGTGTTGGGTTAATAATATTAATCTGAATCCTTCTCCCTCATTATCTTTATTTTAAATAATTTGTAAAGGATGGTCAGTTACGGACATGCTTAAATAGATGTCAGCTGTTTTGCAGAATACTTGAAAAAGCAAAAGATTTTTATTAAATTGTCCTTTAAGATACTTCCCACACTGAAAGTTTTTTGTGTGGTTAATATTTTTGTGTGATTTATTGTGTGCCTACCATGGGCTGGACATGGAGGAAATACAAAAGTGTATAAAACCCATACCTACAGCTTCAGTTTTCTCATACATAAAATGAAGATAGTAATTGGATTTATTTCATAGAGTTCTGATTAGATTATGTGATCTTTGTAAATGTAAGTTAAGTTATAGGCTAAATGTTATTGCTATGGCCATATGGCTCCAGGGTTGTCTTGGCTTCTGATCCTGTGACCTAGAACCAGTGCCTTGCCCAGTCCAAGACCTCCCCTTGCTCTCCAAGCTCCCGGACCAGTGCTGAGACTCCTGTTTACTCTTTTCACATTGTCAATGCCTGAACTTGACTGTTTTCAGTCCTATATTGAGATTTCATCTGTAGAAGCACTGTGCTTGGTTTTAACTCTGAGCTGTGCAATGGTGTGTTTGCTGGTTTCTCATTCTTGGTGTTGAAGTGTTGAGACGGGAGATTGAGAACATCTTAATTCCTCCTCCAATCTGCTTGTTTCCCTTATGTTACCAGTAGGTGATCAATGAAACCTCTTGTATAAAGTAGATCTAACTTAGAAAAGTAGGGATGTGCATAGGGTAACCAGCTTGTTCTGGATCAACACTCTAAGTCTTGAGTCCCAAGAACCCCCTAAAGAATAGTTTCCACACAACTGTCTCAGCTTTAAAACTCAAAATCCCAGCTATCAGGAACCTCCTTGGTCCCAGGCAAACAGGGATTTTAGTTACCCTAGGTTCAAAAGACCAAGGCAGTCAAGAACGTATGCCTCAGATCTTGTTTGTATGTAATTATTTTGCCATAATAAAAACCTAGAAATTATTTATTCCTTTGAAATGTAAGTGCCTATAAAGTTCTGTTACAGAGATGAAGCTGTTCTGTACCTCTCCTGAAAGCGGCATCTGAAAGAGTCTTGAGGAATCCAGGTCTTATCCTTTGCTTTGTATGTGTCTGAAGCCATGTATATCCCTTCCTTTCTAGTTAAACAGATTCTGTAGGACTTTTTGGAATAGAAAGAAGACAATTGACAAATGAGAAGTCCCTTTTATTGGTTTGAAATAAGAACTGTAACTGGCAATCAGACAGATGTGTTGGGTCAGCTGATCACCTTCCTTTAGCCTCTATGAAAGAGTCAACCTAGAAAATCAAATAACCATGAGAAGGTTGCTTATTAATCATGGTACCAGTGCATAGGAAGCTGAGTAATCATATTAGAAAGCCATCAACTTTTATGAGTTCCACTCACGCATCTGCAGGTATATATTAATTCTCAACCCTGGCTGTGAATAGAATCATTGCTTCCTAAGTCTGCCCCCCAGAGATTCCAATTTAATTTGATTGGGGTGGATCTCAGACATTGCTTTTTTTTAAACTCTCCAAGTCATCTTTATTTTCATCCAGGGTTGCAGCTAAGGGTGAAGGGAACCCTCTCCCCTGCTGGCAGGGGGAACCCTCTCCACTGGGTAGTACCAGAGCCATTGAAAACCATGCGCTTAGCCTCTGCTTTAACTCCATAAAGACCAGACCGTTCTGTTAAGACAACACAGCAAAGCAGAACATTCATTACTTTCTGTTTGTAGTCTCCTGGGGAAACTCCATGTTATCACAACAGGTCTTGGGGGTGTTTCCAGGCTATTTCTTGTGGTGGGATAAATCTTTGAGTGTCTAATATTCTCCATTTACAATTGATTCTTATTAGCTCCAGTTTTAGCTAATGCCATTTGCAAATCTCGTCTCCACAGCTTAGAAGGGCAGCCCACTAGGAGCCTTTAAAAGGCACTGTATTAGCTCAAAATAAAGAAGCCAAATAATATCAGATGGAATTGTTTCTATGTATCCTTTACTCCACTTTCAAAGGACTTTCTTTGTTCCTTCTTGCCTTTGGAAACTTTTGGGAGAAGCCTTTTATTCTTCACTAAATAGTCAACATTCCACTGGTTAGAGTCCAAATTAATAACACTTTCCCAAATATAAACGGCTCTCTACCTAATCTGATTCTTTCACTAGTTCTAACTATGGTCAGCCTTTAATACCGTTCTTCTGGAGCCATATTTTCTTTGAAGTATTCTCTGTAATGGTTCTGATCCAACTTTCATGACTTATTAGAAGTACAAAGTCGCTTTGTCCCTGCTTTTTCTCATTTGCATGTTTCCTCAAGATAAACGGCTCAGTCATATTATACTATTTTGCAACACAACCAATTTAGGTTCAGCAAAGTTAACTCCATCACCTATCATAAATACAAAGCAAGTGCATTTCTTTGCAATGGTTATTTAAAGGGATTTCTCCCAGCTTTCCTTTATTTTTTGCAAGGCCGGAGGGTGAAGGGCAGTATATAATTGAAGGATCAGCTGAAATCCTAATCCTTTTAGCAACACTGTTGCTGTTTACGGCTTCTCCTGTACACTGCCTCTGAAATATTATTTTCATTATTTTAGATGTGGAAACTCAGATGTAGTCTCACGGAGAGATTAAACGACCTCCCCAAGGACATTCATTGTTGGTCAGAGGTTGATCCAGTAATCTAATTAAGGCCTTATAATTCCAGCGGTGTTGCCAAAACCACACTTTTCCCTCCTCCTCCTGCCAAATGCAGTAATTGAGTATGGTGACTTGCCTGGCCCCTTGCCCTGGAAGCCCTCTGATGCCCACAGCTGAAGCCATTTGACCCCACATTAAGGGTTCTATCCCAGGCCAAGGGTGTGGGGTGATTAGTGGTCATTAATCAGGGGGAATTTAAAGAACCCTCCTCAGGAATCAGGTCTTACCACTGGTGCTGCTTTGGGCTTGATCTTTGTGGCAGTGACACAGCCCCACATTACAATCTGGTACTGGTAATAAATGGGATTCCTATTCTGTCCCCCTTGGCCAGATTCTCCTATTTGTCCTTCAGTTCTTGCAAGACCAGGGTGCCGTCTTGATTCCTGGCCTACCCTCCCAGAGTCCATATTCTTTCTCTGAGCCTTTGCCAGGCAGTGGGAGCCCTGCCTTCTCCTGCCCACTCACCACCTGCTCGCCTTCCCACATGACACTGGCTTTCACGTGTGCCATTGCTCTCTGTGACTCCTGGATAAATCCACCTCTTTATTCTGCACCTCCTGTTAGTGCCTGCCTGAGCCACTGTCTCTTGCCGTACACCTAGCACCTGTGCTGGCCCTGCCTGTCTGTGCTTCTCTCCCCTGCCTACAGCTGGGTCTGCCTCTGCTCTGAGATTCTGTCTAGGTTCAAGGTCCTAGTCTTCTCCCACCACCTGTGAAGTTCCAGTTTCTTGGTCTGGGTAGGAGCCGTCTATTCCCTATACCAACTAAAGATTCTATTTGGACTCCGCACTTTCCTCCCCTTTTCATTTATTTCTTATGAGACTTAACCTTTTGTCTTAGCATCTAGGGATAACCAGCAATTGCCTTTTGCATTTCCAAGTGATTGGTACTTAGTGTTAGGCCTCTTTGCTTTTGATTTTGTAAATTGTCCTCATTTCTCAATGTCCTTATTTTCAGCCATGGTGTCAGATTTGGTTTCTTTCTTTCTTTTCTCTCTTCTTTCTTATTTGATTGTGTGGAGGGTTCTGTTTGATCCATATTTCCCTGCAACAATCTAGCCAGCAGGTGGATGAATGGATGGATGGATGGACAGGCAAACGTACAAACATTCTGCTTGTTTCTTTTTTAATAATCTATGGTTGCCACACTCAGGGTATCGAGTATGTGTGAAACTGAGTGGTGTGTCTTCCTGTTTTATCACTGTCCCCTCCACAACTGTAAATGGTGGGTTAACTTTCAACACATGCCAATTATTAATAATACAAAAACTATTGTCTTGGCAAATTCTAGTTTGGTGTCGGAATGAAGGAGAGCCTTGTACAAGTTTACCAGAATAACCATATCCTTCACTTTGTGTAGGAAGAGAAGCAAGACAAGGCTATTACAATCTCTGGAAATAAGTAATGTCTTTAAAGGAAGCCCATTATCAGATGTGCACAGAGTCCTGAATTGCAGTATTTGAAAATATTAGAAGTGAGAGAGATTTGAAATCAGCCTTAAGAAAGGGCAGACATGGGACCAGAGTAAACGTGGGACCAGTTAGATCCGTTTAATACCATGTACCCAAGAATGACAGGATAAAATGCAGGTATTCCACAATTTATTAAACCCTTATAGATATTTAAGATGTTTCCAAGTTTTCACTATTGCAAATTTCATAGTAATGCACCTGTATGTGCTCTTTTACTATGTATATCTGTATTTCTTTAGGATAGAGACCTTGAAGTGGACCTGCATATTGTAAACTTCTAGAACAACATTAATTTGTACTTCAGAAAGGCAACATGAGTCTAAGAGCAAATTTCCCACTGGATGTTATTAGTCTTTTCAATGCTTGCCTATTTGTTGAATAAAAACTCAATCTTGGTTTTCCTTTGCGTGTCTCTGTTAGTGAACACTAGGCAGCAGTTGGAAATAATCAAGTGAATCTATATGATTTAGGGTGGAAAATAGCTCTAAACTCTATTGAGTAAAAACAAGTTGAAAAGCAATCCATATGGTACTGTCTCATTTGTAGGGGTGGGCAGGCCTCAGAAAACTATATATTCCTATTTTATGTATATACGTGTGAAATACATAGGAAAGAAAATGTCCACAAAGCTATACCTCAAAGTGATGATAGTTGCTACCCCTGCTGAGAAGAATAAATTGGGAAAATAATATGAAAAGGTGTGTGGCTCTTTATAACTCTGTATTATTTGAATTGTTTCACTGCGAATGCATTCAAGAATTACCATGTAAAGTTTTAAAAATCTAATTAGAACATTCATAGTATAACGTCTTCTGTCTAGGGTATCTGACCCTTTGTTAAATGACTGTTGGAATAACAAATTATATAAAAGCAATTATTTATGTAATCAACACACTGCTATTGGCAGACCTTGTGTTGGAGCTGTGAAGGGTAAAAATGATGGATAGAATTGTCAGTACCCTTGAAATGTTCATGGTTCTATGTGGGAGCAGATAATTAGACAAATAATTAAGCCTCGCTGGGAAAGGGACTGGAGACTGTTTGGTAACTGGGGAATGTTACCAAAAACTAGGGGAACAAGACAGAGGGGAATTGGGGAAATCCTCCAAATGAGGTTATATTTTATTTGGGGCTTGAAAGATGTGCAGGAATTCTTCAGATAGAGATAGTGGAAGTGATATTCTAGCAAGATAAAACATTATGCACAGGAGCACAGAAGCATAAAAGGGGCAGTTGTTTATGTGGCTAGAGAAATAGTTCTGGGGAAATAATGAGTGATGAAGCTGGGAAGCTATGTTGGGTACTCAGGTTTGCCAGAGAGAACCATAGAAGTGGGTCTCTTTCATTCTTGCTTCTCCACCACCCAGCCTAGCACAGTTTGAGAGAATATATGTGTGTGTGCATGCAGGCATCCCTACTATATGTGGGGAGAGAGCTGCATCACTGTTCATGGCTACATCATCCCTAGTCTACCTCATCTCTTCTCCCATCCTCCTGTACACTACTTCATCGGTAGTGTTCCTTTCTTAAAAATCTTTCAGCTCTCTCAATGTTCTGGTTTCTCTTGCCAAATTATCTTTCTCTCGGTTCTGTCTCTTTTGAAACCCTTGGCCTCAAGTCCTGATTTTTCATCTATGTGACCCCAGCAGATAGCATAGTACCTGGCATACAGTAAGTACATAATAAATGTTGGATATATGAAGTGAATGAATGTCTTTCCTCCATTTAATGGTGGATGGTTGATTGTTAGTTTCTGTTGTTATACCCAGCCCATCAAACAGTAAAGTGTCATCTGTGCTTATTGGACAATGTAATTAGGTGGTTATAGCATGATGTAAATAAAAATTCATGGAAGAAAGAGAGTAATGGAGATGGAGCATTTGTGAGGGGCAATTATCCTATGAGAATTTGGAGCAGATTGGAGGCCGTGTTATTACTGGAAAATACATTTCTGTTGAAAAGTAGAAGCTTTTCAATAAAATCAATGTCATAACAATTTTTAATTTTCATGTTCTCATGCTGAGGTTTATATATGTTAATTTTTTTCAAAATACCTCCAACTTGTTTCAGAGTTCTTTTAGTAACTAGTGGTGATAGGAAATTAACCTGACCACCCCATCTGAAACAGCCGTTTCCTCACAGTGCTCTTCTCCTCTGTCCTGGTCCCAGGCTCTCTCCTCGCCCAGCTTTCTTGTCTTAATGGCACTTGTTTCCATTTGACTATGACTTCTTTAGTGTCTGTCTCTTATAGTAGAACGTAAGCCATGGGTGGGCAGGTATCTTTTTGTTCTTTCTCACCAGTCCATCCCATAGTGTCTTGCGTGTAATGGACACTTGGTTAAATATTTCGTAAATGAATGAATCTTCTAATTATTCTATAGAAAATTTAGCCATTTGCCTTCTGCCTGATATTAAAAATTCTTCATATTTAAGCTTTCTTCTTTTAAACTTCTGAGAGTTAACAGGGGCCACTTATTCTGTAGATTTAAAAACCTTTGTGTGACCTGACAAAAAACAGTCATCCGTAGTTGTTAATAATTCTGTGCTTGTTTTAAGTGAGTTTTCAATAATTTGAATTATAATAGTCAGAGGTATTTTCCCTGCTTTCAGTGCTGCCCTTCTGTCCAGTGCTTCATCATCTGGACATACAGTTGACTTATTTAAAGTAGAAAATAAAGAAAAATGTAGAAGTGCTGCTGAATATGTTAGCCATGGAAATCAGAACAGTTTGCAAGCAGAAACTGCAAAGCTAATGTGATAGATCATAAATTATTATTTGACACCTTTCCTGTGTAGTGGGTTTTTTTAAAAGAGCAATATATTAAATTGTAAAAGCTGGAGCCGTGAACTGAACACACACACACACACACACACACACACACACACACACACACATACACATACACATACACATACACATATACACACATAGCTGGAGACTTAACTACTATTTGCTTTGAACAATGGGGCAAACAGAGCATGAAATTAAGTGTCGGGCACATTATATCTACAGATTTTAAACTTTTTATATGGTCACTTTTCAATGAGTGATGGTAACTTGGAAAATAGTTTGACTCTAAAAAGAATTATGGAATAAAATACATTTGATGAGTAGAAATAATATGACTGAAAGGGTAGCTGAAAGAGAGGCCAGAATCACCCTGCTTGCACTGTAAGAGATTTTTGCTGCTTCATAATCAATAATCTCAAATGACTCTGAAGGGCTCTGCTGATGTATAAAAGGTACAGAAAAAATAATGTAATGGAGGAACAGAGAATCAGTGGAAAATTAGTTTGGAATCCTTTTCTGGGCTTTTCTTTGAAGGATCATAAAAATGTCCTGTACTCAATTCTCTCTGGTCTGTATATCAAATGTGTAACCCAGATATTTTTATTATTAAGGTAACGTGCCTTCAAATCAAAGAGATCAAGAAATTCAGAAGGTACCTTTGAACCTCCAGCCTCTTTTTACACCTGCTCAGAATGCCAAATGGCTAAAAGATAGAATTAGACCCCAGAATAGAAAAGGAAAATAATGTGCATGCAAAGGCAGAGAATGAAGGTTTTTTAATTTAACAATCAGCGTTAATTCAAGGAAAAAAATGGGAATGAAATAAAAAAATGAAAAGCAGGAGCTTATTAAAAGGGAATAAACAGGAGAGAAAAAATGGAAATGTGAAAGAAGATTTTCAATAATGACTTGTGGGGGAATGCAATTTTAGTTAAGTAGGGAAACTGTATTTGTGGTGTATCTCTCAGTGTCATTATTCATTCCCACAGACTCTGGTTGATGCTTGTTGAGTGGGAGAGTTTTTCTTGTTTTGGATTTGTTAAGCTCTTCCGTAAGATCCCAGATTTCATTCCCACAAATAACATTCATGAGCCAAGTGAGCATTGCTTAGTGAGAATCCAGATTTCTATTTATGGCCCTGAATGATCCTTGCTAGAGAAGGTCAGTCAGCCACATATGCCAAAAAAAGAAGACATATTGAAAGAAAGACTGAGCAAATGAAATTGCTTTTCTTGGCCAGGTGTGTGTACTGATTGGGATCTGTGATTCGTGTTCAATTGGGTATTTGTGGCCAATCAGAGAGAACGCTGAGATTTCTTTTGTGAATGATAAGTGCCAGCTTCATGCCTGAATCTAAGAAATGACCAGGATATGATGCCATGTTTCTTATCTTTTCATGCTGTTTTCTGAAAAAGGTCTATAAAATGGCAACCACCAAATCCTTTGTATTTTTGCCTTCCTATGGGTCTGGGTCAATTATGCCATTGGAAAATAACTAATCTGGTTTATTATGTAGCTGTCAATGAATGTGTCTAAAAACGTTTTAGCCCTGATTTCCATCTGACCCACAGTTCTTCGGTAACAATAAGTAGTAACAATAGTGGGAGTAGCAGCTGTAGCAGCAGGAGAAGTGATAATAAAATAGCAATAATGGCAGACACTACCATTTATTAATTATCATTAATGTCAAGGACTAAATGACATGTTCTATGTTTATTTTCTAATCAAATCATCATAGAAAACCTATGAGATAAATATGTATCCCCTTTTCCTTTATGGTGAAGCAGAGGTAAGTTACCTACTTACAATTAAGTAGCTAGCAAATGGAAAACTCAAGAAGCAAACCCAGGTCCCTGGAATTTAGTTTGAGCAGTCAGGTTTGAGTGCCTGTTCACGACATCATGTAGCCTCTCTTATTTATATCTCTTGGTCTGTTGGGCTTATACTTATGAATATAAAGTGTACAGTGAAGAAAAGACCTCTTCTGTGTTTTCCAGTGCTCAATACACCTCACCTACTACAATGTTAGACATTGAACAAGTATCTGGTAAATATGTTTGAATGAATCAGACAAGGAAGAACCCTCACTATTTTCACATTCAGGTATACAAGACTTCTCCTGAGTTTTTCAGGTTTGCTTCATTGCTTCTAAGTGTCTCACACCAAAACCTTGCTCTACTGTCAAATTGGGACAGGAAAAGACATAAGGAGGACTTCTGGTTTCTGGTTGAGCATGTGAGAAACTTGGAAGTCACCACTCCATACTAACAAGTAAAAAACTAAACAAACTGAGAAATGAACAACTCTCCTTAGATCTGTAAGAGAAGTGAGGTTATAGAGCAAACTTCTGCCCCCAAAATTGGAGAGACCAACTGGTGAATATAGAGAATCACAACGTAGCAGAACAGAAACCTCCATGGCAGCCAGTGCTGGGCTAGGAAAACCTGAACTATAATTGATGAATTACTGGAGGTTCAATGTGGACAACTCTGAGAGAGAAAAATTTCAGGGGGACCCAATCACTAGGGGACACCATACTTTTGTGAATTTACCTCTTGGAGCTCTACTATGCTCACACAGTGAATGTCAGAGACCAATCTCCTTGTGCATCTGACAGAGGGAAGGGGAAAGAAACCATTTTGAAATACAAGAGAGAATTCTGTTCTCCTTAACAAGTTTTGCCCTCGGGAAAAACCATTGACTACAGCCTATCCTGCTGGGTTATTTTCAGAGCCTAACTGACCTGGAAGAAGGGAAATACCCAACTGCAGCCCACTCAAGCTATCCTCTTCTACCTAAAAGAGGGGGCCTAAGGGAGGTGGGGGGAACTGAGAAGCATGTATGAAGTTCACAGTGCAGAGGTGTAGGCTTATTGAAAGACTGAGCCCTAATCCTAGGACTATAGAATACTTCCCCTCCCCCTACACCTTACCACCACATTACCAAAGACCTATTTATAACATTAACCCATTACATCATATCTGACTATCAAGAAAAAAACTATAAGACATAGTAAAAGGCAAAAAATACTTTGAAGAGACTAAAAAACCTTCAGACCCAGACTCAGATATGATAGGGATGTTGGAATTATCAAATGAGAAATTTAAAACTATTATGATTGCTATGCTAGGAGCTCTAATGGATAAAGTAGACAACATGCAGTAACAGATGGGCAATGTAAGTGGAGAGATGAGGATTCTAAGAAAGAACCAAAAAGAAATTGTAGAGATAAAAAAAAAAAACTGTGACAGAAATGAAGAATGCCTTTGATGGACTTATTAGTGGACTAGACACAGCTGAGGAAGGAATCTCTATGCTCAAGGATTTCTCGATAGAAATCTTCAAAACTGAAAAACATAAAAGAAAATTGGGGGAAAAAAAGAACAGAATATCCAAGAACATTGGGACAACTACAAAAGGTGTAACGTATATGTAATATCAGAAGAAGAACGAGAAATGAACAGAGGAAATGTTTGAAATGACTGAGAATTTCCTCAAATTAATGTCATCCATGAAACCACAGATCCAAGAAGATCAGAGAACCCTCAGGATACATGCCAAAAAACTACGCCTGAACATATCATATTCAAACTACGAAACATTAAAGATAAAGAAAAAGTCCTGAAAGAACCCAGAGGAAAAAAACTCTGACCTGTAGAAGAACAAAGAGAAGAGTTACATCTGACTTCTTCTCGGAAACTATGCAGGCAAGAAGAGAGTGGAGTGAAATAAAAAAAAGACCTCACCAGTCTAGAGTTCTGTACCCCACAAAATTATCCTCAAAAAAGAAGGAGAAATAAAGACTTTTTCAGACAAACAGAACTTGAGGGTATTTGTTGCCAGTAGACCTGCATTGCGGGAAATGTTAGCAGTTCTTTAAAGAGAAGGAAAATGAAATAGGTCAGAAACTCATATCTGCACAAAGAAGAACATCAGAGAAGGAATAAGTGAAAGTGAAAGAAAAACTTCTACTTTTCTTATTCTTTTCTCTTTTTTTTTGTTCTGGAGTCATATAATTTGAGTCTTTTGTAACTTCTTTTTGCTCAACATTAAAAAAAAATTTTTTTGAGTTCATAATAGTTTACATCATTCTGAAATTTCACTTGTACATTATTTCTTGTCTGTCAACATATAAGTGCTCCCCTTCACCTTGCCCACCCCTCACCCCCCTTCCCCTGGTAACCACTGACCTGTTTCCTTTGTCCGTGTGTTTGTTTATCTTCCATATATGAGTGAAATCATCTGGTCTTTGTCTTTCTCAGTCTGGCTTATTTCGCTTAGCATAATTCCCTCCAGGTCCATCCATGTTGTTGCAAATGGGATGATTTTGTCTTTTTTTATGGCTGAGCAGTATTCCTTGTATATATGTACCACATCTTCTTTATCCAATCATCAGTCGATGGGCGCTTGGATTGTTTCCATGTCTTGGCTATTGTGAATATAGGGGTACATATGTTATTTTGGATAACAGTAGTGGGATAGCTGGGTCATATGGTAGTTCTATTTTTAGTTTTATGAGGAATCTGCATACGGTTTTCCCTAGTGGCTGCACCACTTAGCATTCCCACCAGCAGTGTATGAGGGTTCCCTTTTCTCCATACCCTCTCCAACATTTGTTATTTTTAGTCTTAGTGATTATAACCAATTTTAACAGGCGTGAGGTGGTATCTTAGTGTAGTTTTGATTTGCATTTCCCTGATGATTAGTGATGTTGAACATGTTTTGATGTGTTTATTGGCCATCTGTATATCGTCTTTGGAAAAATGTCTGTTCATATCCTCTGCCCATTTTTTGGTCGCTCTGGTTTTTTATTGTTCAGTTGTGCGAGCTCCTTATATATTATGGAGACTAACCCCTTATTAGGTATATTATTTGCAAATATTCTCTCCCAATTGGTGGGTTGTCTTTTTGTTTTGATCCTCGTTTCTTTTGCCTTTCAGAAGCTCTTTAGTGTGATGAACTCCCACTTGTTTATTTTTTCTTTTGTTTCCCTTGTCTGAGAAGACGTGGTTTTCAAAAAGATCCTTTTAAATTGGATGTCAAAGAGTGTGCTACCTACATTATCTTCCAGGAGTTTTATGGTTTCAGGACTTATCTTCAAGTCTTTGATCCATTTTGAGTTTATTTTTGTGTATGACATGAGATAATGGTCTACTTTCATTCTTTTGCATGTGGCTGTCCAGTTTTCCCAACAGCATTTATTGAAGAGACTGTCTTTTCTCCATTGTGTGTTCTTGGCACCTTTGTCAAAGATTAGCTGTCCGTATATGTGTGGTTTTATTTCTGGGCTTTCAGTTCTGTTCCATTGATCTGTGTGTCTGTTATTATACCAGTACCATGCTATTTTGATCACTATGGCTTTGTAGTACATTTTAAAGTCAGGGATTGTGATGCCTCCAGCTTTGTTCTTTTTTGTCTAGATTGCTTTAGCAATTTGGGGTCTTTGGTTGCCCAATATGAATTTTAGGATTCTTTGTTCTGTTCCCATGAAGAATGTCATTGGGATTCTGATTGAGATTGCATTGAATCTGTAGATTGCTTTTGGGTAGAGTGGACCTTTTAACTATGTTTATTCTTCCAATCCATGTGCACTGAATCTCTTTCCATCCCTGTATGTCATTATCTAGTTCTTTAGTTAAATTTGTTCCTAGGTACTTTATTCTTTTTGTTGCGATTGTAAATGGGATTTTATTCTTGAGTTCTCTTTCTGTAAGTTTGTTGTTAGAGTACAGAAGTGCAACTGATTTTTTAAGTTGATTTTATACCCTGCAATTTTACTGTAGTTGTTAATTATTTCTAATAGGTTTCCACTGGATGTTTTTGGGTTTTCTATATATAAGATCATGTCATCTGCAGACAGTGAGAGTTTCACTTCTCCACTCCCTATTTGGATTCTTTTTATTCCTTTCTCTTGCCTAATTGCTCTGGCCAAAACCTCCAGTACTGTGTTGAACAAGAGTGGTGATAGAGGACATCTTTGTCTTTTTCCTGTTTCAGAGGGGTGGCATTCAGTGTTTCCCCATTGAGTATGATGTTGGCTGTGGCTTTGTCATATATGGCCTTTATTATGGTGAGATAATTTCCTTCTATCCCCATTTTGTTAAGAGTTTTTATCATAAATGGCTGTTGGATCTTGTCAAATTCTTTCTCTGAATCTATTGAGATGATCATGTGGTTTTCATTCCTCATTTTCTTGATGTGGTGGTATCACATTGATTGATTTGCGGATGTTGAACCTTCCCTGTGTGGCTGGTATGAATCCCACTTGATCATGATGTATGATCTTTTTGATGTATTGCTGTATTCGAGTTGCCAATATTTTGTTGAGGATTTTTGCATCTATGTTCATCAACAATATTGGCCTGTAGTTTTCCTTTTTTGTGTTGTCCTTGTCAGGCTTTGGTATCAGTGTTGTTGGCCTTGTAGAATGTGTTAGGAAGCGTTCCATCTTCCCTAGTTTTTTGGAATAGCTTGAGAAGGATAGGTATTAAATCTTCTTTGAAAGTTTGGTAGAATTACCCAGGGAAGCTGTCTGGGCCTGGGCTTTTATTCTTTGGTATACTTTTGATTACTGTTTCAATCTCTTTATTTGTGATTGGTCTATTCAGATTCTCTATTTCTTCTTGAAAGTCTAAGAATTTATCCGTTCCCTCTAGATTGTCCATTTTTTTGGCATATAGTTTTTCGTAGTATTCTCTTATAATCTGTTTTATTTCTGTGATGTCTGTTATTTCTCCTCTTTCATTTCTAATTTTGTTTATCTGAGCTTTCTTTTTTTCTTTGAAAGTCTGGCTAGGGGTTTGTCAATTTTATTTATCTTCTCAAAGAATCAGCTCTTTATTTCATTGATCCTTTCTACTGCCTTTTTTGTTTCAATAGCATTTATTTCTTCTGATTTTTATGATTTCTCTCCTTCTGCTGACTTTGGGCTTTGTTTGTTCTTCTTTTTCTAATTAAGTTAGGTGTAGTTTGAGATTGCTTATTTGGAATTTTTCTTGTTTGTTAAGGTGAGCCTGTATTGCAATGAATTTCCCTCTTAATATGGCTTTTGCTGCATCCCGTATGAGTTGGCATGGTATGTTATCATTTTCATTTGTCTCCAGATATTTTTTGATTTCTCCTTTTAATTTCTCCAGTGATCCATTGCTTGTTCAATAGCATGTTGTTTAGTCTCCACATCTTTGTCCCTTTCTCAGCTTTTTTTCTTGTAATTAATTTCTAGCTTTATAGCATTGTGATCGGAGATGTTTGTTGTTATTTCAATCTTCTTAAATTTATTGAGCCTTGCCTTGTTTCCCAACATATGGTCTATTCTTGAGAATGTTTTCTGCGCATGTGAGAAGAATGTGTATTCTGCTGTTTTTCAATGGAATGTTCTCTATATGTCATATAAGTCCAACTGGTCTAGCTTTTCACTTAATTCCACTGTTTCCTTGTTGGTTTTCTGTCTGGATGGTCTATCCATTGATGTTAGTGGAGGGTTGAAGTTCCCTACTATTATTGTGTTATTATTAATGTCTTATTTTAGGTTTGTTAATAGTTGCTTTATGAACTTTGGTGCTCCTGTGTTGGGTGCATAGATATTTATAAGTGTTATTTCTTCTTGATGTGATGGCCCTTTGATCCTTATATACTGCACCCCTTTGTCTTTCTTTACATGTCTTATCTTGAATTCTACTTTGTCTGATATAAGTATTGCAACACCTGCTTTCTTTTGTTTGCCGTTAGCTTGGAGTATCATCTTCTATCCCTTCACTCTGAACATGCGTTTGTCTTTAGAGCTGAGATGTGTTTCCTACAGGCAGCATATTGTTGGATCTTGTTCTTTTATCCATCTTACCACTCTATGTCTTTTTATTGGAGAATTCAATCCATTTATGTTTAGGGTGATTATCGATGTATGAGGGCTTAATGCTGCCATTTTATCACTCATTTTCTGGTTCTCCTGAATTTCCTTTGTTTCTCGTCCTGTGTATTTTGGTCTATCAGTTGAGTTAGATAGTTTTTTGTAGTGTGTTTCTTTGTTTTCTCCTTATTTATTATTTGTGTCTCTGTTCTGTTACCGTGAGGTTTGTATTTGAAATCTCTTGGATAACATAGTCCCTTTTCTGATGGCCTCTTATTTCCTTAGACTAAACCGATTCAATCCCTTTCCTCTTTCCCTCCTAAGTGGTTTTTCTCACATCTCATTCCATCTTGTGTTATGAGTTTGTGGTTAAAATGACAAGATTATCTTTGTTTTTGGTGTTTTCCTTCCCTTTGTCTTTAATGCTATATTTGAGTATTTGCTATCCTACTCTGATTCTGTCTACCTATTTATCTCCTTCCTCCGTGATTTGTAACCCCTTTCTCCCTTTTTTTTTTTTTATCAGATATGAGGGCCTTCTTGAAGATTCCATGGTGGGGGTGGTGGTGGCATCTCATGGCTGTGAACTCCCTTGGCTTATGTTTGTCTGGGAAAATTTTTATTTCTCCATCATATCTGAAGGATATTTCCACTGGATTGAGTATTCTTGGCTGAGAATTGTGGTCCTTCAAATATTTGAATATGTCATTCCAGTCTCTCCTAGCCTGTAAGGTTTCTGCAGAGAAATCTGCTGAAAGCCTGATAGGGGTTCCTTTGTAGGTTATTTTCTTCTGCCTTCCTGCCCTTAGTATTCTTTCTTTGTCAGTCACTTTTGCCATTTTCACTATTATATGCCTTGCAGTAGGTCTTTACGTCAACATATTTAGGAGATCCGATAGCTTGTTCCACATGTATTTCCATCTCCTTCCCTAGCTTTGGGAAGCTCTCTGCTTTTATTTCTTTGAACAAGCTTTCTGCTCCATTCTCCTTCTCTTCGCCTTCTTGAATATCTATAATTCTTATGTTGCATTTCCTCATTGAGTTGGCTATTTCCCAGAGACTGTCTTCATTTCTTTTTAGTCTTAGTTATCTCTCCTCCTCTATCTGGAGCATTTCAACTTATCTATCTTCGAGTATGCTGACACGCTCCCCTATGATGTCCACTCAAGCATTCAGAGAGTCCATATTTTGTTTTATTTCTTCCATTGTGTCTTTCATCTCTAATATTTCTGATTGATTCTTCTTTATAGTTTCAATCTCTTTTGTGAAGTAGCTCCTGAACTTGTTGAATTGTTTCTCTACCTTTTAATTTGTTAAGTTTTTTGATGATAGCTATTTTGAATTATTTGTCATTTAGATTACTAATTTCTGTGTTCTCATCACTGATTTCTGGGTACTTGTCATTTCCTTTCTGGTCCGGAGATCTAATATAATGTTTGATATTGCTAGAGGGAGTGGCTCTGTGTTTTCACATCCTGGCATTATTTGGTCATAGTTACTGCCTGTCACTATTGGGTGGGCATCAAGAGCCATGTATTCAGAGCCCTCTGCCTTCAGCTGAGATCCCAGGCACTGGATCCACACTGGGCGGGTGGGAGGAGGGTGCCTTCTCCTGCATGTTATCAGGGTTTTCTTGCTCTGCTCTCACTATCTGCTCTCCTGGGGTGGTGGCTTAATAAGGTCACACCCTGCAAAAGATTTCTCCCTTGTAGAGGGCTTCCCTCTAGGCTGCAAGGGCCCACCTGGGATCCTTGATGTTCCTGCAAATGAACGTTCCCTCCCCCATTCCTTCCCTCTCGGAGGCCTCCCACATTCCCAGATTTTTCTCTTACCTTGCTCCACCTCCTGTGAGGGGGGCTCCAGCCTCTCTACCCACCATCATATGGCTGCGTGGGTCTCTCTTATGTTTTTTGTGTTCTGTTTGTATGTCCTCTGTTGGAGTATGAGTGTCCTTTTTATTGTATGTTGGAGGGGAGAGATTACCAGGAGAACTTACTCTGCCATGGTGCTGATATTACCTTCTCCTGTTTTTCTTGTTCTTAATTGAGCTAACAAATAACAATTTGTTCAAAATAATAAATGCAACAGTGTATTCAATTATGTGTTCATATTTATATATATACTTACGTGTAAGTGGAACAGAATGACAGCAATTATACAAGGGAGGGGAGGAAGGAATAAGGATTATTTTGTTGTTATAAGGTACTTGCACTACCCATGAAGCAGTATGGTATTATTTGAAAGTGGACTTGGATTACTTGTAAATGTATATTTCAAACTCTAAAGGACCACTAAAAAATGTCAAAAAGAAAGAGAGTATAACTGATATGCTAATAAAGAAGAGAAAAAATTATACAAAATACTCAGTTAAAACCAATTATGTCAGAAAATGCATGGAAGACAAATAGGAGCAAAGAACAAAGGCAGTGAATAGAAAACAGGAACAAATATGGTGCATATGAATCTGGCTATATCAGTAATCACTTTGAATGTCAGTGGTCTAAATGCACCAATTAAAATACAGAATTTCTCAGAGGGAATCAAAAAACAAGACTCAACTATATGTTGTCTACAAGAAACCCATGTTAAATATAAAGACATATATAGATTAAAAGTAAATGAATGGGAAGATAAACCATGCCGACACTAATCGAAAGGAAACAGGAATACCTATCTTAACTTCAGACAGAGCAGACTTGAGAGCAAGCAAAGTCATCAGGGATAAAGGGGGACATTATATAATGATAAAGGGGTCAGTTTTCCAAGAAAACATCAGAATCCTTAATGTATATGCACCTAACAAAAGAGTGTCACAACATATCAGGAAAAACTGATAGAACTCCCAAGAGAAATTCATGAATCCACTATTATAGCTGGAGATTTCAACACCTCTCTATCAGAAATGAGGAGATCCAGCAAGAACATAAGGACATGGTTGAACTCAACAATAGCATCAGTCAACTGGATATGATGGACACATATAGACTACTTAATTCAAGAACAGCAGAATATATATTCTTTGCAGGCTCACATGGAACATTAAACAAGATAGACGACATTCTGGGCCATGAAACACACCTCAACAAAACTTAAAAGAATAGAAATTATACAATATATGCTCGTAGACCACCATAGAATAAACCTAGAAATCAATAACAGAAAGATAGTTGGAAAATCTCAGAATATTTGGAGATTAAATGACACACTTCTACATAACACGTAGGTCAAAAAAGAAATCTCAAGATAAACTAAATGTTTTGAACTAAATGAAAATAGAAGTGTAACTTATCAAAATTTGTAATATGAGATGAAAGTAGGTCTTGGAAATTTTAGCATGTATTACTGAATGCCTATATTAGAAAAGGAGAAAAATCTAAAATCAGTCATCTGAACGTTCACCTTAGGAAAGTAGAAAAAGAGAAAATCCAAAGTAAGCAGAAGAAAAGAAATAATAAAAATTAGAGCAGAAATCAATGAAATTGAAAACAAGAAATCAATAGAGAAAATCAGTGAAACCAAAAGCTGATTCACTTAAAAGATCAATAAAATTGATAAGCCTATAGCTAGGTTAATGAAGAAAAAGAAAGGACACAAATTACTAATATCAGAAATGAAATAGGAGACATTACAACAGATCCCATGGACATTAATGCAATAATAATAGAGTTCTATGAATAGTATTCTTTCCCATAAATTTTATAACCTTGCCCATGAATTTTACAACCTACATGAAGTGGACCAATTCCTTGAAAGACACAATTTGCCAAAACTCATACAAGAAGAAATAGACAATCTGAGTAGGCCTATATCTCTTAAAGAAATTGAATCAATAATTAACCTTCCAAAACAGAAAGCCCCGAGCCCAGATGAATTCAATGTGAATTCTATCAAACATTTAAGGAAGAAATTATATCAATTCTCTGCAGTCTTTCACAGGATAAAAGCAGGGGGGCATACTTCCTAAGTCATTCTGTGAGACAAGCATTACCTTAATACCAAAACCAGATAAAAGAAAACTACAGACCAGTATCTCTCACAAACATAGATGCCAAAATCCTCAACAGAGTATTAGTAAATTGAATTCAGCAATGTATAAAAAGAATTAAACACCATGACGATGATCAGAATAGTGAGCCCAGAAACTAGACCCACATAAATATAAACTGATCATTGCCAAAGAAGGAAAGGCAAAACAATGGGGAAAAGACAGTTTCCTCAACAAATGATACTGGAACAACCGGACATCCACATGTCGACAAATGAATCTGGCCTCAGACTTTACACCCTTCACAAAAATTAACTCAAAGAGATCACAAATCTAAATATAAAATTCAAAACTATAAAACTCCTAGAAGATAACATAGGATAAAATCTATATGGTCCTGGGTTTGCTGATTACTTTTTAGATATGACATGGATAAAGGGAGGATCCTTGTAAGAAGTAATTGATATGCTGGATTGCATTAAAATTAAAAATTTCTGCTCTGTGAAAAATGCTATCAATAGAATGAAAAGACAAGCTGCAATCTGGGAGAAAATATTTGCAAAAGACATATCTAATAAAGGCCTGTTCAAAATATACAAAAACTCTTAAAACTCAACAATAAGAAAACAAACAGTTCAGACACCTCAGTAAAGAAGATATACAGATGAATATATTCATAAGCATATGAAAAGATGCTCCACATCATATGTCATCAGGGAAATGAAAATTAAAACAATAAGGGGATACCACTATTTACCTATTAGAATGGCCAAAATCCTGAACACTGACAACACCAAGTGCTGACAAGGATGTGGAGCAACAGGAACTCTCATTTGTTGCTGGTGGAAATGAAAAATGATACAGCCACTTTGAAAGACAGTTTGGCAGTTTCTTACAAAACTAAAGATGCTCTTACCTTGTGATCCAGTTTTCCCAAAGGGGTGAAAACTTATGTCCACATGATAACCTGCACAGATGTTTATAGCAGCTTTATTCATAATTGCCCATACTTGGAAGCAAACAAGATGTCCTTCAGTAGGTAAATGGATTTAAAAAATTGGTGCATTCAGGCAATGTAAAATTATTCATTGCTTAAAAAAAAGCTATCAAGCATGAAAAGACATGAAGGAAACTTAAGGGCATATTTCTAAGTAAAAGAAGCCAATCTGAAAAGGCTATATACTGTATCATTTCAATTATGTGACCCTATGGAAAAGCCAAAATTTTGGATGCAGTAAAAATATCAGTGGTTGCCAGGGATTAGGGAGAAGGGAGGGATGAAGAGACTAAGCACAGAGGGTTTTTAGGGCAGCAAAACTGTTTTATGATACCATAATGGTAGATACCTATCATTATAAATTTGTTGAAACCCTTAGAATGCGCAACACCAAGAATGAACCCTAGTGTAAACTACGGACTTCGGGTAATAATGATGTGTCAATATAGGGTCACCTGTTGTAATGAATTTACCTTTCCAGTGGGGAGTATTGTTAATGGGAATAAACAAATAAATGAAAAACTATCAGATACAATAAGGGTTATAATGCATTACAAATGTGTTGGGGGTTAGTTACGATCTGATGGTCAAGGAAGACAGCCCTGAGGAAATAACGTTTAAACTGAGATCTGAATGACAAACCAAAGCTAGTCATGAGATCATCTCACCAGAAGAGCAGCCTTCCATGACTCGCCCTAAAGTAGGAATGGGCTCTGTGTGTTGCAGGAACAGAAAGAAAACGACAGTGTCTTGGACTTGGTACTTCGAGACCAAGACAAAGAAGAGTTGGAGATGCACTAAGAGAGCGTCTTGCAGGCTGGAGGATGGAGTTTGGCTTATATTATAAGTGCAAGGAGAAGACACGGAGGGACCCCATCAGATTTGCATATTTAGAGGTGTACTCTGATTGAGCTGTGGACAATAGGTTATAGGTGGCAAACATGGAAGTTGGAATATGGAGAGGAGATTATTGACAGTGTCTCAGTGAGAAGTGGTTGCCTTTTGAACTTGGGTGGGAAGGAGTAAAGGTGGAGGTGAGTGCATGGATCTTGCCCATGTTCTCCATTCAGACTTGACAGTGCTGGTATGGATTGTATGTATTTGTATGTTAGGGATGGGGTGATGGAAAATGAGAAAAGAGAGGATGATTACTGGGGCTTGGTCAGTATCTAGCAAGATGTGGAAACACTGATTGGAAGAACAGAGTTGAGGGAAATCATGAATCCTGTTTCGGACATGGTAAGTTTGAAAGTCCTATTGGATGTGCAAGTGAAATATCAAGTAGACAGCCTGTATAAATGAGTCAAAGTTAAAGAGACGGACTGAGGGGGAAGTATAAACTTGAGTGTGATTGACTTAGTGACAATATTTAAAGCCTATGGGGCTTGAAATTACCACAGGGGAGAGTGTAGATAGAGAATGGAAGAGGTTCCAGGGCCAAACCCCAAAGCACACCATTTAGGGGTCAATCATAGGAGAAGCAGGCAAAAAGAGGAGGAGTAGCTAGTGAGTTAGAAAGAAAATCATCAGAGTGAGATGTACAGAAGCAGGAGGAGAAAATATTTCAAGAATAAAGTGTGTCCCCTTGTGTCAGATGCTACCAAGAGGCCACATGAAGGAAAGTGTGATATTGGAAGAAGTGATGTTGGAATTAGCAACCTGAATACCTCAGTGGCTGTGACAAGAGCATGTTTATTGGAAGAATAGGAGGGAAACCTGACAGAGTGACAGCACAAGGTGCTGAAACAGATTCTAACTTCAGATAGTTCTTTTTAGATGTGTTTCTGTGAAGAGGACAGAGAAATGGGACAGAAGCTGGAAGTAGAAGTTAGGAGAGGGAGCTTAAGGGTTTCCAAATATATAGTGGCAAAACCTGGAAAATGTATAAATGTCTACTAATATGGGAATGCTTAAATTATTAGCTTTTAAGTAGAATGCAAGCATATGTGGACATGTATGTAGACATCTTTTGTATGGATAAAGTATGTCACAATAACAATTTTTAAAAATGAGTAAATGTGGAGATCACACACACGAGATGACAAAGTGAGCACAGATGTCTATTCTCTTCCCACTGAGTACCATTTAAAATAATAAAGGAATATAAACATAAGATGGCAATAACAATGAGAATGGAAGGGAGAGGAGATACCGATGTCTTTGACCATAAAATGTCAAAGAGGCTTTAAACTTGGGGACAGGAGTGAGAAACAGGACATAAAACAGGGAATAAGTAAAGAAATGTTAAAGTCTTTTCCTTGCCCCTTTTTGCTTGTAGGAAGAAAGCCCAATAGCCAGTAATTATGCTTCAAGCAAAAAAAAAGTTCTCTTTTTTTAAGTGTCAGATGAATTGAAGCGTATTGTGTTGGTATGAGTGCTCCAGAGTGATGTCATATTCATTGTGGCATTTGGGAAGCATTCTGAGTAAGAGGCCACTCAGGCAACAAGCCCAGTGCAAATATACAGAAATCCAGGTCTGGTCTCCATTGCCTCCTTTTTTTTTTTTAATTAAGAGACAAAGATATAAACCAGATATTTGTAGGAAACCTACAGATAAAGTCAAATATGCACAAAGAGAACTTTTGAAAAATAAAACCCTCCTTTTAAAACTTCAGCATCCTCAAAGAAATTCTAAAACATATTGCATCCATTTAAAAATGCATCCATTAAAAAAAAAAAGTCCTGAATGCTGTGGAAAAAAAAAAAAAAAAGAACGCATCAGAGAATAAGACAGCCCGTGGAAATTAAAATGCAACTTTTGAAATTTTAAAATTTAGTGGATGATTTGCCAGATGAAATTGAGAAAAATCTCCCACCATGTAGAACAGGGGTTGGCAAACTTTTCTAAGAGCCAGAGAGTAACTATTTTCAGCTTTGCAAGCCATTCCATCTCTGTCACAATCATTTGCTCTGGCTTTGTAGTACAAAGGCAAGTAGGCATGGCTGTGTGCCAATAAAACTTTATAAACACGAGTTGCACATAATTTTTACACTTCATAAAATGTTATTCTTCTTTTGATTTTTTTCCTACCATTTAAAAGTATAAAAATCGTTATTAATTAGCTTGTGGACCATAAAAAAATAGGTAGTGGACTTGATTTGGCCCATGGGGCCATATTTAGTTGACCCCTAATGTAGAAGAAAGATACAGATGATATGTAGGGAAAGCAAAGTAAATTGTGGCACGAATTTAAGCAACTGCTGGCATATAATAAAAGAAGATCTTTTTGATTTTCTGTTGGGAAACTTCTTTGAGATTTTCAGCGGATATGACATTGGACTGCTGAGACTGTGGTGTAAGAAAAAATAATCCAAACCAATCGAATTGTCCCAGCATCTGAACAGTATTTACACAGTCACAATAAGGCAAATGCTGCTTATTGATTAACTTCGAATCAATCTGCAGTCATAACATGGCAGATCAGATCAGAGGGTGTAGGACAGAAAACATGTGCTATTAACCTTGAAAATATAAAAATACTGTGGATGACAGAAAGTGGGACTTGAAAGAGATGAACAAGTATAGAAAACATAAAAAGAAGGAAATTAACAAGTATAGAAAAAATGAAAACAAGTCCTTATTTGGAAAATCACATAGATTTAAGTATATTGTTTAAGGTTGAAAAAATAACCAATTAAGAACTAAAGTTAACAATATCAAGAGCAAACCAAAGAGAGGAGAGAAGGAAGCTATCATATGTGTGTTAATTCCTGATCATTCTCACCAGGGTATCTGCAGGTAATTCTCTAAGTCTGATAAATTAAAGGCGCTGAAAATAGAAACCATTAAGAGGTCGCCCCTGGAAATTGCAGCTGGAGTTAGAGAAGGGAAATATTTGAATTAAACCGTGTGTGCGTATGTGTGTTCTACTTCAAAGAAATAATAGTTTCCAGTGAGAAGAGATGGGACAGAATACTGGGGTTTTTCACTATAAGCCGTTTTGTATAACTTTTTCTAAAAAAAGCATGTGCATGCTTTTTTGGATAGCAACAAAATTAAAAATAGGATGATGATAGAAGCATAAAAATTACTTACATTGTTAAGCAACTAAGGATACATAATTTTTTGTTCAGACGGGGATATGGCCTTAAAAACGTGTACATGGACATGGATTCTGGACAAACAGTTTATTAAAGTAAAGGTAATTGTGTTAATGAGAGAAATCCTAGCTAAAATTTTCTTTAATTTGTAAAAGTCAGTATTTTAAAAGTAAATGTAAATTAATATGAAAACTGTTTTTCTGTTATCTCATAAAATTCATCTCACCTCTATTTTGTTCTCTTCCCTATTGTATGTGTGTAGTGAGTTTTCAAATCTCTATCTCAGATTGTCAGAGTATTTTGTCTGAGTTGATCAGTTTATCTGAACTGGAGTTTGTCCCAGCATTAGTCAGCTTGGACTGCCATAACAAAACTCCATAAACTGAGTGGCTTCAACAACAGAAATTTCTTTCTCACAGTTCTAGAGGCTGGAAGGCTGAGCTAGGGTGCCAGCGTGGTTGGGTTCTGGTGAGAGCTCTCTTCTTGGCTTGCAGAAGGCTGCCTTCTTGCTGTGTCCTCACATGGTGGACAGAGAGACAAAGAGCTGTCTGGTGTCTCTTCTTATGTAAGAACATTAATCCTATCAGATCAAGATCCCACCTTATAACCTCAGTTAACCTTAATTACTCTCATAAAGGCCCTATTTCCAAATAGAGTCACGTTGGGGGGGGGTTAGAGCTTCAACACAGATGTTTTGGATAGATGCAAACATTCAGCCCATAACAGCACCCACTGAATTAAGTTGTCATTTGCCTGAATTGAACATGTGGACAAATTGTTTTGCCACCAACAAATTGTGCAGCTGGGGAGTGGCTGTCCATACAGGCTTAACTTTTAATTTTGCACAGGCTTTGCACAGGCTGACCCCTATCTTAACAGATTCTAGAGTTTAGGGGTCTCCCAACCCTGGAGTCCCTACCCTGCCCTTGCTAAATTCAATTGCAGCAACATTTTCTTAATACTTTTTTCTTTTTTCCCCTGAGTGCTAACAGCCTGGTGGCCCCAACTTGGCAAGACCCATCAGCCCTTTCTTTTCTATAAAACCATCCAAAGTAAACACTCAGTCTTTTTATTATTTCGTTTGATCTTCACAACAACTTTGTAAGGTGGGCAGAGAAGGTGGTTCTATTCACACTTTAGTGGTGATGTAATTGAGAGACAGATATCAGCACTGTCCTACTCTACAGTGCAGAAAATGTGCCTCTTGTCACAATAAGGAGAGTGGAAAGAGCCCTGGACTAGGGGTCAGATGACTGGTGCCAGCCCCAGCTCTACCCTTAGCGTACCTGGATTCGAACAAAGGCAGGGTTTATCTTGATCAGATTGATCTTAATTGATTCAAGTAAAGGTTTATTTTGATCAGATTTATCTTAATTGATTCAAGTAAGGAAGCAATCTGGCACTGGGAACCTCAGTAAGATAGCTCACATCTTCTTTTCCCTTATGTCCATCAAACCAGAGTGAGATCAGGAAGTGAGCATGGAGTTTGAATTCACTAGCAGTGTGGCCTTGGATGAGTCACTTCGCCTCTCTAAGCCTGCTTCTCTGTAAACTGGAAGTAATAACTACTTTGTAGGTTGTTGAGAAGATTAAAAATGATTTATCTAAAGTACTCAAAACAATTCTTTCCATAGGCTGTGTTACAAAATTGTATCTAATATTATATCTGGAATGGCATTAATAAGCTCTTCTGCCACATTCCCAAGCATGATTGGGGCAGACTTGACCAGGCATGTTCTCATAGTGATTTCAGAGGAGCAAGAAAGAGTGTACCACATGAAAGAAAGGCCTCTTGAGAACTCAGCTCAGACCTGGCCCATCCTCACCACCCTGTTGTTCTTTTATTCTTTTGCCCCACTCCCAGACTCAAAACATGTAGAAATAGATGCCACCTTATGGCTGAAGGACCTCCTGGTGTTGCAGAGTGTAATTTTGCACTAAGGGCTTTTTTTGTTTTGTTTTGTTTTTTCGCTGAGGAAGAGTTAACATCCGTGCCAGTCTTCCTCTATTTTTTAGTAGGTGGACTACCAGCACGGCATGGCCACTAACAGAGTGGTAATGTAGGTCCACACCTGGGAACCACACCTGGGCCTCTGCAGAGCTTAACCACTAGGCCACTAGGGCTGGCCAGCACTGAGGCCATTTTTGTTAACAACCTACCATGTTGTTATTCCAAAGGAATTGTCATAGAAATATGTAATGATGATGATCAGTAACCATTTTTATGGTTCATATTTTTTTTGCTTTTGTCATGCTTTCATTCATCCAACATTTGCACAGGGTATTCCCTTAAGGTACATGCTCAGAGCGCATGTGCGCCTTTGTGCCTTGCACGCATAGCATCTCCCGTAGGTTCTGCTCATCTGGGCAGATGAGTGATGGATTTTCCTGCTGTGCTAAGGAAGAGCAGACACAAAGTACAGTGTGATCCTCTCCCTCCGTATTTCTCTTGACAGGCACAACAATCTGGGCTGATAGGAAAAGCAGGCCTTGATATCCAGGTCACCGGGATGCCAGAGACATCTTGTTTTCTCTTGACTGCCTGGGCACGTCTGTTTATTCCCTCTATGAGGTTTTACTGTTAGAAATTTTGATGCCCAGCAGCGTCCATTTGAGAGAGAGCAGATTTTACCAGCGTTCCATGCAAGCATCCGATTCACAGCTTGTGAGCAGTAGAGTCTACACATCTGGATGGTGCACCTTTATAAATAGCTCCATCAGGTGGCTGGGGAATCCGGGCTGTATCTGTGGTGTGGCATTAGGACACTTTGTGCATGACTGTCCCTGAAGACAAAGAAGAGCAGACTCTGAGTCGGAGGGAACCCAGTGCCATGGCTGAATGTTGTGTAGTTGCAGCAAAGCCCAACCTGAATGAGGAGCATCCCTTTGCCTCTCCTCATTTGGTACCTTTCTCTTTCCATTTACTTCCCTTTTTCCATCTTTTCTTCTAGTTCCTATGCCTACCTTGTCCACTGGTGCCTTTTAATCTTCCTTCTTTCTTATCAGCTGTTTTTCTTTGGGTCTTAGCTCATCACACCTAACATCATGTCAGAATGCCTGCCACTCATCTCCAGTCAGCTGGACTCCAAAGACTTCCTGTTTCTGCTGCGCTATTGCTTACCCAAGTCAGGCTTGGGAATCCAGCATTGGGAGAGCGTATTAATGCCATTCAAGAGATACGAAGGGATACTTTCCTGAACACATAGGATATGGCAGGCACTTCTAAAGTGCTTTAGATAAACCATTTCTAATCCTTCCACAATTGACAAGGTAGGTATTATTTCCAGTGTTTTGAGGAACACATTTAGAATGGTTCAGTGACCTGCCCAAGATCACAGTGCTAGTGAATGCCAGAGCTGGCCTCCAGTCCAGGTCTGGGTGATTCCAAATGCCAAAGCTTGTTTCATTACATCACTCTCTGTGTCATTCAGAAATGAAAAAATTGAGGATCAGAAATGTAAGTTATCTTGCTAAGAATTATAGTGCTAGAATATCGCTCATTTTTAGCTCAATATAAGAGAAATCTAATGGGAGGAAAAGCTGTTTTAGTTTCAACCTAGGAATGTTAAGAGCACAACTGGGACTTGAAGCAGTTTTCTGACACTCAAGTATAATATATAAGGATAGACCAGACAGTTCTTTCATTCATTCACTGTTGAGTGCCTGCTGTGTGCCAGGCGCTGTTCTAAAGTTTGGAATTTTTCACAAAATAAGAAAGATTCCTACCCTTGTGGAGGTCACAAGCCAGTTGGAAGAGACAGATAATAAACAATAGACAAAATGAATGAAGTGTTAGCGTATTAGATGATACTTGCTATGGAGAAGGAAGCAGTGGAACAAGGTAATGGGAATCGAAAGCGCCAGAGGGAGGAGTGTTGCATTTTAAAAGGGAGACAGGATAGGACTTACTGAGGAGGTAAGATTTGAGCAAAGTCTTGAAGGAAGTGAGGAAATTAGACATGTAGGTTTCTGAGAGAACACTCCAGGCAAAATAAGAAGTGGGTATGGTTGGCATTTGTGAGCAACAGCAAGAAGGCTAGTATAGTGGGAGCAGAATGTATTACAGAAAGAACGGTGAAGGTATCTAGATTGCTTGAGGCATGGTAAGCCATTTTAAAGATTTAAAATAAGGGCAAGAGAGAAGCAGAATTAGGTTCAGGAGGTACCCAGCTGAAGTAATCTAGGTGTGACACGATAGTCTTTCTCATCAGGATTGTAGCAATGTTGGTGAGCAAAAGAGATTGGAGTTTGCATATATTTGAAGGTAGACCCCTCAGGTTTTCCCAGTAGATTAGATGTGGAATACTAGAGAAAGAGAGGAATCTATGACGAATTCAAGATTTGGGGCTTCACCAACAGGAAGTACAGAGTTTCTCCCAAATGAGTTGTAGAAGGCAGTTTTCAGAGAAAAAACAGGAGGTCAGTTTTGGGCATGTTGAATTTGAAATGTTTACTACATATGCAAACAGAACTGTGAAGTCATCAGTTGTGCACATGATTCTTTAGTTTGGAGAGAAGACTGGGCTGGAGATAATTTGGGATTTATCAGCATATATTTACATATATGTTAAAAATTTTAAAAAAAGGGCATGAGACCCAGTGGAGAGCACCAATGTGATGTGTGAAATGGAAATCACTGCAGTGGGTGGTGAGATTTGTCTGGCATCTCACCAAAGATGACTCAAGAATCAGAAAAATGATGGAAATCTGATTTTGTCTTCAATACAAAAGACTATTTTAAACATTAGAGTTTATTAGCAATGGAATGGCCTGTTTCACAGGATGCATTTTCTGATGCTGTGAATTTTCAGGGAAAGCCTTAAATCTAGATCATCGTTTTCCCAAATTTTGTGTGCCTCCAAAAGAAAAAAATAATTATTTTCAATTTGGGGCTTAAGATTTTATCTTTATTTATCCAAGTAAAGTTGTTTACACATGTGCGCACACACCCTGGTATATTCATCATGGTGCAGGTTTACTAACCACCATTTTAGATGTTTTAAAGTGGATCAGATTCTTGTCTTAGCTTTAAACTTGAACCCACTGACCATTTAGATTCTTTCAAACTTTCCATTTCTTTGAGTTTGTGGTTTTGAGCATTTAGGAATAAAAAAAGGCCATCGCTAAACTTGGATATGGACGAATTAAGGAAAAAAATTATATCAGGCCAAATTTGTCTTTTCCTTTTTTCTTTTAATGACGCCACCACAACGATGTCTTAAAACAGTGGTTCTCAAACTTAGTCCCAGGACCCTCTTGTACTCTTAAAAGTTATTGAAGACATCAAAGAGCTTTTGTTTACTATGGATAGTGCAAATATAGAACAAGCAATACATTGGTTAATAAGGATCTCATATGATGGATTCAAACCTGCAAAATATAATTGAGATTCATTAAAATCTACTTTCAAGATAAGAGAGCCCTAGTTTTACTGAAATTAATTTGAAGAAGACTCAAAGCTTTGGATTTTCTCTAAGTTCGGTACGAGCCAATGATGTAACTTGGTAATGATAAAGGTTTAGGGTTCAATAATATATTTCACTTTTGTAATCAGTACATTTAGGACACTGGCTTTTGAAGGAAATATTAATAAGCTACAATGCCCTGTGGAGGAGACTGGAAAGTAATAGATCTAAAATAGATGTCATATGAAGAACAGTTGAAGAAACTAATAATACCACATTGTGTACTTGGAAAAATTACTAATGTTGCTTACCTGTTACCACTACTTAGGGGTGCTCGACTGCTCAGAAGAGATGAACATTACAAATTAGGAAGCATGAACTGATCCAGGTGATATTAAAGCAGTAGGTAAAGATGAGAAAATGTGAAATAACATTACATATATTTATCTTTCATTCGTGCAAGAGGAAATGTGTTCAACTTTTACCTGGAAACTTTCTAGCTGTGAAATCTCTTCTCTTTGGGAGGCATGAAGTTTAATAGCTTCATTCATCCTAGGATATTTTGGTCCAAACCCAGGAATGACCAAGTGGATCTCATAAGCAACCCTGGAAACAGAATACAATAGAAGAGGTAGCTTTTAAAATTTTTCTAACCACCTCTTCCCATGAAGGAGTTAAGATGAAAGAAGAGGGCATTATTAGTATTTAGAAATTAACTAATTCATGTTGTCATAATAGCAAGATTTATATAATAGGACAGAACTCTAATGGGCATAAAAAAAGTTGAACATTTTGGAAAGGGAATCGGGAAAGGAATTTTAGGTGCGGTCTAACTCGTTAAGATTGGAATGGAATTATTTAATTTTTTTAAAATTTAATATCAAAAGTACACTGGTACAAAATTAGAATTGTTTTCTCTCTGTTTAAAGGACAAAGTTTTATTAGTCAGTTGACCTCTTGATAAGAGATTGAAATTTTTTTTAACTTTTTGGGTAATCTGTCTAGACAGCAAAGGTTTTGTGTCTTACTAAAATTATGTGCTGTGCTTCACATTGTCTTTATCATGTCCTTGATTACTTAAGAAAACCTAGTCTTCTCAATATTAAAACAGCTAAGTTTTGTTCACAACTCTGTAAGCTTCTGTATTTAACACCTTCTATTGTCTCTTGGGCTAAATAAATATTATTTCATTAAAAAATTTTAATGAATTCAACTGCCAAGTATTCTGTGAACCAGCCCATCCTTCCTGATATTTAGAGGTCCCCTTTTGGGTGAACAAACATCAAAAGCTGCCAAAGTAGACGTCAGTGGTTTGTTGTATGTGTGTTTTTCCTCCCCCTCCTCTCTTCTTCTTCTTCCCCTTTTCTCCATTCTTTCTCCAATCTTGAGTAAGAATATACAGTGGAAGCCAATAAAAGAGAGGACTCTGGAACTAAAGAAAAGACAATGTGGGATGATAAGGGAAGAAGGAGGCAAGGTTTAGAACTTGCAAATACTTGATTATAAAATGAGATGCTTGTAAGTATGTTTACTATTTTCTGATAATTGGTCATAAAGCTCACTATATCCTGCCAGTGGATATAAACAATCAATGCATTCTCTATTTTTTCACAGTCAACCCACTGGGCCTCAGGCAGCTTACCTAGTTAAGAGTTTGTACAGCCTTTGGGAGCTTAAAGTTGCGGTATTCTCTTATAAATCCAACCCCAGTAAATTAAAAGGGAATTTAGATTGCAAAACAGTTAACGGATAATTGAATTACAAAATAAAACTTAACTTTAAAAGCAGTTCGTAATATAGTCTTTCAATATGAAAACTTCTGTAGAGTTTTTTATTACCTAGCAGAAAATCTTCAAGTTTATGTTAACTTAAAACTTGAGTTCTTTCCAGTTAAATATAAATCAAAAGTTACTATAAAACATAGCTGAAATTATTGTATATGGTTAAATTAAAATAGGAATCATTTTTTAAAAAAATAATAAGAATTTGCAAACAACCCTTCCCGATGTGTCTTTTGTATAAAGTGAGATCTTCCTGTGAAATAGAAATTAAAGGCTTTAGAAATGTGCTTTCAGGTTATCTATAGAAAGGCAAGAACCACTTCAGAAAAGAAATGCCTGGAATTCTGCTCAGTGTCACAGTATGTAGGGGTTAAGATAACAAACTGCCTCGGGCCTCTTTCAGGGCAACAAAACAAACCAAAATTGTCTTCAGGGTGTAAACCCAGAGAATGATGTACCCAAACATGGAGAAAGAGAACTGGGGCAAATGTTTTTTTTAATGTTTGCCTTTGGGCAGGATTTTTTTTATTAGTTTATTGTTTTTAATGAATATGAAATACTATCTCTTTGTTTGATAAACTGTTATTATTTTGTTTTAGGCTCCTACTGTGGGAAAAAAACCCCACACAGCATGTTAGAGAAAATTTTCATCTAGAGTTGAGTATAAAGAGAGGTGTGAGTGTTGGGTCGCAGAGAAAAGGAAGGTGGTTGAAATAACATGGTGGAGCTGTTAAAATTTGATAACTCTGCACCTCCCACTGGAACAATATGATAAAAAGATTTATGTAAATTTAACGTATACTTGTTCCAAATTGCACATAGAAATAAAGTTAAAACTCTTTAGAGGATCAGGTTATAGCATTCACTCCCAAAACTTGATGGCTGTTGGGTGTGAGGGTATCATGATAGAAGGAAAAGTAAGTGAGGTTGAGCTGGGGTGCTACACAAAGACAAGTTCAGGCAGAACAAATGAAAGTCTGATCTGAGAATCCAAAAAGCAGCAGCAGACTGCGGGAACTGGAATCATTATGGATATTAGCAAGTTAATGTGTAGCAAACTAAGAAAAATTTCATAATAAAGCCAAGGCTAAGAATCAACTGATAAATGGGACCAGTACTTGTATCACTATCTGATTAAGAAGAGACAAACAGTGCTTATAAATGGTAGAAATCTTTATCTCTCCCAATTTTATTATACTGGTTTACATGGAGACATATCCCTGTAGGGTCATACAGTCTGAAAAATCTGCCTAAAGTGTTGAGTTTTCTGCTGTTCAAGCAAGTGATACAAATTACTGCTTAGAGTGTATTCTGAAGGAAAAGTGAAGCAGCTCCTTGAGTGTTAGCCTCAGAACACCTTAATTATGATGAAAGGAAATTTATAACAAAAGCATGCATGGTGAGCTGGTGAGGATGCGTTCTAAGTTTGTTACCAAACCAAAATGGGTTTGCTTCTTGATGAGTTGAAATCAAAGCCTTCACCAGAAGTAGTTGTCACACAAAGTAAAATTTATTTGCAGCAAATGAGGAGTCCAGGGGAATCACTTCCAAAGCCGTGGCTCTCTGAGCAAGGGGAAAGCAGGAGCCTTTTATTTTCGATGGGGAATGAATATTCAAAAGGGAAGTTTCCTCATCACACATAGAGGTGGGTAATCGTTCACACAGGTGCAGTTTGAAAACATGCTTCCACATGTGTCACATCTTATGGTAATAAGGCTTAAGCTCCTCCTGGGGTGGAAATCTTAGCATTAAAATGAAGCAAAGGTAACTTTTAGACAAAGCTCAGCCTATCTGCACAGGTGTCACTCTTGTAATGGGGTTTGGACTGGTTCAGGGTGGTTGATGATTGCATCTCTTAACATAACTAAAAAACAGCTTTGAGAAACTAAGTGCTTTTGAAACCTCCTTTGAGTTACTAGGGAAATTAGTTTTCAGTGACAAGTTGACTTCGCATGTTTGGGTTAATCTCCCCCAGATCTCCAGTTGAATGGGTTTGTCTTGGTGCTGAGAGAGCTCTGTTTCCTAGGAAATGAGCAAGGTAAAGAATGACCTTCCAGGAAGTTTAGTATATTGATGTATAAGCAACTTTATCCTCTTTCCTTTCCCTTCCTGATTTACAGCCTCTGTGACTGGTTTATGGGGGTTTTCTAAAAGATGTGATTAGCTTCACTTGCAAGAAACTTGCGAGGGGTTTCAGGGTAATGATGTGTCAGCTTTGAACTCATTCAACTCATCTGAAGGAAAATTTTTAGAGCAGGAAGGAGACAGATTCAGAGGTGCTGACTTGTGAAACTTGGTGGAAAGTGCATTTCCAGCTAAAAGAGCCAAAAGTCTAGCTTCCTAATCATGCAAAGGAAAGGAGGGTGATAACAGGCAAAAAGGAGAAAACTAAATAACAAAAGATTTACTGGCTTGTATCATCTATGCCAGAGGTCCTCCTCTCTCATAAAATGAAGAAAGCAATTGATATGGTTGCACACAGAGGTTAGAGGGAAGATGACTGGCAGCCTGACTCAAGGATGTAGGGTGGAAGGAAGAGGCTGACAAGTTTGATTAGGAGCCATGAGAGCACAACACACAGTGGGTGGAGATCAGCAAAGACCAGACTTGAAATTCACTGCTGATTAAATAAATAGTAAAGCAGATGTGTGAGCCCAGACTCAGTGAGAATGGTTTCATTTCATTAATTCATTCCCTTATTCATTGTGGTTGCATAGAGCATCTGTTAAATGCAGGGCACTCTGAGGAGCACAGATGTAACAGTTCTATCCTCACTGAGCATATAACTTAGTGTTCCAGTTATGGTGTTGCAAAACAAATTGCCCCAAAACTTAGTGGTGGGAGACAACTGTTTACGATGCTTGTGGATTATATGGGTCAGGAGTTCACCTGAGGCACAGTGGGGATGGTTTGTCTCTGCATCATGGTGTCTGGGGGCCTCAGCTGGAAGATTCAAAGGCTGGTGGCTAGAATCATCTGAAGCTTATTTACTTGTTTTCTGATGGTTGGTGGGATTGGTGGTGGCTGTTAGCTGAGAACTTAGCTGTGGCATTAGCCAAAACTCCTACACATGGTCTGGGCTTCCTCACAATATAGTGGTTGGGTTGCAAAGGTGAGTGCCAGAGAGAGTGAGCTAGGCATAAGCTGTATCTTTTTAATAACCTAGCCTCAGAAGTGACATAGATAGCATCAATTCTCTTGGACTCTATTGGCCAGTACCATCACAGACCCTGCTGAAATTCAAGGGGAGGGAATATCAACCCCAAATATCAGTGGAAGAAGGCCAGTCACAATGAACACAAAGCAGATATGTATGTATGTGTATATATGTACACATATAAAATCATCTTTGGAAAGTGTAATGTACCATACTTCATAAGAGTGAAAGGAAAAAGTTACCTGATCACAAAGTAAAAAGTGATTAAGTACTAGAGTTTGTGACTATTTTGTAAGTGATGGCCCAAAGAATCATACAAGTGGAAATAGACCAATAAAAAATAACACCTGAGCACTGTTTTCTAAACTCGAATCACATACGTATCACTTCCACTAGTTTTACTATTATCTTGTTACCATCTGTCCTATTATCTTAATTTTTTTCTTTAAATTAGCCTGTTATTCAAATTTTTTAAAAGCAAACTATCTATTACTACCAAAAATAAAACTTATTTTTCTCCATAATTAGTTTGCCATAAAATAAAAGCAACCTTAAATATAATAAAACAAGACAGTTGTTAGATGTTAGATCTATCGCTTTCCGATAAAGGTTCTGAGGCCGAAGTGAGCCCTCTCTTTGTCAAAAAAACATGTTAGCAGATGTTAGAAAGATGTTAAATCACGCTCATGAAAAACTGAGGTTCTCCCTTTTGCTTTAATCTGAAAGATTGAAAGAGAATGATCCCTAGTGAAAAGGTCAGTGATATTTAAGGCCAGATCTGTTCACCCTTTGGCAGCATCCTTTAAAGAGCTATCAATATTATGATCCTACTTTGTTGGCAAACACTGATTGAGAATGATAAAAGTTATAGATAGCTTTTATCTGCCTCAGCCAAGTTCCTGGGATCCATGAGGAAGACCAGCATCTAGCACAGAGCTGGTGCTTGTTAATGAATGAATGTATTTGTAACCTGCCATCTGTCAAAGGCTGGGTCCTGTGCACCTCTATGTTTTGTTTTATTTTGTGAAAACACCTCCCTGAAAGATCCAGTGAACAATAAGAGGCCTTGGCTAGTTGGCTTCTGCATGAAGTCTAGCTACCCTATTATCTTATTACCATTCCCCACATGCTGGGAGAATTGACTTTTTGCTTCCCCACTGTGGCATAACTAATTCCTAGACTTTACAGGACCAGCCTAAGTCCAGAGCCCCCAGGCTGACTTGCACTGCTCAGGATGCAGGTGTCTAAATCCTATAACAGTCATTCCTAAATGAACTATTAGCACCTGCTGGGCCCAGTTGTACTGGGCCCTAGAGATACCAGAGGACAACAAGAAATGGACACTTTCTTGGAATACAGAGAAAGGCCACTTGGGAGCAGCTATTTCGTCCCTAAAATCTAATTAATTGCTTAGCAACTGCATTGTCTTGTTGTTAATGTTTTCTGATGAACTCTCTACTTCCTGGGGAGTTTTTCCCAGGAGAGATGACAACTTGAGAAGGAGTGTGGTTTTCATGGCCTTCTCCAGCTCAACGTTTTCTTGTTTTCAGGGGTGTGGAGAAGGTCTGTAGAATGAGGGAGAGGATAAGAGCCAGACATTTATCTTCAGGGAATCCAACTTGTAGCCTTCACCCTACTCTAGGACTTCTAACAGTAGTGCTTTTCTAGGCATGGGGCTGGCGTTAACAGACCTTATTTTCGTTCTTTATTTGTAGTCGGCTACGGTGAAGCTGTCAAAACCTGTGGCTCTGTGGACTCAGCAGGATGTCTGCAAGTGGTTGAAGAAACATTGTCCAAATCAGTATCAGATCTACAGCGAGTCATTCAAACAGCATGACATAACGGGTAAAGTATGCAGTATCCAAAATATTTCACTCCCTCTCACGTTCCCATCACCATGGCCTTTCCCATACCCTTACCATGAAACAGCATCATCCTGCTGAAATTTTCTGCCCTGAGTTTACTTTAAAAGGGATGATAAATTCCAGAACCATGTGAGCCATGCTCCTTAACAAGCATAAATGGTTATCATAGAGAAGCATCGATTTTGAGAGTCCAGTAGAGAAGTATGTGGGAATCAGGGTAAGGGGTTAGGAGATTCTAGAGAAAATAAGAGTGTACCAATCCTAGAGGAAAGAAAGGGAGGAAGTCTTTCAGAGTAACTTGGTTACAGGATCAGTAGGTGGATGTTCTAAGTAGAAAAGATTTCTGAATAGGAAAATTATGAGGTGAATATACTAATATTAACCCACTGCCCCTAAAATGAATACCTTCAAAGCGCAAATTAAGACTCCATTTAGACCAAGGAGCTTTGAGTATTATCTGTGGAAGCACTTGGAAGCAGAAAAGATGACAGTGTAATGAACTATATGTAAAAGGCCTTAGGATCAAATCTCTCAATTGGAGGATGGGATGGGCATCAGGGAGTGGATGGGTCCACCGTGGGAGCCCGTCAGAGGAAGGGGGTCTTTTCCAGACTTCCCCGCCCTGCTGCCCTGAGATTCTGCTTATGTGTGGTTAGCATTCCTCCCTCTCTCCTCCTTTGCAAATGCTGTGTTGAAAGATAGGACTGAAGAACCTGCTCTGTGCACCAAAACTGTGCTTCAGTGGGAAAAGTGTAAAATCCTGATTCTATTCCAGAGTCTTCATTTTCTTCTAAGAGAAAACTGATACTCTAGTGGGAAAGTGACTTGCTCTTGAGTAGCTCAGCACTCTAGATGCCAAGCCTCTTTTTAAACTCATACTTTCTATCTTTAGAAATTGTGATTAATCTCTCTATATTCTATTCACCCTGTTACTTTGAAAGGAGCACGTTAAGCTGAAAGTATTTATTTTTGCAGTTCAGTACTTACTCTGTAGCTTTCAGATCTGGGCAAGACCACACCTCCTTAGGGCAGGACTTCATGGGTGATTTTCAAAGTGTGTTCCATGGAGCCCTTGGGTGCACTAGAGGCTGCTAAAGGGGCAAGATTTGGGTTGAGATGAGTATGTCGACCAAAGCCACTCCTTTTATGTCTGTTTTACATATTCAAATTGTACAGGCAACTTGATTTGGATAAAAGGGTTCTAATACTAAATAATGTTTAAAAAAACACTGAACTAGATTATCATAGATTCCTGCTGACCGAGTTGGTAATGTTTAAATATATAAGGAACACACTCAAGTGCATCTCAAGCTGAGTTAACAGAATGAAATCCTCCTAATTTAAGTATTAAAATGGTCTTTACTGCCCTTTCTTTCTGATTCCAACTACAGATAATGGCCCTTTTGGATGAAATTCCTGAAATCCTGAAGGCAGTGTCATTACTTAGCTTAGATTCTAAGTGTCTAGGTTTTTTTCTTAGTCCCTCCCATAAGAATATAAGAAAATTCTATACAGAGTCAGTCATTTCACCCCGAAAAGTAATCAATCAGTAACCATTTCGTTGATTACGGTAGCCTTCATTGGATAGTGTCTGCTTAATGTTTCTTAATGCCTGGGTGATAGTAATGGCAAAGCCTTTCTCATGATCTTATTTGAAAGTAGTGTTATCTTTTATTAGGGATGAGAGTTACGAGATACTCTTGAGGGAAGGGTGAGCATTTATAATGGTTTGAAGAGGGTGAGCATTACGCCCCGCAGAAATAAAGATCTCATGCTTCAATGCTTATGGAGTAAATGGTACTACTTCCCAAGGCTTTCTGCTAAGTGACATGAGGAAAGGGGGTTTCAAACAGCTGTCATATTGCTTTTGGTAGTACACTTGGTCTCCATGAGACATTGCTGGTGTTGGTAAATTGCAACCTTCTTGGGATCTCGGGCAAGCTGCTTAAGCTGAGCAAGTTATTTAACTTGACTTCCTCATCTCCAAAATAGAGACAATGATAATACCTGCCTCAGAGTTATTGTGAAGATTAAATGAAATAATGTAAGAAAACCGCTAAGAGGACCATTTATTGACACCATCTACATGCCAGCATTGCACCTTACATGTCAAGACTCATCTGGAGGTGTCTAGAAGCATACCTACCACTACTTCATTCTAAGGGCAGCCTGTTTCCTGGCAAGAAAAGACAGCAGGGAATTATTTGGGAACTTAGAGAACAGAGAGAGTGATTTTGGATTAACATTTGGCCCATGTCTTTTTGACTTCACCAATCTGAGGCCTCAGAAGCCCGCTGTTCTCCCCTGTTTTCTGGCCCCTGCCTATCCAAGGGTGAATGTAAAGTACTCAAATGATCACAAGTGCCAAGTGGCCAGAAAATAGATTTCAGGACTTAAGCCAGCCTGCAGTTACAAGCCCTAGGATGCTAGAAACTTTGGGCATCCTGGTCCCCTTGGAGGCTGTGATAAACAGGGCAAGGAGGTTTGGAAAAATCAAGACATGATGAAGGAGCAAACCTCAACACCCTGTGCAGGCAGTAGAGTGACTTAGGGTGAGGGCAGGGCAGTGGTTACAAGTGCCAAGTCAAAGCCCAGAGCTGCAACTTAGCTGTGTGATTTTGTGCAGGTTACTCGGTATGCTTCGGCTTTCTTTACCTGTAAAAAGGAGATGATAATACCCACCTCCTACTGTTGCTGTGAGAGTAGTTTACGGTCATAGTAAGCAAGTATTGAATGTTAGCCGCCGCTGTTTTCCTTAGTGCTATTCTGATTTCTGTGAAAACATCTATCTTATCCTAAAAATTGGGAAATGACCATCTAAGTGGGGGACGGGAAAGTGGGCTGGTAAATACCCTGTGTTTCTCTGCAAGGCTACAATAAGAATGTTCTTGTGTCTCATTTATGCTTAGATTCTCTTGAATACTGCTGTTCATTTATTTTTCTTAAAGTAAGGATCTCCAATATCATGCTCATCAAGGAAGCATGTTATATCAATGTAACATACAAACAATCCCCTAATTTAGAGGCAGATGGTATAGTGATGGTAAATAAAAAGGACATATATTAAATGGAAAGAAGAAGACAAAGAATATGGGCTGTCTGATCATAGACCTGAGTCAACGTCTCCCCTCTGGTCCTCACCTCCAGTCTTTGACAAGTAATAATAGCTGGACAACACCACACAAGTTAGTTTCTCATCAGTGAAATGAGAATAATCTTTATCTTAAAGGGTTGTTGGGAAGATTAAATGGGATGATGCGTGTGAAGGGCCTAGCTTAATGCCTGATACGCAGTAGACATTTATCCACCTAACAAATATTTATGGAGCATTTACCCTGTACCAGGTTTTGGGAATGCAGCAATAAATAAGATGGTCAGTGATCTGTGTAGGGAAAAAATTGTGCTTCCATGGAAAACTATGCATCATCAATAGCACAACATTTTGGGTTATCTGATTCTGATCCTTCAGAGCTTTTTTGTAACTCTGTATGTTGTAGATAACTGATAGTAATACAAAATAATTCTTGGTGTAGATGTGTAAATTCTGTCCCACAGAGGTTCAGTTGACTTACCTAGCCACAGTGGAAAAGGTGAGTTTTGCCTCCCATTTAAACATTTGTTTTATTCTTCCAGATCTATAAAGGTGCCTGCTGTTTGAATTCTCCTTTGAGCTGATTATCATATCTTACATTATTCTCATTAATGAGTTAAATAAAAAAAAAAGTGTTCATTTTTGTATTTAATGAGAGGCGTGATTTTAACCTTTTTTGAAAATTACCCTTTAACCTTGGTGGTTGTTTAATTTTTTTTAATTTATCTTTCAGCCAGAAATTCCACGAGATTAACATTTTCCTGATGCCTTTGTTTGAAGGATGTTAAATTGTAAACAAACTTTCCTGCCTCTTTCCCCAAAGTCTGAGAAAACCTAAGATATGTTTTAACCCACCAGCTTTCAAAACCTTTTGCAAATTTCCTGTTAGAAATTCATTGTGTCTGGAAGGCACCTGCTATTTTGTGGCAGATGTGTGTAATCAGAAGAGAAGCTACTAGTGTTAACTCCCTGCAGAAGTGCTCTTAAAAGGCATAAGATGGTTAGAACACCGGAGAGGCATTAGGATAGATAGATTTAAATCATCAGATTAGGCTTGAAGGAAAGAAATTTGTCTATTTTCCTGTGCTTGCAAAATTGCTTCCCCAGCTTTCTGAGGTCCAGCGTGGAATGCTGATGAGCAAGCTCTGCTGGGGCCAGGTGTAAGCTCACAGGCGACTCTCAGATTCTCTTTTATGCACAGTTAACAATCTTTGCAAGTTGGAGGCCATTTCAGCCCCTGGCTGTGCCTGATAGTCTTCCTGTGGTGGTTCCTGCAGTCAGCTCACCTCCTTCAGCGTCAGGTCCTCCATCTGTAAAGGGTTCTTTCCCTACCAACTTTAAAGACTTATTTTCATGGGTGAAACACTTAGTGCTCCCCAGAATACAAAATATTTTTAAAAGCTATTTTGAATATGTAAAAGGTTTTCATATAGTCTGCTTCATGGAACAGCACTGGGAATCCTTTAGATATCTAGAGTTCTGCAGCAATAAAGAGTTATCATGTGAGTCTCCCCTGAAATGGTCAGTATTGACTTGTCGTATTTCTCAATGGTCTCCTACAAAATAGGTGAATGCTGCTGGTCCTTTTTGTGCTTCAACCACTGCCCACTTGTACCTCATTCCCCCTTGCAAAATATTCTGCTGAGATGTAGCGCCCTGAAATTTGGCCATTTGGCTGAGGCTATTGAAGAAAAGGAAAACTTCTTTATCTTTTCCAAACCTTTGGATTGTGGCCCTGTGCATTTGCTAACATTGTTCCTTTCAGTGCTAATTTCTCTGAGCTGTTCCACCCCTTTATCTTTCGCTCTTGTCTTCCTAGTCTTTTATCATGGTTAGAGTTACCCATGGAGAGCAGTGGGGTGTGTAGTTAACAAGTGTCAAAAGAAGTGGAATAATTACTTTATGGGATGTACCTGTGAGAATACTGCTTTGTAGAATCCAGGATAGCCACAGAAAGTGTGTGCATATTTAACTACCACACTGCCTCGTGTGCACATTTTTTTGTCTTTATTGTAGTTTTCCCACTGGATATTGTGTTCTACTTTTCTATATCTTTGTATTTTGTTACATTTCTCGTTTGTATGAACTGTTCTGCATGTTTTTTATTGAACTTTGGCAAGATTTTATATCTGCAAAGTTTTGACATCATCAGGGCATGAGTTGTTTCCCATAAGTTAATTTTCCAATAGCAGCATTTATTCTTCATTTTTAACCCCCTTTGATAGAAAGCTTATTAACGTCACCTTTATACTCCTCAGCATCCTTAACCTGAGGATGCTGAACTTGGTTGTCCTGATGATGCAGGATAGTAGACTTGTGAATATTGGAAAGGATTTTAGGTGTCATCCAAGTTTTCATGGCATTGATAAAAAATAGCTCTTTGAATGAGAAGTATAAATGGAGATCAAAATATCAGCTTCATGCCTCATAAAGCTTTCTGGAGAATGTCATTTAGGTCTTCAGACAAACTGATTTGCTAAGAGTATTTTCTTTCTAAATTAGGCATTGTGGTCACTGGCACACCTGGGCACTACTCTTTCTACTATGTGGTAGACTGCATCAGGCACACAAGTCACGGGCAAGGACAGAACATAAGACTGGGCTGAGCAAGCCCATTTCCTGCTGCCAAAGGCACCAAATAGAGGACAGGAGAGAGGCCAGGAGTATTAGCCAGGCAAGTCCTTCCGTAAGGGAATAGGAAGAGTGGGGAGTGATTGTCCCTCTACCAGTTCAGCCAAATGTCTCCCCAGGTATCCTTGCCAACATCCCTGCTATGTGGCCAGCCAACCTTTGCTTGAACACCTCCAGGGGTGAGAATTTCATAATTTTTTAAAAGCAACATTTTTTTGGTCCAAGATTTTGGATTGTGGTGGTGATGCTGGTGGTGGTTATAGTGTTTGGTTTTCCTTACTCCCTCCTACTCTAAGCTGCAGGCCTGCTTTGCATGGCTTTCAGATGCCATGCTCTCTTCTGTAATGCTCAAACCCACTCACTTACCTGGATAATCAAACTTCCCCTTCAGGCTTTAGTTTGGATGCCTCCTCCTACAGAAAGCCTTTCTCAGTTCTCATCTGGATTACGTAACCCATCCTTTGGCTCCCGGGACAGGATCTGTTGTAGGACTTGTCATATTAAGTTGCTAGTTGAAAATATTAATTATAGAGAGTTCTATTGAGGTTTAACTGAAACCCCCTCCAAGGTCTTGTTTAGGTTTCCAGATTAGAAACCTTTTCTGAAGAAAGCTCTGATGACCGTTCCCAGTACAGATTCTTGCTGCCAGGCCTCATGGAGCCATGGTGCCATCTCCCAGTCCTTTCCTTCATCACAGTAGACTGTTGACTGGATATCCCAAAATGCCTCCTGCCAAGTTCCCTCTTCATCGCTAGATGTCCTCCTCCTGACACACGAAGTTTTATACTGATAGGATTTCCCTAAAAATTTTTACCTTCTACTCCATCTATCTGCTCCTTCCTCTTGTCTCAGAAGACATGCGCTGTTCCCTTCTACAGGTAACCTTTTCTGCCTCTACTTTAACCAGACATCTCCTATTTTCTCTGGATATTTGCTTCCTTATAGTCATTCTGTCATCTTCAATCTAGCTACACTGGCTTCTTCCTTTCTCTCTAAATAGTTTCATTTCAGCCCCTTAATTAATCCCTCTCTATACTTTTCACTTATTTGCTAAATCATAGTTAATTCATTTATTTAAAATTACATAGCCACCACCGCATACCAGGCAGAGTACTACAACCAACAGCTTCAGAATACACACTTTCTTCAAGTTCATGAGAGTTAGTCACCATGATATACTAGATGCCAGGCCATAAGAAAGTCTCAATGAATTTCAGAAAACTGAAGTCTTACAGGGTGCGTTCTCTGAGCACAACAGAATTAAATTAGAAATCATTAACAAATGTTGGGGAGGAAAATAATTTTCCCTCTAACCTTCTGGAGTTCTTGGCTGAGATACTCCCTGTAATAAAGGACAGATTAACAGGAGAAAAACGAAAGTTTAATAACATGTCTACATGGGAGAAACCCAGGAAAACCAAGTAACTCACCAAAATGGCCAAAGTCTTCACTTTAGATACCATCCTCAGCTAAAGACAAAAGAGAATGTTGGGGGTGAGGAGAGTCAGGAGTTTTAAAGAGAAAAAAGATAGTTCACAGGTAGTGAAAAGGACCACTTGGCCACACAGAAACAATGGGGCACAGGAGGGAGTCTAACAAACAGACTTTTCTAGGTTTTTCCCTGCCTATCATATAGTTCATGTTATGCTATGATGATATCTCCCTTCCTGAAGGGGTTTTATTATCTGAATTCTTTTAGGTAGTTAGGGGCAGATGACAAGAAGAACTTTGAGTCTTTTGTTTCTTAAAAATAATCAGCCTAAAGTAATGCTCATGTTAAAGAGACACATTTTGGGATGGCAAATTTTGTTCCCCTTCACAAGATATCAAAAAAGTCCCAAATAATTAGGAGCTTAACACTCATCCAAGTAACCACATGAGTGAAGAAAAAGTCACAAGAGAAATTAGAAAATATTTTAAACTGAATGATAATAGAAACATAACTTTTTAAACATTTGTGTGGTGCAGCTACAGTTGAACTTAGAGGAAAATTATAGTGTTAGATGCTATATTAGAAAGAAGAAATTCTTGAAATCAATGAATTAAATTTTCAACTTAAGAAGTTAGAAAAAGAAGAACACATTAATCACAAAGTAAGAACTGAAATCAATGAGACAAAAAACATACAAGAACATGTGGTTCTTTGAAAAGATCAACAAAAGTAATAAATGGCTAGCTAGACTGTAAAGGAAAAGAGACAGTATCCGGAAAGAAAGTGGGGATATCACTAAATTTTCTACATCATTAGAAGATAATAGAATATTATGAACAAGTTTATCCCAATAAACTTAACAACTTAGATGAAATTGACAATTTCCTTAGAAGCCATAACTTAACAAAACTGACTGAAGAAAGCTAGGAAATCTAAATAAAACACATATCTCTTGATAAATTAAACTTTTAATCAGCTCCCACAAAGAAAACTCCAAGCACAGGCTTTCCCAGTGAATTAAAACAGTCAAGTATTAGCAGCCAAACTTACACAAATTCTTTCAGGAAATAAAAGAAAAGAGAAGCACTTCCAAACTCATTTTGTGAGACCAGAATAACCCTGACACATGGTATGGTATAGACCAATATCCTTCATGAATATAAACCTAAAAACCTGGACAAAATACAAGCGAATTGAATCTAGCGATAGACAAAAAGGATATTACATCATGGCCATGTGTGCATAGGAATGGAAGGTTGATTCAGTTTTTGAAAATAAATGAAGAAAGTCATATGGTCATCTCACCAGACACAGAAGGGACTTTCTGTGGTGATGAAAATACTTTATGTCTTTCCCAAAAGTTATCTACTTGGCAGTTCAAATGTGTGAAATTTATTGTATGTAAATTATCTCTCAGTAAAGTTGGTTTTTAAAAACTTGTGTGCTTTCCAAATTTTCTAAAATAGCATCCTGTTTTTAAAAGGAAAAAGTGGAAATGTCACCCTCCATCTTTCCGTACTGGCTATAGGATCATTTAGATTAAAGATGGTAGATGGATGGATGGATGGATGGATGTGGTTTTATATTCATTTATCTGTTATATATAGAGGCAGAGATTGAGTTTAAAAATCTACTTTGTGCATTTTTCACTGGAAGAACAATCTGAAGATAGCAGAACATTCTTACAAAAAAGGTGCATAGTTTTACCAGTTGTTGGAAGATTACCCCTGATAAAAGGAGAACAACTTTCTTGTGTTATTGGGATTCTGCTCATCTGAGCCTACACTACTGCATCCAAAACTTCTGGATTTCACAGATAAGTTAAATTTCAGAAAATATTTTCACAATGGCATATAGTTGCCACCTTCATATTTTATGAATTAATATTTTAAATTAAAAGCTACCCTCACGGCCATTTTACAAACCAAAGAAATTTTAACAAAAAAAACTCACGATTTAAAAATGGAATAAATTTTACTTTTAGAAAAGCATAGAATTATTTTTCTCTCTCCCATTTTCATCACAGAACTGCTACTAAGAACACAGTCTACTTTGTAGACTAGCATGAGGAAACTACTGCTCTAAGGAGACACATCAATATCTTAAATACAGAATTTATTATTAGTGATGATATTTGACAGGATGAGAATGGAAGTTGCCACCCAATGAACTATGTGTTGTTTTATAGATAGAGAACTACAACAGAAGGAAGATCCTTTTTTTAACCAATAGCATAGACTTAAATATACCCCATACACTGCTCTTCTATTAACTGACTACCCACTGTAGAATTATTACAATCAAGACTACACTTACAGGTGGGAAGATTCTTACAGCTACCTGATTCAAGGTTTTTTGGGACAGTCTACCCCTTCCCTCTCTGCTTTTGTACGTTTTGTAGTTTGGGAAACTGAGACTGAAGGGGAAGGTTTGCCTAGGTCCCATGGCCAGGAAATGGAGAGCCACATCAGGAACCAGCTTTCTGAACCCTTATCCAGTACTCCTCTCACTTCCCAGACACCCTGCTGTCTTTTCCCAGCCAGCCCCAGAGAGCAGACCCAGCCAGTGGCTTCTGAGAGCTCAGAAAGGCAATGCCAGTAGGAGGAAAACTCTTATCAAAGTTGTAACTATGCTTTAGAAAGCCCCTGACATCTTTAATAATGCCTGTTGTCTCTTGGAGGCTTTCTGAACAAGAGGATCTGCTGAGAACTGTGTGTATGTGATGAGAGGATGCCTGTCATGTACCTAGAACTGTGCCTGGAACTGTTCAGTGTTAGCAAATTACCAGATCACGATCTTGCAAGCTGTTACAGATGAAGCGAGGTTGAGAGTTCAGTGGGCAACTCAAGGTAAGTACAGTTGCTGAGCACTTAACATCAGGTGGACCTACTGCACAGGCTTGTTGGGATATCAGAGAAGTTAAAATCTGGAAAATCCGTAGAGCGGTGCCTGGCACATTGTCGGGGCTCAATAAATGTTACCTATTGTCGTCAACATGGGTCTGTGTTTGGTGAATTGATAAGCATTTAATGGGCACCACTATGGGCCACACACTGTGCAACCTGTAGTGGGATAGAAATGTGGGACACCAGGGGTTCTGTGATGTAAGACTGGAAAGGACCTCCCACATCTCCTGTTACTCACATAAACAGAGGCCCAGAGCTAAACTGAGTTGCACAAGGGCACACAATTTCTTAGATTATCAGAAAATGTTAAAAGGTAGGTCACACTGCTATGGGAGGATAGCAGACTCATTCTTAGGAAAGGTCCAGCAAGTTGCCTCACATCAAAGTAATCAGAGTGGGGGCGTGGAGTGGACAAGACACTTTTAGTAAGCGTTTTTTTCCACGCCAAATTCCAGGAGCAGAAAGGGGATTTCATAGCCACAAACTCAATCTCGTACTTCCTTACTTTCAACCAGCTTTTCCTCCTCTTTATTCCACTTTTCTACTCCCCTATGAGAGTGTCACGTAATACTAAATCAAATATGACCAAAAGTCTTACTTCCTTTGCTGCTTGCTTTGAACCCTGAGCTTTTCACCCTATCTGAGAAATTCAGTTGAGTAAGCACAATCTCTTTTAATAAGTCCCTGTTTGCTTTTTTAGCTTCTATATCCATTTAATTTTTTTTTTTTTTTTTTTTTTTACTGAAGACTCTGTTAATTACTCTGTCATATTGTTTTGTTTTTGTGTGTTCTTGGGAAGTACTGAAGTCAGATTGCAAAATTAGAGATCCCCTCCCCTTGGTTTTGCTCCCAATCCCTGTTTGAATATTAATGTACCATGTACTGTCTTCTCGTCGAGTCAGATTCCCCATCTTTATAGAGCCCCAGGTTGCATGGGCAGAACCTCTGTCTTCACAGTCTATTTGAGGGCCTGGAAATGATGCCCTTTTACAGGCAATCAGCTAAGTGGACCGACGACTCTCTTCCTTCAAATGGCATAGTTTATGGTGATGAGCGTGATGCCATATGTTATTGATGAGGAAACTGAAGCCCACACATGGGATTGATTAAGATCCTGTGGCACTGATTTGATGAACTACTACTGTCCTCAAGAGATTTTGGCCAGTGACAGTCTAGGCCATTGTGTTCGGACTTTCATGTTCCTCATTCAGAGTCTCATTAGATGTATTTTTCAATTCCTATGTTAACTTTAGGGTAATGTGACTGTTAAGTGTTTAATTGCTCTTGGCAGGCTTCATATCTTAGATAGTTATGAAAGCTTAGAGAAAGCCTGCGTGGCGGGGACCTAGAATGGAGGCCCCTCCGCTGGTCATTCACTGTGTGTGACCTTGGCCAAGTCTCTTTAACCTCTCTGAGACTCAGTTTCACTTTCTCTGAAATATAATTATGATAATGTCTACCTTACAAAATTGGTATCAGTTATTATTGGCCTGCCGTTGTATGGAATCCATACAGAGATTTGTGAGAAGCAAAAGAGAGTCTAAAAATTACTTTGCAAATGGTAAAGAATAATATAAATGTGTGTGTGTATATCTGTACATGTATATGTATGTGTGTATGCATACATATATGTGTGTGTGTGTGTGGTTTTTGTTTCATTGTTAAGAGTATCTCAGTTCTCTAATTGGGCCCCTAAAACCCATCAGTCAGCTTCAGTTTCCCCAGCCCACCAAAATTTTGCTTTGCTCAATGCATTTTTGAGTAGTAATAATTATTGTAAATAAACATCAGCTTATGTCCCAAACATATACTTAGGATCGAATACTCCCAAGATATTTCTCTAGTAACTCAGAATATAAAGAATTCAGAAGATTTGGTTCTTGCCCTTAGGGAAATTATCGATGTTGGGGAAACCATATATTTTTTAAATTATTTATTGAGTGGTTACATGCCAGGCACTCCAACAAGAATTTTGCACATATATATATATTATTTAATTTTATCTTCACAGCCCTGTAAGGTAATATTATTATGCTCATTTTACAAATGAGGAAAATGAGACTCAGAAAACTTAGATATCTTGTCTTATGTCATAAAAGCCTAAAAGAGGCAAAGTCAAGGTTTTAACCCAGGATTGTCTGAATCCAAACCTCATGTTTTGACCTCTATGATATGAAAAATAGCATCTTACAAGTATGAGTAACTCAGAAAATAAACATAGGGTAAGTACTGTAGAAGATGTGAGAAGGAACTCATATCTGTGAGTTTGGTTGATTAGGAACTCTGCTTGCAGGAGGCTGAATTTGTCCTGCATAAAATTTTGGAAAAGAAAGTTCTTAAAATATCAAGTTGTACTTAAATATTTTGTTTGACCCGTAGAGAATTTCAAAGGAAAATGTAACAGCTTTTTGAGCCATGGACCACACCACTCCCTATTGCCTCATACCCTGCCTCTTCTCACACTTGTGTCACCTGCCTGAGCCTGAAAGCATTTGTGTTTCTGAACCCTGAGGAAGGAATCAGTGATGGAGGCAGAGATAGATCAGAAGAGTAGATTGAGAGCTACATTAGAGAAGGCTTTGAGTGTCAGACTACGGAAATAGATTTTCCTCTCTTAGGTGTCATTCAATGTCAGTGTCATAGCATTGTTAATGATGAGTGAGGTGACAAGCTCAAAACTCTTGGAAAAAATCAACTAACTGTGTGGATGAGAGAGATTGCCAATGTCTGAGTTGTTGGCCCAGGTGGATCTTGAAGCTATTGGATAGTTTTTTTCGCTATTTCTAGCCTTTCCCTTTCTCAGTCTGCAACGGCAGTTTCATACCTAGCTGCCTTTCCACAAAGCCCCCATCTCTCTCTGCTTTCATTATTCTGAGAGTAGACACCAATGATGATGAATTTCCTTAACATCTCTCCCTGCAATATTATTTGTATTTATACCCCTCCTTACCTACTTCCTTTCTGTCTCTGAGCAAAAGATGTTCTCTCTCCCAAAGCTAATACCCTAACCTGTGCTCTTCTCTCTGCCTATCTGGCCCTCCCTGCTCCCACACCAGAATTTGGCTCATCTGCTTTTCCCTTGCTTCTGGTTCTTCAGACATTCTGCCTCTACTTGTGCTTTTCACTTGGAAAACATGCAGTATCCTGTACACATCCCTGCTTTCTATTCTTACTGGTCTAGGTTTTCGTAGACTCTCCCCAGAACAATCTTCTGTGGTTCTATTTCATGCCTCTCTAGGAAAGCATCTATTCTTTTTTCTTTTTAAATCAGACTCGACCAAGTCACTTCCAGCTTGAAAAGACTTATTGTCTATTAGATAAAGTCCAGATTCTTAAGTTTGGCATGTAAGGCCCTTCATAAACAGTCCTCAGGTCCGTTTTTGGCCATTCCTCATGCCCATCCTATCCCAAAGTGCAGACCACTCTCATTCTTGCCCCAACATAGTTTACCTTGTGAACTTTTAGTAATTTTCAAGGGCTAAGTCAAATTATTTCTCTCTTCCCTTCTCTCTCTGGGCCTTTCCAGGCAGACTTAATTTTTCCATTCTGTATTTTCTTTACATTTTTTGCAATGAATGAATGACAGCTATTATTGTTAACATTATAACACTTATCACGTTATATTGTTATTTGGTTACATGTTTATCTCCCTTCCACCAGCCCAGAAACTCCTCTAGGGAAGAAATAGCGTCTGATTTATCTTACTATCTCTAGCTGTGTTAACCCAGTGTCTGGCATAAAATAGACCTTTAATAAGTGTTGATTGGATTAAATTGAGTTTGTTCTTCCTTTGATAGGCTGAGCATTGAACTTAAAGCGTTTCTTCATTTCTGTTGATAAGAATACTTTGATTAGTCCCCCAGTTTCCTGATTTGCCTCCTTTTCATGAAGCTCATCCTATACTCTCTTATCTGCAGCTTCTTATAATTACATTGTACTGATGTTCAAGTCTGTCTTCCTGTCTCATTCTTGGAGAAGCTCCATTTTACTTTTTTAAAGAACTCCTATTTTGGATCTGTACTAAGCCCCCAAATGCCATCTTTAAGTGTACTTGAATGACAGACTCTTGAAATTTTGCCGGGTCCAGAGTCCCAGACTCGCTTCAGGCAGTTCTTCCCAGGGATATTTTGGCAGGCTCTGTCTGGATCTCTGCTCAGCACCAAGAGTGATTGTCACAGTGTTGTGGAAGCTCGCTGGGCCCACCAAAATTCAAGAGACAGGTGTTATTTTGTAGGGTAGAAAGAATATCCTTTGTCTGAAAAGCTTCTGTTGAGGGCAACAGGGCAGGAATACAATCTGTCACACCATAGGTACATTTAGTGCTAATTTGCCTGCGTTTCACAGGTAACAAAGAGTAATACAAATATAGCATTATTGTTTCAGACATCCAGATGTCTGGATTTGGGTACAACAATGCTAGATTTTGATTTCTAGCCCTTCATGACAAATTAGCTAGCCACAAACTGCCTTAATGAGATTGATACTATCTCAGAGATTACAGTTTACACAGGACAAATGAGAACAGTGAATGGCTTAAGTATGGTTATGTTGAACTGTGTAAAATTGCCAGTATTGAACAATTTTGACCAACAAAAATGGCAGTTTCACTAGATTTAATGTAGTAGTGGAACAATGTATCTTATTTAAAGCAATTAGATAAGAATTAGAATAATGTGTTTTAGAGTTTCCTTATATGTCAGGCACAGTGTTTAGCAGTTTTTATGCATTAACTCATTTAATCCTCAAAACAACTCTAAGATGAGTTATCCTTCTCTTTACATATGGGGATACTGAGACACAGAGGTTGACTTCCCCAAGCTCACAGAGCTAGTAAGATGCAATGGATAATGCAATATCAGGGGAAGGATTCTTCAAACTCAGAGATTGGCAAGCTTTTTTTGTAAAGAGCCAGATAGGGCCATTTGACTTTTCAGGTCCTATGATCTTTGCAGGTCACACTGCTGAGCTCTGCCTGTGTAGCTTGTAAATGAATGAGGTGGCTGTGTTCCAATAAAACTTTATTTATAGAAGTGGGCCACAGGCCAGATTTGGCACACAGGCTGTAGTTTGCAGGCCCCTATTTTAATTTCTTTCTCCCTCTGCCCAAATAATGTTTTCTCAGAGATGGTTATAAAAGAAATTAAGAGTCATAGTTTTTAAAAACATGGATTTTTTTTCTTTTTTATATTCAATGAGGAAAAGTTAGAAAATATATATATACACACACAAATGTGTAAAATTCCCTTCTACTTCAACATCCAGGAACAATCACTGGTACAAACATTTCAACGTACATCCTTTCAAATTGTTGTCTCTGTACATACTGATTTATAAGAATGGTATCCCACCTTAGGAGTGGCATAGCTTTCTCTTTCCGCTTAAAAATATATGGCAAATGCATTTCTATGCCAGTTGTTGAATGCAAAGTATTTTCTTTGGCTGTTACTAGTTATTCCCTGGATGTTGTATAAATGTCCACTTTGCAGATAAATTGTGTGTCCGGTCCCACATGCTTCTCCATTCAACACCCGTCCCTCTCTTCCCCAACTATTCCCATCCTACGTTCTTAGTTATATTCTGAATTCTTCTACCTCATACTGTAACAGACACATACATACACAGGCACGTGTAAAACATAGCACCCCCAAGTCCCTTAATCTTCATATCAATAGCCCTCAGTCGTGAGAGTCACAGTTTTCTTTCTCTAGCATTTGTATCTCTGATATTGATCAGATTCCTTTCCCTTTGCCATAGTTGTGGCCAGCAACAGTAGTGAAACCAGCCCCTTAGGTAAATGGGCATTGGAAAAATAATACATCTTCAAATCCTGTCATTGTCCTCTATAGATGCCACCCTTGGGGGCAGTGTAATTTCTTTGAATGTTTTCTTTCTGTCTGCTTCCCTTTTGCCCAAGGCTCCTCCAGAAGAGAAGCTTGCACAGCTTTTCTTAAATTCATTAAATTTTCAGTCTTTCCTCAGTGGTTGGTATACAGCAGGTGACACAAGACAGGAGGACATTAGAATTCCTTCCGGGGAGACCATACTGTGAGCACTTGCAAAAGGTCGCATGTTGCCACAGTGTCCTTCTTTACAAATCTTTCAGAGGATGGTGAGGCGTATCTAGAGTGGGGGAAATGTGGGACTGCCATAGTCATTCTGGAAGGATCTTAACCCCAAATCTGCCATTTGGTAGTAAATTTCCCAGTGATGATCAGCTGAGCCAGTAGAAAAAGGAGGACAAGACATAGTTACTTCTGTTTTTGCAAAACATGCTCCCTTTAAGTTCAAGTCAAAGACTAGTCTCTCTCCTAGCAAATGTAGACAGCTACAGAGTAAAGGATTCAGTGATGTCTGGATACGGCCAAAAGTGCTGCTGTAGAATGTAAAAGGAAGGCTGCTTCATTTCTCTAAACAATTTCCTGAACGCATCCAGTTAACTATTCTGAGGATGTCCCGAGAATCTTATGTATTTTGTTACTCATAAGAAATTTCCTGCTGATATTGTATCACATTTGAAATTTGTAAAGTGATATTTCACACACGCTATCTAACCTTGGAACCCTGTTGATATAACATTAGTGTGAATCTCTTTTCAGATGGGGAATCTAAAGCTCTTAAAAGTTAAGAAAATTGGCCCAAACAGCACAGCCAGTAGATGGCAGTACTCAGCTCCTCTAACGCCTAAGGCTACATTTTTTGCTTCCTTCCAAGGCAACTTTGGCCTTTCTTACTCCCATCACTTTGCTCTTGTTAATTCTTAGCACAGTCATATATGGCTCTTAGAAAACATTCTATGCTGTTCTATGCTATAGAACATGCAAACTATGTTTTTGACACCAAGGAGAAGAAGATTGTCTTAGGAGATTCAGAACTCTAGAATGATGTATATATCCCAAGCATGGTCATTTAATACTGAAATTATTGTTCAAGAAGCTGGCTGGCTTTCTTTTGAAATTTTTTGTAGTTATATCCCTCCCTCTTTATCACCTCTGGCTGCACAAATTTAAGGATTTTCTTAGCGCGTTTAAAGAGAAAGACTAGGAAATAAATCAAATATACACACAGATCTGCTCTGCTTCTTGGAAGCAGTATCAATAGAAACAATTGTTGCATATACCACTCAGGGTGAAACCAGGTCAGGTTCAGAGGTAATCGATAGTGTAGTGCATATCTTTGAAACTTCATAGTTTAAAAGGATAAGTGTTACAAATGTACCCTTCATTTATTTGGGACCCACTACCTCTTAATTCAAAATAATTGGCCTAGCACACAAAAATGACACATAGTAGCACTAAAGAAATAGGGATTGAGTTAATGACAGGCAGAGGGGATGAAAGAAAAGAACACATCAATTGAAAAAAGGCCAGCTATGCACACACCAAGTAAACTTGGTCAGGTCATGCATCTGAAATGGGGTTTGCATTTCTCATCTGCAAAACAATGCAGTTTGAATAAAAACCTCCCAAGTATGTTTTAACAGTAAGATTCTAAATTGGGTATTTAGCAGTTGAATATTAAAGAAATCTTTGTTAATAATAGGTTATTATGCAAGACGGCACAGTGAATTGCACTGCTCACTAATTTATCTAATTTTGTTTCAGTACCCCTTTATTTCTTACAGTGTTTGAAAACAATAACATTTCCTTCCATTGCAAATATTCTGTAGTTTGGACCTTTAATTTTTAGGAGGATCTTCCTTTTTTATTCTAGTAATTTATTTACTTACTGAATATTTTATCATCTCTATTGAAGTTTAATTATTTACTGGTTAGATAATTTGTAATTTATTATAACTTGCTAATTTACAAATCATTCATTACTCCTAATTGTTCAATTATCTTTAAATTAGCCCTCATTAATTTACTCAATAAACATTTGCTGAACAATTACTAGATGGCCAGCGCTAGCAGAATGGAGGCACAGAGAAGCTTTAAAAGGAGCTTGGGCTCCTTCTTTAAAGAAGGAATTCACTGTCACTCCTGGGAGATTATGTTCTTTAGTGCAAACACATGTGTTTACTGCATTGCTTCATTAACCTAACTTCGTTTGCTCCGTTTTTAAAAATCCAAAACCAGGATGATGTTTAAAAACTTTTATCTGCTGCAGATTTTTCCAAGATTGGTCAAATGAAAAAAACTTGATAATTTGGGAACACTTTGAAAAATCAAAATGTGCAGTGTTGATTGAATCATCAAAATCAGATTTTTGTATTATATACTCACAAATAATATCCATATATTACTCTTCAAATAATTATAGATGTTAAGTATTTGATGGATGAAAGAAAAGAGATGGAGATACTCAGGGAGAAATTAGCTTGGATAAATTAATTAAATGGGGTTTAAGGATTACCCTGTGATTCCATTGTGCTGGTTATCACGGGTAGTACTGGTCAGGCTAATGAAGCCCCAGTGAATGAAATTGTACACCACTGAATGGTTTGGTCTTCACCTCGGACAATTCCTTCCATCTGGAATTTGTCAGCTGTAACATTCAGTTCAACAAGCTAAGTGTTATTTTAGATGCAACCAAGTCTTTGTTATTTGATTCTGCCCAAGTTTAAAGATTTCCTTGATTCCTGCTGACTCCCTAGGGGATATTAGAGATATGCTAGTAAAAATGTAGTGTCATTGGTTATCCTTTGCCAGAATTTGAGTAATCTGCCCTGAAATAAAAAAAATAATACCTCTTAGCCTAAATTCTTCCCCAGTCTGATTAACTTATTATAATTATGGTTAATAATAGTTAATATAGTTAATAATAATATAATTATGAAGCTCATCACTTCCTACAATATTTTCTCTGTCTTTCCCTATATCCAGGATTTAATACCATCATACTGTGAGTTAGATGGACGGTACATACCGCAAATTGTCTTTGGTTCCACTGTAGTAGGAACTATTAAACTATTATTGGAACCAAGCTTCCCTGATTTGATAGAAAGAAGACCGTATTCTGTTTAACACTGAGAACTGATGTCTATTCTTCATTGTGCTGAGGAAAATGTCTCCAAAAACTTTAAAGGAAAAGGGGGAAACCCGCCCTAGATAAATGAGAATATTGAGACATCTTTAATGGAAGATCCGTTTGAGTCATCGGGGGCCTCAGGCACTGCTAGTCTCATGAAGCCTTCTCTTCAGTTCTAGCACAAAATGGGCAGATCCCAACTTGCAAGTTGCCACTTCTGCGAGTGGAATGTGCCCTGGAGATTTGCTTATTTGACTTATGTGGGCAGATTGAATAGCTCATTCTTAAAACATGCTTGCTAAAGGAAGCCTGTTTATTTTAGAGGAGAATAGTTAGTGAAGACCCTAGACTAGAATGAAATCTCCTGATTCTTTCAAAACCTCAATAAGAGTCAGCTTTATGGTGCGCTCATCTTGAACAAAAGCGAGAATCTCCAAATTCTCATTCAGCCAAATAAAATTTTTTCCAATTAATTGCAACCTTTTGTCAAGAAATGTCTTTTTTCCCTCATCATTCTCAGAACATAAAGCAACTAATTATTGGTCGCAATCTACACAGAAAAAAGTAATACCTTAGAACAGGGTTATCTTTAATTTCTTACAGTGGTTTTTCCTCGGTTTTGTTGAAGAAGATGAGTCCTGGCTGGTGACAGACAGGACACGCATGGCGGTGTAGTTTATTTTATATGTCTTATTGCATGTTAGAGATACCAGTTAAATAGTAAAATATTTGGGTGGAGGCCAAAAAAAGGAAAAGAAAATTTTTTAAAATAGTCCGTGGCAAAAATGTTTGTGAAGGATTTTTTTTCCTTTGTCCTAAAGGAGTGCTTAGCTTTTTCTCCTCAAGGACACAAGCTGGCAATGTAGTTTTGTAGTTGTTTTGAGCTCCTCAAGGGGGAGCTTTCACACAAGCTAACTGTAGTGCACTCACCTCTGAGGTTCAACTTGGACTTTCTGTAGGTGCCTCCTTATCCATCCATTTCGTCCTGGTAGGGGGTCTCCCTTTGATATGCAAGTTTTACTGTTTTAATTGACATGAGGGCGGTGACAGTCAGCCAGTTACAATCTTTTAAAAAATTCTAGCAAGTTGTACTTGCATGTCAATTAATCAGCTTCACTGTTAGGTGTCCCACTGTATGGTCAGGGGAGTGGTCAGTCCAGTCAGTGTCCCCCACCAGGTCCAGAAAGCAATGGAAATTGGGCCTCAGACATGTATTTTTAATTAGAGCATCCTTTGTGGTTAGGGTTATTCAAACCTGTCATTTCATAATGCCATATAGACAATGCCAGTTTTTTATGGTTATTATGAAAGGGATTTTCTCATCCTTTAATAGACCTCAGGAGGCATTCCCTCCCCCACCTCCAAGCCATGTCCCATCAACACTAATCGATTAATTCACTGTGGAATATATAATTATCTTCATTTTTAATGTCTGACTGTAAGGACTGGTTAAGTCCTACTGAGGCTCCTTTTTCAAAAGTAAGAGGAAAGGTAAATTAATAACTGTGCTTAACCTCTATTTGCAGTCAAAACTGAGATGGGTTGGGTGTGAAGAAGACTTTATTTTTTTCCAACAGACGTTGAAAGATTCTTTCCTATTGCTCGTTTTTTTGTTTTTAAAGAAAAATGTCAGATATAGTACAATGTCACTAAAATGTGGATTCTGGCAGGTGATCATTTGCTCTAATTTAGCCTCTCTGTTATCCTTGGAGGTAATTTCCCTGGGGGAGAAGTTAAGACAAAGAGAAGATACAGAGTAACACCTCTCTTTATGACTCTTGGAAATATAACGACCTTTCGTGAGAAATACAATCTTTTAAAGGAAAGTGATTCTTCTGTTTTAATTCTAAATACAGTGGGAGGATTTCAGTGCAATATAAATATTTGCAAACTCTTTGTGTAAGCCTGCTTTAACCAAACACCTGGTAAATGTTGCACAGTTTATTAATGACTCACGAAAACTCCAAGTTGGGAAATACAGCTATGCCATTATGACCACTCGTTTGGCAGATAGACAATCCTGAAAGCCATTTTTAATACCTTTTTATCCAAAAAGACTGATTCACTGAAAATATTCAGGATTTCAGCAAATTTCCCTCCCATCCCCTGACCCTGCACCAAATTGCTCAATTATCTTCCACAAAGAGTTCTATTATTATTTCAAATTTGCAGTGATAAAAAATGACTATAAGCATTGTTCTGAAGTGTTATTCTGTTGTCTCTACCTGTCTAAGACCCTGTCAAACCTATGGCTTGTTCTTTGATTTCTTCCTGTATTTATTTAACACCTATTATATGTGTGAAGCTGGGCTATGTCCTGAAGAGGCTGAGTTGAAGGGTGATAAGCATTATGACACAACATACTGCCCTTCAGAGAACTTAAAATATAGATAGGAAGAAATGAAACACAAAAGTAAGTTAAGTGGCATCTCAAAGCAATATACGGTTAATGATCAAGAAGATGGTACAGACAGTGAATTCTACAGGGATCCAGAGGTGACGCTATTGTGGGATAGAGTGATCTAGGTTGATTCTGAGGTTACAGAATTTAAGCTAGGCTGTTAAGCAAATGCAAGATTAAAGAGAGGCAGAAAGAGGGCAAAGGGCATTCTGGAAGGAAAGGGAATCACAAGAAAAAATAATAGATTGAATATGCCAAGTGTATTAGGGACAGTGCACAAAACTGTATAATTAGAAACAAAGGGTTTTTTTATTAGGAAGTGCCTTGAAATAAAAATCCTCATTGTATGGATTATCTGGTGCTACAAAAGGTACATAACATACGTACATACTGTCCAAATTAATGGCTTAAAATAATATTTTTTCTCTCACAAGTTCACGGTCTGGTGATTTAGGCTAGATCTGATTAGTGGTCCTTCTGGTCTTGGCTGGGCTCATTCCCTTGTCTGTGAGCCAGCCAGCTTTTTGTTTGAATAGGACAGACTTGACTGGGATGATGGGAACAACTGGGACCTCTGCTCTGCTGACATGTGTCTCACCTGCCGGCAGGCTGGCCCAGGAATACCTTCTCATAGCAATGTGGCGGTGCAAGAGAAAAGAACCCCCATCTTGCAAGTGGTACTCAATCTTCTGCTTGTGTCACATTTGCTAACATTCCATTGACCAAAGCAAGTCATGTAGCTGGGTCCATGCACTCAGCCCGCTCCACCATAGAGTATATCCTACATATATGTAATGCACTGTTGTGGCTGCATAACAAAGTACTCCAAACGTTAGTTGCTGAAAACATCCACCTTTTATTATATCTCACAGATTCTGTGGGTCAGGAATTCAGGATGGGCTTGGCTGAGCTATTCTTTTGATCTTCATGACATTAGTGGTACTCGGCTGAGAGATGGGCTAGTCTGGATGGTACAAGACAACTTCACTGACATGTCTGGTGTGTTGGCTAAAAGTCTGGACTCAGCTGGGTGTTAAGAGTGGCTGCGCTCCACTCCAGCTTGGTGGGGTCTTAGGGTAATCAAAATCCATTCGCAGTGTACACTTTCTCCAGATGCCAGCCTCCCAGAAGAACTAGGCAGGTGCCAGCTCGGTGGCGCAGCGGTTAAGTGCGCACGTTCCACTTCTTGGTGGCCTGGGGTTTGCCGGTTTGGATCCCAGGTGCAGACATGGCACCACTTGGCAAAAGCCGTGCTGTGGCAGGCGTCCCACATATAAAGTAGAGGAAGATGGGCATGGATGTTAGCTCAGGGCCAGTCTTCCTCAGCGAAAAGAGGAGGATTGGCAGTAATTAGGTCAGGGCTAATCTTCCTCAAAAAAAGAGAAATAAAGAACTAGGCAGAAACTGCATGGCCTTATCTGACTTAGTTTTGGAATTCATGCAGTAAGCTCTGCTGTACTCTATAGGTCAAAGCAGACAGAAGCCCTCCCAGATTCCAGGAGACAGGATACAGACCCTACCTCTTTATGGGAGGAATATAAAAGAATTTATGGACATGTTTTGTAACCACCATGGTCATTCCACAAGCAACAAATTGTTTACATTTTTCCAATGTTTGAATTGTACCCAATCCCATGTAAGACCTACCCACTCAAAGACACATCCCCTTGTGGTATCAAGTTCAGATGCAGATGATGCTCATACCTCAGGTGCCATTCCTTGAGTATGATTCCTTTTGACCTGAAGATCAGTAAACAAAAGAGACTAGTTATCTGCACTCCAACATAAAATGATGGAACAGGATAGGTTAACCTCAAGTGACACAAGTCCATGTCAATTCTGAAATATAGCAAGGGCCACACTGCCAATTTCATGATAAAGGCCCATTATTGCTCCCTGGACGTGAGTCTCCATGTTTCTTGGCTTCACCATCTATGTAAATGTCAGTAAACCTTTTCTGTAAAGGGCCAGATAGTAAATATTCAGTCGTGCTTGCCACATATAGTCTTTGTTGAATTTTATTCTTTTTTTAACAATCCATTAAAAATGTAAAAACATTCTTAGCTCAGTGGACATAGAAAATCAGGCTACCACGTGCATTTGGCCCATAGGCTGTAATTTGCCAACCCCTGATGTACACTTTGAGTCATTTTTCCTTTTCCACAGAAATAGCCTATGACTATAGGTAAGTAGTTGTCTCAGCTTATTTCCAGCTCATAGAATTTTGAGGAGTGCAAAATTCTTTTTATCTGAGCTTTTCAGTCCAAGCTGACAGTGTATTCTGCCAATACAATTCTCTTAAAAACATTGTGGGTTTTCTAGAAATCTTAGTGAAATTCACTCTATTAGACAAATGTCACATGCATGAAAGTCTTTGAAATATGCCCTGCTCTATCCTGGGTCTCCTGTGAGACTGCTGTGCGACAATGCCCTTAAAACTTTTAGAAGCCCTATTGTTTAACAAAGAGAATCTGTAAGGGACACTCTTAAGATCCTTATGATGCTTATTTTGTTGTTGTTGTTTTGTTTTACTGAAAGGATCTATGATACTCTGCATTAAATCTTCTAAGGTATTAAGAAGTGATTTTGTAGCCACACTCTAGCTCATATTTACTGTGAGACCACATCTTCCTTGCAAAATCCTGGATTTTATCTTTGCCTTTATACCCTTTCTTACTTTGCTAATGTTCTGCTGAGAGACATGGGAGATGAGAAATAGTTTTATTTTTGAACTAAACAAGTCCTGGCTCCTTTATATTTTCTCTAAATTATGCTTGAAACTGCATATTTCCTTTTTTAGCTCGTCTCCCTTTATCTGTAACTTGTGAACCACAGTTAAACCAATTGAAACTTGACATTCTGCTGTAAGTTTCCTTAGCTAGGTTTTTCAATTTATTAGTACATTTTAAGTTTTACAAAATACTGCAGGCAACAGTTTTTCTAAAATTTCCACCACTATGTAATAAGGGTATCATTACCTCCAGCTTCCAACAATATTTTCCTCACTTTCCAATAACATTGTTTTTCACTTGCCTTGCTGAAAGTGAAAAGATCTCAGGGTCTTTCTTTTGTCCACTACCTAGTCTCAAAAGCAATGCCACCTGTTTAATTTTTTGTTATATTAGCACCTCACTTCTGGTAACAAGTTCTGTTACAGTTATCTCTTGCTACGTGACAAAGAACCCCCAATTTTGTGGCCTTAAAAAAGAGCCATTTTATCGTCTCAGAGATCTTGTGTTTAAGGAATTTGGGCAATGCTCTGCTGGATAATTCTTCATTTTATAATGTCAATTGAAATCGTTCACTGGTATTTCCCTGGCAGGTAGCCTGGTCCAGAAGGTCCAAAATGGCATCACTTACATATATGGCTCAGAAGATTTGGCTCAGCCTGAACCATTCACCTACACGTAGCCTCTCCAACATGGTTGTCTTGGGATAGATGAACTTACATGACAGGTAGCTTCCTCCATAGAATAACAAGCATCTCAAGTGCGAGGAAGATGGTAACTGGCCTTTATTGACAATAAAGTCTACTGGTCAAAATAGATACAAACCCTCCCAGATCCAAGAGGAGAGGACATACTCCTTACCTGTTAATGAGAGGAGTGTTAAAGTATTCAAGTCTGCACTTTGAAACTACCATATGGACCATTAATGCAGGTAATGTTCCATATGAGAAATTTTGACAGCCCTTGTGGAAAGATTTGAATATGAGCTTGGAGTATCCATACTCCTTTGGATTCAATCAAACACAGCACAACTATCTTTCAACCTTCATTTCCCAAAGACGCACTTTCCTCCATTTCCAATTTTTTTAATCACACATCCCAATGTAAAACACTTTTCAACATGTATGCCCAATATGTATAGGTGACCTATATATAGACTTTATAAATAACCTCATGATTTTATCACACATCTCACTGAGTAAAACAATTTTGAACTCATATGTCCAACATGTGTAAATACTTATATATGTAGTTAATAAATAGCCTCATGATTATGTTAACTATAAACTGGAAAATAAAATCAGATCCAGTAAAGACAAATATAAAATATTCTTAAATATCTAATTATGGTTACTTTGTATTATGTTATCACTAGCTAACATTTCAAGGCAAAAAGATATACTTCAGATGATATTCGTAGTTAACAATAGTGAATATAAATGCATATTTAAATTAATTTTTCTTGATAATTTTGAATTCAAGTGCCAGTTTTCTTGTTAGACTGGTATATTATTGTTGCTTTTACCTTATAGTGCAGCTAATTAAGTGTTTTCATTGGAGTAAAAAGTGCTAGTTTCACCATTTTATTGGTTTTCAAGAACTGTTTTAACTTGCTTGTCTATTTTATGTAAGTTAATTTAGTTGAAACTAAATGTTATAAGCTACAAATCCATTTAACCTGGCACATGTAAATAGTATATGTCCCAGTACTTTGATCATAGACCAGTGAGTGTGGGCAGTGCTACTATCCCTCAAGCCTATGGAATTCTCACTTTTCTCTTAGGAATACTTTAGATACACCATGACCTTCCAAGTCATGGGTTCTTCTTTTTTGTTTTGAGGAAGGTTAGTCCTGAGCTAATATCTGCCACCAATCCTCCTCTTTTTGCTGAGGAAGATTGGCCCTGAGCTAACATCTGTGCCCATCTTCCTCTGCTTTATATGTGAGACACCTGCCACAGCATGGCTTGATAAGCAGTACATAGGTCTACGTCCGGGATCCAAACTGGTGAACCCCAGACTACCAAAGTGGAGCTTACAAACTTAACCTGTGCGCCACCGGGCCAGCCCCTGGGTTCTTATCTTTTTAGATAAAAAAATAAATATGAATATGTAGTCTAAACCACACCCTAATGAGCTACCTGGCGCCTTCCCCCCCCCCCCCTCCAACCCAGGGTGCAAACATACCGTAATGAAAGCAATTGATATAGAAGACTTTGAATAAATATATGTTGTGTTAGTTAAAAAAAAAAAAAAAGAATGTCTGACACAAAGTAGGCTCTCAATGTTAATTGAATGAAGAATGAAATTGCTATATCTGTAACAAAAAGAAAATTATAGAAATCTCCGTTGTTCTGAACAACTCATCTCCCCAGTGATCCAGTCAAAACATTGTGGAAGATTAGGACTTATTTTCCTATGAAATGCATCCCATTGGAGGCTGATTTGAAAAATTAACTTTCTGTATCAATGAAGATTAACAATTTTTCCTCCCTTCCATACCCTTCCCAATTGTAACTTCATCTTGATGTTTTGGCTTCTACATTTCATAACAGGGTCATAAATCATTTAATTTCCTTCAACAATTAGCTGAGTTGAGTTAGCAGTATTAATATCTTTTTTGTTCTTTTTAATGGGAGAACTAAATCATATTGAGTTGAAATTTCTTGTTAAAGGCCATATAGAGAATCAATAACCATGTTGGGATTAAATTTTAAAAATTCTTACTCAGAGGCTTTACCTACATTTCTTTGAGCTGCAATGGCCTTTTGATCTTTATTTGAAATAAGAGAATTCTTGGTGATTAAATAAGTAGATTTTCTTTTAAATCAGCAAATAATGGAGCTTTCAAAACTAAAAGCAGTTACCACAGCAAATTCAATAAGAATGATACTTCATGGAATAAAGTTGCTACAAAACAGCATATTAAGTTGGAAAAAAACAAGATAACAGACTACTTTGGTTTTTATCACAATCCTTTTGAGGAAAGTGGAAGTTGAAAACGTGACTGCTCTGTCTGCTTCCTTCCCAAAGCAGAGTCTATTGGTTGGTGTTAGAGCAGAAAATTAAGAGAGTTCTCTTCTGCCAACCCCCAGGTTTCTCTGCAAAGCAGAACACTTCTCTCTAGCAGTGATGATGGGTAGTGGTTAGAAAGGGAGGAGGGATACTCGGCAATCCGGAATAGCAACAGTGCAGAATTGAGAAGAGATTCACAGAAAAAACTGTTGGGCAGGTCTGAGGTCCAGGTGAGGTTGGAGACCATGACTTAGCTTGTAGTGGCAGTAGTCCACACACTGGTGCACCTTTTCTCCAGTAGTGTGTAGGTTGAGAAGGCATCTTTGATCACTCTTTGATGTTTAGCTGGTCTTTTGCAGTGTTAGTACAAGGAACACTAAATCTGAGGATATTGTCCAGGGAGTCTAGTATGCAATTGAGTATAGGATTGGAATGAGAAAGTGATCTCAGATGGGAATTTATAGATGTGAGGAAAAGGCGGGTACAAAGACCTGAGTGTGCTTAAGGTTGAAGGACAGGAAGAGCTGGAGTGAGAGAACAACTGGGTAGAGGAGAGGTTAAGGATGAAGTTTAAACTTTAAGAGCTCGAATAATTCCCACTCTTTGATGTTTAGCTGGTCTTTTGCAGTGTTAGTACAAGGAACACTAAATCTGAGGATATTGTCCAGGGAGTGTGCTTAAGGTTGAAGGACAGGAAGAGCTGGAGTGAGAGAACAACTGGGTAGAGGAGAGGTTAAGGATGAAGTTTAAACTTTAAGAGCTCGAATAATTCCCAATGTTGACAAAGTCTAGGGTATGGTTATGAGGGTGAGTTGTTAAAGTAGAGTAATAGTTGGATAATAGATTCATTTGTATGGTAGAGAGTAGGATTTGAGGCAAAAGTGAGTCTGTGATCCAGGTGCCATATTCCTCAAGGGATTTGCATGAATAACTGAGAAGGCGGATGATAACAAAAATGGTAAGATGCAATTGGAGGATGGCACAAACAGCAAAGGGAAAAGATCTCTTCTACGAGAATAGAGTAATAATCTGGAAGCAACAATAGGAAACTGTTGCCAACATTCACCGAGACTCACGTCATTGTCTGTCTCTCCAGTGACATTTGTCGAGGAGGCAAGGCAGAAGAGAGCCTTAGTTGGTTATTAAAAAAATAATTAAAATTAAAAAATGCAGTTGAGATTTTTGTCCACGTGTTGTCCTTCCTGGCTTAATGAATGCAAAAATATAGGGCTGACTTCCCTCTTCTACTGTCAACATTTTCCCCCTCGGGGTTTTTTATCATTTTTGTGATTTATTTTCTTTTAAGAACGAATCCTGTTTATTTTAACCAAACTGCCTCATAAGAAATATTGGAGCCCGGCATTTCAGGCAAGGCCTTGTGTATTTTTCTTCTTTAAGACTCTTTTCTCATCAGAGGGAAATATTTAAATCTGGTTCGATCCAGTTTATGTAACCTAGTTAAACCAACATTCTCCAGCCTCCTGAAGTCATTGAACCTTGTTGTATTTATCCATGGAAAATATTTTTTGTGACTGACCTTAGAGAGAGAACCAAAAAGAAGTCAACAAGATTTTCCTTGTTATCTGTTTGCACATGTGATTTCCATCGATTGTTAATATTTACTAACAGGAAATATCTTCTCCATCTAGAATTTCTTTTTTTCTCTGGGAACATGATGGCTAAGGAAGAACGTTATAAAATCTATGACATCATTAGTGGCAAGGACAAAGGGCTTTCAAATTTGTTTTCCCGGTTTTCAAATTCTAGGACAAAGTGGTTTATCTTTTCTTTCTCTCTCCCTCCTACTCTCCCCTGCTTTCTTCTTTCTTTTCTTTTTTTTTTTCCGGATGTAACTTACATATAATAAACAATGCAAATCTTAAATTTAAAGCTCAATAATTTTTATGTATGTGCACATAGTCATGTAAACCTCACTCAGCTCATGACATAGAATGTTTCTACCATCATACCATGCCAGTAGAGTTGCCTTGTGCCTCTTCCCAGCTGATTATCTTCAGAGTGGACCACTATTCTGCCCTCTACCACCATAGATTGGATTTATTTATTTATTTTTATTTCTTTTTAACTTCTTTTATGTCTGGCTTTCTCCATTCAATATTTTCTTTGTGAAATTCATCCATATTGTTGAGTATAACTATAGTCTTTGATTTTTCATTGTTGAATGATATTTCATTACGTGAATATCTCCTAGTTTCTCTATTCCATTGCTGAGGGACATTGGGTGATTTCCAATTTGGGACTATTTTGAATAATGCTGCTATGAACATTATTGTACATATATTTTAGTGGAAAGAAGCATTTTTCCTTACCCAGGAATGGAATTTCTGGGTCATATGTATGTTCAGCTTAATAGATACTCCACAGTATTCAGAAGTGATTATTCCAGTTTATACTTTGACCAGCAGTTCATGAAAATCCAAGTTCCTCCACATCCCTGCCAACACTTCGTCTTGGTCAGTGCTTTTGATTTTAGCCATTCTTAGAAAGCTGTAAGAACAGTTCCTTCTTGAACTAAAGTAAGACAGTTTAAAGATGAATAAAGGACAGTATAGGTTCAGGCAGAGGGCTGTTAATGTTACGGGGCTTATTTGAGTGCCGCAAGTAGGAAATAGTAAGGGATTTGTTGAGCTGACGTTTCTCTGAATATAACCCCCAGATCACCTGCCTCACCTTATCCAGGGTCCTTGGTAGGTATACCTACTCCAGGTCTCCTCCCTGATCCACTGAATCAGAATTTTCATCCCTGAATTCTGCATGTATACCAGACTCTCTTAGTAACTCTTATGGGCCTTGAAGTTTTATGTGCACCACTACATACATATTTGAATCACAGAAACCTCAAATGGCAACTAAGAAACACTGGGTTAAGTGTGTAGTGACTGTATTTCCAGGCTAACAACTGAGGTACTCTGAAATCAGGACAGCCTCAGAAAATATCTGCCACCCTTGATATCAGATGATCTAACATACCAGTAGTTGGAATTCCAGAAGGAAAGGACAGAGAGAATGAGATTGAGGAAATATTTGAATTTTCTTTGGGAGACTGAAAATTTTCCAAACCACAGATCTGAGAAGTTCAGAGACCACCAAGCAGAATAAATGCCAAAAATCGAACAAACAAACAAAACACACCACACTGAGGCCTATCATACTGCTGGAGACCAAATGCAATATATTGTCTGTATTCCAAAGGCCTGGAAACATTTTTGTCATTGATCTCCCCATGGCTTTCTGAATTCAAGTTACAGGTTCTTCTTTTAAGAAGATGGTTCTGTTCATCTGCCTCCTCAGAGCCTCCCCTCCCTCTGATGTATTTCTCATGGTGCACTTGATTATGTCATGGGAGGCCTGTCAGACGCCAGTCTGTAAAGTTGACCCATTAAAGTTATTTTCTCCAAATATTCCCAACTTCTTTTTAAAAAATTTTTACTGTTTTTTATATAATACGGCAGCTCTTATTAGGTCCTTTCAGTGTGGCAGGTACTAAGTGTATATGTATATCATCTCAATTGTCATCCTCATGGCAACCTTATTAAATAAATACTGTTATTAACTTCACTTTTTTTTTTTGACATGTGTGGAAACTGAAGATAAAGGAACTTAAAATATTGTTCAAATTTATCAACCAAATAAGTGAAACAGCTTTAAACACAGGCAATCTGACTCCAGAACTCTTTTTTTCTTTTCCATCTTTATTAAGGTATAATTGGCAAATAAAAATTGTATACAGTCATGTACCACATAATGATGTTTCAGTCAATGACAGACCACGTATACAATGGTGGTCCCATAGATTAGGACGATATTGCTTAAGTGTGTAGTAGGCTATACCATCTAGGTTTGTATATGTACACTCTATGATGTTCGCACAACAACAAAATTGCCTAATGACACATTTTTCTCCGAATGTATCCCTATCATTAAGTGACACATGGCAATATATTTAAGCTGTATGACTTGATGTTTTGATATATGTACATATTGTGAGAAAAAAGAAACCTACTCCTAACTGTTCTGCTATATTGCATCTCAACTAACAAAAAAAATCCCATCAGACACACACAGATTATATTATATGTAACATTTATAAAAATATAGCAGACTTTATTCTCCATTTCCAGTGAGAGTTGTAGTCCAATTTGCTCAACAGGTTAGGGCACATTTTCTCTCTTTACCTTTGTTTTCCTTAGCCCAGTTGCAACAGCAACCTGCTTGAAATGAACAAATCCTCTTGAATTCTTACAGTTGCATTAAAGGGATTGGCAGGCTGACATGAAGATGCGGCATTCCCTCCAAGGGCAGAGGCTAGCCTCAGTGTTTGTGTGGAGACGCAATAAATCAGGAGAGAAGCTTTGTACCCAATTCACAGTGCAGGGTGTGTGGGTGGACTTTTGACGGGGATTCTGATAAATTTTAGAGATTGTTCGGCAGCAAGTTCTTTTTGCCCCATTTCATTCGCTATGTATTCTGGCAGGCTTCTCTTTTTTAGGAGGCTTGTAGCAGCTAGTTACCAGTGTCAGGTATTTTTTTTTTTTTTTCAACGAAGAAAAACAATGAAAGATCAACAAGACCATGCCTTACAAAAGATTTGTGTTATCAAAGGTCATGTGAAATCTGAAGATGCTTAAAGTTTTTGGATAATTCTGCTCTGATTATCTGGGTAAATGCCGACATCTGCTCCTTTATGTTTTTGCTTTATCAGCCCAGCTCCTACTCCCAAATCTCCTCCCTCCCCAACACACACACTCAGAAGAATGTTTAGCCCTTGCTCTTTACTAGAAGAAAAACAGGGCAGGAGCTTTCCAAGGGTTAGGTTACATTCCATAGATGAAAGGTTGGGGTTTTACACACAATAAGATCCTTCAGCCTTTGACCCCTCTGCCTTTTCTGGCTGTAACGGTTCCCTCATAAACCCCAATCCCTGGACACTGTTGTCAGCCTGGATATCATTCCTGACTTGCATCTCTAGCTAGAAAACTTTCAAATAAAGTTTTATCTCCTTGATGTTTCAGTGTTACTTCTCCATTTGCCTCTCCTCTGCATCTTACATATTTCTCTCTGATATTTTGATCTATAAGGACTTGCCTTTGATTAAGGGCTCTGCTCCTTAAGTGTTCTTTTTTAGTTTCTCCACTGTATCAAAAGATTGGAGGCACCTCGGGTGACCCAACGTCTCTGGCATATTAAATCTGGGTGTCAAGTGCCTGTACGTTCTTTGATAGATGACCTGATAAGCCTTTTCCATCTCTAATTTCAATGATTTTGTAATACTGAATTATTTCTTTTTGTAGGCCTATGATTCTCTTCTCCTCCAACTTCCCTGTGTTGCATAGGTTTTCATAATTAAATGCAATGGATTGTTTAGAATCTAATCTTGGAAACATGTGCCTTTTTTCTCATGGAAAAACAAGGAAATGGAGCTTCATAAATTTGAATATTGAGCTTAAAATATAATTTATAAGGAACAAATAAAGGAAATGTAAATCATGTTCATGAAAGGCTTACTTTCATCTTAAAAGTTGGATTGAAAAATCATGTGGATACATTTATAAGTGATGAAATGACATTCTGAAAATAAAATCTCAAGGTTAAATGTAGAAGCACATTTGGTAGACAGTTGAGCAATCCCAGGATCTTCAAAAGTTTTATGTTTGTGCCTGTGATCCCAGCAATGAATCTTACGACTTAGCTTATTTGAGAGGTGAATTCTCGTAGGCCTGACTTCTGTGTCCTTGCGAATTTTTAATGTTTGGGTATTTTAAATAAAATCCAAAGATGTATTTAATCCAATCCAGAAAATACACAGGACCTAAGGCAAAAAGAAACCTGGAATACCCTTGCTTTACTATCAAAGAAAATCTGAAAGAAACATTATAAATTCAAGTTTTCAGCTGTGTCTAGTTTTCATAGCTCTCCGTGATTAAGGAAGAACTTTAGGAAAATTCACTGCAAACACTTACGTTCTTTTTTTAGAAGCAAGATGCAAAAATGGTCCGGTGGCTTGGATTGGGTTGATATGGCCCTGGGAAATGCAACCCAAACCAATAGAAATTTGATATTCAAGTAGAGATTTATGGTTTTAGAGCTAACAATTGTATAAAGTCATTTCTGAAGATGGTGTTATCTAATTTGTCAGTTTAGACCCATTTTGAAGCTAGTTTTCACTGTAATAGTGAAGTTGTAACAGCTGATATCTTTATGTAGAAGATTTAATTTACCCAATATAGTTTTAACTGAATCCAAGCTATTGATGTTATGATAGAAATATGTTTATCAGTTATAAGATGTTTTCTCAGTCTCAGTTCTGCTTTTAGTGGCTGATCAGTATTCGTTGGAATCAGCCCTTCCTTTGACAGAGGCTGTCTCCTGGCTTGTGAGGGTGGATGTTCTCACAGTCACGACATGGTGGAGTGTGTGTTGATTTACAGATATTGTAGCTGAAGGCATGTATTCTGCTATGCTCCATTACTCTGCAGACAAAGGAAAACATTTGGATTGTAAAAGCAAGCTCACTTTGATTGTTGAGAAGATTCAGCTTATGCAAGGGGTAAAGGACAATGCCACATTTCTCTCTGGTTTGGTGGTTTGTGACTTTGACTTATTTGTGTATCCAGGTGTCTCCTGATTTAAGGAAACCCATGATACAAAACCTAAATTTGTGAAATGAAGGATCAGTAAGTCTCACTTTGTCTTTGTTATTCTCTTGGCAAATTCACAGATTTTTATAAGAAATTTGCTCAAATTAATGTTCATTGTGGTGTAGTGATTAAAAATATACAGTTTGAAGTCTGGTGGTCCCAGATTTGATCCAAAGCATCAAATCTTGTAGGTGGGAGGTCTTTGTTAGGATCTTTAACCTCTCTGGGCTTAATTTTCTCATCTGAAAAATGAGAGACGTAATTGTGCTTATCTGTGAGAATCTGTTGAGATAATTCATGTCAAGCATTTATCACAGTGCCTGGCATATGACAGTAAGATAGATTATACATAAATGTTTATGTGTGTCTGAAAATGTGTGTATGTGTATGCATATGTGTTTATGATTTACATAGTGTTCAGATACATGGTGTGCTATGATTGCATAGTGCTCACAGTGTTTTATGGAAAATGAGGCACACTTATAAAGTTAATAGATGATGTACACAGAATTTTTAGTAGCAGATTTATCTTACTAATTATGTATTGCAGAGGCCACTATTAAAATTCATTTTCATTCCCTGCACACACACCTGCTAACTATGGAGGTAGGTGACCTAGAAGCGTGCTGGATGGCACAGTGAAGCCACCAGGGCAGTTTTAAAATCGCCACAGGCAACACACCATGTTTATGTCAGAGAATTGATTGGGCACTCCTTTGCCCACTGAAACCCTTTCAGAGTTTGGGTTCCCCAGAAAGCAGGCTCAGATGGGGAGATCTGCATGCTGGAAGTTAATTGGGTGGTGTTTTCAGGTTCAACACCTGCTAGGGAAGTAAAAGAAGCAGGACTGGGCAGAGGGAGAAGTTGGGCTCTGATTCAGTCATGACAAGACCTCAGCCAACCCTAGCTCTGAGCTGAGATTGATTTTGGAGTTGTCTCAAGGGTACCTGGGGGGCTGGATCTTTATACCTTCTCCCTGCCCCCCATCCGCCAGTCACTGGATGCAGCCTGCTCTCAGGAAGAGGGGCATGACTTTGGGCAAGTTGGCTCTTTTTAGTCCAGGTGAAAAGAAAGGTCGACAGCTGAGAGTGGTCAGCAGGCAACACTCACGCACAGCAGCTGAGGAGTTCTTTAGTCCTTCAGGGGCATCTGAGTGGCTCAGCATAAAGTCTGTAGCCATCAGTAGACCCAACTATTCTTGGCAATTGATTTGGCCTAAGTTATCTGGTCTCTACTTTCTTCTGGTCTTCCTCCCTCTATTTTTTCCTTCTTTCCCACCCTTCCATCAACCATTTATTGATGTCTACTATGCAGCAACCCCTCTAATGAGGGATAGACATTTTTTAAACATCTTTTTTGAAAGTTCAGTTGTATGCAGTGAATGGCCAGGCAGCAGAATGAGTGGAGAAGATGAGCTTTGGAATTGGAAAAATAGTCATTCAGAATTCCACTGCCCTTTGCTATCTATGTGATCATAGTCACAAAAATTCTCAAGCCCCATTTTCCTCATTTTTAAAACAAGGATAATAATTGAACCTGTCCAGAGGGCTGTCCAAAAAAATAAATTGAAGAATGAGAAGTTGTTCACAGTTACACCCAGCCCTTCACAACTGTCAAATAAATTGTTCTTGATGTTTTTATTGATAATAATAATGATAATGTCAAAGGTTTATGGATCCTTTTCCATGTAACTCCTTTACCTTTGTCTGTTGGGTCAAACAAAAGATACCTAACCCAGGATGAAAACTCAGTGATTGAATGTTCTGAAGTGTTAGACTCCTCACTCTTCATCCAATTTATATACTCATAGTTTCTATGCCTCAAGGACCTTACAATGCCAGGTATGTTCTAGTGACCTCATCTGTTAGGCTTCTCAGCATTCAGCACAGCTGGCCTCTTGTCTGTCTTGAACCCATGTTCCTTCTGACACCTCATTCTCCCAGATTTCCTTCCATGTTTCCAGCCACTCCTGAGCAGCATCCCTTTTGGTCTTCTCCCTGATGTACCCATTCATTGCTAGATTTCTTCAAGGGGCCAGTCCAAGGACCTCTCCTTTCTTCATGCTCCCTTTCTCCTTGAGCATGGGTTTGTGTGTAAACTCCGTGATGGTGGCTACCAAGCTAAACTCAAGACCTGACTTCTTGGACCCCCAGCCTGTACCTATATGCCCACTTTATATTTCTAGTGAATATCTCATAGGCAGTTCAGATTTCTTGCATGTCCTAGCCAGAAGTATTGATCTTTTCCCTCAACTTGCTTGCTCAGTATTCCCCATGTCAGCAATTGCACTCTTTTATTGCCCAAGCAAGAATAATAAGGATTATTCTCGTCATCCCGTTCTATCTTGCCTCAAATACCTAATCTATCACCAAATCCTTTGATTCTACATGCAAAACATCTCCCCTCTGCACATCTTTTCATTGCCACCTTTCTAGTAGAAGCCGCCATCATCTGTTGGCTCAACAAGTTACAGTCTCCTAACTAGTTTCTCTACTTCCAAACATCACTTAGATCCTCGACTGAGACTATTTTTTACAGGAAGCCAGAGGGAGAATTTTAAAATATAAGTTGCACCGTGTCACTGCCCTGCTTAAAGCTCTATACTGACTTCCCATTGCACGTGGAGTAAATAACGAGATCCTTGGTCTTGCCTCCAACACCGTGAACGATCTTGCCCTTGTCTGCCCCTCCATCCTCATCTCAAGCCAGTGGCCTTCCTTCCTACAAGCCCACCTCACTGGCCTTCTTGCCTTCACTGAAAGTAATATTTTACACAGAACGTTTGCATACGTGTTTTTCTTCCTCAAAACTCTTTCAATTTTTCTCTCATCTGTCTTTCTCATCCTCCAGATTTTAGCCTAAACGTTCCTTTTTCAAATTTGCTTTCCCCATACTTCAGTTTAACCTGTTTTCCCCTATTCTTTTCATGAAGAGTGTTTTGTTCTTTTTTCTTTATGGAAATTATGTATTTATTTGGGTATTTTCTTTTAGTATGTGCTTCCCTCACTAAACTGCACCTCTGTCAGCACAGAGACCATATGGATTGTATTCACTGCTCATACCCAGCACCCAGCCTAATGTCTGGCACATAGAAGGTCAGTAATTGTTTGTTAAATGAATACTGAACTAAGTAGGCATCCTGCCTTCTAAATAGAGGCAGCAAGAATTTAAATCAGGTATCTTGGTTCTCGTCTTTGCTCTGCTAATTACTAGCCACGTGACTTTGGGCAAGTCCCTTCACTTTTCTGGGCCAATTTTCTTATCTTTAAAATGGGCATGACACCATTTCTTATCCCTTTCTCACAGGGCCATTCATTCATTCAGCAAAACTTTAATGAATCTTTAACTCATCTACCAACTGCTGAGCACTGGAGTTACTCAATTAAATGAAACCCCCATTGTCTTCATAAAGAGTACAGGGTTTATTTAGAAGGGAAGACAGGCATGTGAACAAATTCATGGTTTTATTATAATATAGTAAGAGTAATGATAGAAGCACATACAAGGCACACCTTTATGTAATCTGTATGTTTAATTTGAAAGAAATGAATTGAGTCACGTAATATGCTGGGCACTTTCAAATTTGCTACCTAATTTAACTTTCGCTTAGAAAACTCCAAATGACTAAAATTGTTATTGCCATTTTACAAGTGGGGAAACTGTGACTCAGTGACATTAAGTAAGCTATTCAAGCTCATAGGACTAGGGTATGGAGGCACCAAGCTTTCTACTGTGAGTTCAGGTCCTTTTCCAAAAAAAAGAAAAATACGTGATTAAAGTGTAAGTTATTAATTACATTATTTCTAGAAGAATGAATGAACTCGTATTGAACTGAAATATTTTATAGCCAAATCTAAGTCAAAAGAAAAGATCATACCAAAGAATCTCACTTTTCATTTCAACTTCCTCTTTTTTCCCCCAACTTACCCTGGGTCCATTTTTATTATCATTTATGATCGATTATAGAGTCTATGATTGATTATAGTGTGTCTTTATTTGTACCCACAGTGAACAAACTGTTACTTACCACAATGGTTTGAGCCTTTTTGAGGTTGGAGAACCCTTGTACATGGCATTTTGGTCCCAGAATACTGGCCCTAGTGTAGTTTTAGAGAAAACCCAAGTTGGCATTGCTTTCCTTTCTTCGCAAGTAATTCTTGAAATTTCTCGTTGCAACTTAGAGTTCTTTAGAAAGAGTCCAATTTGAGGTTACTTTAAATATCTGAGATACACATCCTATAGTAATGGAATTATAAAAAGGGAAATTAAGGACAGCTAAGTGACCTGAACCCTCAAGCAGAGGTTGAGAGTAACAGTGAGTAAAGGGGTGAGCTACGACGTAGGCATTGATGTTTGTAAATATAAATTAGCATGGATGTGCTGTTCATTTCACCTGTGGGAACAAAGGGGCCACACTGCTGTTTAGAGACTTACCTGTGGCTAGTCCTCAATCTTAGGACTGATCACTGTCATCATCCATCACTAACTTATACTGAAAGCTTATGTGCTAGGCACTGTGCTAAGTGCTTTCATGTATCATCTCATTTATTCTTTATAAATATTCCTGTGACAGACGTTCTGTTACCATGCCCACTGATAAAATGGGAAAATGAAGGCTTAAATCAGGTTAAGTAACTTGCTTAAGGTGGCATGTCAGGTAAGTGGTGGAGATGTGATTCGCACCCAAGCATCTGACCCCATGGGCTGTGCCCTTAACCATCATAAAGCCATTGTCCATGCTGTCTGGGCCATCGAGTGTCCCCTTCCCCTTGTGCTGACGCTCTTCTGGAGTGATCTAACTCAACACGGCATGAGCTCCCTCCCTTCTCCTCTCATTCTGTTCTTCCCACATTCCTCCTGCTCCAGCATTAGAATCTCTGGGATGAAAGAATCAAGAGAATGAAGCTGTCATCCATCTATGTCTCAAGTCCCACAGTCATTAGCACCATCATTAGCCTGGACTAGTAGACCACTGTTGCAAGCCTGCAAGTCTTTTTGCAAAGTCAATGTATTGGAACTACTGACATGGTAAAACCGGTCAATTCAAACATACATGAAAATGCAAGATGGAACTGTTAATCTTAGGATCTACCACATCCTCTAACTTGGGTTTCCCTTGACAAAGTTCACTTTAACACTGTCCAAATATTATTTCACTAGTTTATTAAGCAGTTGCCTGGGTGTTGAGAAAATATAAATGAAAAGATACACCTTTGTCTTAAAACAGAGATCCGTACCACCTTATATTTTACCGTAGGTTCCGAGGGGAGTCAGGAAGGACTTGCTGAGAAGGTAAGACCTAAGCCAACTCTTGAAGCCCATCAGGCAAGAAGGCAGGGAAGGTATTAGAAGGGGGAACATGTATGGAGGCATAGATAAATGAAACCCTGAAGAGCATCTGTTCATGTCGTTTATCATATTCCAGCATAACTGTTAGTGGTGTAACCTATTGACATCAAATTTTGGACTTCAAGCTTGATAAGCTTATTTTTACCCCCTTTTGGAGGACAGAAGAGAACATGTAGATGTGCATTTTTATTGTCTCTTCAGCACTGAAGCAATGCCAAACAGTCAATCAATGTTTACAGTCCTGGTTCTCTCTACTTTTTGTCACTTATCAAACAGAGAAACTTTAGCCAACCTCCATTACTCTTTTATTCATAAGGTCCCATAAGTTAAACCTCACTTGAAGTGCTATGGTGATATGCTTTGAGACGTTTCAAGATCACATGCATGCAAATTTTACTTGTAAACTGAGTTGGAATCCCTGTTCTGCTACTTATGTGCTTTGGCGCTGTATCTCCATGAACATCAGTTTCCTCATCTTTACAGTGTAAATAAGAATGCTTCCCAGGGTGCTTTGTGGACTAAATGGCACAATGGTTTGGAAGGGACCTGACACATAGTAGGTGCTTTTCCCAAAAGTAAATTTTGTGTTGGTTTGCCTCCTCTCCCACCTGAGTCCCTTGAACCTCTGCTGCTGAGGATTTCTTTGTCTCTTGGATTAGCACTTTGAGAATCAGTTAGTTGGCAGCAAACATCTAGATCAATGGTTCTCAACCAGGCATGATTTTGCCCTCCAGCAGACATTTGGTAAAAATCTGGAGATGTTTTTGGTTGGCACAACTAGAATAGGTGTCACTGGCATCTAGCAGGTAGAGGCCAGGGATGCTGCAAAACATCGTACGATGCACAGGGCAGCCTCCACAGCAAAGAATTATCCAGCCTCAAATGTCACTAGTGCCAAAATAGACAAAATTAAGCAGATAAATTCCCCTCTACTTGCATATCGTGTCGATGACTTTTGAAATTTGGTGTGTAATAAGTAGAATTTTCTTTTTGCTCTTTGCTCCAGAAAAAGGATTCCCAGTCACCATCAGGATGCCGTCCCTTTGGGTGCCCCCATCACAGTTTTGGAGTGAGCTGTACCACTCCCCAAAGATCTTGGATGGGCCCTTACCTTTCTTTAGCTCTCTTTCCTAAAAGTGGCAACAATACTTTCCAGTTTTCTTACTTCATTGAGTACTCAATCAGCACAACGTGGGAGAGAGGGTATCATATCATCCCCAATTTACAAGAGAAGCAACTCAAGCCTAGAGAGGGGAGTCGTCACAATAGTAACCATGTAGCAGATATCTGCTTAATCCAGGCCTGGCTTTCAACTCCAAACCCAAGACCTGTTTCTTCTTACCAAAGCTTTCCTGATAGCTCTCACGGTCCTCATGATCACTGCTGCGGGTTTTATCATGTAATTGCTTTTAGGCTGTTTCGTGCTTGCTGATCCACACCTGCAGGTCATTTTTCAGTTCCCTGAAGGCAGGAGCACTGTTTCCATCTCTTTTCCTGAATGTATCCAGAACTGGGACAATACTCATTAATTTTTCTACTAAATGCTAATAAAGTTAAATATTTAAAGTTTAAGGAAAAACAAATCCTTAGATATCAGGAAGAGAAAGTTGAAGTAGCTGTAAAACTTTTTTTTTAAACATTACTTTGGCAATAGATCACTAGTTCAAATTAATTCACGTGTAGAAGCCAGCATGCACAGTGCCTGTCTTTGGGATGTGAACACTGTACGTGTTTGACTGTCGTGGCCATGAGTAGAATACAGAGTGGGGAGAAGGAGGCTTGTCAATAGACATCTCACACACTTCTTGGTAATTAATTTTAAGAGATGTCTAATACATGGTGGGTTGCTCACCTGGTGACACTCGATTAACAGAGAATCCCAAAACAATGCATACAAATGCTGACAAATAAAAGCAAACGTACCAAGAGCTTTGGTCTACCCATCAAAAACAAAAAAGACCTTGAAGGTTGTTTATGATACCATAAATCTTCAGCTATAGTCTCTGTTATGTTGGTACTAGACTACTTTGCTTGAAAAGTCTGCTCTGAGGTGCAAGGGAAGTAATTACTGAGTCTTCCCAAGGACTAAAACAGAATCCCCACACAAAAGGTTTTAGGGTTTTCTTAAATTAATATTTGGAGGGGATTTGGTAACTCTATGTACTACCAACAAGGTAAAAGAATCTAGCCTTTAATTTACTGTTGAGCTGGGTATTCTTTCTTGAAGTGCTAAAAAATAGTGCAGGGCCACATTTTCACTCTATTTGAAAGCACTGTAATGTAATTTTTCTGAATTTATATTTCAAGTGAGAATTAAGATTATTCCAGTTTCCTTATATTAACATCATCAGTACCTGCATGTATCCAACCAAAAAACTAGATTGTCTAAAACAGTCTTTTTGCCCAAGACTGGTATTAAAAAAAATCAATATACAGTTCTCATCAGGATGGTAAATTACTACAGTTACCACAGTGTAAAATGGCCGTTAACCCTTCTCTTCCTTGGCACAGACAAGGGACCTTCAGTTAACTGCTGATCATTTTGAGTGTAACCAAGTGAGTGACCCGGCTTTACAGTGGGCTATGCTCTCAGGTAGAAGTGAGAGGAGACTTATTGGCGTTGGAAAGTTTTGCGCACATTCTTGCCAGGAAATGAGGCAATGGGTTGGCTGACCTCAGAGTGCTTGTAGGCTCTGGTACTGGTGATTCTCAATCATCTTTGAGAAATCGGGCCTTGGGCTGGGAGTTACTTAGGAAGATGGATTTGCAGTGCACATCTAGAGGACTAGTTCAGACTAGTCTTCAACTACCGTTGGTGTCGGTTAGCTGTTACTTTAGATCAGGCTGTACAGATGGGGTCATAGAACTTGAAGTCCATTCCATGAGTCAGTTGAAACCCTACAGGTGAGGCTGCCTGAATCACTTTCCATTGCAAGTGGGAGGGCCGTGGGGGGGTGGGGGGGGGGAGGGTTAAAAGTCACATATTGAAAGTGGTAACTTATGAGCCAAATGTGACCCATATGCATGATTTGTTTGGCTCTCATAGTATGGGAAAAAAAATGGGCGAATTTTAAATTGGGAGATTTCATAAAACTTCTGGATTTTCAGTTCTTACTTTAAAAATAGAAGAAGTAGCGGCACTTGGCCTGTATTCTAGCATAGCAAAAATGAGTTGGAATTGATAATTTTAGGAAAAAACATACTGTCCAGTCCACGGTGGTCCACCTAATCCCAGTTGTCTCTTAGAGCAGTTCATGTCACATGGTTATGTTATCCTGACAACATTTGAGTTTGTGGCCTCTGGTGTAATTGGTTAAGCAGGTTGTCCAGATGCATCAAACATAGAGAAATATGCAGTTGGATTTAAGGTGTATTCTGAATCATTTCTAAGAAATAATAATTAAAATACCAAAATTTGCAAATGATTAACTCGTGAAAGCAAATTACTCTTGGTTCATATCATTTTTACTCACCTACACCATGATGGGCTTTCTTGAAATGGGGATAAGCGGGGACAGTACAGTGACCAAGGTTGTTAGCAGAGCATCAGATCCATGTTTCTGCTGAGTGAACTTCCTCATGGAATATTGCCCTGCTTGAACTTCTATAAGGGGTCCTGGGAAACATTTTTAGCACCAAAGACAACTGTTGGGGCTAAGCCGTTCAGAGCTTGGGTCATAAGATCCCCTCTTATTTCTCTGAAGTCCACCAGGGTATGGCTATGCTCAGTTTACCCCAAGTCAACTCAGAGCTTTGGGATTTGAGGAGAGTGTTGAAGTAATGAAAGCACTTTGGGGGAGAAAGAGTATTCTAATTGTCCTCCTGTATTTATTTCTGTCCTTTCCATTACTTCTCCAGATCTCAAGTGCTCTCAAAAGAAAGCTAACACTACCAGCAGGTAACACTACCATGATTTCCTCCCTCTGTCACATCCTCTCTTGGAGTGGTGACTCAGCTTCCTGCACTGAAATGGTACCCCCAGCCATTGGTGGCTCAGGTTGAAAACCTGAGTCATCTCTTATGTCTGCCTCTCTTTCATGCCCCACTTCTAGGTATTGTAATCCTGAATTCTACTAGATCTTACTTCTTACTACTTCTTCACCTCCACCTTAGTCCAAGGAACTATCACTTCCTATTTCGACTGCTAAGGTAGAATGCTGAGTCTTTCCATTACTCCTTACCTCCCCACTGCCGATCCATTCTCCACAGAGTGACCAGAGGGATTCTTTTAATACATGAGATCACGCCCAAGTCATCGCTTGCTCAAAATTTTCCACTTTAGAATAAACTCCAAAGTCCTCACCAAGGCCTAGGAGGCACTGTATGATGTGGCTCTTGCATTCTTTTGGACCTCATTTCTTATCATTCTCTTGTCTTCCCTACTCTGCCTAGTGACACTAGCCTTCCTGCCACTTCTCTAATTCCCTTGGCACTTCCAAATGTCACCTCTTCAGAGGCCTTTTCTCAAACTGCAAAAGCCCCATCTTTCCCGAAGGGGTGGCTGTCTGCCCCTATAGGTCAGTTTATTTGTCTCTCACCTGCCTCTTACACTAAATGGTAAGCTTCCTGAAGACAGAAGGCTCTACTTGTCTTCATAGCCCCAGCACCCAGAGTAGTGTCAGGCGTGTAAATGGTGCTCGGTAAATACATGATAAAGGAAGGAAGTGAAAGGTCAGAGTATGATCCATGTGAAGGACTTTAGGCTTCTTCCAACTCCAGGAATCTGAGTCTGTGAAGGACCCAGCAGCCTGGGTCACCTTAGTACCATTTATAATCAGTTTGGGATATCAGGAAATTTAGTTTGTGGTGCTTTTTTGAGATTGAGTTGATTTTTCCCTCCTTGGTCCCTCCGTATGTAGGCAGCTGACTTGTGAGCAAGGTGGCCAAGGCACTCTTGTGGGAAGAGGCAGGGAACGTAAAAGCCATCGCAGTGCCCCTCTAGTTTCTGTCTGCAATGGCGGCCTCCCCCTTCATCCACATGGTTACTGGACTCTTTACAAAGTCTTTGCTTTATCCAGTAGTCCTTGTCTGACTAGCTCTTACTTACTCCTTCAGTCCTGGCTTACATGTCCCTTACTCAATGACAGCTTCCCAGTGCTCAGACTAGGGGTAGGTTAGGTTGCCCAGTTCTGGGCTCCCATCTTTGCCCTTTCTTAGGACTTGTCACGCATCTGTAGCCATTTGTCATTGGCTGCCTTCCTTGTCAGTCTGAAAGCTCCAGGAGTGACCTGTGTGTCTTGTTCGTCATTATACGCAAGGTGAATAACAATTGACAGGGGTAAAGTGAGTGCTCAATAAATGTTTGTTGAATCAACAATTGGATTTTTATGATAAGCAACAAGAAGTAGCAATTCTCTTGCGACTGATGATTGACTACTTATCACTTCCCTGATACCTGCATCAAAAGCGGCACCACACTGATTTGGACACTGCTTTACTTCGTGGTCAGCAGGAGGTTGTGGGATACGAGATGGATGGGACATTTGCTCCTGGAAACGATCTAATTGTTGTGAAGAGTTTTCAGAACCGCAGATCTGGGTGGTGCTGTGGAAACCATCCAAGGAAGATAGTGAATCAGATTTTGTTCATGAGATCCTCAGTGTGTAGATCATGATTTTTCTAGAAGTTATTTTATCAGGAAATTCTTTTGCACAGTTTGCCCCTTATCTTCCTATAGTCTGAGCCTTTTGCTTTCCTACCGAGGAAGATAAAGCACAACGGAAGGTATGGTGGGAAGAATTAGGAAAAGTTCTCGTGTTTTATATGCCCTTGAACTTTTCAATTTTCCTTTCTACAAAATGGAAATAATTGTAACAACAACGTCTAAATTTTCAGGATTTGGATAAAACAGTTTGAACGGCTGAGTATTTAATATGTGAGATGTTTATAGCTTCAATTGTTTGTACCACACAGTCTAGAATGCAGGGACTTTTCTAACTGATAGCGTTTGGTAACTTGTACATTCAGATCTGATGCTGTTAACCCACCCAAGTAGGAGATAACATTCTGATAGAGCTTATGGATCCACACTTTGACCAGTCAGGTCATTAACGGAAAAGCTGAGGCTAGAAGTTTTCAGGAGGCCATCAAATAGAAAAATTGAGCCCTGTGCACTGGAATAAAACCCTGACTCTGATTTACTAGCTCTGTGCTCCAGTGTCAGACCAGGCAGCTTCTCAGGACCAAAGCTCCCATGTGTCTTACCAACGCCTCGGCAGCTCGGGCTGCTGAATGTCACGGCTTGTGAAACCACAGCCCAAATAATGGGGAACAGAGAGCAGGGAGGGTGATGATGGAGCTGTTGGGAGGGATTTAGATCTTCTGAGTTTGAGCGAGTTTTTTATGCAGTATTTGTTAATTTGAGGGCATGTATAGAGAGAGAGATGGCTATTATTTAGAGGCCGATCATCCACATAAATGATACCCAAGTCCCATTCTGTGTTTTCTGAGTGAAACTTCAGGACCAAGGTCTGACAGTGGGCAGAACATTTGAAGGCAGGGCTGTCCTGGAAGCCTGGGGTGGACACAGGCTCACTACTCTTAGCTCTCCCCCTGCTCTCTATTTTTGAGTATGCTACCATCCAGAAATTAGGAAAGGGAAAAGAAAGGAAGTCTAACGGCTTTCTGTTGACTTCTTACAAACTTCGAGTTCCAGTCACAAGGTCAATTGCTACTGTAACAAATTACCACAAACTTAGTGGCTTAAAACAACACACATTTATTATCTGACAGTTGTGGCAGTCAGAAGTCCAAAATGGGTCTTATGGGGCTAAAATCAAGGTGTTGGTAGAGCTGCGTTCCCTCTGGAGGGTATAGGAGATAATCCATTCCCTTGTCCTTTCCAGCTTCTGGAAGCCTGAATTCCTTGGTCACTGTCACGTCACTCCAACTTCTGCTTCCATTGTCATATCTCTCTCTCTCTCTGGCTGTCCTGTCTCCCTCTTTCCCTTATAAGGACCCATGTGATTAGATTGGACCCACCTGGATAATGCCAGATAATCTCCCATCTCAAGATCCTTAATGTAATCACATATGTAAGGTCCCTCTTGTCATATAAGATAGCAAATTGACAGGTTCCAGAGATGAGGACCTGGACATCTTTGGAGAGAGGGGCATTTTTCTGCCTGTCACAGAAGATAATCAGAACTACTTGAGTCTGTGTTTGTCATTTTATTCCTTTCTCATGACCACCATGATCTGCCTGGTGCTGCCAAGCCTCAGCGATAGCTACCTAGCATTCCCCTCCCACTACTTCTCTATCCTCTTCCAGATGCAGATTTTACCAAAGCTTCAGACCACCACCCACCACTGCAAACATGCACACATGCCTGAACTCACTTTCTTGCCAGGCCCTGGTCCAAAGCCAAGTCTATATTGCTGTGGTTCTCATCAGTGCCACCCATCAAATATTTCTCTTCCCCTCACCACCTTCCTGGCACATGTTGGAAGCAGAATTTGTACATGGCCCCTTTGTGGGTGGGAAGGTCCATGTGATTAGTCTGGCCAATGATTTATAAATGGCTCTAGGTTGAGCATTTCATTGATGGTATGAGACGTTCTAGAACCTTCTCTTTTACCTCTGGTACAGTGATCAGCAATATTCAACAGGGATGGCCTTGCAGTCAAGGTGTGGAATAAGCAGGAAATAAACTTTGTTGTAGCCACTGTGGTATTTTAGGGTTGTTCGTTACGACAGTATGAAACCTGACTTATTCTGACTGGTACATTGGGCAAGGGGTAAAGGGAGGTAAAAGAGAGGAGTGAACAGCACAGATCACTCCTAACTGCTTCTCCCCACTCACCTGTCTCTGGTCACAGGCCACATAGCCTCCCCTAATGCCCGTTAACCCTACCTTCTGGCTGTCGGGTTTCTTTTTTGAGGAGGTAGAGCATTTATTTTCTGAAATGTGTGTGCTAATATACCCAAACTCTGTTTATTCTTCATTAGTCGAAATGAGGAAAGATCTGTAGGTGTGCTGACTGGAGGTGTTGAGGGAGAGAGAGTACAGGTTAATGCAATGGATGTTTAACCACCATCGTTCCCTTTATTTCTTGCGCTAAACTCTCACAATGGACGAATGCTTATTTCAGGGCAAGCACAGAGAGGGGAGAATTGGGGAATTTGATGGAAACCGGAGTAGCAAGGGAATCATGCAGACCTTCTAGGGAGAGCAAGGTGCTGAAAGGAGGCCATGCCAGGCTGCCCAGGGTGTCTGCACACTGTCGGCACTCACCCCAAGGCTCTTGTTTTGCAGTCTTTAGAAGCCCTCGCTCACGCTGCTCCTGTCACCCTCTGCCCTGCTGGAACCCTTGCCTTTGGTTTGGGATTAAGGCATAGCTCCCACCAGCTAGAGATGGAACTTCAGCCCAGCACCAGGGGAGCAGCAGCATTGTTGAATGCCTGTAGATTAAAACTGGCACTTGAAATGCATGTTTCACAGAAACGTTGTTGTAAACAAGGTGTAATGTTGCCGGAATTTCTCTAGAACCAGAGTGAGAGCATCCAGGTCTTCAGTTGGGTTGTCAGTGACACGGGCTCCTATGGGCCAGCCTCAGAATCCATCACCCAGTGAAGAGCATTGTTTCTATGGAAACCTGCAATCTGTAACCCAAATACCCAGGTTAAAATTTTGCTGTTTTAGAGGCCAGCCCTGTGGTGTAGTGGTTAAGTTCGCACGTTCCGCTTCAGCAGCCCGGGGTTCATGTGTTCTGATCCCAGATGTGGACCTACACCACTTAGCAGCCACCCTGTGGCGGCATCCCACAAGCAAAGTAGAAGAAGATTGGCCCAGATGTTAGCACAGGGCTAATTTTCCTTAACCAAAAAAAATAAGGAAGATTGGCAACAGATGTTAGCTCAGGGCAACTCTTCCTCACCAAAAAAAAATTGCTGTTTTGTTTAACTCAATGTGTGAGTCTGTTGGGGATCAGTAATATTAGATAAAAATTGGGGTTCTTCTTTAAATTTGTGGATTTTCTTCACCCATATTATCCATTCCTATCAGCAAGAATAATGTAGGACCCTCTATTCTCAGGTGTCTGTGTTTAGATGGGAACTTCTGTTATGGCAGGATTAGCCAAGACTAAGATAGAAATTCTTTTCCAGGCATTGTTCATTTGCTTTTCCTTTTATTTTTTGAAACCCTGCAGGGCGAGCCCTGCTGAGACTTACTGACAAAAAGCTTGAACGAATGGGGATTGCCCAGGAGAACCTCCGGCAGCACATCTTACAGCAGGTGCTCCAGCTGAAGGTGCGAGAAGAAGTCAGAAACCTGCAGTTACTCACACAAGGTATCCCGCTGCTTCCTAGTGGGTGGATGGAAGGGGAGATGGGAGGAAAGAAACCCTTACCCTCACAACAAACAGGGGCCAGGAAGAAACTGTTATTGTTTTCTGCAGAATTTGCTTCTTTAAAAAAAAACATACAGGGGCCGGCTCCGTGGCCGAGTGGTTAAGTTCGCGTGCTCTGCTGCCGCGGCACAGGGTTCAGATCCTGGGCGCGGACATGGCACCCCTCGTGAGGCCACGGTGAGGCGGCGTCCCACATCCCACAACTAGAAGGATGTGCAACTAAGATATACAACTGTGTACAGTGGGGTTTGAGGAGATAAAGCAGAAAAAAAAAAAAAAGATTGGCAACAGTTGTTAGCCCAGATGCCAATCTTTAAAAAAAAAAAAAAAAAAGTACGGATTTAAAGGCCATGTTCCTCCTGAAATTTCTCTTTTTCATAGTTCACTAGGGGGAAGGATGCACAAATAAGTAGTAGATTAGCAGAAAGAATTATCTGAGCTAATTTCAAGGTCATCACATACAGCTATATAGGTTGTGCCCTGCACAACCCCAGAGTGTACCAGTCACGTAGATCAGGATATGATCGCACCCCCTAGAGTTGTACAGTGTGTAGTCTGCACAACTGTACAGTGCAGCACAAGCTGTCCTAGTCTGACCACCAGTTCTGAGGGGGCCTTTGAATTTGAGTGATTCCGTAGTTCATATGACCAGTGATGTAAGTGGGATTTTTGTTTTGTTTTGTTTTAATTTGCTTTTCACTGACTTTTCCCACTGACTAATGGGAGAAACATTTTAGAAATGTGTGTCTGGATCTATATGTATGTATACATACACACACACACACAGACACATTAGAGATTGTGAGAACACTATTTAGCATCTTGAAAATAGAATCTTTTTTTAAAGTAGACTGTAGGAAATTTAAGACTGGAATATTAAGACGATATAATTCTAAACAAGAATCATTAATGGCGTCAATATGTCAAGAGCATTTAAGAGCCTTGTAACTATGGAAGTGACAAAATAAAGCTGGAATTTGAAGAAAACCTTAAATTACACTCTATATAACTTTGTATATCTACATAAGATTTGGTTGCTACCAACCTCCATTGGCTATAACCCTTTATTTTATTTTAATGCCCATTGTACATCATTTGAAATGAAAGGATGATAAAATATATATTTTTGAGATCCTTGGGTATTTTTCAATCTGTAGAATGTTGTAATTGCTTGCATACTGATACTGAGGAAACTAGGTCAGCCAAGTTTCATGTTATTGCATTTAGATTAACCAGTAATAGTCCATTTGCCTAGAGGAGGTAATGCACCGCCTGAAAGATGACAGCTCTAGAAGGATAAATATAGAGTGCAAGTGGTATGAAAATAGTATTGTTTGTTTGATATGTATTATTTGCATTTTGTCTCCAGAGATTTCCAATGGTAAATTTATAGGTTCAGGTACACTGAGTAATTTAAATTTGAATCTGGTATACTTCTAAGTTTCTCTTAAGAAGTAAGTAGAGATCCAAAGATTTATTACAAGAAAGTCCACTGCAGTGCTATTTATAAAACTGAAAAATAAGGAACAACCTAGAGGTCCAGCAATATGGAAAGAATCATAATTCTGCTTAAATTCGTAAGATCCAATATAAGGCCGTCATTGGATTACATCTGCAAAGAATATATGACAACATGGGAAAGTACTCAAGAAGTACTTAGGAAGTAGAGAAAACAGGTATAAATTTTATTTATAAAATTTAATTTATAATATGTATAAAATGTATGCGTGTATAAAATTTTATTTATAATATGATCCCAATTTTGTAAAAAGAACATATTTTTATAGGTACATAGAAAAGGGGCTGCAAATGAATATGCTGATAGTTTGATAATGGTTCTCTCTGGGTTGTTGGGATCGTGGGTGATTTAAATTGTGTTCTTTGTATTTTTCTATATTTTCCGGTGTAAATCCACATTATGGTTATAATCAGAAAATACGTACACGTTTTTTAAGTTTCCACCACAAGCATCGTTCTGCCAGGTTTTATTTAGAGTCCGAGGTTTCCTCTGCTCTTTTGTTTTCCTCCTGTGATGATATATAGAAAATGAGACCCAAACTCATCACATGTGCCTTAGACTCTTTCCTCTGCTACTGTCAGCCCGCACAGTGTTTGCTTTGCAAAATCATTTTCTACAGCTTTCATTGCCCTAGATGCATAATATATAAGATTTTTCCTGAGATAGTACTCAAGTCTATTAAGTTAAATATACGTTTGTGTTCTGGGAAGGTAATGCTAAGTTCAGCCTTTTCAATTCAGTTGTTGTCACTTTCTTTAGCTTTGAAAAGCTGTGCATTTTGAATTCTTTCATTCTGTTCCCTTTAGAAGAGATCATGTTTTCTAGCTCTTGGATATTTTGTCTGCACTCATATTACCTTTTTTATTGCTCATCCTTTGCATGTTAATGTTCAAAATGTTCAAACTCATTTCATATTGGCAGCCTTTGGAAAATCCATAGCCTTATTGAAGTGATGGTTTCTTTTTAAAAAAATGAAACAAAAACCTGACAAGTTATTTTTATGATGGATAATAGAAGTTCTAAAGACAGCTGGGGTGGCTTTAAAATATTTTGGGTCTAGGTTTACTATAATAAGAATTGGAAATCCATTCTACCCAAGTGAACTGACTGGCTCAACATATATGTCATATAGAAATTCGCCATAAGGGTGATATGTGATTCAGTATGGAATATTTGATTCCTCATCTCTACAGATATTAATCAGTGGAAATAATATACCAAATAAGTATAAATAAAGGTCTTAGAATGTTAGTTTTTGCAAGTCTCTGAGCTTCCCTCTTAAAGTGTCATTTGCACCTCTAGTCTCTAGAGATAGAATATCCTCACCAGCCCACATGGGACTGTGACTCTTGTGTAATCCAATTAGTTTGTTTTTAACAAATATTTCCCACTTAATACATTTAAATGAGGGTTATTGCCTTCAAAGTAGCCAATTTTTGAGGCAAGGGATTTATTTCACAAATGATTAAATTTCTTCTGTGTTTCCTTCTTGCCTTTGGAGGCGATTTCAAAACATAAGCTTTCATTGTTTGAATAGCAAAAGTTTAGAAAGAATCTAAGTGTCCGTCTTTAGGGGGGCAGCTCAATAGATGATGGCGCATGCAGGCACTGGAGTACTCTGGAGCTATGAACACAAGAACGAGGAATAGTAATATGGAAGGATGTCTGAGCCGCCATGTGAAGTGAAGAAAGCAAGGTGAAGAACAAGGTGCAGGGGCTGCTTCATCTGAATGGAAGAGGGAGAAATAATGTACATCGTATGTGCTTTGTTTACGTAAGGAAATGCTGGAAGGTGCACAAGAAGCTAAGGCCACCAGCACCTGTAGGAGAGGGAAGAAGATGGGTGGAAAGAGGATGTATGCCTTTCATGTCACTTCAAATTTTGAAGTATGTAAGGATAATAACTATTAAAATAAAATTTTTAATGAAACAAGGAGAAAGTGAATTTTAGCATCAGACAAGCCTGAATTTTAAATCTCGGCCCCAAAGTTATCACTGTATTATTTTAAGGAAGTTACTTAATCTTTCTGCATTCTGATTTCCTAATCTCTGAAAGGGAGATCAATAAATCTACTCACCTCATAGGGATGTTGTAAGAATTAAATGAACTAAAATATATAAATCACTCAGTGCAGTGTGACAATAAGTACAGAACATGGTTAGCTATCAGTAATAGAAGCCATAAAATTAAATCGACCTTATTAATTTGAAAACCAAGCCTTATTTTTTATGATATCTTTGTTGAGATATAATTCAGATAACACATAATTGACCCACTTAAAGGGTACAATTCCATGATTTTTAGTATAGTCAGAGTTATGCAACTGTCACCACAATTAATTTTAAAACATCTTCATCACTCCAAAAAGAAACCTGTTACCCATTATCGGTCATTCTCTATTTCCGCCCATCACCCCCAGTCACCAGCCCTGGAAGCCACTAATCTACTTTCCGTCTATTTGCCTATTCTGGACATTTCTTGTAAATGGAATCGTTCGATATGTGGTCTTTTGCAGTTGGCTACTGTCACTTAGAATAATGTTCTTAAGGTTCACCCATGTTGTAAGCATGTGTGAGTATTTCATTTTTTTTAGTTGCCAGATAATATTCCATTGTATGAATGTACCACGTTTTATTTATCCATTTATCTGTTGATGAACATATGGGTTGTTTCTGAATCTTGACTATTGTAATAATGCTGTTTTGATCATTTGCGTATAAGTTTTTGTGTAGACCTGTTTTCAGTTCTCTTGGGTGTATACTTAGGAGTGGAATTGCTGAGTCATATGATAACTCCACGTGTAACTGTTAAGGAGCTTCCAGACTGTTCCAAAGCAGGTGTATCATTTTACATTTCCACAAGCCATGTGTAAAGGTTGCAGTTTCTCCACATCTTTGCCAACATTTGTTATTGTCTGTCTTTTTGATTATAACCATTCTAGTATGTGTGAAGTGGTATCTCATTGTGATTTTGATTTGCAGTTCCCTGATGGCTAATGATGTTGAGCACCTTTTCATGTGTTTATCCGCTGATTGTATATCTTCTTTGGAAAAACATCTATTCAGATCTTTTACTTGTTTTTTAACTGGGTTTGTTTCAAGCTTTATTTTTGACCCACCATGTTTTTACTATGCTTGATGACCTACTTTATTTACAAGATCTAGAGCTAAATTGTGCTACCATTTCCAAAGAAGAAAGCTACCCTCAAAAGAGGCGATCTTGGGCGCCGGCCCTGTGGCTGAGCAGTTAAGTTCGCGCACTCTGATTCCTCACCCAGGTTTTTGCCTGTTCGGATCCTGGGTGCAGACATGGCACCGCTCATCAGGCCATGCTGAGGTGGCGTCCCACATGCCATGGCTGGAAGGACCCACAACTGAGAGTACACAACTATGTACCTGGGGGCTTTGGGGAGAAAAAGGAAAAATAAAATCTTAAAAAAAAAAAAAAAAAAAAAGAGGCAAACTTGCCCTCACTGGAGGCATCCAAAAGAACCTGCCACAAACTTGGAAATCAACCCCAAAATAAAACAAATGAATGGACTCTAAAGATTTTCTCTCAAGGAAACAATATTCTTTTCGATGTAGAAATTAAACACACCCACATCAAATCAGTTGCATCAGTATGTAATCAGACTTTGAAATTAGGTACACCCATCTGAATGAAAGCTTATTCTACTGTGTTTCTAGAGTAAATAAAATAATAGATAATTAAGCCTACTTTTATACCTTTTGGTTGCTGTTTTAAAATTTGTCTTAAGCTTTTAATTCTGCACCAGTCATTTTCACCCAGTTGGTCAGGAGTTCCCAGGACAGGAATAGGGCCAAAATGGTGATAGATGGACCTCAGAGCTGGTCCTGGCTACTGTGGGTTATCTGAACACAAGGAAGATGAGGTCTTTGCCTCCTTTCACTTGTTCTTCTCCTTCTGGATGCTGATCAACAGACAAAAACTATAAGGCATTTTAAAAATGTGTATAATGAATGTATAGTGAATATATCAGTTTATTGGCACTGTCAATGAATCGTGACCAAAATCCTGAAACAGCTCATCATCATCTAAAGCCAGAACTGTCCTTCAGGTGAAATCCTGGTCTCTGATTTCTCTTGGCCTTCATTTACAATGGCCCGGTAACCACCTGACATTTGCAGGCAACATAATCAATCAATGTTTGGCCCTGCTTTAATTTTGTTCCCCTTGGTGCCTTTGAAGTGTTTCCTTCCTCCACGTAGCCTTTTGTGTCTTCTGTGAACCATCCATAGAGCATCAAGGGTGGTGGTCTGGTGGGCTTGCTTGTTTGCACTTTCCTGCAGGAAACAGCCCTGTCAGGGCACCTCCAATTGTCTCTTGGGAAATGTAGTACAGAGCTGGAAACGTCATTATTACACTTTCCTTCTGCTTGATTTATGAGAGACAGGGAAAAAGGTGCCTTATGTAACACACAGCAGTGATGCAAACTATTTTGGGATCCTTCAAATTAATCCATAATCCTGCGTATGAGGGGCATCCTTAGCTTTTCATTAATGGACCATATTTCTAGGAAAAAAAATACCCCAGGGATACTGAAAGCTGACTATTTCTCACATAGCTGATGAGTATTAAATGTGTACGATATACAAGGGCCAGCCCAGGGGCATAATGATTAAGTTCATGGGCTCCACTTTGGTGGTCCAGGTTTCACGGGTTTGGATCCCAGGCATGGACCTACACACCACTCATCAAGCCATGCTGAGGCAGCATCCCCCATACAAAATAGAGGAAGACTGGCATAGATGTTGGCTCAGGGACAACCTTCCTCACCAAAAAAAAGAAAACTGTACTATATACAAGGCACTGTACTGATTGTCATGTCAACTCCTGACATTTACCCTACCACGATCAGTACTGTTGTTAGCCCCAGTTTACATATAGGGAAACTGAGGATGGAGAATTTAAGTAACAGACCCAAAGTCAGACAACTGGTAAAAGGCATAGTGCAGGTCTGTCTGACTCCACAATAGACTTTTATTCATTATACTTCACCACCTCTGATCTGTCAAGTGGGGATAATAATTCCTATTTCATGGCAGTACTAAGATGATTAAATGAGATTTTGTGTGGAAACCACATAGCATAGTTCATGGCAGACAGACATTTTCTGTAAAGGGCCAGATAGTAAGTATTTTAGTCTTTGCAGTCCATACGGTGCGAAAGCAGCCACAGACAATCTTAAATGAATTGGGAGTAGCAGTGTACCAATAAAACTTTATTTATGAACACAATTGTTGGGCCGTAGTTTGTGGACCCCTACTTTACAAAGTCAAAGATGTAAATTTTTGACATCATTATCACCAAGGTTATTGTTTCTTTTCTTAATATCTTCTCTTTTGAGCTGTAAATGCTTCACGCAACCCCAGGGACACTACAGTATGGAGCCACTCCTAGGGTGTCCTTTTCAATGTCTTTCTTAGCTACAAATACATGTATAGTGTAAAGATTTAACAGCAACAATGAGGATTGGATAAATTCATGCATAGAGAGCAGTATCCCCACTGGAGTATAAGGCAGATGAAGATAGTAAATACCTACATTTCAAAAGCCTTTTTAGTTAGTGCCTACAAAATGAAAAAAGAAGAGCATGACTGTTTACCAAAGCCAGTTATAGCTCATTAAACATTAGTGTTTCCCGAAGGACTTTTTCTACATTGTCCAAATATATATGTCAAATTTTAGTTGAGAATTGCATGACCAGATGGACCTTCCTAAAGATCCATCTTTTGGAATGACACAAATTAGAAACACTACTTCGCAATCCAAGAAGACTTTTCAGAACCATGTGTACAGACCATGTGTATTTTAGTCCAGTCACCCCCGCAATGATACTTCAGCAACTCAAGTAGGCCATCTGAATTGAAATTGGCCATCTGGCCCACCACCTTGCTTGAAGAAGGAAGTCTTTATAGAACACAGCAACAGACTCTTTGAGAAATCTTCCAATCTTATTTACAGATTTCGGCACCAAGACCCAAAGAGGATTAGAGGATAGTCCATGGTTACAGAACTAGTTGGTGGCATAACTGAAACTAGATCCCAGTTCTCCTAATTCTCAGACCAGAATTCTTTTTTCTCATTGTTTTTCATTACGATATAATTGACATGTAGTAAAATTCACCATTTTTAATGTACAGTTCTGCAAGTTTTGACAAATGCACACAGTTGTGTAACCACCACCACAGTCAAGATATAAAAGTTCCATTACTTCAAAAAATACTCTCCCAGATACCCCTTTATTGTCAACCCCTCTCATTACCCCCAGCCTCTGGCAGCCACTGATATGTTTTCTATCCCTTTAGTTTTGCCCTTTCGAGAATGTCATGTAAATGGAATCATAGAGTCTGGCTTCTTTTCCTTACTATAACGCACTGAGACTTGTCAATGCTGTGGCGTGTATTGCTGTTTCGTTCATTTTCATTGCTTAGTTTTGATTGGATGGATATACCATAATTTATCCCTTCGCCAGTTGAGGGACATCTGGGTTGTTTCCAGTTTGGGAAAATATTAATAAAGCTACACTAAGCATTCACATACAGATTTTTGTATAAACATCAGTTTTTGTTTCATTGGATAAGTACCTAGAAGTGGAATTGCAGGGTTCTATCGTAAGTATATGTTTAACTTTATAAGAAACTGCCAGGCCAGTGTTCTTAAGATTACAAAAGCAGAATAACAGTATTAGAGGCTTTAATACATATAAAAATATTGGAGGTTATCTGAAAATTACTGTGTCTTTGTAGAAGTCCCACCTAGTGCTTCTTGGAGCCACCATCATTTTAAGAGGCCACTGCTTTCCTGAGAGTTTGTAGTAAATTGTCTCAAAGTAAGTTCAGGTCACACTTGTTTACAGTTCACTCATTAATCTGATAAAAATTTTCTTAGCATCTAGATACCAGGCACTAGGATATGGCTTTCCCCAATTGTCACTGAGAAATACTTCCTTTATCTCTCTTCTTTTCCAGTTCCTGGGAAAGAAAACATGAGCCAGTCAGATTCCCTTTATGCTTATGGGAGGTCTGTCTGATGGCCTTTTCTCCTATCTCTCAAATTACACTATTTGAATTTCCAGGGTCCTTCGCGTCTTTAATTGTGCCATGAGTATTATAGATGTGGTGTTCACATATCAGTTCTCCTCATACTTGGCTCTTCTCCCTCGTCGTTGGATCACCTTGAGCTCCTCCTCCCCGGTACTTATCTATTTTCATGAGTATGATAATGACTCTCTTGGTTCTCCTCTTTTCTTCCTACTCTCTCCTTCTCAGGCTGGTGGCAAGCTGCCTTCCTCTACCTCTTCCCAAATGTTGATGCCCACTGGGAGTGGTGCACTTAGATCTTCCTCATTTTGCATACTTTCTGGAGAATCTCATCCATTCCCATTGCTTTCACCACCCCCTTCTTCACAGTGACTCTCAAATACATCTTAGACCTCTCTGAAGCTTCGGATCCTCATTTTAGTCTCCCTAAAAGATGTGGGCTCCTGAATATTCCATTGACATCTCAAATTAAAAACATCCCAAATTAACCCCATTGTCTCTCTCACCATCTCCCCAGCCTATTCTTCCCTCTGTGTTTCTTCTCAAGGCTAGTAATGCCGTTACTCACTCCATCACCTAATGTAGAGGCTCAAAGTCACCTGTGATTACTCTTTTCCCCTCACCAATCAGTGACCAAATCCTCTGAATTCAGCTGGTAAAATGGGTTTCCAGTCTTTGCGTGCCTCATCACCACTCTTGCCTTTCTTAATTCATCCGTCTTTAGCTTCTATGTAGGCCATTAGAACACCCTCCTAGTTAGTATTTGATCTCTAGTCTCTGATCTGCCCCATTCATTCCTCTTTAATTAACTTCCTACTTCTTTTATCACAGGTAAGTTAAATATATTTCTGACCACATGATTTCCCTCCTTAAAACATTTGATGGCTCCCAGTTGCCTACGGAATAAAATCCAAACTCTTTAGCATTCCGTAGAAAGCCATTCTGGACATTTCATAGAGGTATTACCTTTGGGCAAGTCACTTGTCAGAAATTAAGATTCCTCAGTTGTAAAAATGGGGATAGGATCTATTTCACAGAGTTGTTATGAATATGGTATAATAAAACTCATGAAAGGACCTAACCTTGGTGAGGTATCATCTCACATCCTCTTTCAGGCAGAACCAATCATTCCCTCTTCTGCATTACTAAGCACTTTTTTCATATTAATAAAGTTCTATTCATTACACAAGTATCCATTTGTTCTTTCTTCCAATGAGCATGAGGTTCTGTGGTAGGTACTAGGGACAAAAAGGCGCACCCAATTTAGCACTGAAGGCAGGTGCATTACAAAGATGCACAGATATGTAGTGATCGCACAGAACTGGAACTTAGCCTCACCTGGGAGTAGGTGGGATAAAGGAAGACGTGCCAAAGGCATAATACATGAACTAGATCTTGAAGATTAAAAGTTCTGACAAAACGGCAAGGGGTGACATGAGGTAGAAGGAGGCGCCTCTACAAAGGCATGGGGCACGGTGTCTCTCCATCTCCCCTGTAGATCATGGGCAACCTCAGTTGTCCTCTGATTTTGTTTTGTACTCCCACATCCTAGTGCAGTGCCCAACAGAGAGTGGATCCTCTGCTTTTCCTGATTTAAATTTAATTATTGCCCTTTTCTCCTAGTTACTAACTCTATTTCATTTTCAATATAATATTCTCAAAGCAGTGAATGCAATATCACTTTTTTATGGATTCATAATTAAAAATAAGAGTAGCTATAAAGCCATTTTGGATAATCTTTCTCCTTGAGCAACATCATCCAGAATCTGTTTTGTTCTCTTGTGATCTTTTTTTATTGGCTTGACCAGTGAGGACAATGGCGAGGGCTCTTAAGTATATACACACCTTTGGCAAGAGCTCTGAAATCTATAAGCCACCCACCTACCTTGAGTTGTTTTACCTAATATTTCCAATACTTAAATGTTCTCCTGAGTGACACTATCAAATGCCTGTGAAGTGAACCGTTTCTCCTAAAACCCAGTTAATTGCCCAGGGGCTCATGGTGGATGAGAATGTTTAATCAGTAATTTTACAGAATTTTTTGCAGATTATTCTTCTGTAATTGGGATCTTTCATTACCACTTCTTCATTCTGTTGTTTCATTATGTCCTTTCAACCACATGTCCCTTCCCAGTTGCCTCCAAGATAGCATTTCCTTAAACTACTTTCTTGAAATTTCCCCAACACATTTCAAAATCTTCATACCCTGTTACACAAATTTTGTGATCAAGAATAGTTCTAATTTTATCAAGTCTTTGAGCCTTCAGAGAAATTCTCATTGGTGTGAGCTCTATATTTAGAGGCCTAAACACAGACTTCTTTAGGGAATTCTTATGTTCACGTCAGCTTATCAGTAGGAGTTAGCATTGTGACACATACACCCTACCTATCATCCACTTGTATTTCATTTTCATTCTGGGAGTCCATTATGGCCAGTTAATTCAAGTAGGTGTTTTTTTTGAAGTGAGGCTATAAATGGACCCTTGCTTCTTGTCTGTTCCATTCTTTATGGTAGAAAAATATCTGCCTGTTCTGAGTGCCCCTGATGATCTCTCTAACCAGCATATGGTGGAAGTATTCATACATTATTTTTCTAACTTGGACATATTCTATCAAACATATATCCTTGTCATTACTTCACAACTCAAAGTTTAATGGCATTTTTTGCATGGCGAAGAGTAACCTTTAGGGAACCCCAAAGACTACAAATGCTTCATGTCTGCCTCTGCAGAAATCACCAGCCTCAAAATTCCTTACCATTGTTCCCTGTGCATTGAAATGTTGTAGATGAAATAAATAATACATGTGATGTCTCTTGTTTGGACAATTCAAGGTGGCCATGAGATTACACTGTTAGGTCACCTTGACCTTGTGGTTTGACTGTGGATTTGAAGGATCTTGAATGACAAATATGGCACTGAAGAAAGATGATATATGGCTTTTCCACAGCTGACATTGGTTCATTTCTTCTGGGTAGGTCTGGACCCTGGAGTCTTGGCTCTGTGGTGTTCAGATCTCCTATGGGCTTCTTAGAAGGCAGTTGTACTAGGACAATGACATGTGGACCTGATGAAAGAAAATCAAAGCACCTTCAGGGATGCATTGAGCTGCTTTGGCTTTTCTGAGAAGCAAGAGAGAAATATGCCATCTATGTGCTTTACAATTTCAGTCCCTGGTATTATATATTATCTACTTTCTCTGTGGCCTTTTTCTTTGCGGCCACCAGTTCTCAGTTTCTGGAGTAAAGTTTCACACAATGTAGGTGTTCATGTCTCTCCTTGCATCTAAGTTTCTACATGCCAATTCCAGAAAGCACCACATGTATAGACTACACCGTGAATGACCAAGCCTTTTGTCCCAGCCAAGTAAAATCTTCTGTTCTTCTCTGGAATAACCCATCCATTCTTACTATCCCCTTTTTTTGTTTATCCCTTTATAGTATCAATTACACAGTCATTCATCCAAAAAACATTTATTGAGATCTTTCCATGTACTCAGCACTATATACTACGTGTTAAGGATTCAGGGATGAATGTGACAGTCCTTGCCCTTGAAGTCAAGTGAAAGAGACATGAGGAATGACAGAAGTAAAAGTAGCTCTAAGATCCTGTATGCATTTGATCTAGAAGGAATGTGCCAGGAAGAGTAAGTGACCTCTGAACTGAGCCAGATGTTATAGTTAGCAGAGTATGTTTATTTTCTCTTAGTCATCAAGCAAATATAAAATTGCCAAGATGATAAGAGCCTTGGAGAGGTATCCCATGCTATAAAAATGTATTTACTAAAAAAAGTTGTGTATTTACTGAGTGCCTGTGGTGTGTCAAGCCTTTACTGGGTGTTGGGGAAATCCAGTAAGCATGATAGAGTGGTTCTGAGATACATGGCTTTTACATTTTAATGGGGAAGATACTCATCAAACAAGGAATCATAGTAACATGGTGAATGATGTGAAAGGGGATGTTAATTGTGCTTTAGAGAGCAAGGTAATTGACTCCAAGGGATCAGGAAAATCTCCCTCAGGAAGTTGAGATCTAAAAGAGGAAGCGGCCTTAATCAGGGCAGGTGGGGCTTGGGGAAATGTCCCAGTTGGAGGGAACAGCCTGTTCTGAGGCCAAGGTTGAGGAGGAAGCTTGATGCCTTTCAGGAATATGAGGAAGGCTAGTATGGTTAGAAGGTCAAGAGTGAGTGAGAAGGGAGGGGAAGCAGCAGGAAGTAAAGCTGGAAAGGTGAGGGAGGGACCCACTGGTAAAGTGAATGCCTTGTTTGTTTACCCTCCTTAAGGAATTTAGAGTTCTTTAAGGAATTTAGAGTTTCTTCAGACAGTGGGGAGCCACTGAAGGTTTTGAACCAGAGACTATGGTGATCAGATTTGTATAACAAAAGACGAGAAGATGCACCAAAGAAGGACAAGACAGAAGGCCAGACATCCAGTTAGAAGGCTCTTGCATTAATCTATGCAGGAGGTGATGACAACCTGAATGAAGGTGGTGGCAAGTGGGTGTGGAGAGAAGTCAATTCAAATTAGGCAACCCGTGGTGATGGCTTAAGAAACAGTAAGTAAGAAGGTGGTAAAGTAGCATCCTTCACTCCTCTTCACCACATTACTCTCCCCCAAATCCATGACATCCCTGCAGTAGAATTTTCTGGACATTCTTCTTCAAAACCGTAGATTTTTGGACCTTACCCCAGAACCTGTGGAATAGGACTCTCCATCCCAGGCACTGGTATTTTTCTCACAGCTTCACCCCAGATGATTTTTATGCACATGAAAGCTTGAGGGTCACTGCCCAGCACTGTGTGGGTTCAACACACACAATACACCAGGCACTCAGCCCTTTCATAGTATCAGAGTACAACTCCCCTTGGCCTGAATGAGTTTCTTGTCAAGACCAGGTGAATTCAGAGGAAAACTTCTGCCCTTGGGGTGTATGAGAGTATCTCCTCTTAAAGCCCAAATCAGAATGGAGCCCATCTTACACTCATCACCAGGTGATGTCCACAGATCTAAGAAAGTAGCCCTTCCTCCATAGTCCGCAGGAGACAATGCCCCACCCCTCCTATTTCCCCAGGCAAAATGAAACAAGTTCTTTTGGGCACAGAGGACAATAAAGAAGGTAGTTTACATCCCACAACTAGAAGGACATGCAACTAAGATATACAACCGTGTACAGGGGGGATCTGGGGAGATAAAGCAGAAAAAAAAAAAAAAGAAGGTAGTTTACATAGAGCCTCCACCATTTCCTGTGTGTGGCAGGTGTAAAGGCAAAGCTGTCCTGGTAGCTTTACAGGAGGTCCTGTAAAGATAGAAGGGAGGAAGAAGAGAAAGAAAAGTCCTTGCTTCAATCCTGCAAAGAACAGTTTGGAGATTCATATTTGAAACCATCAGGGTTCATGAACTATGGCAGCCCTTTTTTTTTTTTTTTTGTTTTGGTGACGAAGAGTCCCCCTGAGCTAACAGCTATTGCCAGTCTTCCTCTTTTTTTTTTTTTGCTGGAGGAAGATTAGCCCTGAGCTAACATTCATGCCGGTCTTCCTCTACGTAGTACGCAGGATGCCTCCACAGCATGGCTGATGAGTAGGTCTGCACCTGAGATCAGAACTGCAAACCCGGGCCACTAAAGTGCAGCATGGGGAGCCTTAACCACTGGGCCATGGGCCAGCCCCTGGCAGCCATTTTTTAAATCATTGATATCTAACATTCTCATTAGATACTGTTTTTATTTCTGTACCGAGGCACAGGTTACCATATCTTCTCCAGTTTATCACAAAAGGGAAGTCTGGAGCTAATGTTAATTGTGCACCTATTGCACATTTGGCATTTTAAATTCCATGTTTAGTCCACAGAAGACTTTTGCAAGATAGATATCCTGAACCTCCTCTACAGCGAATGAACCTGAGGCCCAGAGAGCTGCAGTACCTGTTCAAGGTCATGCGGTTAACAAGTGGGTGCGTTAGGGCTCTCCAAAGAAAGAGTCCCCATAGGAGAAAGATCTCTAATATTAAATAGGAGGTATATATGTGAATAGAGAGAGAGACAAAGAGATTTATTATAAGGAATTGACTCACATAATTCTGGAGGCTGGGAAATCCCAAGATCTGTAGTCAGCAAGCCGGAGAGCCAAAGGTGTAGTTCTAGGCTGAAAACCCAAGAGTTGATGTTGCAGTTCAAGTTCGAAGACAGGAAAACAACAATGTCCCAGCTCAGGGCACTCAGGCAGAGGGGTTCTTTTTTATTTGAGGGAGGATCAGCCTCTTTGTTCTATACAGGCCTTCAACTGATTGCATGAGGCCCACCCACATTGGAGAGGTCCACCTGCTTTACTCTGTCTACCAATTCAGATGTTAATGTCATCCAAAAACACCCCCAAAATAACGTTTGGGTGAATATTTGGGCACTTCATGGCCCAGTCAAGTTGACACATAAAATTTACCATCACTATGGGTGGGATAACTAGTTGTCCCCAAAACCAATGTTCTTTCCTTCCAACCTACCTGCCTTCTGGGAAGTCTCTCTTCTTTCAAAGATACATGTTTTTCTTTCATAAAAAACAATGCTGATGCACTTTTAAAAATTAATGCTTGAGACCATTCAAATAAAAGATTTATCTTAATAGCTTGCTTATCACACATAGTTATCACTCTCCAGCCTCCATTTTCCATTTTTGGGGACTGCTAGAAATGGGGCATGTGTGGTTTTGCTGAGCCATCTTCTGCATACCTGAGATATTGGGGCACTAAGAATTCAAATTTGTTTATCTCCCAATTTGACATCATAATGAAGCAGAGATGCCAGCCTAGCATTTCCCGATGTCCCCAAATATCCTGAGTAATCTTAATCTTGTTAGATCAATGATGGGAAATTTTGCTAGTTGCCATTTTAATTGATTTAAATGAAATTGATTTGGCATAAATGAGTGCACAGAAAATTATTAACAATGACCTCAAAGGTTTCAAGTGTCTGCTATGTAAGAGGTGATGTGGCTTTGATTTATACATCGGTAGGCTCACTCTTTCCAAGTTATATTAGAGAAACAAAACGAACGTTTAGCACTAAAAACTATTAAACATTGATGAGGGTCGTATGTCAAGAGTCTGAAAATATATAAGAAATACTGGCTGCACTTTTCAGTTCATCCATTTCTATCACATTGGTTGGTTGTCATGGTTCACCTTTATCGTAAACTACATATGTGAGTATTTATCCCTACTTCTAAGTATCAGGAAATTTGATTTTTTCTTTTGTCATTTGTGTCCCTAAAGTTCAGACCACACCACGGAAGGGAGGAAGAGGTGAAAGAATAGCAGAACAAATTTCATTGATTTAAAATTATTTTGTATTTTTTTAATTAATTTATCCTCTCCTGAGGCTTGGATATTTGTTTTGTTACACAAAGAGTTTTACTATAATAATTTTGGTTTAGCAGGATTTGACGTGTATTAAGGCAAAAATAAATGGCCTCTAATTTCCTTTCTATTTCTGAAAGTTTAAATGTGCATTATCCTTTGTGCTTCCTCTCCCTTTCTCCTCTTCTCCCTGGCTTCTCCTCACCCTCCCCAATGTACTTCTTCACTAACGACTCCTCTCAGCCTGTGGAAGAACTATTAGAAATTTATTAATTAAGGACCAGTTTCTGCTGCTTCGTCAGGGGTAATCATTTGTTTTAGAGCTGATTTTCTGCTTTAATTAAATGAAAATGTCACTCAGTCAAATGAATTCATTTATACTTATTTATCCAGTTCTCCAGGCTTCAATTTCTTAGCAGGGACTTGGGCCCATCACATTTACTCACAGAATGAACTCAAAAATGTCTCTTACATCAGTTTAAAAGGCTTACAAATGATTACCCCTCCCTGTAAAAGTACCGTATAAACAAAGTTGTGCTTAACAAATGTGCGAATGGTTGTTTTTGTGTGTAGGTGTTATCTAGGCACATAGCGGGATACATGCTTGAGTAGATCTGTGCACACGCATGCGCCTGTGTGTGCTGGAGCAGGAAAGTGAGGAATACGCATCGCTGCGGTCCCTTAGGACTCTAAGAAGTGTCGAAGGTAATATTTTAACTGCCTGTGTGTCTTTGCCTCTTCAAAATGCTAACTGATGGTACAAGCTTTAAATTCTACCCAATCTTTACGTTCAGATTTTTTGAAGGATTACTTATTGAGTATGGTCTGTATCTAGCATTGTAAGTGCTTTAGGATATTAAAATGAAATAAACATACTTATTCATTCACTCATTCAACCACTTTTATCAAGTACCCACTGTGTGTCAGGCTGGGTATTGGGACTTAGTGATAAATGATGCAATCCTTGAAATTGACAAGTAGGCTAGCTGCGAAGACTCACCAAAGTCTTTTGGGCACAAGCAAATTGTGTTCCCTTTCCAGAAGGCTGACGCATTGGTTCTTAGGAGTTCCTCTCTGCTTTTCCAAAACACATTCTGAGAGGATAAATGTTACCTTGAATTCTTTTCAGGAAAAAAAGTGCAGTTAAAGCAATTCTCTCTCTTATTGGTAGAAATGGGTACTGATGCCTACCTGGCATGGGTAGACTTTTATTTAGACTTTCTGGTGATCTCACAACCATAGATATGAGCTCCTTAGTCACCCACTCTTTGTGGCAAAATCCTGTGGGTACAAAGAGCAGCTCTGAAGTGATGTGCTAAAAAAAACCTGGGTCCCTCATACACACATCACCATTTTCCCCTCTGTAGTACACACAGGCTGTTGACTCCACCTGTTTTGTTGTGTTGTTACCTTAACTGGTCTGGAGACAAACTGGATTTAAAGGGCTTGAAACTTGTTTCCAACAGCTTAATGAGTTACTCCATAAAAAGGCACAATTATAGTCTTTAAATAAGTCACCCTTTGTTTTCTTCTCTGCATCATAATAAGGGCTAAAATTATGACGGCTTCGCAGTTTCTATTGTGAGAGACAGTTGCACTGGTAGTCAATTGGTCCCTTGGGTTAACCCAGCACTGGGGTTAGGAACTGCCAGTACTTGAGTTTCCTTGTCGTATAAATAGCTCCTGGTAGATACTAAGTGCTGTAACAGTAAACATAATTAAAATAATTATTACTTATATTCCACAGAGTCTGTCCTATTCATAAGTTGTTTTAGACCTGTAACTATCCAACATAGTGTGTGTTAACCTATATTTTATCCATTCTCTGAATACTCCGTAGTGTCTCAGCCAGTGGGCTGGTACAGCACACTTAGTGTCCACTTTGAGTTCATGAGCATCAGTAAACTACTCTCCACCATGTTCAGCCAATCAGCTGTCTTTCTTAGTATTCTAAGTTAATTGCGCTTCCTGCTTTGGCCTCTCTTCCTGACATTTATTGTCATCTAGTGACCAGTTTTGACTATAATGGCAGGAAGAAAAGGCATGCAAGGAGGAGACTGTTGGACCTGCAGCAAAGAAACTAAAAGAAGTATATAATTACAGATGTGAAAATTCAAGTTCTATAGAGACTCAAATTTGCTTTCAAGATTTCAAATTTGCTTTCTATGAAGAAGAGGATAAAGATAAATAGGAATTAGGAGTCTGGACCTAATGAAAACCAACATGAATATCATGAACCTGGCCATTGGTGGTTGGAAAAGTCTGTGGTGAGAGGCATGTGAGACTTCATGAGTTTTAGAAGGGTGGCCACCATTGTTCAATACCAGGGAGCTCTCTAGGAGCTATAGTGCACCGTCCTCTGCAGCACGGTTCAGTTACTACCTCCCTTTCTGGGGTCCTACCAACAGGAAATGAGATATGCTTATATATACTGTAAAACTGTGTGAAGGGTAATGAAGGAAAAATATAAAATGCAAAGAGAGGCTCTAATTTAGACTGGAGAATAACAGTGACATTTAAGTGATAACAAGGAGAAATGAGAGTTGCCGGGTGAAGAGGAGGGGAGGAGTAAGCAGGCAGATGGAAAAGCATGTGCTAAGCTAGGAGGCACAGAAGAGTTTAGCATTATCTAGGAACTGAACAAGGACCACAGGTTGGACCACAGAGCTCACGGGAGAGTCATGTGACCTGGACACAGCAAGGGCCAGATTCTGCAGAGCCTTGAGGCCACATTAAGGATTTGGAATAGGGTCTCAGTAAGTGTAATGAGAGGCAATTAAAGGATTTTAAGCAGAGAAGTAATGAGATCTCATTTATATCTTTAAAGATCTCGCTGGCAGCTCTGTGGAGAATGGATTGGATAAGGGCAGGGGTGGAACTGGGGAGACCAGACAGTGACTTTTGAAGATATCCAGGTGAGAACAGATGATGGTTAGAACTAGGGTGGTGGCCGCTGAACTAAATGGGGACAAATCTGTTTGCAGGCAGAATCGAAAAGCCTCGATGATGGATTGGATGTGGCTGGAGAGGGAGATCAAGAGTGAGTCCAGCAGGGATGGTTCAGCGTCCGCAAATCAGTCAATATGATAACACCACGTTAGCAAAATGAGGAATAAGAATCACATTATCATCTCAATAGATGCAGAGAAAGCATTTGACAAGATCCAACATCCATTTATGATAAAAACTCAATAAAATGGGTATAGAAGGAAAATACCTCAACATAATAAAGACCGTATATGACAAACCCACAGCCAACATCATACTTAATGGTGAAAAACTGAAAGTCATCCCTCTGAGAACAGGAACAAGACAAGGGTGCCCACTCTTGCCACTCCTATTCAACATAATACTGGAGGTATTGGCCAGAGCAATTAGGCAAGAAAAAGAAATAAAAGTAATCCAAACTGGAAAGGAAGAAGCGAAACCTTCACTATTTGCAGGTAACATGATTCTATATATAGGAAACTCTAAAGAATCCACCAGAAAACTATTAGAAATAATCAACAACTACAGCAAAGTTGCAGGATACAAAATCAATTTAAAAAAATCAGTTGCATTCCTACACACTAACAATGAACTAGCAGAAAGAGAAATCAAGAATACAACCCCATTTACAATCACAACAAAAAGAATAAAATACCTAGGGAAAAACTTAACCAAAGAGGTGAAGGACCTTCACACTGAAAACTATAAGACAATTATTGAAAGAAATTGAAGAAGATATCAAGAAATTGAAAGAGATTCCATGTTCATGGGTCTGAAGAATAAACATAGTTAAAATGTCCATACTACCTAAAGCAATCTACAGATTCAGTGCAATCCCTATCAAAATCCCAATGACATTCCTAACAGAAATAAAAGAAAGAATCCAAAAATTTTTATGGAACAGCAAAAGGCCCCGAATAGCTAAAGCAATCCTGAGAAAAAAGCACAAAGCTGGAGGCATCACAATCTCTGACTTCAAAAGATACTACAAAACTATAGTAATCAAAACAGCAGGGTACTGGCACAAAAATAGACAAATAGATCAATGGATCAGAATTGAAAGCCCAGAAATAAAAACACATATCTGTGGACAGTTAATCTTTGACAAAGGAGCCAAGAACATACGGTGGGGAAAGGGAAGTCTCTTCAATAAATGGTGTTGGGAAAACTGGACAGCTCCATGCAAAAGAATGAAAGTAGACCATTATATTGCACCATACACAAAAGTTAACTCTAAATGGATTAAAGATTTGAATGTAGGACCTGAAACCATAAAACTCCTAGAAGAAAATAGAGGCAACACACTCTTTTACATCAGATTAGCTACATCTTGTCAAATACTATGTCTACCCGGGTAAGGGAAACAAAAGAAAAAGTTAACAAATGGGACTACATGAGGCTAAAAAGCTTCTGCAAAGCAAAGAAACATGAACAAAATGGAAAGACAACTCACCAACTGGGAGAAAATATTTGCAACTCATTTATCAGACAAGTGATTGATCTCTGTAAAGGACTCATAGAACTCAACAACAAAAAAAACAACCCAATAAAAAAATGGACAAAGGATATGAACAGACATTTTTCCAAGGAAGATATACAGATGGCCAACAGACAATGTGAAATGATGCTCAACATCACTAATTATTAGGGAAATGCAAATCAAAACTGCAATGAGATATCACATTACATGAAAATTAAAAATATTTAATTTTATTAATTTAACTTAAATTTATTAATTTAATATTTAATTTCAAAAAAATTAAAAATAGAAATGCCATCAGATCCAGCTATCCCACTACTGGATATTTATCCAAAGAACTTGAAATTAATGATCCAGAGAGATTTATCTGCCCCTATATTCATTGCAGCATTACTCACAATAGCCAAGATGTGGAAGCAACCCAAGTGCCCACCTATAGCTGAATAGATAAAAAAGATGTGATATATGTACACACACACACACAATGAAATACTACTCAGCCATAAAAAGGATAAAATAATTCCATTTGCAACAACATGGATGGACATTGAGGGTATGATATTAAGCAAAATAAGCCAGACAGAGAAAGACAAATACTGCATGATTTCACTCATATGTGAAAAACAACAAATACATGGATAAAGAGAACAGATTAGTGGTTACCAGAGAGGAAGGGGGTTGGGGAGGGTGGGCGAAAGGGGTAAAGGGGCACATATGTATGGTGATGGATAAAAATTGGACTACTGAGGGTGAGCACGATGAAGTATATTCAGGAATTGATAAACAATAATGTACACCCAAAATCGCACAATGTTATAAACCATTATAATCCCAGTAAAATTACTTGGGAAAAAAAAAAATGTGAGTCCAGCTTCCTGGCCTGAGCTGCTACCTATATGAGGAACCTGTGCTGAGGACGAGCCTGGAGGAGGAGGGCAAGGCAGAGGCTTGACTGGGAAATGAGGAGGTCTGTTTGCACCATGTTAAGTTTGAGCCCCCTTTGAAACATTTCTGAAAGCAGTTAGATTCTGAGTATGGAGCTCCATTGAGGGATCAGCACAGAACATGTAAATTTAGGAATCATCAAAATATATGTGTCACGTATGCCATGGGGATGGTGCAGTCACTTGACCACTATGCATTCCTGACCTTTACTCACATTAGGTCTTGTTTTATGTCAACTGAGAGAGCTAGAGGCTCCAAGTGTCCTGTTGTGCTTCCTTCACTGCACCGCCATCAGTGTTTGTGCCGGTCACAAGTCTCTCCTGATGGAGGTTTCTTCAAATGAATGCCAGAAAAGGCCTTGAGAGGGACAAGACGCCGTCCTGAAGAGAGAGATCATAAAACGACATTGTGAGGGTGTATCTCGTGCCCTATCCTGCACCAGCTCCCCATTCCCAGCATTGCTTTTGTTGATAAATTAGGATAAACTATCACAGAGTGACCCAAAGCAGGATCCTCAGAGTCAAAGAATCTAAGTTGTTTTCCCAGCTCCATCCCTCACCACCTGTTTAACCTTAGGCAAAGGACATATCGTCTCTGAGAGTCAGTTTTCTCTGCTGTAAAATGAGAACAAAAATACCTAGCTCACAGAGTTGCTATGAGGATTAAAAGAGAGATTTTTGCAACGTGATTATTAACACATATCTGAATAAATGGTAGCTAGAAAGTGGATCCACATCTAAGAACATATTCTTTCCGGAGATTAGTATAAAGCTGAAATATATATTTTATAAGGCTATTACAATAAGTCAAACAGTGAATTTTTGTTAAAGTTCTGCAATCATCTCAAGCCAGTGAGATATGAGAGAGGGCATTGTGTAGGATATATAGCCTTATCACTTCCATTAAATTGCTTCGGACACAGGCCAGTTTCTTTGTCAACCAGAATCACAGTCAAAAGTGTGCCAATACCTAAAGACAGTTTTTTGTTGTCTGTGAACAAGTCTAGAGGTTAGTATGGAAGCTTATATATGTAGCTGTGCATTTGGGTCCTTTTGACAATTTCATTTGATCAGGATATGTAGCTTGTTAAAGAATCATTCCTAATGTTTTAGATAGGTTCTTTATGAGTACATAAGGTGGACGTCGTATAGGACACAGTTTTTGCCTTTATTATTGTGGGACTAGAAAAATCTCTACCATCACTACGTCCAAATTGCCCATTCTATACCCTTGCTCTACCCCTCCTTCAATTATTAATAGTTTTTTGTGTTTTAACTTTCTACTGAGAAATAGTCATGGTCATGACACAAGTCAGCACGTGTGTTGACCAAGTTTCTCCTGTGTGCCCAGCACTGTTTGGACTCAGAAGGAAGACAGGCTCTTCCTTGTTATTTCTTGACTCTGAAACTATAGAACAATACAAGAGTATTTGTGACTGCATCTTCATTGGAGTTATACATAATTAAGTGCTCTAGAACAGCTCTGTCCAGAACTTTCTGAAATGACAGAAATATTGTAGATCTGCACTATTTGGTACAGTAGCCTCTAGCCACACATAGCTATTGAGCACTTGAAATGCCATTAGTGTGACTAAGGGAATGAATTTATAATTGAATTTTAGTTTAAATTTAAGTAGACATGTGGTTACTGTCTACCACGTTGAACAGCACAGCTCCAGTAATTCTAAGGAGAGAGGGTTTTGTGGGCTCCAGGAATTCAGGAAGGAAATGGGACTTCAGCCCGAGCTTAGAAGTAGGGAGGAAACTAGAGGACCACTCCATCTAGGGTAATAGCATGAGCAAAGGCTGCTAGGAAAGGGAAAACGTGTGTGGTTTGTGAATGTTACAGAGGGTAGAGAATTGAGGGAAATTAGGTGAGTGAGACTTTCTGAAAATGTCGGGGAAGAAGTTTCCAGAATCCAGACCATTCCTCTATTTCACAAATTTGGTATGAGTATTTACCTGCATTATGCCTCCCATTATTTGGAATAGGGTTTACATAGTGTTGATTTTATTGATCATTTTTATAACTCAGTGATTTCCACAGAGTTATACCATGTAATGTACAAATTTATTCATTGCAATTTTTAGTGCAAATCAGATGGGAATCTAAAGAAGCAATTACTTAACAGAGGTTAAAGGAATCCACAAGGGTTGTTGAGTCACCCAGGACTAGCAGCTGCAGAAGCTGGAGGGAGCAAGGGGAGGGACTGTGTTAACAGAGTTGGCAGAGAGCTGGAGCCCTGGAAAGAGGGATAAGCTGACCGGAGGAACCACTGCAGAGAGATGTAGCCAGTGCCAGAACCATCAGATCCAAGTAGGGAACAAGATCCAAGGGAACAAGAGAAGAGTAACTAAACCTCTTGCCTATCGCCTCCTACTGGTGCCTCTCACTAGATGAACACAACCAGAAGCTAGTCAGCAAGGGATCACAGCTAATGCAGTCCTTGGGGGTCAACTTCCCACAGCAGAGCTGGAGAGAAAAGGCAAGAATGGCTTGTGGGGAAGCGGCAGGGAAAGGAAGTGGAAACGAACGGCTACCTTTTTTTAATGTTTAAAAAAAGTGTCTTAGTTAAGGCTGCTGTAACAAAAATACAGTGGGCCCTCCATACCCACGGGTTCCATATCCGTGGATTCAACTAAGGGACTTGAGCATCCACGGATTTTGGTATTCTCGGGGGCCCTGGAACCAACCCCCATGGATACCAAGGAATGAGTGTACCATAGAGTGGGGAGCTTAAACAACATAAAGTTATTTCTCACAGTTCTGGAGGCTGGGAAGTCCAAGATCAAGGGTCTAGTTGATTTGGTTCTTGGAGAGAATGCTCTCTTGTTTTACAGACAGTTGCCTCCTTGCTGGATTCTCACATGGTGCAAAGAGAGAAAGCGAGCTATCTTCTATCTCATTTTGTAAGGGCACTAATCCTATTCTTGAGGGCTCCACCCTCATGACCTAATGACCTCCCAAAGGTAAATCCACCACACTGAGGATTAAGCCTTCAGCATATGAATTTTGGGAAGACACAAACATTTAGTCCATAGCAAATAGTAAAATGAAAACCATATACATATCTATTATTTGGGTTAAATTGTGAGAAAAACATACAACTGAATATTCAGCATTGAAATTATATGCAATGACGAGAAAATCCTCACTAGATATTAAGTGAAAAGAAGAATGTAAAAACAGTATATACAGGAAGATCAAACTGTTATTTTTAAATAGTGTATATACAGTAAAATATAAGTGTATATTATTCACACTGCCAGGAAAAAAAGAAAACACGAAAGAAACACACCAAAATGTTAACAGTGGTATCTCTGGATGGTGATTTAAGGGTGCTTTTTATTTTCTTCTTTGCACTGTCTTGGGTTTTCCAAATTTTCTAAAGCAACGTAATTGCTGTATTTTTCTGAGCTGGAACAGTGTTTCTATTGTTCTTCCTGTATCTGCAGGATAGATCTGCAGGGGCAAATTGAGCAGAGAGAGGTGTGTGACCAACTTCCTTTTCATTCGTCATTCACTAATTCCACAGTTAGCATAAGTCTCATTGTGTACCCATTTCTAGGGTGACAGCAGGCACCTGAGCTACATTTCTGAGTGCATTAAAAATGGGATGAGTCAATAAAGTGCTCTTCTTTTAAAATATTCCACCAAGAAACCCTTAAGTCCCAGAGAATGGCCTGATTTCCTATTGATTTTTTTGCTGCCTCAATTATTTCCTCAAACATGGTTAGTTAATTCAGATCCCCACCAACCACCTTTCCCCATTGTCTATTACATTTGCTCTCTGTTATATATGAATCTTTGGTGGCACTTTCATTATTAAACTGACAGTTGCATAATGCTTTATTGGCATCTGTAAGAATGAACCATATTTCTTAGGAACCATGGAGACAGTAGCCTTTTTTTTTTCTGAACCATCTAAGCATAGCCAGTTTTTTGTGCTCTTGTGATCTTCATCTTAAAAACAGCAATCCATCTGTCTCGTTGTTTTATTCTTTCCTAATAGAAAAACATTTCCCCCTACTGTCTTACTGATGTACAGTCAACCGACCTTGATGGACTCTTGTAAACGGAATCATCGCCAGTGATTTGATGACTTCTCATATTAGTTTTCATTTCAGTAAATCCACTCCCTCCCTGGCTTGCTTTTTAACCTCCAGCTGCTACCCAATTATTAGTTCTTGGATGGCTGCTTCAGCAGCGTTACTCTGGTACTGGCTTGTAGCAGATATTAATAACAATAAGCAGTTTGTAAATGTGCACAGCGTTAAATGCACATAAGGATTATTGTCGACAACCCTAATTGTAATGATAGTTTTGTCATTGGGTAACTTAGGATTCTTGTGGTTGCAAAGAACAGAAATCTGAAGGTGGCTTCAGCAAGACAACTGGGCTTTGTAGGGTATTCCTAATGCACATACAAAGGAAGTCTGGCAGGGCTGCAGAGCAAAGAGGCAGCAAGACCTCAGGAAGAAGTAGAACTGGGAAAGCCAGCAAGAATCCAAACGTTAGTCTGCTCTATTTTTCTCTTGTTTTTCCTTTTCTCTCTATCTACTTCATTCTATATACACAGTATCTCTGCGACTCAAGTCACAGAATGGCAGATGATGACTCCCTGCCTCTTTCAAGTTTACCGACTGTGACTAGAACCCTCAGAACCCTCTCAAATGCTCTCTCAGTTTCTCATCTTGCTGCTCCCAATCCTAATTTCTGCCCTCACCCATTCTAATTCTATATTCCCTAGACAGGAATTCTGACTGGCCCAGCCTTGATCCAGTCAATAAGAGCCAGTGGCAAGTTGTCATGTACCTCCCTCACTGCCCAGAGACATCCACTGTGGCCATTGTGAGGTGGTCAGAAACCCTAAAAGGTGTGAACCCTAGTTCTTATGTAGCTGATGCCTTTGTTGTACCTAGTAAATGACATAGATATCAATTTACCAAATTTACATCTGTTTTTTTGCATTAATATTTAGAGGAAGAAGCATAAAGATGGAGTCATGGAAAAAGTGAGTTTTGAAGACTTCTTTTCTCCAAGGCAAGAAAGCAAGCAGTTTTGTGTTCTTGACTTGAGAGATTGTCACAGAGATATGTCAAGGAGATGATGAGATGTGATGAAAGGAAGTGAAATAAAATATCAGAACTTGAAATGACACCGAGAAAAACAGTAGAACAGTAAAGAACTAGCCTGTAAGAGGCAGGCAGGCTTCCCATAGTGAAGGTGGCTGTTTGGTACCACATTTAAGAATCTGCTATGCTGTGGTCTAGACACCACCCTATGCTTATTTTATGAAGCTTGCATCCTGGATATAAGAGGATCCATTTTGAGGCCACCAAAATACAACTAGCCTTTCTGCGTGGGTTTTATTGCATTGGATCCCCAAATTGAGACATATATGTATTCATTCATCTAGTAGACATTTGGCGGACACCCCCTAAACCTCAGGCAAATCTTAGGCATTAGGGCCGTCAAACCTTCAAATGAGTGTGTTAGTATTGATTAAGCTCTGTGCTAGGCGCTTCATGTTCTTTAACTCATTTAGTTTTCACAAAAAACACCATGAAGTCGGTTCTGTAATTCCCACTTTATAGAGAGGGAATTGATGCTCTGAGAGATTAAAATAACATGGTCAATGTCATGAGGTTAGGGTTTAAAGAAGCTGAAACTCAACCCAGATCTGCCTGACTACAAAACCCTTGGTTTTGTGTTTTCAGTGTTTGAGTTGTGCTGTCATGGTTTATTCAGTCTGTTCTATTGATTGATTGAGGAATTACATGAGTAACACCCCTGCCCCATCACAGAGAGTTCCCAGGCTCACACTGACATGGACCAGTGAATGGTTAGACCATGATAAACCACAACATGATGTGATAAATACTATGATAGTAGGGTTGAGACATCTAGCAAGAGGCATCTGCTACTTCCTAGCTATGGAACCTTGGGCAAGTTGTTTTCTTCTCTGAGCTTCTTTGTCCTGCCCTGGTAAAAGTGAATGGAGTAAAAGGATCTACCTCACAGATGATCGTATGGAATAAAAGAGTTGATTCATGTAAAGGTCTTGGAGCAGTGCAAGGAACAAAGTCAGGGCTCCCACAATATTAGTTGTTATTATTATCCACAAAGTGCGATATCCTGTGAGAATTGGTACTGTCAGACAGGAGACAGGCTTTGATGCATGAGATGTTGCTAGGTAAGGAGGCAAATGTTGGACATTTAAAGTGGAAGGATCTGTGAACAAAGGCCTTCATTTATTCAACAAATTTATTGAGCATATACTGCCTGCCAAGCACCCAGCTCATTGTTAGTTCAGAATAGATAGCATACTATGAAAGTATATGGAATGTTCTAGATCCTGACTTCAAAAAAGAAATGATCCTAGGAAAATGGCCACAAGGAATTATCTGTGAGAGCCATTATGGATGTGACAAACCTAGAATTGTCTCAAGAAGATATCAAAGTAATTTCTTCACCAAGCCCTTTAAAAATTCTTCATTCAAGCGACTGTTTCAGCACACCCTAGTGCACTGAGGGGTCTTCTCCCACACACTTTTTACACCTACCTGTATCTACGTGCTACAAAATATATCACTGTCCTTCATTTCCCAGGATGACACTGCTGACTCTTCATATATCTCGATGAAGGATTATTCAGTTATAGAGAACATTCCTCAACTGGAGATGGCTTGAGAAGGGATAAAGAAAAAGTGTTAAGGCATATTAAAAATTGGCTTTCTCCTGGTGGCAGTTTGTCATTTTTCAATTTGGCATCTTTCCCTGTTCTTTTTTCTGCCACGTAGATCTGTATGAGTCTTGATTCAGAGGGGATTTTCTTGCGAGGTGCCTTTCTCTGAGCATATGGATAAAATTGCCAGGTTTAATTGAAGGCAGTTTAGAGTCTTGCTCTATTTACAGTCAAAAGCAGATCACTTCTGTTGTTGGCCTCAGTCCTAGACTCCCAGGAAATTAATAGTGCCTCCTGGCGTGTGACAGTCTGTGTTTACTCCCTGGAGTGGGTCCTGGCTCTGACAGGCCTTGGGTGTCGAGGTATCCTGTGACCTGGAGCAAACTCCACCTGAAGCCATTCTGGTACCCTCAGGCCACCATCATCTGACCATCCCATCATCTCTGATGCCACTCTCAAGAGTCTGTGGTCTGTGCCTTGCTATGATTTCTGGCTTAGAGTAAGGGATCAAAACTGCTCAACCTAGAAAGAACTTTGTTTACTTAAAAAAAAAATTAACAAGCACATTTGTAGCACTTAGTGTATTAAGCACTGTACACATTTTACAGATGAGGAAACTGAGGCATACCAATTAAGAAAGTTGTCACATAGCTGATAACTGGCAAAGCCAGGAAACTAGCTCAGGTGGTCTAGTTCACTGTCTGTACTCATAACCCCCACTGTGCTGTGTTACAGTTCTTAAAGGGTACCTAGTCCGTCCTCTTATTTTGTTGAGTTATTGTATAAAACACACTTAACACACAGTAAGAGCAATATATGTGCTAACTCTTGTCGTTAGTGTATTTAATAAATGGTAAAAGCTGAGGCCAGAGAAGTGATGCAGGTTCATACACTTAGTCTGGGATTTCCCAAACTGTATTCTGTGGAATGCTAGTAGCCAAAAGGATGTAATAAGTATTATATTTTATTTTTAGAAAAAGAATAATGATCAAATAGGTTTGGGAAATGTTGGTTAAAAAAAACTTGTATACTGTAGTACTTCTCAAAGCCCTTAATATGCTAATGTGCATTATTACTCTCCAAAAGGTAGCCATGGTATACAGGGTTTTCTAGACTTAGTAGAACATTGTATAGAAAACGGTTAACATAGCAAACCTGAGACTGATTTTCTTAGAAGGTCCTGCCTGCAAGGTTGGCCCTTGCTGGTGTCTGGAAACTTGGGTTTTAGGAGAGTTCCCACCACTCCCTGTTCAGAATGGCTCATGTACCTAAATTGTTCATACAAATAATGTCATTTATGCTGAACACCTGCTTTCCTTCTGGGAGTCTGGAATTTTGGTACCTGCTACGCAGCAGATGCCTATGTGACCAGCCCCTGATAAAAACTCTGGGCAGTGAATCTCTAATGAGCTTCCCTGGTAGACAGCATTTCACACATGTTGTCACCACTCTTTGCTGGAGAAGTTAAACGCATCCTGTGTACTCCATTGGGAGAGGAGGCTTAGAAGCTTGTGCCTGGTTTCTTCTGGATTTCACCCCATGTGCCTTTCCCTTCACTGAGCTTGCTCTGTATCCTTTTGCTGTAATAATAATCTTATCCGGGAGTGCAACTATGTGCTGTGACCTGTTGGTTCTCCTAGTAAATCACCAAACCTGGGGAAGGTCTTAGGGACTTCCATCACAATCAGAAAATCCTTTTCCTCACAATGCCTTTTAACATCTCATGGTCACTGGGGCTCTGCAGTAGACAGTGTGGGTTCTGCAGAAGACTGTTGAGCTGTTCAATTCCAAAAGTCAGAGGCAGAGATCACCCCACATCACCACTCTGGGCTTCTTGGTGAGAAATGTTAGTGTTCCTGGGGCCCATGTGGAGGTCATTATCAAGTAATGATTTTCTTCCTGTCTGCGACACATAGATTAATATACCATGACAGAGTGGAACTGACTGGTACAATTTCATTATTCTTTTGGAACAATTGGGTGAGAAGGGTGAGGATGGAACTGATAGCCTCACCGTAGAGCCATCTTTTATATTCTTCCATTTTTAGACTTAGCTCTTTAGCCCAGGATAAAATTATTTACATAAATGTACATAAAATTATATTAGCATTTTTATGAAAATAAATTAAACTGCATATGTATGCATGAAATTTTTAATATATCTAGTTAGCCCTACTAAAGGGACTTTATGGCTTTTTGAGCCTCGTGACTGAGGCTGTGACTTTTCTGTTAGTAAGTATGATTTCCCTGAGTTTGTTTTACGGAATAAACAGATGCACCAGGGGTCTCCTGGGAGCAGGTAGGCTGCTATGGTACATGAATAACCAAATGGAGAGGGTGATCAGCCCCAGCGTGTGTTCCTCCAAGCACCTCTTCTGGTCCTCCTCCTCCTGCATTCTTCGTGGCTGACTTGTCTTCCTCCTGTGTTTTTCACAGCTGCCAAAAGTTATATTTGCATATCCTCTACGATGGGTGGGGAACTGTGCTTCCTGAAATCCAGTCTGCTCCAGTTTGCTTCCCTACATTATATGTCTAGACCAGCCTATGCTGTTTCCTTTGACCTTGTTCTTTGACCTGTTTCCACATAATGGACAGTCTTACACCAAAAACCCACCAGTTTCTAGTTGGTTTGGCTGGCTCCTTGCCAAGCTGACTGGTGCACAATTTCTCTAAACGCTTTGTCCTCCTCACTGTCTCAGTACCGCATGCTTATGCTGCATCGAGCCTCCATTTGTGTGACTCTTCTATCCTCTTTGCTCTTTTCACCCTCTCTGCATCCCAGCTCACGTCTCACTCTCTCCTCCATGAAGCTGACCGTCTCCATTGTACTCCTAGGGACCTCCCTGGACCTTGAATTTTTACCAATCTCTTTCTCTGTAGCATACACCTTAGAACTTATTTTATTCACGCCTACATCCAACACACACTGATTGAGCTTCTACTAGGAGCCACTCAGGGCACTAGAAAATAAGGCTATAAAAAAGAATGAAACTAAGTCCCTGCCCCCAAGGAGCTCATTGTCTAGTTGAACTGCTACACACCATGTTACACTCTTCTTTTTCACATGCTGGTGCTGATTCTTTTCTGAATGTCTAAACTCCCTGAGAGCAATGAACTTCTCTTAGGTTTTTTACATTTTTCAGAGTGATGAATGTTCAGTAGTAAACAGTGGTTAAGAACTTAGGAAAAGATCTGGTTCCCATTCCATTTCTACAGTTTCTGAGCCACATTAGCCTCTATTTGCTCATCTGGAAACTGGGAATAGTCCTGTCTACTTCTTACAAGGTTGTAGGGGAGACTTCGATAATATTTATAAGTGCCTAGCACTGGGCCAAGCCTGTATGAATCACTTAAGTAAATGGAAGCGATAATTCTTACTAAGCAGGCCTATGACACAGAGTTTGTAATATTTTTTCCTAGAACTTGGGCCTCAGGGAAGTACTGGGAGATTTTTCCTCGTGGGCAAGATCCTGGCATTATATTGTCAGGCATTATATTGTCAGAATTTTTTTTAATATGACAAAATTAGGCTGTGAAGGCGGAAGGGAAACAGAGAGCAATGGAAATTTCCACTTGAAGGACTTTATCTTCCATGGGCCACCTTGCTCAAGGTGAGGAGAGCACAAGACCTTCCCACATTAGGTCCAACCTGAGCAGGATGGGAGGAGTTAAAAGAGAAAGCAATTGTGAGTCAGAAAGTCAACAATGCATGTAAAGACCTGCCAATCTTCCTCTGCACAAGGACGTGGATTTCCACATCCATTTTTGGTATGAAGGTTGCTATCCCCAGCTTGCTTCATTTCCTGACAGTCGCTCAAGGCAGAATGGAGTCTAGAAAGAAGGAAAGAATTTCCATGTAATGACCAAATACTATGGGCCAGGTGCCATATATACATTCTCTTCACAACATCCCTGCCAAGAAGGTGTTCTTATTTCTCTTTTACAGATTGAAAAACTGAGGCTTAAAGAGATTAAGTAGCTTGACCAAGTTGCACAGCTAACCCAACACAGATCTGAAGACTTTGCCCTTTACATTAAATGCTCTTCAGGAAATCAAGTCCATGGAAGTCCTGGCCTTGTCTGGCCCGATCTGTCTGCATTTCCTCTTCTACACAGCCTGCTCCCACTCCACCCAAGGGGTCTATTGTAGAGATGACAACTTTGCAGCAAGCTTGCAACTCCATCGCACTGATACCCCTCCTCAGGGCCAGGACTAGGGTGAGGTAAGTGAGGTGCCTGGTGCAAAACAAGGAGGCACTCGCTCCTGGATTCCTGTATGTGCCGACCGATGATTTTGCTGACCCGAATCCCAGCCCTGCCCCTCCTGCTGATTGTCCTGGGGTATAGCTGCTGGGATTCACCAAGACCTCCATCGCCATGATAACCAGACTGGCCCTGAGACTGGCTGGCTGACTGTTTGAGATCCCCACTGTTCTCAGATTTCCTGTTGCCATTTCTGTAGACATCCTGCCCCCAAAACTATTTTCTGCCCCCCAAAGCTACCTTCCATGATTTCTTTCCACCTGATTTTCACTCCAAAACCATAATATAGCCACACAAGCAGGAAGAGGCCGTAGAGATCCCCCACCAGGGCTGGAAAATTGGTTTCAACCCAAACGTTAACTCTGTTCTGTTGGAAGTAGCTGAGTCGAGGACTGTAAGGCCAGGCCGTAGCAGAAAGCATGGATCTGTGACTGAGCAGGGTCCACCTCGAGCACACAATGTGGACGGTTGTGCTTGCCATGGTTGAAACCCAGGCCCACCCTTCTCATCTTACAGAAGAGGAAACAGACCATGAAAGGGGTAATTACTTCCCTCAGCTCAAGTAGCTAGCTAACGCAAATCAGGGCTAGAAACCATATCTCCTAGCACGTTTTCTACACGGAGTCAGGGAAATGGAGCCCACTGGATACATTCTTCTCCTGCATGACCACCACAGCTACCACCAACTCATTAAAGAGGCAGGCATGATTCGTGCTATAGCTGTGCCCAGTCTTGCTCTCTTTCAAAAGCTTGTTCCTGTAATTGAGTACCAGCAGTGTGGTTCTGGGGCCACCTACCTCAGAATCATCTAGAGTTTTGATTCAAAATGCTGTCTTGGAACATTCCCTAGTTCTTCTGATTCAGAAGGTGATTTGGTCACTAATGTTTAAGAACTACTAATGGGGAGTTGGGGCTGTTTATGTCAGTGATTCTTAGTTTCTGGGCTTCTCTTTTTCTTTCCTCTGGGGCTTTAAGTCAGTACCTCCCGCATCATCTTGTATTTCTAGTTCTCAGTGAAACTCAGCGAGAAGTGAAGATCATTCTACTCTTCATCAGACTGTGATTTGCCCAGGATAGAAATGGGGAAAGGGAGTTCTCAGAATAGGAGACATTCAGTTTTCTCTTGTGGATCATGATAGAGTTATATAAAAAGATCTCTCATTTACCTACTGGTGTGTTTTCAATAAAAATCTATTGTCAAAGATGGTGAAACGCTCTTAAGATCTTCATTTTCAGCCATAGGCAAAATATTTCCAAATGCGTGTCAGTATTTTCTTAAAATTCCTTTATGAGAATTTGGTTTAGTGCTGAAAGCAAAGGATATATACGAGTGGGCATAGGTAGTATCTGCAAATATGCGTCTCTGGCACACACAGTTTTTCAGAAAATTTGAATTGGTTGCTAAGATTTAAGGATCAGAAGAGATCGCATTTTTAAATATAAACTTGCATCTTCTATTTTAAAAACTCAAACTGTTTCAGACTGGCCCACAGCCCACAATGCAACAACCTGGTACCTAGTGTCTGCTCTCTGAAACAGACTTGTGGCACATTAAAGATGTTTGTAAATTCTTTAGCACTCATCTTATTGAGAGGTGGGGTCAGGTATCCTCCCCTTGAAGTCTTAGTGACTTCTCTGGCCCGTAAAATATGGCAGAGGTGATGCTATGCCAGTTTCGGGACCCAGGCCTTAAACTGGCAGCATCTACTTCCTGACTCTTAGGACACTTGCTCAGGGAAATAAACCACCATGTAAGAAGTGCAGCTACTCTGAGACCACCATGCTGTGAAAAGCCCATCACATGAAACGGTCCTAGAAGAAGAGATACCAGGTGGAGAAAGACCGAAGGTCAAGGAGCACCCAGGTACCAGACACATGACTGAGGAAGCCATCTTGGAAGTGGATCCTCCATCCCCATGAGGGGACATCACATAGATCAGAGATGAACCATCCAGCTGAGCTCTTCATGAATTCCTAAACCACAAAAGCATAAGCAAAATAAAATGATTGCTTTAAGCTGAAAATTTGGAGTCGATGCCTGAAGCAAGAGCATGTGCTTCCCGTTTGCTCTATTCTGACCCCCTTCTTTCCCCTGGCTTTGTTACTCAAATTATTTACATCCTGGCTCCTGTGAAAATTTGGGTTCACAATCTTTATTTAAACCGTGGTCTATAGATTCTTGAATTATGTAAACCTTTGGGAATTAATATATTAAAAATAGAATTTTTTATATATATGACAAAATTAGGTTGTGAGGGGAGAAAGGAAACAAAGCAATGGAAATTTCCACTTGAAGTACTTTATCTTCCATGGGCCACCTTGTTCAAGGTGAAGAGAGCACAAGATCAGGAGTGGTCAGCTCTTTCTGAGAGTCGGCAGCCTTATCTATAAAAGCAGGTCCCATTCATCTTTGACATTCGATGAGTCTATGAGTAAGATAGCTCAGCTTTTGTATTATTTACAGTATTTTGAGTGTGTATTCATGTATCTGGTGTTATAAAGTGTATTTATTCCATGGCAGTCCAGCCTGTGGGGCAAAGGAAATGTCTAATTCTTTGTGAAAGCCTGTGCCTTTCTCATCTTGTACCTCCAGCTCTCAGTAAATATTTGTTGAATAAATGAATGAACAAATGAATGTGTGTTAGTCACCGAGACTACAAAGACAAATGAGGCTCAATCTTTGCCCTCGAGGAGCTCACAGTCTATGGAACACAGGCAGCAAATTAAATGCCAGTTACGCCTCCTGGGTAGCACATTCTTTTATTCAGAAACACCGTTTCATCTGTGTCTAGTCATTGTTCACACCCATACCCAGAAGAAATAACAAGCTACATGAAAACATGCCTTGGAGGAGCCCAGAATGGGGCGGGGGTCTGCAACCCACCTACCCAGAAGAGGCAACCTCCCCCTGCGGAGGTTTAGTGCATGAGAAGGAGGAAGGGGCACACATCCCATCAGAGCTGTGGGAGGCAAGGCACGCTTACTCAGAAGCACCCTCAGGGACCCATCAGAAGAGCAAGAACAGAATCACTGACGCATCATTCCATCAGGCTGTGCTTGAACAGACTGCAGAAACAGCAGTGAGGCCGCTCAATCAACATCACTCCTCAAAGCAGCGGCTAGGGCTGAGAGGTTCAGGGCAAACACCAGAGTTTTGTTTTGTTTTTTAAAAGAGACGTGAGGAAAGCCCTGATTTTAAATCAGCCTGTCCCATACGGGCTTTTAACGAATTATCTTTTTACCTCCCCAGGTATGTTTGGCAAAGTGTCAGCTTGTGCATTTTCTCCCTCTGTCGGTTTTTTTTTTTCTTAAATAATTGAGGACTTTGTGAAGCCGGACAGAGGGGAAGCAAAGACTTTTGTTTAATCTTAAAGATAAGTGTCTTCTTGTTCTTTATTCTCCCAGTGATACTGAGTGTCAGGGTCAATATATTGATATGATCAACGTTGTACAGATTGTTGATTAAAATGCTTTCGGGTTTCGAAAGATTTCTTTTTGCTTATGTTAAATAGCAAGACCATAGGGATGTCAGGAAGTTGTTAGGGAGCAATGCTGGGCTGTTTTGTCAATTTCCAAGCAGCAGAGCTGTGTTCCAGCCCAGGGAGGCCAAGCTCCACAGGTGGAAATGACTTTCTGTTTACCAAGTAAGGAAATACTCAACCAGTGGTTAATTTGCTTTGTTCCTTCAACAGACTCAGAGCTCCTTGAAGTAGAAATCCTCTAAGAAAAGTTAAAAGCAACAACAGCAACCAAACTTCTCTTTTCCTCACAATTTAAAACTTTGTCAGCATCTTAACATTCGGAAGAGAAAATGTCATCTTTATAAGGGTCATTTTCTTCTTTAGAAATTAGCCTTTTCATCATTTCAACATTGGAATCCAAAGTAAACATAAACTCACTGTCTTGGTAATTAGGTAAAATTATAAAAATAAAAGGTATTATTAAAACTAACCCTCAGCTGCAGAAACTGTCAATAGTAAGCGGTGATTAGCTTGCATGTAATATGGCACTGACTGTGCGCTTCATCCAATTCTGGCTGAAGACATCCGCTTTCCCAGGGGGAGGAACTTATATCTTCATGAAAACATAACTTACTTGCTAATTTTTGTTTCTATCCTTTTAAGTTTTGCCACCTGTCTTTGATCTAGATTACTTGCGCATTGCTCTTAGCTGTTAGCAGTGGTTCCTGTGTGGTCCGCTACCCCTGGTGATCTCAGGGTATTTCAGTCTAGACTCTCACGGCCTTAGACTCCTGTCTTTAGGTAGGCATTATGTTATGAAGTGAATAAAAGTTTTATTGCCTAACCTGCAGAAAGTGACATAAGGTTAAAGAAAGCATGTCAAGACAGCATGCTTGGGCTCCCTGCTTCCAAGCGGTCTGAATTCACTCAATACCTTGGGACCCAGAGCAAGGAAGAGACACTGGAGTATAAAAGCAGAACTGGCATGTGACATGGATTGCTGGTCCCAATCCAGCAATTACTAGGGACCCTCTTGGTTGCATAATCTTGTCCTTTAATATAAAATGAGGACTACATGGATAAAATTCCTGAAGCGTAAGGCTCTTTCTTCCTCAATTCACAAAGCCTATTCTATAATCATAAAAATCATAGGCCCAAAAGGAACTTTGAAAGATTGTATGGCCCATGCTCCTGACTTCGGGTAAAACAATGCATAACCTATCCGTAAAAGATAACAATGTGCCTGTTTTTAAGCTCTGAAGAAAATGATAGTAGCCGGCTTTCTTTGGTAACCTATTCTGATGTTTAAATACTTTCCCCAAAAGGATAATCTTGGAGTCACACAAAGCTGGATTCAAATGTCTTTGCTATCACTCTGGCTACGTGATTGTCAGCAGATTACTGATCCTGCCACATCTTAACTAATTTGTAATATGCGAATAAACAGCAGCCAACTTACATCACTAGGTGGTTTTCAGGAGTGAAGAGAGACGTGGGAAGCACTTGGCACAAAGAAGACATGTTATTTGTCTTCTCCTCTTTACCTAACCTGATACCCTCCTATTGCATTCTTAGTGTTCTCCAGGTCACTGCGGAGGGGCAGTATCAAATGTCTAATCATTCCGTAAGGTGATAGATAGCATGATGTAACTGGAAGACTCGGCACAAACTTCAAAGGGAAGCTGGCTTGCCACCTTCAGAATAGCAAGATAAAGTGAGAAAGCATTCAGTATATCACACTGTGTTACCTTACTAGGACTGCCTGAACAGGATACCGCAAACAGGGTAGCTTAGAACAACAGAAATGTATCATCTCACAGTGGCGGATAGCAGAAGCCCGAGATCAAGGTGTCGACGGGGCCATGTTCCATGTGAAGGCACTAGGGAATGGTCTGTTCCAGGCCTCTCTCCAGCTTCTGGTAGTTTCTTGTATGGCACCATAACTGCAGTCTTCACAAGGCATTCACCCCCGAGTGTGTTTGTGCCCACTTTTTCCCTTTTTATAAGGATACTAGTCACATTGGATTTGGGGCCCAGGCTACTCCAATTTGACTTCATCTTACATCTTATAGATGTAATTACATGTATAACACCAAATGAGGTCACATTCTGACTTGCTAGGAATTAGAACTTCAATATATGAAGTTTGGGGGGATGTATTTCAACCCATAATACACTAAGTTGAGAGATAGTTAGTAGTTCCTGAAAACCTTTTTCCACATGCTCTTTGACATTATTCTTGGGACTTAGGACAATAGTGGTTTGTGGCCAGCCCCCCAAATAGTACAGGAAGACAATTCCTTGGAAAACCAACCTCAAACCCCTTGTATGTTAGGAAAGTGGGAAAACATGGCCATAGTGAAGCGCCCTAAAGTCACATGCACAAATGGAAGAGGAGGGAAAGCCTGGACACAAATAGACAAGACAATAGGGGTCCTAGGTGAGCCACATAGGAATGTTATGTGGTTGGTAAAGGGCCTTTGAGGCAGTGGCTGTGCGCTCCTGTTAGATCTGGGAAGTTTCTCTTCTAACCACTGCTGTGCCGTCATCAGGGCTGGGAAGCTGTGACCCTACGACTGTGACGTGACGCAAAGGCCTTCAATAGTCCACAGGAGGAAATATTGTAAAAAGAGAGCAAGACTCAAAAACTCGCCCCCATGAGAAGAATAAAGTTAATTGAGATTCTCAACACCACATTTTTTGGAAGTTGGGATTAGCTGAAAAAATTTTAGAATAATTTTCAAACATATGAAAGGCTACATTTTGTCATTTCAAAGCAAGAGAGAATTGAGAGGAGGCTTGAATTATGAAAGATATGACTCAAATTAGATTTGAGAAGAACTTAAGAATAATCTATTTAAAAAAAAAGAAATTGTGGTATCTTCCCTAAATAAAAAAAAAAAGAAAGAAATTGTGGTATCTTCCCTACATATCTTAAATAAAAGTGTGGCATCTGTCTACTATAAAATGAGCACAGTCATTCTTGAATATCAAAGAGCTGGGCTTTATCCTTCCATCATTTTTTCATGCACCAAAGAGATATTGTGTGCATAGCCTATGCCAGGTGCAGTGCTGGTGGATAGGGTCGTAGGGATGACAGACACAGGCCAGGTCCTCAAAGGGCTCGACTCATGCCTCATGCTCAATATCTAGCTGTTGAATAAATACATAAATGGAGATATATAAACACATAAATTCTAATGCAGTGACATACTACTAATAGCTGCCCCATACTGTGTTTATATTTCTAATTATGGGTAAAGTAATTAGAGAGTGCTTTGCAGAAGAGGTGGCATTTGTGAAACAATCTTGAAAGATGATGATTGTTTGTGGGGTGGGCATGAAGGGATGGGACACACACACAAAGGCATGGTGCTGGGCTATTTGGACCCTGAGTCCAGGGTGGTTGGAGTGGAGGTTATATGGTAGAGGTTGAGAAGGCCAGTGATCAGAGAGGAGACAGGAGGAGAATGAAGTACATAAAGCCCAGTTCTTTAGAGGGTCTCGTGAGCAACTAGTGACTCTCATGCTTTATTTACTCTAAGTCAAGTCTTACGGTATTTAATGCTCTCCTGATATGTCCTGAAAATAAGGCACTCCTTTTGTCCTTCACTTGTAAATTGGTTAAACAAAAGAATCATGGCTTGTTCATATTCTAAAAGATAGGGGTGGGTGTGGTAATTCTTCAGCTGGGGAATCTTCGACATCAACGTGAGGTATTTGTGAACATCCTTTCTCTTTCAGTAGCAACAGACTTGGGATCATGTTCAGAAAGCTGAACAAGCTTGGTCTTAGCTTCTTGCCAGAGAGTGGTGGGACTTCATGTAGGTGGCAGATGAGAAGAAAGCACAAGGTGGCTGGGATCTTTGATGAGGTTAGAGCCACAGAGCACAGCAAACTTGCCATTGAGTTCTTACCAACTTATTTTGTTGTATAAAAATCCCATCTTTGCACAGCTTGGAAGGAGGGGCTTAGAGCTGAAGTGAATCAGCTCAGAGAAGCCCTCCACGCATAACTAGCTGTTGAGTGTCTTCTACTTTTCAGACACTGTGCTAATGCTGGAAGGCAAATACCATACATTCCCTGCCAGCAAGAATTCCAGGTTTTCCTGGCGAGACAGGCATTTCCTTGGCAAGACAGATGACTAAGCAGTCACAACACAACATGAGATAAATAACAAGATAGGCAGAGGGTGCCATGGACACTAGAAGGGGTCCTTAACTCCCCATGGAAGTGGGAAGGTGAGAGGTCAGGGAGCAGGGGACTCCAGAACTGAAACTGATCAGGGCAGAGTATTCCAGGCATGGCAGCAGGATTCAAGAAATGACTTTCTCTTGTGGCTGGAGTTTGAGGTTTGTGGTGGGGGCCATCATGAAGGCTGAGACTGAAGTGTAGATAGAAGTGGGTGGTGCTGAGGGACTGAAATGTCAGCAGTATACCCTCCAAACCTTACAGGAGCTGACCCTGCAGCAGAGGACCCAGACTCATTTGGCTGTAAGCCAAGGTCCCACCCCTTCTGCACACACATACACAAGCAATCACCCAAGGGCACTTTCCTACCATTGCAATGGTTATGTTGAGAAAACCAGGGAAGAGCTCAATTGTAATGAGTAATTAGTGTTGTGACTAAATAAATGAACGCCACCTGTGCATCCTGTTTGGGGAAATGAGTCAAATTAGGGAAACAAGTTGCATAATCACGGCAAATGCCAATCTCAGCCATTGCAGCTATGCTGGTCATTTCTAGTTTTAATGAGTGACTTCGTGATCAGTGTTCATTCAGATGAATAAAGAGGAATTTTAGGTTTATGTTTTATTTTCAATCACATATGTAATATGTGATCACTGCCATAAAAGTAGTTGTGCAAAAAAGAAAAAGATTACACTTAGTCTAAACCCCCCATGCAGAAATGGCTGTGAACATTTTGGTACATATCCTTCCAGACTTTCATAAGTATGTATATTTACAAAAACTGATTATTTTCTTATTCTGTTCTGTTAGTTTGCATTTGATTTTCTAAGTTTTTTTGTTTCCTTTGTTCCCTCTTTTTCTAAAGGGACAAGGGCTAATTTTGCTATGTGATCTGAATTTTTCTTTGATTTCTTCCCCTTTCTCCATTCTACTCCAAGAATTTGGAAGATATGGTACTTGTTTTAAGTTCCTCTGATAGTTACCATGAAATTTTTAAATAATATTGACACATGTTTAAAACCTATGATCTAAATCTATGTATCTCAAATTATTAGCATCAAGAATGAAACAATATCTATTGACTCATCGCTATGTAAACATGAAGAATGACCACGCTTTCCTTCCTCCCACTCCCCACACACACCACCACTCCCTCCCAGTTTTTATTATTCTACTTTGACATTTTTGTCCCAGTCTGTAATAGTTAAATTGTGGGTTCTTGTATAATGGGACTTCTTGTTTCAAGAATATCCTTTACATTCTTCTTAGAAACAATGCTGTTTAACAATATTTGCATTCCTCAATTTCCATATTGTTGGTTAATCTCAGTTACGATAGAGAACATCTATTTTCTAGAGCCCTTTCTCAGCTGAAAATGTCTTCTGATTGACTTCACTTATTACTGGCAGCTTGAGCAGATAATAGAATTTGGGAATCATAGCATAACCATTCTCCCTGAAAACCGCATAGACAAAGTCCACTGGCATCTTTTTCTTTTATATCGGATCTATTTCTTTTTCCTGGGTTTTGGGAAGATTCTTTTTTACAGACTTAATATCCAGTGGATCTAAATGTTCATCATTTTCACAAAGTCTTCAAGAAAAACTTTTAAAATAGAGATTTTTTTTTCGTTTCAGGGGAATTTTTCTTCAATATACAGAGGTTTTTTTTAATGCTTTTTGGTCAGGAAGATTGGCCCTGAGCTAACATCTGGCGACATCTTTTTTTTTTTTTCCTCCCCAAAGCCCCAGTGCATAGTTGTATATCCTACTTGTAGGTCCCTCTAGTTCTTCTATGTGGAATGCTTCTATATAATGGCTTGATTAGCAGCATGTGGGTCTGCACCCAAGATACAAACCCACAAATTCCAGGCCACTGAAGCAGAGTGCGCGAACTTAACTACTGTGCCACCAGGCCGGCCCCTCCATATACGTTTTTGAAATGGGTTCTGTTGTATTGGGACTGATTGCTTCCTCACTCTGGTTATGCATATGCTACATATGCTATGTCTGTGATTCTAATCCGTCTTTTCCTCTTTAATCATTTTCACTTGCCTATTTTATCCCTCTGAACTCTGCTTGGTTATCTCAAATTTGCACTCATCTTAATAGTTTCTAAACCAGATTAAATTTTAGAATCACTTCAAAGAATTTTTGTAAATACAGACATCTTAGCCTCACCCAAGACCCACTGAATCAAAATCTCCTATATTTTCCCTTAGGAATGTATATTTTAAATATCTCCCCCATATTTCTGGTGATTGTCTAGGTTTGGGAACCACTGTCATATTTCACTAATTCCATATAATTCAGGGCTGATTCTCCCCTTTACTGCTTTTCATGCAGTTTCAAATTCTGCAATGGAATTATTTGCTTTCTTGTATTCTTTTCATAAAACCCCTTTTTATCTCTGTTTGTTGCCTCATTACCTATCTTTTAGCAAGTTTGTGTTTTGAGTAATTGCCTTGAGAATATAAAGTAGTTACTCTCTTAAACTTTTGTCTTTCTCTTGCAGCAAATCTTTTCCAAAGTATACTATTCTTTTCTCTTTTAAATGTTATGTTTATTTCCTTGTGTTTATATTTATAATTTGTGTGAGGAACTGTTTTTATTCCTTCTTTGGGGCCTCTTTGATAACTCACTCTTCAATGGTGACTTCTCTGCATTCCCAGGCACTCTTAATTTGAGGACTATGTGATATGCATTTACATAATAAGTTGCGTCATTCAGCAGCCTAAAGAGCCAGTTTCATGGGTAGACCCAGCAGTGGAACTTTGCCGTACTCAGCATTTTTCACATGTCTGAGAATTCTTGTATCAAGACCATCTCTCCATATCTTGGGTACGCTTCACCCTGCCCACTGTTCCATGAACCTAGTGTGAAGTAAGTTGAATAGAACTTACGTGAGTTGGAGCAGTATCCTGTCTAGTTCCAAAATGTTTGTCATGTTTCTTTAGGAATGACCACATTGGTGACAATCATGTTAGAGAAAACTCCCCACCTTCACAGGAGGTCTCTGTGGTTGGGCCATGCGTATTTCTTCGCCACAAGGCATACTCCACATTGTCGCATATTAGTGAGTCCCTCTGCTTCCTGTAGACTGAGTTTGCCTTCAGATCTCAACCCTCATGGTAACAACCTCTCCCCTAGATGTCAGAGTAAGTCTGTAAGAAAGGCAAGTAACAGCCAAAAACTGGAATATTGGATAAGCCCAATATCCATTTGCAGTTGTGGTTAATAAATTGTGGTGTATTGTACAATGCAATGCAAACCCTAATATTCATATGCATAAGTATGGACAAATATTAGAAACAAAGTTGAACAAAAGAGTCAAACAGTCAGTTGAAAGACCCCGAACAACTGTGTTCCACTCTCAGGATGAGCACTTGTATGTCTTTCCTCACTTTGAGGCCGTCTCCATGGTATCAAATGCAGGTTTATAGATGTCTCGTTAAATGGCTTTGTTAGGCAACCTGGTTCAGCCATGAGGAGAGGCTTTTCCCTATTCCTGCTTCTCTTTGGATTTCTGAAAGCAGGAAGGTGGGAAGCTTGCTTTCACATGAGACTTTCCCCCAGAAACAGAGCAAGAATGGCTAGAGTTATTCACAAGGCAGTATTACTAGTAGTATGACCGTGAACAATGCAGAGCATCGTTCTCAGGCAGCACCTTGTCCATACGTTTTCTTCAGAGGTGGAGTTAGTGCTATTATGCTTACAGATGAAGACAGCGAGGCTCGACGAGCTGAAGTGACTTGTCCCTCTTGCTGCCAAAGACAGAAGCTCACTTCAGACAGAGTCCAAAGTGTGCCCACTCTCCACTACATCACAATGCCTGATGCTTCAAGTCCATGGTCAACTCAAGTTGAAAGGTACTTTCAATCATTCAACAAATATTGATAGAACACCTGTTATATGCTCAGTACGGGTGCTGAGGACACAGCAGTGACACACATATCTTTTCCCTGCTGTCGTGACACTTAAAATATAGAATGGGACATAGGCATTAAAGAAGGAATTGCACAGATAACTATTAAATGACAGTTGTGAAGAAGTTACTATGTGATAGTATCTAAGGGGGAACCCAGACTACAGGGTCAGGGAAAGGATTTCTTAAGGAAGGGACCAAAAATCTGAACCTGAGTTAATAAGCAAGTTAATCAGGCAAAGAAGCAGGGAGAACAGCAATACAGGAGAGGAGCAGCCTGTAGGAAGAGCCCAAAGGCTGGAAGGACTTGGTAAACTAAAGAAATTAGCATAAGGGCATAGCGAAGCAGGTGGATGGTGGCCAAAGATGAAGAGCAACACATCCTGCCAAGGTGTGTAAGCCATGAAGACCAGGATTTGGGTTTTATCCTAAAAGTAAGGGCCAGTCTCTGCAGGGTTTCAACAAGAGGGAGGCATGTTCATATCCATTGCTTTGTCTACTAAAAAAATGGTGAAGAGAGCAGACTGGCTTATTTCTGAGCCAAAATATAATTGGGAATAATTAATATATACTAATTACCTGTTACATTGTTATAGATTCACTTATATAATATCTGTAAGACTCTTTTTTTTTTTTAAGATTTTATTTTTCCTTTTTCTCCCCAAAGCCCCCTGGTACATAGTTGTGTATTTTCACTTGTGGGTCCTTCTAATTGTGGCATGTGGGATGCCACCTCAGCGTGGCTTGATGAGCGGTGCCATGTCTGTGCCCAGGATCCAAACCGGTGAAACCCTGGGCCACTGAAGCAGAGTGCGCGAACTTAACCACTGGGCCACAGGGCCAGCCCCTGTAACACTCTAAATAGATGAAAATATGTCACTCTTAGTCTACATTTTGAAAACTGAAAGTTGATCTGGCAAACCTTAAAAGACATCCCTGGGGCCAGCCCAGTGGGACAACAGTTAAATTTGCATGTTCTGCTTTAGTGGCCCGGGATTCGCTAGTTCGGATCCCAGGTGCAGACCTACACACTGCCTGTCAAGCCATGCTGTGATAGGCATCCCGAATATAAAGTACAGGAAGATGGGCATGAATGTTAGCTCAGAGCCAGTCTTCCTCAGCAAAAAAAAGAGGAGGATTGGTGGCGGATGTTAGCTCAGGGCTAATCTTCCTCAAAAAATAATTAAATAAATAAATAAACTTTAAAGAAAAAGAAAAGACATCCCTGGCATTCACAACTTGTCAAGTTGAACAGTTTGTCTTCTGGATAAGAGATGTCAGAATCCCAATGCAACCTCCATGGATCTTGCCTCAGTCCACCCTTGCAAGTCAGACTTGCCTGCCCTCCTGCCAGCAAAAGGTTGGGGCCGTGAACCCTAAAGTCTGCTTAAGTTCTTCTAGGGACAAAGAAATATACCACATGGCAAAATGGATGGGCCTTTATTTTAAATCAATATTTTATTTTTATAGATTCTCATTCAGTGACTATAAAGGGCCCATTTAGTAGATCTTTTTTTAGTGTCAGAAAATTAATTTCAATGCCACTTCACTTGATTGCCTGCCATTTTCCTCCCCCTACTTCCTCTGACATTTATCCATTGTTGTTTCATACGCTAGGAAATGACTGATTACTCTCCAGAGTAATGCCACCTGGGGTGATGAATGGTACCTATTTGTTGAGTACCAATGGCATGGAAGTACTATGTCAAATACTTGGAAATGGATGATGAAGACGAACAAGCCAGGTTTTCTGCCCTCAGGAGCCCTCCAGTCTTAGGAGATCAGAGGGTCACAGTCCACTGGGGTACAAGTGCTGCTGAGATGGCTAGCACGCTCTGCATTTTCAAAAGCAAGAAAGAAACCAGGAGAACTTTTGGTTACCTGGATCATTGGGAGTAAGGATTGTTTTTAGGAAGTTGTTTAAAAAAATATGTAGAAATCCCATGCTTCTGAGAGTTGGTTATATCAGAATTCTGGGCAGTCCGTTCAAGTATTCCTTACATGATTCCTTTCACCGAGTCAATCTCTTGAAACAAATCCTCTCTGAACTAGCAGTCATCTTTGGGGATCGCTCATGTGTATGTTTGCAGGCCACTGCACGGTTCCTTTATGGAAGGGAGCAAATAGCTATTGTCTAGTTGTTTTCATCTTTGATTTACTTCATTGTAAACGTGATGTAAAGCTGGCTATGTTAAGGTAATTATACCTAAGCTTTGATTTTCTGCTGCTAAATGGAATCATGTACAAGGCATCCCTCCCACCCCAGAGGAATGGAACATTTAACCACAGTAACCATTTTTACATTGGATGAAGCACCTTGCTCTCCTTTAGGACTTCATTGCCATAAAGTATCTGATTATTGGGGGAAACATGCACAGGTTCTGCAGAATTACATTGTGTTTGATGCTCAATGTAAACCCCCAGATGCCACAAAGTAGCAACTCCTTAGCAAGGGGAGCAGAGGGAGGGGGCGTGATCTCTACTAAATATAAATTCCAGTACAGATTTATAGATATTTAAACTCCTCCCTAATATTTGATACATTCCTAAATAGGCTGAAATAGTTCTTTTTCCCTCTGCTTGGTACCTGTCATTCTCCTGGAAATCTAAAGCAGCATAAATCATGCACTCAGTCATCAGAACAGAAGTAGAGTATGACCTGAAATATACTTTGGGTATTAAAATTCATAATCTTTCTCAAGCCACCCCCTAATCTGGGACCCTGAGTTTTGGGCCTCTTTTAGGAGGTGATATTTCACTACTTACCCCTCAGTTTATGGTAATTTTATGCTGATCCAGGTCCAGGGATAATTTCTGCCAAATTCTTTATGAGGAAAACTCAGTTGTCATTTGCATCTTAGATCCCTGCAATGGATTGGCAGGCATTAGAGAGTAAATCCATCCTCCAGCTATAATTCATTTAGGTCTCTCTCCAATTTGACACAGTGGAGCAGGGTGCTGTTATTGAGAACTTGAAGCACCAGGTGTGATTAAATAAGATCACGCATTTCATTCTCTCTTTAATTTCACGTCAGTCTTCAGCAGCTGAATCCACGCACTCCCCCCGTGGAGTCAGCCAGCACCGTGCATTTGTGGTGTGCCCAGCAGAACCGTGGCAATATGTTTCCAAAGTAAGCCACCCTGCTGGACCATTGTGAGTCAAATCTGGTTTTGCCTCCAAATTATTCAGTATTGCTAGATCTGGTTTATTCATCCACTCCTCTCTCTAGAGAGAAGACCTCTGGTACTTTTACATCATTGATGCTCAATTTCAACTAAAAGTAGTTTCAAAAGAGAGAAGACTAGAATCAAGGATAAAGGCACAGTTAGAAGTCTTCGCAGCCTTTCATCTCAACCCCTCTGCTTGTTTCTTCTGCGACTCCCTCACATCTCTCCCCACCCACCCCGATTCTCTGCTTCTAGAATTGGGAGTTGGAAATGGCATTGGTACATTTTATTTGCAAGCGTGTCCTGAGAAACTACATTTGTGGCATTCTTGATGCCATTATATAATGAAATTGAGGTAAGGGGGCATTTCTCAGATTAGGGTTCAGTGTGCCTGACCCCTAATGTTTAGCTGTAGGCCGTTCAGGACAACAAGAATAAAGCAGTGCCCCTGTATTGAGATGCAAGCAGTGGTCATGCGGTATAACCAGGGTGACAATAAGTGCCATTATGGATGCAGTCTCTGGAGAGAAGGAAGTAGCTGTCCCTTCCCAGCTGTGTGTACTCTTCCTTTGCCCCAGAAGACAATCACTATGACCAGTAATGGGTCAACTGTGTAGCATGGTGTGGGTGAATTCATCCTACAAATACAGATTGAGTGCCCGTGTGCCAGGTGCTGTCCTAGGCACTGCCTAGCAAACACCATCACTGCTCTGCTGAAGCTTATCCACTCTTCATGATCTGACCTCTGCATACTTCTCTTTTCTCATCCATCACCCCCAGTGTGCTCTGTTACTGTCCAGTCCAGTAGAATAACTTGCAGTCCCATGACTGTCATGCTCTTCTTGCTTCCATTCATCCTGGTCCACATGCCTATAGAGCCTGGATCTCTTTCTACCTCTTTACCTCCCTACCTTCCAGCCAAACAACAGGACTCGTTTCCTAGAAGTACCACCCCTGGCCTCGCCCCTCTTCTCAGCTAACTGAAATATGTCATCTTGTCTTTCATCCCTACTTTAACCTTTTCTAGGTGAGAGATTGTGTCTTATTTATTATGGTCCACATTCTGCTTGACACATAGTGGGCGCTCAATAAATATTTGTTGAATTAATCATTTAATTTATATCCTTGAATAAGATCCATATGCACTCATTTACTCTCTACGTAATTTTTGTAAGACCCACAAGATAGCTCTTAAATAGAGAGTGGAAAGATTGTGACATTTGTAATGTTGGTCACCCTAATTGTAGTGAGAATTAACACCCCTGTGTACTTTCTTAGGAAAATCACGTCTTCTCCCTGGTCTGCTTTTTAATAAGAATGGAACCCCTTGGCAAAATTAGATTGGAACTGTTAGAAGTATTAGGTGGTTCTTTGTTGGAATCACTTCTGGAGAATTACCAAGCCTGTGCTTTCTTATTGAGTACAAATTAAAATTTATTTTAAAAATAAGAAGAAACAGATTTACAACTATAAAAAATAGACGTGTGTAGATATAAGTTTGAAGGTAATGCATAAAAATGAAAGAGCTTTATTTGGGTGATGAGATTAAAGGTATGTTTTTCTGTTTTCAAAATGTTCTTTAATATTTTTTAATTTATTTTTGATGGAAAAAATGTTAAAGCAAAAATCTTCTTGAAGGGAGCAGATATCCAGGAGGTTTTTGCTTTACTTGTACGAGCTCAAGTGAATCAGTTAAGGGTTCTCTGAGCAAACAGATATCTTGCCGATTTTTTTTTAACCTCAAGCTTTTTATCAGCAAGATATTCATTTATTCATTCAACAAATAAATATCCACTGTGTGTCAGGCACTGTGATATGTACTTGTTTTCTCTTTATTAGTAAAATGATTCACAATATACGTGTGTCAAATCATCACATTGTACACCTTAAACTTACACAATGTTATATGTCAATTATATCTCAAAAAGGCTGGAAAAAAATAATAATGGTGATAAATTTTTGTAGCACTTGGTAGCTCCCAAAGCTCCTTCCCATACATTACAAATGCTCTCTCTCATAATTCTGTAAAGTAGATAGGATATTGTATTAGTCAGAGAAACGTTAGCTGCTGTAACAAATAGGTTCCAAAAAGTTAGTGGTTTAGTTCTCTGTTATTTAACAGTTCTCGCTGGAGGTTGCAAGTCAGTGGATGACTGTTCCACATAGTCATTTAGGGGCTCAGGCTGGCAGCAGCTCTGCCATCTTTAATATACCGATTTTGAGACTGCTCCAGTCCTTGCCATTCTAACCTGAACGTAAAGGGCCTTGAGCCAGTAAACAGAGGTTACAAACATCACTTGTGCTTAAATTCTGTTGGAAAAACTTAATCACATAACTACATCAGCCTCAAGGGAAGTTTGGAATTGTAGTCTAGTCTTGTACTCAGGGTGAAGGGAAGAATGAATTTTGGTAGATAGCCAGCACTCTCTGCCACAGCAGATATATTTAAATTACCATTTGTAAGATGAAAAAACTAAGGCTCAAAGAGGCTGACCTGCTTAAGATCAGCCAGTTGAACATGAACAATCAGAACAAGAAGTCAGGCTCCTGAATGCTAGATCATTATCTCCTCCATTACTTTGAGTTGCCTGGAAACGGAATGATAGCAAAGTCCTGGCTTGGTGGAAGCATTACCCATGGATATCTAGCGCTGGCTACGAACATGAACATGAACTCTCATAGCACAGCCTAGAATATGAATTCTTGTATTGGTTTACTTGGTTCAGTCCGGACCAGAAAGGGGGTGCTCCTAGTGCTTGAGGAAAGGCCAAATGCTACCTTGTCAACATTTTAATGTGAGCAGTGTGTTTGGCTTTCCACAAGCTCCATGACAAGACTGAGAACTGACTAATAAAATCCATACCCATGTCGAAAGTTGATGTAGACACACGGTCCACAGGCATGAATATAGCCAGGGATCTCCCTTGTATCTTCCGTTGTTCCCTACCAATGGCTCATTTAATGAATATTTATGGAGAGCTTGTTATGTGGTAGGCATAGGGCTACAGAAAGGATCAAGATGGACACAACTGCAGCCATCATGGAGCTCATCATAAACAATAACAACTAACAAAACAATGACAAACTGTGACAAAGGATGCTAAGAGAGAGAATAATGGTGGCAGACCCATTTCAGAGATGGCTTCTAGGAAAGCATTTCTGAGGAAGTAATAGTTAAGCTGAGTCCCAAAGGATACGAAGGAGTCAGTTATGCTAAGAATAGTGGGGAGAGACTTCCAGACCAAAAAGCACAGTGTGAGCACTGGTTCTAAGTGAGGAAGAATGTGGCACATTCAGAGAACTGAAGGTGTCCCATGGGATATTGAGTGAGTAGAAAGTGGTCAAGAAGATAACCCTTGCAAAAACCTATGAGGTGGGTTACTATTATCATCCCCATTTTAGAGTTAAGGCACTGAGGCATAAAGATTAGATGGTTAAGTAACTTGTGTAACGTCACGTAGCTGATAAACAGGAGGGCCAGGATTTAAACTCAAGGAGTCTAGCTCCAGAGTTTACCCCTACAACACTGGGTTATACAGTCATACAACCAGAACAAGACTCAAATCCTCCCCCTTGGTCCATAAGCAATTTTTCTCTCCTCTAAAAAGAAAGATCTTCTTCCCTTAGCAAAAGGTTCTTAACCTGTGATCTCTGGACCTCTTCCTTCTCCAAGGGAACCATGGATAGAATTCAGTGGGGCAGATGAATTTGGAGATAGAGATACAGAGAGATATATAGAGAGATATGTATGTACATATATGCATGTATATATATATATATATATAGATATTTCCTGTAGGATATACATTATATTAGAATATATTTTAATCAACTTTTTCCTGAAATTTAACATTTCTTTCTATTATGAATGTAGGTACAAAACCTCAGTACTTTTTCTAAGCACTTCATGTGACTTTGTCACTAGCATCACGGGTCATTTTTAATCACATAACAGTTGTTGAAGATATCTTGAAATATCATTTGCACTCATCACTACTTTCAAATTATGGTAGTTATTATTCCTGCCAATAAATCCTATTATTTAACGCATTGATAAAGAAACACATGTATTGTTCTGTCACACATTTTTGAAACTCTTAAGGGTTTATCAGTATAACTTTTTTGTTTTGTAATCTTATATATTTTTCTTTATGCATTTAAAAACATTCTTGAGAAGGAGTTCATGGGCTTCCTTCACCAAACTGCCAAAGGAGTCCACAGCACCAAAAAAGTAAAGATCCCTTTCCTTAACCTTTTCTATGTTTAAACTTCCGCCTTTCTTCCCTACATCACCAGATTTCTAGAATAGTCCATATGGATTGTCTGTACTTCCTCACATCTCCTTTGTTCCACAGTCCACTGTTTCCTGGCTTTCACCCCCAACTTGTTTTCACAAGATGGTTGCTCTAAGATCACTCAATCCTCCCAAGTTAAATGAATTCTTTTGAGCATCTCTTTTCCCTGACATCTGTCGAATTTTGCCGCTCTTGATCCCATTTTTCTTCAAGTGACTCTCTCTTGCTTCAGCTTCAGGAAAATCACCCTTTTTTTTCCTGTACCTACTTTGCAGTGTCTTTACAGGCTCCTCAGTAATCCCAGCTAGTTCTTCTAAGCTTCATTCCTAAATTCCTAGCTGTGCAAAGAAAATTTTCACCTTTAAGGCCCAGAGGCATCCCAAACTCAGCGCATTGAAGTTGAGCTCATCGATTGCCTCAGCCACCAACCCTGCTCTTTTGTCCTGCATCCACGTGTTGATTACTGACATCACTCTCTTCTTATCACCCAAGCTGAAAACTTCAGGGCTGCCCTCAGTTGCTCCCCCTCCCTCACCCCTACATCTACTAAATAAACAGTTCCTATGGGTCTGCATTATTGAGGAAGTGGGGTTGATCTGTCCCAAGAATGACATGTATTACTGGGAGAGGTGTCAACCTTTTAGGTATAAGTTTTATGAGTATAATAATAATTTATAAACCCTTGAGAATTGCTCTATGATTTTAACTATCCTTCCCCAGGCCAAAACTTTTGCCAGGAGTCTCATGGCTAATTTATGACTTAAAATTCAAAGTTTAATGGTTTTCTTCTCTTTCTCAGTGTGGAACATGTTGAAAAACAGGCCACATTCCTCTGCTCAGTGTCAGGTAGAACTTTTTTCCTTGCTAACTAGCAGTTTCTAACCTTTTCCTGATTAGAGCAGGGTGAGGGAGGCAGGCGGGTCAGGAAATTTCTTACTTGACAAATACTGTCATAAGCCAGCCTCACCTTGAGGGCTGACAAGTGTTTACCCTTAGAGGTGTTCTTCCAGACACCACAACCACCTCACCACCCCCATTCTGGAGATGGCTCACCTGTGGTTCCTGTGAGGAGAGCAACAGCATCTGTGTCCTTCTACAACTTTATTTTTCTTTAGCCCACAGTGTTCTAGCAATGCATCAGCTTCTTGGCTTGAGTTGCATTTTCCCCTTTTAAGTGGCCTTCTTAGGGAGGCCTTAGCTCCTCCCCAACCAGCTCTCTTGTGTGGGATGGCCCAGATCTGATCCCAGGAAGTGATTGTGTAGTCCTTGCCCTGACAAATGAGGGCTGACTGTCCCTAGCATTAGAATCTTTTGTTTGCCTGCCACCGGAGCAGTTAGCCAGCCGCTGGTTCTGGCTCTTTCGATGTCTCACTTTGTGCCCCAAGCTCCCGGAGGCACATGTCAGGTTGTTTGAGAGTTCCCTCGAAGTCTCCCCACTGAACTTGGGATGAGGGAGTAGCCCCTCCATGCCTCCCTTCTCTCCTCCTCAAGCAAATAGAGGCAAATTAGGATGTCAGGGACTCGTGCCCAGCTTTCTTTATAGAAAACCTCCTTCTAAAACTTTTTCATTGAAGTATAATACAAAAACAGTATATGTATATTAACTGTACAGCTCACTGGATTTTCACAGATTGAACACACCTATGAAACTAGCACCCAGATCAAGAAATAGAACATAGCTAGTATCCCGGAAGCCCTCCTTGTTGCTCCCTTCCAGGCACTACCCTCTCCCTGCCTGTGCAAAGGGTAAACACTATTCTAAATTCTAATAGTGAAGAATAGCATCATCTGTTCTTGTTCATTATGTAAATGGAACCATACACTACATACTCTTTGTGTCTGACTTCTTTCCTTCAACATGATACTTGGGAGATTTGTCTGTGTGTCATCTGCAGTTTTGGGTTTTTTGGGGGTTTTGTTGCTGAGGAAAATTCACCCTGAGCTAACATCTGTGCCGGTATGTGGGTCACGACCACAGCATGGCTGCTGTCGAGTGGTGTATGTTTGCGCCTGGGAACCGAACCTGGGCTGCCAAAGTAGAGTGTACTGAACTTAATCACTAGGCCATGGGCCTGGTCCCAAGTCTGCAGCTTTTTGTTCATCCATGTTGTTTATTCTAATGGCTCTAAATTATTCAACATGTAAACATATCACAATTTATTTATGGATTCTGTAGTTGACGGGCATTCGGGTAGTTTCCAGTTTGGGGCTACTCTGTAGAAAGTGCTGCTCTGAATGTTACTAGACATGTCTTTGGGTAAACATAACTACGCATTAGTATATACTAGGAGGGATTTGTTGAGCCATAGGGCAGGTATATTGTATTAGTTTGCTAGGGCCGCCATAGCAAAGTACCACAGACTGGCTGGCTTAAACAGCAGACATTTATTTTCTCTCAGTTCTGGAAGTTAGAAGTCTGAGATCAAGGTGTCAGTAGAGTTGGTTTCTTCTGAGGCCTCTCTCCTTGTCTTATAGAGGCCATCTTCTCCCTGTGTCCTCACATGGTCTTCCTTCTGTGTGTCTCTGTGTCCAAATTTCCTCTTCTAAGGACACCAGTCACCCTAATGACTTCATTTTATCTTAATTACCTCTTTAAGATCCTGTCTCCAAATATGGGGAAATTCTGAGGTACTGAGGGCTATAACTTCAACATATAAATTTTAGGGGGACGCAGTTCAGGCTATACATGTACGTTCCACTTCAGTGGATTCTTCCAGTGTCTCAACAGTGGTTGTACCAACTACCACTGCCTCCAGGAGTATATGAGAGATCTGGTTGTTCCACATCCTCACCCACACTTGGTATCTTCTGTCTTTTAAAGAAATCTTTAAACACAAGCTCCCAACCTTTATATGCTCTTGATCTGATTGAAGGGTAAAGATAATAGAACTGATTTTCACACCTTTTTTGCAAACCTTGCACATACAGTGCAAGGTATATGGCATCTCCCTTTGTTATGTGGCGTCTGTTGTCTTCAAGGAAAATTTCATTCTAACATCATGTTAACTAGTCCTAGAATTTTTGCTTGTGTTTTGCATTATTAGGCAGAAAAATAAGTTGGCCATGACAGTACCTTCATTTTACTTTTGAAATTTGACCCTCCCACACCTGTCCCAGCATTTCGAGGGTAACTCACCGAAAAGGTGATACCAGAAATCTCTAAGCAGGTAGACCTCTTTATTCTGATGTTGGGGCTGCAGCTCTGGGGGTGAACCCTGGTAATAACGCCTCTCAGTGGCGCTGCCCCCACCTGGAGGAGTCCAACAGCTCCAGCAGTGGTGGCTGCTCCTCCCGGGCCTCCAGCAGTTCTTTCTTCCTTGTCCCTTCCTCCATAGCTGGGGAGTTCACTTGTCCTCTTCCAACACCATCTCTAACGGGAGGCTTCTGAAAGGATTTTTCTGATGGCACTTAAGGTACAATAAGGCTCACTCCAAAACAGCTATTTTAAAACATTTATCCAAATCTCCCAAGGACCCACAGAGGAGCAACAAGTCTATGTAATCATAACCCCTCGCCACCCCCCCAAGGATCCCATTGTCAGTGCCCAACTCAGAGCACAAGTCCGTGGCTCATTCTTGACTCAGAAAACGTGCTTCACCCCACAAATCTTTCCACAGGGTAGAATGATGAATCTCTCACTAAACTCAGGAGTTTAGGAGATCTGGGGGAAATTATCTATGCAAATTACAGGAATAGCCTGTAATTTCAAGGGTGAAGTATGTAAGCAGAGCTATACAGACATGACATTTTGATCATGTGGTTAAGTTTGTCTTTTCTCTAGGCACCAGAGTTTTAGACTTTGAAGACAGGAATAGGACTTTGTACACTTGCCCTTCTTTTGTTTTTTTTTAAGAAGAGCCAATGTTCCAAGCTACAAAAAAATAGTTGGGAAATTAGTAGCATCCACAAAGAGCAAACAGCAGTGGTTCCTTCTCCGTAAGAATGAAGCACTAAGCCAACCTTTTTTTTTTTTTTTTTAAAGAAAACACCGAATGTAGTATTTTCAAATACTGTGCCTGCTCTTTTTTTTTTTCTGCTTTTTCTCCCCAAATCCCCCCAGTACATAGTTGTATATTTTAGTTGTGGGTCCTTCTAGTTGTGGCATGTGGGACGCCGCCTCAGCGTGGCCTGATGAGCAGTGCCATGTCCACACCCAAGATCCGAACCAGCGAAACCCCAGGCCTCCCCAAAGTGGAGCGGGCGAACTTAGCCACTTAGCCACGGGGCCGGCCCCTAAGCCAACCTTTTTAAGCTTCTGGTCAGAAAACAGAGGGAAAGAATCTCTCTGAGAGACTGAATAACATATAGTTATGCTCTTAAATGTGGAGAAGGAGACATTGAATCAATATGTACATTGAATTAATCCAACTTTATTCTACTTACTGCTTAAAACAGAATTAAGACATCTAAAGGTTTTTAAGTTTCTTTCTTTTAAGAAAGAAAGCTGTTCAAACCAGCCCTTATGGTTTAGTGGTTAAGATTCAGAGCTCTGACTGCCTCGACCCGGGTTCATTTCCTGGTCATGGAACCACATCACCCGTCTGTCAGTTGTCATACTGTGGTGGCAGCTAACATAGCAAACTGAAAAAAGGCAAAACCAAAAACTAACAACTGGGATACACAACCATGCACTGAAGGTTTAAAAGAAAAAAAAAGAAAGGGAAAGAAGGAAAGTTGTTGGATGTTTATCTCAGAGGAATGAAAACATGTTTGTGTAAAAATCTATATACTGATGTTCATAACAGCTTTATTTGTAATAGCCAAAGACTGGAAACTATATATCCCATACTGGGTGTAAGGTTAAGCAAATTGTGGTACATCCATCCATAGCATACTAGTCATCAATAAAAAGGAACAAACTAAGGATACGTGGCAACAAGTTGGATAGATCTCAAAAGAATTATGCTGAGTGAAAAAAAGCCAATTTCAAAAGGTTATATACTCTATAATTCTACATACATAACACTCTTGAAATAAAAAACTTGTAGATATGAAAAACAAATTAGTGGTTGCCAGGGGTTAGGGTTGGTGAGTAGGGGTAGACGTGGGCCATAAAGGTGAAGCACAAGGGAGCCCTGTGGTGATGGTACAGCTCTGTATCTTGATTGTGGTAGCAGTTACACAAAGCCACACATATGATAACATTTCACAGAACTACACACACACGAGTGCTTGTAAAACTGATGGATTATACCAATGTCAGCTTCCTAGTTTTTATATTGTACTATAGTTATATAAAATGTTAGCATTGAGGAATGCTGAGTGAAGGGCACACAGGACGTCTCTGTACATTTTTCTACAGTTTCCTCTAAATTGACAATTATTTCAAAATAAAATTAAAAAAAGAAAGCTGGTATATTGTATATCTTTGTGTTTCCATTGGCAATAGAGTCACTTCATCCTACATTAAAAATGATATTTATATTTTATTTTGTTCTGTAGAATTTCTATAGAATTCTATGGAATTAAAATGGTATAGCAGATACAGAGAAAAATAGATAGAAGATGTCAAGCCTTTATCTGTTCCTGCCACTTAATTTGAAGTTATTGGGGATAGTGAGAGCTGGAATAGAAACGTTTGAAGATTTTTGGAATTACACCTTCTTTTACACTTGTTTTAGCAAGATTAAAGGCAAAATCACCTCCGTAGGAACCTTTATTTATGTATTTATATTTATAAGCTCTATTTATTTATTCCTATAGTAGTCAAAAAACAATAAACCACACTGGAAACCTAGATAATTACTAAATTACTATCAGGAGTGAAAACCTTTATAAATTTGAGCATTTGTTCTCATCAAATCATATAAATCAGAGGTGACTGTTTGAGATTTAGAAGAAAATGCAATTAAGAAGGTTACGAGAGATGGTCCTTCAAAGTTTCGTATACTGACCTCCCTGCTTCACTCCTGTCCCCAGCCACCGCCTTCTCCCTGGAGGAACCATATTGCTCTTTGAAATCACTTATTGTACGTCCTGCCTGCTATCCCACGTGGTCCCAATATAACATGCTTTCTTAGAGAAAAAGAATGAATTCTTCATTAATTTCCATGTACTTCTTGATAACATGGACACTTTCAGATTGCCAATAGAGTCACTGCAGCTAGGCACCTGCAGGAAAGAAGGAGAAAAGATCGGCAAGTCTCACAGTTACATCTTGGAGGAATTCCATAACTACCACCGCAGCTGTTGGCTTGTACTTGGCCAAGTAGGGAAATAGAAGAAAAGCCAGAATACCTTCTCTCAACTTGTAAATTAGCAAATTACCAGCAGATTGTCTAATTTCCCTCCCTGCTGCTCTCACACCTGCATGCCATCAGTGTTTTGAACTAATATGTCAATGTAGAGGCATAAAGTGGTCTACGTTCTACATCGATTTCTAGTTTGGGTGTGTGAATGTTTGTAATAGAAAATCTCTCTCTTAAAACCCAATGGAGACGTGCAACGAGGGGAAACCTCTTAAATACCTCCATTAATGGTTTTGTACCAATGGCTCTTGATAAAGCAAAAATTATAATTTTGAGATATGTATGATATAATCTACTCTTTGTGGTTGCAAATTCTAAATTTTTTCTCTCCGTGGTTGTCTCCCACCAATTTGGTTGTCATCTTAAGAAAGGATAAGATTCCTTAGTGGTAATATGGGAATACTGTTATTTCATTTAATACCAAACTAAAGTAACTAAGTTTCCCTGTGCTCATTCTCTGTCTTATCTTTGAGTTGAGTCTGGAAAGAGCAGGAGTTTTGAAGTTAGCCTGGCCTTGGAACTTAGCTCTGATTCATACTGGGTATGTCACCTTGGACATGTTATTTAGCATTTCTGAACTTAATTTCACCCATTCTATCCTTTAATTAAAGTTTTACCATAAAGGTTGTTGTATTAGATATAATATGTAAAGAAAATACATAGAGCGTGCCCTACATGGATCTTCACTCTACAAATGGTTTAATAGAAGCTGTAGTTGGAGATGGTCATTTTAGGGGGGTAAGAATAGTTATGGAAAGGAGGTATATACACATTTAACCAAGAGGAGAAAAGTCTAGCCCACGTTAAACAATATTCTGAAACAATATATAATTAAATGTTATAAAGGTTGTAAGAGCTTAGAGAACAGAATAAGAGTGACGGTGAAGGGGTCATGCAAATATTCATGAGGTGAGACTTGATCTGGGCCTTGAAGGATGGTAAGGATCTGGAGACGGGGAAGGGACAAGGAAGGCCGTTAAGAGAAAAGTAACACAGACTAGATCCTACAGGTTTCATTATGAAATGCTGATGCACTCAGAGAGGGGCATCACGTAGAGCAGTAAGAAACAAGGAGGGAAGGTCAGGTGGAGAGACAGTAGCAACAACTTTGACTGTCAGAGGGTACTTGTATTTGATGCAGGAGCAAATCAACAGCCAAGAATTTGAGGCAGGTGTATGACATGATGAAAGTAGCAATTACTGGAGATTAATCTAAGAGAGGTGTGTGGGGAAAGGGAGAGCCCTCTAAATGATTATTAAAATAATCCAGACATGAGAGGTAAAAGTTTGTAAAAGAGTAGTAATTCCAGGAATGAAGAGGAAATATCATATTGGAGGCCATTTCTAAGGTAAATGAGATTGAAGAGGCCACCTGGTTTCTAGCCCAAATAGAAGAAGAATCATAGGATGGTAGTACAAGCAGAACACTGGGGAGAAGACAGATAATTGATTACCTTTTGCATATATTAAGTTTGAGGTAAGAGTATCATATAAGAGCAAAAATGATTGACACACTGTAGGGCATATGATTATAGGTATCAAATGGAATTAACTAGAGAAAAAAGCCTTGTGGTCAAAAACACGGAGGTGAATGTTTGAAATCATGTGAAGAAGTGACTCTCCCAGGGAGAGAAGATAAAGAGCTCAGAAAAGCAGAGTTCCACAAAGGGAAGATCCCAGGGCAGAGGCAGGAGGAGAAAGATAAACCAACTAAGAAAACCAAAAAGAAGGATGTCTTCTGGGAGATTTCCTCAGGGCTGAGGCCCCTGCATTGTTTCCAAGCGCCCAGGAGCCTCAGAATTCATGTCTTATTTTTCAGTCACCTAGATCTGCCTCAGGTGAATCTGAAACTCTGAGAGGAGTCCAGCATAACTACATCTAACAGAAATGTTCTAAAATGGGTCGGCACACTTTTTCTACAGCCTTTACAAAGGGTTACATAGTAAACATTTTGTGCTTTGTGGGCCAGACAGTTTCTGTTGCCACTACTCAACTCTGCTTTTGTAGCAGGAGGGGAGCCATAGACAAAATATAAGTGAATGTGTGTTTGACAGTGTTCCAATAAAACTTTATTTATAAAAACAGGTGGTGGGCCATATTTGGCCCACAGGCCATAGTTTGCTGACTTTTGTTCTAGATTGTATACAACCCAAAGCAGGTTGTGTTTTTCCTCTTGCACTCTAGGTATCCCTGGTGGGTTGTTCCATAATCCAGGGGAAGACAGGGTAGCCTCCACATCCAGTTTCTCTAGGTTTATTGTCTGTGATATCACACCTTGCTGTGTCACTTCTTATAATAAGCGAAATTTGGAATGTATTTGAAAGATGTCTTGCGTAGTAGGAAAAATCAGAACCTAGCTGAGGTACAGTTACAGCAGATATAATGAAATGTAAAATATTCTGTTCCTAGCCAGTATGCCACGCTGTTTTAATTTACAGAATGTAGAATTATATGACATTAAAATTCTGACACATCAGTCTAGTGGCAAAACTTTAAGTGAGAAGAGACAAATGTGCTGTCTGCTTACTTAACAATTAACTGCAATGGGAGTAAGAAATTCTTACGGATTCTCTTTGTTTTAAGAATGCCACTTTTGGTCCTCCAGTTCAATGCCTTGGGAATTCTCTGTGTTATTCTTTGGCTAGGAACTGGAAGACCCCAAAAGGCCTTGAATTCCTTTAGTTTACGCTAAAGGCAGTTCCTTACAAAAAGAGCTTCAGACACACATTAGTTTGCACACAAACATTCTATTGACCACTTTGTGTCTATAATTGCAAAGACATGAGGGCGAGTTAATATTCCAAGGAACCCTCTAGACCACTTACTGCAATATCTTTTTTTTTTTTTTTGGTGAGGCAGATTGGCCCTGAGCTAACATCTGTTGCCAGTCTTCCTCTTTTTGCTGAGGCAGATTGGCCCTGAGTTAACATCTGTGCCCATCTTTCCTCTATGTTGTGTGTGGAACGCTGCTACAGCATGGCTTGATGAGCAGTGCATAGGTCCACACCCAGGATCCGAAGCTCTGAACCCTGGGCTGCTGAAGCAGAGCATGCAAACTTAACCACTATGGCACTGAACCAGCCCCCTGCAATATCTAATACCTAGTAGGAAACAGACTATTTTAAGAATGTAATCCTTACTTACCCTCAAGAGTCAACTTTTTCCACTCTATAGTAAGGTTTTCAATGAATCAGTAAGACAATCGGTCATATATTTTCTGGTTTTTCTTCTTAAATTCCTTTAAAGGGCAAGGATTTTGGAGACTGCAAAGCTGACTTTGAATCTGGCAATAGACATCAGGTCCTGTATCAGATTCTTTGAGAAATTTGCTAAACCTCTCTGAGCCTAATTGTAAAATAGGCAAATTATTCCTATTTATATGAGAATTAAATGAGTTAGAGAATATTTAGTGCATCATTGGACTAGTAAAATGCTTACCCTTGTGACATGCATCAAAATTTTTCTACTATGTAACAGACACTATTCTAGACACAGGATAAAAAGATACAGACCCTGCCCTCAACAAACTCTATCTGGTAGGGATATCAGTCAGGGCTCAAGTACAGGAATTAGAAGCCTTTCTAGCTGTTTTAAGCAGAAAGTATTTAATATAGGGAATTAGATGCTTACAAAATTGTTGGAAGGGCTAGAGGAAGTCCAAGCTCTCTGCTGGAATTCTAGAAATGACTCCCAAACAAGACCACCCTTCTGACCTTGTGAGGACTTTCTTTGCCTCACTGTGGAAGGTGGAGATTCAGGGAAATCATTGAATTCAGAGGCACGTTGCCTTTGCTGTGATCCAGGGATCAGGGAGCCCCATTATTGCAACTGCCTCTGGGTACCTTAGAGTAATGGCTATTCCTAGTAGCTCTGCCGCAGAAAAACGCCGTGTCTCCACAGCTGGGGATGTGCAGCCTCCACCTCACTTCCCTTATCCAGATCTCGTGAAAGAGTATCTAATTTGCTGAACTTACAGTCTAGCTACAAGGGAGCCTGGAAAATGTAGAACTTTAGCTTTACAGCCTCTGCAGTACAATGAGGCACCCCAGAAGCAGAGTGGAATAGAAATTCCACATACCCATCATTATGGAGACAGACAAGCAGGTAAATCAACAATATTAGGACTGAGGCTTAAGTAGAATAACAGGAGACTATACAAAGTAAGCAGGCAGCACAGAGGAGGGGGTGATTTTAGTTAACTAGAGGGGCAGTAGTTGGGGTTGAAGGATGGCTAGAAACTAATGAAGCATATAGGTAGAAGAAAACCATCCGAGCAGAAGAAACAGCATGGGCAAAATGTTAGTGCCTCTTGTTCCCTTTCCTGGAAGTGATAACAAACATCTTGGGTGTAGAGATTCAGTTTTCTTTAAGGAAAGTAGGAGAAGCTTTGAAGATCTTCTTTCCTTCAAAATTATTTAAGTACCTTCAGTGGTCCCTGCCACCAGAGAATAAATTCCATGAGTGAAAGGAATAGGTCTGTTTTGTTCGATGGATACAGGGCTCTACTAAGCATCAGGAGCATAGAAAGGACTTGGTTATTAAGAACACAATTAGTATCCTTAAGCATAGACGTAAATTGTGCTAAGGCAGGACAGTAAATATGGAAGTAATGTCAGAGGCCCAAGAGCTGAGTGAAGGTGATCAGGGATGCCTTCCTGGGATTTTTGAGAGGGAGCAGAATTCTAAGCAAACAGAACTCCATAAGCAAAGGCTTCTAGGTTACAGGCACAAGACATGTTCAAGGATTATGGCTTAATCGTGAATACAGTTTGATAGGGGACTATCTCATTTCATAGGGGACTAGTTATACTCAAGCCTAGAAAAATAATTTGGGAATCAAAAAAGATCTTAAAGTCTTTGTGTCACCTAGGATTTTGGTCTATTCTAGCAGTAATCCTTGAATTATATTGATAATTTCCAGAGATGTGACCATAGTCAGAATGGATTTTAGGAGCATTTGTCTGATGGTGTGATAAGCAGGATGCAGAGGAGTACAGGGAGAGGCTAAAGGCATGTTAGCCATTACAACTCACCATATGTGCTGTGGAAGGGTCTGAACGGAGTTGTGCTGGAGACAGTACATGGAAAGAAAAATATCACAAAGTGACATGTTCCCTTTTGAACTGAAATACATTTATACAAATCTGAACAATAAGTGATACAGACTTTTCAATATCTTTATTTTTATGAATCTTGTCCACACACTTTTAGTGGGGGAAATAATGCGTGAGAGCATGGACGCCTGGTCGAAAGAGTACATATTGCTCATATATCTCGGCACCGCCCTTCACTGGCTACGCTGGGTTCAATTACTTAGTCGCACTGAACTTCATTTTTTCCCTCTGTAAAACGGAGGTGAAACAGTGCCTAATACATAGGGTAGTTATGGTAAAGCACTCAGCACGACACCTTGCATATAGTAAGTACTCAGCCAGTGTCATCATTGTTGCCATCATCATCATCATCACCATCACCACCTCCAGAGGAGAGGGGTAGGCAATTTAGAACTATCCAAAGAGGGAGACTTTGGAGCCAAGCAGATTGTATCAATCAGATTCCTGGCAGGAAACAGATGTAACACTGAAATGGGGTGATTTGGAAGAGAGCTTAATAAAGAAATGACTGTATATACAGTATCATTGGCAGACTGTAGGGAAAGAAAAGGGTTAGCATACTACCTCTTCCTGGTTAGGGAGAAAGGGAAGAAAGTCACCAAGGATCAGCCCTAGGCCTCAAGGGGCAAGAAGAGGGAAGAGTTACAGGAATCTGGGAGGAGACAGTCATGTGGCAAGAGCCACTGACAAGAGCTGTGACCTTTAGTCAAAGAATGCAGCCGTGGAGACCTACAGTGAGGGAGGCTAGGTGAGTCAATACCCTGACCTCGCTCTCCCACCCCCAGTCTTCTCCCAGCACTTCCCATTGGCAGGACCCAAACCAACCGGAAGCCAGAGAGCTTGGTACTGGTCAATATCTAGGAGTACAGAGCATGATGGGCAAAGGTGCAGAACAAAACTAGAGAAATAAATAGAATATATCCAGCACACACACACCTGGCTTTGAAGCCACTTTGTGACTTTAGGTAAGTTACTTAATTTCTCTGAACCTGGGGTTGCTCACTGTAAAAAAGGGTAACAATAATAGTTATGCAAGTTATTGTAAGTGTAAACTAAGATGATGTCTAGAAAATACCTAGCAGATTCTCTGGGATATAATAGACATCAATTAATGTTCTCCAGCCCCTCCCCCAGCTGATGACAGCTCTCTCCACTTATGGCTGCTTTATAGCTTTCAGGAATTCCCCAGGAGCAGTCTCTGATAGTGTGGTCCATAGACCATGTGCTTTAGAGGTACCTGGGGTCCTTTTTAACAGGCAGGTTCACGGCCCCCAGCCTAGGCTAACTAAATCACGAGCAGAAGGGTGGGAATCTTCATTTCAGACAAGTTCCCCCAAGTCATTTTCATGCACAATAAAGTTTGAGAATCACCATCCTAGCAGTCCATATTTCTAATTGACGCCCACTTGGGTAAAGTATAGGTGAGATTTATCTGTGCTTGGCAGCCATTAGGTGCAGTTACAGCCCATCAGCTCTGTGAAGAGGCACTGTCAGACCAGGACACCAACGGTCTGTCTTGTGGTGTTCAGCCACACTGATTCTCCATTTTACTGGCTTTATTAATACCTGAGGAACAATGTTCCCAGGCTTTTAATTAAAAATTTTCTAATATCCAAACTCTAATCATTTTCTAGGTTGGAAATGGGCTTGGTGAGTAGCTGAATTTTACCCCCCTTTCAGGGAAAACTTAATTAGCAAAGCAGAAGCTGTTAAAAGGAATAAAGCTCTTTGAAAGCTTTGTAGATGAGAATAAGTCAATTCTGAGTATAAACAGGAGGAGGCCAGAATTTAGAATAAGATCAGAAGATCAAGGATCTTACTTTAATTTAGTAAGGAAAGGTATAAGAAAATTCATCAGTGGTCCAGGACAGACATAGAGCTCATGATTTGGGTCCTGAATTTGTTAGGATTCAGACTGGCTACAATAAATAGAGACTCAAAATAACAGCATGGACAAAAGAGAACTTTATTTGCTTCTCATGTGAAATGTCAGGGGTAGGCAGAGCAGGGCTGGGGCAGTGGTTTTACTCCACAAAGTTCTCAAGCACTGAGGCTCCTTCCAGCTTTTGGTCCTGCTCTCCTCAGAATGTGGCCCACATCCTCTTGTTCTACCATGGGACTCCAGTTGTCGTGTCCATGCTCCAAACCATGGAGAAGAAGAAGCAGAGAGTATGGAACAGCAAACTTTTAAAGAAAGTTTAGAATCTGCCATGCAGCAATTCTGGTTGTGTCGCTTTGGCCAGAACTTGTTCACATGGCCACATCAAACTGCAAGAGAAGCTTGAAAATGGCATGGCTGCTAAATATCCTATTAAATGGATGATACATTGAGGACAGCCAGGAGTCATTGCCATAGGTTCTGCATCCTGAGAAACTTTGGACCTTTTCCAAACAGAATGGTTATCAGTCAGGTTCCAGTCAGAAATCCGTAAACCACCCCAGGTGTATTTAGAAGAGGGAATTCAATGAAGGGAATTGGCAGCACAAGCAATAGAAGAGCTGAATATTCAAGGTGTGAAAATGAGGCCACCCAGAGGTTAGCAACAGTGGGAAGCTTCTATCTTCCCGGGGCTACAGAAACAAAGGAGGAGGCAAAGCTTAGAGGTCAAAGTTGCCTGGCAGAACTTGGAACCCCAGTAGGGTCTTCTGGTGGGAGCTGGAGTCAGGAGGAGATGTAACCACTGCCCAAGATGCCACCAGAAGCAAAGTGATAGAGGAAGAAATATGCTGGCCTTTCCCTTCTTCTACCCCTCGGTCTTCTAGAGCCTCACATTGGCTAAAACCACCTGGAAGCCAGAGGTCAGAGGAGTCTGGAAATTTAGTTTTATGCAAACAGAGCAGGCAAAGAAATGAAAAGCAAACAGGTGCCTGGAGCAGCACCCAAACCCAACTTGTGGACCAGGATAAATTACTAGTAATTCAGACTTTGCTAGATATTATTTCTGGATGAAGTAGAAAAACTTACAAAGCAAAAAAGAGGGTCTATCTGTTGAAAGCAAGGATTCAACCAGATCCTTGTGCATCATTGTTCATAGCAGCATTGTTCACAATAGCCAAAAAGTAGAAATGACCCAGATATGCCTCAAAAAATGAAGAAACAAAATGTAGTATATACACATAATGGAATATTATTCAGCCACAAAAAGGAGTGAAATATTGACACATGCTAAAACATGGATGAACTTTGAAAATATTATGGCAAGTGAAAAAAGCCAGACACAAAAGAACAAATATTGTATGATTCCACTTATATAAGGTACCTAGAAGAGGCAAGTTCATGGAGACAGAAAGTAGAATAGAGGTTACTTGTGGCTGGGAATTTGGGGACAGTGGACAGTTGTTATTTAATAGGTACAAAGTTTCTATTTGGGATGATTAAAAAGTTCTGGAAGTGTATAGTGGCGATGGTTGTACAACATTGTCAATGTACTCAGTGCCACTGAATTTTACATTTAAAAATAGTAAATTTGGGGGCCAGCCCGGTGGCATAGCAGTTAAGTGTGCACATTCCACTTCAGTGGCCTGGGGTTTGTCTGTTTGGATCCCAGGTGCTGACAGGGTACCACTTGGCAAGCCATACTGTGGCAGGCATCCCACGTATAAAGTAGAGGAAGATGGGCATGGACGTTAGCTCAGGGCCAGACTTACTCAGCAAAAAGAGGAGGATTGGTGGCAGATGTTAGCTCAGGGCTAATATTCCTCAAAAAAAAAAATTTTTTAATCTTAAAAAATTAAAAAATAAAATTAAAATAGTAAATTTTTTAAAAGGTACAGCATAAAAATAAAAAGGATCCTTTTGCTTCCCAAATGTATTTACTGATTGCAGAACTCTTTATGGAGAAGGTGAATGTTGAATGTTGACTAATACATGCTGACAAAACAGTGGGATCAAAAGACCATGAAGACTTAAAAACTGAAACCAAAACTCTGTTTCCAAGATTTGTTGTGAAATTTCAGTAACACTTTCTGGGGGAAATATTACTTCCCCCTTTCCCACACTGAACTTGATATGGTCATGAAGCATAATTCAGAATGCAAAGGCAAAGTAAGAAGCATCCAGGTAAAAGTGGTATCACCTCTATATAGGGAGCATCTGAAGACTTGGAATAGGTACTCTCACAAAGGCGTAGGAGAAGAGGCGAGAACCCAGAAAGCCTACAAGGGATCCTTTCAAGAATGGCGTTAACTAGGGAAAGGTTCAGTTTCTGGGACCCCTGTTAAGAAAGAGTGCAAGGGGTCAGGATGAACTGAGCTATATCAAAAGCAGCCCAGAAATGTCATCGAGGACAAACACTGAAGATGGTTGTTGGTTTTCGCACCCAAGAAGGTCATTGGCTGTTTCGTGAAGGCCATTTCTGTGAATGGAAGGAGAATCTAAACTGGAATGGGATGAGCAGAACAGTCTTTTCTGCACTTCTCCATTTGCTGGCTCAACAGAAGCAGTAAACAAACCCTATTCCCAGAACTGTGCTGACAACATTGATGATGGCGACACACAAATTAGGAGGTAAACAAAAAGCCGTGTTAATTTCAAGCTCCATTAGAAACACAGACAGAAAAGAAAAAATCAACCTCTGCTAAATAGAAAAGGTCAAAATTGTAAGGAAAAGAAGCTTACTTTTTGAGATCCTAGAAGGTACTCCAATACTGAACACATAGGAGGATTCTGTTTCCTCTTTCACGTTTGTTAATCATAGAATTCTAAAAAAAAAAAAAAAAAAAAGAACCTCTCCTGTTAATGTCTCCTCTAATCAGATATGTGAGGTGATGGAGTGTAAGCTGCATGTTCTTTCTCCTGGAAAAAGAAACCATGCAGTGTTGGGAGTATAGCCACAGGATTCCATTTCCAGAGCTGTCTTCTATTTTGTCATTTGCATATAATTATTTTAAGAACCTTCAGTAACGTTTATGGCTTTGGCATAATGCATAAGTATTATTCTTTTGAAGACTGTACAGTGTAAGTTGGTTCTAACTTGAACTTGGCATAACATCACCTTGTCTAAGAGACCTCAGACCCTTTAATCCCTTCATAAAATGTGTTGCCTACTCCAGATCAAGTCCAGGAAACGCACACATGCCTTTCTCTTACTTGCTTATGTTGAAGGGGGTGATACGCAAATGAAAACAGATATCCCTCATAAGTTCTTTTATTTGTCATGGTGTGAGCATTCTGGGTCTTTGATGATGGGTGAGTCTTCATTTGTAAATTTAAAGCCATATGTTTAACTTAGTTTGCTTCCAGGCATTTTGTATGAGTGAACATCACATATGGCCTTATGTTGCTCCAGTACCAGATGCCTGCTTGTACGTTGATTCAGGAAATGCGTGAAGAAAAGGTATACAATAATGTCACCATAAGCATTTGGCTAGGTAATCCGTCAGAAGTTCCATCCTACCTGGAGGCGAGGGGTTGGCCTTACTGATTTCTCAGCCTTCTGTCTCTGATTTTATGATCCTATGACCTCCTTTCCCATAGGTATTACATTTGAAGAATCAATCACTAAGTACAATCAAATCTACCCTCCTCCTGCAAAAAACTAGATGGATGTTTTTAAACACAAATACATATACACATTTCAAGAACAATGGATTTCCTTTTTGAGAATGGAAATATAGTCATCACTAAACTTCATTTCTGGACTGAACTCCAGATATTAGTTACAGTGGAAAGTAAGAAATTGTAGGAGATTCTTTTATTAGAACCAGGACATGGATTATGGCCTGAATTTAATTAAGTGTTGCTCATGGCACCATGCAAGCTGGCACTTAATTATACTCAGTTTATTTCTTTTTATATACCATCTCCTGTTATTCTCCAAATGTTTCATGTATGCTTGTCTTGTTTTCTCCAGCTCTGTTGTACGCTCTTTGAAATCAGAGCTAATGTCACACATTATTGAGGAGATAATAAATATATCATAAATAAATTAATGAGCAAAGGAATAGATGAATGTGGCTACAGATTCTGGGTGCTACCATTCTCATTATGAGATGTGACCAGAGAAATTCAGGGAGAGTGAACAACTGAGAATGTTCCCTATTCTTTCCTGGAAGCCATACAAATTCTCCTCCTTGGCTTCCATGAAAAATATACCAGTTTAATTTTTCTCCCTTTGGTCTTTTGCCCTTTTACTCCACTCCAACAAAAATGCCCAACCGTATGGTAGTAGAAAATATTGTGAAGAGCTTAACAGTATTCTGGCATTTGTATATATGCTTATTTTATTCTTGGACTTATTTTCTGTTTCCACTGTCCTTTTCTAAGCATGTTGTCTTTGCCTCGTTTGTGACAGCTTATTAGGTAAGATACCTGTTTTAAAAGAAAGGTTCCTAAAGTACAGGTCAAGGACTCTCTACCTGTAGAGAATTTCTCTAAGAATAACATAAGGAACTAGAGGCAATCGTCATGTCTGGGAAGTATAGTAGAAACATGGAAAAGGAAAACATTTACTTTTCATTCTGTAACCATCTGTATAGATCACTTATGTCCATAAGCCTGTATTAGGTTTATAATTTAAAAACTAGTTAAAAACTAAAATATCTTTATTCATCATGACATCAGCCATTCTAGCAGGCCTTAAAAGCTTTAATAAAATATTAATGCAGTTTATGTATATATTTATTATAAACAAATGAACAATCTCATTGTTCTAAGATACAATAGTTAATGAGTCCGGTATTCTGGCTTTTGAAGCGTCTCGTAGGTATCTGTGATTAAATATCAGTCAGTGATTCATGCTGGGTCCATTTATGGGCAGACAATAGCTGAGTAGCTTTTGTGTCTGTAGCTTTTAGCTTTGAATGACATGCCCCCCTGTGAGCATTTTAATAATATAGAAAGTGTTTTAGTCAGTGGGTCAAGAGAACTTCCATCACGGCTTTTCATATATTTAATTCATGTTTTTACATTTGGCAGTGTTCACGGTTGTAACACCTTTCACATGTTATGGGTCCTCCACATTGATTACAGCTTGCTAAGTCTTCATATCCATTGGCCCTACCACATTTCAATCTTTATGTTTTCAAAGTTCCCCGTTTTTTAAGGTTTTTATGTCATTTTTGTCACAGTGTTTTATTCTCACGTCAGTCTATTTGATCCTGCTTCTAATTTGTCATTAGCATTTCTACTCTTGCTTGTTTTGAATTTCTGCAAATGGTCATGGGTTATGTCTGACAAGAAGTTCACTAGGATGAGCAGAAATGGGCAGGTGAATGCTGTTTTCCATTGTAAGCACTGCATTTGACTTTTTCTGTCTATATATCAGTACGATTAAAGATAAACATCATCTTAGAAAAATTATTTTTTCCCAAGTAAAGCACAATTTTGCACTCAAACATGTATGTAAATGTTTTAAACAATTCGTGTTATATACCCATATGAACAAACTGCCCTTCTGAAAATTTATAACGATTTACCCTCACATCAAGAATGTAAAATAGTTCCCTTCCTGTAAAAGCCTCTACAAAATAGGTATTTCTTTTTCCTTTTAAATATTTTCTAATTATGTTTAAAATGACATGCAATTTTAATTTGTATTTATTTTGCTGATAAGGTTGAATTTCTTTCTTATCTGATTTACTGGCCGTTTTTATTTCTTCGTTTGACTTTTTAAATGAACATACCAAAGCTTGTACATCCAATATATGCTGTCCCTGTGAAATTAGTCACTTTAAAAGGTGGTGTCCTTATACCGGTGACATGGCTATGACTTCAACATTTAGAGAACTATTCCTTTTGAATGACCATCAGGGTCCCAGTGACATTCTTTTGGATACTCTTAGCATCAGTTATATCATCAAGTTAGGGACAAATTGCAGAGCAACTGCATGATGATAACCTCAGTTTTTTGTGGGGTTTTTTGGTGGCTCCTAAACCATCCATGAAAGCAACTGTCAAAAAGACATCCCAGTTAAATGTGGAGCCACGAGAATATGAACAGAATAAATGCCTGGCTCTTGAAAAGCATCACAGTCATTTGAGTATATCCTTTATGGAAGGCTTCTCACTACATCTGCCTCATTATTTCATAGACAGACTTCATATATTTCTATTAATTAAAAGTTGCTCATTAGTCTGCATGTCAACATGTCATGCAACCTTATACACACAGCCTTATACATAGCAGACACTTAGAAATTCGATCAAGATTGTGGACTGAGCATATTTTTTACTAGAATGTTATTCATCCTAATGATTTTTGTCTGTTTTATTCATTGTTGTATCCCAGGCACCTGGAAGGATTCCTAGCACAAACTAGGTGGTCAACAAATACTTGTCAAATAAATGAATCTCGGCAAAGTTCAAGTATACAATACAGTATTATTAACTATGATGACCATGCTTCACATTAGATCCTCAGAAATTGTTTATCTTATAATTGAAAGTTTGTGCCCTTTGATCTACATCTCCACATTTCCATGCCACCTAGCTCCTGGCAACCACTCTTCTACTTTCTGTTTATATGAGTTTGACTTTTTTTCAGATTCCACATAAGTGATACTGTGCAGTATTTGTCTTTCTCTGTCTGGCTTATTTCACTTAACATATTGCACTCCAGTTTCATCCTTGTTGTCACAAATAGCAAGATTTCCTTCTTTTTTATGGCTGAATAATATCCGTTGTGTATATATACCACATTTTCTTTATCCATTCACCCATCAATAGACACTTAGGTTGTGTCCATATCTTGGCTGTTGTGAATAATGCAGTAATGAAAATAGAGTGCAGATATCTCTTCAAGATACTGATTTCATTTCTTTCTGATATATTCCCAAGAGTAGGATTGCTGGGTTGTATGGTATTTTAAATTTTAAACTTTTCAAGGAACCTCCATACTGTTTTCCATAATACCTGCACCAATTTACATTCCCACCAACAGTGCACCAGAGTTCCCTTTTCTGCACATCCTTGCCAACACTTATCTCCTATCTTTTGATAATATCCATCCTAACAGGTGTGAGGTGATATCTCCTTGTGCTTTTGATTTGCATTTCCCTAATGGTTACTAATATTGAGCACATATTCATGTACCTTTTGACCATTTGTATGTCATCTTTGGGCAAATATCTATTTAGGTCCATTGTGCATGTTTAATTAGATTATTTGGGGGTTTTTTTTGCTATTGAGTTGTATGAGTTCCTTATATATTTAGGCTATTAACCCCTTATCAGATATATGATTTGCAAGTATTTTCTACCATTCCATAGGTTGCCTCTTCAATTCATTGTTTTCTGGGTTGTTCAGCAACTTTTTAGTTTGGTGTAGTCCTGCTTGTTTACTTTAGCTTCTGTTCTCTTTGCTTATGGCATGTTACCCAAAATATCATTGCCAAGAAAGATGTGAAGGAACTTTTTCCGTCTATTTTCTTGTAAGAGTTTATGATTTCTGGTCTTATATTTACGTCATTTATCCATTTTGAGTTCATTTTTGTGAGTGGTGTAAGATAGAGGTCCAATTTCATTTTTTTCATGTGGATATTCAGTTTTCCAATACCATTTGTCTTTTAACCTTCATGTTAGAGTTCAAAGTGATTTATATGCCACCATTGTATTAAAGTATTTTGAATTTGCCTATATATTTACTTTACGGTGAATTTTATACTTTCACATGTTTTCATGTTACTAATTAACATCCTTTCCTTTCAGTTTGAAGAACTCCCTTTAGCATTTCCTGTAAGGCAGGTCTAGTGATAAATTTCCTCAGCTTTTTTTTGTCTGGGAAAGTCTTCATCTCTCTTTCACTTCTGAAGGACAACTATTCTGGGTAAAGTATACATGATTGGCAGTTTTTTTTTTTTTCTTTGAGCACTTTGAATGTATTATCCCACTCTCTCCTGGAGTGCAAGGTTTCTACTGAGAAATATGCTGATAACTTTATCAGGGTTCTCTAGTATATAATGAGTCTTTTTTTCTCTTGCTGCTTTCAAAATTCTCTCTGTCTTTTTTGAGAGTTTGATTATAATATATATTGGTGAAGATTCCTTCGTGTTTAACCTGTTTGGAGAACTTTGAGCCTCATCGACCTGAATGTCCATGTCTCTCCTCAGATTTGAGAAGTTTTCAGGCATTATTTCTTTACATAAGTTTTCTGCCCTTTTCTCTCTATCCTCTCCTTCTGAGACTCCCATAATGTGAATATTCTTTTACTTGATGATGTCACATCATTTATGTAGGCTTCCTCCATTCTTTCTCATTCTTATTTCTTTTTTTCCCTCTAACTGGATAATTTCAGGAGAGATGTCTTTGAGTTCACAGATTCTTTCTTCTGCTTGATCAACTCTGTTGTTGAAGCTCTCTATTGCATTTTTCATTTCGTTCATTGTATTCTTCAACTCCAGAATTCGTTTGGCTCTTTTTTTTTTTTTAATCGTTTCTATCTCTTTGTTGAACTCATTTTGTTCACACATTATTTTCATTAGTTCATTAAATTGTCTGTGTTCTCTTGAACTTCACTGAGCTTCCTTAAAATAATTATTTTTAATTATTTTTCAGGTAACTCCAAGATCTCTATTTCTTTGGGGTCAGTTAGTGGAAAACTGTTATGTTCTTTTGGCAGTATCATATTTCCTTGCTGTTTTGTGTTTTGCATTTGTCTTTGCATTGATGTCTGAGCATTTGAAGGAGCCATACCTCTTCCAGCCTTTTCAGACTGCCTTCAGAGGGAGCAGCTTTTCTCCTGAAGGTGGGCTGTGAAGGCACTGGCTACCTGTAGGGTACATCATCTCTGGTTCCAGGGAGGGCACAGAGGCATAGCCTCCATGAAACTGAGTTTAATTTTGGTGAAGACTGCAGGGGTCCTGGGTGGCCAAGGCTGTGGGCATCTTGTGCCTGTCTGTGGTGGCAGTGACAGGTAGGGCTCTTGAGGTCCTCAGTGGAAAAGGCTGCTAGGGTCCTCCTGTTCTCCTTTTCTTCATGGGTGCAAGTTCTAGCCAAGGAGGTCCCTCTTGGCACCAAGTCTGGCATGTTCACACACAGAATGGTAGCATCACTGGAGTCTTGGGCTCAGGGACACATGGAACTAGCACATGTCCTGGGGCCTGGAGCACAGGTGCACTTGCTGCAGTGATGGCACTGGTGTCCGAGTTGTGAGCATGGGCATATCACCCACAGAACTGGGTTCTGAGTTTTGGGGCTCACATAGTGACTTGAGCCCCAGGGAAGGTGGAGTGGTACACAGCAGCAGCATGGACCCAGACATCTCAAGGTGCAGCAGTGGCCTGAGCCAAGGGGGCTGCAGGAGTGTACCCCATGGATGGCAGATCAAAATCCTTACTCAGGTCCCAGGGAGCAAGGTGCAGAGCAGCAGCAACTCAGCCCTGGTGATGATAAGTCATTTCTGTGATTCAAGACACAGAGAGCAGCACATAAAGCAGCAACATGGCCCAGTGATGAAATGTTAAAACCCTTACTCAGGACCAGGGTGTGGGTTGCAGAGCAGCAGCAGCTTGGTCCCAGTGATGGTGGATCACTGCCCAGACTCAGGCCTCAGGGAGCAGAGCTCAGAGCAACAACAGCACATCCAGGTGATGGCAGGTCAAAGCCCTGCATCCAGACCCAGGGGGTGGGGCACAGTGTAGCAGCAGGTCTGGTCCTCATAGATGATGAGGTGCTATAGCATCCCAATCCTGGAGAGAGGGACCCAGCAGTGACTCCGGCCCTCAGGAGTAGGTCTCACCTCAGCAACAGCTCCAACCCTGGGGAGGACGTGCAGCGGCAGAGACGCCAGGCAGCTCCATCAGCTGGGTTTAGCATTGCTGAAGACTGGGGGGGTCCTCAGTCACAAAGACTTCAGATGTCCACAGTGGTGACAAAAATTTCTGGGGTTCTGCTGTTCTCCTTTTCCCTCTGGGGTGAATTCCATACAAGGGGATTCCTCTTGATGCCAA